>NC_088176.1:13082500-15482500 GCF_028769735.1 Zonotrichia leucophrys gambelii
CGCGGTGAGCCAGTGCCCAGGGCACGGAGCACCGGGCTGGGGGCCAGCAGCTCTGAAAAGCTGCCGGTTTGCCGGGAGCGGACACGGGACGGACTGTGCCCCCTCTGTGAATCCGTGCCTGAAGAAATGCGGGCAGGTTGAAGGCCAGACAAGGGGACCGCCGTCCCAGGTGTCCCCGGCCATGACGTTCCAGCTGGGGGTCTCGGCCCAGCGCCCTCCTTCTCCGGGATAGCGCTGGACACGGACGGGAGCGGCCGGCGGCCCCTGGCTAGGCGAGACAGATCCCGAGATCCCTAATTTGGGGTAAATCTGGGAGGGGGCAGGAGGGGTTCCATGCCGCGTCCATGGCTGCAGCTCTCCGAGAGGGCCGGGAAGGGCTGCGGCTGGGTCAGCCCAGAGGACACGATTCTGCGCTGTCACCGCGTCCCTATTGCTGCTGCGGGGAAAAAAACCCAAACCACCCGGCAAACAGCAGTCCCACTCCCACACCCACCCACCCCCGTCCCCCGAAAAAAGAACAGAAACAAGAAAAAAACCCCAAAAAACGTACCACTGAAAAGGAAAAAACAAACAAACAAACAAAAACCCGTATTGTATCTAAAATTCGAGGAAGAGCGAACCCTGAGCAATAGATCTCCTCATATGTGATCCTAGGGAACGGCGCATTTCAAACTGGATGACAAACGACGCGCACAAGCAGGAGCTTCATTTTTAAGCTAAAAAAAAAAATAATCTTTTGTTTTGCAAAACGCAGATTAAACAGCCAAAATCCCAGTCTGGAAATAGGGGGCTAGCCAAATTAACAGGCTACAAATCTTCAGGAGGAGGCTTTATTTACTAACCCGCCCCAGCCACGTGTGGTAAACTTCTGCGGGTGCAAGGCGGCCCGGCATCTCTTCCCTTTGCACTCAGAAGTCAATAGATCAGAAACCCAAATTAACTCCCAGCCTATTTTCCATACACCCAGCCACTTTTTTTTTTTTTTTTTATTTCTTGGTTATAGTGAATTGTACTCTTTGCAGCCTCATTAAATCCATTCCAAGACAAAAGAATAAAAGACTGGGGGGAGGGAGGGGACAGGAGAGGAGGGGGAACAGGAGAGGGAATGGGGAAAAAACAGATAAAGAAAACAAATAAAGCCCTTTAACTAGATCTTCACATAAATGTCACAGTTTCTCAGCATTTACGATTTCCCTGCTTAGCATAAAAACACTTAAGGACAAGATTGAAGGCTTTCCGAGAGGTCTGGACAGAAGTCAAAGCTATCATTCGGAGGTTAAAAAAAAAGAATAAAAAGAAAAAGGAAAAAAGAGGGGATGGCGAAGTGGGGGCGGGAGGTGGCGGAAAACAAGTGCTCTTCCAAATAATACTAAAGAAAAGTGAATTTCATTGTAATTCATAGGCTTGTTCCAAATACCAAGAGAGAAAGAAAAAAGAATAGAAGCGCACAGATGCCCCGACGAAGGGAGAACAGCTCTGCTCCCATTGTTGTGGAGTTAAACAGTGGAAGGGAGGGTTAACCTAATCCATCAAATTGTCTGGAAATTGTGAAGAAAATTCAAAAACCATATGGTCTCCAAGCGCTCGCCTTCTCTCTGCTGCGGAGGGGCACGCTTGTTTCAGCATGGCGAACCGCAGGAGGCTGTATATGCTCCATTGTCGCTTGTCACTTCAGAGAAGAGGGCTCATTTGTCCCCAGTTTTCATGCTTTACGCTAAAAATTACAACCCCATCCATTCTCAAAGAGGAGAAAGATTTATTTAGCCTCGGAGAAACTGGACCAAAAAAAAAAAAAAATCCAACCCACAAACCAACCCCGTCTTATCTGGACACTTCTCTGCCGACTCCACCACTGTACACCAGATTTGCCTTTCTCACATAAATTTTACAAAGAATAGGGAGAAACACACGTTGCTCGACTCCAAAGGCAGGTCACGCTGCCAAGAGAAAACACATTCACTAGAGCTTTAATTTTGGTGGGAAAAAAAAAAAGAAAAAATAAATGAAAAAAACCCCAAAATAAAATAAAAAAAATAGGGAGGAAATTAAAAGAAAAAGAACTAAATGTAGGAAACGAAACATTTTCCATCCCCATGTCCCCCGTGGCAGCTTTTGCCCAAGCGCGGGAGGCCTGGCCAGCCGGGCGGAGGGCAGCTCCTCCCGCAGCACACCCCGCTCCTTTTGTCCAAATCGCTGATAACTCCTTGCTGCCGCTCGGATTTGTTTTTTCT
Source organism: Zonotrichia leucophrys gambelii (assembly GCF_028769735.1). Taxonomy (NCBI): domain Eukaryota; kingdom Metazoa; phylum Chordata; class Aves; order Passeriformes; family Passerellidae; genus Zonotrichia; species Zonotrichia leucophrys. Next base: position 13,084,732 of record NC_088176.1, read on the forward strand.
TTCAATTATTTTTTTTTTTCTGCCCATTTTTCCCCCCTGCAATTTCAGGCTGGAAATGCCTTGCTGACAGCGGGAGGGTCCCGGGGTCCCGGTGGTTCCGCCCGCCCCTCCGCGCTCCCGCCGCCGCCGCGCATCCCCCGCGCCCGGGAAGCGCTGCCCGCACCTCCGGCCGTATCCATGCTCCGCGTTCTTCCTCTGCTAAACTCTGCCTGGCATTAGACATAGAAAAAAACCCTAAATAATAATATTGGTCTAGCTCGTGTGCTCCTTTCCCCTCATTTTTCTCGCAGGTACTGCTCTCAGAGTAACTTTAAATGCAAACGGGATGGGAGATTCCTGCGAGGGAAAAGTCCGGTGTAGCCTCGGACCTGCGGGGTGCTTTTTCGGTCACAAATGAAGGACGTTAAAAAGTATATTAAAATGGTAAGGATTTTATTGTATCGGAAAAAAAGAGCTATCTGTACAATTCTAAGAGACAGTAAATAAAGCGACATTGTCCCTATCGGAACTTAAATAGCAGGCCTTTTAAAATTTGTACAATTCAAACAAAACCAGGTCTTAAATCTGTACAATTTTTTAAATTTATAGTGTAATATTTAAATGTATTGATTTTGGGATTTGTACTTTTTTATTTCCATAGCATGCAAAAAATTCTAAAAAGAGTAAAAAATAATTCTAGGATTTTTTTTTATTTTTCCTTTTTTTTTTTTGTTACCACCTTCATATCAAAAATACGAAAGGCAGCTTTTTAATAAAAGCACAACAATAGCAGAAAATGGTAAAAATAGCTTTTAATTGTTAAAATGAGGCAGAAATTGCATTGGAGACAAATCTCTATGCTCTAGGAAAAAAAGAAAGTATATATTTTTCAACTTGCATTATCACCCAGCCCCAAGTTCCCAAGATTGCGAAAGAAAAAAATATTTTTAAAGGGAAAAAAATTAGTTCGTGCACATCTGAAACATGCAAGGAAAGGAAAGCGGCTAATTTTTTGCTGTTGCCGTTTTAAGCCTAACTTAAATCTTCTCTTAAGTGGTTTGTTTCGGAAGTCTTTGAAAACAACTGCTTTCCCAAACATCTGTTGGAAGCCAGGTTTATCCCAAGGTTACGCGTCTCCCTTATAGATAAAATAATCATCACTGATAGCTATTAGAAAAAAAATAATAATCAAAACCTCAAAAAGAAGGGGGAAGGAAAAAAATTCCAATATATAAGTTTAAATATTTATACAGAAGCCGTCCGTAATTGCACCGTTCCGAAGATGTGGCAGGCGGAGGGATATCGACTCTACCCTAAATTAATCGGGGGTGTGTGTCTGTGGTGGGGTTCTATTGCTTATTGCTCCGGCCGAGGGAGCGGCCGCCCCGCCGCGCTGCCGGGGCCGGCCTGGGGGGCCGAGGGTGCCGGTTTGGAGCTCTCGGGATGGGGGGGGAGGGACATGGGGGGGCACGCAGGCCGCCCTTCAGTCATCCACGTCGATCTCCACGTCCTCCTCCTCCTCTTCCTCCTCCTCCTCGCTGTCCCGGCGGCTGCGGGGCCGCTCCGTGGGGGGCGAGGCGGGGCGGGGCGGCTGCGGAGCGCCGGGCTCCCGGGCGGCGGCGGGGGGCGGCGGCGGGGACCCGGGCCGCGCCTTGCCCCGTCCCTCTGCGCTGGGCTCCAGCTCGGCCAAGGCCACGATGTCCACGGCGGGGTTGGGGCCCAGCTTTTTGGCCGATTCCACGTCGGCCTTCATCTCCTCCAGGTCTCTCTTGAGCTTGGCGCGGCGGTTCTGGAACCAGGTGATGACCTGGGCGTTGGTGAGCCCCAGCTGCTGGGCGATCTGGTCCCGGTCCGCCGGCGACAGGTATTTTTGGTAGAGGAACCGCTTCTCTAGCTCGTAGATCTGGTGGTTGGTGAAGGCCGTCCGCGACTTCCGACGCTTCTTCGGCGTTTGCCGCTGCCCGAAGATGGTCATCCCGTCTCGGCCTGCCGACGAGCCGCCAGATTGTCCCCGCTTTCCCGTGTCCACCCCGACCCGAGCCCCCGGACCCCACACCCCTGCCCCGTGGGTATCTGGAGGGAGCGGGACAGAGCCCCCTCTCCCGCACCCCGAGGGCCACGGGGGAGGATGCTCCGGGTACCGGCCGGGTACGGCCGCGCAGGGACCCCCATCCCACCCCGTGCGACACCCTGGGAGATGGCGGGGGACGAGGAGAGGAGGAAAACCAGGCCCTGGGGAGGAGCGGGGTACCCACCCGTTGGAGGACCCCCTACTCTGAGAGGGGCTTACCTTCGGCCGCCTGCAGCACGCTGACTTCCAGCCCCTTGAAGGTCTTGCTGGCCAGCTCTTCCAGGGCGCAGAGGGGCGAGGTCTGGGAGAGCAGCGCCCGGCCGGAGAGGGGCAGCCCGGCCGGGGGGTGCTTCTCGGCGGCGGAGAGGAGGTGGGCCGTTCCGCAGAGGGTGTAACTCCTCCGCACCGAGGGCTTGTTGAGGATGTCCTCGATGCTGAAGGGGGTGAGGGGCTTGTTGGAGTTGGCCGGCGGTGGGAGGTGATCCAAGGGGCTCCGCCGCCGTTCTTCCCCCGAAGAGGGCTTGGGTTCTTCTTTGGAAGTCATGGTGGGGCCGGGCTGCACGGGGCTGCCTTCCCCACCCGCGACGGGGATGCGCTGCCGCGGGGAGAAGCCCCCGGCGGGACCGCGGGGTGACGGCGGCGAAGACAGCGAGCAAAAGTTGAAGCCCACCTCCAACTCCGGCGGAGGAGCCCCGGGTCCTCCCGGGGAGAGCCACGTCGGGCGGCGGGCCGGGCGGGCAGGGCGGCGGGCGGGCGCGGAGCGGAGCAGAGCTGCCGTCGGTCCCTCGCCGAGAGGTGGTCCTGCCGTACCTCTTGTCCCAGGGTTTTGGGTCGGAGATTTCCCCCCCTCCTGTCTGTCTCCTCTCTCTCTCTCTCTCTCTCTCTCTCTCTCTCTCCCTGTCTCTCCTCTTTCTTTCTCTTTCTAGCTGCTATTTTAAGAAACACCCCAAATCACAGCACTTTCCCTGCCCCCCCACCTCAAGCTAATACCCACCCCAAAATAATTTTTAAAAATAATTAAAAAAAAAAAAAAGAAAAAGAAAAAGCAGACTTCGTCGAGGGGAAGAGCAGCCCTCGTACCGAGACCTCGGACCAGGGGGAAAGAAGCGAGAAGAGATGGGGTAATTGACTATTGCTAACAAGTTATTGTTGATTGGGAGGTAATCAATTATCTTCAATGACACTTTTCGCCCTCTCTCTCTCTCTCTCTCTTTCTCTCTCTCTCTCTCTCTGTCCAATGCAGGCTTTTGCAAGTTCGGAGACCCATTAATTAGGAGGCGGTATGGAGGTGGAGCCCAGTTGAATTATAATGCTGAATGCACTTGTCATATTCTGGCCCTGCTATTTGTTTGGACATATATATTTTTAAATTACATTACAAACCAGCCTTTATTGCATCAGGATAATACAGTACAGTGAAAAATAATAATAAGCGAAAACAAAACAAACCGAAAAATATCCGGCTGTATCTTTTTTTTCTTCCCCCCGAGATTTTTTTTTTGTTTTCTTTCTATTCTCCCTCCTGCTAATTTCTGCTACCAGGTTATTCAAAATGTCTCTCTCCAGCTCTACCCAGAGCCCTTTGATTTTTTTTTTTTTTTTTTTTAATGAGGGGAAGAAGGGGAGAGCCTGGTTCCAGGTAAGGCAGACCTTTCCTTTCCAATAAAACCCGAAGGTTTCCGCCGAATTTGTCGTGCTCCTCTTTCCCAGCGCCCTGTGTCGGAGCGTGCTGTGGGGCCCGGGGCGGGAGCAGGGTCCCCCGGTGTCGGGAGAGCCCACGCGGGGGTTGCGTGGCGGGCTGCGGGCCGGGAGCGCTCCGGGGATGGCGGCGGCTTCTGGGGCTCCGGTGGTGCCCGGTGCTCCTGGCCGGGAGCAGCGCGGGGGAAAGAGTCGGGGAGGGCCGGTTTCTAGCCCGAGTCCTTTTGCTGCGAGCCCACGGGAGGCTCTGGAGAGGGGCAGGGCTGGCGGGGGTTGCTGTGTCCCCCGCTCTCGGGGAACCCGGCCCGGCCCGGCTCTCCCCGGGGCCAGACTCGCTCCTTAGTATTTCAAGGCGGATCACCATCCCGCTTCTGTCTAGCAGTTCCGCAGGGACGGAGACAAAGCCCAGAGCCGGGGCGAACAGCTTGGCCCCCACTGCGGGCGTGAACCCTTCCCCACGGTCCCCGGGGGGACCTCGGCCGGGACACGAGCCGGGGCCGGGGCTGGGGCTGGACGGGACGGGAGGTGGTGGGAGAGGCGGTGGGGCAGGAAGAGAGAGATAGGGGCTTGGACTGGGCCCCAACTTTCCCTCCTCACCTTGAGGGCCTAGGGGAGGACGGCTGGCAGCTCCCAGGCCGCTAGGTACCAAACAAGCACAAAAGAAGCAAATGGCTCCTCTCCTTAAAGCGCCCTCTTCCCATTTTTTATAGCTCTCTGGGAGTCTCTTTATGCAGTGACCTATTTTTAAAGGCCTATATTGGGTTATTCATCATATCAAATACTGCGAGGAGATGGGGGGGAGCCGGTCGGGGGGGAGCGAATTACACTGATTCTAAATCGCCCGGCTTCTTTGCTTTGCTAGGTGGATTATTTGCTTCGCTTTGCTCGGGTTTTATGAAGTGATTTAAACATATTTTAACCAATTAGAGACTTTCCTCCTCTCCCTTGTGTCCCCTCGCATTGTTTTCCAGCGTGTCGTTTTATGTCAGGATCCAGGTTTTATTGAGAACTCAGCCGGGGTGCTGGTGTTATAATTACAGAAATAAGGTTTTTAAAAAAATAAAAAGGAGGGGGAAAAAACGAAAGAAAAATAGCTTCGTTCCTGAGTGCGAGTTTGGGCGGGCTGGCGGGCGTACGGGATGCTCTGAGGCACAGCCGGTTCCCCGCTGCAGCCTTTCCCACAGAGTGGAGTGCGGACACGGGAGGAACTCACTCCCCCCATCTCGAGCACAGCCCGTTTCGTTCAGGGCACGAGCAAAAGTGATTCAGACACAGCGAAATCCTACAAATCGTTTTGGATCCCCCGTTGTCCCCCCAGCCTGCGTCTCCTCTCTCTTCTACGCGGGAGGACAGGGCTTTCAAAGCACCCTGCATGTTTTTTTGCTTTTGGCTCCCTAATAGGGGCAGAGCCAGGGGGAGGACGGACAGCAGCCTCAGTACAGACTTCCCGACACAGAGGGACCCTTCCTCGTTTGCCTCGGCCGCTGTATGGTAGGGGATAGACGGTTTCTTGCTTTGCATGAACAGCTCAGCCCGATGGCTCCAGGCCTGTCGCCTGCCCTTGTGCCCAGCGTCCCTCCCCAGATAGCACCTCACTGAAAAAAGGGTGGTTGAGAGGGAAGGGGGCAGATCCCGGCCGCCTTCCCCGAGTCCCCCGGCTCTCGGTGGTTGTCCCGGCGGGCTTCGACCGAGCCCTCTCCGCTGTGCTCTCGGCTGCCCGGTGCTGCCTTTGGCGGATTTCGGCTCGTTTGTCCTGTGCTTACTTTTTCTTTGCAACCGCTGCATCTCCCTCCTCGCAAACGATTCCCTCTCTGTGCACCGGGGGTGGGCTGGGCTGACCCCAATCCGGCTTAGGGGGAGAGCTCTTCATCTCCCCTCCTCATCCTTCGGAGTTTAATGATTTTAATTTTCTTTTTTGGCAGCCCGTTTGACACTCAACCCCGAATTAGGGACTCTCAGTGCCCTCCGGCGTGTCCCATTGCATCTCACTGTCCTCGGAGGGCTCCTGAGAGCAAGGGAGCCCCGGGGACAGCTGGGGGCCTGCTCCTGCCACCGCCACGGAACTTCGCATCCCGCCGGGCTCTTCTGCCCGTCCCGCCGGGACTCAGCTGCTAGTCGTGTGTCCCAGCTTTGAGGTCGTTTGGGGAAGAACACCCTCATCCAATGCGCTCCAACACCCTCCCTCCCCGCTGCTTCTGCCTGCAACAGCCCCTCTGAGTGGGACCTGGAACTGACCTACTCCTGGGGCAGGCAGAAGTTTGAGTCGGGTTCCCCATCGAGAGACGGGGACAAGCAGGGCTGGGGGGCACGGCTGCCCGTGGATGTCCCCGGGGATGGATGAGGGCTTCCTCACAAACCTTTGGGAAGTGTCGGTCTAGGTCCCTGCCTTCCAACGTGGAAGAAAAGCGAGTGAGGCTGCGGCGTTTCCTCCTCACAGAGGAGAAAACTGCAGCTGAAACCAAAACTCCTCGTGAGTAGGGACACACAACAACAACAACAACAAAATCTCAGGCTACGAGTAGCATCTTTGGAAGCCTTTCCTCTTGCCGTTTCCAGAACCGTATTTCGGGGTGTGGGCATAGCTGCCCTCCCCGGAACAATCCCGGGCCCGGCGGGCAGCAGCAGGACGCCGGGGCTGCCCGGCTCTGGCTGTATGCGGTCCGCTCCTGTCCAGGAAAATGTCACAGGAATATAATTAAAGCAGGCGGCATATATCATTCAAGTGTTGATCACCAAAGTAACTGCGTACAAATGACACCTCCTTTCCCGGCATAGCTGAGCCGTGCATGGCTCCCAGCTATGTCTGCCTAGTTTAAGTGGTCTAAACACGTTACCACTCCCTGTTAGCAGCGGGGAGAGGAGCAAAACTCCTGCCCTCCAGCTAGTAGCTAGTCTTGGCACGGTATCTCTCAAAGGCCGGGAGGGCGAGCCGGGAACCTAAGAAATAACTGTTTTCGTCTTCAAGCATCCCTCCAAGTTTGGGGCTGCGAGTGCCGAGGGGCGGAGGGGCCCCGGTGGGACCCGCGGTGAACAGAGAGCCACGGCAGGGTCTGTGGTCCTGTCCCAGTCCACTCCTGAAAAACGGCCGGTAACAGGTACCTAGAGGTATCCCCTGATGCCGCCGCCGCAGGGCACAGCACGGCGTTGCTCTTTTCGGAAAACAACGCTCCCCAGTCGGGCGTCCGTCGGCTGCCAGCTATGATGGGGAGGGGGCACCGGGGTACCGGGGTACCGGGGAACGCTGTAGGGTTAGAGAGAAGCTCCCCAGCAGAGCCCATTTCTGGAGCTCGTTGTACAGCTGTCGGGCGATCCTTCCTTCCCTCGCAACCACCTCCTTACAGGGGAAAGAAACTTTTCTGCACCAAAAATAAATGTGACTCGAGTACTCGCATCCGGCCTGGGAGCTGGGGTCAGGGGCACCGCGCCCAGCCCGGCCCGGCTCGACTGGGACACACCGGCCCCGGGAAGCCCCGAATTTTCCCCGGCAGAGAAAGATGGAGAAGCGGCCGTTCCCTCGGTCTTCGGCCGCGGGGCGGGGACCTGAACGGGGCCGACCAGGGACGAAACCCGCCGGTCCAGAAACCCAGCCAGGAGCGGGATGCGAGGAGCAGCCCCCCTCGGGCGGACGGGAGGTGCGGTGCCCAGCTCCCCGACTTCACCTGGGGATTTTCGTTTGCAAACCAGCTCTCGGGGCGACTCAGCGGAGCCGAGATCAGCCGAGCTCCAGGGTCCGTGCACTTTCTGCCTACCCCTGGGACCGATTTGTTTCCCTCCCGCAAAGTCCCCGCATAGTGGTGCTGGCACGGCAGTGTTCGCACTGCTCTCGCTGTCCCGCTGTGGGGCCGGGAGAGGAGGCGGGGGGGAGTCCCAATTTGGGCAAGTGCCTGGCCTGGTGTAAGCAGGCACGCTCTCGGGCTGGTGTAAAAGAAACAGGGGAGCCCGTCTCCCCCACAAGCCGTTTTAGAGCACAAATGGAACGACCAGGGTGGATCAACACCTCCAGCCGCCTAATCAATCTGCGTGGGGTCCCGGGAAGCATTTACCACAGCGGGGGAGAAACGCAGGGGTTGACCCCATCCCTAATGTCCAGAACCACTGCGTTGTTGCTCCTCTTAGCACAGCCTGGGACCCTCTCGTCCCACTGCTCCTGATGGATTTTAGGGATTCCCTGGGGTTTGTGGGGGCTAGAGAGGCAGTTTGCCCTGATGGCTCCCCAGCCAGTCCCCCGGGTTTTCCCCTGGGAACAGAGGCTCCAGTAGCCGTTCCAGGAGTTCCCGTGCGAGTAGGGCCAACAGGAGCGTATGAAAGTATTTAATTTTTACGTTCTTGTATTTTATTTTCTAGTCCAAGAAATCCAGTAGGACTCAAGCTTCCTGGCAAAAACGGTAGGAACGTGCCTGTCCTAGCTCCAGGCAAGGCAAGAACTTGATTTTTATCAATTCATAGATTTAAAACCCCGTAGATACTCCGATAAATGCCATCTGCACAATGCCCCTGGAAGGCAGGGAGGTGGGACCGAGACTGTCGGGGGCATTTCAGGCCTCCTGGCCGTGTCAGGGTCTGTGGATGACAGAGATTTAGCAGCTCTCGGACCCTCCCTGCCCCGTCCCAGGTCTTGGAGAGGCAAGGCCGGGCTGTAGGGCAAGCGAAGAAGACCCTTCAGAGGGGATCAGGGCAACCCCGGCCTCTTCAGAGCCTGCCTGTCCCCTGGGCCACTTTAGTTTTGGGAAAAACGAAAGGCGAAAACGCCTTCTGTCCAGTCCCCCCGGGTTCCAGGGAAGAGGATGGAAGGGGAAGGGATGGCCAAGGAGCTGACCGTGGGACGGCGGGCTTGGGCGCTGGGGAGGCGGGGGCAGACGGTGCCCGGCCCGCGCAGCTGCGCCCGGAGGTGGCTGGAAATAGCTCACAGCGCTGGGTTCTCCTGTCACCTCTGGGCTCCGCGGGGCTGGAATGGGAGTGTCGAGACCCCAGGTGATGCCCACCTCACCCCGGCCCCGGGTATCCCTCTCTTCCCCCTGGAGAAAAGCCGCGGAGGGTCTGCCGCAAGACTTCTCCCTGCTCCGCAACTGCGCTCCGGTTGCAGAGCTCCACAAAACTTTGGTTGGTTGGGCGGGGGTGGGGGGGACAAACGACACAGACACCCAGGACTGTGACAGCCGAGCCGCGCTGGCTCCTCCGAGACCTGTAATATCTCTGCCGCTCCCGGCACGCGTGAATAATTCACCAGGCTGCCAAATGCAAGTAACGTTTGTGCCAGCTATGAAAGAGCTGGGGAGGCGAAGGCTTATTTTTGGGGGGCAGGAGGAGGTGTGGGGAATCAATTGAAACTTAATAAAGGGAGTGGGGGGGGGACAATGGTGGAAATAAGGCAGGCAACTTCTTCTAATAACAACTTGGTGTTAATAATTCAGGAGCAGTCATTGGATTATAGCGCAATATCCGAAGTACAGGTTGCCGGCACTGTGCGGGTGGATAATGTAATCGGAGCTCATTTTGCCTTCCAATAAATTACAGCAGCAAAAGTTTCCTGTTAAAGCAGATATTTGTATTTCTTTTTTGAAGGTGATTCCCCTTCCAACTACTGCAGTAAGACAATTAATTAAAAACTAATATATCCATCCATTGCAAGAGCAGCACCAAGAAGCGAAGCCACAGTTTGACTGTGATCTCTTTCAACTTTCTGTGCTGCAAGGCTGCTCCTCCTTCTCACCTCTTTCTTTCAGTCTCCCTGTTTTTTCATCCCTCCTTTTTTTTTCATCCTACTCCATCTGGCCTCACAGGAGCCCTCCAAGCTCAGAGAAGTGCTGCTGAAAAGAAAACTCTCCCTAAAATACATCTCTTCATGTTAGACTTGCCATGTTTGTTCCTCTTGTCCCTCTTAGGTCCTGTCATGAAGGGGTAGCAGCTAGAGATAGGGTCAAACAGCAGTCCACTTGTCTTTCAACTCACACATGAGGTGAGTTTGCAAGGCCTCAGATGACTCTCCTTTTTATTCCAAACTGCAGGAGCATTTAGCAGCTGACACATCCCCCAGACCCAGCCAGGCTATTGCAACTTTTCTCTTCTCTATTCCCCTGTTCCTCTCATCAAAGGCTGGGCTATACCCTTGCCTTCTTGTGGTGTTCATCTCCAGCTGGGATTCAAAAGATGATTCTCAAACCTCCCCCCGCCTCTCCCGCTGGAAACAGGAATCCACTGCACTGCACTCCAGTGTCAAGCTGCTCTCTGCATCCTCAGACCTGCTTCAGAGAGGAACCTTTCCTCAAGAGTTTGTCCATGAGCAGCAGACATCTCTGATGAGAGGCTTTACACATATGTTTGTTTTATTCTGCTTTCTGTTTCAGGAACCTTAAACACATTTCTCAGCTGGTCATGTTTCAGGCAGGGCTCTTGCTGTGGGTACTTTTAGCATCCTGTAATGGTGACTGGCATTCCCATCCTGCATAATAGCTGCTGTCAGCTTCCAGTGTTTCTGTACCGATCGCTGTCAGATCAGGCTGTCTCCCTGTCTCCAGTGCTGCATGGAGGCACCATGGGGAAAGAGAGAAAAGAGCTTCCTGGAGGAGGCTGGAGTGAGAAGAATCTCTCTTGTTGGGCACTTTCCTGATTCCCACTCTTCAGATACAGATTCTGAACTCTGAGGTTTAATATCACGACAAAAATCTCTCTTACGATTCCACCTCTGAGCATCCTGGAGTCATATCCACTTCTCTTCTCTCTTTTGTTCAGTTTGTGACCAAACTCTCTCGGCACCAAATTCCCATGTCCTCTGGCCTGGCACCCAGGACTCTTTTTGAGCTGATGCACAATCCCTTGTGACTTGTGCAACTTTACAGCCGGGATTTTTTTCTCCTGGGCACTGAGTAAAGCCTGTGTACTGAGCAGCCTCAAGATTTATCCCATTTTTCTGCTTGAAATCTCCGTGGGGTCTGCTTAGCTCAGTTGTTTTTTACAGGTGTGCAAAGCAGGCCTTCACCAATGCCAAATACACAGGAACAGTGGGTCTGGATTCTGCTTGCACATGGAAAAACCCATCAGGTTCTCAGGTTCAACGACGGCACTTGCCTTCATTGGTGTAACAACAAGGACCTGCCAGCACTCCTCAGTAAGAGCTAAGAGAGTGAGCAAGTGGGGTGTTAAGGCTGCACACAGCAGAAATAACCTGGTCTGGGTAGGCAAAGGGGCTGTTGTGGGCATCCCTCATCCTCACGAGAGAGTGGAATTGGTGGGGCCTGAGGGGTCCCTGGCTGGGGAGCTGCCCCTAGAGGTAGGGCACCAAGGGCAGCATGGAGGGACTAGCTTAGTCTGTCTGAGAGCACAGGTTAACTTCCCAGGAGCAGCCCCTCTCCCTCGCTTTAAATCTTGGGATTTTCTGCTTGGAAAGCTTCATACGTGCTCCTGACACCTTTCGCAGTCTCAGTGAAGCAATGGGTATTGAAAATCTCCTGTGCCCTGTGAACTTATTGCCAAACTCCAGAAGGACCTTTATTTACAGTGAAAGGAGTGTTTGTGAATCTTGGAGTACATGGGCTCCAAGGACAGGAGAGAAAAACGATTTTAATTTTCCAATGCTAAATAAACACTTGTTGACTGGTAATGCAATGTAAAATTTATAGAAGATATGATTTTTTTACTGAGATGTGTAAGATCCTTAAATAGTGACCTCACTACGTACAAGGAGTGTAGGCAGTGGGTAGGAGGTGTGAAGTCCAGCCGTGGATCACCTGTGCCCCCCACAGCTGTGGGGCAGTTGCAATGTGGGTGCACCAGGGCCTCTCTTCTCTTTGGTCTTTGTCCTTTTGCCCTGTACATGTGTGCAGTCTGCAATCTCACCAGCTCAGCCTAGTGGAGCTGTGCATGCTGTGCTGCAAGAACATGACCTTTTGCTCTGAAGATGGCAACAGCCTTGTGCTGGCAGCAAAACAACATACCCAGTACAAATAGAATCATTCTGATAATAAATCACCATCCATAATAAGAAGACATCGTTAATAATAAGTCATCCAGGGGCCTCTTGAGACCAGAGTACAACTTACTGTAAAAATAGATAGGAAACATGGTGTGATCATTACAAGCAAGATAACAAATAAAACAGAAAATGACTTTTATAGGCATTTAGCTCTTCTTTCCTTCCCCCAGCTTCCAACTAGTTCTGTTTTCAGTCAGGATGGCTATGATTTAAGTTTGGTCACAAACATAGACTGGATTTTTGCAGATGCAGAGCCCAGGGTTTACTACACCTGTGAGCTGGCTGGCCAGATCACTATCTGCAAAGGAGCTGTCAGGCAGAAATCCCTCCTTTTTCCTTTCTGCTCACAGTGTGATCCTTTAGTTATCCTGATTTCTCCAAAGGTGATGGATAGAGGCTCCCTGGCCATGATATACAGAAGACAACTGAGGCCTTGCCCATAGATATCAGCTCTTTCTGTATCCCCTCAGCTGGCAGGATTTGTTGCCCAGCTCCCACGGCTTTGTTTTGGCTCAGCTGATGAGGTAACTTCAGAAACCAGAGGATAGGAAGGGGCAAACACATGGTAAAATGTGAGCTTTGAAAGGAATGAATGTTTGCATTGAGAACTCACCAGACCCAGGAATATTTTCACACATAAACTGTCTGGCAGCAAAAGACTCGTGAAAATTGCTTCATGCACAGAAGCGAAGGGAATCTCACACATTTGTTTAAGGACAAATTTGCAAGTCGCCCTTGTACTGTTCTGTCAGCTCTAATCTGCTTGGGATTTCAGTGCTGCTTCCTTGCAGCAGAGGGGAAAGAGGCTGGAGCTGTTCAAATCTTTCTTGGTTTTTCCCCTTGTTTGCATTTGCCAGGCAAACAATAGCAGATGTTATATAGTCAGTTCGGTTTGCTACTAGTCCCATTATGCTCTATTTATGTTTCACTTTATTGGCTTTTTTTTTTTATTTTCCTATTATTGTTTCACTCTGGGGGAGGCAGAGGATATAATATATTCATCTTTATTATACAAAATCTGTGTGAAGCATTTAATAAAATGCTGTTTCCACACAGCTAGGAATATTACTGTTAGCTGTTTTTAAGTTAATGCTCCTATTAAAAAATGTTTGATGGCTGCAGTGACTGGAACTTGTGTGGACAAAAAGCACACACACCACTAAATAAGGCACTCATAGCAATTCAGAGATTTCCTGATGCCTTGTGGAAAACTTCTGTTTAGCCAGATTTCTGCTTATTTAGCATATTTCCAGCATTGTTCTTCCCTAGTTTTATTATTAGTTGTATTTGAATGGAAAATAAATTTTATCTTTTCTCCCCAAAACTTTCCCCTGAGATTGGAGGGGTCAAATCTGGCTCCCATGCCCAAGTCTCTTTCCCAAGCAGGAGTTTTGGCAGAGTTTGGGCAAAGGCAAGAGGGGAAGGACACTGACAGGAAGACAGTCATGGCTGCTCTCCGAAGCTGGACCTGCTTGTGTCCTGGTCAAGGTGCTTTCCTGTTCCAAAGCTGCAGATTCACACCCAAAAATGTCTGCATGAGGTAGGCTAGGCCTATTCTGCTTTATAAGATGGTGGTCAGGGCCAGAGGGTCTATGCTTGCTCATGGACACGGAGCAGGGCAGTTTTTGAGACCTCCATGTCACGGCACTTGGTTGTGCCAGGAATGGGGGTGGCTCTCCATGGACCAGGAGCACAGGAGATGGTGCTGTTTCTGGGGGTACTTAGGGAATAATGAAAAGTCAATGTTACTGCATCAGGTGAGAAGAGATGAGCAATGGAAAATAATCTGTTCCTGAGAAACAGAAGGAAGATCTTTCAGAAAAGTCTTTCCCTAATTGACAGCTTTCTAGGAAAGACAGGAAACCACACCCTAGACACACCAAGACTGACTCAGAGAGTCTTGTGTTAGACCCAAATCTCAGTCAAGAACACAGCTTAACTCCATGCTTATCCCCAGCACAGGCAGGGGTCTGACATGGAGATGTGGGTCTGTGAATCCTCTCAGAATCAGATGCTTTGGTCCTTGGAAGAGCAGGGAGGCAGTTCAGTGATGTGAGTGTTACATGTTTGCAGGACTGTGAATGGCAGTCGGCCCAGCACGGATCCATACTGGATATGAGAGGCTGAAGAAGGCCATACAGGGTTTAATGAAATTCTGCCTAGTCTCATATCCTGACTCCATTGCTGCTGCTGCTGCTGGTCATCCTGAGAGAGCAAAAGACCCAACTGTATTATATGTAATTCTGTATATTATTATCATACAAACTTTAGTAAGTGTACGTCATGCTTCCCAGAGATACTTTCCCAGCTCTCAGCTGATTGTGGTTCAGAGGCTCCTGAATCAGAAGTGATACCTTCATGTCTTATGGCCCCAGATAGATTGCTCTTGCATGAATGCATCTAACACTTGTTCTACCCATATAATCTTTTGGCATCCATGATATCCTGGGTCAATGTGCTTCATGGCTGATCTACCAGCTATGCAGATGAGATCTTCCTTTTGTTTGTTATGAATCTGCCACCTGATAACTCCCCATCCACTTGCACTTGTTCAGGAAGAGGTGGCACACACTTAATCCCTGCTCACCCACTCCTCAGCCTGTCTGACAGCACAGAAATTCCTTGGTAGAGCCTGTCAGCCTTCATGGAGCTGGCGTGGGAGAGGTAAATCTCCTGTCATTCAGGACTGAGTATTCAATGGAGAAGACCAAGGAAAGTCAAGATGCACCGCAGAGGGAGGATGACATTAATGGTGTGGTGGGCAACAGGGCAGCCTCTGGTGTCCCTGGCTGAGCAAACACTTGAGGAAGGTGTTGGACCATCACAATGAATTGGGGGAAGTTTCTTGGCTGATACATGGGGTTGATAGCTGTCAATGTGAAGAGTTGTCTACTGGGGCTGCAGTGGTGGAACAAAAACCGTGGGGAGGGAGGTCATCCCAATCTGCCAAAATCTCCAGAGCTTTCTGAGCAGTCAGGAAAAAGCAGACCAGGAGTTTGGGGCTCACACATCCCCTCTTGGAATAAATCTAAGCTGGGCATCACTGCACTGAACAGGGAGCATCCACTGGCAGCACCCAGGACAGCACTGTTAGGACAAAAGACTGTCCCTCAGCCTGACCCCACCATGGTCTGCAGTACTCTGGGTTTGTTCCTTTGCCCACCCAGGTTTTGGTGCCTTTGTGTACCCCACATTCTTAGGGCTGGGAGGGCTTTGCAGCTGTGAAATTAAACCCAAGGTTCTTTTTGGCCCTGCTGTGAAATTGTCATGCTTTGGGATGTTACAGCAGAAACATGAAGACAAGTATGCTCAGCCTTCACAAGGTTTTTCTCTAGGCATGGTGCTGTTGGGGAGGGAGAGGAGCTGGGGGAGGACATACCTGCTGTCAGAGCAGTCATTTCATGACATTGCACTCTCCAGACAAGAGCACCTGCGAGACAGAAAGAGTTTGGTGAGCTTGAGAAAGTGGAAGTGTTTTGCAAAAGCACCATAAACATCTGCTGAGAGGTACCTGGGAACGTGACTGTGAGACAGAATGAGGAGATGAAGTGGGGAAGCAAAACAGGTCTTTAAAACAGGTGAAAGCCACCAGCCTGTGGGGGTGATGTGAAAGTCTCAATGGCACTGTGGGGGACACAAACCCTGCCAGGCTGAGGAGGAAGCCCCTGGGGAGACTTCCTGAGGTTTTTGCAATGTGGTAGGAGTAAGGAAAGAGCCAGATTTGCTTGAAATACTTCATTTTAATTGCAGAAGTCTGCCTGCCATCTCCCCGCTGCCTTGCTGGGATGTGTTTCTGTCTCCATCATACTCATGCAACTTTTGGACTGGTGAATGGTGCCACCGATGGGAAAGGACCAAAATGTTTTTGCTGTAGGTATCTTCCCCTGTTTAGACAGACCTCTAGGACTTAAACCCTGACCAATGCTCTGCTGGGCAGACTCTTGGGTCACCCAGTCTCACTGCTTCCCTGGATTTTTGCCAGTTTTTAACATTTCACTCAAAATGTCACTTGGGGACAGTTAAACTTGCACATGTGGGTTTTCTTAGCTAAGATTTGTGGTGACAGAAATACCCGTGAAAGTGAGTGAATGTTAAGAACAAATCAGTCAGGGCAAGGGACATGGATAAGCCACCCTTTATTTCATTGGTTTAAGCATTCTCTCATGATTTTGAACCTGCTTCCCAGTTTTTTGGCTGCTCGTTGTTGACAGCACAGAAACAGAGCATGGGTTTCCTGCCAGGATCCAGAGTTCTAGTGATTTTCCCAAATCCCTCAGTCTCCAGAAGCCATTAAACAAAATAACTTTATTTCCTGCGACCTCCCATTACAATTCCTGATCTGCAGTGTTGTAACACACAGCTCCCAAGGCTGCATCCCAAGGGGCACCTTCCAAACCCCATCTGTCTGCTGAGCACCTTGCAAATGAGCTGCAGGTTCAGCTGTTCTTGATGTGCTCCTTGTTGATGAAGAGTGAAGTATGAAGGGACCAAATCTGCATGCTCCAGAGGCAAAAATGTGGTGCAGATATTTTACCCCACAATGTAGGTTGGGAAGACCTAGAAGAACCCATGTGCTTATGCAGCCCTTCATCCTATAATGGTAATTAGTCGTATTGAGATTTGTGCAAAATACAGCACTTTTCCCAACAAGTGATCTCCATTGCTTTAGGTGAGGACCCTGAGACACAGAGAGATGATGATACTGGTTTTTCTTTAGTGCTTCTTCTCAGCTCTTGAAGGCTGTTATGCCAAAAACTTCTCCTCACTGTAATCTCCCAGTTCAGTTGCCCATAACCAGCACTGCATAGTCTTTCTCCACCACCTAACTGCTTATACCCCAGACCTGAAACTGCACTGCTGAAATAGTCCAGCTGGAACAGCTCTACACTACTGTACTCCTTTCCATTAGTTCAAAACCTGCCCAGAAATGAGTGACAAATATCCCTTGTGGGGCCTGAGGTAGGAGCTGTCTCAGTCCAATCCATGCTGGTCTCCTGGTGTGGGTTGGCCACCTTCCCACTGCAGGGCTCATCCTTCACCTGGATCCTAAGCTGTGTTGGCCTGGGAGCACTGCCAGGTGGGATTTGCAGACTTACCTGTCCAATCCTTACTAGTAGCTGAGTTCAGAGGAGGGGTGTTGCCATGGCTGGGTGGCCATGAAAAGCAGGAGTTGTGGCAGTGGGGGACACTCCCTATCCCATGCAGAAACAACTCAAGGGTGTGGAGATAGATGAGGGTATTGGGCAGAGTGTCAGGGGCAGGCAGAGCATTGCAGGTGTCCCCTTACCCATGGCATCACTGCATGGGAGTGTATTCCTCCCATCCCATAAAACTTCTGTCCCCTCCCCAGGAAGGGTCCTTCATTTTCCTCCCCTGTTGGAGGGTTGGGCCGATGTGCATTTGCTGAGCCCTGGCTGCTTGCTGTCTCTGCTGCCATTTGCTCTGGGAACAGCCCACGGCACCGGCACCGTGCTCTGCTGTCTGTCTCGATGTCTCTTTAATCCTGTTTCCCTGGTTTCGCATGGCAGCGGCCCATGTTTGCTTGTGCAAAGCCTTCCTCTGGATTGCTGGCAGCCGTGCTTCCAAACCCAGCTTGCCGTTTTCCCCAGAGTGGTGGGATTGATTGGCTCCAGCCGGAATGGGCATGGCTCTCCGCTGCTTGGACCGAAATGCAACCATCTGTTACACCTCTAGTTAAAAGTACATAAAGTTGAGCATTTGCGTGTAGACAATTCCACCCCTGATACGCTTTCCACCACACATCCCTCTCACACTTTGGCAGGATCTTGCTCCGCAATGGGCCCAGTACAGGCAAAACCAGCACTTTAGCTCTGCTGGAGCCAAGCAGCATGGAGATGGTGGGGGCATAAATCAGCCTTTCCTTCTTCTGCTGTAGCAGGCCAGAGTCAATTTTGCAATGGGTTGTGCCCCAGGTTTACCCCTGGCTGTGGCTGGTCCTGTTACCTGCTCTGCACTGGGAAGGGCTGCCCAGGCTGGGAGCCAGGCTGCCTTGTGCCTGCTGCACCACCAATGCAGGTGGGAAGGGCAGTGCATTGCTGAGCCTCAGTTGAGTGTTCCCATCAAGGAAAGACACTGAGGATGAATAGGCAGCAGACACGTGGGAAGATGGGACCGGCATACAAGATAGCCCAGAGAGTGGGAGGGGAGCATGGCAGGTGCAATGTCTGTATAACCCTGCACCTGCAAAGGCCTGGACAGCCCAGCTGCCTGCTCACTGCCCCATGCTGCCAGCCTGGCCTCGTGCTGCCCGTTCCCTGTCTACATGGGCCTGTGCAGCTTTGCCAGAAGGGGAAGGCAGAGAGCGGGCTGGGAACACTGCTGAGTCACTGTTTCCTCCCTGAAAATGCTGGGGACAGTAAGACACTGCTATGGCTATAAGGAGATTTTCATGGAAAGAAGAATTCTGGCTTCTCAGTGTTGCTTGCCAGTCCTCGCCCTTCCACATCTTTGAGGCTTCCCTTCCCTGAAAGCTACAGAGAAATACTGCTGGGGCATAAAGTTGCTTGCCATACTGCGCTCCAGCAGCAGCCACTTTACATCTGCTCATCCAGTCTCCAAGTCCTTGCTGTGGCTTTCCATTCCCACCAGCAAGTCCATGCTCAGACATCCACAAAAGCATCTAACAGACTCCTGCAGAGGCCTGGGCTCAGTATCCAACCTATGTTGGATGTGGGTGGGCAGGGAGGGCTTTAGCATCTGTAGGGTGGAGGAAAGCCTAAATGTGTGCAGCAACAGCCACAGCTGTTGCCATTGCTGAAGTCCCAGATATCCCAGCCCAAATCATCCCCTGTTCCTGCTTCTTTCCTAGGAAGCTGTGGCTTCATTAATAAGGCAGAGGAGCAGACAACAAATAGAGGCATTGGGGTGGGAAATGGTCCTGCCAAGACCAGAGAGCACATCAGAGTCAAGGAAAGGAATTAGTTTGCTCCAGCCCATTTATAACACTGTATTATGGCACCATTTGCTTGACCCTTTATTTTTACAAAAACACAAGGCTGAATTGCTGCGATGGGGCAGCTCCTTTTGGAAAGACTCAGGACATAGAGAAAGAAAATCTCCCAGCCTGCTGAGGCTCACAAGTGGGGAGTAGTCAGTGACAAGAACCCTCAAAATGCAGCAGCATCCCCCATCAGTGTCAGTAACTGTCTTTGGAAATGCTGGTCTCTTGATGCTTTCACCAGAGCCATAGTTCAGATGAAGTGAGAAGAATGTCACCTTTACAACCTTCACATGGCTGATGTCCCAAGGAGCCAATGGATATTGGGTAGCCAAGTCTTCTTCCAGGTCTCTGCGGAATTACAGGTCCCTCCTGGATTATACCAGAGGGACTGGTGGGGATGTATCAGCCATCCCTGACCTTGCTCATCTTTGTGGGGCAGTGAGGGTGGTAGGAAAAGAAAAAAGCTAAATGCACATCCCACAAGCCAGGGTGGCTCTGAAAGCTGAGAGGAGAGCTGGGGGCTGGGGGAGAAGAAGAGTCATCTGAGCTCAACACAGGGACAGCAGATGGATTGGAAGGAGCATAACCTCGTGGCAATGCATGCTCTGGTCCCTGCAGCTGGCATTAAGGGTCAATTATTTTCAGTGTAACAACTCATTTCTAACCGAAAAGAGAGTGACCTGATGACACTGATAGAGCCTGCTGACGTCCATCTCCCTGTGGGAGAGGACAGCAGCACAAGCCTTGAGCTTTGCTTGATGTGTGATCACAGACCACTGTGCCTGATTCCCTTCCAGACCTTGTGGTGGGCTGAATTTGGCACTCCCAGACAAAGGAACTGCTCCTGCACACCGAGTTTTGAGGGGGCAGCAGCGGGGTGTGGGTGATAAGCCTGCATTTGACATTCACCCCTTTTAAGAGCTCTGGGAAATGTAATCTCTTTCAACCCATCCATATTGGTTAGGCTTGGATCCTTGGTACTGATTCAGGTCAGAGCCACTTCAGCTGGAGAGGGCTGGGGCAGGACCCTGCCTGGGGGGCTGGATGCCAGCCTGGCCTCCAGCCCCAGTCTCTCACCTCTGAGTGTATGCACACCTGGATCCTGCTTCCTGTGGAAGAACTCCTTAAGGCTACTGGGCTTTCCCACTGCAAAGTGCAGCCCAGCAAGGCAGCAGGGTGTGCTTCAGCCCTGCTTAGAGGATGCAAGGCAAGGTTGGGGTGCTGTCCTTGCTGTGCAGCATGAGTCACCCATGTGCAGAAGGCAACTACTGTGTAGGATGCTACAGCATGAGTTGCCCTTTCATGCCAGCCCTTTTGAATTTAACCCCTGGAGTGATAGAATCTTAATTTTACAGATGCAAACAGCATCAAAGTAACTTTCAGGAAAAGCATCTCCCTCCTGCAAGCTTAACAACCTTCCTGGTGGGAAGATCATCCCCCAAGGGCTATGGTGGAGGACAGCCCTGGCACCCTGACTTTGTCTGTACCACAGTCTGGGGCATATGACTACCAAGGCACAGTGAGTGCCAGGGTCAGTCATTGCCTTGCTGTGCTTCCCTATGCTGTTCTCCTCAGTAGCTAAGCTTAGGAGCTCTGTGCTCCCTGGGAAGGGGTCCAGCCCACTGACATGAGTAAAACCCCCACCAGCTTGTGCCATGCACGTCTGGGAGTTAAGTGATACCCTGCCCTGTGCCAGGTCCTTGACCCGGGAGGAATTGTTTGTGCTGTCAGAGTGCTCTGGGCTGCACTAGCCACCCGACTCTGGGGGCAGCCTGTTGTGAAGGGAATCCATGGCACAGCCATGTCTCCTTTGATCATCCCTCTGATCATCTCTCTCTGGTGCAGCCACATGACACTGGTGAGGTTGATATGATTCACCTGCCCCACAGTGTGAGGATGTGAGCACTAATGGGGGAGGATGCTGAAGTAGAGCATGCCCTGAGCTCTCTCCTGCCATGGTGTGACATGGTCCCAGCTTGGTCCCATGGACTGAGACCCATGGTCACCAGCACATCCCACCATGCCAGAGCAGGTAAACACAGCAGTGGATTGGATGACACCCTAAATCACAGCACGGCTGTTCTGGAGTCCACTCCATCCAGGATGATAGGAAGAGTATACATGGAGGGAGAAAGGGGACAACCAGGAACAGAGAAAAAGACCCAGAAAAGGCACAGGCTGAAAATAACCAACCCAGATAGCAAAGGAAAGGGAGTCAGTCAGACCTTCAGAGGCTGGGTGTAAAGATCTCAAAGGGAGCGGAGACAGGTCCTGTCAGTCCAAGGCCAGACAAAGGAGATGATGACAAGCAGCTATTTTAGCTGATGGCCTGAAGCCATCCTGCCTGGGGTGGTGCACTCAAGTCACCTAAACTAAGCAAAATTCAGCCTGGGATTGGGAGTTGGGTCAGAAAGATAAGGTGGTGGGATGAAGGGCTGGTACCAGACCAGCATCATGAGGTGCTATGAGACACAGAGCTATAGGGCACTGCCACCTCCAAGGCGTCACATTTCCAGCACGGTGTTTGATGCAGCTTTGTTGCTGGGGACTTCTCTGTCTGTCTTTGCAATAATGGGAATGTCAGCTTCAATGTTGTGTCCCAGTGAGGGGATCCCAGCAGGCACCTGCAGGGGTTGCTGCATGAGCTGGGGTCCCTCATCTCACTCATCTATGAATGAGACTTATGTGGGACTGCTGCTTTCTGAAGGGGCACTGCTCTCTTTCTATAAAACAAAAAATGAGTCCGGTCCATATTTTTAGTGAGATGCAAAACTTACACCTGCTTACAAGGTGCCTTGGGAACAAGAATGGAGAAAAATGCATTTCATCATATTTAAATTTCCTTTCTTTTTATATTTTTGGTGGTGCAGCAACGGTTGTGTGAGAGTGAGGCACACTGGGGGAGCTGCTGGAATGCCCTGTTCTGTGGCATGGCAGTGAGCTGTTGGGAAAAACAACCAGCAAATACCCAGGTATCTCTCCTAAAGCCTCTCACTGCTGTCTTCAAGGGACCATGGGAAGATGGTGCTTCTGTGAAAAGGATTCAGGACTCAATCCTCAAAACACCTGCTTTACTTAAAGCACAAGCATAAATTTCTTGAAAGCCAGAGAGATTAAAACACATTTGGAGAGAAGCCTGGCTGCCAGCATGCTTGTTGAATCAGAATGGTATCTGTTATATAAGCATAAAAACTGTTTTGCAAATGTGGCTGCTTTGAATTCATCACCCAAATTCATATGGAGGCACCTTTCTGTATGCTCTGGTAGCCAGAGCAGAGCTGCTGGGTCATGGGAAGCTGCCATTTATAGAAGCCAGACCCTAAGCTGTGCCAGGCAGGCGTGGAGCAAACCCAAGAATGTCACACATTATTTGAATTGAGACATCATTGACAGGGAGCAAAAAAACCCCAACAACCCAAAGCTCCTAAATCCACCAAGCCTTTAAATGGCAGGAGGAAACAGCCAAGTGAATTATACCCAGGATGAACTTGGCCCTGCTGCTCCTTCAGCAGTGATTTCTGAGGCGATGTGGAGTCTGGTATTTTTATCTCCTCTGGCATTTTTATCCTATTTCCTTCATTCTATTTATTCCTGATCCTGTTAACTTTATCCTATTGATTCAAATGCGTTTTCATACTCCCTTATGGTCCCCTTTTGCATCACTCTCAGCTTTTAGGCAAACAGGATGGGCTTTTTCTGTCTTGGAAAAAAAATGTTTCTTTGGGAGCACACTTCTCTAAACTCCCTTCCTAGTTCTGGGAGACTGGAGTTTATTTATTTATCTCAGTTAGACAAATAGCTTCATTTTCACACAAATAGGATGCATTTCTGAATGCATGCAGAAAAGGTCAAAGGGCTTTAACCATGCAAAGGGCAAACTCTGAGCCTGTTGAAGTGATGTTGGTGCAGTCCAGAATGTCTCTGTGAATGGAGCCAGCCCTAGAGGCTGCAAATGAATATATTGGGAAGTGGAGATTTACACACCTGCCTGCCAGCAGATATATTCAAGCCTTCCACTGCAGAGAGGTCCTGGTGTTACTGCTGTCTTCTGCTTTGTGTTGGCCGCTGGTACAGATTTGGAAATCACATTTCTTGGAGATGCTCTGTTTTACTGTTGTCTGCTTGTAAGCACACCTTTGGTATTTAGATATATCTGTAGCTGAATGCTGAACATCTTCAAGGCCCAGAGAGAAGATCTGGTGTGGATCTGGGGATATGAACACACTTGTTTTGCTGGTGGTCAAAGACAAAGTGTGGCAGAGAAACATGGGCATCTGAAACAGAGATTTTATGCATTAGATTCCTCAACAGTAGTTTTTTGCCCTAGACCACTCAAAGGCCTATCTCCAGTGGAATCATAGATACTTGGTACTGTGGGAGAGGAAGAATGGAGAAAGCAGGGAATTTGGTGCTTGAAAGAGTCATTATTTTCAACAATACTTTCTACAGATTTACCACCTTGACTCTACAAACTGGGGACCTTTAACAAGCATATCCCAGCGGATTTAGACCTGGAAGCAGTGAGTGTCTCCCATGTCTTGGACTCATCAGCTTTTATCACCCTACAAGTTTCCCTTTCGAATAAAATTTGTAGGAGCCCAGACTCCCACTGCTTCCAGAGTGTGCCTCTGGTCGCACTCTTTGAGATAAAGACCTGTTTTCTGGCACGTACATTTTGTCTGGAAAGAGGAATAAAAGACCTCACCGTAAATAAATACAAACCTCCAAATGGCATGCACGGTGCCTTGTTCAAAGAGCTCGGCCTGTTTGAAATCAGCAGCCCCATAAAATCCAAATGGGTTCAGAAACATTTGCAGTCACGGGATCTCTGCACATGAAGGGCCCAGCTCAGCGGCTGCCCCTCACTGGGGTATCAGGGTTTGTTCCTTGAGCCAGTGAGGCTCCACCGTTCCCCACCTCGCAGCCCGGGGCTGCAGCTCGGGACACGTAAATCAGAGCCTTTGCCCTTCGCCATGGCTCTGGGCAGTGAGGTCGGGGGTCACAAGCTCACCTCTCAAAATAATCCTGGGCGATCAGGAAGTGTTTCTCATTTGATGAATTAGGTGTATAAAATCCGTGAAGGGCTCACAAACGGACAGACCTTTTCCTTTCTTCATGGGGATAATATTTCATGATTTGGGGAGGAAAGAGTGCAGAGGGAGGGGGGAAATAATTAGTAATTTGTGATTAACTCTTTTCATGGGTATTTTGTTTCTTTGTTCTCTGATGCTGCCTGGAGCCATTTAAAAAATGACTTAACAACAACAACCAAACTAATTGCTCTTTGTAACTAATGGCTATGTCAGAACTTGGAAATCAAACCAAAGAGTCTTGGAGAAGTTGCAAGGGAGATGCTGAGCACAGGAGAAAAGTCCCTCTCCGGTATCAGATGGATGCTTAGAAAGGGCCCTGAGATAACAGTGATAAAGGGAAAGACAGGAACCCTCCCTAGAAAGCTCGTGGCTGTTCTCACAGATCCAAGTAGATCAGGCTGCCTGTGGTGCACCCTTTCCTCTCCACATGGGCAAAAGTTTTTTTCAGTTGCACTTGGAGACAAATTCCTCCAAAGTCTTCACTTCAGCTCTGTCTGATGCATTATTTAAGATCATGGAATCATAGAATTATATAGATTGGAAAAGACCCTTGAGATCATTGAGCCCAACCACTAACCCAGCACTGCCAAGTCCACCACTAAACCATGTCCTTAAGTGTCACACCTACATCTTTTAAATACCTCTGGTGATGATGATTCAACCACTGCCCTGGGCAGCCTGTTCCAATGCTTGACAACCTTTTCTGTGAAGAAATTTTTCCCAATCTAAACCTTCCCTCACACAGCCTGAGTCTGTTTCCTCTTGTCTTGTCCTTTGCTAAGTGGGAGAAGAGACTGACGCCCATGAATAACCCGATCCTATGAGTTTTGGCTTTCAGTTAGCACAGATTCCCAACAAGAATGTGCTGTCACTGACTCACCAAGGTGAGTCCATTTTCATAAATGATTTGGAGACCTCTTCCTATGTAGACCCAGTGCATGAATTAAAGGCAGAGCAGCACTGCCTGCTCCTGGCTTTCTTGAGTTTGGTTTTTGCTGCAAAGTGAGGTGCCTTTCTGGCTGTCAGAAGGTGAGCATCAAGGAGTGCAGGTGCCAAGAAGCAGAAAGGGATCCAGGGTAAGGTCTCCTTCCAGTCTTGAAGGCCACCAACAAGCAGTATGTGCAAATCAGGTTATCAGAAGTGACTGGGCCCCGAAGCCTTGTGGTCTCTAATTGGGCCATGCATAAAAAAGAGTTTCAGATTGAAGGCCTTTTGGAGCTATGATTTAGAAAGGCAAATCCATTATGATATCTGATTATGACACTGACATTAAAAGCACTGCGAACCTCTAATCGATGAAGGTTAATTTATTTAGACCATAAACCAGGAATTAATTTGAAAGGGGCTGTGGTGGAGCAGCAGCTGAGACTCCAGCCATCCCTTGTGTGATGCTGATGGGGTGACAGGGACCTGTTGGCCAAACTGAAGGTGTAGATCACAGTTCTACTGACTCTGTAGAGCTCTGCCTGTCCTTTACTTTAGCCTTGTGCAGACCAAGGAGATCTTATTACAGAAAGATGAGAAGCTGAGTCTCAGATGAGTGTTATCTTTGATTTGCCCTACAGTGGAGACTATCCCTCCATGGGCATATCAGGATCCCAAATCATGGTGAGAGTAGAAATGAAATGTTGCCCTCTGAGCACACAGTGGTGTGGCTCAATCCTCCAGCAGGTACTGATGTACATTGTGCCTACACCAGAGACCCCTTGGGTAGATGTGGCCAAAGAGCATAGGTCTGGAGGGGTCTGGACACAAAGGGTCATAGCAAGTAGCTCTGGTCCAGAGGAGTGATTTACAGCTCCTAGCTCCTACCTAGGGGAGTGCTGAAGTGGAAGAGATTTCCTTAGCCCGTCACTTTTATTTTCCTTGGTTATTGTTTAAAATGCAGAGATTATGGGGTCAAACTTTCCCAGCCAATATTTTTCCTAATGAAAAATGTAGTAGGGTACGAGTCAGTGATCGAATCTATATGGTGAGTGTTCCACACTACAGTGATTTCCACAGACAGAACTTCAATAAATCTTGTTTTCAGAGAAATTATATGAGGCTGATGCTCTTTTTTTGCCAGTTTAAGATCACTTTACCCCTCTGCTGTGCTCTGTCCAAGTGGAACTTTCCTCTTACAGCAACTCAAAGGTCCTCATGGCTGCAATGCAAGCAGGGCAGGGCAATGAAGGTGGCCACCAAAGTCCCTTTGGGGCCACCCCATTTGGCAATGTGGTTGTGGGGTCTCTTTTCCAAAGGGGACCAAAGATGCTCCTTAGAATGAACAGTAGCACTGTCAATATTCCAACCTTAGTTCTGGCAACCCTGGGGATGTCGCCATTCCCTTGTGGGGAAAATCACAGGCATTGGGTAGTGCTGCTGCTGCCACAGACTGTGTGGGACATCCATCACTGACCTGTATTTGGTGAGAGACATGTCTTTGTCCTTCCATGACACACAGTCTTGCCTCTTGTCAGTATTATTTAATGTTGGAGCTGCTGTGGCCTCCGTCAGTGCCCCACCATGCTGTGTGCAATGTGACGGCAGCCCTATCACCCTGCATGCCTGCAAACATCCCCGAAGTACTGATAGTATTAGTATTGGTTGGATGGATGGGAGAATCCTTCAATATCTTCTCTCCACTCAAGCCTAGGAGCTTTTTCCTGATTTCCATCCCAGTTTAGTGTTGCTTATCGGGCAGGCAGATGCACGGGGGCGGCTTGATCCCCATATTGACTGCCCTGCTGTCAAATGCCTCCACTTGCTCAGTGGATTTGGCGACAGCCCGTGTACAACCATATTTCACAGCCTGCCCATAGGATCAATATGACATTTCCATTCATCATTAAATATGTCTTCTTTACTTCGTGCTGCATAAATCAACCTTTCAAACATGGCTCCTGGAGTAAAGAGTTGATCTCAGAGACCACTAACCAAAACAGGAGCTTTTCTAGGTGGCTTCAGAGTTATCATGTGCTGCTGGTGTAAATGGCACAAACTTTGTGAAGACCCACAGAAATTAGGTGTCCCTTACAGGAATTGGTGGAGTTTTAAGTTTTAAGCATCATGCTGCCCCTGCATGCTGTGCCAGTTGCTCAGTGCAGGAAGAACACACTGCATCTGCTTGCCCCAGGGATTGGGAAGATACCAAGACCATTTGGTCTCAGGTTGTGCTGGGTTTTTTACCACTTAGGCAGAGCCCAAACCAGTTTGGTGTGTGCAAGGTCAGGTGCACAGGCACTGAGCTCAAGCTTGCTCTCAGAGGCTGTTGATCCATACACTGGAGGGCAGGTAGTTGTCTCTGCTGGAGTGAGTTTCCCTGTCATCTGGGGGTGGACCAGGAACTGTAGGAGCCATTACCTTCCCAGATAAGCACAATTGCTCCTTCAACCCACCTCCAGAGAGGTCTGCATCAGGCTAGAAACAGCTCCTTTCTCACCTTCTGCATTAGATGTGACCCCGGAGAAGCTGGATTTGGCTCATGTGCTTCTCCTTCAGACATGGATGTCCAGCACCCACACTTGCTTGTGCTGCTCTGGCTCCCATAGTGGGGGAGAGTGTAGGACTAGGACTGCTCTGCTGAAATGGTGGGGAAAGGCAAAAAGCACTGCATCTTTGGTGACACACAGGGTCAAGGATGGTGGACGCATAGGATCCATAGGGTGTCTGGGCAGAAAGGTGAGTTCAGACCTCTCCACAGCCATCATAGCCCTTGGTGGCAGTGGAGACAAAGGGAAGGACTTAAAAGGCACACATGGAGCTACCTCTGCAGCATGTTGTGATCTCCCCCATGAAGAGTGGAGCCCTCCCCATGCGCTGGCTTTTTGTTAGCCAGCTCCCTTGTCCCTGCTACACACACACACACACATTTTAGCACTGTCTGCAAAGGAGTTTGGGAATCGATATTGCAATTGTGTTGTAAGTGAATTAGTTATAGATCAGCTTGGGGTAGGATTAGCTTATAGATCAGCAGGCTGGCAGGTGCAGGGAAGGAGCGCAGGCAGACATGCACACACGCACATCCCCCAGCGTGCTCCACTGGTGCCCAGCCAGGAGAGGAGGGTGAGTCAGGGCTCTGCAGGCCTGGGACTGCTGCCCTACAAAGTGCTGCCATACTCTGGCATTGTAAGCAGGTGAATGCTTGCTCCTGGGTTTTGCAGTTGTTCGAACAATGGGACAGGGCTTCAGAAGCAGCAGAGGTGATGTTATAACCCAGTCTTGAATCTGCAGATGTGGAATGAGAACTCATCAGTTGGCTCCATCCAGTCCTGACCCCTTGGCTTGCATCCTTCCTGCAAATGCCTACACCTCTGGCAGGACTCTGCTGGGGGCCTTTATCCCAGCATTTTTGCAGGTACTGCATAACAATACCACAAAGACAAACCAGTCCTCAGAGATTTCCTTTTATGTTTTCTCAGAGATTGAAGAAGTTGCTCTTTTCTAGTTGCCATCGGCACACCCGGAGTCTTGACTCTTTCTTTTAGTGACCTCACATGAAAGCTGTATCCTCTTACAGGGATGGGGAAACTGAGGCACCAATCATAAGCTGCTTGCTGCAGCCAAAGTAGCTGATTCAGTGTATCCACACAGACTCTCAGCACCAGTCCATACATTATCAGTCCTGGACTCCACTTTCTTCTAGTGTGCTCCCCACTTCTCAAAGTCCCACTTAGACCCTTGTCATGACTCCAGGATAGTCTGACTTCTAAAATTAGCCCAGTGCCTGGGTCCATGCTCAGGGGTTTTCCCTTTAAATAATCCCCCTGCCTCCCCTCCTGCTTTTGCTTTGACTAAGCATGCTACAAAAACAACTTGCTTCTAAAATAAGCATCTCCTCTAACTCCCAGTTTAAACCTGAGTAGCTGAGCATGACATAGCGGGGTTGGGCTGGCAGCTGTGCCGTCTCTCAGGCTACCTTTTGGTGCAATGGCACCTGGAACAGCTGGGGCAAGCACATGTGTGGGTTAGGGCAGTGTGGGCTTCAAAGGGGATCTGCTGGGAGTGTAGGGGGATTATGGGGTAAGAGAGAGAGTGTCCCCACAGTAGTAGCTGCTGCTGAACAGTCCATCTTCTCTGAAGAGCACATTTGACATCAGGACATGTTCATTTGTTGAGATGAAATACAGGCAGACCTCTGAGGAATGCCAGCCCTCTGGGCAAGGGATAGTGAAATGGCTTTTCCCTGGCACCTTGTGCTGACTTTCCTAAGTAACCCTGTCTCCATCCTTCTTCTCCTTATGTCAATCCATTTTTCAGCTGTGGGGCCAAGTTGCTACAGCTCAGTTTACACCCACAGGATTTGAGCTGGGGCCAGATCCCAAGCTCAATTTCAGCCATAAATCTGGAGTAGTTCCACTGAAGTCAGGGGAGTTAATTCCAGATTTACACCCGGTGGCACTGAGGTGGGACCCGGAGTGTCTCTGGCTTTGGGAGCAAAAGGGGTAAAGTCTATAGAGGATTTGCCCTGGCAGGTTGCAGTGCTTGACCCCTGGCAGTGCCTGAGTATCCTGTGGTTGGAGTTATTAGAGCAAGCCTTCTCTTTATTATTTGATATAATCTACTGCTATCTCACCGGGTTTCCCTCACTCTGCACTCTGGGAAACCGAGTGGAACTAAGCCGAACAGGAGGATTACAGGCTCCAAATGGAAACGGTTGCACCAAGCCGCCAAGCGGAGCTCCTTGCACTGAGCAAAGAGGGCGGCTGACAGCCTCAATGACATGCCAGCACTTAAAATGCTGGATGATGGATGAATGTCATCCTGCTGGGAAGGGAAAGGGGGGTAGGGAATAGGGGGGCTGGGGGGGCAAGGAGGGGAGGGAATCCAGCCCGGAGGAGCCAGGGAAGAAGAGCTGGCACCAGAGTTGACGTCCGCACTGATCCTCATCCGTGGGCTGTGATTCATGGGGAGAGGAGAGGGCTGAGCTCCTGTCCGCGGGCCCCACCGCTGTCTGCACGCTGGATTGAAATTTTACTGCCACTAGCAGCTCTCTTGCCCACAGCACAGGCACGTGTACAGATGCATACATTTCTGTGTGCACACACAGGACATACAGGAAGACTGTTTAACAGATGTGTGTGCAAATGTGTGTATATTTATATAAACATCTTCCCTTGACATGCATAGGCAAACGTGTGAGATTTCCTCCAAGACACTTCATTAAAGGCCATCGTTGTCCCCACCTTTCACTGTATATTATAGTTCATCCACAAATCACATCTATTAAATGACTAAAGGTTTTCTGCTAGTTTTTTTTTGTTTTTTTTTTTTATTCCCCAGATGTCAGGGGATGTCAGTGATATGGCTGCATTACTCAGAATATTGCAGTCCTGTCTCCAGAGTGCCTGAGCAGGGGATTTCTCTCTCTGTCTCCTGTTGTATTCCTGACAGCAAAGTAATTTGCTTATATAGATTCTGGCAACAAGAACAACGCAAAGCCTGGCTGCTTGACAGTGTTGCATTTTTAACTCGAGGTTGAGCAACTTCAGTCTGAAGACCTCTGGGATTCCTCTTCTAGGGTTGCTGACTCCTGGGATTTGCTCTAGTGCTGGGTAGATGGGACCATGTTGGTTCCTTCCCCGGCACAAGGGCTGGTGAAAGGAGTCCTACTGTTGGCTGTGCCCTGGGCTGAGGACAGAACAGGACCTTTCCTCTGGGCAGAATCCATGATGCTTTTCTGCTCAGAAGCTCACACTGCAGGCATACCACCCCACATGCTGCCCCAGAGCTGTTCCCGGAGGCACAAGTCCTGGAATGGCCAAAAGTCCATAGCTATCCTGCCAAGACATGAGGACTAGCCAGGGGGAGAGGGATCGTGTGCCTCAACACGCCTGTGAGAAGAGCACGTGTTCTCCAGGTGCGTGAGCACATCGATGCTCCAGCACCTGGTGCTCGGCCAGGCAGCTGGCGTGCTAGAAAATGAAGCAAAATCCATCTCAGTGTGGGCAAGTCGTGGCTCTGCAAGGCCAAGGGGGTGGAAGAGGGGGTAAGCCCGGGAACAGAGCCCGCAGGGGCAAGCGTGATCCCCAGGAGCGGCGGTGTTTCGGCAGGCGGCGCTCCCGCCCCCGCGCAGCGCTGACCCAGCACCCCGGATCAATCCTGTCACCCACCTCCGACAGCAGCTGCTTAACCGCGCACAGCAACCCGGCACAGCAGTTTCGGCAAGAGAGCGAAGAAGCCCGTATCCAATTGAAACCGCAGGGGGGATTTAGGGAGGCAGAAGGTAATTTCCCGAGCTGGAATATGGCCAGCATACAAGGACTAATATCCTGGCTCTTGGGGAAACAGTCATGGGATCTTTGCTTGCTGAGAGTCATCCTGATCTCTGTTTTAAGTCAGATCTGGAAAAAAGGAAAACGAGACAAAGGGAAAAGCCTTTCCAAGATGTCAGGGCTTTGGGGCACTGCTTAAAGCTGCCCTCACCACAGGGAAGATTTTCCTGGAGGCAGAGCTGCCAGGCATCCCCAACACAGAAGCCTGGCAGCTGATAGATGCCCGCTTGCCCTGCGGCTCTCCCATGCTCCCAGATGTGGCCAGAGTGCCCTGGCTCCCAGAAGGGAAGTAGGGTGCTAATGTCCCTCAGTAGCATTACACAAACTATTGCTGTAAGCTGGTCATGTCCCTGTGCCAGTGTTTCCCTTTGCTAGGAGATACCAGGGAGGCTCAGAAAGGTCTCATGCCAAAGAAAATTTGGGGATAGAGGGCTGTATGCTAGTACCAAACAGCCTGCACTGCAGCTGCGGAAAGACTTCTTGGTTGTGTCCAAAATTTATGCCAGCAAAAAGATAACCTGCTGCAGGGTAGAAACTGTTGCAGAGAGGATGGAGTGGGAATAGAGGCAGCTGGTGGCCAGAGCAGTGCCAGTGTGTACACTGGTAAATGCTGCTCCCAACACAGACAGCTCCCTTGCTTGTGGTATCTGCCATTGGGAAGGGATCCCACCCACTGCCACAGATCAGGCAGGAGGGAAAAGCATCCCTGACACACTGGGCCAAGTGAGGGCAGGCTGAGCTGGCTGAACTCACATCCCCAGCTCTTACCCTGCTGGTTTGGTTAAGTGCTTTGCTCAGGCAGAGCAAGACAACCCCAGCCTGTGCTTGTGTGAAGCCATCTCAGCGAGTGGTGCTGAAGTGCTTGTCTAATGGAAGTGAGGGCTGGGTTAGCACTGCTGGGCCAGCCCAATAGCTTCCTGCCTGCAGGAAGGAAAGAAAAGACCTGCTTTAAAATTTAAAACACTTGGAAACAGCACTGGAAGCGCTTCTTGGTTAAGAATTATTGCTATTCCTAGTGTGGCTAGAAAACCTTGAATGTAAGCTATAGGATAGTGTGTCTTTAATCAGTGTCTGCAGCAGGTTAATAGCTACTGCTCTCCTCACCTTTACAAGTGATCCTTTCAGGTCATCTTTTTCTTATGGCTGGGCTCCCTGTGATCTGCCTGCTGGCTGGCAATGACTTTTTGCATCATCCCCTTGTCTGTTGCTGCAACAGGGCAGGGGATAACAAGCAGCAGCCCATCTCGCTGCCCCATACATCATGGACAAGATCTGTATTCTGACAGTTGCATTTTGTCTCCTACTTTCTGAGCAATGTTTCCTCAGAAAGTCAGGAAACAAAAGTATCCTCAGGTTTGATTGAAGACCCAGGGCAGGCAGACACATCCTCCAGACCACCTCGGGAGATCTGGTTGCTGGGAGTTGCTGTCTTCCTAAATTCTATCAAGGGAGAGCAAGAAAGCTGCCAGGGCTTTGCTTTTCTGTGTGGTCTCACAGTTTCACCTGTTCCTCCATTTGTGTTCCTGCCTGCTGGCAGCCAGGAATGAAACCAGCCGAGACCTAACGTTAGCAAGCCCTGACTAGTGCATTATATATAATGAATTTTGTCTCTTATATCTGGGGTGACTGGGCAACACCCGTTATAGGTGGAACATGGATAGAAAAACAGAGTCACTGTTTACATGAAGCCAGTAGTGAGACACAGCATGGGTTTGGAGGAAGCAGGGAGATTTTCATGAGAAATAAACCAAAGTTCCTGCCATGACCTGTGTGCCACTGATGCAGTGGCAAATCTCTGTGCAGTGATTTCCCACAGAGCCACAGCCTGCTCTTGGAGATCAGAAAAAGATCATTTTGGCTATTATTACTAAAGATCTTGGTGGCAGCCTCTTGCCCAGCTGTTCCTTCCTTGATGAACCAGCTTTGTGTTTCCCAGCCTGACAGAGAAACCATGTCCCAGTTTTCCCTCCAGGAAGCTGTGTTTCAGGAGCAGGGGAAGGTGCAGCTCCATCATGCTCAGTGGGAGAAGTTGCCCACACGTGTTTCAGAGCAGGACTGTATCGGCTGCTTGCAATTCTCTGAGGGTCCTGGGTGTTTGCAAAGGCAGCTCTGTCAATCAATAAAAAGCAATCACAGTAACGAAGTATCAAGTAGGAAGAAAAGATTTCAAGCTCTACATTGTTGAGGGATTGGGGGTTTTCTTTAAATGAGGCAAGAGAGGCTGGGAAAGCAGAGCCCATCAGGGATGACAAATCTGTTTCTTTTGCATGGGGGAAGTGGCAGGACTGCAGCCCCTCCGACCAGATCCAATAACAAGGGAAAAACTGAGAGAGGACCCCCTTTCTGCAGACACAAAGGACAAGCCAGTGGCGGCGACTTTCTCTCTGAAAAGTCACGTTTGCCAGGGGAGGCTGTGAAATCCAAGACGTTCCCAAGAGCTTGTTCCCTTCCCGTCCCCCCCCAGTCTGGGGAAGGGAATCATTCTGATTTCGTTTTTATTATCGTTATTTCCTCTTGGGTGAGTGCTGGGAAAGTGGTGAATTTTGCAGCTGCCCAAGAGTCAGTGGGAAGGGGGATGTGAAGGATGCATGCCAGAGCAAGGGTCCCTTCTCACCTTTTCCCTGCGTTCCCAAGGGACAAGGCATAACTAAAACAAAGCATCTCTTGTTGTCTTTGCCCTCCAACTGTTTCCCCCCCAGCAGGACCTGTGGGGTAGTTTGTGGCAGTGCCCCAGTCATGAAGGAGTGTGCTGGCTGCACTGGCAAAGGGATAAGGAAAGGCATTTATCTCACCAACTGTTTAGGAAGCAAGTCATGAGCTGGAGGAGGAGTTCTCCTCCTTATACTGGAGGAGAAGTTGCTGGGGACTCTGGTTAGCAAGGTTGGTTAGAGATGGGGAGCTCCCTCCTGCCAGTGCTTGCCAAACTGGCCCATCTTGCCTGGTCCTAACAGGGCTTTTTTAGTGCCTTTTTTAGAGATAGGTCACTCAAGTAATCTTCTGTAATTAAACCGTACACAAACTGTGGCAGTCTTTACCTGCAGCCATGCAGTCTCCAATGGGGCAAAACTCTTTCCTGCCATAGCAACATCAATTAAAAAAACAATCAATGAGATCTCTACCTGGCAACCAAAATCTCCCCTGATCCATGGAGATAAGGGCTGGATGTGATTGTACACGGTCTGGGAAGGCCTGAGACAGGGTCTGGAATTGCTGTGAAGGGATATAGGTCAGTCACACTCTGTTCCATGTCTCTGATGCTAGCTTGTGAGGAATTTTAAGTAGTGTTTTATAGGTATGAATTCATTACAGGCACAACCCAGACAGGTGAGTAAGGTAGGGAAAGGGACATATCCACTGCCACTTTTGCAGAGGAGAGATGTTCAATGTCCTCACACCTGAACTTTCCTACAGGGCAGCTGTAGTCCCTGCACCAGCTTCATCTCTTACCTCTCCTCCCTCCTCCACCTTGTGCTCACTCTCTTTGATTGCACTGATTGCCAGAGAAGCACCCTCACAAAAAACCCAAACTCTGATGGTCTTTGAAGCTACTGATAGCATGAGCCATTGCAGTGGCAGGAGGGAATGGAGGTGCCATGGGCTGTGGGGGCCTCACCAGTGTCTCCCACATGGATAACAGTCTTGCAGTATAACGTGTGCTGTCGCTCCAAGAGTGACAGAACAAAATGACAGAACAAAAATGCAGAACAAAATCCCCTAATTTATTCTATGATCTAGCAGAGCTTCTTCTTTAACCAAGTGGCAGCACCTTGGGCTTCAGTGCTACAGGCCCTGAGTATAAGGCGAGCTGCTCCAGCTGGGGACTGGCTGCAACTCTTTCCCTGGCCATGACATTCCAGCTCAGCCTGGAGAGCTGGAGGGCATCTGCCTGCCTCAAGCCTTAGCTCTCTGTCAGTAGGGATCTTGTCTCAGAGACAGGGTGAGCTGTTCTTCCCATCCTCTGTGGGCTTTGTCCTCACTGGGGAGATGCAGATGTGGAGGGAAAGGTGCCCTCTTGGCAGGATGCGCACAGCTGTACAGATGCTGTCTGGAAGGCATCTACTTGCCTTTCCAGAAGAGAGAAGAAGAGAAAAACTACCACTCAATTCCAGC
Organism: Zonotrichia leucophrys gambelii; assembly: GCF_028769735.1. Taxonomy (NCBI): domain Eukaryota; kingdom Metazoa; phylum Chordata; class Aves; order Passeriformes; family Passerellidae; genus Zonotrichia; species Zonotrichia leucophrys. The sequence goes on from NC_088176.1 coordinate 13,119,869, forward strand.
TTTCTTCATGGGAGCAACACTTGCCATTGTTGTCCACCTTTGTCAAATCAGAGACAGTGCTGGTCCCAGGGCTCACCAAGCTTTTAGTAAGGGTCTGACCAAGAATAACACCGGTTTTGTTGAGTACTGCTTCCAGCCCAGCAAACAGCCTTCAGACTGGGCCATTGGAGATGGGAGGAAGAAAAGAGGACAAATTTATTCAGTGAAATTAATGGAGTGACACTGGATGTTAATGGACTATTTACCAACATGTCCTCCTCTGTTTTTCACTTAGCCCGAGAAGCTGCCCTGCCCTCAGCTATGCCCATTGCACTTTCCCCCCAGTTTGTTTCAGACTCACAAGGAAGGGCCCCTCTCTAACAGGAACTCCAGAGCCAGACCCCCACAGAAGACCTGACTCAGCTTACCTGAGTGTCTAAGCCCACATGTTCTCACTCCCACCTTGCCTATACATGCTGGCAGGAAAGATGAAGTTGAACAAACCATTTACACGCCAAGTGGATTAGCCAAATTGTGTTAAGCTCCCGCAGGGATGTCCTTGTTCACAGCCTTCATTTGATTTCTTTTTCAAAAGCCCACCAAGCTGAATGTGATTATGGCCTCTTAATCCTGCCTGCATGTGTCCACGTGGGGTTAATGCAGTGTAATAGATGCCCTTTACAAGTGCACACTGGTGACCATTGCTGCATGGCTAAACTCTCAAGCCCAGATGTTCAGCAGATGTAAACCCAAAGCATAGACTCTGACTGCTACTCTTTGGCCAAAAAGCTGCTCTCACAGCTAAAATATGGAAGGGAAACTCCATCTTCCCAAGGCTGAGCAGCATATCTGTGTCAGAAGCAAGAACCACTGTTGGCACTCAGATCCAGACTGGTTCAACTCCTGCAGAGCCCAACACCCTTGGCAGATCCAGCCTGTGATCAGAACTTGCTTTTTCCCGGAGGTTAAGTGGTACCAGCGTCCCAGCCCCATCAGGAGTGCTGCCCTTCCAGTCTGATCCCCACTTGTCAGCATGTGCAAGCCCCTGCCCAGGGGTGGCTCTGCTGACAGGCAGATTTCATTGTGGAGTATCACTTTCTTAAGGCAGAAGCTACAAATAAAATGTCATTGCAGCCAAACAGCAGCAGTGGAAATCCATAGAGCTGCTCTGCTAGGTACTGCAAACCTGTCTGGCTCTGCCCAGCCAGGCATGGGAGACTGTAAAACACATGGGAAGATATTAGAATTGCTGCCTTTTACAAATAAGGAACCGAACTGATGTTGCCTTCAAGGAAGGAGGTCCACAAAGGGCAGAGGGAGTTATTCCCCAAATCCATTCTGTGAATCACACTTAAAAACAAATCCATGACTTGGTGCAGCAGGACTTGCCCTGTCCAGAGCACCTCTCCCTGTTTTCACAGAAGAAACATCCCCAAGCCACTCACACATTTACAAGGAAGTTTGCCACAGTAAGATGTGCAAGGTGCTTCATTTAGGGAGAGAAACCTGCCATGGTTCAGTCCTATTATCAGCAAGAAAAACCAAACAAACCTCTAAGTCCCTCTTGTCCAGAGACAAGGGGGATGGAACCACAGGGGGTAATTTCCATAACTCTTTCAGCCACCACTCAGCACACAAACTCTCTTTTCTCAAAGTCAGACCGCCTGCCAGGGGAGCAAATCCATTCCCCTGGTATCTCAGGACTGTATCACATAATCCCCTTAATAAAGCAATCAAGTCCCAGATTAAAAACAGTTAAAAAACAGATTTCTACCCCACTGAAAGGTTTTTTTCCAGAACATCACTAGGAGGAAACCTCCTTAAAATGTGTTGGCTTTGCTGGACTGACCAAAAATAAAAAATAACATTCCTCCCAACAAGTAAACGGTAAAACTGTTATTTCCCCATGGAAACTGTTGGGTTAGCCAGAATGATATTTTCCATTAAAAATGTTTTGCTGGAGAATTCCCAACAAGTCAGGCTGCTGCATCACTGATTTTAATCGAATTTAGAAATTCTTGTTTCCCTTTGTTCTTAAACTTATATTTAGGAGCAGGGATGGTTACAGATCTGTCTGCCTCCTTCACCAGCAATGTAATGTCACCCACCAAGTGACACATACAAAGAAAGATAGCAATGAAAACCCAACGTAGCTCTTGCTACACTCGCTGCTCCCCAGGCAGAGGCATAATCTCTCACAAGGCAGCCTCAGCTCTCAGAGCCCCCTTGATCTCCAGCTGGTTCTTTGGAGATGCTCATTTTCCTAAGCACAGCTCTAACAGTGAGGCTGTGCTGAATTCACAGATAATCAGTACCTAATTGGATTAGGAGCTGATAATATCTTTGACCTTTTTTTAATGGCTTGCCTGGCCTGGCTTTCTGCAAGGCTGAGGCTTAATTTTAGGCAGGAGGTTTTTCCACAAGTGAAGCGTGACCCTGTTAACCTCTGAATCAGAGAGGTGACCTTCCCTCTCCCCAAGCACTGTGGAGCTGCTGGAGATTGTGAGGTACACATGGGCTTCACAAATCTGTGCACAAACAGACTGAACCTACCTACAGAAGTCAGAGTCAGGACCTGATTTTCAGCCAGAGCTGTGCTGGTATTGGACTAAATCCTCAAACAGAAATGATGAGTCAAAGGAGTGTGAAGCTCCTGTGTAGTCGGTGTCCCTGCCAGTGTCAGCTGCACAAGTCACCTCCTTTCCTCACCAGTTCTTCCACATGCAATTCAGGGGAAATGAATCACCAGTGCAACAAAGGATCCGGAGATTGGGATATTGGGTGCTTGTGAGACAAAGCCACAGGGATGCTTGTGCATTTGTGTGGTTACATCTTGCTCTGGCTCACCTAGTCCCATCATTGCAGCTGAGTGTGTGCTCCCACACAAGTGAGTGGGTTCCTGCACAAGCCCAGCACAGCTGAGAGCAGAGACAGTGTTTCTGTTACACCTAACTCATGCCCAGCACAGACACACTGTATTTTGGGGCACTGGGATTTAAGGAGACGCAGGGAGCACGAGGGGAGGGAAGGCTGCCTGATGAACAGCAGATGTTGGTGATCATTGGATGGAGCTGTTAATTTAACTGGAGTTTATTGAATAGCAATTAGGTTGGGGTCTCATTACTGTAGCCAAGTATGTGCTGTAAAAACCCAGGGAAGAGGAATGTGCACCGGCACAGTGACAACACTGATGGCGTATTTAGGACCTGGAGCAGTAAACCTTCTCACTTGCCCAGAGTTCCTTCACCTGGGTGGTGCTGGCTGGAGCTTGGCACCTGAACTGAGCTGCTGGGTTTGTCTCAAGATGGGACACTGCAAACACAGTGAAGGGTAGTGAGTGTGTGTACTCAGGGAGCAGAGGAGAGCAGACAAACAAAGGTCTGAAAACAGGGTCAGTGAAGAGGTGGGAGTGACAGCCTGGGTAACACAGCAGCTCTCTTGCTCAGCCAGAGACAGGGATGGAAACAGGACACAGGGTGGAAGAAGGGTTTGGAAGTCTGTAAGATACATTCAGGTGTCCTAACCTGCCAGGGGATGGGACAGGGTGTCTTGATGCTTTAGAAACAGCATTACCACAAAACAAGCAGAGCAGCACTACAGCAGGGTGGGTTTCCATTGCATGTGGCAGTCAGAGACCACATATTTAATTGCTGCTTCTCCAGGAAGCTGGGATTTGTGTTTCACACCTCTGCTGTGTAGAGTGGCCCTGACACTGACAGGGAGGGAGGTCAGTGCTCTGCTCCTGTTGAATGTGGACATGAGATCCACCAAGCCTGTCTCCCAAGAAAGCCCCAAAGGTGCTCACATCAGCACAGCCTGAGTAGTTGGTGTGGCTTAAACAGTGCAGAGAGGGCAAAGGCACATTCCTACCCCTGCACAGCCTGACCTGAGCCTTTCAATGTCCAGTGCAGAGTAAAACCCAAAGAGAGGATAGAGGCAGGACAGAAATGTCCCAAGCAGAGCTTGCTTCTAATACAGGAGACATACACAGACATATTCAAAACCACATTCACTCTCCTAATGACAAGATTATATCTTGCTTCTGTCTTGGGGGAGATATCAAATGATCCAGGTTCAAAAAAACCAAAAAACTTTCACTAATGAACAAATTGCCAAACTAGAGTGCAGCAGGGATTTGGAGGGTTAAAATGTTTGGGATTAATTAACTGATTAATTAAGTCCTCACATCAGCCTTCATTCCTGCAGCCCTGCTATTGCATGAGGGATGTACTGGGAATGTGTGATCCTGTCAGTATGATGCAGGAAGGCTGGGGGGAAGGTGCTCAGCAAGGGAATTTTACAGACACATTTGTGATTGTGGGGTTAAAGTCGGCTATGCTCTGCAGACCTCGTGTGAGACACCTTCACACCTCTGTCCTGATTGGAGAGGCTGCACATCAGGGCTGCTGGCTGCTTTGACATCTGAAAAGAAAAACATAGTTCTCAAAAGCCAAAGGGATTTCTCTCCCCTGAGGGCATGGGTCTTCCCTTCACTGTGCCCTGCTGGGACCGTGACAGCAGCCCTGCTCTGCTCAGCAGTCCGTGATTCCCAGTGCCTGCTTATCCTGGAGAAAGGGAGCAGTGGGCGTTGCAGTGTGGTCTCAGAGGACAGTAGCTGTGGGGCTTTTTGCACGGGTCTCTAGCCCCATCTGAGTATTTAACGCCCAAAATTGGGACCCTTCATTTCATGACTGGCCAATCTTATTGCCTGGGGAAAAAAAAAAGGCCTAATGCTTTTAGCTTTGTCTCCCTTCCCTCCTGACCCACAAAACAACCAAAGGAAACCTGTCCATGCCATGAGGCCACCTGTCTGCTTCCCATGTCCTGACTTGGTAGATATCTATTCACCAAACGTACTGTTGGTGGATCTGGAGGACCATCTGCTCCCTGGTACAGCCTTCAAGACTTGAAATACTGCTGTACTCAGTACTTCTAACACTTAAGCTGATACAACCCATGCTCTTCTCACAGTCAGTGGGCTTAGTGTCTGGAAGGGTGCAAACGACTTTGGTTCATTAACAAGACCTGGCCTGGGCACTCCTCTTGCACTTTTACAAAGCTGCGCTAGCAGATCCCTTGTACATCAAGAACAGTTTTGCAACCCCTCCCATCAGAGTAAGCGGGAAAATAAAGAAACTCAAATGGGTTTGTACACACAAGAGTTGACCATGAATCTGAAGAAGGTATTTTTATGTAAAGCACAAGCAAAAAAAGGATAATGGTTACAGCAGGGGATAAAGTATGCCCAGGCAGATTAAAATAGCCTGCCTTGGAGATATCCTTCTAAGAGTGGATGACACCAGCTTAGCCTGTCTCACATGTGTTTGTTTTGCTGGGTGCAAGCACAGCAAAGGAAATGGCAACCGGAGCTCAGCCCACCACTGCTTCACAGCTTCACACTATAAATAAGGCATCGAGCTATTGCACCCACCAAATTCTTCCCTGTCTTCCGGTCTACGGCAGTGTAGTGTCTGGGCTATGTATAGCATCAGCCCCTTTGTGCTACCAGGTGTTTTCTCTAAAGCCCTGGCTCCAGGATTCTGGGATTACATGGTCACCTCTGGGTTTTTTTGGAAAAAAAGAAGGTAGACGCCGGAAATAAAAAATTAAGATTAGAGTTCAAATGCATCTAAATAGAGCTGATCTGTTTTGCTTAAAAACTTCTTATGGAGAAAAATGTGGTTATTCCAGCATAAAGATTCTTCTGAGGAAAATATTTTGATACAAGATTTTTATTTTCTGATCAGGAGAATCAAAGCAACAATACAAATCATTCCAGCTTCAAATTCCCAGGCTGAGCAACAAGCTTCATTTTAAAATATGACAAGAAATTTCCTCTTCCCAAGTTGTATGTCCAATGGTAAAAGAGATTTTTCTTGCTGGTGTTTTCACTTTCTACATTCATGATTTAGCTGCAATCTACAGTTTGGAGATTTTTTTCTTTTGCCTTCTGGAGTTTCAACATTTCCCTCTGATTCCCCGCTGAGTATGATTTGGAAACACCAAGATTTCCAGCAAGTGAAAGTTTCTGTTTATTTTCTTGCATTGCCAGGCAGACAAGACAGAGGGTAAAGAGAAGTTAAGCCAACTTCCAGGCAGAATGTCTTGGTTCTGTGTATGAACATTGATTCTTGGTGCTGGCTGCCTCAAAGGCCCTGACTCTGTCCCAGGTGAGCGCTGTGAGTGTGTGGAAGTACCACAACAGCTCTCCCTGGGTGCTCTGCCTGCAGAATATCTTGTTGCAAAGGCACAGGGCTATTCTGCAGAAGATGAACAATTTCCAGATTGCAAACCCCACAAGTGTCGCTGATCATTTGCCACCTGCAAAGGAGAGATTAAACCACAGTTGGTAGAAATGCAGTTTTCATCAGGTGTCAAATAGGTGGCACAGGCTGTAAAGTCTGCAACATCCACACTTGAGGTCAGGTGGGCTTACCCAGCAAGATGAGTAATTTCTACTGTTTTCAGAGCGAGATTCTTCAGTAGCTGAGCTCACCTGGGGGCCTGAAGCAGTTCTCCCACTGGGCATAGGCCTGAGCTTACCTGGAAACAGAAGAGACTTCTTGTCATCAGGTGCTGAGCAGCAGCACTGCTGACATGCTTGCTCTGTCCATTCATTCCAGCCATGCCTCTGAGGGTCCTCATAGTCAACATAGAATCACATAAAATTCTTATTCTTCATTAATTTACTGTAATTGCAGCAGTGCCTGGACAACCCCAGGGAGATGCTGGTCCAACTGCTGGAGCTATTGCATATCTCCAGGGCACCAGACAGGTCAGGATCTAAGAAGAGAAGATGGATGCACAGTGCAACGAAAAGAAACACAGTGACTCCTGTTTCAGAGGCAGGAGAAATGGAGCGGAAAAAAAGATTAAGTCCTGGACTCCCCCAGAAAGTTTTGCTGATGAAGGTTTGAGTGTATCCATGAACTGGCAAATTCCCCAGGTATGAGTGAACCAGGCAGCAGGGTCAGGCATCCCCCTTTGCAATCCCTGGCTCTGCTGTCATTGGAAAACACCTGGGTTTAGTACATCCTGGATGGGCACTGGGATGTGCAAACTGCTTTTCATCCCCACGGCTCTGAAGTTGCAACTCCAACTTCCTCGTTGCTCTGGGAGGGCAGAGTTGAGGGTTTGGTGGTGCTGGCTGGAGGGGGTCCAACCCCATGCAGGGAGTGTGGGTGCCACTCACCTGAAGATGAGGTGCTGGGGACAAACACGTTCTCCTCACTCAGAGAAACTTGGCAATGCCAGCCAGGACGGCCTGAAGAGCTTGATGATCCATCAGCCCCATGGTGCATCAGAAATAGGGTGAAAGGAGGCAGCAGGCTGCATCAGCCATGAGCTGGACATGTGAATCCATCAAGTGACCTCGCTGATCTGTTTTTGGGTACAGCAGGAATTTACATGGACTCTGAGATGTACCAGTCGGGCAGAGGGTCAGAGAAGCCTCCAGAGTATGTTCCAGCACCCTCTGCACGACCACCATGCACCCAAAGTCACCATCCGAGTGTTTGGGCAGCAGGGATGGGTGACAGCAGAGAGCCCCCAGCGAGGGAGGGCTGTGCCGTGCTGGGAGGGCAGCTCCGGAGCTGACTCGAGGGGATGCTGCTGTGAGTCAGAGGCAGAATGCTCTGAGTGCAGGGCTGCGGGCAGGGGGGAGCGGGGGCTGCAGGCAGGGGGGAGCTGCCAGCACAGCCTCCCGGCACACAGTGCTGACACTTCTTTTTGTTCAGCCTGACAGCGAGCACCTGGTGCCCCACGCGCGGAGCCGGCGGCCGCAGCGAGCGCAGGCACACACACGCGCTCAGCCCCGCAGCTTGGAATCGATGCAAACATATGCTGCCATTAATGTGAAAATCACTCCTGCAAACATGAGGGTCCCTCTATTCACGGCCTTCCCCTCTCCCTGCAGGGAGGAGGGGGGTCAAGTGCAGACCTTTTATGTGAAATCCCTGAAAGGGACAAGGGGGAGAGAGGGGGAGATGGATGGGGCTGATTGTGATAGGGAAAACGGGACAACAGCCCAGACTAACATACAGGAGCTGCTCTCCTGCCACGAGCTGTACTAAATCTGCAGTGCTGCCTTCCTTTCTCTATAGTCAAATGCCTCACTGGGGCTGCCAGTTTTGCCCTTGCCTATTTCTGATAAATGCAGGAAAGGGCTCTGTAGAATGGTGTGACCAGATGCTGCAATGATGGGTGCTCATGTAGGAACTGAGGGGGTAAATTTCTGAGGCGGTGGCAAGCCCCCCTTGCAATGCCGCCCAGCATTTAAAAAAAATGCTGATGAGGAGTGCTTGCTAGAGTAGTTGTGGTGACCAGCTCTGGAGTACCCAGTCTTCCCCTAAAGCACAGCATATATTTTGGCCAGCCCTGGTGTGCATGGCTATATCAGCAGAGGCTGGTTATCTGGATGCTGCTCCTGTGCCTTATTGCAGTGCTTCAGTCTGCTTGCTGCAGACATTTGCAGCAGACTCCTCTCCTCTTTGGGCCAAGTGGCTTCTCTGATATCCTCTATACCACTGCTTGCCTGCTGTGAAACACCTCAAGTTCTTTGCTCTGACAGTGGCAGTGTGGACGTGGGTGGGCAAGTTTGGTTCACAAAGCATCAGGGGTCTGTAAAACAGCTGGAAGGGCTCTCTGTGAATCTGAATGAGAAAAGGGACACAGCTGACATTAGAGGAACCAAATGGAGTTTCTGAACCTCTTAGTTGTTTGTCAAAGGCTTTAGAGCAACACTGTGAGATGTCACTAAAGTGTCTTGCCCCACCTCCCCCATAGACAGGCTAGGTCCCTTGTCTGTCCTGTACAGAAACAGCTTTATGTCAGCAAGATTCTTCTACATATCTGCAAAATCCCTGCAAAACCTCTTCTGGGCTGTCCTCGGTTGTTGGTCTGATACAAAAAAAATCCTCTTCAAAGCTTGGAAAACACCACTTTTCTTTGCATTTTGTTTCTCAGCACTGAGCTTTTCTTTGAGGGGGAAAATTTTCCTGGATCAGCTTTATGCCCATCTCAGACTCATCTGAAAGCACCTGGTACTTTACAGCATCTCCAGTTTGTTTCCTTGTGATGTCCTAGACCAAGCATGTGTGCTGAATTCCCCAGCATCTGGCCATCGCCCATATCTATCTGTTGGAAGCTGAATGCATCTCTGATTTGGGAAATCAATCACACTTAATTGAAGGGTGATTGTTTTCGCATACGAGCCTGCCACATCACTTTCATCTTTATCACATTCTCTTTCTCTCTGGGTTTTGCGTGACAAGATACTGCAGAGCAGGAGAGAAGAGGTTGCTGACCTTGGACCTGGATATAATTGAAAAAAGGAGGGCAGCATCTTCCTTTCTCTCCTTGGTGGATCAGTTTGCATTTCCTTCAGCGGTGGGATTGAGCACGTGCATATGCACCCAGAGCCATATTTAATGCAGCCTTACACACAGCTGTGCTGCCATGCTGCACAGCAGAGGAGCTGGCACCCAGCATGGCCTGCAATTGCTGTGCCATGGAGGTCTGGCCCCTCAGTGAACCACAGCAGGGAAGGGGGAACAGCTCAGCATTGGTCTGATGCGGCAGTGTTTTGGGTGCCTGGTGTTTCAGAGTGACTCTGGGCATCCTGAAGAGTAGACACAGGAAGATCAGCATGGCTTTTTAATAAAATTTCGGGGCAAGCCTATTTTCTGTTCCACCGTGCTTTTTGCCAGGCCACACTAGAGATTGTCTTGAACCAGGATTCAGTCTTCTTTTACTGGAACATTATGCTGCACAGCAGGGCTGTGATTTCCTTCAAGAGCTTCCATCACACAGATGGTGCATGAGCAGTCCCTCCCTGTGGGCTTTTGCAAGGACTTGTGCAGTCCAGTCCCATGTGGCCACCTGTATTGTCACCCCACTGGGATGTACCAGTCCGAACTGCTGCTAAGCTCTCAGCTCACAGGGATGTCTTCCTGTCTGTACCAGCAAGCTGAATTGTAAGCTGCTCCCCAGACTCCAGTTTGAAGGTCTCTATAGTATTGACTTTCTCGCACTTGGAAGTGCCTCATTTATCTTATGCTCTGCATTTGTCTTTCCTGCCAGTGTGGTAGTAAGCAACTGAAGCTTGCTGCCAGCTTTCTCCCTTAATGATATTCCACATATGCAGACAAGGATCTGAATCAGAGCTCTGGAGTCAGTTCCCACTTCCTCACTTTGGAGAAATGTATCTTTACACAGTAGCCTTCCTTTGCAGTTTGTCCTGGGGCTTGGCAGTGAAGCAGCTCCAATACCTACCTCTGAAGGCTGTGCTCCAGGGCATGTGTCCAGATTTTAGACTCATTTGAAGGCTGATTGTGTCAACAGGAAGGCTCCTGCTGGCTCTGATGGCTCTTGGGCTGGGCAGTCCCAACTATATCCAACTTTGGCTCTTTTCCACTGGGGACAGATTTATCCCTTCCAGATGCGGGAGAGCCTTTCCCAGCAAAGACCCAATACAAGCCTTAACCAGACAAAGAGTCTTTTCTAGATAGCATGAAAGGAATTTTAGGTTCCTGTGGGTGGATGGTGCCTGTTTATTCTTATGTATCTTCACCACAGGCTTCTCTTTCTGACAGGTGATGATGACTTGCAGCCCAGGCAGACAGGACTGAGAAGGGTAGAAGAACCGGATTGTGTGATGGAGCTGTGGGTTTCATTGATTTCTAAATAAAACTTTCGTCAAGACACAGAAACCCACTTCCCTCCCAATTTTATAAAGCTCTTGTCAATCTCTGATACAGTTGCCAGGGCAAAAAAACAAAGCTGCTGGAATCATTGTGAAGATGTGTACACAAGCAGAAGAATGGGTGGGGAGTTGAACATCTTCCCTCCTGGAGAGGAATCAGAGCCCAAGCCCAGTACCCTGCAGTGTACCCATCCCTGGCTTTCCCTCAGGGCCAAGTCACCCCACCATGCTGAGTATGCTCTGCTTTCTCTGGGCCTGCTCTTGCCCAGAGGGGATTTGTGTTTGCAATTAACTTTCTGGTGACTGTGTGGGCTACAAATGACACTTCACAGAGGCACAGTGGAGGTGGGCAAGGAAGAGTGTGATGTTCACCAAGGCTGGGGGTACATGGGCAGAGCTCTGTACTGGCCCAGGGATTAAATGAGGTTGCTGAGGTCTCCTTAAGATGGTAGAAGGTCACCGTCTTCTCCCAAACCTGCTTTCTGAAAGGTGACAGGAGTGACTCTAGGGAGCCAGCAGGACAACATTTTGCTGCAAACTGTGTCTTTGGTGGAGCCTTCCCCATCACTGGGAGGTGGTAGACTCACTCCTCCCAAGGCTCGTGGAGGACACACAATCTCCTCGCCCAGAAAATGCCATGTTCTGGAGCAGGAGGATGGAGAAATCAAGCCAAAAGCAACGATCCAAGCATTATTTGCCTCTTGTACAAAATTTGATGAAAACAGATGGAACATTTGAAGGTTTTTATTAAAAAAAATCAAAGCCCAAAAATTTGAAAGCAATCTTGTATTTGCTATTTGTCTTCTCAGACTTTGTTTTTCCCTCTTGGCAAAAAAATAATTGACAACATTTTCCATCACCAAAAAATTGCCCTACTGAGAATTAAGTATAAAGTCTTCCGTGTTGAGCAAAGATGAGAGGAAGGAGAAATGGTTCAGATTCTCTTGGCTTAGTCCAAGAGGGACTGGAGATCTGCTGAGAGTCTGTCTGTCTGTTTAGCATCCAGAGGGAGTAGAGACTCTCCCGAGCACTCTGAGTTGTTCCTGTGCCTCGCTAAGGTGGCAAAGTTCTCCTTTGTGAGCATGAGGAATATCTGCCATTTTCACCAGTGCCTGGGAGCCCAGAATGAGCAACTTTTGCTGGCTGGCGGAGGGAGCCACTGGAGTTTTCAGGGAGGATCATCTGTGCTGGAGAAAGGGAGACATCATAGTGAGGGTGTATGGGGCAGTGAACCACAGGGTCTCCTGGGGTCACCACAGGGTGAACTGGGCACATCCCCAAGATAACAACCAATGAATGCTGCAGTGGCCACAGCATCTTGTCCTTGGAAGCCTCTTTACCTGCAAGAGTCAAGAGACTGGAGCCAAATGCCTTCACTCTCATCCATCAGCAGGGATGGAGGAGCCCATGGCCTCCCTCCTCCTTCTTCCACTGGCATTTGATTCAGACATACACTAAAAAAGGAGCTGTCGGTTAAAGTAAGAGCTGCTTTTCCAGCTCCCAGAGGATCCCCCTGGTGTGACCTGCAAGGTGTTGCAATCCCTCTCTGCCACCAGCCTGCCTGGTTTTTGTCACACATGCACACACCTTCCTCCCCCTTCCACAGTGCTTATCACAAGCGTTTTGGTAGAACTGCCCTTGTCATATAAATCTAAACATAATTCTCTCTTTCCTGTTAAGCTAAAGAAAATAAACGTGTAGGGCTGTTACTGGAAGCCAAGCTGTAGGACTGCCCTAAATTCTCTTCTTATTGAGTCTGGGCTGAAAATCACTCAATTCTGCTGAGGACACACATCTATGCTTGCACACACAGGGAGGGAAGGTGGGAGGGGGAGGGAGAGAAAGAGAGAGAGAGAAAGACAGAGAGAGAGAGAGAGAGAGAGGACACGGTGTGTATAAATATCTCCAGCTCTCTAGATAGTCGGCAGATTTATTCCGCTGCCAAGCCTGCAGAAAATTGACTTGTTTCATGGAGGCAGGCTATTGACACATTACCGCAAGGAGGGTTAGGAGAGAAAGCGGTGCGGCTGGCGCCCCTCTATTATACGATAATGTAATCAGCATTGTGGGAAATGACTGTGGGTAAAATGGCATCGCTGACATTTATATTAGAGGATATTGATGGCAGGAACTGTGACCACATCTATCGTACCTCCCGTTTGCCAGGATTGACACAGACGGCTCTTGTTGGCTGGATTTCCTCTCTCTCTTTCTCTCTCTCTCCTTCCTCTTAGCTCCGTTGCTCGCTGCTGTCACTGCAGATAGATAATTGAAAAATGGATCTCACCTTTCCAGCAAACAGGAGTGGTTCAGGCAATTACTGCAGAGGTTATCTACTCAATCTCGAGGCCTCTTCTCAGAGAGAGATTCAGAGGAAATTGGATTTTACATGGATGTTTTATTCTGCAAGGGCTTTAGTATAAACAGAGGCAAGGAGACACCAGCAGACTGTATGGGTGAGGATCACATGCAGAGGGGTAGGTGAGGTTTTGACAGGGGTGCTTGGCTGTAGATGCGGTGGTAATACCATTTAGCAGTCCTCTGCAGAATTTCTGATTTCAATTTTTTTGAGGTTGCTATTGGTTTTTCTTTTCATGTTTCGCAGGGTTTTTTTAAAGTGGAGGCAGAGAGAGGCTATGTCCACTTGCAACAATTTGGCTATATTTTGCCCCTGGAATTTTAAAATTAAAGGGGGTTGTTCCCAAAGGAAAGAAAGGCAAAGAGAGATCAAAATGCTCTGAAGATGAGAGGGCGGAGGAGAGCAAGATGTATTAAAAGAGCTCTGGAAACTGTCTGGCTCTGAAAAGAGAGGAAATTCTCTCAGGCAGGGAATATTGCCCATAGGCCTATTTTCCATCAGTATCCTTGAAGATCATTACACCTTGAGGTGTGTGGTCATACGAGAGGCAAAAATATACCCATGATCCTTTCGTACACGCTGCAATGCCAGGCTTTGGGCTGAGCTTGGTGGCCATCCAGCTCTTCAAAGCAATTTGCAGCTGGTACCCATGCCCTCAGAAACTGCTGAGCCAGGGAGGCCAGAGAAGGGCACTGAGGGTCTTGGTAACCTTGACAATTTCAGCGAGCACACAGGAAGGCTGTGGGGTGACCCTGAGAAAGGCTTGGCAGATGTGTCTGATCAGGTACCAACTTCCCAAGAACAGCAGACTAAAGTAGGGTTTGCCTGGGAGTTTTTGGAAGAAACTCATTCCCCATTTAGGGAAATTCACCCATCTTTTCACGTTTTATGTTACCCTTTCATAGGTATCACTTTTTCATGTGGGGTGTTTTCACATATGGGTAAATACTCATGCATGTGGGCAACAGCAAAGGTCCTTGCACTATCCAATTGGTTTTACTCCCAGCCAGTGCAGGATGTGTGGGAGCACAGCGTTGCACCAACAGCTCTTAAACTGTTATCCCAGATGGAAGCAGCAGGGATGGTTTTGCAGGAGAAGAAATTCAGCCCAGCATTAGACAGTCTCATCAGCCCCTTGCTGTCCCCAGCAGAGATTGTCACCATCCATGGGTTCTGCTCTGCAGCCCTGGCTCTCTGCACCCTGCCACGTGCTGCAGTCCTGCTGTCCATCACCAGCTTTTTCGCACTCTCCTCTGTCTGTCCCCTGATGTCAGTGCTAGAGGTGCTCATCTCTCTGGCTGATCAAATCATTCCTGACGTGCACAGTGGCAGACTCTTCCTCGCTGTAAGTCTGTCTCCAGGGTGCTAGATGAGGTCCTGCTCTCTCTTCCCCAGACAGCGAGAAGGCAGAGGTGGGGGAGGGCAGTGAGGAGGGGGTAGGATGTGCTCTCCCAGCCTTCACACCTCTTCTCTCCATGATGCTGGAAGCTAGAGGGCCCCCACAGCCTATTGCCTATTCTGGCAGTGAATGCAAAGCTGGAGATGGAGCCAAATGACTTTTAATGAGCAACAAAATCCCCATTTTCGAATGAAAGAAGAGATGAGCGGCTGGAGCTCAAGCCTAAGGCAGTGATGGCTGTTATGTTCCTCAAGATCCCTGGATCTGGGAGGGATGTTTTTTGGGAAGCTGAGCAGAAGTAATGTGGCTGATCCTAACCCAAAATTTCCCAGCATTAACTGGCAGGCTGGAATGGGGAGAGGAGGTCCAGGACAAGTAAGGCTTTGTGTTTGCACTCGTCCTGCATCAGTCCTGGGCTTCCAGTGGTGGCCATGAGAAAAGGTCTGGCTTCCTGAAACAGGACTCCAAAGCAGTCATCTAGGTTCTGTAGAAAGAGGTGGCCAAGCTCTCTGAAACTGGCTCATTAAAAAAAAAAGATGCAAGGGGGCAAGCATGTGGAGTTCAAATTTTCATCTTGATTTTTGCGCATCTTTTTTGAGTAAAGGAAATATTGAGTGATGTGACCCTTACCTGCATCTTTTGAAGAATGACAAAACTCTGCTTTTTGAGCCGCAAAAGATAGACCAAAAGAGGGTGAGAAGAGGAAGAAATTTTAAAAATATTTCAAATCACAGTGAAATAACCCATCGGCTTCATTTCCCTCTGAATTTTTTCATTTAAAGAAAAAGGCAATGAAATGCTGCTGAAATGACATTTTTGACAAAGTGCCATTTTCCAGCATGACCTCTTGGACCCACTCACACCAGTGCTGCTAACTAGTTCTGCATTCATCAAAGGCTGCAGGAGCAGGGGGCAGAGCAGCGTGTGCTGATGAGCACAAGCCCCTTGGATTTTCAGCACAAGCCTCAGATTTTTTTCCACCAGCACTCCCCAGGTCTAAATCCCAGAGCAGTTTTCACTGGAGATGTTCAGGCTGAGCTATTGGTGTCCGTGGTCATCAAGAACCTTCTCTTGTGGATGTGATTTACTCCTGGGGGTTGCTGGTTCCTGACAGGCTTGTGCCGATACAGCTCTGGAAGGGAGCATGGATGCAGAAGACAGTGAGCTTTCCATCTCCAAGGTGTTGATTCCAGTGGACAACGTCAAGTTAGCACACAAAGAAATGCAGAGTGCCAGAGTGAGACTGTGCTGTGTCACACAGAGGAGACAGCAAGGCTCCTGCTTTCCCTGCTTTCAAAATCAGGAGCATATGGTACCCAAGGCAGAATCAGGGACCACACTACTGCCGAAGGTCTTAGTAACTGACCCCTGTAGGTTCTGAACACCACAAAAAATCCCCTAATATATCCAAAAGCCTAGTGGCTGAGCTGGATGTCCTGGTACACTGTCTCCTCTATAACCCCTGTAATTGTCCTGAATATGGCATTTGCTTTCATTACTTTGCCTAGATTGCTGTGGACTGTTATTACCTATCCAGAAATAGCTGCTGTGTTCCACCTTGGAGGAGACTGCATGCCACAGAAGTGGTGAGAAGGCTTTGCTGCTAAATAAGCTTTCTTGAAGTGGGATAGATGCCATGAGACTTAACTTCCTTTAAAAGCTTGAAGCTTCTTGGGTGGAGGAGCCCAACATTATTTTATTAGCATTACCACAATTGTTAGTTGTATTACTAGTAACAATCTTATTATAGACATAATATCTGCTCAGGATGAGAAATAATGAATCTTGACTATCTGAGGGAAATGCTGGGTCTCAAGCCATGTTTCCCTGGTGGGCACATAGTGATTGTCTACCAATGATCCCAACCCCATCATAGGAGAGGATGTAAGCCCTGGAGATCTTGTAAAATGCAAGACACGAGCATGTTGTTACTTTAGTCAATTTTCCTTGGTACTACCCTACTTTGGTGACATATGCACCTTGAATAGGGGTCCTGCCTGTCTTTCCAGCCCCAGAACAAAAAGAACTGTCTTCAAATTGCTCCCAGCCCTGATTTAGAGATGTTTAAAAGGTCCTGTGCTCTGCTCAGCTGGTGTTTAACCTTTTCCTATGTCCTTGCCCTGGCCATGCCAGCCTTTACTCCTAAACAGAGCATCTTTTGAGATTTGCTCTCCTCACTTCTCTTGGTATGAACGCATGGGCAGGAGGAAGGTGGGAAGGATCCATGGCATTGATCAATAACTCTTTCCTGTCCAGCCAGGAACCCAACCCTCTCAACTTTATTGCTGCAACCAGATCCCGGCTCGAGGGATGTTACAGCAACCGGCCTGGGCCGTGGGGGCCAGAAGAACAAATACCTCCCTAACAGGCATGACTTCAGCCAGCACATGCCCCGCTGCCCGGATAGCTCCTCTGACAGAGGAAGCCCCTGTGAGGATTTACAAGTCCCAACCACTTCCTGAAATCTCCACTCCCGCTTGTTATCTCACCCTCCCATCACCTGCAGGGTCCGGATACTGTTTGAAGGGACAGGAGAGCCCTGAGGAGGAAGAGGAGGAGGTGTGTGAGTCCTGCTGATCTGGCCATTAGTCTGGGGGGTGGCAATGGACCCCAATGATGAAATATCTGAGCACTCTGGCTCAGCCTTTTTATTACCTGCAATGGAAAATGAGTGCCAGCTGCAAATCAGGGATTTCAACAGCCTCTCTGAAGGCATGTCAAGCATTTTATGGCTGGAAATACATTTAGGGTTTATTATGGGCTGCCCACTGATCTTTCCTGCATGCACAGAGTGGCTGGACCCTGTTCCCACCCTGTATTTGGATGGAAAGGGGTCCCCACAAATTGATCGGTTTTCGGATAGCAAATTGATTGGTTCCATTTGCTGCTTCTCTACTTTCTTTATCCTGAGCAAGGATTTAACCTCACATTGAGACAGGCTGGAAGCTGATTTGGAGGACAGCCTCAGCTTGCAGTGGGATGCAGCACATGTTGCAGACCTGTCAAATGTCACACAGAACACCACTTGCCCCATGGGTCCCCCCACAGAAGAGCAGGCTCTCCCCTTCAGGACACTGTGCCATCACCTCCTCAAACTTCAGCTCTCAACATCTGTAAACTTCACACCTTCATGGAGGAGCACCCCAATCTTCCAGTCCCATGCTGGAGTCTTGGAAAAGTGAGCCAGCTAATGGGAACTGGACCACTTAGAGGTGGGAAGATGGCAAGATGGGATATAGCAACACAGCTTTGCAAACCAGCCTGCAAGCTGTATAGGAGCCAGGGCACAGACTGAGCTGATGGAGAAACCATCTCTTGGCTTCGCTTCTAGACATGCCACAGCCATGTCTTCATTGCACCATGCACACCTCAACCATCCAAGTCCTTCTGTAATACCAAGTGCTTTACAGCTCCTTTCAATTTCTTATTCACTGGCCTCCTCTCTTCTTGTTACACTAACGTCACATTTGGAAATTTCCTCTACCAAAAAAACGGACGGGAATTTCCCTGCAGTGTCCTGGTGTTAAAAATTTGGATCTTGAAGGCCAGCAGAAAGTCATCACTGCTGGTGATAAAACAGGAGAGGAGGGATAAAATCAGGGATGTATGTGGGGGAAGGACAAAGAACAAAGGAAGGAAACTGGGAGTGCCACTGGAGTAAACCTGAGGAGCTGTGGGCAAGGTCAAGGTCTGCTATCTTGTCACCCCTGAGAGAACAGGGTTGCAAGATCTCAAGAGGAAGAACCACAGTCCAAAAGCAAGCTGGGGAAAATGGGGCTGTAAATCAGTTCCTGCCCAGTGCTGCGACAGCTCTTTTGGCCTGAGCCATGGCTGACATCTTGCCCAAAGCCATGGCAACCATTCTGGCCTGTGCCGTGGCTGTCACCTTGGCTAACCCACCCCAGTTGGCCACTCAGTCTACAAGCACACCTCCCTGCCATTCCGTGTCTGAATTCGCTCTAGGAACAGTGAGTCCTTCATTCAACTCACGGTGCCCATGGCCTTCTCAATAAGGAAGGGCCGTAGCACCCCTTGGTGCCTTGGCTTTGGGTGCTGCTTTCTTGGCAGCCATTCTCTCAGGAGATGAGGAGCAACACTGCAGTGTCCAGCGGGGATCCCAGAGTGGATGCCCATCCCCTTGCTTACTCCTGCTACCATCTGCTGGAAGGAATCAGCCTGTGCACTTGCCTGCCGTGTGGAAACTCTGGGGAGCCATAATGGGAGGGCACAAGGACGAGAGCAGCACTGGGGTGAATCTGCCCATGGACAAAACAAGGATAGGCGCCATTCTGGGGTGAATCTGCCTGCTCTCTGCCTTCCCACCCTGTGCTCAGAGGGACCAGGACACCCAAGTATCTCTCTTAGAACTGTTTAAAGACTGGAATTTTGGAGGCTTCCTTGACTGACACCATCCTGCTCCAGAGCCTGGCACAAGGCATTGGTTTGGTCTGAACTTCAGTTTCCCTGTTGCTACTTAAAACACTAACCTTTGGTGTGGCTCCGTCCCCACCATTTGACTCACTGTGAGTGTAAACATTGTCCCTTCCTAGATAGGTGCCATCACCTTCACCATGTTCCCATCCCTGCTCCTCCCCACCATTCCCAAAACAATTCCCATTGAGCAGTGCTCCCCTGTCCCAGAAACACAGCCACGCCTTGAATGAGGCATGAGGGCTGCTCATCTGTGACCATCTGGGGAAAAAAAAAAAGTGCTGAAAGCCAGAATATCTGCTCAACACACTCTCTTGGTGCAAGCTGGGCTTGGGACTGAAGACAGTCAGTACCAGGCTGGAAGCTTCTGTATTTTTGTTATGGGTTGTTGAACAAACCACACAGTTTTACCCCACAGGGTATCATAAATAAGCAATGAAAAAGCAGAGAAGTGAGAAGCTAAAGTATTTGCCTGCAAAAATACACTACTAAGCAAATGAGTCAGAAGGATGTGGACTGAACTGTGCAGGGCCTGCTATGTCTAAAAACAAAGCTTTTATAAGGTAGAGGAAGTGATTTAAGAGTCTGAAGGTAAACATGGGCTGCCACGTATTGTTCTGGGGAAAAGTGGCAGAATAAATATGCAAATCCTTCTTATGTGACAGCCAGAATGGTGGAAATGATTATGAAATAGACCTGGAGAAGCCTGATTAATAATTTATCCTCAAATGGAAGTTGATTCTTGGCTGAGCAGCAAGGATAATAAGGCTTAGGAATCAATAAGAGCATTTACAACTCTGTAAAATGCGTTTACAAGTACAAAAAGATGGGTTGCTTTGTGGCCATGCCTTATATGAGCTAGGAGAGAGGAAGGGAGAGCACACAACAGTGACTGTGCAGCATTGGCCACACAGACAAATCTAGAGAGGGAGCTGAGCATTGTCTCTGGATCTACTGCTACCTGAATGATTCTCCACCATTAACACATGTCCTGACAGCCCGTGGAGGACACATTAATTAAGCTCAGTCACTTAAGAAGGTTTGCATAATGAATGCAGTGTTGACAGAGCAATTCAGTGGTATCCTCAGCCAGAATGTGACTGTCCTCAGGGATACACTGTGGAAGTGACTGCCTGGACACCATGCCCTTGGGTGGCCTGTGCACATCTGGCCTAGCTAATCCCCCTCTTCACCACACCTGTATCACAGCTCGCATTGGTAGGCAGCTCACCCTGCTCTCACAGAGAAACAAGTGATCATCAACAACCTCCTTTGATGGAAACTCTAAAAACTTCATGCATCAGATTTCTGAAAATATCCCCTTTGAGATCCATTGGGCAACTGGAGATACATTGCTTGTCCACCCCACCTTCCCTGGGCAGCTGAGGAATGGGTGCCTTAACAGCAGCCCAGCTCTGTGATGTGACAAAACTGGAGGCATTTTTACATGGCCTGAATCAGAGCTGTGAGCAGGCACCTCTGCCTTGAGGCAGATGAGAAGGATGGGGTCTCTCAGCTTGGCTCCAGACTCTGTAACCCTGGAAGGGACATGAACCCATGACATGTAATTGTCACAAACATCTTCCAATCTGTGGTCCATGGGTTCCCAAAATGCCCCTGAAAAATGAGAAAGAAAAGCCAGTGGGGATGCAAATGACCAAAATCCACACTGCCCCTTGCAAGTTTTTGTTTGTGATGTCTTCTGTAATGAGAGCAGTGACATTTTGGGGTAGCAGAGGGAGGTGAGAAGGCAGCTCCCAATGGGGATGTGCCTGATACAGAGACCCTCCCTGCCTTGGGCAGAGAGTCGAGATAATAGATTTGCACAGATTTCCTCTTAGTGCTGCTCCTCCCCCGAGGGCCTTTGGCAGAGGTCTCCAGCGCCCGGCTGGCACGGTCTGTCCTGCCCAGTGTTCGACAGAGCGAACAGGGAGGGAGAAATGTGAGGCTGAAGGGACCCTGAGAGACAGCCTTGCAAGACAGCTCTCCCCAAACCCTCCCAACAGATGGGTGTCCAACCTGCTGCTAAATACTGCCAGTGAAAGAGGCTCCATCCCTTCCTGATAGCTTGTTCCAGGGTTTGTGTGTGCTCAGAGCTGGAGGAGTTTCCTAACATCAAACCTAAATCATGCCTGCTGAAAATGGAGCCTTGCTCTCCTTATCTTGTCCCCATGCTGAATATGTAGAGCAATTCATCCTTGTACTTGCATAAAAACCTTATATACAGAAACACATTTTACTTGCTGCCTTCTGCTCCTTTCCTTTTCCAGACAAAGCAAGCCCAGTTCCTTCAATTTTCCTTCCAAGGTCAGATTTTCAGCATTTATCTTTGTTACTGGTGCCAAGGAGTGGCACGAAGCTCTCTGGATGTCCCACCTGCTGTGAGCAAAGAGGAATAATGGGCTCTAGGGTGGACTCCTGGTCTTCCCCCTCACAGGGCAGCAGCAGGACCTCATGGAAATGGAGAATAGCTGCAAGGATGGTCAGAGGATTGATACTGCCAAGTGTGAGCTGAGACCCTTCAGCTGGTGAAAGACTGGAGGAAGGATAGGTGATAGAAGTGAATGCTATTGAACAGGTAAATAAGGAATGACTGTCCACTGTTTCCTTCAATGTAAGAACCAAGGCTGTCAAGTGAAAGCTGCAGAAGAACAAACAGAAAGAGAAACTGTGCTGTGTACAGTTAACCTGAGAGACTCCTTGCCTTGGGATATATGGAGGTTACCTGTTTGAAGAAATTAAAAAAGGAACTCAAAAAATGATTGGGAAAAATCCACAACAGCTGCTATTAAACACAAAGCCACAATGTTTGACTGAGGAAGTTCCCCACTGAAGACTGGGAAACTATTCTGAAGAAACCTCATAGCACATCAACCCCCTTCTTCCACATTAGGTCTCCTCTCAGACATGGTGCAGGATTGCATGGACCTTAGATTTGACCTGGTTGGTTTTCTCCTGTTCTAGTTCACCCCATGCCTTTGTTGAGCGTCCCAGAACTCTGGTTACTTTAGTGAACAACAGGTCTGGCTAAAAAATGAGTTCAACATCAGCTGTCAGAAGGACACTTTGGCTGTCTCAGTCATCTAGAGTCTCTCAATAGCTAAAGAGAGGAGACCTGAGGAGCATTAAGAAAGAGAGGAAAAAAAGGCATCAGCGGGTCTTGCAGAAGAACGGACCAAACTTACTGGTCCTATTTAGGAGTTTGTCCTGTAGCATAATACACTGTGATCCTGAGAACATTGCCCAGCTAAAGTGCCTGCTGGGCTCATGTGGGACACTGAGCTGGGGGGATGCTGACCTGCCTTGCAGCCTTGTGTAGCCACAGCTTCCTTTGAGTCTCTGCCCCTGGACTTCAGGCAGTTTAAGATCTCACACATCCCATCCCAGTCAGGTGTGAGATCAATTTACTGTCTGGAGCAAAGGTTAAGCATCCTGAAGGGTGAGGGCCAATGCCAAGCAGCGTCTTGGCCCATCTAGGCTGAAGCTGTCGGCAGCCATGGCTTTTTTGTCTGTAATTTAAGCCTTAACAGACAGAAAGACCAAACTTTGTGGGGAACTCTCATCTTATTTCACTTCTACCAAGTTTGGGACTGGAGTACTCAAGAAAGAGCAGGAGATCGCTCTTGATATTAAAGTCCTTCTGGCATGGTTTGAAAGGTACCTCTTGCAGGTAAAGGACACTCATGGCTTTAGAAGCCCCAGGTTTGTAAATGGTTTACTTCTACAGCAGCTCCTTCCAGGGAACAATGCAGACTAATCTATCACACAGCTCAGATGGTGTGAGCAGCAGCTGGTGAGACCCACAGAAGGGCAGCTGAGGAGAGCACGAGTTCTTGTTCCGTCCTCACATCCAGCACATGTGACTGATGGTGTCTCTATTTCCTTCCGTAATAAAGATCATGGATGACTTTGTCCAGTGCTGAGACATGGCATAGGCTGTCTCCTGGTCCTCCATCTACATACATTTCCACCTCCAGGGTGCTCAAAAACATTGAGGATGGTATTTCCTGTGGGAGACACAGTGTAGCTGCTCTTGCAGAGGCTGATGGTATTAGTAGGAAGGAGAGTGTAATTACTTAGATTAACAAGACCCAACACATGGACTGAGAGGAAGGGTGGGCACATTTGTGGGTTTTCGACACTTTATTTATTTTTATAATCCTCTTGTTTCCCACCTCCCCCTCCATGGTGTCTTGGAAGTCAAGACTGACACCTGCCAGGATATGAGAAGTCCAGACAAAATCAGAATGATCCTCTCCAAAGCTGGAGTGGAAGGGAACTTTTTTCAGCCCCCACAGAGATCAAAGAGCCAGCTGGGTCTGAGGTTGCAGGGCTGGGCAATTCCCAGGTGGAGGAGACTGGCAAGGTGTCAGTCATGTCCCCCTGCACATGCTCCTGCAGACGCTCAGCATATGACTGAGGGGCAGCTGGTGGCAGCTCAAGCTTGGCCCGCACTCCCCCTTCCTTGAGAAGCGTGACGGAAGGGATTAAGTGGCTTGTAAGGTGACACGGGGTTGATCAGCTCTCAGTGGCATGGTGGGAGGGAAGATGCTGAAGTGGCTTTCCATCTCTGCTCCCAGTCTCCTCTCCAGTCTCTGTCTGAGCCCAGAAGTCTGTTGTCCTGCTGGAGAAACAGCAGCTCCTGTAGTTGTCACCCACTTTCAGACCTTACCTCGCTGCCCTTTTTTCTCTAGGGGCGAAGGATTTGTCCCTCCCATCTCTTCATGTCCTAAGCAATGACATTCCCAGGGGAGTGTCTGCAGGAGCTGGAGGTGCAGAGGATGAAAGAGGGCAAGCAGATGCTGTTCAAGCACAGATGTGACAACTAGATGGGATGGACTCTGCAAATCTCTCTCTTCTTGTCCTTGCAGACCTGCAGCAATGCTTCAGCACTGCTCAGAAGAAAAGGATGATTTGCAGCACAAAACTGCTCCTGCATTCATCCCTGTGTCTGCTCCACCACAGGGACCCAGGAGCCAGACATATCCAACCAGCCCAGCTCCCACAAGCAGATAAACCATCACACACCCCAGCACAGGGAGCTTCCTTGGGGTTTGAGGATAGATATTGCCTGGCCACTAGGGAGGGAAATCTCTGGATGCAGCCCTGTGCTGAAAGTGTGAGCTTCACTTATTTTGATCACCTCTTCCTCACCATTTGTCAGTTCTACCATGGTGATTTTTTCCCCACAACGTACACAGAAATATTGTGGAACCCTACCACCATCATCAGACACCAAAGAAAGAGCTGTGCTGCATGGAAGAATACTTTCTCCAAGCAGAGGTGCCTCCAGCATGTCCCTGTAATCCCCTTGCTCTGCCCTCTCCTTCTTCCTGCCCTCAGCAGGCGCCCTGGGCAGGCATTTCTGGCTCCACACTGGACCAGCTCTTGTAACCCCCAGTGCCACTGCCAGACAATAGGATGCCAGCACACGGGTCCGTCTGGCAGGGTCCTAGCAGCCGTAGGGAGCAGCATTAGCAGATCCTGTGGTATTCCCGTATTACCACACGTGCTGTCAGCTTTGTTACTCCTCTGCAGCCTTCCCACCCTCCAGTGACACCCAGACTTCCTGTAACACAGATTCCTCTCATAGGGAGGCACCAGAGAGCAGGGAATAAATTTATAAGATTAGTTCATGTGGCAGGGCTGAAGCTGAACAGATTTTTTCCATCTGATTAGTTCACATCCCTGCAGCACCTCTTGGCCCCACCGAGGTCAGGCATGCTGCACTTAATCAGTGGATATTCGGCATACCTGCTGAGTTTTACAGGAAGAAGAAACACTTTTGATTGTCCAGTCTTCTCTGCTGTCTCAGGGGCAGTTGCTGAGCTTCCCTTTCCTATGGCAGGTGATGTCAGATCAGGTGTAGGAGCACAGAGCAAGACACAAGGATACTGCTGGCATGAAGACTATTTCTCACGGTCCTAATGAGCTTTGTTTCCCTGCTGTATCCCTCCAGTCTCCTTCCTGGTCCAGGAGGCTGTATGTCAGGCATGGCTATGTCAGTAGTAGGAGTCAAAAAGCAGGGGAGATACTCTGTGCTGTGCCCAAGTGATAACTAGACTGGCTGCAGGGCAGGAGACAAGGCTGTACACTTAATCCTCGAGGCATGGCAGCGTGGCACTGCCCTGTAACAGGGATTCCCCTTCGTTGTGAGAGCCCACTGGTGATGGCTCAATCCAAGAGAGGTGAAAAGGCTCATAACTGGCATTGGTAGTGGAAAAACCCCATCCTTAAGTGGCATCTCCAGTGGAAAATATTGCATCTCTACAGTGGAAAAAATCCAGGCCAGTTCCTCTGTAGAACAAATCTCAGAGAGTACGGCTCTGTCTAAATATAAATCTCTCTCCGTGAAGGTCCCACAGCAGTCTCAACGCTGTCCTGAGGTGATGGAAGAGCAGGAGGCAGAGGGTGCAATACAGACCAGGCAACATTAGAGGGAGCTTTGGGAAGGGGTCTGGGAGGAGTAGAAAACAATAACTAGATGTAAATTACATTTTGTGAGTTCGTTTAAATAAGGGATCCAGTTTAATCCCATCGAGTGTTTGCTTAGTGTACAGCTGAAAATTAGCATCAACAATTTTATGTACACTAATAAATTTAAGCCATTACTCTCTCCATCTGCATCTTCATTCATATAGTTTAAGAATCAAAGTGATTTCCCTGTAAATTTCTAAGCCTCAGTAATTTACTCCCAAGAATGTAAATAGAAAGAGCCTGAAGGCCCAGAGACACAGTCTTACAAGCCCTCCCTCCCCTCCCTCCTCTTCTATCTCATCTCAGGTGAAGACGATGGGAGATGTCAAGTTTGGTGAGCCAACATGGATATCACACTCTGGTCTCTGCCTGCCCACTGGTGTTACCCTGCAGCTGGACACAGAGCACATCAGCTAGGGAAAGGGAGCCCTGCACATTGGGATGCTTGGTGTGGGTATAGCACCGTGCTCCGAGGCGGCTGCGAGGAAATCAATCATCTTTTATTGTTCTTTGCTCCTCCGGTCGGGGTGGAACATTCCTCCTAAAGAGAAACTTGTTATCCTCCCCGGCAGCATCCCTGCCGAATTCCTGGCATCAGCGGCTATAAATAACCCCCTGTAGATGAGAACAGCATGTGGGCAAGGCTCCCAGGGACTGCAGGCAGCGCAGGATCCTCCTGCACACACACTGGGCCCTGCCATCAAACCCCAGGAGAGCTCTCCAGCCGGCTGGGGAGGTTGTTCCCCCATTCTTAGCTTAAAAGCCAAGGCAAAAGAGGCAAAAGACTGCAAGGAAACCAGCTGGCTGGGAATTCTCACTCTGGGGTTTTAGGCTAGGCCTGTCCAGCTGGGACAAACTTAGGATAAAGTTCTATATCTTTATGAGTTTTACAGTCTGAGGCCTTGAAATGTGGCTGGAATTAAGATTAAAAAGTCTTGCCTTTTATTTTCCTGAGAATTGCAGAAATATCCCATCCCCAAGTCAGAACAACACCCACTAACAGTCACAGTAGCCCCTTTCCCATCCCCTGAACTGTGTGGTCAGAAACCTGGATGAATGTTTTTGTATGTGCCACTTTGAACCAGTGGCTTTCAGTTTCCAGCATTTCATCACGCTATTTTATGGTGTAAATGTAAAAGTTCCTTTTAGGCAGCAGGCATCAACTTTTTCATTGTAGAGACAGCAAACTGTTTAAAAAAATGTTTCTCTATTTTTTCTTTTATAAAATAGGAAACATATCTAAAGCAGTCCATTGAACAGTTTAGCTTCAGCAAATTAGAAGATAAAAATTAATAAACCCCTGTTCTACTTAGGCAAGATGTTTATGTTTTACGTCCAAGGAACTGGTGGATTATACAAGAGGTCTAGGACAGAGCAAGGGCATGTTTGGAGGAAACTAGGGGGGCTAAACTAAAGTGCAATGGAGGCTGCACAAAGATATGGCAAGAAAGAGCTTTGGAGGAGAGAATCCATGCTTGTAAATGAACAGCATTTGGCTACATAAGAACTGAAGCTCTGGGATTTGGCCTGACATTGAGGCTACCATTTTTAAATGCTTCTATAGCATTGAGCACAATAAAGAGCTGGACGGAGCTCTGCAAAGTGCAGAAGTTTGCAAAATCCAGAGGGGAGAAAGAATGCTGAGAGTTCCAGATGTTCAACACTTAATTAGAAATGTCCATCTTGTTCCCTCTCTCCTTTCACTGATCTCAAAATTATCTGCAAAGGAAGGTCCTCAAGGAGCACTCCTTTCAGATCAGATTAATTAATTTCATTTTAATGTCAAGGTTTAAAAGCTATCATACTGCTAAAATGTTAAAACAAAAAATCTGTGTCTAAACATAGTAGTTTTTGAAAATATGAAGTGAGGTCTTTAAACATTGACCAAATGTTTCCTTTGTATTTTCTTTCAAATTAATATCCTGGTAAAATTTGGCGCCACTCTGTCTTTTTCCCCAAAGTTCAGGGGACCAAAGTGTCAGCAGGAAGAAACCTTCTTTCAACAGGCATAGAAATCCTGTGTTTTAAAACATTTTATTACTATTGTAAAGCTTTACTGACAAGTCTAAAAAATGATCTTATGAAGGTGGAAAACAATCTCTTTTCTAAGGAGAAATAAACCATAACAGACAGATAGTTGTCCCAAATAATTTACCAAGAAGTCTTTCAGTAATGGAAAACACCAAAAAACTTAACATTTGAGATGAAACACATTGATTGACCTCAATCAGGGTGCTGCCTGGGTTTAAAAAAAAAATCCAAGGGGAGAAACAGGGAAGATATGAAAGTCAAGCATAGCAAGAAGCCTCTCCACAAAGCTAGAGAAGGGATCCTCCTTACACCTGTTGGGTGGAAAGACTCTAGCTTACCCAGTTTTTAGCTATTTTCCTACTGGAGTAAACAAGGTTTCAGACTGTCCCTACAGAAGACCTTGGAAGTGCCTGTCTTGTTTAGGGTGACTGCTGGACATCCACCTCTCTTCTGGAGGGGACAGGCAAGGCACAACATCTATCCCCACTGCTGGCAAGGTGATGGCAGCAAGCCAGGCACAGGGGCTGGGGGGGTAAGAATCCAACCCAGATGTGCTCCCACCTGGCTGCAGAAGCAAAGCAGCTGCACTGCTTCAGTGCAGGATGTCCTTATCTCTTCTGGAAAGGGGGGGGGCTGAGAGAGCTCGGCTTGTTTAGCCCAGCATGACACCCGCTGAGAGGGGATCTGATTGCTGTCCATAAATACGTCAACAGGCCTAACAGCAGGGAAGAGCCACTGAAGCTAAAAGAGGACACTGGCACTGGAGCAAACAGGGCTAAAGCACAAGGAAAGAAAATGTAGGCTGGAAATTAGCAGCAGATTTGTAGCCAGCAAAGAGAGGCTGGAATAGGCATCCCACAGGGCCAGAGTGGGCCAAAGTCAATGTTTGTGTAAGACACAGCCTGCTCAGTCCATGAAGGAGCTGCAGTACTGGATGTTCTCAAAGCATTATTCCCCAGCTCCAGCAATGTTTTATATGCAAGTCAGGTATGGCTGGTGAGAGGCACCTTTCTTTGGCTTGTCTGTCTCTCTCAGTGGAGATGATGGCACTTGAGTCCCCCTTTCTTAACCAGATGGACCAGCTTCTCTACTGGGATGCACTTCATCTCCAAGCCCCAAAGGGCAGATGAAGGTTTGGTTTTCTACACGGGGACCAACCCATCCGTAACATAAGACATAACTGTGCCCACTCTCTGTGCTAGCATGACCATACTGAGGTCATTTAGCACAGTTAAACTTGGGTTGAGTGAGCCACAGAAACGTTATCCCTGCCTCCCTCCCTGCCTCTGCTGGAGAGACCAGCCCTGGGGTGGTCAGCATAACCCACTGCTGAAGATGAATTTGCAGATTCATGATTGGGGTGGTAGCAGCGAAGGCCATGTTCTCTTCTGCCCTTTCTGCTCTAAGAATAGCAGCATCTAGCAGAAGGGCAGGGCAGCCAGCAAGGGAGAGCAAGGGATAACCCAAGTGCTGTAGGCCAAGGTCAGATGTCATAGCCCTCACTCCCTGACTGGCCCTGGACTAAAACTGCCCCTTTGCAGCACAACAGCTGAGGGCTGTATATTTGCTTCCAAAGTGCCATTCCCTAAACCCCGTCTGCAGATGTCCCTCTGTGCTGATGCAGCGGTGTCTAAATGCTTTTGGTGTCTCGGGATGGCCCAGGGCTGGATGCATGATGTGTTCAGCTGTCTCGGGTTTTGGAGGGCAGCAACATCTGTGAGAGCATGAGGGATTGATGTATCACACATGCCTCCCATTCGTGTTGGGAGCTTGAATGCACCATGCTGACAGAGCCTGATGTGTTCGGGCTGCAGCCAGCCAGCTGGAGCCCAGGGACAGCAAACTGACAGGTTTCAGCCATCAGCTGGGCACAAGAAACCTGGATTTGGTCCAGTTTCTGTCCAGTCCCAGGGCAGGGACAACTGACAACTCTGCTGGAGGCCCTGTGATGTCAGTGGCTCAGGCGGTGGTTGGGTCTCAAGGGGATTTGAAGTGGGCAGTGCAAGCTCAGCAGATTTGCACTGGGTGACCTACTTTGCCCCAGGCTAGATGTGAACTGTGTGACTGGCCATGGAGCTCCTCCAGTTCCCTCTGTCCACTTGGGCCAGACTTCCCTTTTCTCCTCTACGCCCAGTGCAGCTCATGTTTTATGACAAACTGAATTTAGTTATGTGGTTCATTGATTCTGTGCCCTGGAATTCCCTCACCCCAAGTACCTCCTCCCTCCAGCATGTGCTGGGAATCTGCTCTGAAGCAAATCCCCTCTGATACTGGCTAATCCTTTTTGTCTCACTCCACACCACCATGACCTGAGCTGATACCGCTCTCTCCTCAGGGGAGCAGACCCTTCCCCAGTGACCTGCTTAACAGAAATTGCTGCAGCCTTTTGCAGTCAAATACATGCTCAGCCATTTGCTGTCGTCTCTTATCTGGGCAGTGACACTGATTTTGGCTGATGGCAACTGGAACTGTAATTGGCATCCACAGCACTCGTTTCTGAACAACAAGTTCCCCGGCAGCAGCAAACCTCAGAAGCTGAGAGCAGTGCTTCCCCTGAGCTCAATGACTGCCATGAAGTTTAGATCCTCGTGCAAACATCTCTTGAAGTGAAAGCCACCCCTACACCTGCAGCAGCAGCATCACCTTCCCAGGCACCCTGCCTGATGACAAATAGCTGTTTCATGCAGGCACATGACTAAGAGAAGATGGCCAGTAGTTGTCTTTTCCCCAGCAAATGTTGTGACAGTGGCTCTGAGGCAGGTAGGGGAGGGACACAGCCCCAGTCCCTCTCCTGGTCTGCTCTCCTGACGACAGTGTTGTGTAAATGTTGAAATATGGCTCTTTTGCACTCCCAGTTATGAGAGGTGGGTATCCTGCTTCGATCTGTCTCTCTCATACACATTCATAACATTCAAATTTATAATGTAATCTTACTTGCCGTTCCATATTTATGAGAAGTTTTGATGGGTGTTTCTTTATGTGATAATATCAAGCAGAATGCTAACCCATTGCCTCAAACCACTGTAAAGTCGTTTTCTTACATAATTGACACCAGCATATTCTTTCATTATACAAGATTTAGCATGCATCTGCTCCACCATTGCACGGCAATAGATGACTTTTTCCAGAGTCTCCTATTATCAATTCAAATTAGCCCCATTTCCCGAAGCTACTGTATGGATTTTACAGTTGACAGTAAGGGAAAAACACAGGAGCATAATGACTCTATTAAATTATTCAGGCCTAGTTAAACCCAGTTCGGTCTGTACTGGAGAGCAAGGAAACAGGGAAGAGGAGAGAGACAGGCAAAAAAAGCCCTTAACTCTACGCAACTCATTGGTTATAAAATGCAGCCATCTTTACAATGAGTTATAGAGTGCATCACCTGCAAGGAGCCTGGAAGTCCTTAATCAAAGAGAAAAGTCTGTCATATGACAGAACATTCATTTTAGTTAGTGTAATTGGGTTCAGCAAGAGGCTAAGAAGAAAAGTTTGGTGAAGAGATGGACATTTATCACGTTTTACCTTCCCCAAATTTTGGTCTTGTTTGCTTTTCTTTCCAAATTGTCTCATGGGGCTTCCTGCCCCATTCCAATCTTTCCCTTCTGTAAGAACAGGAAACTGGACAAGGAGCCATTGGGTTTTGCCATCTGATTCCACCCTAACCAAACTCACTGTTCTTTGTTCCCTTGTCAGACAGACAGGCAGACAAAGATGGACCTGTGACTTTGGAGAAGGAGATACCGTGTGGGAATGGATAGGAAAAGGGATGACAGCTGGCTGCTCATGAAGTGATTACTGGAAAGAGAAAAATGTGACTATGTGTTTTGACCAGATCACATTTAAAAATGGAGGACAGATATATCAGGCTACATAAAACATGGAAAAATAAGGCTCAGAGACTACTCAGGTAAATGGCAAGTAGATGGCAGATGCCAAATTTCCAAATTGTTTTCTATGAATATATTGGACATGATCAGCTGTAAATGTTAGACAAACAAGCCCTTTAATATTCAGTGTGGCCAGTCAGACACCTTCCCCTCTCTTGGCAGCCCAGTACCAGGTCTTCTTGGCCAGTTGCACCTCCAGGTTTGGCTTTGTGCTGCAGAAACTTTGAGCTCAGTGCAGACAATTGGAAAACAATGGCTTCAGGTGTAGTGATGTTCCTGCCACTTTGCTTGGACTAGCAACAAGCCCCAGTGTTTATATCGTGCGGAATCTGCACAGTGAGATGATAACAATGTGTAGTTGCCCAGCTATCCCTTTTAACAAACAGCACTAAGCCTACAGCACTCAATTCCCAACCAGACCCTGCCACAACATCAAGACTCATCTCTGTGAGCAAAACTTTGTTCTAACCCATGGTTGTGAAAGAATGAGCAGTGGAGCAAAATCCCCCTCTGTACACTATTTACGGGAGGAACAAGAATAAGTCAGGGATTGTTGGGGGTTTTTTTGGGAGGGATGAAGACAGAGGCAGAAAAGCAGCTGGGAAAAAGACAAAGGCGAGAAGGAGCTTTCTGGGAGGCATTCTGCATCCCTGGGTTGAGGTTGCAAAAGGCACAAATAGCCATCTCTCAGCTGCCCTCTCCTGCTTGGACATATCTGCCAAGATTGAAAACAGTGGGTCCAGTACAATATAAACTTGTTGCCAATAGATTGATACAATGCAAAGAAAACCCCTTCCCCATTTTATTGCAAACAAGTATTTTGGCAGTTCTGAAGTGTTTGCCAGGCTCTGGAAAACCGACCAGAGATTTTCTGTGGAACATGGTGTGCTAGCACCAACCACTGTGCTTGGTCCAGCAGCTCTGCTCTGTCAACTCCCCCAGTGCCCTGATGGTAGTTGAGGCACAATGTATGGATTCCAGGCTTGCAATGCCCTGAAATATCTGTTCTGGGTAGAAACAAGATGGGACCTGGCATTGCCTTGAGAATTCTGGCCAACCCAAACTGTTCTCCATTAGCAGGAAGGAGCTAATTTGGGATCAGGAGGGAGAGCAGCAGTAGCCCTCATGTCCAATGTGGGCTCTGAGGAGCTTGCAGACTTGTGACATTTGGGGTTTCCCCTCAAACTGAGTATTTATCTTCTTTTCTTTCTCTCTGTTCAGGCTTTTCTCATTCTGTATTTTTCATCTATTGCTATTTGCTTCAGAAGCTGTTTCTTGCTGTCTCTACAACAGTGTGTCCCTGGGGTCTAACTGACTGCTGGGGGTTTCTTCCACTTTTGCTTCATAGCCGCAGGTGATAAAGCCCAAAGAGAACACACCCTGGGGAAATGTGCCCAGTAAATTGCTGGTTGAATTGGAGAGGATCATTTAACAAAGCAGGGAATTGAGTGAACGGCTGAAATCACAGGATCTGAGGAGCAGCCAGTGGAGTCAGACTGAGGACCCATGCCCCAAATTCCTGCAGTCCTCATGCTCAGCAGATCCCAAAATGTTTTAGTGCCAATGCTGCCTGGTTTAACAGAGTGGCACAGTGTTTAGTCCAGCTGGCTGGGTGCATGGGTCCACAGGTCCTGTTCTCCAGCTGCTCTTTATTCTGTGGGGTTGCAGGGTCTGGCTACAGGGTGTGCAGGAGCCCAGCTTCAAATTCCCCTGCCCAGATCACGGCTGATCTTTCCAGAGAATTTGCGTCGAAGGGCAAAGTCTCCACATAGTTTAGTAGCAGCTGTTTTGCCTGATTTATTGGCTGTTGCAAAGGCCTGTGTAAATGTAGCAAAGTGGTCTATTATAACAAGATATATCCAGTGCCCCCTGCCTTGCTGATGACTGATGCCCTGATCTAGCAGCTTATTTAACACCTGTTCAGTCTAAAGCACATGGGCCCAGCCCTTTGAAGTCCTCTGGGAGCAGTGGCAGAGCTCATGTGGTCATGGTTTGAGTGTGTGCTTCAATATCTTCATGAGCTGGGATCCCAAAGGGGCTTAGCTTTGAAAACAGCAAGGGGCGGGACATAAACCAATCTCTGTGAAGACTTCTACCCACTTACAGCGGGTTGGATAGGATTAGGGTACACGTGAACAGAGGCTCGTCTCTTAGTGTCAGTGGGGACAGGGACATGGCTGCTCTCACAGACTGCAAACTCCCAGGAAAATGGGGTATGAAAATCCACAAAGGGGGCCTAGCATGGAGCAGGGAAGGTGAAGCAGTCAGGTAAAACCCAAAATATCTTGCACAGGTCCCTGTCAACAGTTTTTGTTCCTAGTGAATGAAAGTGAAGCAAAACCAAGAATACTCACTGATTATCCTCACCTCCCTTTTGTAGAAGGAATTTTCTGGATGTAGGGTTACTGTGAGAAAGTGCTTTTGGAACCCAGACAAGAACAAAGCCTGATTTGAGCCCTTTTTTTATGAAACATATGGGACTTTCTGGCCTGGCTGTGCCTGACATTTCTGTCTGCATGACATCTAAATCCAAGGAAGTTTTTTTGTGGATATTAGGAAATCACTTCATCCCTTCCCCAACCTGCTAATGAGAATATTGCTTTAAAACCCTCAAATACCTCACCACGGTAAATACTCCAGAGGAGATAGTGATGGGACAGAAACAACCTGCAATATTTTGTTTCATCAGTCCTGCATTCTTCATTTCAAAGAGGCATTTTCAATTTTAAAAACTGGTCAAAACTTTAACAAGGGCAGAAAAGGTTACAGGCGGTACAAGTTGTTAAAATGAGTTGGAGCTACAATGAGTCCTGGAATCAGTGATAAAAAAAGCATTTTCTTGATGGGAAAAATGAGAACAGCGTGACCCTGTCACCCATCTGCAAAGTGGACTACCCTTTTCCAGCAATGATGCCTGGTGTTATGACAGCTTTTAATTAAGCTCCCTGTTAATGATCTGGGAAGAGGCTGCTTCATTCCTGAAGCCTGTAGGTGGTAGTAAAGACAGAAACAGACAGTGAAATGACACCAAAATATTTAGCACCCGGTTTCATTCCCAGTGGGAGCTGGATGAAGCCCATGGGAACTGTGACCTGGGGTTTGAAATAGCAGATGAAGGTCAGCTTGGGAAAACACAGCTGATCTGCAAAGGGAAAAGTAATAGATGGGCCCCATCAGGTTCATTCCAGCTCCAAACCTCAAATACCCATTGGTGGCTTGGTTTCTTACTGGGGGAAAGAATCCTGATCCATTTTCACCTGCTCCACTTTTCATGCGAGTTGCCACCTCCTCCTTTATGAGACTGAAAGAAATCGGTTTGGCTTTCTTCCAAATGGAATAAGCAGAATGGAATATTACTAACATTTTTTTCCAGTCTACATTGGTTGAGCTGGTATTGGAACACAGGCACAGCCATGAGTAGCCAGTAAAGATGAGATTGCCATAAGAAAGATGCTGATATGACTGGGGACTGAGCACAGAGGCACAGAGGGAAGGATCAGCCTAGAAAACCCCTTGGCAGCTTTGCCTTTGGCCCAAGTAGAGTTCCAGGGGTCATTGCCAGGCCTATGGCCAGAAAGCCATTTGCATGATTGGAAGACATTCAGAAAAAGCTATGAAAACAAGCAGAGGTGTGAAGGCAAAGATTTACAAGGAACTTTTGAAGGAGCTAACTGCAAGAGCTTAACCTAATGATGACACAGGAGGGCACGATGATAGCTTGCAAATATCTGAGGGGTATTAGCACTAGGAGCCAGTCACAAGGGACAGCAAGGGTATAATTTAGAGGGACAGGAGTCTGGGAAAGGAGGCAAAGAAGGAGCTTCAAGACAGCTTCCAGAGAACCAGGAGCATTAAGAAATGGGATATGCCTTTCAGGCAATGGTTGGAAGCAACCTAGGACCTATGAACAGCCTAAACAAGGAGCTGAAATGCGTGCTGGGGAGCACACCTGGCATGAGGGGCAAGAGGGGTAAACTCATGGACTTTTCACATTGCTGGCCCATGTGATTGTTGGTGTGACAGGTTGGTGCATTGCTGGGGAGTAACAAAGCACTGGGCACTAGAGGCAAGCATTGATGGAGGTTCTGGGAGCCAGTGCCAGCTGGCCATGGCTGGAAGCCAGCTGAATCCATGCCTTAGTCGCACTCACACATCATCTGGGGTACATAGTCCAGGCTTTTGATGTCCAACCCTGTTGTCTTTGCTGGTGCCCTTGATGCCTTCTGCATCTCTCCCTAAGTTCCTCAGTGCCAGCTCTGCCACTGCTGCTCAGGCACCCTTTTCTCTTGCTGTATCCTTGGGCTCTCCCTGCAGCCTTGGGCTAGGCCTGCATCCTTTCCTCCTTGCCCCATCCTCCATGTTATGGCATGCCTTACCCGTCCCACCTCTGTTATTTCAGCCTTCTGTCTTTCCAAGGCAAAGATTCCCAACCATCCTAAGTAGCACATGGAGGGATCTTTCAATTTATTTTTTTTTTGATACTGAATATCCACTGGCAGCAGGCTCTGGAGAGCATGAGCACACTGAGCCACCTCCCTGCATGTCCCCATGTGTCCCAGCAGTGTCAGATACAAGGTCACCTCTGGAGATGGGGTACCATGTGGCACAGAGATGTGCCAGCCCTGTCAGCTGATGCAAACACTGCTCCTGCTCCAAGGGAGCAGTGCCAGCCACAGAGAAGAGAGGGGATGGAAGAACAGGGGAAGACTGATTGTAGGGCCTGACCTTACATTTGGACCTCCCGGAAACTCTGCCAAGGTTGCCCCCATTTGCTTTCTCAATGAGCCCTGTCTCTCCCCTCTGGATCCCTTCCAGGCAGGATGGGGCCTCGGAGACAGGAGCCCCTCAATCACATCCACATAAGGCTGGGCTGACAGGTTCTACTTCTTGCAAAAACCCCTCAGCATGAACAGAGAGACTCTTCCTGTGGAGCAGGAACCTCTTAGAGATGTTGATAGGGTGGGCCATGCCCAGGGGAGCAGCACTGCAAACAGCGTGTCACAGAGGTGGCACAGACCATGACAGATCACCCAGTGCCTCCGCTGCTGGACAATCAAAGAATTCCTCCAACTGGTTGGATTTATCCAAAAGTGACATGCATCTGGGCTGGGGGTGGGGAGAGGGGGCTGGCAAGGGACTCTCCTTATGGTAACAGCTGGGACCAGGCCTAAATATGATTAATTAACATCGTAAAAAAAAAGAAAGATCAAGACTGAAAGAGAGCAAGAGAGGGGGAAACGAAAACCCAAGTCACAGACAAAATTAAGATTTATGGACCCAGAAGGATGAGGAGACTGGGGATGGAGAAGAACAAGGAAGGAAGGAGAAAGAGTGCCAAGAAGGTAGATTACAATTTAATGCTTCTTCATGCTCAAAAATTACCAGAAGGGGCTGAGTTGTTCCCCGGGATGAGGACTGCTGCAGCTTGGTTGGGCAGGAGAGGCGAGGTGGAGGGGTGCAAGCTTGCTATACTTTTTGAGGGGGGGAACGTGTCCTGAGCAAAATGCCCCTGAAGGAATGTGCAGGCATGATTTACAGCCCACGGCACATCGTGCCAGAGCTTTTTTGGCCCACAGGGACTCAGTGCCATGGGATCTGAATGATGTGGGACAAGGGGGGTGGCTGACTCCATCCCCCCAGCTCTACCCACCCCACAAATGTTTCCTCAGAATGAAGGGCTTAGAAAGGCAAGGGGGTGAGATCGAAGGGCCACAGCAAGGTGCCCACGACCACACAAAGATTTTGCTAGACGATGCCAGGTCTGAAATCGAGAGGGAACAGGAGGAGGGGCAGGTGACCCACTTTGGATGAAATAGGAACCATCTGGGACCTCTTCCCAAAACCGCTGACCAGTCCAGCATTGCTCTACCCCCGTCAACTCAGCTGTAATTTATGGAATGGAGGGTATATGATCCCAAACAGCCCTTTCACATCTCTGTTTAAGAGCTGTCTTGTACCAGCTAGAGTTGTGACATAGCATTGACATTTTCCTTCTGCCTTTCCAAGTTTGTGTGCAAGTGCCAATGACTTCACTTTTTCTCTTTTTTTTTCTCCTATTGATGAATAAATACTCCAGAGGAGTATTGGTTGGAAGCAACCTGTCCTCCCTCTCTTCCAAAATCAGCTTTCAAAGCCAGATTTTGTAAAATGTGCTTGGCTTTCCAAAAATTAGAAGAAATCCCTGGTTGTCATTTTTTTATTTTGCCTTGCTAAGACCCCAAATGGACTCAAAGAATTGCAGAATTATAAACAAACGAATAACTAGTGGAGTTCTACTGAAGTGAAAAGTTTCTGCGAAGGGTTTGGTGTACTTTAAAAAACATTTTGTCCAAAAATATTTTTTCACCCAGCTCCATCAGCATTTGCTGCAGATAAGCCCAGCTCATGAGCAGGGTTATCCTTTGCCCCTCCCTGCTAAGACATCAGCATCACCAGTTCTTTTGTCTCTCATCTCACAGGGAAAATAAGGCTGTGACTCCACTGACTCCATCCAAGTAACACCTTGTTGCTTTTCCCAAAACTACTTGTAGAATGCAAAGCACCACCTTCCCAGGATCTTTGCGTGCCCTCTGACCAGCTGGCTCCTGCAGCAGGCAGCACATGTGAGGTGGGGCGAGCCAAGGGGTGGAAATCTAGTAAAGAGAGAGATTGCTGCTGTCTTGTGCCCATGAACTGTGTCCC
The DNA here is from genome assembly GCF_028769735.1 of Zonotrichia leucophrys gambelii. Lineage (NCBI taxonomy): Eukaryota > Metazoa > Chordata > Aves > Passeriformes > Passerellidae > Zonotrichia > Zonotrichia leucophrys. Next base: position 13,157,818 of record NC_088176.1, read on the forward strand.
TGGGTAACTCCAGCTACACTGCTGACCAGTGAAGGAAAATTTCCTCCACAACCCAGAGGTCTGTAGACTTTTCCGATGCTGTGCAAATCACACGGTGTTTAGGGAAGACAGGGTCGAGCAACCTTCTCTGTTTCCCAAAGTCCTGGAATGTTCATACCTGTTTCATAGAGCCATGGAACTGTTTGGGTTGGAAGGAACCTTAAACTTCACCAAGTCCCAACCCCTGTGCCAAGGGCAGGGATGCCATCAACTGGACCAGGTTGCTCAAAGCCTCATCCAATCTGTCCTTGAACACTTCTAGGGTGCAGAGGTCTTGGTGGCTTATCAGACCACACAATGTCACAGGTAGGATAGGGGAAAAGACTCAGGGGTATCCAGTATCTGGCCCTGAGGGAACAATGCTCTTGTGGGAAGGATGTTAATCCTGGTTACTTCACGGCAGTGCTTCATGCTGTGCAGAAAGGGACTGGCAAGCAAAGCACCAACAGAATGGCATCAAATTGACGTCAAAAGTGGGAATAAGGAAAAGTTGGGGGTGTTTGGTTTCACTGCAGCAGATGGGGAAAGTAAATTAATATAAGGAATTTAAGAATTTAGACCGGAACCTTGACTGGACTTAGCACCCATCTGGGCTGTCCTTCATCTATCCGTCCATCCAGGGATCTTCCATGAACCACCCATTCATCCGTTTATCTTCCTCTTCCTGCTTGCAGTAATTGTTGGCACAAGGCAGTGCACAGAGGAAACCAGCTGCAGAGCACAATGTCAATTTGAGTGGTACTAATTCCCCAGGAATGATGCTCCATGGTCCTACAGGCTTCTGAGCTGCTGTCTACACATTAACCCTTCGTGTGTAGCAGAACAGCCACCTCAGCATTTCCATGGTGCAGGGCCTGCTCTGAGAAGAGCTTTGCACCCAATCTGCTCCCCATTGTATCAGGACACAGGGGTGCAAGGAGGCTGGTGGTGAGGCCAGCAGGACATGGAGCAAGCAGAGAAGAGATGGAAGCAGAGAGGCAGGGTTTGGATGCAGGTTAGGAGGTACCCAGTGAGGAGAAGTGAGGACAGGAAAAATAAGGACTGTGTGCATGAAAATAAGCAAGAGACAGGGGAGGAAAGGGTCAGCAGCTCCAGTGCTGGGAGCAGATGGATTTGTGCTGTGCACGGGTGTCTTGAAGGGGTCCTCCAGGGAAAGATAGAGCTGAGAGAGGTAATAAGAGAGGCTGCAAGACCTGGTGCCCATGTCCCTTGGCATGGGGGGTGCTAGCTCCCCAGCCTGGCAGGCTGCTCTGTCCCATGCTGCTCCTCAGCCCCACTAGCATTTTTCCAGCTGTGCCCCCTCTCTAAGGAAAGCTCTTATTGCAGCAGGAAAATGGCAAGAGAGCACACTCCAAAATGGGATGTTCAAAGTAATTCACCCTTCACACCCCTGGAACTGCTGTGGGCAACAGTGGCTGGCATGCTGAATGTGAGCCACATGTCACTCCCATCAGGAATGAGGCAGACAGCATCCTGTCGCAGGTGGTTATCCCATTCCTGTGGCACTGGGAGGCTGCCCTGATGCTGTGTCCAGTTAGGGAGGGAAGTAGAGGAGCTGGGTAGGATCTGTTGGCAGGGAGCAGTGAGAACACAGTGGGTCAGTCCTGTGCTGTGAGAGGTTTTTTACTGCATTATTCAAGTGTTTCTCTGTGTTTCTGCAGGTTGAACTAGACTTGCAAGAAAGCTGAGTTGTTATTTATTTAAGGCAAATGTGAAACATCTTTGTCCCTTTTCTCTGGGATCTATCCTCAGATGGCTCTTAATGCATCTTAAATCTGACCCAAAATGCTTCCCACTGATGAGCTTGGAGAAGAGACCAGGTGCTCTGAGCTCATGATATGCTCTGTTTGGGCAAGTCACCAACAAAGGTTTTTCTAGTGTGTTGGATCAAGGCAGCGTTCTCTTCTCTCCTCTCCCTTGCAGCGCAGATCACATTGGGGTCAGCCTCACATAAACCAGGGGAGTCCCCTGGAAACCAAATCCCCCAGGATCTAGGGAACACATACTGAGAGAAGCTGCAGGGTGGCCTACCTGCTGGAGTCTGTGAAGCAAATTTTCCCCTTTGGAAATATATATGGTGGCATATTCTTCTCTGGTCTCAGCATCATCACATGGCAGTAAGGTACAAACTCCTTGTGTCACCCCCATATTCTCTGCTGCTTGGTTCCCCTGGAAGCCACTTGAATTTTGTGTGGCAAGACTGGGAGAAGACACAGCAGCTGCTTTTGCTATTCTGCACAGTTTTCTCCACACTCTTACATTCTTCTTCACGTTCATTACTTCCCTGTTCTCTCCAGCTTTTCTACAAAGGAAAGTCTTTCCAGTCTCCCTGTCAGAGGCTCAGCCACACATACCTAGGCAGGAAAAGCTGCAGTTTTCAGAATCCTTGTAGGGAAAAGAAATGGCTTAATGCTTAAATACCCTCCCTGCCATGTCGACACCTTCCTCCCCCCGACCTGGCGCATGTTGAGCGAGCAGCAGGGTACCCCAGGGAGCTCTGCTCCAGCTGCACGCTCATCAGCCAGACGGGGAGCACGCAGCGGTGCTTCGCCACTAAAGCTCGCCGTGTTTAATCACACATCTGTGGGCTCAAACAGACTTAGCCAGCATGGGAAGGGATGCACCAGGTAGCAGCAGGTGACAGAAGTTGCTGATTCTGGTTAAACTGTGAAAAACTGATCAGCTAGGGACAGGAAAGAGGCAGTGCCATGGGAAGCAGGGAGCTAGGGGCATTCTGGACTGGGCAGCCGGGGTCAAAAACATCTCTGTGTGTGTGTACCCATGTTCCTATGGGAATAGCCAAATGCTTGAACCACTTTGGTTACTGTAGGCTGTGCAGCCTAGGTCTGCCATGTTCCCACTCCCTGGCTCACACATGGGTTGGCAGTGCCTGAGCACATGGGTGATGTCTCCATACACAGAACAAACCTCATCTAGGTTTGGGCTGAGTAGTTTGTGAAGCAGTCAGTGCTGGCTGCAGTGATCTCATGTGGGTGTGTTGGGACAACAGTGTATTGCTGTGTGTGACTGAACTCTGTGTGGGCGTTTGGCAGGAGGGGACCTTCAGCTTTGTGTAGGTGTTTGCTGAGGTCTGTGTCTGCGAGATGTCATTTTCTTTATTTGTTTGCATGCACCAACAAAAAAAAGGAGCAGGGGTGCCGTGTCTCAAGCTGTGGGAAATGATGAAATGAAGTTTCTGTAGCTTGGGCTCCTGCTTCTTGCCTGCATGAGTATGTGCTTGTTCTCCCTAATGGCACGTGTGTGTGTGCAGGGACTGTGTCTGTGTCCCACATACGTTTAACCAAATGCCTCCATGCAGGCTCTTGAGGAAGGAGCTAAGTGGGCTGTGGTCTCCAGCTGTTGGCCATGTTACAGCCTGCATGGCACAAAGGCAGCCCAGAGCAGCCCCTCTCTCCTTGTGTCCCTGGCACAGCCTCTCCTGCAGCTGAGGAGAGAGGGAGATGCCAGCCAGGTGCCAGAGCCAGGCACAGCTGGTACTGCCATGCCCAGGGATGAGGAGCTGGGCATGGGGGCCTGATGCTGCTGCTCATGAGCAGCTATTTAGGCAGCTCCCACTAGCCATCAGCACAGGTACCATGAGGTACCCCAGGCTGTATTTTAGCCCAGGGATGTTCCCCAACTGCCTGTATGCATGGCCTGACCTTCACTCTGTCTCTGCTGTCCCTGTCCCCGGTTCCATAGTGCCCTGCAGCCTCCTTTCCTCCTGCTTTCCAGCCCAGCTGGCAGCCTTCATGCTCTCCTGTTTCTCCAGCCAGCTCCTTGCTGCCATCCCAGCTCGCTGTGCTTCGGTCCCAGCCTAGCCCTTGTCTGAGGCACGGGGTGTCCTGGCTGGCAGCCACGCTGTGACGGCTGCTGGAGGGGACAGGTGGGGTCACAGGCAGTCTCTGCTCTGCAGCATGGCACATTCTGGAGCTGCATTTGACTCCCTCAGTGGGAGGGAGGCGGACGAGGTAATGGCTGCTCTTTGGGAACAGGAGCATCCATCTGGTGTGCTGAGGCCACAGGGGGTTTGGCACCCAGGAGCTGGCTCTGCCACCATGTGTCATGGAAGGGCCAGGTCTGAGGTCTGCCTGCAATGGAAAACTTGTCCTTCCCTCTGACCTTGGTGCTGAGCAGTCCCTGTGGAGCAAGTGCATTCCTCAGTCCCTCCGCTCTGCAGCAGCTCTCCACATAGGCCAGGCACAATCCAGACTTTTTCTGTCTCCTCACAGGCTGTGTCATGCCCTGAGCTGTGAGAGAAAATCTGGGGGAAATGCTTTGGGAGCTGCACCTTGTGCGATTTGCATCAGTGCAAAATGTGGGTGGAAGAGCATTTCATACACAAGGTGAGTTTGCAAATGACTGCATAGCAAACCAAAGGGTGAGGAGTCTGGAGAGGCACAGGAAATTCCCACCACAGTGCTGCAGGTCCTCATGGGGGGTTGAAAAGGAAAAGCAACAGCAAGATGAGAGGCACACAGATGAGCTGACTAAGAAGGTCCTCCAGTGGGAGTAGAGCACATTTAGGCTTGCTATAAACCCCACTGAAAGAAAGAAGAGGATTTAGCATATTTCTCTGCTCTTCCCACTTCTCCAATATCTGCCTCACTTTACCTCTGCAAGAGTAGTTACATTTATTTTCCTCTTTTTTTTTTTTAAATAACTTACCCTCTGTTTCCCTCAAACTTTGATTTTTGTTATTCTCTCAAGATGTGCCCAGAAGCACAAGGTAAATGCACCCCTTGGATGCCAACACATCTCTGCAGATGCAGGAGCCTGCTGGAAAGTGTGTCCTTGGGAGGAGAACTCAGGGACACCAGGTGCCAGTACAACCTCAGTGTTACTGCTGACAGCTGCACAGTTCATAGTCTGTCTTTTTAATGTGTGTCCCTTTGGGATCTAAAAAACTGGTGAGTGAAAGTCGCCTTGTGCTGCAGTATCAGGGCACTTGCTTGAGTTCCAGGCAGAGCAGTAACTCCAGCAGTAACTCAAATTCCACCCCTGGATCTCGTCTCTGTGACTGCCTGGGGAAAGCTGGTGATCATGACTTGTCCTCATCCCACAGGAGGTTTCCCAAGTACTGCTGTATGATGGAGAGCAGCTCCTGGTCTGGAACACGTTCTTGGACTTACAGGCTCTCTAGGGTGCCAGGGGCAGGATGGGACCAGGATCTATAGCAGTCAGACATGAGTGACAGGATTGTCAGAACAGAAGTGAGATTGCAGGGCTTTGAGTGTCATCCTTTTCTTTGCATGCATTTTTTCCACTCACCTACATCCCCACTACCTGCTGCTGTACGGACACCCAGCACCATCCCAGCTGTAGAGCTGAAGCTGGAGTTTGAAGGAGCAAAGTCCCAGGAAGTCTTTGGGAAGTGAGGGGGGAAGTTGGCTAATGGATGGGACATGCAGAGTCCACAGGATGTTACGCTGACTCTCCATCTCACAGAAATACCAGAGGCATCAATAATTCACATCCCCAAAGCCCTTGCAGTCCTCTGCAGCCTGCAAAAAGCACTATGACATTTACATTGATTCCCTCCTCTTGCTGCTCTGCACCCTCCATCAGCCTGGATCCTCAAAACTGAAACCGCGGCTCAGTTTCCCTGGCATCACGAACCAACTAGGGCCGTGAGAATTACAGGCAAACGCACCCGGGTGCTCACAGCTCCTGCCCCCATAGCTCCCGGGCACTGCCCCCAGCCCGCCCCGGCTCGGCAGCGCCAGCCAGCCCTGCCCGCGGCCCCGCACGGCGGGAGCCCCCACGCCTGCTCAGCATCCCGGCTGCTCTTAGTTTCTCCCTACTGAAGAATTATGTAGCATGAAGAAGCAGGCTCCACCATCTTGAACTGGCAGTGAACTTTGCTTTCTACATATAAATACAGATAGCAATCACACCCCAATCAGCACACAAGCTTCAGGGCATCATCACGGCAACTCTAACTTTCCCATTACGATAATGTGATTTTCACTCAGTCTATAATATCACCAGCCATGAATAAAACAACTGGCTTTTTCTCTCTTTCTCTCTCCCTTCCCTCTCTCCCCCCACCCTCCCTCTCCCTTTCTCTCTCCCCCTCTCTCGGATCACAGTCTTTGCATACTAATGATGGCTGAATAAGGCTTCCAGGGTGCGATCTCTGATGGAGAGGGAGGTCAGGCTCTGTGAGGATCCTCGGCGCTCTCCAGCCCTCACACACACGGCTTCATCTCTCTTTGACCTCCTGGGTATGTGGAACCGGACTGCACTGACAGACCTGGCTGGACAGACAGGCAGTCACTGCCTTCTTGTCCCATCTGCATCATGCCCCTAGAGTGGGGCAGGGACATGCTGCAGTTTGTGGGGCTGAGTAGAGGGAAGGTCCTGGTCCCCGGAGCCCACCAGCCCCTGCCCGGCTCCCTGGAGCATCTCCATCTCAGCTCGAATGCTCTGCTGTGTGGGAAATGTGTCAAGCCGGGATTAATCCTGCCCCAGGGCACCCTCACCCCTGCTGCTCAGCCAAGCTGTTTGTCTAACCCCGTTCAGGTCTGCTGTCCCTGAGGATGTATGGAGGCTAGATCAGGGAAGCAATCCCACTGAAAACAACCCTACCACCAAAAAAAAAAAAAAAAAAAAAAAAAAAAAAAAAAAAAAAAAAAAAAAAAAAAAAAAAAAACAAAAAAAAAAAAAAAAAAAAAAAAAAAAAAAAAAAAAAAAAAAATCTCATAGGGATCAGGTACCTGATCCAACCCACCACACAGAGCAGAGCAGTTGCAGGGCACTTGGGCATTGACTGGATTTTCCCACAGAGAGGCAGCTTGCTGGATCAGACCCATCCTCTTCTGGCTCCCAACATGATTAACAGCTGCTGCAGAGGAGAAAGCCCTTTTGCAGGCTCCTCAGGAATAACCCTGACAAGGAGTTCCTGCTCATTTCAACAACTCTAAAAACTGCAGCCTGATGAGTTTAAACCAGCCAGAAAGGGTTCCTGACTGATTTTAGTGGTTTCTGGCAGACTGAGCCTCACTGTGCATGTTCTGGTGCAAGGGGGCATCCCTGTCCCTCTATTACTTGCCCTGCTCTGCATTCAGCCCCAGCAAACATCCCGGGCCTGCTCTGCATGCCTCTAGCTGAAACTGGCACCCAGCTGTCACAGGAATGGCATGGTAGGGAGCACTCCCATATGGAGACACTCAAGAAATGTCAGTTTGATTTTGTTTCTTATTCTCACTCCGGAAACTATCATGCCAAGGCACAGAAACCCAGGAACTTTCCAGACCATACTGATCCAACATGCAAAGCCAAAGTTTAATTCCCTTGCATCATTCCCACACTTGTCTGCTTTCAAAGTTTTCAGAAGTCTCTTGTTTGGGAGCACTGTGAGGTTTTCTAACCCCAGAATCTGTCTCAGAGACAAAAGCACTGTTCCTTTAACTCCTCTCCACCCGGTGCTTTGTTTAGGATTATTATCTCATGTGGATAATTAATTTCCTTGAACATCAGCATCTGGCCCTGGGTGGGAGCTATGCTGGAGAGAGCAGCAGAGCACAGGATTGGGTTATAAGGTGCTAGAACACCTGTTTGTGCCTTTTGTGATCTTTCTCAAATCTATAAAGCAGGAGAAGGAGGGAGATAGGGTCCCTACTCTGCCCCGGAAAGGTGCCTATGGGTAAGTTGCATTTTGGAAAGGATTAGTTCTCCTTTTTGCAGGACAAAGGGGTGTATTCAGTACTAATTGCTCAAGTGGCTGTTGAAATGTCAGCATTCCTCAGGAGCACTCCTTGCTGTGTCAGGAGAGTTGCAGGGTGAGTGTTGAGTTACTGGGGCCCTCCAAAGGCTGAAGCAGCAATAAAAGGCGTTCAGAGCAGAAATGGGATAGGATGGAGCCTAGACTTTGCGGTGGCTGAAATTGTGGATGTTAAGTGTGTGCTTGCAAGTTTTGAGTGCTCAAAGGGGGAAAACAGGCAGGAAAACACAAAGGATGAGCAACAGCCAGCATGGGGCAGACTCTGATGCTGTTAACCTGCCAATTCCTCAGTGGGCTGTGGCTGACCTGGCAGGACAGTGCATGCAAAACCAGCCCTGCATGCCCTGAGCCTGAAAGCACATGGCCAGGGGCTGCCATGTTCTTCATGGCACTGCTGTGCAGCACTGTCACTGCTCCTGACTGCTCTGCTGGAGAGCCATACAGGGAGATGGAAAACTCGGTCCCTGCAGCTTGTCTCTGAGACAGGATAAGCAGGGAAGGTGCATATTACAGACTCTTGAATCCTAGTTAATATGTGCCATGGGGTAGCAGACAGGGCATCTCTCAAAATGAAAGACTGAGACAGGCTACCTGTTCACTCCTGCCCGTGAGCACTCATGACTTGTAAGTGTCCTTATATAAATCAAGATTCTTTCTCAGCTGATGGCTGTCCTTGCAGTATAAGTGGCTTTGGGGATGGCTCTGTCTCTGCCATTTCTCAGATGTGATATAGGCTGATTCAGAAACTGTAAAGGGTCTTGCTGCAAGCAGCCCGGAAGGTGCCCTCTGTGGCTGAGAAAAGTGCTCTGGAGTGGTGTAGCACAAAAACCTATGCTGGCATCTATTGCATGTCCTTTCCCCACCCCCAGCAGCAGTCTGGGGTATGGGTTGCTTTGGAGTTACAGAGACAGGAAGAGATGAGTCCTCAGCTTTGCAGCTGCTTTTGCTTCTTCTCCAGCTGGAAAAGGCTTCCTTGCCTTCCCCGACCTAAAGAGAAGAGCAGAGGTGCTCCAAAAACAAGAAGGCACCTGTGCCAACGGATCCCAGCACAGGGCTCACCCCACAGCAGGCTACGAGTCCCCTGGTGGGTGACAGAGCTGGCTGAAATGGATGGGGCTGTAATGGAGGTACCTGCCGGCAGGGCTACCTGGGAGACGCTCTTATCTGTCATCTGATTTATCCAGGTTAAAAGGCTGCAATCAGTCACCAAGGTAGATTCATTCCCCAGTAAATAGTGCCCGAGGGCTTCCAGGACCTATTTTACTGCTAAGCACTCTCTTTCCAATGCTTGAATACCTTTGCTCCCGATGGAGCTGTTGCTGGCTGATATATATATGATATGGGGAGTCCCGGTGACTTTTTTATTTTTGCTCTGTACAGCTCCTGGCCTTGTCTTGGCTGCGTCGGGCTGCTCGATGAATTATCTGTCCAAGGCTTCTCGCGTCTGGGGGCAAATCCAGCCGAGACTGCTCCCAGCTGCCAGGAGAATCTCTGTGAATCAGCTCTGCCTGAAGCCCAGACCATTGGCACGGTAAGAGGAGAGGCTTGGAGGGGAGGGAAGTGATGCTCCAAGTGCTGGTAGGCTGGCCCAGGTTTTGGGCTGGGGGCTCAGAGGGACCAGCCTCTCCTGCCCTTGCTTCTGTCACTAGGGCACTTTGTGACAGGGTGACAGAGCTGGGCTGTGAGACAGTCATAAGGTGTGGTGCCCAAACAGTTGCTTTTTCCAGTGATTTTTTCCTGCTGGATCTGCCTAGAGTTTGTCCTCTATCACAGGTGAGTTCTTTCCAGGTTTGGATACCTCCAGGGTCAGGGAGGCTTCTCGAGCTGTGGAGAGCAGTGATGGTACCTGGACACTAGTGATCCCATAAAAAGAACACTCTCTGTCCTCTGGGGTTCAACTGTCACCTCTCATGACATGTCACAAAGCCAGTCTGATTTCTTCTGAGCACCGAGGTCCTCTATCCTGGCCCTCTCTGGGGGCATGTTTGCATTAAACTTCATGGTGGAGAAGAAGAAATCTCTATCAAGAAGGCTGTGGACACAATAGCAGATTATATCCTCATTTTAATTTTTTACTTCTTTTTTCATCCTGGTTGAACTAAACGACAGATCCACCAAACTGCTGGCAAGGAGTTGCCATCCCCATCAAGCTCCAGGTGTTACCTGCCCCTCCATCCCAAAGGACAGAGGAAAGGCTGCATCCTGCCCCCTCCTTTGGGAGGAGCTCAGGAGCCCTTGTCTACTACACCTTGTTCCTTAAGTACCTTCAAGCATTTGTCTTGCAAACATTTGAGGTTTGACTGCTTTTATTCCTTTTCCTGTCTTTGACAAACCTCTTATGTAGTTTATCAACCCAAATCGGTTGTTAACTTCCTCCTGCTCTTCCCATCCCCTCCCACTCCTCCTCCCACTAATTGGAGTGAAGGACTAATGGAGTATTACTGTGAGGGACTAGGCAAGCTTCCCAAAGTGCTTACCTAAGAGGAGAGCACTTTGACTAATAGATGAGCATTAAGGCTGTGCATCCTCTTGTCCTGAGAGTGGGAGGAGGGGTCCAGGCGTACAGAGCAGGGCTCCAGACATCAGCATTACTGGCTCTCTCCAGATATCCAGACTGCACAGTTGGACTATCTCTGCTCTCAGATTCACCCTTAGGGATGGGTTTTACATCTAACTTGCCCTTTGGCAACCCGCAGCCAGGTGGGTTTGACTCCCAGAAGGTGCAACACAGCCCTTTGCCAGTTATGGATATCAACTTTCCTGCTCGGGCAAAAGACGACTTTTCCCCCGTGCTGTGTTTGTACAACACCCAGCACAGGAGGGCTCCTTCAGTCTCCCAGGGGATGTTTTGGAGTGCCTGTACCAGTACTTTGAGTACTGGTGGATCCAGTACTGGTGAGTACTGGATCACCCAAAGCTGCCCTGGGACAAGACACTGAGACGGCCAGAAGGAGAGCAGGATGGGTCTGTCTGGAGGCACAGAACATTTCAGGAGCTGCTGTGTACCTAGACCTCCCAGCCATGAAAGGCAAAAGAGTTTTTTTCCTAACACTCATTTGGCTTTGAAGCCCCTTATGCATTTTCCAGGGGCCATATCCAGCACTGGAGGAGGGTTGGAAGTTGTAACTATGCACAACCACAAAACCTGAACTTTGGAGATGCACTGTGATGATAGGCTGCGATGATCAATATGTGCCCCTATCCTTGCTCCTGCAATTTGGTTTCTGAACCTATGCTAGGGTGCAGTACCAATTAGATCAACCTCATGACCATCACCAACGTCATCTGCAACCTTCAAGTGTTGTGTAGCTCAATCCTCTGGACCCCTGGAGGGCATCACACTGACATTTATGCATTGTAAATGGCAGCAGAGCCCAAAAGCACCAGGAGAAAGGTCAAGTGGTTCAGTAAGAGGTGGGCAGGTGTGGGCCTGCCGTGGGCCTTCAGGGAGGGTGAAAGTATTCCCAGAGGCTAGGTTTGGAGAACTAAAGCCATGATGTCTGTGAAATGTGGGTACTCAGGTTCAGCCGACTCCTGATGGCTGGGTCTGGAGACAGCATCAGGGGACAGCTTACAGCATGTTTCTGAGACCCCTTGTTTCACTAGGGAACCTGCAACTTGCTAAGTGGGTACTGGATGTGCATGTGGCCAGCCCTGCCTTTGTTTCACTTGGGCTCTCCAGGTGACTCAGATTTGTCTCTGCCACTTCCTACTGGGAGCCACCCTTAGGCTGTCTGACCTCTCAGCAATCTCACCTAGGTAAGCACTGGCCCTTTGGAAAGCTATTTTGTTTTCCTGGCTTTCCAGGAGTATAGTGATACTACTGATTAGCAGTAGCACTATAACAGGAGAGATGGAGTGATAAACAAGATGGAGTGATGAACACAGGACGGGTTCAACTTGTCCAGCTTCACTCCCTATAGTCAGCACCTGCTGAGTCACCCAGACTTATGATATTCTTCATCAGGATGCTTCAGGAGGAAACTCTGCCAAACTGAGCCTGAGTGATGGGAAATGGCTCTGTGCATCTCATTCATCTCTTCTTACACTGGGCAAGATCATGAAACTCACAAGTGCAGACACTGATATGGGAACTGAGTTTAGGCCAGCTGCAGCATGGTTTGCAGTTTGTGTCCCTGGCTCTCAGGCTCCGGGCTTTCAAGCACTGCTACCTGACACGGTGTGTGCTGGGAGAATGAAGAATCCATCACAGCAAGAAGAGTGGTCTCAGGACAGCTGTCCATGTGAACGTGAAGATGAGGGGGTGGGATAAAACGCTCTCCTGGCACAGGGAAAGGGGTTGTCATCACCCTGGCCTCCCCATGCAAGGGGATCCTTCAATCTCTTTATGTGAGCACTGGGGAGGAGGAATATCAGAGCTCCCCATGAGCTGGACACCGCTCCCTCCCTGCCCCAGGGAAGGCACAATGAGCGGCCACAGCGCGGGGTCACTCAGCAGCGCTCCCATCAGGGAGGGAGCCTTCCTGTGCCCCGGCAAACCCCTAGTGAAAGACAATCAGGCTCGCTGTCACCGAGCTAATTCCGATGGCATAAAAGCAGTAATGAAATTCACGGCAGGATTAGCCTCTCCATCCAATGGGCCGGCGCCACAGTGACATATCGTGCTTCTTGCCCGAATGTAACACACCATCTAATTTACGTCGTGTAGCGAGCGGGAATGAAATGTTCATAAAGAATTGCTGAATCTTGTCACCTTAACTGCGGCCCCGGGCTCTGAGGCATCTGTCAGGGAGAGGAGAGAGGAGAAGGAGGCTCCTGCCTTGCAAAGCTGCGACCAGGGCTTAGGGAAAGGGGAGATGGCTGCATTAATCTTCTGGGTCTGTGCAATGGAGATGTAGCACGTGGGGATGAGGACTCCAGGCTGGAGGAGGGGGGCTGTAGAGCTTCCTTACATGTGCATGCTGTAGAGTGGTGTTAGCAACAAGAAAGGGGCTTTTAGAGCTTCCCCACCAGGAGAACAGTGTGCCTGGGATGCATGAAAATAGACCTGTGGTGGCATGGAAATAAGGGGCAGCATCCTTGGAGATACATGTGCTCACAGCAGAACACAAGTTCCCAAATTCCATGTTGAGTCCCATGTGCAGGTACACACTATTTAGCAACTGCAGGTGTTCACCTGTCTGGGGAAGCGTGTGCACAATCTTTTTGCTGTGGCTTGGCAGCCCCGTTCCCCCTCCCCTGCCCAATGTTTATTTGCAGTTAATTTTCATGGATTCTAATGGCTCAGATCCTGCTAGGGGGGATTGTGCTTGCCTCTTCAGTCAGAAAGTTTGCAGAAAAAATAGCCCTTTCCTGTTGTGTTTGGAGTAATAGTGTCTTGGTGTCCAGAGGGGAGTTGGCAAGGAAACAGGGAAGTTTATTAAGAGTAAGAGATTGAATTCCACTGGGTTTAATTGGAAGTGCTTGAGCAAACAGCGGAGGGAATTGTCCAGTCCAGCTCTCTGGAAACAGCAGTACTAGCCCCAGGCTTCATGCCCATGGAGCTGACTAGTCCCAGGGCCACCTTAGCCTCTTAACTGTTGGGGAAGCTGCAGGGTCTGGCTTGCTTACTTCCTTGGGGTCATCTGTGTACTTCAGCCTTGGCTTTCTATCCCATCAGTTGCTGGGCTCCTACACAGGATCTGGAAATGCATAAGATGCAGTATCTGGATCTGTATTTTACTTTGGAAGCTGGTTCAGGACATAAAGTGTGCAAGTGAGGCATGGTCCTTTCCTTACTGTCCTCTCCCAGTCCTCTCCCATGGAAATCTGGCGTTTCTCCCTTGATAGGGGCAGTACTGCTCCAGGCTAGGGCTCAGCAGCAGCTGGCTGGGCTGCAGGTATTGGGTATGCAATTTGCATCTGTGATATGTTTTGGAAGAGTAACCTAAACTTAAGATGCCTGCTCTGCTTTCCCATTTTAAAGCTGAAATGGAGAAAATCCATTTTTGGATCCTAATCCCCACACCATCCTACAGGGCACAGAAAAGTCTCCAAGTCAGATTCCCATAGATGAAACCATCTGCCTTCCTTGGGCTGGCCTGGATGCTGCCTGCAGAATGAGCTGCAGCACCACTGTGCCTCCCCTGTACCGATAATCACAGGTATGCAAAGCAGTACGGAAATGTGCCTTTGTGGTAGCAAAAGGAGCCAAGTGCCAGAAGTCTGATTCCCTCCTAGAAAAGCCTCTCCTTCAAGACCTTCTCCCACACCATGCTGAGTTGAAAGAGGCATCAAGTATTCTCCTTGCAGATGAAGGCAAATGGGGGCTCAGACATTTGCTTTGCCTTGAATTCAGCTGATCGCTCTGCTGAAAAATTCAAAATTAAAGAACAATAAATAATTTATTACTTTATTTACTTTATTTCAATAAATTGCTTCCCCACAAATTAAGATATATTGCTTCAAATTAAATGTTTCATTAAATCTGAGATTAAACTTTTGGGGGCTGGGGAAAGTAAGACTTTTTAATTTGGCTGGAAACATGAAAACTGCTGTTTCCCATTGCTTTAATTGCAAACTCTAGAACCAAAGTGACACACATTTTACAAAGCAGGGTTGTGCTGGTTTGGTCTCTGCTCTCACTCCTCTGGGAGATCAGTGGGTTTCTCTTTCTGGCTCTCTCACATGGCTGCAGACTTTCAGCTGCAAATCCAAATGGATCATGTCTCTAATCCCAACCAAACCTCACACAAATGTCCTCTAATTGAAGCACTTTGTGTCTTCTAGGCTTTGCAGGGTCTTGTTTCTCCATAATCTTGTTTTTTGGGTAAAATTGCCATAGTGGCTGGCTGTGTTTCAGCCACACTCTATGCTCTTTGTTTCAAAAATATATAAGTTACATATATTTTTTAATAAATTCAATATTATTGAATATATATTTTAATAAATTCAATATATTAGAATAAATTCAATATTATTATCATATAAATATATATTTTTATTTTCTTTTGGTTGATGTCCTGTACTGGGACACTTAAAGGTGGGATTTCAGCCATATGCTATTTCCCAGTCTCCAAATATGTTCACCTCTAATGAACATGAGATAAAACCTCATGTCTCTGTTTTCTAGTGGTTTTATTCATGCAGAGCTCTTCTGCAGATTTTCACCAGTATGATGGCCTAGCCATAGAGTGAAGAGGACAGGCAGACTAACAAATGTGGAAATCTACACAGACTGAAATGAAGGAGTTTGTTAGTTTCCTGGGCAGTGATCCTTTGGTAGTGCACCTAGCATGATTGAATCTGCTGCAGAGTGGGATCTCTGGGGCCTGCCTGGCTGCTGGATGTTCGTACCAGCTTCTGTAACTCATTAGGGACTGCTGGAGGGACTTCCAGCCAGGTCAGCACATGCCTCTATAGGAACTCATGCACCTCTGCACCAATACAGCCACTGCAGAGTATCTCAGTGCTCTGTGACAGTCTGTGCTGCTCAATATGGAAACAACCTGCACAAACACAATTGCAGGAGCAAACAATTGCTAAAGGGCTTCTATTTTTTTTCCCAGACTCTGCAAGCAGATGGACTGTAGGTGCTGTGAAACAGTGTTGGAGATATCCTCCCTTGCTTATCTAACCCCTGGTTGGAAGGCTTCAAATTACAGAAGTGTTCAAAGTAGTTGCTTGTGACTCTTTGGTGCCCTCTTTGCCCATGGCTACAGGCTCACAGCTCTGGGTTCTCATTGTCCTGGTATCTGCTGCAGGTTTGCAAAACTGGTACCATGGTTGTCTTTCACAGGAAGGTCAGAGCAGCAAAAGGAGTGTCTGAGAGGGAGAAGGCCTTGTGATGCCTGCTCTGCTCTGAAGAGGATTGGTAGGAACCTGGGCAGAGACAAGGCTGTGTGAGTCATTTCCTAGAGGGAATTCTTTCCTGTGAGGGCCTTTTGCTTTCAAGAGAGGTGCCCCTCTTGGGAGTATTTTCAAGGGCTGGGAAAATCTTGTTTTCTGAGTTCTCCCTCAGACACCAAATGACAAAGGAAAATGCCCCATGAGGAATGGAGTGCACATGAATGAGTGGGTTAACTGCATGGAGGATTCCAAACTCCTCTTCTGAGCAGTGAATGATGCTGTAGCAGCAACCTCTAAGAACTGCATGTCTGTCAGCTCCTGGAACCCAGGCCACTCTTGGACTTTTTTTGGTCCACGGCAGAGGGCAATTGCTTTTGGATCTCTGCACTGTAATGTGGCTCTGTGACATGGAGAAAGGCACAACCACTGCAGCAAGTGGGCTTTTGCCAGGAAAACTCTCTTATGTACTTACTCTGTAAGTCAAAAGTATTTACAGGAGATCTTGCTGCCTGTAACTTAAAGCTTTAGCGAAACAAATTGGAATTGCCTTCTGGAGGCCATTGTTATAAATTACAGCCCCAACATCTGTCCACAACTGCAATGTCTAGACAACCCGTCTCGGCTAGAAGAGCGAGCGAGGGGGTGCTGTGATCACAGTGGGGAGGGGAAGCAAAGGGTTTGTGCTGGGGCTTGTGCCAAGCACCCTGGCTCATGCTGCCCCTCTGCTTTTGAGCATGATGCTCAAAGCAAGGTCCATCCCAGCATGGCCAGGAGGGACTTCAGGGGCATTCAAGGTAGAGGAGAAAGTTCTGCCTTCCTCCATTGCAGATTGATGCCAGCAACAAATTTGGTCCTTGGAAGTCTTGACTGCTGTTGCCTCATTTATTGCATGTTGAAGGATGTGAGAGAAGGCAGTGCCTTCAGCCAGGCTTGTTCCTTGTTTCCTTGGCCCCTGTGCAGCACTTTCGATAAAGAGGCCAGGCCCGTCAGCTGAACGATTGTATTTTTTTACAGTTCCTAGCGAAAACCTTCTCATTTATATGTAAAGTAGCCATTAGTCATAGCTCTGTTCCCTCACACTGCCTGATGTACAATCACATTTTGCAGTGGATGAATCTTTCCACACAGCTGCTCTGCTATGAATAATCCGTTGCTGGGCCCATAAATCAGAAAAAAATCATGCACCTCCTTTGCCTGATCCTTACACAAAGTCATATATTTTACATGAGGACAAACTAAATATTCATGAGGCTTTAAAAGGCTGTTCTGACTACGAGGTACTTGTTGGGGCTGTTTTTGTTCTGTCGGGTCAGGTTTGGTGGTTTGGGTTTGTTTTTTGTCCTTGTAAGAAGAAATCTTTCTTTCCCCTTTGCCACCCTTCAGGCAGCAGCACTGAGCCCCCAGCAATGCTCCTCTGGACTCGTGCTTGCCGAAGGACTGATGAATTTGTCATTGCTGCTGTGTCAAGGACAGGCTGATGGAAGGTGCTGCAAACACCAAAGGACACATCCCAGGGGAGGTAGCAAGGCCTCAGAGAGTGAAGGAGCTTCTTTAAGGGTAAAGAGGCACTTACAGATCTGTGCTGGGGCACTGGGCTGGCTGGGATTTGGGGTGCATGTTTCCGTATGTGCCTCAGGCTGGTGCTCCTCACTGTGGCCTCTGGCAAGACCATGGAGACTGGGAATGCTGCTGGACAGTTGGTATAGTACCTGTGCAAGAATGCTGTCACCCTGAATTATTTTAATCCATATTTTAAACAAAGCACTTACAGAGTCTACGGAGAGGACTGGGACCAGGGCTTCAGCATCTTCTGCTTCCCAGTGGCCAAGTGAATCTGGTGGGAGAGCAGCACCAGGCAGCCACCAAGGTAGGATGGGAAACTGGGAAGTGAGCTCAGGTTTAATCTGCACAGGATCCCTGTAAGGATTCCAAATTCAGGATCTGCCCTGTCCAAGACCCTCTGCCTTGGCCATCCAGAGCAAGGGATGATGATAGTGCAGGGAGGGCTCTCAACCCCCAGGAGGGTCCAGACATCCTGACAAGTGGGAAGACAAGAGGTTTTCCACCTTCTATATGCTGAATTAGCAGCTCCCAATGACTGTGAGGGACCAGTCCCATCCTTCTCTGCCCTGGCCCACTTGCCCTTACAGTAGCTTTACCATTTGCGTGGTCACAAAAAAAAAGCCAGCAAAGTGTTTAGTTAATATTTCCTGAGTATAATTTTCCTGCCTCTATAGTCAACTAAACCAGCTCACTGTGCTAGCAAACAGGTTTTGGAGCCAGCAGAAGGTGAGAAGAAACATGTGGCTGTCAGAGACAGGAGAGAGGACGCGGCTCCCCTTTTCAGCAGCACAAGGGATACAATCAGCTCAACCTGTAAATGTTAATCTACAGCCTACACTGCTGTGGTTTCTCTGCAGACAAGCCTTTCTCTCTGGGCATCCCCTCCATACGTGCAGCCTTGCATGTATTCTTGTACCAGGTAACGAGTACTGTCCTGCTCAGTGAGCATAATTCATACTGTGTGGTCTGGACTCCCTCCCTTTGCTCCTGCATGACTGAGTGTCTCTTTGTCCTAAAGGACCCTTTGCCCACAGGCTACAGGGAGCCATTCTGCCCTCAGTTTCCCCAGGCCACTGCACACCAAATGCCTTTAGCTGAGATGCCAGAGCCCTGGGTGAGACATGCCATTGTCAGGCTGGAAAGGCTGAGCTGATCCACTGGGATGTTTGTGCTTGCAGGGGTCCCTGTCACCTTCTCACAAGCTCCTATGCTACTGTGTGTTCAGCACTGTGAAACACAGCCCCAGAAGCAGCTGCTGCCACTGCTGCTGCCAAGTTCTTGCAGGACAAAGGGAGCAACAAAAGATTCTTCCACCAGTGAACTCCCTTCTTTTCACTTCCCTTCCTTTTTGCTCCAACTTGGAAAGAATGAAGCCAAGGCACTGCCAAAGTAGAGGAAAACAAGGCCAAGCCCACACAGATGGCGACTCCACAAATTTAATTTAAAATCATCCTTTATTATTCAAAATTTAAAAATTCAGGCAATAATGCCCAAAGGAACTGCACTGATTAAAGTTCCCTAATGTTTCATGGCCAAATCTTGCTGCTTCCACCACGGGTCACTGGGACAAGAATGGAAACCCCTCTGGAGTGCAGAGAAAGGTAGGGCTGTACCTGCTGTAGATCTCTTAACCACTTACTTACTGACCCAATCAGCTTCACTTGAAGCAAAGCACCAGCTGTTCCTTACCCAATTAATGGCTGCCACAGCAAATTAACATGGCGTTACACCAGGCGTGGATGTGGTCCGCAGAGTCCGGAATGCACAGAGCAATATGCTAGTGCAAAAATAATCACAGCAATATCTTTACTGTTAGGTAGCATCCTTCATCTGGAAGGATGGTGAGGCCCCTGAGCACTATATGGGCTCGTTTCAGTGCTCTGCAGCGAGGGGGTGGAGGGCAGGGAGGGGGAGTATGGTTGCTGTTTCAAGGAAAAGTAAAGAGGAGCTGGTCAGGGCAGCCCTACTGTGGCAGAGACAGCAATGACTACATGTCCAGGTCCTGCAATTCAAACAAATAATTGTTTATTTGGTTGTAAATGTGCTGAAGTGTGCCTTCTCCCTTCCTTATGCACCACAGACCTCTCCAATTGGTCTCTTTGCCTGCTGTGTGATGTGACACCTTGATGGTGTCACAGCTTGGTGTGCTGACCATTCTCTCCTCTGGTCACAGAGGACTCAGCAAGCTGGTGGGTGCAGAGCTGGCCATTCAGCTGCAGGGAGCATCCCACAGTGGGAAGGAGCCACAAGGTCAGGCTGCAGATGCAGAGATCCAGGTGAGGTTCCCACAGGGTGTAACTCCATGCTCAGTGCTGCTGGGCCAAATGCTGTTTCTCTGAGTCCTTCCTCAGTCACTCTGTGCTGTGGTGGAGGCTCCTGCCCTGTCCCTCTGCAGTGGTTCTGCATTGTGGGGTCCTGATGGCAGTGTGGCAGAATAACCAAGCCATGACCTTATACCACCAAGTTTAAGTCCAGCACCTAAACATTCATTTGTTTTGGCTCCAGAGAGTTCAGGGACATTAATCCCCTGTAAGTTACAGTCCAGACAGATCAATCAGCCTGGAGGGCTTTGGGACACTGGTGTCTAATGCTGAAGCATTACACTTTCCAATTTTCCAACAATTAGGCCGGCATCAGATATTATTGACAAATAAACCATGCAATCAAAGCCCTGAGCCTGCCACGCTGCTACCAGGAGGATCCATTTCCAACCCAAGCCAGCTGCAGGATGCCTGGAGGAAGGAGACATGGCAGAGCCCTGCCTCAAGCACCAGCAGTCCCTGCTTGCCTTCAGTGCTGTTACAGGAGCCCTCCCTTTGTAATTACAGGATTCCCTCATTATAATTACTGTTATTTATATAATCGTGGCGAGTGTTTTCAGTGCTGTCAGCAGTCTGGAAAGTGCCCAGCCCCACTAGAGCCATTTCAGGCATTTCACTGCTCAGTGCCTGGGCTCAAAGGATGAGGGCCAGGAGCATGGCTGGGTCGGTCCAAGAATGGCAGCCTCTGCTCCTGGTGACATGGAAGCTCTGTTTGGGAGACTTCTATGACCTGGGACTGCAGAGGGAGAACACCAGGTTATCTCTTCCTCCTTCTCTTAGCCCACTGCTCTGGAAATGTAGATGATGCCAGCATCACACCCTGCAAAGGCTGACACTCCCTGACATTCCCTGTCACCTCTGCTGGGTCACTGGCTGCAGCAGCCACGCCTGGCACTGGACCATGAGGCACCACCTAGTCACATGGCCCTGGGAGGAATCCAGTAATGGGCACATTCTCTGCATCCTCTGCTTTCCCTCTAATCATCCTGCCCGAAAATCTGGAGGAGATGGAGTGTTTAGAGAAAATGAGGGAAGGCACTGTGACTCAGGAGATACAGGTTTTGTACCTGCCTGAAGCTTCACTTTTGTTCCTGTGTCAAACAAGGGAATGAAAACAATGGGTTTGAGCTGCATATGGGCAAGCAAGTGCTGATGTTTGTGGCTGGCTTGTTTGCATTTAAATAGGAAGAAATTCAGAGTATCTCACTTAAAATGCAGAGCCAAATATATAAATGCTGCAAGGAAAAGAACCCGAGTGTTTTACTAGGTGACAAACTGGCTAGAAATCAGTGTTGTGTTTGCTATAGAGAAGTAAAAACTTATCAGGGTCTTATAGTTGGTATTAAAACTACAGGAAGCAATTCCTCTCTGCTGCTCCATATAAGGCAGCTTCAGTTTTTGGGCACTGTGAAGAAAGTAGAAAAACTGGAGAGAAATGAGACAAATTTAATAGAGAGGAGAATTAGAAACAATAGCTGCCACATGAGCTGGTCTTGCAGGGTGTGCAACAGAGAAACAGAGGAGATATGGTAAATATTCTTCTGTCTATATGCAGCTGCTAGTCAAAGAATGCTGATCAATTCTTTTTTCTTTGTTGCTTAGTACAGCAAAGAAAACTCGGTCCAAATTTCAGGGAAAATTGATCTAGAAACATTATTAGAAAAAGGGCACTAAAGCACGGGGGGCTTTTTATGTACAGAACGGCCTCAAACAAACATCTCTAAGTAATGATGTCAGCCTACTCGATCCACTCCACTGATGTAAATTGCCCTGTTTCGCATCCCCTGCAGACCGTCGGTAATTTTTCCCCAGATATGTCTGGCTCCCAGAGCAGGGGCTCAGTTTAGGGTTCCCAGCAGCAATGCACTCCAACACGGAGCGCAGCCGGAGCAAAGCGCGGCAGCAGCCGAGCCCTCCTGGGGGCATTGGAGAGCGCGGGGCCGTGACTCAGGAGGCAGCCGTACCTTCCACCCCGGGAGGGTCTGGCGCTGGAACTGCCCACACGGCACCTGCAGGACGCGCCTCCTCACCGCCCTCCTTCTCCCGCCCCGAGCGGCCTTGTCCATCCCACCCCGACCCGCACCTCGCACCCTGACACGTTACTACAACCCCCGTCGGCCCCTGCACTGCACACACCGCATGCGCCAGCCGGCTCCCAGCGTGCCCCCAGGTCCGGACTCTGCCGGGATTTGTAGTTTTATCCGGCAGGTCGGACCTTTGCCAGGAACGTGGCCGGGGACTCCATTTCCCGTGGGCCTGCGGAGCGGCGCCTGCGCCGTGCGGGCAGCGGGGCGAGGTGGGGGGGCGCGGGGCAGCGCAGGTTCCCGTCTGCGCTGGCTGCGGCCTTCACTGAGCGGGGGGGCGGCCCCGGCCCGGCCCCGCAGGACGATGGACCCGGCCGAGGCCGTCCTGCAGGAGAAGGCGCTCAAGTTCATGGTGAGGGCCGCGGGGTTGGCCAAGGTGGCGCGGGAGGGTGGGCACCTCTGTCTATGGAGGGCTGCGGGGGGGCGAGATGGAGCGGGGGCAGTGGGAAGGGGAGCCGGGCCTCGGGGCCGAGCTGGGCCGGAGGGCGCTGGGCTGGCGGGCGGGGGAAGGCGGTGAGCGGGGCCCGGGGAGGGGGCGCCCTGCCTGCGGGGCGGGCAGTGAGCAGGGTCCCCAGATCCGGGCACAGGGAGCTTTGGGAGGAGGGGGAGGCGGCTGCAGGTGCCACCTGGGAGCGGGAGAAGTTAAACTGGAGTGAGGCAGGACCTGGCAGAGGGGCCCACGGGCCCCGGCAGGCTTTGCGCATGTAATTCTTGCATTTTTTCTTAATTGTGCACCTTAGACTATCCTGCTGTGCTGCTCACCATCCTTCTGTAATTTTGTTTTTCCTCTCATTCTGCTGCAAGACCTCTAAATACTGGCACTTGAGTGTTTCACTTGATGCTGCAGCAGCATACCACTGATAGGGACTGCGGGGAGCATGTACATTATTTAGGTTTTGAGCTGGCCTTTGGTACGGAAAACAGCACATGCATCCAAGATCTTCAAATATGGCTAATCTCCATAGATTTGAGGCATTGTGCACTTAAACTGTAACTTCATTCTTTTTTTTTTTTCTTCCTTGTTGGTATTTCTAAGCATTTTGGCCAAAAATGTGAAATTTAGAAATGAAAACAAAGTGTTGCCAACTAAATTGAATGTAAATTTCAGGTGCCCCAAACTGTTCTTTCCCTAAGGGTATAATTTTAATGACAGGCAACACTTGCTAAAAGTTTGTTTTGGGTTATTGCTTCTAGTGGCACAGAATTAAACTTGAGCTCATCGGGAAGAAGGAATGCTATTAAATCTTCAGAACATATGCCCAAAATGAAATTGAGGAAACATTAGCTGCAAATTTTAATTTCTAATTGAGCTTCGATACACTTGTTTGGCTTTTGGTTTTAAATCTGGAAGAACTTGTTTCTCTCTTGGGACTTTTTGATCTGTTTGCTAGTAGTCTCCAAGTTTGCCAGATTCATAGTCTCAGCTAGGTGAAGTGGAAAAACGTATGGGCACCTAAATCAGCAAGATAGCAATTAGTAATAATGAATGGCCATCTTTGGTGTGGGATTGGCCAAAGGAGTGTCCCAGATCCTGCTGCCCTTGTGTTTGGCCAAGCTTGGTAATTACAACCTGCCTCTAGATAGTGAGTTTCACATCCCAAAAAGTTTCTGCTGAAACATTCTTGTCTGCTGCCAGGCAGCATTGTGAACATGCTATGCTGACTTCTCATACATTACTTTTTTCACCCCCTGTGCTAAGATTCTCATTCAAGGGCTTAGTCCAGGTGGTTTGTGATTGTCTGTAAGATTGGGCCTGGAAGCTGAGGGAATCCCTGCCCATCCTGCAGCTGGCAGGATGATGATGGACTCCAGCAATAGATGGTATAGATGGACAACAATAGATATTGATGGACTCCAACAACAGAGCTCCCTGACACTGGGGAGAGGCCTGCCCATGAGAGGAAGCTGCTCTTCTGGGATCTGCATCTCTTAAGAGCACCAGATAAAGGGAAGAATTATCAAGACCAGACTGCACTGAGAGCTAAAAGCTAACCCGCCTTCTTTCATGTTTTATTAAAGTGCCTCTTGTATGCAAAATGCTTGTAAAACCTGCAGTGAAAGATGTGGCTTCCCTCTGTCCACTCTGAACTTTTTAGGGTTTTTTGCTTGCAGGTTGAGAGGAGAGGGAGCAAAGGTTTTGTTAAGCACATCCCAGGCTTTTGCTTTAGTGTGCGTCAGTCCAGAGCGTGGCTCCTCCACGTTCTGATGAGGTGATGTGCTGATGAGTGCTGATGAGCTGAAGTGTTTGTCAGGCCTGGGGGTCTGCTGGTGTTCCTGGCAGGGTGGCACAGATGGATACATCAGGATACATGGGGAATCAGTTACAAGTATCATCCTGGCCCTCCCTGGAAGTGTCTTTTCTGGGCCTGCAGCACTCAGGCGCTGCAGCAGTGGCACTGGTGCAGTTATCCACACAGAGGTAGCAGATCAGCTAATGCTGAATCATTCACCCTGGATTACCTTGTCCATCAGAGTGTGTGGTATGCTTCATTTGCATCTTCTTATTAGGTGGCTCAGAGTTTGGCTAGAGGTGGGCTTTGCTATTAATTATTGATTTTCCTGAGAGCTTCCCATGGAGCAATGTAGGTAAATATTCAAATACATTTTAGAGGGATGAGGCCTATTATGAAAGGCAGGAGACAGTTTTGATTTTGATATGTATTTGGGGTAGGTTTCATTTCATATTGAAAAGCAGCCCTCTAGGTGGTAGTTTGTTTATGCTTCTCTAGAAAATAATATGTTTTTTCCACTTAAAAATGTCAGGGCTTAATTTTTGACGTTGACTTTGGGCAGCCCCTTTGAATCACAAGGTACCAGGCAAGATGGACCTGGTGATTTGATTTTTATTTTAATGTCCAACTCTAGCAGAAAAAGTTCATGGGAAAGTTTCATCCAATGCTAATAGTATGAATGAAATTATTTTTCTTTAAAGCATCTATATTTGGTGTTTTGAAAGACAAACAGTACTCTGTTGTTTTTCTGTCTGCTCATGTCTGTGCAACTTTTAGATGGAGCAGAAGGCAGCTGCCTTCTCACTGGCTGCTGTTGGCTGGATTGCTTGCCAGTGAAGCAGTATTAAATGCAGTATTGCATTTAACTGATATCTGCTACAGTTTCCTGGTTATCTGTTCTCAGGTACAATATGTATAATCTAATATTTTAAGGCTTAAGTAATTTATTTCATTTCATTTGCTTACTCAGTTTATCTCTATGTCTTAATAAGACCTAATTTATTCCAGATATTAAATTGCTGTGTATTAACACCACACAATACCAAGCAACTGCTCACAAGGGAAGACTGTTTTTGCTGGTGAATGAGAGTCTTGTATCATGTCTTCTGCACATCATCTTTCAAAAGTTTTGTTGGTGTTTTTAGTTTTGGTTTTATTTTTTGAATGAAAGATGGTTCCTGGGTTAAAAGATGATCTTTAAAATTAAATAGTCCAGTGTTCTGCAGCTGCAGCAAGGATTTTACCAGAGTGGAACCCATCTTAGTTCACTTCAGCCTCTTTTATTTTTTGTACAGTCCTGCTGATGAAAGTACACTCTTTATAAAGTACAGTGTATAAGAAACTGATGCACAAGCTGAAGAGAGAGGGGAATGTGCCCATTAACCTAAAAAAATGCACCCAAAACCACCTGCCATAGACAGCTCTGCTTTTATACATTCAGGAATATGGGATTCCCATAGTCAGTCATTTACAAAAGAACAAGAAATCGAGGTGCTCTATAAGTAACTTTCAAGTTTGAATAAGTGTTTGAAACAGTAGATACAGTACTGAAAGTATGAGTGTGATAGGCTCAACTGAGACTTTGATTAAATGTCATATAAAGTAAACTACATAAGCCTGCATAGAATAGTAGATATTTTTTCAAAGTAGCTTCAAATGGTTCTGTTAAGTATACGAATGTTCTGATGATTATCTTTTTAATTAAAATGAGAAATCTTTGTTTAAAGTGGCATTCTTTTTTACGGCCTGTTACAGTCTCTGTAACAATCATTTCTTAAGTCTGAACGTTTTTAATTCCAGGAATCCATTTATATAAAACTATGTTTAGACTTAATTAAGGAACCATTCTTACAAAGCTTGTAAATAGCCAAGAAAAAAGGGACAGAAAATAAAACTGACATTCACACTTAACAGAATGATTGTTACAAGGTATGTAATATGCTATAAAAATACAATAAAGCTCTTTTTATAAGAGTTCATATTTTTTGTTCCTCATTTTGAAAGGTATTTAAGAAAAATATCAAAGCTCTTTGAAGCGACATCTGTTTTCTTGAATGGACTAGTGACAACTTCAGTTGTGTTTAATTGGCAGGGCTTGGAACAGACCTGACCAGTTTGGGGTCCCATGTAGGACCATTTGAGAGGCAAAAACCTGATACTTAACAGACTTAACTTTCTCAGGCTGTATGAATTAATTAATTTGCAATAATTTACCTAATTTCCTGACTCATGAATAGGAAGAAGTCAGCCTGAGTGTTCTTTGTGGTTTTTTTCAGTTTCACCCCCAAAATACCATTTACCTTTTGGTTTTGGATGGTCAGATTCTAGGAGCTGCTGATGGGCTTTCCAGTTTCACAGGGGAACCAGAGCCTTCTGGTTGTGTTTTAAGATTCATCTGTGGGTTGTTTTTTGGTTGTGGTCTTTTTCTTAGGGGGAGTTTTTTTGGTGATTGTCTTTTTTTTTTTTTGGTTGTGAGTTATTTGTTTTTTAATGAGGGAAAACTCTGAAGTTCAATAATTTTTCTATTTGCATGTTTGTAGGAGCTCCCACATTACTGGCAGGTAATGTAGCAAAGAATAGTCAGTGTAGTGGAAGGCTGAAAGGTAGGGAAGTTGGAAAATTTTTTCCTGCTGTGTGCATGTATATGTATGGAACAGATGGACAAAGGCTTATACTTTAAAAGAGGCTCTGCTTGAACTGAACCCAAGTCATTCAACCCAGTGTCAATAGGACCAGAATTTTTAAGACCTGTTATTTGTTAGCTATTTTAAAAAAAATCTTCTGAGAACTTAGCAGTCTTCCCAGTAACATATTTGTGTCAGGGACATTGTGGCAGAGAACCCTGGGGATCCAAAGCAAGGAAGTCATGAAAGCAGTGAGAATAATTTTGTAAGCTGGGATAGCAGAGCATTGCCTCTTAAATGTGGGGCTGCAAATCCTGCTTGAATATTACACATGCACTTCTCAGTTTTCCCAATGGTGCTGTAATAGCATCCTGGTTTTTTGGGTGTTTGTTGGCACTAGTGTATTGTATGGAAAACATTGGTTAATTTTCTTCTACCCCAAACTTCTTGCTGTAGATTTTTCTGCCCTTGGTGCAGGCCTTTGGTACTTCAGTAACTTCACCCTCGCTTCCCTGGTAATGTTTCATTTCAGCCACTTTGCTCCATTAAATGTATGCAATTAGAAAAGCAAATGGCAAATTTGCTATCGCATCACTGAAGTATTTAGTTTCATAGACTTAAAAAGCCAAATTTGTTGCACCATGCTCTCCTCACTGTAATATGTACTATAAACATCAGAGAGAATAGACTGACCTTAATATTTGCTTCTCAGCCTAAATCGCCGCCTTGCAGCAGTTATTTCCCACTGAATAAAAAGTTTAATTTCACGCCCTGATTAGTGCTAGTATGTGCAGGTGGATATTTATTTTATGCAGCTAAACTAATCTGCCTTGGCAAATTATTTGCCAGTCAGCAGAGCTATAATTCCTCTTGAGTATTTGGTACTAAATTATCATTCTCATTAGTGAGATGAAGCAGACTTCGTTCTAACCACCAAGTTTGGTTAGGCAAAGGACTTCCTAAGTAGCCTTTGGAAGATACAAGACGTGCAGTGGCCTCAACATTCTCAGTATCCTAAAGTGGTTTGTGATATACAAAAAGGTGATGAGGATTTTATAGGAAAAAAAAAAAATTATTCTATAGTTGTGTGTCATGTCTGGAGATAAGGTAGGAATGTACGGTGTTCAGAGATCACCTCTTTAAGAGGTGCCTAATGAAGAAAAAATTCAAATTATCATCTTTAGCTGGCCATGGAAATACTCCAAGCTCTGATGTCTGGGCCATAAATGAGATGAAATATAAAGTTATGTTTTCTTCTTTATTTTCAGTGCTAGTGGCTTCTGAGGTAGCAGAAATAATGACTTGACACAAAAAGTTAAATGGTTTAGGAAACTTCCTGGTCTGGTCTCTTTCTTCACACTCTAAAAACATTTAAAGTGGGGATCAGAAAGTATTTCCTGACAGACAAATGTTGAGCGGATATGTTTGTCAAGTGAATGTGTTCATCCATTGTTTTGTTTTCTATGAATTTTACTGTTTTGATAGTTTGTTTGCATTATAAAACATGTTAATGAAAGATACTTATTTTCTGTTACAAGAAGGGTAATTTATATCTGGAAATAAGAATTCTCACTAAGTGGGATGCCTTCACATAATACTAACTTTTTTTCATCTGTATGGGTTGTCATGTATTCTTGTCATATTCATTTTCTCGCTGATTACTGCAACAGTATTTAGGGTCACATTTAAGACCAGCAAAACCAGCAAGCTGAACAACTTGATTTTTTTGTATAAAATTTTTCCTGCTAAATTCATCAATGCAGATGGAATAGGCTATTTTCTCACTTCCTTGTCTGCTTGTATTGCATCATCTTCAACTCCATGCATTTGTGTAATATTTAACTGTCCTTAGTAGCAAGCTTAACTGGTATTTCCAGTACTGAGTGTTTTCTTCAGTCTTCCTCATTTCTTCCTTACAATTCAGGAATGCTCAACAAGATTTATTCTTCATACATCTTAAGTGATTTTGCACAGAAGGGCTGAATCCACTGTGTGTTCAGCTGTGGAAGCTGGAAATTATTTGTAGCATAGCAGCGTCCAGTGGCTGCAGCTAAAGAGTTAGTGCTCAAAATACAATTAATAAGCAATCAAACATGAAGCTGTTTCCCTGACAGGGTACTGATTAGTGCTGTGAAAAACTTCTTGATACCACAGAAATGATTGAAAATAAACATCCTGGGAGTTGCATTAAACATTTCCTGCTTATTAAACAACAGAGCTTCCTAATGACAGTTTTTCTGAGGTGCTGGGGAGCTCTGGTGTTGGACAAATGCTACCCCTGCTTGCAGAAAGAGAAAGCTGAAGCTCAGAAATTTGCCAGGGTTCATGGGCTGGAGGAATTTGTGTAGGGTGATATGGTACACTGATAATAGGAGGCAGAATACAAAGAAACCAGTTTTTCTAATAGCTACCCTTGTGCTTCTGACCATGTTTTGGTTAATTTTACAATTGGCTAGCCACCTGTTAAGATAACCCATTTTATCATTAAACAAAATTAATTTTAAAAATGGCTTGAAACTGTCTGATTTTAATGGGATCTGAATATTCTTAGTTTTAATCTGCCTCATGAGGCTTGTCTTTCTTCTGGGAAGTACATTGTTACATCATTAAAATATCATCCCCTACTGAGAGAGAAATCGGTCCCATTCACTAAATGGCAATGCAGAAACAATGACAAGTATTTCTAAAAACTGCATTAAAATTCATTTTTTTCTCTTCGATGTGCAAGTTCCGTGGTCCCATTAAGCAATGGGTGCTCAGCCTATTTGCTGCTGTGCATGCACAGCCAGATTTGTTAGCTGGGGTGGCAGAAGGGTTCAGAAGCAGACACGATGACTTATAGTTTTAAATTATTTCACTTTTCCACAATGATTTTGCTTGGAAACAAATGATTGATCATAATTTTGTTCTCTCTAGCTACTTCTGGTCTTCCTTTGTACTAAAAATTGAGAAAGATCTGATTTAATTTTCCTTCCCCCACTGCTAAAACAGGGTCTTGTGCAGTCATTTTGATGAGAGCAGCGGAAAGGAGAGAATGAGGAAGAATGGGAAAGCTCAGCAGGGGCCCTTTCTAGTCTTCTTGAGGGAAGGACAGAAGTGTTTCCAGTCTGTGGGCAGGAGACATGCAGCCTCTTGGCAGAAACCATTGGAGTAACCAGTTTGGACTAGAAGCAGCAAAAAGGCATAATGCTGGTTTAATTTGCTTCTTCCCATGGTGAGAAGGGAAAGGGTGCAGGGGCATTCTACAAAGGAATGAAGTTCTTAAGTACTGTTTTGTGTTAGCAGAGCAATAATAAGTGTGTTTTTTTAACAGTAGTCTAGATGGACTTATCTTCTTCAGAAGCACCTGAAGAAGATGGTAGAGAGGGAATTTGGATAACACCAGCCAATGCAGAGCTCTGCTGTGAATTTTGTCAGCTGGCTTTGTGCCCTGGATGGGATTTTTCCATTTGTAGGAATACTCGCTCATGATATTTCCACCTTAGGGCATAGTTATTCTTACAGAATTGTAAGAAATTTCCCAAATATAGTGGGATGGATGAAACACTGTAGAGAAAGGTGATGGCAGTCTTTGCTTGGATGCTAATCAGGACTGGACTGTCTGCTGACTAGAAAAAAGCCTGAATGTTTCCATGCTTGCCCATACAGGAACCAGAACAGTCTCTAGTTGTTTCTGAGAAAAATGGTCCATCATGAAAGTCTGTCATACAATGTAGTCAGTCTCCCTCTCTACACACATCATCTGTAATTTATTGTGAGAGCAATACAGAATGGAGCAGTGTTTATGTGGGAGTTGCTTTTAGTTTATGGACAGTTGGCCTTGAATCCTGTCCATTAGGAAGATGTTGGCGATTCTCCAGAGGGGTTGTGCACTGGGACTGCTCAATGCCCTTAATTCCTCTTTGCCAAAACTGCCAGTGTGATTGAGAAATGCAGCCAGCTATCATTCATCTCCTGCAAATTAGAACAATGAGAAGGAAATGTAGTCTCAAGAAATGGTGGATTGATCTTGTTTTAGAAGATGAGTCTTAGAGGCATCTCAACAGAAAGAAATCCAAATAATGCTAACAGCCTCTTCAAACATGACAGAAGGTGTTTTCTGTTGCTAATGTATTCAAAAGGAGAAAAATCTGCTTCCCTATTATTTTTGTAACTTTTTTTTTTAATTTTTCCTTCTCTTGACTCCGATGACTCCAGTGAAGTGTATTGCTCTACTACTTTGTTACAGCTGTTGTTATAAGCAAGCATAAATACCCTGCAAGTTTTTTACTGACAAGAAAATATTCCTGTGATGTCCTGACCTTAACATAAGAATTGAAGTGGGGACGATAAAGGGCCCATCAGTGAGAAGACACGTGTCAGTGTTGGACTGCAGTAGGTCTTGTGGAGCATGGGTTCAACCAAAGTCCTCTCTAAAACTTTCACAAACTACTGAAAGCAGTTGCTAACTGGAATTCTCTTTGTTATGCCATTGCAGAGCTATTCCAAATTTGACTGCTTTGAAAGTCAGAATCCTAGCTCTTATTTTCCTGCTTAACTCCATTCATGGCTAATTCATTCTCATTAGTTCATAGGCCAGTGTCCTTGAGCTTAACCAGCTCTCCTTGTTCCCCTGTGTTCATCTGCAGATTCTTGTGCAGGGCAATCATATTCTGCTCTGAGCTGGATCTGGTCAGGCTAAACCAGCATTCTTTAATTTATTTTTCCTTCTGTTGTAAAACATTTCCTGGAGCTTTTGATCATCTTAGTAGACCTTTTTAAACAGCTGCAAAATTTGATTAGTGTCCCTGAAACACAAATGATCAGAGCTATGCAGAACATTCCAGGAAATATTTTATGGATTCCTTGTGCTAAAGCAGTGATCCTAAATCCTCTCTTCTGGGAAATTTTTACTTTATACACTATCCTGTAATAGTATTTGCCACATCTTATGGGTGAACCATCATTATCTAATGAGTTACATGTCCCAGGGCCTCTTTCTCTCTTCTCAGTTACCAAGTTCCTAGTTTATAATGGAAATAATGTAACTTTTTTATTTATATGTATCATGTGTCAGTTCTGTTACCAAATCTTCAGGATGCTTTATCCTATATATTTATGATGTCTCTTTAATTTCATTAGCACATTGGTAATTCTTGAGTATTTAAAATGAGTATATAATACTGTGAATATTTAATATTAATTTCAAAAGCAGTAATAGATTTCAACAAGGATCATTCTCTGTACAGCTTAATGGTTCCTTTTTCAAAATTGCCTGTGATACTCTACAATTTTTAGTTTCTTAGCCTCCTTATAACTCCTGTATTAATCCTAATCCTCTTAATTTTAACTAGTAACTTCCTACATGTCATCTATCAAATGCTTAACTACTTCTAATTTGTCTGGACTTCAGTGATCTTCTTAAAGAAGAAGATTGGGTTAGTCTAGCACTAATTCTCATTTGTTCTAAATTGGGAGTAGATTTACTTAGCCTCCCATGGTGACTGTTTCATTTTGGCAATAGTTAGCAGTACTCAGTCTCAGTAGATGCCCTTTCTTGGGAGACATACTGTTTGTGTTTTGACTTTGGTTTTTTTCTTTTTTGGCCAGCCATTTCTGCAACATTTTAGGTTCACTCTGGTTAGAATTACAGATGGTTCTGTGTGAGGATGCTACCAGGGGCTGCCCATTAGGTGTCTTCAGCTGCTGCTGTTGCCCCTGGTTCATTCTGGCATTGTTGTCCTCCAAGACAGCAGGTGGTGCTTTGGTGTTTCTTGGTTGAAGGAGGAGTTTGCTCTAGTTAAGCCAAGCCAAGGAACATTTGCATCCTATGCCAGGAATTGAGAACTATCGTGGAGCTGAACTTGGCACAGGGTATTTACATAAGGAGAATAATTTAATATATTTTGGTACATTTTTGAGTCAATTAGTTACAAATTCCAAGTTACTTCTGATGGGTAAAACGGCCCTGCATTGTAATTGTAGCTGAGTGCTTTGTAAGGGAGATGTATTTGGACAGAATGGCCATTCCTGCAAAGGGGAAATGTTTTGGTTACTTTATTGCACACGAAAATGTTTGGCTAGTGCTGGAGCCTGCTCAGAAGACAAGAGCTCAGTAGCTAAGCAGAAAATGTGGTGGAGTGCTGAAGTGTGCTCTCCAAAGTGTCTTGTTCTCTTTAGAAAAAAAAAAAATTATATTCCTTTTACAAATTCATCTGCTTAATGTGTGAACCACAGATTTCCTCCTAGGATAGTTGGTACAGACCTGTAACCCATCTCCTGCATGCTTTCTTGACTGTTACCTAAAATTCAGCAGGAGATTGGGAAGGTGAAAGTTAATATGTAGGTTCTTAGGCTGATTATGGGAGATTGTCATCTTCCAAACTCAATTTGGTTTGCCTTGGCTGTATTTTTTTTAAGTACAGGACTTTCTATTCTTGATGCGCTGAATTTTAGTGAAAAATTAGAATCCAGGTGAGGTCTCTGACTTTTCTAAGGAGCAGCTTCATTTTGTTGATCTCTGGACTAGCTTCCAGCTGCCGTTTTTTACATAAAAGCTTGCACTGTGAATGTCAGTGTTCCTGTTGGATACTCAGCTGGCACAAAGTCAGGAAGTAGCATGAGAAATGGTCTCCACAGATCTTGCAGTCTTGAACGAGGCTGGATATAGCACTTAAATTTCATACTTAAAGTGTCAAATGGTTGTGAAATCAAGCATGGGCACAAAGAGAATCTCCACACTGCTAGAGTAAGCATGTTCGTGGATCTTGCTGTTACTTTGTTCAGAGATTAATGGAGTGCTGTCATGGGTCTCCATTTGGTTTTCAATGCCTTAGCTTAGTATTCTTGTGAGCCCTAAAGAAGGTATCCAGGTGTTTCATGTTACAGAAGTAGTTTACCTGGTTGCTGCTGCTCTTGAAGGATATAAAAATCCCTTGCATCTATTTATCTGTCAAGTTGTATAAATAGACCCTCTCCAGTGGGAGTTGGTTTTGAGCAGATCTCAGTCGAGGAGCTCAGGCAGGTTCATTAAAGAGCTGGAGTAGCCATGTTCACCACGTGCAGTGAACTCATTAAGTTCCCAGGCAGTCAGAACCTACTGTTTGAGAGTGCTGTGTCCTTCTGAAGGAGCTTGTATCAAACTGTGAGACCTGACAGTCAGCTGACTCAGTGTTTGTTCCTTCTTTCTACAAAATCTCACAAAGGACACACTTAAATATTGGCAACTTAAGCTTTTAGGATCAGATAGCTCATGCGTTTTTCTCCTAATAATAATGAAAGATTTTGAAATTGTGTGTTTGGTTTTGTTGAATTGGAGTCCACAGATCTACCTCTGCTTTATTGTGAGTATTGCTTTGGGCAGTAGAGTCAGGGATCTGTTTGGGCCATGAAGTTGTATCTTGTGTAATAGGAATTCAGTTTATTGCTGTAATGGATGCAAGCTCATTACAAGTTCCAGGCCACAGGGGATACTTTCCTTTGCTGTGGAAGTCATCTCAACTGGACAATCTTCAGTGCAACTGGCCATGCCCTTCCATGTCAGTGACTGACAGATCTAATTCTGCTTTTGTAGCCGACAGCCTGTTAGTTAATGGAGTCCTGAATATTGTTACTCAGAGGCAACCTTCAGAGTATTAAAATGCATTATTCTTGTTCCTCACTTGATATTTATCAAACAAGGTGTTATATCTAATGAATTCAATGCTATTGTCAAATAAATACTGTGTGTAGATCATGACTTATAAGAAATGGTAATATAAGTAGCTTCATTATTGCTTTGCAGTGATGGAGAGAGATGGGTTTAGTTTGCTTGTTTAAATTCTATGTGATGGAAACCCAGAGTGAATGTCTTCTCTGAGGGAACAGCAAGCATTATGGGTGATATGATCAGATTAATAAGATCCTTAGTACATATATATTTCATATAGGTCTCAATTTTCCTCCTCCCTTATTTCTTCTTACATGGAAGTGGATGAAATGGAGAAGCAGCAGCACTGCCTTGGAAGTACCATAGTAGGTTTCCTTTTATAATTATCATTCTTGACATATTTATCCTTTCTTATGGAAGTGAAGATGCAGATATTTAAGAACCTTTCTTGCACAAAAAAGCCCAATTTCCGCTCAGTACTTAATTAGCACTTGTTTATGACACAGCATCTGATTTGATTTTCGAAACAAATTGCACAGTAAAGAGGCTGATATTTAAACTGTATAGTAACCACAGCTCCAGCTGTGACTCAAATCTTGTAAGCCTTCAGGGGTTGTGTTTAGGCTTAGAAAATAGGAACTCAGGCCTGTAATTAAATGTCCTCTGAAAATCAGCCTTGGTAGAGAGTGGAGAGGGTACCACTGAATTTTAAATTACTGACTTGTTCTCAAGAATCATTCTCTTGTTCTGGGCCTTGCTAGGGACTGCAGAAATCAAATGGATTAAAAATGGAAGAGTAGATTACTAAAGGAAAAATAGTCAGGGGTTGCAGACAAAGAGATGAGCAAAGTAAGCTATTTTGGCTCCCCAGTTTATAGACAGATGCAATATATATAATTTTAATACATGGCTAACGTATAGAAAACAAGTTCTGTGGACACCAGAAAGACTAGAGAGGGAGTTAAGATTTCGTACACAATAAAATCGCATTTCAGAACTGTGAGTGAGGTGCTGATGGCTGTGGAATAAGCCATCTGGGATAATGGAAGGCTCATTTTCAAAGCAAGGGCTCAATAATAAACATTCATGTCTTGGAAAAGGAAGTAGACTAGGTTATATTACAAATTAGCCACTCACCTAAATAAAAATGTGAAATATTCACAAAATAGCTTGATATAAATTAGCAGTTAGAGTGTTTTCAGAGTTACTTTTTGAGGAAAGCAATCACTGTTGATGCTATTGAAAAAGAGAGAAAAATTCCCCTAGCAGCCTGACTTCTAGTCAAGGAAAATGCTGGAGCAGATGCTAAGAGAAATACTGTGTTTATGAATGGTATTGAACCATGAGCATAAACGATGTGTGCTCATGGAAATACAAAGATGACTAGGTCTTGCTGGGCAATTAATTGTATTGCTGGTGGAATTGCTTTGAATAGATCATAATCATGGAAGATTTTAGTGTTGATTTATAAATTAATACAGCTTCCAAACATGTGTTCTGGATCCTAGGTATTTTTAAGGCTGAGGGAAAGAGGGGCAATTTTGTTTTATTTTTTTAAATTGACAGTCCTCTTACAGTTCTGTCTGCTGTCATTGGGATACTGCAATTCAGAATATTTTAACCAGATGTATTACTTTAATTGCCTCTCTCTGCTGATGAATGCATTCCTAGGGGTCATTTACAAGTGTGCCTTGGAAAACCAGAGAAATTCAGAATTCAGGAGATTGGCTAAACTTTTACAACCAGTCATCAATCTGAGAAATTTTAATGAAAATTTTCTGTTGTGCCTATTTTGATGTAAATGGGGGCTCACTTGTGCAGATAACCCACTTAAATGGCATAAGCAGCAGTATGTGGGTAATGGCACACATACCTTGTAAATACTGGTGAAATTTGCTTCTCTTCTGTGTAGTCTCTCATTTCTTCTTAAATGAAAGCAGGTTTATCAAATGCAGAGGAGTCATACCTCTGACAAATACAGTATTAAGGATGAGTGGTGGGTCTTAGTTTCTCCTATTTTTATGTTTCATTTGTCAGCATTGAAAAATAAATTGAGTTTACAGTAGCTGCTAATCTACCAAAAGTCTCCTGATTGCTTTTATTACAATACTCAAGCAACTTTACTTTTGAGTCACAAAAAATTGTGTTGGTAAGAGTTGTCTAAATAGAAATGCATTTTTATCTTTACTACTGGAAACACTTCTGTTGAAGAGTAATCCTGTTGCTGGCAACAGATCTGTTAATACACTTACATATTTGCAGAACCAGGGTCTTCAAATTAAATGGTTCAAGTCAGTGTCTTTAAATCAATTATTCAGACTGCTCTGGCCTGATGGGCTACCAAATGTTAAGCAGCCTGCTGGTCTGAAGAGCTTGACTGTTATCTTTTAATTTGTGGTTTAGGTGACAGAACCACAAACAAATGAAGTGATTTTTCACAATTTATTATGAATGCAGTTTGATTCTAGCATCACAACAATTTGTTGTGTGAACTTTTGCACATCTGAGACTGGTATTCAGGTCTCTCTACTTGTGACACTGATTTCAAATTATTGTTATTTCTGCTTATGAGGACTTTCATTTTTTTTCCTGGATAGATACATATTGGGCTGTGCTACTTTGAAAAAAAGAAACTGAAGCACTTGAGCCAGAAGTAAAATATGTATTTCTGTAGTGTTCTTGCTAGATATGCAGCACTTGGTATAGTTTCTTCCATTTCCAAAGCACATAGAAATGTCAAGAGCTCCTCTCAGGAAACCTGTGAGGTGGGTTAAATGAGTGTTGTCCCCATTTTACATTCATAGAGAGACTAACCATCCATGAAGTTGGTGCTGAAGGAGGGTTAGGTCTTGGAGGATGGTGCTTCTAGGTGTGGAGAAGTCTCCTAGAACAGAGTTTGTTAATGTGTTAAGCATCGCAAGTGCAAACGCAGCAGGTGAATGCAGAAACCAGACATACTTGACTTTAATTTATCAGCACAATGGTGGTTATTAAAATTCATGTTCAACTGAGATCATTGGCTAGGACACCAGGGCATAATCTTACTACTACTTTGAAAGATTTAGGAGGATTTAAATTCAAACGGAAGAGAAGCAAAAATAACAAGTGCTTAAAGTATACTGCAAAATCCTGAGTACTTCTCTTTAGAGGCAAGATTTTAGTCTGTTCTACTTCGTATTTTATTTTCAAATTCCAAGTCTGCCCACCATAGGTGTGAAGGTTTGTCCTTCAGCCATGACACTTTTTTTCTCTCCAACAAATTGTTTTTTTTTGTACAAGTACCAGAGTGGGTGCAGTTTGTACCAACTAAATATTGTGTTGACTCAAGAACAAGTGAGAGTAAGCTTATCTTCAGTAGAGCCATTCTGAAAATGAGTAAGCTTTTTCCAGCCTTCCAGGAGGAGTGAGTGGTAGAGGCACACATCTGATTTGGAGGGGAAGTACTGTGAGTTAAAAAAGAGATTGTGAAGTTGTTTCAAGAAGTAAGAAAAATCTCTGGACTTGGTGTTTGTGGATGTTCTATCTGGTCCTGTTGCTTAGACATGATTTTAATTTCTAAGCTTCTCCTATTTTGAGGGGAGGGGAGGAGGAGCACTTGAATCCTCTTGAATGAGGGAGTATCTTTGAACTACAAGTAAATGTCACATCAGACAGTGTTTGGGGGTTTGTTGCATACTGCTTCCTAGCTGTAAGTTATGTTATAGATGTTTTGTGTTTCTAGAGCAATTTGGTGTCTTGCCTTTTCTTCAATCCAATAAAGCATGAAAACAGTAAATGAGGGGGAGATTATATTTGTCTGTCGATTTGAGGCAAAATTTATGGCTGTGTGTAAGTATAATACCTGTTACCCTGGTATTAAGGCTACACCTCCTCAGGAATTTTCTGTCATCTCTTCATGTTGTCCAGTGTCTGGTCTGATCATATTGAGGATGGTAACTGTGAAAACATTCATAGCTTGACTACTGCTGTGTTGACACCATTTGCTTTTTATGTAGTGTCAAAAGCGTTAGCGACCATTAGTCTTTGCTGTTGCACCCATCACAAAGGCTGTTCTTCTCCAAGTGCATTTTTGTGGAAATTAAAAAAAAACCTATATATATATACTGAACTGAAATGTAAAATGGTGTAAAACATAAAAATGGTGGCTTTATTAAAAAAGTGTTCTTGAAGCAGCTGATACCAGCGCAGTAAACAAAATTTAATCTGGGGACTAAACCTTCATATGGTGCTTTAAAAAATCTGCATTGTTTAAAGTGCTCCAGAATTTAGACTTAGGTTAGCTAGGTCCCAGTGTAAAAGGAGGTCTCTCTTTATGTCTATTCTCTCCTAGCCCCGAATACACATGCCAAAAGATGGATTTCAACTTTTATCTTCTGGATACCAAGCATGGCTAAAGCAGGTTGGACTGTATTATTGTTATTCATCTCATGTGAGGGACCGTGTTAGACACCTGTGCTTGTCTCATTAGTGAAGTACATAAATGAGGGTGTAATGAAGTTACAGTGCCATGTTAGCTGATACCCCTCATAGCCATCACTGTTTTGTGTTTATGCATGCTGTGTTTGTATAACATTTTCTCACCAGTCTGATGAATGTGCACTTCCTGTAAATAAAAGTTCAAAATGCAGTCACCTGGAAGCGAAGAGGGTCAGAGTCTGAAAACAGATCTACAACAACAGCTTGAATTACAGAATTAAAATGGGCCTTCAAACACAAAGCTGCATGGTGGTGGTGCTGGTAATAATGGGGAGGCCACTGGGTTAAAACTCAAGAGAATTGCATCTAGCATCTAATTCAGATCTGCCTGGGTGAATCAAGTATGGACACTTACTCACATCACATAACAATTGTGCAGTTTGACACAGTCTGACACTGTGGGGAGTCCCCACTCGGAAGTGGCCAAGTGCTATATTACTCTGGCTATTATTAAAGGCCAGGCTTTAGATGTCTCAGCAGTCTGCCTCTAGCAATTGCTGTCAGCTTTTCACTTTTGTGAGTGAAAAATCCCCCTTCAGAAAAAATAGCTTAATTTACAAATGGCCTGTACAGATCTGTTCTCTGATGAACATATATGATGAATCTTGTGTCCTTGAGAATACATAGCTTAAAGTTGCGGTTTCTGTAGAAAGCCAGAATGTGTTGTTATGGCAACAAAAACTGAAATATGAAAACAGCACAGATAAGCTGCATCCTGTTGTCATGGCAACTGCAGTTGTGAAATGACAAAACGTGGTGGTGAAGGGATCTTCAAGGTGGTACTGTGAGCCCAACATAAACAAAGAGCCAAGTCACTTGAGCAGAGTGTGAGAATGAAAAGCTGCACCAGCAAATCCCCTTAAAATATGAGAGTTTCATTGAAGGTGCTAACAGGATGGTTGTGATAGTCTCCAGTCTTGTGTCAGTATCTTGGAAGCAGTAGGTAGTAATGTGCTTGTGCAAGCTGCTTACTGCTGTCAGCTTACTGACAGAGCTTCAACACCAATTAGAAGATGGACACCAAATCTTATATTTGCAAGCCATTTCTTTGAATGAGTGATGTGCTGCCAGGGTGAAGTGTGCTTTGGAGCTTCTTTCCAAGAGACTGTTTCTCTCTCTCTCCTCAAGTCCACTCCAGTGAAGGTCAGTTGGGACACTGAAGCTTCTGTTTTCTTGATTTAAACTTTGCTGAGCCGGAGGCAAGGTGTCTCAGAGGAATCTCAACTCTGCAATTATTGTCTCACAGAGCTCAAGTTTGTTGACCTATGGGGCATGGCATCAGTTTCTGTTTCTTATGTGGGTTGGGAGAACAATAGGAAGAGATTGTGTGGCTGTTCTGTTTTCCTTTTACTTCTGAGGCCAACAGAGCAGCCTTATATTACCAGTGCCGTGATGCAGGTGGATATATGCTTTTTGGACTCTGAAAAATACCAAGGGGGTAAAAAACCTAAAATGCACAGTAAAATTTCCAAGGAGGCTCTACACTAGGCAACCTCAAATAATAAAAGAATTTGTACTTTTTGAAAAAGATTTTTTGTAAGCATGCTTTCCCTTTGATTTTTAATTTATTGATATTCGTTCTAAAGTCTATCTCAATCTTCTTAGTCCTTGATCCAAGGAAAAGTTATAAACCTGTGCTTGTCATCAGCAGATACTGTCGTGGAAATAGCTTTGCTATTCCAATTTCGTGCTGTGATTTCACCACAGGAAGTATAAGGGTAAGGCAGTTGATACAAAGGCTGGGAAGAGCTTTCATGAGAAGCAGAGTGGTAAAATTTTTTTGAGGTGAGTTTGGTTTGGTGTAGGATATCTATCAGAAGTACTACCTGTAGGATTCCTTAAAACCATGTATTGAAAAGAAAGCCACTCTTGATGTATGTAAAAGCATAATCTACATTTGCATCCAGATGGAATGGGGGCTGTGCATCAGGTTTATTCTCCTGCTGTCTGTATTTTTAACCAGATCCTAACTTAATGATTTTTTTTTCTCAGTGTGGCTGAGTATTGATCTGATGCCTGACTTACACAGGATGTGAGAAGTATCCCAGTAACATATTGTATTAATGTGGACTAGAAGCAGTTTAGATTACAGATGAGGTGGAGGAAGATGGAGTTCTGCAAGACTGGACACATACTATAAATATCCATAAAACTGACAGTTTTATCTAAAACCAGTGCTGGCTGCATTTGCATATTTTCAGCCTTCTTAAACTGGAGATAATAGTTGAACACTACCTGAGCATGGGTTGCCCACACTGATGTCATTACCCTCTGCCCTTTAATGGCAGGTTTTATATTTAATGTTGCTGTGCTATAATGGAGAGTTGTGTTGTGTTTTTATGTGGGCTAGAGGAAATACAATACCAATGGCCAGAAATACATGTTGCTTTTGGACTGGCATTTTAAGTAACCTGCATTGTTCTCTTTACTCTAGCTCTTTCCTGTTTAGGTGTTTGTCTTTTTGTAGAAAATGCAGTTGTTTTATTCAGCCTTGATCTTTGTTTAAGCTTTTGACTTGCTAGCAGTCTGTAACATCCCATCACCTGGATGCTGCCCCTTTGGAGACAAGCCACAATTGACTTCCGAAGGGAGACAGGGAGGGAGTGTTTGTGTATAAATACAGTCAATAGACATGACATTTTAATTCCTATATTATATGGGCACTTTCTGTAATTTAAGCCAAACTATGAAACTGGGCAAGTTAAGCAAATTAGGCAAAACACTTACAAAAGCTTATTTTGATTACATAAACAGGGAAGTAAAAGTATCATTTTTAGATGGCTTCTGAAACATGGTAATTCAGAGTTAAAGCTAATGCCTCCCTTTTTCATAGCATTGTGAGCAAGTATGCATCACGTAGGATATGTAATGTAATGCACTCATCTGAGCCTTTCTGCCTCCCACTGTCTTTTTGTAGGAGAATTTTTAAAGCCAAGTTATAAACCTGTAAATGTGTTTTATGCTGGAAATTCTTGGTGATACCTTAACTAGATTGGTACCAGCAAAGGCCAGTATAATCAAAACAAGGCACTTCAGATATTAATGGTCTGCACTTCAGTCAAGTCAGCTGGAAAAGAGAGCGTAAAAACCAGGACTGTGGTGAAACCAAGATTCTTCTGCTAAAATTGCACTTTGCTGAGAGAAAAATGAAATTATTCTGGATATATTTTGGTTTTGTAATTTTGTCATTTAGCATCCTTTCCTTAACTTCTAAAGCATCTATTTTCAGTGGATCCATATGCTTTTTAAAATTCAGATACTAACTCCTTGGGTGGAAAGTTGAAATAAGATTTCTTTCTGCAGTTCATTTATTAATACTTGGCACTCATATAGTACATTTTGTCCTCAAAGTGCTATGCAGGCATATCACTTATCCTTGAAACACTTTTGTGTGGTAGGTGCATAACAATAACTCAGAGATTTTATGGAATTAAATAAAGCTAGAGATGAGGGAAAAATCTAATGAAGCTTCCGTTTCATATCTCCACCAATGTACGTTTTTTTCTCTGCAGTTTGTGTCATGAAAATAGAGAGAAGTTCTAGAAACGTTCCAAGATGAAGGGGTTTCAACACATTCCTTAGTATGCTATGTTACTCTGCCCAAACTCATGAGGAATTGTTATTGATCAGGCTTTAGACACAGAATTATAGAATCATTACGTTTGGAAGATATTTCTAAGATCAGACATAATGGAGCTTAGTAGCAATTGTGCTTTCTTGCTTACCAAAGAGCCAAGTCCACTTGGTCTTGTAAAATCTCTGTTTAAGCCTTCACATAGTTCCATCTTTAGACCTTGGTGAGATTGCTCTTACTAAGTTTGTTGTTGTTTAAAGAAGCACACACAAGTCTCTGCAAATTTACTCCTTAAAGCAGGGTGTGGCACCTAAATCTTAAAGCTCTGCAGCTGCACTGCTTTAGGTTTATCAGCTTCATGCATTGAAGAGCTATAATTATGAAAACATTAGTATTGTCGAGTTCAGATGTGATCCATATAAGTTTCCTCAAACACTTGGCAAATGAGGATCTTGTACACATTATAGATGGAAGCTGGCTCCTTGCTGGGGCATGTCATTTCTGTTGACTTGAAATCGCAGAGGTTGAACTCCAGTAACCACTCTTGGGGAAAACATTTCTTCACAAACATTTACCTAAAAGCTGTGATTTGATCCTCCCAGATCCCACTCAGGTAAGTTATTATTTGGATAATCTGAATACGTAAATCCTTTTCCATGTGTCTTATCTTTGATATTTAGAAGTAGTTAGTGAACTGGAATATCTTGTAAAAAGTTACTGTTAGCTAGGGAGTTACCAGAAGGTTAGAGAAGAGTTTGCATAATGCGTACGTTAAGGAAAATTTACTGAGCAATTACACGCAAAGTGGGTGGCTGAAGGAAAAAGAGCCCTTTACAGCAGTTGGAGTTCTGTGTGCACAGCAAAGCTGGCAGAATGTGGTAACACCCTGAGGGTGAAGGGGAAAACTGCTGCATTGAAGTCAGTGATCTGTACCAGGGTAAGAAGTCCAGTACTACCTAAGTTTGGAGTCTGGGAAGAGTGTTACAATTGAATCTGGTAGCATGTTTCAGCCTCTGATTTGTGAGATCTAATTGTTTGGAAGTCAGACCCTGGTTGTGCCAGAAAAATACGCTCAGCTTTCCCAAAGTGAAATGTTGGTTTGCTTGATTCATGAAAAATGCTCCAAGGGTCTTTAATGAGATAGCTCAGCTTTTGTTATAGCAAAACAGGAGCACAAACACTTTGAATCATACCCATACATGCTTGTGGATATGTGACCAAGGTGTCTGAACACAGTAGAAGGTGAGGAATTGTGCAAAGCACTGGTTGTTACAGCAGCCACATCTGGCCCTTCACCATTTGGGTGCAATATGTGCAGTTAGAGCTGTTGGTGGGCTGGTTGAACCCTGTGAGATCCATCTCATGGTCACACTCCAAGGATTACTACAGTTGTCTCTTCATTTTTATAAATTAATTTTCTTACTGTGGAAAGACTTTCAAGAAACAATGCCAGTGACAAAGTCAGAATTACCTAGTTATAAGTGTGGCAAACTGGTCTGGGATGCAAGGAGGTGCACATTTTAACTGTATGGCTTTTGACTGTTGTTTTTTTGTCTTAATTAAGACTTACAGCTTTTAATGTTTTTCTTATTTTCAAGTGAAAACAGGCAAAAAACTTTCTCCAAAAGTTATGAAAGTATTAATTTGCTCTGAGACATGCTAGTCTCTTTGGTAAGTTCATAATTGGGCAGAATTTTTTTTTAAATGCATATTCTTGTCTCTCAGGTATATAACTACTTCATAACTGGTAAATCTGTATTCATATGTTAGGGTTTTTAAAGGCATATTATTTACACAATTCACTTGAATAGCTCCTCTGAAAGCTGTGTGGCTCTCTCATGTAATTATGTATTTAGTATGCCTTGCATCCATTGTTGGGATAGAGGAAAGGAAAAAAATAACTAAGCCCCACAAAATCTCCTAAAATAAATAATCAAAAAAATTCTCATTCAGTTTTGACAGCTTTTTTAGAAGTTGTATTATATACTTTTTTTTCAGATAAGAAGAGCTACCAAAGCTAAAAAATGAAATATGTATGGCAGGTTTTTTAATTGCAAAAGTATACAAGATGCTGGGAGTATTTTTTTTAATACTTATATATATTTAATCAGAAAACACCTCTCAGAACAGTACAGGGAAAAATAAGAGATACATTTTCATTTTTATGTGTGAGAGGTTAAAAGAATGAAAAGTGGACCAGGGAAAGGATCCAAAATAATTTTTTATACAGAAGTAAATTTCTGGAATTGTTATTAAGTTTCATGAGACCAGCATTTGTAATGTAAATAGCAGCTGCCTTATCTGATATGTTTCATGCAATGTGTTGCATTCTGTGGTGACAGGAATAGTGCAGACTGAACACAATGTGAAAGTGATGTATGTTATATTTTTGGCATTGGCTTAGTTAAGTATGTGGCCAAAAAAAGTATAAGAGGAACTGAGTGAGATTGAAAGGTATTAAAGTTTGTTTTCCCATTTTTTGTGGTGTATGATAAAAATAATTCTGAATATTAGCAATCCTAGTAAGATCTGAGCGTGTGTTTGATAAAGGATTAAAATTCCTTAGGCACATTTCCTGAGAATTAGGTTTTATGGAGCATGCAGGAAACAGAAGTGTGAAAGAGACTTTCAGGGAGAATTGTTCTTGCCAGCCATCCCATATTTGCTTTCTGAAGT
This sequence comes from Zonotrichia leucophrys gambelii, assembly GCF_028769735.1. NCBI lineage: Eukaryota > Metazoa > Chordata > Aves > Passeriformes > Passerellidae > Zonotrichia > Zonotrichia leucophrys. The sequence goes on from NC_088176.1 coordinate 13,202,547, forward strand.
GGTATCTGTCCCCTCATATCAAGCTCACATCTGTTTATATATTTCTAATACCCTTCAGAGCATCCCGTATGTTTTATCTGCTCCAGTTTGGCTGGTAGAATTTCTAGGGCCCCTTTTCCCCTCATGTCTTGGTTTTTGTAAGAGTTAGAAATTGTGATTGGTTTATCTTTAGAGTTCTCCTGCTTGAGGTGCTGAATTCTGTATTAGAAGGGAAACAGCTCTGAACTAGGGAAGGAGTGCAATAGATGTGGTTAGCATCTGAAATTAATTTTATGTACAGTACACCAAACACCAGCCCTTGGGGAGAAAATTTGGTTTCCTCTTTGGCTTTGTCACTAATTTGTGAAGATGTACAAAAAGTTGTTAGGCTGCCTGTAAATCAAAGGTGTTTTAAGTGCACAGGTTATCATCAAGTTCAGTACAGGGTTCTTATAGGGGTAGTAGGTAATACCTCACTATTTTAAAATGTGCCACAGTTAGAGACAGTAATTCAGTACTACTGTCTAATTAATTTCTTTGAAGTGACTATGAAAAAAATATCCTTCAACTACTGTTTGATTTTCTTTTGGTCATTCTTGTTTTACAGTGAACTCAGTATAGTCAGTTTATGCTTTCATACCTGTGCACTGTAGTTGTGAACTGTAGTAGTTCAAGAACTTTATTTTTCCCTGTGTAGAGCCACTTAGTTTTACAGGACAAGGTGATATATTTCTGACCTGTAACACAATTTACTAAAACTGTGTTAGTTACCCCTAGTATATTGTATTTGCTGAAGGACTAGAAGAGAACAAATTTGATAAGAAAAACCCAGTCTGAAATGGTAATGTATAATCTTGTAATGCAGTAGCAAATAAAGTAAATAACCAATTTTTAGCACTGGCAAAAATTTAGCCATTGAGTGTGTATTGAAATTTGTCTTTAGGACATCAGATAATTGGAAGAGAGGGTAGACTATTAGAGGCAGAACATCTGATGTAGTCAAAAAATGTTCTTGCAATATAATTACAAGAATAATTGAATAGGTTAAAATACATCTTCCCTTCAGCTAATGGTTACTGTCCACTCAGCTCAGGCAGAGGCTGTCAATGCTTCTAGCCTATTTTAATTCAAAGTAAGGCAAACCCATTTTAATCACCAGTGGAGCAGCTGGAACCAGCCTCTGTCAGAAGGAGGATGCTGGTCTTGTTTTAAACTGTACTCCCTGTGTTTGTTTAGTGGGAAAATACATTTCAGAGTTCAGGGAGTGGGATTTTAAAATCAATTGGAAAAAGAAATTGGGTTTTTCATCAAATAATTCCCTGTTTTATGCCACTCAATGTGTATTAAAGATGCTTTGCTTTTCTAAATAAAAAGCTTTGCGTCTCTGGGTCTGAAAGTTGTGCAGACATCGAAGTATTGATGCAGTTAGGAGTTAGGGAAGTAAAGGGATTGCTGCATCCTGGTCCAGTACTTAGCAAGCAATACCAGCATTCCCATTTGGCTCTGGTCCAAGCACTGTGCTTCTGTATCTTTGTTTTGATGAATCCATGTAGATTGACTTGAGTTCAGGAGAGGATTTTTTCAGTCAGCTTTCAAGTCATGAACATTGAGGCCAGTCCCTTGTTTGTGGAGCTGACAGTACAAAAGTGAGCGTTTGACATGTGGCTTGCTCAGTGCATGGGGATAGAGGCTGTTGAGATTTTTCAGAGATCAGGCTCTAAATGAAGTTGTTCTGGTGGGTCACTCATCTGATTTACACACAAGCTGTTTCTATTGAAGCACCTGGGGCCTTTTGTTCAGGCTTGTGAGTAAGCCTCTTTCAGTCACCAACAGTAATTTAGTGTCTCTGCTTCATTCAATAGGTAAAAGGCAAGTACGGGAATGACATTTCCTTCCACACTGTGCAACTTCACTCTTATGTTTTTGAGATAGGTAACAGCACTGTGCCACTAATGTAGATTTTGTTATATACTGGGACAGATTCAGAAATCATCTAAGGTATTGGTAGTTTTTTACTTTGTACTTCCTAACTCTGGAACAATACTAAGTGGCAGGAGTGCATGGGTGAGGAATGATATCCTCTGTTGGACAGACAGCTCTGCAGAATAGCCCTTCAATGTTTTCCTTTGTTATTGTGGCAATTTTAGAGGAAGACATTTCATTGCCCTGTAAGTTCCCTGGCACAATAGAGTGCCCTACCTGCAGATTGTAATGACTCTGACTTGAGCTGTAATCTCACGTAAACCTTGAGTCAACTTAAGCTTGCCTTTCCACTGACAGAGTGCTCCTCATTTTTCCTGCCTCTGTACCTTTCCATGCTTGAGTCAGTACCAATATTTAAAGTAACCTCTTTTTTAATTTAATAAAAAATTTATTTTTTATTTAATAAAATTTAATAAAATTTAATAAAAAAATTTAATTTAATAAAAAAAAAACTATTTAAAGTCAGTTTTAATGGCAATCAGTTCTTTGAGTTCATTATCACAGTACAAAAATTTGAGGCAGCCCCAGGGATGGGAAAGCTTGAGAATATGGAATAAATTATAGCTGCAAGTCCTGGATAACTCTGTATGAAAAAAAAAAAATCATCCCATATTTATTTTGTATTTGTATTATGTTATCATTCCTGGGATGGATAATGGTAAGCAGCTGATCCTCACCTAGTGAATTTGCTCTGCATCATCAGAGGAACCATGTAGTGAATCTCCTGTTACTGTGATGTTCTTGGAGACTAATAAGCAACTTTGATTTAAATAAATAAAATTGGTGAAATGCTTAACCATGGATGTCCATTTCACGTATTCATTTTTAAAAAAAAAAGTTTTTGTCACAACAGCTTTCAGTAGCTGTAGTGATACATATTACATTGCAAAGAAAAAAAATTCTGGCATTTGGAAGGTATTTTGTATGTGGGAGTGTTTAAGAGGTTAGAGTTGTGGACAAGGAAGTATGGCTCACTTTTGTGGCTTGTTACAATACTATGGCTGTAATTTTTTTGGCTTTAGGAGGGGCATTACATACAAGTAGCAAGTACATACCACTACTGTGATATGTAGTACTATGATGTACTCAAATTCTTGAGTTTCAGTATCTTTGTAAAGGGAAGAGTTGTTTGGTTGTTTTTTTTTTTTTTCAAATGAAAATGCAGTGAGGAATGTATTTTAAGGTATCATAAACTTCAGTTGAGAATGTTTCTATTGGTTATATTCCCCAGCAGTCTTTAAATACTATTTCTGGAACAGCAGTGTAAATTGCAACAAAGTACAGCAAAGAATGTGGTGACAGACAAGGTTAATCTCTGTGTCTGTCTGCACAGGACCAGATTATGGATGTTGGTGATCACCTTTCTGCTCATTCAGAGATGGGTTATGTTGCTCTTACATACTCATTTAGTGCAAGATTGCGCAAGGTTTTCTAGCCCTCTCAAGAGCAGGAAGAAATGGAGGCTCAGAAGGCAGCTGTCATTTCATACCCATTCCAGCTGCCCTTTCCACTCAAATTTCCTCCCATCCCCTCCCCCTCTATTAAAAAAAAAAAGAAAAAAAGTGGGGGCAGGATTGCAAAAAAAGAAGAGTATGAGGGTTTAAAATCTCCAACAGCTAATCTATCACATCCTTCAGTTTTCATGGCTATCTGCCAATTTAAAATACACTTGTTTTTTCCTGCCTTGCCAGTAATTAGACAAATGCAGTACTGCTTATGGCATCAAAAACTCTGTGTCTGGTAAAAGCAATTGCTATCATAATGCATCCCTAAATTTAATAGCAATGGTGTAAAATGAATAAGCAGCTCTCTATTTCAAGGGGTAATGGCTTTAACTATCAAAATGGCTAGTATTTTCCTTGATTGGCTGCTTTGGCTCCTTTTTTGTATTTCTGTTTGTAGGAACTGAATCAATTTATTATAAAAATTGTATTTTACTTAACAAACAACAAGGCAAGCAGAAACATGAAACTCTTAAGAAGTGTCACAAACTTCCTATTCACCTTGGATCATAGGTTTTTCCTATTATTTAGGAAAATCCGTTTACAGACAAAACACAAACCTTTTTTTCCCTGCAAGTATTAGACTTAAGTTGTCGTTTACTTTTCTGCTTTCCTTGCCCAGTTGCTTGCCTTGTGTTCTGCCTGGAGCATTGCTGTGGATAGAGAATAGGTCTGATTAACTGGAAAGAAACTTTCTATTACTGGGAAAACTCAACATGTTGTTGTGGAATATTAATCAAAATTTACTTTCTTGATCCATAGTGCCTTTTTTTTTGCTACTATGCCATCTGTAAAGCTTCTCTCAAGGAAAAAGATGCTTCAGCAGTTAGTGCTGTCTTAAAGGGCAGTTGTGTTGATGCCATTTGGCTAAGCCTTAAAAGTTCCTGTAATCTGTGCCATCCTGTCTCATACAGCCCCATCTCATAGTTGTCCTTTCTCTGCAGTGCTCTATGCCCAGATCTCTGTGGCTGGGCTGCTCCAGCCTGGCGGACAGCATGCCCTCGCTGCGATGCCTGTATAACCCAGGGACTGGCGCACTCCCAGCTTTCCAGGTACTTTCTGTCTCTCCCCACTCCTTTTCTCTCCATCTGTGTGCGTGTGCATCTCCTTTACTTGCCTGCTTGACCTCTATTTATTCTGGTTCATACTCTATGCCTCTCCTCTGTCATTCTGATCTCTGGTATTTTAACCCATCTTGTGTAGATTCAGGGCAGCTGGGGCATTTCCATTTACCTTTGATATAATTATTTTATCTAAGTTGGCTTGATATCATCATCTTTTTCATTGGTTTTAAACTGTGTCAAAAAAATACCACTTAATTATATCTGGCAAACAACATCCATCACACCGTCTCCAATCTGGCTGTTCTGGCTACTTGTGATTCCCCTCCTATCTAAATTTTCTGTGTGCCACTTAAAGGACTGAGAGGGTGAGTTCATTGCCATGATGATAACTGATGCCAGAAATTCTTTACTTCAGCTTTGTTAGCAGGAGTCTGGACATTTTGACTACAGAAAATTATTATCCAAGTAAGCTGTCAGTCAAAAGGCAAATAAAGGAAACCTTTTTTTCCCTTTGATCTCTGAGTTTGTTAGATTCAGGCTTTTCTCTGTCATCAATCAGTTTTCTGCCAAACCAGTTTGTTCAGACCCTTTGGGTGACTAGTGAATCTTAAAAAATGCAGACATTCTCCCATGGGTAGAGAGTAAGGTGCTGCGTGAACATCAAGAAACCCAGACAAGGCTCTCTTGATCATTGCAAGCATTTTTGATGGCATGTGGACATAACAGCAGAGTCTGGGCTCCAGAGATAGTATATTCACATTAGAAACTCTGAGGTATTTTATAAACTGCAGAGGCTGAGGATTTCATGAGTATCTCTGCAGAGAGCATGTTTTTTTTGAGCTTATTGTAGCATGAACATTTGCTTTGAGGTTTATGCTGCTAGATTATGCTACTGCTGGCCTAACCTGTGGCAGAGAGTTTTATTTACCAGCATCTTTCAAAACCAGAGAAAAAGAAAAGGCCAGAATCTTACTGAAATTTTCACTTGTTTTGGGGTAAATTCATTATGTGCTTTAAAGGAAAGCATGCAAAGATTATTTCAAGTTTTACTTCTTGCTCCCAGAGTTAGGATAGTGCTGCAGAAATAATCCTCTTAGTCCCAGAGGAGGTTTAAGTGTCTTGCAGCTTTTTGGTGCAACTCTTTTTGCTGACACAGCAGCAGCACTGATGGACTCTGGAAGGTGTCCTGCCAGGCCTTCTTTGCTGATCCAAGCTTTTAGTGGGGCTTTCTCTGGGGGGAGGGGGAAACACGACTTTTTATTAGTCTAAGAGGACTCTAGAGACAACAGACAGAGTTTAGACTCCTAATCCTGATTTGCATAATTTGACTAAATCATATGGGCCTAATTTTTGAGCTTTTGGCTATTGAAGGAATCTCAAATCTCTTTAAGCTTAGCAGTATATGGAAAGTAATTTATAAATTCAAATTGAGACTTCTTCCTTTCTACTTGAATTTTTTTTGATTACTTAAAATAGGCATATATTACAAAGGGAAAGATTAATTTATTTAAGCTTAAGATGTCCTTACTAATGGTAGATATGAACAATAACTGTTCTGCTAAAACAGTGCATTGATATTTGGGGTCAAATGAGTCAGCTGCACAGTGATTCATTGTGCTGGGATACTGGTAGGACTGACATTTGCATTTCTGCAGATTTTGAGAGAGATTTCCATGTGTATTTAGTGACTGTGAGGAAGTATGTCCTACTTGCCATCTGAAATGGTAAACTGGTACTCTTCATTGAACTCTGGCTGTTGTGTTGAGGAGCTCATTTACTGCCGGTTGAGAGAGAAACCACATTGCCAGCAACAGCTTCTGCAGCACTGAGTCATCCACATTTCAGTCCATTTTTTTCAATGGGCTCTGATTGATCCTCATTAGCTTGCATGGTTTGAAGAAAACTCCCCTCTGAGGCATGGCTTCTGCATTTTCCAGTGCAGAATGGAGTGGTTTGGAGCCTGCTTGAAGCAGTGATGTTGTGGTATTTCATCATTCTTTAATGCTTTTTTTTTTGGTATCAAATCTTCAGGAAAGCATTAAAGACTTTCTTGTAGCCCAGTGAATTTTCTCATATTAAGTTACTTTCTTTATTCTGTAGCAAGCTTGAAGTAACTGGAGAAGCATATCAATGTTCTTTGCTTGTGGCAAAAGAGAAGATGCCATCTGGAAGGCTACTTAGTCACTGCTGAATTTGTCTAGTTATTTACATGCCTGCCTTCAGATGCTCAGACAGAAATGTGGAAAGATGCTCTTTTTGAATAGCTCAGTTAAAGTCTTGCTGACTCCTCATGGGGAGCATTGGCAGGTAGTTGATTTAGAGATAATTCTGTTAATATGTCAGGTAACTTCATTTTTCTTCTTTGTGTTTTTATTATTGGAGACAGGTGAAAATGGGATCTTCTGGTTCCTCAGCCCTGTTTTTAGGCAATCATCCTGCAGTGGGAAAGGCTTTAAGGCTAAACCCATGAATAGGGGAATAAGGAGCTAGAAACAGTTCTTTTTTACATCTTTTATCTCAAAGGACTTTGCAGCTGATAGCCTACTGTGTAGCTGAATTTCATAGCAATCATGGTGGAAGATGGCAGCAGATTGGAACGTGAGCTCCTATAAGGCACTGTGGGAAGTGGTCAAGTCAAAGAGGGTATTTTAACAAGAAAAAAGCCAGCTATTCTATTTTCAGTGTCTTGGATGCCATATCTTTCAGTACTGTTAATCTTCAAAACAACTGAAAATTAGGTTGCATGTAGGTTCTCCTAATAATAATAAAAAAAATTATACAGAATGTGCTCTTTTTTCTTAGAAATTTGTGCTTTGGAAGTTTACAGATGTGCCAACAGGTGTCTGTTTTCATGACATTTTCCATGTGAAGATAATTACTTTACCTGTTAAAATATTTTTCCATGCATGCTCACAAGGCTCTATTTATGTTGCTTTTCATAGTTGAAGCTCTTTGAAAATTCAAATTTACAATTACACTCATCAAGTATGCCAAGGGAATGATTGTATTAATCCTTCCAGGTCGGCAGAAGACCAAAATATTTTCTTGAATTAATTTCTGTAGACTGTTGTATAAATGAAGAGGCTTGAAGAGGAATTTGAAAGTCTTGCCAAAGATTTTATGTATCACCATAATAGCAGAGAGTGGTCCGCCTCTTCCTTTTTACCTAATTCACAGCCAACACAAATACCAGCTCCTGTTTAGATTGTAGACTTCTTGGGACAAGAGTCATGCTTTTACTACCTTTGTCTGGAGCCAAGACACAGGTGGAAAAGAAGAGAGTTGTCTTGTCAGCTTTGTTTTGCTAAATCTGAAACTTTTATTTCTGTGACAGGCTCTGGTAGTCAAAGGGGAGGATTAACTTTTGTGGTGGAGGTAGCAACGTCTTGTTGAATTCAGAAATGTCTCTACAGAATGTCAGAAATTTGCATTTTGTTTTACCTGAAGATCTTGGCCATAAAGAACTACACCTCAGTGTTTGTCAGGTGAAGGGGATGATTCTGCTTGGTTTAGCGGAAGTGAGCATGCATGTGAGACTTCCTCAGTCTGGGCTGAAAGCTCTGTCCTGGGGAGGACAGCATGCGTGTACTGTGCTCGGCAAATTGCAGCAAAAGGGAGTGCACTTGAGGCTGTGCAGGATGGATGTGACCTCTGTGGACTGAGATTACTTTTGCAGAAAGGTGAACGTGCAGAAGATGTTAAAGGTATGCAGTGATGGAAGTCTGTTGTCCCTGTGAGACAGGCATGAACTTATTCTTCAAATTACCTTTACTTTTTTTTCCTAATGTTTATATTTTTGTGTTACAAAGCAGAATATTTGTCAAAGAAGCGTTGTCAGGGTATTGGTAGAAACAGTTGTGTCTCTAAATTTCCTTTGGCCTGTTCATGCACTTCAGTGTTAGAAGTTGACGTTTTATTGCTGGAAATACAGTGTAAATGTGAGCAGTAGTACATCATTTCTGGTTATACAGGAGGTTAGAGCTGGAGTCTTGGGGTGGGCAAACTGCATGCTCAGAAATGTGTTTGTGAGAAATACATTTGAAGGAAATTGTTTGGCTTCAGAGTCAGTGGTTGCTGGTGTGCATAGTTCTGTCTCTAATTGGGAAAGGTATGGGGTGTCCAGTCACAGACTCCATCAGCATGGAGGCACTAAGCCTGCTTTGTATTCACCCTCTCGCTCTGCCGGTGGCTGTGTGAAGCCTGCCCGGGGGCTGTTTACAGTGCACCTCTGAAGCAGAATCCTAATTTTGGTGACTAATAGCCAGAGCATGTGGCTCCAGCACCCCCCTGGCTGGCAGCAGGCTCTGCCCTGGTTGTGAATGTAGTTAGGTGGCCCCCAACTGTTTACAAGACAGCAGAGGTGAGATCTTTGATTGACAAGTCAGAAATGCATTAGATCATTCCTCTGCCAGTCTCTGGTTCATGCTGTTAAAAATGTCAGCCTCTCCAAGTTTGAATGGCAGCCCGAGGGCCTCAGAAGCTTTTTGTTTTCTGAGATGGAAACACAAATTGGATGTGTGCCTGAGCGCTTCATCCTGGGCTGTAATTTCATCTTTTAGCTAAGAACCACAAGGTACATGAGCAAAGCACCCTGTAAACAATAATACTGGGGAAAAAAATAAACAAGGTCGTGTTTCTGGTACGTTGATCCACTGGTGTCCTGACCTCTATCACGTTGAACATCTCCACTCTGATTGCTGTTCCCTTTGGCATTACAATGAGAGGAGATAGACTGACACAGGAGGCAAAGATTTAAAGTTGCAGTGCTGTTGCACATTCCTTGTATTGGCTATGAAATATTGAACTGCCACAATGTGACACCTGTTTTTTTCAGCAAAGTTTCTTGTTGGAGGTGTTCAGCAGTAGTCTTTTCTGTTTTTCCTCATTTTACCACCTGGCAGGAGCAATTATAAAGGCATGAGAGACGATAAAAAAGGAGCAGAAATGAAGCCAAGTCGCATTTTTGTGATTGCCTCCAGCCCCATTTGTAGCTCAGGCTTTTGGGAGCTTCATTGTAGGAACACCACAATGGTTAGCTTAGCTGGAGATATCTTTAAATAAAGTGCCCAGTGACTACAGAAGAGCTTTCTTGAACATTTTTAGAATTTATCCCTTTATCCCCTCTTTAAATCTGGTGATGTTGTCTGGCTGGGTGATGCTGGGGAGCCCACCAAACTCAGGGAGTTGCCCAGGGTTGTGCTGCAAGATCTTAGCTCATGGGTAGTAGCAACAGCAAGAGATATTTTTCTCCTTTCAGGCAAAGAAATGAAGGGGACTAGAAAGAAATCTTTCTTTGTGGATCAGTGGGATGGGTTTGGTTGTTTTTTGTAGCACATCACTAATTTCTAATTACATTGAGTAATTACATTTAGTAACAGAAATTGGCATTTGTTCTGCACCCATATTGATCCTCAGAAGTTCCATGTGCTTTTATTAGCTCTTTAATCTGAGTATCAAGAAGTGTGACAGTATTTCTCACTGAGAAATACCACCTCAGTGTTTCCAGGACAATGATTAATTTAAACTGCATCGTAGCTACAAGGCCTCCCCCTCCATCAGCCTCGGTAGTGATGGTCCGGTTACTATTAATGTGCTTTTCTCGCTAAGGTGAGGGCAAGGTTTCTAGCACACCAGCACCAATATGACTGTTGCGTTTAAAAAATGAAACAAATGAAACAAAACTCATCCGAGTTTTCCTTCCTCCCTCGTTGGGAGTCAGGAAGGTGTGTAAAGCCGTAGTGACAAACGGCATATGCAGCGCCGCGTTGGAGGCATACAGGTATCTTTAAAGCTAGCTCCGGTTCCTCAGGATTGCGAACATCTGCTTGGAGGTATTGTGGAGCTGCACAATGCACTAATTGAATTACTCTTTTCTGGAGTTGCAGGCTGCGCTAATTGAATTAGAAGGCGGCTGTGCGTGTGCGCGCTCGGCGCGGGCGCGGCGCGGGGCGGGGGCCGGGCCATGGCGCGGACTGTGCTGCGCTCCCCCGGCCGCGCCCGGAACTGCAGCCCGGGGCTCGCCGGCCTTTGCTGCTTCAATCGCATTGCAGCGACTCTTCCGTGCTGCCCCAAAGCCTGCATCTTTGTCCCTTTCTGTGCAGAAAGGAGGCTCTGAGGGTGCCCCGCTCCAAGCCCCTCGCACCAGTCATAGATGGTCCAGTGCGTTTAGAACCGGCCTAGTCCCTGTAAATCGCCCCGTTATCACTTTAGATTTGGTGCCTGGGAGGACTTTAGAGGATGCCGGTGGCACAAGATCGAGTTGTACCTATTTGTGCACAACTGGCAAAAAGATAACACCAATGATTTTAATTTAAAAATGCAAATACAGTATTTTACAATAAATTTGCAGAAGTCATGAAATACTTTCTTACCTGCATCTAAATTTAAGCAGTGTTAGAATTCAGTCACTCTTAGGAAATATACAGAGGTAGTTCTGAATAATTCTGTATAAGGAGAAGAAAATGAAATATTTGTTCTCTGAAATAAGGTGAACACACGCAAAATTTCAGAGAATCAACCCACTCTCAGTAGAAGAGCACTTGCTAAATTTTAAAATTCATAGCTTGAAGAAGTACTTTGCTACACTGCGTCGGATAGATTTCAACTTATTTCCTCTGTTTTCTGTTGGCTATTACTTACATAGTCTGTAAAAATACTCAGATATTCTCTTTCCTGTATTCTTTCCTCTACAGATAACCAGCTGACTCACTTTTCCATAAAATCTCAGCTATTTTCACTCAGTTTTATCTGTGTTTGGTAGGTCATTCTCATAAACATAAACCATATCAGAGACAAGATAGTATTTATTTTGCTTTAATGGTTTCTTATATTTTGTTAGATTTGAAATAAAAATAATTTGCTAGAATACTCTGCAAACTAAGTAAAATTAAACTGTCCTTGTGAAAATACGTAGCAAATATTCTGTGATATGCATGATTCTTTTTTATGATGTTTGTATACTTGCCCTGTGTCTGGTGATGTTAAACAGGGCTTCTAATTACCACTAAGAATTGGCAAAATTGCTACTAAAGTTATTTAACAACCAGCTGCCCCTCAACATAAAATGCAGATTTTTTGTTAAATAGATGAAACAGGTTTTTGTTGCTTTTTGAGGAGAATTCCCAAAGAAGTTTGTACTTTGCGAATTCTGGGTTTTGGATTTTATTTATGTTTGTAGTTGTTTCTCTGTAACATTTTTTAATATATTTCCTTATTTAAATATATGTGTATGTGTGTGTATAAGTACAAAAAACTTCAGGATTTCAGTCTTCTTGGCTCCTTTTCTACTCAGTCAGGTAGACTGGTTCTAGTAGCCATTGTGAATGAAATAGCCAAGTAACTCATTGATTGTACCCAAGTATTTATTTAGGGCTCATTTCTAAAGTTCTTAAATGGCTACCAATATAATTTGGTACCATTGTGGAATTTTCCAAATTGTGTCTGTGTATAGCAAGATCAACCATCGCTTTTTGCCTACCTTCTACAAAAAATCCCTGTGATTTATTCCCTCAAAATACAACCATATATCCAGCGAACAAAGGAAGCAACTCTTCATTCAGCCAATAAAGCTGCATACACTTCTACTCTTTCAGGAATATACCTTGCCCTTCTATCACATCTTTAGAGTAATAAACTGTGCAGCAACCCTTTGATGTAGGTAATAACATTTGACCTTGCAACACAGTACGTTCCCTTGTGCAAATGAAGACAAACTTAACACGATGTTGTGGTGGTTGTTCATTAAAAAAACCCAAACACACACACACACAAAATTAGTGTGTAGGATTACACACTTATATCCAGTGCCTTCTTTTGGTAAGTCAGAAGTGAAGATGGTTGTGGTGAGATTGTCACCTTTAAAATAATGTGAGAGTGAATTTGGTGCTGCCTTAAGAGGCTGTAAATGCGAAAGAATCTATTCCATCCAGTGTATAGAGTGCTTTTAAAATCAATCTATTTCTAGAAACTAAATTGTCCTGGGACCAGCTCTTGATATAAAAATTCATAGAAACCTGTTTTTCCGAGTGTGGTAACTTCTTGCCATAGTGCTGTAGTGTTAGAATTCACATTGGCCAGGTTGTTCTGTAAATTAAACAGTGACAGCTTCCCTCGGGGGAACAGCCAATGTATTTATGATGATGTGCTGATTACACAAAATACACTGCAAGCAGAAAACAGCTGCAGAGAACAAACCTCTTAAAAGAATACAATTACAAATAGCACCCTCAGTATTTCTAGTGGTGAGAGGAAAATACAGCATGCTAATGCAGGCTTCCAGTTTGCTTCCAAAGAAGAAAAGAGATCTACAAAGAGGAGGCTGAAGTATGGTTGGATGCACACACAATGCCAATGTGGAGCAGCACATAATCCCCTCCTGAAGGTGAAGGGCAAGAACACACCTCAGGCCTGCTTTTTAGCTGTCCTTGTTGCTTAAAATTCCTGTGACGGCAACTCCAGCAACACTGGCTGGTGAGGTGTTGGGGCTCTCTGGCTTGTTGGTGTTTTGACTGCTGTGGTTCATACCCTGTGTCCTGGTTAAGAGCTGAGATGTGATTAGATGACTAATTTGTGCTACCAGTATGACCATTATGAAGTAGATCATGGGAGATAGTATAGGGGTAAAAAAAAAGGCCCTGGTTTAAAGCTGAGCTTTTTTTTCTGCTAATTATTGCTTTGAGGGAACTTTTGGAAATAAATTCCAGTTGTTGTTTGCAGGAGCCTGCAGCCTTTTGTTTTTAAAAGGTTCCTGTCTTGTACAGTCCAGTTTAGGGTAAGATGAAACTTGAAACATAATATTACTGGAAGATAATGGAGGTGGGACTGTGATTGTAAACTCAGGACACAGACACATGAAGAGAAAAAGGTCTTTAGCTGGAAACGAGGAATGAGAAGTAACTGGAATTGCTTTGTGTAGTGTGGCTGTATGCAAGAGAGTTGTGATAAGGACCACTGTGGTGGGATTTTCTGTGAGGGCTTTTTGCAAATGAGAAGTACATGGCAGTGGCAGCTCCCACAACTGCTAATGCCTCACTTTGGAGGGATGCAAAAGCAAAAAACCTCCACAAATCCACAGCATATTCTTTTTTTTGTTTGAGTTGATCTGTCACACTTAAATCGTTAAAATATAACATTCTACTTTTGGCTATGCCGTGTATGTGTGTGGGAGAGTGAAAATACAGAGAATGCCCTTTTGATCCACTTTTTCGGAGTCACTGATGGATAAGAATGATGACTTAAAAGTCTGGAATTACTGGTGTTTCTATCTTTGTTATGTTCTGGGACTGTATCAATAAAACATATTTCAGGCAAAAAAACTACCTTTTTAAAATGAAGAAATGTTGTCCTTTCAACATACAGATCTGATTTTAGAGCAGATGAGCTAAAAGCATTGGTACTCTAATTTGGAAGGACTTAATTCACTAGCTTTGAAGAAGTATCAGGTTTTCCAGCTATGGATTGCTGGCTTGTACTAATAGACTGTTATTCATCTGTCTGTATTTTCTTTAAATCGTTTTTGAGCTTGTGTGTGTTGTCCTGCTCTGCTTACATGTATCCCATGTGGCAAGAGGGAGTTTTGTATAATCACCCTGCTTTAATCAATAGAATAATTGATAAACCAGATAAGATTTAAACTGATTACCTCCCCGAGTAGAACTCCCCGAGGGCCTTGGACTCTCTTAATTTTGACATGTATGTTGTGTACCCCGTGGATGAAGTGCAGTTTGAATTATCTGTTTTTATTTGCTTAATGATGGGGAGGGTGTTAAAGTCAAATGTTTAATTAACCCAGCAATGGGCTGCGCTGTCACTTACACACACATCCAGCTGATTGAGATATCTCACCGAGAATACTGAATAGGAATGATAATGTGGCACTGAGACGGAAGATTGCTTTTTCAATCCATTTGCTGGGTCACTGCTTTGAATGTCTTACTGGATGAAAGGCATTCAGCCTGGAAAAAAAAATTCAGCATTTAAGTACATTTTGTTTTCCTGGCCCCTTTCCACCAAGAAGTTAAATAAAACAGATATGCTGTAGGTTTAATAAGCCATTCATGTTGTAGCAAAAAAGCTGCAACTACTGGATCTCAAATAGGCGGTGGTCTAGAGTTGTATCATTTCCTATAGGAACAAAATGTTTGCCAGCCCCAAGGTATCTGAAGGTGAGAACCTATGTGCATCTTTATCTTTCCTTCTTTGGCTGCTTGGCTACTCACCCTATTTGATGGTCTCTAAATCATGTTCAACTCTTTTCTTACCCAGTGCAATGAAATTTAAAATAATACTTTATAACTCCTAGTTAAAGAAAATGGTGTTGTAGAGTTGGAATTATTTTACAGCGGTAGAACCTAGTAGTGAGTTGTTAAATTTAAATATTGCAGGAGGGGCTGTTGTGTTGCCAAATTTGCTCTGGCCAAATCAGGAGAACCCAAGGGTTTGTTTCTTGGGTGGCAGCTGTTCAAAGGCTGCAGTGTTTGCTAGCCAAACATTATAATGTGCAGTGCCTAATCTGTAACTTTCAATTCTTTTATTAGAAGATTATAATTTTTTTTTGCTTAATTGATTGAGCAATCACGCCTATTTTTCATATCTGCAGTGAGGTTTTTCAACAGCACTGTATGGAGGTAAACACACCCTGTATTGGAAGCTAACTAAATTTGCCTCATAGCCCAGTGGTGTGATTGATGCTGCTTGTGATAAATGTAGCTCTGGAAGCTTGAAAAAGCACCGAAGCCTGACTGTATGGACTAATTACTACTGTGAGGCACATTGGGGAGGTGGAGCTGTGTTATCCACACTGCTCCATGTTGACTCCATAGGTACTTTGAACCTGTTCCAGATTGAGAACCAGGTACCTTTGGCTGCAGAGTCACCTGGCTCACAGTGTCAAAGATCTGGGTGCCTCCAAATTCGGTGGTGTGGACAGTGTGCTGTGACTTCCCATCAGTCTGACACTGCAGTGACATCACTGAATCCCCATTTCTTAACAAGTGAGCTGCTTTAGGGGAGAAATTGTGCCTAAAAAGTTAACAAGTTTTGTTCCCCTATGCTGTCATTTTTACTTTGGATAACTTGTGCATCACGTTTTTGTTTTGGATCTCATTTTCCCCTTTCCTGCAATAAAAATAAGGAAGGAAAAAACAACAAGTAAAGCAAAAAACAGTACTGTGAGATGAGGATTGTGTGGTTGATTTAGGTGTTTGGGAGTGAGAATGCCACAGGCTCTGAGGAAGGGATGTGATGACAAGTGCAGGTATTTTGTCCATTTGACAGGAAAGCTCAGAATGAGAGGTTTTGGAAAGGGAAAATTATAATAATAAGTGTAGGTGATGACCAGGAATGAGAGGGGAGGGGGTTTTGTGGTCAGGCCAGTGAGATGGCATTGGTTCTTCTAGAGAAATAGCTTTAAAAGTTAGAAAATAGTGCTTGAAGAAGGATGATTCCTATATAACTTAGATCAAAGTTACAAGGTGCTTATGTAGCTTGAGTTGCAAGATATCAATATAACCTGATTTATCTATATAACCTGATATCAATATAACCTAAATAATGACTTTTTATATATCTATATAACCTGATACCTATATAATCTGAATCATAGCTTTTTATACCCATATAACCTGAATTATAACTTTTATACCTATATAACCTGATATAAATAACTTTTGATACAATGTAATGGCTAGTATATGGTTAACTAGTTGCTTAATGCTGAATAGACAAAAAAGAAGAGAAAACCTTGCCGGGGGATAGAGACAGATAAGTGTAGTATTAATGAAAAATTGGCAAGTGCAAAGCCAGTTAGCCACAAAACAAAGAATTTAGGCTGGTTAAGACCAGACAGACCAAGGAACACTGTAACTGTGCTTGTTCCAAAGACAAAGTTGAAAAGTTCAGATGTGAAGAAGACCATGGAAGCCTTCATCAAAGGCCCCTGAGCTCCCCAAGTTGGGTGGCACAAGCGCAGTGCAGCAGAGCTGTCTGATAACCACGAGCTCATGTGATGTCAATCAGTTCTGGCACCTGTGTGATGATGTTGGAGTGACACAGTGACACGAAGCAATGCTCATTGTGTAGGTGTGGCACAGCACTGGGCAGAGGTGGGTGAATTAGGGAGATATCCCCCTCACCATCAGCGCTGCAAGAAACAAATTCCTGCTCTGTAGACATCAGTCTGTGAGGGTTTATTTCCAGCCTATCTTTTGGGCATCACGGACATGAAATCTGCAGCAAAACTAGACACTTTTACAACTGATTCCTGAGAGCACTTGCAGCTCCTATGCAGATGAAGCTGTAATAAATATTGTACAAAGAAAGTTAAGCTGTGTCTAGAGAATTTTAATAAATAAAAAAGTTTTTTAAAACTCTCCCTGGATCCAGTAGCTCTTGCTAACTGCAGTTAGTACAAGAAATATGTTTTTGGCATGTATTTTGAATTTTGGCTTATATTCTGAGCCTGTGAAAGCTGACTTTGTGCTGTCCCCCCCATCCTACATGTAGGGGAAAGAAATCAAGAAAACATCTTATTCCAGCATACAAAATTACTGATAAAAGCCTACAATTCATGAGCATGGGAGGGAAAAATGCTGTGAACTGTGAATAAGAGTGTATAATTTCTAACTTTAGTACTTTTGCACTCTGGGATGAGTGTTGAAAATGAATTTTTGTGGAAAGAATGTAGCAAAATGAAAGCAACAAAGAAGAGAGAGCCAAGCCTGGATTGATTCAGTTCCTTTCTAAAAGGCTTCTGTTGCATGCAAAATCCTTCTTCCTGAAGTATGTGTGGCACAATTCAGCAGTCTGGCAGAAAAATTTAACCCCAGCTGAAACTGTTATAAAGGAATTTTAACATGAATTTAAAAGATGGGAGAAATTACTAATGTTGCCCTGAAGAATAGAAAGGGAAGAATATTGTTTTGTTCAATACGAGGAGCAGATGTACAAGGGTAAATCAGTAGGAAGAAGCAAACTAAAGCATAGAGATAATGATATTCAGAACAAGTCCTGACACCAGTCTTACATAAGTGATCTGGTTGAATATTTGAAAGTATATCCATATTATGTGTGTTGTAAGGTTAATTGGGTGTTTTCTGCCATGCTTTTTTGGGAATGTGGGCTTTCTGTTCCTTAAAAAGATGTAGATGGCTTTGAACTACATAAAATTTTGGAGTACAAGATGTACACTATAAAATAATGCATAGAAAGTGCTAGCTATAAAAACATGTGTATACCTGTGAAGGTGCTGATCAATTTGTGCTATTTAGGAAAGAAAATTCCAAAACAGACCTGGCTGTGAAGAAATGCAAATAATAAAATTCAACTAGAGGTCCTTGAGGCTTCTTAAGCTCTAACCTTGTTATGAGGAATGGGGAAGTCAAACTGCCTAATGCAGATGTCTGTGAGTTACAAAAATAACCAGATGTCCTGATTAGCAGAAGCAAATGTTCTTCCCTTAATCCACGTGAAATTATATTCAAAGGCTCTCCGGATGTAATGTGTGTGTAAATAAGGGACCAACAAACATTGGAATAGAAAGAGCCATTGGCCAACTAGCTTGCAAAGCTTGAAAGATTGAATATTAAAAACAAATTTGCCACTGCTGACTCTCTTAAATTCACAGAACAGAACTGTTAAGCAGGGCTGCTTCCTGGGAAACATGGAAAGCCTGTTCTCATTAGCTATTCTCATTCTTTCTCTCTGTGTTGAAAAATACGGATGAAATGAAACCAGCTTTTTAAAATTCCCCTAAATGACTTGTTCCTAGCATCTGTATTTTGGAGGGGAGTGGTGGTGGTGGTGATTTTTTTGTTAGCTACAACTAGATTTTTGCTGTTCGAAATGCATCTGTTCATCAGATCTTTGATATTTGTGCTGGGTTCTGGTGTTTTAATGTTAAACTGAATTTACTGTTCTAGTAATGTGGACTTCCCACGCCATTAAATTACCCTTTATAGCCAACAAGTAATTACTAAGTTAAAGAATGTCATAAGAGGCTTTTCTGTATGTTATGAAATTCTGTTATCAAGTCTTGTTACTTTGAAAATTTATATTTTTCCAATTATTAATTCGAATGAAAAATTAAGAAAACCATGAAAGATCCATTCCACAGATGTGAAAATCAGAATCTTGCCCTGGTTGTTGAAACTTTTATCATCATCATCAGTGTTAACATGGAGGCAGACCAAATTGGGACTTGTGTGAATATGAATGTATGTGTCTGGTCAGAGGTGTGGTGTTGTACTTCCCATTTTCACTGCTGTCAGAGATTCAGTTTTAAGAATTTAAGTTTTAGTAGGTACCTGAGCTGCTTGGGCATGAATTTCAACTTGTAAATGTTCCAGGTGGGGGGTGAAGTCTTCACCCCCATCACAGGGCATTTATAAATGTATTGGAGGATAAAAAAGCACCATGCTTCTATGCAGCTAACAAGATAATAGATATAATAAACAGAATAGACATGTGCATGCCAGTCTGTAAAGCAGACACTGAACTGGAAGGCCTTTTAGTTTATTCCTTCTCTTTTTCTGTTATCAGTCAGTGCAAGGCAAGCTGCAGATTCTCTGCCCCCCCGTCATTCTAATGCTCAGCCAAAATCCCTTGCAAAAGTACCATTTAACTTTAAACTTGTAAGAGCTGGGAAACTTGTCTGTGCCTTCATTCCAGGCTGAAGTCACCCCCTTGTGCCTACACGTTGCAATTTATGGTGTTCTCTAAAAGGATCTAATCTTGGTGAATGTTCAGAGCAGCAAATGCCGAGGAGGAATGGGGTCTGATACTTATCTCTGCATTTTCATTGCTGTGGATCTCCCTGTGTGTTATAGCTGTCATTTTTGTTTTATCTACTGAACAGCAGAGAATTGCCTTCAAACTTGCAGCTTTCATACTTGTTTTTCTCAAAGAGCACTACCAATCCTAAGGACTGGTTTTATATATTGTAGTGACTGGCCAAATAAGTGTGAATTGGGATGTTTTGGACCTCATGATTGGAGAAAAAGGAGAAACTATCCTTACATGTTTTTAGTATATCTTAGACACTTTTGTTTTTTAACAGTAATACTGCTTCAGGCTGACACTGGCTATGCCAGGATTCATCCTAGCACTGTTTGAAATGGCTGAGATATTTATAAACTGACAGACAGCATTTATAAAATGAGGATGCTGACAGTCCCTTAACGATAACAATGGACTTGGACTCATCTATCACTTACAGAGGTTATTGGAAAGGGAACATAAGGCTTCTGTGTGCCTCTGGTCTTAGACTGGCACTTATTTCCACACATAGCTCTCCCTTTTCAGTCCTCTCTGGCTGACATTGGCATTAGGCAATTACAGCTAATTTCTCCATACCTTTACCTGATGATGCTTTGTCCTGTTTTCTGCAAGACAACTAACTTTGCAGCACCTTGGAGCAACACCCTCATTTTCCTAAATTCCCTCCTCCTAAACAAGAGGAACATCCTGACTTCTGGCAGGCTGCTGGCTTGAATTGGGAGGGAAGAACAGTGTGCCCTGATTGACAGACTTAACCCAGGGCTGGGCAGGGGTTAAACAGGCCTTCTGCCTCCTTTTACTTTCATACAGCACCAGTCTGCAGACAGAATGCTGATGTACCTCTTTATTCAGTGGCTCCCTCTTGACTGAGAGAGTACCCTTCTGTCCTTGGTGAGGAGGACCAAGTGCAGCGCAGGGACACTTCCAGGAACATGAAAAAGGATGTCAGTTATTTTCAATTTCTGATAAAATGCTGTGTTCATTCAATGCACTTAGGAGCTTAAGGGTCAGGTCATATCAACAGTTTGCACTGGAAAAGGAAAAATGCACTATTTCACTGGTGTGTGCTAAAGCATCTATTTTAATGTGGCAGCAGAAATACTGAGACAGCTATGTCTGGCATCCAGTTTGCCCTTGGAACATTTACTCTACTCTAACTGTTTGCACACTGTGTTCCCACTGTATTATTTGCTTAGAGACCTGAAATACCCAAGTAGATTTCCTACATGCGGTTGGATCTGCTGATACCACTAAAAGCACACTCTGCACACCCAGGCTTCTGTTCGAACTGATGTATACGCACGCAATGGCTGGAGCGAGACTTGATTGGCTTGAGGGGGTCTATTTATCAGGGAACTCGATTAAAATACAGACTGCACATGACATCAAATTTGTAATCATTTTTCCACAGCAAGCAAGCAAGCATTTTCTGTATTGGATGCAGGTGTTTAAAGCAATAGTGTGTTTTAAGGGCCAGTGCAGCACAAATTCTGGCCTTTGGGATAAAGACAAGTGTTTTGCCTGCATAAACAATATATTATTTTTTTTTCCCCTCCCCGAGGTCCACACACACCTAGTTTCCCTCAAGCTCATCATCTCTGTCAGGTTAATCAATAGGCACCGTATGGCAGAGGGTCAGTAATCAGTGTCATCGTGCCTTTAAATCGTGTTGAAAATTTGCTTAAAGCCTGGGCCAATTAACATCGAGATGATGAATGGATGGGTAGATGGGAAGAGCCTGGCGCTCAGGGGCTTTGTGAGAAGGAGATGCTCAGCTGTTGAGCAGCAGACACCAGCGAATAAAATCAGCCATTCATGTGAGCTCAGTCCACCCACTCTTAATGATAATGTCAATCTAGCAAAATATATACACATTGGAGTTGTCATGAGTTCATAAATCAAAGGAGTTTGTCAAAGGCATTCAGATTAACGAGGCAGCAGCAATAACAAGTCAAATTTGCATAGAGAATTGCCCGAATCTCAGTAAATTATGATCCTGTTTTTCATTTGATTATTTGCTAATGTCTCAAGAGGGAGAATGATTATATTAGCATGCAAAATCTACTCCAGAAGTAGAAATCCGAGGTATAGCAGACCAGCACACGATGACAATTAATCAGTTTCTGCATACTAGCATAAACACGCAAGGCCCAGAAATGAACTCCTTTTTTATTATTATTTCTCCTTGCTACTGATCCAAATGGTTCAGCTTGACAGAGACTTTATATTGCTTTAACAGTGTTCTGAATTGTGCCTGCAGGCAAGACATAGTTATGCAGCTATAACCAACCTATCCATCTGCCAACCAGATTGGAATTCTCCTATCCAAGGCTTCCATTAACCCCCACTGACAGCTCCAAACAGGATTAAGAATTTGAAAGCATAAAAAATAGTTGTGCTCTTCACATAGACACACGCTTCTCCCCCACCCCCACCTCCATACACTTGGAAAAAAGGCTGTGTCTGTACTCTTTTATAATTAGTGCAGGGCAAAACAGCATCAAAGAAAGCCTCCCCCATTTGGCAGGGGTTTGATTTCCACCATGAGTGAGGCGGTACTAAAGGTAGCTCTGCCCAATTGGTAGTCCCTGGGAGTGCATTTCTCCATGTATTATATCTCATTCCCAGCAGTGTTTGCTGGGCTGTGTACACAAAATACTGCATGTCATCTCCTGTCAAATGCTTCAGTCTGGGGATTTTGTATGCATTGTAGCATGTTGTGTTTAGTGGTGGAGGAGGCTTCATGGGGAGAGTTAAATAGTAATAATTTTGTAGTGGTCTTTAAGACAACCTGCCATGGAGTTATATTCTGTTAATTACAGGCTGAAGTTTTAAATGCAAATCAGATTTAAAAGGATCTCATTACAGGCAGTAGCCATTTTAGGAAAAATGAGCTATGGAAGGCAGAGCCCCTTTGCAGGAATCTTCTGTTAGAGACAAATTTTCAAGGTTACAAGAACTATGAGCTTGGGTTTCCTGACTTCTGTTCTCAGTATTTCCCCTGTCATTGTGTGACCTTGGGAAAAAAAAAATATAAATTATTTTACCTGGAAAGAGGGTGTGCTTTGGAGACTTCAGGATCTAATCTTGCCTGTATTTGTTCAAAAGAAGAGACCCTTGCAAGCACAAATGCTTTTAGCTAGTTCAACTTTGATCAAGAAGGCTTGCCTGTGGGAAGTAAAAATTTTCCCTGGTGGAAGGGAGTTTGTATGGCTTTTCAGCTTTCCATGTGCACTAGTTTTCTTTGCTTCTTTCTCCCTAGCAAATTCCATCATTCCCCTACTATATATGAAGTACAGTTGCTGCAGATCTTTAATATTCCCAGTGAGTACACCCAGCTTACCGTCTGGATACCAAATGCTTCTTTCCAGGTCTGTGCCCGGGACGTGCATTTCAGTAACCACGAGAGGGTGCTCAGAGCGGTTCCTCCCTTTGTCTGCCTCTCCTGTGGCCGAGAGCATCGCTGGAGTCCTGCTGAGACAAACCTTATTCTGACCTCGCACATGTTTATCCCTCCTCCCACCTTGTTCAGCAAGGAGAAATATATAGATGTACCGTCTCAGTCGATTACGTTATGCTCTTCCCTTGGCCATGGCTAAGTGTTGCCCTGTCAAGTGAAATTCACTTCCATGCAGCTGCAGTTAGTCCTGAAATATGCAGGGTCCTGTAGCTGCACCTGGATTGATAGGTTTCCTTTTCCTGAGAAATGAGCGGGAGTTATAAACATCTGTGCTTTTTCTTAAGTGTAATGCTTTCCAGTCATTCTGTCTTCACCAAGCGTAACTTACTTGCCGACAAAAGTGCATGAGCAGCGCTCCTCTTTAATAGTCTGCTATCGGAGCTGCTGTGTTGGTGCTGTAGAATGGTGAGACGCCAAGCTGTGAACCACCATATGCACTTGGCAGTCTTTGTCTGGTCTTTGTTCAGCCAACCTCTTAGCCTTGCCACCTATAAAGATAATGAATGCAAAATGGTCCTCTGCTTGCTCTTAAAATTAGATGCTCAGCTTAAAGAAAAAGTAGATAACTTGATGCTTTGCAGTAACTAGAAATTTCAAAATAAGGGCTAACAGTTCACCAGCAGTTCCTGCTTTTTGATGTTTCTGTGAGGGAGGATCTTCAGTGGCTTTGAAAGGTGAGAAGAATGTAAGATTTCGCTTTCCAAGAGAGATTAGTTGGAACGGGGAATCATTCTGACACTTACTGTAGGGAAGGGGGTGGATGTTGAAAATGAATCCAGAAGTACTAAACAACCCCTTTACCCTACAGCCACAACAAAATGCATTTCCTTTAGTAACTCGCCTCAGGTTCTTAATAGGTTTCACTCTTGATTTTTTTTTTTTCCCCAAATCACAAAAATTAAAATCCTAACTTGAATGAACCACTTACTAAACTAAATTTCGTGAGCAGAAAAGAGCAGCTTTAATGTCTGACCTTCCTTTTTGCATATATGCGATTCTAGCTTGTATGTTTTTATGATCACAGTTCTTTCAAAGCAGGATTTAATGTAATAACGTGGTCCTGACTGTGACCTCATACAAAAACTTTTAGAAGCTGCCATCTTACAGTGATTTATCAGGCCTGTTTAGGATTGATTTCCATTATAAAACCCTGGTTACAGCATTCCAAATGTCATTGTGCCTTATAGGTTCTATATCTTGTTTTAAAAAAAAGAATTCAAAATCACTACTTGGTCTGCAAGCCTAGATTTACTCCTGACCACCAGTTTATGACATCCCAAGTGTGGTTTTTCTGTTGTGTTCCTCTCCCTCCACCCGTTGTCTGTCATTTCTCAGCAGCTGCTGTCCCTGCCCTGTGTCCTGGCTGTGCCTTTGGTCCCGTGCTGTGCAGCGCTGCAGTGGGCACAGGCTCCGCTGTGCTGCTGCTGGCCCTGGGCTGCCACTGCTCTCCCAGCCTGCTCCTCCCCTGCCAGCACATGCCACTTGTGTCTCCTGAGGTGCTGGGCTGGAAGCTGTCTCTGTGAGAAGCCAGGCAGAGCCGTGCTCAGCAAAGGACAGGTTATTTGGGAGACAGATGCAGAATGCAAACTTCTGCTGTAATAGACACAGTCCTGAGCTTGTGTGCAAGTAACTGGAAAGCCACCCTTTTCCTGGCAGAGCTCTCCCTAGGCAGTTTTTCTGCATCTCTTTAAAACCTGTTTAGTTGCTCACTACTGAATGTGTGGGAATGTGGCCTAAGGCTATGAATACTGTGGTGATCAAACTTATTTTAGATGTGTGTGTGGGATTCCCCCAAGCTGGCTGTCATTTCTCCCCGAGTGCAGTAGCTGAACCTGTGCGAAGGAATGCCGTCTTCCAGAATAGCTGACTTTGGCAGTGAGGTCAGGATTCTCCCCACTGTATCCAGCAGTTTTTAACCAAACATTTACAAGAGACTGTTCATGTCCTGATACAACTATAGTTTGTCTTTAAACCAAGCAATATTTGGTTTTAATCATGACAGTAGCATGACAAGTTTCCTGGTTGTATTTTTAACTCATGCTGGAAAAGCCCTTGCATTTCTTGTCTACTTCCTCTTGTCTGACTGATCTTTTTTTTGAAGGTGGCAGCTTACATTTTGGAGAATCAATCTTTCTAGAAATCGTACATATATGTGGAGTGAGGCAGCAGGAGAGAAAAACACAGCTGTATTATCATACACAACCTACACAAGGTTTGGGGGTGTTTTTGGAAGGATTCCCTGACAATCTCTTCTGCAAGAATTTAGCTCCACCATAATTTCTCTATTACTTTAGGCAGCCAGGCAGACTCAGTGCAATTAGTAATTGTTAGGCAGATTAAAAACATAGTGGCACAGAGAACAACAGTTACATCTATTAACAACCTCTTGTTTTCAACAGGTTCCACTCTTTTAAATGGTTATTCTGGGGGTTCAAGAGCACCAGTGTTGCCATGCTGATTGAACCACCATTGCAGCTTTTGGAAGTGGTTATTGGTAGTTTCAGAAAAAATCCCCAAAGCATGGGCTTCTTCAATAGATACCTACACAGTGTTGCATTGTTGTGTTGAGGAGGAGAAATTCTTTCTCTGCCATAACAAGCTGTTTGGCATAAAAGTACAAGTTAGCCTCCAGTATGTATATATGTAAAATGCTACAGCCTGTGCAGGAAAAATATTGTTTCTTTCTCCTCACAGGGTAATATTAGGGATAAGAACTGAATTAAAGCTTACTTTCTTTCACAGAATTCCTCTGAGAGAGAAGACTGTAATAATGATGAGCCCCCTAGGAAGATCATTCCTGAGAAGAATTCACTTAGACAGGTATGTGATCAGTCTCTTTAAAAATGCAATAAAACTTTCTAGCTATTTGAATCCTTAAATGCTTCTGGAAGCTGAAGTCTGGCTTGTGCTCATGGAAATCTTTTATTTTCTTCTTTGAAGTCTGAGCAAGTCACATTGTACCCAGGAAAATCAGACATAGAGATTTAGCTTTCAGGGGAGTTTGATGACTCTGAAGAAATCTATGCTTCAGTATAGTTCAGTCAACTGTGACTTTAGTTTTACCTTTCTTCAGTTGGTGTTCATCAAGACCTCTTCAGCCTTGTCTTCCGTAATTGTTCCTGTCTTGTTTGAAGTATATTTTGCCTTGCCTTAGATCAAGACTCTCAAAATGTTGTACAACAATTAAACTTTTTATTGCCCTTGAAGGTAAATTTTCTTGGAGATGGTATCCAATTTAATAACCTGAAAAGTGACCTGGTCTTATTTCTTTTACATTCATATAAATTACTAATGGGTAAAAAGGAGAAAGGATGGTTGACTAAAACAATATTTCTTTGTCCTTTATATATAGTAAAGCAAATTCCTTACCAATTCAAAATAATTCCTTTTTTTTTAATCCCCATGGCCAACAAAGGGAGGCTGAAATATGCTTTCTGGGAAATTTAAGTTGAGGTTAGTGATTTCTGATCCATTTTCACTTTGGTCTTTCTTCCCACTGCAACCTTCAGGCAGCAGAAGCAAAATTATGTCCATGCCTTAGCTGCCTGAGGTTGCTGCCTGGTGTATCAGAGTGAAACCATTGGTGAATGTGACTTAAGTGAATACCCCAGGCTATAGATTGCAACAGCTGAGGAGTTGTTGCATTTCCTTCTGCATCTCAGCCACAGGAGCAGCAGCCTCAGGCAGAGGAATAAGATGGCACAATCCTGCCCCACATCAGCTATTTCCAGAAGTGGGTCATAGTAAAGGAAGACGTATCTTTTTGATACAGTGCACTTGTGCTTAGAGCCGTTTGGTTTGTGTGGTTGGTTTGAAGGGTTTTTTGTGTTTTAATAGGAGTGTTTGATTTTGTGGGAGGAGGTGTCATGTAAAGGACTGCATACATGTGACTAAGACAGGTCCATCTAACAGATGTAGTGCATGTAAGTCTTTTAGACATGAGGCAATATGCTGGCATAATGGCTAAGGTCCCGTTTATAGCTGAGAAGGATTACCTTGCAGAATTGATTAAATATGTTAGATGAAACTTAAACTGCTTCTGGCATTCAACAACCAATAAGAGCTGGAGGAAGAGGGCAATACTGCTCAGTCCCTACTGTGTATCCCCAGGAGAGGAAACAAGCTCCCCAGCATGCCAGAAAATCAGGGGGGGTTTATCTTAGAGTAATATTATCCATGGCATGCCATCAGGTTCGACAAGAGGTATATGATTCTTCTTCAAAAGAAGATTCATAGTAAGAGATGTTAATTAAAAAGGATCATTAGTTACTTATTTTTTGTGTCTTCTCATCACACCAAGTCCTTCCTCGTAATTATTGACTGAGAAAACAGATATTTCCAAACTGTATTATACAGATGAGGAAGGTACAGTTTCTGGAATTGGGTTTCCATTTTGTTATACCTCAATCTACAGAACTTTTCTTAGTGTCACAGGAAAGCTGTCTTTTCCCTCAGGCCCACAATTCATCATAATCAAGTAGATACCAGGAATAAAACTGAAAAACCACTTGTAGTGTCCTGAGATTTCACATTGGAAAGAATTCAATGGGCATTGTTTACATTGAAGATGGTTAGCTGTGTTGCAAAATATTGTTGAGACATTGTGTCAGTCTCCATCTTTGTGTCCAGTCCTTACAGTGACAGGTGCAGGACAAAATCCTTGGGTCTTTTATTGCTATCTAGGGCCTTTCTGTTGAGAACAGTATTTGTAAATAAATTCAAGATGTAGTCTTAGTCTTAAAGCAAGTGCCTCTTGTCTAGATCATAGGAGGTGGTTGTCCATGATTTTTTGCCTGTTATGGAGGGAATTCTGGTTCTTTGCATAGACAGAAATAAAGCTGTCTGAGCATTTTGAAAGCTCAGATTCTTCCTCCTCTCCATTAGCAATGGACAGGAGCAGTGGGAGTTTTCTGGGACTCTCATTCCAGAATTCAGACACATTTAGCCACATGCCTAAATACTCACAATCAATGAGTAATGCTTACTTGAAAGATCTAGATCTCCTACAGAAAGGTATGCAGAGTGACCGCTATGTCTTACATCTATCCATGCTTTGTAGAACCAACAAAATGTGACCTGCAAATGCTGTCAAAGCAATAATACACAAAAAATGCCTTACATTTTACTGAAAAGATGCTAACTTGGTAAATATTATGCTAACAGTTTCGTATTTTTTGTTCCTCCCGTGAGACTCCCTTAATATTTCATTATTGGGGAACATGGACCTGCATGCACAGAGAAATCGAGTGTATGGGGGTAGAAGAGGAGTCTGTTTATTTAAATGGTTCTTCCAGTGGATGTATCCTCATATTTAGTACTTTTTGATTAGTCTTAGAAAATTAATGAGATGCATCAGACCACTTCAGGGTAAGTACTATGTCTTGACATGTTCAGCTGCTAACAAGTTTAAGTAAAGGTGCGTTTCCTTTTCTTGCCTTGTTTGCAGTGCTGTTATGCAGCCTTAGCCATAACACTTTCTCAGGTGGGTTTGTGGATCAGACATACCAGAAGGTGGAGGTGCTGAGGAGGTGTAATGCTTACTTACACATCTGAAGTTGTGGGCAGGAGCTGAAGACACCCATTGCTCAGTGCTGTGGAACTCTTACTAAGAGAAATATCATTTTGCTGTTGATTAAAATGGTGAATGGAGATGGGTGTATTCAGAAGTCTCAACAAGTGGGGCAGTGTCCTTGAATTGCTGGAAGTGGAAGGCATGGCCACTGTTGGGTGCATGTGAGGGCAGCAAGGGAGGAAAGACATGGAGATTAGCACTGGGAAACTGAAGAAGGCAATGAACTTGACATTGTTTGCTGGAACAGTGAAAAGATCTAAGCTATGACAGACTTCGGAATATGGATGCAGACATTCAGTTTTTGTTGAGTGCTTGATCTGACAAAATTAAATTTTGAAGGGATAAACTGAAAATCATAGTATGAAAACAGACCAGAAAAAAAACAATGACAAGTGGCAAAAGTTTTTGGCAACTTTATTTAAGCTAACAAACGAATTTTCACACTGCAAAGTTATAAATTAATTTTAATAGGCTGATCCAGATGGTCCATTTGGAAAATGGATAGCTTGATCTGTTGAAAATTAAACTAAATTTATCTCTCTCATACTTCAAACTGAAGTAAGCGTGAGAAGAGTGCCCATTAAGTCCAGCTCATACAGATGGACCGGCAGGTCACACATGGGACTAATCTGATTCATTTTAAAAATAAATGCATGAGTTATTGAATCAGGTTCCTGTTTCAAGCCCTGCATGTGAGCGTGTGTGTGTGCTGCCCTTTCAAAGGGACTCGCAAATGCTTCAGTGCATTTTTAACCTGTGTGTTTCCATTTTAATTCAACTTCCTTGCCAAAAAACATAATTAGTTTTCAGTGCCTATCATTTAGTGTTAGACCCAAACACTAGATTGATTAGGTCAGCCATTTGTTATTTTAAGGGCTATGTCTCCATCCTTCATTTATGAAGAACATGAGCTCAATAGTCTTGGGGAGAGAGCCGGCCTTTAGAAACTGGGAAGGGGAAACTCTCTGGGGGCCCCTCCAGCCTTTTAGCTTCTGGGTGTTTTTAACAGAGCCATGAATGCAGATTTGTAAATTTATTGCAGTGCCATCTGTTTTTTTTGCAGGAACCGTATTATTGTTGGCTCGTATCTGTCTATTGTGGTGGTCACTCCCCGGGAGCTTGCCCTCATAGTCCTAAGGAAAGTGATGAATAGTGGGGGTCAACATGAATAGGTCACAGGGCAGCTGTCCAGGGCTGCCCTGAACTTGATTACCCTACTGGTTTTTAAAGAAGACGGGCACAATACTGGTTGTTTAAAACCCTCCCTCCCTTCTCTTCACTGCAGCAATAATGAAGTGCCTTTTGCTGCTGTGGTTCATCTGTGGGCGAAGGTGCCTTGTGGGGAAAAGCTGGCAGCAGCAAGGCTGCCACAGTGTACCTCCTGCAAACCTCACATTGGACTCTGCTGTCTTTCTGCAAGCTTCCAGATGGAAGTCTGGGGGAAAAAAAATCCCTGTCTGTTACCCCATTCAGACAAGCCCCTTAGCATTTTCAAGAATTCTCCCTCTTACGGTTTTGGCACAGAATATTACCTCAGTTCACTCTTTCAGACTTGAGATAATTTTCTAAAATTGCATGTAGCACCTAAAACGTGCTCTGGGCACTATTTCAAAATTAAAATAGGCACAGTCTCATCTTAAGAGTTTAAAGCCAATACTCAAGAAAACCATGAGAAGCAGAAAGTGGCTGAAGAAGGTAGAGCAAAGGGAAAACAAGAAGTAACAATTGTTAGTGGTTTACTTTCAATTGGCAGCCTCATCCCCCTGTTTAGGGCTCCTCTCCATGTGTATTTCTCCACTGCAAAAGTGTTTCTGCCATGCAAGATTGAAGCCCTCTTCTCGAATGATGAGGAAATTTGCATGGTGTGGAGGAAGAGAGGGTCCTTCATCTCCCTGAGTCTCTTTGGGGAAGATGCTGCACTTCAGATTTGCCTTGTGTTGGAGAGCTGTCTGAGGCAGGGCAGTCCTAGTCTATGAAGTTATCCAGTTATTACTGGAGTTGCAGATTGAAAAGCCCCCTGAAATTGCTAGAGGTACACCCTTAGCCTTACTTGCCAGATTATTCTTTCTCTTTAAGTTTTTTTTTTCTCATTATTCTCAAACAACAACAACAAAAAAATAATTTCCATTCCTTTGTGACACCTAGAGCGTGTTACAAAGCTGGCCAAAGCGGGATGTGCTGGAGTCTAAGTTACAATGGGAATGCTGCCTCGTGGCGGAAAGGCCACTGGGCTCTTTGAGCATTAGTGCTAATAGGAATCTGTCACCCTGCCGCATTGCTGCATTCCTCTGTAATTGAGTAAATTGCAAGTGTTGTCTGCTCCCCCCTGCCCTTTGTGTCCATGTCCACTTACCATCCGAAGAACGTGGGCAGTGATAAATAAAGTGCTGAACAGGGCTCCCAGCTCTTTGAAAGCAGCATGTTGCCAGCCCTCTAGTTATATTTCTTTAAGTGTTTATGTTTTTCTGTATTCTTTCTCTTGTGTGGCTGGAACCCTGGGGATCCGAAGCCATGAGAGAGGCCAAGAAGCTAACAAAAGTAGCTGTCCCCTTGTTAGCTTGTTCCTTTCTTCTTTAAAAAACAAGATGAAAACCATCTGGCTCAGGGCATTACATTTTCCTCCCCCATGCACCTCTATAGATTAAGAGTTTCACCTGCAGTGAGGGTTTACATTGATTAGGGAGGGAGCAGTAATTCAAGCCTCCATCCACTTCAGTGGTACTTTGCAGTCTTTAAAGGTGCTGACCCATTGAGTTAAACTGTCAAGGGAGGATAAAAAAGGATCTTCATCCCAGGAGGTAACAGCTGCCAGGTTTTCAACACCTTGCACGCTGCTGGAAAAATGTCACAAATTGTCAATGGAAAGAAAAATCACTTGGCTGCCATCTTCCCTTAATGATACGCCTTATAAAATGAAAGATTTAAGAGTTTAAAAATCAGCAAGTAGCTGTTAGGGGAAAAAAAATCCTGGGGGGTTTTGAACAATGGCCCAACAAGATGTATCTTGAAAGACTGCACATAATGCATCCAAGTGAGAACAACCGGGTCTGATTGGGGTGGCCGTGGTTATGTCTGCACAGTGGGACAAGAGGGAAGTGAAAGGAGCAGCACAGAAGTCTAACATTACCATGCCTGTATTAAAAAAAAAGTAGGAAAAGTAGTCTGATTCATAAGCCAGTGAACTGCAAGAAGACATACTGTATTTCTGCTCTTCTGAGGACAATTTGTTTTCAAGCAGCTACCAGATGGCTAAATACCACATTTTCTTTTTCTTTTTTTCCCCCCTTCTTTTCTTTAACAAGAGATCCAGTTTGCCTTGCTCTTTGTTTCTGTTTGTTTTAATGCTTTTACGTAGCTGAACAGCCCTGTGGTGTTGGGCATTGTGGCATACTCCTTTTTGTGTTTCTCCCCCTTGTGCATTGATGGATGGGTTTAAAAAAATCTTCAGCTTTAATGTAATTTCAGGTAACAAGCATATTGGACTAAAGCTTTTTGTTTGCGTTGTCTTGAGGTTTTTTGTTTTAAGGGCCTTTTTTTTTCCATGTTTGTTTTAGGTAAGTCATTTTAATTGTACTGGGTAATTAGAAGGTACACACAGCCAAGGGAGCTTTGTTATGGTAATTGCTCAAGAAAACCCACTCCCCAACTGCCATTGCCCTGTGTTAAGACACGTCTTCCCTCTAGTGGCAATATTAAGGACTCTGGCTTCCACAGTCAGCAAGGTGTAATTGCAATATGACAAACTGTGCTTTAGGGAAAATCCTGTAAATGATCTAGTTTTTTGTTTGGCTAGTCTTTATTTTGTCTTATGACTTGCTGTGGAGACTATCCTTCCCAAGGCTGGGCTAGGGAAAGCAAAAATTTCATCTTAAGAAAATAGTCGAGGTGGATCCTGGGTAATGTCTTACAGCTTGACTTAATTCTAGTCTTCTTTTTAATTACCTCTTTATAAAAACGTTTTTAAATTTGTTAAGATTACTTAATTCTTTCAGAAGAAGCACCTCATTTGAAATAAATAAATAAATTGCATTTATTTTAAATAGTCCATGTGAAAGACCTTTAAAGGGTAATTAATACAAGTCTCCTAAGACTCTAAATAAGATGAAAGCGATCTTTCCAAATCTGCTGGAGTGATTTGTTTATATAACTTCCCACTTCTGCTGAATTCTTCAGAGTCTAATAACTTTTTTTTCTAACCGTTTGGCAATTTGTGCTTAGCTACAAAAGCCCTTGTTCAAAAAGAACAGTTTAATAATCTTTTCCCTGAAAATGACTTGAAGGGAGGGTATGGGTTTTGTCTTTTTGCTGTTTTTTTATTAGTGTTATCTTTCTCTGATAAATCATGTAATTACTAACTATCTTATTGAACTCCTGGGTTGCAGCTTCTATTAAAAAGCGGAGCTTTGTTCAGGGACTGGGGATTCTTGGAATGAATGGCCAAAGAAATGGATTTCAGTTGGTAGAAAAGCTGCACATACATGGAGTTTTGCCTGGGGTTGGGGCTTCAGGCTGGTGCTCAGTGTTCATCCAGAGCTGCGCAGACAAGAGTAGAAATGTTTATGTGTTTGTGTCAAAGAGCAGGATCATACTTTCTTTAAAAAGAAAAATGTAACCAAAGACACTTATGGAATGAGATCAGATACAGCTCTATCTTTAGTGAACCATAGTCTAGTGCCTCTGTGGCATTTTAAGCCTTTGGCTGAGAGTGAATGCAGCTTTGTGGTTCCCCTGCTTCTGACATGATTTGGTGCTCCCATATATTTGTAGGTTTCTTTTTTTTTCTTTCATTAGAGCTTGTTTGGCTATAGGGCTGCTTAACACTCTTCTCAAACGGCTTTTGCAAGGTTAAAGGAATGCAGCTTGGTAACAAGTTTGTGTCATTTTAAATATATACCTTCTAGTAAATAAGGAGGAGTCTTGCAATCAATCCCTTTTAGTGTGTTATATGTTTCACCTGACAACTAAACCCTCTATTGATTAACCATTACTTTGTTAGATAATCTTGTGTCATTGAAGCCACTGTAAAAATTAAACTCTTTAAAATGTTTTACCCTAGCAGCAGTGTGAAAATTGAAAACTTGTTCAGAATTATAGCCAGCTACCACAAAGAGGGTAGTTTTCAACAAACTGGTTTATGTTTGCATGCTTTATATGCAATATAAAAACATATTAAAGCACTCCAACGCAAAGCTATCTGCCTGTAGCGTTGAACCAGGCTAGCATTTCAGAATACTTTTCCTTGATGAAGAAACCTCTTATTTTGATGAAAGGTGAGGAGAAACTTGAACAGTTTTGGAGCAGAGTAGATGAGATATGTAAAAGGGTCAAGCTTTGAAGGCGGACTTGAGAAATATCTTTCTCTAAGGCTTAGTTTTGGCTTTGATTTTCCTGCTTTTCTTCCAGGTGAGTCAGTGTTTCCATAGGCGTTGGAACAAATGGAAGGAGGTACTCTTACGTTGCTGTGTAGCATCAGACACCATCAAATGTTTCACCTAACATGAAGGGCTCTGCGTTATTACTTGATGATATGACATTAATTCTGCTTTCACAATTCACTAGTCTATTCACCGGACCTGTTCACAATAACGATTAGCGTATGAGCAATATCAGATGAAACCGAATCTCCGTGTCCAGCAGCCATTTTGTGTCTCTCAGTAGCCAGTAACTGCTGCTTGCAAAAAGCATTTGGAGACTACCAAAAAGCATTTGGAGACTACCATGTAGTACTGCCTTGACAATATATTCTCCAAGCTTCTTACAACCCGGCCTCATGAGCCTGATGCAGCTTCTTTGTGACATTGGCAGACCATTTCTGTTGAGGCCTGTCAAGTAGAGTGACATTACCTCTTTTTCCTCTGGACTTTAAGGGGGAACTAGGTTTTCTGTGTTTTGCTTTCAACCCTTTAAAACATACTGTAGAACATGTGTGTGAATCTTCTTTGGCCTCTTTATACATTCCACAAGGCTAATAAGACATTCTTCTGTGAGAATTTGAAAATAACAAGAACTTTGTAACTTTGAAAAGATAGTAATGTATGTCAAACTGAAGAGTACTTTATTTTTTATTCTCAAATATGCATCCTGATGTGTTGAATCCACAAAATATGCTCTTCTTAATTTTCCCTTTTTCCCTTTTACTTCTACTGAGAAACAAAGAGCTGCTTAAGGACTAAATGGTCATCTGGTAATTTGGCACATACATAAATCCTTATGTAATAAAATTACTGTGTAAAAGTTGGCTCTTACTGTAAAAGCATGTTCTCTCTCCTTCTGTAGTTGAAAAGGTTGGGAAGGAGGAGTTCCTTGGCATGTTTTCAAAGGGCAGAGTGGTGTATTGATAGCATGAGAATGCCCAGGTCAGTCAGACCCAGAGTCACCTCATCCATAGCCAGCTCCAGCACTGTCAGTGGAAAGTGCTGTTGAATGGGAGCAAGGAAGTCTGGCCTCTATTGGTGCTCCACTGCCCTCCTGTCCCTGCGGCATCTACTGCTGTTGCACTAGGGATGTCTGGAAGATATCTGTGACGAGTATCTGTGGAGCTGCTGTCCATAAGTTTGTTTAGTCCCTTTTTCCACTTCTGATGATGTTTCTCTGCACAATGTCCTGGGGCAGGAAACACCAGAAGTTCACTGCCAACTGTGTGAAGAAGTGTTTCATTTTATCTTCTTTAAATTTATGCTATACTAGTTCTGTCAAATGTCAGTAGTCCTGGTATTGTGGGATTTGACAAACAAGTTATGCTGGAAGTTCAGTTGTGCTGTTCAGTTCGTACTCTTGCTGGAGATGTAATGTGTGGGTGAAAGTAATCAAAATTAAGCAACTCACTAGAATAATTATTTGTATTTGCATTCTGACATGTATGTAACTTTTGAATAGTGCATAGTGAACTTCTTTCATTCTCAGAAAATGTTGATGTCTCTAGGTTTAGCATTTAGTATTTCACATTTTGTGTTTGGATTGTCTGCTCTTTCCCATTTGTAAACGTGGAGAAAGCCTGTTTCAAGCCCAGCTTTTAAAAAGCTGGCATGCAACCAAGGTTTGTGCATACCTGTCTTGGGAGGAAAAAGACTGACAAGATTTGAGTTCATGGTTTAGTTCACAGAGCCACAGACTTCCTTGTTGCTTTCAGTAAATGTTTATGTGGCTGAGCTTTTGATCTGCAAAGTGGAGTTAGTAGTAACTTTCCTCAATCAGGGCTCCTCATAAAACTTAAAGTATGTAGCAGACAAGTTGTGCAGAAATACTGCTTATGGAATTCTAGGAGTTAAATTGCAAGTGAAAAAAAAATCAGATTTACAATAAATGGTTTAAATTACACAAATGTGAAAACTGAACAAAGAACCTTACCAGCTTTTCATGGTTTTTTGCCTTCACAATCTGGTTGAATTTAACTAATACCGTGCCTGTAAAATGAAGTTTGCATGGTATTGTCTGAATGTCAGTGCAAAGCAGATGGTATTGACTTTTTGTCTATCAGTTGGCGTGCTATATCCAAGCCCCAGTTTATAGCAGTCTATACCATTCTGATCTTTCTTCTGAGGAGAAAGTTTTATGCATACCAGGATGATGGTTTTATGATGTTGGCAAATATTTGCAAGAGGCAGTCAGACTTCTGTTTGCTTGTGGCCTAATCCAGTTTGAATCTGAGCCTCTCCTGCTGAAAGATGCACTTTGTTCATCTGCGCAGCACCTTGAAAGAATTTGTGTGTTTGAATTTTTCAGTTTCTCCTTCTGGGTCTAGAGACAGAAATTGCTTGCTGGGTGCTAGTCAAAGCAGATATCAATGTTGTGACATGTGAGGAGAACTGCTGGGGCCAGAATATTCTGCATTCCTGTCTGTCACTGGTTGTTTTCTGGTTAGAGAGCTGGCTGAGAAATTAAACATGAATGCTAAAGCAATGCAGAAGATAGGGCTTCTGTGCTCTCTTTTGTTTCTGTTTCGTGGTGACCTTTAAAGGGGCTCTGTAAATAGATAAGGTGGAAAGAACTGTGATTTCCTAATTTCTCCAAGAATGTTTGTACTGTGCTGGTCCAGTACAGATCCACCCAAGCCACTATACTGATTTCCCATGGTGTGCAGTAAGGAATGTTTCATGAGGATCATAAGAACTTAGGTGAATGTTATAACTCAGTGCCCGTCACTAGTTGGTGCTTACCTGAGCTGGGGGCTGTTGGGAGCACTGGCTTTGTGGACACATCTCCTACTGTTCAACGTAAACTCCTTTTAATCTCTTTGCATGCTTGCCTCTGACATCCTTTGCCATGTGCCCCTCTCCCAGTTTTTGTGTTGCTGCTGACAACATTTTGCAGAGTCAAGCCTCTGGCAGAGGGGCAAGAGAGGAAGATTGTTTTTTGGTTCTTGGCACTGAGGGAATCTGGCTCTGGTGATGGAGCTTTGGGGCAGAGGGAGAAGTTTAGAAGCCCTTATATGCCAGTGTTGTCCACAGGTTTTCTAACCTGTTGCAGGTTTGGGGTTGAAGTCATTACAAATCAAGCAAATGGAAATCATAGTAAGCCCTAAAAAAGCCATCTCCAGAGATTGCCAGTGAGTATTACAGGGAGATAACTGACAGGCAGCTCACTACAAGTCTTTGTACATCCTCTCATTAAGGCAATCTTAAAATATAATGAACATTAGTATGCTTTACTTAGTGCTCTTGAAAATGTTTTTTTAACAAGTTTAATTTCATTATTTTTCAGCATCTTTCTTGAGGTTTCCCCACACAACTTTTTGAGGTGGCAGCCTCTTCTCTGTGGTCCACTTTCTGCTCTTGAAATAAATCAAGTTGGTGCTTGCTTTTGAGCTGCCACTTTTGCATGGGAGCATTTTTCTGTAAATGGTGGCTGGTGTATTAATCCCATGCTGAAGCTCTTAGATGCAAAGGTGCTGGGGTTGAGGAGAAGAGCCTCAGTTAGAAGCTCCTGAGTTCTTCAGGCATACTAGTTTAAGCAGCCAAGTCAACCAAATTATTTTAAGACCACTTTGTAAGTGATTTTCACACTTCCCTCAAAAGGGTGAGAGGCTACAAGTGATGCAAAGACTCTGAAGTCTGCAGCCCCAACTGGGGGTCACCTGGGCAAGACAGCATTAAAGAAAAAAGACATTCTACTTTAAAAAAATTTAGAAAGCTTTACATAAGTGAGAAGATTAAATACAACAATGAAATGTGATCTGCATTTGCTCCCTTCTGATTATAACCTTCCTTGTGTCCTGTGTATTTTACATTTTATATTCTGATAAAGTCAGATATTTATTCACATTTTATGTACTCTCTGATAACCAGTGTGTAGAAATCACCTTGCTTTAATTATTCCATTATGCAGCATTTTGTGAAAGAACGAAAATTGAGATGAGATTTTTTTCCCATTTTCAAAGGAACAGTGAAGAAAAATCTTTATATTTCCATACTGTAAAATTGTACATGGCTTCTTAGAGAACATGCATGCCCTGAACATAGACTTTTGCTATAAACCAGTTTATTTTGGTTTGAAACATTTACATCTTAGAAAAAGGAAATGTTGTAGAGTCGTAGAGTTAGTGTAGGTTCCTGTGCCAAAAATGTGGTGCCTGAAAGAAAATTGTGTTCTCCTATTCATAACCATTTTAATCTTTCTGCAGACCTACAACAGCTGTGCCAGACTGTGCTTAAACCAGGAAACAGTATGTCTAGGAAGCACTGCTATGAAGACTGAAAATTGTGTGGCCAAAGTAAGTAAGAGAATGGCTTTGGTTTTGAGGTATTTGTAGCAAATTGTTCATTGTTAGTCAACGAAAAGTTGTTGTTAAATATTATACTTAGGAAAAAGTATTTATAGAAAGAGTAAGTTTTTTGAGTAGGCTTT
Source organism: Zonotrichia leucophrys gambelii (assembly GCF_028769735.1). Taxonomy (NCBI): domain Eukaryota; kingdom Metazoa; phylum Chordata; class Aves; order Passeriformes; family Passerellidae; genus Zonotrichia; species Zonotrichia leucophrys. Next base: position 13,240,722 of record NC_088176.1, read on the forward strand.
TCTGTCCTTCAGGGTAGGATTCTCTTTTGCTGTTTTTCTCTGCTGGAAATGATTACTTGAGTCCTGAGCTGTGTGGGATTGAAGGGTTCATTCTGCCATACAAGTAATAGGCTTTTCCAGTGGGATGACCTATGCCAGCCATGTAATTAGCTGTGGCAACTTCAAATGACAAATGTCCAGATATATATTAGAAATACTGCATGAGAGCTCTGTGTGTCATGATTCCCTTTCTTAGCTACCAGAAGGGAGGTGCAAAAAGACTTTTCAATTAAAATACAGTGAACACTGTACTTAAATGAAAGGGACAAGGGAGATATTACAGTCAGAATGGTAAGAAAATGAATTTTTAGCCTGTCACAGAAAAGTAATTTCTTGACAATTAAGGTAGATGTGATTGGAAAAGATGAGGTGCCATTAGCCACCCTCTTTTCTTAGAATTCAGCGTAACTGGAGTAAAACAATGTACAGCTTGGTCTGTTTGTGAACGGAGGACATTTGAACCATGATGATGTGTGCAAAGGCTGCATGAAAGATGCGTTTAGTCTTGTGTAAGCTTTGTATTTCCACTGAAAGGAAGTTTAGAATGGGCATGCAGGACAGATCAGTGCATGCAGCCATCTGTTACTGAAACCAGCTGGCATTTTGTTGCTCCTCTGTCACCACAAACCTGACCACTCAAAAGCCTGTTTTCTCTTTCAGTTATTATTCCTTGATCTTCTTGAAGTCCATTTCTTTCATACTTTGATTGGTTGTTAAAGGTGCCTTGTCCCTTCAGGGGCCACTTTTGTACTGACCTTTAAGATAATTTCCCAGCTAAATCTTTGCTGGGGTTTTGCTGGTGAAATTTGGATGTCCCATTACTTTTGACTCTTGTCAGGGAATTGGCTACCATAGAAGATTGTAATGGTGCTTGCAGGTGGCTTAGCTCTCATAAACTGTGCTTGACATGCTAGTTACCTTCCATTGGAGAAGCACTTCTGAGAGAAGCTACCAGTCCTGGTACAAAGTTTGATACCAGCACTTCCCTTCTTAACATGACAGGTCTTGCACACTTCCTAAGGTGCTTTATGATACAGACTAGGTGAAACTCTTCAAGCAGAGCAACTATGGCTGAGTTTTCTCATCACAGAGCATTGTTCCAATGCCATAAAGCAGCTCACAGCAAGCTCAGGGAGTAAACCCATTCAACCCCATCTGCTCTACGGTGTCCTGTTTGACCTGATTGCCTCACTAAGGAGCAAGGGTGTACAAGAAGAACTGCTAATTTAGGTGGTGCCTCTTTTAAATAAAATCACATACTTTAACAGCTTCATGTCCTAACTAATACGCTCTCCAAAAGTTATGTTTTCAGCAGGTTTGTGGTGAGAGGTGTGGGTAGGGCTCAAGGCAGGAACATCAAAACTTTGTTTCATGCTGTTGAGGATGAATTTGAGACTTCATCCTGGAAATAAAAAAGTGTATGTTTTTGAAGTATCATGTCTCTATATGCTGTAGGGCAATATATGTGTATATATACTCTTGGACAGTCTGCCATCATATAGGTATAGAAAACCATATATAAACATATATATATGCATACATACATGCACATACATGTGTATATTTGTGCATCTATCTATCTATCTATCTATCTATCTATCTATCTCTAAAAAAAACATAAGGATTTTTCTGGGGGTATAATTCCTCTAGTACTTGCTTGCCTGGCTCTTGTACTCCTTCCTTTTGCCTTCCTGTCTACAAACCAAATGAAGTTGGTTTTAAGAAAGCTTGTCTTTCAAATTCCACAAGTTTCAAAGCATTTCTAAATCCAACTATCTAAATGCAGATGGTTCAGTGATGGCATAGGCAAATGGCACAACTCTTAGATGTTCCCTAGGTGAAGGGCTTAAATGGGATTTAGGGGGTCCAGAGGCCTTCTCCCACCACATGCACACAGCAAGTTTTACCCTCCATGATTGATGTATTTTCTAGCCTTGGACTTTGGAGTGTTTTGTCAGGGAGGTGAATACTGGAAGGTGCTGCAGTTTTCATTGTCTGCAGCACTTTTCCAAATGTAGGGGGTTCCATTTTTTTTTTAACTTGCATTGAAACACAGGAAGAGTTACTTTGGAAATCATTATTTATTTTTTCTGATTCTGCAGTGCAGTATCAGCCCTGACTGGAATCCACTGGCTGCATTATCAGCTGCTTGTCAGATGTGTCAGTCAGTCTGCAAGATGCAATGGTTCTTCTGAAACTAAATTTCTGATTCTGCACCTATTTGCAGAAAAGATAATTGTGTTCTGTTAAGACTGTATTAATGGCATTTGCTGATTGTGTGCTTGACATTTCTAAAAGTTTGTTCAAAGAATGAAATGCAGTTCCTTTGAGGGAACACATGTATCAATATTGAGGAATCTTCTCTCAGACTGGAGCACTGCCCATTTGTTAAACTCTCATGTGAACAAGTGCTTCTGTGCAGGACATCCAGTGTAAACTACCAACCTAACAACTGGCATCTTCCTAAAATAAAAGAGAGAAAAAACAGATACACATATTCAGGTGTGGGAGGCAGCATAGGGCCACAGTATTTTAATCAGTCAAGGAAGTTTGTGTTTGTTAGGAGACCTTGTCTGTCTGGTTTGGTGTACAGTGTCATGCTGACTCTGCAGCCAGGTGCTCAGTGCCTTTTGCAAACCTATGAATTAACTGGCTATATTCACACATTTTAAAATAAAACTAGAATATAATATTCTTATGAATCTTTGTGTCTTGTTCTTAGCCCTTCTTTTCTGGTATTTGTCCTCTGAAACTCCATTGATAGGACTTGGACCTGTTTGGGTAAAAACAAACAAGGAGCATTAGAAATTGTTTCAAGTATGTGCATGTTTGACTGAATAGCTGGGATCTTAAATTAAAAATTAAACATTGTGTTGCATAGATTCCATATGTGTGATCTGTGACATCATTTCTCTTGCATGTGCCAGAGTTTTTCTGTTATTTTTTGGCATCTTTCTGCCCATTGCCTTTTAGTGGTCAACAAATCTGATGTATATTCAAGCTAATGTCTTTTAAAAGGAAATGCAATCTCTAATTGTGTTTTTTCCGTGTGTGTACACACACAGGCATATATATAGAAACTCCTTCTTTTTGTTTCTTTAGATATCAAAAAATCTCTGCCAGAGGACTTCTTTTAATGATCCTACTGGTGGGCAACCACAAGTGGACAGCTTCCTCAGGAATTGGTGCTAGGTGCTTAAATAAGGTAGAAATATAGCATGAACCTGGGCTCCAAGGACAGGGTGTTTGATTTTAATGAGGCTTATTGAAATGTGGCCAAATGAGCATCTGTTCCTATTGTTTGTTCCATATTTTGTAAGCCAGTATCTTCAGGCAGATAATGGTGTTGGTGTGTGCTTCATCCTCAATTAGAGAGGGACATAGTTAAAAGTCCCCTGGCATCTGGTATGTCACTAGGAATCTTTTGATGCTCCTGGGTGTGCAAACAAGTTTCTCTTCTGTTCTGTACCCAGGAAACCTTTCTGTGGTGACCTTCACACTTTCTGTTTGATGTGTGGTGGGGGATGCTCTGGTGTGTCTCCAGTCTCCTTGGCTGAGTATTTGCTTGGATGGATTGTATACAATCCTGTTTTCAACAGAGGTCTTGCCTTTGCACACCTTTATGTGGTGTGTTAGGTCTGAGTTTTGCTGTTTGCTTCAAGTTTGTTAGATTTTGCATTACCCTGGATCCTAGAAATACCCTTTTGATTCCAGGTGCTTTTTCCTTTCCCAGCAGGAGATTGATGTATAGCTGATCTCAGAGTTCTTCAGTCAATACCCATTTCCTCCATTCATTAGATAGGTCTTACTGGTTGTTAATTCCTGCAGTTGGTTCCAGTTCATCTGTATCTCCTGTACTAAGGAGCATTCTCAGTTTCATTTTGCACTTTGAATTCTTTCCTACTTGTGCCAGAGACAGGCACCCTATGGCATCCCTGCAAGAGAGCACTCATGAGACGCCTTCAAAATGGCATGCAGCACCCCCAGGTTTCTTCTCAGCTCTGGACTGAGCAGCAGCAGCTGGGAGAGGTTCTCTGCCTCTGCCATGATCTAAGTAAAACTGGAAGAAGAAAAATATAGTCATGCATACCACCCTTGAAAAATCAGACTTTTGTTTCAGACTAAGCACTGCTTGCTACTCACATAACTGGTCCTACCAGTGATAACCGGTCTTGTTTTTTAAGGTCCTGGCAAACTAAGGGACTTCTCAGGGTCTTTTAAGCATTTTCTGTCTTTCAGGGAATCTTTGCAGTTCATCATACTTCTAAAGGTGGGACAGAGCTCTAATGTGCTTAATTTTGGTAACACAGAACAGGCCTTGGCACTTCCAGCATGCTATGTGAAATTTCCTTTCAAAGATGCATCTTATTATTTAGCTATAGCTACACATTTACACTCAAGGGTGATTCAGCTAAAGCAAGGAGTGGTAGAAGTAGCTGGTAATTGAAATCTTCTTTTCTTTGTCAGTTCTTTCTGCATCACTACTTTTGAATTTTTAGAACAAACATTGTCTGCACAATAACAACATTAAGTCTGGAATTTTTATATGAATTTAAAGGAGCAGCCACAAGCACTCTTTAATAAAGAAGCGTTTAGGGTTCCAGGCTGGATGTTCCAGTTGGCAGTAGGACAAATTGATCTGAAGATGTCCCTCTTGTACTCTCAAGTCCCTTTATGTCACAGATTGATGGCTCTTTTTTTCCAGAGTATGTGTCTGCATTTACTTTGCATGAATAGCACTACCAGCTCAGAGTTCTGCTGTGATATACCACTGAGTCAGTGCATCTTCAGATAATGCATAGTTTTCTAGTGTTTTTGATGCCTTTCCAGTCCCTGAGATTGAAATTAGGGCAATTTAATCATGAACAAATATTATTTGACTAGCAACATTCAGTTTTGAGATATTTGTTCTGCTGTTTTAAGAAGAAAGTATGTTAGCTTCTCTGTAATGATGCAGAGGGACTGTCAGTGGAGACTTCCAGCCCCAAATCCCTCTATAAAGTGTCCTCTACTGTGTCTTGGATATACCTTTCTCTGGGAGGGACAGCAGTGTCTGAGGTTGTTGCAAGCTGGATAAACACCACCTGAGCCACTGGCTGATAGAGATGTAAGCATGTCATTTTACCCTTCTGTTGGAGGTATTCTCTCTGTAATGAGAATTGTGTGAATGGCAGGCATTGTAGGGATATTGCTGGGAGTACTTAACATGCAAAAGGTGCGTTGAAAGGGAAGTCTCAGACAGCAGAAGTAGAAAATGGCATTGGAGTTTTATCTAAAAGCCTTGCCCTAATGATGATTTTCCTGTCACAAATATGACTACTTTTATCTTCCTTGCTAGTTCATCTTTCTTTTTTTAGGTCAAGACAATCTTTATGCTTTTAGCTTCATCTTGGTCTAATAACCTCTTTGCAAATGATGGAGAAAGAAATGTGATATTCCTGCTCCCCCCACTCCACCCCACCATACACATTCTCCAGATTTTGATAGACTTGTTTTATTTATTTCCAAAATTATATCCGCAGGAAACAAGCTGTTTAAATTCAGATTATGCTGAAGCAAAATGGTCCTGGTATGAGAAGCAACGTGCTGTTTTATGAGCGCAGAGTCCCTTTTCTCATAACTGATTGATAGTAAATATTTTCCTGAAGAATTATTGCCAACCATGAACAGTGCAACTGTTTCACTTTTTTTTTCTGTGCTACTTGCTGTACCAGCCATTGTCTGTAATTAAGATCTACAATTCACAATGCAGACGTTTGCACTTCCTCTGGGTCTGAGCTATTTATAAGGCATTTCAGCTGTTCAGAGTTTCTTTTGAGTGTTAAACTATGTGTAAACAGGCTTCTTTAGTCTTCAGTTACGCAAACATTGTGGAGTGGTTGTCATTTCTGCTTCTCTTACCACCCAAAATGACTTTGCATGTCAATGAAACCACAAATTAAAAAAGAATTACACTTGGGTTTTTTTTTAATGCAACAGAGACTGAAGAAATAGCAATATAAAAGCTAACTCATACATTGCTTTGTAGCTGAGGGTCTCTTAAGCATATTATGGAGATCAGTTCTCCAAGCTCTGCGGTGAGGATGGTCAGGCAGGGGAGAGGCAAAATCTTGATATGAAGAATCATTTTCAAAATTTGGTCAACTCAATGGAGATGTTTCTACATTTTGGACTCCATGGTTTGGAATCTTGATAAAGCAAATTGCATTACATTTCGGATTGAGTTCAGTAAATACTGGAAGGTCCCCCCACAGATGTTAGAAACTCCATCTCATGTTTGAGGGGTGTCAAGGAAGAGTTTTCTTGTGGTGATGGCAGTCAAGCTGGAGCGGGTTACTTGTGGAGGGTCTGCAGCCTCCATCCTTGGAGGTTTACAAGACCAGGCTAAATGAAACCATGAGTTCCTTGATCTGACCTCATACAGCACCCTGCTTTGAGCAGGAGGCTGAGCTGGACAACTGCAGGGGTCTCTTCTAAATGAAACCATCTTGGAATCCTCTCAGTGCACAGACAGTGAAGCTGTAGTAGAAGTCTTGTAAAATGTAGAAGTTGACCTGGCATCCTTAGTCAAAATTCCTCTGCAACTGTATTATGTGTAGGAACGCATGCTGTTGTTCCTTGCTGTGTGTTTGCTGTTTTGGTGGTGGGTACTCTGCATAAAGAATTACAGCCTTGAGGTCTTCATTCCAGATCCATCACATCAAGCTTCTAAGAAGTGTTTGCCAGCATAGGTGTTACAACCAAACTGGACTTGCATTTACAAAGTACTTTAGGATCCTTCATGCTGGAAATGTGAGACAGTTTGGGATCCAAGTCATCGGTGGCTTTGGTGATAAATGGTGGCAGACCATTTATGGGAAGCATTGCTTTTTAAGAGTGCTGCAGTGACGGCACCCTCAGATGGTACAGAATACATGACATTAGATGTACTTTTAGTATTTTTCACATACAAGAATTAAAAAAGTTGTTTGAAAATATGTCCAATTCTTCTGCTAAAGCTTGTAATAGCAGTTTCCTAGTGTAGCCCACTGCAGGGAAGCCACTGATGTGGCCAAGTATCATATTTCAGAAGGCAGAGTGAGTTCTGAGTTGAGCCTAGCAAGAGAGCACCCAAAAATGAGGCTGTTTTTGTAGCATGACGGGGATTAAGGTGGGGTGGGCTCCAACATCTTGGCTGTTGGGAGCAGGCAGGGGAGGGAGGCAGCGAGGAGCGGGTTCGTGGCGAGGCGCGCACTGCAGCACTGCCCAGTGGTGCATGCCGGATCACCCGCACGCAGAGATCACATGGCTCCTCCAAAAGTCAAACGATCAATTCGCCTCGTTTTGGCTCTGTACTTAATGCACAAACAGTGCGATCTGCAGGGCTGTAATTGCATTGTTAGGGCCAAGGAACAAGCCTGTGCCTTTTCAGCAGACAGCTGGCAGGGAAAGAGGCATGTTGTTAGGAAAGAGAGAGGCAAGGCAAATAAAATTACTGCTAACGCTCAGAGATCGGCAGGAGTCCTACTTGCCTAATCTTACCGGTGGGAGCAAGCGGCTGTTGTAATCCAATTATAGCAGCATAAGCAATTTGTTAGACACTCCGCATAATGTAACAATTTCCCAATAAACTCTGACTTGTAATAACGTCGGCAAGAGCCCACATAAATCTGCCCGAATGGTGGGGGCTGGAGTGTTCGGCTGGGGGCTTGTAATTTGTGCCATCAGCACGTTTTGTGGAGTGTGGTGTGGTGCAGTCTTTCAGTGCAGGAATTTTAAGAGGAAAAGCATGGCACGCCCCTCCAAGAGAACTCCATTAGCAAGGGTCAAAAGAGATGCCAAACAAAGCTAGGAGGTGGCTTTTCTAAGAGGGAGGAAAAACCAAACCCCAAACGCATGGCCATAGCTGATGAGGATTTAAAAATATTAAAAAGCGGTAATGAAAATTGTAGCATTTTAAATTACATCAGAGGGAGGAGGGGGAACTAGAATTACATCTGGTTTGGAGGCAGGGGGAGGAGAATACCCTTCTTCATATTTAAGCCATTTAAATACTAAAAAAGGAGCTCAAATCTTGAAAAGGATGCTCTGTGCTTACAAGACAGAGAAACCACAGATCCTGTCCCAAGCAATTCATAATCGACAAAGGAAAAAATTAAACCTTTTCTACTATCCAGTTACTCTCCCGTTGTCTTTCTTGCAGCTCCTAGCTGGCTTCATGCATATTGGCACAGCATCTTGATGATGCATCTGAGAGATAAAACGTAGGTCTAGAACCATTCACTTTGAGCGTACCCCAGTGAATTTAACTTTTTTGGCACAATGATGAATGTCCCCTCTGGTTCATGCAGATCTACACAAAGAACTAATCTAATTTAGATATTATTTAAAAGTAAAATCAGTCTGCTGTGCTCTGCCTGTCACTCTTGGAGTACATTGCCAGTTAGAGCATCGTAGACACCAGTTAAGGGTTTATGTTTAGCAAGATTTAAGGTATCATATTTCTGTTAATCCCATTATTTAGCATTTCCCTTTGCTAAGATGCAGATAGGCAGCAAGCAAAATAATGTAGGACGCTTTATATACAACACAGGGATAGTGAGAGGTCAAGAATTTTCAGCGTTTTTTAAACAGTGCTGTGGTGTAAAAATTCCTGACTTCATACTGCTAACAATACTTTATTCATTTCTTAGCTCTGGGATCCTGTGAGGCTTTAGTGTGGAGTGACATTTCTGAATATGTTCCCAAATTGTGGCAGCATAATGCCTTTGAGTAGGGTAAAAAGTAGCTCCCAGCCATACAAGAGAGTTTCTCTTATTTGGACCTTCTGCTGCTCTCAGACCCTGTGTTTTGATGCTGGGCTATGCAGGTTCCTCTGCTTAGCCAAAAAAAAACCCTACAGAAAACCAAACCCAATGCTAAATCACTGACCTTGTACATACAGCTCATACAATCATGCCTATACCATGTCTGCCTTTATGGTAGTACTGTATTTTGTATGATTATGGGGCGTATTTACATATTCACCTGCCATACTAGTCCTGAGACGATTTTTATTTAAACTGTAGAAGAGTAGCTGAGACGTGCACGCAGGCTGCCGTGCAGATAATGCTGCATATTTTGCCCTTCTTTATGTGGAAGTCAAGCTTCCATTGTTCTTAATCTTTGTTGTCTGCCAGCGTATCAAGATAACAGGCTGAGACAGCAAGCATTTCCAAAAGTATCCTAATAAATATTTTCTTGCTACATAAGTGCACCTTAAAAAGTGTGTTTAAAGAGGACAGGTATTATCTTAGTTTACCGAAGCTGAATCAATAAACTGCAGTGCTTCTAATAAAGCCACTCAGTGTCGGGGTTTAACTAATGGCTGATTTTCACGGCTTTGACAGTGAGCTGTGTGCGTTATTTTCTCCTGATATTGTAAAAATAATGAGAGCAAATTAGAACAATCAGTTTACCCCGATAGCTGCTGATTGGAGGTGATGGGCAATATGGCAGCGGGTAATCCATCTTCGGGCTCCTGTCACATTAACTTCAGCAGTGTGGAAAAGATCAGGCGGAGCGAGTGGGAATCCTGCCCAATCAGAAAGCTGAAATTAATGAGAAGAGCATTGTTCTGTGATCAACCTTTTAATTAGCAAGAGTGGAGATGGAGGGAGTGATGAAGCTGGCAGCACAGCTGCACAATGTTGGGCATGTTTTCGGCGAGGGGGAGGAAAAACATGGGTTTTAAATTACCCCTTCTGTGCTCCCTGTACACCAGCAGTGTGTCTTCATTCTAACCCCCTTAAAAGATCTTAATAAACAGCCACATCCAGGTTAATATTGCAAACGTGGCTGTTACTAATGAGTAGTTTCGAAGTAGGTCGTTTCAGGGGTCATTTAGGAAAATGTTGATCACTGTTTACAAAAAAGAGAGAGAGAGAGAGATGAGAGAGACAGGGTCTGGTGTTAAAGTTTCACTGCATCAAGGAAAGAAGAGGAGGGAGATGGATAAAATTAGAGTAAGGGACTGCCTGTTTTAATACTCCTCTCCTTATTTAGTATATGTTTGAAATAAGATTCCTCAGCATATATTTGAAACAAGACTCCTCAGTTAAAAATACTGTGTGCCATGTGGCTTTCAGTAGCAAAAAAAGAGGAGACATCAAATACTGGGTTGATTTCCTAATGCTCCTTTTTGTTTTTTTTTCTTCTAATGTGTTTTTTTTTGCCCCAGTATTTTTTGTTTGTTCACTTAACAACAAGAAATTATAATTAAAAATATTTGACTGCTGTAATTGCTAAAATTGACTTGATTTTTTTCCTGGTGGTTTGAGAAAATCACAGTTTTCTCAAGTGCATTCTAAAAACAGATACTGGAGTTAATGGCTGTCAGTCCTGAATACCAGTCTTAGGAAAATCTTTATTTTTGTAAATGGAGAAAAATAATGTGGAGGGGGAAAAGTGACATTACAGAGCAATTTCTGGAAAGGAGAATAAGAGATGTTAGAAAATAATATTTATGTTTACAGTGGGAATGCAGCTCCTTCTGATTACCACAGTTCCTCTTTTTCCTTCCTTGCTCTCTGTATCGTTGTTTTCAGACAATTCTTTTCTCCTTCCCCGTAATACCTGAAGAAGTTGTGATAGAAGAGTGAGGCTCCACTGCACCGTGCACAGCGACCGTGCTGCTTTCCTTTCATTTTTCCAGTCAGAACACAGGCTCTCTTTATTTTGAGGTATTCCACTTTGTGGTTCTGAACAGCAAACGAACTCTTGCCAGTTTGCAGGAGGAGGCAGAAGGCAGCGCCCTGCACGCAGCGAGCCGTGCGGGCTGGGTGGGTGAGTTCTGAGCTCACTCCCACCGGCAGCTCCGTGCCGCCTGCTTTGGGTGGGCAGCACTGAGCTGGGGAGGAAAGCTGCTCTGGGTGAGCTGGGCTCCTTTGGGGTTCACTTCCAGGAGATCTCACCATCTTTGCTTACTGTAGTATTTGGGATATTCCAAGTTTTGTAAGAGCTCTGTAATCTTTTCTTCTCAGCCCTCTTTATAAAATCAGGGCTTTGTATGAGTTTGGTGGTGTCCACATAGCTTTTATAAGCCAAAAGACGCTGCATCTCCACACAGAAGTTAACCTGTTAAAACAGACTTTTTGTGCTATCTAACCAGTTGTATTTCTAATATAATAATGAGTGGGGCTTGCAGTTCTGCTTGTAAAGGTTGTCTTAATATTTTCATTTGTAAGAAACAGTTCCAATTTTCTATAACTTTTTCACTATTTAACCCTTCAAAGTAACATTTTATTTTAGCCTCCCACTCCCTGCAGCCTAAGGCATAAAAAAAATTTGGCATGTGGGATGAACTGTATTCACTTAACAAACAGCTGTTCAATATTTTATTTTATTCGTATTGCTTGTTCTGTGCCCCAGGCTGTATTTATTGCATGCCTTTCAAGTCCTGGTCAGAATATGGAAATAGGGACTGCCTCCTGGGGGTTTCCCCTACACTTTCAGTGCTTCACAAACCTTAATTAATCCTTCCAGTGTTTCATGGAGTGAGTGTTGGACTCACAGCATCCCTTTTTTGCAGAGAAGTTCAAAAGTTATTTTAACAACTGAAATTTAGGAAGGAAATAGTTTATTTGTAGTAAGCAATGAGGTCTCACAGGAGGAATATTTGATTAGGAATTATAGCACCAGATTTTGAGATATCTTTTGTCTTTGCCATATTCTGCTTTTCTGTCTCAGTTCTTTCATCTGTAGAAGGATAATGCTGCTTAACATTTCCTCATTAGACTTTTGGGAATCTAGAAATGTATCAGTTGAAGCATTTTTTGTATTTAAACACTGGTTTTGTTTATATGCACCTCATGTTGATTTGGGCTCTGTTGTTTTGGCATCCTCTCTCACCCCAGGACCATGTACATTTTTAAGGGCTGTGTTAGCCATACATCTTGGAAAGATGCACTTACCAATGCTTGCATTCTAATGGCAGTCAAATATGATCCTTGGGGGAGGCAAGAGGAAAGTCAAAGAGAAAGTGGACAGTTACTAAGCCAAACATTCTTCTTCTTCTTGTGGCATAAAACACCAAAAGCTCTCAACGCCTTCTGTTCTCCTTTAATAAAACTCAAGACCCAGTAAATTATTCCACAGCTGCTTAAATCAGTTTGTCAGCTTCCAAAGAGATTCCCCTGTGGGCGGAAACCAAGTGGTAAATTCTTGCCCCAAAGTAATCATACTGCAGAATAACTGGAAAGATGCAATGTGTTGCAGAATCCACCTTAAGTATGGAGCTTACCACCGTGACTCTGTAATGGGATGTCCCAACATGGGGTATAATATCATAAATACTGTAAATATGCCATTTGTGAACTAATAGGCAGCCTTGGGATTGTTAATGTTTGTATATATGTTAAAATGAACGTAGAGCCAATATTAATTCTTTTTTAACCTAGTAAAATAATTCATTCTAGCTCTTGGCTGGGTTTTGCAAATGTATGTTTTTATCAGTGTTTAATTTCTTGGTTGGGTCTATCTTTTACTTATTATAATTTCATTCTTTGCTCTCTGAGGGCTAGCAAACTGTCTACTAGCTGTTGACAGAATATCAGCAACATTTTTTAAAATTCCTCTCTTTTTAAAATTTTCTATAAAAACTGTGTTAAACAGAGTTAAAATTTTCAGACTCAATCTAGCCTGATTTTTGCATGTTGAAAAGTAACAGCAAATTTCATATATCAAAAGGTTTTGTATGTTTTTTGTAGCTATATTAGTAAACCCTTCTTTATTAATAAACCCTTCTTTATACTCTTTTACATATGGTAATACTCTTCCAAAGAAATCCTTCTTTTCTTAATGCAGTATTTTTTATTATAGGTGAAACACTTTAAAATTTGAGATTCAAAATTTTCATTTGATTTTAACTATTCCTTCTCATATGAGCAGTATGAGTCAATGTGTGATAATAGTAATTTTTTTTCTTGAGTAGTCAAACATAGTATAGTTCTATAAAGAGTAAGTATATTAAACTCATTTTATTAATAACTTTAAAACACAAGGATAACATTTCTTTTAAGAGAAATAACTTTGTAAGTTTACTTATTAAGGGTTTTTTTGTTAGCTTAACAGTTACTTGTAAACTGTTCCAGAATGTAATTTGTCTTTAAAGCGATTATAAAACCTTAGCTGTACAAATGAAATTAATGCATATTTTAAAGTGCTAGTTCCTGAAATATTCTTGTAGTTCCCATGAAGATGGGTCAGAGCAATGTGAATTTATGCATTACATAGATAAGTTATCAGTTAATGGGAAATGGGGGCATCCCTGTTGATTCTGCAGTCTCGTATCCTACAGTAATGCTCAATAGAGTAAAGCAGTTCTCACAGGACAACCTGATGTTTGCTTCCAAATATGTAATTCTTGTAGCACAGTGTTCTCGTAGGACAGCAGTTCTCATAGGACAACCTGATATTTACTTCCAAATACGTGATTACCTTTATTTCTGGGCACTTGTTACCATAGTAGCTTCTTTGGATCAAGTACTGACAGGTGGAACCCCTTCAAATATGAAAAATCAGATCAACACACTTCAAATCCTATCCTCAGGTGGAGACACATTTTCTTTCAGAGTTTCCTGATACTGCACTAAAGAACTTTTCATCTTATGTGGGACCTCAAGTGACTCAACATAAATAGTTTGTGTGGAGGTCAGGCACTTGCCATTCTCTCCATTCTCTCAAAGTAAATCACTATCAACTGTCAGGAGAGGTTTTGATGGTTGTAAGAGTTGATTTGGAGTCATACTGGGATCCAGCTGGCACCTGAGTTTTTGCGCTTTGCAGTCTCAGGAGTTTTCAGATAGCCACTGCAGTCTATACCCACATAACTGATCAGTTAAAGGCACGAGACAGTAACAATATTGAAATAAACCATGTAACTTTTCTTCTAATTGTGAAAACAATAGACAGTTGGCCCTGGAGAAATTGAAGTTCATAGTTGCAGCATCTTGCTGCCCAGCAGATCGTGGCCTGATCTTCCCAGGAAGTGACTTGAAGGCAGCTCCTCCAGTAGAAGTGCCTCCATATCAGGATCTCTAAGGTCACTTGCATTACTCACATCTGGATCTTCATTTGACATGTAGACATCACATGAATGAAGAACTTAAAGGTTTGTCCCAGATCCTGTGAGAGTTTACTTGGGGGCAGTGAAGGTAGAAAAGAGATATTCTCTGTTCCTAGGTAATACATTTATTATAAATGTATCAGACACCATGAGGGATATCCTGTGTAAACCAGTGACAAACACAGTGAATATGGCCTCAGGGCAATCTGAAGTTACCTGGGAGTTTCCTAGAGGCACGATTGATGGATAAAACCTCACCAGAATAGGTACTATTCCTTTGTGTCATGTGCAAGTCAGCAGTTCAGCACATGGTGGAAAGGTGTAGGTTGTACATTCCATAAATCTCAGATAGGCTCAAGCTCACTGGGCACTTGCCAGACTGAAAATTGACAGCTCTTCCAGTCATTCATGGGAGAGGAATGAAGCCCCATCTTTGTGTATTAACAAAGTGGAGTGCACAGTCCCATCAATGTTCTCTACTCATTCAAAGTCAGTTTGCTCAGCTGACAATCAGCAAGTTTGCATCTGTGCCTTTTCAGGTTTGCTCTGAGCTGTGAATGATGAATGTCTCTTACAGAACAAGACATTACCAGCCTTGTTACACCAGAAGGGCTGGAAGGAGGATCCAGGGAACTACAGGCACCAAGTCTGACATTGGTGCTGGGGAAGGTCATGGAACAGATCATCTTCAGTGCCATCACGGGGCACATATGGGACAAACAGGTGATCAGGTCCAGTCAGTGTGGGCTGTGAGGGGCAAGTCCTGCTTGTCCAGCCTGATCTGTGGTAAGGGAAGGGCTGTGAGTGTATCTACCTAGACTTCAGTAAAGCCTTTGATGTCATGTCCTGCAGCATTTTCATGGAGAAGCTGGCCAAGCCCAAAGAGTGGTGGTGAATGGAGTCAGATGCAGCTGGTCACCAGTTACCAGTAGTGCTCCCCAGGGCTCAGTACTGGGGCCAATTCTGTTTAGTATCTCTATAAACAATATGGACAAGGGGATCAAGTTACCCTCAGTAAATTTACAGGTGACACTTACATGGATGGAGTGTTGGTCTGCTTGAAGGTAGGAAGGCTCTACAGAGAGATCTCTGGATCTCTGACTGGCTGGGTCAATGCACCAAGGCCAACTATGAGAATCAGGAAATTGAAGTGCCAGGTCCTGCACCTGGATCACAACAACCCCACACAGAGCTGCAGGCTGGGGCAGCATGGCTGAAAACTGCCCTGCAGAAAAGGACCTGTGGGTACTGGTCAACAGCAGCTGATCATGAGCCAGCAGTTGCCCAGGTGGCCAAGAAGGCCAATAGTATCCTGGCTTGTATCAGAAGTAGTGTGGCTGGCAGGATCAGGACACTGATCATCCCCCTGTACTCAGAACTGGTGAGACTGCACCTCAAATTCCAAGTTTTGGACCCCTTACTGCAAGAAAAATATTGAGGTGCTGGAGTGAGTCCAGAGAAGGGCAACAGAGCTAATGAAGGGTCTGGAGCACAAGTGCTGTGAGGAGCGGCTGAGGGAGCTGGGGATGTTTAGCCTGGACAAAAGGAATCTCAGAGGCACCTTATTGTTCTCTACAACTGCCTGAGAGGAAGGTGTAAAAAAGCGAGAGTCACCCTCTCCTCCCAAGTAACAAGCAACAGGACACGAGGAAATGGCCTTGAGTTGTGCAGGGAAGGTTTAGGTTGGCTATTATAAAAACATTTTTCACAGAAAGTTTTATGGAGCACTTGAAGCTGCCCAGGGAAGCTGAGTCACAGACCTGGAGGCTGTATAGGCTTGTATATGTGGCATTTAGTTTAGTGGTGGACTTGGCAATATTAACAGATAGACTTGATGATCTTGGAGGTATTTTCCAACCTCCATGACTCTATGATTCTACCTTCTGGGACCTTGCAGGTCGCTGGTTCCAGCCTCTTGTCTTGTAGATACTACTTTGTCCCTTTAGTGAACTTACTTAGTTACTACAGTCAGTTAAGGTCTGGTCTGCAGTCTTTTTTTCCACTGTTTCCATCAGAAGATTTTTCCAGAACCCAGTTGTTCTAATAACTGGAAATCCCCAGCTAGAGTTTCCAAGCTAGTTCATTCATGGAGAGATTGTACCACTGGTTCTTTGTTTCTTCCTTTTGTTTTAATAGTTCTTGTTCCATTTTTGATGTTTATCCACATATAGTTTTAGAGAGCTTTCATACCCGCTTTGTTTTATTAGGACAAATTGAATGGTCCTTAGGGAGTTGTATGATTTAAGAAATGGAAGAGAAAATATGTTTGAGCATTTGTGGGATTGAGGACTTTGTTTTCTAGGAAGAATTTATTTATGTTTACTTTTCTGATCACTCTCTCTTAGACAAAAGTTGTCAAATTATTGCCCTGAACTGTACTTCAGGTATTGACAGTCTTACATACATGTAAGGATTTAATCCTTCTGGCTGATGCAGTGACACAGCCTGCATCCTTCTAAAAGGAAGAGTGAACTTGGACTAATCACTGCATCCTTCAACTTGTTATTGTCAGGTATCATGGTCCCTTGATTTTCCTGGAATATTGTTCTGCCCTGTGCAGTACTCAGCAAATACTACTGCTTAACTGGAATACAGAATCATCAGTAGTCACTGCCACTAATTGGCAGATTTTAAAATTTATCGTTTTCTCGGAGGGAACTTGTAATGGGAAATAACTCATGTTGTGCAGTAAAAGCAACTGTTCCATATTTTCCTTCATGTATATTTAACACAATCTGTAATTTACAAAAATAGATTTGAATTAGTCTGCCTGTGGAAGCTCATACCTAAGATAACTTCAGCAAGGCAGGCAGTCCCTTGTTGCTTGTAACCGATGGCTTCGTTGAGGCTGCAGCTTGGAGGGAAACAGCAGTAGTCACTGTATGCATTGCTGAGCCTTACTGTTGAGGAAAACAAAACTGAGCAGCAAAGTAGTTGTGTTCACAGTCCTGAAAATAGTATTCTAAGTGGCCGCATTTTTTTTAATTTTACCATAATAATGAATCTTGTCAGGCAAGTAGTCCTTACCTGCTCGACTCGTAACTAGGCTGTTTGCCTGTGCCCAGCAGGCAAAGTTGCCTTCATGATGCCCTGAATTTGTGAAATACAATTGGTCTATACTAAATGTGTGTGCACAGGTTCAGATTCAACTGTCTTCTCATAATATTAAAGTCTTAAAAACTCCTGTTGCTGCTCAACACATGATGAAACCTTTGTAGCAGTGACAACAAACTGAGAATTCAGTTAGAACAAGACTAAAATATTTCTGCATTGTTTTTTTCTGATCTCACTTCTCTCACTTTAAACAACTGCTTTTGTTTAGACTAATGTTCATTTAGAAGAAAATAAAAGTGAAAACCACTTAACAACTATACTACAAAAAATTAGATGGTTAATTAACTAAGACTTGTAATTTCTCAGCAAAGAAAGCTCCCTCTCTGACAAGTAAACCTTCCTTATAGGTCTTTGATTGTAGGTAATAAAAATGTTCTTAATTAATGCCAATTATGTACATTTGTTGTTTTCTTTCAAGTCACTGTATTTTAGAAAATTGTGTGAACTACAGAGCTGAATCAGGTTGTTCCCTGCCATGTTGATTTAGATCTGTCAGGCATATTCTGGATCATAATTTGTAATCCCAAATAGTTCTGAGGTGGGTTGTAATGGGAGTATTTCAAGGTTCAATTTAGAAGACTGCAGATGATTAGACTTCACAGGCAGTTAATTAATTGTAAAACCTGAGTTTTGAAACCGGTTCAGGTTGTATGTGAAGATCTGTTTGGAATTTAATAATTTGTGGAGAGTATTGGCTGAAGTTCCTAGAGAACACAAGCATCATAAAAAAATCGATAGTTTTTGAAATTTTTTTAATAGTTGGACGGATGTAACTGAAAGTCAGTATTGGATGTCTGAACAGATGAATTCTGCTTGCTCTCAGCTTGTAAAGCCAGAGGGCAGGTATATCTGCAGTACTCTTGAAGAACCTGGTCTTTAGTGGCTGCAAAAAATGAACAGCAAAGGCTTGTGAACCCTACAGTTGGAAAGTTATTAAAAAATAATTGTCTATACAGCATCTTTTTAAAAGACTTCCAGATTTTGCTTATGATAAATTGAATACATCAACATCTGACAATTGTAACTATCCAAAAGCCTGTTAAGTGTATAGGAACTCTGATAGAGAGGTTAGAAATACAGAGTCACTTCGATTGAAAAAGACCTCAGGAGGTCCAGTCTTCTGCTCACAGCAGAATAGTCAATATTGAATTTATAACTCCCAAGTAAGCTCCACTGCCAGGAACCTGCTTCTCCTGGGTTTTGCATCTTCAGAACATCTGCCTACAATCTGAGGTCTCAAACTGCACCAAGAAATGAAGCTAGCAGCTGCTTTGCATAAGAAGGGCTACATTTTGCCCTAGCTGTTGCCTGCCTGTATCTCCTAAGATACCAAGGACCCACATCAAGTTATGTGGCCTTGAAGTAACAAATACACAAAGCCAGCTGCAAGCTGTTTTCCTAAAAGGAAGGCAAAAATATTGCTGCTAATATACAGAAGTGATCACAGATCTGAAAAGTTTCAGTACTTGGTTGCTGTGGGGGAAGCGCTGCTGCTGCCTTCCTGCTGCGTGGTCAGCACCACCTTTTACCTGTCTCATTCAGACCTAAGCCGCAGCTCTGTGGAGGTGGGGGGAGAACAGATGGGTTGTGGTGTCAGCCCAAGAGACACCCAGCTGAAGGTCACCAGCCCAACCAACAGATCTGCAACTGCAGAGGTCTTGCTTTCACTTGAGACGTCCTTTCACTGCTGCTGGACAGGTCAGATGTCGCACTATAATCCTTTCCTGCCACATGCCGGAGGTGTGGGGAGAGAGAAGTTGTTGCCAGTGCTTTTCTCCAAGTCCTCTTAAGGGGATAAAAGGAATGGGCTTGGATGCCATCTGTACTGCAGAAGGAAGGTCTGTGTGTCAGGATTTGGGTGCAGCAGCAGGACTGTGTACAGAGTTCGGGCCCAAAATGGCAAGGACAGCTGACAGATGGGGCTGAGGGACATCGGCAGGCGATGTTGGGAAGTTTTGGTCAGGTGCTTCTGTCATCTACTCGGGTCTAGTTACTTCTAGTCTTTCTCATTGGACTTGTCAGAGACATAAA
The DNA here is from genome assembly GCF_028769735.1 of Zonotrichia leucophrys gambelii. Taxonomy (NCBI): domain Eukaryota; kingdom Metazoa; phylum Chordata; class Aves; order Passeriformes; family Passerellidae; genus Zonotrichia; species Zonotrichia leucophrys. Next base: position 13,259,989 of record NC_088176.1, read on the forward strand.
AACGTAGCTGTGGATAGCCTAGCACATCCTACTGTATTTCCTCATCTCTGTCACATACAAATATTAAAATCACAAACTTCTAAACCCAGGTGATGTTCTGAAGTCCCCCGGTGGTTACACGTCAGAATTGCTGTGATGACTAAAGAAACTCACCTAAAGCATATCCTCCCTAGGGCACTTACCTTCGGGATGTGTGTTGTTGCCATGTCTGTATTGATTTTGGAGTGGTAGCTGGGTGTTTCAGTTTGAGAAAACTCAACGTGAATTTTTTCATAACACTCGCCTTTAGGTTCTGCTTTGGAAGGCTGTGGAAACAATTAGTACTGCTGCATTTTTTCTAACTGGTGAAGTGAGACCATGCGTTTACTAACGAGTCTGTTTTCTTTAGCTTTCACATGACAGATTTGTTTGCTGACACCTGAGAGGAAGTTTACACTTGTATGGTGTGGTGTCACTTTGTGACATTGCCCTCAACCAGCACCTTTGGTGCTGGGGCTTCGTTCCCAGCATTAAGCAGTGCTTTGTCTTTGTGTGAAGTGTGTTGGGACACATCTATTTAACTGATAGACTTGTGAAATGGAGTGGCTTGCCTATGGCAGCACAGGAAGGGAGTGGGAGAGTTAGGAATAAAACTCAAAAGACTTGGCTCCCATTTCCCTTTCTCATTTTTACATTTGCTCTGCCAGCTTTCAGTTTATCAAGAATTAATAAGTAATAACCTATGATTGAAAAGGCCTGACACTCTTTCTGTCGTGAGATGTTTCTCTGTCTTCAGCATTGTGTAGAGCTCAGAATTGTTGCACCTTTTTAGCTTTACTTAAGCGGCATTATTCAATATTTAATGTGAAATAGAAACGCGTTATTCACAACTGCAGTCAGCTGCATTGGGATGTTCGTCAGCCAAAAGGAGGTGAGGTAGTAGGACTTTTTGATGCCATGAAAATTGAAAATTTTCAACAACTTTTTCGTTTAGTTTCTTGCTGCATCTCACATTGTACACACAGCTGACATGATAATCCTTCGGCTTGTCCTAAATTACATTTTAAAATAGAGATCAGTTAATTGCAGCAATCTGAATATTTTTAATCAGTTGTAGAGGGAATTTCTAATGACACTTGTTTCTCTTGAATTTCAGATAAACTATTGGATGTGTTCTTAATTATGCATGTGACAAAAAAGTAAATCAAGTAAAAATTACAAACAACACTACCCAAGACTGCTTTGAGTGACATCAGATAGTTACAGTTTAGCATCTATGGCTCTTCTGTGTGGAGAGTGCTAGAGGGAGCTCTAACCCCTCGATCGAGGAACAGGCTGTCAATGGTGCATCTCAGAGTTTGGGCTGTGGCAGGAAACATTGACTTTTTTGACATTTTAATTTTATTTTGTAGCAGGAAGTTGCATATGGTTTTTCCAGTCATGAGCCCAGATTGCTCTTCCTAGATGAGAAGATGCAAATAGTATGTTTGTGAGTGTGCTATTGTTAGATTTACTACAGCTATTGTGAGCTACCTGAAAATACAGAAAACAAGTGAGAGGTATCAATGAGATGTTTAGCAAATAGAGAGTGCTAAAGTCTAATGATCTTTTCCTTTCACAAAGGAGAAAAAATTCTCACCATAGAAGACCTAATGGTATTTAAAAGAGAATACATTTCAAACTGTTGGAAGTAGAAGCTACTTTACTCGGTATGTAATAGGTTCTTAGATGTTTAGCCAATTATTATAGTAGAAGTTATAGAAAATGTTGGTGGTTGTTAGATAAATTTAGAAATGGGATGCATCAGTGCATGAGGATGGGAGAGATTTCTCACATCATATACTCCACACTGGTAACATTCTTGATATGACATGAAAGTAACTCTCAGAATGGGATGAAAAAAAGAAGAGAAAACTTGGATTTTAATTGTGGAAAGGAAAATATAGGGAAATTGATGCTATTTTCATTGTTTATTAACAAACACACTAAAAGGAATAGCAGAACCATGGCTTTGAGTGGAGGAACATTATGTGGAAAATACAATATGTTGAAGGACCAAGTGAAGCTAGCAGATCTGTTTTGCCACAATTTACTGGGGGATTTATATTGTTTATATGCAACATTCCAACCTGGCCACTTTGATTGAGTCTGCTGTAGGGAGAAGAGTAACGGAAAGCTTCCTCCCTCCTTTAGTTTGAGGTATTTTTTTGAAAGATTATTGGCAGCTAAACACTGAGCCAAGGAGGGATCCCTAGTGGAACAGTCTGTGACTTGGGCTTCTTAGTTATGCAATTTGAGTGTCAGCTGATGGGGATAAAGTCTGCTCAGCTGTGGAGCTGCATATGCCTTTCTGAAGTGCTGTTATGGTTAGACCTGGTCACTTGCTGTAGCAGAGGGTACTGGTTTCTGCCTTTCTTCTGTCATGTGCTTTCCCATATCAGCAGCAATTGGCCTAACCCAACTTAATGCAATTTCTGAATATACAGAATTCATTGTCCTCAGCATGGATTTTTGGGGTCTGTTCCTCAGGTCATTAATCTTTTGCCAGGTATCAGTGAAAGAATGGACCAACACAATCTTAAGATATAAAGTCAAAGAAAACCTCAAGGTAGGATGGACCTCTGGAGGTCTGCAGTTCAGAAGAGGATTACTTCACAACCAGTCCATTTTGCTTGGAACTTTGTCCACTCATATGTTGAAAGTCTTCCTTTTAATGTCCAGAGCTTTGCTTGCCTTTTGCTGTTGCCCATCTTCCTGTCATAACACACTTCTGGAAAGGTCCTTCATGGGAATCACCCCAGTTTGCCAGGAAGGTAACGTTTGACTGAAAGTTTAGCAGAACAACTCATCTGGAGAAGACAATGCTCGTTAGTGAGAGAAGGTTATTGCATGACCTTGTAGAAGTTATAGGAGGCTACAAGGCAAAATCTCAAGATTTTGGCTGCAGACCACTGACCAACTTTAACTTAGCTCTGTACAAGAATATTTAATGGATTTGTCCACTTGCAGCTGCCTCTGTGGTAGCTGCTAACAGCAGTAGTATTGGTATCAGCCAGTGTGAGTTGCTGAGATGTCCTCTTCTAGATCTGGCTGTATTGGTGGAAAAGAATACCATGCAGCCTTCACCTGGCTGCTGCAAGTTGCTGCCCTCCAGGATCTGTCAGCAAAACTGCAAACCTGCTCTCAGTTAAGATGAGGTGTTTTAGTGTAGACAGTTTAAATAGCAGGTCTCTGCTAACAAGCTTATTTTGACTGAAATAGGTTAGGGAGTGCTCATGTAGCCAACTCCTCCAGCAGATCCAAGGAGTACATTTGCAATGGGAGCAGAGCACATACATGAATCTTGTGCTTCTTCAGAATGCTGCTGGGTTTTTGTTTTTTACATCTCTCCAGTATGCCTGGAAATATGTATACTCCTGTAGCTGGGAAATATTATGATACCCAGCATGTATATTCCTGACTTCCAGTTGTGAATCTCTCACATTGCCTTGGCCAAGTAGTTTGGTGTGCTTATGCCCTCTTTGTTGTTGGTAGCAAAATGCATCTCTAAGAAAAAAACTGATGGAAAATACTACTGAGTAACCCATCTTGGAGGGCTTGTGTTTCATGGTGCTAAGAGTTTTACATAGGCAGAACCAAGTGGTTGGAAAATCTCAGTAGTGTTATTGAGAGCAAATAACAGGTTTTTACAGTCATTCTCTCTCCCTTTGTGTTGTTCACAGTAGTGTCAGTCTTCTCTTTTACTTCAGCCATGTTTTGAATCACTTGAGTCCATCTACCTGTTCCTGACTGCCTTTCTCTGTGTTAGGGGAGCACATGAAGTAAGAAGGAAATCAACAGTAACACCCATTAAGAGTGACTTCACTCAGGCAGTAGATCATGCTGGAGTGTTTTAAAACCAGAAGCAACTGTTCCAGAAAACTGTAACTGCTGCTTAGAGCATTGTTTACTTATGCCTCTCCCTGACATAAATGAGTGCTTTGCTGCTACTGGCCATTACCTGATGACTTCAGTAGACTGGTTCTCCAAGTCATAATGTGAATATTCCTTCCCTCCATTAACAGTAATAACATGTAATGGTCCCAGCAATTCAACTGTGGTTCTGGTAGCTATGCCAAGGAAGAAAGCATTTCCTTTGGTGGTTTCCCCTGGAAGAGATTTGTTGTTACTGGAGTGTCTGCTTTGAAATTAGTGTATGATCACTTTACAGCTAGGGAAAGGTGTGCTCTGAAATCTGTCCCTTTAAGAGTGATGGTGCCTGCCCTCCCCCCATATGTCTAGATAGGCATTTGGTCAGGGATCATAGTTTGGGAAAGTAACATATGCCAGTGCTGTGCTGATGCAAGCAGATTTCTCATCAGTGCTTGTTATTTGCAAAGACAACTTGGAGATGAGGAGGAGGAGAGGGACTCCCAATTCACATCCATTGCTGGCATCAGAGAAATTTTATTTTGGAGGTTTTTGTCCACACTTAAAATCTAGGTGGGAGACCTATATCGAAGGAAAGTTTACAGTAAGAGGTATGAGATTCCAGACAATTAAACTTTATTAGCCTGTCTGAAACATTAAGTATTAGCTTAAAAGAATAGTTTTTTAATCTCCTCCCTGTTGCTGTTTACTGTGTAGCAGTGTGGGAGGGGAGCATCTTGTCCAGCAAGGTATTATTGCTGCTCTTTGTATAGCCTGTGTGCAAGTGCCCATGGCTCAGTCCTATCTTCCCAGTCCCAAGAGAGACTCCCCACATTCCTCCTTTGGTGCCTGCAGCTTTTCTTAGCCTTGAACAAAATCAGCCTTTTCCCCCTCTTCTGTATCTGAGGTAATATCCTTAGCCAGGTGCCCTCCAGGCTGACACCATATCACAGGTACTTAGATGGTACCTCTGAAAACTATTGCCCTCCCAGGATTTCAGAAAGTGCAGCAGGTTGGGCTGCTGTGTCCAGCGTAATTCCAGTGATCTTTCATCTAGATGTATCCTTTCTTACAAAGCTTTTCTGCAGTGTGATTAGAAACCAGATGTGGACAAGCAGCCTAAAGCTCCAGAGAAGCAAAATTGCTAGTTCCTAGGGTGCTGTTAATTTCAGTATGTGTGTTTGAATTTTCTCTTGAAAATAAACAGTAGAGATGCTGTGGTTTCTTTCATGGTGCTTTCTTTTTGACTCTCAGATGTGATTGATGATCATCCACTTCTGGGTTATGTTCGTTTTTCAGAATGTTTCAGTGAGCTTTGCAGCGTGGAAAGTAATTCACTACTGAGCGAGTAAGTCCATATATGAGCTAAACCCATGGTTAACCTCACAGAGGCTGTTATGTGAGATGGAGGCAGACAGAAATGGGTAGATTCTAAACTGAGCTTTTAAAATAAAAGTAAATGGAGTGAGTTGTTTAATGACCTAGCATTGTAGCCTTGCTGTCAACTCAAACACTGGAAAAGCAGGTTCATCCTGCAAAAGAGAAAAATGAGGAGCTGGCTGCCCTACTCATGTCTCTCAGGTGCTATGGCTCATGAGATCGTGTTTTTTATGGTGAGACAACCCCCTCACCACCCCCCAGTTCTCAAAGCAAAGGAGTTCTTTTACAGAGAGCTGCCAGTGAGGAGCTGCAAAGGAACTTCTTTCCTCTCTGCTTCGCCTTGGCAGTCTGGCAATCAGTTTTGCAGCATTTGGTCATTGCAAGCCTAAAAAAGAAGAAGCCGGCCATAGAAACTGAACCTGTATCCTCTTAATTATGGTGTTACTGCCTTTAGGATATGCAAAAAACACCCTTTGAGCTGTATTCTCATATAATTATCTCTGCCTTTAGCATGGAGGGCTGACATACCTCAGCTCCGTTTCACCATTTTTGTTACATTGCTGTGGTTGCATTGTTGTGGCATCGAGTGCTACTTCATCAAGGGCAGTAGCAAACAGTTCCATGGCCACCCAAGTAACTTTGGGAAATTCAGCTGGGCTGAGGTTCTCTGGCTAAGAACACCTTTTCAGGCATCAAACCAAATCATCCTATGGCCATGCTGGTACTTTTTAATCCCTCTGCTTTTCCCACATGCTTCTAACTTGATACAGAATTCCTGAGCTTTTGCTTCTGGTGAAAAGTTTGGATTCACAGTTGTGCACATTTTTAATGTGGTCAATCTTGAGGAATATTCAGGATATAGAGGCAAGCATGACTTTGCTTCCACTGTGAAGCTCCTGTCTTTCCCCACCTTCCTTGGCCCCTGGACATACACCTCTGTGGTTCCTTTCTTTGTCATTCCTTTGCTTGGGTTTTTTCCCCCAGTGTCTTTTATCTTGTGAGTAAAGTTTGAACAGTACGCAGAAAGTTAACTGCCTGGAGTCTTTTAAATATAAGTAACACGCACCCAGTAATAAGCTGTCGGTTGTTTTTTTGCTGCCTGCAAAGAAACATAAACACAGCGCTCATTTCTGGCAGGTTTTTACTGTCAGAGTTTCTCCTATTATATTTATCTTACAATTTGCCAGGGGGTGAAGTTATTAAGTTTTAGCAGCAGCCATCGATCAAGTTCACAAGTTAACACGATAAAGGCTCTGTGCCGCTCCGATCCGGGAAAATGATGATCCTCACTCGGTAATTAACTAAATGAGAAAGTTAAATCTTACTTGAGAGCTGGGAGAGATGAAAGAGAGGTGTTTGTCAGTTTCTCAGTGGAAATTAGAAGCAGTTTTCTGCAATTCCCTAAGCTGCTGCTCTGTCATATTTTACATAAGCACTGGGAAAACGTCTTGTAATTAGTGCTGTCATGGAGGATTTTTTTTGCTGAAGGATGTTGGAATAATTCATTAGATTATCAAGAAAGGCTTGTGTCCTGAAATGATTAGCACAGTGAAATTTAAACCATTAACGATAACAAGTTTAGAGCTTGCTGCAGTGCAGAGGCACCCGGGGTATGTCTGTGCCTATTTCAATCATTTCTTATAATTAAACATTATGTCCTCTTTTTCCTCCCCTTCACTAAGACCCATCCAAAATTCCTGTTAAGGTGGCTCTGTCTAGATCAGTGACTTAACCACAACGGGCGGTGCAAGCAATTGGAGGTGAAATGCTGCAGTTGCAGAAAAGCAGTAAAGGACATTTGTCTGTGTCAGAGCCTGTAGTCCCAGTGAGTCCAGGAAGGAGGGAGGAAACTCAGTATGACCTGTTGGTACTGGACTGTGGAAGAGAAGGCCTTTCCTTTTATCTATGGAGAAACTGAAATTTGCAGTGGTGGTCTAAGCTCTCTCAGTATTTTCAGAGCTTCAGCGTGAAGATGTCTTGAAGGTTCAGAAGGTGCCAAACCTTGCTGGGATCATTTAAACCATTCTTAATATTCTAGGAGGCAGTTTCTCCTTGACTTGAAGAGATGTCATCTTGCACTGAGTAGCACAAAACCTGAATTCATCTACCCAGTGAAAGGTGCCTGAACAAAGTCCTCTGCAGTGACTAGAGGATGTAATTTTTTTAAAAATGTATAAAAGTTGTGACCACTCACGTTGGTGGGTAAACACTATTGCTGTACTACAGTCAGGGAAGTTGCTTGGTTTTGGTTTTTTCTGTGCTTTAGGAGACTCCGTGGTCCCCTGTACTGAACAAAACCAAAAGTAACCTTGGTTATCATATATGGGTTACAGCTGTGATTTACCATAGCTGGTTTGTTTTATATGCAAAGCAGGAGATTTATCCAGTCTTTATTTATCTGTGTTGAAATATTGCACCTTCCTACAGTTGCAAGCCATTATTTAGATTAAAGTCCTTTCATATATTAGTCCTCTTCTACTTCACTGGGTATACAAATGTGCTTTGTGTTAAATGTAGCCATTTGGAGAAATGGTCTTGTAATTACGGGCTGCACTGGAGCATGGTACGTGGATCCCTGAGCTAGTACCAACCTGAGGCACTCAGTCCCCTGGGTTTCCTGGCTTATGAGCTCAGCTCAGCATTGTCAGAGGACATCTCTGCCATTCCTGCAGATGAGTCGTGGTGCCCAGAGCCAGCTGGGGCACCCCTCAGCCTTCACACACAGGCCTTTGTGGAAAGGGAGTTGGGAAAGCTTCATCTGTTCCAGCTTAGTAGTTTGCTCTGTTATACCCAAATTTCGTCCCAGATGATGAGCTACCAGTGCTTATTCTTCTTTGCCATTTTTGGAAGTGAAGTTTCTAGAAAATGTGATTGTGAGCAGTGTATTTGGATGGATATTTACCCTAGCAGTGTGGATGACAAGTGGAACAGGTTTTTCTTTATCAGGTGAGGCCTGATTGTTGTATCAAGAGAGGGAGGAGGCTGTAGATGATTCAATAATACACATGATTGATGATGTTGTTTTGTTGATGCTTTATTTTGTAATAGGCCTTTTTTCTGCCAGTGGATTTTCAGGAATCTTTAAATTAAAATTCTGGAACTTTTGTTCTAAACTGTAGTTTGAGTGATTTGAGAGCCCTATCAGTTTATCTGTCTCTACTCTGCAGAGCTGGTGTGTTCATGGCGTGTCCTGTCCCCTTGGTCCCCTGCTGGCACAAACCATAGGCCATGCTGGGCACACTCTGGGCTTATGCTCACTCCTTTTGGTGCAAAACCAGAGCAGGCAAGGGTGCAGACTAGGTCTCAAGTGACATTATAAGAATACAGCTGAAGTATGAACCTCAAAAATATGGTGTTCTCATGTCCACTAAATTGGACATAAACACTGTAACGTGCTTTTCTTAGCAGAACTACTTTATAAATCTGGAGTTTCACTTCCAGAGCTGTTTAAAGTGCTGGTCAATGGCTTCTTTAATTTACTCATTATTCCTATCCAAGAAGCCTGTGTTCAGGCAGAATGAATTGTTTTGTCCCTTCTAAGCCATCTATTTGCACACACATAAGCCATGACTTGTATTTGCAGATGTTGCAGCTTCTGTTTGATATCACAAACCAATGTTTTAGGTGTAATTGGGAGTTGAAAGCTGCTGGGAGAAGGATGTTCAGAAGGCAAGGAAAGGCCAGAACATGGTGTCACCCTGTGCAAGGAGCTGCCCCTTCATTGGCTTTGCACATGAGCTGTGTGCTCCACCCAGGCTCAGCATGTTAGGCAGACTTCAGAGTCCCTCAAATTAAAAGTCACTTGCATAGGCTTTTAATAAATGCTTTGTAGAGACAACCTGTTTTTGTAAGATGCACAGCAAACAAAATGAAAAATTAAATGAGATCAAACTTGTGGGTTACAGTATCTCCCCACTGTCTTAAGCCAATATTTTTACTGGGATGCCTGTATTGCAGGCAGTTTAACTGCAGCAAAAATTACCAGAATCCCTTAACACAGGTGTTCAGTCCATTCCACAGGTAATCATCTTTTGCCAGGCCCTTAACTACTGGAGACTTTGCTAGAAAAGCTCCAGTCTTTCACACACAGGACTTGATGCCCACAGTCCCTTTAGTGATTTCTCTTGGCCCAAGAGAGAGTTTTTCTTTCCTGCTGCCCAGTACTGGCTCTATGACTTGTTTGCAGTCATGCTGTCCACGTGAGGATTGAATGAAATCATAACTCGCTGTCCTTGTCTTGCATGATCTTGCTGGACACAGCCACACGCAGCCACAGCCACACATTTGCAGGGAGGAGTGGGGATAAACCTGAAAACATTGAGCTGCAGAATGGAGCACTCCTGATCTGATCACCATGCTCTGTGTTCTGAAAGAAGCTTAAGTCAAACTGCAATCCAGAAATAGAAAAGAGCTGCTTGTTAAAAATCACAGCTCTTTACTGTCTTTTTATACCAAAGGAAGATCCAGCTGTCTAGAAATGTTGAAAATAGTATTTAGGTGCATTATCTCTAAGAAAATGAAATTTATATGGTGATCAGTTAAGTAGATTGTCAGATTTTCAAATTTTGGTGTTCCAAAGTCAGGATTCCTGTTGGGATTGGGAGGTATTGAAGTTCAGGAGTTATTTATTCCCGAGAAATGAGAAACTTCTGCATTCCAAATCTACTACTGGTGACTAAATTTTGTGGTGTCTAAATAGCCTGCTGTTTTGGCACTTGCTAAAAAGAGGTTTTTTTGTTGTTTTTCCTTTTCCTGTTAAATCAATTAATTGTTGCATTTCTTTTAGTTCATTAGATATCTTTGCAGAGAGATTTAAGGATTCATTTTTTTCCCTTAAATTTAATAAGGGCCTCTGGCAAGGTCAATGCTTGGAATTATCATAGAAAAAAAATAAGGCATCCCTACCTCAGTATTTTAAGTGTTCTTAGATCTGTAAGTTATTTTTAATTATTTGATAATTAATTAAGAAGCTCTGTGTGTATTTTGACAATAAAAATGATGTAATGATATTGACTGTTATTATAATGTGGTCTGGTGTTAAACTGTTGCAATGAAAAAGAGAAAATCACATGTTTTCAGCAGGAAATAGAAACTATTTGACCAGCATAAGAAAAATAATTTCCCAGCAAATGGTTAATCTTACTTTGACAAAGGATACCCTTGCAATGCAAAATGCAGACTTTTCTTCCAGTTAAATAATTTAGAAAGCAGAATTTATATCTTACTATCAAGTAGTAAATTGAAATGTCAATGTTTTGCTTTGTCCCTGAAACTCTTCTTTGAGCTGACTTCTTCTGACAAGATATTAACAGTGCTCAGAAAGTTGAAAATATTTTATTCTGTGAAAGAAGTATTTACCAAATGTCAGGGTGTATTTTAGCTGGCTTTGCTCTCGAGGTGTAATTCAATTTTTTCATCCCTTTCATGCATTCCCTATGAATTTTAGCAGCAATCCATTCTTCAGAAGAAAAAAAAAACGGAGTACAAATGCAATTTGCTGTAGGTGCATTGAAGTAACTGGTATATGTACATTAGAAATCCAAATGCATTTTACTGTCTACGTGTTAAATAAAGTTGTGTTTATGTTAAAGTGTTGCTGAAGGTTTCCTGTGTGACCAGAGTCCTTTGTGTGCAGCTCTGGCACGAGGCAGGGCATTGTCCTGCAGGCTGCACTCAGGCTGATGGCAGCAGTTGGGATCTGTGGTCTGACAGCTTTCGTGTGTCAGAGTGCTTTTTGCCTTCTGTTGTCTGCCCCCGAAAAGAAATTGTACAACTGCTTGTGTTTCTTCTCACATGTGTTATTTGGGTTGTTCCTCTCCTTCCTGTTTACAGACAAAACTTGCCAATGGCACTTCCAGTATGATTGTGCCCAAGCAAAGAAAACTGTCTGCAAGCTATGAGAAGGAGAAGGAGCTCTGCGTCAAGTACTTTGAACAATGGTCCGAGTCTGACCAGGTGGAGTTTGTGGAGCACCTCATCTCCCAGATGTGTCACTACCAGCACGGACACATAAACTCATACCTCAAACCCATGTTACAGCGGGACTTCATCACTGCACTGCCAGGTACTTCTGCAGCCAGAGGGAGCTTGCTCCTTGTTTTTCAAAAAACTGTTCTGTTCCACCCTACCCTGCTGGAGAGGTCTCTTGTAGGGTCAGTTTGCAAAGCAGATAATAGCTTTTGAATAAAAAGTCCTATACCAGTATGAAATTTCATAATATTTTAATTTGTGTTCCTACTGTATGTCAAGGCATGATCTAACACCATCATGGTTTGTCTAGGAGTAACTGCTAGCTAATCTCTGTATTGCATGGGTAGTTATCCCAAGCCACAGGGCAGGTAGTTGTGCTCTTAATGCCCGCAACGATGCATGAATAACAAAATTTTTTAAATTAAAACTACTACTCTTTCTGGTTGCTCAGCTGAGGTTTTCCCTTTTCTTATTTAGATATTTGTCTCTCTTTCCTACTGAAATAACTTCCTGAAGCCATTGTTTTGATTATGTGTTTATTGCTAATAGAAAATGGAGGGCATAAGAGCAAGAGGTGGAAGTGTTCTGCTTTTTACACCTTTGTAGTGCTTTCCATTGAAAATATTATCCCAGCTATTCTCAGATGTGGCATTGGGCAGATCTCACAGAATGCACACAGAAAGTAGTGTACATGCAGTTTTATATCCCCCTTGTCTTATAGATTGGAAAAGTAAGGTGGTAAAAGATCAGATATATACAGCAATAGAATTTCAGAACCAGACATAAATTCCTGGCTCTTTAGGTCATATTTTTTCAGACCATTAGGTCATACCTCTGTAGATAGATAAATAGTTAGATTCTTAATAGATCAGCATTCCCATGCCATATGTCCTTAGTTTGAGAGGGACCTGAGCAAGAAGTGGTACAGGTGTTGTCTCTAAACAGCCTGTTGAAGCGAGCTGTTTCTTGCCAAAAGCCTATTCTGTGGATACCTTTATACAAGTGCTGAACTTTTGGCAATTTGATCAATCTAGTCACTTGATCGTTCTTCAGAAGGGAGTTCTCAACATGAAATATAAATTCTAGCCTTAAAAGATGGAAAAAAAAGCATGTTTAACTGTGAATTGTATAAAGCATAAAGACACTGCAGGAGTTTTGCTAGGAAGTTAAATAGGTAGACTCATTGGATTTTAAGCTCATTGTGCCCAGTAATCAAATGGCTGTTGTAGCATTAAAAAAAAAAATCTTAGTTATGCTAAGTACCTGCTTTATTTTAGTTTTTAGTAGTCCAGTGGCAATAATCTTCTTGTACTTGGAGCAGCATTATAACTTGTGGAGCTGCTCTGTTTCAGAAAAATAGGAAGTGTTTGGAAACTGCATTGATTTCCCCACTATTAAAGTGGAAGTATACATGTAGGTGCTTACACAATTTTTCCAGGTCTTTCTCCAGGGAACCCCATGAAAGCACCCCATGAAATCAACACATCTCACTGCTCTTGGTTAATTTCTTCCTACAGGGCTTTTTCTGAGAATTTTGGGCAGGTGCTATAAATACTTGTAGAGACATTCCAAATTTCCTAGCCGTACCATGTTTGTTACTGGTCTATTCCCAGTTGCCCAGGAAGCAGCTGATTTTAGTCTATCAGAATGCAGAGTAAATAGGAATCAAGCAGTTAATATGTGAGTATTTTAATAGTTGGGGGAAATGTGTATGTAAATAATGTATGTGCATCAATTTGCATATTTACAAAGTGCAAGTGTCCTAGTGAATATCACTCTGAGGGAGAAAATTAAAGGCAAGGAATTGCACTGGTGCAGACTCTGCAGTCTGTGCAGGATGTCCTGAGTATAAGCAGGTTCTAGTGAAGGGAATGGAAGGGAAGAAGGTAAGAAACTGCCTAGAAAAAGATGATGAACACAAAATTCTAAATTAAGTCAAATAATGAAAAAAAACCCCTAAACTCTGAAAGTATTTTTTAGCTTTCTGAAATTCTCAAGTGTTCAGTATTCTGGTTTCATTTTTACTACTTCATTCTCTCTCCTGCTCTCCCCCTTGAGTGAATAAAACAATAAAGCTACTTCAAAATCATGAGGCATCTTATCTCTGTCCTCCTAGCACAGTCCCAAGGAATGACCAGAATTAAAGGTAATTTCAGATCATGGGTATGTGTTACTAATATAGAGTAAAGTTGGGTCAGGTTATTTTCCCAGTGCTTTGAACAGAATTAAGATTGTTTGAAAAGTACAGCTTAACTGTGTACTTAACAAAGTTAGTTCAGTTTCTGAAAAAATAAGGCTTCTGCTTTGCATTTTCAAGCTATTTAACATTTTTTATGAGGAAAGTAATTTTGATAAGGATTTCATGTGTGAAATAGCTGAAACATTCTTGTTGGTTCAGAGGGTTGAAGGGCTAATCGTGTTTCACATCCATTTAACAAAATCTTCTGTGAGCAGAGTTTTCCCTTTTTAAGGAAGCAATGCTTTGTTAGATACATGCCTCAGTGAGTTGTGCTGTTCCTAAGAAACAAAATAATAAAATTGAGTTTGCAACCAGGCCAGAATAGCTCTGCCCATCCACTTGTCATAAATGTGAGGAGGTGAGGCCAAACCATTAGTATCCTTTAGCTGCAAAGGGTCTAGTATCAATGGCAAAGGATGACTTAAGGACATGGCAGTAGTTACAGCACCTTATTGCAGCCAAGATCTAAAGTGCAACTCCTGATGAAATAGAAAAGGCACATGGGTGGAGATTACTGTGCCCATGTGTTGCAGTGTAGCCCTGCTTCCTAAAACCACCAGTTGTTCCCCATATATAAAATTAATTCATCTGGTGATGCTGCTGACTTAAAGCCACCTATAAAGATTCTATGGAGGCAGGCATTAGTAAGTGTCCTGGTGGGTCTCTAAATGTCTGTGAGCCTGCTGGAAGCAGCACAGACTGGGAAATCCATCTGCCATTTCCACACAAAGCTTCAGGAACTGGGCAACAGGATGTCCATGTCTACCCTGCCAGTTGTGGAATTCCTGCAAATTCCTGTTCATGTTCACTAAACCATTATCTTCCTCTTTCCACAATTTGCTGTGAAGTCAATCTAAATTTACAAACACTTCTGGTTTTTAATAGTGGTTGTACATGTCTCTTCAGATTAAATACATAATAAAGGCTGATGATGCATCTCTAAAGATAAGAAATGTCAGACCTCTTTCTCCACTCTCTGGTTGTGCCTGGTATCACTCACATGCTTTTTCTACATAAAGATTGAAGCATAAAATGCTGAGCAGAATATCTGGCCCGACGTGTATTCTAAGTTTAGTATATTTAAAAGCAGCAGGAGAAGCATGCTGAATTGTCTCATTTTCATGCAGTGGGAGATACTTTTGAGATCTTTTTGTTAAGGAAAAAAAGGTTGGGCCATTTTTGTGTCATGAACTCTAATCAAAGTCAGCTGGTTGCACCCAGTTTGGATTTGCAAAAGTCCAGACATGTGACTGCAAAAATATACTTACTGCTTTTTCTTACCCTCTCACAAGCAGGGCCTGATCTTTTAGGCTGTTGTTTTAAAAGCAAGAAAACATGTATTTAACTTTGTCCCAAATGTGAACCAGAAGAAAGATGCATGTAATACCAATCTGCAATGCTTCATTTTTGCTTGGATGGAACATTATGCCTGAGGGATGATGTGGTCTAAACTTTCCCAAAGCGTATGAAATTTAACCTGTGAAGTGAGATAATCTCTTGGTGGTGTCTCACTTGTGAACTAAACAGCCTTCAAGAGAAGCTGTATTTACACAGCTTCTCATTTAAAAGGCATCTTGTTTTCCTGAAGTCTTGATTGTGATTAAATTTGAGTTGGTAAGGGCACATTTTGACTGACTACATCTATCCAGTTAAGAAATACAGCATAACCTTCACTATGTAGACATTTCATTGAGCTGCTTGGTGCTAACCAGGCAATTGCTTTACATTTCATTCCGGTCATGTTGAAGTAAAGCCAGTCCTGGTATTCACACTGGAAAATATTTGCAAATTATATTATTTTGGCGTGTATTTTTCCTTCACCCACTAAAATAAATGAAACTAGCAACCTGCTTCACTTTCTCCTTTCACAGCCTCTCCTTCCCTCTTGACGTGCCTGTGCATCTGCATATCCCTCCCTCCCCCCTGTCTAAAGGTACCACTACCCTTCAGGGCACACATTGGGAATATATATTTTTTTCTTCATTACATTTAAAAGCTACTGCTTTAGCAAAAACAGCTTTTGAGCCGTTGCAACATGAGAACAGCTGTAGCAGTGAGATGAGAAATGGTCCTAATATAGAGAGATTTTGGGGGCTGCGTTGCTGAGTTGGAAATGCCATCCATAGAATATCCCCCTAGTGCTAAAACCCATCGAAGTAGATTGGAATGACTTCTTGGATTCTTTATTATTTTTAATGACTTGTTGTGCTATATCCAAAGGAAGTTGGATAACACTGTTCACTCCTGATCTTAGCCTCAAATGCTCTTCTGTGCATTTTGTCCAGCTCTGCATGCAGAAGAGGAGATGGAAGGAGAGTGTATCTTTGTACTAGCAGGGGGAGTTGTCTGTCCAGCAAATAATGTTTTTCTGTTGTGTTGTTGTTCTCCCCCAGCTCGGGGATTGGATCACATTGCTGAGAACATTCTGTCATACCTGGATGCCAAATCTTTGTGTGCTGCTGAGCTGGTGTGCAAGGAGTGGTACCGGGTGACGTCGGATGGGATGCTGTGGAAGAAGCTCATTGAGAGAATGGTCAGGACAGACTCCCTGTGGAGGGGTTTGTCAGAGAGGAGAGGATGGTAAGGAAACTGAATCTTCACCTCTTTTGCCCCCATTCAGGACAGCAGGGATTGTGTGTTTCAAACCATATTTGAAGAGGGTTATTCAAATATGAAATTTGGAATAACCTGAAACATCATGTTAGTTCCAAACCTGACAGTTGCTTACACCAAAAATCAGCCATTGGGGAGTTAGGTGCCACATTTGGCTATGTGGCAATGTGGGGGATTTTTTCCTCAACTTCCTCTTCTGATCATGCTCTTAGCCCACTGTGACAAGTGAGAGATACAGACTGAGATTTTTACACCCAGCTGTCTTTCAGTTCAAATTAAGAAGCTGTGTGTGCCTCAGGGGAACCCTAAACCGGTCAGCAGTTCAGAGCAGAAAAGCTTTTTCAGGAGTGGCAGTGGGGGAGCATGTGCTATGAATTAGTTCTTTCCTGATAGGCCTGTTTGTTTTCCTCAGCAGATTTTCACTATTAGATATCTGTTTAATTTTCAAACTGGAAGCTGAGGGTAGGTACCATGGAGAATAGGGGACTTTAGAAATGCAGATAGATTAGTTAATAATCATCTGGAATAGCCTTACTACAATGTAGGTCTCACTCAAGTTTGAAGCTGCTCTGCTAACATTTCATTAGAACTTTCTCTCTCAGGGGTACACCCTTTAATACATAATTTTCTTTTCCAAGGGTGTCCCTAGGATGTTGGCAGAAGGGAAACTGGGTATGAATATTTCATAAACAAGATAAAAGTGACAGCTCAGGCATTTTGGTTGCTATTAAAAAGAAAAAGATACAGAGTTGCAAACAAAGACTCCTGGTTTATGGTTAATTTTGTTTTACTGTTTGTCTCAGGAAGTAAAGGCAAGTAAATCAGGATTATGAGACATTCTTTACAAATAAATACTACTTTGATCTGCTTCCAATAGTGCAGTGTTTTAAAGAGTATAAAATAAACACAAGCATGACAGTGGTAACTTTTGCATTTCTTTTAGTGACTTATTCTCTCCGGGATTTCAATTTTTTTCTCCCTACTGTTGAAGTCACAGTAGCTCCTAAGAGGAGCTTGAGAGGTCATTTAGTCCTTTTTGTCTCCCATAGGAAGAGACAGATTTTTCCTAAATCATCCCAAATCTTTGTCTTAACTTGTTCTTAAAATCTTCTACTGATGGAGATTCCCCAAGCAATGCCTGAGAAAGGAATTTGATGGTTTCACTTTTTTACTCTTTCTAACTTCAGTGTTTGAGAGGTTTTCCTGCTATCTAGGCTGTCTTCCTAGCTACAGTTTGACTTGTTACATTTATTCTGCACAGATAAACAGGACAGTTTCTCATTCTCTCCTTTCATGGGAAAGTTATCTTTCCCATGTTGGAAGATGAGCATGTTTCCTATGTTTTGCCTGCACTAGCCAACCATAATGATGTGTTGTCTTGTCCTCTTACTATTTTCAGTTTTCTCTGTTTAGACCCTTCCCAATTCCCATACTCCATTCTTGGAGTATGGTGTAATCAGCTGAGTGTCTTCTGCTGAGGCATCGCTGGGGTTTGCTCCCTCCACACTTTAGAAATAACATTAGCACCAAATACTGGTCTTACAGACACGTTACATTTCCAAAAAACAGGTGCAAAATTTTGCTTCTCATCTCAAGGACAGTCACCTTGTTACTGCACCTCTTCTTCAGGTTTGTGCTATGTGCTGCAGGTTACTTTGACTCAAGAACAAGTTGTGCCCAAGTCTTTCAAATTGCCCTCTGGTTATCTCTGTGGTGAACAGATAGAGCTGTGTGGTTAGTAGATGCAGACAGAAAATACCCAGTGCAATTGCATCTGTGCCATATAGAACTTCATAGCTTGTAATCAGTGCTAGCTCTATGCATGGCAAAAGGAGATTACTAACTGGACAGTTCAGAATGATGGACAACTGGTGTTACTTGGTTACAGCTCCTCAATTTGCACATGAGCTGCCTGATTTCAGCATTTGCAGCTCATGATTTACAACAGAACTCCCCCCCAGTTTTGCAGCATGGCAGCCTTCACTGGCAGATTGTCAGGGAGCAGTGAGGGTTACACAGATTTAGAGAAATATAAAACAGAAGCCCAAAATCTGGGCATGCTTGTGTCCATCTGATTGAATTGGCTGGTCATCAAAACCTGCAAACAATAGTTCCTTTTATCCCAGAGCCACAGCACAACAGCTACTGGGATACCATGGAAATTCCAAGCAATCCTTCAGCTGAACAGTAAACAACTGACTATGCATGCAGCACAGCACAGCTTACAGGTAGCAACCAGATTTTGTGTTACATTAGCTAGTAAAGTAAGAAAGAATTAAAAGGTTTTTAGGCACACAGGCTTGTACACAGGTTTTTCTAGACCTGCCCCAAGTCTTCTAGGATGTCTCCAAGGTATTCTGTGCATCTCAAAAGAGGGTCTCATCTTCCTTGGCCAGTAATACTAATTTTCATGAATACACTTCCAGACTGGATCACAGTAAATAGGCATCTGTCTAGTTAGTGGCTTGTCTGCATCTTGTGTGTGCCATCTTCATGTGTTTATTCCCATATGCATGTCTGCTGGTCATTATATTTGAAGAAAGAGGTAATTCCTCTGTCCAAACATGAAAGCACCTTTCTCTCAAGTAGTACTTAGAATTCTTGATTTAAAGAAGTATCAAAAGTTCTTTTCCTGAGCATTTGTCATTTTGCTTGTCCAGTCCTGTAGTTTGGTATTGCCTTACAACCCAAAGATTTTGGTTCATTGTTGTGATCTCTCTAGTTCAAGTGTATCAGAGCAGCTGCAGTCTCTGAAATTAGTTTTGAGGTGTACTGTATGGAAAGGACAGGAAGGCAATGCACAAGGAAGTATTGAACAATTAATTATGCTGTAATGGAACAAGGGAGGGAGAAGTGGAGAGCTGGCCCAGTGTAAACTCTGTGCCTCTGATGCCAGGATTACACTCGGAGGCATTTGTGCCTCTCTCCATTTTGCAAGGCATGTTGCCAGGCAGAGCAGCAGTTAGTACGCCCATGGTGGGGTTTACTAGCTTCCACACCGTGTTTGGTGGCTTCTTAACTTCAGGATGAGGAATTAAAGTTTTTTACACAGCAGGCAGTGATTGCCGTTTACAGATTTTTTTGGTAACAAAACTCTAGCTTGGGATATGAGTATTCCAAATCAGTGTTGAGATGAGGGAGGCACCACAGATGAGGTGTTGCTTACCAGCACAGAGTAGTAGCAGTAAAATGTCCGTGTACCCACACTGATACTGTTCTGCTAATGCAGATAAAAGCTAGCCTTGAATGTGTAGGGGGTTTGAGGGTTCCTTGGCTTCTTTCCTTTGCTTTGCATGCTTTATTTTAAAGGTGACCTCTGATAATGTGTGTGAGAATTGCAAGCATGAACCACTGTCAACCCTTACTGAGCTGAATGGGCCTATGTCCATAATAAAGAATTTATTTCCCTTCCCCAAGTTACTAGACACAGATTTTTCTTGGGTATTTTAGTGTTAAAATGCAACACTGAAAACGTTGCAGGGCAAACAAACAAGGAACCATCCCATCTTAGTAAATTAAGTTTGACCATGAAACTGTCAGCAGTGGTTATCCATTTGTAAAATGCCAGGAGGACCTTTCTCCAAAATGCTGAAAGATTATTTGTGTTCAATGGAAATGTTCTTTTTCTTCCAGGGGACAATATCTATTTAAAAATAAACCTCCTGATGGAACTGCGCCACCCAACTCCTTCTACAGAGCACTTTACCCCAAAATTATACAGGACATAGAGGTGAGAAACAGTTGCCAGATATCGTGGTGTTTCACTATTGGTTTTTTAGTTTTATTTTTTTCAAATGTTTCTGATTTATTCATGATGCTGAAATTCTGGGTGTATTCCATTGCAGTGTAATATTTCATTAAATCTGGCATGTCTGTGTTTGGCTGGAGTTTGTAGATCTGGGATACTTATAAAAGATCCTGCTGCTCCTTTAGACAGAGGATGAGTTGGATTGTGCAGTGAGCTGTTTGCAGGTGGAGTCTCTACCATTTGCAGATCAGATATCACAGCAGCACTGTAACATCTTGGTTTTCTCTGTTCCATGGTACTTTGCTCCTCCTGGTGCAGTGAGACCTAATAGGCTGTTACAGGAGCATATCAAGAACTGAGGCAGTGAGAAAGTGCATTTCTGAAGTCTGCAGTCCTAAGACTCAGGGAAACAGGAAGCAGCTGAGCATGTTTGCCTTGCATTCAGTGTGAGCAAATGGCATGTTCTGCTTGTTTCCTAACGGCAGAAGCAATGCTCAGGCACTGTTGTGACAAGTTTGTAAATGCGTTTAGAGCTCAACTGAGACTTTCTCTTCAGTTATTTAGCTGTTGAGTCACAAGGGGCTAAAGGTTGGAGATAGAAAAAGGCTTTTACATTACTTCTTCCTCACCGTTCCCAACAGCACAGACCAGTTTAGCCACGATATGTTTTCCAAGCATTTGTCTGTTTAATTGGTTTTATTACATGTATTCTAGAATGCAGTTATGTCATTGTATGGGCCTGATTGCAGGTGTAAAGTGTAAAGAAAAGTGTCTGCTGCCTTCTCAACCAAAAGAAAAAAAGGGGAGATAGTTCTGTGGTTTTTTTTCTCCTACATCTCATTTGTCTCCTGTCTCTCCTCAAGACGATAGAGTCGAACTGGCGGTGTGGAAGGCACAGTTTACAGAGGATCCACTGCCGAAGTGAGACAAGCAAAGGGGTTTATTGTTTACAGTATGATGATCAGAAGATTGTAAGCGGCCTACGAGACAATACTATTAAGGTGAGAATGCTCCATCATGGCATACTAATGGCTTGGAGTGCCTATGCCATAAATAATAGTGTCCTAATTTCAGTGACACCTACCCAGTCTCTTGTTAGTAACCCAGCCTTCTCCTTCCCCTTCCCCCATCTCCCACCTGCACAGCAGCTACTCTTTTATCTGGCTAGAGAGACCCTGTTTTCAGACAGACAGGCTTCGCCAGCAGAGTTTCTGTCCAGCAGTAATTACAGGCTATGTACTTACTGGGCCCTGTATCCTAGTGAGAAGGGTAAAACCAATATTCGTAGTAAAGCCAGTAATATCAAAGATGTCAATGTATTGCACCAAAGAGCCTGTAGAAGACTCTGCAGATGCCACTAAAGGTCTTCTAAGTGCACTATGGAAGATGTGCTGTAGTAAAAAGCAGTCTAGTCAAACCAGTAAGTGCTGAAAGATGAAAACCTTACTGAACTGTCCAGTTTTGAATGTTTGCTGTCTTAGATCTGGGATAAGAATACATTGGAATGCAAGCGAATTCTCACCGGCCACACGGGTTCTGTCCTGTGCCTCCAGTATGATGAACGGGTGATCATTACTGGATCTTCAGACTCAACAGTCAGGTGTGTGCCTGTGATTTGCACCTTTCTGTTTGCCTCTTAAGATTTCAGCTTTGCAAGCTGCTGAAATGATCTCTTCTTAAATGTGTGCTGTTCAAGCAGTTCCATGAAGTTGTTCAGCATTGTGCTGTCCTTATCAGATGTCCATGCAAATCGCTGTCAGGCAGAAATGAGAATCTGAGCCAAGGCCAGTCAAGGTCAAGATGACTTAGGAAGGCCATCTGGCATTTCACCAAGGTTTTGCATGTTTTGACACTCCCTGAGAATGTTATAAATTCTCTTTGAGAATAACTTTTTAAGAGTTGAGGTTTTCAAAGCAAGTTTGAAGGTTTAGTTGTCCGTTGTCATTTAATTTTAACAAAATGTGTATGACTAGATATCCTATGACTTTAAATTAAATTTTAGCATGATATTTCTTTTCATTAAATCTTTCTAATCTTGCTTTTCTTCAAGTCTCCAGAAAAAGGATGGACACCTCAAGGTAGCACTTGTGGTGCATGTTGTGCATTTGTGAAGTTCACTAGTCATATTGGAGGATACCAAAGAGTGTAAGGCCTGTAGTGTAAATAGAGGCACAAATGAGTTAATGAATTGCAATATAAACTTGGATGTGAAGGGGAAGGTCTGACTTCTCCATGTTTTTATATATCCCCTCCTTGTCAGAGTACAAGCACTGCTCATGTAGTGAAGTTAGACCAAAAAGCTGCATTGGTGACCTTTTCTGGAGCTATTAGCATGCATTCAGATGGCTGCAAGCTCCTCTGCTTGTGTAAACTACTTTTGTTAAGCTAATAGTTGTATAGTTAAGCTAATTAAATTGAATTTGCAACATGTGATGCATGCAGTCTTGCAGTTCTGCTAGGTTTTGGGGTCCTGTCATTCATAGGAATCCAGAATTTCAGCAACACTGACTGCCTGGAGGTGATGTGGAAACTGCACTGGGCTAAACAGCGAAAGGAGAGGCTGATTTCTGTAACAAGCACTGTCATTTTCCATATCAGGCCAGGCAGGCCAAATTGCAGACTGGCTACTTGCCCAGGAATACTTTGTCTCCCACTGTACCTATAAATGTTTGTGCAGACCCCAGAGGCACATAGGATGCATCACTTTTATCCGTGGGTCTCCTCAGGAAGAGAGGCCTCATCCAATAGACAGTACAGATGGGCTCTTAATGCTTCTGAGATCTCAGGGATGCACTTGTCCAAAGAAGTCAGTGGGTCTCCAGCTCCTGTTCTGTTTGGCAACCCTGTCTGCAAACTGTTTGTATGTTAATGGCTCAGGTCTTTAGTTTTTTCTTCTTTGCATTTTCTAATTGGAATGTGGTTTTCCTTCTCATTTAGAGTTTATAAGTTGATGCACTTTAGTTTCCATAAGTTAGAAAATAAGACATTAGAAGTCTTTCTCACATCTTGCCTTTTCTTATTGCTTGCCTTATTGGCAGCAGGAAGTTTTAACTTCTGTGAGATCTGATGTGCCTGATGATACAGCCATTTTCTGCTTTCATATAGTGTATCTGGGATACAGGTGTGATAGTGCCAAAAGAAATCTCTTTATGCAGGGCAAAAGAAATTTGCAACAGAATAGCCCAAAATAAATATTTTTAAGGCTTAAAATTTTCATTTCAAGTACTAAAAGTTCTGTATGAAGCCTTTTTCTAACTTGCATCTTAAATTATCTTTCAGTTGGAACAGTTGGTTCCAATAACATTAAATTGACATAAATGCTATGTCTTAATTTGGGTATTCAGTGCATTCCTGGAATGTAGCTGTGTACCAGATGCACCGCAGGGTAAATGCAAATCATGGTGCAACTTGTGGCAATTACTTGTATTTGTTTGAAAAGAACTGTCTTGTCTTCTGCTTCTGTATAAATTACCACTTGAGCTGATAGTTCTGTGAGAGAGGTCAAAAATGAAGCCTGTCAGGGAACTTACTTCTCCACATTGGCTGGAAATGAAGTGTATAATGCACTGGCACAACCAAGAAACACCAGTCTTAAAGGCCATCAGTCTTCTACCTTTCCTCAGCATTAAATTCCCTTAATTAAAGAATGCTTTTTTGCTGGGTGCAATATTTTTATGGTGTTAACTGCATTGCAGGGTTTTTGGCTGCTGGACTGTCTCAACGTACACATAATCAACAGGTGTATCTAATACATTTTTTAATGAACTATTTAATAGATGTAGATATAACTTGTGGTGTTTGCTTCTCTAATATCACTATAGAGTCAATTACCAGTCCCTGTCCCTCTCTGGCTCTGCAGAAAATTCGCAGTGCAGGTTGTTAACTCTGTTCTGTCTGGTTTGAAATGTGAACCTGCAGAGTGTGGGATGTGAACGCGGGCGAGATGCTGAACACGCTGATCCACCACTGCGAGGCCGTGCTGCACCTGCGCTTCAACAACGGCATGATGGTGACGTGCTCCAAGGACCGCTCCATCGCCGTGTGGGACATGGCCTCCCCGACGGACATCACCCTCAGGAGGGTGCTCGTGGGGCACCGAGCCGCCGTCAACGTGGTGGACTTTGATGACAAGTACATTGTGTCGGCATCAGGTGACAGAACTATAAAGGTGAGGTGTTTCAGAGGCTTCTTGTTTGCTGCTCTGGGGTATTTAGTAGCAAAGAGCAGTGATCAGACAGGGAAGATGGCCCCTGGCAGGATCTTCCTTTAGAAGCAGTGTTCTTCCTCCTGCTCATTTGCACTTGTCCTTCCTCAGCTGACCTGGTGCAGCTCATTTGCAGAACTTATGGAAAATCAGTTCCAGGTACAGATGCAGTTAAAAAAGAACATTTTCTTCTGTGTTCTTTTTCATCTTGACCACTTCCATAACCTGTTCAGTCATTTAAACAGTTGTTAGAGGGCAGCATGGGGACAAAAGTGAAGGTGAGTTGATAGGAGATACTTAAGGAGGTACTTAACTTAAGTGTTGCTGCTATGATTCCAGTCTGCAGCATTAAACCTCAGGAAAATCTATATCGTTTGTAAACAAAATCATAGCCCAAGAATGCTAAACCTGGAAGCTAATTTTATACTGCATGGCAAAAATCTTCTGTGTACAGTGACCCAACCTGCTATCGGTTGCAGACTATAATCACAGGTCATCAAAGGAGTGGTTTTCCCACTCTTAATGGTAGTATCTTCATTAAGAACATTCTGGATGCATCTATTTATCATAGAGACACCATCTTTTGTTAGTCTCTTCATAATAATTTTGTCTCTGTGTGGTTCCCTCCCCCCTTCCTGTCACAGGTATGGAACACTAGTACCTGCGAATTTGTGCGCACCTTAAATGGCCACAAACGAGGCATTGCATGTCTGCAGTACAGAGACAGGCTAGTAGTGAGCGGCTCTTCAGATAATACCATCAGGTGAGAGACACACTCCCCATCACAGGGTTTTGTGCAAGCACGCTGTCTCTGGTGCCCTGGGACGTGCTGAGGTTAGGCAGCTGAAGTGCTCTGTACCCTTGTCAACTTTGAAATATGCTTTCTTTAGTATAGAACATTGGGAACTACTGGAAAGAGATATTAGAAGCCTGTTTTACTGTGTTGTCTTTCATCCTCTACATCTCAAGAGTCCCATACTAATCAACAAGTTGCATTTGCTCTGACAGTTCTGGTGTATGAAGGAGCTGGCAAGTACCACTTTCTACGATGTCCTCTTGTGATATTTTAATTGGACTATGTGTCTAGTTAAAGGGGTCAGATTTGCAGTAAGAGGCATTTAATCCTCTGCAGAAATCCTCCTGGGCTCTCGCCAAACTCTTCTTGTGGTACTTGGCACCTGGTTAACTTTGGAACAGCTGGTTTAGAGCATGAAGTTCAGTTTGCTGCCTTTTGCACTTCTCCAGCTGCCCTGGTTGCAGTCTGAGATTTAACTCTTTCTGGTATCACAAACCAGAATTTCTCCCTCCATCCTGCAGCTGCTGGCAGAGGAACGTCCCACTAATTTCAGGATGTATGGAACAAGCTTGAATATTAGTTATGTGATATAAAAAAATGGCTCTGTCATGGAAATGGGAGCAACCTCTCTTTCCCTTTGTCATTTTTTAAGTAATTGTCTGCCTTTTGGTGAAACTTGAAAGCTGGACAGTGTAAGCAGGAACTCTTCACTTCACATGTCAGTAATAATTTTTCCTCTGTGAGAATGACCTGTGCTATTGTTTGCCTGTGGACTTGGTTTGCCATATGCTGCCTCTCCCTGCTCCGCATTCCATAGAAAAACAGTGGTCCTTTGGTTGACATCACCAGGTCACTGTTCCAAATTTTAGTACAAGGCTGTCTCAGAGCATGACCAGGAAAGCTAAAACTTCCATCTCTTAATCAAGGGAAAAGGTATTACAGGCATTGTGTAAGAGCAGCACCCTGCTGAGAACTGCAATAATAACCCTCTGCAGTTGTACCATGAAACTTGGCCACAGAACTAGAGCAAGAAATAGTTAAATACTACAGCAGCTAGGGAAGGATCTAAAATATGCAGTGCTAATAAAAATAAGTGTCAAGATAGTGATAATGCTAAACAGGAATACAGTTACTTTTATGCTTGCATTGGACAAAATCCCTACTTAATAGATAAATTGTGCTAGAATTTCAGGAATGTCAACAGTGAATCTTAATGGAAGTCAAGTTTAGCAGCAGTGTGAGCAAGGCAAAAGACTTACCCAATGCTAAAATATAGTTTTCTCCCAGCCATTAGCAGAGGGCACAAGTCAGTAGAAGGATGATTAAGAAAAAGGTTTCTAAGTCATCTTTGTGGATGGCTTGGTGCTTTCTAGATTTGATTTTAATCCACTATCAGATGTTATGTGCTGGACTTCAGTACAGGCTGATACAGAACTTAAAAGCCCATTATTCCTCAGTTGCAGGGAAAGTTTTTTCCAGAAGATGAATCTTTCTAGTTTTGCAACTGCAAACGTTGAGGACATGTGAAGTAGCTGAGACATAGAAAAAATATTTAGGTTTTGATTTAGGCCAGAAATTTCACCTGCTACAATAGACATTACTATCATTGTGCTAATTTCCATCAAGCAGAAACTAGTCCATCGAGTTTAATCCAATCACTTCAGTATTCTGGCTTCTAGGTCCAAAGTTCCTAATTGCTACAGACAAAATCCGCCCCCCCCACCAAAACCAACCAAACAAACAAACAAAAAGTGTAGGAAAAAAAGGAACCAGAGAATTTAGGGCAAGAAAAAAAATTAGACAATTTCATCTTGGGTTGCGTTTTTATTGAGTGGTTGGTCTTCATGTGTCTGTTTCTAGGGTGTGCACACATAAGGATCTGATACCAATCTGTTTAGACAACAGCATTCTTTCTAAGGGGTGGGGATTCACCTGCCTTCTCTACATCTCCCTGCTCTGCTTTCAAGTGAATTAAAGGCTGAGATAATTGCAGACCTCCCTCTATTTCCAGAAGTTCTCCTGAAGTTATAGGAAAGAGCAGTGGTAGTGTTTTTGACTGCATACATAATTGAAGTGATTTTTTTTTTTTAGTTAGTTCTCAAGCCTTAAGTTTAGTTCTTTTACTCTTTGTTCCTTTGAATATTTAAAAAAGTAGAAGTTAGAGAAACTTATCAAATCTGAGAAAGACCCTTGGCACCAACTCTGCTAAGAGACCCTACTCTTAATAGCAGTCATCCCCCTTGTACATGAAAGCCCATTTGCCATGTGAGAAGGGACATGATCACCTCTTGTAATCCCATCCAGGTAAAACCTCAGACTGGGACCTGAAAATACAGGCCTGAGTTAGTGTGATGCAGCCTCCCAGAGCTGCTGGCAATTTCATCATCAATGGCAAGGAATGGAAGCACATGGCACAAAAGTTCCTGGCACAAGATTGCTCTTCCAACCTTTCTGCACCAGTTAATGTCTGGCATTGTCCATCCTGTTTACAGTCCTTGAGAGCGTAATGCTCTCTGGCAGCCAGAGTGCCTTTGGCTGACCTTTGTCATGGAGTTGCTTGCCCTGACCTTGACTGGTGTGCTGTACTCAAGTGAAAACTGTTGGGCCCTTCACAGATTCCTGAAAGATCAACTTCACAGATTGAAGAATCACTCTGAGCTCCTTGTTGGCTTCAGACCCATGCATAGAGCTATCCTTTCTCAGTTCCACAGTGACAGAAGTGTTCTGTTCATTCCTCTTTTGTCCAAAATGAGAGCAGCTTGTTGTGGCAAGACAGCTGCAGCCATTATCCACCAGCCTTGGGCACACATCAACCAGATCTGGATTATTCCCTGGGGAACCTCAGGAATAAAGTACATGGGGGATGGTTTATCTCTTTCTTTGTCTCTCAAGCAAAAGTGACCTGACCTCTCAGCAGCTGTACTGCTTCAAGATGTGCCACCCAGAGAAATTCCATAAACCCCCATATTTCTCACTGCAGTGAAGTTCATGCCAGTCAGAGCACTTACTGAATGAGCATTTGAGAACACTTGTGACTGCTTTCTTTCTGCTGTGTGTCAGGGAGTCAGAGCAGATATTGCTCTTACAGGATTGCTGTATGAGCAGACCATGTCTCAGCCAGAGATGGAATACCTCTAGACTATACATGTCAAAGAATTTCAGTTCTTGTAGGCAAATAATCTTTTTATATCCATGATAATTGGGAGTCATGTCAAAGAGCTGGCAAAAGAAATACAAAGCAAAGGAGAACAAATAGACTTACTTCATAACTGTTTGAAGCCTTTAACTAGTTTTCAAGGTAGTGTGCAAGTGTAAAAACTATGTATTTTAATTTATTCTCCATGCTGAAAATCCATCACAAAAACTAAAACTCTGGGATAGTTGCAGTTGAGAGAATAATGTGTTGCTGGGCCTCTTACTGTATATTGATTTGGGTGCCAGAACTTTTTAAAAATACTGTATTATTAGAAACAGTTCACATAGAGCCACAGGAGTTATTTGAGAGCAAGAAAAAAAAGCATTTAAAATAATAAGCACAGAGCATCCATTTTAGCTTGTGCATAAGGTGCCTGGATTACAGATTAAACATACCTTGAGGAGGAGAAATGACAAAGGAGAAGGTCTTGTTAATTCCTACCTCTCACCACTGTATTGATAACCTAATTTGTCTGATGGAAGTCTCCAAATCAGAAATGGGCATGTAGGGGAACAGAAAGGGGCACATGCCCATGAAGGTGATCCTATCAATTGAAACAAGCTGCCAAGGGGATTACTAAGTCTCCTTCTCTTAATATCTTAAAAACAAGGCACAGCACTTTTACAAACTATGAACCTGAGTAAAATAAAGTGAGGCTCACTGTGAAGATAACTGGGAGATATCCTGTATTACTGGAGCTGTAGATACTAGACACAAGTGGTTTGTGACTCATCTCCTGTGTGTTACTGTAACATCCTAGGGTCATGTGCAAAATCATGTATCTCTTTAACTGTGGGGAAAGGACTGATGAGTGTGCTTTGTTTCTTCTTTGTTGTTCCATCATAATCTTTATTTCCAAGTTTCCATTAACTACAGGCAAAGACCAAATGTTTCACTGCAATGCTAAGATATTAAAAAATTCTTAATGGTTCTTTGTACTCTCTTCCAGGCTGTGGGATATAGAGTGTGGGGCATGTTTACGAGTACTGGAAGGCCACGAAGAGTTGGTGAGATGCATACGCTTTGATAACAAGAGGATAGTCAGTGGGGCATATGATGGGTGAGGATATCAGTGCAGTCAATGCTTTGCATCTTCCTGTGTGTCTCAGTGTCTCCCATCCCACTTTGTGCATCTTCTATATAAATATCAGACTCTCTGTCTGTCATACTAAGAGGACCTTTTCATGGCCAGTAAGTGAGAACCATGCTATAGCGCACAGCTTTCATTCTTCTTTTAAAACAAGTCCATGTGATTTGATGTGTGTGGTCCAGTTCTTGTGCTTGGTAAGAATATCTGAGTGACTCAACCTGAAACTCCTTCCATGGAGCTCAACCACTTTTAAGAACAATCTTTCCCATCTGTGGTTGTCTGCAGGACCATTTGCCATTACAGACAAGTTGTCTGCACTCCCATGTGTTTCTGTTAGTTATTACCACCTGCTTTTTATGTATTTTACTTTATTGACAGCATATTTTTACCTCCCATTTAGTTCTATAAGCTTTACAAAGGGGAAATGCAAGAAGCAGGTCTCAAGAGCAGAAGGATTGCTGTAATTTTCCTTAAACTGGTGTATTAGCTAAGTTGTACTAACAGTTATTTTTTTTCTGTGAGGACTTGCTCTTTTCTCTTTAACAGAGCCATGGTGTTTGTCTATTTTTCACCACTAGGAAAATTAAAGTATGGGATCTTGTGGCTGCTTTGGATCCCCGTGCTCCAGCAGGGACCCTCTGCTTGCGAACCCTTGTGGTAAGAACTTTAGACAGAGGTGTTGAGGAAAGTGGGCTTGTTCAGAGCTATCTTGAGTTGTGAAAACTCAAGTCAGTTTAGCCCTAGTCTGCAGGATCTTGAAATAATTTCTAGGGGTCTGGCTTTTTTGGGTGTCCAACTTCTTCTAATTTTGCAAGCTGTTAATTGCAAGCATTAAAAGTTAGAATCTCTGACATTTTCACTCCCCTCTGGACTTTTCAACAGTTTTATTCTGTGATTTGAAGTTAATAACTGAATCCATTTTTTAAGTCATCCTTGGAATCCATATACTAGTGGGTTTACATTAATCTGTGTGTACCTGATGATGTAGTAGTAAGTTCTATGAATTGTTGGCATGAAATTTCTTTAAAACAGTACATTCCCAGTTTGAGGAACAAACACACTTGGAATTGCTTTTAACTGCCTTTTGGGTGCTTAAAGAAAAAGCAGGACAGAAACAGACAGTGAAATTGCCTTATGCCCAAACAGCAACTACTCTTTTCATGCTGTCCACTAGTTTCTAGTGCAGGTCAATGATGATGTGGTTAAAATGTCATTATGTGAGTGTTAACAGCATTCACAGTCATGTTTAAAAATGGCTTTGCTTGGTCTTAGAATAATGTGGGAAAGTTGTGAGAAAAAAGCCAGGACAGCCAAGGCCTTGGGTGGTTCTATAATTGTTCCTCCACCACATTCCACGCAAAAAAACAGCACTGTTGCTGGGGATAAAGCAAGATTTCCACCAGTACCAAAATCTCATTGAAAAATAAGTACTGTATGTTTTTATTTCTTAGGTTGAAAGTGTTTGGGCAGTGTTTCAATAGGTATATGTTAGATCTTTTCCTGCTGTGGCTCATGACTGTAGTCTGTGCTCTAAAACAGGGTCATACCAAAGCTATCTGATTCTCTAAAAGTGCGGTTGCTGTGCTGGCTGACCTTCTGCACACCCATCAACCACCTGAATTGCTGCTGTTGTAGATTTCACTGAAGTACTTTATGTCACATTTGGTGCAGGCTGTGAGGTTACTGGGACTCAGCTGACAGGCAGTAAGATCATTGTCATGCTACCCTTTTCCAATCATGTATTTGGACCATCAGCTACAGGATCAGAGTCCCTGAGAGCTTTGGATGCCTGCAGGTGCTACGTTGAAAAGCCTTCTTGTTAGCCAAATAGAAGTGCAAATAGTTTCATGGCTGGAATCCAGAAAAACCCTTTGTCATTGGTCACCCAGTTCCGAGCTATGGAACAGCTCTGTGCCCATGAACTCATATCCTGAGAGTCTATGACTTAAGACTTGGTATTAGTAGTGTTTCTCTGCTTCAGCCTGAGACAAATGTGTGCCTAGTAACCTGTAGACTTAATTTAACTGGTGGGATTTCCTCTGCATTTTCCAGCAGTGGACAGCCAAAGTGCCCCAGCTAATTATATTATAAATCAGAAGCGGTGGGATGGAAACACTGTAGGAATCTCAACACATGGGTACTCATAAATCCCTGTTTGATAGCAATGGAGGGGGCCAAAAGCAGGGTGGGGAGCAGAGGAAACTGTTGCAGTGCTTTTAGGACTTTTATGACAACAGGGTGTCCTTATACCCGCTTACCCATGCTTTGCTGTTTTTTTCCTCTTCCCTCGTCCTCCAAAATTAAACCTGGCTGCACAATGAACATCATGAGTCTCCTGCTGCTTGTGTTCAATTTTCAAACAGTAGGAGGAAAGTGCACAGATAACAAATGTTCGCTGCATGCCAGGTCCCTTCCAGTTTTGTCTTCCGTTAGCTGGAACAGTGCGACATGAATTTGACAGGAGCTTTCCATGAACACAATAAGCTCATGGTTCAGCTTTCCTTATGACATAAACAGTCCAGGTAGGGCAGCCTTACTTAGACCACAGTGACTAGGATCAAAAAGAGAGTTTTGAAAAGGACTTTTGAAAGTACCTCTTTCTCTTTCTCTCTCTCTCCCCACACCGCCATCATCTCAGTGAATAATCCATCAGTGGATCTGACTGGTGTAATGATACTTTTTGGAAGAATTTCTTTACTGCTATAACACAAAACCTGGAAAAACACTTCCCTTAAGTGGGAAGACAGAAACTCATAAGGTGTTTATAAAACAAACTCAAGTCAGAAGATCAAAAAGGTTCCATTGATTAGAAATTCTAAAAGATTTATCTTAGAATCTGGCTTACATTTGCATTTATTCTTAGATAATTTTGATTTAAAGATTCAGAAATTCACTTTAAAGCATCTGTTCTTTGTAAACTGAGCTGTATTTTTGTAGTCTTGTGCTATAAGACAAAGATTTCCCCTTTAGTAACTAGCAATTCTCTTTTGCCTAAATGTTTGAGAAACCTGTAGATTCAGTAGTAAAGTATGTTAAGACATGTTTTTTTCCTGACCTTCAGAATCCCCTTACAATGTGTGAGCACTAAAGAGAAATGTGTGTTCATGGAAGAGACCGGGCTCACTGTCACTGCACAGTTTCTGTTCCCTGGCGACCAAGGAGGAAGCCACTGCTCTCAGAGTGTCACGAGCACCAAGAGAAAATAGGCAACACACAAGTGAAAGCAGAGTGGATTTGCTCTGTGAAATCCAGGATCTTGCCATTGCCTCCTGTTAATTATGGTCTGAACTCTTGCCAAATTGTCATGCCATTTCCACTCAGCCTCGGAGCAGAATGCAAACTGCCTATAAAGGATGCCCTTTCTAGATCATATTTTTAGAACTGCTTAGGAGGAATTACTGCCGTGTCACTGGACTTTACAACAGGCTCCTTAGTGTCCTCCAGTGTTAAGCTGTTCCCTCTTCAGCAATGGCAATGATTCCAAGTCTTGAATGCAAAGTTCTCTTATCCTGTAACCTACTGTACCTGGGAATGCTGTAATTTCAGGAAGGAGTTTTGCCATGGAATAAGAAAGACAGTGCACATGTCAGCCTCACCAGATGGAATTATGTGGGGTGGGAGTTTGGTTTGTTCTGCACGATGTGTGTCTAATACTGGGATTTAAGGAGTAGTGGGACAACTGTAATGTAAACTGCCTGCAAGTCAAGTACTCAGATATTTTCCTTGTACTCAGACTTTTCCTTGAGAGAGGGTTTAATTTATGCTCTGGGATGATGATGCGCAGTGTTTCCTCTGGGGTTTACTGACAAATTAATATGACACTAAAGTCAAGCCCAACTTCATCTTCCCTACCCCGTCCCAGGTGCCAACTAGTTTGCAAAGTAACATGCTGTGTCTCCCACTGGCATTTCAGGAGCATTCTGGAAGAGTCTTTCGACTTCAGTTTGATGAGTTCCAGATCGTCAGCAGCTCACATGATGACACCATCCTCATCTGGGATTTTCTGAATGACCCAGCTGCCCAGGCAGAATCCACTCGTTCCCCGTCCAGAACATACACCTACATCTCCAGATAAATAACACTACACTGTACCTCACACTCGCACAGGTAAACGAAAAAAACCAAACAAACCTTTAAAAATAAGGTGAGGCTCAAAGGTGGCACTGGATGTAGTGTGAGCCTGCTGTTTGAATAACTGGCTGGGTTTAGCAGTGTTTGTCATATTGGTTACACAGTAATTACAGTGTCCTGTAAAAGGACAGGAATTGTTCTGGTACCTTAGAAAAGGGACTTTATTTTAGGATTTGTGACATGTGGTGCCTATGACTCCCCCTGAAGAACTCCTCCTCCTCTGTCCATCATCATCAATAATTAAATCAGTTATACTGCTGTCCAGAAGGAAGAAGGGTTTCTGCA
This sequence comes from Zonotrichia leucophrys gambelii, assembly GCF_028769735.1. Classification (NCBI taxonomy): domain Eukaryota; kingdom Metazoa; phylum Chordata; class Aves; order Passeriformes; family Passerellidae; genus Zonotrichia; species Zonotrichia leucophrys. The sequence continues at coordinate 13,293,529 of NC_088176.1, forward strand.
GAGCGAGTAGAGCAGCTGCTGCCTAACAAGAGGATGCAGATGGCCTGACCCTGGGCAGTTGTCACGAGGCAGGAGTGTTTTGCCAAGAACCTCCCTCTGAAGTGATGACCATTCTCCTCACTCTGCAGCAAGCTGATTCAAGATTAGAGTTTGGCTAGGGGAGGAGATGCTGAGGCACAAGCACAAGCCCAGGCAAATTAAATCGAGATGCATCAATATGCAAAATAATTTACGGATAGGGCCTATCCCTTGTTCTCTCTCTCATGCCATGGATGTTAAATTATTCATATCAGAGCCTGCTTGGTTTGCTCATCACCTTTTGTCTTGGCCAACACAGTGTGGGGAGTACAAAATGTTTCATATGTTTGGGTCAGCTGTAGAGTGAATTTGATGCATATGAGTGAAGTGGCATAACATGATTGCCTGTGTGGGTGGGTACATGCACAATTACTGTTAATAGCAGTAAACATAAGAGAGAAGAATGGCAGAAGAGCTGACAGGCTTCTGCAATGGGTGTCCACAGTGACATTTTCCCATGAAAGTGCTCTGTCATGGGGCACCTCCTGTATTCTGTTTGGTAACTGTACAGTGATGCTCTGCACCTGTCAGATCTTGATTTTCTCAAACACTCCAGTCAATCAGATGCTATTTTAAATCATTAAAAGGCTTAACATGAATGGGGTTTGGTTTGTTCTGTTTTTTGTTCCCAGGACTCATTTAAGCTGCAGTATTTAAATGCCAGGACAAAAGAACTATCCACGTAACCAATACTTGCTGAAGAGAGAGGCTCTCAGACTTGTTTCTGGAACAAAGTTGGCATGCGGTTGATCTCAGACAGGGTCTACTCAGCGCGGCTGACTGCTGAAGTGCTGCTATATCAGAAGATGACTTTTATCTTTCATGAACAGTTAGCATTTTTAAACCTTCCCATCCCTTTCTTCCCCCATTCCCCTCTTCATGGTCACTCTTCCCTTTACCCTATTTGATTCCCCTCCAAGCCCAGTCACCAATGTCCTATGAATATATTTAAGATGTCGCCAGAACGTGTTGCTTTGCTGTTAAGCAGAAGACTTACAGCCACAGTGCATCCTGCTGAGAGTCACTTCAGGGTGGGTGGGAGGGTGGGTGGGTGGGGATGCTGCTACTCTCAGGCTGAAATCAATATCCATTGCTAGGCCTTTGAAAAAGCATTCAGCTCTGAAGAGCAGCAGAAACACTTATAACAGCCAGACCATCATCCCCCCAACCCCAGCTTTCCTGCAGCTTTTGGCTGTTCTAACTGCAGACTTATTTTTTGTGGAGAGAGGACCCTTGAAATTTGACTATTATGAGCCAAATCCATCTCTTTCCTCTCCTGCCTGCTATGCTAACCCTTTGGAAGCTGGATGTGTATTGTAGTCTCCCCTTAACATCAGCTTTGCTGGGGAATGCTAGTTAATGAAAAGTTAAACTCTCTCCTGCCAAAGTCCCAAGCATGATGGACTGGGGCTGAGATCCTGTCCACCCCCACCCCAGGTGAACTGTTGGCCCAGGACAGTATTTCACTAGCAAAGGGATTGTCTGTACCATCTTCCTACTGCTGTTCTCCCTGAAGACAGTATGTTGCTGATGGCTTATGAATCATTCTGTAAATTGGAGAAAGTTTGAGGCTGGGCTGAGAAGGAAGGCTGGACATTGCTCCTATCCTTCCATTCCTTCTCCCTCAGAGAGGCAGTAGATGGGTACTGGAAAAGGGAGCTGTTGAAAATTTCATGGAGCTCTCAAGTGCCACCCTAGAGTGACACACTACACAAACATTCTGGCCATGACTATAAGACTTTGCCTCACTTGAATTAGCAAATGCACACCCTGGAGATGGTGGTTGAGTAAAATGAGTTGGCCATGAGGACAATCGTTGCATTTAGCAATGACTCCAGGCCAGTTCTTTTTGGGCAGCATTTTTGGGACTGGCTTTGCTAGAAGGGGTTGAGGAGTTTTTGGTCTGCTTCTGCAACCTATGTACTGCCTTGCAGTTTAGGGACACAGGCTGATTAGTCCTTTTGCTGATAGCTGAGATGGGTCTTTGCTTTCTGGCTGAGACTTCTGCTAATTGTCATTGTTTAGAAGACAAAAATAGCCCTGAAGAGTAGGTACATGAGAAACAATTCTGCATGTCTGAACTAGACAGAGGTCTGGGGGTAAACAGCTCTCTTCACAGAGCTGGAACAAATTGCAGCTGGCCTGCATTTAGATTAGAAATGACTCTGTAAATCAGTCCCTGGCCATTCCAGGTTTAGGCACAGATCTTCTGCTGTAGGTATGGAAAAATCTCCACTGCTTTAGTGGGGAGTTGTTCTTTTCCCACAGCAGGAAATCAAGGTCCTTTGTCTATGGGCTGGAGGGCTGCCTGCTAACTGGCTTTGTTAACACCTTCTGAACTTGGCAGATGGGATTTTTTTTTTTTATAAGTATTTCTCATCAACTTCACTTGGCTGGGGAAGCTGTTGCATTATTTCTAATTGCTTGGGATGCGATATTTCCACCAATGAAATCTAGCAAGGAGCTGGTCCAAGAGTCCCCAGAGGGCAGTCCAGAGGCTTGAGTAATTTAGGTGATAGCTAGGACAGACAAGAAAGCAATGGAGTTAGGGAGGAGGGCAAAGCTGGTTCTTGGGTAGTACCTAGTGCATTTCCTGAAGCACATGGGCAGCAGTGTCAAGCATCTCAGAGCATGTGATGACACACTCCTCTTTTCTGTTTGAACTATTCCTGTAAAAGAGTCAAACAGCTTAACAACTCTGCTCAGGTAACAGTGACAGAGTGACTTACCTCTGCAGAGTCATAAATAAGTTCTGAGTCACAATGTTTATCCACAACTAATTTTAAGTCCAGGAAGGCTGTTTTGGCTTTCAGGCAGCTCTACATATCATGAATACTGCAGTCCCAAAGCCAAAGTGGCAAGGGAGCAGAGAGAATCAAAGTTCACATCCCAGACTTCGTTAAATTCAATTTCTGAGTCTTAATACTATTTTAGGAGTCTCTCTAAGTTCATGTATTACAAGGTCTGCAGCATGGCTGCATATCAGCAGGGGTTTAAACAACCTTGGGTGAAGATTTAATAATTATTTTCCTCAGTTTGGTCATCCTCTGTCTTTTCCATTTCTGTTACTGTAGAAAACAATGATCTGTTACTCCAGCTGCTGAAGGCTGCAGAACTTCCTAATATTTTAATTACTTCTTTGTGGCCAATACCTTCAAGGATGTGTTGTATTTTTGCTGGTTGAGAGAATTTGGGAGAACTGGCAGACTGGCTGGCCAAACACAAGAGATACCACCACTGCAAATTGTCCTTGGTTGTCACAGCCCTGCTGCTCTATGCTGCTATTCTGTTGGGTCTTCAAGTGGTACCATACTTGGTACTGTGCTGTATAGAGCTCTTTAAGGTACATTTAGCAAGCAACTGCTGGAATCCATTTTTGGCACATGGTAAGAAAGGTGTGTCACCCTCAGGAAGGGACTGTGTGTAGGTACTTCAGACAGGACTGCAGAAGGGTGAGGATTCCTACCCCACTCCCCGAGTTGTACAAATTTTCTGATGGCTAAGAAGGAAACTGAAGTTAACTGATCTAACTTGAACTTGAAACTGCCACAGCCTGACATTTGGTGGTGTTTATTGTGCACCCAGGGAGGAGCAATCTGGTAAGTAGATCTCCCAATGTCAGAAGAAAGTGGCTTTTTCAAACTCCCTTCCCTTCCCTTAGGATATGTGTGCATGTGTGTGTGAGTGTTCAAGAGTGCATGTGAGAGAGAGGTTTCAGCATGAACAGGATGGATAATTCCTCAACCAGATTGGAGTAATTGCAGAGTTTATTATGAAAAGAACTAGAACATGCCTGCTGAAAGGAGATAAAAAGGGCTGGAAGTGTCTGTGGGCTTTAAGTGTTGCACATTGCTTTGAAATGAAATACCTCTGCTGCTTAGAGATCGTCACTTCTCCCACAAGTAGGAAGCTCATGCTAGCCTTCCACCTTGGATTATGGCATGGAAAGTGCTGGAGATGTGGGACAATCTGTTGTGGCCACACCATCTCCTGCGTGTGACTCCTTTGCAATAGGGCACAGTTTTGCTGCAAATATTTCTCGTCCTCAGAGGAACACAGCTTGCTTTCAAATATGCAAATAGAAAATGGCGTGAAGGAGATTGCAGTGAGATAACTTCTACAGATGTCTCCTCTGGAGCAGCTCCCTCTGCTCCCTGTTAACATTCAAGGACAGACACATCCACTGTTGGAATGGAAGGATTCAGGTGACAAGTTGAGAAGTCTGTGATCATCAGAAACACTGAAATGCTTTACACTTGTTCCTAAACTGGAAGCTGACTTGGACCACCATGCTCTACCTACCCACCTCCTGCTCCAAAGGATCCTTTTTTCTTTTTCTTTTTTTTTTTTTTTTGAACACTGAAAAAGCTGGAGAGTATCATGCATATTTCTCCACTCCCAGGTATGTGTATCTGCCCCTTCCACATGTCCCTTCCTCAGTCTGAGCAGAGCTCCAGGCTTGGTTCTGAATTTTTTGGCATCCCACCTCCATTGGGAAGCACTTCTCTAGATTGGGCTCTTGCCTAACTTTGTTAGCTTTATTTAACATGATTTTATATCTGCCTTTTGTGGCTTATTATTCCTTAATGCACTGGGAAAGGGCAATATTTGCATTTAATAAATCACAAATACTAGCAGCTCTCCTTTGCTAGAGAAGGGAACAAGAAGGAATGTCCAGCCTTCCTACTGCAGGCTTGCTCTTAACTGTGGGAGGAAAAGGAGGAGATGACCCAAGTGATTGAAAACCTGGCATGTGTGGGGATGGAAATGGATCTCTACAGAAGTGGGGATGGTGCTGAAAATAGATCTTTTAGCTTGTGTAGTTGGCTGTGAAAAATTGAGGTTTTCCATGATCAGAAGTCATCAGGAGGTGATGAAGTAAGGCCTCCAACTGTTGAACTTGCCAACTGATGCCCCTTTTAGGATGCAGTGGAGACATAAGGAGAAAGGAATGGTCTAAACTAAGATTGCCAAGAGAAGAATGAGCTTTGCCAGGGTCTCCAAGTGGCATGCATGATGCATTTGACATGCTGAGCTTTGCCCTACTGTTCCCCCCAAAGTGATAAGCAGCAACTTCCCAGGAGGGGGGAAACAGCAAGTGACCTAGCTGTCCTCAAAGGAGGTCTCCATATGAAATTTGTCTATCCTGCTGGAAACTGGGTTGATTGGCAAGAGGGGGTTACAGTCTTTCTGCCCCACTTTTAATTCAGAGATGGGAGCAGCAGGTCCCTTGGCAGTGTTCCTTCTCCAAAATCCCAGTAATGTGTTGAGAGGATTGGCTACCTGCTGAGACTGAGCATTTGGCTTCCCCTCCATTCCCCCCTTGCCCCATGTTTTTAAGATGAGGTGTAGCCAAACTACTGGGCAAAATTCCCAAAGCAAATCCCATGGGGGAGCCTTGGCACACTGCCAGAATAGATCATCCTTTGACTGGTCAGAAAACTTTTCCCATGTGTTTGTGCTTGTTCCCAAAGATTGCTGGGCCTCCACATATCTTGTCCAGCAGATAACCCATGGGAGTTGGCAACACTGGTTGATCTTTGGGGATATTAAGTTAATACTCTCAAAGTCAGAGGGATTCTGATGTACATGGATGTGCAGCAAGCCCTTTGGATACTATAGACAGCTCCTAAATAAGTCCCCTTTTTTAAGAGCCCTGAGAGATACCTTGATTTCTGCTCAAGCAGGAGCCAAGTGCAGCTGTGGCCAGAAAATCAGCATGAAATACAAGTCTTCATCACAGAGCAGCTGTGCTTGTTCCTGCACAATGAACAGGTTTTTGCCTTCACAGGCAAAGTGTTTTAACCTCCTGGCACTGGGGCACTGTGCAGGCTCCACAGATGTGGAGTTCTGCTCTTACCTCCGAGCAGAACTCCACATACAGGAGGCAGGTCAGTAGGCTGTTGGGAGTGGCTTTTACAAGGAGCTACCTATGAAAATGTTTTGGGCAATTCAGTGTGAAAATCTGGAGCTGCTTTTGAGTGTAAAACTTTGCTTTGGCTACTGTGTCTTTATCATGCAGGCACTGCAGGACTTAGCCTAGCCCCAGTTTTAGCATGGCAGAACAATAGTGTGGACCTCAGCAAAGTGTATTGTCCTGTTTCTTCCCATCATTTTCCATCACTGCATTTTGGAGAGCTGCATGCCTGCCAGGCCAGCCTGTGCTGCATCACTCCAGCCTGCTCAGGCTGGGGGGGGCTGTGGAAGTGGGAGAGGTGAGAAAGAACATGGTTTCTCCAGAGTTTTCTGTTTGTTACTCTGCTATATTTGTTATCTGGATTCTTAAGTAATGAGTGCTTTGAATTTTGTGATTATGTTACGGTGATGTGTAGTTAATGTACTAATGTTCACTTGAGCTAGGATCATGGTAACAGTGTGGTTTGTTTTTTTTTTTTTTTTAACTGTTCAGAAAATAACTTAAATACAAAGATTAAGCTGTGAATCTCTCCTGTTTTCCTTTTGGGGGGAAAGATGCTGTCAAAATACCAATCCTGTATCTTCCTCAAACCCATGTGTGTGGGTCACACTTCTGCTACACATGTACTGTACACAACATCTGCAGTGTGAACACCTGGCAGTGCTGGGGATGGAAGGTGGACAGCTTTGCCCCAAGCCTGAGGTGGTTGCAGCTTCACTGAACACAGAGTCTGCAGCAGCCAGTCCCACCTCAGAGCTGCTGCTCATTGACAAATGCAGCATGAAAGTCAGAAAAAAACCCCACTTATTCCTAAAACTACAGCATACTTTTTAATTAACACTCTCTCCATTCATAGTTAATGGCCTCTGGCTTGGGCAGATGAGTCTGCCCTGTGAGCCAGAGAGTGGATGTCACTGACAGAGAAGAGTTGGAGCCATCCTACCCATTAAAAAAGTGGGGGGGAAGGCCTGCAAAGATTTTGGGTTTTTCTGGGTATTGTTGCAAGATCCTGGTAGGAGAAGCACAAATTTGTTTTATAAGCTAATCAGAATCCTGCTGTTCAATAATGAGTGAGTAATTGACATATCACAGCACCAACACACAGCTCCACGGCTGGGGATGCTTCCACGCTCACCGCTCGCCCAGATCAGAAGGCAGGCACCCTCGCCCTCAGAATACCTTCCTCTTAAAAGTGCTCCTTGGATGGCAGCATTGGATCTTCCCGTTTGACTTAACAGCCCCTTTTAAAACAAAGGCCACCGCAGTTTTAAGATCCTGACTCCAGGGGTGGTCAGAAAACAAACAAACCCCTGCACTCCCAACATCTCTTTCCCTGCTGGCTCCATTCTTGGCAGCCAGCAGGGGACTGGAGATTGGGAAGGCTCCTGCTTTTCTCAAGTGCTGGGAGCAGGATTCTTGTCACTTCCAATCTCCATCTTTCTTTGTGACAAGGTTCCCAGCAGCCCCGTGCTTTATTTGGCAAGGCTTTGGTGTTCATATGTATGTGTGGGTGTGCACACATATATAATAAATATTTTATATACATATTTTATAATATGTAATATATATATATATTTGCACCTCTTTAACCTTTTCTGTTTCCTCTCTGCTATTTCTTCCCATCCAATAATAGATTTGGAAAAGGAGCTGCAGTGATAGGCTACATCCATTGTTTTGGATTGGTCTGTTACACAGAATGCAGCTTGATTTCAACAATCTGTGAGTGCCAGCACACACAAATGAGACCTCCATACTCACAGTCCCAGTTGTCTGTGTGTACCCAAACAACACACATGCTGCCTGCTCCCATGAGAAACAGGTTCTCTTTGTGTGTGTTATCTCTAAATGTTCCTTAGATAGTCCTTCCCCTTCTTCTCCTTGATGTTTAAAGATGAGAATCAGGGTCTTTATTCCAGATTTCTAGGACTAGGACAGTGCTGTCCTGCAGGGCATGAGCTGGAAAACTTCTCCCAGGAAATCTGGACTGGAATCCAAAAACTCAAGTACTAAAGAGAGTCTTTGAGAAAGAAAAGCAATCCTAATTGTAAATTTCCACTGGAAAACAATGAACAGCTTATCTTAAATAGATTCAGTGGTTAATTACCCTTTCTGTTTAAAAATGTGTGCCTTATTTCCACTTCAAATGAAGAAGGAAAGTAATGTTTGCCATAGCTTCAAATTAACAGCGTTTGATCAGCCTACAGCTTTGAAATGAAATCTTCTCTTGTTTGCTGGTTTTTTATTGTTGTCTTATATACATGCTTTCAAGAGTATAGTAAGCTACTTTTTGGAAAGGGGGAATTGGCCAGCTTAGATTAGCTAGGATAGAAAGAATGTAATTCTTACAACAACTGTTTAGGATGAGTTTAGCAATTGGGGGTTTGAAGAGGATGATGAGCTCTCAGGAGAGGAGGCAGCGTGGCCAAGGAAACAAAAGGCCCTGAGCAGACAGACATGCTGTAATGCTGCCATATATTTCTGTGGGTGAGCTGTCTGTCTGTCCTGGGAGTAAGGGCTGTTCCTGGCTCCAGCAGTGTCCTGGCCCCTTTTGTTCCAAGGCAGCGTGTGGCACAGCTTCCTGTGCAATGGCACACATCAGTGCCCAGGATGTAGAAAGGATTCAATGTTTTGAATCATAAGATGGGAATAAGGTGGGAATAATAAGGTGGAATAAGAATAATTTTTAAAAAAGGAAAACTAAGCTGCTGAATGCACTCTCCCATGCAGTGGGCTGCAGCCATTAGAGATCTCAGCCTGACCCCTTTGCCAGGTGATCCATGTCCAGCAGTGCATATCTGTGAGCACCAGCCACTTTGCTTTACCCTACAAGAGCTCAGACCATATTCATTATATCCTCAAGAGACATATTCTTTGTTTCACTTCCATGTTATCTTCCCATCCTGAGCTTTCTCTCCAAAATTATTTGCTGACATGCACCTGGCTGCAGGAGCTGCTAGAAATCTCCAAACCCACAGAGAGGTTGCTGAGCTGTGAGGCTGGCTCATCAGTCTCACCACTGAAGAGGATAAGGAATATGACCAGGGACACCTGGGCTGGAAAGGTCTCGCCTGTCCAGGTAAATAGCCTGCCTGCAGATGGAGAACAGTCAGATGGGCTCTCCAGTGCAGCAAGGCAGAGACAGGGGCTGAGCAGGGCTTTCACTGGGGACAGCACTGACTTCCTTGTGGAGGCCACTGTGGTTTGAAGAAACTCAAGCCCCTGGTTAACATCACACAGCTGATGTATCCAAACTCCCTGGGCCATGCCCCAAGAACCCTGCTGGCATTTACCAAGGTGGATCAAGGAAAGCTTCTCCTCCAAAGGGCAGGAAAGTGGGGAGGTGCCAGACCATCTCTGTTTCTGCAGTGTCACCTCCCAAAGGGCAGCCCTGGCCAACTGCTCTGACCTTTGGAGTGGCACCGATGTCTGTGAGCAGCTCTGCCTGCCCAGCCTGTGCTGCCCAGCTCCCTCTCCTCCAGCACAGGGAAAGGGGTCAGTGCCTGCCAAGCAATGCATCTTTTTGCCTTTGCATGAGCTGCTTATTGCTTCCTTGTGGAATTTATCTAGTTTGGACTAGATGGTGCTGAGCAAACCCCAAGAACCAGCACTGGGACCACATCCTTTCCAAGGGATTTCTATCTCATCTTGAAAAAGGGGACAGACCTCCCCTTGGGGAGCTGTCAGCTCAGGGAAGCTCTCAGGTGTCCCAACTGCTTCTCCATCCTCCTGGCCTCAGCAAATGCCATCACTCTGCAGGATGTGTGCTGGGACCAGCTACACCTGCTGCTCTGCCTCTGCCAGTTCTCACGGGTTTCTTTGTGTGCCTCAGGCACTGTCAGATGCCTTGAGGAAAGGAGCTGTGTGAGCATCCCGTGACATGGAGCGCTGGGACAGGAGCTCTGCGAGTGACGATGGGTGGGGATCAGGGTGGTTTATGGGCTCACAGCCACTTTGCCAGCTACAGGGAATATTTTAGCCAGGGACACCTTGCATGGAGGCAGGGGAGGAATGCCTGTAAAATGTGAGACAAGCTCCCTTGCAGCTCAGAGCAGTGGCTGTTTCTCACCAGCCCTTGTCTATCATGTGCCACTATCACCAGGTCAGGTCACAGGAGTGTCTCCAATTAACCCAGCCCTCTGGTGAGCCTTAATTGGCACTCCAGGCTCTCCTCCTCCCCCTTCTTGCACTTCTTGAATTTCTCACCTCTATATCTGCTGCTAAGCCTTTGCTCCCAGCATCCCAGCCACTGCTGGGAACCAGTGACCATAACCCATATTTACTCCCTAAATCAAGGCAGCAGCCATCCCCTGGCATGGAGCTATCCTGAAGATGTCCCTGCTTGGTGCCCAGCATCAGCGTGGCAGGAGGAGGGGCTGTGGCTGCAGGGATGAGCAGGGGGCTTGGGGACAGGTATGGGCTTCAGTGCAGAGGAGCTGGGAAGTTCAGGAAGGCTTTTTGGTAGGTACTTGCTGGGAGAGTACCAGGGTGGGGGAGAGATGGCTGCTGCTGCTTCCTCTTTCCAGAGACCACTGAACATATTTAACCCTCCACATGCTGCTCCCAGAGGTGAGCCATGTACCTGAAAGACCAGAGTTGGAGCAGGCTGCAGGACACAGCATGGCCTGGCTCATCATCCTGTCCCAGGCTTGCTGCTTTGCTTGGGGTACATGTTTAGGGCTGCCCTGCAGGTGCTTTGGGCATGGCTGGGACCCACAGGCTGCATCTTCTCTTGCTGAGTCATCTCACCATGGTAAGGTCCAATAAATGGATCTTCATCCTGCTGCTCTGGGAATGAACCAGGACCATCCCCAGAAGGACGGAGACTCCTGCAGGTCTGCCCCACTGTGGCCCTGTCACCAAGGTCTCTGCAGCCACCCAGCATCACCTGCACAAAGGTAAGGGTGCTGCCCTGATCCAGATGTGAAGAAGCTGAGTCTGGGCAAGACACAGGAACTCCTGAGCAGGGGCCAGCCCTGGGAAAACTGAACACTGGCAGCTGGCAAGGGCTGGTGGCTGGGGGAGAGGCCTGATGCTTTCAGGAAGAGCTGGAGGCTCATGGGCAGGGGGAGACCAGAGCTGGAACATCCTCCATGGCAGAATGTGGTGCCCAAACTCTCCCACAGCCCAGCTGGGGCTGGCACTGCAGGCCTGGGGGTGCCCATGGGGCTCTCCCAGCTCTGCTCTGCTCTCCTGGCCCTGCAGGACCGCCCTGAGTGGGGCCAGCCTGTCGGGAACTGTCCCTTTTAAGCCCTTGGAGCTGTTGCCAGCCGTGGCTTAGTGGGGTCCCCATCCTTTCAACTGGCTGTTCGGCAAATTAAGAGCTTGCTATTAGGCTGCTAATTAAAGGCACTTCATTAGCAGCAGGGGAGGCAGCTCCTGGCCGCAGCAAAATTGGATTCCTCTGAGCTGCCATGAGCCGATTCTCTCCTCTCTGGGGCTGGGGGCTGTGTCCCTCCGTGCCCGGGGAAGCAGCTGCCTCCAGCCATGGCCGGGGGCTGCAGCCGCTTCCCGAGCGCGGGGGATGGGGCACATCTACCCCGCGGGGAGAGGGGCCGGGGGTGATCGGGGTGTCGGGTGATGTGGGGCCGCCCCCGCGCCGCCAGCCTCGGGGATGGGGCAGTGCTGCAGCCCCACTTACGGTTCCCGGGTCTCTCCCGTTTAGAGGGGACATGCCAGAGCTCTCAGAGGTGGCAGAGCATCTCGAGCATCACCTCAGTGGTTCCGCTGCCCCGGGCTGGGCCGTGACCCCTGCGCGGGCTGAGCAGTCCGGAGGCGCTGCCCCTGCCCCCGGCGAGGGGAGAGGCTCCCGGACTCCTCCTCCGGCCGCTCAGGCGCCTCCAATGAGCCCCGGGGGCTCCCGGGCTGCCCTGCCCTGCCTTCCCTTCCCTCACCTCCTCCTTCTTCCATCTAAAAATGGGAGAGACCGGCCGGGCCGCCGCACCGGGGCTGCCTTCCTCCCCCTCTCCTCCTCCTCGTCCCTCCCCGCGCTCCGTCCGCAGCCTCTCGCCGCCGCTCGGGAAAGGGACCCCGCGGCCCGGCGGGGACATCACCGGGGTGAGCTCCCTGCGGGCCGGGAGGGCTGCCCGTCCCTGCTTCCGTCTGCCCCACAGAGTCCCTGTGCCCCGCTAGCCCCGGGCCTGACACCCCTCGGCCTGACATCCCCCTCCCTTTTCTCCCGGCTTGAGATTCCTGATGGGATTAGGGGGGATTTGCTGTGCGTGAGCCGGGAGCTGCTGGGTGCTACGAACCCGGCTACCGTGCGGGAGGCTGGGGCTGTGGGAGCGGGGCTGCTCCTGGGGACACAGGCTCGTCCCATGTCCGCGCCCTGCGGGGACATCCATCGCTCCGGACATTCACTGCAGCACCCCAGGCTGTCCCTGCAGCTGGGGCTGCTCTGAATGCTCTGAGCGCCCCGGTCCCGGGCTGGGCTGGGTACAGCTGCAATGGGGCTGTTCCCCACAGCCCCCGGCTCTCCGCAGTAAGGAGCCCAGCAGGAGCGGGAGGCAAAGGCGCTGGAGGGGATGAGGGTTCAGGAGGTGGGTCCGGGTGGTGTTTTGGGGTGCGCTGGGACCTTCCACGGGAACATTTCAATGGTGTTGGGCCACTCAGAGCAGCGCCACTTAGCTGCTCCACTGAGGTAGGGGGATTGGTGTCCCTCCTTTTTCCATCTGCTGCCCCTCCCAGCTGGGCAGGGGTGCCCAGGTTACCCAGACTGGGTCACCACCACGGTAGAAAACCTCACACCACAGCCACAAGACCAGCCACGAGGAAGCTGGATCAGCTGGGCTGGGTGCTGGGCACTGGCATGAAGCAGTGCTCAACACAGGATTCCATTGCATTGGGGTCTTTGCTCTGGGCCAGGGTCATCCCTGCTGGAAAAGGGGCAGTCCATGACACCTTGGCTCCTGGCTCTGCTGGCCAGGACTGTGCTGACCCTTCCTCCTCTTTCCCAGCGTCTCACCTTCCCCCTGCTGTCTGTCACCCTTCTGGTATCCTTTGGCTCCTCCATGCTCTATGGCTACAACCTTGCTGTGGTGAACTCACCAGCGGAGGTAAGGGATGGGCAGCCTCTCTGGGAGCAGGGAAAACAGCCATGCATCCCTCCCTTGGAGGGGGGAGGGACAGCTGTCCAGCAGCCCCACATCAAAACACTGGCACTTTCCTTGAGCAGTCACCCAGAGAGGAATGGCAGGGGAAGGACATCAGCATCCATGTTCATGTACTCCAAACTTGTTCCCCCGGGAAAGCAGGGCCTGGAAAGCTGGCCACAACCTCCCTGCTCCAGCTTGAGTGCTCTCTTTGGTATCCCTAAGCCATCCTTAGGCCTCTCAGGTGCTGAGACTTGCTGAGCAACGAGACGCACATCCCAGTCATCCCCAAACGTGTTCTGCCCTGCATCTCCTTTAATGCTGTTAAACCCACAATATTGTCCCTGTAGGTCCTCTCTTCCCTTGCCTTCCCCTTTCTGCCAGCACAGCTGGTGCCCGTGTGTGTCTCTGCCCTGCAGCACATAAAGGCTTTCTACAACGCCACGTGGTCCCAGCGCTACGGGCATGGGCTGGGCCCTGCCCCCCTGACCCTGCTCTACGCCCTCACTGTCTCCATCTTCGCCCTGGGCGGCCTGGGGGGCTCGCTGCTCGTGGGGCTGCTGGTGGAGCGCTACGGCAGGTAAGGGTGTCCCACCAGGGCCAGGGTGCTCCAGAGGTGGGGTGGGACTGCAGGAGCTCCCTGCTGCTGCTTGTGCCTGCCAGGAATGGGGCTCTGAGCCGCAGCGCTCTCCTCGTCCTCCTGGCTGGCGGCTTCATGGGCTTCAGCCGGGAGCTGGGATCCCCCGAGATGGTGATCATCGGCCGCTCCATCACGGGCATCCACTCAGGTGGGTGCTCCCTGGGCTGGGCACAGCCCCTTGCTCATGGCTCAGTCCCCTACAGCCATTCCTAGGGGGATGAAGAGGGCTTTGTATCCCCACAGGCTTTGTGGAGGGGTTCTCTGGTACAGCCAGGGCCACCTCCAACGCCACGGGGCCCCCACTGTGCATGATGCTGGACATGGGAGGAGATGGGCCTAGGGTCTGGCTTCTCCCTTCTGCCTCTGCCATCCCAGTCCCTCCTGTGGCCCCCAGGTATCTGTCTCAGTGTGGTCCCCCTCTACCTGGGAGAAATCGCTCCCAAGAACCTGCGGGGATTCCTAGGCCTCATGCCCAGCATCTTCATCTGCCTGGGGGTTTTCTCTGCCCAGGTCCTGGGCCTGCCAGAACTGCTGGGCAAGGTGAGCACAGTACCCCAGCCCACACATGCTGGACACTGCTCTGCTCTCTCCATGACACATCCCATTTCAACTCCTCCCAGGACAGGTTCTGGCCCCTTTTCCTGTCAGTGGTGGTTGTTCCTGCCTCCCTCCAGCTCCTGCTGCTGCACTGCTTCCCTGAGAGCCCTCGGTACCTGCTGATAGAGAGAAATGACATCTGTGGGGCCACCAAAGGTGAGGGGATATCCTTGGGCAGACTGGCTCTGAAAGGTGCAGGGTGCTTCACAAAGGTCCTCCAAGACCAAGGTGCTTCCTCATGACATTCTTGCATGCCCATACCTGACAGCCCAACACAATCCTGATGGTTCAGCCCTTGTGTCACATCTGATTGTGCCACAGCATTCCCATGGTGCCCAGCACTGTGGTGTGAGGATTTCCCCATTTCCTATGGACGCTGGTCCCCGCAGGGAGGCTGCTGGGGAGGTTGGGCCAGGGTAGATCCAAGCCCTTACCTGGTGCCATACCTGTGAGCTTGTGCCCTGTGCTGGGGACACGTGTCCATAGCCCGCTCTGCCCACAGCCCTGCAGCGGTTCCTGGGGAGCCCCGAGGTCCAGGACATGATCGAGGAGATGCAGGAGGAGCAGCGGTCACTGTCCTGCGTGGAGATGGCGTCGGTGTGGCAGCTGCTGCGGGAGCGCTCGCTGCGCTGGCAGACGCTCTCGGTGGCAGTGCTGAACGCCGGCATGCAGCTCTCGGGCATCGACGCCGTAAGCCCCACGCGCTCCTGGCCCAGCACAGCTGTGCAGGCTCTGAGCTCACACCTGGCAGGGCACTGGGCATTTCCTTGAGTGCCCCATCCCCTGTTCATGCTGTGTCCCCTCCTGGCAGATCTGGTTTTACACCAACACCATCTTCGAGAACGCCGGGATCCCCGTGTCCCAGATCCCCTACACCACCATGGGCACCGGCGCCATCGAGGTCGTTGCCGGGCTGATCGGGGTGAGTGAGGGACAGACAGACGGACGGAGCCCCTCTGTGCCAGAGCCCTCTTGGCAGCTCCCAGCACCACCAAACAGGGGGACAGAGTGGACCCCCAAATATCATCTGTGCCACAGCACAGCCCCTTTTGTGGGGGGCAAAGGATTTGGCATGGAAATGGGAGATGGGATGAGACAGGCTCCATCTAGGAGTCACATCTAGGAGTGATGAGATAATTTTAGGGTAGCAGGGAGGTTGGGTAGAGATGGCAGACAAAGAAAAGGTTGGAGATGATGGAGAGGACAAGAAGTTTGTTCTGGCTCTCGCTTTCATTGTCCCTCTGTTAGCAGAGCCACATGTCTCCCTTTTCCCCTGCCCCCAGCCAAGCACTGGCCTGGCCCCAGGCTAGCAGCCCCCCCAGCCCAGCCAGCCCTCATTTAGCCAGAGAGTTAGCACTGGGCCGGGCAGATTTATGGCCCTTGTCCCATCTGCAAGTGTCACCCAGGGCCAGCCCAAGCCACCCGGCACTAAATCCACTCCCTGACAATTACAGAGATGGATGGGGGTGGCTGCTCCCAGAAAACAGGGAATGAGTGGAGGGCTGCTCCCCTCTCCCACAGCCCAATCCAGAGCAGAGTGGGGTCCCCTGCCTCTCTGAAGGGTACCCCCTACTCCCCTCCCCTTTCTGTGGGGGTGTCCCAGCCCCCCAGAAGTCGCCTAGCATAGAGCCAGATTGCTTGGGAGCAGTCCCACAAATGGCCCCTGATGGACATGCTGAGATTGGTTATAAAATTACAGGCATTTGTTCTGCTGTCAATACCCTGCCTGCTCCCACTGCCGCTGTGCTGCCTGCCCACACCCTGCTGTGCCCGCTGCCCCACAAACACCCCATTCCCCAGCTCCTCTCCTGCCACTGATGCCAGTGTGGCTTGTGGGTCGCCCCAGCCCTGCACCCTAACCCCTGCTCTGTGGGACCCATCTCATGCCCCATGCATGCTCACCCCTGGCACTTTCCATGCCCCAGCCCCAACCCTGGAACTCTGAGCTGGGATTGCCCCCAATCCCCAGATACCACCCGGAGCATCCTTCCACCTGCAGCTGGATCGGGGGTTCAGGGCTGGTCCCACCCACCCTGGAGCTGCCCAGCACCCTGTCAGTCTCTGCTCTCTCCTGGCAGTGCTTCACCATCGAGAGGGTGGGACGGCGGCCCCTCATCATCACCGGCTTCTGTGCCATGGGGGTCTGCTCAGCTGGCATCACCATCTCCCTGCTGCTGCAGGTAGGGCCTGGCCACTGCCCCCACTGGGCAGTATCTGGGGCTCAGTGGGGGAGGGATGGCTAGAATCCTGGGGGAAGGAGCGTGTGTGGAAATTGGAGGTGAGCTGGCCCTTCCAAGTCATGCTTTCTCTTCAAAGCTAAAGAGAAGGTAAGTTTAGCACCAAGAACAGCAACAAAAAAAGAAAATACAAATCCCTAGGAGAAAAATCCTGCTGCTTCTGGTAGCTTTTTTTCAGAAATGTTCCCAGGGAGGCAGATGTGAAATGCCAGGGCAGGTACAGGGTCCTTCTCCTGCTGTCTGCTTCCGGAGGATGCTCCTGTGGCTCTGGGCATTCTGCACCATCAGGAGCTGCTGAGCTTGGCTGAGGCTGACCCTCACCAGCCTTATCCCAAACCACCCATTGCTTGTCTGCATCTCACCAATGTGTCCTGTGTGGCCGCTGTCCCCAAGAGCCACCATCCCAGAGGGATGCTGGGTCAGGGCCAGCCCCAGCAGTGTCCCCAGCCCGGTGTCCCCTCGCAGGCTGCCCTGCCCTGGATGCGCTACGTCAGCGTGGCCTGCGTGGTCGGCATCATCGCTGGCTTCTGCATGGGACCAGGTGGGTCTGGGGCTGCGGGAATGGGGAGCACTGGGGTGGGAGTGGGGTGGGAATGGGAGCTCCAGGAGAGCAGCAGGGTTTGCAGGCAGGTGACAGGAGCTGAGCCTTGGCCCTGTGTCCGTGGTCCAGCCCTGCTTTATGATGCTGTACCTCCAAGTGAAAGCCCACTGCAAACCCCTCCAGCCCCACACATCCCCAGGGCTCGCTCTACCCCTCCTGCTGGGCCACACTCCAGGAGAAAGCAGAGTGAAGCCCTGGCAGCCTTCCCCAGACCTCTGTGGAGGTGTCCCAGCTCCTATCACAGTGCAGCTGGTGAGAATCGTCCTGCCCCTAATGGAGTGCAGGCTCCAGCAGCCAGGAGTGAAACCTGGACTGGTTTACCCAGTTGATGTATTAGCAGAGCTCTTAACAGATCTATAATTCATCCTCAGCCCAGACTTTATTCACTGTAATTACATCTTTAATTAGGATTTTAATGGCTCATTGTTCACAAACAATGATGAATAGGAGTTTTAAAACAAAAAAAATATATATCTCTGTTCTGGGTGAGCTGTGAGTAAGAGTCCGTCAGGGGCCCCACTCTTCCCTCACTTCTTGCACTTGGCTTTTGGTTCATCTTTTCCCTGCATTTATAAAGAGGTCCAGCCAGCCCTGTTTGAGGCACCTGTGACCCCAGGCATGTCACCATATCAAAAACAATCCCCTGCCAGATTCCTGTGTGTCTTGGAAGGTACTCTGGGCCTTGGATCCTGCCCCCCAACACAGGGACAGTCCTGGGACCCAGGATTCTGGCTCAGTGACACTTGGCTGGAGAGGCTAAGTCCTTCTAGAAGAAATAGCCACACCCTGTGTCCAGTTTTCAGACCTCTTACAAGTTGGCTTGGAAAACCACTTCCATACATTCTGGGTTCTTTCACTCTGCATGGGAAAAGCGGGTTGGAAAATGGTATTTCTGTGTCCTGCACGAGATTGTGATGCTCAGAAAAGTGGTTGCTTCTTTCCTCCCTGAATCAGCCACAGTGGCAACAGAAGCTGATTGATAGAATGAAGTTTTCTAAACTGTTTTGATCAAGGGAGTCTGGAAAGGGCATTATTGGAGGGTGCCAGGAAGATGTTTCTCTATGCCTGTGATCTCCATGAGATTTAATATATCAGCATTTAGAAACATTTTTGGAAAATGAGGATCCACGTGAAATGTTTCACCTTTATTTTGACTCAGTCTGAAACTTTCCAGTCATGCAACCAGGGGAACTGGCCTGAGCACCCTGCAATGTGCCAGTGTGGTGTGCCAGGGGACATCACATCACCCCCCATATGACATATCCCAAGGGACACCAAGGGTAGGACACTGCTCCACCACTCCCTGTCTCCTCCAGCTCTCCCAGCACCACCAGTTTGAACCATGAGCCTTGCTGGGCTCCAGCCCCTTGGCCACAGGACTGAGGTGGGCAGAACCTGGTGGCCCCAAGGGTACCTGGGTCACCCTGTCCTCCATCCCTTGATGTGTCCCCTCCCTCTGCAGCTGGTGTCCCCTTCCTGATGACAGCTGAGCTCTTCACGCAGTCCCACCGCCCCGCTGCCTACATTGTGGGGGGCTCTCTCAACTGGCTCTGCAACTTCACCGTCGGCTTCATCTTCCCCTTCCTGCAGGTGCCAGTCCAGAGGGGCCCTGGGGGATGGAGGGAACGGACACAGCCCTGCTGCTCTCCCGGGATGGGGTGCCAGGGCAAGGATGCCTGTGCTCTTGGCTCAGCTCAGCGCTGGTCAGAGCCAGCCCAGGGCAGGGTGGCTCTGCCTCGTGCCATGCCCAGTTTGGGAGTGCCAGGCAGTGTCTCTGCCTCATCCTGCTCTTGTCCCCAGATGTCAGCCGGTGCCTTTTGCTACCTGGTTTTCTGTGGTGTGTGCCTGCTCGTGGCCTTGTATGTCTACCTTGTCATCCCTGAGACCAAGAACAAGACCTTCATGGAGATCAGCCACATCTTCGCCACGCGCCGCTCCGTGCTGTCCGTGCCAGCCCAGCTCATCGGCATGATGAAGCTCGATGGCTACGGGACCTTGGAGAGCAGCTCCCTGGAGGGCTCAGGCTCCAGCCTGCCCTGATCTCAGTGGGCTGGGGGCAAGGGGATGGGGATGGGGAGGAGGCTCGGGGCTGGGGAAGGATGTGGGGGCCAATTTGTTCCAACCTGGTCATCTCTCAGTCTCCCAGGACGTCTCTCCATGGCACAGTCTGGGCCCAGGATGAGCCCCATTGATGCACCAAGGCTGCACTGACTGCTGGGCATGATCCCATGCTGGAAGAGATGCTCCCACAGAGACAAGGGGACCTCCTGAACCAGGGGGTTCACTTTACTCCTGCGTGTGGGGCCTTGGCAAGGGCTCCTGGCATGAGCTGTTTAATAAAGAGCATTGCCACCAGAGCCATTGTTTGGCAAGTTTAGCCTGGAATGGCAGCAAGCAGGAGGGTGCTGGAATGGGCAGGTGCTTCTCCAGCATCAGGGAATGGGAAGAGGGGCTTAGCCTCCTCCCCGCTGTGACTGGCTGGAAAGGTCAAAGTCACCCCACATTTTCTGGGAAGGGTGGTCAGGATGGTTCCCAGGCTCTTGCATCTCACCCCAAGTCGGTCATGCAAAGCTGGAGGCTGTTGCAGAAGGGACATGGAGCAGCTCTGAGCTGGGGGTGACTGTCCAGCCACTGTGCCCCTCCAGAGGCTGCTGGGAGCCCTTGGTGCCCGGCCTCGTGTGCTGGCCCCACAGAGTGCTCCCATGGGAACTCTGCACATTCCCAAGGGATCCAGGATAAACCTCATCCCCTTACTGCACCCTGTGAATTGCTGTGGCCCCAAGGTGCTCTCTAAGCACAACCTCTCCCATGTCTCTGCCTTGAACCCTGGGGGCTGTGTTTGGAGGGAGAGGCTGTCCTGTGTCCCAGGACCCCCCCAGCAGCTCCCACAAATACCCTGGTAAACCATGGGGTTCCCAGACCTGCCAGAAGCTGTCACTTGCAGGAAAACTACAACATTTTGTTCTGGTGAGAGGTAAGCCCAGGTGAGGGGAAAGGGGGCTGTGTGGCTAAAACACTCTCATGCCAGCACAAACATCATTTTGTTGCAAATAATTTAGCCCTTTTTTTTCCAGTTTCCCTCTCTGTGACGGGTCCACAGCTTGGTGTTTGGTGTTTGTGGTCTCTTAGTGAGGAGCCCACCCTTCCTGCACCCCTTGGCAAGGCCTCAGGGCGCTGCTGGCTGTGTGTGGGTGCTGGGCCCGTGGGGACAGGGCCATACAGGCTCCCCAGAGCCTGCTCCCATCCCTGCCATCCCGAGCCAGCAGCCTGGGACTCTGGAGCACGCGGGGCTGTGCCCAGGCCAGCAGTGAGAGCAGGGTCAGGCTCTGCAGCCCCGGCGCTCCCCGCTCGCCTCCCCCGCGCCGGCAGCAGAACAGAGCGGTAAATATGTGCAGCATTACATATGTATAATGGAGTGTAAATAACCCCAAAAAGTGCATTGTAAATAGACTCCAAGTTTATCCTTTATTAATGAGGCACTGAGTGCCCTGCTGTTTTAGAGCAGCGAGACTTTGATAATATCAAAACCTAAATTACACTTGTGTCTCTCATTCCCAGCAAACGACAGCATCATTTCAGGCCTCTTTGCCACTTGTATTTATTTATTCTGGTATTTATCTATCTCTCCCACCCAGCATGTGGGGCAGCTTGGAGGATGCCCCCTGCCCTCCATGTGAGGGCAATGGCCCCCCTGGGACCAGCCCCCCATTCCTGGGGATCTGGCATAGCCAAGGAGTGGGAATGTTGCCTTATGGCCAAGGACTGCTCTAAGTGGCCAGGGAGATGAGGCAGACCTGGGAAATGTGGGGTCAGGACCCATTTCTGTCAGGGTTTTAGATGCCACCAGAGCCAGAAGAGACCTCTTTCCAAGGACTGGGGGTCACTGGAAGAATTCTATGGTATCTTTTGGATGCATTTGTTCCTAGGGACTTGTTTGAGGGTACCATGTCAAAGGACATGACCATCCTCTTTTCCATCAGGGCCTGGGGGTGAGGAACCCCCACGCTCATGGAACACTGGCAACCATCAGTTTTTTCTGAAGCTACTGGGGCAAGGGTGGTTTTTTTTTTTGGTTGTAGTTCAAACTGCCCCATGCCACTGACCTTTTACTTTCACAAAAGAGGGATTTGGGCTTCCTTTCTGCTTGTCTTGCCAGGGAGGCATTCCCAGCTGCTCCACTGCAGGCTTCTCAGCAAGGATATGGCTGGGTGGGCTCTGAGCTGCTTTTCCTTGTCCAAAACTGCTTCCCCATGTTGAAATCCAGCTCCCTGGACTGAGGCCTCCAAAAGCACTGGTTCTGTCTGGTGAGGATAAGGATGTATTCTCTAGTAGTGTCCAAACAGACCTTGAAAAACTGGAGAAGGTGCCAAGAAGAGTGTGAGAAATTACTTGGGCAGCTGGAAATGCTGCTGATCCTTTTAAGGTTTGCAGAAACAAAGAGGAAGGTGGCTCTCTCCAAATGCACAAGTGCCTTCTCCTGGTGTGCCCAGTGCTAAAGGCTGGGTGGGCTCAAGGCTGAAGTATTCACATGGAGGGCTGGGGCTCAGCCCTGGAATGTGGAATGGGAGAGAAGACCCTCATTTGAACTCTCCAGATACTTTGAATGGTGGTCCTCAAGGAAATGGTCATGGCCCGTCACTGGATATCTGCATGGAAGCTCTCTAGGCTTGAGCTCACTTTGCTCAAGGTGAATGGTTACATCCCAACTGGAAAGCAGATTAAGGCTTGCTGGAGACACCCTGGTGTCCCTGTGCAATATCTGGGGATTGGTGAGGCCATAAGTGGCTGCAGAGATTGGTCAGACAAGAGCACTCACACCCTGCCAGTGCCCTCATTCCCTGTGGCTCCAGCTGAGGTGGGCTCCTGGAGGATGGATGCTTTGAGGCTGAACTTCTCACGCTGGTTTCACCAGGTGTTCTAATAGCAATCTGTCCCTGTCACCACCACAGGAATGCCTTCACTCCCCACAAACCTCACCTGACTGCAGAGCTCCACCAGGGACCAGTTTTGACTGAGATGGGTTCCTGTGTGCTCCACGTGCTCCCATATTCTGTGTAGAAAAAGCAGTGCTGGGGCAGCCCCACAGAGTTTGGTGCAGAATTTGTCCCTGCCTCTGGTCTCACTAAGGCTGTCCATGCTCCCAGCTTAGCAGCCACAGGAGAAGGGTGCTGGACACAGGGAACATTGCCTGGAATCAGCTGGGTTTGGAAATAGACCCCGTGTTTGCAGCCTGGGCTCTGGATGTGTTTGAGACGTTCAGAGACTGATTCAGGGACTTGAAGGTGGATGAGAGGCTTGACCTGCCCCTGCAATCCATGCCTGCAGCCCAGGAAGCCAAGCATGGCCTAGGCTGCATCACAGGAGGTCTGACCAACAGGGCAAGGGGTTCTGTCCCTAAAGTACGCTGCAGTGATTCCCAGCTGGAATGCTGTGTCCCCCTCTGGGGTCCTCAGCACAGGAAGGACATGGGCCTGCTGGAGCAAGTCCAGAACAGGCCATGAAGGTGCTCAGAGTGCTGGAGCACCTCTCCTGTGAAGACAGGCTGAGGTCGCTTAGCCAGGAGAAGAGAAGGCTCTGGGGAGGTTTCACTGCAAGAGGCTGCAAAGGGGCTGCAAGAAACTGGGAAGTGACTTGGTAGAAGGGCATGTAGTGATAGGACAAGAGAGAATTGTTTAAACTAACAAAATGCAGGTTAGATCAGATATTAGGGAGAAATTCTTGACTGTGAGACTGGTGAGGATGCCCCAGCCCTGGAAGTGTTCAAGTTGGCCAAGTGGCTGCCCTGGACCATGGGCACTGCTCACATAATATCTGCCAGGATACAAGTCACCCAGAAGGAAAAGATTGCACATTCAAAATTAGGACACCTCCTCCTAAATGGTGAAAATTCCTCTCCTGTTTTGACATAGCAGAGGAATCTTTCAGCACCATCCCAGGGAAGGGTGATTCTGCCTGGGAAGGGTGATTTCATTAAGGAATGGTTCCTCTTGGAGCCTTTCTCCTTTGTCTGGTGGTGTCAGGAGTTTCCCAGGGAGTGGAATGAGGACACAGAGGCAGTGCAGGTGTGTCCATTGCAGGTGTCACAGCCCCGTGGCAACTTTTGTGCTATGATAAATTTGGCTCTGTCATGGCTGGAAGTCATCCTCCAGCAGAGACCCAGGCTGAGACCACATCTCTCACCTCCTTAAAGTGCAGAGCCAGGCCCAGCCTGCTCATGCAGTTCTCATGGACTCTGATCAAGAGTCTTTGTGCAGGTAAAAATCTAAAATGGGTGGGATTTTTTCTGTGTTCTGGATAGCAGGCACTCAGCTGAAACTCAGCACTTCAGAGGGATGGAGAACAATGATTCAGATCTTTCAAAAGCCTAAAATATTTCCCTGGCACCAACAATACCCACTCAACTTCAGAAAAAAAAATATAATGAAAAATATTTACAGTTGGGTGCAGGAAAGTGTTTCTTGCCCTGTGAGAAATATAACAATTCTGTGTGGATGCCTGAGGCCCGTGGCTGGTGCCCTGCAGTCTCTGCAGCAATTGTGGGGTGCCAGGACGGCCCGGGCCGGGTGGCCGGAGCCAGGGTGCCCGGCGGAGGGTGCACCAGCAGATGGCACTCCCAGAATTTATTGCTACAGCAAGCTGCCTCTCGGAGAGCAGTCATGTAGGAGATGTCCTATTATATGGGCAGTTGACTTTAATAGTCATTGTGTGCTTAAAGCACAGCAAAACAACAGTGGGGAAAAAAAAATCCCCACTCCACTTGGATGGCCCTTTTCCCCCCAGCCCTGCTAGTCTATTTGTACAGTAAATTAAAAATATGAATCACTTCTCTCTACTGCCTCCCCAAACACTCATCCTGTCAGGCTCTGTGTTGTCTTCATTTGTATTACCTTAATTTAATGTTAATTATGTTCTTCATTTACAAAGAACAAGCATTTACACTCCCTGTCTGGGGATTTTCCACACTCGCGGTCTCCACAGACGGGAGAAGGAGCGGGGAGGATGGAGCGGGGCCGGGAGGGGCCGGGAGGGTTCGGGAGGAGCCGGGAGGGGCCGGGAGGATTCGGGACGAGCCGCTCCCAGACGGGGACGCGAACGGGGCTGCCCCGCCCGGCGGCCGGTGGCGATCAGCGCTGTTGCCTTTCGATTTATGAAACCGCATCGCTGCCTGTGCTCAAATCCCCCCTAATAAATCCTTTTTAAAAGGTCCTCGGCCAATGCAGGGCAGTGATTTATGGCGGGGAGTGGAGTGGAGGGAGGTTTGGTGGCAGGGTTTGCTGCCGGGGGTGTTGTGGATATCACGGGGTTGGGAGCCTGAGCACTGCTGGGCAGTCCTAAGAAATTTCCTACAGACTTTCCTTTTCCCTGGTGTCTGCAGACTTGTTGGATGTTGCTGGTGGTGAGATGATCTGTTTGATGTGAATGAGGACTGCAAATCCTTGCTCCATGCCTCAGTTTCCTCACCAGCACCTGGAAAAACCACCCCCTCGCAGCTCTACCCATCCTCAGGGCTCACAGTGAGCCAAAGGCTGGGGTGCACTCCCAGAAATGACTTATGGAGATGTGTGTGCAGCAGTGTGTGTTCATGGGCATACACATAAAGGACCCAGGTCTCTAAAAACATCCCACTCCTCACCCCTAACCTGACACAGCGCCTGTGACTGGAATGAGGAAGGAGAGAAGAGAAGAAAAAGAATGGAAGAAAGAGTGGTGAGCTTTCCTGGGCTATGGGACGTTTCTCTTCCCAGGCTGCTCTTGACCATCCCTGGGATGGGGGACATGGGGGTGAAGGCTCTGTGCAGCCACATTTTCACACCGTGAGCCCCCTGCCTGCACTCAGCAGGGTTTCAGCGCTGCCCACGCCTGCCCGAGCCCTGCCATGGCCTGTTCTTCCAGCACACACTGTGTCCAGCCACAGATCGGGAACATCAGGGGGATTTTCCCAGGGAACCTGAGAATGGGATGTCAGCAGAGGAAGCAGCATCTTTGGTCTCATTTGTGTAAGAGCTCCTGGAGTCATATTTTTCAGTGCAAATTGGGGTTGCACCAGTATATCATGGGAACTGGGTAGATCTAACGGAGATGCCCATCCCCAAATCTTCAAAAAACCCAAAAAAGATAATAAAAAAAATTTAAAAATAAAAAGTGGCCCACCAAGCCTTCCTGTTCTGTATGACACAGGAACCCCAGAGAAGTCCAAAAAAAAAACTCCCACTGCCAGGAAAACCCAAGATACCACACACCCGCTCCTCCCAGTCACCACCACCCATTTCCATGGCAACAGCCACACATTCTGGTGTGGGGACCTGGGCCCCCTTGTCAGTCAATGGCCTCAGGATGAGGGCAGGTCTTCACTGCTTGCTTGGGGGGAACATCCCCAAGTTTGACCCTCTAGACTTCTGCCACAAGCCCGCCTTGCAGCTGCAGAGCCCTGTCCCAAACCCTGTTTGTGGGGGCTGCAGCCCCACAGCCCATCCCACACCCCACTCCTGCCCTTGGCCAGCTATGGAGCAACCCCACTGCAGGGTTCCCTTCCCCTGCCTCATCCTTCTGCCAGGTAGATTTGAGGCCACTCACTCCATGACAGAAGTGGCCCCACTATTCCCGGTGGGATACGCATGCCCCCGCTCCAGGGGGATGACAATCTCCTCCATCCTCCGCTGGCCATGCCTGCGCCCTCGCCACGTGCTCCCATGTGCTCTCCCTTATTAACAATGACCTTTCCACCGTGCTCACCGCTGATTCCCCAGTCCCAAATATCTTTTAAATGGGTTTCAGGAGCTGATGTGAGCTCCGTTAAAAGGCCACCGCGCCGCACCCGCCCCACGCCGCGCCCTCTGCGCCACGGCCCCCTGTCCCCACGCAGTGCCACCCACACACACACTCACACTCTCACACTCTCACACTAACATTTTAATTAATGAAAACCCCCTTTTTTTCCCCCCTCCCCTCATAAGCGCTTTAATGTGTGTTCGCAGCCCGGCTGATCCCCACAGCCATGGAAATATTAGGTTGACGGATGTGGTCTGTCGCCAGCGCTCCCTCAACGGGTCTGCCTGTCAGCTCGGCGATGATGACATTAACACGGGAAGAAAGTGATGACAAATGCCCGTTATCAGGGAACGAGGCCTGTGACAAATCGCACGGCGCCTCGCGAGCAGCCCCATTACGCTGTAATAAAAAAAGATGGATGGCTCAGCGCACCGGGGCCCCGCGCTAATGCGATTTCGCCTGGTCTCTCCGGGTTCTAATTAAGGCAGAAAACGGAGAATGAACAGGAGTCCCTGGTGCCCGGCTCCCACCTAGTGCCCCCCTCCAACGCCCCACGGGGACGGGCACTCGCCCTCAGGCACGGTGTCCCCCAGCTGCCCGGTGGCCCAGAGCCTTGGGACAGGGCTGTGATGGGGATGCAGATGGACAAGGAGTGCACATGTCAGGGGTGTGCAGGACAGGGGGGCTGGGGATCCCTCAGCCCGTGCCTGCCCCTCTTGCCTCTGCCAGGTGGGCTCAAGGTTCCCCCAGCCGGGGCGAAGGGAGGAGGGGGGACAGGGCCACCGTCAGATGCGTCACTCGGAGACAAATGTCACCTCCACCATCTGCTGCAGCGTGTGAACGGCGGGGGAGCCGCGCGGCAGAGAGGGGACGGGCGGGACAGCGTCACCGTGGGAACAGGCTGCGGGGCAGGGACACCAACTCTGCCATTGGGGTGGCCAGTGACGGGGCTGGCCGGGGTCCCCGGGATGCTCACGGGAAGCAGTGATTGGTTTTTGGACAGGAGCGGGAGAAGGCAGCTGTGGGGGGGTCAGTCCCTCCAGGAGTTCTGTGTGTCCACAGCCGCTGAGTACACCGATGGCTGTGCCCTTGGGGACAACGACACGACCGCAGCTGCCACTGAGGTGGGAGCACCTGCTGGGGGAAAGGAGGAGCCAGCCCCTGACGGGGAGCGCAGTGGGAATAAACACCCCACAACCCAGACTGAGCAGGCGGGCACTCTCCCCACTGTCCCCACACCTCCCCCTGCCACCCAGCTGCCCGCACACCCCTCACCCCTCCCAGCCCCCCAGCAAGGAGGCAGGTCTGGTCCCCCCTCCAGCTCTGCCCACCCACATCCCCAGCCTCCTTGGCTGCTTGCACCTGGAGAGAGAGATGTGCGACAGCTCATTCCCTGTCCTCTCCCCGGAGATCTGAGGAGCACTCACAGATGTGAGTCACACTTGTGGGGTGTCTCAGTGGGCTGTGGAGGCACCCAGCAGTGCCTCCAGTCCAGCTCCTGAGAGAGGAGCAGTGGCACTGCCACCAGGGCCCTCTGTGTGCCTGGACCCATCCCAGGCTGCACCTTGCAGATGTGCTGGGGGGCCACACCAATGGAGTTCTCCCATCTTTTCTACATGCAGGGAACGTCTGGGCAACCTCCAGCCCTCACCAGACCTGATGAGGGTGGTGCCAAGGGGATGCAGCCCCACACACACCCTACACCCCACAGGATAGCACAGCTCCTGCTGCAGGTCCTGGCCACATCCAGCACGTATTTACCTCATGCCAGGCAGTCTGCAGCCTCAGGTTCTCCATTCATTTGGCTTTGTACCATACATCTTAATGATTCCAGGCAGGACACAGCAAGTGGCACAGGGACCTGTCAGGGAATGTCACTGTCCTTGGGTGGTGGAGGAGGAGGCTGGGACAGAGGCTGGGAACCACACTGTGCTGCTCTGAACATGCTTTTGAAAGTACTTTTCCTTTTCAATGAAGAGCTAGGTTTGTTCAGAAAAGATCCCTGAATGATTCCTATCATGTCCTGGGGGATTTATTGGTCATTTCAGGAAGCTTTTTAAGGCTTCCACTTATTACAGCTCCCCATGTTCCTTTCACCTGCCCAGGCCTTCAAAGGGACTTTGACAACTTGAATTATTGCTGGAGCAAAACTGATCCCAAATGGCAGCCATTGTCAGTGGGAGCATCCCAGCTCTGCTGTAAAAGCTGCTAATCTGAAACCAGACTCACCTATCTGTTGCCATCAACTTTTGTATCCCAGATCTAATTTTAGGCCTATTCAGAGTGAAAGCTGAGCAAAGTCCTCCAACAGCTTCTTCTGGATGAAACTCAGTCTCCGGTGCTGCCTATCAGCCTAGATTAAACCTGCTCTCCTGGATCCAGCAGGAAATGTAAGTGCAGAGGCCATGGAAATTATTTTGAACAAATCACCTTTGCTGAGAGCCAGCTGGGAATGCACCAGGCTCCTGTTCTTGCAGCAGGTTCAGCCAGGAGACTTCCCTCCCCAGCTGGGAGAGCTCTGGATGCTGCACTGGACCTGGCAGAGCAGAGCTCAAGGGTGATGCTGAAGCATTGGCCTCAAGCTGCTGCTGCCTGAACCCAGCTTAGCCCGAAGAAGGACCCTAAAAAAGGTAAATCACCCCTGTAACATTGCAAGAGTAACCTACAATGGGGTCATGTGGAGGACTTGACAATCCTGTTGGGGAGGGGTTGCTCAGAAGGATGGGAGCTCTCACTGCAGCCTTGCAGAGTCAGTAACCCTCCTTGGCTGGGAAATGGGAGCAGGAATGGGGGCTAGCAGGTGGGAAGCACAAGTGGCAGTCTGGACACCAGCACAGCCTCCAGCGTGAGCAGCAGCAGGAGCCTGGCAGGACTGTGAGAGATGCTCTGCACCTGTGGGGTGGCCAGGCAGGGCCAGGAGGGGCTCACAGAGCCCTGCCCAGCCAGGGGCTGGCAGCCTGCACACCCCAGCCCTTGGCTGTACTGTCCACCAAAAATGAGCCCATCCCAGCACAAGCAGGCAGTACAGCTTATCCCTGGGAAAGCCCTAATGCCCTGCTCAGATTTGTTTTGCTGTTCTCCCCCTTCCCAAGCAGAGAGCAAAGACAGGGTCAGCAAAAATGTTCTCCCTTATGCTGGACAGAGGGGAGCTCAGTGTGTGGCCAGGAGTGGCATTGGGTGCCTTTCATTGCACCCCCAAGGGCTCCCCTCAGCCAGCTTAGACCACCCAGGCTGGCAGGTCGGGCTGGCATCATGCTAGGGTGTAGAGCAGCTGCCTGGTGGGCACATGAATATCCAGGTTTACAGCCATGTTCAGGTCTCACCCCAGCAGTTGGTGCAGGCAGGGAGGGGGATGGCAGCTGATGGAGCTGTCCCCAAAGCTCAGCTCCCACAGCCTGGCTGGATGCTGGGCTGGTCACCCACAAACATCCTCACTGCCAGAGCACACAGAGAGCGTGCTGAGGTGGGGCTGAGTGACACAGGGCCGTGCACAGGGGGGACTGGGATCTGGAGCTAAACTTGTCACAAGGGAACAGGGGGGTGCACCCCCACAGGAGATTTCTGCACCCCAAGGCTCATGGATCAAGCACAAGGTGAGAGCCACGGTCCAAAAGGGACATTTCAGGCCCTCAGCTGTGGCACTGCCCTCTGCTGTACCTGCACCAGGTCCTCCTGGTTCCTCACCCCGAGTCCTGGGCAGGAGCTGGGCTCAGACACCTGGGGCCCTCCATGGCTCTGCAGCTGATGTTCATGAAACCATCAGTCCATGTGTGTTCAGTTTCCCCCAGCAAGGCGCCCTTCTCCAGGCTTGGTACCACTGACCAGAGCATCCTGTGGTTAAAACAGAAGCAGAGCATGGTCAGAAAGAGAGCTCAGGAGCAGGGGATAGGGTGGGGGGTACACTGGGAGCTACACCTGCTTCACCCCTGCTGTTCAGTGCTCTGGGCAGCTGTGCTGTTGGAATTGGGATCCTCAGCACCCCCTGCTCTGCATCCCCCCTGCCTGACCCACACCAGCCACTTCACTGCAGCTGTAGCTCCACTGACCTGCCATTAGTTATGATGCCTGAGCCCAGGCACGAGGTCAGCCAGGCTGGCCCAGACATAAATCAGCTCCCTATGGGCAAGGAGACTTGGGGACAGCAGTGACAAGTGCCCACCAGTGCTGTAGGACCCTCCCACCGTGGCCCTGAGATGATTCCTGGGAATGGAGGCCTTACCCCCATCACATCCAGCCAGGATCATGGGGACCTGGCTGTCGCACCAGCAGCTCCTCAGGGTGAAGAGGAGCACTGTGTCCCAGGGAGGGACAAGGGCTGTGCCACACAGAGGCAATGAAACAGCAGGGCTGACACCCTAAAGCCCAAACAGGGGATTGAGGGCCAGCTCAGGAGGTGTCCACCACAGAGCTGGGCACCCACAGGGGTGATGTGATGAGAGGTGACACCACGGGGCTGAGGGGACAGGCTGGGGCCACTCCCGCTGCCCTGCCAGGGGGAGGTCTGAGTGAAGAGGGCTTTCTCTGCCGCTTTGGGCCTCCCTGAGCTGCCCAGCCCGGCCCAGCCCGGCCCAGCCCAGCCC
The DNA here is from genome assembly GCF_028769735.1 of Zonotrichia leucophrys gambelii. Lineage (NCBI taxonomy): Eukaryota > Metazoa > Chordata > Aves > Passeriformes > Passerellidae > Zonotrichia > Zonotrichia leucophrys. The sequence goes on from NC_088176.1 coordinate 13,324,036, forward strand.
AGCCCAGCCCGGGCTCCCTCCGCCTGCCCGCGCTGCCATCCCCGGTCCTCCAGCTCCCTCTGCTGCCGGCCGAGACTGCGGCTGATGGAGCGGCCGGAGCAGCATCTCAGCCGCCCCAGGTCCCTCCCCAGCAAGGTCTCCAGGCACGGACCGCAGGTCACCAGCATCTCCCACAAGCCCCCGGTCCGCTCACCTGGAGAAAGGATGAGGGCAGAGGATGCCCCCGGCACGCTGCGGGACACGGGACAGCCAGCCCCAAGCAGCCCCGGTGCAGCGGGCAGCCTTACCAGGACCAGTAGGTGGCTGCAGACCCTGGAGATCCCCCGGAGGGATGGACTGTGGCAAGATCTCAGCCTCAGTCCTAGACTGACTCCACGCCGAGACTGCAGCTCCAGTGCAGGCATTTGCAAACAGGTCCTTCCAGCTTGGGTGATTCCTTTTCTCTGTGCAGACATGTGTGTTCATGCCATGCACACTGCAAGTGTCAGGAGCTGCTCAGCAGCCAGTCTGTTTCTTTTCAAAACTTGACATAAGCAGGTAAATTACCCCCAAGTAACACATTTACCACGAGAGGAAAAATGTCGGTGCTGCTGCTGCCACCAAAGCAGGAGCTCCTGCCTCCCATTCCCCACAGTGACGGGGAGCCTGAGTTACAGCCCTGTTGGAGAGACAGCAGGGCTGTAAATGCCTCTCTTTGTGCTGCTTTCCAGCCCAACCAGAGCCCATTGATCACCAGGACAGGAGTGAAGCCAGCAAAGAGAAGCAGGGGCTGGGATGGTGGAGACATGCAGCCAGAGCCATGCCAGGAGCTGGACATGTCCAGGGATGCTTGAATCTGGCCCTCTGCATTCTTCTGCCTCTGTGAGACCCCTGGTCTAAGGACACAGACTGCTTCTTTCACCCCTTGGACAAGCTCATTTGCTTGGCCAGCAACTGCAGAGGGATTTAAGTCGGGAGAACACAGCACTATGGAGGAAGGTCCCTGTGCCAGTGTGGTGCAAGCACAGAGCCTTATGGCACACATATTTGGTGGGAAAAAAGGCTGGTTTGAGGGTGAGGACTGACCCTTTACTTGGCCACAACTCACAGCCACTAAATGCTACCAAGGATGCTCAGGAACTGGGATGTTATTTGCACCTAGAGAAAAAGAGACCCTGCCCAAAGGAAAAACAGCCTCAGGAAAAGCAAGGAGGGAAACTGAGGCACAGAGTGCCCATGTGACATGGAGAGACATCCTGGGTTTCAGGAGGGCCTCAGCATGGGGAATCCTTTTACAACCTCAAGCATTTGCTGTAGCACAGCCAGTGCTGAGATTCAACCTGAGCAACCGCAAACTGCTCTGAGTGAGCTTCCCCCAGGCAGGCAAAGTGTCTGTGTTGTGTCTGACCTGCACCTGGGCACACTGGGGACTCACAGTCCCCATGCCCCAGCAGCCAGGCACATGGCTGCTGCCCCCAAGGCAAAGGCCCTCTCTGGCACCCTGAGCCCTGCACAGTCAGGTGGCCTCACACAGAGGTTAGGGATGGCCAAGGGGCTGTACAGAATCAGGACATTCTGCTCATGAGATCCAAGGTAGGATGTTTCCCATAGCCCAGGCTGCAGGGAGCAAGGGAAGGTGGCATCAGGCCTGTCCCAGCTGCACCATCACTGCTGAGCCATGGGGAAAGCCATTTGTCTTGCAAGCATGAAGCCCCTGTGCAGACCTCTCCCATGGGATTGGGGTCACAGTCCCTTCTCCAGATGGGGGGGATGATTCTGAGGGAACACTGATTCCTGGCTTTGAGACACAGGCTCATGCAGACCACAAGACATGACCACGGCATCCTCTACAGAACATGGCCCAGCATCCTGCCACATATCCATGCCATGTTCCCATCAGGGCAGCTCTGCCATCACCCAGCTGGATCTTATTCCAGACAGAGGAAACTGCTGGAAACAGGGGCTGCAATACAAACCATCACAGAGGGACTTGATGCATGCCCTGCTGCATTCCTTGCTCTGCTGCCCACTGGCTGCCCAGCCAGGGCTCAGTCTGCACCCACTGACCTGAGGGTGCCCTGCAGGGTGCTGTGCCCTCCAGGCCTTCTCCAGCCAGGCTTCCCCAGCAGCCCTTCCCTGACGCTCCGCACCACGCCGACGTCACCCGGCCATCAATAGCGCTTGGTTAATTAATTTGATGGAAACAGCAGGGACCACACTTTGCATTTAGTGAACTTCTGAGAACTTCCAACCTCATCTTCATAATTGGCCTCATAAATTCGAGGAAAGAGAGAAATCAGCAAAGCCAGAGCAGCGCAGGAGGCAGGAGAGGCCCTGCACGCGGGAGGGCGGGCGAGTGCGTGAGAAGTGACTCTATTTGGTGTCCTTATTTAATTTTATTGCACAGATCCATCTTCGCCCGCCCCCTCCCTGCCTAGCCCTCTCTCTCCCGCTCTCCCTGCTGAGTTCACCTAATCATGATAAATTCATATTCATTTCCCTGCCTGCTCCGACGGGGGGAGCAGCAGCTCCCCTACATTCGCCCAGCCGTGCTGCCATTAGCAAATATTTACTCATGAGCACAAAGTGCTGGAGTTGGAGGCCAAACTACCCACCCTGCACCCCCTTCCCCCAGCCCCTCTCCAGGATGAGCAGGGCAGGTAAGGATGGGTGTCCTTCCCACAGGATAGGGAGCAGAGTGGGAAGGGCTGCCTAACACCCAGAGCTTTTTCTTTGTCCAGAGATTTTCTTCCTTTTCAATGAAAGAGGCAGAGAGATGCTTGTTGGGGGGACAGGAATTGCCTGAGATCCCAATCTAGACTCACCTTCAAGGTACAAGGATGCGAGAGTGGGAGCAAGGGGCTCGGCATCAGAACCTGAAGGCCTGTCCCAGCTCCACGACTTTCCACTCATTCTCAAAGTGCTGCTGCTTTTTGTTTTATTTTTAATTTTCAGGATGATCAGACTCACAGCCAGGGAGAGCGGGAGGGGGTGTGCTGGGGAGGGGGAATAGCTGAAGCCCCTTCCTGGGAAGCAGAAACCAGGCAAGACCTCGTTAGAGATGCCTAAAACCACGTTTGCTCTCCCTGCCTGCACTGATCCTGGGGACTCAGCACCCACCTCCTCCCAGACACCCCAGGACCCCATCCCTTGTACCTTCTTGCCAAGTGGGGCATGCTGTGGTTTAGAAGAGGCAGAAGGTGGGCTGTTATAAGGGGGTGGTGAGGGACTAGAGGTACAGAGAGGAGCATTTACGGAACAGCTCAGTCCCCTCTGCCCAGGGCAGGGCTGACTCACAGTGGCACGGCCCAGCCTCTCATGTTTCTCCCCTTGCACCAGGATGAGGGAGAAGCAACAACCAGAAAGGTCACCCTCCAGCTGCTCCGGACAAGCTCCGTGTGCTCCTGCACCTCCTGCCCCTTTCAACCCCCACACCTACACCCAGGAGAAATGGTCCTTATCCATCCGTGGCCCACCTGGCTGCAGTTAGCCACATGAGGGCCCTCTGCCCCCTCCAAAGCTCCCAGGCAGGGATTTGTGGGGTGGGAGGGGACAGACGGACATCAGGCTCATTCCCTCACAGAGCAGGGGACCGGTGGGATTTCTGCCCCAGTGGCCTCTACATGACACATATGTACTAGGGCCACCCCCCTGGCATTTCCCAAGGGGGTGGGCACAAAGTCTAGCCCAGCCTCCCCCTAAATAAAAGCAGGACAAACAGCAGGGTCAGGTGCTGCTGCAGCACCCCTTTGCTTCCGGGGTGTGAACTGTAGCCCTGGAGGAGGGATGACAAAGGGGAAGGAGTTGGGGGCAAGCAGTGCCTATTTCCCATACCACTGCCAATGCCTTCAGCACATGGTCCCCCCGAGAAGCAGCCCCAGTGCTCCAGGAACAGCAGCTCCCTGCCCTGAGAGCCAGAAGTCCAACAGTGTGATGATCTCCCCTGTGTGTTCTCCACCTCCACTGAAACCAGGGAAATGGACCAGACCAGGAGCTCCTGGTAAGCCACAGGAGAAAGTCCCAACAGCTACAGTGCAGAGAGCAAAAAGACAGAGATACCAAGGGAAAAGTAAGAAGGGATTTATTTATTTATTTATTTATTTATTACACTTTAAATTTCAAAGCACCAAGACATGCCAAAAGACATTCATTTCCCCCAGGTGTCCAGCAGAAATGTTGGGTTGACAAATGCCACTGCTGGGGTGTGGGTCACCCTAGCAAAGCCCCAGCCCTGCTGGTGCCAGTAGCCACAGGAACAGTGCAAACCCACCTGGTTTGTGCCTGCCCTAGCAGCAAACGTGCAGCTTTGTCACTGTACCTGATGGGGCCAGACCCCCACAAGGGAGCAAGAGCCCTGGGGGCCTGGCACAGAAATGCCCACCATGGCACCTCTGCCAGGAGCAACCACTGCAATACCTGTAACAGACAGAGCACTCAATGTCCCTGGGAAATTCATCTTCACAATATAAAACAGTTGAGGTTTCCTGAGATATAAAATTCACTCCCATGGAACTGGTGGGACCAGCCACATGCACCTGTATACACAAACACACACACTTTCCCTGATCAAAGACCAGATGACTCCATGGCTTCCACACAAAAAAAAGGAAAAAGTTTTGCTTTGTCCCAGTTCCAAATTAACTATCTCCTTGTGCTTTTCTCTGTCTCTATGCTTCCTACAGACAGACACACAGCGCTGCTGGGTTACATTCAGTGCCAATACATTCAAATCTCTCCTGAGCACAGCTCCCCAAGCTGTGAGCTCTGCTCCTCTCCTGCACCAAGAAAGGAGGTCTTGGGCCAGACCAGGGCTCTGAGTAAATCTGGAAGATCCTCAGAACACGAGGCTGGGAGCAAGCAGGTACAGAACCTCAGGTCCCTATGTCTCTTTCAAGACTCATCTGGCGTCAGGGAAAGCTGGAGGCAGCAACAGCAGCCTGGCCCTGTGCAATCGGACCCATCAAAGGACACACCAGCTCAGACACAGCAGGACACAGCAACAGCACAGGTTAACCCCTTGAGACTCCTGCAGTAGCAGCTGCCAGCACTAGTGAGGAGGAAGGCTTGCCACAGAACCAAGCTAGACCTCTGCTACCTTCATTCACAGCTCAGAACAGAAATTTCACAGTGTCAGTGCTCAGATACAGAGGAACATGCACCCCACTTCCTTTGTTCCCAAGCACTGTCAGGGGCTGGATCACAAGGTTCTGCAACCCAGTCTTCCAAAGTTGGGGAGAGGAGGGCCAGGGTAGCTGATGGACAGTGAGCCCTTTTGGTAGCCACACCAAGAGAGCACTTCAGTGTGGTTCCAGCCCACAGCCTGTGCTGAGGAAGCCACAGAGCTCTGCCCAGCAGCCAGGCCTCACGCTTGCAAGGAGCCCCAGTTTGCTGGGAGATGTTCCTCAGCCTGCAGGCACCACAGAGCCTTTCCACCTCCGGGGAAATCAGATCCTTCCAAGCAGCAGCACAGCACAAGCCCAGGGTGACGCACAGGCCTCACCAGTCCCGTTCGGAGGGCTCACGGTAAGGCAGCCCCAGGTGAATGAAGACATCTCTCTCGGTGGGGGTGGGCAGAGTGTGCCCAGGGGCCACCTTGGCACCGCCAGGGCCCCGCACCACGGCCGAGCTGAGCGCGTGCTCCGACAGGCTCATGCCCTTGCTCTTGGCCAGGGCGCGCATGGAGCGGTTGAAGTGAGCCGAGCCCGTGAAGTAGAGCAGGGCGCAGGCGAACTCCCGGTACGGCACCACGATGATGTCCAGGCGACGGTGGCGCCGCGCGGGCCCCGGCAGGCGGCACACGCCCAGGTACTTCTGCTGATCACCATTGTCCTCCTGACTCACCAGGTCGTCTGTAAGGAAGCCTGGGAAGAGAGAACAGGGCAAGAGGAGCTCAGTGGTAGATGGACACCTCCACGCTGAACTCCCCACTGCCCAGAGAGCAGCAGAGGTGTCCCATAACGTGCTGTGGGACACCAGCGAGCTGCACACTGAGCTGCAGCAATAGTCCCTCCTTAAAACGACAGATGAGCCAGGTCGAGGGGCAATACTTTTAAGGACTAACAAGATGTCCCATCCTTGGGAGAAGTGATCACCTATTCGTCAATGAATGCCATCCACCTCACTGCCTCCTCGCCTTGGCCATTCTAAGAGCAGCTTCCCGCCCTCTTACCGCTCCTGCGGAGGCTGCTGAGCAGCTTGCTGAACACGCCACGGTGAGACTGCCCATCTGGGTGAGTGACCAGCACATCCACATCTCCACACGTGGCCTTACCCCGACGGTAGGAGCCACAGGCAACACACACGAGGCCAGGCTTGATGGCCAGGGCAGCTTGTCTGACCTTCAAGAAAGAGGATGAGGAGTCAGAGACCATGCCCTTTTCATTAAGGCAGCAAAGGATCTCGTGCCTGCCTTGAGGCCTGTCCTGCATCTCCAGATGCAGGCATGGCACACTGCCCCAACAAGAGGGCTGGCCTGCTGTCAGGGGAGGAGTGAGCCAGAGCGGCCTCCACCCAGTCCTGCAAACATCCTGCACAATGCCACACCATACAGTGGTCAACCATCAGCTCTTGGGAGCAATGGGTTGGGACAAGCAGGAATATGAAGGGGCAAAGCACAAGCTTTCAGAGCCTTCAGTTTCTGAGACAGCATGAGATAAGAGGTTTTTCAGCAGGCCTACAAGAACAAGGCTCACCAGCTCTGCCCACAAGGCAAATCAGTTCAACAGGTGATGGTCACAGGCCCTGTTTCAAAAACAGGCATGGGCTTGTGAAGTCTCCCCAGCAGGATTCAACACAGCAGAAAATCTGTGAGTACCCCTTGGAGTTCACTCCTGCAAGGAGCTCTGCCTCTGCAGGAGAGCTGGGCTTCCTGACCCAGAAAAAGCACAATTGTCCCAGCATTTTAGACCAAAGGGATGCCAACATGCTGCTGCCAGCAATCAAACACATAATAAGAACTTCCCCTATTACAGTCTTCTCCAAGCTGGACCCCAGCTCCTGTTTTGTGCAGACAGTGCTAACTCTGATGGCTTCATTCATTACATGTTTAAGAAAGGCTCCCAAGTCCCTGACAGGCCTAAAGTATTCTTGGCCTGATTGTGCCAATCACCCTGCTGGCAGCAAATAATGAGGGGCTCAGCAATTCCTGGTGATGGGGCCATCACAGAGGCTGGGGTTCAGCAAGGCAGTGTCCGTGCCCACAGCCCCTTGTCACTCTTGGGGATCATCCTTCATTAGCAAGAGATAAACCCATTAACCTTTGCCCCAAAGGTGCTCCAAGAAGCCACAAGCTTTTCTCATGCGGAGCAAGCCCTCCTCTGGTGTTTTTGCCCCCCTTCTGGCTTTAAATGAAGATTTCTAGAAAACTCCCAGCCCCACCCGAGAGCCTAAAAGCTCCTCAGATCTCACTGTGACAGGCAGCACAGACAGTGACTAATCCCTCATTCTCTCTCCAGGGCCTGGATCAGAGGTGTGTGCGTGTGTATGGAGGGAAGCACAGTAATCCCATCAAGATAACAATAGACCCACTCCCAAGAGCCAACTCCTCAGGCCAGCCTGCCTGGGAAAGGGACCACTCACCACCAAAATGGCTAATCCGGCCCACAGGAGTGACACCCCAGCAGGAGCCTGGCAGGAAGGTATTCTTCATGGCCAGGCCCTGTGGCCGAGTGACAGGGTCACACTGGCTGCTGCTTCCATGGTGACTGGAGAGCACGGGGGTAGCAATGACAGCGTGTCGCCCAGGCTCTTGGCTCACATTAGGGTACACTGGCTTAGCACCCCATAGTCTCAGAGTGCCACAGCATCCTACAGCAAGCAGCACTCGTTTGCAGCCTGGATCCCCTTTGCTTCCACCAAGGATATCCACCCTCTGTTCTCTAACTGACAACTAGACCACAAGGTGCTCACAGCTCCCTGTGAAGGACCAGCACCAGGGATACGTCAGGTGAAAGCAGACATTCCAGACATGATGAGAGGCAAGAAAGCAGAGCTGGGAACCTGCTTATCCCACCATGCCACATGCAGCCTTCTTCAAAGCAGTGTGTAGGACTAACTCCAGTGAAGTATCCTCCTCCTTGCCAGGCACTCAGACTGAACTTTCTCACGGGGCAAGGTAGGGGCCTTGTGTGCCCATGCCCAAAAAGGGTCCCCCAGGCACTGACCCCCATCAGAGGAGAGGCTGAAGAGCTCAGCTCTAACACAAGGGCTATTTCCACAGCGTGTACCCTCCTGTCATGTCCCAGCAGGTACTGCACTCTAAGGCCTGTGGCCAAGCTACTCACAGTCTGCTCTATCTCTGCAGCTTCCTCCCGAGGCATGCGCTCCAGGAAATCGGCGTAGTGCTTCAGCCCCACGGCCTGCTGGCTGCTCAGAGCGGCCTTGCTGCGGATGTCATCCAGCGTCCGGAAACCCTAGAGCAGACCAGGTGTGATATTCACACATCTGCCAAGACTTTGCTCTTCACACACTTTCCACCAAGATTTGGGAAGATTGTATTTAGCCTGTCTCAAGTTCAGGCCAAGTCACAGCTTCTGAGATCACATGTAAAGAACACTTTAGGGCCCAGTTCCTAAAAGAAGGGATTTAGGCAATTGCACTATCCATGCACACCTCTAATCTCCACCCCTCCTCTGACAGAAGGCTACTGCTCTTCAAGCATGGTGTCTCTATACCCTGAAGGAAAACATGCAATGCAGGTAAAAGAACAACACCCACAACATCCCAATGAAGGAAAGCTGACAGCATGAACACAAATGTGTTTTCAAGTCAAGAAACTAGTCACAAACCAAACACTACAGGAAACCAGGCTTCAATAGCTCATGCTCAGGAGACAAACTGTTTTTAAAGAAGGAACCCACCCAGTGGGTTGGGCTGCTCCTGTTGGCACAATTATTTCAACCTCATTCTTGTAACTCTGAGAAGAAATGGATGGCTACTCTGACAGCTACAGGCCAACAGTCAGCAATTGCACCAGGAGCCTCATGGCCAAAATGCCCTGATTCAAGCCTGGCTCTTAGCAACATCATTGCCATGACTAGTGTGACATGAGCTCCAAAAAGTGATGCTAGAGCAGAGGCAGAATGTCTCCCATTCCTCTTCTCCACATCTTCATCCTTTACCCATCCCAGCACAACTAAAGTCTCAGCAGGGTGCTGAGACACAATGGGACCCAATCTCATAGCTCCTCCCCAAAAAAACAGATTTAAATCTGACCTGTAGGTATCAGCAATTAAAAACTATTTGTGAAAGTAAATCTCCTACACTCAGCAGCAGTCTTCAAACCATAATCAGAGAGCCTCTTGTGTAAGGCACTGAACTTACCTGCTGGTACCACATCTGAGCTGTCTTGACCCCTGCTCCCCAGATGTTGGAAAACAACTCCAGCACAGGCACACTCTCACTGATGTGATCCAGCTTGCGCAGGTGCCCACTCTCCAAGATCTCCAGGATCTTCTCTGCCATCCGCTTCCCAATGCCAGGGATTTTGCAGGCTTCCTGGAAAGAAACCAGAGCTGCTACTGGAAAAGCAAAGATCATGGACAAGCTGGGGAGCTGCTGCTGACTGAGCCTGGTTAGTCATTTGATGAGTGAAGGTTACATGGCAGGACTAGTCCTGCCTAATGATCTCCTCTCTAGCCCAGGCTTACCTTGGCTGATCAATTCAACTGGAAAAGGACAAGACTGCAGAATGGGACTGAAACACGAAAACACTGAACTGCTGGACTGCCACAGCCCCCAAGACTCATATCCAGCCAGTTTTACATGTTATCACTATCAATAGCCAGGTGCTGTTGATGAAGAGGAAGGTGAAAATGTCCCTGCATTGTGTCTAAGGAAGGCATTTATCTTGAGAGTGTCCAGATCTGGCCCTAAAAGGCTCAGATTCCACTTTTCTACTGTTCTGCAAACAGTTTATGGTCAATAAATCTCAACTTGCACTTGCTATACAACTTCCATGGAAGGTCCATCTCCCTGCTCCACCCCCTGGGGAGGTGTTTTACCTGGTAGGAGGTGACTGGTTTGTGGTAGCTCTTGAGTGCATTGATTGCTTTGGAGTAGCCCAGAGCTCTCCACTTGTCCCCCTGGACAGAGTAAGCCTTTGCCAGCACTTCCAGCTTCTCTGTTATGCACTGGTTGTGATTTTCCTTCTTGGTGTTGGAAGACTGGGCACAAACCCACTTGCTGGGAGGCTGGGCCACTGTTTCAGAGCTATCACTGATCTCCTCTGATGATTTCACAGGGTAGTGGCCAGAAATCAATGCTTCCAGGTCTCCCTGGGTAACACCAGCATCTTCTCCTTCACTGTCTTCATCATCAGAGTATTTCTTTAGGGAAAGATCAGAAAGCAGCCATGTGAGAATAAGTACATGCCTAATACAAACCCTTGGCACAAGCTACTTCTGAGATTAGGAAAGAGAGCACTAACCACCCTCCCTCCTGGGCACACCATGCTAACTGCCACCTCTAGAAGTGGCTGGTTAGATGCACACCACAGTTGCTCACACCTCAAGCTACACATGCACATCTCACACTGCACAGGAGACTACACTGCTGTCTACCTGTGATCCAAGCACACAGGCCCCTCCTACACCCAAGGCCCTGAGGTAAGACACTGAGTAAGTGAGCAACTGCTGCCAGCAGCAAGGTGTGACAATGCCAAAATCCCTGGCTGGCACAGATGCTGACTCCCTACTCCCACTGGGAAATCTTTAGCTCATCTGGTGGCAGCACAGGCACATCTCTCACATTCAGACTCAGCAACCTCTACCCCATGATGCAGATGACAGCAGATAGGCACTGAACTTTGTTTTCAGTTTACAGACACAAAATCTTAACAAGAGTAGTAAATTTAAATCCCCTCATTTTCCCCATGGCTATCTGCAAGAGAAAAGGGGAGGAAGGAATGACACAAAGGACTCCACATTCCTCAGTGACAGAAGAAAGAACCAATGTATGCATTTGCTGATACCCTCAGCATTAAGATGCCTCTGTGTAGACTTAAGAAACAATGAGCCTCGGCTTCAGGTAATGAACAAAAGGGGAGAGAAGTGGAAAGGCACACAGGGACTTTGTAGACTGCTTTGCTCACTGGGGTCCCCATCTCCCCTCATGTATAAACACAGGAGTCTATGAAGATCCAAGAGCTTGTGGAAGTAACTCTGAGTGATGCAGGGTTGTTTGGGATCAGTCCAGCAATTACATGCAGCACACCATGTTCTGTTATGAGTTTCAGCAGAGTGTGAGCCTAAGGAAGAGGCACATGCTTGCAGCTTCTGGTTCTGCTGCCTGAGAAGGTAGGAGGTCTGAAGACACATAGATGGGATCTGTTTTGCAGTCTTGTTTTATAACTTCGAAAACTGCATAAGATTGAAGATTTGATTTAATTAGTTTAATTTGTCTTGAAATGCAACTCCCTTCAGATGCTGCTCTCTAAGGGCAGCAAAGCCTCAGAAGGCTCAGATAAGTCAGTAAGCCCCTTAAAAGCATATAAAGGAGCATGTTATCCATTCACAACGCAGAGAGCTCTGCAGCTGGACCTGGAAGCAATTCCCATCCTTCTGGCCAGCAGTGTCACAGAGGTGAAACAGCCCTTAAACCCCTGACTCTCCACACTTTGTCAGCAAAGCTGATGGACTCTTTACAACCACATGTGCAAAACCAGCTAGTAGCAACAGGCTACTTGAGAGGGAGACAGGCAGCCTGGGGTGACAGCTCTGGGTTCACAGAGTAACTGGCACTGCTTACAGAGGCTGCCTTGCAGAGAACCACTGCATCTGCATGCCAGTCAAAAAGTGTTGCTAGTCTGACTGTAACAGGATTTCCTCACAGAAGTTTACATCCAAAGGCAGAACTCCCAGATCAGTCTCTGTTTAATACAAAACATTGACACCCATCATCTCCTAGAGAAAAAACATACATCCAAGCTAGAAATGACTCTGTGCTTAAAAGCTGCTTCTAAACTAAGTTTCAGCTTTATTGCTGCAGCTGGGTCTCAAATATCCCACTCCTCCCCAAATCACATATCCCATTCCTCCTCAAGTCACACACATCTAAGCCTGGGACAATGGATTTTACTGAAACGTCTACAAATGTGGCTTTTGTGCCCTCAGAGAGCTGCCAGGTAGAGAGTAATTTCAGGCTTTGGGCAACAAGATTTTGGACTGTGTTGCCAGTAATACAAAGCAGCTGCTGGGGATGTTTGAGGTAACTTTGCTACAGACAGATTTGAATTACACAAATGCCCAAGAAGAACTCACCAAATTTGAGCAAAAATGCAGAGAACGGCAGGAAAGCTAACAGCAGGTCAGAGATGCTCACTCATAGCAGAAGCCACTAATAACCCAACACAGATATTTCAAGAACACCTCCATGATCCTTCTGGTAGCAACCTGATCCACTGTACAAACATGTGTCTGAGCAGGGTGTTTGCCAAGGAGTGGAGAACTGACCCATATGGCTCAGGCAGGAGCATGGGATGAAATATCAGAGACAGCTTCCTGAAAAGAAGATATTCTCAGACAGGGAATATTCCTCAAAAGGACGTAAGTGAGTATCATCATAGTGAGCCTTGGCCTGATCAGAGCACCAGGACAGCTTCAGCTGGGAAGGTTCTGATGGCAACAGCAATTTAGGGCCACTGTTTCTATTCTTAGTACCTAAAAAGGACAAAGAGAAGCAGTAACCATGTCCACAGCCTGAGTCTGGCTCACTGGAACTTCCAAACACCTTCCCTTTGCTGAGAAAATCTCACATGGTATCCCTGCAGGGATGCTCTTAGCCAGGAAAAGCAGCAAGCAGGATCTGCTCACAAGGAGATGGATCTGTCAGGAAAGCCTCACCTCAGCCAGTCGCTGCTGTCCAAGGGTGCCCAAGCCTCGCTGTGAGGAATCCTCCAGCTGTGATTCAGTGCTTGGTTTCACTGCTCCCTCCTCTGCTGGGGGCTGCACTTTTTCTCTGTCCAGGATCTGCTGCTGTTCTTTCTGGAATTCCTCCTCCTCCAGGTACCTGCCATGGATCAGATGTCTCAGTACAGAAGAAGGAGGACTTCTCAACCCCCAGAAGTTTGACCAAGAAATTCTTCTGCATGTTTTGGGATGGAACAAACAACCCACATGAATTGTACTCTCTCAGATCACAGATTAATTACTCTGGCTTTAGCTCAACTCCCCAGTTAACATCTACCTTGCTGACCTGCAACTTCCACTCCTACCTACCTCACTCTTAGACTCTCTTCCCAAAACACTGCCAAAACATTCTGATCCTAATCTGTGCCTGCTGCTCCATTTTTAATTTCCTCTTGTGCCTAGTTTGCAATTTCTCTCTACCCTTCATCTGCAATAAATAAAAAACAGTATTTAATCCTCAGTATTTTTAAGAGACATCTTGTTATCACTGATGGATCAGGAAGAGGTGCCTTTAGCATCTGTAGCAAGTGACAGGACTTCTGGCAGTACTTCTGGGCCCTATTATGTGTTTCACTACCACACAGAACTTTGAGTCAGGCTCACAGGAGCCGCAAGGAGTTGCAGTCCAAGATTTTGAGCAGAGCTCAAACTGTAGTGCTGTTCAGTTTAGGACAGAGGAAATGCAGGGAGGAATGGCAGAGTGGCGTTTGCATACCTGTGAGGGATAAAGACGCCATAGCCAGCAGTGCTCAGCAGCTTCTGGTCCCTAATGCACGCACTAAGCCAGGCTGCCTTCACCAGCTGCAGCCCCGGGCGCAGCTTGGTGAGCCTGAGGAGCCGGAGGGCGCGGGGGCAGTCCATGTGCTCGGCCACAATGACGTGTGTCACCTCGGGGCAGAGCTGGCTGTGAACCACGCCCCCGTTGTGCACAATCTGCCTGCGGAAGATCTCGGCCCTGGCCTGGCCAATGCCGGCTTGCAGCACGAAGGCAACGACTGGTTTCAGCCACTCTGCTGAGGAAAGCACAGGGACACGGTGACAACAGAAACCCCAGCCAGCAGGGCTACATCTCTCACACAGGACTTGATGGCACCAGCCCTGGCAGGCAGTCTTGGGGGGCTCCAGCAGGACACACCAAACCAAGCTGGCCATGACCACTACAGAAAACACACTGTGGGCCACAAAAAGCCCATGGGGAACAGCACTTGCAGTTAACACACTGGGTGTAAGAATTATATCCTGCATCACAGGGACACAGGACTTACCCTCTGGTATCTCTGTTCCTTGCTCCTTCGGGATCTTTGGAGGGATGCTTTTCTCCGAGCCATCCCTCACCTTCTTCCTCTTGGGAAAGGCTTTGACAATCCCTTGTGGCTCCATAGGCCTGGTGGGAAAGTTAGCAGCAATTGCTAAATACAAACAAGAAAGAGCAACATTGCTTAGCTCTTACCTAACCACAACTCAAGATTCACTCATGTTGCTCACTGTCTTTGTTCTGAAGTTTTTTGTTGTTGCCTTCCAAAAATGCTCAACCTGAGGGAGGCAACCAGAATCAAGAATTGCAGCCCACAAGGTCAGAAAAACCAAAATCAGAAAGTCACTTAAGTTAACCATACCTGAATGGCTTAGAAACCTCTACAGCTGAGTTCTTACAATGGAAAGCATTCAACTATTTTAACAGTTTAGAGCTCCTATCTGCTCAGCCTAAAGAAGCAACTTTATTTCCCAGGCATTTCTTAAGCACATTCCCAAGAGGGAAACACTTCTCCTGCCAGGGCTGAAATCCAGTCACCTATGAGACAAAACTCTGACTGACACCAAGTGTTTCACACAGCCACAAGAGGAAAACTCCCAACTTGGCTTCATCTGGAAATAGCAAATTATTAAAAGATTAACTAGCCAAGTTCAACATGGGTAAAACTGTAGCTTTACCATGACAAGCCTTGCAAATGCAAACTTTAGAGCTTGAACTACCAGGACACAAGGAAGCTCAGTTTTTTGTAGCCCAAACAAGCCCCAAATCACTGTATATCCCAACAGCCCCCTCCCTGTGGTTGCAGCGCTGAGTTCACACCAGCTCGGTTTCCTCTCTGTGCAGCACTCCGTGTTTCTCTTAGAGTTCTCACACACAGTCCACCACAAACCTATCCTACCCAACCTGGGAAAGCTGGAAATGGTCCCATTGGGCCATGGCTTCCTGCTATGGTCACCTTCTCATCTGAACACTAAACATAATCCTCTGAAGACCAACCCAGAGCTCGACTCAAGTCCTCACTTCTGTGAGGAAGAGTTCAGCTCCATGGGAACAGAAATCCCGCTACATTTCTAAACTCACCTTCGCTGAAACGGTTCAGTTTTCAGGACGTTTTGACCAAAACAAAAAAAAAAAAAAGAGCCCTCTGGAAACAGTAATCCTTTCTATAAGATAAAGAAAAAGCCCACATCAAAAGCCCGCCAAGGTTCAGGGTGCCCAAGTCCGTTGCAGAGCTGGGCAGTGTGTTTCTGCAGGCTGTATTTGAACTCCTATAAACCACAACGCACCGAGAACCTGCCTTGCCTTGCCAGCCTCCCCAGGCCGCCAAGGTCTCAAGGCCACCAACCCGGGACTGGCAAGAACGACCCCCCCAGACTCGCGGTTGTGCCCCGAGGGGGGAAGCCGGAGAGGGTAAGGCCCCGAAGGAGCGCGGGCCTGGGGCCGGGGCCAGGCCGGGCAGGGCCGCGCTCGGCTCGGCCGGGCCGGAAGCCCTTCCGGGCGGCGGGCGGAAGTTTCCGCGTTGCCGCGGCGACGACGCGGCCGCCATGGCGGTGCCGAGCTGGCTGGAGCGGCTGCGGGCGGCCGGCAAGACGGCGCTGGTGCAGGACGGTAACCGCGGGGCGAGGGTCGGGATAGCCCTCGCCCGCCCCCGCCGCGGAGTGAGGGGTGGTCCTGCAGCGAGCGGGCGCGGAAGGGAGCGCTCCTGGGCACAGCCCCGCAGCCTGGCCTCCAGGGAAGGACACAAGGCCAGAACGCGGGCGGTGGGACGGGGTCCCGGACCATGGGATAGGGCCCCAGGCAGTGGGACAGAGCCCTTTACCCAGGGATAGGTGTATCCCGTCTCCTCTCACCACCTGCCTTGCCTCTAGGGAAGCGGAAGATCCACTACTTGTTCGAGGATGGGAAGGAGATGGCCGAAGAGTACGACATTAAGACTGGCCAGTTAATAAGTAAGTGTTGCTCTGCAGGGTAGTGGGTCTGTACCACCTGGTCAGGAACAAATCATCCCTACCTGTTTTGGGAGACAGGAATGCCTGTAGCAGAATTTTGTACGGTCCAGCTTGCAGCCAGGGTTCTCTGACTTTCATAGCTTAGCAGACCTTGCTTTAGCCCAGGATCTCCCCCAAACATCCCCTCTGTCACAACAGACTTGGATGGACTAGATGGGATTGCCATCATCGGTGCCAGGCACCAAGTCTGTACCACATGAAGGGTTGAAATATGCTTTTTGGTGGCTTCTGCTACCACAAACAAAGTGTTGTTTATGGCTCCTGTCCAAAACCACATCAGCACAGCACCTGTCGCAACCCCACCGTGGCTTCAGCACCAAGTAGCAAAAAAGAGGCATTCAGCACAGGATGTCTGACCTAGGAATAGGCCAACTAGCAGATCAACTCACACCAAGATCGAAATTACTGGAATTAAGATACATGTATTCATATAATCTCAGTGTGCTGGGCAGCTTTTGCAGTCAGTTGCTGGAGTTATTGAAGAGCAGAAGAATGAAAACCCTCCTTCTCTCTTCCCCAGGTAGAAAATGGCGAGAGAAGAACACCCTTGGGGGCACGGGCAAGTGGCAGGTGGAAGTGGGAGAGCCAACCTCGCCACTCCTGGGAGCACTGGAGTCAGAGCTTATAACAGAGAGCAGCTCAAATGTATGTAAGGGTCTGCAGGTACCACTGCACCTAAAACTGCCTTGTCTTGTCCTTACAGCGGTAGTTGGTAGAGTGCAGATCACCAAGAGACAGCCTTAATGCAGCCAGCACTCTGAACTGCAGGGCTGAGTAGAAAGAAGACATAGCTTAGGTTTTTTAGGAGTCTTCAAGACATTTGTAGTTTCCTTAAGAAACTGTACTGCTGTGTTGGCCAACTGCTATCCTGTCTTGAAAGAGCAGGATGACAGGAAGGCCAGTGCCAGGACAAGTCAGGGGATAGAAAACAAACGTGATAGCAATGAAAGGCACAGGCAGTGCATAGCAGGCTGCTCCCTAATAGGGCACAGCTTGTTTCATCTTCATACCCCTCTAGCTGAGGGCACAGCTGGTTTAGTCTCTCTTCATCTTTTCAGAAGCTGTGCTTCTGAAACACAAGCACAGCTCTGCACCACAAACTGGGGCAGAGTTAGGACTGAATCCAGCAGGTTCCTAGAGCAGGCAGAGCTCAGTATTTGGTTGTCTGTGGCCCTGTAACCCTGTACTGGCAAGGCTTCCTGAGTAAACACTTTCAGCCTCCTGCAAGCAGTGTCCTGGGAAAAGGCAGAGCAACCTTAGTTGTAGGAAGGTGGTGCTCAGGCAGTTTCTTCAGTTACTCCTTAATGCTCCAGTGTGAAAGAACAGCTATCCCCATGTGGAGTCTCACAAGGTAGTAGAGGAAGGAGACAGGGAGGAGAGGAGACAGCTGGAGGGGCCTTGCTAAAGGTATTTGTTTGCTGTAGCCCATCTTCATGAGGAAGGATACCTTGAGCAGCTTCCAGTGGCGGATCCGTAACCTCCCCTACCCCAAAGAGGTCTACAGCGTCTGCGTGGAGGAGGAGCAGCGCTGCTGCGTCATCCGGACCACCAACAAGAAGTCAGTAAGGAGGGCACTGCTGGTGCTGACAGTCCCCTGGGGTGGGCTGGCACAGGGGGCAGGCTAGTGATGGCACAGGGGGCTGTCCCCTCTTCTGTCCCAGTGTGCAAGGGCTCAGGGGCCTCACCTTGCAGCACGTCTCCTGCTGCCCAATTTGCACTCTCAGCTGCCTCAGACACGTTTACAAGTAGGGCTCCCCAATCTCTGCAGTGGCCTTTGCAAACTCATCTTGGCTCCTATAGGGTGGTGCTTGCAGTGTTCTTACCCTGTCAAATATCACTTTCTCAGAAAAATAAAGTAGGAGCCTTGCAGACTTCTTGAAGCTAGAATATTCCATTTTCTCTCTCTGATTTTAGTCACTGCATCTCAGAATGCTGCAGGATTCAACATGGACAGCAAAATCGTGGGCACCCAAACAGATCTCCCTGCATAAACATGTCCAATAGTCACAGTGCCAGTGATATGATCTGGAGGTAGCAAGCAAAAAAAGGCAGACTGAATCTGGGAAGGAAGCACCACAGTGTTCTGCCAAGAGAGATTTGAGATGGGAGGATGAAAATAGAAAATGCTGTTAAAGCCACATCTTGCAGTGTCAATACATGGCATCTCACATGGAATGAAACACACACCGTGTCCCAAAGCATCTACAGCTTCAGATAAGCCAAGACGAACTGTAGTATTGAGAAGTGAGTGCACGGAACAAGCCTTGGGAGCACAAGGGAAGGTGATGGAAGTGGCTGTAGGTGGTGCTGTCGGCACAGAACTGCGGCCCCTCTGCTGCCGAGGGCTTCGCGAAGCAGCACCCGCGAGTCTCCCGGCAAAGGGCTGCTGGAGTTCTGCACATCGGCACACCTGGGGGCTCAAAACCAGAAGGCTGGGAAGAGGAAAGTTAACCCATAGAAACAGCAAGAAATTACACCTCTAATACAGAAAGATGTTGGCCTAAATGCACACAGAGAGATTCACAGAACAGTGGTGCTTTAGTAGGGAGACCCACGTAGCAAAAGATGAATGAGATTCCCATCAGCCACACAGGGATATCCATGGAGCTAGGACATGAATGGAGTACTTGATCCTAAATCCAACCACATACTGTCACAGACAGGCTTATCTACTCCCAGTCCTACTGATAGTTGTCCGTATGTGGGAATTTCCTGCATAGGTGCCATAAGGTTATAATGTAGCACTGAGGCTTTACCTATGCCCTACCTGACTTCTGGTTCTTTTGTACTCCTCTCAGGAGAGTCTTCCATGAGCAGCTCACACTTGTTCTCTCACTGACTGGTGCCAGAGGACCCCACAGCAACTCATGGCCTGTGTCTGACAGTTAAGGACTTTTAGAATTAAAGCTGAAAAGCCACCTCACTGAGGACAAGAATGACGTTGCTGTCAGTAGGGAGCAGGGACAGACACCAGCACTAGCACACTTAGTACAGGCTCCAGGATATCTTAGATCATTTCTCCTGGGTCTCAGCCAGGGCAAGGCACCACTCAGCAACTAATTCCAAGATAGCAACAGCAGCATGGAATCCACAGAGAGAGCGCACATCACTACAGGAGAGAAAGGAAGCCTCGGAGCCTCTCCAACCCTTGGAAGTCAGCCATGCTGCTTCTGAGCAACAGAGCTGTGCTGACCGCCAGCCAGAGGCACAAGTAACAGGATGGGCTGCCAAGTCACTACTAAGTAGCTCAGCTCTAAATTCTCAGCATACCAGTAGCAGTTTTCCCTACGGGCTAACAAAAAGTGGGTTTCCAATAGGAAAATAATAGAGGCGATTTCACATACGTACTGTGGATCACGGGCCAGGACTCAGGCTCAGAGTGTAATACTGCCCCTTGGCCATGGGGTGAGAGGAGAGGGCAGAGAATCAGCCTGCATTGGCTGGGATAACCACCCATCAGCTACCTCCCCAGCCCAGACAGGAGCTCTTCACTTCCACCAGTCACTCTGTTCCCTCTGGCCACGGCAAGGGCTGCTCAAGTGGGATTTGCTTAAAACCTCTTGCTGTAAAATAAATCCATTAAACTGAACTCTAAAAACAAACCTAGAAAGCCACCTCCCCAAACGCCAAACCTGATTCAATTATTGTAGTGAGAGGCAGTGGTAATGTTAGGAGGAGGAGGGGTTGGCAAGGCAGATCTGGTTTCCTTTGATCTTGTCACAGATTTTAGTTTGAGGCCAGCCAAAGCCATTCTTCTCCCCTTCTCCTTAGTCCTGGGGCAGCAGAATGCTGCTGTTTCATTGATGACTCCCAAGGCCCTTTGAAACAGTGGGTTTTTTTCTGTGTACTGCTTTTTTTTTGTCTAATCGGTAAGAAGTTAACACTTCCTTAACATGTCTTTGTGTTCATCTAATCTCTGCTGTTTAACCTTTGACATCTCCCTTATTATCCATGTCTGCCACCTTTTCCAAATACCGACAGCAGTGACAACACAGAACGGTTTGAGCCCTGCGGTAACAAGCCGTGTACATTCCTCCCACTGCACCGGGAAAGCCATTTGCCCTTTGTAGCTGTTTTCACCGTGACTTGGAAAATAAACTGCACTTTGGGCAGAGGTAGCTCGAGAGGCCAAGCCTCACACACAGCCAGCTGAATTGAGAACCACCTCTCATGGTAGCAGCCACTACCTATTCCCACTCTGCTCCAGGCACCTCAGTACCAGCTACAGGCTAATTCCTTGGAGAGGATTGCCCACAAGAGTGTTGGAAGAGACTAAGAATCCAGCCCTGCCTCTGGGTGGGCACAGGACCACAAGCCAGTGTATTTGGTACAGCCCCAGAGAGAAGCTGTAGATGCAAGGCAAGCAATGCTAAGCACAGATCATCTCAGGCAAACACAGACACAGGTCTACTGCATTCTGGCTCCACAGTCTTAGAAAATCTCTTACCTGGCAAAAACCTCTCTGTCCTCTGCTTGGATGTGAGAGGTTACTGGAAGACTGGGATAGAAACCAGGGAGGGAACTAGGAGAGCTGTAAGTGCAGAGGAGCACCACAGCCACCATGCAGGCTGCATGGAGATGCTGCAGAGCAGGGGCTCAGGTGATTGTGGGCAGTTACACCTGGAGATCTGTGCCCGGGGTATGCATGAGCACCACCATGCCACCAAAGCAAGAAGCTACCTAGGATGAGCAGCAAGAAGTTAAAAAGAAGGGTTTAGGAAGGATTGCAACACAAAACAGTGCATCACAGAAGAAAGTTATATGTCACAAGAGCTTTGACAGCTATTTTGACGAAAGCTAAAGGAAGCTGTTACTTAGAGGGAATGAGAGGCCATGGACAAGGAAAAAGACAAGGAACACCTTGGTAGGGCTGAGTAGTCTAACCGTAGCTGGCACTACACATACAGGCATGCTGGAGGGACCAAGCCTGCTGTCACACACCAGAGCTCTTCAGGACTTTGCCAGCTCTGGTTTCCAGTTTGGAGGTTGGTTTCTAGTGCTCCTGCTAACCTGGGGGCATCAGCAGGCACACAACATGGCACAAGGGCCTCCTGCCAACCCTGAGAGGTCTGTTGTCCTCATGTACACTTTGTAGACCAGCAGGCTGTGTCTTAGCACTCTTAGTGGCGAACAGAAACCCCACCTTCCTTATTTCTGTCTCCTCTCTCATTTGTAGGTACTATAAAAAGTTCTCTATTCCTGATCTGGACCGATATCACCTCCCCTTGGATGCAGCTGCCCTGAGCTTCACCCATGCCAACAACACCCTGATCATCACGGTGAGGTTTTAACCATGCACATCAGCACTCTGCCCTTCTCTTTATGTCCACAAAGAAGCTAAAGTCCTTACATGTGGGGAAATGAAGCAGAGCTGAGGGTCACCCATGCAGCTCCTTCTCTGTCACACAGACAGTGGGAGTTTCAGATTACACTGGGCATGCTGACACTAGCCAAGAGATCCCAGGTGGCAGGAGAGGCCCTGCTTGCTGCTCAAGGTGACATGCAGGTGGAAGAGTGTCTGTCGTGCCCTGTTTTCCATGTATTATCTCCCTCAAGCCTGAGCAAGCCTCCACTCTCAGGGACATTAAGTTTCTCTTGTCTCAGAGCATAAAAGCCCAAGGACCTGCTGCACTTTGAGGTCTCAGAGTCTTAAAACAGTACAATAAAAAATAATCACCTGCTGCTTTGTGTCAGAGAGGGAACACTTCCAGACACATGGCAGAAGCAAGAGACTAGCAACATGGACACACTTGCAACTTCTCGTTGCAAGGAGCAGACAGATGCTTTTGAGCAACAGGTGTTTGCCTTATTCAGTGCAGACTCAGCTACACAGAGGGCACACCCTCCATGAGAAACCTAGCAGCAGACCTGGGCTGCACGTGCAGAGGAAATGGGCCAAGAAGAACACCTTGAGTCCTCCTGAGCTTCTGTTTGCTACTGGCCAAACCTTGCAAAAAGCACCTGCATCCACCTCTAAGCTGCAGCTGGGTGAGAGGCCTCTGAGGGGAAGACAGAGGAACTGCAACTCTTACTTCTCTCTGCATTAAAAAAAAAAAAGAATGCATATTTTATATACATATATATATAAAACACTTGTGATCATGCGGTCAGGGAGCACAGCAAGGATCTGCTTGCCAGGATATTCCAGAGGGGTTAGTGGGGGCCAAGATTCCACACCTAACTGGAAAGTTTTACTTGCACCATAAAAGATACTCCAGAACTTGGCAAATGTCTTTAGCCTGATGGCACCACCTCTCTAAATGGGCTTCAGAGGCTGCTGGTAAGGGCAAGGCCTCCCTTGGCAGGAGAGCCCTTGCTGGACTGGCAGCAACAGGCTGCAGTTGGTCTGCTTTGAGCAGAGGCTGGACAGGAGTTCAGGAGTGCTAAGGGCATTTCTCTCTGTCATACAGTACCAGAAGCCGAAGGAGATCCTGGCTGCAGAAGAGCAGCTGCAGAAGGAGCTGAAGAAGATAAAGGCAGCTAACAGTGGGGATGGAGACTGTAAGACCCAGTAGGCAGTGGCTGCTAAGAGGTTGAGGTGAGGGGCAGCTCTCTGGCACAGCTTCATGGTGTTTATTTTGCCTTATCTAATAAAAATGGGTTCTGTTGTTAACAGAGTAATTTGGAGGAATCTCTGTACGCCTAGGAAGATGGCAGGGCAGTTGACCTGTCTGCTGCCCTGGCCTGCTGATTTATGCAGACATTTCATAAAACTGTAGATTGGTTTGTGTTGGAAAGGACCTTAAAGGTCATCTCATTCTAACCTCCCTGTCATGGGCAGGGACACCTTCCACTACACCAGACTGCTCCAAGCCCCATCCAGCCTGGCCTGGACCATTTCCAGGGATGGAATGATCCTTCTGTGAATTGTGGGAAGCTGTAGTATGCAAAGGAAGCACACCACATCCACAACCAGCAGCCCTGTCCCCATCCAACATGACACCTTGGGAATTCCCCATCTGCCACCATTGCTGAAGGCAGTAATGTTTGGAAAACAAGAACTCCCTCCTCACACCTATTACTTGCCTGAGATGAGCTTGGGAGCAGCTCCTGCCTGTGCAGTTATGCAGCTCCTTCATGCAAGTCAGGATGCTCTGGTGACTTTGCTATCTCTGCAAACAGCATCAATGTTTAGACCTGAGTGGGCACAGCCTATGAAACAGGGTAAAGAGGAAGACATGCAGCTGCTTCCTTAGTGCCAGCCATCCACAACGTGACAGGGCTGTGCAGAGGGCAGGGACCAAGATGCAGCTGCCTCCATTGGCATGGCACGGAGGGGAAGCAGTGGCAGAGCCCACTTGGATGTGTCTACAGGACCCCAGTAAATCACATCCAGGTGTTCGTACTAGTCTGGTTTGCTGCTTCATTAAGCAGGCACCAAATGGGTCACAGATCCTAATTTTTGAATTCTTGTTTGAAAAAGTGACAGGAGATCCAAACTCCCAGGAATCACCTTCAATGCAGCAGTGTCACAGGGTCTAGCCAGGGAGAGAGATCTATAAGACATGGAGACGGGATCTGAAAATAGGTCCAACCTCCCCCACCCACCCAGGCCCCTGCAATCAGCAGGTAACATCACAGCCCCTTCAGAACCTGAAACAAAACATACAATCTCTTTTGTTTCCTTACAGTTTTATTTAGCAAAACGCAACCATTTCAGCCCTGCCAAGTGCACAGCCTGACCTGACGGCCAGCTTGGGGAGGCACACTGAAAGCAGGGCTGGCTCTGCCTTTTAGCTCAATTGTTGCTCTTGGCTGTGAAGGACAACACAAGCAGCTGTCAGAACAGCAAGTTAAGGAGAAAGGTGGGCCTCGCTCCAGGCACCCTTCCCTTCCACCAAATCAGTTCACCCCACACACAGCCTAGTCTTATTTCACATGCTTAGAGCTTGGCTGATCTCAAACTGACCAGCACAAAGCTGATGGGGCATCCTGGCTCAGCCTGCCCCTCTAAATGATGTATCCACAGGAAAAAAAGGAAGGAAAAAGAAAAAGAAAAAAAGTAACACAGTTAATAAAACAATTCCTGACTTGCACAAAATAAAAAGGGTACAGACAATTGGCCTATTATTTTCACTAACAGGCAGGTATGGTTGAGAAAGTTTGGCCCTTTGTGCACTCTTCATTGTAGCTTTCTGGCAGGCAAAAACATTCCTTCAGAAGCCTTGTGGGCCTTTCTCACCTCTCCTGCCCTGCAATTCCCTGAGCCAAGTGTCAGCTCTGCTGAGTTGGGGTCACCAGAAGCAGCTGTGGTGCTCTTCACAAGGCCGTGAAGTCCAGGACGTGCAGGGCTGACGCCAGGGCAGCGTACAGGTGGGTGGTACTGAAACGGAGGCAGTACACTGGGCTGCTGGTGGGTGAAGACAGATGAAAGCTCTGCAAAAAACAGGAGAATCAACCTTCAGAAACAAGGTCAGCCCAAAGATGCTGGGTGGTGTTACAGATCCAAAGGCTGAGATGTCTGAGAAAGCAGGTTTTCTCTGCATATAGGGTAGGTTTGCCATGGGGGACTAGCCCCAAAGACAGCCCAGCAGCCCCTCTTTCTTCTTTCCACACTGGGCATGCACACTGGGCTGCCAGAGAACAGCTGAGAAGCTCTGCTGCTGCTCAGTCTCCCACTGGTGCTCACCTGCAGGCACCGAGTCTGCCGCTTATCCCAGAGGCGCACCACACCGTAGTAGGAAGAGCCGCTGGCAATCATATGGTTCTTATCACTCCTTATGCAGTACAGGGCACTGTCATGGGGCTCTTCCCACTCCTGGACACACTTCCTGCAAGGGCAACACAAACCAGAGCAGGGCTGAGCCTCCATTCCTCCATCCACTTTGCCTGAAGGAGCTCATTCAGTGAGAGCTGAGTTCCCAGACGCTGCACAAGGACAGTGCAGGAGCCTCACGTGGGCCCCAGCAGGGCAGGCTCACCTGGTGCTGGTCCGTATGTCCCAGTAGCGGATGTAGGTGTCATACCCACAGGAAAGGAGAAGGGAGGGCGTTTCATAGAACACATCCAGGACTCCAGCTCCACGGTGGAAGTCGGTCCCTAAACAGGTCAACAGCTGACCACTGCAATGAAACACATTAGGGGAAGAGTAATTCAGAGCAAAAAGCCCTTCCAGTTCAGCTGGCCAGAGCAGAGATGGTGTCACAGAAGTCTTCCAGATCTCATTTCTGTGATATAACAGAATACAAAAGCCCACATAGTTTTTGACTGCCAGCCCCAGCTTCTGCTACTGGTTGGGCCATTAACCATGAAGGGTCATGAAGGGTGACCAGCAGGAGTCCCAGCTGGAAGAGGAAGAGCCAAGGTACAGATGCAGCTGACCCCCAGCAGAATGGGAGAAGTGACCAGCATTCTGAATTATATGGCTCCACTTCACAGGAGACAACTCCCAGCTTAGTGAGACTCCAAATAGTCTACAAGAGCCATTTACATGTTCAATCCCATCCCATACTGTCCTTCAAAATACTGTCCACTGGGGTATTTCCCTAGATCTTTGACACACAGCACAGATCCACAGGCAAATCAGACTTTCCCAACCCAGTCTGCCATGGCTGCTCTCCTCAACCCCCTCCAGTTATACCACATTCTACAAACACCGTATCTGGGGCTGAATGTGATAGGTCACAAGCAACCACCCCAATGATCAATCATCTGGAGATGACTTTCCAAAGGCTAGATTTTTCTCCTTTTTTTGACCCTTTCCTCCTTTTTAATTCCTTGCTTGCAGTGAAAGAGCAAAAGCAAGATCTCCACAAAGCTCTATGCTGAGTGCTTTGTGGTGGTATCACTCTGCTGCTTGTTTCTATGCAAACTAGCAGCTCACCTGGTGGATAGTGTCTGGTGAGGTCTCGGCCTGCCAGGCTTCAAGAAGCTTGAGCCTCTTCCCTGGGTCACACGGAATTGCATCAGGTGCATGGCAAAGCCTGTCCCAGTGTCATTCCACCTGCTGCAGCAGCCAGTGGTATTCAGACTCTTGGGAATGGAGTGGGCAATCTGCCCAGCTTCTTGAAATGGCCACCTATTGCAAACCCTCCTTTTTTTCCTTCTCCTTCTCCTCACACCCTTTACATCAAAAATGCTGGACACAATAAAACTTGAAGCACCTGCTTTTCAAACTCTGCTCCATGGCCACCCCTCACCAACAGCCTCCTGTTTCTCAGGACAATGAAGCAGTCCTGAAAGCCAACAGCACGGATCCCGCAGTGGGGTCACTCTCAGCATCTCCCTCCATTATTTTGTTACATTCTGCTCCTTGATCCAGCATCACACAGTTCTGAGGCACATCGCCAAATGCCTTAATTCTGTCTGTAATCTGGGCTAAAGCCCTCGTCAGGGGATAAAGACCACACAAAAGGAGAAATAGAGTCCTGGGAGATGTTAAAACAAGTAAACACCTTTGTGTCAGGAGAGAGAAATCGCTGATAAAGCAGATTAGCGCCTCGAGCCCTGGTGTCCCCAGATCAGAAGGCGAGCCCTGGCCGATCTTTGCAGCCAGCACGCTTCTATGATCACAGAGCTGGCGGCATGCTGGGGCCAGCCTGTTTCCCCACAGTCACTCTCCAAAGAGCAGATTATGTAGAATAACAATTTCTTTGTGGCTGTGTAATTCCCTCCGTGACCGTGGCTGTGGGCAGCTACATTGGACCTTGATGCCAGGGCCCTAGCAACCATTTAGAGAGGCCAACCAGCCCTAGCAATGGCCCCCCCATGCAAACCTCTCGGACAAGCTTTAACATCAAGTGCATGAATTAATCCCCCCCAACACGAATCCAGGGGTGCTGGCTTATTGGACTTTGTGTTTCTCCAGGCAAGGAATCGAGGGGATTCCAGGCTTCAGCCCTTTGCAACCTTCTCACAATACATTAACCCTTGGAAGGTTACTTGTAAACCAACTCAGCAGCAATTCTGCACCTGTCTGTGGGTTGAGAGATTGAAGCACTCATGGTTTGAGCACCATGAGCAAGAGCAGTGGGGTTTGGCTGGCACAGGTGAGTCATCAGATCCACTCTGAAGTGAGACATGGATGGACATGAGTGCTCTGGCACTCCCCCACCCTTCCAAGCACAGAGATCCCCTCCATCTGCCATTCTGCAAAGCCAGCAGAACAGACAGACATGCACACAGCCCTTATCAAGGCTTCTACAAAACCTTCTTCATCCTACAAGATGTATGTGTGGCCCAGAGTTGTAAGACACACAATAGAGGTATGAGGAGGAGTCAGCTGCCCTCCCAAACAAGAATCCTTGGATTATCTGTGAGATGCATAAGAATCTTCTGCCAGTTGCTCAGGCAGGAGCAAGGAGTTACTCCCAAGAGGTGAGCTACCCCAGCAAGCTCTAGGCAGCACCAGCAGCTTGGACCCTCAGCACCACCCAGGTGCTTCACTCCCAGTGTTTCTCCTTGCCTTCACACATCACTGCAGTGGTACCCAAGCACTTCAGCAGAGTCACACCACTTTTCCTCCCTCTGCTTACATTTCCATCCCAGGCAACAAAAATGAAAGAAAAGGCAACAAAAAAAAGGAAGCAGAAAAGGATTGGCTTTTCTCTGTAGGCATAAAATGAGCACAGATACTTGCAACTTACTGCAGCAAAGTAAACCTTGCTTTGCTGGTTTGTTAATCAGTTCAGTTCTCCTGGCCCAAGAACAGGTCAGCCAAAGCAGCTCTCAGGTGGGATCTGCAGCCTTTGGAAACAGGAGCAGCTCTTTGGCAATTTACAGAGGCAATGTGGTAGTTGCTACAGTGAAGCACTTAACCATCTGGCACCAGGGGAAAATTTACTGTGCTCTACACTGGGGACACAAAAAAACCACCAATGTGTTCTGGCATGGGCACACTTAAGGTGAAAAAGATGCAGAACACGATTAGTATTTCCCCTTTATTCAGCAGATTAAGGTGTCTCTGGACAGCTATCACCATGCCAGACTAGCTCTATGTGCTGCAGCATACATAGCCATGCTGAGCCCATGCTGGGAAGGGAATTCTGCCACCACAACTCTTCTAGTCTTGGGATCACAAGTTAGTGCCCACAAATTGTCCACTCTTGGTTATCCCAAATAACCCCTCCCCTCAAACCTCATACCTGAACAGCTTCCCCCTTTCTTGGGAGCAAAACCCACAGCTAATCCTTAATAACCCATAAAGGATCAAGATAACCCACGAACATGCAACAGAACAGCAGTACCTACACCAACACATCACCAATGGTTTCTAACAACTTAGAGAGACAAAGATACCTTCTCCATGAGGGACAGAAAGAGATGGCATAGCTATCTTGGACCTTTTCCCCAGCAGCAGCCAAACACAGCAGCAAACAGTCATCTTCTTTAATCGGTGGTCCCTTTTTCACCTAAACACCTTTCAAATCCCAGTAGGCTGATCCTCAGTACTTCAGAGGCCCTGTCCTTGTTACAGGCTGTGGAGGTTGCTCAGGAAGTGTCTGTGAAGACCAAGTAAGCCCAAACGTGGAAGGACCACACCATGTCCCCACCCTGCCATGCCCCTCCAGCAGTAGCAAGTATCTGTTTCATTCCCAGGTCTTCTTCAGGGAAGCCAGGCAGTTACCTGTGCAGATGGTAGCAGCTTTGCTTGTCTTTGTACTGAACAGCCTGGGCCAGATAGTGCCCACGTTCAGTCCCAGTGCTGGGTGGCACCAAGAGAAACAACTCTGCACCAGTGGAGCTCGGAGAGGCAGAATCACAAATGTGACAGTGCAAGTCTTCTGGAAAGACCACTCTAGAGCAAGAACTCTCCATTTCAGCACTTCAACCACAAACCACCTGGGCCAATCCAGCACCTACAAACACATAAGTAAGCCTCAAATGCTGAGGAATCTCATAATATTCCTAATTTTTCATACTTCCTGTTAAGCATCTAGATAGACTGAATAATATTGGCACTAATCCAGTACCTGCCCACAAGGAACAGAGCCAGAGCAAATCCAGCAGTCTATTTCATCCCTAGTACAGGAAAGTTGTGTTGGCACTAGGCTCCAGACTCCTTCGTGATAGAACAAGATGTTTAAACCAAGTTGATGTGCCTGGTAAATCCAACTGTTGAGTCCAACAGTGAAAGGCATTTTGTTCAGACACTATAGAGAATCCTTTGATTCATCTCAATCAATTTCCAAGTTCTTCAAGACTTCTAAAAATTACTTTTTAAATCAGATATTTATTCAGGATTTCCACATTTCACTCTTTCCTTCCCATGCTAGAAATCTAGCCATGAGCATAGCTCTCCTGATACCTCCAGAAGACAGGCAGCCCGGAAGCAAAGTAAAGGGAAGAAACAGTCTGGTTTCTTTAAGTTGTTGTTCTTTTTTTTTAAACAGCTTCAAGTTCTATTCCTTCTCAATCACTAATATGAAGACAAAATAAGGTCAGTCATGGCAGAGCCCAGATGGTTGCTTTCCAGATAACCCATGGAAAGTTGCTTCACCAAGTTAAAGTTATACACGGCCTCCCAAGCCACTGTAACTATTTGCATGGCCATAAAAGCTCAGGATCTCCCCGAGAACTTTCTCAAAGTCAGAGTCCAAAAGAAGTCTGCACCTACCTCCCTGGAGCCTGCCCATTTGCTGAGTATCTTGCCCAGCTGACTCCAGTGCACAAGAAACTACACTCCAAAAGCTGGAACGAAAAAACATTTTTCTCCCTACCCTCAATTTCTGGTGACTCCAATTTACTAGAATTGATATTATATAAATATGCAAACTCTAGGAAACTGCTGAATTTTGAACGTCTGTTGAAAACAGAGATGTGCAAAACTGAGGACAATTCACTTGCTCTGGAATCCTCATCTGTGAACTGTGATCATCCACCAAAGAGAAGAATCTACTGCACATAAGCAGATGACTGTTCAGAAAGCAAAGAGAGCAGTAAACCAGCATTTCAGCCCAAATAACTATTTGAAACAAGACAGGTGGGAAACATATACTTAAAAAAAAAAAAAAGGTATAAAGAGTCCTGTTCAGTTCCAAACACTGGGATATTTGATCTGAGTATCAAACAACAAAAAAGGAAAAAATCCTTTTAAAAATAATTATCCCAAGTGTAGCATTTGCACAATTTCTGTCACCCAGTTAGGAGAGTGCACCAAAACCAAAGGGAAGAGCTGAGCTGCTGTTCTTCTAGGTGCTTTGCAATAGCAGCTGAGGCACTGAGAAGATTCAGCAACTTATGCTAAGAAGGGAAAGGCTTGATCAAACAACATCTGTATTGCACACAGGGAGAAACAGATTCTTAGCAAAGTTATTCTTCTATCCTACCCCAAAGTTGCCCCTGCATTTAGACCAGGCTACTAATTCCTGCAGGGAGGTGTGGGATTGGATTGGGGAATTTTGAGGGAGCACCTCCAAGTGAAATGGCTCAGAGACGCTGTTTCAAGTGATTTTCAGGGCAAATGCCTCTCTCTGATTCCTCAGTGCAGCTGAAGGGACTCGAGGCAGTAGGGGGGAAAGACACCAACGACGGTCTGAGATTGTGTTGAGAGGAGAGACAGAAAAGGGAGTTTTGCCTTCTTTTCTTCTGCTTTCTCTGAATTGGCCCACACACATTTTAAATGGTCCAATAAAAAGATACAATTTCTTTACCTTTCCAGCTCTGGGACCCTGTGAGTTTTTGTTGTTCGGGTTCCCGTAAGGTTAAGTTCAGAGGATAAACTGACACACTGGGCTATGGGAAAAAGCCAGTTTCTTCAAATAAAGCCACAACGGTGCAAAAGAGACCCTGCTGGGGCTTTTATTTGGGAAAACAAACAGAAATGGCACCAAGCCCTTCTGCTTTACGAACCAATTTAACTATAAAACCAATGTTCTCCCTCTCGGGGGTGAGGAGGGGAGAGAGACAGGACATGACAATAGTCCAAAACCTTGAGGGGGAAAAAAAAAGAAGATAGGACAAAAAAGGTTGTCTATCCCCTTTTCTTTCTTGTCCACGGCTCCTTTTCTTAGCACACGTGTGTTCTTGTAAAAACGATTAGATTGCAATTTGTATAACATGGTGACCCCCAAATTCAGACATTTAACCCCTTTTCTCTGCAAAGAATGTCAAGAATGTCTTCTCTGTCTTTCTTTCCAACGGGAGGAGTAGGGGGGAATTCTCAAACTGTGATTTCTTGGAGGAAGAGAAAAAGAGGGAGGCGAGGAAAAGAAGCAGGGAATTCTCAAAGCCTCTCGCCTTTCGCCCCACTTGTGTGGGAACAGGCGGCTGTATTGCTCCCTTTCTGGACAGAGCTCTGCAGGTCTCCTTTACTGGGGAGACAAAAAAATTGAGAGTCCAAATCAAAACAAAGCCATCTGTTTAAATGAGCTACCACTAGCCAGTGACAGAGGGGGTTCTTCATTCACTCCTTCCCATTCTTCTCTCTTGCCTCTGTTGATTCTCTCTCAACCCAGGGAAAAATAAAGATTACTTTTGCTTTGGCTCAGAGGGATGAAACTGATTGATGTGCTTGGAGTGTCCAGCCCCCAACCATGCTCTCTGATTGTTCAGGGCCTTGTAAAGTTGTCATAAATATGCCTGAACAAGAGTTCAAAGGCCGCAGCATGCCCTGAACATGCACACATCCAAAAGGGATGGCTGGCCTCATGGTCCTTTCTGGTGGGACAGGGCCAAGACTGCCATGGGGAAGAAAAGATTTAGGATAAACACCTGTATGTTCCTCCTCTTACAATGATTTTACATTTAGGTTAAGATGGACCAGAGCCCTCTTAACAAAAAGAATGGAGAAGATGCCCAGCTTATGTAAGAGACTTCAGAAACATAGTGTCACAAAACCAAAGCCCAAGCAGAAAGCAGTAAAGAACAGCAAGGCCTCAGTTTTGAGAAAACATGCATACCATGGGAATACATTGCACAGACAAGACTGAAACTATCCATTATAGACAGGAGACAGAGTTCTGAACACAACAAAGTCTTCTAAAAGGGACAGTTATCCAAAAAACCATGACTTAAGAGGCTCCTGGCATCAGCAAGCTTTCTCCATAACAGGCTCAAGCTGGCCATAGGCCTGGAGTCCTGCTTCCAACAACACTCAAGATCTCAAGGTCTGGATTGGTCATTGTGATTTAAAACTGTATTCAGCCAAGACACAGATGCTGAGAAAGAAATGCAAGTCTGAAAGGAATAAGAAGCCTCTTTCCTACAAAACCTGGAGGAGCTTCCTTGGTGAAAAAAGACGCCTGGCATATGAATCTATAGAAAAGCAGGACTGGAAAGGGTATTCCACATCTACTGCATTTACTCTGCTGCTCCCCAAATCCTGTGAAACTGGCATCAGTGACAGGGTAACATTTGCTATTGCTTGTCTTTCCTGTTATCAGATATATGCACCCACTTCTCTGTGACTGGATAAATCCAGGTTAAATGTCTGGGTGAAACAGTCACCCCACACTTCTTGGAGTCAGTTACCTTTCCTTTTGATCTACCAACTCCAGTTCTGAATATATGTGCTTCCTTCACCCAACAGCTCCTTTGGTGATTAAATTAGAGGGTCTCAAACTTGCATAAACCTTGGAGTTCAAAGCTGAGGAGAGAATGCTCTTCTGCAGAAATTATTTTAGAACACAACATTAAGAAGTCTTGAGCCAAGCCTCTACATTAAAAACTTCTATTGAAAACATTCAGCAAGACTTATAACCAAGAACTAGACCTGCAGATTTTCATTTCACTCACCTACTTCCACACAACTAAAAAACTGGAGCACAACAGAAGACAAAGTCAAGAAGGACTGGATTTAAACAGGAAATCATCAGTCGTGATCAGCTGACCATAGTGTTCAATGCTATATGCTTCAACTCTCAAATTACACTTGCTGTTTAAGATCAGCACAGGGAGCACAAATTTTAACTCCATGGGCTCTGAAGAGCCACAGAAATGGATGCAGATCAACATAAGCTAAAAGTTGAAAAGACAGCAACTCATTCTTGCCCCGTCCACGGCCCAGACAGATGGAACCTAGCAATGGACCCATGGAAACACACTAGAAACATAGCAGCACATTAGCAAACTTCAGCCAGCTGCTTAAAGATGGTAACACTCATGCTGGCTCTTGGAAAGAAAGGGCACAGTGCAACAACACTACAGGCAGAACAGATTAGAAACCTGCTTAGCAGCTGCCTGGCTACCTCAGACTCCTTCCTAACCCTCTGCTGAGGGCACCATCCATACACCTGAATCTCCCTTCTCCTCCACTCCCAAGTCCCTCTCATGAATCCTCTACCTCCCACCTCCCCAAAAGCTGCAGACATCAAAGGCACCTGCCTTCAACACCTGAAGAGCAGGGGGCCTGACAGTCAAGAAATGCAACTCTGTATCTTCCCCTTCCATGCACTATTTTTTTCTTCATCTCTTTGAAAAAGGTGGCAGAGATAAATGGAGAACAAAGAAACAAGAAAAAGCCTCAGCTCTGGCCCACACCCTGCCTATTACTTAAGGGGGAAGGAACTCTTCCGAAAGAGGAGGAAAAAAATGTGCTCCGACACAATGGCTCAAAAGGCCAGGCAGCAAACCGGGCCACTTTGTACTGCTAACAAGGGAAACCTAATTACAGGAAGAGGGCAAAGAGGGACAGATAAAAGGGATACAAAATTTCAACATCTGTTGCCATAAAGGGATAAGAAGTGGGG
The DNA here is from genome assembly GCF_028769735.1 of Zonotrichia leucophrys gambelii. NCBI lineage: Eukaryota > Metazoa > Chordata > Aves > Passeriformes > Passerellidae > Zonotrichia > Zonotrichia leucophrys. Next base: position 13,357,811 of record NC_088176.1, read on the forward strand.
AAACACAAAGTGTCAGTTTGGTGTCAGTGACGGCATAAAGCTACTTTCAAAGGGCTCAGGAGCAGGAGAAAAACCGAACAAGAAATTAGAGGGTTCTTAAAAAAAAAAAACAAAAAAAACACAGAAAACAAACAAACAAAATCTCCACTCTGCCAAAAATACCTTCAAAAGGGGGGAGGAGTTGGACAAAGACTGGCTATTTAAAAGGCAGAGGATCTGGGTGGCTTGCAGGGCACAGCTAACTTTGGTTGTTTTCAGAGCTCTTGTGCCCTGCAGCATGTCATGTCACAGGAAAGAACACTGTAGGATTTGTGCATTTAAAGTGTTTATAGCATGAAGACTACCATGTAAGACAGATCATTGGTCCATTTCAAATATCAGGCTTTGCAGAATAACTCCAGGAGTTGCTGCAAAGAGACCTCTGGATTATTCTATCTTATGGAGAAGCATCCTTGAGACAGGGGCATTTGTCACTTAATGACATGCAAGACCACCCCAATAACATGGGAAGCAACAGTTCTCTGCAGGCAAATGACAAATGCTGGCCTTGGAGCTGTCAGTGGTGCATGACCCTCATCTTCCAAGGAGTTTAAACTCCCAAAGGCAATAGAAAGAAGAAAAAAGAGGAGGAGGATCTGAATAAGGTTTCCTTTTCTCTTGCTTGCCATTAAGTGGCTGTTCTGTTGAGCCACACACTCACACTGGCAAACAAGACAGGACGGTCTGAATAGAGAAAGGCAGAAGTGAGCAGAGGAACCTGACCTGCAAGAGGGGCAGCTGCCATCATATCCTTCACTAAAGGAAGGACAAGGGTACTTGGAAGAGGACAAGGAGCCAGTAAGCTCTTATCCTTGATGCAAGGACACAGGTTAGTATCGTGTGGCCCATATCACTCACTGTTCCCCTTGCAGGCCTCTAATCACTGAACTTACAGCTGCTTTTACATACACACACCTTGATCCAGAGTGGGAATTAGTGCACAGCAACTTCCCCACATCTAAAAGCAATCAGATGGCACAGGGTAGCATGTGAGGGGTGAGAGATGTCCTCCACAAGTGCAGCTAGCCAGCTTCAAAAGCATATGAAAAAAATCTAAATCCTCCTTCATTACAGGAGACAGGGCCAGGTGTAGCAGCAGCTGGAATTTCAGCCATCAGAGACAGTGTTTTGGCATTATGCAGTCATTCCCCTGCTTTAGACTCCCTTGACAATTGCTTGTTGCTGCCTGTTGTGGCTTTGATCCAATGCCATCATCTCAGCAGAGTCAGAAATGAAAGACAGTTGTGGGAGTGGGATGCAGCAAGAGGCGTTTCCTTTCCCCACTAAAAATTTCCTCTGCACCAAAACCAGTCAAGCCCTTTTCAAAGCACAGGACATATTTACAGGTGAAGACATTATCCTCTTCCTCTTGGAGGGATGAGAATGGCTGCCCCAGGGTCAGGCAACAGCGAAGGTCATAAATACAAAACATACCATGACCAACATTGACAAGCACCAGCCAAGGACTTATCTGGCCTGGAACTAAGATGATCAGTACACAAAAGGTTATTTAAGCTTTAAATCCTTCGGTAGCACGTTCCAGATCACAGCTGTTGGATAAAAAGACCACCTACCCCATTGGAAGAGAATGGCACAGAAACTGTTGTACTGCTACTTACTCACCTCTCTGATGCAAAGAAAACTCCCCTAACTGAATTAGCTGATCCTGGACAGCACTAAACACCTCAGTGGTGCTAAGGATCCTCTGGTTTTCCAGAACACACCTTATGCATCATTCTACCCTTCCCAATTTTTTTTTTTTTGACAGAAATTACCTGGATTCTGTTCTTAGACATCCTTGCCATGTTCAGCCTCTTCGGGGTAGCCTCTGGGCCCTTCTGTGGCCACAAGAAAAGGGTAAGCAGCGAACTCAGAGGCCCTGGCTCTGACTGCCAGATGTTTTCAGGACACATTAAGCTCAGGAGAAGTTTTTAAGTCCTAGGTGGCTCTAAGATTTTAAGTTTTCATGCCACACTCTCAATCCTGGAGTCTGACCAGGGAGACAACATTCAAAAGCCTCAAAGGAACAGAAGCATTCCCTACAAGATCCCTTCTGGCAGTCACTGGAGCCTTTGAAGATGGATCCAAAGCTCTGCTGGGAAGATGAACAGTTTATGGAGAGTCAAGACCTGGAAGGATAGCTCTGTACTCCCTTTCTATGAATAATAATATCAAGCTTCACATACTAGAGTCCCAGCCATGCTTTCTACTCAGCCTCCCACCCTGCAAATGCTGACGAATCTACCAGCTCACACACAGGTCCCTGCAGAGGAAAAGACCCAGTGGCATGGTGCATTCCAGCTGTGACAGGTGAAGAGGGAAGAATAAGTTTGACACTCTAGCCATTTCAACAGAGGCCCAGTGGCCTAGGTTGCCTTGGCTTTTTTATTTGCCTGTCACTCAGGCTTTTACGTTATTGAAAGATCAAACTCCGCTGTGCTTGTTCATTACCTTAATCCTATTTTCTACACAGCTTTATTATCTCTTCAGGCTTCCTTGGGAAAGGCTGTCAGAAAGGTTGGGGCAGGGGGGAGAGGGTTGCCCATCTCCTCACCCCTGTCAGATGCCTCTATTCAAGAACAGCCAGAAGACTTGATGGGCAGGGGTATCACAGCACAGCCTGCATCCTTCTGGGGTACTCCAAAGGCACCACTGGATGGATCACTAAGAAACATGCACCATAAGTAATGCACTGGTGCTCTTTCCTGCTCCAGCTTGTAGGATGCATTGTTGGAAAGTATTTTTGTTACTTCAGAGAAAAAAACTGCTGGTTTAAATTTGTATTTGATAGAGTTGACTTAAACAATCTAAACTATTTAAACTATAGATTAGAAGGTAACTGGTCTCAGACCTACCCTGTGCCCACACCAATCCTCCTCCATCCCCTTTCCCCAAATACAGCTCTACTAATATTCCTCAGGCCCCTTCTGCCATTGCTCACCTCACTTCTGACAGCACTCCTTTGGATAATCTGAGCTGTGCCACTCCTACCCAGAGCGTCCTGGTCCTGGAAGGCAGGGCTGCCATTCCAATAATCCTGTGAAATATTTGCTATCTGTCCATCACTACACTAAGACCCTCAGGCTGAGAGTTTCAAATTTGTCAGCAGTTGAGTTCTCACATCAAGATTTGAGAACATTTCCCCAGTTGCTAAGGTCAGCACCTTCACCGAACAGGAACTACTCAAAGACCCCAAATCAGAGGCCACAGCAATTAACTTCCTCAGTGCTCATTAGGACAAAGAGAAGACAACGTGCCTAAGTCACTTCCATAGATAACCTGTTGCCACACATCACCTCTCTGAGCTACTGGAATTGCCAGGCAGGACAAGGTGACTTCAGAGCCTGTGTTTGCCTCTGGCTTCCCAGCACCAAAGAGAAATGGGTGAATGGGAGGATAAGGATCACCTTCCTCACCTCCTCTGGCTGAGGCATCAACAGAGACAGATGAAAAGGAGGGTGTAATGGGTATATTTTGACTGTATACAGGTAATGGGAAGAAACCAGGATGGCTGTGCCATCAACTGGAAAAGCTGAGAAGAAAAGCCTAGTTAGTGAACCAGAACCACCCCCGCATACCCCTTTCCACGCCAGTTTGCTTTGTCCCCCACTCCTCAACACATCTCATCTTCTATCATCCCTTGCCTATATTGACAACATGAATAATACCCTTTTGCAGCATTTCCAATATTGCATTGATATTCACTTTTCTTGTCAAGTCCCTCCCTGTAACCTGGAAGCTCACTCACCTCTCAAGGTCCCAGATTCTCAGAGGTGAGATGTGTCCACAGCAGGCTGTCCCTGTCACAAATGAGCTGTTTAAGAAAACAAAGAAACAAAAAAAACACTTACTAATCCTCATGTTCTGAAGAAAGTGCATGAGCAAGACAGAAAACAGATTACAAGACAGACTTTGAATTCTGGTTCAAGATGATTTCAGCATGTGCCACCACATTTCACAAGGGACGGGCAGCAGCAAAGGCAGAGCTGCCAAAGGACTCTCACTAGCTGAGCTTCCCAGATGCAGCAGGTCACAACTGCAGAGAATTGGCAGGACATAAAATGTATTTGTAAATACAAAGGGAAAACCTAAACAGGAACATCTGTAAACAACATTTTCAAGTGGGTCAGTACAGAACTTAGCATGTTTCATATACAGTCAGTGCTGTAAGCTGCAGAAAGACCCCATGGAAAATTTACTGTTATTTCCTACTTCATGTCTCACTTTTGCTTGTTGGCAAATTCTGAGTTTTCATGAACTGGCTGCAGCATCACAGGCCTAAAGAATCACAGAATAGAGGTCTCTGGTCCAGCCTGCTCAAAGCAGGGCCAATTTCAAAGCTGGATCAGGTTGCCCTCCCCAGTGCTCAGGCACTCTGTTAGAGGCAGCAATATTTGGCTCCATTTACACCCTCCAGCAGGGCCCATTCCAAAGTCATCTTGGCAGTGCTACGTCCCTGCTGCACATGCTGGCTCCAGAGGTCACATGACACCCACTGGCCTCATACTAGTTCATAAGACAGAACAAATCCTTAAAATCAAGCGTGAGGAACATGGGTGCTGTGCTATCCAAACCACACTGCTTGGTTTGTGCCAGCTGCCCATTCTCAGTCCAAATAAGAGGAAGCAGCTCATCCAAGGATTTCTAAGGAAGTTACAAATTATCTCTCACAAAGCCATATTTATTGCAGTTACTGAGAATAAAATGCCAAAACTACGTTTAAGTCAATGCAACAAGGATAGCATGAACACAGGAAATAGAACCTGCTTTAAATAAAAGCCATTTCAATGCTTTGCCTAAAGAACTTTTGCAGTATGATACAGAGCTAACAGCTGAAACATGAAAGCAAAATAAGAAAACAATGTCATGTCTATAAAAATAGCAGTTAGAGTAGTTTTTAACATTTCTTTGATCCTCTACAGTATTCTTTCTTTGGTAGTCAAGGTGTCTGCAAGCTTCTATTGTACCAGGAATGGATTCTTGCAACAGCCTTGACTTCTGTGAAAAGTACTACTGCTGCTGCAAGAAGGCACTCAGCAGCCAAGTGGTGAACACAGGCTTAACTCAATCGAAGCCAGAGAAGGACCAGATGGAAGCAAGACTGGAACTCAGGACTCCTTCTACTCCTTTCTCTGTGGTTTAGCTGAGCAACTGGTTTCTCCAAACATTAAGGCCAAAGCAGCACTGATAAAACACTCTGCAAAAGAGGCAAGCAGATAACATCAAACCATCAAACCACACCATGGAGGTGTCCACAAGTTCTGTGAGCTTATCTGCCCTTTAGGCTAGAAAAGGCCTGCAGAACTAGAGCTATTTCAAAGTGTCTCCAACCAGGATGTCTTACATGCAAAATTCCAGGTTCATTGGCAGTGCACATGCAATCAGCCAAAGCACCTGTAGCACTGGGCTGTCCCTACAGCCAGGTGCTGCAGAATGCTCACATTACTCTTCTCCATCTAAGTCCCTGACCAAAGTCTGAGAGTCTATGGAAAATCCAATTCCTGTTGCTGTGCAGCAGCCACCATGATCAATTAAGAAAGTGTCCAGCATGTCATCTTTGGAAACATGGTTTCTGCTCAATGCCTACCTTCTCTCCACCATAGTCCAGGACAGGAGGGAACATTTCTCTTTTGCCAATGTCACCCACCTCAGAGGAGAACAAGCAAAAGACACCTGCTTTGGCAGCTTGTCCGTCAAGCCCCATGTCTGGAAAGCAGCACTTTGGTCAGGAGGTTCCCCTGCTACAAAGCTAGGTGTTGGGTTTTGTCTCCCCCTCCCCAGCCATAATCCATTAATAACTACTAAAGTCAATTACTGTGGTTAGAAACACAATAGCAGTCAGGGAGTCAGTCAAGCAGGCAATTGGGTGCTTAAGATTTTTCTTTTGGGGGACAAACTGACTCTGTCCCAGCAGAGAACACTCTCACGTGGGAGACAGATCCCTTTGTGCAGAAGGTATGCACAAGGCTTTGATGGTTGCCACAGGTCTAAATTACCATGGAGGCACACCAACAGGGAGAAAAAGGTGGGAGGAACAGCTAGGTTTAATCCTCCCTCATGCTGTCAGTTCTGGACTTCAGCTTTCCCTCCTTGGTCCTTACCCCCCACTCCTCAGAGAGAAAAAGAAAAAAAAAAAAGGAGGAAAAAAAGCATTAGATAAAGAGATTTTTCTCCAGCATCGAATACAGGCCTCAGGGCCACAAACAAGTCTCTTCTGGGTAAAGCTGACTCCATTCAGTCAACAGGAATTTTGTCTCATACTTCAGTGGGATCAGGTTTGCAGGCCTTATCTTTAACAGCCTGAGCCCATTAGCAAGCAAAGATAAGACTTCTCCCACAAGAGCAGGCCACCTTCACTGCAGCATTAGAATGCAGCATTCACAAGACAACGTGCACAAGAAGAGGTACCAATGAGAAATTCTTGAAGCCTGAGAGTGAACTGACCTTAAAGTCTGGATTCCAGGGCATGATACAGGGCCCCTCACCTTGAGTCTGATCTGCAGGCACACACCTTGAAGCCTCAGATGTCTCATAACTGGGAACCTCTCACAGGTGACAGTTTTACTTCAGGTAAAAGAGCAACAGAAGTCAGCTTTCCTATGTCTAAACCAACATGCAGATTGGAGGAAAGCATGTAAAGCTTGGCTCCAAAACTTCTGAAACTTCATTTAGTGTGGAAGAACAGGCTGAAGCCTTCTATCAGGCTTGCTTCTTTTGCATGTTGTCCTCACAGGGATCCCCTAGGAACTAAAACCAAGCCAAAAACCAAACCAGAAAGGCAAGAATTTTGCACAGCATTGAGATACACATACTTCATAAACAGCATATTTTTGTTGTCCAACACAAGGAATCTTCCAACTCATCTGATACTTTGATGCCCTCTTTTTTTATTTGAAACTCCCTACTGACAGAGAGGAGAGGAATAAACAAGAGGGGAAAAAATCCCCAAAAACAACAGAACAACCAAGAGCCTGCCTCTCCAGAAGCCAGACCTTCTCTCTGTTGCAGAAGAGACGTTCATTAGACATCATCCCCCCACAATAGAAGCTGGGCCAGGAAATGAAAGAGAGCACACATCCTGGCAGTGCTGTTGGAAGAAATACAAGAACTCTCCATCTGACTGAACTGTGGTTGTTGAAGATCCCATGGCATTTCTGGCAACAGCAGTAGTGCTCTGGCTACACTCCAGCTGCAATAATCCCATAGCTGCTCCCAAGGTGCCAACTACAGTTTGACTCGTAGCATCCCTCTTTACCCCATCCTGGCCAGACCATTGCCAGATGTGAACAAACCAGAGGAACAGAGGTAGATGCCCATTAGTCCTTTTGGAAAGAAGCTGTTTATCTTGAGGCTTGGAAGCAGTATCAGCTCCAGAAACACAAGTCACATTGAACCACACATATTTTCCCCACGATCAACTCAGCCTCCAGAGTGGGTCCTGCTTGAGCTGGGAATCCTGCAATGCAAAGTCATTGAAGGAACCTGGGTAAAACAGGTCATTTCCCATCTCAATACATCTCTGTGCCCCAGGCTTGTGCCCTTCCCTGTACTGTAAACAGATTGCTTCTCTAGCTCTATTCTGCTCTTCAGGGATTTCAAATCCAGAATCTGCTTGACACGTGCAAGAGCCCGCTCCTTCCTCCTGGCGCTCTCCCCCGCCCCCTGGAATTGGACATCGTTGTTCCATTTTGGAAACTATTATATATGGAGACTCACTGGACTGGGAAACAAAGAAGTTATTACTTGACAGAGCCCTGCAGCTGGGAATGTGGAAGGTGGGGGGAGAAAAGGGGGAGAACCAAGGGAGACAGGATGGGGCGGTTGGTAGCAGTGTTATGGAAGCGATCAACAGAAAGGACAGCTCAAAGATGGGAAACATCTACTTTAAAAAGTCTCAAGTGAGATGAGAAAAGAAGGAGAAGAGAAAGCAAGTCCAAAAGGGAGATAGGAGAAGAGAGAGAGCAGTTGGTGCCGACGGTGCCGCGGGTTAAACGCACGGGTCTGTGGGTTTGTGTAGCCTTTGATTCAGCCCTGACACGCTTTGGCAAGGGAGGCCACCGGAGCTGTCAAATCCTTCACCAACGTGCCCATCAATTGTATTCAGCTCTCCCCGACCCGCACTGGCATTTTAATTACTGTTGGGTAAACTAATTTGTACAAATGAAGGCAACTCTGCCTAATAGAATATGCAAGCTCTCTGACCTCTGACAGGCGATGACACAAGATACAAAGGAGGCAGAGGAAGGCTTTTTATCAGAGCCTTATTACTCTCTATTACTCCAATTAGTTAAGCTCCAGTGCTCCTAATTGGGGGAAAAAATTGCAATTAAATCAATTTTTGATGGGCTGAAAGTGGGTTACCGAACCGCCCTGCCTGTGAAACACTGATATTATAGCAGCAAAGGTCAAAGTCTTTGTCGGCACCTGTGGGGCCCCCACCTCCCCTCTCCAAGCCCCTCTGTGCCCCCCCAACACACACACTCAGCTCGCCAAGGCGAATCATTAGAACATGTCATGTCTTATCGCGGCCGCCACCATCCCGCCAGCCTCATCAGTTGACATCATTATGAAAGGTAACTCCTCCAGCATGAATACAGTGCTAAGGTCACACAAACTTGATGGAGCCCCTGCTGAAGAGCAGATGCAACAGTAACAACATTGTGAAGGGGAGAGGAGGAGGTCAGAAACCCAGCACAGGGAGTTTTACCACCTCCAGCATGAGACTTCTCCAACAGACCAGATCCACACAAAGGGAGGGAGACAGAGTGCAGGGGAGCAAGTGCTCCTTCTGCAGGGGCATTTAATTTGCAAGGAGAAAAAAAAAATAGCACAGCATCAGTTTAGCGTCTTCTTTATGAGCAAGCAGGTACCACAAATATGCAAGAAATCCCATCTGCCTTAGATTCAGGCAATGCTGGACAAACCCAGGACTGGGTGGTCATGCTGGGCTGGTGTTGCCCCTTCACTGTCCTAGACCAGTTTCTTTAGCTGTACTTTGTACTTCTCGCAGGATGACCAGAGACCTGAACCAAGCATCTTCAGTATCTCAGAAGTCAAGACAGCTGGATTATATGTTAACATTCTGTAACCATAAATTCAACAAAAATCAACAGGTAAGACAGCACCTAAAGCTCACCCTGAGCAAGCAGAAGATACCCACTGCAGCACAGCCTCACCTTTGTTGAATAACCTTCCCAAAAAGACCCAGCAGCTGAAGGCAAATAGCCAGGCTTGTTCCAGAAACAGACTGGAAAGCTCTGGCAGGTTTGCTGCTGCTTCTTTGAGTTCACGTACATGCTACAGCATCCCCCAAGGCACCAGTCAACTCAGAGTTAAATTATGCTCCTGATATACCACATAAATGTCACACAGAGAAGGTACAGAAGAGCTCTGCCACACCCCACCATGGACTCAGCACAGAGAGAAAACAAAATGCATAGAGAAGATGATGAACCCTGCAACACTGACAACCACTACTGCTCCAAAAGGAAATCCTGTGCTCTTGCAAGGAGCACCAATGACACATGCATGAACAGATGCACTAATAACTCATTCATATGCTACCTCAAGTGGACCACTGAAAAGTGTCTTTCCCCAGAAAGACAGCATTTACATTTTGTCCTGAAGGGCACTGTAGAGATGCTGGATTGAAATATGAAGTCACATCTGAGGCAGAACTCCAGCTCACAAGACAGAAGAAATGCTCATGTCACTTCCTCCCATCTCATACACTTCATGCCTCATGACAGAGGGAACATCAGCTTCACCTCTCCAACCTTCCTCCTTGGCCTCTAACTTCATGTCTTCCTCCAGACTTCAGAGATACTCAGGCTGAAGAGCAAAAAAAGCTTTTCTTATTCACATAAGCCCAATTCCTGGCATGGTAGACAGATCACTCCTACTCTAGCAAGCTGCTTTAGCAGGTGTCCAACCTAGACACCTCCATCCTGCCTTCACTTCTTTGCAGTTTCACCCCATACTCTGTGCCCAAGTTACCTGCAACCTTGATCAGTGTCCCTTCAGCAGCCCTGCAGCAGGTAAGTTCTGTGAAAACAAGCCACCAGACAGAGAGCACAAGTCTCATTTCTGGAAAAAAACTGAGCTCAATGACATAAAGGCAAAGATTCCAGACAGGACAAACACATGCACACTCTTCCACACTACAGTATTGAATGGAAAATACCCTTGATTAGAAACTACCACAAAACAGTCCTGATGTTCCTAGGCCTGTTCACATCTAAATATCAATACTTTCCCCAATACTCCACATGACACACACTTTTAGAAAGAAACAAATGTTCAAAAGAGGACTACATTCAGATTAGCTCTATAAGAGTTGATTTAGGATCTTGAGTGTTCCTGTACAAGAGGAATATTGGAACAGTGCTTTTCACAATGCTGCTGTCATTTTTCAGAACTTCAAACAGAACTGCTTTTGTAGCTGCAAGTATTTGACATCAACCTGCTCTTTTATTAAAAGTCTTGAAAATCTATTTTTAACAATGCAAAATACATATTTACATGCTATGTCTAACAATCTTTATCTTTCCTCATTTCCCAAACCTCTGGGCTTGCCAGGCATGGAGTAGTTGTTCGTGCAGAGGCCTTTGTACAGAAACTCCTTATCACTCTTGAGACCAAATTTAAATCCCAAATGATGCTCAAGTTATTACTGTGATTACAGGAAAAAAGAGACTCCTTAGCCATAACAGAAATTTAATCCAGAACATAATTCAGGCACTGATCTGAATAACTTGTACCAAAAATCAAAGTCCGTGCCAAAACTGATTTGTCTGTGCATGCCTACCAGGCCTTTCTGTGAGCAGAGCTCTCTGCAGGCAACCACTGGGGTTACATCTTAGAAGCTGAATAATAAAGAAAACATGACTCAACTGAGAAATCACTTCTGAGTCTAAAATCTGGGCTGTGCAAGAGATACAGCTCTCTATTCCGACAACAGAGAGCTTTCTGAGAAAAAAGAGAAGGGGAGAAAAAAAAGAAGAAAAAGGACAAAATCTAGGGACTTTCAGGTCAGTTTGAGACTAGGGAATTAACACCACTACAGCACAGTTACATCAGCTTATCAGTAATCAGAACAAAATCTCAAAGAAAATATTTAATGCTCAGAAGCTACAACATTAGAAATTCAAAGAAAGTGGCTACTAAGGTACATTTGTGTTTTGAGGAGTTAAAGGTTTATTTGGGTTTTTTGTTTCTTTTTCAAGTGCAGGTGAAATAACCACATCTGGTGTCTCAACTTCCTTACTCACACAAAGCATTGTCCCTTCCAACATCACTACAGAAATCTCAGCCATCTGTAGCAACTTCATCCTATGCTCTACTCTTGCTCTACTCCCCAGAGCAGCCTTTCAAACACCAATGGGCAACGCTCCTGAGAGGTACCCACCAGACAGCAAGCTCTACCTCCAACTGCTGCACACGCCATCTGCAACACAGTACACAGGAGTTGCAAGATAACTTCATAAAATCTCCATCTTGAGAAAATTCCCTGGGTTTTTTGGAATTAATTGAAAGGAAGGAACAGGTGGAGCTGCTGACTGAGAAGCAGAAAAACATGATCCCTGGATGAGATAAATGCACAGTATGAGACACTGGACACCATTTGTACCTACAGACTGTCATGCACCTTGGGCAGATCTCTGAGGGCCTGGCATTCAGTTCTCACCAACCTGCACACCCACTTCCAGCCCTCACACCCATCACATTTCCCCTCTCTGCTCTGGTCAGTACTGTTTTCCTTCACCCTCGCCCCCATGGGGAAGACACCCTGAGCTCAATCCCCCCCCAGACCCAGCAGCCCCCTTGAGCTGGGGGCTCTGGGCCCACACACAGCCTTACAAGAAGCTCTGAACTGCAGCCCTCACTTCCTCAAAGCCTGCCCAGGTGTAAAGCTCCAGCGATTCCTTTTTCTTTGCCATTTTCCCTCCCTCCTCCCTCTCCTCCTAGCCCCACCAACATTTTCAGGCCACACAGTGAGCAGGGAGGCTGGAGTACATGAGGACCACTGCAGCAGTCGTGCTGTTTTAGGCCCCCCCAACTCAAGACAATTTCTAAGAGCCATTTCTTATCCTCCTCTCCGTGAAATGATTTCTGTTAATTGCCTGGTGGGAATCAGTTATAGGTGGGGGAGACTCTCCCCACCACACACCCTGGCCCCTAATTGGCTTATTGAAGTTTTAACGGGGCTTTCACCTGGAGAAGCTGGTAATTATTCCCTTCATTCCCCTCTTGCTCGTACCTGTAGCTTCACACTTGGGGCCTGCCTGGCTCCACAGGGGGGACTTTGTTCCCTCTAACTACAGGCCCCACACAAATAGGCCCAGCAGCAGGAAAACAGGCAAAGTGGTAATTTTCAGCCTGGCGTAATTAGCCAAGGTTCTTTCAGCCCAAACTGCTGAATGGGGAGAGGGCTGCTGGGGAGGGTGCGCCATGTGGGAATGGAGGACTGGGCAGACAAAGAGCTCTCGGGGGCTCCGATGTGGGCCGAGCAAGAGGAGGGGAGGGAGCGGGGCACTGCGCCTGGCACAGCCGGGCACGGCCAGCACTGGGACACTCAGCCCAGGGCATCCTTCCCCAGGCTGTGCAACAGGCCAGTGCAGGATGCCAAAAAGCAGTAGAGGAGAAAAGAGATCCAGCGATGCACAACAGAAGCATGTGAAGGGGTGCGATGCATGACGCATTCTTGAAGGTCTGGTGCAGCCTATGCTCCCAGGACAGGATTTCTAGTCTAGTACCTTCACACTGAGATTTGGAAAGGCAACAGACCCAGGGAGAATAAGCTGGACAGTGCAAGTCCTGAACAGGATAGCAGGAACTGTGAGAAGGACAGAGTGAGGACTTTTATTGCTGAGAAAAATCATCAAAAAGTAAGTCAACTCCTCCAGCATCTGCTCCAAAAGTCAGGCAACAACCATAACCAGGAGGACAGCAAAAAAGGCTCCAGGTTCTCTTTTTGCTGAGGCATCTCCCATTAGCAAACCAAAACTGTTTTTCATAGTGGGACTTCACTTGTGTCTCTCTTTCTGCTACAAGGCTTTGGTTTTGCAAAAAACTACCAGGAAATCTGCTCCACATGGGTTCAAAAAACCTGGCCACCAGCGTATCGCTCCTGTGTTAAATCAGACTGATGTCAGATGTCCCACAAACCAGAAACTGGCATCCTGCGTATGGCAGGCTGCCTCTGCTGATCCTCAGAACTTGTTAGCATCTACACTTTTTTTGAATTACCACCATTACCTTCAGGATAGAAATGTTTGTCCTGACTTGTCAGGTCTTGTAGACAAGTTAAAGCTGATGCTCAGCTGGATTAATCATCACAGCTTCAGTGCAATGGGGTCTGGGAGATTTTTTGTTTGATTTTAAAGTTTTAAAAACTTCACCTTGTGTCTCTTATGATTGCAATATCCTACCAGAAAGCAAGAATTGTCATAATCTAAAAGCTTGGTCCTGATTCTGCAATGAAGACCAGGTGAAGACCCAGCAGGGAAGTGAAAAGATGCCACTATTATCAAAGGACAGGTACACTGGAGTGCTGAGCAAGCCCTAGGAGATGATGCAATTACAACAATCCTGACAACAAGGAAAGGAGACCCTCAGGGACTCCAATTGTAGGGAGGGAGCAGGCAGGCAGCACAACCCCCAGGGAACAGACTTTTAATTTCTGAGCTGCCTAAAATACAACAGTGACACAATGCTGCAGCAGGTTGCAAACTAGAGAAACAAATTGCCTGGTTCAACCCCATGATTCTGGTTTCTTTTCAGGCCATATCTATTTCTATCACATTTTATGAAAGACTCTTCCAGAAAGGATCATTTTTCAATTTCAATCCTATTTATTTCAGCCTCACCCAAGATGCCTTAAGTACTTGTCACAGATAGAGGAGGTCAGGCAGATACTACTTGCCTTTGACCCATCAATTCTCAAGACCTTTCCTTAGAACAACTTTTGACACCTCTGGACAAAGTATGCTTGCTGTGAAATCCATGCCAGCATCTGAGCAGCAGACACCAAGAATAAACAAAAGCAGGCCCATGACCAATTTCAAGCCTGTGCAGAAAAACAGAATGAACATTCCCTGCACCAGTGGGAAAAGATATGTAATGTCATCTCTGCTCACATTTTATCACAAACCTTATGTGGTCCAGGGCTTTTTCTTCTTATAACCTCACACCCTACAAGAGGACATGTGGAATTGATTTCATATTCCAGCTGTCACTGCTTTGGAAAAAAAGTCTAAATATTTGCTCATGTATAGAAAATGCTTAAAGAATCATAATGCAAAAGAAGAATATCTCTTCTATTTATAAAATACCACCTTTCTATTTTTTAAGGTCTGGGACTGCCAAGACCAATCCTAGTATTTTTTCAGATGTGACTGGCAAAGTTTTCAGTTAACAAGTATTGTTTTAAAAATGCATGCATATATATATAGAATGACATTTTATATAAACTTTTCCATTAGAATCTATGACAGAAAATTACTTTTCAATAAGCAGCAATCCATGCATGCCAGTGAGGTCAGGGGGAAGGGAGAATCCTTTCAGGTCTGCCAGAACAACTAAAAATCAAGAATGCTTCAGTTTAAAACTGGAGGTGGAAGGAATCTCTTTTACGAGTGCCATAAGCCACAAATTATTTTTGTCTTTTTCCTTTTGCCATACAGACACACGTATAATAAATTCAAACTCTAATATTTAGGAGAATTTTGAAAAAAGTAATCAGGATGGTGAGGAAGAAGAGGAGTCAAACATATACTTTCCTTATCTTAGCACACAGGGCAGCAGTTCTTTCTTGATACCATGCAGAGGCTGTACTTGTTCATGCTTTTAGGGGAAAGAACCCAAATCACAAAAACCTCTGCCCTGTAATATTCAAGCTATTTACAAATTAAGTCTAAGTGAGTTCTTCATCAGGGGATAGGGAAATAATACTCAGAGGGTTTTAAGAAGTCAAAAATCAGAAAAGGTGAAAGGGGAAAGGGATGTATATGGAGCACATGCTACACACAGAGAGGGCCAGGACACTGAGGCATGGAGACACAGGTGCTCTGTGGAGGAGGGAAGCAAAGCCTCATCTGGGTTTAACTCAGCCATGAAATGACTCCTAGAGCTTTCCTGTGCTGATCACTCCAGTCCTGACACGGACACGCTTGCAACAACGTTAATCCATTTGCCCCCAAAGCTCTGGGCAGCTTCCACCTCCCCAGTTCTCCACAATATGATTTGCCTCAGGGTTTTCATACTATGTGTTTGGAGCATGTCACCTCTTCAGCCCTAAGCAACCAAGATCCTGAATAAAACCCCTCCTCCCCATCTGCAGGTTCAGGGCATGCTTGGTTGTGAGCAAGCACCAGAGTGAGAAATCAAACCTGGCAGTCAGGCCAGAAAGCCCCAGCCCTTCATGCAGAGAAAGGCATACAAGGCTTCATTAACAGATTAATACACATCTAAGGCATAAAGATGTTTAGTGGCCACCTCCCACACAGATCACAAACCACCCAAAAACTCGCTGGAAAAGTTTTGCAGAAGCCAGAGTTCAAACCATGCTGACATCAGTAAGGTACAGTTTCACAGCACAGATTATGACCTTCAGTATATGTAATCAGGCTGGGCTGCAAGGCAGGATAAGAATTATTACATTTCACTGATAACTGAGATAAGCCAGATGAAGATAGGAAAGTGATCAGGCAAAACAGATGGCACAGATATAGGGAAAGGATAGGAAAAGAAGGTGAGCAGTAATTTATTACAATGCTGTATGTCAGTATATTGGGGGAAAACTACGCATAAAATGGTATAAGAGGGAAAGGATTGCCTTAGAAAGGACTGAGAAAAAGACTCTTTAGGCACACATGCCAAGTCTGCAATGGAACAGAGGATTCCCTAACATACATTGTCCTTTGATGACAAAAATATCTGATAAAGGGATATTAAGTACCACACTGCCTCCTGCCCCTCAGTAAGCTCCTGTCCAGATGAAGCAGGACAACCTGCTGGCAGTCAGTCCTCTAACACTTCAAGGAACAGAAGTCTGGAAGCTTTAAATGCATAGGCAGCTTTGTGGGCAGGAGTGTGAAACCACAGTTTCCTCCTTTCTTTTCCATTGCTTGCCCTATTTCCATGTGCTCTGAGAATTCAGGAAGTCACATCCAAAAACACAGCTATTAAAAGAACAGTTTCTACTCGTTAAGTCAAACACCCACACAAAGGAATGCCAAAACCAAGCTCAATCACACTGAAATGAACACATTACTCAAACACCAGTATTTGATTCTGCAGCCAGTTACAAGCATCCCAGTCTAAACTGACACTCATCTTTTATCATGTGAATACATAAGAACCAATTACATGGCCATCAATTCATGTTGGGCTGCATCTCTGTGGGCTCCAATCACAGGCTGCCCTGGGAGGAAGTGATGAGCTTACCACAGCTCAGGGATGCCTGAACTCCACTCCAAACAACAACTGGCCAGCAAGTTGTGGCTTGCTACTGCTTCACACAAGGCCATTGATATTAGAGTTGGGGTAGCTTGGGAAAAATATTAAAATTTTAAACAGAGCGAAGGGTATCCAGAGAGAGAAATTATTCACTGTATAACCACATAAGACAATCAAGCAAAAGGTTTAAAAATGGAATAACATGTTTCTTCTTCAGGACACAACACTGAATTTGAAAGGAGCCTGTGAAGCCCAGAACATTGACAGGTTCAGAAAGAAGAGATGAGCTGCTCACAGAGTTATCTTCTGCAAATATGAAAGAAACATTGGTCCAGATGAAAACTCTAGACAGGGAAACCCTAACCTCTCCTCGTTGGAAGCTGGGAAGCAATAGGCAGGAAAAGAACTTTTGCTCTTGTTTCTTACTTTCTCCATAGACATTTACTACTGACCACTGCTGAACACCAAATGCTGGGGTAGAAGTATGCTGGACTGACCCACCATGGCCAGAAGCAGAAGAGAAACACTCACTTTTGTCAAGCCATGGCCCATCGAGTTCACTTTTTTCATCTCTAGTGGTACTGGCCGATGCTGCTCAGGAAGAACATGTAAGCTTGGCAACCTTCTGTGGTCATTCACTTTGCATCCACAGTTTCTGTATTAAGGATTTTAAAGAGTGTATCCCCATCTAGATCTTCATTATGTACCTGTTATCCATTAATTTACAAAATCACTTTCAAAACTGCTGGCATCATTCACCTCCACAACCCTCTGCTCTGAGACCATCAGAAAACAGATGTTAGAGAAACATTACTGCTTTTCTAATATCTGGAGCAGGCTCCCTTGCTTCTCCACTGTCAAAGAGGAGAAAATCCAGGGGAAGTGTACAGAAAATGAAAACATGCTCTAGGCCAAGACAGAAAATCAGACGCAAGAGAGAAACTCTTCAATCAGACAGTCCTGCTCCATCCCCATCCCTCATTAAATCAGCCTGAACAGCCAAAGCAGGTCACTGAACAAAGCACAGGTGTAAAGCTCAACACAGCTGCACCAGAAGGAAGAGACCAAGCACAGTAATAGTAGCAATTGCTGCTTGACCCAGCTCAGTCTGCAATTGCTGCTACTGATGGGTTCACTTCTTTCAGGGGTGGGGAAGAGGCACACAGATTTCTTTTTCCCCTGAAAAAAACCTAAGCTGTTGGGTTCCAGCTTGCAAGACTCTTCAGCCCCCACAGTAATAAATCTTTGGCACTATAAATCACCTTGGTACAGGTCTCTCTTCACAAAGGAAATGGGCTCTCTCTTGTCATTAGCTGCCTGTGTCTACCAACCATGGCAGGGCCTCATTCAAGTCCTCTTTGATGGACGGTTAGACTTAAAGGAATATGTACTTCAATCTCAGAGGGGAAAGAACAAGAATTTACTAATTAGACAGGGCAATGCCATTAAAAGCTGGCTTTAATACCTGGTCACAAATTAGCCCTGCACCTGCTAAGTGTGAGGATGCCTACAAAGCAGTAAGAGTACATCCCACATGTGGGGATGGTGAATGGAGCATCATGAGCCCACAACACCTCTTCAGGGCAAGAAAGTGGTTGCAGTGGTTGTGCTCCATGCAGTTGGGAGGGAAGGTAGAGAACATCTGACAAATCCTAGATAATGAACCACAGAACACAATACAGGCAACACGGCACAGAAAGAACAGACTTTCCACTCTGCCTTCCAGTCTGTAACAGTCTCACACTGCTCTGAAAAGAAACCAGAGGCAATGGAGCCAAGAAGAGAGCCAGAGCCACACAATTTCATCCACGTTTCCAGCGTCCGATTCAACTCACAGCAGAGATTCAGGATGCCAGCAAGCCAAGGAAACTGAAGATTAGCTACAGGCAAGAGGCACTCTGGCATGCTCCATTTGAAAGTGTATTAGCATTCAAGCCAGATACACACATAGAGGAGAAATTCCCCTTCTTCAGAGGAACTGGTTTCCCTTCAAGGATGACTATCTTGTGTTACTCATTTGCTCCTCTCCAAATTTCAGCCTCTCTGGTCCTGTTCCCCTCTTGCCTTATTTTAAACAGTCTGCCAAGCATCTTCTGTGAGGACTGAAGTGGCAAGGAGAATGTTGCAATGGGAGACATCATCCTCCTGATATGTGCCAGACCTAATATAGGAGAAGCCCATCTCTGAGCCATGCTTTCATTTTTATCACTATTTTCTCTAAGCCTGAAGATATTCCTGGAGGCAACACTATGTTCAGTGTCAAAATGCCAAAATTCAGCAGTAAGTGATAAGTCAGAGATTTACATTTATGACTTCTGTAAATTCATATCATCTGCAACCTCATCCCAAGCACATGGATGACAGAGCCTGCCCAGGATGAAGGCAGTGCTGCTGCAAACATCTCCCTCTCTGCCAGGAAACACCTTCTCTGTAGACAGAACCCTTCCTTCAGCAGTTTCCTAAAATCCATATTGATACACTCATGTATTCTCTCTCCTGAGCTGGAACAGAAAAGTTTGTAACTGTAGATTGGAAGAGCAACATACATTGCATACCACACACCTGAAGAAAGTATGCTTTTCTCTTCTTCTTTTTCCCCCTTCTCCTCTTCCCCCTAGCCTTTCCTGAGAGCACTGACTGATAAATAATCCAGTCCATGCTTGGAAAAAAGAAACTGTCCCCCTCTACTTCTAACCAGCAAAACCTTGTCCCTTGAATTCTCTTTGAGTTACTCCTTGCCCCCATTCACACATACAGATGTGCATATAAAGCACATCCATGTCTGCCTGTTCCTCAAGCTGGCACAAGCCATTTGGATCACAAAGCTGCGCACAAGCCCCAAAGCAGCCACCAGACATTCTGTGCTGGAAGTTGGCCATTGTCTTCCCAGGGATATGTGCGCATTTCTGTTGGATACAATAGCTCTAGTTATAGTAGAATCAGGCAAACACACATTAAACAAGTGTTTTGTGCAGCATGGGCTTGATATGCAGTATAAAACAGGCTTGAATTGACTCCATTGATCATAATCAAAAACATATCTCTTTGCTTCAAACAAACTAGTCCATTTTGGATAGTCTAGAAATCTGATTCAGCAATCAAAATTGGAATCAGAAAGTTATCATCACCTGCAGCCTCCTGTATACTTTTTAGTTTCCTTCAGGAAAACTAGGACTAGCAACTGCCTTCATGTGTACACAATCATTACTTTCTTGTCTTAATAAATAAAGAACTGATGCTTTACTATCATTCTTCCTCCTGCAGCAGTCTGAAATCTTTACTCTGATAAATTCAGTACTTTTGCAGTTCTCTCCCAAATATTTTTTTTTTTACTTCTAGAAAAACCAAGGGCAGGGGGGAATCCTCCAAAGAGGCCCAGTGCTTCCCTCCTTGTAATGAAACCCTGTAATGGAATGCCCTGCACTCCAATTAGGAAGAAATGCTAATTTTCTCCAGTTGAGCACCCCCTCTAGATGTATCTAATTTGTTTCACTGCTTTCATCTCTCCCCTCCATCACATTTTCATTTAAAGGTTATGATCTGTTTGTGCCCTCCATGCCGCGCCCTGACAAGACACCCCTATGAGAGGTTGCAGGGGCCATGTCGCCCTTGCTAACCCCCTTCCCAAACAAAAACCAAAGCTTTTTTCCCTCCACTGCCTCTTTAAAAAATGCAGAAAGATGAAGGGGAGGAGCAGGGAATTGGGAAGACAATAATTAAAAATAAGAAGTAAGCCCTCTTGCAAGTTAGGTTGTTGGTTGTTTCCAACAAAAGGTTAGAGACCTTTGCACCATGACCAACACCAGCATGACCAGTGGAGGCCAGCCAGGAGCAACAGCATTACAGAGCTTTGCTACTTCTGCAGATCCATTTAGGAACAGCTGCCATGCAGAATACTCTTTTGGAAAAGGTTTTTAGATGCTTAATTGTTTAGCTCCTTGTAGGTCTTGGGGAATACCTTTTGTCACATTTGTCACAGTTAGAATCTGGTCAGAAAGGACATGAAGAGTTGGGTCAACTGAGGAGGAATTCTCAAAAAAGCACTCCCACTCCTCTCTGAATGGCTTATGCCTTGTTCTGGGACTCTGTGTTCTGAAAATTCCTTCAGAAGCGCAGATACTTCAGACTGGTAGCATAGGCCTTGGAATAACTCTTCATGGCATCCATAAATTTGTGCTGCCATGGCTGTGGCTGGACAGACATGTAAATCCTCAGGGCAGAACCCATCTGGACAGGTTATCCACCCAGAGGAGATGGCACCACATAGGAAAAAGGATCCAGATATCCTTTCTGGTGCCACACCACTTCCCACAGAAATTTCAAAGGGCTTTCTAAGTCACCAAAAGACTATTACTGAACAAAAACAATGAAAAATGCAGACACCATCCTACCTCCAAGCAAAGCCTCTTTGAAGCCTGCTCCAGTATTCTCAAATAAAACAGTATTTGTTGATCTGAACCCACAGTCTTCCCTACATACAAACCCCACTCCTAAGCCAAGCTATTAATTACTTGTGTTCAGCCTCTGCCTCCCTTCATTTCAATTTTCTCCATTAGTTCTTGTTTGTTAGAAAGAAAATCATAGATCTACACTTTCTAGACACAACTTTCACCACGCACCTGTTGTCAACATCCTGTAAGTAGAAAGTGACCAAAGAACCTCTTTGGAGGAAAAGCAACTAAGTGGGCCCTGATTGAAAACGGGTGGAAACTGCTGGGTTGCACTGGTGGCACTGCCTGGAGCAACCACTCTCTTGGAAAAAGTAGAAGAACAGCTGGACATGCTGCCCAGACTGAGCATTGAGTAGCCTGTTCTTGACAGTAAGATAAAGATGGAAAAGTACTGCAAGAGCGTTTTCTGTTATTAATAGGCACTTTGCTAATACTGCTCAAGATAGTCAGCTCCCTCTCAGTCATTTCCTGCTGCAGCCTCTGAATCCCATTGGTCACAGCACTGTATGGTCCATTACAAGCTATTTCCTCTCTGCAAAAGCCTCCAAAAGCTTTTGCAGAAGGTCCTGATGATCTCCCTTCCTGCCTCCCTCTGCAGACACAATTCCTTCATAATTTGACTTTCTGGTACCACAAAAGGGGAGCGGGTAAGAGGCACACAAAGATTTACTCTTCATGGACAGCAGCCTTGCCCCTTCCTCCCCTTCCAGGCCCCCTCTCTATCTGGTCCATGCAAACAAACCCTGAGTGGGAAAGAGCGTTTGGAAGAGGCCTGTGTCTGGGCCAGCCGCCTTTCATCCAGAAGATGCCTCCTCCCGTTGGAAAATACAAGCATTGTGTGAAAACATTTTAATATATTCATGCACATTCCTATAGCTCGCAGGAGCGAGTGGGTCTCAGCACCCTCCCCTCCCTGCCTTCCAAATGATTTTCATAGGCAACGATGCACTGGGAATACCACTTGTTTTCTCGAATGCCCGCGAGTATGTAAATTGTGGGAATATGCAGGCCAGGGGCTGTGGTTTTATTGTGCTGCAGAAAAGATTTTACTAATTACTTGCCTAAACTCCAAAGCAGTACGCCTGCTTTTTTACAAAGCGGGAGAGTGGGGAAGGTGGGGGTGGTGGGAAGAGGAGGAGGGGGACTAAAGAGAAAAAAAATAGCAAGGGGAAGAGAGAGTAAAGGGAAAGAGGGAAAAGGAAAGGGAGCACAAGGGATGCATTTCAAAGTTTCTCCAGCAATTGGATGGGGGGGAGCTGGGCCCAATGTGAAATCATAGAGGTCAAAGGTGGGTCTCCCTCCCTTGTGAGAAAGTGGTGAATCAGGACGGTTTATCAAACGATCATTTTCTTTTGAAACTGGGAGGCAGAGGCTGGGACAATTCTGCAGATGTGCTTGATGAGTTCGGGACAAAAATGGGCCGCCTCCTCCCCCCCTCCCCCCTTTAAAGTCTCCCATCAGGGGTTGCTTCTCCCTCCACTGCTTCCAGGACCCTCCCCTCCCTTCTTCAGTGGTCAGCTGAGACCCCCACCCACTGACCGCCTTTGTATTCCTGGCCTTTGGACACAGTGACAGGGCCCTTTATGAGACCCCAATCAAGACCCCCATGTCACAGGTACCTAGTAGAGATACCAGACCCTTTTCAAATGAGGAACAACAAGGAAAATATGCTGGCCCATTGTCCCAGCACAGCACCAAGGGAGATGAAAGGGACAGGCTGCTCCCTCTCCACAGACTGCCTGCCAATCAACCCCAGTTATTAAGGTCACGATGTGGAAATTCTTCTGACCTACACCTAATCAAAGATGCACCAAGGACTTTTGAGACAACATGGGGGAAGGTGGGAGAGCAAGCATCTCCCTGTCCTCTCCACCCATAAATACAGTGGAGCTTCCACAGCAAATTAGTAGGAGTTACCCCAGCTAGTGCAGCAGCACACTTCCCCCAAGTACCACTAGGGCAGCCAAGCAGAGATTTGTGCTGGCATGCAGCCTCAGGAGAGCTGAAATTAAAAGCATTTCTCACTGAAAAGTTACAGAGTGAGCAACACTGGAGGTGGCTCAGAAGCCACAATTGAGGACATTGTGAGACAAATACTAAGCATCCTCTTTCCTATTACTGATATCTTTGGTTTGCATGGGCTCTGGGTTTCACCAAACATGGCCAGCACCATCCAACAAAGAGTCCTGAAGAAAAACTCAGTAGATGTGAACCTCTGAGTCTCCAAAAGCTGAAGCACCTGCAAGAGTGGATAGATGCCAGCAGTGCAGAGCAGACATTCTGACTCCCCCCTTACATGATACAGGATGGAGATACCAAGATGATGCTGATGGTGGCAGTTTTTAGGACTACACAGAAATATCTCACAGAAAAGAGGTAGGAGCCATGTGCACTGCCAGTACAAAGAGATGGAGACAAAACAATAAGAGCATGGGTCAGATAGGATCAGAGAAGCACATCCCACCAGACAACTCCAGAGCACTTGGAAAATGGACAAGATCAACTGCCTCTGAAAGGTTGCTCTGCATCACTCACTGAGTCATCACCATACACTCAGAACAGTCAGACATAATACTTCAACCTAAAAAGTGACACAAGAAATGACAGACTACAGTCTGACAGTTCACACAAAAAGGAAAGGAAAAAATCCAAACTCCGTAACAGGAACATTATTCAGCATACATAGGATGCTTCTGCAAGTGCATGACTTTGAATTAGGTCCCTCAGAAGAGCCACATGGTATGAGTCATAGCCACCACTGGCACTCTTATGATCAGTCTCCAAGAATCAGAAATTTTTGACCCTCATCTTTATGCACCATAACTACTGTCATTCAGGGAATACCCTTCCTGATCCCATGCCAGCTTGCTGCTCTCATCCTGTTGGCATTCTTTAAAGCCCACCTGGATGAAGGTCTTAGTGAAAGGAAAACAAATTTGGGGTGGTAGTATAGTGAAGCCACAGAAAGTGGAACAGTCACAGCAACCAAGCTGCAAGTTTCCTTATGCTAAACACTGCTCACATGTAGGCTCATTTTCCTCTGTCTTTTAGCTAAAAGATACCAGTGCAGTGCTACTGGAGCCCCCCAATCCTGTCAGACAGCCTGCAGAAGGTAACAGGCTACCAGTGGCGACCAGCTCGGTAAGAGAAGTGGAAAATTTCAAAAGAGCTCTGGGACAAAGACTCATGTCTTTACACAAATCCTACTACATTGCTTCTCCACTGCAAGTAATTGACATTCCTAAAACTATACCTTTCTTCCTTGGCTTTTACACAACTGTTGAAGCAGGTTGAAAACAGCTTTTTTTTTCTGGATGTTGAACCAATTGCTCTTTTATACCAAAAACTGCTTAGCCATGGCAAGGCATGGTCTGGTTTAGGTCATTGCAAGCCAAGATCCAAACTGACATCTCAGACACTGTAAGCTGCAGTGCTCAGAGCAGACATTACTTAAGGCCTGCAGCACAAAAGACAGATATTGCCTTTACTTCAGGGCAATATCCTCCACTATCACCCTCCTTTCAAATGCCAATGGCAGTCTGAGGGCCAGTCTCCTGCTGTCCTCAGAGTGAATCAACACTCCTTTAGAAGGGCCAGGCTGCTATCTTAGGACACTACAGCTTCACTTCCCACCTCAGGGCATGAGCTTGCATCCTCTGAGTGACAGGTTCAGCCTCATCTGGGAGGAGTAACAGTGGAAGCTGAGCCTGCTTAGAGGCACCTGCACCTGGGGCTCTCACCGTACAAGAAAGGTCCATCCCTCTGTGTCCTTTCCCGCCCCCAAAAGCAGTCATTTGAAAGGCGGGGAGGGAACAGACACCACTCTAATTGTAGGAGTGAAACCTGGCATCCTCCTGCTCATCTACCTTTGCACTCCATTTCTGTTTCTCTTTGAACCTCTGGTACAGCTTGTCAGGTCGCTGCCCTCCTGACAGATCAGAAAAAAAAAATAAAACAGTGATTACTATTGTACACTGATATGCAAGCTGGAGAAAGAGAGAGAGAAAAGGAGAGAGAGAACAGCCTCTATGTGTCAGACTATGAAAGGGCTTCGACTGAAGCCACCTGAAAAACAAACCCTTAATTTAAATGTTAATGAAAGTGCTGAAGAGACATCAGAGGCTTTCATTTCTCTACAAGGAACAGAATCACCAGGTCTAGAATTTATGGCCCACTTCACCTCCCCTCTCTTCTTCTCTGCTCCATCAGCCACAGAAGTAAGGAAAGGAAAAAACCCTAATTTTAACATTAACTCCACACTTCCACCCTAGGATGCAATTGCTAAATTATCTGTTGGCAGGACACTGATCAAAGGTGGAAAAACAAAGGCACACTGCACAACCGAGCAAAGGTAAACAGCAGCCAAGGTCTGGTGAAGTTACCTTCTCCTCCTGCAAACTTAAAAAGCAAAAAGAAAACAATCACAAACTGAAAATGGAAACCTCAAACCATAAGGTTGCCAGCCCCCTCAACTTAGTTTCTTCTGTCACATCGATTAAACAGTCATGGATTCTCCTGTGCAAACCATGCAGCACAAGAAAGATGCTTCCTCCAAGCTTTCTGAGACAGACTTTCCCCTCAAGCAAGGGGAAAAATGATAAAAAACTGCAGGGGGAGGAAAAAAAAATTCAATATGCAACACAGCTCAACACGATTAGAAACAGATGTCTGCGTTCCAACTCAGTCAGCTACTGCCTCCCAAAACCTGCTCACCTGCCTGCAACCACTAGTGACTCAATTCACAGTCACAGAAAATATATACATTAGCTTATTGGCCAAAAGTGACAAAAAGGGAGGAAGCCATCAATCATGTGAGCTTTAGAGGGCAAAAGAAAGAAATTGAAGTGAAGAAAGGTAAGCTGCAGCTTCTCAATTGATAGAAATGTTTGCATATTTGTTTGTTTCTAGAGGAGAGGGAAAACAGACACACGTGTTTATGTGTTCACCCACATGAAGAAGACCAAATAGAGCTATTATCACACAATAAAGAAGGTAAAACAAAGTCTTCTTCCTCCTAACATCAAGGGAACAGTCAGGGCAAATGGATAAGACACAGGTGTCATTTTAGCTCCAGAGGGGAGAAACTGATACTCATTTCCTGCTCCTCAGCTTTAGGGTGAAAGAGCACCAAGTCAGTTATGACTATTGCATATACCTAGAAACCCACATCCAGATTGCCCTCTGAGGTCAGTAAAAGATGGCAGTTAATGCCACCACTAACTCTGCACGTCCACTCTGGGATCTCACAGCTGAGCAGGTTCTTCCTGCCCTGCTTAAGAAACAGCTGCAGGTCAGAGTCCCCTCTCAATTATTCAAACCGACCAGGCTCTAGGAAGATCCCCAAGGACAGCAGAGCTATTGCTGCCGGCTGTTTTGCTGGCAATGCACAAACCCCAACAAAAACTCAGTTACTTCTCCCAAGTCCTAGCAGACTCAGAGAGGTTAACTGCACAAAGCAAGGTCAAAGCAGAGCACACTACAGCCACCAGCTCATCTTGATATGCAGTAGGGGAAACCTGCTGATAAAATCGGAGTAAGAAATGAGAGCAGGGGAATATTATCCAACATTTTAACTTCGACCTACCCATTAGGGCTTCAATTGCACAGTTAAAACCACTGCAAAGTTGCTCTGATTCAAATGGGTTGTTTTGCTCTAAGGCGACCTGCAAGATCAGATTGTTACACTTTCACAAGAAGTTTCTAGATAACCATTAAAAAGAAGCCCTGAAAATTAATCATTTTGATCGCTCCCAATGGAAGAGAGGCCCATTCAGTAAAGTAACCCTTCTCTTCCTTCCTTTCCCCAATGAGTTTGGGGCATGCTTTACAATTTGCCTGAAGTTGTCCGTAGATGAGAGATCTCCTCAGATATTACTTCCTCATAATAATCCATGGGAGAGGCAATTAGGTTAAAATCAGCATGTTCAAATACAGGAGCTGGGTCTCAACTACAACACTGCATAAACAGGAGAGCCAGCCTGGCTTTTTTAATTTGGCTGTTCATGTAAGTACATATTTTCCTTTAAATTAAGCATCCAATGCAGACAGCTAGTCTTCAGTACAAACTTTCCTTCTCTCTGCAGTTAACCTGCACTTCATCAAGGCAATATCCACAAGGAGAGGTCATCTCTTGCAGCAGACTAATGACAGAGTCAGAAAAGAAGAGACTGTCTCTTGGGCTTACACACCCAAAGCATGTTTCTGTCACAGTAGGGCACTTTATGATTGCCCCAAAGTGTACCAAGGGTTTCCTAGCTCTCTATCTACAGCTGAAACCTGGCATCCTGCTGCTCATCTACAGTTGCACATTGGAAACCATTTGTGTGCCTCTGTCTTCTGTTTGCTTCCTTTAAAATCTGACACACTTTGAGTACAGCACCTCATGATAAATATTTAAATATTTAAAAATTAAAATAGCAAAGGCCAGTGGCCAGGCCTGGCAGGAGAAGTCAGCTTAGATCTGAGTACTTTTTTAAATTCAACATTAAAAAAATCTGGATCCAACATGAAAGTTCACTTTTTTCTTTCCCCTCCACTTTATATTGTATACTGCTCCCATCTCTTTCCTGGCTACTGCCACCTCAGGGAACCACAAAGCATGAAGGTTCCACTGCTCTACCAGAAACTCCTGAGTTTGCCTCACTTTACACATTTGAATTGGTCCACTGCACTTAGTCCCTGAGCACACATAAGTCACTGCAGCAAGCACCAGTAAATGAAAGTTTAACATCTGCGTGATGCAGAGTTCAAAAGGCAAATGAACTCGTGGGGGGAAGAGGATGATGAGCAGCTAAGAGATGTAGTTTAGGGTACACAGCAGAGTAAGTACAGCATTTTACTAAGCCATGGAGAAGGACAGCTTCAGAGATCAATTAAACCAGTGGCTGAAAGAAACTGAGGTACCCTTATTTTAAGTATCCTACTTTAAGAATTCTCTCAGTCTCCTCTAGTCACTTATGAGACATGCAATGTGTGACCTGCTATTCAAAGCACACCAACCAGCATAACTTTGCAGACTTGCTGAAAACCCAGAATGAACACAATGCCCTCCCATCCCCATTACCCTGCAGAGCACTGTTAGGGATTCCCAAAGCAATGAAGCTCCAATAACACACACAGATGTCAGGACACTTCCATGGCTGAAAAAGTTATGTAAAGGACTAAGCACAGTTTTCCCCAGCACAGTATGAAGAGATGATCCAATATTCTTGGTACCCTTTTAATATCTTTCCCCCTACTGAATCTCTCTTACAGGAATCATTCTGTTTGCAGATCTAGAAACATCCAGAATAGCACCACGACACTAAGAACAAGGAAGCCTCCTCCTCCAGCTCTGCACATCTACAGGATGATCTCTGTAGTGACACAAGGAAACTGGACAAATCAAAGCAGAATACCTAAGAGAAAATGCCTGAAACCAGAGGAGCTGTGCTCTAAGAGAACAAGTCTCTAACATTTAGCCTGAATGTACAGGCACTGTTCTCTAGAGTAGTAGCCCAGCAGTGCAGGACTACAGCAGGCACAGCAAAACCCAGTGGTGGGTCAGAAGCATATGGGATACTTTGTAAGAAGCTTCACATACTTTGTAAGAATACCACCCGGACTACTCTAGAGAGGCTAAGTCCTGGCAAACTTCCAGGTCAGGAAACTACAGCTGCTGCAAAGCAATTCTGAATGGCTAGAGTCGGAGGAGCCTTCCTTGCTCCCACCCCACTGCACAGAACTGCTTTGAGCTCTGTGTGTCCATAGTAGAGACAGCTGCCATTTCTCAGCAGCAATGGGCCAAAATACTTAGGTGGTTGGAGCCTGATTCTCCAGCAGTTATACAGCAGTAGAACTACCTGTCCTTATGGAGGAGATCTCAGTTTACATCAGCACAATTGAGAAGGGAGAATCAGAAGGTCATGTTAAATGTTTAGGAGGAAGTGGAGGTTATAGGCCATGTTCAGCCTCACTGGGGAACAAATGTATCCAAGCTCTGCCTAGAAGGATGGGGACTGCAAGGGAGGAAAAGCTTTAGACATAAGTGCATAAGGAGTGCATATGGGTGAAATATGGGCTCTTACAAATAAAACAGAAACCACAGAGCTCCCCAAAGCAGACTTTCCTAGAAACCAGATATTATCTTTTTGATACTCACGCTCATTAGACAGCAAGTAATAAAACCTATTAGTGAAAAATTCATCTCCCCTGCCCCTTGCCCTGGCCAACCCCCACCACATGCCCTCCTGCTCTGATCCTCTCTCTCTTCTAGGATGGCTGCGATTTGTTCTGAGAAGCGACAGGTTTATAGGTTAGCTGACACCTTCTCTCTGTGGAATTTTAATTAACTTCTCCCATCGTCAATATGTTAAGGAGCAGGGTTCCCATTATACGAGGTCAGCAGCGTGTTTCAGGCCCTGCTATATCAGCCGTCAAATTGAAGAATTAATGACGTGGCTAATTGGCTCTAATTCTCCACACCCCCCTCCCTAAAATATGGAGGGGTAAGGGGACGGTGCAGTAGGCTGGGCTAGTGGGAGAGGCTGGTACAGTCCACGGTCTCATAAAAAATGAGAGTGCACAATTTAAACCCACTTGTTCATGGGTTAGCTGTTCCACCACCTCCAATTTATCACCCTGCAGGGAGGAAAGGGGGGTGGGGAGACTGAGGGTAAATATTGTGACAGAGAGTGTGCACAAGCACGCACACCACGGAGAGGAACACCATCCTGACAAGGGGCCACGGCAGTAGGTCATCACTTAGGAGTAGGAAGCAGAATGCCACTGGCCTCTAACCAGCCACAGTGCCTGAGCCTGTCAGCCAGAAAAGGGAGCCTTGCAGCACAGAAGACAGCAAAGGGCTTCTCTCTCACATCTTGCAGCAGCATTAGTGCATGTGGCACCTCTTCAAAAACACTAATTGTCTCAAACACTCAGAGCAAAGGAACAAGGCAACAGCAAAATCACAGCAAGCCTGGAGTGCCATTTCTCTGATAAAGCCATTAGTTCTGTACCACTGAGTTTCTGCTGCCTGCAAAACAAGCTTGGAAATCTAACAAGGACAGCAGTTGTGGACAGTATTTTGGTTTTGCACAAGCCTAAAATTCAGCAGTTGTGGACATCACATGAGCAGCAATAGCAACTCTTCTTCCCCTCTTCCCTGAGGTATGCTGAGGAAGAACCTCTCCTGCATGCAGGCCAGTTTAACAGGGAACCAAAGAGACAGATCACTGCTGGTTGTGCAAGATTTTAACAGTGACAGTTTCTCAGATTTTCACTTCCTCAATAACAGGAGCACTTCAAAGAACACCTTGGAAGACACTGGTGTATGTATTGCCCTTGCCTCCCACACTGAAGCTGTACTTGTAGCATTCTGTGCACTAGAAGCACAGAGCTACAGGCAACAGGCTGGAAAAACACATCCCTGAATTCTACTTCATCTTTACCAGTTCAACATGTTCAAAAAAACCTGAGTTCTCTCAAGCAGGGACCTTTTTGCTCAGTATCTCTTCTGCCAGAGAATGAGAATACAAGTTGGCATCTTTTCAGCACAGAAAATCTCAAGAGGATCCAGCTCACTGTTTCTAATTAGCAAGTCAGCGTTCCTTCCTCAAGAAATAATGAACAGATCCCACCTGTGGCACTAAGAGGAACCCAGGGCCACCTTCATGGCCTCTTTATAAGGGGATCATTCTGCTGGTATAGGAAATAAGGACCACATGCTCTCCCCTGAGCTCCTGCTGCAGGCACAAGCACCTGATCAGCCTCCACACAAATCAAGTTCCTGAACCGTCACACTGGTGCCTCACAAAGATTTGTGGACACACAGCCTATGCAACTCCTTTACTTCTCTCTGATGAAAATTGGGAATAAAGAGATGTGTTACCTTAATAATGGGCTGATAGCAATGGACCACACTCGATCCTCTGTGTGCACTGTATGTAGACACTGACCAACTCTGCCCGCGGACAGGGACCAAACCTAAAAGAGAGATGCATGTTATGCCACATCACCCAAAACTGCAGAAGGTAGGATGCATGCTGGTAATGTTGTGCTGGAAGAGCTGCTCAAACTGTCATGCTTACCTTCCCACAGACCCTCTCCCTGAATTACAATTATTTATTTTGGGAAGCAGAGCCTTCAATTGCTGGCAGAATCAAGCACTTGAAGTCAGCTTATAAGTATGACCTTCTACACATTGGCAACAGAGAGCACCCCCATCACCACTTGCTCTCCAAGGGCAGCACTCAACACAAACTCCTCATCTTCTGTAGATAAATAAACAACAACTAGGAGTTGTTCAAATCTGTTCTCTTGAACAGTGTGGGAAGACTTAGTAGCATCCCTGAAATTTTTCCATTAATATTAACTATAAAGTTAATCATTCACCAGCCTGAAAAATATTTTTTTTTATAAGACCCCCCCCTTTAGACCAAGTTTTTCAAGTGCACCCCAGGCTGCTTTCAAACTGGCTGCCCTTGCTCACTGACAGTATGAGAGAATTCCTTCCCTCCCCCAACAATGCAAACACACACATCTCCTTCCACCAGTTCACCCCTTTGTTTCTGGGTCCTAATAGAGGCCCCAAAATTCTTGCTGGGGCCTCTGCTAGTGGCCCTCATTTTCTCCACCTTGCCATCATTCTTGGCCCACAGGACTCAAGCCCCCCAGTTGTCTGTAACCAACCCCCAGTGTTTTGCTTCAGGACTTCAAAGCACGGAGTGCCCTATTTGTTTGTTTGTTGATAATGCCCAGGATTGCAGGCTATTCTTGTCAGCGGGGAATTTAGCACCTAGTGTCAGCAAAAGCAGCAGAAAAGCTTAACTCCTTTAAGGCACCCCTATCTCCTACAGGTTAAAAATATTGCTCAGAGGACACTATCTGCTGCCTATCACACAGGAATGTACATTAACAGCTCTTCAGGGCTTAGTCCTAATCAACACTCAGCAGAGCCCTCAATAGCTTAGACACTTAGAGCCCCTTTAAAAGGTTGGTAGGGATTCCCTTCCACCCTCCAAGAGTCTCATTCATGAAAACAAGACAGCCTACAAAAGGATGATAAAAAATAAGAGGAGAACATCCCCAGAGTATATGCTGTAGGGAGCACTGTGTGGGCAAGATCTCACACTAGCTCTAAGAAAAACAGCTTGAAATTCCCCTCTGGGCTTCAGGAATTTGTTCTCAAGGTCGAGGATGTCTGTCCTCCAGCTGTCAGAGAAGCAGCAAGAAGGCACTCTCCCAGAAAAGAAGATCCACAGACCAGAGAGGAGCAGCACTGCTGAAGTGTGAGACAAAGGAGCATCAAGGTCTTGCTCCCAGGAGGCAAACAGCAATCCCAAAATTGCCTCTTGCATTGGAACATTGCTTGCTTTACTTGGAAGTGATTTTACTCAGGAGTACATCTGCACAGAGGGACCAACAAAAATAAATGGGATCATGCTGCTTCACACACTTCCTACAAAACCTTGAAAGGGACATTTAAGCCTTTCCTTGCTTCAGCTTCCCCTCTTATAAAACAGCAATTAGCTGGTTTTCCTCTTATTTCATGAATGCTCTATGATATAAACCAGGGACCAAGAGTATCTATCAGCCTACCCAGAGCAAAAACCAACATATTCAACACACAGCAACCCTTCCAACAATGAAACAAGTGGTTGTGAAGGTACTACAGGTACTGCATCATGCCAGCAGGACAAGGGTGAAACGTGTGTAGAGCTTCCTAAAGTGATCAAACAGAGCTGATTACAGCTCAGATGAACAACTCTCCAGGTCCACACAGGAACAAAGCATTGCCAACCAGATCCAGATGGACTAAAATCAACAAGGTCCTGCCCCAAAAAGAAATAGCCAAAAATTACGTGACAGGACCTAGTGATGCCAGCTGGAAGAGAAACATGGGAGCAAACAATTCTCATAGTCTAACTTCATTCCTGTTTTTTTCCATTCTATTCCATTCTTCATTCCATTTTTTTTCTCCAAGAACCATTGGAGAAAAAAAACAAAAAACAACAAAAAAACTCCCACACAGATAACTAAACCAAAAAATTAGTAAATAACCACAGATTTGGAAAAAGACCATCCTATCCTTTACAGACATTGAATATATAACAGAGAGTATGTTAAACTACATTGAAATGTCAAATCACAAAACAAGGATGGGTTTGAATTCCATACAGCAAATTTCACACTAACTGGCAAGCATCTCCACTACAGTGTAGATGGATGTACAGGGAAAGAAGAAAAACATCAGCTGCTGCCTTCTGCACTTCCAAGTTTAAGGCAGCAGCTGATGCTGTAAATTACTGCCAAATCTCTTTCTAACAAGCCTGGCAGAGCAAGCATCTTTTCAGAGACATGAGCCAAGACAGTCAGCATTCCTCCTACAAGGAGTACAGGGCTCACAACAGTTCTGCTGACACTTAAATATTCATGGCACAAGACCTCTAAGTCACCTCTACAGCAGCACCTGCTGAAACTCTCCCTGCTCACCTTCGCCGTTCGGTCCCGGGAGCCGCTGACAATGAGGCCGCCTTGGAAGTCCACACAGTTCACCTCCTGCTCATGTGCAGAGAACTTGACGCTGTAGGAGCCATGGAGCTTGTGAAGGACAATACTTCCATCCCTGAAAAACAAACCCACAGGCAGGGAATTTGTACCTCTTGGACACGCACCTTCCACTAATGCTTTGGAGTGCTACAAAAAGACCGGGACTGGTCTCTGATGGACTGAAATTCATGCAGCATTATTAACCCTCCACTCTTCACGTATCACCTGTTCTCTTGCAATTCCACATCTGGCCAGTTAAAGCCTGATCTGATGCACATGAAAATTTTCCTGGCTATCTTTCCACCCTTCACTTTGTGTTAAGCTGCAGAAACCATAGCAAAGCAGCCATTCCTCCTCCTACTGCTTGGAGCTTGCCAGAATCCTGTCTGTATGCTGAGTGGCTGGAGTAAGGGAATAAATGAGGAGGACATTCTCACCCATGTCCAAGCCTCAGCTTTTCATTCATTTCAGAGCAGCCATGCAGTGTGCTGTGCTTTGAATTAACTACCCAGACATTTAGACCTTTTTCAACCAACACAGTTACTGGAATTTTAAATGTAGGCCTTCATTTTCACCTGAATTTTGGTCTATAGTTCACAGTGGAAAGTTCACAGCACCCAGGATAGACAGCCATGCTTGTCTCTCCCAATTCTGTGCTTAACTGTTGTGCATATTTTTATAGTTTTAGCCATTAATGAAAGTCCTGTCACTTGCTGTAACTGTAAAAGTCCAGTCAAATGCAAAATGAACTGGAGAAGTGTGTGTGTGCTGGAAGGCCTGGCAGTTTCTCCCCTTTCCACAATTATATCAGTGGGTCTAACAAACACATACTTCTCTCTAGAAAACTTCCTGCACTACTGCAGTCCCAGCTAACCAGCAGTACTGATTATTAGAACAGTCCAGCTACCCTGACTCTAACAGGGAAAGAAATGAAATTTGCACAGCAGTCAGGTTTGCCTGATCAGTCATTCCCAATTCAACAATCCTGTGGACATCCACACAAGTTTACAGAGCAAAGGACACTTTTTAAGGTCAACAGTTTGAGAGTCAGCTCCTTCACTGCTGCAGGAGAAGCTTTTTCAAGCCAGAACCAAAATTATAAGCAAGGAAGCAGCAGCAGATGACCACAACCAAGCATAAGGATGCTGTGTAGCAAAACTGGCTCCTCTGCTCTGGGCTGGAGTTACACAGAATCTTTCCAACTTCAGCAGCAAAACCCTCGGCTCCTTCATTCACCCAACTTACCCCCCTCCACTGACAATGTGGGAGTTGGCAAGAACAAAGCGACACACATCCTCCTGGTGGCCAGAGAAGATGGCCTGAGGGTGACGCTGCAAACCCGTCCCCTCTGCACAGAGCTGGTAGGCCTGGATGTTCTCCGCTTGAGACAGGTAGAGATATTCGCCATCCAGCTCCATCCAGGGCATCAAACTGCAAACAGACAGCAGGTTGGGAGCACGCAGGAGCAGGGAGAAGAAAACAAAACAACCTCACATAGAAAAAGAAAAAAAAATTCCATACGCAAACATATCAACAAAAACAAATGCCTGCTCAAGAAAAGTCAGGTTGGAGCAGCAGGTCACATGCAAAAGCAGGGCTTAATATAGCAGCATAGCTACAAGTGAAGCTTCTCCAGCAACATAAAAAGCAGATTACATTGCTGGCATTTTTCTAACCCAGAGCTGAGGAAAAGGAAGCATGGAATCTCTGAAAGAGAAGATGGCCAAAAGTCTAGTGAACATAGACAGGAAATACTTAAGGGCCCCCGAACCTACACATGAGCTCTGTACTTTTTAAGAAACTACACTGGTGCTGGTGAGCCATGCTGAGCATTTCTAAGATGTGAGGCTGTTGGTGCAAACAGCCACTCTTGATCCTGAACACTATTTGCTGGTGCCCAGCAGAGAACACAAAGCTGCCACTGTTCCTCACACCTCTAAGCAGGGGTGCATGTCACCAGAATACCACAGATCTTCCTACAGACAGAAAGTCATCCCCTCCTGCACTCTGAGGTTACCCAAGAAACTTATGCTCATCATACAGAGGATGTATTGTTCTACATTCACACTTCTTCCCCTGCTGAGCCATAAGCTGTAGAGCAAGCTCTTGGTTTCTCTTGCCCATCTTTTAGAAAAGCCCATACACCCTTTGTGCCCACTGCTTTATGTGGGACAGTGGCAGGTTTGTATGGAATTGTATGGTTCCAGGTCATGAGCAGTGGAGCCAAAAAAACTATTCCAAAGTATTCTGAAGATTGATGTTACATATGGAAAATATGCTTTACTTTCTGGGAGATGAGGAAGAAGACAAGACACTCATGCAATATCTGAATCAAGTCTGACATCTCAAGAAGTTTATTTATTCTTGAAACAAAACCAAAATATAGAAGAAAACAGGCTACAATACACACTTAGGCAGTGAGAGCTTTTCTCTAGATTTTGCTTTTGTGTAGCCAACAGAGAATCAGCAAATAAAATTTCTGGATATAGTGAGGCCAGATACAAAGACACGGTACTCATGTCCTATGGGGCATGGACGTTGGAAATTGTCTCTGCTCTGCAGTCATTGCCAAGCGCACCAATGCCCACAGAAACACCGAGCAAATCCAGAGCCCTTCTACAGAGCAGCCTTTCAGTTCTCAAACTAATCAGGAACAAATGGCTTTGAGAGCAGTGGGGCTTCTCATAAAAACCTGTCTCCCTCTTTTTTTTAGATCATTTATCCTCAGAGGTCACGATTTTCTGTGTCATCAGTCATTACACACAGCCGTACCTTGTAGCATCACAATGAACAACTAGATACAAGCAAGAGGACAAGATTGCTCATTAGACAGAAGGTTCCAGCTTGCCTGTATTCATCTCCAGTAACAGGCCTTTAATCACATGGACAAAGCAGTTGAGTTTATAATATTCATCTGGGACTTGATCATATACATGGAAAAAGTAAAAGGCATCTTTAGAGCAGGAGCTCTGGGTTCAGGCAGGCTTTGATTTCCCCTTCCTTCCTCCACTCCTACGCAGTCCTCTAAAAGCAAGTGAATATCCAGCTTACCTAGACTACAGCCAGTTTCTGCAGCTCTCCTTTTGCAGAAGTTTAGCTTTTTACCTTTTTCTATGGCTTTTTCATAAGGAGAAGTAAAAAATCTGAAGCAGAATAAATGAAAATTAGGAGATGTCATTTGGATGGTGGCCTCATTAAATCAGTCCTTGCCTTTTCACTTGGGAAGCTGGTTTAGTAATGATCTCTAACATCCACAGAGCCTGTCTTCACAGATGGTTGCAAGCACTTCAAAGGCAGGTACACAACCTGCACCAAAACCCACTCTGCTCATTACAGCTGTTCCCAGGACTCTAGGCAAGAAGTGGCACATTATCCACCACTTCAATCTACACAGCACAAAAAGGCATGAAAGCTCAGTAGAAGGTCCCTGTTCTTCAGCAGCTAACAAACCACAGTCTTTCTCATTTTTCCTTCAGTGTGATGATGTGAAGGCTGAAAACTTCGATGTGCAGCTCAGACAAGTGACCTATCTCATGCTTTGCTTTGAAAGCCAAGTACACCTTTGCAAACAAGAATTTAACAACAAGCTCCTATCATTAATGTCAAATACACTTTTTTTTTTAAGTGAAGGAGAGAAGCATGAGAATGAAGGAGCAAAAAGCAGATGAATTGCAATTAGCATTTTAGATTTGTACATCCAAATCAGGATCCAGGATAAATCAGGGAGACAGACAAAGCATTTTGAGGGAACACCTAAGTCCACATCTGGGATCAAGGTGGTCTCATTGTGAGAGCAGGACAAAAGACTGCTCATGGTATACAGTAGACATGAATGCAGCAGTTTGTAGTAAAGGTTGCTAAATGTGACTAAAACTGTACAGATCAGAACAAAGACAAATTCAAATTACTAAGAAAGAAACTCTGGACACTCAAGCATGAATCCCCAGGGCAAGGCAGCAACTCAGGTTACCCCACACCCAGCTAGCCAGGAACACCCAAAATAAGCCAGCAACAAACATTGGTAAGACCCCATGGAGCACAAAGAGCAGGAAACATCTCATTTCAGGGCACAGGCACAAACCCAAAGCCCCACAGCAGCTGTCACATAACAAAGAGTAGAGGAAGGAGCCACTTGCTTGCATTTCCATTTCAGGACTGTCTCCCTCCGGCAGCGTCCGTGCCTCCAGTTCTGAGATACCTTCACCCTTTCCTTCACTGGAATGCCAGGAGCTCTGCAGATAGAGGAGGAGAGACAAGATTAGCAACCAGGACTGATGCCTTCTGGATAACAAATGCATTCAAGATGGCCACAGGTAAGCTGTCACCCTGGTTCCACAATGGTGAACTGACACACACTGATGGTGCAGTGCCACACTACAGTGAGGACATTTGTGAGAGCCGACAAGAAAGGAACACTGACAACAGTGAGGTATTACCAGCAAAGAAAGCCACCTCTGATGATCACAAACCTGAAATATGATCAAGACCTGACCAAGTATACTGAATGCAGCACAGGTTCAGACAAAATATAATCCAAACGAGATGACACGAAGAAATCTCCAGAAGAACCAGAGATTTGGGATATCACCCTTTTAATAGAGATTGACAAGAGCCATTTAAGACAAGGACAACACCAGATGGAGGAAACACCAGTCAGGAGAACACTGAAACAAGAAGCCAAAGAGTGTCTATCCAGAAGGACTAGTAAAGAAACTGTTCCAGAGTCTCACCTGTCTGACAATCCCATAACCACATACAATAATCAGAAATAAAGATGAGTCCAAGCAAAAGACAAAATACATTCATGTGTATCAACAATCCAATGTACACACACCCTAAGAAATCTATCCTTTGCAGCAGCTCACCAAAGGATAGAGAATTCCAGCATATCGCTGGAAAATTCTCTCTTTACAGTCAGACAAAGCTACTAAAAGAGAAACTATTGCTGGGCTACAAATCAAAGTTATTGGAATGAGCTGAGACAAACCAAGATCAATACTCTTCAAGATGTGACAAAAAGTAGGTACCACAGAGACCTGGGACCAAGGTCTCCTTAGAGTCTACATTAATATACCCAGCTCAAGCAGCTGTTCAACACCTGTTTTGTTTTCATGATCCAGAGTTGATTAAAGACATGGGAAATGGCAACTTTAGCTCCCATCTTTCTCCTATCATAAATTTAATTATTCAAAACCCTTACTGGAGCTGCTTAAATAGAAAAGATCAGAACACTACAAACAAGAAGAAACTCTAGAAATTATCCTTTGTAACTAGGGGTTACACTTACTAGACTACAAGAGTTTATCCCACATTCATCTGTTTCTCAACAGCCAACACAGCGAGATTCATAGGGAGAAGGGAAGATCCTTGAGAGATGGGAACTGGTGCCTCATCAGAATCAGTTTCTTCCTCCCATCTCTACAGCCCCTCCAATCCACTTCCCAAAAGTAGCATTTTTGGTTACTCTGTCATTTTTAAAACAAAGATTAGCTCCCTGTAAATAAACACCTCCTGCGTTAATGGGTGTAGGAATCTCTAACCTGGCCCTGGGGTCTGGCCAGATTCTTATTTTCCCAGCCTTCCTTCCATAGCCTCAGGCTCCTTTTTTTCTGCTCACCCTTCCCTCCTCTTTTCTATGCTTTCCGGCACTTAGTCACCATTATAATTTGACTGCATTCCTGGGCATGTGACCCATTTTAAACAAAAACAGAAACCACACACAGAAAAGCTTTTCATCCTCTAGAAAGCTTTGCAACTTTACGTTTATGATCAGTAGAGCCACACCAATTAAAATTGAATTTAGAAAGCTACAGGCTCTTTATTTTTCATTGCCATTTAAAAACAAACAAACAAAACCAAAATAGAGTTAGACTAGGCTGCAAGAAGAGGAATTCCTCTTTTAAAGGGAGCACTTGCAAGAGCTCATGAGGCCAGATAGTGTCTGAGATGAGGAATGCACAGTACCAAAAAGTCAGGTCAGACCCACTCTCATCATGGCTTATTACTCTCCCAGACAGAGTCCAGGCTCTCCGCCTACATGCAATTCCATTCCTTACTCCAAAACACTTCTCCTCCCTACACTCAGCCCTCAGTTAAGCTCTCCCCACATACAGATTTCAAGTCACCAGCATGCACAGTGATGGAAAACACACTCATGCCACATCCCCCTCCCAACACGTGCTGGCCCAACCAGACATTCTGAGCTCAATGCATAAACCCTACTAAGACTAGATGTAATTTCCAAGGCTCTGAAGAAGGTGACTCCAAGGTCAAAAAAGCAGCTTCCATCTTGGCTGCTCCCTCCTCCAAAGGGACCTGCTGGTCCCTTTTCTAGCAGGCCTTGACCCTCCTACTGCTGAATATGAAAGTTCTGAAGAGTCACGTGTTGGCTCAGCCCAGAGCCCCAGTTCACTATTGCAGTTACTTTTGAAATAGACACCTCGTTCTTTCCCACATATCAACAGTTTCTGTCTGGAGGGGATGAGGGTTGGGTGGGGAGACTATATGGGGGAGGTCTGATGGGATTTGGGAGGGGGTGGTCATGGTGGTGTTTCGGGTTTTTTTGTTTTATTCTTAATAGATATATATTCATCCAGCCTTCCTCCTCCATATAGCAACTCTGGATCCAGCTAATTTAAACATGTCTTAAAAGTATCCTGCTTTTACATCCCAGACATTTTATTTATTCAAAATAGATGCAAGAAAAGGGACAGATGATATGGAAAAAAATGATGTAGAAATTGGACTGATACATCCCTCCCTTTTGGCAATTATGGGGCAGCAAATGCTGAAGTGCAGTGTTGGTCAGAGACATTTGATCCCTCACACCAGAAGTTAAATCAAGCCCAGCTATGGAATCAACTGCTGAGATACAATTTGATCACTTGATTTGCTTTCTCAATAGCATCCCTCCAGAGCAATTCCCAGAATGCATCAAAAAATGTGATGAGTATCACTGCAATGCCTGAGAACAATTCCCATATCTTACTAAGTTAAAAACATCATCACCATATAAGCTTAACAATTTGATAAAAAATTCCTTTTCTCCCCTACAAGAGCCTACTTTGTTTCAATCACGATCAACACACTTTCTACACTTGCAAACTTTTAACAATTTTTCCATGATGACTAAGGCAATCAACAGACATCACACACTTGCACCAAGTGGTTGACTTAACTAGGTACCTCTTACTTCAGCAGCTGTGTTGAACATCCAAAGATTCAGGAGACTAAACCTCCATATGAAGTCAAATGCTGCATAAAATGCTATGGAGAGAACACTATCTACTGGCCAATGAATACCTTGATCTTTCTTAGTATACAATCCAGAAAAATACTAAGGCACAGGTTTAAAATTCAGCACATGCTTAACTACTCTGTGAAATCAAGATCTTGGCTTTTGTGTTCCCAGAGAAGGCACCCAACAGTGAACTTCAAGACTGCTGAAGGCTGACTTACTGAGGAAGGACTGCTACTTTTAATAGTACCTACACAGACCTTCATCAGAAAGCAGCTGAGGTACAGTCCAGCATCCTAGAAGGATGACAGGAAACACAGGATGAAGGAATGAGTGAAGACTGATTATGAAAACACAAATTCAAGCAAAATGTTCTTAAAGCCCTTTACAGTGCATCATCTTAGACCTCTGCTAGGGCATCACAATTATCAATATTTGATAAAGTTACATTACTCAGGACATACAATGCTGTCTTTGTTATTATCTAATTACCACCAAAAAGCACTCTATCAGGATCCCAAATCACAGTGCAATACATGACCTGAGCCAATGCATGTTTCCAATTGCATGCACTCCTGATGGAGGCTCCCTTTTCAAAGACTTGGTTATACTAAGAAAGAGAAGGTGAACATTTCTTACAGCCTGAGAGGGAGCTCCAGGACAAAAATCATCCCAAGCAACCCATTATAAAGGATTTTTCATTTCCCCCTTCCTACCTCTCCCCACTCTACAAAAAAAAGCTAAAAGTATTTTGCTCAAATTATGAATTTCCTCTCTTTCTTGGCAGAGTTACCAAAAGAAATGTAATATTCCTTCTGGAGCCCACTTCCCAGCTGCTGAAGTAAGAGACTGGAACTGTCCCCACACAGCACCACCGACCCAGGTGACCTCAGGTACCAAGGCAGTTGCTGGCCTGAGCCCCAAAAGAAAACAGTGAAGGAATCACCTCCTAAAGCTTCACCTCCAACATATCTTGGAGGTGAATGATTGCCTTCAATGATCCCCTCCCCATCCAAAGTCCTTTTCCACCAGAAATGGTATTTCTGCAACAGCAAGAGCTTCTGTGCTGCGCTGCATCCCAGGGAGATTTCTGCTGGCTGTCTACAATTTCAGCATGTGCCAAAACAGTGGTGCCTGCAACAACATAGGCCATGTTACAGAAGATAACACCAACATGTCATGCTGTGTATTTTCCCAGCTGCATGGGGCACCCTAACCCACCAAAGTCCTTCATGTTTTGCTACATCTTAAGTACTGAAGAGCTCATCTGGAAATGCAAGTCTGCAGAGACCTGCTGGGACTGAATTTCTTGTGTGGACAAAAACTGCTGTCTGCATAAAAGCTGTCACCAGCCTGCCTGAGGCCTGACTGGAAGGGTCATAGAGAGAACAAACAGGTCACAGTGGCTAAGCCCCACTATCAACCTTGGCCCTGTGGCAAGGCTGGCTAACACAATGACCAACTGCACTTATTTGTGTAGTCAGAACACACCTGTTGAGTGGCAGGGCCTCGGTGCAGCTACAAGTCACGGGCCACCAACAGCCAGCCGAGAGGGAAAAGCTATTTATGTCAGGAGCCCCTGTTACTGTCCTCAACAAGTCGGCTGGCTTTCTAAATGTCTCTTCCAGGACAAAAATTCCAACTGAATTCTTTTAGCACATGACCCTTACTTAGCTTACTGCCATGTTCAGCCTGTCCCCTACGCTCCCCTCTCCCTACGGGACCCGGGTTCGAATAACTCCGAGATGGAAAAGAGCTCTGCCGACTGTTCCTCACTGTTCCTTGCTTCCTCTGCTGTGTCTGTGCCATCTCAGATGTTACCAGGCTGCCAACTGCTCCACCAAACAGCTCTTGTGACAAAGTCACCTCATGAAGAAGGCAGAGGCTGTCATAATACCCAGAGGGGCAAACAAATTTCTGTGCACACAGCAAGGACACACACTTCCACAAAGGCTTCCCGAAAACTCACCACCACCAAGACTGAGCCAGCCACTCTGCCACCAGATGCCCTCTCCCTTACAAGTGACTGCAATGGGATGTTGGCTAGAAACTCCTGTCAGGATTCGGACCCTCTTGGAGAGTTTCATAGGCTTCTTGGAGACAAAATCTGGGCTTCTTCTAAAAATGCACTGCCCTGGAGAGATTATGAGAAAACCTGAAGCTGCTGAAGAAGTGTGAAATGTATTCTGATTTGTAAGAGTAGATTGTCAGGGAAGTACTTGGATAGAATGAAATAACCCATACCTAGTTCAACAGGGGTAACAGCAACAAACAAAGCACACATATTTTAATCCCTGTACTACATAAAATTCTTCTTTCTCTTTGTACTAGCAAAGATCTTAAGGGAAGGGTAGGCAGGCCTCAAAGAACTCTTACACACAACTTCACATTCCCAGAAAAAGCAGTAGTTTCAAGGTTGTGAAGCTGCCCTGGCAGATCTGTCCTGCTCAGCACTAACAGTTTAAGGCAGAGTAAGAACAAATGTAACAACAGGTTTATGAAAACCACGGACTTTTCCAGCACAAAACAAGAGCTGCATTCCCTCATCCAAGACATTTTTGTTACTGCAATATCCTCCCCAGAGTATTCCCCTCTGCATCATCTGCACCAGTTCATTGCCTTCTTCATTTCTGTCCTAAAAGTAATGAAAACTTTGTTTTTAAAACAAGTTCAAAAGATGAAGGAAACTGAAGCAGCTTTACAACATTCACACTCCCTCCCCCTCCAGTGGTGAAGGCTGAGGTCTCCTATGATTGCTGCAGTTTGCATTTGGATTTGACTTGCACAGATTGGCCATTTCCTGCTCCTGTAGGTACATACATTTTTCCAAGATCTGGAGAAAACACAGCTTTTATTAACTCACCAAAATGCTTACACAAGCTCTTAAATACTCATAGATGATAAATCTGTCCATTAATGAATCTGCTTCTCTGAACTGGAGAATACACCATGATCCTAGTGGGCAAGGCAGAACAGGAGACAGGGAAAGAGAAAACATGCAGTGGAACACTTCTATATTTTGATGTCTATTAATACATCACAAAGAACAAATTGTCAAACTATTTAGGTTCCAACTTTTAACCTGCCCTCTAAAATTCCTTTGTAACAAAGAGGAAATAAGTTTAGCCCAGCTGCAACTTTACTCCTTTCTTCCATGCCTTAAATAAAGAATCACCTTACAATGAGCTCTTTGCCTCTCCGATTTCTGCAGTCCAAGGTGGTCCAGCAAGCAGGCCCTGGATAAAGGCTTAAAGCACCCTCTGCTATTCCTGGCTCTGACACTGACCTGC
Organism: Zonotrichia leucophrys gambelii; assembly: GCF_028769735.1. Lineage (NCBI taxonomy): Eukaryota > Metazoa > Chordata > Aves > Passeriformes > Passerellidae > Zonotrichia > Zonotrichia leucophrys. The sequence continues at coordinate 13,401,814 of NC_088176.1, forward strand.
TGCACAGAGGGCAGCTTGCTTGACATCTCCCTGCCTCTCCTTCCCCTCCAGCCCCTGTTTACCCTGGCTATTTAGACAGCAAGCTCATCAGGGCAGACTGCTCTTGCTGGGCCTGTACAACAGCTGGCAAAACAGACACAGACTACAGAACACAACTGTAATATCACTATATCACCAAAACCCCCAAAGGCTTTGTGCTATTACTCAGCTACAGTTTAGCTGCAGAAAGTGTTGTGAAGCCTTAACTTTTCTGTGAAATGCTGCCACGCATTTTTGAAACAAAAAATTCTCCTTTCACCTCACATCATGAAGGCGTGGCTCAACTTTTACTTCAGCTGCTCCTGTGGACTGAGTAAAGCAAAAATCTTAGCATAAGGACTCTCTTTTTTACCATCCTCATGACAAGGTCTTGTAACAGGACAAGTCTATACATAAAATTAACTTATTTATACAGAAAAAGTGACAACATGATCTGGAGAGACTCACAGTTCAGATGCCAAGAAGCACATCATGTAAAGCCACTCTGTACTTCCATAATAGTGACACAATATTCTATTGGATATTTGGTTACTGCTGATTCAACGCAGAAATGGCACATTTTGAACACTGAGAATGTGCTTCAAGAACTCTTCCAGCTCAGCCCCAACCATCCCTAACATAGAGGGACCCAGGTGGACGTGAACCTTGTGGTTTCCCTACGCCAAAGGAAGGAAGTGTACAGATACATCCCTCAAAGCAAACTTCTTTCTTCTCCTACAAGTGCACAATTGAATCCACGCTGTAAACACTTAACTTGGCTTACATCTGAGGCTCCCATTTGGCTGAATCTACCAGAAAGTGAAAACATTAGAGATTGTCAATATTGCGAATATGCCTTGCAATGTAACAGCTAGTGTCTGGGCTTAACTCCACACCTTCCTTTGACACCATTACCAACTTAATTCAATATCATTTAAGCACAAGCATGTGTCCAGAGATAACCACAGCTGGCAATTTTTAAAAGTATGTAGCCAGGATGACAATTTAAAAAATTAAGAATTAAGTAATTTTGTTTTTACACATACCACTACTTTTCTTTTCCATGCTGCTAACAACTAGGAGTTTGCAACCAGCTTCTTATCAATCTTACCTCTTCCCTATTTTGGCAGAAAGAAGTTTTTTATAAGCAAGCTGACTGTTCAAACAGTTTTTTCACTTACAAGATAAAGCTTGTTACTTCTGATCCTTGTTGTGACAATTATCTGGAGATACACCCAACAGAAAAAGCATTTTAAAGAAAGAGTGTCATTTTCAAGTTAATCACCTTTTTAAAAATGGGAAAGTGGAGGCAGGAGTTAAGTTTCACAGCTATCTCCTTTAGGCTCAAATTTATTGCTATTTACACAGCATTAACAGATGGCTTATCAAAAGCCACTTAACAGCAGAAATGATCAAATTATTCTGAGATGGATTTTTGTCTTAAACTGTAAATACTCCCTAGACTAGTTTTTAACTTATGCCAGCCTCCCAGGGACCATCAGTTTAAGATCTAATGTGAGAACAATGCATGTTATTTCATTAAGTATATTAACCATAAACGGTTCCAGCCTTTGCTTTCTCAACTGCACACAGCATTGCACAAAAGCCACTCAAAAGAAAAAACTAGTGTTCACCTCATGCAACATTAGCCAGAACATGCAATAGAAGCTTCAGCTCCTGAGTGAGTCAAAGCCAAGTTTGACAAACTCAAGAGTTATTCCATATCACTAAGAAAGCACAGTCATCAAGAAGGTCCAGCTATCCAACATCTTCATCACTGTTCTATTTTCACAGTAATATTTTAGCCTGAATACCTACTCAGCTCAAATTTAACCTTCAACGAGCAATATGCCAGGTTCCTACTTCAAATTGCTGTTAAGAAGGACAGTGTGCCCAGAAGCTTGCCTAAACTCCCTCCCCAACTCGTACTGATTATTCAAATAAAGCACAGTATCTCTCTGCAAATCTCACTCCCTCAGCTGCACGAGCAGCAATCTGGGAGATGGCTCTTGATCTTGGAGACATGCACAAGGAGCAAGTGCTACAGAGGAGACCTGGCTAGTTAAAGTCCTTGAGCTGCCACAGAGACTGTTAAACTCTTCTTCAGCTAAGTACAAATTTTACAGCTGTACAACTCAACACATGCAGCCATACTGGTTCTTCTAGAGATGTTCAGATACCCAGACCTCCTGGTTCTACAGTATGCCCTTGCTTTGTACCTGTTGCCAAACTCTGTATCCTACTGGAGTAAAGCCCCTGCAACTGCCCCCAGATGCTGGATCTCCACCCAGGGAAAACAAGTGTTTGTTTTCCAGGTATTCTCCACAGGATTTGGTACACTATTTCAAGGAACTGGAGACACTGAGACTTCTATGAAGTTAAAAGTAATTAAAGGAATCATCCTCCAGATATACCTCAAGGTTTCTTCACAACCACTTGTAATGTAACTTAGTGTGTTACCTATGATTGAACTCCCCAGGACCCTGAAGTGCTGACCAATGCTAAAAGCAGCTCTCAGTACTTGAGTTGTTTGAGGAAAACTTGAAAATAGGACACAGCACAAAAGTACATCCCAGAATTACTAAAAAAAAAACAAAAAAACTGTTCACAGCAAATCTAACAGCACTGAAATCCCTGAGTTCAAAACTCAAGCAGCCTTCCCTTCTCTGAAACCTTCTGACCTAGCAAACCTCTTCTGTAGCTGTTTATAGAAATGCATTCCTCTGCAGGGGGAAGTGGTGGTCCTTACACACACTGCACCTGCTCTGCTGTACACCTGATCCCTCCTGCAACTGAAGGAGCCGAGTATCACCTTATTCTTAATGAAAAATACAGAACTTCATTTCCTCAGGAGACAAAACCATATATCACAGTAGACAAGAATCCAAAGCACAGCCATTCCACAGTGCTTTTTCCTCCTGACTTCCAAGGGAACTGTGCTGAACTTCCAACCTGTGAACACCGAGCAGGCTGAAGTGCTGGCCTGAAAACCCAACACAAGGATTTTCAGCACCAGCAAAGTTCTGCTCCTGCCAGCAGAAACCATAATTGTTTCTCTAAGGTCTATGCATTGATGAGACAGCAACATCAGACAGCAAAACAAGGGTCAAAACTCGCCATCCCTTCTTTTGAGTCATGTCAGCATAGTGTTTATGGAAACAACACTGAGTCACTGAATGACAAACAATGTCCATGCTGGCAGCTACAGAGAAGCCATAGGAAGAGATTTGTAGAGCCTAAAAAGACAAACTTCTCTTAGGATCCTTAAATGAGGAAGAAAGGGCCACTTTGTGAAGTTGCCTCCAAGTGGCATTTGGCACACAGCCAAATTTGAGAGAAGAAAGGCAAACTCTGGATCATCACCAACCATGGCCAAGGCCCAAGCCCCAGAGGCACTTCATTTAAGAAGATGACGGGGTCATACACACTGCAAAGCCTAGAGGGCTTGACCTTATTCCTAATCTGTGTTGCTCTGTTGAACTGGGGAAAAAGAAAGACTCCAGGAAAAAAAACCTCAAATAATTCCTACTCACAAAACTTTAAAACTTAGAAGCCATGAAAAGTCCAGGAGTCACTTTCTCTGTGCCAGCCATCACCATTTATACCAGCAAGCTGCTCTGTGAGAACCTAAGACGTGTGTTTCACTAAGCCCACTCTCCAGCCTTTCCCCAGGATGCTGTCCCAGACCTTGCTCCCTTGCAGCTTCTCTGAGGTGTTTTCAAGACCATGGCAGGGATCACTGCTCAGAAGTGGGGAGGGTGTGTGGGCCTACGGGATCCATGCCAGCTGCACACAGCAGCTCCATCCATCTCCTTGTGCTTCAACCTCCCCCAGCCTGAAGCCCCCAAGCCTCAGTGTTTGGAGGGGTCTGTGGAATGAGAAGATCACAAAATCACAGAATTATTAAGGTTGTAAAAGACTTCTGAATATAATCCAGTCCAGCCTCCCTGCCAAGGCAGTGTGACCTAGAGCAGGTTACATGAGTCCAGGTAGGTTTTGAATGTCTCCAGAGGGACATTCCATGCCCTCCATCAGCAGCCCATTCCAGTGCTTTGTTGCCCTCAGCATAACGTTCTTCCCAATGCGGAGGTGAAACTTCGTTTTAGTTTATGGACATTGCTATTCATCCTGCTGCTGGCACCTGCCTTTGAGATACTTCTATGCATTGATGAGATCCTTCTCTGTCATCTCCAGACTCCCACAGTCTCTCCCCACAGGGGAGACGTTCCAGACCCCTTATCATTCTTCATGGCCCCCGCTGGACCCTCAGCCATAGCTCCCTGTCTTGTATGGAGGAGGCCAGAACTGGACAGAGATCTCCAGACGTGGAGAGGGCCTCACGCTCCAGCGCTCCCGCTGGGCCTGACACTGAGATACGCCGCGAAGTCCCCGCCATCGTCGCGGGGACAAGAGGCGCCTCCCCCAACCCCTCCGGGCAGCGCCGGGGCCGGGCCCCGCCACCCTGGTGCGCGCCATCGGCCGCTCCCTCCCAGGGAGGCCCTTCCCGTGCCCTCGCCGCCCCTCCTGGCGCAGGGAAAGGGCGGCGCAACCGCGCTCCGGGAATGGCCCCGCGTCCCCCGCCCCTCGCGGCCCAGCAGCGGCTACGCCAGGAGCGCAGCGCGGCCCTGGCAACCGGCTGGGCCGCGGCATCCCCGGCCTTTCCGGGCCGCCGCCGCCGCCGCCCCCCGCCTTCCGCCGGGAAGGCCGCGCTTACAGATCGGTGCCGAGCTGGGTGAAGCCGGAGTTGAGGCAGCCGCGGGCTATGCGCCTCCAGAGGACATCGCGGCTGCTGAGGAAGCGCAGGCGGCGGCAGACCTGGGCCAGGCGGCCCAAGGCCTGCGCGTCCAGGTAGGAGCAGATGAGGAGCAGCAGCTCCTCAGGTAAGGCCCAGAGCGGGGAGGGGGGGGAGGCGGCCCGGGATCCCCCCTCTTCCTGGGGGGATCGGGGGCTGCCCTTCCTCCCCATGGAGCAGCAGCTCCCGCCCCTCCTCCCCGGGAGCCGGAGCTGCTGCTGCCCGGGGGAGGCCCAGCCATGGACGGGGCAGCCGCTCCCCAGTCACATGGGGCAGAAGCCGCTGCCTGTCACTGCCCCCTCCGGGGGAGGAGGCGGCTGCGGGACCGGAGGGGCACGGGCCGCCGAGCCCACCCTCGTTAGCGGATTAATTCATTAACGGGAGCCGCTGGGACTCCCCCTGTGCCAATCGCCCTCCCCCACACCCCCTCGCCACGCCACGACCGGCTCACGGGTCTGTATCTTCCTATTTGCGCTTAGCAGCGTCACCTGATCCGAGTATTCATTAATAACGTCAACAATTACGGTGGGGATGGCGATCCCAGGTAACCAGAACATCTGCCTGACCACCTGGAGCAACACCAGCTAGGTACTGCACTCCTGCAAAAGAAGGTGAACAGCAAGGTGATTTAATGCTCATTAATTATCCTTGACCAGGGTCAGGAGCACCTGTCACCCACGAAGTGACGGCAGGGGTCATCTGGTGCTGCACAGCAGTTTTCAACACTCCCAGATTCCTGTGACACATAAAAGAAAGGGTCTTCCCCACATAAGTGCAGGCCTTGCTACAATGGATTTAGGGCTGGCTTTTCACCAGCACCCTTCCTTGCAGTGCATTCCCCCCTCCCTCCAGGGCTCCACAGAGTGGGTGGGGTCTGAAAAGTGCTCACAGTTCACACGTGTGTGTACACATACACAAGCACACCACCTCGAAAGAGCAGTTCATAATAACTGAGTCATTGTTGCCATCCACAGGAGCCTGGAGTACTGACAACGCAGGATTCTGGTCCAAAATGGCAAAGTAGCTCTCCACCGACAGTGGAGCAGGAAAATATGAGTCTAGTGTTGTGTTATTCTTTCTTACAGTACTTTCCACTCTACAGAACCTGAAATGCTGGGGAAATTTCTTCCTCAGAATAAAAAAAAATAGATAAATTATAAGAAGTTCATCATCTGTCTAGAATGCTTTGAACAGGTATCACTTACCACCACAATCAACATCTCATTTTGCAGGGTGGAGTAGGATAATAAATTTTAGCATATAATGAGGTTACCATAGTATACAGGCTACTTGACAGTACTTGCATCCTATTCCAGAAAGTCATCTTGTCTGTCTAATCTGAAGCTCCCAAATACTCCTATGAGTAAATCAACAGGTCTGGAAGCCTCGTATTTTAGAGGTTCAAAATTGCTGGATAAGGAACTCTCTGGTCCATTTACACTGAGTTTTAATATACCCTGGAAGTCAAGGAAGTTTCAGAAGGCAGCAAATTTTTTTATCAGCATTTTTAAGGAGTGATGTCTGAAGTAATTAAAAATTTCTCAACCTGAGTTTGAGCTCAGGTGAAATAACAGCACATCTAATACAGGACTTAAGTAGCCAGCTGAAAGGGAGGTAATACAACAAATTTTGCTTAAGATTATGGAAACTTTGTGTGAATGCAGTTTTATGTCAATTTCATATCTTTCTTATGATATGAAACTGGGTTCTTTTTGTAACAGACTGCAATATTTTCTGAAACATTAAAATTATTAAAAGCTGAGTGACTTCTCTGTCTGAAATTGTTATTGTAAAGACATACTTATTATCAAGTTGGTCTTTCTCTAGCAGGATCCCACAGAAACTGTTTATGCACCCCACACCATTTAATATATTTACTAAGATAATATTTACTAATCTGAAAAAAATCTGAAATCCTTCTTAGCAAAGCTTTGTAGGAGGCACAAAGCATGGAACAAGAGGCGAAGGATGCTTATGGCTGCACAGCCCTAAGTTTAGGCATAATCACATCATATGTATTTCAATCAAGCCAAATGTAAAGTCTCACATCTAGGAACAAAGAATGTAGGTCACACTGAAAGGATGTAACTCTATCCTGCAAAGCTGCAATTCCGTAAAGACTTCATTAAGATGAATAATCAGCTGAACGTGAGCTCCTTCTGCTGTGCTGTGACCAAAGGGCTAGTGCTGTCCTGGGAAAAAAACAAGAGCTCAGAGTTCTTTTACCTCTGGTTTTGACTCTGTTGTGACTGTTTGGGAAATAATTTGTCCAGACAACACTTCAAGAAGGATGTTTAAAAACTAGAGAGGTTTCAAAGAACAGTAGTAAAAAATGATTACAGGACTGTCAAACATGTTTTGTAGTAAGACCTAAAGAGCTCAATCTATTTTAGCTTTCTAAAGAGAAGGTTAAGGTGTGAGGTGATCATACCTTATGAGCATTGAAACAGGAAGAAAAATCTGGATCTTCCATTTAACAGACAAAGAGATAAGATCTCTTGACAGAAGGTGATGGGAAACAAATTTGTGAATGAGGTGTGCTTTTGTAGTGAATAAAATCAACTGCTGAAACAGCTTACCAAGATTTATGGTAGATTCACCATTACTGGATTTATAAAAAACAATACCAGTTGGGTTTGGTTTCAGGTTTTCTTCGTTAGAGAGAGGGAGAGGCTTGACCAGAACTGCTAAAACTTCACCAGGAATTGACCAGGAGAGTCCTAACTCAGGAGATCAGACCAAGACAGGCCAAGGGGACTCTTCTGGCCTGAGGCTCTCTTACTCTGCAGAGGCAGCATGTGCAGAGTGCATGTTTCCCTGCACTGTGTGGCACCCAAATCCCAGTGGACAGTCTCCAGCCTCTGGCTGTGCTGCTTTACCAAGGAAGACTGCTTGGTGCAGACCAAAGGAGCCTGGGTGCAAAGTACATGCTCAGCCTGACCCTCTGGGATACCAGGTCCAAGGTATGGACAAGTGCATGTGAAGAAGAGGGGCCTTAGTGCCTTCCAGTTTGTAACACAAGGTATAAACAACTGTGAAATACTTGATTAGGATGAAAGGTGCTTACACCCAGTAATCTTGGAGAAGGTCAACTATGCTCCAAGCAGGGGATACAGAGCAGTATGAAGAAAAAAATTACATTCCTCTTAAATATGGCATTGTTTTCAAGTATGGGCAATTGTCTTACAACCCAGTAACAATACTTATTTTTTGCCCAAAATACAGATGTCATCCATTACTTTCTCTGGGTTCTCTTTTAAGAGAAATATACCAGCAACTGCATACCCTTGCACACACTTTCTCAGGCATGGTTTTGGATACTGCAGAGCTGTCACAAAGCTGTGCATTGCAGACCGAGAGCCCCATAGCCTTACTCTTTGCATTAATGCCAAAGTAGGTGCTTATGTAGGTGTCTACAGGAGCAAGAACTAAGGAAGGTTCTGAACCATTCCTAAAACCGTATGTACAGCGTGATTATTTTGCACTGCATTGTTCACACTCCAATAAAGGACTTGAAGCAGGTGCTCAGTGCAGTGTAAGCATAATAATGTATCTTTCCCAAATCTTACAAAGATCCCAGTCCTTTTCATGGCTCATGACCAGTCTGAACCTCTGGAAGAGGGGGTAGGTTCTGTGCTGAAGTAGCAGACCATTCCAGTATCACGGCTTGTAAACTAAGAATCAGGGGGCTTAAATCTGCAAAGCCTTAACAGCATAAGTCAGTGAAATTCAGCTTGGAGAAACACCATTTGAATACCTGCCTGTCATTTTTTTTTTCTGTCTTCAAGGGGTTTTATTATTTGCAGTGCCCTCAAATACACCTTTCCACCTAAAGACACATTCATGTGGACAGCTCTTTGTTTTGTTTTTCCTTCTAACCAATGCTTTTGTGTATTTCTGAAACTTAAGACACCTCCTCTGCTACTACAGTACTTATCTGTAACACCATCGCTTTGAGGGATTAAAGCAGGTTACTTGTTACACACTTAGATCAAGAGTTATCTGAGTAGAAAGTCTATCCCGTTAGGGTTGGCGGAATCTGTTTTTGATCTTGAGTTGTTTTGATTTTCTCTAAGAGCAAGTAACATGTTATTTTAACTTCTGAATAAGGTGTGCTACCTGACTGTGTCTCTTCTGTTTGGCAGAAAGGATTAGAAACCTCCACAGAACTTGCACTCTATTAAAGCAGAGTGCTCACCATTGAGAACCAAGGAGCTGAATTGTTTTCAGATTATATGTGTGTGTGTGTCTTTCCCACATCAAAGACTTTGATGGAAGCTGTTCACGCTATTGTCAGGAATGCAGGGATTGGCACAAAGGTGATTAGCAAAATTGCTTTTCTGTAGGAGAAGCACAAAAATTATCAAAGGATTAAAGAGGATAAAATTAAAAGGTTATGCTGAATTTGGGGGCAAATTTTCTGCTTTTAAATTTTCTCCCAAATTATACATATTGATTTGGTTTTACCTATAAAATATTTGCCAGAAGAAACCAGGATTTGAAGCTGTTTCTTATGGGTCCTGTTAAAGGGAGGTGAAAAAAATCTTCCCTTAAAAATATTCTCAATTGACCCTATTCCAAAACTCATCCACAAGAAGCTTTTGCTGAGTACTGTGGGCACACAGCTAGCAGCCGTCCCTACAGTGTTCTTAACAGCCACAGGACTGGGACCTTTAGTCATGATCATGCTGAAAATTATGATAACAAACAATTCAATAAATCAGTTTGTCATCAGTGATGCTGTTTGTTTACTTTTCTCACTACAATCTGCTGACAAAGATACTAAACTGAGGGGATCACTTTCATTATCCACTTGCTAGGCACATGCAATGCTTTTGTATTTTGATCAAGCAGCTGAGCTGCTTGAATGGTTTGGGAAAAAAGGCAATCAAAAGGGATTCTCAAATATTTTAGTGAATCAAAAGGAACAGAGCCTTCCAGAATCTTTCTTGCTTGGCAAAACTGCAGTGCAATTAAAAAAAATGTATCACCTCCCATAGCCAGCAGAAGTCTCTTATCTTACTGGTTCAGACTGTTTATTGTGCATTTTATTTTCAACAGTCCTCTATTATTAGCTAAGTACAAGCCATATACCTATTTCTTGTGTTTGCATTTTGAGTTTTGTTTGTTTGTTTTACTAACCTGTTCTTCCCAGGAAGTCACCCGGAATATTTTATCTGTTTTAAACCTCATTTATCAAAGTATTATCTAAAGCATCGGTTCAGAAAATGTTCATTTTAACTGTTTTCCCAACAATGACCTTCTTCCTCCCCCCCAGGCCACATCAAGTTGTCATTCACCAGACAGCTGTGGAATTTGGAATCATTCCTTTTAAACGCTTTACAATTCCAAATGGTAGATTTCTAATGGCACAATATGATTGCCACAAAGATCTTTAAATTTCCCAATCCTCCAGGCTTCAAAGGCTGGACCGTCCTTGATCTCCTGAAGGAATGCTTTTGAATCTTGTTCTTTTATAGGGGCTACCTATGAAGATATTTTAGGGGCTTTTTCCTTTCGTACTTAAAACCTGAGGAACTAAACATTCAAATACCTCTGGCATTTTTGGGAGTGAGATCAAGACATACAAAGTTGTTTCTAGGGATTCTCAGCTCAGTTTTTATTAATTCCACAGGTAGTTCCAAAACTTTTGGAGTATTTATAAAGCCATATAAATATCTTTGGTGTAGCAGTGACTGTGATACTGTTTTATCCTGTATTTTCCTTCCACCTCCATGACTACATTGTGCAGTTCCTCACCTGCCTTGAAAAGTCTGACAGTGCCCTGACTCATCCCATGTCCGTGGGTGCAGAGGGGTTCATTGCTCTTGGAGGATTCACTGCTGTCATATCACTTACAAGGTAATAATTTGTTTAAGGAAGGTGAGCAAACCTAATCCTACAAATGGTTTTGGGTCTGCCTTGACCAGGCAACCAAGACAGAGCCTAATTACCTGCAACAACTACAAATAAGCAAAAGTATTAGAGTCCTAGGCTCACGTCTCTCTTTTTCTACAGTCAGAGGAAACATTTCACTATTTGTCCTTTCTTTCACAGTAGGATTTCTCAGTCTGGAAGCTGACATTTTTTATTTCTTTCTGGTTAATTCTATTCCCTACTACTGAAACACAAAATTCATTAATTTGAATTGTGCAGCAACAGGAGTCTGGCTGGTGCTAGAAACAGCCTTTCTTTCTCTTCAGTTCAGCTTATGCCAACCCATAAGGCAGGTTTTACCCTCTCTCCTCTTACAAATGAAGCACACATTTATAAAAAAACCAAGGACAGTATCCCACTGTCCACACACAGTAGGTCCTAGTTCTGCAGCAGAGCACCACACTTGTGCACAGTCCTCCCACACAAATTTATGACAGATTTGGGGTCTTCAGCTGTACCCACCTTGGGGGAAGCACTGTCCTTTCTGTGCCCCTACAGTACCTCACACGACACGACCTCTGCTGTGACTGAGCCTCTCAGGTGTTGTTAGAAGGAGCAATTAATGCTTTGTCACTGCAGTAAGTGTATGTTTAGATACCCCGTGTTGGCAGTGCACGTGATTTTTAAATAGTCTGCAGCCTAACCTCAGGTTTTGTGACGACAATAACAAACTGCAGGAACCACTGATTGCTAACCCAGTTTATGGGTCAGGGAACAGGCCTTAGATCCTCATTTACACAGTTTCTTATGATCATGTAAGGCCTCACTCTCCAAGACTATTTTTATTTGTTTGTTTAGATCAGTTTAAAAAAAAATCCCAGGTCCCAAAATAGAGAATGTTTTCCTTTGGAACTGGAAGCAAACACACTTAATGGCTTTAACATCTGTTGGACAATGCGTGGTTGGGTGGTGGGCACCTCACACAGTTTTGTGACAAACACATGTGCATACAGCGTGTCAGATTATAAATCCAAGAATAAAGAGTCATTAAAACCTCCCTTCTCTAGCCCACCTGCCATGAAAATAGGCTTTTCACTCTATCTATTTAAACTGAAAATTGAGTATTCGGAAGAAAAATGCCGACATTCCAGGGATTCAAGTCAAAATCTCCCCCTCCAGTAAAGGAGGTCTGTCAATTCAACATAGATTGATCCATTGTCTGTCTCCCATCAGGACCCACAAGCCGCCCCATGCACATATGCTTCTATTCTAGCTTGAAACAGACCTCACAGTCCCAGGCCATCCCAGTAACATTTACATCTGCCATGGGCTTGATCTGAAACTGCACAATTCTCAAATACCTTTCTGGTTTGAGCATGGGGTGCAGTTTTTGGGTGCAGATTCCAGTGAGATTAGCTTGCCGCCCAGCAGAGCATGAGCCCCCTCAGCTCCACCATGAGTACAAACCTTCCTGCTCTTGGAAGGGAGAAAAGGAGAAAGAGATGCTTGCACACTGGATCAACTCTTACCAGAATTCACTTGACTGCCACGAGTGCTAAATTCTGTCCTATCCTTTTTCTTTTCCTCCAATTTGTAGTGGATTTACCACTGTTAGTATGCCTGAAGTGTTAGTAATAATCTATTGAAATGCATTTCAAGCACAAAACATCCAGACTGGGCAAGATGTCCATGCCCCTACAGAGGAGAAAAGGCTTCTGATTAACAGACATAGGTTGTGACTCTTGAAACTGAATTTACTAGTATGGTGAAGCCTGACAAATCACAGTGCTTCTAACAGATTAATCTCCTCACTTGTAATTGTGCTTGTTTATCTGTTTAGCCATCGTGAGCTTTTAACACACTATGAGCCTAATAACTGCATTAGTAATGCCAAGAAGAAAAAATCTTTCTAAGGCAGGTAAAGCCCACAGCACTTTTTCCTTTTTGGTTATGTTTTTTTCCATGCACATACAAATGTGCCTTTTCCTAGCATGAGTATCTGTACAAGGAGCCAGTGAAGCCACCTCCTTGCTTATTTTCTGTTGCCCCTCTGAAGTGTGGGGCCCATTTGCTGTGTGGATGCTCTGGCAGGTGTTTGGATGTGCAGGTGTGTGCACAGGCAAAGTCCTGAGAGCAAGCACAAAGATTCAAATATCAGGACCTTTCAGCCTGAACCTGACACTGCCACTTTAAAATCAGAGATGTGGACATCAAAGTTTTCCACTCCCCAGAAGGAAAGGACTATTTTACACGATGTCTCTCATCTCTCTGCCTTTCCTACAGCCTTCTCTCTCTCTCTCTCTCTCACATACACACTTTTTCTAATACCATCCCTCCCTCTCCACTTCAAACCATGGGAAAAACCTAGGAAAAGAAGCTTGCCGACTAAGGGACCGTTTCACTGCATTGTGTTTTCCAGCTAGACCTGAACAGACTGAAATCAATTCAGCTCTCTCTTGCTCGCTCTTTCCCTCCCTCTCCCATGTCTTTTTTTGTTTCTCTTAGATCGTGCTCTCTGCCTTAAGAAAGCCCGGTTTAGTTATATCCATCCCCATAGCAATCAAGTGACCAGTGTTTTTTTATTGCTTGTAAAAACACAGTATCTTTTTCATGGGAGTCAGGTTCTCCTTTGGTTTGAAATGCCCAGTGAGCAGTGGCAACAACCTGCAGAATCTTTGATCAATTCTCACATATCCATTTGAAGTATCTTTAGTAGACCCATCAAAAGAAAGGGGCTTGGTAATTAATATTTTAATAGAGTGTACCAGCCTCTCACTGTGTTATTGGCAGGAGGCCTGATTTAACAGGAGCACACAAATACCTCTGTCTGATCTGAATTGCTACGTGCTCTAAAAAAATATACGTTATTAAAGCTGAAGTCCAGCTGTTGCTATATTAATATCCTCTGTTTTTTATTTGCTCCTACCTTTTGGAAGGTTTCAGTTTTCATTCTGAAATTTTCCAGGCTTGCTCCCAATACTGAGGTTATAACTGCAGGGTAAGAACCAGAGGAGAATGCAAGAAGGTTCACTGGAAACTTGAACAGGTGAGATTCAGCACAGCAGAGCCAGCAGCCCAAAGAAGACAGAAGTGTCACTTAAATTTTGATTGTACAACCTGTTGACAAAAGGACAAAATTAAGATGTGTGTGCAAGTTGGCTCTTATGCCTTTCAATCTTTGGAACAGTTAAATCCACAGTGAGTATTCCCTTAACATATTTTTTTCTTTCCCAGAGTTGTCCAGGGTCTCAGGACCAGATGTGAGGGTGCTGTAAACAAGAGTTTTCACTAAGTTTAACAGAATTATGCTGCTTTATATTAAAACAGGGTGTCGCCTAAAGTAAACACAAAACTTATCCACCTATCCATAACTTCCATAATAAAGAAAACACAGCAGCCAAGACTAATCACAAAACAAATATCCAGTGAAAGCCAAACAACACAATTTCAAAACAGTTTAAGTAAGAAAAATGAAGGTGCTGTGAAGTTGCAGGTTATCACCAAGTGGATATCACACCCAGTGGCCCACAGCCCCAGTCCTGTAGGACATTCATAACAGTCTCCCAGGCAAACTGGGCTTGCAAAGTCCAGCCAGCAGGTAATGGCATGCCAAGGGCTTCTTCTCATGTAGCCCCCCTTGATCACAAAATGATGAGGTCCTGGTATGCTTTAATGGCAGCTAGATCAAAACCAGCGTTGCAGAAACGCGATCACCACTTACCAGGTGTTCAGTTCAAGTCAGCAGCCGGTCCCAGGGCAGGTACATCCCATTTGAGAACTGAATTGTCACTTTCTTTGCTACCTGCGGTTTCCAACTGGAGGCTGGAGCAACCACAAAAACAAGCACTAAAACCTGCCTTTCAGACTGACAAACTCAAAAGTCATTTGTCTGTCACTAGCTCTGAAAATCCTGCAGAGCACTGTTGGGTGCTCAAGACCACTGAGAACATTTTATTTAGGTGCCTAAATACTTTTTTCAGTATCTAGCTTCTGACTCCTAACACTACATGTTCTGTGTCTTGCCTACCTTCTGCACTGTTTTGCTGTGGTGTAAATTTTAATACTACAAATCCAAATTAATTCCCAAACAGTACTGCATATCCTCTATTTCCTCTATCACCTCAAATACACTGGTAGTAACAGTCTTGAAATGGCACCTACCAGAATTTGTAACCTGTATCCTAATTTTGCCTGCACCCAGAATGTGGCCTAGTTGTTTTCAGCTAGCTTTCCAGATCTTTATTCAGGAGAGCAGGTGATTAATTATGACCCTAGTTTTATGCTACACAGACTTTTAGGTAAAGGAATTGAAGATCTTAGCTATTCAGGTCAGCATCAATTCTATTTGGTTTACACATGTCAGTGTTATGTGTGTGTTTATAAATATTCTCTGTATTTAATAAACAATGTATTCTATAAATAGAGGTTACCTAGTATTTTTCTTAAAAATGAACATGCATAGGAGTACAACAGATTCTGTGCAAAATTGCAGAAAGGGGCAAGTAACACTGTACAACAAAGAAATCCTAGATGATAATAGATATTTGCCTTGAAGATAAAAAGAGGTGCATAAAGTTGTACTTTCTGCAAGGTATCTCCCGGTTTGAGTGCTTAATCATACAAACTCCTGGAAGCATTAGCAATGTTTTTTGGGTTTTGTTTCTCTTTAGAGAAAACGCTCTGATTAAAAAAAAATAAATAAAGAGAACTTAAACATGGGGCAAAGCTTTGGTGTGTTGTTATTGTATTTTCAGGAGCAGTTTCCCAAGAGCTCAGTCTTTTACATGCTGTGATTTCTTCTGACTGTTCTGACTTCTTATTTTATATAATACTGATTAAAATCTAAATACAATCTTTTCAAATACTTTTAGGTGCTGAAATTGCCTGGCATCTTTAGTTGCTCACTTCCAGGTCTGCTGAGCTTTTCTGGCTTGCAAATAATTGTAATGATTGTGTGTAAATGCCATCTCTTGGGACCCCTGTGACAGATACTGTAGGAATGCAGCTCCCTTGCAAGTAGCAGACAGGGATCTACTTCCCTGCCCATCTTAAAACATTCTTTGGGAGAAAATTCTTTCTCTACATCCAGAATCTCAATTATGTCCCCGAAAATCCTGAGAAGAGGGTTGAAAAACAGGGTACACACTTCAAGAAAAAAAAATATTGATGTTAACAAGGTAGTAGGGGAGAATAAAGACATTTTCCAGCTCACATGAACAGATGGACAAGAATAGCCTTCTGAGCAATTTGAACTTTGTACAGGAGCATAAAGACAGCAGATGAACATTGTATTAAAAAGGCAGAGGAGTAAACTACAGTGAGAAAGGAGAGAGATGATGTTGAGACATTTTCGGGGGGGCAGGGAGATGATTCGTTGGGCCAAGTGACCTTTTCCCATCCAGCAATTTCTTCTGTCCCAGTGCAGAATGACAATGGGAACCCAATGGCAGCGCAATCTGACATCCACGTCCATACTGAAAGAGATTCAACTCGACCGTGCTGCATTGCTGTGGCTATGGGATGCTGTGAAACAAGCCAGACCAAAGTTTCCAACTTGCCCTCTTTTCTGTTGTTGTTGTTATTGCTGTTTGTTTCCATTCACCCCCTTTTATTCTCCATTTTTTTCTGTCTTGACTCTGATGGGGGCTCTTTTTGTGCAAAACAAGCCCTTCTGATCTCTTTGAAAGGCCAGCTCTTGTCATTCTTCCAGATCATCATTGTATGACATGTTTTTATATCAGACTGACAAAGGAGCTATTTGATCAGGGGGTATGGTGTGTGATTGTAAGAAATTCAGCTAGCCGGTGGCAACCATTGTTCCCCAAAGCGGCTCCCTGACCCCATTCTATTCAAGGAAAAACTCCCTTGGAGTGGCCTCTATTCATTGAGTAACACCAGTCCGCAGTCTCACTCCAGGAGTATGCTCAATTCAGAGGTGTGTCACCGATATTGCCCATCAACCAGCCTTTAACTCTTTCATCAGCATTAGGTTTCCAACACAGCAGCTGTTATCATAGGATGAGGTGGGGAGGGGGGGTCGCGATGCATTCCAGTGAGCTGGAGCTCTCCTTATCTTGGAGAAATTTAACCTTCCTTTTAAAAGTTGCCTTGGAAAATATCTGCCTGCTGCTTTCTGTAAAGTGCAGCCTGAGTCATTTGCCTTCCCATCCCCATGTCCTAAAATGTCAGTTTGTTACTCAGCTTCTAAAACAGGAATCTCTGTGCTTGCTCAAGCTAATGAGGGGCTTTGCATTGATATTAATGCTTTTTGGATTTGGCCTAAAATTATCTGTGACCCTCCTGCTCCCCAATCACACAACCTTTTCTGTCCCAGATAATCTTGCACCCATGTGTGCATCCATGGTATCAGTGCAACTGCTGGCTGTAAAAAAGAACACAGAGCCAGGAATCTTCTGTCTCCCTGGGAACAATTTCATCTCACATTATCAGCAAAGAAAACTTAGGGCATCCTCATGAGCTCTGAGAAGGCACTTCACTAAAACTGCTCCTGCTTCCTTCAACTAAACTCTGTGCACTAACAGGGCCTCCAAGACCAAGGGAAAGCAGTGCAAAATCTCATGCTAGGTGAGGAAGCTTGGAAGGTTGTACAGCATTACCACACAGCCTGAATGGGATCGGAGTCAGGCACAAGGTGCCGAACAGCTGTGGATTTGGCACTACAGTGATTGATGGATTTGAACACTGTTGGGAGAGCTGTCCAGATAGATGACAGGATTAAGACTGGCCAGCCCAGTACAAGTGCAGGTACACAGGTTGCTGACTGCCTTGAAGAAGCCTCTGAAGTAAATTAAACTCAGTTCATCCATCGTAGTGTGGATCTGCTGCATCTGTTAATGGAAAATGTTCCATCCCTGTGCAGTGAGTCTGTCTGCTGGCTGCCGCAGGCCATCCATCTCTTGATGCTGCTGCAGTGTCCCAGGAGCAGAGCTCCTTGCAGGCCATCTTGGCTCACCATTCGCTTGCTTCCCTGGTTGAAAACACAGCCCTGCTTTCAGTATCACTGCTGGACCCCTACTCCTTCTGCTGCCTTTCCCCAGGAGGCAGAATCCTGCCCGGGGTTTGGTACCACCTTGATAGCAGCCATCTCCGGGATCGGGATCTGTTAATAAACTCGGGCTCCCTCTGCTGGGACAGAGCACAAAATACGGGAGGGGCTGGGGGGACGAGGAGGGGACTGTCTGTCTGTCTGTCCTGCAGGACAGGGTGATTTCACTGCTGGGCAGTTGGCTTTTTTGCCCCATGATATTTCAGTGGATGTCACAATGAACTCTGCATTTTTCTCCACGGGGTGATAAGGGTGGGATAAACAGCAATGCTTTGCACTGCAGCATCCTTCACTGCATGCTCCACAACCTCTGGGAAACTTGCATTAAACTCCCAGTGACCTGTGGAGTGAATTGGCACCAGCTCTGTTTCACACAGGGGCAGGAGGAGCTCAGGTGATCGGCCACTTGTTCCATGTGCTCAGCTGGAATGTGTGAGGCTCTCCCCTGCCCATTGAGACACATGTACTCCCAGTGCACAGCGCTGAATTTTACACCTCTGGGAACAGTCCTTTAAAATGCTTCTGTCACAGACCTGCTGTCTTCCACTGAAGCCTCCCCATCCCCTCAGATAACTGCAAAAGTTGCAGCAGACTGGGGAAACCTGCTCCTGCCCTCTCCCAAGAGCATGCTCTGCAGAGACCCATCTGTGTACACAAGAAAATGCTTCTTGGAGGCTGTGTGTGCTCAGCCACATCTACATCCCCACCAGCAGACACTTCCTGCTCCACGTGCACCATGCCAAGTGGTCACCCCATGAGTGAAAGCATGGGGGAAAGATTCAGGCGCAGCCTTACTAACCAAGCTATACCCAGTGTGCAGAAGTGTCCAGGCAAGAGTGAAACCTGCTAGGAAGGACAAGCAAACCCAGTTCTTGAGCAGAACAGATAAAGCTGCAGAGGAGACACTTCAGGAAGACTTTTCCAGTGCGTCTTAAACTCTTCCCATCTGCCACCTGTGAATTCAGCATGCTACAGTATCTCTATGACCTTTAATCCACCCCTAGTTACTGTGCAGAATGTTACTGCATCAACACTTTTTCCAACAAAAACTGCAGTGTAGATCAAATTAAATGCATTTCCTCAGCAAAGCTGCTGCCTCCATCGCTCACATCTGAGCTTCCTGCCCAGAGATCTCTGCTGAGGGTAAGCAGGCTGCTCTGCATACTCTGGTTTCAAGGAAGGTCAGACATTTCCTAGCAGTTCAGTACAGGGAAATAACTCCAGAGACCTGTTGCCTTCCATGACAGCTCCCCCCAGTAAATGGTGCACCCAGCTTGCAGCTAAGTCTGTGTTATGGTCCTGCAGCATCCTGATGTTCACCTGCTGCCTCGGGTCTTACCTAGGGCTGAGCCTTCTCTGTGTAGGCTGTTGGCAGAGGCATGGATTCACTGCTTTGGCAGGGAAAGATTTGCTTCCCCACAACGCATGTTCCTGAAATAACATACAAACTTCTTCAGAGTTCCTACCCCTATAGGTTCTCTATAGGTTTAAAGCAGAGCAAGAAGCAACACAGTAATGTTTCTGGGGATGAGGATTCTATGCTATGTTGATGACTCTCCTCCTTCCCATCCTGAGCTCTTCATGTCCCACTGACATCCACTCTACCTTTATCCTTATGACCTTTTGTATAATGACTGCTTCCCACTCAGCCAGCTTCAAGTAACAGCTCCGAACCTGCTCCAGACAACAGCAGTGGCAGCATTATCCATCCTATGCATAAAATCCTGCAAGTTGGCACACTCAGAGCTTTCCTGCACTGGCACCAAGGGGCAAGGCCAGATCCATGAGTACCCACCAGGGCACAGTGCCTGAGATGCTGCCCAGACCCAGAGCAGAGTCTGATCTCAGTGTCCAACATCTCCCCCAGAAGTCAGTGCAGCTCCTCTGGACCATTCATCAGGACAGGTGATGGCCAGGTCACCCCAGCCTGCTGTGCCACAGGGTGGAGCAGGCAGCAGAGGAACAGCGAGCAGTGGGTGCTGCCTGGTAAAGGAGCCATGAAATACTGTCTGTGCCACACTGCCATTTCTCCCAGTGACAGTCCCTGGAAGCAGCCTGTTAGGGGCTCTCTTGGCCTCAAGAGCAGAGACTCCACATTTGTCATCTCCTGAGTGACAAGAGGACTGAAAGCCTGCGTGCTTCACTAACCAGCTCCAGCTTCCTTCTCCTTCCAACAGGTATTCATTGCCAGGAAACCTGCTTTAGGGAGCAGAGGATGGGACCCAAAGGCCTCCTCACCCTTCCACTGGCCAGCCCAGCTGCTTCTGCTTTTCCATGTAGGACTTGTCCACTCTCCTGCCTGCTTTGTCCCCTTTGCTGTTTGTCCCTCTGCTCACAGCAGCAGTACAGCTTTCCACACCCAAGGTAGCAAATACATGAAAGAAATGTCCCATCCACACCACCTGTAATGTGATCCATGCCACAGCAGTGAGGATTTGTCTAAAATCCCAGCTCACAGAGTATCACCATCAAGACAAAAACCTCAGCTGTAATTTTCTCTTACCTGTAGGGAAGTTTCTCATCCTTACTGAAGCTGAAGGCAAACTGGCTGTCCCAGGGAGCCCCAGACTTGGTTTGGGAAGCCCCAGCTGATGACTGGAGTGTGTGGGACCATGGTGGCGTGGAGGGTGTCACAGCCACCAGCTGGCAACATGATCTCCACATACCACACACCACCCTGGAGTTCAGCCTCATCCTGGGAATGCCGCCACTCTTGCAAGGAGGTTGGAGGGAGCACTGGTGAAGGACAGGCAGCTGCTGTGGTGGGACAGTCGTCAAGCACAAGTCATCCCCCTGCACCGGTGTCAAGTGTGTGGCAAACCCACGGCTCTGCAGGGCGAGGTGGTGAAACTCTCAGCTCCTTGCAGTGATCTCTCTGAGAGGGAGTGAAGTGCAGACACCTTCAGGCTCCACAATGGAGGCTGCAAGGGCTCAGCACACGTCAGCAGCCACCGCTCTCTGCTCTTGTTCCACCAGTCCTGTAGGGGCTGGGGATGCCCCTGTACCAGCCAGCAGCAATTAGTAAGAAAGAGCTTTTCTTATAATTAACCAGCTTGTGAGAGTGGTGGGATTTGGGTCAGAGCAGCAGGTGCTGCACACACTGCCACAAGCCACAGCCATAGCCTTGGGAATTTGCAGTTTCCACGGCACTTCCTGCCCTATTGTGCCCCTCTACATCTCGGTCACTCCTCAAAAGTGCTGTGGGACAGCATCTGGGGTCAGAGACCAGCTCCAGAAACACAGAGTCTGCCAAAACCCTGGGGTACAGGAAAACTTGTGCTCTCACTGCTGTTGCTGTGCCAGCTCAGTGTGAGAGAATTGCAGACATGGGCATGGAGGAAAAGTAGGTCAAACCACCTTCTGCTCACATGTGAACTTATCCACAGTGGTTCTGGTGAAATTGGAGGAAAGACTGTGGCTTTACCCATCACAACTGAGACCAAAAATAGATCAGATGTCAATATAAAGATGACAGGAGATGGAGTCCTCCTGGGAGAGCACAAGATCCAGCATTTCAGATTTCATTATAAAATAAATGCTGCCTTTGCCTTAGAGATGTGCTGTGGCCATAGCAGCTGGATGTAAGAGTCAGGAGACTGTAAGCGCCTTACCTGCACCTCCTGTGAGGACCATCCACGTCTCTCTTCTTCAAAACAGACTGGAGTTATAGTGGTCCCATCTGAATGAGAATTACAGCTCCATGGTTGGTTTCAATTGCTCTGCAGGTCCTGCAAGAACCTCTTGGAAAGCACCAGCTCTGAGCAGAGATATCACCCCCATGGGTGGTCACTGCATCTTTTCTCCTCTCAAGGTCCTGGACACAGCCAAGCCAACTCCAGACTGTATTGCCAGATGCTGAGGCCAAAACACTTGGCTGCACTTCACAAGAGATATTGGCAGATGGGAATCAGCTTAAAAAATCCCTACAAGAGCTCAGAGAGACCTGGGAAACCTGCTTGCTCTGCCTGGAGAAACTTGGTCAGGTGGGATGGCACTGTAGGCTGGAAGAGGGCAAGATCAAATGCTGTGAGTTCCGTTAGGCATTTTAGGACAAATATGACAAAGAATACTGAAATATGGGGTCTCTGCAGAATACCCTTTCTTCCTGTTCCTTAAGTAAGAGCTGTGGCTTTCACTCAGAAGGCACTGAGCAGGTTTCTCTCATCCAAGTATGGCAGAAGACTGGGACGAACATTCGGAATATTCCCCACGACCTTGAAATCTGCTGATGTAACAAATCCAGTCAGCATTCAGGACAGAGTCCAATCTACAGTCAAAGCTGAGGAATTGGACATGAGGTTTAGAAAAAAAAATCAGGTTTGTGGTTTTGTACCTCATTTATAACTCAGATTATTGCATATATGCATTACTTCTCCCACTGGACCACTGCCATACCTTTTCTTGGCCTCTTACAGATTGATTCAGCTGATTTGCAGCTCTGCCAGGATTTCTATCAGATGTTAATCTTTCTGGTTACTGATTTTCCCCACACCTTCTCTAAAGAGGGGCCATGCCACTTGCTTTCATCTCTGGCTGGGAGCTCCTCTGTGCTCACCCTGTGTCTGTGCAGAGCCCAGAGCAGCATCAACTGATGTGGCACAAAGAATAAGGAGGAATGAGGATGTGATACTTTGGCAGAATAGCTCTGGAAAGTCTGTGCTCTTCTCTTGCTAAATTCTCTGCTGAGGGTTTGGCTCTGTTTGCATTGGCTGCTGAAAGCTAAGCCAGCCTGGTGATGATGGAGCATTTTTGATGTCTAAAAAGAGCCCCCAACAAAACCAATTGTTTCTGTTTATAGCTGACCTTCTCTGGTATACAAAAAGTCTGAGCAGGCAGAGCCCATCCAGCTGCAGCAGGCACCCACCAGCAGCACCTGGAAGGATGTGCTCAGCAGCAGCTCAGGGGGAATGGGACACAGAGGATGCACAGAGTGGGACTGCTGCAACTCAGCCCAGTCAAATGCATAAACTGCCAGTAAAACATTTGCCCACAGACACAACGAGTGAGAAAACTGGGCTGTCTGCTTACCCCAAACTCCTCATTTTTACTTTTGTAAGAACCAGTTTCCTCTTGTACACACTGGAGGTGAAACCCTGACTGATCTCCTGCATGCAGAGGCTCAGTGCACATGCACTGCCCGGCATGGGGGAGCTTCAGCTCAACCCAGCCCCCCCAGTATGGGTGGCAGGGTAATCCCAATGTGGGAGAGAACACAGCTTCTTTTAGCAGGTGTCTGCTGAAAGAAACAGCTTTGTCCTGTGTGCCCAGGATCTAATGCAGCTAATTACAGCAAACGTGCACCATGCAGGGGAATGTGCTGGTGGGAGTCTGGGATGACCATACTTGCAGTGAAAGGACAGGAGAGCATGGCTCCAGGCAGAACCAGACCTAGAGGAACCCTGCAGGGAGATCTCTGAAACATCTGCATGGGTCTCAGGAGCACATGTCCTGCTGAAAGGCACCAGGTCCCAGCTCCAGAAACAGCTCAGGCCTCAGAGCTGAGGCCCTGGCAGGAGCACAGGCCCCTGAGTACCCACAAAAGCACAACCACCATGGTGCTGCTCATCAAGGTGCTCACGCCTCACCCTGTGTTGGAGCCTGCTTTTCACAAAGTCAACCTCTGCAGTGCATCCTCTGCATGTTCAAAGTCTTTCCTTAACAGGTGGCTGTCCTCCTCCTCCCCAAACATGCTACAGCTTGAATCAGACACTTTGATCAGGGGGAAAATATCCCCAGGGAAAAAAAGCTCTTGATGTAACACCAGCAATGTGTTTGAACCAGCCTGCCAGGGCACAGTGGAGAACCAGGGCCTGAAACTGTGGAGGGAAAAGGATGAAGACCTGGCCAGCAGCTGCAAACAAACCCTGCCTGAACCCAAAGAGTAAAATACTCAAAAAGTAAAATACAGAAAGAGTGTTTTATAGCCTTTATAGAGGTACTCACACTTGCAGAAGAGTTTCCAATGCCTTTCAGCAAACACAGTGTCCCAGGCTGCTATGGAGACATCCCAAGCCTGCACATGCTGATATGTGCTGCTGTCCCTGTGCAAGCTCCTGGCTGGTGGAACAGATGGAAATGCTGGTTTGTGGAAACACCTGAACATCCAAACCAGATACATTAACCTGTGCAGGTTTGCTGGCTGGAACAGTAGCTGTGGAAAAGAGCTGGACAATGAGCAGTTCCCATCCTCGGGATCTAGGATGCTGTGATGTCCCCTGAGTATCAATGGTTGCCCTACAAAGAGTGGAGCCTGCCTTCCTGGAGCACTGTGTGGTGGCAGCCCTGTTCTGGTGGCTGCCAGTTCACCCCAACATATGTCAATGACCCCTACTTTCATCAAAACGGATAAGAGTTCTGGTCACACCCTTGCCCACTCTACTGGTGTGGGACAACTCAAACATTTGCCTGAGCCAGATGCATTCACAAAATTTTGGTTTTAATGGCATTTTGTGACACAGGTTGGCTCCTCCACTGCAACCCCAACTGCTGAGAAATCAATCATTACCAGCAGTTAGCTGTTTGATGGTTAACAGCCTGAACCCAAGCCAAACTGGTTGTTAATTGGGCTAACAACTGATTTCAAGGGGTTGTTTTGCAGGGCCCAACACTCCCAGCAATTGACTTGGAGTTGTAACTAGCAGCCAGGCAGCAATTAACAGAGCCCGGGGAAATTCGCAGGCCATTACCAAAGGGCTGGCTCCCAGCTGGGCTTCTGCTTCTCATGGGGAGATAGGGAGCACAGCCACAGCCCGGGCCGAGCAGGCACAGCCGGCACTCAAGCCCCCATTTCACATCCTGACAGTCAAAATTCTATGGATGCACAGCCTAGGTCTTATCCTGCACGTCAGGAGGTTCTTAGGGTTGTTTTGGTGGTTTTTTTTAAATTGTTGTAATTGGAGTTTTCCTAAAGTTTGCTATGAGCTTCCACAGGGACACCTTCCAGTTCTTCTTCAAATCCCTTCTCAGGACTCTGCTGTGGTAGCAACTAGACCTGTGCTTATGTCTATCTGGACAGCTTATGGCACCTGCTACAGGAAACATGATGTCTTTGGGACAAGGGCTGCTCCTTACTCTGGGAGCAGCTCATTAAAGAGGAGGTCCCAGCCACCAAGATGTACAACTGCAGCAGAGTTTGCAAAACAATCACAGAAAGAGGCTGAGATTTTTTTCCCATTTCCTCCTGCTATCAATCTTTGAGGAAAACAATTAGAAAGCACTACTGGCCATACTGGCAGGAGAAGGCAGCCAGGAAGCAAGGACCCTTCACAGTGGCATGGTCATGGCTAGAAGGGGTTACTCCATGGCTGAGCAGAGGGTTTGGATGGGAGCAGTGGCACAGATCAGGCATTCACCAAACTGGGGAGGCTCTGGCAGCCCTCAGCATCCCATTTCCAGTCCACAACAACCAACAGCACAGCCCTTGCAAAGTGATAATACCTGGACGGGGCTGGAGTGGTCCTTCCATCACAGTCAAGCCTCCCCCAGCCTCTGATCTAGGATTATGATTTTATAATGGACACCACACAGCCTGGAAGGGCATTCCAGTGTTACAGCTACTATGAACAAAGGAGAGATGCTGTAAGTCACATGAAGCCCAAGAACATCCCCTCTGCCCCCAGAACAGCAAATCTGAGGTGCATTTCCTGCACAGCACCTGGCCATTAGGCAACCTGGAGTGACAGCCATAACCTTCAGTGTTGCATCACACTGCAACATATTCCAATACTTCAGCCAATCCACACACGATCCCTTTCTTGTCTGCAGCTGATGTGGGTACACAAGAGGTTCTGCTGGAGCCTGGCACCAGTTTCATGCTGACTTTGGCCCTGCAAAGGCTGCAGGCTCCCATTAGCCCAGTCCCAAACATCCTCCAACATCTCCCAGGAGCTCCTCTGCTGTACCAAGCCACAGGGGCCATGTCTCCCTAGGCCCGTGGCTTGTCAACACCAGAGGCCACAGCACATCCTTGTCCAGAAGGAAAGCAAACAGCAAGCTTAGCCATCAAAGGTCCTCTGCAGCAAAGCCACAAGGAACTGGAGGGCAGCCCCATTTCTAAGGGAGAACTGATAGTGCTGTAGGTGTGCCTGGGGAGGGGGCAGAAACGCTGCAAATGGGAAGCAGAGTGGTAATCAGGAGCATATGTGTAGGTGTTGGAGCATCCCAGGTGCTACAGAAGTGCTAAGTGTTATTACTGTGCCCAGGAAACTGGCTGTGAAAAACAACTGTACTCCACATCCCCCTCTCTGCACCTTCTCCTGGGTCTGGACCCAACTCCCCATCAGACTCAGGAAAAGAGGAACCAGCCTGGAGGTGCCTTTGGCTGCACCCTGTGGTCAGACAACCTGTGTGGGAAGAGAGGAGAGAAGCAGAGAGGGACCAAGGCTCAAAAGGAGCATCGGGTCTGGTCCCCCTGTGGCCAAGGAGATTTTGTGCCCTGTCAGAGTATGGTGCTGTCCCTCAACACAAGGTGAGTGCTGTAGCCGCACAGAAGGATGTTTCCACATGTGAGACTCATTTTGTGGCCACCCTGCCCAAAGCAATCTATCTCATGAGCTCTGGCCCTGGAGGGCCATTTCCTTGTGACAGCACTGAGCTCATTTCTGCTCCACTTGTGTCTCCCTCCAGGATGCTCTACTGGGTTCCTCACCAGGGCTTGCTGGTGTGGAGCAGGCACAGAGCAGGGCTGAGCCCTCCCTGCTGGCAGGATGCAGCCCACCAACAGCCAGAGTGGTTTGGAGTGGCCAAAATATGAGATCCCCCACCGAGCATCCCCGTTTCTGGCTATAAATCCCTCCCAAGGAGGAGTCTTTAGAGAGGGGGGCTGAGATGATCCACAGGCTGCAGCCACCCCCACCCCCTCCCCAGAGGAATTGCTCTCACACAAATGAAATGTGTGTAATTAATGGGCAGGGGGCTGGACAGGTCTGAGATGAAAGCGTTTCCTGGACTTGTCCTTCATTTGCATGGTATCAGAAGCTGTTCAGAAGGTGTGACTTTTCCCACAGGGAGCCCTCAGTTCGGTGGCACAATAAAGCCAGAACTTCTTACCCAGAATTAATTAAAGGAGGGGGAGGGGGATGGCAGGGAAATGTTTGAAAGCTGAGCCTGATGCAATAAACAAACAGCCCAGTCGTCCTTCCCAAGCTAAAGCCTGCCTAAGGGAGCCTGGGCAAGCCCCAGCCCTGCCACAGCATCCTACAGCCCACCCTGCTCAGTGGGCACCCATAGCCAAGCAAACCTCGTGCAAAAGTTGTAAACAGAGAAGGGGTGGGAGCAGAGGGAGCCTGTGCCAAAAGGTTTGGGTTTTGGTTGAAAAAGTAGGGGTGCAGCCCCTGCTCAGACAGCACATTCCCCTTTTCTTGCCACTTCAATTTATTGCTGCCTGCTACTCTATTTCTCTGCCATAGAATCACAGAGTGGTTTGAATTGGAAGGGACTTTAAAGATCCTCTAGTTCCAAATGCCCTGCCATGGACAGGGACACCTTCCACTGGATCAGATTGCTCAAAGCCCCATCCAACCTGGCCTTGAGCTCTGCCAGGGATGGAGCACCCACAGCTTCTCTGGGCAAGCATAGCAGCATTTAACCTGAAAGCAGCTCTTTCTCCTGCCTGGTGCTGCCCTGGTGTGTTCACCCCTCATTTACTTCTTACCCTGTGTCAGCTGGCTGGACCAGATGGGCTTCCCTGAGCTTCCTGAGCTCTGGCAAGGTGGAGTCTCCCAAACGCTGCTCAGCTCCAGCCTTGTCCCTGTGTCCTCATGGTGAAGCCCTGTCCAGGCAGGGACACCACTGCTGGAGCTCAGGATGGGGATCATCCCTGCTCCAGCAGCCAGAGCAGCAAGGCTCCTCTCCTGCTGCATCTGCCACCTCCCTGCAGCCAGCTGGCGGCACCGAGGGGGCTGCAGGGTGACACTGGGAATGGTGGCATTAGCAACACCACCACAAGGACTCTGCTAGCTCAAAGCAGAGGTTTCTGCCCAAAACACCCATCTAATAGCATGAGTTAACAAAAGCAAGCCCCCCTCCCCATCCCTGTCCTGCATCCAGCCCCATCTCAGCACCCTGCAGTCCCCAGGGCCCTGGGAGGGCTGTGATTCTCCAGCTTGGATCACACACCTGCTGACGAAGAAGGAAAAAGGAAAAGTCCCAGATTCCTGGGTTGATGATTGACCCTATGCATTCAAATAGCAGCCAGAGTTCCTGTAACTGTGGAGGGACAGCAGATGCCACCAAGGACTGTCTCCACATCCCTGCATGGTGGTGGAAGCCACCAGCCCTGGGGACCCTGTACAAAGCTCTGCAGGCCCAGGAAGAGCCTGAGCTCCTCCAGACTCACCAAGGATGAAGTGGGATCAGTGCAGAGACAGGATATGAGGAACCATTAATTAATTCACTTACTCATTAACTTACTAGAATTAGGGTCTTTAATCTTCCAAGCAATGGTGAAACAACCTTTGTTGACTAGGAGCTAAAGTCAGACAAATTCAAACAATAAACAAAGTCTCGAGCTGTAGTGCTCCATGGCCACCCAAAAGCCCTTCAGTGAGAAGTGGCTGACTGACCATGGAGCAGGTGAGCTGGGATCCCTTCCCAGGGTCAGGCCTGGGTGCCTTCACTGTGGCAGAGCAGGGAGCAGGATTTGGGGGCTGGTGGGGTGCAGAGCTGTGTGGGGACACAGGAGAGTCCACACCCACCTCAGAGCCCAGGCTGCTGGCTGCTCACTGCTCCAGCTCTCAGCTGCATCCCAGGATGGCAGGGATGGGGGAACAGCCTTGCTGGAGGCTGAGCACCCACACCATGCCCTTCCCTACCATAGCCGGGGTATTTGTAACAAGTCAGGAGACACGGGGCCAGTCCTGTGCCTCTGCTGCCCGTACCTGCAGCAGGCACCTGGCACCAATTCACTCGTGTTCACAAAGCCATTAGGAAAAGCAGTTAGACAAATTAAAGGAAGAAAAGCAACCATTAAGGACTATCAAACACCATCTCTGCCTGGGGAAAGACCAGGAGCAATTCACTTTTAATTCCTGCCGTCTGTAAACCACAACAAAGTCTGCCCCCACTGTCATCCTCAGGCTTCTGCAGCCCTCGGGTCCCTCCTGGAACCGTCAGACAAAAGCCATCCATGCTGTCCTGTGGCTCAAGCAACATCCCTGTCTCCCTGCTGCAGCAGCGATGCTCAGGTGCAGGGCAAGGCCAAGAGTCCAGCCCCTTCTTTTGCCTCCTTGAAATTATTGACAAATGCTGCCAGCTCAGCCCGAGCTGCTGTGCCAGCCAGGGCAAGGCTCAGCCTCACACCCACAGATCAGCTCCAGCCTGAGCACTCAGGGATGCCACAGGCACCCCATGAGCATTGCAACAAACCCAGGGCTGGCACCGGCGATGCTGAGATGCACCTCGCAGGGCTGCCACACTCGGGCAGTTTAACACATCCCACAGTTTTATTCTGGCATGCTTCCACACCTTAGAACCACTCCATATCTGAATCCCTGATCAGCTCCTGTAGGCAAGACCCAGCACTGCAGCAGAGTTGAGCATTCTCTGCAGGAGGGGATGCAACAGCCCATTTTGCACAGCAAAAGAGAGGAGCAAATAGCAGCTTTCTCTTGGAAAGTTTCGCCCCATCCTTGGAAGCAATGGCCAAGGCTCAGTTACTCTGTCCCCATTCAGCCTGCAGTGGGCCTTGCTCCCACACCTCAAGAAGGTGGCACCTGCACATTAAATCTGGAATTTGCTGCAAGGAAAACCACAATTTCCACAAGACTCATCTGGCTCTACAATCTTGGGGCAGTCTCCCATTTTCCAGAGCTGTTCCCTTGGGAAGGGAATTGCACCAACCAGCAGGCTCAGCCCCATCCTGCACCTCACTGCCATCCTCTGTCATCCCTCTCCAGTGTCTGTCCAGCCCCAGCCCCACCCTGGAAAGCATCAGGCTCAGTTAGACTAATACAAACTTTTAATGCACATATTAAATAAATATTTCAATCATTTCATATTCAATTTGTACACAAGCGAAACAAAACAAAAATCCTCAAGGAAACAGGAAAAACCTCAAACAATCAAAAAAGATTGGATGAAAAGTCACCCCTGGTTCTGGCTCCTATCCAGTGTCTTTGTTTGCCCTCCCCGTGAAGAATAATTGGTTTAACCCTTTGGAGAGAGTCACAGTCCCAGGGCAGCATGTGCAGAGCAGGGCTGGCTGAGGATGTTCACTCAAGAGATTAAATGTTTCCTTTGGTTTGGGTTTTTTTTTCCTTCTAAATATAAAATTGGGCTTCTGTCAACACAAATTTTGAAAGAAACCCCCTCCTTTCCTGGGGGGTAGTATTTCTGATCAGAGACCTATAGGAGATGGTTGGCAAGGGAAGCACCAACTATTATGACAAGATACTGAATATCACAACAAAACAGCCTGAAATGGCTCCAGAATAATTTGTAAACTTAGTTTAATTCTATGGATGAAAACTTGCATCTCATAAAAAAATATAGACAGAAAAAAATATCAATTTTTGGTGAGTAGTTCACATTTTCCACATGGGGAAAAAAATAATACCAGTTATCAGCCCGCTCCACAGCAGCTGTACCTTAGTACTTTAAAACAAACCAAATGCCAAAGATGCTCCCGTGGGTAAGAGGTACCAAGTCAGTTCAGGACTTTCTCTGGGGAATCCATCACCCCTGTCCCCTCCTGAGAAAAAAAGTAAGTTGAGAGTTGTGAAGCCAGCAGCATTCTCAGAAAGATGCAACTTCCAGCAACCCCTTGCTCAGCCAGAGAAGTGGGCACATCCAAGGAAAGAGAGCATCCAGTGGTCCTCACCCCAGGCGTCACAGTCAGCCCCCACTGGCAGTGTCCCCACATCACCCAGGCTGCCAAAACCACCGAGGAGGCCTCCAACCACCTCCAAAATACATCCCCTCCTCTTTGCTGCTTTCCAGCTTCTCCATCTTCTCCAGCAAGCACAGCATTAGCTCAGTTCATTTAAGTAGCACATTGCTTCCAGATTTGGATTTCTATGGTTTTTTGCTTGTTTGTTTTAAACATGATTTTTTAACTCCTTTCCCTCTAGAGCTACAAAAAAAAAAAAAAAATTACAAAATAAAGCGCAACCCCAAACAGACTAGAACATTTCTAAGTGAAGGGCTCTTCTCCCTTCACCAGTCTTTGAATGTTTCATTACTTTTAAAGCTGGAGTACAAAAATAGAGCCTCTCTCATTTTTTTCTTCTTTGTTTTTTTTCTTTTTTTTTTGTAAAAACCAAACACCCCCCCCCAAAAGTACCAACAACTAGAGTGGGTAATCTTTTTTATCCTCCCCCCTCCCTTTTTTTTTTTTTTTGTTTTCTTTAATACCCATATGGGAAAGTCTCTACATATAGTCCACCAAGCTCAGAGGAGCATCCTCCAGGAGAGGTGCAGGCAGAGGAGGCGGCGCAGGCACATCAAGGGCCCGCTCTGGAGTTTCTAGTCCTTTTACTTCTCCGGTTGAAGGGGTAGTTGAGGAACTCAAAGCGTCTGTGGGGCTCGGTGGTCTGGTGGCCCTTGGGAAGCCTCTTCATGAAATGCACCTCGCGCTGGTGCTGCCGGGTCTTGGAGCCCTTGCGGGGGCGGCCCTTGCGGGTGAAGGCCATGTACCAGCCCTCGTACTTGGCGTTCTGCAGTGCCGTGTAGTTGTTCTCCAGCACGATCTCCGTGAAGACGCAGTCCTTGCCTTTGCCGTTGCTCTGACAAGGGGACAGGAGCAGAGATTTAAGCAATGGGCACTTTCTCAGAGGGCTGCTTCTCACTGCCCACCCTGCGCTGAATGCTGGCTGCAGAACTCGGAGGCAACCAAAGGCTCACTTCTCCCACAAGTCAGAATTGCCCAAAATGTGCTTTTCCCTAACAAGCTGCAGGGAGAAGGCATCGTGACACAAACACCGCTCGCTGCTGCTTTTGTACCAGTCCAGCTGGTCCCAGCCTTAACTTCCACCACATCCATGGAGGAACACCCTAGCCTTAACTTCCCCCACATTCCCAAGGGAACTTTAGCCTCCCTATCTGTGCTTATGGATGTAACCATAAGCAAACTCTCCATCCCAATTCACCCACCCATCCTGTCCTCCTGGGTCTTTAACAGAAGAGGGGCATCAAGGAGCATTGAGTGGCAGCAGGAGTGACACAAGGTCAGTGGCGATGGTGCCCACAGATGATGGGGGGAGCAGGGGGTAGCCAGGAACTGAGCTCCCCCCATGATGGGCAGTAGCAGGACTAGAGAAGGACCCACATGGGGCAGCCCCCGGGAAGCAGCTGCCGTGGAAAATCCTTGCAGATAATCACTGGTCTGGAGGGATTTTGCATGTCCAGCTCCCCCACCACGGGAAGGGGCATCAAGGCACAGAAGCTGCATGACAAACCAGCGGGTGGTGGGGTCTGGCCTTGGGGCCAGCCCCATGGAGCATCTTAACATTCCTGGCACTTGTACCATGTAATCGTGGAGAATAGAGCAGCAATCCGCCTATTTGTTCCGAGAGATAGAAGGAATGTGCCCCACACGGCACCCGCCCACCTCTCTTGCTCCCCCTTAGGCTGCAGGATGGCTTTTCCCCTGCTCCAAAAGGCAGAGCTCCTCTCAGGGCAGTCCCCACTCATGTCCCCTGCCCTGCCCATACCTCTGCACCCTACCTTGCCAATCAGCTTCCCCTTCTTGTTCATGCAGATGTAGAAACCTGTGGCTGCCCCCTTGATGCGCACGCGGCTCCCAAAGGTGTCTGTCTCCACGATGAGCTTGGCTGGGGAGAGAGGGAGGGAGGGAGGTCAGAGGGGCTGTGGGATAGGGCTGGCACAGGTAAGGAGACCCCAGCAATGCAGCCTGATGATGGGCACTGCAAGCACCTGATCTCTGGCAGCTGGGCCAGAGAGCCCCAAAATCAGCACATGAGGTAAAGATCCAGCCTGTCCCTCCTCCCCCTTAACTTGCCCCTCTGTCCCTGCACGACCCTGGACGTGTCCCTTTGCCACCTTGAGCTGTGCTGGATGGGGAGTAGCTCCGTTTTACCCAGCTCCACAGGGCTCAGTGGTTCAGGTGTCACAGAGGTGCCCCAGATGGATGCAGGGCAGTGGGCAGGGTTGGCAGAGAACAAGGCAGCTGCCCTGAAACTGAGGCAAGTCTGGGTGTGCCTGTGGGCAAGAGCCAGACAGCACCTTCTGGAAGCACACAGTGTGCTGCCAGATGTCCCAGCCCAGGGGACACGGCTCCGTGTCCCTCTGCCAGGCCAGGGCTGCAGGAGGAGCAGTGACTTTGCAGCTGGCAGGGGAGGCGTGAAGGGTACAGGCACCCTTTTAATGCCTTTCACCTTTGCACGAGTCGAGAGGGCGTATTGATTTGGGCTCAGTTTTTTAATGGAGGCATCGATCCACTTCCGAAGGAGCTATGCAAATTGCTGGGTCGATGGGCCGCCTATAAATAGACCTGTCACCTTCCCTCCCTGCCTTCACCCTGGGAAGCCAAGCCCCAGAGCCCATCCATTCCCAGGGAGGGGGGAGGATGGGGACAGGACATCCTTCTTCCCGCTCCTGCAGCTGCTGTCCCCAGAGCAAGCCCCACTGGGAATGGTGGCTACCTGTTTGCACCTCAAAAGGTCTGTGCTGTGCCAAGCACCCAAGAATCCCCCACGATGCTGAAAAGCCAGCTGTGACTTGTCCAGCATCAGCCCAAGTACTGTAAGTGCTATCCAGCAAGGCAATCAGAGGACAGACCACAAAGGCTCCAAGCCTACACTCTTATTTTGGGCTTTAAGTCCATTGATGCCTTATTTATCCTCTCTGATTCCTGCACAAGGGCTGCTCAGTTTCTCAGGACTGCAGCTCACTGCAGCTTGCACATCTCTACCCCAGGATGCTCAGCCTCCAGCGAGCCCCAGCGAGGGCAGTGATGTGGCCCTGGAATGGGAGGCTCTGCAGGAGGATGCTTTGAACGGCAGAAGGAGGCTGTAGGTGCACACACAAGTTAAACTGAGCCTAAATCACACCCTGGGCTAGGGGCAAATGCCTTTCTGTCTCTGCAGTGCCTCAACTCTGCATCTTATGACAGATGCTACTGAGGTCAATGGCACCAAGGGTGGGGACAGCAAGCAGGCAGTACTGGCAGCTGCTAAGCTGACCAATGGAAAGGTCATCCCCAAATTTGCTGGGGCCAACTGATTTGGTGCTGTTAGACAGGCCAAGCTTGATGGGCATGCAGGCATCCCCTCCCTGCACCCCCTCCTGTCAATATCACCCTGCAGCATCTCTTGTCCCCAGGCTACCATGCACTCACACCCCCCTACTCCTAGACAGGCACAGATTGAACTCAGAGACAAGAAATTTGGGCAGAGTGAACTCCAGGCTGTGCTGATCAATGCCCAGAGCCTGACAAGCACCTAGCATCCCCAAAACCACCCACGGGAGCGATGGCACTCTGCAAACAAAGCACTGAGACAGTGACCCCCTATTTATCTATATTGGGGAAAGGGGTGGAATTGATCTTGGAGGCAGTAAAAGGTTTGAGGAGAATTGATTTTTCTCTCTGAGAGATAGAAAGAGCTGGGAGGGAGGGAGGGAGGAAGGGAGGCATGAAGAGGGATAGAGGGAGGGAGTGGGGAGGCCTTGGCCCCAGTGAGCACAAAACCCTGCTTTAAAGATGCACATTGCTTCTCTTTTGGACTTTTCTTTTTTTTTTTTTTTTCCCCAAAGGGCAGCTGTGATTTACAGCCACCAGACGGGTTTGCTGGCCTGCACGAGCCCAGCCCATGTGTCGCTCCAGACCCCTTATCCACAGAGGATGAAGACAACCTGGCCCCTGGGACTTGCACCCCTAGACCCTTGCAGGCAACCTGTGAACCCTGCAAACTCCAGCCCCAACCCACAGAAAACCCTGGGCACAGACAAAAATCAGCAAGCGGGCAGAGAGCTGTGCTGGTATCTCCAGCCACTCGTGGGGTCGAGTCCCAGCTGCAGCTGGCAGTGGTTTTCTTGGTGGCAAGCACAGCCTGGGAGGGACGAGCTGGGCTGCACCAGCCTCCTGCCTTCCCTTAGAATTAAAAAAAGTCAATCAAATATTGACAATTAAGACAAATAACTGAAAACACCGGACTCGATGTTAAGTCGGCTGTAAAAATGTCAGCGTGGGGAAAGGGGTCATCTGCAAAAATAAATCAACCCCTTTTACACGCCCACCCCCAAAAATGAGACCAAAAAAAAAAAAAAGAATAAAGCAGAAAGAAGGGCTTGGGGAGGGGGGATCTTTGCTACAAAAGTGGATTTCTAAATAACATTTGGGGGGATTCCTTTTTTTTTTCCCCTTCCTCTTTTGGGGAAGGGGGGAGGCTTAACGTTTTCAACTCTATTCTTTCATTTAAGTGACAGATTTATCCCAGTAAAATTATGTTTCATGCTCAAACTTTGAAGGGAAAGTGGCTACGTAAATGCTGAAAAAATGCAGCGAGACACACTTGATCCCCCAACTGGACTGCGAAGAGGAGAAAGTATTCAGGAAATGTTAAAAAAGGTGAAAGTAAGAAGCGTTTTAATAGTTCTTCCAGACATGGGGGCCTCCCTAGAGATTCATACAGAACAATCCTGAACCTCTATTTTAACATTTACAGACTTGCAACTCTTTTAAAACTTTACATCTGAAAAACTGCTTGTTCTCTTTCTGGTTTAGATCAGTCTTCATTTTCCTCTTTAGCTCTTCAAATGCTTAACCTTTTTTTATTACATTTTAATAGAGTTTTTCAAGCCACCACCAGTCCCCTCCTTCTGGCCGTATTTAAACCTGGTTGTTATTTAAATATGCACTAACTGGTTTCTAAAATCCAGGCGTTAGAGGTCTAAAACAAGATGGGATTTTCTTTTTTTTTTTGCTTCAGAAATTAGCTACTGCCCTTTCAAGTTAGAGCTGCTCCACGATGGGAATAATTCATTTGCAAGATTAACTCTGGATGTATGGAACATCACATGGAACCTGCACTGCGCTTGCACTGATAATGCCCAGCATGAAATTTTCAGCCAAAGCAAAATGAAGAAATAGCCCCCAAAAACCAGAAAGGCAAAGAAAAGAATATTTCTACTAATCTAGCCAAGGAAGAAAGGGAAAATGCAGCTGATAGCAAAGAGGATCAGTTGTGATACCTGTGTGCAGCGCACAGGACCACAGGCCCTTCCCTGCCCCGGGTGCAGCACCAGGCCTCCCGCAGCCGGACCCACTGACCCCGGCGCTGCATCTGACCAGCCCAGCACATCAGGAGCTCACACGATCAAAGTATCTGGGCCTCGAGAGCCCCCAGCAGAGGAACTGCTCCCCTTGCCCCAGAGAGGGTGGAGGTTTTGGGGAGGGGGTGCAGGGTGATGCAGAGGGGCAGCGGCAGAACGCAGGCTCTCACGCTTGCAGAGTCCCTGCTTTGTCTCTGGAGACACCGCAGCATCTCTGCCTGCAGCTGACTGCCTCGCTGACCCTTTCCCCGTGATTTGTTTTGAGAAGGAAGGGATGGGACAGGAAAATGCCACTTTAGACAGGCCTAGATCAGGGAAGGCTTCCAAAGAAGTCATTCCCTTTCTCCACCCTGCCTCTGCTTTTTCAAATTTACTTTACATTTCTGTTTCAAAAGAAAGTCTCAGGGATTCCCATCCCTGCAAAGAGCTGGGATAAAATGCCTTATGATGCTCAGGATGCCACAGCCCCAAGCCCTCTGAGTCAGGTGCAAACTGAGAATTAAAGGGAAAGAAGCAGAGCCTATCCTTCAAGAACTGGTCCCCTCCCCGGGCACAGGGAACATGCCCTCACCTTGAATCACACAGCTGCTGATCACTGACCCCTATGTTCTCCTCTTACAAGCCCCCACAAGCTGAATGATTTAACGATTTCTGGCTAACAAACAGGACGGAAATCATCAATCGCCACGCTGGGCTGAGAACACCTCCCCAGCTCCCCCCATCGCGTGTCCTTACCGTGCACATCCCCATCCTCTGCCATCGCATTGATTTTCTTGTTGTCCAAGATCTGCACATGTTTCCCGCTGGTCCGGCTGTACAGCTGGTAGGTCCGGACAAGCCGCCGGCTGAGCTGATCTGTCACCAGGCTCTGCTCCCTCACATGCTGTGTAAAATTAGGTGGGGACTGAACAGTTACCTTTAGGAAATTAAAAAATATACAACACACCATTATAATCTCTACTCCTCAGCGGGGCAAGCGGGCTGAGCTGAGATCGCTGGCCTCCAGCTGGGCTTTACGGGAGGCCAGGAGCCAGGACCGCGGCGCTGCCTCCTGTGCCATCAAAGTCTCTCCCGGAGAAGGAGCATTAAGCTCGGGGACACAGTGACCAGAGCCCTGTACAGAGCTGTGCCCTCTCCAGACATGCCCTAAGCAGCGGTGCTGGTAGCGCGGGAGTAGAACAGGGCTTGGTGACCCCAGAGGCCCCTCCAGGACTCGGTGGGTCCTGACTGGGACTGGGGTACCTTGAGATGGGCATCAAGGCTGGGAGCTGGAGGGGATCAAGGTGGGACATAGAGGACAGCACTGTGTTGTCCTCTCAAGGAGCTGATGCTTTCATCCCACACCTCTGCAGGAGCACACTACGGCTCCAGCTGCCCCGGGCACACACCCCAACAGCTTCAACAGCTGCCTGTCCTCTGGGTCTCAGGCTCTCTATTTGCTCCCAAGTACCCCACTTACTAAGCTCTTCAAACACAAAGTTCACAGAGATTATGGAATTATGAGGCATAAGAATTACAAGAAAACCATAGCCCAGCACAGGTATTTAGTGGTATAAGAGCCCAAGATATCAACATGCTACCCATGCAAACACAGCTCTCATCCCCTCTCAGCTGTTTGCAGCCAGCACGGGGTCATCCCTGGCCCCAGCACACCAAGCCCTTTAGTCCTGAGCCCATCCTCTCCAGACCCGACACTGCTGCTCCTGGGCTTTAAATGATTTTCACGAGCGGCCAAACCTGCTCCCCCCTCAGCCCCGGCTCGCGAGCTGGCACAGAAGTCTTTTTCCCCCCTCGTCTCAAATCCCTCTTTTAAGTCTGGAAAGTTTCGCTGCTCCCTGACATTTATAAAGATGTATTCTGAGCAAATGTTAGGAGATCGCTCCTTTCAACATCAGAAGGCTGGGGCTACCCCCCACCACCCCCACGTCAAATGGGAAGATTTCCTCCTGTCTTAAACAACAACAGAAAACCACAATAAAAGCAAAAGCCGCTGCTCTCCCAAAGCCAGCTTTATAGAGATATCTCCCCTTGACAATGTCATCTCTCTCCCTCTGCTTCTGCCTGTGCATGTGTGTTTCCTATAGAAGGGTTTTGGATAATGCAGCAGGATTCTCTCCCCAGCTCTGATGAGGGTACCATGTGGAGGAGAGGTCATTAGCCATGCTGCTATTTGGTCTCCATCTCATACTCCAAAATATTACAGCTATGTTTTTATACAACTGCACAATCCCAGTGCCCCGCTCCCTTCACTTTTCAGCTGGAAAGTCCATTTTTTTTTCTCCCCCAAGCTTCCAGGAAAATAACAATAATTTTTTAAAGTAGCTTAGAAGATCATTTTAAACAAAGCTTCTGCACCTGTAATCTCAGGGGGAAGGGGGGCTTCACCCCGCTTTGGAGGCGCACCGCTCCCAGCGACGCGTGCCTGCTGGTATGCGGGTGTTGCACAAGCTCTGCCCGGGACGTTTAATCTATTCATGTCACTTCTGTCTCTGCCGACACAAACCAGCGATGCTAAAGTCTGACACTTTTAAGCTGAATCAAAACCTGCGCTTTTTACTAAGGGCTTTTACAGGGTTTCTTTTCCTTTTTTAAATTCTGCTTTATTTTTTTTTGGATGAAGCAATATAGGGGGGGCAAAAAACGGAGCAGAGGGACGGGGGTATCCGCAGTGTAATTAGAGGTCGGGGGGACAGGAATTAAAGCTACTTTAAGATAACCCTGCGTATCTCCTTGAAATCTCGGTACTCTCTGCCTCGCAGCCGGAGTCCCCCGCACCTTATTTTGCATCCCGGGAAGGGTGGGGACCCCTCGGCTCCGGTTTTTTACAGCCAGGCAACTTTTGTCTCCTGGGTTTTAAACTGCTCCTCTTCCCTGTCTCCCTCCCTGCCCAGCCGCTCGGCGGCGGCGGGGCACCCCCATCCCCGCGGGGCGAACAAAGCCGGGCAGCCCGGCGGGCGCTTACCTGGGCTTGCAGGCAGAGGACGAACAAGTGCATTAACCTGGCAGGGGGAGAAGCGGGAGAGAGGTGTGAGCCGGGGGGGCTGCGGGCGCGGGGCGGGAGGGCTGTGGCTGCCGCTACTCACACGTAGCTGAAGAGCGAAGAGCAGGGGTCCATCGCGGCGCCGATGCGGGGCCCGGGGCCCGGCGGCGGGGAGCGCCCGGGGGGCGCGGCGCTGGCTCAGCTCCTCGGTTCCTCTCGCTCTGCCGGCACGTCCGAGCCCCAAAGAAAGGAGGGCACAAGCGGCTACAGAGGGGAAAGGCCGGCGGCCCCTCCGCCCGGCCAGCCCCCGGGGCGCTCCCTGCCGCGGGCAGCCCCCCGCCCGCTCCGCGGCCCCGCTGCCGCCGCGGGAGCCGAAGCCGACCCGCAGCCCCGACGGCGGGGGCGGGCGCGGCCGGGGGGCGGCAGCCGCCACGGGGGAAGCCCGGCCGGACCCCGCTCCCCTCCCGGTGCCGGCGGTACCTGCCGAAGCGAAGCGAGCGGCGGGCCAGGTGTCGCCGGGGCTTGGGGCTGCCACTAAGGGCCGGGCTCCGCGGCCAGTGGTCGGCGGGACTCCCTCCCCAGCCCGTGCCTCAGTTTCCCCATCCGTAAAACGGGGTTTAAGGGCTCGGAGGGTGGGTCGGGGACGCGGTTCCCCCCGCTGGGGGTTCGCCGCTCCGCGGGCGCGTTGTGGATTGGGAGCGGGCGGGCGAGCCCTCCCGGGACGTGCCAGACATTAAAAGGATTACCGGAGGAGGGGGATGGAGGGGGCCGGAGTTTCGAGAAGGAGTGAGGCTGAGCAAATTCCGCAACCGGGCTGGGGAGCGGGACGCCCCCGATTTCCCCGCGAGCATCCCCGCCGGGCGCTTACCTTGTAGAGCGGGCGGGCGCCCTCAGGGCCGGCGCTGCGGGGCCATGGGGCCGGGCGGCGGCGGGACGGGGCTCAGCCCCGCAGCCCGGGCAGGGCCGCCGAGGGCTGCATTGTTCCGGCGAGCCCCGGCCCTCCCGGCCCCGCCACCTGTTGCGCACCGGGGCGGGGGCTGCGGCGGGGCTGCGGCGGGCGGCCCCCGGGGCCGGTACCTGGCCGGGGCCGGGGCCGGCGCCGCCTGCTCGGCGCTGAGTGACAGCTGCTAATTTGCCGGCCGTGCCCCGCTGCCTGTCCCCGCGCTCCCCGCGCCCTCCTTTATCTTATCAGAGCCCATAATTACAATTGCTATTTTGCTTCCTCGAATCAGCAATCAGCGCTATCTGCCGCCGCTGGAGAGGCTGCTCCTGTCAGCCGCCCCTGAGTGACAGCGCGGCGGCTGCCCCGCCGCACAAGCACAGCCACACTCACACACACGCGTGCACGGCCCGCCCGCACTCACAGAGAGCCCCGCACACACACAGAGCCCCGCACACGCACACAGCCCCCCACAAGCCTATGCAGCCCTCCTGCACACGCACAAGCGCACAGGCACACACGCAGCCTGCATACAGTCCCTTTCTCACACACAGTCCCTTTCTCACACACAGTCCCTTTCACACACACACAGCTGGCACATGTGTGCAGCCTTCCCCCTGAGGTGCCCTCCTTCTCACTCGCACCCCTCACACTCTGAACCCCCCAGCACAGCCATCCTCGCTTTGCTTTGCTTACCCCTACCCACAAAATACAACCCTCTGCCTCACACACGATCACACCAGCTGCAGCCACAGTTCTCTCTCACACATGCACGCTGACACTCAGCCTGTGCATTTTCCCCCTTGCTCAGGCTGCTTCCCCAACAGCCCTAGACACAAGTGCACCAACACCTCTCCCCGCTACACAATGTGTCTCCCCAAAACTCTGCCTGCTGTCACTTCTGGGGATGGATCCCCCAGGGTTCTCACCTGATCTTGCTCAGCATCCTCACTGCTTAGGGGAACTGCAGGCAGGCAGGGAAGCCTGGGCACTGCCCCGTCACTAGGCTGACCCCACAGGGCCCAAGGAGAAAATAGTCCCTGCATCAGTATTAAAAAACCCAGTACGGCACAGGATGATCAACTGCCTTGTGCTGGCCAAAATTACCCCAAAATTCAGTTCATTGTTCATTTTCCTTCCCTTTTTTTTGGTGCAAAAAGATGTTTCTAGGAGGTTTCCTATGTGTAGGAAGAAGACTTGGGTCAAACCAGCATTTAATTGGAAGCATTTAGGAGGACCAGGAACAGGCACTGAAGGTGCTCAGCAGAAGCAGGAGCTGGTTTCCAAGGGCACGACACATTCACACACTCAGCTCATCAGTACAGCACATGGTCAGGAGAAAAACCCTCCAGGCTGAGCTGTGTGAACTGTTGATGCACCACAGCACAGGTGAGGTGGTTCTTCCTATTCACCTCTCTGCACTGCCTAAGGAAAACCAGGCAAAACCAGAGCAGGAAACACCAGACACTCCTGATGCTCTAAATTCAGGCAATCTGTACTTTTTTATATATTAAAAAATCAAGGAATTCAGTCTACTTCCCAGATGCTGCTCTCCTTCACCAGTGGCCACCTCTACTTTATCCCTGGTGGGCAGGGGATCAGGCAGGCACATGTTACCCTGCACACCACAGTCCTCTCAGTAGCACCATTTCCAGAACAGCCCAGACTGCCTTAAATTGGGAGATTTATGGAGTCCTGTACGGGGTCAGAGGCAGCTGCAAGCTGACAGTCCCTTGTGCCCCCTGCCCTCAGCAAACAGGCTCAAGTGCCAGTCATGGCTGTAAAATCCAGCCAGTGTGGGATCACGCAGGGGTGGCCACACTTTGCTGACAGGGGATGACAGACGACGCTCCTGTCAGCCATCCTCAGGCCTACAGCCAGAGCCTCCACAGCCCCCATCCCAGCCCACCTTTGGGAAGGGAAAAGGAACGAGCAGGTCGGTGACAGCAGCCAGGGACAGGCAGCATCACGGCTGCTGGGCTCACCCCACCTCTGCTGCTGCCTTGGATCATGGCCACAGTCTGCTCCTTGCAGGGAAGAGGGGGGCCTGCACAGAGGCATTTGCCTTCTTTCCTTGGTGCTTCCCAGCCCACCTGCGTTTGCATCAAGAGTGACACCCCCACCTCCTTTTGTTTTTAACTAAAAAAAACCTTTTTGGATAGGCTCTCCCCTGTGCCAGGCAGAACAAGGGACATCTGCTTCCTGTCAGCTCCTTCACAGGCCATCTGAGATAAGCCCCCTGGTCCACAGGGTGAGGGTCCCCTCCATCCCCTGGCACAAGGCTAAATGGCTTGTCTGGCTCTCCTGGGGAGAAGAGAAACTCCAGCCCTGTGCTTCTGAGACCAGCTGGGCCTCAGCCAAACTGCTGTGGGGATGGTGGAGGAAAGCTCCTTGTGGCAGAAAGGCCTGGGGAGCTGCTGTGCCCCCAGCACACCAAGCAGCCATTGTTCTGTGATCCCTGGAAGAGGCTTACCAGCATGGTCCCACCAGATCTTGTCCTGCTGCCCCTCTGCTCCATTGCCCTGCTCTGCAGAACTGGGACCATGTTTAGGCTGGTCAGGTACAGAAGGGCTTTCCTTCAGAGAAGAGTTCATGTTCATCAGGGATGTTAAACGCTGCAGATGAAGCATTAGCAGCAGAGATGTGAGCTGCAGCCCTCCCATCCCCTTCCCCACAAAGCTGAGGGTGCCAAGGTGCAGCCACAGGGCTACAACACCAAGAAGGAGGAGCTGAGAGAGGAACCAGGACACAGAGGCACCTGATCCAGCCTGGCTGGGGTCCAGGCTTGGCCTCAAACTTTGCCCACCTCCTTCACCCACACAGAACCTCCTAGCAGCTGGGGAGAGTGGAGGCAGCTCCTGGAGCAGCCTAGACTGAGATAAGACAGGAAGCAGATCAGGAGAGGATTTGAGATGGAGGAGCAGCAGGTGAGGGGCTGTGAGACCCTGGGAGGGGTCTGTGCCCCTATACAGCAGGGACTGGAGAGAGCACAGCAGGTGCTGAAGAAAGCTCTTCCCATTCGCCTTGTGATGCTCAGCACGGCACCCCCACAGCCCAGGGCCACCCCAGCACCATCCCTTCTCTGTTCCAGGATCTCCTTTAGCACATCTGCAGAACAGAGCCAGATTCCACTTCCAGCTTCCTGCCTGCTTCTTTACCATCCCTGTCTAGCCCAGTTCTAGCCAGAAATGGTCCACATACACCCCTTTCCCTGTGCAGGATGACAAACAGTGGTGTCAGCTCCTGCTCCCCACAAGAGATCAAAGCCAGCAAGGAGCATCAGCCTAAACTTCTCCACCAGCATCCTTCATTCAGAAAGGCAGAGACAAGAAAAACAACACCAACTGCAGCTTTAGGGGCAAGCAGTCCAAACTGGGCTGAATGGAGACAAGGGCTCCTGGCAAACAGGGAGTTCACATCATAAGAGGAGTGTAGGAGAATTTGGAGTGAGGGGATGCCAGCAAAACACCAACAGGTGTTTTGCCTTGAATACCTCTTTCAAGTAGGGGGAACTACCAGGGGAGAGTTTCAGGGGAAACCATCAGGTGGAGAAGCAGCCAGGACGTTGCTGTCACTCACAGAGAAAGGCCGAGAGGCAGAGTTCCCTGCTCCTGGCAGGCGGGACACAGGCAGGAGCACAGCGCTAATCCCGAGCGATGGAGGAGAGCAGTACCTGCAGCAGCACTCAGCAGCGCTGAGCCCCCAGAGGGCGAGGAGAGCTCCTCTCTGCAGGTGCAGAGCGCTCAGACAGGCTCAGAGCAGTTGCCTGGGGGACTCTGAAAGGTGACAGACAGTGTAGGCAGCAGGCTTGAGGGTTAGCCAGAGGCTGGGGCTCACAAAGGTGGGGACACTGAAGTGCAGGAAGCACTGCCCAGTACCTGAGCATCTCTCCCTGCTCCAACACCATATGAAGAAGAGCCAAAATGCACAAAACCCAGAATCCTGTAACGTTTTACAGCCATGCCTGGAGGATGCTTGGCCATAAACTAACTTTTTCCAGCCCAAAATAAAGACGTGGAGGTTTCCCAGCAAAGTCAGAGGGATATTAGCCCACTCCACCCTCACCCTTCCCAGCCCCGTGGCCCAGTGCCCCCGGCCCTGCCTGCTGATCCTTCACTCCAGCTTTAATGGGCCGTTTCAGAGGCAACAGCAGCTCCTCCATGGCTGAGCAGCACGGAGCAGCCTGGGGCAATCCCACTGCTCACCATTAACCTGCTCCCACCCCCAAAGGGAAGGAACTTGGCGAAACCCCATTGGGATGTGTTACATGGGAATGACCTTGTCTTCCCTACCCACAGCACCAAGGCAGCCCCAGGGCAAACGAGGAGCGGGGAGGGGAGACACAGCCCACTCACAATTAATTCTTCTCTCTATTCAATTACTAGCAGCAAGACTGAGGCATGTTTTGTGGGCCAGGAGACTGTCCCTGTGTTCTGGTCACAGCCCCCTGTGCAGGACCTGCCTGGATGATGGGACCATCTCTGGTGACTCTTCAGCAGCCTGCTCTCACAGCTTCCTTTCAGGGAATCGGGCTGACTCCTCTGCCCCTCACCACCTCCTGTCCCTCCTATCCAGCAGCTTTCTAGAAACACAGCCTTTGCTTCCACAATTTCAGTCTGTTCTCCTGCAATTGCAGGTGTCAGTGTTGCCTTCACCATCCCCAAGTGGTCCCGTGCAGGCTCCC
Organism: Zonotrichia leucophrys gambelii; assembly: GCF_028769735.1. Lineage (NCBI taxonomy): Eukaryota > Metazoa > Chordata > Aves > Passeriformes > Passerellidae > Zonotrichia > Zonotrichia leucophrys. The sequence continues at coordinate 13,446,399 of NC_088176.1, forward strand.
AGGCAGCGATGCTCCTGTGGATCAGAGGAGGCAAAGCTGGGCTCTGCTTTCCATCCAGGCTGGGCCCCGTGGAGGAGAGCTCACCACTCACAACAGCAGGGCTGCCAGCACAGCAGGGGCAGCCTGGGTGGCTCAGCCTGGGGCAGCTTCACTCCTGGCTCCCAGGCAGAGCAGAGGATCCTCCTGTCATCCAGGACGGTCCATGGAGTCCCACATGGATTTTTCAATGGTGTTAAGCATCCCCTGCATTCGGGTCTGTTGAGGCTGGTGCTGTTCTCACCTCTGGCATCCCCACCCAGCACGTGGGGTGAGCCAGGCACATGGGTAATGAGCTGGCAGAGCTGAGCTAGACCAAGAGCCTGGTGGAGGGCACTGCAGGGGAGGCACGTGCTCAGGTCCCATCCATCTGCAAGGAGAGGAATTGGGATGGCTCTGCAGCTGCCCAGCTCAGGAAGGCATCCCCACAGAGTCCTTGAGCCAGGCAAGCCAGAAACAAAGACCAAAGGGTCCCAGCAAGGACACTTCACATGGCATCAGATCAGAGAGAAGGTGACATCTCCAACCCTGCAGGATTTAAACCCCAGGCTGAATATTTTTGTGCAATTCTGCTCTGCATTGAACAGGGGTCAGCAAACAAGCAGCCAGACCAGGAATGGCCATGACACCCATGGGCATGTGAATGAGGATGTGTGTGCTCATGGGCCTTGGGCAGCTCCACTCCCTTCCTGACCCCCTTGTACAAGCAGCACCTCCAAAACCTGGTCCCAAGGCATTCCTGCTGGCACAACTTCCCCAGCATCACAGCCCCAGCCCAAGCTGGGGTCTCCAGGCACACATCATCAGGCAGGGCTGGGAAAGGGGGGTCAAAGCCAGGCTGGGTAGGCAGGGGCTCCACTGGCCACCCAGGAAGGTGGGAGCCATCACTCAATGCCTGGTGTCACTGTCCTGTCTGTGGGATGGGGTCTGTGGCTCCTTCAACATCACGAGTAGCTGAGACAGAGACACAAAATGCTGTTCCTTTCTTCCTCATTTCCCAGGCAGCCCCATCAGGCAATTTGGCTGGGTTTGGGTCCTCTTAGGAAGAGGGCTTCTACACCCAGCCCACAGTGGGGTTAAGCCTAAAACCAACAGCATGGCCCGGGGGGGCTCCACGTTGCTGTAACTCTACCTTCGTTTGTTTGCTTACAGCATCCACCCAAAATGCCCGTGTATGTCTCTGGGCCTCTGTGTCAGTGGCAGCTGAACTGCTGACCCCAGGAGTTTGCAAAACATCAGGGTTATGGCCCCTTTGACATCCCAGCCCAGCAGAGCCTCAGCTCATCCTGACCCTGGCCCCGAGGAGCCAGGCCCCAGGGCACCCCACACGGCCATGGGGACACAGTGGGGCCAGGGGGAGCGAACCCCACAGGAGTGCTGAGGTGGGCACACATGGTACTTGCTGCTGTCCAGGCTTGGCTGCAGCCCCCCACAATTCTGTGGAGCATCACAACACAAACCTGCCCCAAACCCCCTGCTAGTTCTTATCCATGCCCAGCCCTTCATCTTCTGTCAAGCCTACAGCCCCCACTGGCACGGGAACTGTGCCCCTTGCCAGCTTCCATGCCCAGGCCATGCCTGGTCTCTGTGCTGCCCTGCAGACCTCTGTGCTTTAGGAAGGTGGGGAACATATGGTCACAGGCAAAACAACAGCCAGAGCCTGGAGACAGCCTGTAATTGGTTTCTCCCCAGTTCCAGCTGTGATAGGGGACTTCATGCCACCCTGGAGTGTGGCCATGCCATGCACAACCCAAGCTGCCATTATGGTGCCAACACCATCTCCAGGATGTGCAGGGGTGGGTCAGGGCTGCAGGGAGTCAGCCTAGGCACAGGTGCAAATGCCCATGGAATTGAGATGGAGTTTGAGAGCTCTCCAAACATTCTACTTCCATTTTTTTCTCCAGAACTAAATTCCTACCCCCCTATGGCCAGGCCCCACTGCCAGACCATGCTGCCTTCCCCTGTAAGCTGGGCATTAGGAGGACAGACCTGCCACAGACAGGGTCCCTGTCCCCTCTGCTCTCCTCATCCTCTACTCTGCCCATCAGCAGCAACCCTTCCTATCCAGCCCCCAAACCTCATGCACTGCAGCTCTGTGCCTGCCCAAGAGCCCATCAGGGGAGCAGGGAATGGAGGTGGGGAGTGGTGTGAGGTGTCCCCCAGGCCCTGTGCAGAGACATCACCAACAAGGATACCACAGAAGAGAAATCCTGCCCATCCAGGCCAGGGCTGTGCCACTGATATCCCTGAGAGAAAAACACTGAGAGATCCTAAATCCCTTGGGACACAGCCCAGATGCTCCATGCAGGCCCCGTTCCCTGGATGCCACCAGGCTGGCAGGGACATGTGGGCAGTAGTGGCAGTTGTGCCAGTGCCAGCCCAGAGCAGAGGGATCAGATTGCAGCTCGAGGGTGGGAGGGCAGGACACCTGAGGGTGCTGAGCTGCCAGCACTGCCCTGCTGTGAGGTGGCTGTGCAGGGGCTCAGGAGGGGACAGTGGGGACAGCTCAGGGAGCCTCAACCCAGGCTGCCCTGCTCTCTGCCACGGCCCAAACACACTCACTTTCAGCACCTGCTTTAGGTGTCAGTGTCTGTGAATTTAAACCCACTCAACCCCTGCTCCAACATTATCCCGTGCTTCTCCAGCTGTGCCCTTAGTGCACAACAAAAAGCCACAGCAGCCACAGCAGCAGCTTCATGGAAACGGCCCCCTCCTGCATTCTGGGCAGCACTGGGGCTGGGGACACGAGTCCACATCACATTATCACAGCCTGTCACCACCCTGGGCATGAGCTAACTCCTGTGCCAGGGTGTGAATCCAGACATCTCCCGTGGAACTGGGAGCAGGAGGAGCCTCTTCTCCTCCCACAGAACACTCAGAGGGTGTACAGCCCCACATCCAAGCTCCCAACAAACTTGAGGCAGCCTGGGGAGGACCCAGCTCGTGTCTGAGCACCAGCATGCAGGAGATGACACCAGATCTGAGCTTCAGCTTTTCCAGCAGAGAAGGCCATTCCCACACTGTGCACCAGCACCATTTCCCTTTGCAAGGCATATTGATGGGAAGAGGATGGGAATTACTGGCAGCCTGGCCCTTCCAAACCCCGCTGCTGCCTCCCTTGTTGCAATCTGTCCTCAGCTCTGCCCGGGCCTGCCCTGGCTCCCTAAAGCACTAGCAGAGGTACCCGTGCCTACTGCTGCAGGATGGAGCAGGGATGGCACAGTCAGCGAACACTCCAGAGAGCAGGACACCCATCACACCCACATCAGGGCAGTCCCAGCTAAAGGTGGCCCTGCTGGCCCTTTTTCTGGCTCCTGCTGCCACCAGGGTGCCACAAGGCTCTTGCCCCCTTCGCAGAGCTGCTGCACCCCAGTTTAATTGGATGCTGCATCTCCTGTCGTGTCCCCCTTGCTTCCCTCGAAGCCCAGGCAGCCAAGACTCAGAGAAAAAGAGCTTTAGCCTGGACCAGCGTGGGAACCAGCAACAGGGAGCTCATGGAGCAGGGGACCAGCCCCACCTACAGCACGGTCACAGCTGTGCTGCTCAGCCGCTCTGGGGCCGTGGTCTAAGCCACAAAGAGTTGAAACCCAGCCAGAACTCTGATGGGGCAGGACCCGCTGGGGCATCAAAAGGAAAACCACTTCCTGGCCACGCTCAGCAGAGCAGCTCCCCATCCTGCTCCTCCATCCCTGAAATAGCAACTCAGACCTGACCTCTGAAATCAGAGCATCCTCTGGGAGCTGCTGGCCTGGCCCAGCCACCCAGAGGGAGGAAGCAGCCAGGCCCCAGCCCAGCGAGGCTGCACCTGAGCCAGGCCCTGCAGCAAGCAGCCTGAGCCTCTCACCAGGAGCAGCAGGCTGGTTTGGGAGGGCTGAGGTGTGTGGCACCACGGGTGCACAGCCGCCCTCATGCAGGATGAGCTCCACATTAAGCTCCATTCCTCTGCTGCATGGCTCAGCCAGGGGCAGGGTTACCCACTGCTGCCAGAGCAGGGAGGGATCCATCACCAGTTGTACCAGCATGCAGAGCCCTGAAGCAGCAGAGAGGGGATGCTCAGATTAAATCAACTCCCAGAGCAATCCTAGAGCCACCTGGACTGGGGCATCATTCGGCTCCCCAGGTACTGGCACCTCCACACCCTTAGGTGTGTCTCCAGCATGGGGAGCTCCCGTCTATACATAGAAACACAACCACTGGATTACCCCTCACCCCGTGGAAGGCAAGGCAGCCCCACACCAGAGCCCCAGCCTCACTCCCTGTGCACAGAAAGCCTGCTGCCCCCCACCAGCACCGAGTGCCCCCCAGCCCAGCCATGCCCGAGCCCACCTGCTCTTAGGCAGCCCTGTTTGTTTGCCCAAGGTATTTGCAGCCGGGGGCACCTGCTTTGATACCATCAGCTCCACCAAGGAAGCTGCTCACCTAGCGTGACCCCTGTAATCCCATCCTTCCCCATTAAGTGCTGTGCGAGCATCCCCCCTCCCAGCCTCCTGACATTTCAGCATTTATCTCCCTCTCCCCAAGCTGAGCACATCAAGGCTCTGACATTGCTGGGGAGCAGGAAGCAAACCTCCCAAAGTCACTCAGAAAGGGGCTTGGTAGTACCAGCACACCCCAGCCCCTCTACTGCTCCCTCTCTGTTGGGTGCATCCAATTCCCATGGCATTCCCTATGGCAGCACTGGGGACCAGCAAGCATCCGTGGCAAGGTCTTGAGCTGAGCTGGTCCTGCAGTGGGGTGCACAAGCTTTGTCAAGCCTCCTGCCACCACCCTTATGTCCCCCATGGTGCCACCTTTGCCCCCTGGCAGAACAGTCCTGCCTGCCTCTGTTCCAGCTACCTAGACACCCTGCAGTACACACACCAGCAGCCTGAAATAATCTCCTTTTACTGTTGAAGAATAATCTCCTTTTACTCTTGAAGAGACCAAATGCTCCTTCTCGTTAGCCCACACAGCCTCTTTCACTGTGTGAAGCAACAGCATCACCCTTCCAGGACTGAGCAGTGCCCACTCCCTCCACTCATCACTCCCCATCAGGCTGGGAAGCAGCTGCCTCCCCCAACCCTCCCCTCCAAGAGTGCCTTGTTAAAAATGGTCGGCTGGCTCCCGTTCCCCTGGAGTCAGGCTGCATTTCCTCGGAGCACAAGCACAGTCAAGGTCTGGCAGACAGATTATCGCTGACCCCTTCCAGGTGCACATAGCCAGGGAAATCTGCAAGGTGATGGGGTGCCAGCCCTGGCAGGGGCTGGGCACTGTCCCAGCCAAGGCTCCATCCAAAGCCCAGGACTCCTTTCCCGTGCCATCAGCACAGGGCACTGGTGTGTGTGCCCACCGACACCTCTCCAATATCCACTGCCCCACAGGGAGATGCCACCGCCTCCCTTCACCCAGCTCGGCTGCAGGAACGTCCCGCTACTTAGGAACCTCCCAGGGACACAGGGTTTGCCGAGAGATCCTGTGGCGCCCGTGGGCACGGGCACCGAGCGCCAGCCCCGGGCACAGGGGATGGCGGGGGGGACAGGAGCCCTGCCAGCCACAGCCGCCCTGTCACCGGAGAGGAGCAGCAGCAGGGCGGGATGCCCTGCGCACCCTGCCGGGCAGGGCGGCCGTGGGCCGGGCAGTCGGAGCGGGAGCGGCGGTCGCGGTGCCCCGGAGCGGCCCGCAGAGCCCGCCTGCCCCCTGGCGGTGCCGCGCTGGCCCCGCCGCGGCTGCAGCCCCGCATCCTCCCCCGCGCTGCTGCCGAGCTCCAGCTCCGCCGAGCCGGCTGGTGCCCCCCAGGCAACGGAGATCGCGTTCCCCGGGGCTGGGATGCCAGTGGTCTTGGAGACATGGAATTTTTTGGGACTTTTAAAGGCCATCTAGTCTAACCCCCCTGCCATGGACAGGGACATCTTTAACTAGATCAGGTTGCTCAGAGACTTGATCAACCTGATCTTGAATGTTTTTGGGGATGGGGCATCTAACGCTTCTCTGGGTGATCTGTGCCATTGTTTTACCACCTCCAAGGGTGGTAAAAAGCCCTTCTTCCTTATAGTTGATTTTAATAAACCCTTTTAGTTTAAAATTATTATCCCTTGTCCCACCACAACAAGCCCTGCTAAAACATCTATCCCCATATTTCTTACAAAGCCCCCTTTAAGCACTGAAATGCCACAGGAAGATCTCCCCAGAGCCAGCTCTTCTTCACTCCTTTTCCCTTTGCTGCTCAGGGCTTTGAAGCCTCATTCTGAGAGCTAAGCAAGGTCTGTTTGAGGCCAGAAAGAAACAGTGAGTAGGTGCAAAGGAGCTGCAGCAGTTCCAGAGGAGAGAAACATAATCTAGAAAATAGCCTGAGCTGAGGATCCACCCTGGATTTCCTACATGAATCCAGGCTACTGAGAAACTCACTGTCCCAGGGCACCCACAGAGCCAGCATGACAGAACAGTCCATGGTGCTTCTCAGGGACAAGAGCCAGTGTCTCAGGCAAGGAGGACTGGGAGAGGCATTGACATGGCCCAAGAATGCAAGACTGATTGCAGAGAAACTGCCAGAGAAACATGTAAGGGCAGAACCAGCCACCATGGGTGAGAAATGGCACCTGGCTGAAGTGCAGAAAGGATCAAACCCTTCCAGGTACCCAGGCCAGGGGGACACAACTCCCCAGCAAAGGTCACAGCTCAAACTTGCCCCACTGAAGCGTGCATGGGAAGAACCTGCAGCCAGCAGGGACCTTCCTTCAGACCCGATGCCTGAGAGATCTTTATTGAGTGTAAAAACAGTTCTTTACAATGCAAACTGACCCAGAACCTCCCCCACATCAGAGAGGCTGTGAGCTCCCACCCCACCATAACTGCAGCTGAGAACAGAGCATGGGCCCCACTTTTATACTTCGAAGTATAAAAACCTCCAAACTGTGAGTAAGCAAAAGCAAACACGTTAGAATCAGTGAAAGTGCCTGTCCCACACCGACTTTACATCCATCTGCTGCACATGGGGCCAGGACTGAGTGTGTCACAGCCAGGGAAAGGGGGTGCACAGAGCAGAGGTCCAGGACAGCAAAAAGGCACAGTGTAAGATCACCTCCTCCATCCCCAGCTCCCAGAACAGGGATCAGGGACAGGGGATACACCAGCAGCATCCATCCAGTTTTGGGATCACCCTCCCAGGGCTGTGTGAAAGGAGACACTTCAGTGCTGGGAGCGGCCTCTGCTCCCCAGATAGTTAAAACAGCATTAAAAAAAAAAAAAAAAGGCAGCAAATGTTGAGGTCGTGGGAACTGGTATCCAAGGTAAAAAGCATCCAGGGAGAGAAGTCCCAGTGAGTACCTAGGGGAAGAACCAGGGTGAGATCAGCAGACTTGAGCAGCACATTCCACCCACACTTGCCACACCAGTATCACAGCCACCCAGATCTTTCCTCCAAGGCAGCCTGGCCCCTCACCTTGCCTGGAGACAAGTTACTCCTTCCTCCTGCTACTTCTTGGCTGGCATAATAGGAGGAAGGTCCTCCTCATCCTCCTCATCCTCCTCAGACAAGTCATCGTCCTCCTCAAAGGAAGCATCTTCCCTGTGCACTGGGACACACACACAAGTAATTGTTACTCACCAATGCACGTCTGTGCAAATACAGCTGGCCCACGAGACACCCCAGGAGCAGAGCAGCCTGAGGGGCTCTGAAGCACTTTCACAGCAGCTAATAGTGGGAAATAAGCAGCATCCCAGCTGGAGGGAGGTCTCAGAGAGGAATGGTGACAGGCAGACATGAAAAAAGGGGACAGTTTGTGATATCCAGACCCCTTCTCCCATGCAAGGCCTTATGGTAGGGAAGGAATCCCTGCTCCGAGATGGGTCCTGGGGAACCAGCACAAAGGAGGGACAGCATGCATGCCAGGCAGCACCCAGCAGCTCCCTGGATGTTGTTGACACTGGAGCCCCTTTATCCCCCTCAGTCCTCCCAAGCTCTCCCCCACCCTCAGTCCTTACTGATCCTGTGCCAGCCAGCCAGGTGCACTGGGCCAGAGCCTGCTGCCAGCCGAAAGGTCACTGGAGGCTGCAGCTTGAAGTTGTCCAGACTCAGCTGCAAAGAGCAGAGATGGAGCTGAGTTAGGGGCAGCGGCAAAAAGCAGAACTTCCTGTAGTTCCCAGTACAGCACCTGGCCCAGTTAAACATGTCCATCTGAGGGCACCTGCAGCCAGGCCAAGGGTACCCAGGGCATTTGCTGTGAGCTGCAGATCCAAGATCCTGTTCCCTGCAGCCATCCACCCCTGAGTCCTCAAATCAGCCTCTTACCAAGGGCTGGCATGACAGTTTCAGGTTTGCCACAGGCACCGCGATCTCTTGGTTCTCATGGTTTCGCCCAATGACTTCCACCACGTTGCACTCGTCCTTGGCACCATCAGTGAGGCAGACCTGGGTGGGAGTGGAGACTGTGAACAAATGCTCTCCCAAGGGACAATATGGGACAGCTTGAGCTCTCCACAGGACAAGGAACCCACAGCAATGCTACCAGCTCAGATGTCATGCAAGGTGTGGGGATGCTGCTCCACAAGACAGGGAGAGCACTGAACAACCCCATTGCAAATGTCCCCTGACTGCCCCAGAGACAGCTCTGTCACCTACAGGGATGGCAATGTGGGCTGCATTTTCTGCTGATCTGATCCATGCTGACAGGTTCTGTGCTCCCAGGATAGAAAACATCCCCAGGAAGAGCCAGGAATGAAGCCCTGCACCTATCTGGGCTTGGGGAGCAACAAGCCAGAGACCCAGGTGGGGTGGATCTGGTGTGAAGCTCCAGCAAGGTCAAATAAAAGGGAAATTTTTTTTTCTTCACCATCTGGAGCATTCCCCTACTCAGCAGTCTCCTGCCACCACAGGCTTTGCACAAGCACCTCTGTATGATGGATAGTTGTGACCACTCTGTGTCGTGCCCTGAGAGCAGCCAGTCCTGGGACCTCAGCCAAGGGAGTCCCCTGATCCAGCCCAGCCAAGAAAGGAGGATGAGCCTGGAAAAGGGGCATAAGGGTATGGGCAACTACAAGAGAGAACAAGCACAGTAATTAACATTTCTCTTACCGTAGACAATGCTAAAATGTGGTCAAAGTTGTCTTCTTCATCCACCTGAAATGTGTAGGATTTGGTACTGGCAGTCAGCTCACAGCCTAGAAGTAGGAGATTAAAAAAGTAGTAGCAAATATGACACAACAACACTCACTACAGGCAAAGGGGTCCTTAGGGGCAGCCCTGGCCAGGCAAGCACATGGCATCCTAAAACTTTATTTTCTCATGTGAGGAACAGCATCAGACCAGGCCATCCTGGGCTCCAGGGTCCCAGAAAACCACACACCTGCCTCTGCACCATGCAGGGACAAAATCTGGTGTCCCCAAAGCAGGCTGCCATGAAGCAATGCCCATGGGCACCCAGGGTTCCCAAGCACTGGCAGGGCAAGGTTGTTCCCCTCCAGAGAGCAGAACAGTCAGGGCACACCACTGTGGGAAACAGGAGGGAGCAGACAGAACAGTGACTCTGCTCTTGCCATCGCCAGCACAACTTTTTCTTGAATGGGAGTCTGAATCTGGAAGCAGAGACAGACACAGAGTGCCAGACCTGAACGATGAGGCACAAACCAAGGGGAGGATCCAGCCAAGCTGCAGGGAGCTGGAGTCCCTCAAGAGAAGTTTTGAGACATATTTTATTACAAACCTCAGACAGTTACAAAAACAAGGGAGATGCATAACTACATCCTCAGCTCTTAGGATCAGGATTCAGCCGACTAAAGGGAGGAACTAAACTGCCCTGGATGCGTTTACTTATTGCAGGATGATTCACCAATGTGAGGCTGACCGGAAAAACACAGAGATGAGCTCTGCATACCAGTGCCGGCACTTCCACGGGTGAGGAATCAGCCTACACAAGCGCAGCACGGGGCAGGACGGCTTTCTGCCATGCTTATATATTGAACGTACCGAGGGTGCCTGAGAGGCCTGTGGGGCTGTAATTGCGCTCCTCCTGCAGGGCGCGGAGCCGCGGCCCGGCCCGGGCTCACACGGGTCAGGGAGCAGCGCAGGGCCCCGCCTGGCCCGGCCAAACCCCTCCCGGAGCAGGGACCCGGCCCCACGCCCCGCGCCACGACACGCTGACGGGGGAGCGCGGGGATCAACCGGAGGAGTGGGGGAGGCCGGCGGGAGCTGGGGCTGCCGACCCGCCGCCCCATGAATCCCAGCCCTCTAAAGCCGCCAGAACACCAAAACCCCACGCGGCTCCCTCAACCTGCCCCGGGATCCCCAGCGTGTGCCTGCTGCCTCCCGAGCGCGGCCAAACACGTGTGTGTCCACACCGTCCTTCCCCCATGCCACGATAATGCCCCCCACGTGTATTTCCACGCCGTCCTTCCCCCACGGCGGGTTAATGCCCTCCACGTGTCTCTCCATACCCACGTGTCTCTCCTGTCTTCTTCCCCCACAATGTCTCTGCTGCCCCCGGTCTCTCTCTGACACTGCCCCCGGCTCCAGCCGCCCCCACACACGCCTATCCAGCCTCCACCCAATACTCACCAAAGTCTCCTTCTGCCCCGTCTCTCTCCTGCCCCCAGCTCTCTCTCATTTTCTTACGTCCCTCTCGTCCCCGCACCCCCGCCTCGTGCGTCACCTCCCCAATTCATCTGTGACCCCCCCCGTGTCTCTCGCTCCCCCTGGCCCGTGTCCCCGCTCCCCCGGCCCGGGCCGCTCACCGAAGAGGACGCTGCCGGGACAGGCGGGCCCGTGCGGCTCCATGAGGCGGCGGCGCTGGGATCGCTCTGGCAGCGGGGCGGGCCGTGCAGCGCCGAGCCGAGCCGAGCCGCACCGCTCCGCCCCGTGCCCGCCCCCGGGGACCGAACCAAAGGGTCCTGCGGCAGAGCCCCGCCGGACAGCTCAATTATCAGGGTATTTCCTGGCCACGCTGGGCCTTCAGCTTTTACTGACCCCACCGCAGCTGTGGAAACGCCACACCGGAAAAACGGCCCTTGCTACCGGCCGCTCACCTACCGCCCTTCTGTGCACCATCCCGGCCCGCGGCAGCAGCAGCCCAGCACTGAGGAGAGACACAGGGCACATGCCCAGCCCCAGGGGGCTGAGGGTACGAAGAGGGGTATCGGGGGAACAGGAGGGTGACACGCATGGAAGCAGGACGGCAGCTCTTCATCTCTATCCCTTTAAGCATGGGCAAGAGCAGCGTGACCCTACACTGGGGACTGCGGCACAGGAGCGTTTGAGCACAGAAGGCAACATCCTACTTCAAAATCTACAGCAAGGAGGAGAGGGCTGGACTGGTCTTTCAAAGCAGAAAGGGAAGCAGTCTGCTTGGTGCTGCAGAGGAACAGCCAAATTAAACCCCAGTAACAACGAGCTTACATTGCCTTCTGGGGACAAACCTGGCTCTGCTCCTACCGCAGAGACCTCTGCTAGCCAGCCACTTGCTTTGCTTGAGCTGGAGTAGGTTCAAGGAAAACCTGACTGAAGGTCTGAAAAGCTGAACCAGGTCCCAGAAAGGAGCAAGTGCTTGTGCAGCAATGGTTACACAAGCACACCCATGTGTTGGCTGCCTTGCGCAGCCACTGACCCTACCTAACCCGTCTGCAGCCGCCACCCCGGGCGATGGAGGCAGGAGCATCCACTGCTGCATTATGCTCCCTTAAAGGAAAAGAGTCTGGGGCAACATCAGAGCCCAATCCCTTTTCCCAGGCCCACATGTGTTGTACAGAGACAAGCCTGTCAAAACCTCATGAAATAGGCTTTAAGAAAACAGTCACCTATGTGCCACACATTACTCGTTTTAAACATTTACTGGGCCAGGAGAAAAGTTTTCACCTTGTAACTTCCCTGCTTGGTTTGTGTGTTATCCTGTTCTCCACACTGCACAGCTTCTGAACCATCACCAGTGAGTGCACCCATGCAGCAGGTGGACAAACTCTTGTGAAATGACCTTAGGAAAAAGCTGCTTTTCATACCCCTGGCCCATCCCTTTGATTATTAGCTGTCACTCTAAGCAGGAAGCTACGTGCTTTAGGTATCTCAGTATTTATCTTCCCAAGCTTAATTTTATGGATGTACAGCTGCCAACACCAAAACCAGACACAAGTCTCTGACAGCTGATCCCAAGGGCATTAAACACTTACAGTGTGATGTAATGCACATTGCTGAACCACTTCTGGTTCTGGACCATACACAAAATACACATTTATTTACATTCACTTCTCAATTTTTATTCTATTTCTCGCATGGTCTTCAAATACAGTTTTACAGGTCTTTTTCTGCTACAGATACTGTTGATCTAAAACAGATTAATGAAAGTGGCATTCCAACCTTAATGAAAATTCATAACCATGAAAGATATGTCAACATATCACTTTACAATCCTAGAATGATGGTATTGGCCTGACATTCCATAGGCTTAGACAATTAACTTCTATAATAATAACAAATTCATAGGAAGAGAAAATGTGGCAACTCCTTAAAAGCCAAGAAATAAGGCCACAAGCATCCTATGCTGTAATGTTATGCATCCAGATGAAGTAAGTTGAGTCTGGTATCCATGAAGAAACAAAACTCTCCCACCTGGTAAATCAAGGTTATCAGCTACTCAACATGCACTCAAAGCTGTATAAAAACTAGTGGCATTCAGCTTGGACTTAATGAAATCCCACAGCACAACCCCATACCTCTCTCTAAAAATGAAATGAACTTGTTTCAACTTAAATACTTCGCTACCGCATTAAAAATCATTCACATTCTGCAGAAAAAAAAAAAAAAAAAGAAACATCTTGCACATGACTGCACCAGAAGGCCAAACACAGCATCTCCTTACAAGTTGCAGAGAGCATTACTGCAATCTTAATGCCATTCATTACAGGTTGCAAATCAACTTCTGTGCAGCTGGAGGCTTGTAAGAGCAACCAAGCTTCCTTTGTGCACCACTGAAAAAACCCCAGGAAAATTTAAACGTAAGATATAGACAGCTTATGGCAGCAGGTGGAAGAAACAAAGTACTGCAAAGTGCATACCACTGTCCAATCACCTGTCTGGGACACTGGGACTACCGCAAAATACCATTCCCATTAAAAGATCCAACTACCTGAATACCAGGTCCCATACGACACCAGTTCCAGCCCATCACCAAGCATGTCCATCCTGGGTAAAAACATTAAACTCTTGGAACATTTAAAAGTAGATAACCATTTAAATAATGTGTAAAAATGTGCTTATTGTGGCATTTCTTATAGAAAAGTTATTTGATACAAATGTGCAGGACTTGAAGACCCTGATTTAATCAAACTAGTACGAACAGGCTTTGAAACATGGTGACTCTTTCAAGGACAAATCCCAGCTGTGGGCCAGCTCTCTCTCCCTCTCACCATCTTTCATCCATAATCCCATGTGAACGTTACCAAAATTAACGGGTTCAGCAAAGCATCCTGTGAATTGCTGTTTCAGTCCCAGGAGAATGATACCCTCGAGCAGTGACAAACTGCAATCTGAAGGAAGGGTCATTGGGATCTGCTCCCCTCTCCCAAGATGGTCAGTACCTAGCCCTGGATATGAGGCACAGTAAGAAAGGTCAGTGCTGAGGACAGACTTGTTCTCGATTGTGGTTTTCGGTTTTTCAAAAGTGCCGTCTTGGACCTATACCATTTCACTTTTCAAAAGAAAAAGTTACAAAAACCAGTAAACAAAAAGTTAGTCAGCATACATCTAGGTTTATATACACTGAGATTTACAAGTTTGTCATTGAGTGACTTCTGCCACAGACCACTGCACATTTGTCCCTAACAAAACAAAAAGCTTGAACCAATGGTCATTAGAAGAGACAACGGGTCATTGCTTTATCAGCAAGCATAAAGGTAATAAAAAATAGACCTGTAACTACTTATCTTTAAAAATGCTGATTGACACAAGCAACCCCTCCATTTCTGCAACTTGCAGATTGCAACTTGCACATCCTGCTCTATGACAGAGAACAAAACCTGAATCTTTATAGGCATTCTGCCAGAGACCAATTTTCTGTTGACACTTGAACGCAGAGAACTGTCATCAACCACAGCACCGACTGAGAGGGATTCCTCTGAGAAGCTATAGCCCATGCAAGATTCCTTGGCACTTCACACAGGACCAGGAGAGGACAGGGTTTCTCTTTGTTTAACAATGTTTTCAGCAGCATTATCCCCTTCCAACAAATGACAGTCTGAATGTGTGATGGGTGATTTTCGCATAGCCCCTTTTACCAAGCTGGCTTATTGCTGGCTTTGTGCAGTTAGACCATATGAAGATCCCCACCACTACCTGCCCAGCTGTTAAGGGTCTACAGTACTGGAACAGTTCACTGTCAAGCACTTCAAAGGCTTCTTCCAAGGATAACAACATCCTTTGGAAATCCTTCCATTTTAGCAATTTCAAAACAACCCAGCTTGCTGTAAAATTCCAAGATTCTTTTATCATCTGGTCTCACTTCACAAAAAGCCCCACGGGAGCCTGAAGAAGAAAGAAAAAAACCAAAATACTGTAGGGTAAGAGTTATCATAAAAAGCACAGACATCAAATATTACTAGAGTTTCCACCAATTTTATGAGGTAAATCAGTGATCCAATTCCACATGGAGCATAGTGGCCAAGAGTTCAGATTTATGCAGCACAGCTGACCATCCCCTAAGGGAACTACACACTGCATGCATCCATCAGTCTGAACAAACTCTCTGCACACCTTTCACTGCACACAAAAATATCTGATGTTGGCTCCAAAAGCAGCATTGCAGGAAGGCACCAAGTGGCATAAAGGAAGTGTGAGTGTGAGATGCACAGTCAGGGCAGACAGCCAAGCACTTCCCACACTGAAGGTTTGGTAATTACTCACCAGTGCACACAGCCAAACTTTACAAAAAGCATCATTACCAATGCCAGCAGGAAAAATATAGACTTGTGCAGTGTTCAAGATGCAAAGATGTGTGCTCTTAGTGCCAAATTGCTCCCTCAGTCCTGCCTATCTTCTAATTTGCAGGATAATGGCTAAAATGAAAAGCTCCCTTTTTCAAGGCAGGAGCAGAAGTTAGCTGTTCAAAAGCTTTTGCAATTATTTACCCAAATCTTCCCAAGTTTGCCTCGCACCCTAGAAATGACATGTAGTTAGGAAACAAGGAATTCTAAGTGCAAGAAATTTACCATTAGCCTTTAGAGAAGAGAGCAGGCAGGCCATCATACTCTTGGCCACACTTGGATCTGTCACTTTTTTGTGGATATCAATCTTTATCAAAGATGGGAAGTTAGCAAGGAACGATTCTGGCAATACTTCTTGTTCTTCATGGAAGCTTAGCATTATTTTCTGAAAAGAATATTAGAAACAGGTATTTAATAATTATCCAGCTTTTAATTTTCATTCATCTTTATCAGGGGAGACTGCTTTGCTCATGGAGTGTACCCCCAAACCAGCAGGCTTTTCAGCTACACCTCCTGATGGCTACTTAGTTCCTCATCTGCTGAACTGCAGTCTGTACTGCCTACACAAAAACACTGGCTAGAAAAGCTTCTCAGACCATCAAAGGAGGCATGCAAAGCTCCTTCTCAGTGACCCATACTTCAAGTGAAAGAAAACACAAGCCAATACAGAACCAGCAGTTTGCACACAGATACTTATTTCTTTGCCTTTTTAATGGGCAGTTTTAGGCTGCCTTGCACCATTTACAGCTGTCACACTCCACAAACAGCTCAGATTTTCACACCAAAAACAACTGCTCTTGAATTTGTTTTCCCTACTTAAACTGGTAAGATTTTCAGATTTCTACCTGCAGCATAGGGAAACTAACACTACATTCTGCAGTAGAACAGAGCAGGAGCAATACTTGACTTTCAAAATGTAATTTTCTCCAGATGAAGGTGCTTTACATTTACTGCATGGATTACTATTCAAGTACACCTCATGGGTGTATTACAGCACACAGCTGTATCTGACTGGCAATGAATAATTTTACTGTCTCCTTCTGATACATCAGATGCTTTAATACATGCTCAAAGTCTTCAGAAAGGTGAAAAAACTGAATTCCATGTGAGCTCAAAAAAATAAAGACCCACTTTGCAAAGACTTCAGCATATAGTTCTGATCTCACAGGTTATACCAACCTCTGCTTCAGACAGCTCCTTGTCACTATTTGGTTTAGTGTATTTTTCTTGCATGAAAGGGATCCAAGACATTTTGCATTTCTTAATGAAGGGAGTTACATCAACTGTTCCCAAAGCATAGCCACATATGCCATCCTCATCTTCTAAGACAAAGCAGTAATCCAGGCTGAGGGTGAGCAGACCTCCAACTAACCTGCAGAAAGAAGATGCAAATTTAGTCAAAAGAAGGTCTGTTTGACTAAGTATGCCCTTCAGGTTCCACAGAGGAGACTCCAGAGTCAACCAAAGAAGTTGAGTCCTCCAGTCATGGAATTCGTTCCAACAAAGCACTAACTGACTGATCAGCTGTCAAAACTTAGCTATGAGCAACATCTGCACCTCAGGATTCCACTGTTTAATTCTATACACACTACTCTTCAGCTTTTGCTCTTAGTTGCTCTGCTACTATTATTTCCTTGCTTTCATAATTGCCTTTGGGTATTGTTTGATACCAGTTACACATCTTTTCTTAAGTGCCTTTCTGCCACCCAGAGCAGACTATCTAAATTAAATATCCAAGACAAAAAAAAAACAAAACCACTCAATGTAGCTAATTTTGCAGCTCATTTTTAATGCACCATTTTTTTTAAACTTCATCTATCATCACTTATCCTTTTAAAAAGTTTGTACATGTACTTCAGAAAAACTTGAAGCACTTGGCTGGGAGACTGCACCTCAAAAACTGTTAATTCTATTTTAAGAACTACAGTAGGTCATAAAAAAAGCAGAGGATAACTACAGACTATGGACACTCTCACGATATACTTTCACAAAATCTGAAATAAGACACTGTGATGCACACCTTTCAGAATACAGAGGCTTCAGCTAAATTTATTTTCTAACCGCTCACCACAGGCAACCAGCACATGAACTGAGACGTAAGTGTCAACGGTCTCTTTAAGAAACCAAAGTCCCAATTTCCCGAGAGTAAATTATTTTATCTACTCTAAATGCTCTTTGTATTCTTCCCACACACAATTCTAAAAATTCAAATGAAATACACTATCAGGACTTCATCCTTCAGAACCACCTCTGCAGGACACTTGCTGCTAATACATACTTGTCTCCAATTAAATCTGGTAAACTATGGAAGGGTTGATCAGCTCCATCAGCATACATTTCTCTGCAGATCTTATATACAGATGCCTAAGAGGAGAAAAGAGATTATTTCAACTCAGCAGTCACATTCAAAAGAGAGTATGTCATTAACAGCTGCACTGTAACCTAGTACTGACAGGCACCCAGTCACCAGAGATCAAAAGCATCCATCTATGCAAAAGGCTGGCATTCCCTCCACCTCTTCCCTGAAAGTAACTCAAAGTTGCCTTCAAAAACATGGCAGTTAAATTGGATGGCTGGGAAGGAAAGGCTGGAGGGCAACCTCCTGCTCTTGTAACAGCACCAGATTAATTCTGAGGGTCAGATACCGAAACACTCAGTGAAGACCACCACCATTGCTACAAAGTCCCTTCACAAAACCTCTGCTGCTCCACTAAGGCAACTCAACCTCTGCAAAGGACAGATACATCCTGCATGTTAAAAGGCTTTCACCTGCAACTCTTTAAAAGAGCAAATTTGAAGTAGTCACATCTTAAATAAGAAACTTCACCTTTTTTTTAAAACAAAAATGCTTTGCATTTGAGACTTTCTTCCTTTAGTTTAAGGGTAACTCCTCAGAAAAAATACTGTTTATGACTGCATGCTTGGCTGCACCTCTAATTGCTAAGATGGTTTAGAAATATCAATTCCATTTTCTACCAAAGAACAAGTCAGCTTAGGTGGAGTCCTGCACAAAGGTTTGGAAAAGGCTGCTTTACTGCTCATGAGAACAACACAGGATAGAGCTGGCCCAGAACTGGCAGGAAAAGGAGTCTTCATGTCAGCCACGTATGTCTGACTGGCTTCAAAGTTAAGACTCATTTGAAATCCTGCAAACTCAACGTAGAAACTCCTGTTTAATCTCAGTCTACCTACCAACACAAGATCTCAACCTGCATGATTCCCTACATTGTTTAAACTGCATCCATAATGAGTTGACTAACTATTGGCTGATACTTCACTATTCTCCATACCATCTAACAGGAAAGAAACTACACTACAGATCTATTCAGAAAACAGAAAAGGTAAAAAGCACTAATCAAAAATGACTAATGGAATTTTCCTGATTTTGAAGTATCAAACACTCCAAAGCAGATATGACAGCATTCTTTTGAAATCAGATCAAAAAGCTTCCAACTGTAACTAAAATGGTACGAATGGCTGAACCATGATGCCATTTTTCAGCTCCATTTTGAGATGCAGTGTCAATGTTCTGCCTATATAGCTCTGCAAATACCAGCAGGTAGCACAATAACCACTGAGTGAAACAGGCATACACACCCACCCTCTAAGCTTAATTCACTGGATGTTTCCCTGCTGCAAGAATTCTTCTACTAGCTGGACAAATTTAACTTGTCTTTCATAAATAAGGAAGGCACAGATTTAAAAGGGTGAGGGGGTGGGAGGCTGGGAATCAAGCTGTGGATGTACACGAAGTGCTGCACAGCATATTGCTGAACCAGAGGCATGTCATTGAACCTCAGTTCTCTTGTGAGCTGGCATTTGTACTTTGTGCAAGACATCAGGACATCTGCTTCATTAGGGAAAAGGGGATTCAGCAATAATCACTGCTGCCATGAAAGAAAGTGCATCACTAACAGCAAAAGTGACAAGTGTCAAAAGCAGTTACCTCATCTTTAGGGAAGTAGGGTCGTATGGTGTACACTTTGGAAGTGGGTGTTAATGGAGGTGGTTGAAAAAAGAGGTCATTTGCCCCATCAATAGGCAGCAAACGCTGTGAAAACAAAATATTTAATATAACTGTATGAACAACAAACCCCATCACACTTGGGTGTGCACTGCAGACTCCCAAAATAACATTTGCTACTTGCTACCCCAAAAGAAGGTGGGGTTGGTATGCTTTACAAATGCAAAGACCTTATTTGAATAGAAAATATCCAATTGGTGTTCTAAAATATGCAATTGAAACAGCACATTAAGAGTCTGTTAATCTTAACTGCTTTAAAAACTTTTTACCAATCATATCTACACTGTCTAAGAACACAGAATGTCAGGAGGAAAGGTTTGGTCTGAAGAGGGTTAACTGGCCAGAGGAGACGCTTTATCCCAAAAGCAATGCGCTGATTCAATTTGCTGCGCGCAGAGCACCTGTGAGGGGGGAAAAGTACAGCGCCTGAAAAATCCATGAACAAATGTGCACATGGTACAAACAGCGAGCTAGGAATACTGGCCAATCGAATTCCTCGCAGTAAAGCACAGTACGGCATCATTTCCAGAGGAACCAAAATTTGGAGGACGATCCCTTTTGCTCATGGAATTCCCATTGGCAGACAAGCATGCGCGCATTGTGCAATTGCGGGCGCAGGTAAAAATGCTGTGCGACCTGCAAAGAAACAATGTGAAATGTACAACTAAAGCCGCTGCGCTTCGCATGCGCGTGGGACAGGCAGCATCTCCTTGAGAAATTACTGTAGAAAGGGGAGGAAAATTATTTTAAACCAAGCTGTAAGGCTAATGGGCTTTGGACCAGAAAGCCTTCGGCAGACCAATCCTTCCAGACCTCTGATGTGCAACAAAAGGTTTCTCATAAAACAAAGAAAATGTCATTCAGTTGTGAAGTCATATTGATACCTGGAACTCTCCTGCTAGACCACCTCTAAAGGCCCAGGGTTCTTGGTCTCCACTTAAGAACTGTGCTGAAGATTGACTACGACACCCTGTTGAGATCAGATCCAAGCGGAGAATGTTACGAGAAGGGGGATTTCCTGGGTGTCTTACATGTCCAAAAAGCTAACATACACTTGTGGAAAAAGCTCTCTAACTGAGCTAGAATCCAGGGCTTGGGGAAGGGGAGGGGCTGTAATAATGTATCATTTATAAAGCTTTTGTGCTTATGCACTAAGTGGGGTATTTCAAATTTTTGATTGCCTGTAACAGACAGGTGAGACAATTCAGCTACACACTTCATTCTAGACCAGAAGGCACAAGAATGATGCCCTGCAGAACTATGCAGACTTTCCACCCATTTTGAACACTTTTTTTTGGGGGGGGTATTTGTGTTAGAAACATTCATTTAATCTATGAAAATCTGACATCTTGGAAGCTACGTGGCTCAATAGATACTACCATAAATTTTAGATCAAACAAATGCCATTATCACAGCCCCTGGAAAAAAAAAAGGACCTTTCTGAAGTCACATTTTAGTACTGATTGTTTCTAATCTTGTCAGAAAACTAGGACTAGCAATATATGTAAACAGTCTGGAACAGATCAGGCAGCCAGGACAGCTGTATGAAACAGCATGCTTGCAAGATTTACATAATCCAGGCCACACCTTCACAATACTGTTGGCACATTAAAAAGCTAAGTAGTGTTAACTGGAATCAATTTACACTTTAAGTAATACACCTTAGTGGCCACTACTAGCTTTGCTTTTTGTATATTGATTTTAATTTCCACAAGCATACTGGATGCACCAGGGACCCTGCTGCTCAACCAGCAGCAGCAGGCCCACTGCAGAGCTTAGCTTTAGCTTCCACTTGCTTTAGAAAAGAAGATTCCATTGGCTGTTTGATTTTTAACACTGTTCTGCCAGCAAGGCAGTGCAGCCTTCACCAAGTAAGATAAATGACAGCTCTGGAGAGACAAAAAAGCCAAGTGGTGGCTGGAGTGGAGATCTCAACTACCTGCCTAGTTTTCTGACAAGAGGAGCAGCGCAAATTCTCTTTTCCTTTTGTGGACAGCAATCTACCTCCTGTTCAAGTAACAGTCTCAGATCAGTACAGACAAGTATGTTGTGCTAGTCAGAGAGTCCCAAAGTGTGCCAAGTTTGACAATGATGCGAGTTTAGGAATATAGGTTCAATATAAACTATCCTAAGTATGGTAAATTTCAGAAACAATCCAAACACCAGAACTCAAATTTGGTTCACTCCCACATTTTAGAATTCTCACATAAGAAGAGATCCTTCCCAAAGAGATTTAGTCAAAAACTTGGAAGACAGTATCTGTCTGTCCTTTGAGACTACAACTTAACTAGCACTTCCAATAACTACAGTCAAGAGCTGTGTGAATGAAGAGCTGTATAAATGAAAATCATAGTTAATGCCTGAGTCGCTGCGCAAATGTGACTTCAGTTCATGCCTGCTGTACATCTAATCTATCTGAGCTGCCTCACAGACAAAACCTTTCCATTTTAATTAATTAATGACGACGCGCTGTGAACATCTGGCGCTGTCCA
The DNA here is from genome assembly GCF_028769735.1 of Zonotrichia leucophrys gambelii. NCBI lineage: Eukaryota > Metazoa > Chordata > Aves > Passeriformes > Passerellidae > Zonotrichia > Zonotrichia leucophrys. The sequence goes on from NC_088176.1 coordinate 13,467,888, forward strand.
TCCCATAGCAGCAGAAACTTGTGCTGAGGATTCTCCCATCTGTACACAATGGGGAAGAAGACAATAGAAGTCATTAGTAATCCATAGTACTGTACAGCCACACTAATTTAAGGGACTGAATGCTAGCTGGACTTGGGAGGAGAGGTGAAAAAAGTGAACATCCAGTGGACCATTGAGCACACCACTGTGAAAACTAACTTGTTTGGATTTGTAATGTACTTGACTTTATATAATGAGGTATTTTATCAAGGACCTTTACTCTGTATTTACACCAGTGATAAAACACAAGCTGAAGACAAAAATGGCCCCTCTCACAGAAGCACTGTTAGGATAAGATTATTAAACTGTACATATTAAAAACCTTTAATTTTTCAACTATCTAATACCAGTGTGAGTACTGGAACAGAACAGTGCCAAAGTTAACAGAGTTGGTGTTCACTGAGTTGGCTTGTGCTGTGAACCACTCCAAATATTTTATGCACTTAGAGACTTGAACCTAACTTTTCAGGGACACTGAAAACAATTTCAGCTGAATTTAGTACAGTCTGAAAATTCTGAAATGCAGTCTGCATTGGGCCCTTGATGTTTTCAAAGACTACAAAAACCACTGTTCCCTTTATAGAGCTTTGGCCTAGAGTTGTAAGCAGATTATCAAGAAGAGAGCATTTTGTCTAGCTAAATGTCAACATACAGCAAGGACAGTAAAGTTGGAGGAGATGTGTCACACTTAAAAATGCACAAACTAAGGCTTTAAAAACAGCATGAAGTTGTTCAAGAAATGTTAACATACTACAATGCTGCTGAGTTTTCCTCTCCCACTTGGTTTTCTTCTCTGTGCTTTGCAGAAGGCAATCTTAAAAGCTCTCTTCTTTATCAACTATGAGTTTAGAGATCAGATATTTAATAAGCACAAAACTCAGGAATCTGTTGGACATAGACCAAGTTGATGATTTAATAGGTCTCCTCTGTCCCTGTTTAAATCTGTCAGTATTTAAGAATATAATTTAAAGACAATCCAAACACTAGGATTAGACCAAGGTTGTGTAATGGTTAGCCACTGTGAGGTTTGTGACAGCTACAGAAAGTGTGACTTGAAACCATCAGCTTTGCTGTCTGCTGTGTATATCAAGCAACTCCACAGCATATTCCTTACAGTTGGATTGAAACCTGAAAGTGAAATGAGGTGACTAGAATTACCCAGGCCATGCTGGTGCTATTTGCCAACTTAGGATCTCCCCAAAAATCTTTCAGGAAAAAAAACCAACAAAACAAAACGAAGAAGAAAGTGCCACACATTAAAAAAAAACCAAAACTGTTTCAAGATCATTTTAAGTCTCAGACTAAATCTGTCCAGAGAGCTCCACAATTTCCATCCATTACCAAAAACTAAAATATAGATTCAAAAAAATTTTAAAAATCAGCAATTTGGGAAGTGTTTAAAGGAAATGATTTTGCACCAGAATAGCCTTATGCTAAAGCTCGCATGCGCACAGGGGCTGGGAGGATCACCTTCCTCATGGCCAGGCCCATTGAAAGGTCTGTTGAAGACAGCAATGATGTTATCAAGACAGAGCAAACAGCAGATGGCTGAGGTGATCACATTTCGTAGTGTCATTTCCAATCAAAGATCGGGGCACCCAAGGAGTTACATGGCATAGTCCAGTGTGCATTCAGTCAAGAGTAAGTTAAAGTCAACACTTACGTGTCAGATGAGATTCAAGTTTCATTAGCCCAAGAAGAAAATCAAGGTCTCCAATCTTAAGCATCCAGCAGACTTCACTTTTAATAGCAAAGCAAACTCACTGCAAGCGTTGCTTCAAATAGCAAGACAGGAAAACCTTTAAAACAGGGTCAAAGTAGACCCTCTGTCCAAGAAAACACATTCACCTAATCCTTCAGTTTTCCCCGTGGGCTAATTAAAAACACACATAAAAAATAATCTATCTGGGATTATAATGGCTCCCAATGCACCTACCTAACCACTGCACAAAAGATTTCACCATTGACATAATACTCTTGATATCCCAGACGTAGGAGTACATGTCATAAAGGATTGTCCTGTTGGCACAATTGGAGAGGCGAGTGAACATGCCCATCACCAAGCTGCACATCTCTTCAAACTTGGCTGCTCGGTTACGCCATTCTTCTATCTATGAGAAAGATCCACAAGATCAAACACAGGCTCCTAGGTGAGTGAGTGGTACTCTAAATACGGAGAAAAACTACACAATTCACTACTTCTTTTTACCAGGAGGGACTATCACACCACAAATGACTCACAGATAGTCTCTATGGCTGTTAGAAGTGAGGCCAGTAGAGAACAATGGTCAAATGCAGATACTAGGCTGCCTTCACAGCTGCTTGGCACTACAGGGCTTAAAACAGTAGATTCCACTGGAGGAGTGAAAATTACTGTGACCTGTGCTTCATTATACACTACCCTTCAGGTCCTACTAAGTAGAACACCAGTCTCTATTACAGACAACAGATAAAATTGCTTGGAATTTTGACATAAAAGGAGAGAAACAAGATTTGCACTCACTTTTTCAGCATCCTTTCCTTTGCAATTTACGCTGACAACACTGCTGTTTGCTCTAAGCCACTGGAATTCCCTCAGCATCTGTGCACCTTTGGGTCCATGTTCATAAGGAAGGTAAAACAAATCAGCAAGAAGCTGTAAGTCCTCTAAAGTCACTGGTTCTACTGCGTAAAGAGGCTTTTCATTCGGCCCAGGCACAAAATGTTCTTTGTTAATTTGCTCATCAGTCTGCATAGGTGCAATGTCACTACCAGAGTCCTCCTGCATAGACATCTCTGGAGACTTTGACTCAACTATACTCTCCTTATCTGTATCCATTGGCTTCAGCTCCTCTGCCATCTTGGCTTCAGCAATATCTGTCAGTATCTGGTTTGCATTCTTGTCTGCATCATCTTGTTTCTCCACCACCATGTCCATTGGCTCCTCATCAGATTGCTTCTTCTCCTCCTCCTTGGCCAAGGCTGGTGAGTCACTGCTCAGCGCCGCACCCTGGCTCATGATGGGCTCCTGGTACACCGTGGTAACCACTGTTGCTGCATTTAGAGAGGATGGTGCCACCAGTGGCCCTACATCCCCTACAGAGGTTTTAGCACCACTGTGGGCCACTTGCCTACCTGAGAATAAAAAGAAACAAGTTTAGTTTTCAGTACCTGCCAACTAACATTCAAATCAGCAACTACTGCAAGTGATGGATGATTTTGTTACCACAGCATCCCATCAGCACAGCTTCCTTTTGGTACTTTGCCTGTTCACTTCTGTCAATGTAACTCTAACTATTGACTTTGAGCTTTGCAAGTTTCCTTTTCACATAATTGGTAAGAAAAGACAGGATGAAGAAAAAGTTAGGAAAATTATTGAACATTTATTTTTAACCATGCCATCAGAATAAAAAGCTCTCCAAGTAACTATTTTTCCCTCCGCATCAAACAACTTGGTAAAGCTGTATTTGAATATAAAGGACAGCTCATAATAAAAGCTTAATATGATAAGCTGATGTTTAAATATTTCAAATTCAAAACTGTCTTTAACCTGGGGAAAATTGAGACATTCAAAACCTCACCAGATACAATCTTGGACAACATGCTCTAACTCACCCTCCCTGACCAAGGTCATTAGACTCAAGATATATCCCAAGCTCCCACTGTACAAAAAAAGGCGAACAGTGCCAGAAGGAACTCAGCTGATTTATCCAGACAAACTTAGGAAAGTAAAACTATCTTAAAACAACTGGAAGAACACAGAGTCTTCAGGATCAGGACTAGTTTTTACAACAATCTAACAACACTTTAAAAAAAATAAAATCCCAACTGTACTTCCTATTCTCTCAGGTTCCACTGAAGCCTTGTAAGAACTGGCACTAGCAAGATCTGGACCCTTCTACCAGAAATGCCAAAAGATAATGTATCAAGATCACTTCTGTTGATCAGTCAGATCATTACAAGCACACTACAGAACATCCAGCATTCTTACTTTTTAATTAAGGTTCCCCAGTTACTAAGGCAGAAAATATTTCCAACAGAAGTGTATGAATTGCCAGGACCTGTAAAATATCTTTAATCTAAACACAAATACTGAACATCTAACACCATTTTTCTACCAGCCTTAGAATGATACCAAATCATACTCACTGCTGTATTGCTGAGGCACTCCAAATTCCTGTAACCATTCCGTTAAGGCCAATTTCAGGGCCATTTGTGGGCTGTAGAGAACATCTGTTTCAATATCTTCATCACTCCCCTCATTTTCCAATTTAATCTGGATTGAAACCGTGCTGTCTTCAGTATCAGCTACAGAGACAAATTTTAAAAGTTATCATGTTAGTTTAATTTAAAATAACAAGGCATTCAGTAACTCAGGGGCATTCAGGGTATCTTCTGATGTGAACTGCTTCTATTCCAATGAAATCATCTCCATGGACACATTTCAAACTTGGGCATTAAACCTGCTTTCCAATAGCATTAATTACATAACCAGACTAAGAAATTCTTTGATACCATGTGCTACAGATATGCCCCAGGAAGTCAGTAAAGCAAGATCATTATCTTTCAGGCAATTGCCATTTACTCATGGAACAGAAAAGGCTAGGTGACATAAGAAAAAGTTGGTGAGGAAGAGAGAAAATCATTAAAACTACAGAGAATTGGTATGATTTACATGGTTAAGCAGAGATCCAGCAAACAGTTACACATACTTACTCATCACCACATCTTTTCTCACTCCATTCATGTTAGACTTGTACCAGGTTGCAAGTGTGTGAATGGCAACATAATTGGCTTCAAATTCACAGTTTGGATTGGTCAGAACACCCTTGAGTCGAGGGATGAGCTCAGTTGACCGACCCTTGTAAGGCCCAAGAAAAAGCCTCTTCTGATCATAATCATTAGCATGAATGTTATCCCAGATAACTGGGGCTCTCCTGATGATCTTAGAAACTTCTTCAATGGATTCTACCGGAATGTCTTTGGATACAACTTTCGGACCTAAGCAGGAAAGAGGATGGTCAGAGGGCTTTGCATATACTCCAAGATTCAACCCCCAAGTAGCTGGACAGTTTATTTTACAAAATACTTATGAGAAAATACTTAACACCAGCAAAATAAAAGAAACAAGCTATCAATCTTTACCTGTCCATAACACTTCAATTCCAGGGAGCAGTTTTTCTCCTACAGTCCGTAAATACGGAGACTGGGCAACATTTGGATAACAGAAAGTTCCACAGTACTCTGCACAGGAAAAGACAATGTCACTGTCATTAGAAGGATGCCCATGTGTGACAACATACCCAACTGTCCCACAAATACATTGAGAGAATACCACCCTTGGAAATGAAAAACATTTATAAAATTAATCCAGTAAGGCCCGAAAGTTTAAAGTATAAATATAAAGGACATTATGAATGATATTCTGCATAAATATCAGAAACAAATGGTAGTGAATTATTTTAATTTGTTCAAATGTCAAAATTAGGAAAAAGTTAATCAGTCCTTAAGTACAAGGCCTGTTACAGCAGATAGTATCCAAGAGAATGAGAAAACCCCAATACTCATTACAAAGTGCAAATATCTAAAAACTGTAACACTGGAACACATCTCTAAAGCTAAGGTCTGCAACAGAACCACAGTGTAAGAGGATAAACTAAAAATAATTTTTGATAAAAAAAGCAACTCGGTGACTAGTGAAGTGAGCAATCTTATTAAAAATAGGAACCAGTGACAGCCATAAGCACAGACTACCTCTACTTTAAAAAAATCTTAGAAACTAACAACCTGCTAATTCAAGAAGCAAAGATTTCAGTTCAAGTTAGGAAAAAATAAATTTTCCATTAGCCTAATTCTCAGTTCAAGCTTCCTGAATTGTTCTGTCAAGCTGCCTTATTTGCTTGGCATTGAACCTTTCAGAGATTTATAAATTTGGAAAAATCTTTGCATACATCTGAATAATCAAACTTTTCTTTGTAAATCAATTTCTTTAATCAACCCCAAAATACTCCATAAGGCAGTTATTAAATGTTAAACCAGGTTTTCAAACAGTAAGGTAACAGTCCCCCTCCTTTAAGGCTCAATTAAAATATTCTGCTTGTTTTACCTGTAGGACAGAAAAGGAATGTGTCTGGTTCTCCTAGATATTGATATATTTCATTTGTGATTGAGACTTGAGCATGAGCAAAAGAACTGAAAACTTCTTTGTCTGCTGCACACATGTTGTGATCAATATCATCAAACAGCAGTGCAAAAGATCTGCAGCCAAACTGAGAAACCTAATATAAGAGACAAGAGTAAAATGTTTAATTTGTTAATTATTATTGTTTCTTTTAATCAAACTGTAGGACTTTTAGATCTAACCTTAGAGACAGCTACAGGAACAGGGATATAGCTCTATTCACAATGAATGCCTGCCTCTGACCCATAGCTCTGCTTCTCTCAAAGATTAGATCTTTAAAGACATGCAATCTGTTCCAGTTTTAACCACCCAAAGCTGATCTCACAGGATGGACAGCTGGGAAAAAAGCTAATTCTGTAACAGCTCTTGGACAAAGGAGAGGAGCCAGGAGAACAAAGATGTGCATGTCAGGTCTGCAAAGGCATTTACTGTGGGCTAGAGTTCTTGCTTTAGCAGTGCATCTTGGCTTCAAGACTCCGAAATACTCTCTAGACAAAAATCGCCTTCAGCATCCAATGCAAGATGAGAACTTTTTTTAAAATCAAAGTTATCACTGGCTACTTTTGCAATGCAACTTGAACACATCCACTGGAATCATTCAGAGACACCCAAACTAACACCAGTGCTGAAAAGGTTCAAGGAGCTGGTGAAAAGCTGCAAGAGTGAGCAGGAACTGGAGCTTCCAAATTAAGCAGCACTGGAAGTGTGCTAAGCTTGTGTCATCCTTACCTGGTCCAGCTTACGCTTCAATGTGGACACCTCTTTGGGATTGGAGAAAGTGATGTCAAGTCCAGGTGAGATTGCATAGATGAATTCTATTTCATGTTCTCGTGCAGCTGATATTAGAGTCATTAGCTGCTCTGGAAATCAAATTAAAATATTTCAGAAGGACTCAATTAAAAAAATTTCTCAAGCATCATCTAAAGTGTATTATAAAGTGCAGATACTCTTCTATCATAATTAGAAAAATAAATTGCTGGAATTTCTTGAAACTAACATAGCAAAGAACATCAAATTATTTGGAAGATTTTTCAGCAATTATGCCAAAAGGAATACAACAACTGTCCTTGTATTCTCATTTTCCATATTAAAATTTTTATAAATATTTTAAAAGTTTTCTTTATCTCAATGCTGTGAGACAAATATGGCTATAGTCTGTTTCCACAGTACATACATCAACAGTTCTAGAATTATTACTCACTTTTCCCACACATACTAACAATTTATTGCAGTAATATCACCCCATGTGACAGAGGTTCACACACCACTCATATGACTGAAGCTTGGGCACATGAAAAAGTGGGGTGTAACATCACCACGTTACTACTTCATGTGCAGAAGTAGTTTCCTTAAGAAACAAACTTGCAATTGAATCTTTCATAGAATGAATAAATGTTTTTTATAATATTAATAGAATAAATATTTTTAGCATATTTAATCATCTCTGCTGTTATTAGACATTACCTTGCAGTATCCTATATTTTTCTGCATTGATCCAAAGAGGCCTCCAAGAAGGATTATTTAATTTCAAGAGAGTCTAATTTTTCCCCTCATCCAAGGAAAACTATAATCCCTTCAGTCTAATAAACCATCATAAATCCCATAAATGACATAGGTGGATAAAACAACTCACACTAGCATGAACAGATCTTTTATGTTCTGACTAATTGGTCAAGAGCTGTTTTTCTAACAGGTACTCTTTTCATTGAGACAAGGATTTAATGAATCACATCAAAGGACATGCTGTTTGCTCATCAATCTTTTTTTCCTTTCCTAAAGCAAATAATTTCTACTACAAAAAATGTTCAAAAGACATTCAAGAGCCAGAGGAATAAGTCTAAGCAACCTTTTCTGTGACAAAATATAAATCCTGTAAGATAAAGCCTTAAAAGCAGTTTCAGAAATCATCTGCAGTCATAGTTAAAAGAAGTAAATGCATGCTTGTTCCAAAGCTCCCATAAACACACCTGCAGGGTATTAAACAGAGGCTTTCAGTCACCTTTGGGAATGGCTACTGTGATTAAACACACACAAGCATACATAGCAATAACCAATTCATTCAGAAATCTGCTTCTAGAAAGCACAGAGGAGAAATAAAGGCAATTACCTGCTTCCTCCACTGAGTACATTTCTCGCCAAAACATCCTGTGCTTGTAGTCATCCTTTGGAGCATACAGGTAGGTATTCAGTCCCCACTTCTGAAGCCTAAAAACACAGGAAAAAAGCCTTCCAATAGCCTACAAATTCAGGAATTCTGGATTTTACTTCATGTTATTCTTTTACTCAATCTGCTTTTTTTTTCTTCGCTGAACATTGTGTTATTTTATTAAGTCACAATAACTTTAAGCACAAATTATATTGGACGAATTTGGTATATGCAAGATAAAAAGGTGAATACAAATCCCAAGAATACAGATACTAGGCAGAAAGTTGCTCTAGGTTAGAACAACAATTCTTTCCAGACTTAAGTGGAAGTTTATGATTACATTCCGGAGGAATGTGCTGCAGTAAGAGGAAACGACTTGCCTTCTAAAAAGTTCTTTCCTCTGCTCCATCACCCAAGGTCTTCCATAAAATCCTATGGGCAACAAGATTAGAATTATCCAGTTAGATTATGCCTGCTTCATGAAACTTTGTATTACAACTCACCATTTTCTTCCTCTTTTTGCTACATTTGTCAAAAAGCTTCCCAAAGCAGAAAGGGAAAGAAAAATAGTTGGCATGACTAAAGTGTTATAACCTAAAATTATCTAAATTTTAAATGCAATTATAACTTGTTTTATCTCTTATGATCTAAGGTCTTATCATTTTGGCCACTGAAGCAATTAATTTTCAGAATGCAAACTGTGTTCCTGAGCATATGCCCTTGACAAGTCAAGTCAGCATTTTTATAGCAGCAGACTGAACAGTTATAACCTAATTAAACTACCACACCAGACACCTACAAAACAGATATGACTTTAAGGTGAACACTGAAAACACTTGAAAATATTTACCAGCTCAAAAATGCTTAACTGGTGGTACAGACTAGGATTTATATAAGCAGAATATATAAACACATATTGCAGAAGTTGATGTGTAATTAAAAAAAATGTGCAAGTGAGTCAACAAAATGCTTGGGATTTTATTTCTTTTCTGTTTAATAGGATCTTTGTGAAAATTAAGTTGCAAAGTGATATTCTACTTTATCATTTCCACATTTTACAAGCTAATACTATGTCTGTGAATAATCATATATAAAAGCATCTACCCAAGTGATTGTAGAGTGTATTGAAAGTCATACAATTCCATGGATATTGCAACTGCTTCTGGCTTTAAATCTAATCTTTCCATTCTAGAAACAATACTTGTTTAAAGCACTCTCAATGCCCTCTCAGTCAAGCCAACTCACTTAGACCTACGTGCAAACAGTTCAACCACAAGTGGGCACTTCAAAACAAAGCTTCAGCTGGCAGCCCCTGCAAAGACCAGAGACTAAAATAACATGAAATTTAATAAGCTCTTCCTTTCAAACAGCACGGCCACTCAGTGATGGATGATACTACTAACACACAAAGCTCACAAGTCCCCATACAACACCAGTTCAAAAGGTAAACTGTATCTTCATTTCCAAAGGTATTCACCCTCGTAAATCTGTAAATATTCAGTCTTATTGAGGACACATTCACTATTCTACCTTCAAAAACTCCAAACTGGTGCAACTGAAGACATTTTCTATATATTGTATTTCAGTTACATGCTAAGTGTACAATGCTCTTTTAAGAAGCTTAAAACAAGAGGCTCAAGTTTAAGAATTATTCTCTCTAAGAGTGATCTCAAACTGCCTGGCACCACAACGTGGCAAAACTGAGCAGCTACTCCTCCTCACAACTGCCCAGTGCAACAGGGAACAACAAGAGAGAGCTGGGAGGCCTGAAAACCTCCCAGTTTACCTCACCCAGAAGGAATTTCTTATTTTCACTACAGTTTCCAAACTCTGACTGATGCTGCGCTGAAGAAACTCAGGAACTCACAAAAGAAGTGAAATCCTTTGAAACCTAAAGAATTTCCCCTATGCCTCATAACTTCTTCATGACACTTTTGCTTTATTTATAATACTACTGTTTCAGACCTACAAGCCTAAAGCAGAGCACAGCCTACTATTAAAGAACAAAAAAGAAAATCAGTTATCAAAAACGAATTAAATAAGGCTGAGCAGAACTGGCTAATCTGCAGCAATACTTTTCCATCTGTCACATTTCTTAGGTTACTACTGTCATCAGCCAAGCACAATTCTTGGATCTTTCTCTCTAACTAAAAAAATCGACCTAGTTTTGTATTACTCCCTCAGGACTGTGTGTCAGGTTAATACAAAGTCAAGAGATTAAGCCAAAATACCTCATCCCATTACCACGCTCTCCATCACTAAAAGTCAGGACATCCTAGAGGCAGTGCACCAAAGCTTTGCATTCAGCAATCTCTTAGACCTTGTTACTGGGCAAAACAGTGAGTTTGGGAAGTGGCACACACTCTTCACACTCTTAGAGTGCACATCCAGTGTTTGGCCAATTGCCCTGTGCCATTTCTACCAAGATCCAAATTCTCCATCTCAGCACTCTCTCCTCACCATACCTTAGTCTGTGTTAGCCACTACTTTATATTTAAGTATTTATCTACACTTCTGAAGTTAATTCCTGTTTTTCTCTTAACTCTAGAATTCCCTTGAGTCACTAATGAGACAGATGTTTTCACTCACTACCATTTACCTCCTTCACCACAAGTTTTTCTGTTGGTGGTGGTTTTTTGTTTGCCTTTTTTCTCAACACTCCCCTATTTCTTTTCTCCCATACACATATTATTGTCAGACTGGTAACTCCTAACCAGTGTTTGACAGCTTCTTCAGGCAGAGGCCATTTTCTTGCTTTGTTTTGTGCACAGTACACTCAGGAACACCTGCAACAAAATATATGCTGAGGCAACCAACGATGTAACTAACACGACAAGAAAATTTATTATGGTATTCTCAGTGGTTCCAACAGAAACCTGGATGAACAAGAAACGTTCCAGGTGTATCAGCAGGAACATGAGAAAACATGTTGCTACAATCTGTGTTTTTCTTCACTGTTATGTGTCTCCCAAGCCCTTGATTTGGTATCTACCTTCACAGAATGAAAGCCATTAGCAGAAGAAAGGAGGCATTTTTCTCCACACTGATTGTATTCAAGCACTACCAATTCACCTCTCATGGTCATATTTACAGAACCTGAACGATTTTTTAAAAAGATACAAACAGAAAACAGTCTGCAAAGCAGTGCAGATACTGACTTTGATAAACTGCCTGTTCCCCTCTCCATTCCATCTGCTAATAATTTTGTTTTCCTATTGGAAAATCATTATTGGTGCAGGAAATAAACAATTTAAAACCAACCGTTATACTGGGAATAAACCATTTTTCCTGCTGAGTTTTAACCACCTACCTTAACTGACCTCTCAGAAATGCATTACTGAGAACTACAAAAAGTCCCTTTACTCTGCAGTTCAAGAACAATTTAAACATTTTAATGGTGCAACTACACTACAAGACAGAGGATTATTCTTCAAGTAAAATGATACTATGAAATATGTTAGAGAACAAGGTGCATTTAATATTAATTACTGAGCAGAAGTCCACGGAATCACCTATTTCCTACTCGGGACTGAATGTGAGCCTCTGGAGCGCAGGAAGAGCACGCACAGCCGAGATAGCCGAGAGAGCTCTGCTCTCCCACTTCCCCCTTTGGACACGTAGGAGCAAGCGAGGCGCAGCACGGCCTCAGCCTCCCGGAGGAACCACGGGCGCGCTGGGTCCCGGCCTGCCCTCGCCCCGCCGCACAGCTGCCATCAAAGGGCGCTCCCCGCTCCGCCACCAGCCCCGGGGGCAGAAGCCCCGCCCGGGAGCCGCGGCTCCTCCCCACCCTGGCGGAGTCCCGGCCAAGAGCCGCACGCCACCTCCCCGCCGAGCGGGCTCCTCCGGGCGGGGGAGGAGACGGCAAAGCGAAGCCAGCTGGGACCAGCCCACCCCTCGTCTCCCGCGGATACCGAACCCCCCCCCGTACGCCCTGGCTCCCAGGGGAGACCCCCTCTGAAAGCTCTCACCTTCGACGACTCCGCAGAGGAAGCGGCGGGAGCCCAGCGCGGTCTCCGTCTCGGTGTCGGTCTCCTCGCCCCCCGGGACCGGCCCTGCCGCGGCGCCCGGCGGCTCTAAGGGGGCGCCGGGCACCCCGGCCGGGTTGGGACTGCCTTGGGGCTCCTCCAGCGCCGCCTGCCCCTCCTTCTGCACCATCCTGCCGCCCGCCGCCAGCGCCGCCGCTCGCTGGGCCGGGCCGAGCCGAGCCGGGTCCCTGCCGTCCCCGCTCCGCGGCCCCTTTGTCTCCGCCGCTCCGGGGCCGCCGCCGCCGCTTCCTGTTTACGGGGCGCTGCGCCTGCGCGGGGAACCGGCCCCAACCGGTCCGCGCCGCTCCGCCCGCAGCCGCCCCGCTCCGCGGGACCGCCGCGGGGGCAGGGGAAGCGTGTGCCTCGGCGGGAAGGGAGCGAGGGACGCGGGCGGCCGGGACGGCGCCGGTGGAACGGGAACAACGGGCTCGGTCGCGGGAGGCTCCTCAGGGAATGAGGCGGGCGGGCGGCGCGCGCAGTCTGCGCAGGCGCGGGGCGCGGGAGGGCGCGCACTGCGCGTGCTCGGCGGGGCCGGCAGCGGGAGGGGCAAGGCCGCGGCCCCCTCAGGGCGCTTGCGCGAGGCGGCAGCGCGCACCCACTGCGCACGCGCGAAGGGCCGCAGGGACGGTGGGGGAAGCGGCGGTGGGGTAGCACGCATGCGCACTGGGGTTTGTGTAGGGAAGCGGCGCGGAGGGGGGAAAGAGGGCGGGGAGGGAAGTGTTTACCTCCGCTCTGCGCCTGCGCCTCGCGGCGCAGCGCCCCGGCGGGAGTGCGCCTGCGCGGGAGCGGAGGGCGCGCGGGCTCCCGTGAGACGTGCCCTACTTCTCGCGCTGCCGCGCAAGCGCAGCAGGGCCCGCCGGGGACAGCGAGCGGCTGAGGTGGGACAGCTGCGACCCGCACGGCACGGCACGGCAGATGGCACGCCTGGAGGTGTGTCCGTGCCTGGAAGAGGCCACGAGAATGCTGAAGGTGGGACGGTATCAGTAGATCAGAGGAAGGCTCTGAGGTCACACAGCGTCTCTCCTGCTGCAGCCGCAGGGGAGCACCCCAGGGCTGAGGCGGCCTCTCTTGTGACTGTGGGGAAATTCCGGCAAGGCGATCCTGCCGGCCTTCCCAGCATTGAGGAGGCTGCAGCAGGTGCCAGCCGGCAAGGAACAAGTTAATAAAGAGCTGCCGCAAACCCCAGCTGGCGAGGAAGGGCTGGACAAGGCCTGCAGACATCAGGGCAGACACCCCACGTTTCAGCCACATTTCCGCTCATTCCCACTGACATCAGCTCGGGCATGACAGAAACCGAAGGCGGCTGCGTTTCCGGCACCGGCAATGAGCCTTGGCCAAGGGGCATCTCTAGTTACCACCATCAGCGGGCCAAAGCTTTCAAGGAGCGAAAATAGAAATTGTACAGATACCCTAAATAGGAACCAGCTAAATTGTATTGACACACGAGCAGACTTTACAGAAGAGTTAGAGAGGAGAAATGCACAGAATCTGGGTGGAGAACACACAGGGCTTTCACACACCTCCAGAGCTTGGTGGTGACCACAGGGTCACAAAAGACTGCGAAGGGTGCTCATATCTCTGATCACAGCAAAATAATCCTACAGTAATAGTTCTCCCAGTGTTGCAATCTCATCCTTTTACAAAATGCTTGTGTTTCTAGGCAGCGTTCAGGGTGCTGGAGTGAATCACTGCCCCAGGCTACATCACCTGTTTTACCACATAGCTACTATTAGCTTTTCCTCTGAAAGCTGGGAAAAACTTGCCCTTTTCCAAGGATCCATCAACTCTTCTCTCTGTTCTCATCATAAACCAAATGATTTGGCTGTCCACCCTTAAATGCCACCTCCTACTAACAAAGGTCGTCCAAGCCCTGGCTCACACGGCAGCTTCTCATGGCAAGCTGAAGGCACACCTAAACGATCCAGGCCTCCCTGCCCTCAGGCCCTTCCTGAGGGCCCCTTCTGGGGAGAACTAAACAGATTATTTTTTACTTCCAGCTCTCCCACCCCCACTCCAAAAGCTACACTCTCTGCACAAACCTTTTCCCATTTGGTGTGAAGAGGCTACAGCAGCATTCGAAGGCTGAGCCCCACAGCGCTGTTTTTCCCGATATCACCTCAGCCTCTTTCCTGCCTTTGCCCCTGGGGACAAGGACCCAAGGGATCCCATCAGTGGCTCACAGCATCCTTGTGCCACAAGAGGGCACATCAAGCCCTTGGATGTCATTGCCCGAAATAGCAACCAGCCGAACAGAGCTCAGGGGATAGGATATACCGGGGAAAGTGGGTTAGAGGGGAAAACGTGCTCAGGCCCATTCATACTGCCATACACAGCCCTGGGTGATGGCCAGCAGCCCAAAAAGGTCCCTGGAGAGTCAGAGGCTTTGGAAAGATCAGACTTGCTGCTTACCCAGTCCCACAATGGTAATTCCCCCCACAGCCAGAGCCCATCCTTTTAAGGCTCTGTTTGGTCTCCAGGCAGCTCTTTACATTGAGCTTTCAGTTCCTGGACCACAGTCTATAGAATGCTGGACCATTCTGCTGTCCCACATCAGATCCACTGCTCTCTTGTTCTGCTACTTTTTTACTTACATGACTGTTTACTTAATTTTTCCCAGTTTTCAATGGTGGACTTTTCCAACAGCCAGTAATTGCCATAAGAAAACCTCTTCCCAATCCATACCTACCTCCTCAAGGTGGCAGGCGACCATGTTGCTGTTAGCTCAGCCTTAAATGCCACATGCTAACAAGGGCCACCTGGTCCCAGGCTTGGGTTCACCCAGCAGCATCTGTGGCAAGCTGAAAGCACACCAGGCAGCCTGGCTCCTGAAATGTGACACACTTGATGCAAGAGCTTTTTAACCTTAACACCTCCAGCCTCTGAGCAGGAGAAACATCTGTATTTACAGGACCACTGACAGCATGGCTAAGCTCAGTGTGCACCTTGTCCCTCATGCAACCTCCCAGAGCACCCATGCACAGCACCCCAAAAAGGATACCAGCCCTCTGCAGAGACCCCTCATTTTTCCTGCCCTCACATCCCAGGCAGCTGACAGATGCAAAGACAGAACAGTAGTGTGCATAGCGATTGTGGTTAGATTTTATTGGTTTTTTGTTGGTTTTTCTTTTGTTTTTTGTTTTTTTTTTTAACTCATATAATTGTTATAATACAAAATATACAGACTGGAGATGCCAAGCAGGTTGTGGGTCACCATGCCCCGGGGCAGGGGGTCACACCATGCGACCTACAGCGTGAGGGGGGAGGCGGCAGGTGCTCCACACGGCAGCGAACAATGGGTACCCCAGAGAGCTGGGAGGAGGGAGAACAGGGCCAAGAGATGGAGGGGTAAGGCCCTCCCACCCGTAGGAGAAGGCAAGTTGGAGCTCAGCCCCACAGCAAACCTGGGAACAGGTCTGTGAGATGAACAGTGTGTTGAATGAACCTAAAAAACACATCATGTCTGCGAGATAAATAACGTGTCAAACGAGCCTAAAAAACGTGATATCTGCAAGGGCTGGGACAGGGATGGTCTCCCTGGGAAGCAGCCCCCTAGCTTTGGCTCAGAGCCCCAGGGGTTAAATTCTAATATCTGCAGCCCCAGGGCCTCAGCTTGGGTCTGGCCTAGCATGGGTGCTGATCCCAGACATCACAGCTCAGGCCAGCCCAAACCACCCCTGGCCAAAGATACAGAGAATGGAGCCACAGTCGGGGCTGCCAGGGCTGGGTACATTCCCAGTGCCTGTGAGGGGCTTCTGGAGTTGGCATGGGATCATTAGCCCATGGGCATCACTCTCCCAGCTATGACTTGGAGTGGGGTACGTGGGCAGGACAGGCCTGTCTGCACACACCCATCTGCAAGGAGCTGGTGGTGACAAAAACACCCAAGGTCCCCATCCCCAAGGTCCCCAGGCAGGCTCTCACACAGCCATGCTGGGAAATGGAGAAGAGTCCCCCGCCCCAAGGTGACCCTCCAGCCTGCCAGCAGCATGGCAGTGACTCCTGTCTAACCCCAGCCTCGACTTTCTCCTCCAGGAGCTGCCAGCTCAGCCATGTCACCAGCACAGGGCTATCCTGTGGGGACACCTCTCTGCCTCATTGCTTATTCCCCCATTCCCAGGGCAGCAGGTGGCACAGGAGCAGGGCAAGGTCAGCAGCAAGTGATGCCAGGCTGTGAGCCCTATGGGGCCAGAATGGCCACCACACACCAGCCCATCTCCCTCTTCCACAAGTCCCTGTACCCTGGCTGTCACATCCTCAGGAAGGGTTGGAAAGGGTGTCTCTCCACTGGAGCCTCAAAGTGGATCCCTGGGGTCCCCCTGTGCCAACACCCCAAACCTGAGAGACAGGGGCTGAGGATGCAGCTCTTCCAGCCTTGCATCGTCCATCCTGGGGGACAAGTGCCACAAGTCACTCGGAGTCCCTTTAGCCTCCATTCTGCCTCTGTCAGGAAGAGCCTCGTATTCTAACCAGGATCCCTGGGATCAGGGGATGCTCCCCAATAGCTCACGCAGCAGTGACACCCAGGGCTGGTGTGGCTGCCTTCTCCAGGCACGGCCCCTCTGCCCACCCACTGGCCCAGGACAGGGATGGTGCCCGGTGGCTCACAGTGGACACACCAGACATCTTCCCACAGCAGGGCACAGCCAGGGCAGGGGAGGAAGCCGAGGCACTGGCTGTGCCCACTGCAAGACTTTATTGGTTTCTAGACAGCATTGCTGCAGGATTTGGGCTGGAGCTGGGACTGGGGGCTCCTGGGGCTGGGGAGGATCAGGGTAGGCGAGGTGTGGCTGCACAGGGTGGTGTGCACGGGGAAAACCTCTACTGCAGCCTAAGGATGCATCTTTTCCACCAGGATTGGGTGCAGGGACGTCCATCCAGGTGAAATTCTCATCCTGTGCCAGCCATGCCCATGCTCCAACATCTGGGAGCACCTGCTTGGGATTCCCCGAGGAAAGCAGAGCTGGGCCAGGGGAAAGGGAAGATCTCTGTACCGACTGCATCCCAGGGAAGGAAAGCCCCTTTCCATGGAGGTGTCTGTGCAGCCGGAGCAGGGGAGTCTCAAAGGAAAAGTCAAGAGAGAGAAGAAGGTTCTGGGCCCAGTGTCAGGAGAGCTCATCTGGAGGCAGGTCCGGGAGCTAAATCACGCTGTCGAAGAGCTGCATGGATCGCATGATGTTTTCATCCTGTCAGGAGCAGGTGGGAAGCAGGCAAGTTGGGCACAGAACAGCAATCTGGGCAGCTCCCCCAAACCTGGCTTTACCCTCATGGCAGCTCTGGCACATGGGACAAGAGCCCCAGGGATTACAGAGCCCTAGTGGGATCCATGGGTCTCTGTACAAGTATACTGGCATCGGTACAGTTCCCAAGGGAGAGCTCCAGCCCTGCCCCTGGGAGCCCTGGCTTCACTCCCTCCCTGCAGGAAGGAAGCAGGAGGGACAAAGGTCCCCAAGGAAGAGGGTGGTAACCTAGCTCAGAGAAGAGTTGCTGGTGACTTTACCTTCTGGCAGGACTCCAGGAACTCCTCGATTGTCACCACACCATCCTTATTCCGGTCCATTTTCTGCAGACAAGCACAGCACAGGGAGCATAGCAGGGACAGCCCCAGCCCTAGGGAGAACCTGGTACCCCCTGCCCAGGTCCCACAGCGGCTGGACACAGTGCACCCCTGGCCCCAGGCATGCCCAAGCACCAACAGGACCAGCACAGCCCTGCCTCATCCCCAGAGTGGGGTGTTTTCTACTGCACCCACTGCAGCTCTGTGCTGGAGCTCTGCTTCCCCAGTGCTCCTGCTTCCTGAGGATGTACCCAGCTCACCTGGAAGAAGTTCTCCACGTGCTCCCGGGGTGCTTCCTCCCTCATGGCCGGGTAGGTGTATTTGCCCATCATGTCGTAGATGGACTTCATGATGTCCAGCATTTCCTGATGGGAAGGGGAGCAGGGTTGCAGTGTTAACACGGGGCTCTGCCTCCACCTGGTCCCCAACCCACACCTTTTCCTTGATGCTCCTGAAGGACCTGTGGGGTGCTCAAATGTGTTTCTGCTGGCTCTGTGCACACTGTGGGGCCATGTGTGCACGTGTATGTGTGATGGAGCCCCAAAGCTGCACACCACTCATCCACCTCCATCCCAGAGTCACACCAGTGCCAGGAGGCCAGGAGGGACATTTGCAAAGCAGGGCTCAGTTAAATACTGATCCCCTAGGCCCTCCTCCAGAGTTCATCCCAGTTCTGCCCCTGTCCCTGCCAGGTGCAGACTTGCACTGGCCCTGGGGACCAGTCTGGACCCCATCCCACCTCTTTGGTGATGCAGCCATCTTTGTTCAGGTCATAGAGGTTGAAGGCCCAGTTCAGGCGATCATCAATGGTGCCCCGCAGGATGGTGGACAGCCCAGACACAAAGTCCTGCAAGGATGGACAAGGCAGGCAAATGGGAGTTACAGAGGGCCTCAGAGACACAGGGTACAGCCCTGCTTGATTCTCCTGCAGAGAGGAACTCAGTCCCAAAGCTGATATGCCCTGGGGCTGGGCTGACAAGGCAAAATATTGGGTATCAAAAAGAGCTGGGGGAGAAAAAATTGCTTAACACTGTACATTTCCCACACTACTCCCTTGGGTCACAGCAACCAAGAGGACAATGTGTTCAGTCTTGTGCGAACAAGACCCAGCCATGGCTGTGTCTGCCAGTCTGGATCCCTACACAACCTTACCCAGAAAATACAGAAAGCCCCTTTTTTTTACTTTTCATTAGTTTCTGTTGCCTCTGGGAATTTAATAAACTCCACTAGGCCTCCAACTCTTCATCCATCTGCAATAACACTGCTGACCCCAGTCCATGGTCCCTGGAAGGCTGTGCTCTCCTTGCCCTGCTGCACCCCACCGCCCCCTCCCTGGCCACAGCTCACCTCAAAGCTGACAGAGCCATCGTGGTCGGTGTCGAAGGCGTTGAAGAGGAAGGTGGCGTAGGTGCTGGAGTCTGCAGGGAGGCAGGCAGCATGAGGGGGTGCTGGGTGACCCTCTGCCCTGCAGAGGCACCCATGTGTATGGGGACAGGGACGGGGATGGGCACTCACCTCCTTGAGGGAAGAACTGTGAATAGATCTGCTTGAAGTTTTCTTCGTTGACAATGCCACTTGGGCACTCCTGCCAGGGCAAGATCACAGCATCACTTCCACATTGCAAAAAGGGTTGAGCACCCCCTAAAAACCTGTGTCTGACTTGCCTTGCCCTCCAGCCCTATGGACCTGGTGAGGTGGCTAGAAAATCTGCTTAGAGCATCTCCCTGATTTTTTGGGTTGCACCCCTCGCTGGAGGGGCTCTGTGCACCCAAGGAAACAGCACAGGATCAGGTGTCCCCACTGAGCTCCTTGGAGGTAAGATCAGGCTGTAGCCTTCCATAAACTCTAACCCCAAAAACTTTCACACACAAAGCACTACCCCAAGGTGGACATGGCAGCAGAGGGGGGGGCTATCAAAGCTGGTCAAGGAGTACTCACATTCTTGAAGCCTCGGTACAGGACCTGCAGCTCTTTGCGCGTGAACTTGGTCTGCTCCTGAAGCTGCTCCAGCCCCTCGGGGCGGTGGCAGACGGTGGAGAGCTCAAACTCATCCTCAACACTGTCTGCAAGGAACCCAGGGGAAGAGAGGGTGGCTGAGGCCAGCACTGTCCTGCCTTATCTTGTCATGCCAGGGGGCAGAGAGGCACCTTGCACAGCACACACTGTCCTCTCACACCTGCCCAGGTTGACACATTTTTGGGGTGCTCTGCTCAGCCAGAGCTGGGTCTATGCCAGAAGAGGACACTCAGAGACACCCTGGGTTCAGACCAGATTGGGCAACAACCCCCCTCCAGTACAGCCCAGCTTGGGCACAAAAGAGGTGTAAAAACACCCCAGTGCTGAAACTCTCCCTGCCTGCCCTTGTCCTCCCACCAGCACAGGCATCTGCCCAGTGGAGTTCAGACCCTTGATGTCCTGCAGCACCAGGGCTCACATCCAGCAGGAGAGTTGCCCCTCAGAACCCCCAGCCCCAAATGCCACCCCCGCCCCAGCCTTTCCCGATTCTTTTCTATCCCCTGTGCTCCCACCTTCCTTGACAGCTTCTCTCCATCACCTGCCAAGCTGCACAACCCCTGCCTTCAGCACCAGCACCCCGAGACCCCACTCAGCCAAGGGGGGCACATAGCAGTACTCCCTCTTTGTGGGACGGCTCAGACCCTGCCCCTCCATACTCACCTTCTCCCGGGGGGGATTGGCTTGCACCGTGGAGCTGGGAGAGATCCTGACCAGGGGCTTGGACTCTCCAAGCAGCCAAGCACACCCAGTACAGGGGGTTAAGGGACTCTGCACTCACTCCCTGCTCAGCCTCTCTCATCACCCCATCACACCTCCATCTCCAGACCAACCCTCAGCTTAGAGAAACAACTCCCAACCCCTCAGACCAGTGCCGGGAGGGCCCTGCTCCCTGAGCCAGCTCCCAAGTGGTCCTTGCCGCTGTGCATCCCGTGGGAGCTGCTCCAGGGAGACGAGCAGGGAGAAAACCAGCCTGTGAGCAGGTAACGACAGAGGTGGGTGCAGAGCCCATGGGATCGGACCCCTCGGGGGCAGGGCTGATCCTGACAGCCAGGGCAGGGGAGAGGCGGAGGCGTCCCCTTCCCGCAGGCAGGGCCAGGGCGGAGAGCAGGCAGCAGCACCGCCGGGGACACACACACACAAAGGCAAGAAGAAGCACTTGCTTTCACTGAGCGAGGGGATGGATTTGGGCCGGCAGCAGGGCAGCAGTTTGAGGAATCGCTGCTTCAGCGCTTTTTTAGTTTGGACTGGCGGGTTGCCTGGAAGAAAGAAGGAGTCACCAAGCAGAAGAATTAACACAGCATCAGCACCCGGTCCCGACGGGCAGCAGGGTTGAGCACCCGGCGCGGGGTGATCTGAGCAGAGGCAGCACATGCAGCGTGAGGCTGGAGGAGCAGGAAGGCAAAACCCAGCCCAGGCTCTGGTCGACCTTCCTGCTCAATCCCAGGACAAACCCAGCACTGGAGTATCCACCCTGCAGAAGGATGAGGACAACCCTGCTAGGCTACCCACACCCAGCGCTTTTGTACACCCCCATCATACCAGGGTGTCCTGGAGACTTCCAGGAGCCCAGAGATACAGGAAATGGCAGGGCCAGACTCTGTCCTTTAGCCTTGAGGACAATTACCGCACCCTGGGGCCCCTCTCGAGAGGCTCTGCAGGGAGGCAAGGTAGAATTAAGCCCAAGAAGCAGCCTGTGGCAGACAAGGGCATTGCATCCTCGCTGAGCTCGGGCTGGGTTTGATCCTGCTGGCACCCAAGGGCTGAAGGCAAAGCATGCACCAGACCCCCCATGCAGCCCAGACTGCAGCATGCACCCCCACCCCAGTGCAACACTGGGATCTGAGCCCAGGAAGCTGCTTTGAGACAGCCAGAAGGGGAATGGGGCTTTGCCTTGGCCAGGCTACAGGGCTGAGAGAGGGACTCCCCACGCCAGCCTGGCCCATGGCCACTGCATCCAAGTCACCCTGCATTAACAGTAGGTCCCCTCACTGTACTGACCCCACTGCCACCCCCTGCTCCCCCATTTGGACCCCAGTGGGTTCACCCAGCCCCATCTCTCCCAGCTGGTGTTGCCCCATGGCTGCAGACCCCCTTCCCTCCCTTCCCACAGTGCCTCAAGCCAGCAAACTCAGCGCAGAACTAATGCTGCAGGTGGGGAAAGGAGGAGGAGGAGGAGAAGGGGATGAAGGTCATGCTGGGCTCCTGCCTCCAAGGGGAGGCAGATACCAGCATGGGGACAAATGGGACAAAAGGTGCAAAGTCCCTTTCAGGCTCTGGTTTGTCACTGCTCCAAGCATCCTGTACATCTACAAGCAGCAGATCACAACACCTACACATCCTGACCTCTGTTTTTGGGGCTGTTTCTCTAGGGGTCTAGCAAGTGCTGCCAGAGAAGCCCCTTCTCAGCCTTGTGGGACTAAGCTGAGCCCCAGATGCCAGGAAAATGGTGTTGCATGGTACCCAGCTCCAAGATAGAGACATGGGTCTGCATCCAGCAGCCACTTCTAGGCAGACTGGCCCCAAAGTGCCCACAAGCAGAACCTGGCACCCTCTGAGCTCACACCAAGGCAGCTCGATCATTCTAGGGGATGGAGAATAGCTCCAGGAGGTCATGGATCCAGCAGGACATCACAAAAAGCCACTCAAAGAGGGCAAATTCTCCCCAGAGATGTGTCATCCCCACCAGGGTGACAGTGAGCTGCAAACCTACAGGGATGAACCAACACATCCCCTGGCATTTGTCAGGGGGTGACAGGGGCAAGGGTGAGGACCAGGATCTCGGCACTGATAGAACAGCACAACCTGGCTCCTGTCTGCTCCAGGGTTTGCAGGCAGGTGAGGAAAGAGGACTTTTCTTTCCTAGAAGTGGGCATCAGTTGTACATAAACCGTGATTTTGTCCCAGCTACCCTTCCAGGGCCTTAATTTGCAGAGGGAAAGGGAAATTGCACCTTTCAGCCTTCCAAGGATGCTCTGGGGCCAGGTCCCTCCAGCAGAGCTGAGCTGTGGGAACAGACCTGACAGGCAGAAGTATCCCCTTTGCTGAGAGGGAAGAGACAGGGTGGGCAGAGCAACACCCAGTGCCAGGGTGATGCACCCAGGAGGGAGCAGGGCAGGAGGGAAACCACACAGCGAGAGAGATGCAACAGAGAGTAAACTGTGGTTGGACTCACAGGGGCAGCAGGTATAGGCACGTGCAGTAGGTCAGGTCGGGTGCAAGTTACACTTTAGTTTGTTATAAAGAAGGAAAAAGAAAAAAATAAAGAACATGGGCGTTTTCTCAAGGAGGAAACCAAAGGGGGCCCAATTCCAGGGTCCCCAGGGCAGGGGGGGAGCACATTCAGCACATGCAGCTTAACAAACAGGAGAGGAGTGACCAGGACTGGGGCTTTGCTGTCCTGGCTTTAGTGAACACAAGGGCTCTGCTGAGTAGGACACACCACCCTCTTTCTGTCTCCAGCATCCAAACCACAAGCAAGTCTGGGAGCTGCTCCTTGCTGGGAAACAGCTCTGCCCAAAGATGAGGAGCAGAGCCTAGCCATGTGCTGCCACTCTGGACACAAGGGACACTGCAGCACGGAGACCTGTCCCTGTCAGCGACAGCTCCTTCTCCACCCTCCTGCAAGGGCGATCCAGCGGCCGGCACAGAGCAGGAAGGGCTGGCAGTGCTTTGCCTGCGGCGGGGGGGCTGCCGCGTTAAGTGTCTTGTCGCTTCCCAGGCATCGCTCTGCAGCTCGGCGGCTTCAAAACACACAAACACACACAAGCCGACACTCCATCCTTGAGTAGCACTAGAAGGGGAAGGGATTTCCCACCTCCACACGCTGTTGAAATCCCAAAGCCTGGCTCTACAGTGATCCCTGCCCCCAGCAATGATTGCCATCAGGATGGCCATGGACCCCTTTGTATGGAGCCACCAGCAGCTGATGTGTCCTTGGAGGCTGGATCCAGCCTATGCCACCATGCTGAGGGTTACCCAGTGCTGGGCTGATGCTCCCTTCCCATGGAGGACCCAAGAGGACAAGCAGGAGACGGAGTCAGTCAGGTGCATAACAATGTCCCTGCCTTCCCAGAGAGCCACAGCCACAGTGCCCTTCAGGTGACAGCTGGAGACCAACCCACCCCTCCCACAGCACCCTCCTGCTAGAATACACCCTCAATAACAAACCAACAGACAGTGCCAAAACTTCCCCATCACTCTCAGTAACCTGTCAATAAATGCATGATCATGATGGGTGGAAAAATGTGCATCCCACAACAAGACCTCCCCAGTGTCCCCAGCCCCAGCACCGTTCCAGGAGGGGAGCAGAGCACCAGCAGCCCACCAGCCATGCAGCATCCCAGCCCCTGCTCAGCCCCGTGGGCAACACTGGGGCAGCTGGCACAGCAGGAGGAGCTGCTATCTCACGCTGATCTGAACCCAGCTGCCCCCAAAACCGGTGGCTGACAATCACCCCATGCAGGGCTCAGCCACAGCCTCGGGCAGTGCCATCAGCCACGGCTCTCTGGGGGCTGCAATGAGCTCAGCCCGAGGAAGAGTGAGTCTCCCCTGGGGAGGTCAGGATGTGTCCCACCAACAGCAGCTCTGCAAATGACCCTCATCAGTCAGCAATGCAGAGCCAAGTGTAGCAAAGGTGCCAGACAGTCATCCATCAGAGGAATGAAATCACAGCTGGCATCTCCCAGGGCCAAAGAGTCCTGTCCTGGGGGTGGGACAGAGCTGGGAGCAGCAAAGCTGCCAAGCAAGCTGCAGTTTGTGGTACAGCAAAGGCTCAGGACCAGGATATTCCCTGGTGCCAGAGGGAGAAGCAGCTGCACAACCCTTGTGCTGAGCAGTCCCCAGGGGGGTGCTGGCCATGGGCCAGAACGGGCCACAGAGTCAAGTGGGGCTGGCAGCACTGCTGTCCCCATTGCCATCCCCAGCCTGTGGCAGTGCTCCCAGAGAGCCTGGCTGTGCCTAAAGGAGATGCTGCAGAATAATAATTTCTTTAGACCACACCATGCACAAAATGTTGTGAGCAGGGAATGGGACAGGATACACATCCCAAGAGACAGTGGAGCTCAGGGGCTCCCCAAATGGAGCAGACAAAGCTGCAGGACAGGGACAGCCATATGCATCACCCTGCTGCAAACCCACACACAGGGACACATCCTGCCCCCATCAGCACCTCCTCTGGCAGCAGGAACCAGCACATCCAAGCTGCCAGAGGAGTTACCCAAAAAATGCCCCAGCGGAGCAGCAGCTCCTCTTGGCTGCAAGCAGTGAGTTCCACAAGAGAGCTGGGGTTCTGCATTTCCATTACCCAGATGCCATCCATACCCTCCACAGTAAGGCACAGGGACAAAAAGTGGATGTGCTTCAGCCACACCCCAGGCAGATCCCAGGCAGCTCACGGACATCCTCCATCAGAGGGAGGTTGAAAGCACCTCCTGAGCACAGCACCCTCCTCTTCTCCCCTCTCTCTGCTCTACTACTAGTTGCTCCTCTGATCACTCCTGGCCACACATCTCCCATTCTGAAATCTGGCTACCCAAGGGGATGTGCTGCAGTCCTTTCATTTCACAGCATCCCCAGTGTCAGCAAGGAGGCAGAGGGGATGGAGGCAAAAAAACACATTCATGCAAAGTCTATTGGCAGCCCTTGTCTGAGCTGGGACTGTCTGTGGCACCGTTGAGCCAGAGGAAACAAGGCATCAGCACCATGCAGCTCCCAGCGCTCCCACCCTCTCCAGGCACAACCAACAGGTGGTGTATCCATTGCTCTGACACATTTTAGGTCCTCTTCTTTGGCCACATCCAGCCCTGTCCTCAGTACCCACTTGCCAATCCAGGAAGCCAACACCCAGAGCATCCTCATCTTTCTCCAACCCTGGCACAGCCCCACAGGGAGGGCAAAGGGGCTCTCAGATCTTTTCCCATGTTTTCCCCATAGCCACCAATTCCTTCAGCAGTGAGAATGCTTTGCCCTGCATGGTGCTGTACCATACATTCATGGCTCTTTTCTCCCAGTTCACAATTATCTCTTCAGCCCCAGTTACCTGCAGCGTTTTCCCCCATCATCTGACAAAGCCCAGCCCTCTGCATCCCATTGTCCTGAGACTCCTACAGCCCAGACAGTCTCCATCCCCCAGCACCCCACATGTCACTGCATCCCAGTGCCTCAAGACACAGATATCCCCCACCCTGAAGCTCCCAGACACCTTAAATTTCTAGCATCCTGCACCCAACACCACACATTCCAATGTACACAAATATTCCCACCCAATATCCTAACACTCTGAAACACCCCCAGACACCCTCACTTCCCCAGTTCCCCACACCCTTTGCTGGAGTGCTGCCAGAAACCCCAATGCTCCCCCCCCCCGCCAAAAAAAAAAGCCCTAAATCACACTAAGCCTTCAGAAACTCCCCTAAGCACCCTGCAGCCCGTGGAATAGGAGGAGCACCTCCACCACCACATCCCCATCTCTTTGCAACCCCATCCCCATCCCTGTCCCCATCCCACCTCCCCTGGTCAGGTCGATGATGCCCAGAGCATGGAGTATCTTGAGGCTGGAGCAGAGCAGCAGGATGATGCCCACGGTTTGCAGCCCCTGCAGGTCCCAGGGTGCCTCAGCAAGCGCCATCCCCAGACACACAGCCCCAGCCGGCAGCTGCTCTGGCAGCAACAGACCCAGCAACGCAGGAGAGGGGAGGGCAGGG
The DNA here is from genome assembly GCF_028769735.1 of Zonotrichia leucophrys gambelii. NCBI lineage: Eukaryota > Metazoa > Chordata > Aves > Passeriformes > Passerellidae > Zonotrichia > Zonotrichia leucophrys. The sequence continues at coordinate 13,494,529 of NC_088176.1, forward strand.
GAGGAGAGACCTGCCTTGGCCCTCCCTCTTCTTGCCCTGGCACCCTCTGGGGTCCCCCGGGGCACCCAGACTGCAGAGAAGCCGAGCCCAAGGGACTTAGGGGCCAGCTCTCCTGCAGGGCACCCCTGCACTACACAGCCTGGCACAGGAGGAAACTGCCAAGGGGTGCACAATGGGCACCAGTGGGTGCATGGAGGTGGAGGAGGCTCAGCCACACCGACTTCCACCCCAACAGCAGCTCGTGGTGGCACTGGAGCTGAGCAGCCTGCAGGAACCCTCGAGTTCATCCCACACTACTGGGATACTGCTGTCACCAGCCCGGGGAGCAGCTCTGCCTAGGAAATCCACTCTGCCCCATCACAAACCACCAAACCTTCCCCAACAGTGTCCCTGCCTTGCATGGCACAAGTTCCCTGCCTTGGAGCTCAGCCTTGTCCACTGATCACCTCCACAGACATCTGCAACCCTCATCTCCTCCCTCTTCTTCTGCATCTCTGCACCAGCAAGTCAGTCACAGCCACAGCTGGGGCTGCCAGCCCGGGGTAGGGGTAGATTGCTTGCTCCTGGAGAGAAATGTGCTCCATAGGGTGAAAATGTGCCCCAAAGGGTGTGAATGTGCCCCACAGGGCACTGCCTGGAGGGAGGGCAGCACGTCAGGGACAGCCAGGGTGGATGCTCCCCACAGCCCACCCAGTGTCCTGCTTGGAGGGCAGCAGGAGGGACTCCAGCCTGGCAGCAGTGTTATCAGAAAGTGGCTTTCAGCTGTCTGTGCATCTCTCATCTAACAGCTGCTTCTGATGAGGCCACCTCCTGCCCCAGCAGTAGAACAAGCCCCAGGGCAGGCACCCATGGGGGAATGAGACATTCTCCTGTATCCCTGGCAGGGGATGCTGTAGCCAAGCATGGATGGCGCATCTGACATCATATCAGCACTCCAGGCACCATGGACTCCACACTCCCTAGAGCCCAGCCCAGGGCACTTCTACTCCCTCCTGTGCCCTGTCCTGGGGTCTAATCCTGCCCCTCACAGGGGAGAGGTGAAGGACATCCCAATGAGTTCCCACAGCACCCTGCAGCCCAACGCAACCTTGTGCTAGAGAGTCACAGCCTCTCCCACTGGACATGAAGGTTTCACCCTCCACCAACAGAGCAGGACTATAAAGAAGGGCAGTCTATTCTAATAGGCTCCTTTGCTCTCTACATTTCTTGATTTTTCTCACCTCCCTGTGGCCAAGTAATCTCTGGCCCCTCTGTCTGTTGGCTCAGAGCCCATCCCAGGACAGAGTGAGGGCCCTTTCCCATGTCCAGCTGGATCTCCTTGCTCCCCTCTCCAGGCACATCAGTAACAGTAAGAGCAAATCAGGCCAGAGGGAATTGGGAAGGAAGCAATGTGAAAAGTGATTAACACAAGGCCGGAGGGGGAAGAGATTCAACAAGCTAATTAGGTCTGGCTGGGCTGAGCAGGACATGTCACCACGCAGCAGCAGAGGCACAGGGTGCACTACAGGTACTGTGGACCCTGGGGAGCTCAGGGCTGCTGGGAGAGCCAACACTGCCCAGCCCTAGAGCCAGTGACAAACCTGCTAGCCCATGGAAGGGCAAGGGTTAAATCCAGTGCAGATAGGGAACGTCTGGTGCAGCCCAGCCCAGGGAACCCCAAACTTCCATCTGGAGTGCCTGCAGCTATCCTAGGCTGGATTTCAATGCTCCAAGATCTACTGCCCTGCACCAAGCTCACCTTGACCTCGGGTCTGTCAGACCCACCAGGCTGGATGACACCCTGAGCCCAGGGACCAAAGCATCACACCCCAAAGGGCCTCTCCCTCCTGCAGCCACGACACAGCACTCCTGCCAAAGAGGTTCCTGGAAAGCAGGAGGAACCAGGGCTTGGCACAGGACTTTGCTCTCACCAGCACCTTGGGGATGCTTCCTTTCTCTCCTCTCCAGAGGGACCCTCATCCTGAGCCCGCCATGAGGAGGGGTCCATTCTGCTCACTGCCACCACCCTCTGCCTGGCACCTTTCGGAGTGGTGCTGGCATCCAGGCATGCTGCTGCTCCTCCTGTTTCTCCCACATTCGGGAAGGGTTTGGCACCCTCCCAGCCCTGCTTCTCTCTCCCTATCCTGAGCTCTACAGCAGCGGCAGCCCCCAGGGAAGGCAGAGGCCAGCACACCCTATGCTGGGGGCTCTCCAAGACACCCCCAGTCCTGCCTGTCCCCCAGCACGTACCCTGAACAGCCAAGGCAGGAACAGCCCTGGGCGGGCACCGATTATCCTGCCGACAGCAATCTGCCACTTCATTCAATATTAATCTGTGGCTGGGCTACGCGGGTGGCGCTCCCGCCTCCTCCCTCCCGTCACCCCTCCTCCCAGCCGGGACCGATTGCTCTGAGCTGAATTATTGATGCTGCACTTCAAGAGGCAAAATTGATAGTGTTTCTCTCCACCTGCCCCATCCTGAGCGCTCGGCCAAAGCGAGATCTCAGCAGAGGTCTGAGAGCCTCCTGCCTGGGTCTGCCAGGAGACCTTCGGGGCTGGGGACAGCCATGATGGCACTGGGCAGAGAGGGATGACACAGTCCATCATTGATTATCCAGCTGTAAACAACGTCAGTTCCAGCATTGATCACCTTGAAGATCCTGGAGCACAGTGCAATCACGGGGATGCTCCACTGCTGCTGCCAGACAGAGGCTGTGCCCGTGCCACCAAGGCTGTGGCAAGGTCCCGGGGGTACAGTGCCAAGCAGACAGGACAAGGGGTTGCAGACAGTCAGCACTTCTGTCCAAGCCCTTTTTCAGGGAAGTGCCAGCTCCAAATGAAGGAGGGGGTCCTTGGGACCTCATCCAGCTGAGTTTGGGAACTCAGCAAGCCTGGAATTCCCCCAGGATCTCATTGAAGATGCTCCCACTGAACCCTTCCCCCAGACTTAGAGGGGTTGGCTTGGTCCCCTCTGGAGCTGCTCCATTCCCAGCCCATCACTGCGGTGGCACAGCACAGCCTGGGCAGAGAGAGAGCCACAGGCAGGGGAGCAGCAGGGATGGGGCAGGCAGGGCCTGGGCCGGCAGCTGGAGCAGGGAAGCACCGCCAGCAGCATCGATGGCTCAGGAGCAGGGGCAGAGCCCCATGTCCATTAGCAGACCCAAGCCATTAGTGTTTGGTTTCAGGCTCTTTGCAGTCTCTGGGCTGTCACTGTTGACCCAGCCATGGCTTGTAAACAACCCCTGGAGGAGACACAGTATTCACCAGCCCCAGACACTGCCTGGGACCTTCCCTGGAGCGCAAAATCCTACCTGCTGCCTCTCAAGTCAGAACGGGCAGCAGCCTATGCAAGAGCACCTCACCTCCATCCCAAACCGCTGCTGCTCACACACAGGACTCCTTGTACAGTGCCCAGCTCAACCTCTGCCAACTTCAACTCTGGGCACCTTCAGGCAATGGGAGCAACTGCTGGCAATCCAGGGCACCTGGATTCCATTCCCACCCTCACAGCTGGGGCACATCTCCAGCCAAGCCAGAGGGAACTGCAGCTTCTCAGCATGGGAATGTGAGTGGCACAGGCATGGCCCTGTTCCTTCTGGAGGAGTGACAGGTGACCGGGACAAGGCTGGACACAGGACACCCCATCTCCAGCATCCTGCTCTGGCCCATGCTAGGGAAAAGTCACTTGCACATGGACAAGGAGCATGCCCCAGGAAACAGAGGAGCCGCACAAGGCAAGGAGTGGCCCCTGCCTTGTGCAGAGCCCCTCTGCAGGGTTGCTGCAGGGGATGGGGGCTCTCTGTCTCCACTCCTTCCACCACACCTGGGAGCTGCAGAACAGCCACAATCAATGCCACTGATTTTGGGCGAAAGCTTTGAGCAGCTACAGGGGGAAGCAAAAGCACTGGAAGGGGAAAGCAGGGTCTGAGGGAGGCACCCCCAAATCACCAGGAGGAGGAGGGGAAATCCACCCTGGGCACAGACAGCATGCCCTCCCCTGGCACTCACAAGGCAGGGTGTCTCACAGGTCAGCTCCTGCCTCAGTTTCCCTCCTGGTATGATCCACCTAGGAGTGCTGCTGCTGGAATACAGGGACTTAGCAAGCAGTTAAATAGCAATGAGAACTTCCACCCACCTTTCCTGTCCTGCAATCAGCTTCCCAGGATCAGAGAGAGAGATCCCCCCATCTGTCCCCTCCCTCCCTATCCCCAGGCACAGCCATCCTGTAGGTGCAGCCTTGTGTGCTGCCTGCTTCACTGCTTGTGGAGGGGAGCACTCACCACTACACCCAGCCCGTGCGGCACCCAGTGCTGGAGAAGCACAGCACATATCTCAGGGCACCAGTGGACCAGGAAAACTGTGTCTCCTCCTCACCCTGTGCATGCCCCAATGCCAGGGGCCAGGCAGGCTGCAGCATCCTTCAGAGAGGTGTGTGTGGGCATGGGCAGGGGCTGGGCAGGGCTGGGGGACCCTTCACACAACCATCACCCTGGGAGTCCAGGGAGCACCCAGCCAAGCAAGCCTCGACCTCGCTCCCACCATGAACAAAGCAAAATCCCCTGGGTGGATCCAGACTCTGCCAAGTGTGTCCCGTGCACAGCACTCAGCACCTCACAGCCCATCCACAGCTGGACAGTTCCCTCTGTGTCCCCCACCCTGCCCAAGGGCCACAGGGAGCCCTGGGGAGAGCCAGGAGCAGGAGCCCAGCATGCACCCATCCTGCCTGAGCCTGGCTGCTGTGCAGACTGGTGCTGAGCCCAACACCTCACGTGCAGGGTGAGGTGACCATGGACTCTGGTAACACCTTGCTCCTGTGGAGGTGCTGGAAAACACCCTGGTGCCCACACACACGGTCACACACAGTCCCAGTCCCAGCCCCAGCATCCCAGCACACATCAAAGTCACCACCATACAGCAGACACCTTGCCAGCCCGATCCCCTCCCTACATCCCCAGCCACTGGGACAGGCAGGATACTCTGCTCCTTGCATCCTACGCCCCTACAAGCAGCCAGCGGACACCAGGACTCTCTGATGGATGCAGCAGCCTTGGAGCATCCTTAGGGGCAGCTCTGGACACCCAGCACCTGCCCCTCGTGTCCCCGGAGGTGACAGCACCGCCCACACCCGTTACCTTCCAAGGACACAGGCTCGAAGAGGCCAAATTGCTCCAGCACCTTGACGAAGAGGACCAAGACCACCAGCACTGCAATCATCTCAAGGCCTTCCAGGTTCATGGTGAGGGTGTCTCATGGCCCCTCACCCCTCCACCCCCCCCACCACAGTCCTGGAGCCCCCTCACCCCAGCACCTCGCATCCCCAGGGACCAGGGCCTGTGTCCCTGGCGGGGGTTTGGCTGTCACCCCCTACTCAGGGACAGCTGCCATCAGCCATGGGCGAGCGAGGGGTCAGCACAGGGCTGAGCAGGAGGCTCAGGGAGCCACGGCCGAGAGCCCAGGCAGAGCAGGGCCGTGCCTGTGAGTGAGAGTGGAGAGAGGCCAAGGGGAGGGAGGCGTGGGGGGTGGCGGGGATGGGGGGGTCGGAGGGGGAAAGAAGGCATGCCCTCCCATTCCAATGACACCACCTCCATCGATTTGCTTAATGCAGTTGCTAAGGAAACGGGCCACAGATATTAAAAGGCACTCGGTTCCCAGGGGGGGACACGGGGAGGGGCAGGACGCTGGGCACTGGCAAAACATCCAGGATGGGGATGACTCAGGTTTGTCCTCTGTGCCCCAGACGTGTGTCTGCCCCACGGGGACCAGCTTGGCTAAACATCTCAACATCTCCCTCCTGGAGAGTGTCTGGGGCAACAATTCCATCTGCCCCATTGCTGAGCAGGCAGATGGGTCCACCTGTTTTGCTGGGAACACCAAGGGAAAATGGGGAGCAGGTCAGGGAGAACAGCCAGACCCTCAAATGGTGCAGCAGTAGCAGGAGAGGAGGAGAAGCAGGGGCTAGGGACCCAGCCAAGGTCACAGAGAAGCTGGAAACAGAGGGTCAACCTGTGCAACTGTGCCTCGAGCACACATCCACACACAGCCAACGGGGCTAAATGTAGCTCTTTTCTAACAGCATTCCAGCCCCTGCCTGGCTGTTTGATCACAAACACAGGGATCTCTGGGGATCCAGGTACCTGTGGTCACTGCCTGTCACCAGGGTCCAGCACCCCTTGGGGTCTTCCCCATCGCTTCCCCCAGGGATGCCACCAGCACTGCCCATCTCCAGGCAGACGATTCCCATATGGCCCATGATGCAGGACCAGCCCTAACTCCAGCACTGGTGTGGTCAGCAGGGAGCAGGGCTGCCCCCATGCCAGTGCTGCCCCTCAGCTCACCCCAGGAGCAAGGCCAGCTGCCACAGGTGGGGTTGCCATATGGAGCAGACCCCCAGCAAGAGCTCCCAGCAGGGCTGCCTCACCCCAGTCTCCCAGGAACCCCCATCCCCAGCCCAGGAGGCTGCAGGTTTGCCCCTGGCAGGGGATGGGGAGGGCTGGTGTTTCAGTCCCAGGTCACAGCACAGCCTGGCTATCTCATGGCTCCATGCCACAGGGCTTGGCATTGCCTGCCCACCTGGGGCACGCTCCCAAGGCTGCTCTAACACCAACAGAAGATGCCAGAGATGCATCAGAGGCATCTTGGGGAAAGAGCTGAAAGCCTTCCCTGGGGAAACATTCCCCAGGCTGGAAGTTTTCAGACCTCACATTTCCTTTTCTTGGAAAGAGTTGAGTTTCCAGGCACTGGGCCTGGATTTCATATGTCTTCCCAGTTTTGCCCTCCAGTCAGTCCCTCAGGGCTGGGGTGGCACAGACCTGTTGCACACCTGCAGGAAGTTTCTCACTGATGCCAACTGTGTTTTTAAAGCCACTCTTCTTGCTGAGCCCCAGTTACAGCCCATCCTCTCCTCAAGCCTCCAGCTGCTTCCAGCACCGATGCCTGTCCTGCAAGCCATGAGTCTATTTTTGCAATCTAGTTTTAGCCAGACGTAGAGGGAGAGGAGCTCTTCCAGCCTGATCCAGAGGGTTTAGGGCAGTTTCTCTGCAAAGGGAATCTGCAGAACCCATGTGAATGGACTGTCATCGGCCCCTCATGCCTCTGGCAGCATCGTGGGATGCTGGGGCTGAAGCAGTGGCATGTCAGTCACCAAGTGACAGCTTCCCCACGTGCCTTTGTGCCTCCCCCGTGGCAGCCATCCTCCCCAGCAGAGCAGTGATAATTCTCCCACTGCCTGCCCTGTCAGGATTACACATTTCTGTGCTGGAGCCATTAAAAAAACACTCCATTGTTTGCTGCCAGCATGCCACAGAATCCCACCAGGACCAGCACAGGCACCCAGTGCCACACACTGTGCCCAGCTCCCAGCACCCCCAGACTCCCCAAGGTTTCTTGCCCAGAGTTTATTCCTTTCAACCAAGGGCAGGTCCAGATGGGCTAGATGAGACAAAGGACCATCCCTTCACCTCATCAAGGTCCCCAGGGATGTTACTCCACCTGGAGCTGCCCCCAGGATGGAGGAGACACCTGGGACCACATGTGGGAGGTCACCACTGGAGCCAGACCCACAGCTGCATGCAAGGGATGCTCAAGAGCACGCATACCCCACCAGAAGTGTGGGGCAGGGCTTTGCCTCCCATCCCACTGAGGGGCATCACTCCCAGGGGTGCTCCCTGCCCCTGCAGCCAGTCAGCATTTGGCCATGCTGTGGGAAGTGCCCCAAGGCTCTGGCTGAGCTGTGCAGAGAGGTCTCACAGACGGATGGAGCAATGCACACCCCAGGCAGGAGAGGCTCCACACGTCCCCAGACACGTGAGGCCAGTTTCACCCCTCCTGCCCTGCTCCTTGCCTCGGGGTCTCACCCTGCAAACCCCTGGCACTCACATCCCACTGCAATGGGGCTTGGAGAGACCCTTCACTGGGGAAAGTGGGACCCCTGCCACATCCCAGAGCTCCCCAACACACTAGATGAGCACCAAAGATGTGGGTCACACCCAAAGGGACCCAGAGCCCCAAAACACAGATTGAGGCCCGAGCATGAGCTCTGGGCACCCCACAAGAGTGGGAGGCTCCAGAGAGTTCATCTGCATCCCCATCCCACAGCGAGGGGCAGCAGCATCCCAACACCAGCAGCACGGTGGACCCGGAGCAGTGCTGGATACAGCCCTGAGCCACAGCTCAGCCCCGGGCTGCCACCGGCTGCTCTCACACAGCGGAGCAGGACCACGGCCAGGAGGAACTAATGAAGTCACTGAGGAGATGGAGCTCTCCCAGAGAGGGAGTCCCCAAAGCACCCCTCCCACACCAAGCATGTGGCCCACCTCACCGCTTGGTCTGTGCAAGTGGCCGGGCCAGGCCACCGTGTCCCCCCACATCCCCAGCCCTGTACCTTCGATGCCGCTGATGATTTTGAAGCAGCGGGTGGTGAACCAATAGGAGATGAGGAGGAGGATGGCAATCAGGGAGGCATAGAGCAGGCTGTCGTTGTGCAGGGATGTCCTCTCCATGGCTCCATGCCCCGTGCCCCGCTGTGCTATCTGGGGCAGCCCTGTCCCCCGCCAGAGGAGCGGCCACCGCGGGCAGGGAGGCGGGGGGCCGCACGGGCAGGCAGGCAGGCAGGCAGGTAATTGGGAGCGTTGTGTGAGAGCCAGGCTCCCAAACCAATTACCTTAATTGTGCTCAGACAGCACATGGCAAACAGTTAAAAATAACCCTCCTGGCCCGGGGGGAGAGTGGCACCATCAGCCAGGAGAAGGAGGCAGGGGGCAGAGAACAGACAGGGCTCGTTACACATGTGGCTGTGTCTCAGTGCCATGGGGCCAGCAAGGCATCACCACAGCCCAAGGGCTGCTCTGAGTTCCCTGATGGTCTTGGGATCCTCAGGGCTCAGCTCCTTGCTGCCACACCACAGGTGAAGCTGGGAGTCCTGGAAAAGGGGCTCCCTAGGGAAAGATGCTGCCAGGATCTCTGCTGATGCCTGTGTCTGTCCTTGCTCCAGACACGAGGACTTGAAGGAAGGTGTCTCTGCAGTTCTGCCGTCCTGGAGAGCTGGGTCTGGCTCCCAGATCTGGCTCTCTGGATCCTGTTCCCTGTGTCCCACAACAGCATGTCCCCAGAGATGCCTGCGATCAGCATCTGTTTCTCTCAGCCTGGAGTCAGATACAACCAGCCTGGTTCCTGCTCCATGATGCCAGGTGCATTTAGTGCCACTGTGGGTTTGGGCACACTCACTCACAGATCCCAAACCAAACTGGATTAACTGCACCCGTGCCTGAGACACTTCTGCCCCTGCACAGCACTTGGCCCCACCTGCTGTCCCATGGGACATAGGGCTGAGGAAGACACCAGACCCAAGTGTTCCATCCCAAACCCTCTTTGCACATGAGATGTCCCATCCCTACCCTGTACCCACAGGCAGGGGTTGTGGCCACCCCACTGTGTGAGGAGTACAGCACTGCCCCAGCTGTGCCCCTTTCAGGGAGCAGAATCCAAACATGCAGATCCCTCCCTCCTTTCCTCCCTCCCTCCCTCCTCTCTCCTCCGAGATCAACGGCTCTGGGGATCCACAGGTGACACAGGACAGGATGGCAAAGTGGCCCTGGCACGTGCCCATGGCTCAGCACTGGGAAGAGCAGCAGGCCCTGTAACACGGCCCAAAGACCAGGCAGGCCAGGCTGGCACTGAGCCCGTGCTGCCTGTCCCACTCTGGGCTGTGACACTGACACTGAAAGCGTCCCCCACCCAGCCAGCCCTGCCCTGGCTCCCCAGTGCTGCCGGCAGCACAGCCCTGCCACACTGCTAAATTTAAACACCCTGCCAGCCACCTGCTGGGTGGTGTATAAATAACCCCTGGAGTGAGGGTTCTTGCCCAAAAAGCAGCTCCATGTCACAAGCACACCCAGAGCCATCAGGTGGCTGGTCCCTGTCTCCATCCTCCCAGCACTACCAGCAGCTGGGGAACTGTCCCCCACTGCGGGATGGAGCAGATGGGGACGGAGCAGAGCAATCACCCATTGTCAAGGGACCTGTCTCTTCAGGAGGGGACCATGCACCTTGACTGTGGCCAGGATCTGCCCTCCTTGAGAGCCACCCCTGTGGCTGCCCCCAAAGTGTTCTTCACTCAGTGTAGCAGGGTGTCAGGACACTGCTTCCACAAAATGTGCCACGGGACCTGCTGGGTCACAGTGAGGTGATGGTCCCTGGGCACAATTGGGCAGCTGCTGCCCAGGTCTCAGGTGCTCCTGACCTGCTGGGGGGCCAGCCTGATGGATAGGAATTTCTCCTTTTTTTTTGGTTCTCGGGGCCATCATCCATTAGGGAGAGTTAAATTTAGGTTAAAGCTGATCCCTTATTACCTTGCTGCTAATCAGAGCGCGAGCAGATTATTAATAAGCACATTAAAATATTGGTGAAACGCTATTTTTGGGAGGTGAAGTCACAGTTTTAATCTGGTTAATTGATTGAGTCATTTCTCTTTGCCCTCTCTGGCAACCCGTCCTTGGCCAGCTCCCCAGGGCACCCAGCCAGGGGCCCCCTGCCCCAGGCCCACCTGGTCAAGCACCCAGTGCCTTCTGCAGTGAGCTCCAGGAGACCCCCTTCATCTCTGCAGGAAGGACAGGGGGTCACTGTCCCCCAAAAGGTGGTAGGATAACAGCCAGAGAGGGGTCAGCATCTTGGTGACCCAAGGATCAGAGCAGCAGCTGAGGAGGAGGGGAGCTGCAGAGGGGAGAAGGCTGTGCAAGCCCCACATCCCACACCCAACTCAGAGCTGCCCAGATTTGGGTTTCACCCCACTTGGGCTTGTCTCAAAGCTTGGGAGGACACCAAGAAGACAGTGAGGCTTCCCCACAGCCAACCATGCTCTCTGTGCCCATCCCAATCCCATGCACACCCAGCAGGGCTGTAGGGAAAGCCCTTGGTCCTGCTCAGCACCACACATGGTCACTCCAGAAACCCAGTCCCAGGGGACACTGCTACAGTCCCAACGCCACAGCACCCAGCTGTAAAGCCCAGCACACTGGGAGAAGGACCTGCAGGATATCTTTGTAGGTGATGGGATTTGGGAGCATCCCAAGGTCCCATTCCCTTGTTGCTCCATCACCTGCAGCTCTGCTCCTCATGCCCTGGGCTGCACTCAGCTGACTCATCCTCTGCCCCTCCACTCCAGGCAAGTTGGCTGGTGCCCAGTGGAGCCAGCTAGCGGGGATGGAGCTGGCACTGCGTGTGGCACACCCAGCCTCCAGAGCCTGGCATGCTGCTGGGCCTGGGGACTGTGCCCCGCTTTGACCAGGAGCCTCCATCCCAGGGCTTGGGTCCCTGTGGGCAGGAAGGCAGCATGCCAGCTGGGCACAGCTCACAGGTCAAATATTGCTCCCACATCCCATCCTCCTGGGCTGTGCCAAGGGCTCCACGCTATTCCTGCCTTTCTCTGGCCCCAAGGACGGGCACAGGCTGTGGAGACCCAGGGTTTCCCCAGGCAAGGAGGGGACAAAACCCGGGAGGAGTTTTCCAGGCAGGCTGAGTCCTGGCAGGAGCAGTGCAAGTCCCAGCCCTGCCCTGAGGCATGACGCTGCCACACTGGCCTAACAAGGCTTTCCCTGCACTCACAGTATGGTGCATCCCTCCCCAGCTTGCTGGGGCCCAGAGGGGCAGCCCAGTGGTCCTCAGCAGGGCAAGGCCATGGGGATGGCACCTTTGTCCCTGCACAGGGACGCAGGGACAGGGCTGGGAGTAGCACACCGAGATTCCCAGCACACACAGGTGCATGATGACCTCCCCAGGATATGCTCACTGGGTTTAGGAGGTGGTGCTGGGTTCACACCCAGAGGATGAGGTTCTGGGCAGTGCAGGGGCTGGCACAGGGGTGAGGGTCCTGCCATGGCAGTGACATCAAACCAGGAGCACACAGCTCTGTCCCCAGGACCAAGCATCCCAGGACAAAAGCACCAGCAGATGCAGGCACCAGGGTGTGTCCCTGCCCTGGCTCGTGGGGCACACCCAGGGCACACCCATCTTTGTCCAGCTAGGTGGAGGGCATGGCTCCAGCCCCAGAGGAGTCAGATTCCTTGACATGTCAGGAACCACCAGACCAGCTGCAATTTATTTGTACAGCAGTTCTTTCATGCTCCACTTTGCATTAGTCCCCTCCCCAAATAAAACATTCCCCTCACCCCAGGTCCACAAGGGGCCTTCAGGGGCTTTTGTTGCCTCCTGGAGCCATCTTCAGCTTTGCTCCACACGGAGCACAGTGCAACCCCTCCACCAGCATTTCTAAGCAGCATTTCTCCCCTCCCCAGATAACCCCACAGAGCTCACCAGACAGACATCCCCAGCCACAGAACAGAGACCCCGCGTCCCCCAGGACGGTACCTACCTTGGGAGAGAGTACCGGTGACAAACTGGTAGAAGAAGCGGATCACCCGGCCCAGCTGCCTCTTGCAGCGCTGCTGGCAGTGGCTCATGGCTCCAGCTCCCAGCGCTGGGGAGGGACCCAGCCGCACCCCCTCCCGGCCGCCAGGCAGCCCCCGGCTCCTGCGAGCAGCGGGCGATGCCCGGGGCAGCCCCGAGCCGCTGTGCCCGGAGCGAGCCTGCGGGCATCGGCGTCGCTGCGGGGCGGGCAGCGGCAGCGCGGCACCGCCGGCCCCGCTCCCCGCGGCGGGAGGGCAGCGGGAACTTTTGCGCGGGGATGCTCCGGTGCGGGAGGGCAGCGGGACACGGAGCTGGGCGGCGGGGCCCCTCCCGGGGCTGCAGAGAGGGAGCGGGATGTCCCGGCTCGCCCCCCGGGCCGTGCCCTCCCGCCGGCCGCAAAGTTGCGGGGAGCAGCGCCGGGGCGATGCGGGGTGCCGGGGAGCCCGGCGGTGCCAGCCAGCCCTCCGGCAGAGGCCGATGGACGCCTCCCCGGCCGGCAGAGCCTCGGGTTGCCCCCGGCTCCTGATCCGCCCCTTGGCACTGGCTCGACCCGGCACTTCACGCCCCGGCTGGCCGGGAACCAGAGGCAGGTTGGTATGGCAACCCGCAGACTCCACAGGTCCCGCTGACCAATGAGGCACCGCTGCATCCCAGGGCCGCCTCTCTCCAAGAGCAGGCGAGGATGCTCCTTCCGGAGGGAAGCCAGCACCGAGAGCATCCTGCATCCTCGAGCAGGAGCCACCCACTCCCACAGTCAAGTGTTGTGAGCATCCTGAATCCCTGGGCATCCGTCCTTCATCCCTGCAAGTGTCCTGCATCTCCAGGCATCCACTCCTGCTGGCTCCACACAGGGGAGGAGACAAGGATGGATGCAAGGGTAGTAGGAAGAGGAGTCAGACTCTGAGACCACCCAGGCTATGAGATGCTCACTCCAAAGCTCAGCTGGCAGCAAGTTGCTGACTTGCACAGTATGTCAGAGCCAGCAGACAGACTGGAGTGTGGTGGCAGTGGGATTTCCCTGCTCCCAGAGCCAGCCTGAGACGGTCTGTGCAGCCTCAAGACAACATCCCTTCCCCTAGACCATTTTCCCAGCTGTATTCTGTGTCTACAGTGCATTCACACCCCACAGCAGCAGGATTCTATCAGTTCTGAATCCATCCAGACGCTACAATCTCATACATTTCATCTCTTATTAATAGGGAAGGAAGTGAACAAAAAGGGACCTGATGGAAATTACAGCTTCTGTTCCCTCAGGGATGGAAAAGAGGGTGGAGCCATGATACAGCCAGGAACAGCGAGACTGTCCGGTCCCCACCAATACCTCAAGGAGTCCAAAGGGAAGGGGCAAGAGCACCACCACTTCCCACCAATCCTGTACTGGGGTTGGCAAAGGGGAGCCTCACCTCCTGCTCCCCAAAAGAAAGGCCATCCCCTCCAAACCAAGCCCCTCTGTCTGCCCCCCTCTCTTATACATTGCCAAACGGGCCAGCAATGTCCCCACACCACAGCAGGACAGTGTCCCAGGGGGAGGGGACCTGCAGCAGGGGATGCTGCACTGGCCACTGCACAGCTGAGCCACGTTTGGAGAGATCCTAAACAAGGCACAACACACAGCACAGCAGGGACATGCAACCCTTTAATAATACATCCACAGAACCCCAGGCCAGGGAAGGGCTGCTAGGGACACCAACCTCACAAGAGGAAGGGGCCAGCCCAGGCCAGCTGAGGCAGATTGGGCAGCTCAGCACACAGACACAGATGTAGAGACAATCTGTGAGTGCAACACCCTGTGAACCTCTTGCCCCCAGCTGAAAGTTCAGAGATTGGGGAGCTAGCAGTGCCCAGCTCACTCCTGGCACCTTCCAGGAACAGGTGCGGGGTTTAGGACCCTCATCCATGTCTACAGTACCCAGGAGCTCTGCTCCTGGCTCAACCCCACAACACAAACACTTTGGACAGTTTCTTGCAGTGATCAGGTCCCATGAGCTGTGTGATACAAGGCCAGATCCTGTAAACACCCGGAGTCCTCAGTGCTACGGGGACCAGCCAGCACAAACACCAGACCAGGGCAGCTGCAGCATCCCAAAGGCCCGCGGGAGACAGGACAGGCGACACAACAGCCACAGGAGGGTGCCAGAGCCCACAGTACGCGGCAGCACACAAAGTTTGCAGATCCATCCCCACCATCCAGCTCTGTGACAGCCAGTTCCCACCTGCCAGGGAAAGTCACTCCATCCCAGCTTGTCTCGGGTGGGTGAGACATGCAAGTCCTAACCCTAACCCTGTTCCCCCTGGCCGTGATGGTCATGCAGGACAGGGGACCCCCAGTCCCTTCCAGATCAGCAGATGTTGGCCACCCTGGTCACTGATCCTGCTCATCCCTGGAAAGCTGAGTAGGAATTCGGCACAAATCAAAAGCAAGCCACAAGGCAGGGCTGTTGAGCCCATCCCTACACAACTTTTCTCGCTAAAGACCCCGCCTGGGTCACATCCACCCACGGGTGCACTGCAGGGTGCATCCTGCCAGCCTCCTGCCCCACAGCCCAGCCGGTGGTTCTCCCAGACCAGGTCCCTGATTAAGAAGGGCAGTGGTTCCCCCGCCCTGCCCCAGCTGCAGCCTCAGGTGAGCTCCGTTCTCCAGAGTGCCTCACTGTGGGCAAAGGAAATTATCTCCCAAAAAGATCCTTAGTGTCAACCTGTGTCCCCAGAGCATCTGCTGGGCCCCCAGAGGGGACACACCGCTGTTGGAGCTGCGGCGATGGGAAGGAGGAAGGCTGTGGCTCCGGGCTCTGCCTCCAGCTCCCGCACGTGGTCCCCCCATGTGCTTCGACCCTGGCAAAGAGAGACACTGCCCGCACCTCCTAATGCCGAGCCTGCACCGGGGCCAGCCTGGCTTAGGGGATAAAGGGCAAATTCAGAGAGACTGAAGAACAACACTGTCCTGCACTTCCCTGCCCCAGTCCCATGGCTGCCTGGGGGCTGCGCTGGGACACCCCGGCTTGGAAGCACAGGAGCCGGGACGGGCAGTACAGGCCATGCGACACTCCCTGTCATGGGTGGGGACACGGACTGCCCACGCTCAGTGCCCCTCGCTCCCTGTCCCTCGCTCCGTGTGGCCGCGGTGCCGCCGCCCGACGCTGAGAGGAGCCCCGGCACAGCGCAGCGCAGCGCAGCGGCGGGAGGTGAGCCGGGGACACGGCTCGCTCAGACGGCGGTGGCAGCCGATGGCACACGGGGGACAGCAGAGGACACGTGTTGTTGTGTCGGAGCGTGGCCCTGCACGCGTGTGAGAGATGCACGGGAACCGTAAAGGCCATGCGGCCACCACGGACGTGCGGCCACCGCGGTCCCCAGGCAATCCCTCGGAGGCTGAAGGGACAGCGACAACACCGCCGAGGAGAGGGACACGGCACATCTGCCCGCAGCAGAGCCACCGCTTCCTTCCCTAGCCGGGCCCTCTCCTCCCGAGATGCTTCCTGGCAGATCCATCCTTCCTCAGCCACCGACTCTCGGGCTGTACCTGGCGAGGGAGCGCAGGGAGCTGCCGGGGGAATTCACGCTGGTTCCCGGCCATGAAATATTCATTAGCACAGCCGCCAAGAGAAGGGAGGAAATAAAAGATAAACAGAAGGGGATGGGGGAGAAGACATAATGCTTGCAGGCAGCTCAGCATGGCACTGACAAGCCCATGGAGTGGCTGAATCAAGGTCTTTATACCAGTCATCACACCAGTGTGTGGGTCCCCTGATGTCCATGCAAAGCCTGATTCACTGTAATGGATGTCGTGGGCACATAAACACCCTTAGAATATGCAGCCAGGAAAGAGCAGAGCTTGCAGGCACACCCAGCATGGGTAGGGATGTGCCTACCATCCAGCATGTCACAGGGATGTGACAGGCACATCACCAAGGGGCACCATGCTGGGCTGCTGGTCAGAGACTGTCTGTGCCTGTGCCAGCCCTGGATGGTGCCTGGGCTTCAAAGTATTTAAACTTGGGCTACAGCCCTCAGGGACAACAGCAGAGAAGGGTCCCAGCCCAGGGCCACCTTGGCCAGGGCATCTGTGAGCTCTGTGGAGTCATCCTGTGGCTGGCAGAAAGCAGATGCCAACATTTCTCTCAGCGAGGAAGGGCTGTCAGGACGGGAGGAACATTTCCAGTAATGAGGAAGGGCAATCAGGGCGGGAAGGAGGAAAATTTCCATTACGAAGGAAGGATAATCAGAGTTGGAAGGATGCAGGACATCCTGCGACCCTGTGCCAAGCCTCAGCCCACCACTGAGGTCCAGAGCAGCTGAGCAAATGCTCTGTTCTCTCTCTAAATAATTCAAACTCACTTTTTTTTCGGATGGAGGGCATACACATCCCAGCCATGCCAGACCCACAGTTGCTTGGCAGGGACAGAGCAGGTCCTGCCTGGAGGGAGAGCTCAGCAGGACTCACCCCAGAGCCAGGACACCATGAGGGAGAAGGAGGTGGGCATCCCATCAGCAGGGATTGCTTCAGGAGCCATGAGTTTCTGTTCCAGATACACCACATCGGGGTGGGTGGCTCCGTGGGATCCCAACACCCCTGCCTCCAGCAGAGGAAGGCTCGGCCCAGCCAGCCCTGCGTGCTGCTGCTCTGCTCCTGCCTCCTCCCAGCCCGGGGAAACCGCAGCCTCCGGGCCTGGGGGAAGTGCTGAAAACGTGATGCCAGAGAAAATAAATAAAGCAGCTAATGAGGTAATTTGCATAGCTATTAGCAGTCAGGATTTGCAGCGGGTCTGACATGGGATGTGCTGTCACAGCGAAGCGCAGCCTAAGGGCTCTGCTGCGCTTGCAGAGGGAAACACACAACACCGCCCTGTTGCAGGCACCCACCGCAGGCACCCACCGCAGCACTGGGGCGGCCGGGGGGCAGCAGCAGATGCAGCGAGGAGGAGGAGGAAGGCTCGGAGTGGGGCACACGGCCTGGGAGGAGCTGCGTGCTCTAACCGTGAGCCCGTCCTGCCTTTGGCCCTGGGATGCACAGATCCTGGGCCAGCACTCAGCTCCTGCCTTGCCAAGGCTCTGAGAGCATCCATGAAAGGACGAGCTTGCAAAGGCCAAGGAAAAGCTGCCAGCAGCCCAGGCTTCATCGCAGGGCAGCCCTACATTGTCACAGCCAGCTGGCTCCATGTGCTTTTCCATCCAGAGCTGGCCACAGCTCCCTGCACCCCTTACATCTGCTTGCTCACTTGTAAACCTGGCCTAAAACACGTCCCAAGACAAGCACAAACCCTTTTGTAGCCCAATCTTTGCTGCCAGCAAACCCACCTCATTCTGACTGCCAGCAGAAGGTGCAATTTTTGGGATGTAGGACTGTGCATGAAGCATAACAACAGCTCTGCACCATAACTGCACCCATCCCTAGCTGATCGGGTCAGGAGTCACTGAACCTCAGCAGGCAGGAGGGCACTGACCATCCTGGCACATTCAGGAAGGCAGGGGCACCTACCTGCAACCTGTGACACGGCTGGATCCCCAACCCTGCTGTGCCCAGCAAACTGTGACAGAGAGGAATGGCATGCAGGGCCACTCTCCCCAGGCTGCCAGGGCACGTCTGGCTTTGATCACAAACGTGCAGTGACAGCTCAGCTCGTTCTCAGCTGGTGGATCTTGCTAAAAAATGCATGTGACGTGATCTGTCTGCCAGGGAAGGAGCCCAGCCCAGCGCTGTGCCGGGCTGGTTCCTGGCCATGCAGCGCCCACCTGGCAGCAGGTGAGGGGCAGCAGCCTGGCTCTGTGGCACCAGCTAGGGATGGCACATGCCAAAGCATCCCTGCAATGCAGGGAAGGGATGGGGCACCCCCCTCTCTGATGGCAGAGACAAAATGAAAGACCCAATGGATGGGTGGCTGGACAGACAAACAGACACAAACTCCACCACCAACTTGGGTGGTGTGCGTCAGGCCAAGATGAAAGTCAGAGCCCCACAGGGTCCACCCTGGCGTGTCCATCAGCCCCAGAACCCTCGTGGTGGCCCTCAGGCATCCAGAGACACTGAATGCTCCCGAATGCTGCCGAATCTTTTTCGTCAGTTCTGCTAAATATTTTAGGTATTTACACAGAAAACCTCTCTGCGCTCGGCATCATGTCGGCCCCCTTGGCATCACACAGGCGGCCACAGACACGCCCCGCCTGCCAGGGAATGAATAATCCATTGACTCCGTGAACAGGAGGGGGAACGGCTCCATCAACCCCGGCCCGGCTCCCGGGGTGCACCCCGAGCATCTCCATGTCCTGCAACGGGAGGCAGAGAACTGCACCAGAGCTGCAGGGAAACAGAAGCACAGGGAAGGGAGCAGAGCCAGGAGCTGAACCCAGCCCTGGTTATAGGGCTGACACATCGAGGCAGCAGCTGTGAGCAAGAACCATAACCCGCCTGGACCATCGGGGGGCATCTCAGAGCTTTTTGTGTCTGAAAAGCACAGCAGTGTTGGGGGCACGCAGGGTGTATCAGGCAGTGAGGCAGCACAGCACCCAGGGGCTCCAAAGAGCGTGGCCCTCACAAGTGTGCACTTTGCTGTACAGGGGTGCACAGCTCACACTGGGGCACAGCACAGACACAGCACCTCCTTATCCCAAAGCAGCATCTCTCTGCCCCTCAGATGCCCACCTTGCTCCATGCCCATGGCACCCCATGAAAATCAGCAGGGATTTCTAGCTCCAGTCCCGTTCCAGCACCCATTCCAATCACCACCAGGGTCTCCTGAATTGAGAAGCTGAGAAAAATCTCATCCTGGTCACAGGTGATGCCAGCCCTGCTCCCAAGCCTGCAACAGAGAGGACATGGTCCTCTCAGCATCTCTGCAGCCTGGCCACCCTCACCGCCCCACACCAAGCCACAGTGATGGTGGCAGATTAATGAGCTCTGTGCAATCACACAGAGGTTGGGCTCCAGCAAACTGGAGGTGGCACCAGGCTCATTTCCTCGCAATCAGCGCTCGCTTGGCCACCGACAGATCAGTCTCGGCAGGGTGACAGGAAGAAGCACAGTGGGAACAGGCTGGGACACGACCTCACTCCCACGTGCTCAGGCAGCTCAGGCTGCCTTGGGCCGGGAGTGGGACCCCCTGTGTCACCCAGGCGGGCGCTGTCACACTGAGTGACACGAGCTGTTGGCGCCACCGCTCAGCCAGGGGCTCCGCACACACAGCCTGCACAGCTGGGACGGGGAGATAAGGCGCCCAGAGGGGAAAGATGCTTCAAATGGCAGGAATCTCCCCCAGAATGGACTTGGCTTGAAGGCACCAGGAGTGTTTGCTGCTATTAATAACTGCAGAGCTGTAACGAGGAGCGTGCCCTCGGCTCAGGGAGACACAGCAACGAGGCAGGGTGGGAGGGCAAAGTGGTGTGGAGATGGGGCTGAGGTCCTGAGCCAGGGCTCCTCACCAAGCCCATGGAGCCCCCACGCCAACAACACCCCAGCACTGCCCTGAGGCCCCTGGAGAGGTGGCAGGGTGGACCTGGCGGCTTAGGGCATGGCAGACACACGAGGTCAGTGCTGCCCTTCCAACAGCCCACAGCCCACCTGTGCCCTTCTGCAGCCCAAGGCAAGGCACAGCACATCCCCATGGCTGGGCTAATGGCCCCCCATGCCAGCACTGACCCTCTCCCCACTTGCACCCTGAGGGATGGCTCAGCCTTCCACCCTGCTGCTCTCTGCCCCACGGGGCAGCAGGGCCGCCCACTCAGCATCTCCAGGGCACCCGCTCAGGTGACTGCCAATCCGGGGGGGGCCAAATACTGCCTTTTTAAACTGACATTTTGGGGACAGGAAAGCTATTTTCAGTTGTTTCAGAGACAGTGTTTCCATTGCAGCTTATCTGCCTCCACCGGAGGGAGGGATGCTCTCCCTGGAGGTGCCGTGGCCACAGCTCTGTGTTGGGCTATGGTGCCCAGCACCAAACCTGCACCACTGGGTCATCCTCATCCGTCCTCTGCCTGCCCACTGTGCTTGAGAGCACATGTGAAGATATCCCTGGGCTCCCAGCTGGGCAGGAGGGTCAGGAGCATCCCATCTGGGAGGCTTGGGGCAGAGCCTGGGAGCCTTGCTCCTGCCTAAGACTTCTCAGCATCAGCAGCTTTTCTTCTACACACCTTAATGAGATAATCCCAAAAATGAGCACACAGACCTGAGCAGCACCCCCTCCCTGGAGCCCCCAGGCACTCTTGATAGGAATAAATGTGCCTGGCAATTATGGAGGGGGAATACAAGCTTCCAGTGCAAGACCTGCTGAGAGATTCAGAAATAAATATGTTAATAATCAAATATCCATCCTGTGTCTGAGCTCACGGGAGGACTTTCAAGTCTAATTAGTGGAAGATTTGTACCATTGCTGCCAGGGCTCGAGGGACAATTTGCCGTGGTTCCCAGGAAGTGAGAGGTTCTCTGTAATTAGCCAGTCTGCAGGGATTACCTCCAACCTCCCCCGCAGGAACTCCGGGCTGGGGCAGGCGGGACCCGGGTAAGCCAAGATGAGAGATGGCCCCGGGCTTTGATCTGTGCACATCGAGCCTGGAGCTGCAAATCCAGGGCAGGCAGGGGGACAGGCTGTAAGCACGGGCAGCACACCAGGAGGAGAGCTCCCCTGAGCCTGCAGGTCATCCCATGCTCCCACATCTGCACACAACCCCTACATCAGCACGGAACCACAGCAGCTCCCCACAACATCCTGCCACAAAGACCCAGAGTGCCCCTAAACCTGCTCCAGCTCCAGACTGATGGTTTCCCAGCCAGGAGCCCAAGAACCAGGGCTGTTCAAGTGGGGGCATTTCCCAGTCAGACATGGTCTGCATCTGCCCCCTGATCCATCACAGCAGCATGAGCAGTGCCCAGGGGAATACTCCTACCACCCCAGCCCATGTGGTTTTAAACAGGCCCACATCCTGCTCCTGAGGGTGTGATAACAGACCCATCTCCACTGCTGCAACTGCTTGTGGGGTGGCTGTGATGGGGAATAAGGAGCACCCAGAGCAGAAAGGCACAGGGGCAGTACCTGGAGTGCACCTCTGACAGTGCCCAAGCTGGGACCAGCCTCAGGGGAAAGTGCAAAGGCAGAGAGAAGAGGGATGAGGAAGGGATGGAGACTGAGCAGAGGGAGCCATGTCTGCACTGAGGACCAACAGCACAGCCGAGGATGCTCTGCTGAGCAGGGCCCATGTGTCTGCTCTCATGGGGATAGCCTGGCAGATACTCTGCCAGAGACCACTGACCTGGCAGCAGCTGCCAGGGACCCTCATTAGCACCAGCTCATTGCAGGCAGAGGTGGCTGGCCTGGCAGCAGGCACCTAATCACACACTCTTCCCAGCCTGGTAATGGGCAAGGCTCCAAACTGAGGGGAGAATTATAGACAGGTGTCAGTGGTCACATCCAGGGCACTTCCTCAGGGCTGGCCTGGAAACATCTGTGCCAGAGATCCTGTGCCATGAACAACAAAGCCAGCACTTCATCCCTCCCAAGGGCATGCAGGCATCCCATGTTCAGCCCTGTTGTCCAGGCCAGGGCACAGCCATCCCCACCCAGCTCCTCTGCCAGCCCCAGGAGGCCTCCTCATAGCCACTGGGCTGTTCATCCCAACAAACAAGGGGTCACCAGCCCCTCACTTCCCCAGTATGTAATTAAGCAATGATAAAAGAGAAGTTGTATTACCCAGAGAGTGACAGCAGGTTGCAATTACAGCAGGGCAGGCTGAGGAAACAGACAGTGCTGAGGGAGGCACAGGATGATGTGGGGCTGGGGGGACACCACAGTCCCTTAGGACCCACATCCCTGTGCTGGCACTGTGGTCCAGGGCAGAGGTGGGGCTCTGGAGTCTGTGAGGGATGGAGGAGGAGAAAAGGCTCCTTTGCCTCCATGGATGTGGTCCCAGCTTACTCTGCAGTGGGATGGCCCTGATCCCAGCCCTTCCTGGGGGATGCTGGGGGATGACCAGTCCCAAGGAACAGCAGGTTTCAGTGTGTCACTTGGAAATATTAAACACCATCTCCTTCTTCCCCTTTCTGCTTCAGGGCAGCCCCTGCACTGAGGGGCTGGCTGCCCAGCTGAGCCAAGGGCACCAAGTCCCAGCTGGGACATGGCACCCAAAGGGGCTCTGCCTGCTCCTTCTCCCCAGTCCCCCCATCCAGGCATGATGCCCTCCTGCTGGGTCACTCCAGGCCGGGGATTGAACCTTGCCTGGTGTCTCACACAAAGCACAGATGGTGGAACAAGAGGCATGGCCACAGTGCACACAAGCAGCTCATAGCCCTGTCCTTCCCCAGCCACCAGCAGCTCTCCCTGAGGAGGGGAAAAGCTTCACTCCATGTTCCGTGTTGGAGGGTGCCATGGGTGCCATCACAGTGGCAGCTGGGACACATCAGGGTGGCTCAGTCCTGAGGAGAGCACAGCATTCCCTGCCTACCCCAGTCCTGAGGAGAGCACAGCATTCCCTGCCCATCCCAGTCCTGAGGAGAGCACAGCATTCCCTGCCCATCCTGCCCCATCAGAGCCTGTGCAGCCCCCAGCCCCAGCCACATCCCTTCCCTTGGTTAAATCGTCCTGCCCTCAGCCCAATCCTCTTACGCTCTCCCTCTCCCATTACAGCATCCTTAAATTAATGCTTGGCCAAGCGTGGGATAGAAGGAAATTAACCCTGGGGAGGAGGAGCAGTCTCTACAATGCTGTTATCACCTAAAGCACTGTTCCTTCCCTTCTCCCCCTCAGTATGCAGGGGGGACACAGGATCTACCACAATCACAGCGAGCATCCCTCGAGCACAGGCTCTCAGCCCCCACACCCTTGGCTGGTGGGTGCCAAGAGTCCCCTCTGGGCAGCCCTCTGCCTGGGAGGCTGCGAGGTCTGCCAGCTGTGCTTGGGTTTACACCAAAAACAGCCAGCTGGGAACTCACTGGGAGCAGTTCCAGAGCTGCCTGCACCCTTGCTGGGACACTTTGGGGTCCCAGGTCTGGAGCAAGAAGTCAGGAGGGATTTTGGATGCTGTGGGAAGCGTTTGTGACATCCACAGTGTGGGGAGCTCAGAGGAGCTGGAGTGGGTAGCAGGCAGGGATGTGGCCAGAACCAAGAGTGCCACAACACACACTCTGAACAATGCAGGGGACACTTCTTGCCTGTGCCACTGTGGGGGAGCTGGAACACGTCCCTTTCAGAGGATCTGTGTGAGGCTGAGCAGACACCAAGGCCGTGACAAACAGGTCCATCTCCCTGGCTGGGATTCAGGCAAGACGTGATGGCTTTTGGAAAAATGCCTCAGGGATGCGACCCCACTGCTGCCAGGCTGGTGCAGCTGTGGGACCAGCAGGATCCCTCCCATGGAGCTGCCCTCTCCCAGGGCAGGGGTGGCCAGGGCCAGGAGCTCCTCGCCACAGCAGCGCTCCCGCTGATCCTCTCCGTTATGCAACAAATTATTCCACTCGCATTAATGACTTTGCGGCAAAGGGGGAAATGACATGAATGATTCCTGGTGCCGGGAGTGACTCACTTTGCACGATGGAGGGGAAGCAAACGGGGAGGGCGGGCTCAGGGGAAATTTGTTTGGGTCAGCATGATCAGCAGAGGGCTGGGGATGGGCTCAGAAGATCAACTGCTGGAAGCAGAGTGAAGGGGAAAGAAAGAGGCACTTAGGGACAGATCCCACCGCTCAGGAGAGGACTGAGATGCCTCCAAGAGATGCTGGGATCAGTCATAACCACGGCATATTAGAACATCTGTTACTGTGCTGCCCAAGCCCCTTTTCTCACACCCCTTTTCCACCTGTGCTGCGACCCCAGAACCTGGCACCAGCAGCTGTCCCTCCCTGCTCCAGGGTCAGACAAGACCTCAACCAAGTGCAACCAGGGCTGGGGGTGCTGTACCACATCACTGAGCCACCCCAATGCAGCATGCCCCTAGGAGTCTAGCAGGATGGGCAGATGGCCCTTGAGGCCGCAGGAGGTGGGGGAACAGCAAAAGGGACCTGCCACATAGGCTGCAGTACAGAGCCTGGCATCTGACCCAGTCCCTTCTCCCTCACCTCTGGAGACTTCAATAAATCATACCATTAAAAATTAATGCATATTCCCTCCTGGAATAAATCAGAAGCTGTCAAGAGCCAGTGCTGCCAGCCACCTCCTGGGGACACCAGAGACCTGTGGAGACACACCGGGGACTCCAACAACCCACGGCCCAGCAGCACCAGGGGGGCCCTGCAGGGACAGAGGGCTGGGTGGATTATTGCCTTTAAACCCATCCAGGGGCTTTCTGTAAGCAATGCAATTTTAAAAAATTCAATCTCGGAAGAAGCGATTAACCAAAGGCCAGAGCAATGGCTCGCCTGTCTAATCTTGTTAGCGAGCAGGCCGGTTCCCATCCCACCCCACCACTGCATGGGCTGCAGGAACTGGTGAAAGCACACAGATGGCTCTTCCCTGGCTCCTGACCAGGCTCCTGATGGGTGTGAGAGTTTTCTGGTGCCTCTCGGCACCTCACAGGGCTACACCTTCCCCATCTGGGTGAAGGAAACCCCTCTTCCCTGTGACTCTCATCCTGGCCAGACCATCACCAATGATACTCCATCCCTAAAAAGCACTTTTTGGTGTCCAGTCACGTGGTTGGTAATGGGAAGAGGACAGGTAAGGGATTTGGTGCATCTCTGCTCTGCTGCTGGGGTCAGTGCCTAAGCCAGGAGCAGGGTCCCACTTTCTGCCCCACAGGCTCAATGACAGGCCATGCCAGTCTCTCATGGTAGCATCTTGCCAAGAAGCCTGCCTCTTCTTCAGACTGTAGAGCCCCTTCCCAGCAGGACTGTCACAGCCATGGGATGTGTCTCACAGGGACAACAGGACAGACCAGGGTGTCCAATCCATCCAGCTCTCAGCAGGGCAGAGCTAAGGCAGCAGATTTGTGCCACCACCCCACCTCTGAGTTAGTCACTGCATCATTGTCCCTGACCTACTCCCTAGAGGGGACCTCAGGTGAAGCTGTCCATCTCCACTGCCACCCCCTGGGGCTCTGAGTGTTCCCTGCCTTCCTGCAGACACTGCTGCTGCTGCTGCACGGTCCCTGACAGACTCTGTGAGCAGCCAGACCCCACACACCTCCCTGTGACCAGGACAAAGCCATCTGCCCGTTCCAGGTCCAGCAGAGCAGGTTTGTCTGCAGGCAGGATGTGCAGTGCCCCCGCTGGCACAGGGCACAACCCCTAAAACACTCATTGTGCATGAAGCTGGAGCAGGAATTGGGTGATCACACATGCTCAGAGTGGGGCTCCTGCTTGCACGTCCTGCAGACCTCTCAAGGCCCCCCATGTCCCCAGGTGGAGTGAGCAGGAGCAGCAGGGATGGGACATTGACCTTCTTGCCCAGAGTCCCCAGCATCAATGACAACACCAACCTGGGGTTGGGAGATGTGCCAGCTCCCTAAACAGAAGGGATCTCCAACCCAACAGGTTCAAAAGCAGAGTGCTTCCTGCCAAAATGGGGCTGGAACCTGATGGAGCTGAGCCTTTGGGGCTGGAGAGGCACACAAGGCAGGGACACAGAAGTGCACGTCAATGGCAGCGAGTGCCTTTCCTGCCCAGCAGGGTCCATAGGTGACGAGCCCTGTCTGGACCACAGGGGAAACGTTCAAGGCAGCCCAGGTTCAGAGGCAGTGAAGGCGGCAGCTCTCCACATCCCCATCTCCGCCAACTCCTGTTGAAGGCAGCAGTATCCTGCCCCAGCTCCCTCCTGCAGGGCTCTGTCTCCAAACAAGCTAATTACTCTCGCTGCTCCCCAGGGGCTGCACCACCCCTTTGCATTTGAAGAGGAAGACAAGTTAACTTAAAAGCCAGAAGCAGCCAGAGCCACAGCAGCTCGGGGACAGGAGGACCCCAGTAAGTGCCTCCCGCCCAGCAGAGCCCGGCTGCCACAGAACATTTGCCAAGCCCTCAAAGGGAATATCGCTGGGAGCACTCGTCCCCCATATCCTGCCACTCACCTGAATGGCATGGCCTGCACCCAGCCCCAGCTGCCAGCAGAGCACTCTGGCATGGACAGTGGGTTGAACATGACCCCTGCACCCATCCACAGACCCTGCCCCACGGAAAAGGGGCTCCTCTGCCCCTTTGCTCCCACAGAAGCCACTCGCAACCACCCCAGCAGCTCACTTGCTCAGCAATAACCCCCCTCAGCGTTCTGCAGTGTTAGTGAAGGGCTGTGATTCCCCAGCTCAAGGCAGAGCCCTCACCATGGCATCAGACCACCCAGCTCAGCCCCCGGCGAGGCACGACAGGAGATTGGTTTCACTGAGGGCTCATTTATCTGCGGCGTGATTAGAGAGCAGGGCTGGGATCCGGCGGCAGGAGAGCGATTTGCAGCAGATGGATTTATCATCTCCCAAGCACAGCAATTTGGCTTAAACAAAACCAAACCACTTCCCCTAATGAAAACATCACTAATGAGGACTGAGGCAGAGGCAGCTCCATGAATGGGGTCTCTCCTGTCCTTCAGGGCTGGGGTGACCCACTGACATCTGGGCTGTTAATGCAGGAAGCTCAGGTCCAGCTGGGACATAGGGACCCAGAACACCTGGGAGAAACCAGAGTCTGCTCCAGGGACCAAACCTCCTCGTGTACTGGCTCCCAAAGCTCTGCGGGCAACTGGTTCCAGCACAACACACAGTATGAGAACAGCACTACCAAGTCGAGACATTTTCCAGTTGTAAAATGGCCAACAGTGAGGAAAAACTCTCTGCCCAGACACAGACCTGGTGAAAGAGGGTGTGCATGGCCAGCCCTATGCAGCAGGAGCTGTATCCCTTGGCCAAAGTTGCAACAAGCCATGAATTATGCATCAGCATCTGTAGAAATCAGCTGTTTAACCGGCCCAACCAAATCCAGCAACTTCCTGTCAATTAATCCTGTCAATTAATCCTGTGCCACCAATTCCCCATGGACTCCAACCTGCCTTTGCTTGCAGGGATGCAGCAGCGGCTGCCAAAACCTCAGCTCCAGCCCTTCCACCTGCAAAATCCAACCTGCCCATGAGCAGTGGCACCCAGCAGCATCACTCACATGCTCCTTGCCCTGTGTGTGGCTGGGAGCAGCATCCCTTCCATCAGGGACCCTCAGGATCTCAGCAATGCCACAACACCACATGAGAGAGAAGTCAGCAGCATCAGAGGGCTGCAGACAAGCCAGGACAGCAAAGAGGGAAGAGGAAGAGGGTACAGGTGCCAGGAGGAGGGAGACAGCAGACAGAGATGAGGCAGAGTCAGGCAGCAGTCCCATCGCCCCGGGAAGGTGCAGCAGCCACCGAGGGCAGGCGCTCTGGCACAGAGATGACCCATGGGAGCCCCTCACCTGGCACACGAGGGGAGACCCTTCCCTACAGCACCCCACCCTGGCAGAGAACCTCCTGGGAGCTCGGGGACCTGAGGGTCAGTGTGGCTTCCAGCCCAGCCTCACTGCCAGGCTGCAGGAGCAGGAGTGGCAAGAAGAGGAGGTTGCATGGGGCAGCAGCAGGAGGGGAGGCAGGTTAGCAGGGGAGCAGGTGGATGGGCAACACAGTTCCCATGGGTCAGACACCCAGGGGAAGGACACTGGTGGCAGTCACCTCTCCTGAGGGCTGCTGTTAGGAGGAGGGGACAACCCATGCTTGACAGTGACCAGAGGGATGCAGGTAGCTGGCCCTGCCAGACCCATGAGGACTGGGCTGTGCAGGGCTGTTCTCAAGAAAGCAACTGGGCAAGAGAAGGGCCTTTTTTCTGGACGTGGGTGAGCTGGTTTTGGGCACAGTTCCCACCCCTGTCCCCCTCCTTGGGATCCATCCAGCACACAGGCACAGCACACAACCTGCCATGCACACTTGCAGCTGAGCTCCTGGCCAGCCACTGCCTGTCCATGCCCTTGCTCCCACCCAATGATCCTGTCACTCCATCTTCCAGCTGCAGATCCCAGTGCTTCCCCCTACACACGCTATTATTTGGGACAGGCTACCACTGACACCTCCTCCACACTCTGGGAAATAAATTATGCCCCATGCAGATGAAGTCCTACGCCATGGCAAGCTGGTGGACATGTTCCCCCAGCTGGCTGATCAGGGGCTGTGAGCAGACACAATGAGCTGCTGGGTTTGCCAGCAGCAGAACAAGCCCCTGGCACAGCCCTGGCTCTGCCCATCACCTGGGGCCCTCCTGCAGCACTGCCAGGACACAGCTCCTCAGCTTTACCCCACGGCAGGGACTGGAACCCTGCTCCCACTGTTCTCCCTCTGATGTGTCTGTGGGGGACAGCTTGGCCCCACCTCTCCTTTCTTACTGCCATCAGGAGAAATACCTCTGAAACACCCTCCCTCGAGGTGGGGAGGAGAGCTCAGGCAGATGCTGTGCTGCTGCTGCGCTGCTGCCTAAGGCTTCCATCTCACAGGGTGGGCTGCTAGAAGTGCTAGGAGTTGGGGAGTCCCCATCCATCAGCTGTGCCTCTGGAGACAGGAGCATCCCAAAGCTCTGCAGATGATCTCTACAGCAATTGCTCAACCCTGCAAACGCTGCGGCTGCCTTTGGGGTGGAGCAAAGCGGCTGCTCAAGTCCCCAGATCATGACAATTGGAGGAGAAAAGCAGGGGTGAAAAAGCAAGGGTGAAAAGTGAGCCTCCTAACCCTTTTTCGGGGACCCAACAGCCCTGGAGATAAATCTCTCATTTTCCCAAAAGGCAGTTAGGGGCCTTGCCCCACCCCAGGCAGCCTGGATATGGACCCTGTGCTGGCACATACTGTCCCACTCATGGGATACAGCATGGCTGGGAGGGGTTTGTCCAACGGGGTAAGACAAGTTCCAGGCCACCCACCCTTGTTCCAGATCTGGAGCCAGGGCAGCTGTGACACCCACACATCCCTGTGGGGCATCAGGCGGGAGGGAAACCCTTCTCCAAGCTCACTCACCTCTCACACTGCCGGCATGCAGGGTCAGGGATGTGGCACCTGCACTTCTCGGGACGAAGTGGCTCTGGATTCCCATTTCTCCTGCATGGAGAGCCATGGCCACAGCAGTCCTGAGACACTGGCTCTGGGCGCTGCTTGCACACTAATTGCTCATGCCATTAGAGGCAGGAGGAATAATGTAATTTATGGATGGCTTTTATTTCTCGCTAGCGTCATCTAAATATCCAGAAATGGACCAGTTTAATTTCCTGGTGTGTAACCTAAACATTTCCCTCCTCAGCACCAGGTGGGTGCCCAGGCTCAGGCTCAGCAGCCAGGCAGGCACTGCTGCTTCCTGCCCCACACAGGGTCAGCACAGGCAGGGTCCACCCTGGCTCACCCAGCGCAGCCCCTCTGTGTTCCCCTGCACAAGGAAACACACTGCTGCTCTCCCCACTGCTCACACACAGGCAGTCCTCATTCACTCGGGCCTCTCACACACACATCCACGTGCCCACACAGCCAGGGCAGCTGGGCATCTCTGGAGATGCTGCAGGGGGTGGGGACTCTCACTGCACCCTCATTCTCAACAGCTTTTTAAATTTAAAAATGAGTGGACATCGTGGAGTGTGTCCACAATGGGGACACAGATGGGGGTCCTGCTTCCTGCTTAGCCCCTCTCCTTCTGGAAGTGGGTATGCTAACCCTTCTGTGGGCATGCACAGGTGGGAATCACATTGCTCCATGATTTTGGGCAGTGATGGGAGGTAGCAGGACTGACTGCTCTCCCTGAACACACTGGAGCTGCTGTGGAGCTGTCCCCGAACACACTGGAGCTGCTGTGGGGCTGCCGCCTGACACATCCTGGTGGATGGGGGTCTCCAAAGCTGCAGGAACACCCCAAACCGCTCATGCTTGACCCCAAGCAGAGCTGAGCTACCAAACAGCAGGTGCCACCAGCAACCCTCCTGTCTGCACACAGAGCCCACACAGGCACTGCCAGCTTCACCCCAGGGCATTGCTACAGCCCTGTGGAGCTGCCAGCTCCTCACCACATCTCCAGGGTATCAGGAGAGCCAAGACCAGGTTAGAAGGCACAGCGTCAAGCTAGTAAACCCTTCCTAGAGTGAAGGTTGCATCCCCTTCCTGCCTGCATCCCTTCCACACTTTCTGGGAGAAAGACAGCTTTCCCTGCATGGGGGAGGTGAGCTTCAATGCATTCAGCCAACTCAGGGGAAATCTGGGACTAGCTCCCTCTCCTCCACGGTGCTACTGCAGGCTCTGCCCTGGCTTGACGGAGATGGGACATGAGTGACATGCCCTACAGGGCCTGTTTCCCACTCTGGGAAATGAGGCAGATATTTCCACCCTTGTTCCCCAAAGCCCCATCCCTGTGGGCAGGGACTTGCATGGTGGTACAGCTCCACTCCATCCATGTTTGCTGCACAGCTGGCTCAGAGGTAAGCCCCGGCATAAAAGGTCTCAGTCTTGGAGAGACTGGAATTTATTTTTAACTTAGATTTGATTTAAATCCATATGGACATTTTAAAGTTACCGGAGAAACCAAAAGTTGTGTGTGGGTTCCAAGTTCCTACACAGCTCAAAAATATCTTCCCTGCAGCACGTTTGGGCAGACAGTAAGCAGCGCTTCCCATGTGTGGGGCTGTTCAGGAAAGCAGAGCAGAGGTCCTGCTCTGCTACCACCACCTATTTGAAATCCTGGAACAAATCCTGAAATCCACCCCATCCAGACTTCAGCAGGAAAAACATCACCAGGACTCGGGGAAGCTGCCTGTGCCCACACAACACTCCCTGCAGCACAAGGACACCGAATCCCACTGGCCAAGGAAAGGTTCAGCTCTCTCGGGGTCCCAGGAGGCAGCAGGGAACTGCTGCCCCATTTCACAGCTGCAACAGAGGCCCTGAAAGAGGACAGGATTTGGCCTGATCTGCGGAGAGCACGTGGGGAAGGAGGGGTGTTGTGAGCTCCAGCCCAGCTGCTTCCCTATCGGACAGTGGAAGATGAGGTGTGACGGACGGACAGATGCTGTGGGATGTGGGATGCTCGGCAATTCCCTCACCGGGCAGCGGATGAAGGGGAATACAATAGAGTTACAAATGGGTTGTCTTAATCCTCTCAGTCCCACAGCTATCCCATCCAGGGGCAGGACATCTCAAGGGGTGCTCTAGGGGACACTGGGTGATGGTGAAGGCACCGTGGTGCTGCTGGGGTTTCCTGAGTGAAGTGAGCCTGTCTTCCCTGGGGAACCTGCTCCTGTCCTCCCTGAGGAACGTGCTGCCGGGATGCTGCTGTGCCACCCCAGGGCGCAGAGAGAGCCCAGCGCCAGACCCTGGCGTCCCGAGGGGCTTGGGCGTAACAGTGCGGGAGTGTGAACCTGGGGGCGGCCAAAAGCGATCCCAGCATTCCACCCCCCGCCCGGGGCCTTTTCCTTGCCTCGGGACAGCCCCTGCAGGCTGGGACCAGCCCTATGGCCCCGGAGCACCCTCCCTCGGGGGCCGGGACTGATCCCCTGCTCCAGCGCCGGGGTCGCGGCCGTTCCCCCTCTCCCGAGCAAGGCGTGCGGCGAAGCGGAGCGGGCAGGGAGCGGGCAGGGAGCGGGGCAGGGAGCGGGGCTGGAGCGGGGCAGGGAGCGGGGCTGGAAGCGGGGCAGGGAGCGGGTGGAGCGGGGATGGAGGGCGGAGCGGGGCTGGGAGCGGGGCTGGAAGCGGGGCTGGAAGCGGGGCAGGGAGCGGGCTGGAAGCGGGGCTGGAAGCGGCTGCCCGGGACCGCCCCGCGCCGTGTCCGAGTGGCTGCTGCACCTTCCCCGGCGGCGGCACTCACCCGTCAGCTGGTCGTAGGAGCCGTCCAGGTCGCGGGAGTCGGACAGGCTCTCCTTCCTGCCCTTGCTCCGCATCTTCCCGCCCCGCCGAGCGGCGGGGGGAACGGCGACGGGGCGCACGGGCTGCGCCGGCGGGCAGGGGCTGCCCGCGGCCGCCGCCTCCCCCCGCCCCGCCGCTCAGCGCCGCTCAGCGCGGCAGCGCCAAGGGGCCGGCGGTGCCGGGAGCTCGCCTCGGCACGGCTCGGCTCAGCAGCAGGAGCGCGCAGCCGCCCCGGTCCCCGCCGCCGCCGGGGCTGGGCACCGCCGCCCCCTCCCTCTCGTCCTTCCCCGCCTCTTCTCGGGAACCGCCAGCCCGGCCCCGCCGCCGCGGGGAAACTGAGGCACGGGCGGGGGGCGGAGAGCGGGGGCGCTCCCGGGAAGAGGCAGGCAGGGAGGGAGCTGCTCTGGACCGCGCCAGGTGCTGTGTCCGGCGGCTCGGGAGAGCCCCGGGCATCAGGCACCGCGCAGGGACGGAGAAGGGGACAGAGATGGAGAAGGCGCGGGGCAGGAGGGGTGCAGACCCGCCTGCGGGCGGGCGATGGTGCCCCGAGCCCTGAGTGTCAGTGCCCATCCCGGGCTGCGCCGTGCGAGCCCCAGGAAGGGAAACCCCGGCCCTGGCCGGTCCCGCGGGGCTGCTGCACCTTCGCCCGGACGGAGAGGCTGGATGAGAAACCGGCCCGAGACGGAGGGGATGGGCAGGGTCAGAAGATGCAGGAGAGGGGTGGGGAGGGCGGCCAGGTCCCTCTGCCTGCAGCCAAGCACAGAAGTGGATCCCACTGCCGTCCCCATCCCGAGCATGGCTTTCCATGCAGGGCTGGAGTCTTTAGCAGGATTTTACCCCATCTCCTGCAGCCCCAAGGAAAGGGTGAAGCAGCTGCATACTCGGGGAGGCCTCCACAGGCGCGGTGCTGCAAGAGAGGAGCTCACAGCCCACCGGTACATCTGGCACTGGGAACTCGATGTCCCGCCGCTGCCCCTGGTTATTTGTTGCCATCTGTGCACGCAGCCATCCCCGGGGGATGCCGACTGTGCTGGAGAGTCCCGTCCATGGACAAAGCCAGGGGCTTTTGTCATGCCACTGCCTAAGTACTGACTGCACCGTGACAGGGGTCCTGGGCACATCTCAGAGCCCGTCCAGCTCCCAGCGCTTCCCAGCGCTCCTCCCTTCATTGTCTCACCCATGCAGAGAGGCAGAGGAGAGCAGGGGCTGCGGGAGGAGGCAAAGCATCCCGCCTGATGCCAGCCGGGCACACGGGAGCCGCAGGGCAGGAGGGAATCCAGAGCAGAGGAGGGAGGGCCGTGCTCACGAGGCAGCATGTTGTCAGCGTGCTTTGGTGTCAAGCCATGAAAGAAGCCGCCTTAGCGAGGCAGTGATGCTTAGCAACTGCCTGGATCTAAAAATAAGAGCCATTTAGCAAGGAAAACGCAGTGGAGAAATGCTCAGAGAACTAAACACATTCCCCCAGCCCTCCCCGTGGCCCGGCCAATGCACGGAGCCTGCCTGCCCTGCCTGCCCGGAGGGAAACTCCCGGGACAGCTCCGGCAGTGCCCCCTCTGCTCGGCCTGACAAGCAAAGCTGGAGCTGGCCAGCCCACAGAGCCCCTGCACTCCTGGCCTTGTCCATCCTGCTGCTCCCTGGCCTCCTCAGCCTCCCCCCTCCAGCCTCTCCACCACGTGCGTGCCCACATTTCCTTGGCTGCCTTGGGGACCAGCAGTGTCCCAGGGAAGTGGGTTGGGAGCTCTGTGTGATCCATGCCCACCCTCACCCACCAACTGCACTGTCCTCGGGGTCCATCCTGCCATGCATGTGGCAAGCCCAGCAGAGCTGCACAGGGAAGTTTTCACCTTCTGCCATCCCTGGTCCACTGGGAGGCAAACATGGCTATTTTTATCCCAGCTAAGTGCTCCTGTTCTAGCAGGCAAGCAGGAGATGCTTTGCCAGGCTGGGCAGAGGGGGAAAGCTGGGAGGTTTGGTGGGTACCACAGGGGAGGCTGGGGCAGCCCCAGGCCCAGGCTAACATATCCCACCACCCCAGAGTGTAGAAAAAGGGGGACACAACTCACTTGATCGCTGGTTACAGCTCCTTTCTGTAGCAGACATGAGGGCTGGGCATTCTGCCAGGATTCACAGCCTCTGAGCCTTTCTCTGCTTGGGAAAAATACAACATCCTCCCCTAAATGTTCCTCTGGGCACTGGGGGTCTGCAGGCTGCCAGGGGAGGAGCAGCAGGAATGGCTCTGGTCTCTGCCCTCCTGCCCACACCCAGACAGGTGCCCTGCTGTGGGTGCATGGCTGCTGAGATGCCTCAGTGAGTGTGTCTGGACAGGGACACAAACAGCAGCAAAGTCACCCCAGAATGCTGAGCATCCCTTGCAACACGTCTCAATCTCACCGGGATGTGCTGCAGATGCAAAAAGAGCGGGCCAGGCTGAGGAAAATCACCTGAGCAGTGTCTGAGGCTTTAATCAAAGTGTGCCTTGTGCAGCCTGGCTGCTGCTGGCCACATCCACCACAAAAGCAATCAGCAGGCTCAGGATGGGCAGGGCTGGTGGTCTGCACTGTGGAGGTGTCACTGGATTAACTATTTCCAGAGGAGAGAAAGAGCTCTGTCAGCTCCTGAGAGCCCAGACCCCAGTTACACGGGGTAACTGGGAGGAAGGGCCGTGCTCTAGGTGGCCAGCACATGGCACAGGCTCCACAGGCACAGCTAACCACAAAACCCATGCTCCAAAGCCCAGGGCCAGGGGAGTGTGGAGGGCAGGCAGCAGGGAGATGGACTCAGCCTGCTGGGGCAGGCAGGGGTCTGGTGGATGCACTCAGGTCCCCAAACTCACCTCTGCAACAGCAGCAGAGAGCTATGACAAAAACAGGGCCATGTAAACCAGCCCCAGGGCTTGGCACAGCCAGCAGAGGGGTGGGATGAGTAGGAAACAGAGGGAGACAGGCTGGGGGTCCAGTGGTGCTGCCTATGAGGTGTCCCCAGGCTGTGTGAGGCAGGGTGTCCCTGGCACCGCTCAGACACCCTCCTCATGATGGAAATCACCCAGGCATGGTCCCCGAGGGGCCTCTCTGCCGGAGACAGCAGAGCTTTGATAAGGGACATCCACACAGGATTCCTGCTGCCCCCCAGGCAGTGAAGCTGCAGCCAGGAATGACTCTTAGGGTGAGAAGGGCTGGACAGAATGAGCAGGGTCATGCTGTCCAGGAGCCTTGTTCGTTCCCAGCTCATCGTGGGGCCACTGCAGCCTTGTCATAACTGGGGAAGAGAACAAGTTTGGAAATTCACCAGATTAAGAGTCTGGCTGGAGACAGAACTGAGCTAGGCTGCCAGCAGCCTCATCCACACCCAGGCTGGACCGAGCTGAGCCCACTCACAACCATCCCTGCTCCTCCTCCAAGATACTTACCCTGCAATACTGGACTGATCCCTTTAACTCATCTTTGCCTCCTGCTCCCTGCTGGGACACCCCAGCACTGGGGCCACAAGTCCCTACACTCCCCTGCTGAAAACCCTGGGCTCCACACAGAACCCTGAGAGTCCCAAACCACAGAAGACAACCCTGGAGAGGAGCCAGGAGTGCTTGAGTCTGCACCTCAGGGGTGGAGGAATGCAGGGGGATCTCCCCCAGGCCCTCTGCTCTCTGCAAGCAGCCTGGGGTGGGCATGATTAGGGGACAGGGAGAGGGAGAGACATAATTTAACATTTCATTAGGTAACTACAAGGCATTGATCTGCCCTACCATCCTGCACGCTCTCTAATTGCAAATCTCCATTCTTATTAGTTCTATCGAAAAAGCAGAGAGCAGCACTCAGGAGTCTGATCCTATCTTTAGGAAATTTCAAACAGAGATGTAATTGTGGAGTGCTCGAAATCACGGTGCTTTACCCACTGTTAACAGTATTTTAAAGCCATGATCATCAATAGCAGTCCTCGGGATGAGCTCCCAGCAGATGCCATTAATCCTATTTTGGCTGTGGTCACCTGGTGTCTCTGGGCTCAGATTTACACTTGGTGACAAGGGACAGCTCTGCTTCCCCAGCAGAGAGGGCTCCCAGGCAGCCCTCAGGGACTGGCGCCAGAGGCAGAGGGCAAGCATGAGAAGCTCCTTAAACCAGCTTCACCCCTTGCAAATGTGCCAGCAGATGGAGAGGAGCAGCTCTGCACCAGGGATGGATGTTCATGACCATGCAGGGGTCTGGGGAGGGCTCCAGGCAGGGCAATGGCCCCACTCAGGAATAAACCACGACATTTACTACATCTGCAGAGGAAATGGATCTGGGTGACACAAGACCAGGATGGGCCCCTCGGTCTCTGCAAAGAGATGGGAATCTTGGAACAGCTACAGCAGACCAGCAGGTCCCTGGGAGGTGATGCCCAGGGGGGACATCAGCCAGGACACACACAGGGGAGGGCTGCTCCCATCTCCACTAACCCACCCTGCAGGGACACATGGGCAGGTGGGATCCATGGTGAGATTCAGACCTGGGGGGAATTTCAGCTGCTGAAAAATCTTGCAAAGCTGGAGGAGGAACAGATGATCCTGCAAGCTGCTGGGAGAGCCTTGCAAACAGGAATGCTGCAGGAGGAAGGGAAATTCCTCTGTCAAATGCAAACTAGCAGGTGTGAGAAATCTGGGTGTGCAGGAGGGAGAAAGGACTTTGCATCACACCCTGTATCCTCGAAAGCCAGGCACCTGCCTCTGCTTATCCCTCAGCAAGGAGGGATTCCCCAGCATAGCCTCACTGCTGGGTGGGCTGCAAGGGGGCTCTGTGTCCCCCCAGAATGTTTCTTTGCCACTTCTGCACAACAGATACAAAATCTGTGTGAAGAAAAGGCTTAGTCTGGGAAGTGGAGACAGGAGCATTCCTGGGCTCAGGACATACCCTGCGTCCCAAAAGCCCTCCCAGCATTACAAAGCGTCTCATGTTTGTGTGCTCAGTGCCTGTGGGCTCAGGTTTTAATTAAAGAGGAACTAGATACTATTTCCAACCTTCATTTATGCCACGCTGGATGCCACACCGGGGACTCTTTGAGCAGCTCAGGTCTGCTAGGAGAACAGATGTGCATCTCTGTCACGAGCGAGTCCCCACTGCGGACACGTGTCCTCCTGCACTGCCAGGGCAGGGAAACAACATCTCCACTGTGACTCGGGTCTCAGCACTCTGCTCTCAGCTGCCCATCCCAATCCATCCTATCCCATCCCACTGGCCTGCCACTGGTTGCAGCAGAGGGGCTGAAAGCAGAGCATGGGACTGGAATGCTGCTGGAGCCCCCCTTGTAGGCTGGGAGAACAACAGGATTGGAACTCCTGAGCAGCCACAGGTCGTCAGAGCATCCCAGCCCCTGCACACTGTTGGGAGGGCCCTGGTTTAACCCTGGAGCAGGGGAGATCCAGCTAATTAGTCATTAATTGCTTCAGAAGGGAAAGGAGCCAAGCCAACCTCTGTGTGCCTGTAGCAGAGTGACCTGTGGGCCCTGGGACACAGCCAGCTGCACATCACTGAGCAGTGGCCGAGGGTCCGTCTGTCACAGCAGAGCTGGACAAGCAGCCCAGCACAGTGGGTGTCCATCCCAGCAGCCTCCCCAGCCCCTTCCTGCCCCCATGGGACTCCTGGGAGCTCCCAGCCTCTGGCAGCAGCTTGGCAAGGCTCTGAGCTTGCTGCAGTGAGAGGCAAGCCCGGCTCATTTAATCTATTCAATTGGATTCAATTTCCAGCCACATGATTCAATTAGCCCTGGAGGGACAGCACAGAGAGCAGAAGCTGCAGAGCATGGTCCAGCCTGTGCTCTGGCAGCTGCCAAGCTGGGAGAGGGCAGCACTGGGCCCTGTGCTTGTTCTGGCCCTCTGGGATGGGCTGAGATGTCAGGGGCTCCAGGGGAGCCCCATTCTGTCCCAGGGCACAAGCTGCTGGTCCTGGGTGATGTGTGGGCAGCTGGAGGGCACCATCCTGAACATCTCTCTGGGGAAGCCCCATCCTGAACATCTCTCTTTGCAGCCAGTCCCAGCCCTGAGGGCTGACAGCCACACTGGGTCAGAGCTGAGGTCTGCAGCCCTGAGCGCCTGCCAGGGTGGCCCAAAGAAGCTTTAGAAAGACAACAGCATCCAGCAATGCTCCCTTGAGGGTGCTGCCTATCGTACACATTTGGGATCAGCCCTCTGTTTAATCAGTGTCCCCCTGGGCACAATCACACTGTGCTGTACGTGGGAGAGCCAGGGCTCTGACCAGCAAAGGACCAGGGGTTTGCTACTACCTGCTCCTGGCAGCTCCAAAGAACACACAAAACACCATTTGGAGCTGCTGGCCCATGCAGGGAAGACTCAGCTCCTGAGGAGCTACCTCTCTCTCAAGTCTGCATGAGAAGTGGGACCTGTAAGAGCTCAGGAAAAAGAGATCAAAAATCAGTGGCACTTACAAAACAACTCTTAGTAACTCCCTCCAAAGTTTAGCTCAAATTCAATTCTCTTCCAGGTCATTATTTTGTAAAGTATTTGTCTCTCTGCAGCTGCTGCATAATTTAAAGGTAGCAATCTGACTTCTCCCCACACTCCCCAAGCCTCAGAAACAGCTCTTCCAATAACAGACAGAGTTATGAATTAGATATAACAAAATACACTCACCTGCTCAGATCAGATACAGGGAAGTTGGAGGCTGTCACACACATCCTGAAGCTGAACATTAAGATTTAAATTACTTTCTGCTCAGTTCAAGCTGGCCTCAAAACACAAATTGTAGTAGGGTGTTTAACAAAGCAGACAAATGTGCAGCAGAATTTGTGAGCAGGAGTCTGCTGACACCAGCAACAGAGAGCATCACACACAGCCAGGTCCCTGCATCCCTCACTCACGGGCTCAGCCTTGCTCGAGGTTTCCTTAGTGCCAGCCCAGGGACACGCAGGAGGAAGAGGGATGCTGAGTCCTGGGTGGTACCTGCACACTGGACCAAGGACAGAGCATCACTGTGCAGCACCACAGCCGCCCTCTGCTCAGGCTGGAAGAGCCCAAGGGCAGCGATAGCCCTGCTGCAGCCAGTGTGCCACCAAACGGTGACAGGGCCACTCCCCAGCCACCCCACTCTCCCTCCAGTGAAGGACAAACACTGCACACTCTGGACAGACGGGGCTCTGCTATTTATTGAGCTCTAGGTTTGTATGTACATCCATTTACAGTGCTTGGTTCAGTGACAGTGTGACAAGAGGACATGTATCACAGTCTTCCCCAGCTCAGACTTGGGTGAGGGCTGGGCTCAGGAACTGATCCTACACATGCCTGGGCTTCTATGAGCATCCCAGCAAGGGAGCACCCTCAGGGAGACAGGATAGCTGAGCCCAGAGTGAGAAGCTGAAAAGTCCAGAGGCTGCCAAGTCAGAAGCAGACTCATCCCGAACTCTCTCATGTATGTGTCTAGGCTCAGCCTAAATGGGCTCAGCGAACAGGAGGCATGAGGACAGCTGGATGACTCAATGCTCCACCAGTCACAATGCTGGGGCTGCACCTCAAGTCCCCTTGAGAAGGTGAGATCCCACCCCTCAGAGAGTGAGATCCCCCTCTATCCCCCCAGACAAGCACCACGTACTGCAAGCAACTGTTCCTCATTTTCCACTGGAAAAGCTGCCTCCTCTACATGCCCTGGCCTGTTCTCAAGCAGTGATTTTATGGAGCCTGCTTGCTCTCCCCTAAGCACTGTCCCTCTGACACATACACATTCCCATACACTTGCATGGCAGAAAGCAAATAAACGTCTGGCTTAGCTGTTAAAAGCCAGACAATTCCCTGCTGAGGAATAGTATCATCTGCTGAGAGAAGCCAGTGCTCCCAAGGAAAACATAGGGATGTCATCAGTGTTGTGCCCAGTGGGTGGCCAAGGACACAGCTCTCAGTTTCCCATGCTCATAGCAGGTAAGATGAAACATTAACACAATTAATGCACAATAGCATGAAAAAAGCCTTGCCTAAAAATGGTAGTAAATGAGCATGACATCCACATTACTCACACTAACCTACAAGGCTAAGAGCAGGACTAGGCACTTTTTAAAAAAAACATCTGTTTTCTAGGGGGAGGAAAAAAAACTGTGGATCTGGGATGTAAAAAACTTCTCTACTTCAGTCCACCAAGTCAGGCCAGATCCTAATATCATAACATCAGTGCTGGGAGCTGAAAATGCATGAGCAGGGAACAGGTGTGGAACAGGTGTTCATGCTGCGTATTCCTGAGCTGGGAGCCTGACACAGCACTCTAAACAGGCTCTGCCAGATGTGGGCACCTCTGCAGCACTGGCTCTGGGAGCAGAGAGGTGCCTGTGCCCCAGAGCATCATCCCAGAGCTGCTCCTTGGGAAGCCCTCAGCAGACACGGCTGAACGTCGCTTGGTGAAGACAGGAGGGCAGGAAAGTGAAGTCACTACTTCTCCAGATGCATTTTAACTGTGTGCTACACACAAAGGAAAAACTGGAGACTTCTTCATTTATGAAGGTCACCAGGCACCTGCAAACATGTGCAAGGCAGATGTTCCTGTGAGGAAGAGGAGGATTGTCGCAAAGCGGTCTCTGATGGGCAACAAGGTGAGTGGGGAGAAGGAGTCAGCCTCTGCCCCATGAAAACCAAATATCTAAAAATGTCCCTCTACCTTAGAAACAGCAGATGAGCTGGGGCTACCGGAAGCAACAGTGACTCCAAGCAGAGCTGGTCTCCAGTAGCAAAGTGCTCTGTTTGATGACCCATATTCTTGGATCCTGGCTCACAATGGACCCTGCAAGCCAACAGCCTTGGAAGCAAAGTTTCCCCTTTTCCAATGGCTTGGTTGAAGTGACACCTTTTGACTCAGGAGACAGCAGTGAGCAAGGCCTGCTCCTTGGGGAAACTGTTTTATAATCCAAAGCCATTCCCAATGGGATGGCAATGGATTTGACTTACGTGACAGGAGGACACGTTGACCCAGGCTGATGGACAAGAACAGCCCTCACCTGGGACCAAAGAGCTTTCCCCATAGAGCAGGTGAGCAATCTCTACCCAGAACAGTTTCACACAGCTGGGCTGATTTTATTATTTCAGTTGTGAGCTCTCCCCAGCTTTGCTACAAAGGTTTCCAGTGCATTTTCCCTGAGGCTGTGGAGGGAATCTCCCATTGCTATGTCACAGGAATGGCTGCCCACTCCCGCGGCACCATAAAAAGTTGCTTCCTCCTCAACGTGCCAATCAGCTCTCCTCAGCCCAAGTTCTGTTTAAACACATTCCTTTGGGATCAGACACACAGCAGCAAGGCGTTCCCCTAAAAGAAACTCAGTCCCTTCCGCAGGCACAGAGGCCCGGCCGCAGAGCGGAGTGTCCCTGCCCACCGGGCCGCCCGGCTCCGCCCGCGCTGCCGCAGCGTCCCCGCCTCACGAGATCGTCGAGAATTCCTTCAGCAGCAGCTCCTGGCTCAGCGTGTTGAAAGCAAGGTTCTTCCTCACGTTGATGCTGATGGAGCGAACCTGACAGAAACAAAACGAGATGTTTTAGCCACGGGACTCGTCCTGGCTCCTCATGAGCCCGGTGGTTTTGACACTGCTGACCTCCATGCCCAGCATGAAGCTGTTTTGCACTTCCAGCTGCACAAAAATTGCTGCAGCAAGCTCTCACTGAGACTCCAGCCTAGCAAGGAAATGCTGAGGTTCAGCTGTTCCTTGGAAAAACAGGAATGTCTACAGTGACATCCCAGCAAGGAGAGTAAACTCCCAATGAGACAGGGATGGGAGAAGATGCTCTGTGTGGATGCAGGAGCTATGATGTCGTTACTGTTCTGGGGCAAAGAGATGGGGGAAGTGAGCATTCCCAGGCTGCAGCCTAAAGATCATATTTTATCAATGCCCACCAGAGTGCCAGTGAGCATTTCCCAGATCAGTGCAGTGCCATGGCCTCTGTCCTGCTCCAGAACCCCAGAGCCAAAGATACAGACTGAAGGGGAGGACAGAGGCCATGCAACTGTGCTGTAAACACAAATCATCACCCAGGCTGGCAGAAACCCCTGGGTTCAGAGCCAGCTGTGTGTATTCTGAGTGCTGTACACATGCAGCTGGCTCACTGGCTGTCTCTGAAGAAGAGACACCTTTATCCCTCAATGACACCCAGACTTCTGGTCACCCACAGAGCACAAAGAAGAGCTGGACAGCCCTGTTGACAGCAGCTTCCCTTCCCCCCTCGTGCCAGCAGACTCCTTGGCCAAATACGCAGGCCCCAGACTGGGCTCAGTCTCAGCTGCACTTGGCAACGAGAAAACAAAGTCAAACATCATCTGTGTCAGCGACTGTGCAGCAGTGACAGAAAGCAAAACTGACACAAGCTCATCCAAACAACAGGATTACAGTTCCCAGAGACTTGGAGCCTGTGATAATAAGGTTGTTGCTGACCTGGTTAGTGTTTTGTACTTTCTAAAAACACTGGAGGAAGAATTCCATAGATGCATAATGAGGAATCCAATACCAGGGGCTGGAAGAGCATATATATACACACTGCTGAGGGTCCCACTTGCTACCCAGTGAGAAAAACACACTGAAAGGGCAGAAAGCCACCCAAAAGGCAGAATGTGTAAGAAAGGGAAGGAAAGCAAAACTTGGAAGGTTATCAGGGAAAGCTGTGAAATGAACCCCAGTGAGCCCCATTGCATAAACCCTAACAACTCGAGCACGCCAGCAAAGATGAATACCCTAAGAGACAAAGTACTTAAGTTTTAAGTAATCTGCAAAAACCACAAACTCTCCTTCATCAGGATGCTTGGCAGAGACCCCAAGCATCTTTGTTCCCTTGGAGCACCCCTTCAACTCTCTGCTTTAGGTGTTTTTTGACTTACTCCATCCTCAAATAGTTTGGGACCACGTATTGCAAGATAAGCACGGTTGTACCCTGTGTTAAACACCACTGCAAGGGGTCTCCAGAGCACTGGCTGGCACAGGTCTGTCCTGCTGCCAGGAGACAGGAGTCCCACTAACAGGATTTGGTCCCAGTCCTGCCAAGTGCTCCAATGATCCAGTCAGTTCTTACAAGAAGGAAAGAACACGAGCAATGAGCTGTGGGGAGTTCTCTGCTCTGGGGAATATCAGTGCCTGAAGAAAAGGGGCAGATGCTATAAGCAGTATCCTTATTCTGACTAAAAGCATTTCTGTGGGTCCCAGCAACACAAAGTACAAGCAGTAATGAGCTCCTGGCCTCA
Source organism: Zonotrichia leucophrys gambelii (assembly GCF_028769735.1). Lineage (NCBI taxonomy): Eukaryota > Metazoa > Chordata > Aves > Passeriformes > Passerellidae > Zonotrichia > Zonotrichia leucophrys. Next base: position 13,537,867 of record NC_088176.1, read on the forward strand.
GGAGCTGCTGCCAGGACTCAGGTACCAGCAGCAGAAGATTCCCAGCTTGTATACACATCAAGGTCTCCAAGAAGGAGTATCTGCAAGCCCAGAAAGTGAGGCTGGAGTGGCACAATGAGAACACAGGGCTTAGCAGAAATTGTAGCTATGGGGTAGAGCACAAGAAATTAATTAGCCTGATTAGTTTGCAAAGAGAAGGAGGAATAGAGCAAACACACTCCATTATGTAAAATGAGGTCAGAAAGAGAACAGTGAGTAATATTTATCTGGCTCCCCAGGGATGGGGCAAGAAATACACAGCCTAATTTAGACAAAGAAGATTTACACAGGAAAAGAGGAAATACTTTTAAAACCTATGGGCTGTGAAGCAGTGGAGGAGATCACCTGAAGCTACTGTGGAGCCAGTGTCATTTAAAGACAGCTTCAGGTTACAAGAGAAGCTTTAGACACAAACTTTGGTCAAGAGCAGTCTAGATGAACGTAGATCTCCCTTAACACAAACTGGGGAGAAGAGTGGGCATGGTAACACACAGGAGTGACGTTTACACAAATCTCTGCCCAGCACTTCTGCTGTGAGGCATCAGGCAGCCTGAGCCAACCCGCTTAAAAGGTAAGAATAGCTCAAATTAAAGTTAAATCAAGTTATCTCCAGCACCAGGGCTCAGCACAGGGAGCCAGAGCTCATCTCCCTTTTGGAGATGGAAGAGCAGACAGTTACACAGGGAAGTGTCAGTCTGTAACAAGGATGCATTTCAGAAGCTTCCTATAGTGTATCTAAGCTGCTCCATAAGGATACACCCCAGGACTCCTAGCTCTCGGTGCAGTGGGCAGCCCAAGCCTGGAATTTTCCAGATCCCTCCAGACTTACACAAAGTCAGAACTACAGAAATTAAGGTCAGAGCTTTAACACTAATTCTGCTAGGAAGTACCAGCAGAGCACATGTCCTCTCTTGCTTCTGTATGGAGCATCCTGGAGAATTAGGGACAGAAGAACTCTAAAATTGTTTTCTTACTATCAGTCCACAAGTGTTGAAAAAATGGAAAATGCACAAAATACTGACACCACCTGTGGAAGAATGAGTAAATGAAAGAATGGATGAAACAAGGGCATTAACCATGGGGGGAAACATGATAAAATTTTAGTTTTGTGTCATCAGAGCTGGAAGTGTGCAAGGTTGTACCGACACTCCTATTTCACAGCAAGTCTCATCAACTAAACCTATTCCTAATCAACAAGCAGTCCTTAAATTATTTGTACAATGGGAAGAACATTTACACTGACTACTACACTTAATTGAAAGTCAAATTAAGATAATTTCCCCAGTCGAACTCAATCCCTAATCAGACTGTGTTGAGACTGATGAAACCTATCTAACTGCAGAGACAGTGAATGCTTTGGAAAGATGCTGAAATCTCTTTCCACACATTCCTCCAGCTGCAATGTGAGGGTCCAAAAGCTCACATCCAAACCATTCCTTTCTATCAAAGCAGCACAGACCTCAAATGACATCCCTGAGGCTTCAAAGGAAAAGAAATAAAAAGTGTAAGAAAACTTCTTAACTTCATTCCTTCAGCCCCTCAAAGGCAGCACAACATGCTGAAAAACCCAGCTGATAAAACAATCTGCACATCACCTTCCACCACAATGTGGCCGCAGTATCGCAGCCTTTGAAAACCTCTTTGTAAAGGGAATGGCAGAAGAAAGCAGATTCTTCTTTGGGATTAGTAAGAAAGAGCAGCACTGAGGCAAAGCAGGAGAAGTGAAGCAGTGAATTAGCAAAGCAGGTCAAAGGAGTGAGAACAAGATTTCTAAGCATAAAGGAGCCCCCAGAATGGCTTGGGGAAGCTTCTGCTCACCTACTTAATGGGAGCAAAGAGAGATAAAAAGGCAGCTGAAAAGGAAAATGTCTCCTCTGTGTCATTCCCCACCCAAGAAGGGTTTGCTTTGATGCAAACATTTGCAGACAGTGATAAGAAAACCTGGCAGAATCTGGAAAGAATTACTTGCAAACGGATCCTGTCCAGGAAGACCTGATGGGAACAATGTGAATTCAGAAACTTGTTCACCACCAGCTCTGAACTTTTGGTACAGCTCACAAAGAGATTTGCAGCAACTTCCCTCTGCCCCCTCCATGAAATCCTGCAAACCTCTGAGGTTAAACCCAAAGCACTGGGTAGGGGGGTATTATCCAGCATCAGACCAGCAACAGAAACTGAAGTACAGACTCAAAATCTTCACAAAAACAAAGCAAGTACCTGGTTTGAAGGGACTATGGGAAGGACAGGGCAGATTAGGGCCTTTTTGATGAGTTGTTTGAACAATTAATAGAGCCATCAGTTACTGTGCACCTAGAGAAAAGCAGAGCGAGGAGGCCGGGAGGCCAAGTGGATTTGCTGGAGACAAATCACAACGTATCAGGTTCATTCCCCGCTGCGCCGAGGCAGCGGCTTAATGGAATGCAGGGGATTTTCTGTAGCTGTGAGTAAAGAACGTTTAATAGGGTCCCAATTCTCAGGGCATCTAGAGATGTGGATTAAACTGATTCACAACTGGGTCAAATCAGCACATTTATACAGTAATTATTCAGGCTTTTATATGCTCTTGAGGAGAGGGTCCCAGGGGTACCTGGATGGGCAATTTTCACCAGGGAGTTGACGGGCTGGTTATGATAAACAGATTCTTAAATGATACAAAATTGGGATTTTGAAAAAAAATAGGAAATTGGTCAGGAAGAAAATAATTTTAGCTGAAATGTTTCATGGCTGTGATGATCATAGGACTGAGAATGTAATTTTAATCAATTGGCATGATTGGCCTGAGCTTCTGCCAGACCAAGTGGAAAGTGGGACATGCAGGAAGCAGGGCAGTCATGTGGCAAAGGAGAAGGAGATGCTGGCTGAGGGTGGGAGCCCTTGGGACAGAAGAGATGACAACAGAAACGGGAATGTGTCTTATTTCTAGAGTTCAGTAATAGAAAAAGCCTGTGTCACAGGAAGGCTATGGCCAAATTTCTTTGCTGTATTCCAGGAAAGCTGTGTCAAACAGCAGGCCAGAGAGACAAAAACAGGCACAAAAGAACACAGAAAAATAGCATAGAAGCAATTGCAAATGCTTTTGCCCATATACTACCCAATGTCAGGGCTGGAATGACCCCAAGAAAGTTAAAAGCATGCTGTAAAAGGAAACAAAAACCATTTCAGGTGCCTGTTCTGGAGCAGAGCTGACAGAAGGATGCACAACAACATGCCCCAACTCATGGAGACTCGTGATAGAGTAGGCAGGCATCAATTACTCATCAATCAGCAGGGACAGAGCTGGGAGAAAGAATCAATTCTCAGACTGGTGGAGAAGGTTGCCAAAGTTAGAGATCCCTCCCTTTTGGTGAAGCTGTAATGATTCAAGAGTGAGGCTTCCCTCACACACCAGTCACTACAAAAACACTGCCTCCATGCTCATGTGGCAGTGGACATGAAAATTGCTCATGTGGTCAAGAAAAGTTCCATCAGTGCTCTCTGGAGAAGGGCAAGCAAGCTGGCTTGCTGAAGAATTATAATTACCAACCTGAATTATTTAGACTCATTTTTGTCTTTGCTGTATAATTTTTGTGGGTCTTCCTACCATCAGTCTTCTTTTCTTGCAGAGGGAGACATTTCTAGGGAATGCCTTCACTTTCTATGCTTGGAAACCCTTTTTTGGTGAGTGATGGAGGAGAGCAGTGAGCAGGAAGGTGTTTCACCAGTCCCAAACTCCATGATCCCCTTAACAACAGCAAAAAAGCCAAGTTGCTCTCCATGATTAACCCCAGGTGGGAGCAGCCAGCTCAGTCAGCTTCTCCCCATACAAATTTACGCCCTGTCTTTGGGGGCAGTCCAATGGAGTAACAGGACTGCTCAGCTACACCCCAAATACCACTGGCCAGGCCATAACAAAGGCTCTGGAGGGGGCTGTTGATTGCTCAGAGGCAGGGCAGCTTACCAGCTCTTTGAAGAAGGCAGCCTCCTTATGCTGCTCCGAGTAGCGTTCGTACTGGTCCAGCCCGTCCTGCAGCTTCAGCGTCAGCGTGTCGTAGTTGGACCTGACCACCTCCAAAACCTGCCAGAAACAGTCAGACACAGCACAGGAATCAGCATCCACACATTCCTCAGCACAGGAGGAGCAGGGCTGAGATAGATCACAGCTCTGGCACCTGTTTTCACAACAGAGATGGCTGTAACAGCCAGTATTTGGCTCATGATTAACACCATGGAGCTGGGCACTAAAGGCTTCCTAATGCCAAGGAACAGTCCTGAAATTTACAGAATTTCTCCATTCATAAGAATGGTAGATAAAACCTATATCCATGACAGCAGCAGCTTTCTGTCATCAGAATTAGACATATTAATAAACCAAGCAGCTAATTACCACATGTACACCCAGATGCAACACAGAAGCACAAAACAAACACAGATTTGCCCAGTCCCACAGTCCCAAGGTTAGCTTTGTCACCACGCTTCCCTCCTGGCTCATGAATCACCACTCACAGCCTGCTAAACCACCAGCTTCTAGAGCTGCTCAGGTCAGCTTCATACAGAGCACTGCATGTCCCTCCTGATAGGAACAAGCTTCTGACAAGCAGCACTCAGAGAAGACCAGCCTTGGTATGGACCCTGCTTTTACAAAGACATGAATCCAGGTCTTCCTGCCCAGGAGATACTTTACTGTCTTCAGTTTTTACAACCAAAGCAGTTCCAGCTTTTATTACTGCCTTACTCTGCTCCCAGCATTGGGCTATACTTGCAAACTCATAGTTACATATCTCTGTTCTATTAAACCATTCATTTTCCTAACTAGGGAACACCAAGAGGGACTCCCACAATGATTTTTAGCCTTAAAGCATTGCATGGACTAACATATTCTTCAAAGCACTTGTGAGATGGTTGGTGACAACAATCTCCCTACAAGGAACCATAGAGGTTAACACTCCTGGGCAAACATATGCCTGAAATTATTCTCCCAAACACAGGAACTTCACTCTTAGGTTGTTGCCATTTGCTCTGAGAGCTAAACAGAATATGAGCATGTGAGCTTTGCACTACAGTAATCCCCGCTCATGACAAGCTTCAGCCAGGAAGACACGTGGTAAAAGGTGCAAAAGAAGAGGACCCTGTTTGAAGGCATCACAACTCAGAACAGATCCTAAGAACAGCATTGCAGAGGATTAAAGACAGCAGTGACCAGAACAACAAGGAGCCCTTGCACTTCTCCTCTTGTACTCCCAACAGTGTAAGCACTACTGTCAACTGCTCCTTTAGGCAGCTGGCAGCTCCTGCCCTTTACAGATATCTTGTCCTTACATTTTTTATTCTAAGAAATCTAAAGTTGCTTAGGGTTCATTCAAAAGCTTGCTTCTCCCAAACTCTGCACGTGGCAGTGGTGCACAGAGATACTCATGCTAGGGCCTGAGATGGCAGAAGCTACAGGGAGTCATCCAAATGAGGACTGGGGGTAAAAAAAAGGGGTTCCAGAATGGTTCCCAGGTGAGATGGTCACACAGCAGTCTCTGCAGCACAACTGTCCTGCAGCATTGCAGACACAAGCTAGGGAGAGGAATAAGGATTTGGAGGAAGGTCTCAGAGCCCTTTCCCAACTGCATTGACTCTGATTCTGCAATGCTATTTAAGAACAGCTTGCCAGTGTTGCAAAGGCTCACATCCTCCTCTCCAGCACTCATTTCCTAATGCTGTTTTGTTTGTCAGCTCCACTGGCAGAAAGAACTCCCTGCAATGACATCCATCTCCAAATTCAGCCTGCCCTTCTTGCTCCTGTGTGCAGAAGCTACAAGAAGTATTGCAGAGCCAAGAGCAATGATGAAAGAAAGCCACCTGGGCACAGGAATAACTATCCACTAGGGACACGGTGTAATAGCATAATGCACCTTCTTCTGAGCAATAAAGGATCTGGCAGCTTGCTCCTGTCAATCAGAGGAAGCCAAATTGATCAAGATTAATAAGCTGCAGAGAAAATCCTGGTTTGAAAGGTGAGGAGTTGAACAGGCTTCTCCCGCAGTAATTCAAGAGCAAAGGCATTTCATTCAGGGTTACCTGACTCCCCAGGAACCTTCCCTTCAGTCTCCCTGTATTCCCATACACACAGGTGTGCACAGTGCCACACAGTTGTGATTGCTCAATGGATGTGTTTCTTTAGGAATAATCAGGATTCCTCCTTGCTAGCTCTGAGTAGAGATCTCTTCAGATAGTCAAGAGAGGCATCCTCAAACCATGGTGAAGAGAAGTAAACTCTGAGAGCAGTAGCGAGCCCTGTAACCAGAATCCTTTAAATCTGTCTGCTTGCATCACCTTTGAAAGGCATGGAACTAAGCTAAGAACTCAGTCTGATACTTCAGGACGAGGACAGGGAAGAAAAGAGGCCCCCAAAGTCTCTACTCTGTTACTTACTGTAATCTCTGCAGCAAGCTTGAGATCAGCTTATCCCTTCACTATGTATTTCATTGGCTTCCACTCCTTATCTCCTTTAATTATGAAATAGAACTTAAAAAGAAAGGGTAAGTTAAAAATAAACAGCTTCTCCCCATTGCCTGATAATTTCCCTTTCTTGCTGCTACTGAGAAAAAAATGCTACGTGGGATCTGAGATAAACCCACTCACAGATCATTTCAAACTCACACCTTGTAATGGATAGAAGCTATTACTGAGATTAGGACCTGCCATCCTTGAGATGACTTCATCTGCTCTTTAAGATGCAGCTGCTAGACAGAGGACAGGTCAAAGAGCAGCAGAAGATATTAAGAATACCTAACAGGAAGGTTTAAAAGTCATCAACTTCCTACACAGATGACAAAAAGCCTCACATCCTTGGTGTAATAGAAGACTGTATGTTAGCATCCTTTGCCCTTCTTACACATTGCTTTGACTTTTGCTCAGGAAAACTACTGCAGGAAGAACAGCCTTTTTCCTTAAACACACAAGATCTTTATCTGCACTTTCTGTCAGATCCAAAGGAACTAGAGCAATTTAATTTTGAGATTTAAAGCATTTCTCCTTCAAAGTCTTGTTCAACCCATTCTTCTTGGAAGTCTCATGTCTAGAAAACTTGACCAAGATGGTCAAGTATGAGAAGGGAAAGGCTTTTTAGCTGTTCTTCCAAAAGATTTTAAATACTCATTCAGATTTTCACCATCTCATGAGAAACTGGAAAAATACCAGTTTTAGTGTCAGGCAAGGACAGATGAAATCAGACTGTAGATGATCTTCAAGGAGTTTGATGTGACACCCCTAAGACTGCAAGGATAAACATGCAGGGGAAGCTTTTTTCTTTTTTTAAAAATAGTTTACTGGATCTTTACAGTGGAAAAAAAAAAACCCAAAAAAACCAACAAACAAACCCTAATGGAGTCACAATCTAAAAGTCTTTTTGTAGGTTACCTTAGGGGGATCAGAGTCTTTAAAAAGCAGTATGATGCAAGCAAGCAACTCAGACAGGGTCAATACAAGAGGAGGGAAGGCTGCTGAATTCCCTTCCTGCAGTTACCTGTATCAGCCCCAGAGGCTATATTTGCTCATTTTTTCCACTGCAACAAACCAGAACTCAATGGAGCTGTACCGCTGTAATTTAAAGATAATTTGCCATCAAATTAACCCCCTATCACCACTCACTCTCTGACTGCTTTCCAGAAGTTCCAGGGAAATGCTGGAGATTCAGGTCCCTGCATGTGTGTCCCCAAACCAACTTTTCAGGAGCTGCTCTGAACAGCAAGTGCTTTCTCTGGCATTCAGATTGCAGCTTCCTCCTGCAGCTACAACTGCCCATGCCCCATAAAACTCTCCTTCCCCAGTCACACTCACCGCTTGTGAGTAGAGGCAACCCCTCAGGAACATGGCAGGAGGGCTGGCTTCCAAAGAGGGGCTGATGTGGGGCTCAGCTCTGTGCAGCATCCCACCCATGCCATGCCAGGTCACTGCACCCAGAGGAACAAGATTATTTCCCAGTTCGTGGCTCCTTACTTTGCTCCATCCACCTGCTCCTTCTACCACTGCCTTGCAAACTGGATGGACAATCTTGGTCAGTTGGGTCAGTGGCCTCCTCTCACACAAGCTCTGAAACCATTTCCCCCAGAAGCAGTTGCCCCTGCCCTGAAATTTTCAGCATTCAAAACACAGCATCATTTTGCTGTACTAGTCACTACCACTGACTTTTTCCTTACTGCACCAGAGCTGTTCCCTCTGACTGATCCTCAGCAAGAGCCAACACACTGCACTCCCCCAGGAGAGACCAGTCCTCCTGCAAGATCCTGTCCTGGAGAAACACAGGGATTACAGCACTCTCCTATCCCCACTGTGCCCAGGAGAGCACTGCTGCTGTTAGCAGCAATGCCACAGAGGGAGCTGCACCAGCAGTAAAACCTAATGGGCAACATGCAGCTCTAGGGCCCATCTATCTAGGAGACATCATCTGCTTCACTGCTTAGTAACTTTTTAACCTGCAGAATCCTTCATCATCTGCATCTGCAGTGTCTGCCTTACTGGAACATAAAATTAGAGAGCACCAGCAATTCACAGCACCCAGCAAAGGACCTGGTGGTGGGTAGGTTCCAGGGAGCATGCACAGGCAATGACAAAAATAAAAGGAAAAACAGAAACAAGAACAAACCAAGGTCTCTACATTGTCTTTTTAATTAGCACAGGAAAGCACAAGAAGGCAATCAGTCAGCATCACCAGTACCTCACTAAAACCTCTCCATGCCCATAAGACAGTTATTAACAACCATGACACAGACTGAATGATCTCACACCGAGCAAAAGGTAAAACACCCCCAACAATGCCCAGGTTGAAATGCACTTGCCCCCTCACCAACTCCCAGCTGCTCAGGGATGGGGGAGTGTCTCAGGTCAGGACTAGCAAGGCCCCACAGGACAGAAAAGCCAGAGGCTCTGTCCCATCTGTTCCATGGCAGAGGATGGAGCAGCCAGCCTATGGGGCATGTAATGCCAACCTCTCATCAGCACTGCTGCACAACAGGGCAGGACTGAGGGCAGCCAAACATGCCTTCTGTGCACCCTGCAGAGGGGTGTGGAGGCACTGCCTGTGTACCTCATCCAGAGGGAATTCAGGCAGTCCCATCCCCCAAACTCAGTCAAAGCACAAAGCACCACAAGCAAACTCAGCAGTCTGTCCCCTCAGCTCAGAGGGTGGAGGCTGCAGGAAGAGACTCTAGGGTTTTCCTATTCCAGTAGAAATGTGCATTTTACATGGCAGTCATCAAATGGGCTTGTTTATTCCAGGTTTAGTACAAATCTTCCCCCTTTTTTCCCTCCTTAATCTCTACAACAAGTTAAAGTCCCTGAGTGTTTCTCTTCATGAATTCAACTGAATTGCAACATTTCTCATTGTAATGAAAAGGCTGCTGACACCTGGACTACAAAGAGGCTATTGCCTCTCCATAATAAAGTGCTGGATAATTGACATCAATTTTACAGTACTAACTTCTAATTAATAGAGAAAACAATTTTTTTCCAAGTGCTATCACACTTCTTACAGAACAACTTTAAAGTTGCTGATGCAGGCTGAAGTCTTTGTTGAAATTAATCCCCAGAAGCACCACAGAGAAAGAACATAACTAAATAATTAGAAGTTAAATAAAAACACACACACAGCTGCCACATTTCCCAACAGACTCTGCCCAAACCCCAGCTGCACTCATCTCCTTCTCCCTTTCCTCTTCCTCTGTCTGCAGGAGCCAAGTTCAGAGAGAGGCTCCACTAAGGCTGGCAGTGCTACAGGCACATGATGGAAGCAGCTGCCACTGCCACTGGCTTCCAGAAAGGCATCCATCCAGGACTAGCAGCAGCTCAGAGCTCTTGTCTGACCCAACACTGCCCTACCTTTGCATCTATCCTGGAGCTAAATGTAGTGCTGATGCTTTAGCACCACTCCTCACCCCCACACTGATCAAGCCATGACTGTTATTTCCATGTTCATGAATGCTAAGAGGAAGAGGAGGAGGAGGATGGTGCTATGATGGTTTCACAACTCAGATTCCCAGGACATGCTGGTTGTACAGCACACATCTGTGGATCCAGAGGATGTGGAGTGGGTCAGATGGGAAAGGCAAAGATGGGGGCTGCAGATTCAAGGGTAACCATGCCACATATGTGTAAGACTCACAGCACGCTGCCAATCCTGCTCTGGTGTCCCAGATCTCCTGCATCCAGCAGCTGCAGCTTGTACTACATGCAGTGAAGGACCCATGGCCCTCTCGTGCTGTGGGCTGAGAGCATGAGCCTGCAAGTCAGCCCCCACCAGCTCACACATCTGTCACTCCCAGAGTAGAAGGCATCATCTTTCCTGCCCTGAGTACAGGAAAATTTGCTGGAAGAAGGATATTTTTCCAATAGTAAAAAGTTCAGCCAGACCAAAAGATTAAGTGGAAGCAAAAAAGGGCAGACTTCTCCTCTGAGGTATGAACAGGATGCCACTGAGGCGGGAGGCACTAACATTGCAGGGCAATAACTGTAAGAGGTCACTGGGGAGAAGCACAGCCTGCAGAGGTGGGTGCAGCTCCCCATGAGCTCCAGGGTAACAAAGAGACATGAGGACAAGCTCCAGCCCTGCTGTGGAGAGCCCAAAGCTGATGGAACTCATGGGTGTCTTGTTCAGTGTCTGGAGCTGGACACATGGACAAAGTTGAGCAGCACACAGCAAAGATGAGTGGAAATAGGGAGAGGAGGAGCCTCACCCTGCTCTCCCCTGCTGGGTTGGTGCAGGGACCCCTGCACACAGCTCCCACCAGGTTTACTCTGGCAAGCACAGACTAAAAAGTGTCAGTCTCTCTCTGTTCAGCTGACTGAGCATTAGCCAGGACATTGCTTCCTGGAGTCTGGAAGTGAACTGTCTCTGCCAGTCACTTCTCACAGTCCTGCTGTTTTCAGTGAACTGCTCTGTGCTCAGCCAAACATAGTCTAACTTGCTGTGTCCCAAATCCTTCCTGAGGCTGCTTTTATACATCTGCACTTGAGTGGTATCAAAATCCAGGCCTCATCACTTCCGTACACAAGGAAAAGGTTTTGATGGTACTTAAAAGATTATCATTATTATTATTTTAGTTAGCACATCAAGGAGGGACATTTCACACCCCCTTTTCTCACCTCAGCATAGAGCCAGTCTGTCAGGCTCAGATGATATATAGTAGCTCAGATGTTTGTTCAATGATCTCACAGGGATCTGTGATCTTTAAAGGAACAAGCCTACAAAGGCAACACTTTTTATCCATGGAGCGTGAGGGTTTGGTTACAGTCTTTCTCTTCTGCCCACAGGTGCCTATTCTAAAGATAAATAATTTATAAGCTCACTCAGAAAATTACTGTTGTTCTCTGAACTCTGCTAGCAGAAATGGCATCCTATTTTAGGACAAGAGCTATCTGCTTCAGAAACGTTTTAAACCCACAATCCATTAGAAGCCTTAGGTGTTCAACTTTATTTAATGGTGATAAAAAAACACACTGATCCAACCAATCTGGAAATCACTTGGCTTTCAGAAACGTCTCAAAGCCAAAACTGTTACCCAGCTCCACCAAGAAGCAACTGTAAATAAAACAGTGCCCATTCCAAGCTCCCACAGGACAGGCATTCCCAACACCCAGCAGGTACTTTAGGAAGCAGTAAGGACAAAGGCAAGGAATAAGGAGATACACACATGGTCTCTATGTGCACAGCTGGCAGGGCACTTCATTTGTAAGAGGTACAGCCAAGCAGAACAGATTGATGTGGTGATAACCCCGGACATTCCTGCAGCCATCACCAGGACTAGGCAGTGCTGTGCTACAATAAACACCTTCTGAGCTGCGGCTGCCAGGTAGCTGAAAGCATGCCCACCTTACCAGAAAACCCATGCCAGGAATGCTTCTGCTGCAGAATAATTTCAAGAAGTCATGTCTATACATGTTAAATGCACCTTGCTCAACCTATTCAGGTTTGGAGCACATGGAGCAAAATTGCATGTGAAAAAGCATCACACTGCCTTTTCTCAAATCCAATCCACCTTTTCCAGTTTCAAAGATGGTCAGTGGGTTTATACTAATCTGCATATCCCACTTGGCACAAAGAACCTGGTATTCTTTGTGGGACACTGGGTGCTCTTTCCCAGACTGTGGGGCAGGCTCTCCAGGGAAAAAAAGGAGGCAACTCTGTGCCATTCAAGGAAGGAAAACAGGTTCAGTGGGCTTCTGCCAAGGGAACAAACCTCCATATACTGAGTAACGCTGACACTTTCAAAACCCAGGCAGAGAAAAAGAAGTCAAAGATCCTGAAACAAATTATCTGAAAAATTATCAGTTAATAAAATAAGCAGTCTCCAGAGCAGACATTTAGATCTGGAAGGGGAGATACACCAGAAACCGAATGAGGCCCACTAAGCTTGCCTGTTTTTAGAAATTTTGTTGAGAAAGGCAGGCAGCGTTAAGAAAGGCCAGGATGATGGCAGGAGCATAAAAACCTGAGATAGATAGATTTGCTATTTTGGAGTTAGAGCCCATTTTGGAGTTGTGAACTCTTATCTCCAGCTGGTGGCATTTATGAAAACATTTCTCACTGCTAGGTACGTAAGAGCACTTGCAATTCTGCCAAGGCTCGAAATGCACTGCAGATAGCAATGGACTGGACTGTTAATTTTTTTATTTCCCCTTTGTGCTTACAATTAACTTAAGTGCTGAAAAGTGATGGGCTATTCCAGGAGAAGCTTTTTATCTACCAGCTGCATTCACACAGAGCAGTAAATCAACTGCTGTCACCAAACCATCACACAAGAGGACAAGAGCATCCTTATGCTCACTGTTATCATTCATGGTACCCGTTCAGCCTAAGTGGCTAACCAGCATTCAGCAAATGAATGCTGTGATTTGTGTGCAACCTTTGGTGCAATTCTCTATTTACAGAAGACCTTGTCCTCCTGAACACAGAGGAAAAAAATAGTCAGCAGCAGCTCTTCAGCACCATTTAACTGACCAAAGCAAGACCAGTAACCTTGGTGCCCAAAACAAGACAAAAGAGTTTTAAGTTGGGAACTGCTGCTCCAGCTGAATTGAGAAGCCAAGACGTACAAAGATATTACAGAAATCAAAGACAGATAGAAGAACCTTAAAAACGGTAGTTGAAGATTTTAAGAAAAAGTTTGAAATAAAATCCTTCTAGGACCAGTAGCCAGAAAGCATCCTGGCAAATGCTGGAACTCAAATATACAGCTTTCAGCTGAGATTGCCTTAGTGAAATGACAACAGGATACCTGATGTACACCAGAGGAGACTCATTTCCAGCAAAGAAATTCAAATTTGCCCAGACGACAGCTAGCTCAGGAATAAGGCTGTCTAGAGAATAGATTAAGGCAGGATATGCAACAAAGCCCTTTCTGTTCAATCAAACCCAGACAGAAGTGCACTGCCCCAGCTCAAAGAAACCAAAACCTAATTGTGCCCAAGGAAAAAACAATGGGGAGCCTTATTCTGGGTATGGTCTAATCAAACACCTGCAGTCACATGAGGCTTCTGGAACAACGACACCTGGTCAGGTTCACAGAAATCAGCAGAGGATCCAAGAGAGCTTGTGCCCCTCACACAGCCACCATGGACTTCTTTGGGATATAATGATGCAGACGAACATAGAGATAAAACCAAATCAAAACTCACCAAGACATTGACTTGAAGATCAAGACAAGTGAAAGGAGAACACAGACACTCCAAAAAGCTAGGGAGCTTGGCATGCATTTTGATTTTCTTTTTGATCTTTTACAGCAACTAGCAAGCCAATGGCCTTTATGATTGTACAGTCCTAGGTCTGATGCTTGCTGAGAAAAAGTGGATGCTAGATTAGGTTTTTTTCTTTTTTTAATGATCAGAAATCTTTTTAAACTTGGTTTGCACAGCATGAATAAATTTAATTAAAGGAAGCAGCAAAACTAAATACCAATATGCCAAAAAACTGGCCACAAACCAAGTGGATGCTTGTATTTAAAATAAGTCAAATCAATATAGGACATGCTAGAGAAAACCAGCTAGGACTGGAAAAGGAAGGTGCACATTTGCAGGGGCAGACATTAGGAAGATCAGTTCCCTAGCTCCTACTTACATTTCAGCAATTAGTGGAAGTGATAAAAAGCAGTCATTCAGTGGCCTGAGGAGATGCAATGAAGCCAAGAAAGAAGAAACACTAAGCTCACCTGCCTAACTGACTACATGTGGAAAATGAACTCAAGTCTATTCTCAGGGAAAATAAAAATTTTTGAATACAAGCAAGAACTCTGGATAGTTAAGAAACCCATTGAGCAAACAGCTGTTTGATTATTTGCACTATTTTGCAGCTCTTTGGTATGTTTGATGAACTAAGGGCACTGGAATCAACACACAAGATTTAAAACATGGGTTTTCAAAGACTTACACAGTGAAAACAACAATTGTTCTCCTTTATTTTTGTGCTCTCTCTAATAATTTCTAATTCTCTATTTGTCTTTATGACTACTGTTGAGCCTTGAGCCAACATTCCCAGGCCTATCACAATGACTCCAGGAGTCCTTTCCTGCATAACAATATCTAAAAGACTTAAAACTACAGTTTAATGATTCTGAGAGACTTACAAATTCAGTCTGCACAAATGCCTTCTAAAGATAGAGCCCAAAAGAAATAGAAGATCTGTACTCAACTGGTTAGCTACAAATAGCTAGAAAGACTGTAGCAGCAGTATGCTAAGGTAGCAAGCTAATAAGGAAAGGTGGGCAGTGCTTGGAAATTTGTGTGACTCAACCCACATAAAAGTTCTAGCTCTTAAGGCTTTTACAAATCTGGAGTTGGAACAGACAGCTATAAGCTGCTGGATGATCCTTATCCTACAGAAAATCCTGTAGTGAAGAGAAAACTTCAGTTGCAAAATGTCTGCTCTAAGGCACCAGTCCCAAAAGGGGTTTAAGCCAAACTAAGTGCAGCTCACCCAGCCTGCAGTCCAGAGTCTGGAGTTCTTCCTTCAAGGGCATTCACTGCAGAAATAAGACATTCTACTGTGCAAGTCAGAAATCTTTCTGTTCTAAACCCAAGTACCAAGGATGCTGGGGACCAGGCAGGACTGACATCAGGAGGGACTGAGAAGGTAAAGAAGGAGTAGAAATGACTAAAATACTGAGCATGCAGCTGTGCAAATCAGGTTTATAAGAATTACAGCAGTTACGGAATTCCTACCACGACAAGGGGATCAAATCAAATCTATCCCAACTAAGTGACTCCTCACAAACCCCAGGCACACTTTGGGATCTCAGACTTAATCTGCATTGCACAGCAGAGGAAAAGGAGTGGACAAAGTCTGTGGTGAGGGCAGAAGTTAGGAAACCAAATAATTTCTGATATGCTGAAGGAGTGAAGCTTGTTAACATTTTAATTTGTTGAATTATTCCCTTTTGTGCTGTTGGAATGTGTCATTCTTCTGAAACTCCATCTGGGCAATGACCAGAACTGAAACAGAACGAGACCCTTAATGCTTGGAAGCATCCACAGTCAACACAGAAAACGTTTTCTGCCTGCAAAACCAGAACTGCTTAAACTTGACTGCTAAGTTAATTTAAAAGGAACATTTAAACAGCTATTGGGACAAATGGAAATGCAGGGGCTACCATCCAAGATAATCACTAGCAAGGGCAGGCCTGATGAGATGATGAACGCTGTAGGCTGAGACACTTTTTGACTGAAATCGATGTGCTGGAAAGCTGGCCAGCAGACAGCCAGCAAGGTGAAGCTGAGTGGGAGCAGAGCCTTGGGCATGGACCACACACAGAAAACAGCTCAGATGTTTCCGAGAAATCAGTCTGTTGCTTATTACTGTCCGTCTCAGAGAAAGACATCCATGTGCAATCTCTGGAATAAACACAGAGGCACCAAAGGTTGCTGACACTCATTTGTTTCTAGTCCTTCATCCTCATATTACCAGAGCCTAAGATAATAGCTATGCCTCTGAAGGAGTGAGTCCTGGCATGGTTAAATGGCATCTTGCAATCAAAACATACTTGGAGAACAACAAAGCCTTGTATGCCTTGGAACATAGTGTTTATCCCATAAACATTTCTTCCACTTGTGTCCTTAAAATATCAGACCTACCACCCCTTCAGCACCAGCACTCTCACCATTCACATGCTCCCAGCAACAAGCCCCAACACTATAGGAGACAAATCTCTTCAGAATGACGAGCTGAGAAAGACTGAGAAGAGGCATCTAACCTCTATGACAGCGAGCTTTTACTGCACAGATATTGAGACGCTGGATGGGCAGGAAGGACATGACACAAAGGTGAGGTTTATTGCTGACAGGTCAGATAAGATTGCAGTGTTGGCTGTAGACCCACCACTGACAATCAAGGAAAAGGTGACTTGTGCTGACACCTGCTCTCTCCAAAGGATGAGGAGAACAAAAGAATACAACCTGTGCTTCCTTTCCAAAGCACCTTTAGCTGTTGACTCCTCGAATTGAGCTGACCAGCAAGTTGAGCAGCAAGCTGGAGAACCACTTGTCCACAATGCCTGCCCTCTGAATCAAGAGCATGCACCCTTTGCTGTCACAGCTCTAAAGAGAACTTGCTGGCTACAGAGGTGGGATATGCTGAAGACTTAGGCAAAGACAATACCACTGTCCTGGGGATATGAAGCTGACCACCAATGCTGCTGCTTTCTTGATATATTTCTCTTTTGCCATATTCCATGGATCAGTACCTGCAGGATCTAGGATGGAAATATCATCTGCACTGTAATTTCTCCAGAGCTTGGAGGACACCATTGTTCTACAGCCTAAAAATCCCTGTGTGAGGATTTAATGCTCCCAAGTGCCTCTTGGACATCAAACATTTTGAAAACTATTAGCTCTGATGGGTTTTTGAATAAGGCCCAGGGAAGCCACTTCCTCAGTATTTCTTATGAGGAAAAGGTAGCTCTGATCTGGTAGAATAAAAATTACTGAGAAGGAAGAAGAGAAGGAGAAGGAGAAACAAAGTCCACACAGCCTGCATCACCTGTAAGCAAGGAAATGAGATTTGATTCACTCTGTGATCCTGAGGTGTATTCAATTTCAGCCTGAATTTCCACTGCATAAATTCAACTTGGCTGAGCAATGTCCCCATTAGAGACTATCCAAAACAACCTAAAATTACCCACAAATGATCTTTGAAGCTGAAGGTTCAAAGCCTTGGTGAGGTGGGGCTTTTTAGCATATTTTTGCATAAGAAACCCATAAACCCATGTCTTCCCAGAAGTTTGAAGAAGACAATACAAAGAAAGCAATTAGATACAGTGCATACACAACTCCTTATTGTTGCCAATTAATCAATTTATTTATTTAGTTCAGTGGTTTAATTTCCTCTTCCTACACCACAGAGAACAACTCTGGGTCTGTTTTCTATGAGTCAAAGGGATTAGATGACAAGCTGAAGTCAGTCACTAAAAGGACTTGAGGGTTTCAGTTCAGGGATTAATAACTCAGCAGCTTTTTCTCCAGATTTTAAACCCTTTAACTTATATTGCATCAGCTGGTAGTTTTATTTGCAAAACTATTTTTGTTTAAATGGGAATCAAACCCTGCTCTTCCCAAAATGCTGCTGCATTGCCCTCTTGATATTATTCTCACATCCAAATTTTTGACTATATGTAAAGAGGATTTCATGCTTGCTTAGGAAATTTCTTAAGAAACTGCACCTTATACTAATACACAAGTTCAAGTTCTACTTGGCTTTTCCTGAATAACCAGACACAACAGCTGAGCAGTCCCCTCTGGAATTCAGCACCACTAGAAGGGCTGGGTGAAGCTTTGGACCAGGTCTCTCTGTGTCTTCAACTCAGTCTCACATTTCAAAGCAGCTCCACAAAATATTTGCCTGCATTTGATCACATAGTAACACACCTTTAAGGATAAAGCAGAGGGATCCATTTTCACCCTCAGCTAACACAGAATAAATTGGTACCACACTTATCTTGCTAAGAAAGCCAGTGGCAGAAGCTAAAGGGGGTCACATTTTTAATTACCCTGTAGAGACTCTGATCTTACAGTTCTAAGTATCATTTGCTAAAGGGAGCTTCAGTGAAATAGTACTATAATTTAACCCTAACACTTCTACATCTTAGACTCTATAAATAAAACACAGAAGCAAGTCTACAGGTTGAAAAATTCAGGTACTTTAAAGGTCTGGGGTTTCTTGGAACCTGAACTGGCCTGACTCAGCAAAGACTGAATTTCTTCCATATGCCTTTTTAAGGCCCAGCTTGCGACTGTGCCTAGAGCTTTTATTTGGTGTATTTTCACAAACTGCAATAAGTAGAGCTGTTCACTTTGTTTACTGCTTCTAGACAACAACTGCCATCTACAATCAACTCAGAGAGGACAGCAGGACAGGGCTGGCAGCAGCCACCAGATGCAGCATAGCAGCAAGTGATGGCTGTGCATTAGGAAAGGTCCCATCATTTTTCCTTCTCAACTCTCTAAAATATGTGAAAGGCACTAATTAACAGGCTACCCAAGTACCCAAGGCACATAAAAGCCACAAAAAAAGATATCCCTAGTGTCCTGTTAAGGCCCAATCCTAAGATGACTACCAAGGCTTTAGGAACCAACTGAACTCTCCCACTCACACGTCTCCAAAACTGATACCAGAAAGAATTCCAATATCACAAGAACTGCAGAACCGAGAAAAGCAAAAAAGAAATAAAGTGACCTACTTTATATTTTGTTATCACATGTTGAAAGAGACCGAATCATAAAATGCCAGAAAGGCACATGCAAAGGAATCCTCAAATTGCCTGCACTGTCAGCAGTGTGACAGCACTCAGCCTCCCACAGAAAAAACAAGGGCAGGGAAAAAACACCACTCAAATACTGTGCCAGAACAACAGTACCCACAGAGAAGGGAACATACAGTAGGAGCTACAGAGAACATAAGAAGCCTGAGATGCCACTTGCCCTTATCCCAGCAGGCTCATCAGAGCCTCTGCCAGGGAGGGACACCGAGCGTCAGAACGATCCCATCGCCTTTTCCAAGAGAAAGGGACACAGGACAGCTGTCTTAAACATTTCTATTTCTCCAGCATCTGTTCCTGACTCAGTCACAAGTGGCAGGGCAGAAGAATGTGCAGCAGTCTGTAAACACCCAGGTACAGCTGTGTGAGGTGACTGCAGAGGGTTGACAGCCCAGAGTCTGGATTAACCTTTTCAATAACAACGCTGTTAAGCACTGGAAAGTAAGGGGCTCAGGGAGAGTGTAGGCAGAGATTTTCACCCTCCATTCCCCAGGTTTCTACAGATTATTCCATAAAAATAAAAACCACTTATTCCCCAGATTTAACTTCACAGATTTTTGCATCATTCTTTCCTAAAATAAAGATCAGGGTCGAGCCAACTGGTCATTTTTCTTCAAGCATCTTAACCTGACCTTTTCCAAACTTGTCACAGAAAAAGGTCTCCATGACATACCTAAGCTGAAGTCATGCTGAGTTATGATCTCATGTATGAAAAACATGGCAGCTTCAATCCTCATCTCACAATGGAACAGTTACCTGCATCTTCAAATCATGCCTCACTCGCCTGAAGGGTTTCTGGGTGACAATGAGGGACCAGGCTATGCCTAAAGCTAACAAGACCACATGTTACCAACTAACTTCCTGAGCAATTAGGACAGGAGTGGTCAGTGACCAATTTCTCTATGCTAAAACATTTGGTATGACATTAACTGCCCAGCCCCAGTACCACTTACTCCTAGTTCTGATGCATCAACACACTAAATAGCAACAGAAGCACTTTAGGACTCAAGCAGTCCAGGAATATTATCCCTCTGGGCACTACTGAGGGTGGAAAGCTCAGCAAAATCTGCATGATGTGGAAATCTGTCACCAACCAGATAAATTAAGGTTTAGATCATGTTAATATTCTGCCCTGCAAAAAGTGTGTCACGCTCAGGTATCTGCAAAGAGGCTGAGATGAAGTATTACAGCAGATTTCTTTTTATTCTTCTGAGAAGGGGAGTTTAGCCCAGCAACAGACCTAAGTTTTCTTTCTATGCCTATAAAGTGACTTGTAGGTGGTACTGTAATTAAATAGGTCCATCCCTTAAAATAGAAAAGCACATCTTTACAGCTGAGGTGAGAACTAATGCTCTGTAGTGAGATGCTTCCATCAAGTCACTAGTCACTAGTTTTCAGGAGCATAAATGACAGGGTAGAAAATTCCCAGCAAAGCAGCCTGGATGCAAAAAATATAAGCAGACAATCAAAGTCTGAGTTCCATCATGCCTACCTCAGCTCCCTCACAAATCCACATTTCTGTTTTCATCAGTGGAAAGATTGTTCTTGTTCTAGTGTTTCAAAATGTTCAACAAAAATAGCAAACAAAACAGCTTTAATAACTCTACACTGCAGTTTACAGCTACCTTTCTTAAGAAATGAAAGGGACAAAACCACCTGCCGATACAGTCACATAAAGCTCCATCTAGAACCATGTTCTGTGCTGTAAGCTGTTTATAAAATGACAGATAAACTTTGTGGTGACAGATGTTTCCTGCAAGCTGGACAAATGCCTGCCTCCAGCAAACCACCACCATAACAGAGCTGAGCAGAGGCTGGTACCTAGGCTTGGGGAGGGGTGTATCTGTTCCTAGTGCAGAAGAGAACTGGAAAAGGAGACTCAGTCATTGATCAGCCAGCTAAGCACACTCTCCCTTTAAACACTTGGAAAGAGAACTGCTGGCAGAATGAGAGATATCTCAGGGTTCTGTGGGACTTTCAGATTCACATATGGATTGATTAATCCTGGGTTTGGAGCATTATTTGCCTCTGAACCAGGAGAAGGCTGCAAAGCACAATGCACTACCTAAGTGAAATGAGTGGTGCCTTACTTGCAGGAAGAGCAGTAGTTTGGTTTACAATATGCTGAGGAAATAGAACCAGAGGGGAGTTGAGAGCAGTGCCCAGATTCCCGCAGCATTCCCACAGTACTGTTACTTCCAGCTTTCCATTGTTTTAAACATGCTCATGGGGCACCAGTGCAGCTCAGTTTGCTCTGAAAAAAGGTATTGCAGACCTTCCTAAAGCCAAAGCACCCCAAGAAGAGTTAGCTAGCCACCTCATGTCAGCTCCCTGACACTAAATCTCATTGCTATAATGATGCCCTGTCTGTCCCTGCAAGCAGCTGCCACTGTCTCAGAGACAGAAGCTCGTTCATGCCATCACAAACAGCAGAAGCACTCATAAGAACTTCTACAGCTTTCACATAGGACCCAAACCTAGCATTTTCAGTGGAATCAGGAAGCCACAGAGTATTATTTCAACAGCATTTTCTGTGTGTTTTTATATCCAACTCAAAAACAAATGCAGTCTGCCAAATTACAGCTGCTGAGGAAAATACACTTGGGAAACCTCGATAGGATTTGTGCACAAATAAGCCTCCAGCAGGACAGTTCATTAGTGGGATTCTGCACACAGTGACACTTAGTGGCAAAGTTTCCAGCTATGAGACTAAGGCATATGGCAGGAGTCACTGGAAACAATGTTATTAGGTGACAGTCTGCACATTACTGCCTTCTCCAATTGTTGAGATTGTAACAGGAGATTTTCCATACTGATCCATCTTACTGCCAGAGGTCATCCTAACTAAGACCTGTTTTCATGGAAGAGGAAAGCTTGCTAGTTTAAACTAACATTGATACAACTGTGACACACCAGTTAACACTGATACCAGCGATGCTTGCTGGGTCACATCAGCTTATTTTAAAACAGTATGTACTGTCAGACAATGCTCCACAACAATTTACCAGTTTCTTGTCTGGGAGACCAGAATACATTTGTCCTCTTCAAAATTCTTGCTGTGAAGCATTATTTGGCGGAGAACATAAATCTACAGATAGGAAAATGTGAAAGAGGAACTCCTCCAAACAGGAGCTCAGGTGAAAGCAATCACAGGGCTATGAATTAATCCTCCTGCAGGCCTACACCCCTGCCAGCTATGAGGCAGATGCTGCTGCTCAAACAGCATGTGCTGCCAGCAATGCTCAGCTCCCCAGGAGCTTCTCTGTGCCTTAACTGAGCCATGGGGGAATCCTGGGGCCTCTGACTAAGGCAGTGGAATTGATTTATAGCCTCTGGCACTTGGCTGATGAACTACCTTCCCCAGCTCCCATCTCTCCAGACATCCATTCTCCCAGCTTGCTGCCTTTTGAGTGGCACATCTTGGTTCCCCGAGCAATCCCAGTGCCTGTCCCAGATCTCCCATGAAGACAGGAAGAGTGACACACATCAGGGGTGCCATCCTCTCCACTCCTAAAAGGTTTGTCTTTGAGGACCCTACTGTGGACAATAAATTTCTATGTACTGTCTTAACATCCAAATGTCAAGTGTCAGAGAGCCAGAAAAACCAATCTTACAGCTGAGTGGAGCTCTGTTCAGAAGTGGCACCTTTTGGCTCAGCAGCATTTACTCTCCTGCTCTGGGAGGGGTGGAGACCACAAAGCTCCATTTACTTCCCACTCTGAAATCACAGCCATGACCCAATTTGTCACTTTTAGAAACAGCTGCAGCTCCAGCTAGGATCCAGAAAAGGCAGGCAGAAAAAACATCATCTGTAACAGCAGGATCCTACCAGAGAGAAGGAAGAGCAGCAGTGTCTAAAGGCAGGAGTTTTACTCTAAAGAAGCTCCAGAACGAGCAGGGCTGGCAGTCACTGCAGTCAGTCCCCTTCTGTGAGAGGAAAATGTGACTCCAGGCATGGCTGCTCACAGCCACACTGCTGTCTGTAGCTGGCACAGCAGGCTGTGCTCTGTCTGCTTTCAGGACTCCCAAACACAGGGACATTGAGTGTAAGGAAGCTTAATGTGGAGCTCAGGACTAGAGTAACAAATCACAGTGCTATAAATCCAGCTTTACAGAGGACAGCCAAAGAAGTTTGCATGGTATCTATAGGTATTCTGGCAAAAGCCAACATCTATTGTTCCTGTTTCACAAGGGATTAAAGAACCTTCTCAATCTGAAGTTTTACAAAATGCAAATTGAATTGTGCATTCACACAAGCCAGACGTTGACAGCTTCTGCTTTAATCACAGATGTGCAGAGTTGTAATTTAATCTTTATAAATGCAGACTGTTTTGATCATTCTGTTGCAATCCTCTGTGGAGCTTTCCCTGCCCTATACAGGCACTTAACAGTGACAGGAATCCCTAACACTGCTCTGCACTTCCTCAGCAGCCTTCCCTGGCAGATCCCACAGCACTGCAAATGCTGCCTGGCTGCCCTCACTCAGGAGGACGCAGTGCTCAAGGTTTGCTCAAAGCAGCACAGTGACAGCACAGAGCTCAGACCTCACCCTGCAGCCCTTCCCTCTAGCAACCCACAGCCCCTTTTCTAGGTTTAGAAGCAATAAAAAGCAAGTATGTGCAAAAGAAGCACATATAAGCAAATCTGAGAAGTGTTTTGTGAAACAAACTCACTGGTAAAGAGGACAAGCACTGGGACTAGAGCAACATCAGCCTGTCTCCACAATGTAGACTGGGAGCTCATTACAAAGCTGAACCTATGGCTCATGCTCAGCACAGTCCCAGCTGTGAATCAGGCTGGCTCAGAACTCACAGCACTGAGTGCAGCTTCTGTAGCCCCAGCACAGAAACCTATCCAGCTCCACCAAGATAAGCTGCATTCAGCGGCAGCCAGCAGAGCAGCACCTCCCCAAGGCAGCTCTCCCAAGCCAAGTCCCCAGCACTCAGTGGTCACCTGTACCACTGCAGTCTTGGGGCCCTTATCAGTCCCTGCTGTAGTGGCAAAGCCAGGGCAGGATGTGAAAACAGCCCTAAGAATTGAAGGCAAGCCTTGCTTTGAAGTTTAATGGATTTATTTTGTCACTAGTTTGTACCTCAAGGCAGTCCCTTATCTGCCCAAGAGGGCAGCTCACAGAAGTGGTGGAAGCAAGACATGCCTCGGCATCTGCAGTGCACCAAGGGTGGAAAGACTCCTCTGCTCCAGGAGCAGCCCAGGTTTGTGGGGTCACACTGCCTCTGAGGCCAGAGCAGCTGAAGTCTCACCAACAGAAAGAGGCAGGATGGTGGGGCACCTTTGTGTTGAGCCTGAAGGAAGGGAATGGAAGGGTTTCTCCTGTTTCTTACTGGAACAGGGCTGCATCTCTCCAGTAGCAGCTGTTTTTAAAAATCCAAGTCCTTCTTTTGTTTCTCTAATGGCCTAGCACACTTGTCCCCCCTCCTCCAGTGACGCACAGTTTACTGCATTCTGCATGTTAATAAAAGGCAATACACAGCACAAAGTCACTACTCCAAAGCTCACCTCCAGCTCCAAATCTCCTTGCTGCAAAGTTGATCAGACCTTGGAGCCTGTTCAGACCCATTCAGTCTGGCATACTGCATAAAGCAGTCTGAGGTGTTAGTAAACAGTAGGGACATTTCTCTGATAAAACAAAAAACAACAGAAGCAACAAGAACAAAAAAGAGGACAATAACTAAACCAGAGAAAACTCCCATCAGCTAAGCAAACCAGCAATTTGCCAGTTCCAAAAGACTTTTCATATAGATTCTTTCCAATTTCACCTGGTGCAGCTCTGATCTTTCTATTTAAACGATAAAATCTGTTTCAAGCCATTAGTCATGAGTAGGTGTCTGTAATGAGACCATGAAAGCCAACATCCCTGCCTCATTTGCAAAGACATGATGACTTTAAATTAAGGTCTTGCCTTGGTGATCCCTCCTTAGCTGGAGTTTCAGATTCCCATTACTGTGTGCAACACACCCCTAGCAGGCTTGAGACCTTCTGCCCCAAAGCTCAGTGCATTCCAGAAGTGAAGCACCATTATGCCAAGACATTATAAAGTATTTCTCAAGCCCTCACAACACTTTATATTAATGCAAGAGATTAGGGGGATTTACTGTGGTAGCACCTAGCACTGACAGTACTCTGCATTTCAAAAATATCAAATGCAGACATTGACAAGAGGCTTTTAACACCACTGCCAGCAGTGCTAAAAAAAGACAAAACATTTGGTATCTGCCAGTGGTTTTGCTACTAGTTATGGAAACCAGAGCAACTTGAATAAACCCTGACATCAATGGCTCGGAATTAAAACAGTTTAGGGCACCTAAAACCAACTACACCCTTTTGTGTCCTTCTGTTTTCACAAGCCCCTTGTGGAACCTCCTCAAGCAGCACTGCAGGTTAGTCCCTCAGAGCCTCACCAGGTAACAGAGGCCATCTGGATGGCAAGGATGAACATTCAGCAACTGAGGTATGACCTCAGTGGCCTGACCAAACTGGATTGCAGCTACTGGTAGTGCTGGGTTAGTGCTTGGACTACATGATCTTAAAGGTCTTTTCCAACCTGAAACAATTCTAAGATTCTGCCTGAGTTACAAAGGTACTACAGTGTGAAACAAGCGAAGTGTTACACTCATTTGTCACAATTTCAAAAGTGATAGAGTTGTCCTGTTTTTCCATCACAATCTTTGCTGGCTCCCAGCATTTTCCATCTGCAATTACCAGACATAAAACAGGTGTTCACAGCAGTCTCTCACACTGAACTTTACTTCCCTTTTTGCGATGACATAACATCCCCACTGTGGCTGGGAAAAAAGAGGGGCTTGTACTAAAAAAAAAAATACATAGAAATGTTCCTGACTAAGAAGCATTATCAGTCCCGTGTGTCTGACATGTCAATTTTAAGACCCTGAAAGAGGAAATCATGGAGAGAAAAAATGCCAAAGAGAAAACAAGACCTCAGTGAGCAATTTTCTAACTGGCACAAGACTTGATTGGCATGCAAGGCACCACAACACATTCCTACTCAGAGAAGATTCAACCCAAACTAATGGATTCCTCTCACTTTGGCCTTTCTTCAAAGCTCTGCTACACTGCTATCAGGCAGAGCTGCCTTCTTACAAACAGCTGCTCTTTCACATCCAGAAAAGGGCAGATGTGAGACCCCACCTAGACCACTCATGCTGTGTGTTCATCCTTTCTGTTTGTCTGCTCTTCCAGAGAAACTCTTGTGTTGCTGTTTCCACATTGCCTTGACCCTGTTTTCTACAACTGCTTATGCTAGAAAATATTTTGGGAGCTTCTCAGATCAGATATGGCACTGAGAAATTC
Organism: Zonotrichia leucophrys gambelii; assembly: GCF_028769735.1. Taxonomy (NCBI): domain Eukaryota; kingdom Metazoa; phylum Chordata; class Aves; order Passeriformes; family Passerellidae; genus Zonotrichia; species Zonotrichia leucophrys. The sequence continues at coordinate 13,563,996 of NC_088176.1, forward strand.
TACTGCCTCCAACATATTAAGTACAAGGCAGCCCAATCATCTGGAAAGTACAGATAAGCCTATGAATTCATTTCATAAAAGGCTATTTTGCCCTTTGACTCAAGAATGTACCAAACCTCTTTGAAGACATGGGAATAATCACTTGCATGGAAGAGCTAAAATTACATTGGCAGTTAATGGCCAACCCCATCTTTTGACTGTGCAGCATATTTCAGTCCCCTAAAGGATGTGCAGGGAGGAACCAAATGTGTTGAGAGAACACAACAAAACAACAAATTAACACTGTAGTCAGGCTTAACAAATTAGCAAGTGAGGAAAGATGCCAATAACTAGCTGAGGCATTCCCTGCTTCATGGTGAGGAACTACAGCAAGGTCAAACCAGCTAATGACTGGGAAGGATTCTGAGTTTGCCTTGGCAAGGAAATGCTTTGCAGAGGGCACTAAGGATCCCATTGTGTTTATAGACTGAAGTGGATCATTGTTTGTTTGCCCCTGGGAATCTCCCACTCGTTGCTGGAGAATATGGGATGGAAAAGGTCTTTTCCCACTATCTCTGATAAGAACATTGGATAAACCCCACAACAGTCAGCAAGTTCAGTTCCATGAAGTCTTACAAATATACCTGCCTAGACCAGAAACCTGCATATTCAGACTATGGTTCCTGGAAATCTCTAGGGCTGAGAACATACAGTGGCATTAACAGCCTACCCTTAAAACAATCCCACATCCATCATTTTCAAGGGCCTACATATCCTCCCAGCATGTAATATTGTTAAAATTAATGCTTGAAAATAAAAAAGAAGAAAGCCCTGAAATGACAGACTTAGAATAGTAATAAATGGACATTGGTAATTAACAAGGTAATAAAGGCTTCAATAGGATTAGGAAAAGAAAAAGAGCAAAATCTCTTTCAGCTGATTACTTAGCTACATTTAAGGATATTAAAACATAAAAATAAATAAATAAATAAATAATCTAACACATGAACAGGGTGTCAGAACTTAGCTTCAGGTGAATTTGAAACAAAGCAGAGCAGTTGGAAATCCCCCTTCAGACAAAGCTGTGTCAGATATACCTGCCTGATCAGCAGGAGATTACCACAGAGGAGTCTAAGCAGCCATACAAGAATGCAGAGAAAGACTGGTGTCTGAGAAGGAAATCTTAATTAAAAGGAAAGTTTTACCCTTAAAACTCTAAAAACAAATGTTTCCACTAAAGAAATATAAGTCTTCTGAAACTACCGGAATAACTCAAAGGAGAAAATGACCAGTCTCAAATGTACTATCTGTGTGTGGACACACAATCTAAATGTCAGCATTAAATATTTCAATGTGGTACACTTCAAAAGACAGGGCTATAAAGGATGGTGGACTATGTGTAGAAAATATTTAAGGAGAACAGAGAAATGGGTAATTAAGTGAACACACAATTTAAAACAAAGGTACAGCTGGAAGGAAAAACAAAAAAGGAAAGAGACTGCAGCAGCCAGAAGGCAAGCTTGATCCCTCCCCTTCCCACACACATGCTGAACAGCTCCCACAATGAAAACAGCAAATTCTGTTAGCCCACAAAAGCCAGAGCCTGGGCTTGATCTGGGCCAACTACCACTATGGTTCATGCACTTACAGCCACTGACAGAGGGGAAACCAGAGTCCAAACACACAGACCTGAGCTCACTGGCACAGCTGCAGGTGGAGGCAAGAAGTCTCCATCCCTCTCCTCCTGGTGCAGTAAATTGCAGGTGAATAAACACCCAGGGACCACACTCCGTCACCACAGTGACATCTCCCTTATTTCTCTGCAGTTCATCTGGGGCTATTATTGCTTTATTTTGTTTTATATTCTCCCTATGTTGAGAGAAAGCATGAAGGGAGAAAAAAGAGAAATCTGTCTGCCTTTCAACTTCCTAATCATCTTCCTCAAAATGCTTCATGCATCAGCACTGATTTCATTATCTGCCTGCTGCTACGGATTTTATTTAAAGAATAACACACAAGGAAGAAAGGATTTAACCTGACCTCCCTGAACTGCTGGGGGATGAATACTACACAGAGCTGACAGTGAAAAGCTCATTTCCTTTCTCAGACTAACTCAAAGACTATGCAAAATTCCCTCTATCCAAGCCTCCAGTTTTAAATTGGGCTATCAAAGGCTTTTCTTTTTTAGAGGCCTGGGTTGATGTAATCAGTGTATCATCAATGAATGAGGATTGATAACACAAACCATCACAAAGCATAGCTATGGATACAGTGACTCTCAAAGGCAGAACAGTAAGGAAAACTGAGTGAATTAAAACCAATGTTCTTCTATCCAACTATACCAAGAAGATAATAGAAACCAGTAGGGGCCACCTTTTTCCCCCCACACTGCATCAGTACAGCATTCATCCTAACTCTTTGGGGTGTTACATATTACAGATCAAGTAGGTTACTAAATGAAAAGGTTGGTGGGAAACATGGAAAGGTATAATAAAGAAATAGTAAAAATATCATGGACAGAAAGAGAAATGATTGCAGAGCAGGATACAGCCAGGACCTTCTAGCACACACAAGGATGGGATCCCATCCAATGGAAGGGGCAACCCAAGGTGACTTAAATGAAGTCTGTCCTGGACTGCATAAACAATTTCTTCCCCAGAAGGTCCAGAGTTGTTGATGTAGCTGTATCTGGGATGATTCCCCAAGCTCTCATTGGCAGCTCTGCATTTTGTCCACCACATGCTTCTGCAGAGTCATTTATCTCTCTAAGAGTGATTAATGTATAATTCTGATATTTTATTTTGGGAAATAGGCCATCTCTTCCGTTCCTGAGACCACTCACAGTAGCCTATTTTCAAAAAGCCACGTTTACAAATTTATGCAATACCAGCAGAACACGAAGATAGTAAACCAGGGCAAATTAAGGAAGGGAAACCTAACACAATCACCCTCTTTTTTAAAAACCTCTGCTTTTTAAAATCTAACCCACCTGAATTCAATTACCCTAGAAAATGTTTATCAGTTGCTGTCAGAGCTCTAGGTCCCCAATACCACCAAAAAACCCCCATCAAACTACGTTCAACAGTTCTCTGATAACCAAGTTTGCTGCCAAAAACTTCCTGTCCCATTCTAAATGCCAGCATCCTCACAGTGTCCAAATACACTTGCTGACAATGCTGCATATTTTGCTTGTTTGTACCCATCCTTCTACATCTGCAGGACCAAAATCTCTCTATGTGGTGGTAAAATTGGCCAAAGCAATTCTTGTTTTTCTTTCTATCACCCTCATCTGAACGAGGAAATGAGAGTCCCACTTGCACTTCCTACTGCTGCCACATCACCAGTGCCAGGGAGCACAAGGTACTCCTGAACACCCACATTCCAGAGGTCAACATGAGAAAAGGCCATGGCGTGCCTGGCTTACCTGGTCCTCGGAGAGCTGTGATATGTGATTCACTGCAGCATAAGACTCTATCTTCGGGTTGAAGTGATTGATGATGGCTCTGAAACAAAGGAGGGAAATTTTCAGAGGTCTCAGGAACAGCTTAGAGATGCAGCAGAAATTCCCTGCCAGAGTAGGTGCACATGGAGCCAGTCCTGCATGAAATTCTTCCCTCACCACGAGGTAGTGTTTGCTGTGCTGATGGCAATGCAGATCCTGACAAAAGCTCACTGGAAGGTGCAAGCACAGGCACTGTCCCACACATGGGTGCCTTTGTCCCAGCAGATACTGGCCTGAGCTTGCTGCTCTGGCAGGAGGAATTGCTGGGAACAAGCTGCAAACTGCTCTGTGTTCCAGCAGAGCCACAGCAAACCCGGCCATCACTGCCCCATCCTGCTCAGGGAACTGCAGCCCCTCAGCTTGGCCTGGCATTTTGTGAAACTTTGTTGCCTGATATGATGAAGCTGATAGTTTATTGCTTTGGATTTTCACTTCATTTAAAACGTTATAGCTGGCTGACTTGCAGTCATCCATCACTACAACCACTACATTTTGAATTCTTACCATAATGACTTCAGTCCTCACCCCAGTTTAGATCATTAGAGAGAACTTATGCCCCTGTCCCAAACACAGCAGCAAATACTGGTTACTCCTGCTCTTCTGCCTCATTTCTCTCACTAGCTGCACCAATCTGCACCACTCCCTCTCCCTTCTAGGTGGATCTAGAAGCAGATGTGAGAAGTCTGAAATTGAAAGTAAAATAACAATTGGGGGAAAAAAACCCCACCAAACTGCAGCTGGACCATTTCCTTGGCCTTCCTTCTGCTTGTCAGGTGCTGCTGCAAAGATAAATGGCAGGACAGAAAAGACTCCCTGGAACAGAGTTTGCAACTGCTCCAGTTGGGATATTACTCCTGAGCCCCATTGCTGAGGTAAATATTCACCATGGGAATAGGCCATGCCAGTGCTCAGCACAGATGAGTTCTGACCGTGCCTGGAGAACACTTGCTCAGCCAGATTACACTGCAGCAGAGTCAGGGCTTCCATTCTCATATTCATCAGCATGAAAATTCACTCCAGTCCTCCGTGTTGTACTCTAATGGGTTCCCTCCTCCCCATTCCTCCACCTGCAGAAGGACTTTCAGCTGCTTTCTCCAGACCTCATCACAGCTAAGAGCTTGTGCCCCAGTCTAGGAATACGTGATATTCAGTGGTGCCAGTCAGAACAGGTGGATAAAAACCTACCTAGAAGCATCCTTAATTTAAAAACACAGTTAAAGGGTGTGGAAGGTGTGGAGAGAGGGAACAGGAAAAAAAAACAACCAAACAAACACAACTCCAAAAACCTCCAACCCAAACAGAATCTGCAATTCATAGACTCAAAGAATTGTTTCAATTTCAGGAGGACCTGTAAAGGTCATCTAGCACAACTTCCCTGAAATGAGCAGACATATCTTCAACAAGATGAGGTTGCTCAGAGCTCCATCCAACCTGACCTTGAATGTCTCCAGGGATGGGTCATCCACCCAGTTCCAATGCCTCACCACTCTCATTGTTTAAAACTTATTTCTCATATATAATCTGTATCAACTCTCCTAGTTAAAACCATTACCCCTCATCCTATTGCAACAAGCTCTGCTAAAAAGTTTTTCATTAGCTCTCTTGTAAGTCCCCTTTAAGTACTGAAAGGCTGCAATAGCCTACCCACAGCCTTCTCTTCTCCAGTCCTCTCAGCAAGTCTTCATGGAAGGGTTCATCCCTCTGAACACACTCATGGCCTCCCCTGCACTGGCTCCAACATGTCCATGTCCTCCCCGTGCTGAGGACACGAGAGCTGAGCACTGCACCCAGGTGGGCTCTCAGAGCAGCAGGACAGAATGATCTCACTCACCCTCCTGGCTGTGCTACCTCACTGCAACGCTCCCAGCCACAGCTCATCACACACCAGGTGCCAGCCAGCACACAGGGCCTGTCACCCCTGCAGCTGCTCCTACAGCATCCATACACACCTGGCACATCCAGAAAACAAATTCAGCAGTGCCTCTACCAGGTTTTCCACAACCCCCTTCCCTCTGGAGAAGGGCAAACACCCAGGTGGAGACATGGCCACTCTTCCCATTTCAGTGTGACCAGAGTCACAATCACACTGTCCATTACCCAGCCTCTCCAGCACTCTGGCTTTCAACTGCCAGCTTCATTCCTGGCTGGAGTCATATTTATACCCCTACAGGACACATTGCAAGTTATTGAAAGAAAATGGAACACAGACTTACAACAACTTAACTTCTGGCTTGACAGAAGGCTTGGCAGCTCAGAGGGGTTCAGTGCACTCACATGGATCCAACATTTACCAGGGAACAGATTTAGCATTCATTTGTACCCACTGCTGTGAAGCACTTCAGCATGGGCTGCCTGCTCACAAGTCTCCCCTTGGATCTGAGCTAGTGGAGCAGCACCTGCAATCACAGCTGGGATTCACCAGTGAAAGCAAAGCCAGCAACCAGCTGCCACTGCAGTGAGAATCAACAGACATCAAGGAAGGAAAAGAATCTGAGTCTCCTTCCTCATTTCCCAAAAGGTGAATGGGCAACTCCTCAGTGATTAGATGAAGTTCAACTATTTAATTTGTTTTAATTATGCAGAATTCCTCCCCAGTCTGACCATCTGCAGAGCTACCTTCCTGAACCCACAGGCAGCCTGGGGCAGAGAAGCATGAAGAGCTTGGATTCAATCCTGACTCTGTGTAACCAGGTTCTTACTGCCCAGCACACCCACCAGGGCCAGGCTTTGCACATGGTGCAGCTCCTTCTCGTCTGCTATGAGAAATTCCATTGCTATCCAGGCCAAAAAACACCTTTCTGCATCAGCTATTGTCATACACCTCTGCTATTCTTCTACCTCTCAAAATACATCTTGTCCCTGCGGCATGCTTTTGGCAACTGGCCTCCTGGGATCTTCACTGATTAACAGCTGGAATTCACTTTGCAGAGATGCCTCTTCAATTTGATCCTGGAGAAAATGGAAGACCAGAACTTTGAAACACAGTGTTATTGACAAAAGAACCAGTGGTTCTGCCACCATTAGGTCCCACACCAGCACATAACAGCTGATCCTTGGCAATGATTTATTTTTACACTGTGAGTGCCTCAATTACTGCCACACCAGCCAGCAGCTTTGAGGAGGGGGAAGGGAGCGGTTAAAGCACTTAGAAAAGATTTGTGATTATGTGTTCTACTGAGATCTTCATATTGATCATGGGGGGAAAAAAAAGAAAACCCTTGTGTTTGGTATTCATGAAACGTGAACATCTTCAACACATTTGTAAAGCAAGGAAATGGTGAAGTGTCAACTGAAAGACAAAATGCTGCAGTTCCCACACAGCCTTCTACAGGATGGGCACTCACATGTGTGCACACTGCCAAGTCCCTCGGTGGGGCTGGCTGCCATATGTCACACAAATTTCACAGCACCTGTGGGACACAATTCACCAGGGACTGAAGTGAGAGATGTCACTTCAGCCCCACTGCCTCCTGACAGATCCACAGTTCAGCAGTGAACTGACAAGAGGAGACTGTCACTGGACACAGGAAAGATGCTGAATAAGCAGAAGGCTCAGGAATTAAAAAAACTACTCTCAGTGTCTTGTCTTGAGATTAATGGTTAGTGCTCTAAGGCAGATCACAAGCCATTTCCACATTCTATATTCCTCAATCTCCTGGGGAGAGATGTTATCTCCCAGTAAATACACAAGGCATACTAGTTGTCTCCAAAAAACACACATCTCACATCACTTCTTCATGCAGCTCTTCAAGCTACCTACACACCATGATGCCAGAAACATGTAGAGACACATATTGAATGAACCTGCATATTTCTCAGGATAAACAACCTAGGACACTTGAATTTGTGTCTTTGTATTTATTGCATATTTATTTCATTCATTTAATTCTTCATGAAGAAGAGAATGATTGCAGGAAAAATCACCCTGATTTAGAAACCTCAAAGTGCAGATGAATCATTTATTTGTACTAGCTGTATTAGTCATGTTTTTAGACAGTAAAAGCAGGTCCCACTGTAACAGGTATTGTACCAATCCAGAGTGGTGGAAAGCCTCTGTCCCAGGGGCTAAGGGTCTCAAATGCAAAAGAACAGGGAAAATAGAGAAAAGCTCATTGGCAGAATATGTAACAGTGCTGCTCCTGACTGAGCCTCACAAAACAATTCAGTTGGAGATAAACCATGGACAGAAAAACACAGAAAGAATACTGAAGGAATTATAGAGAGATAGGAAGAAGGAGATAGAAGGGCAGATAGGACCAAGATACACAGAGGTGAAAAACTGCAGAACAGGGAGGATCAGAGAAACAGCAACTCATCCCAGGGCAGTCTGTCCTCTGCAAACTGGAAAGCTCCAACTGCTGCAAAGTTTCTACTTTGGCTATTCCTGAGGCTGCAGAAATTGGCCAGTCCTGAAGTGAGTGTTATTTGCCCTTTCTCCCTCAAAACCACATATGCTGGAAGGTGAGAAGCAGAAGAATTTCCATGTGGGCCCTATTGATTTTTTGTTCCCCAAATAGGGACACGACACTGTGGCTCTCACCTAGAGTTATGGTGAGAGAAGGAATCCCCCAGGTAAGCTGCATTTCCCCACCCTCACTGTGTTCACTGCAACAGGACTTGCTTCTGCACTGGCTGCAGTAGCTCTACAGACAATAACATTTATAAACTTAGGTTTATAGTCTTTAAAAACTGCCTAGAGTTACTTTTTGATATAGAGAAACAACCAGTGCTGCCCTACAGAGAGGCCCAGACTAAAAGAACTTCTGAAGACACAAATTCTGCTGACTGGAAAGGGCTCCTATGAGAAATAATATGGCATGCATGGAAAGAAAAGGTTTAATTAATTCCTGAGTTTAATTCACCACTAGTTGTAACATCAGGTGTGAGAAGTGGAACACACCAGCGACACGAAGGCACTGGGCCCACAATTAACAGGATACTCCAGCCCAGGGGACCCTCCATGGTAAGGAAGGCACCTCACCCTCCTTAACCTCCCAATGAGCTGGGCTGGGTCCAATGTGCAGGGAAAGCAAAATCACTTTGCTCAGGCAGGCAGCATTCCTTCAGCACGTTTTCTCTGACCTCCAGACTCTCCCCATCAAGTTATTGCAGATGAGCTGTCTAATACCCACTCTTGCCTGACAGCAGCTACATTGCCAGTGTCCCATAAGACAACACTGTCCTCTTATTCTGAGCAACAAAGTAAAGCACTGTGGAGGTGCTGAAAGTAGGCTAAGGGAAGAACAGAAAGGCTGCAAAGCTTATTAAAGAGATGGGAATGCTGAGCCATCATTTGCTGCATGAACCTGGCCTTTGCACCTACCTCACAGGTCCAGCATGCAGTGCCTGACAAAGTATCCTTATGGATTCCCAAACGCTTCTTGCACAATAAAAGCAACACCACAAGTTCACTTCTTCCTACATTGTGCTAGAGTGGAACAGAAAAGCAGCAGCTCTTGGCTGGTATTTACCCCTTCCCAGGAAATCAAGGGTGACCTTATACTCACTGCAGACATTCATCTTCTTATGCCAGCACACTGGGCAGCAGGGAATGCATCTCAGTCCTCACTGAGTAAAACTGAATGCAGAGCAAAGGCAGCCAGTTCACTCGCCCTCTGCAATGAGAACTGGCACAATCTGAGATGGACAAATACTCCAGCACACACTAAGCCACATGCATTATGAAGGCTAGGAATAGGCAAGCAGGAAAGGGCATAGTTGTCTGTCATCATACTCCACAAAGCTGCTTTAGTTCAAAAAGGAGGCCTGAGATGAAGTAGTTGCTGTTCAGGAACAGGAATCAATAAGTAAACAGTTTCTCTGTGATTTGCCACAGCAGTTCCCTCTCCCTCTCATACATCTTAGTTTCTCCTTTATGAAATGGAAATAAGAGCAATCACTTCCACAAAGTGTTTTACCCAAGGTGGTAAGACTCAGTGTTCTACTATGTGGTATGTTGGAAACTGCTCAAGCACAAGGCAGCAAGTAAATTACACACAACACAGAGACCAAAATGAACACAAACCCTCTCTCCTTTTCTCTCATACATGCCATCATAACCATGGTTGCTGGAGATTTATGCAAAGCTTCCAAGCCAATCTTCCTGCAGCAAGCTGTGTCTTCCTCCCGCAGCAAGTGCTGTTTGGGGCAAGGATCTTGCTGACATTGCTCTCATAGGCACTCCCAGAACTCCAGACAATAAAACCCCATCTGTTCCATGCCTGCAATGATTAGATTGAGTTGCTTCATATGTACAACCCCACCTGGCAGGAGGTGAGAGGGTTTAGATTACTTTAACACACATCCATGAAGCATTGCTATGAAGTACACATACCTACCATACCTAAGCTGTCTGCAGCAATTAAAAGCAAGCAAACTCCCTGGAACTGTGCACCAAATTCTTCCTTCTACTGTGGTTTAACTCCAGTCTGTTAAATTTCTTTTGCTCCTACAATTTAATGAGTACTGACATTAAGCTGAAAGTCCACAACTCACAGTGGGAGGCACCTTCCAGACACAATAATAAACTGCAGGGAAGAATCCAAGACAAAAGGATATTTTAGTCAAAAGCATTTGCTTTAGAGCACACTGAAAATATCCGAGTCAGCACTGCAGCATTTCAGAGGAGAAGCAACTGCTACACCTGTTCAATTCTGCCATCCTGAAAACTATTGATCCCAGTGACAGCTTCCATGGCAGAGGGAGATACACGCTCTATTTATGTAATAAGGAGGGGACAAAAGAGTGCACACACAGCAACTGAGCTTCTCCATTTCTCAGCATGGTTTCACCAAGCTCCCTTCTGCAGGGGCAGAAGCAGAAGTTGTGCTTTCTGAACCACCAGGCAGGTACACAGTGCACCTTGGCACTTCAGTGTTTGCTGGATACTAACCCTGTATCACCACAGCTGCAGGATATGCTGATTTTCTCTTTTTACAGTTCATGGCCATAAATTTAAGTCAAGCAAATCAAATACATCACTTAACTTCTATTTGTCTTCTTAACTAAGGAGATCCTCATGGGTGAGCAGCTAACTCATCTTTTGGAACAGCTGCACAACCTCACTTGAGACTACAATTTAGGAAATTTATCCACTCACCTATTTTCACACAGCCAGTACATCACTGGAAACTAATCTAAGAATCATTTCTGTTCCCTTTTCTCAATAAGTAAGCATCAGAATTCTTAGGTATATGTAACCAGTGGCACTGATATTTTAAGTGGTATGAATGACAAAATGAAAAAATATTACCTAGGCACAGAGAGTGAAAATATCTATTGAAGCACAGGGCATCAGACTGATCTGTATTCCTGCTCATCTCCCAGTCTGTAATTGACTGCTCTACAACAAAGCTATCACTTGATAACAAATACATTTCTCATCTCAAACATGTAATTTATGAGAGATCAAAAGACATATTTTATGGCACATTACACTGCTACAAAACAGCTGGCTAGTAGTGGTGAGAGTGTGGCAAGAGTTTACATTTACCAAAGTAAAGACATTAAAAAGCCAACCCTTCACTACACCTCAATTCCAGAGAGCAGCAGGTAACTACACTGCTCACCTCTGACTACAAACAGAGCTGGAGCTGTGTGATGGAATAGAGGAACTCTGTGTTCAGGCCACCAGCACTAAAACCTGCAGCTCACTCTAGCATGTCCCAGGTGTGAGAGCCAGCCATGATTTATGTCAGCATACTGGATTTTAGGCACAATATCTGTGCTTCTTCCACATTTGTGTTACCAATTTTGAAGATTCAGCCGACTTTGAAAACGACAAGTCCTTCTTTGAAACTTCCTTAATATATGCTTTTAAAAAGTACCTTTTAATTCCAATTTACAAGGCAACCTGCTCTCTAAAACAAACAGCAAAGTATGAAGAAATAATTCATCCAGAAGGCAAGGGAAAAATAAAAACTAAACAAAGAAAAAAAAGAGGGTAAAAAAGCACATTTGACAGTAGTTCACCATACATGTTTGCATGGCCACTTTGTCTGGTTAGGACCTGAAGTAAAGCATTATGGCAAATATTTATTCTCTGCAAGTGCTATAAGTGGGTCAGCATCTACCCACTGCTTCATAATTCAGGTTACAGGATGCCATCCAAGCCTCCTGAGACACAAGACACATGGCAAAACCTCAAACAGAATCTTAACCTGAAGTTTTTTAATTACGTTTAGTGTCTTCCTCAGTATTTAATCACAGGATGTTTAACTTTGAGGAAAGCCTGGATTATTGGATACTGCATCTAGCACAAAATACTGTACAGATGCACACACCAGCTTCCAAACATATCAAGCTAAGAGTGAGACTTAGAAAGTTTATAAGTCATCCCACTGGGACCTTTTAAAGCTCTCTGAGAAAGGCTCTGAGTAGGCTGCTAGTTTAATTAACTTAGTGAAAACTTGCCATCAACCCTGCATTATCTAGAGCACAGTGGAAACGACTCTTATTACCTCATTTTGTCAGGTGTGAGCCAGCAGGTATTGCATGAGGTCCTGAACACGCTGTTTGCAGGCTGTGGCAGCAAGACAAACCTCTCTTTAGGTCATGGAGGAAACCTTATTTTACTGACTCAGAGTAAAACCTGTGCCTGCAACAGAAGTCCCAGAGGGAAAGGAAGGGCCTGGAGGATCAGCACTTGTCTGTATTGAGTGAGTGAAGGGTTAGAACAATGCAATTGAGTCGTGAAGTAGATGGATATTAAATTACAGAGAGAGGAGGGGAAGAAACACTGTCTAAGCAAGAATCAGCTACAGTCAAACCTACTTTGCAAAGGAAATTAAAATGAGTCCCACAATGGTGTTTAATTAACTTAATTACACCAAGTGTCAGCTATGGCTGTACCTGCACAGCCACGTAAATCAGGGTTCACAATATCAGCCTCTGAGACACCACCAACTGCCATGCCAACCAAAACCCATTATTTACAGTCCAATCCTCCGAAAATACAAGATGTTGCAAACCTCCCAATGTTTTTCTTGTCAGACAGGTGCAAATGAGAATCACATTTGTTGAAAAATGCCTAGTGGAATTCAGATTCTTCCAAAATCCAGGACCAAGACTGAAGCATGGATTCTGTTGACACTCTCAGACACATCCCAAGTGAATACCACATCCTCAACAAAGATGTCACCACACATCACCTGGGACAAGGTGAAGTTGGTTTTCAATGGCAAGGAAAGCTAGAGTCCAACAGCATTACAGCTGAATTAATGGTATTCTTTTCAGGATATTAATTTAATGTCTGAAGGACTGGAGGACCTGTAGTTGATTAAGATTCTGTTTTCCTGAGACAGGCTACCTGGTTTATGGACCAGTGGAGAGCTCCATCTTATCTCCTTTGTTGTATTTCATGTGTACCCATCTTCTTCCCCATTCAACTGCCTTAACCTGACCCATCTCCCTGAAAGCCGAGCCCCCTCCATCCCAATATTCACACATCTCACAAGTATCTGCACTACTGAGATCTCTACTCTCACTAACAGCTGATGATCAGAAGCAAGTGATTTATTGACATTGATCAAGTTACCAACTGAGTTACTGGCAACAAGCATGTTGTAAACCCACTGTTCCTGCAGAGCAAAATGCCACAGATAAACCCGACAGTGCCCACACACTCTCTATTCCTGACCACAGGAGGACTGGGATCAACTCATCACAGCCCAGAGGACAAGGGCAACTTTTTTTTATTAATCTGCCTCACCAAGGGCTTCCAGAATCACCTCAACAGAGCTGGGGTTTTCTGGGTTTTGCTTTTACTCCACCCATCCTTATCCTGCAGTGGATTTCAGGCAGATGTTGACAAAACCCGTTCAGCTGAATCGGCCGTTGAAGTCCAAATCTTTGGGAACATTTTCCCATGTCACAGAAGTAGAGAAATTCAGTTTCTTTTCAAACCACCCACTATCATCCCTGACATGTCTATCTATATACATGCTCACCTCTCTCTCAAAGCTTTGAGTTTGTAATTCAGACATAAGCTTTTTTTCTGCTCTGTTCTTTGTATGGGTGTTAGCAAAAGCAAGGCCAGTGAAGTGCATTTTCTATTTCAAAAGTGAAGTACGGTACTCCAGTCTTAGAAACAGCAGCACACCAAACATTTCCAAGTTAACTGCTGATGTTTTCCCATCCATCAAGTCAAACAAAAAGCCCAACTCCTACAGTGTTCTGCTACTGATATATCTTTCCTGCTTTAGAATTTAAGTGTTTTTCAAGGCTCTTTCAAAAACAGGCCACATGATTTTTAACCAGTTACACGTGACATAATACAGGTGGCAGAGGATCTGAAAGATCTAAGGAAGGAGCCCTGGACTTTTCTCTATGAAAGGAGAGCTAAAGGCTTGCCTCTGCCTTTTCCTTAAAATTGCTAATACACAACTACACACGAGGGAGGAATATTAATTCTAACCAGGGCAGTAACTTTGCATAGCTCAAGCCAGTTTCTTTTTGAAGCTTAAGCTGCACAATTCTTATACCAACATTTCTAATGCAATATTCCAGGCTTTGAGTCAACCTCTGAGTTGTGCAACAGAGTCTGTGTTTTATCCCCTTTCTTTTTTATATTTGAAACACAAAGCATCCGTGTATTCAGTTGGTGCTGAAAAGGTTTGTAGACACTCAGCATTTGGAGAAGACCACACAACTTCCCAATTCAGCAATCACACAAATAAATGTTATCCATAATCAAGTAAAAATGCAAGAAAAAACCCCCCACCAAACTTAATGAAAAAAGCAAGACGTGTTACAGTTTTTTGAAAAATAATTAATACCAAAAAGGAAGTCACCACACTTGGTTGTATTCATTTCTCTGAGCTCTATTTGATTCAGAATTGCTCTAGCGAACAACTCAATCTAAGCATTCAAAGGCTGTTGAAATCTTGACCTGTCATTTCACATTGTCAAAAACGCAGTGTTAATTACCTGTCAGCTATTTGATTTTCCTCAGTTCCTTTTAGCTCTTCCATTCAAAGACTGAAGGCAGCACTTCTCTGGTGGTCCACCCACTGCAGCAGGCTGATTCCTATTTCTGTCCCACCTAACCACTCTTCTGTCTGCAGGCCAGGGGCCAGAATCTTTTCCCTGGTGTTGCTTGTGAACCACCATTAGCAAAATCAGCCCACCACTAGAAACGTTGGGGACAGGAGTGCTGTCATATGCCATGAAGGAAAAGCTGCCCAATTTAAGCATTTTAGAAAACATGGAGGAACAGGCATATCTTTAAAACAAGGCATTCAGCACATATACAGGTCACTATTACAAAGTTTTAAACTGTCAATGATTACTGCATGCTTTTGTGACACTGCAGATTCCACCACATTTAGAGAGAAAAAAAATTTGCACGCCTTCTTTCCCTTGGCTAGCATTCCTTCTGAGCATATGCATAATTACTTACTATTGATAGGCACACACTTAGAAATTTCTGACAACTTAACCCAGATCCAGCACTGCTCTAGCCTGACTGATACAGCATTTACTGCCAGGTAAAATCCTGTAAAAATCTTGCTCCAAAACCTCTAGTCCAATTTGCAGCAAAAAATGTGTTAGAGCAACAGAAAGCAATCAGACTTGCTCACTGTTCACCTACCAAACCCTGTTTTCCCTTCACCCACACTGCTCTTGCTTAAGACATCTTTTTCCTGACTGGATTTAAAAAGCATTCTTTGCCAGCAGCTCTCCAGCTACTCTAAGTTAGCTTGCATGGCAAAATTTTCTCATCTGTTGCAAGACTCCTGAAGGAATTAAATCATGAGAGTCATTAGAGAACTTTGATTATTCTTTTAAATAACAGATCAGATGATTACAGAACCCATTCAGTATCAAAGCAATTAATTGCTGCTTGAACAGCCAGGGTGGGCTAGCCCTGGCTAGATGTCAGATGCCCACCAAAGGCACTGTCTTTTCCCTTCTCAGCTGAAAGGTGAGAGAATATATAATGACAAGGTTATGGATTGATATAAGGAGAGGGAGAGATTACTTACCAATTACCAACATTGGCAAAACAGACTCAGCTTGGGGAAGTTAGTTTAATTCATTGCCAATGAAATCAGAGATGGGTAATGAGACTCCTCACCCTCTTCCCCTGCTCCAGTGTGGGCCTGTCCATCCAATGGGAGACAGTTCTCCAGGAACTTCTGCAGTGTGAGTCCTTCCCACAGGCTGCAGTTCTTCACAAACTGCACCCAGGTGGGTCCCCTCACAGAGTGCAGTCCTTCAGGAACAGGCAGCTCCAGCACGGGCCCCTTCTGCAGGGACAAGCCTGCTCCAGTGTGGGCTCTTCTCTCCATGGCACCAGAGTCCATTCCTCAGTCTGCTCCAGAGAGGGCTTCCCATGGGGCCACTTCTGGCCTTCATAATTAAATTATCTCAGGAGCACCACCACCACCACTGATGGGCTCAGCCTTGGCCAGGAGTGGACCCACCCTGGAGCTGGCTGCCACTGGCTCCATGGGACACAGGGGAAGCTTCTGGCAGCCTCTCAGAGAAGCCACTCCTGCAGCCCCACCACCAAACCCTTGCCACAAACCCAATACAACAGCCAGCACGCACTCACTGAGCAATGGAGCAAAGTGAGATGGGCTGTGGCATTTGATGCTAATGAGCCACAGCACTTAGCAGTTTGCAAGAGCCAAGGCTTGGCAGCATGCTCATTATTCAAGAAAGCTAAAACTGTATAAACCTCTTCCTGGAAAAAAAATTAGATATGGAAAGCAAAAAAGGATATACACCCAAACAAATAAAATCATGAATGCTATCTAAAGGGCAAAACTGTATTTGGATTCAGATAAGCTGCATAATAACTAAATAAGAAAGGCGAACAAAATTTAAAAGGTTTTTATTTTCCTTCCATATTTGTCTGTAAATTGAGATGATTCAAAACTTTGGACAAAATTCAAGATTTCAGTTCAATTTTGAAACACAAGGTTTGGGGTAAAAATGACAAACCTGCATGTTGAAAGCATCCAGCTATGTAAAAAAGTGAGGTGATATTACAAAATAAGAATTGGCAAATATTGAAAAGTGTTTTTATTTCAGCTGTACACGAGAAAATGGTTACATCCAGGTTCTTTCCAAGCAATCTCTAAAACAAACCCCCTGGCTCCAGCACAGAGTATTTCCTTGCACACTGCACATAGACACAAAACAGAACTACCAAGGACTAATGTTTTGCCTCCCTTTCTAGCAGGACTCATCTTGCCAGAGAGCAGGACTCTGTGGATCTCTAAGCCTTCAGACACAACATCCCTGCACTCAGAGATGTGCAACTGCTCTGTACAAGTTGCTGCCAGGCTCCTGGCAGGAGCCCAGAGGCGCTGGTAGCAGGCCCAAGTTTGGGGTGTATTACAGGCTGGCATGCCTGTTCCCTGCTCAGGGTGTTCATCACTCTGCCTTAATAGAAGCCAATATATTTCCCCCGACCTTTACTTTCCACTGTTCTCAGAAAGCCTGAAAAATTAATATTCAGGCAACTTCTAAGTTTCATTCTGCATAGTGATGAACAGGGAGTGCCAGCAGAGAAACAAAGAACCTCTTGCCTCAATGCCAGTGGCACAGGAGAGCAGGAGTAAACAGAGTGCTTAACCTTTTGAACAGCAATGGCAAACCTGAGAGTTTGATTTGGTGCCCCAAAACACCTCTGCCATTACACAGCAGACAGAATTAGGGGCTGGCACGAAAAGAGTGAAGACAGACTTGCAGCCTTTGCAGATTCTCTGCAGTTACATGCTGGGGCAGCTACAAAAAGCTCCAAAACAGATTGTCCTGGGCTTTTTTACACCCTCCCTCAGAGCAGCTCTTCATGACCCAGCAATAGATCTGCACCAAGTATTGACTGCTTTTCCTGCTTCCTTTAATGGTTTTTAACATATCATCAATCACACCATCACTTTTAAGTATTTTTAACCATTCCAGGAAAACTGCAGTCAGACAGCTGCTGAAGGTCGAGCTCTCTTCCAGTCACAATTCGCTGTGGCCAGCTCAGCAGTTTCCTTTCTCCTGGTGGTGGGCATCATTAACATTCAGTTTCCACCCTACTTTTACGCACAAAGAGATGCTGTGGGACTGCCAGCCGTGTTCCAATAGCAGAGTACCTGGATACATGGATACAGGGGGCCTCTTCCAGGTGCCAGTTTTCAGACCCTGAAGCTGATCAACAAGGTCCTCTTGTGCCAAAAGCTGTCTTGGCATCCTCAAGATCACAGTGCTCAACAACACCAACACTTAAGCCTAGTCTAGACATATGCACTTAAAAAAAAAGAAAGACTTTGCTGAAATAATCAGCATATTTAACCCTTCCTTGGGTTTGAGGACAATTCCTAGCATGATTTACTGCTCCTGTCCATTATTCCAAGACTTAACTTGGAAAACTGAGCAAAATTCATCCAGTAAAACCTTATTTTTTAAGGTCTCTCTGAAACACTCTAGCCTTCTTTTGCTATTACAACTGAGTACATAGCTCTTTCCATTCTGAAACACAATGGGAAAAATCCCTTTTCCCCTAAAAAAACTGAAACATGTACTCCTGAAAATTCAAATTACAGATGTAATAATTTCACTTGGAGGTTAAGCTAGTGAACAATTTCTCCAGACTCCCTTGCAGCCCAAGTACTTTATCCTGGGCTCTACTCTCTCAGAACAGCCATCATGGTGACTGCAAACTGCAGAAAAATTAAAAGCTTGTGGCCTACTGACATCTCCTTGAATCTTACCTCTGTCTTGTGGTCTCAAGAGAAAAAATGCCTCAAAATAGTTCTCAGGGTTGCCCCTATGTTTAATTGCTCCATGGATAAATTTCAGTATGCCTATGACTGATGTACTGGAGGAGAAATCTCTCATTGCAAAGATAAAAAGCCAAAAGCACAAGAATCCAGAGGGAATTTGTTAAGTTTTAAATGCAAAATGACACCTTTGATCCAATCTACCTGATTCATGACACTACAAGTCAGTAGATCAGTTTATCTGAACTTCTGTACACCACATTTTTCAACATTACCCTTACAGCATTACTCTCATGTCAGAAGTTAGCTAGAGCACCTTTCACCAAGGTATTCTATTCAGACGGGAACAGGAGGAGAAAACCTTCCAGTCATTTACTGCAGTGATTAATTACCTATTAAGAAATGGTTATGCAACCTGCAGCTGCAATTTGGTTTCAGTGTCTAGCCTTACATTCCTTTTCTGTTTTGGTATTTTATCTCGTCAAAGACACTTGGACACTTTAAAGAGCATACCACAGGCTTTGCTTTAAAGATATTATGATACTGAAATCTTGAAAGCATTTTCACTAGTTTCTCATAACTGGGGCTTCTCTGTCCTTTCTCCAATTACTTAATATCCTTTTTTGAAACAGACAGCAGAAAAAAACTGCAAAATACATACAATCATAAAATCACTTTCTGTCTCCTGTTAATATTTCCAGGGTCAAATAAACCTCTTTAGCTGAATGTCTCATAAAAGACCTACAGTAAAGCTGTCAGTCAATGCTTCTTGAAACACTTTTTCAAGATACAGTCCCTTTTTGCAAGCTGACATTTATTTTTTCAAGAACTGCATTTCAAGAACTGCCTGATAGGTTAAAAAGCAATTCAGATCACACGCTTCATCTACTTCATGATTTAACTTTCTGTCAGTTTTCCAGTAACTTGCAACATTCATAAGAAATTCTTGTGTCCCTTACGATCACTGAAAAATTTATGTAGCACTCTTTTCATGCTTATCACCTAAGAAAGGCACCCTCCTTGTCTTCTAGAGATGCTCCACAAGTGCTTTGTCACATCAGTCACTCTTGGCATCTCCAGCATCGTCACTGATGCCCACTACTAGCTCCAAAAGAAATACTAGGAGTCCCACATGTCCCTAGAACCTCAGGAATCCCTGCTATAAAACTGACACACAAAGTTTTATATATTATAAAACTTATGTATTATATATACATCTTAAATACTACCTCTCTCTGCTGTCATGAGCTTTCCAATTGACCAGATGAGCTACAATTGTCAGCAAATAAATACCTGGGGCACCAACATCAAGCCAAGTCGCACCAGCAACAGTCTCAAGGAGTTTTTTAGTCTTGTCCTGCACTGACATTCAAGAGCTCTCCAAGTCCCTCTATGCACCTGGAGCCCCTTCAGTAATGAATGCTGACATATGACTCCAATTCCTAAAAATTCTTTGCCAATGGACAATTGTTTGTATGGTTTGTCTGCTTTAGCCAACACAAAGTGCTTGCTGATAAACAATCTGAGGCAGAATTAGTGAGTTCTGGACTTGGCCCATCACGGTTGTCTGCAATGTCCTATTTGATCACATCAGCAGTTGTGGGGCCATCAAGTGCAGAAAAGTGACAGGAAGACAAGTCTCAGCTCTGACAAGGGGCTGCACCCATGTTTCCTCTCAATTAACAATGCCAATAGCACCTAGACACATTCTTCATCTTGCAATTGTAGTAACTGCCAGGGAAACATTTATTAGAAGCAATTTATGAGCACACATTCTCTTTCCTCTACAGGAAGCGCTGCACATCACCTGATCTCTCCAATGCAGAGAACTCAAGATGCCATGCCTACAGATCACTCTGAAGAAAAATCAGCCTTGATATGATGGATATTCCTAACTGAATAATCTAAGAAATATCACATCCCTTTACCTTTTTGCTTTCTTTACACATAATTGAATAGAAGAAAAATCCAATTGAATTTCTAAAAAGAGGTCACCTTTAAAACTCCCATATGCTTTCTACAAGACTGCCAAGGAGTTCTCATACACATCTGGACCTAGTCCAACCTGAAATATATTTTGGTGCCCTAAAGCCCATGGAATTTCAGAAGGACAAAATATTCATCAATGTCCCCTATGTACTAAAATGCATTCTGCAATGTTGCTGGCACAAAGTGGCTGTTTGCTATGAGTGGGCAAAATGATTTATTTAGTATATATACATATAGCCTCTGAAGCACTGCAGTCCTGGTGACAAAGAGGCATACAAATGTTAGGATTATGCAAATAAATCACAGGCACAGGACTGGACTTGACTATACTCCCACTGTGTGTGCACATATATAATCTACAAATAGTTTCAGCTGAAGTTTTGTAATATTTTAACATTAAAAACTCTTGTTTCCATTAAAGTTGATTACCACTTTCAAATATCTATATTCCTGCCCCTGTGTATTGACTAATACATTAAGCTAGAATAAGACAATACACTTCTTGCTTCACAGCTATTGAGAAACTCCTAACCATGATTAGATTAGCTCTATTCAACCCAGACCAAAATGATTTCTGGGATGTTCCCAAAGCACATTTCATCTAGTACATCTGCATTATTTATGGCATTTACACAAGGTGAATTGAAGGCTTTTATAAACTAAGACACAAATCAATACAAGCTCTTAGCAGATGGGGCCTTAGTAGGGTTCCACAGCAGCAATGTTCCACATCAAGCAAACTCTTTCAACTGAATAACTGGTAACACAGAAGGAAAGGTTTGTTTAGAAAGGCAGGAATTAGAGACACCCTCAGCACCCAGCCTTTTCAGAAGAACTGTACCTGCATCATTTAGAGCCTAAACAGCAGGACTAGGTTTGCCTGCAGTAGGCAACTTGAACTGCTGCACAACATCAGTCCACAAGCACCACAATAGCTCTGTTTCATTTGCTTCCCCAAGCAGAGATAAAAACGCTGTAAACACAGATGGCTTTCCCTGTAAGAGGTACCATGGACTGGGGAGAAATGGAAGGGAAGCAAATTCAGCCTGGCACTCAGTCAGGTCAGCACTGTGCTCCAAAGGAGCCCCTTCTCAGCCTCCACTGCTGCTCTGCCTGTAGGGAGCACAGGCAGGGCTGTGCCCACTGGCAGGTGAGACCGGCTCTGGGCAGGAGAACCAGCTGCAGCCACAAGGGCTCAGCTCCTCAGCAAGGGAAAAACCCTCCCCAGCTCCATACACAGCCACTTTGGGGACAACATGAGGATATGTGGCTTCACCTGCTCTCAGGTAATGCTCCTTTAATTCACCTTGGCTGGTTTTCACAGATAAACGCCCATCACAAAGAACACATCATTATTTGAGGCAGTTACAGCAGAGATCAGATTACCCTGATCCCTTTTTTTCCTAACTCCTCTAACTCGTGCACTGAGAATTCACTCTAGTTTTTTTTTTTCCTTTGGATTAAGTGAAATCGAAAGTTGTCTTCAGAGATGTCAGCAAAAGAACCTTTTATACATCTATTTATAGAGCAGTGCATTGGGATCTACAGTAGCCAGAAGGAAAAAGGAATGAATGATAAATTATCCAACACAAACTTCCTTTAGAACAGTAACCTGCAACAGAAAAAACCTGATTATACTCCTGCTCAATTCCTTGCTCTACAGATGCAGTAAAAGGATCTGTCCCCTTCAGCAAATTAAAGAAACACAGGACCTTTAACTTTTAATTTTTTAAATCAAAGAAGTCTCAAAAGGCTCCATCAACTCAGTATTTTTTAGCTGACAAACAAGAGGCCACTGAAATTAAAAGACTTTTATATTTGGGTTGGGGCTAGCAAGGAAGAAAAAAAGACAAAAAATCCTGTAATCTTAATTAAAATCATGTCTTGCTCAGCTGGCACGGGTTTTACTTTCATGAGGTTTATAAGCACATGATCCTGACAGCTCTCCATGAGCTCTTTCTGGAGAAAAAAGGAACAGTGAGGATGACTGAAATCCTGAAGTAAAACCATGAGGGAAGAAAAATCTTCCATGGTTATTCATTCTACTCTTGCCTTCATCAGTGCTCCAGAAAATCATTCCCTTGTCTGCCACTCCCACAAAAGACCAAAAGGCTGCCAAACAGGAGATCAGCTCATGTTCTTCCTTAGACATCCCCATTTTAAATTACCACAAAATTTCCTGTGCACACACAAGTAAGAGCAACAAACCACAGAGGCTTGGAAGTCTCCTCTTCTACAAACAATGAGCGTGTGGGTCAAAGTGCAGGTAACAATGAACCCTTGCAGACCCCTAACATGGGAATTCAGCCTGCTCAACCCGCCATCAGAGACAGACTGAACACACCATGTACATAACCAGATGTGTGACTGAAAATAAACTGCAATGCCTCCATCCTGAGAGCAGTGGGAGGGAGATGCTGACGTGTGGATTTACCCTTGGCTAAAGACTTCGGAGCAACTTATTCCTGAGAAAATGCTGACAGATAAAATTTACGTAAACATTTAAAATCGCCATACTGAGATAGCAAAGGCCTCTGTGTCCCTGCTTCAAAACTGTCTACAATTTGGAGCTCAGATAAAAGTACAAAAGCAGACAAAACCAAAATGATACTGCCCCAGAGAGAACCCTTACTTCCAGCCAAATACACTTCAAGATAATATGTGAAGCAGAGGTGACATCTGTATGATCTAGCAACCCATGATTAAATTCTGTTCCATTAATCTGTATAATCATTGCTTTAAATTCATATAACTTTTTAGACATTTCACAGCTTAACTAAGCATAGCATGAAACAGTATCTCTTTGGTTCAAGCTTATCTGATCTTCTGATACACTCTTTTTACAACTCCCCTTCACCCTCTCTCTGACATTTGGTAATTTTTACTAACTCTTGTATAATATTCTCTGCCATCTCTTCCAGTCTGAAGACTTGTCAGGTATATAAATGTTCTTCATAACACATCTGGTTCCATGCCTTCAGTCATTCTTGATGTCCCTTTCTGAAATTTTCCTAGTCCTCCTATACCCTTTTGAATTTTCTAAGCTCTGTATAGATGGGAAATGAAAGACTAGGCTAATAAATACAAAAATTGGCCTTGCCTTTGGGAATAAATTCTCATAGAAAATAACACACTATTTTCTGAGGGAGAGGGGTTAAACTGAGAAGAAAAATTTTTTAAAAAGCTGGGTAAGAGAGAAGCTGCATTATAGACCAAGAGATCTGAATGATTTTAAACACCACAACAGTATAATTGATGCATTTTACATATTTTACCTAGAGTGGTATAGTAGAATAAACATTAAAAAAATTAAAAAAAAGAAAATCAAGAATTTTCCAACAGAGCCTCTGTAATGCTACTGTGGGAACATTCAGTTATGTGCAAATCCCAGTCTTGGCACTGCAAAAGAACAGGGGATTATTTTGTGTGTGCATGTGGGGGGTAGCTGCACATGCAGTCAGGTCCCTGACTGAGGAAGGAACTAATACCCTAAGCTAATGAACCAATATCCTAAAGGCTGGGACAAGTCTGGTAATGAAAACTTAAATTCATTTTTTCTTAAATTTTCCTTAAATTTTTTTACTGCTGGCATCCTTCAGTAACTGCAGGCTGTCACCACAATTCTAGTGCTGTTCAACTTCCATTTTCCAGGTTTTCAGGAAAAAAAAAATCTGTCTTGGTTATGGTCACTGAGCACAGAGAAGTCCTCCAAGAACAAGGAAATCACATATGGTCCTTCCCTCCAAATTTGCTCTGAAACATCAACAGCACAGAATACTGAACTTATTGATTTTCCAGCTGAGACAAAAAGCAAACATCCCAGCCACTCAGTGAGCTTTACACTTCTCAACAAAAGCAGAAAGCACAAAATTCCTGTTTGTGTAGCAACCCTGGAAATTTGTCTCCACGGCTTCAGTTCAGACTTTCCTCATTCCTTGTCCTAGATTGTCACACAATGAACCTGTGCAAGATTGGAACCATTTCTGGCTTTCAGCAGAACACCAAAGAAAACAGAAAAATCTCAGGATGCATCCTCTACAGAGTGTGATACTTCTGTAAAGGAACCCAGAATATTTCTGGAAAGAGGGCAGTGTGCTTACAGAATGGTGGACAAATGAAAAATACAGACAACTTTCCTAAGGCTAGGAGAAGGCATGCTGTGCTAAACAATTTAATAATTAAATTGAAGAAGAAAATACCACTGTAATTAACATACAAAGAACCAGCATAGCCCAGCTAATCTCATCATGAAGAGATGGAATAAAGTAGCAAGCATTTTATGGAGCAATTTAATCTGGCAAGCAATTAATCGTAAGAGCACTAAGTCAAACGAACAGATTTCCCTTTAAGGAGATCACATTCATCATCTGTAATGTATTCTAAACTGCAATTTGTTAGCCAGCCCCTGAATTTTACTGAAGACATTTACTGTCTTCCTTCAGAGGGAAAGTGATCCCTGGCTGACAGGAGGGAGTGGCACCAGACTTTTGGAAGGGCTCCCCTGTTAACAGTAACAGGTTCTCAATCGCTGATGCAGGAAGCAAGTAACCTACATACAGTGTAAGAGCAAGCAGGAGTTTTTAGAGGCTTATACTGTAGAAATCCCTGCAATGGTATCTATCACACTCTGTGAATCACATCTTAAGCCATGGACCAACATCATCTGAGCCATCTCCAACGCCCTGGAGATGGTAACATTACTGATGGGAGAGGGGGAATTAAAAAAAAGTCAAACTCACAAAAAACCCCCACCTCTCTTGCTCACTGAGAACCTCTGCAGACATCTTTCACCTGGGTTACTCCTGATACAAATACAGGGCTCTGGCTCTCTCCAGTCTCTCATATTCTCAGCTTCAAAATAATCCTTCCTTGTTTAGATTGCATCATTCTAACTGATTACAGGAGTGCCCCAGCCTTTCAGTGCTTTTAATTTTAGAAAACCTTTCATTCCCAACTTTTATTTATTCATTATACTCCCCCCATCCATTTGTTCCCATTACAAACAACCCTTCAGCTTCAGAAGCTGTTCTATATCACTTTTGTTTTCCACTACATTAGTAGGATCCACTAGTTTTCTCTTTGCTGGATTGGGCAAAGCATAAGCCAAGAGTTCTTCAGAAAGAAATCATGATTACTGTCCCCATACAAGTTTATCTTTCTATAAGATGAATTTGAAGGCCTGCTCTCTTCCTAGGAAAGGAAAATACTTAACAGAAAGTCTATCTTCCTGTGTAGATGGCATTATTTTTCTTCTGCCTGAGTGATCATGAAGATTAGCAGGCTGAAAGCAATCAAAGCTCACATCCTCTAAGTGCCCTTGGCCCAAACTGATTCATCTCCAAACACAGCAAATACTTTAAAAATAAAGTATTAGGAGGGAAAAGGGCCCTAAGAACCCCTCAGTTAGGTCTTTTCAGGACCACTAAACTTTACTGAAACATATGTGATAACATTTCATCTAGAAAACACACAAAAAAAATTCACTCAAATGAGGCTACTGGCCATGTGTGAACAAAAGCTTGCAAGAGACATACAACTTCTGCCAATGCCTTCCTGGCCCACTGTCACGCCAAATCAATTCAAAGGACAAATTTCTTCACAGTAATGACAGGATGAGACCTATGGCTGGCTGCTTTCAGTTCTCTTCCAGCTTAATTTCCCTTATGCTCCACTCAGACTGAAGGCATGAATATAAAGCAGCCCCATGACAAATCAAAGTTAAATATGTAGTCCTGGAGATAGAGTACAATTTAAAAAAAATAAGAAAAAATCCCTAAGCTATGCTCTAGACTAAGTTCAGTTAGTATCATCTCATTCCAGAAACAGTTAATGCAAAGATTTTATTCAACTGATCATGAGAAAACGCTGCTTTACTCCACTGTCAAAAAAAGCACAGGGAAAAAAACTTATTAAACCAAAATTAATCAAAACAAAGATTTTTGTACTCCCAGAAGGGAAGAAGAAAACTCCACACTGCAAAAAGATGTCTAAAGTAGAGGAAAAACTCCTGATGGCTAAGCCTTTAAACTCCTCTGACCTGAACCCAAGTGCATGGAATTGCTCCCTGATGCCTTCCTCCTATATAACATCATCCTTAGACCAACATCACATTAAAACGACAGCAAGGGCAGGCACAATTCATTTAACAATTAATCCACCCTAGCTATAATTTTCACTTGTCATTAGCTGCCTCTTAAATGCCCTCAATCCCATATAAGCACAGCCTCTTCCTTTAAAGGCACACACACAGGGGATGAGCCATTATGGGCATTAGTCAAAGCTCTGCTTTCCATGCCTGTCATCAAGCACAGCATTAATCACACAGAACAGTTTCTCCTCACAAATGACTGAGTTGTGTAGTTGGATCTCATTGGCAGGATCCAATTTAATGGGAAGATCACAGACAGCAGGCAATACTGGGCATCTGCACCAACACATACAGCAAGTTCTCTAGTTTTTACCCTTTCAAGACCTTCCAGGGAAAGAAAATAGATGCCAAGCACCTACTGATTTAAGTAAGTGCCCTACTCTGCACATCTAGCAGACAGGTCCAGGGTTAACACACAGCACAAGACACTCCATGAAAACAAGCTTTCTTGCTGCTTTTACCATTTGACCATGCAGTGAAGAGACTGCTCTCTAAAATGCAATGGGTTAGGTTAAAAAGGACTTGGCAGGTTCCATGGCCCAACTTTGTATCCAGCACTGGGACAGTTCGCTCACAGCTATGTTCAGGCAAGGTGTGAACAAGTCCCAAGGATGGAGATTGCACTGAGCCATCTGGTCCACTATGGGATCACTCATCCTGAGAAGAGCCTCCTTTATTGCAATCTGACTTTATTTCCCAGGCAAACCTCAGATCCTGGACACTTGTTTTGGGACTCTTCATTTCTGACACTAGCTCATGCTAAGAGTAAAAGTCACCAAACAAGGAAGAAAAATAGGTGCTACCCAGCAAGATTGCACAGTCTGCTCCCTCAGCAAGGCTCAATAGATCACACGTGGGCTTAACCTCAAAGCAACCACAGCTTTCAAACCAAGAAATCAAGAACAATGTGTGACAGATCTACTGCTTTCTAAGTTTACAAGGAAATGTCTGCCCCAGACAAGCTCATCTCAAACATCATAAAAAATTAATGTAAAGCCCAGACTTCAAAGCAAACAGTGTTGCAAAATTACAAGGAGGACAATAAATAATTAGAAAAAAAAGGTAAATAAAAACAATTGGCCTTCGTTCATGTACACTGCTTTGTTTAATGACCTCTCTGTAAAGTCTTTTCAGACACACCATGAAGGACATTATAGGAAGTATATCATGCTCACACTTCTCTGCCAGCAGCAAGAGCTTTACATTAATTAACACAATACACAACTACACAATCTTCCAGAAGAAGGATCCAGTTTAAAATTCCTCATGCAAAGTGTGTGCAACATCACATTTGTTTAGAATAAAAGGCATTTATCCTGCCCTCAAAGCACTTACCAGCCACATTTTGTATAGCAGATTGCAGCATTTTTTTACAGTACCCAAAGCCATCACTGAAATTCAATGTTCTAAAGTTTGAAATTATCCTTCCCTTGGCCACAAAGGTTGCATTACTTCCCATCCCACACAGACTCAAAAACTTTCCATAATCCAACTAATGAGAAGAAAAATGCCACTGTAATTAACACACAAAGTGATGACCTAATTAATCACTAAAGCAGCAACATGAAAAAGCTTTAGGCTGTCAAAGTTTTCTAGCAAAGTCAGGCAAAAGGATTGCCAGGGAGCTTTTAAGGTCATCCCACTTCTGGTCACCCTGAAACTGAGATGCTTTTGAGACCATGCTTTTCTATCCTATCAAACAGGACTCCACTGCAGTGAGATGCCTCCAATGAGTCAGTGATCTCCTACTTCACACTCTGGACCCAGTAACACCCAAGTTCCCACTTTTTGGGCTCACAGTACTATTGTTTCAAGCCCAGTGCTTAAGGCAAAGCTTGAGGCAATGATTATGTTGATTTTAACAGCAAGAACAGTTTGCAAAAGCCACCCTGCACTACACCAGCACAAGCAAGAGAACATGGAAGTTTAGACCCTGCAAAGCATCACATCTGTGACCACTGATGATTCTGGGCATAACCATAAAGAACACTTGGTAACATTTCAGCTTAAAACTAGTTTAACAGGTCAATGCTACTAAGAGAGACTGTCCTGCTGTCCCTAACACTGAGCAGTTTGTGCCTCCACCCTCTGCAGGCTGACACAACCACTCACACGTGTATCCAATGAAGGCTTGAGAGCAGAGCCACATTAAAACACATTATTTTGTCCTTTTATGTCCTGCCTACAGAGTCTTATCCTGAGTCAGCTCTCCGGTCTCCTCCTCGACATGCAGCTGAACAATGCAGGCTGCTCCCACAGAAGAGAAGGCAGGAACTCTGTCAGTTTTTACCTTCTCCAAGTGAGCAGAGCACAGGCTGAGGAAGCACACTTGGGGCACTTCTGCCAGAGGAACATCTTTGAACTAAACCCTTAACAGGATGAGATATCAGAATCAGGTACCCAACACAGATGAATTCTTCATGAGATCACTGCTACCTTAACCTGGTTGGCTTTGATTGCTGAGAAGCAGCCAAGCACATGGGCATTTCTCACTGCTGAACCTTCAGTCAGCATCCCTTGAAACAGGCAACAGAAGTCTGACCTCCGAGCTAAGGGAGAAATTGCTACTGCTCAAGCATTATGCCATCATTTCCTTGCAGCCAGAATTTTCTTCTAGCTGCAAGGGTTAGAAAAGAAAATTAAAGACTACATAGAGTAGGAATAAAAGGTTGCATTGTAGGATTCTTAAGAGTCAATTTCATTCAGGCCACCAGAAACTCTGATGTATCTTAGAGTTTCTATGTGGACTCAGAGATATTAGAGCACATAGATTTCACATTTTGGAAGGTGGGGTGGGGGTGGTGTGTGGAAATCACACTCACTCAAGCTCTATTTTTCCCCTCCCCTCCAAGCAGCATCTTACTTTCCTGGGAGTTGCAAAGTCAGCCCCTTTGCAGCCTTGATTTATGTGAGTGATTGTGCACTGCCTCATCTGAAGAAGTGTGGCACCAGGCAAGAAATTGGTTTTTGTTTTGCCTGACAAATAGGGCAAGACAACCTATTGGTAGGGTAAGACAACCTTTTCTACCTTCATGGCTGGAGCTCCTAAAAAAACCCCAACACTTTAAAAGCTGGAATGAGTATTTATTTAAAAGAACAAAGTCTTAGAAACAAGATGTCTTCCTCTCACAGTCCCCTGGGAACTGAGCTCCAGATTCTAGTGCAATCTGGAGTGCACCAGGAAAAAAAACCAACAAAAAGTACAGACTGCAGTTCTGCAGTCATGCTAACAATGTATTATCCTGGGTATCAGTTCAAGATAAGGTAGGTACTTCATTACCTTAATGAGCAGATGTACTTAATGAGTGGGTACTTTGTCAGATTAGTACTAAAGGAAGATTAGGAGAACAGGGCATTTACATTCCTAGAGCAAATCCAAATTTTAGGCTCCCCACTAGTATAAGATAATAAGAAATACATGTTACTGGCTTTTGAAAAGCTTTTCTTTAAGTACACATCCCACAGCCCAGACTTTCAGAGGGAATAATAATTCTGGCTGCTGCTGTGAGCAACAGATTTCTTTTAAACAGAAAGAGCAAAACAGCATTATACTACATCACTTTTCAAGGGAAAAAGGTGTTATTTAAGCTCACAATGATTTTTACATTGTTTGGGTTATGAAGAAAGTTGCTTAATGTTCTTTCTCCACTGAAGCAAATCTTGAAAGCCAGATTTGAGACCAGCAGAGATCAGAGTCCCTTATATTTACCCAAAGAATAAAACCAGCATGGATGGAGTTTCGACAAGCTATAAACAGCTGTTTCAAACTGTGCTTCAATCATGTTCCAGTAGAGCCAGTTCTTGGGGCCAAAAGAACCTGGTTGCTTCCTGGCTGCAACAGAGCAACCAACAAAGACATTGACTGTAAGGTTGAATTCTATCAATTAGGAACTGAACTCATGCCAGCCACAGTACCAGAGAAGTAATGAAGATTGTTCTCATAAGCAGGAGGAAACAATACAACAATTCAGAGAGAGAAACAGCAGAGCTCTCAGGATTCTGAGCTTCAACAAAAAACACAAGATGTTTACAAGTCTGCATCCTAGATTTGCAGAACCTGCTTTAATGCATTACTGAGCTCAGACATAATTTGCCTGTAGTCCAGCACTGGGATTCAAGACCAAAAGATCTGCAAATGGCATAGAAAAAAACCTTCTGACCAATAAATACTATATCCACTTCTGAAATAAACTGGAAGTACTCCCCATGCTGACATATACTCTCCACTACTTTGATGTTTCTACAGAGAAAGGTATTTGGCAAGCAAAACAAAAAACAATTTCTTGCCTGGTGCCCCACTTCTTCAGACCAGGCTGTGCACAGTCACTCCCATAAATCAAACAAGAGACCTCAATCCTCAATTGCAGTGAGAAGCCTCTGACTTCTCTATTGTTTTCCCAAAGCTTCACACCCCAAATTCATCAGCACAACAACTGAAATGATGTGCCAACATCACACTTCCAAGGCTGCATACACAGCTTTCAAAAAAAAAAAAAAATTGCTAGCAGCTTAACTAACTCCACCTTGTAAGCCTACAATCTGCACCCATGAGTCCAGCAGAGATCTGCAGACAGCAATTCCCAATTCCCAGAGCATTTGACAAAGAACAAATGAAATCTGGGTCCTAATACATTGGCAATGGAAGCAACACTTCTCACCAAACTGATAAGTAGCCTACAGATCCTGCCTAACTTCGCAAATCTTTCACATTTCAAGGAAGAAATGTTTCCAATAAAATGTCCAGGAGGACAAAAGCTCACAAGTGGGCAAACTGCATTGAGATGTTCATCTTACAAGGACCACATGGACTAGGAGACCAGCTGAAATTCAGAAGAGGCTGCCAAGCAGTGCCTGCTCTGCAGAGGAGTGTCCTCTCCACCCAGCAAACAATCCTCCCTTGTACACAGGGCTCACCTCCCCAGCAAACCCTACAGAGCTGGTGAAGTACAGAAGTGGGTCCTGCTCCCAGACCCCTCCTGAAGGCCAGCCTGTCACCTTTGAGACACGAGGAAAGGAGATGAAAGCTGCTGATACAATTGCAGACCTTGGGGAAAAGCTACAAAAGCCAGTTAAGCGAGGCTACTGTCCTAGAAATAAATCACTTCAAGACTCCAACCACTCCAATCCAAAGAGCCTTGTTTACTTTGAGGATGCAATTTTAGTGATCTCTGCAGAATGGCATCCAAATGCACTGAAGAAAGCAACCCATGGCCATAGTATCTCAGACAGAGGCATTCTTTGCCACACAAACATCTTTGCTTAAAATCAGCATCATCTCCAGAAAGAAAGTCACCACAGAAAGAAGCAAACAACAAAGAAATCAATCCTTTTGAAAACCTACTGAAAACAGAAGTTCATTAAAGAGAAAACAGGCTGGACATTGTCAGAGTCCCTTCATGACTGAAATGGAAGTAACTGGCAGAAAGCAGGAAGGTGAGCTGGTATGCACCATGCTGCTGTGTCTGTGGAAATGGCACATACAACACCACTCAACCAACAGATTTGCTCTCTGGATTTGGGCCAGTGGCAGAGACAACATTTAATTAAGCCACTGCTTAATGAGAAAGAATGAAAGAAAATTATAGCAGAATGAAATTGGCTATGGCTCTATAAAAGAAACACACCAAGATGAATCAGTTAGTAAACAAAGAGCAACAACTGAAAACTAACACTCCTGTCTTGAGAAGAAATCGGATCATGTACAAGAAACAAAGCACTGAAGTTACACAACTAGATGAAAGCCTTAAATACTTACAAAAATAACTGAAACGTGTTAGACTGCTGTGAAAAGATGAAACATGGCAACCCAAGATAGGAATTTCCTTCTTTTATGATTCTTCTGCTATTATGTTGTTGGTCATAAGGTCTTTCCCTTTCAATCTGCCTGCTTCCTCTGCTCAGGTGCCAGAACCTGTTCACACCAAGATCTGCTGCTCCTAGCAAAGGAACTTTCCCTACCACAATACTGCAAGGTGGAGTGAAAAACAAGCAGTGGTAGCAGGTGAATTCTGAGTAACCACTATAACTCTGTTATAACTGGTGTGGCATTTCAGGAACTGTTCTGCTGTGCCAAAGTCCCTCAGCCAGAAAAGCATGCAACAAGAAACACATGAAATGACAAGAAGGGACTGCTACCTTTGCTACTTCTGTTAGGAGTGACCACAGATCACTAAAAAAGAACCAGAACAAAGCCAGAATCCTCATCTAAAATCTGCTTTCAGATTTTCAGATCAGAATTTTTTCCAGCTACCACACTACCACCTGAAAACTGCAATGAACTAATTCTTCCAATAGCTTGGATACATACACTTCAGAAGTTTTCTTACATCCTTTTAGTAAGAATTTGATCCATAATCTTGTCAAGCTTGTGTTACAATTTAAAAGTACTGATAAAATACGTTGCTGAGTTTCTCTTTAGGCCTTGTTGCTTTTTTCTTATTAACAAAATAATTGTTGACTGCCTTGTACTATTCTGTGATCTGAGCTCAGTCAGGCTGATTAGCAGTGACAGCATGTCAGAGGTCATTACCATTAAACACACCTCAGTGAACAATTCAATGGAGTTGTTATTCCATCGGTGTGGTCCTCACAGGTGGTTTTAAGAATTGCAGGGAATGAACTCCAGATCACTGTGGGCTGTAACCTGCATGCCTGAGCACCCTCTGCTGCTCTGAGCAGCTCCACATGGTCCCACAGTCCCAGGGGATACATCCAGTGCAACCACACTGCTGGAAGAAACAACACCTGAGCATCTATAGCCAACCCTTGTGATTCATCTGGGAGAGGCCAGAAGCAAGGTTCTAGCTTGGCAGAACCCTGGTATTTTCAACTCAGGCTTCAATGGCTTCAATAAGCCCATTGCCAAAGGAAACACGTCTATGTGTATGTTCTATATGTCAATAAATATATATAATTTAGGTGTATATATGTGTATATGTCTGTATAAGTATTATATATGTATTTATATATACACAGACATCCATATATGGATATTCACATTTATATAGGTGCATATACCTGCAATGTTTATACAGATATCTGTATTTTAACATACATGCACATAGATTTTCTTGACCATTTCTTTTCATGAAGAGGCTTTAAGCTTGTTCTCCCATTTTCACGCTGATTCATATTGGCAAGAAATGCGTTTGTATGTCTATTAGTCTGTACAGAGAGGCAAGGAAGAAAGTGTGTGTGTACAGATATAAACACATATTTTGCACACAGTCTCAGCTGACTGTAATCTGTAGGTCACCACCTACACCACAAATACAGGTGCATTTCTCTATCAGCAGGTCCACTTTCACATATCCTGCATAAAAGCCATTGCAACATGACTAGGTCAGCAGCATTTTGGCCTTCTCTCTCCTTAAACAAATGCTAAATTCCTTGCAGTCTGGTGGAACAATCCTGAAGGTACTAGCTGGACTGCTTGCAGTGGCCCACTTTCTAACAAATATCTGAATGGAGCCTTCTCCTCTGTCAAGGTTTTCAATAAATGCAGTTCTGTGAGTGCTGGTAATTTATCAGGAGCTATAGCTTCAGGGCCAGGATGACAAGTGTCCTACAACAAACAAGCACAGTCCAATTTGGCCTAGCTAAAATTGCCAATGTTCCTTCAGAGTGCTCCTACGTAGACTGGCACCAAGCATAATCATTTTATACACATCCATGCAATGCTCTGAGTGCTCCTCCCAAATCCCCAGTCTCTCCTTTACAAAGGAGCCTTGGGAGAAGCAGCACCTTCCATTCAAGGAAAAAGCATCACACAGGGTGGCTCAAGTGGAACAAAAGTAGCTGCAAGATGGAAGAGTGAATGAGAGCACCCAAGCAAGGATTGCAGCCTATGCTACAACAGCACAGAAAACACCTAAAAAAAAAAAAATCCTATCACCCAGTTCCATGCTTCAAAGTTACTCTCTGCTTATTAAAAGTGGTTCAGTGAGAAAAATAAAATTACGATAAGGCTGAATTTCAGACAAGGGAGAAATTCAGCCTATTAATCATTGAGTTAATCTATTTATTCACCTTGGAAAAATCCTGATCAAGAGAAAGTCTATTAAAAGAATACAGGGATTCAGCTGCCGCCTTGCTCACTGAATAGTCAATCAGAAAATGCCCCTTTGAACCCCGCGTTAATAAAATTCTCATTAAATGCAAATCTGCACAATGTTATCTTGAAGAGGCACATTAGTTTTTAAAAAAAAAAAACTTGTCTCAAAATGTGTTTATTTCCTCATAGGTGAGAAGGTGAGTTTTTAAACCACCAACTGCTGCACCTTCCTATTTCAACCTCATCAGTGCTGCAGCTATATCTTGCAGTCTATCATATCTCAATTATTTATGAAAACCACAGAGACAAATCCACAGACAGAAATTATAATGACTATTATGAGATAGGACGGCAATCAGAATCACTCATTCCGGTTTGGTATGTAAGATTTTCAGACAGATAAGGACATTATTATTCTTTCTTCTTCAATTTTTCATTTTCTTTGGGTTGGACAGAAATTATGAATTATCTGTAGAAAGGAAAGAAGGCAGAAATAGTCTCCCTATCTCTTAACACTCAAAAAGAATATTTATGACTGCTTTTTTGACTGGAGTAAGGACAACAAAATTCAAATAATCAGCAACAACAAAACTCAGACCCTACTGGAGAATTTTTAGTCCAACTAAAAGGTGCTGTTCATACCATAATAGGACACACAAAGCGGGATCTCTCTGCGGCTGAGTTTAAAGAAGAACGTGTCTAAGATTCTCTAGGCATTACTCATCCTGTCTATTTAAGCAATTAATCAGCAGAGCTCATCAGTCCAGCACTGTGGGGTACAAGGAGGGCTGTTTCAGTGCCTCCTCAATAGTTCCTCCTGTAACACAAATGCATTGCAGCCTTGAAACACTGTAAATAACTCACCACTCCTCTCCCAGCAGAAATGCACATAAAATTGTACACTAGGATTTAAGACACTTGTTAAAGCCCACTGTATGCATGCACAGGCAGATGCTTTTATATTTCTAAAATCCACTAAAAGCCCTAGGATAAGGAAATTGCCATGTGTATTTATTTTTTAATAGCTTAATGAGACCAAGATATAAACCAAAGCATGACTTTGCACTTCACAGTTAGAGCAAAAAGCAGGTGATCACTGCTCATAAAAACTTTACAGAATGATGAAGCAAGGGGAGGAAAAAATCCAGTGTGGATTTCTCTAAATTCATTTCCTTCATGGCAAAAGCATCCAAATAAGACAGCACACTAAGACCACTCTAAGGGAAAACCAAAGGGGCACAAACAAACAGGAAACCCAGATAATGGGGAGCTAAGCCAGGTTCTAGTCCCTGTCACATCACACTGTCAAACACCTTCACAAAGCACGCTATCTTTGGACTTCCCTGGTTGCTGTGAAATCTATTCAGCTAAAGAACCCTTCAGATGTAGTATTTTTACCACCAGAAGAAGACAAAACAGAAGACAAAACTCTCCTCCTTGTCTTTTTTGAGAGTGAGGAAATGGGATAAATCAAACAGACTAAGTTCTCAGAATTCTAATCCCTCTCAAGGTCTTGAATCATCTGTGCTTTAGACCTTTACTGAATGAAAAGCAGTCATTCATGAAATTTCAACATAGATGAGCAGTTGGGAGGAGCAGAGGAAAGCTACCATAAGTGCAGAAGAGAAACAGAGTAGAGGCTCCACGGATTGCAGACATGAACACGTCTGATACAGGTTGTCCTTGAAGGTGTATCATGTTCATACCATAACAGGACACACAAAGTGAGGGTTTTGCTGGTTTTTTGGTTGCATCTTGTCTCAACTGCATGCTCATCTTCACAAAAGCAGTTGCAAAGCCAACAGGAAATAAGCCCATGCAAACCTTGGTTCCACAAACCAGAGGTGAGCACAAACTCTCTGTGATCACTTGGTTTTTCTCCCTTCCAAGTGTAGACTTCTCTCGCTGGTTATACTGAGCATTCCCAGAGCAGGCACTTTGTCACATTTAGTGACATTAGTCAACAGCCACCTGTTCTGCTGCTTCACTCCAAGTGCACTATCTACCCACACATGTTCACTTACATCTGTTTAAAAAACCGCAAAAATAAGGATAGCAGCAAAATAAGTCTAGAATCACATATGATGCTTACAGACTTTTTGAGGGAACCTTTAAGGTGGTTTACAGACATGTAGGTGTATATTGACTTGACAAATGCCCTCAGGGAGTTTGTCCTACACCATGTCTTTTGTAATGAGGAAAACAATGAGTACTAGCAATGCAACATTACTGAGCTACTTGGTGTTGCACAGACACCAAGTGTCTGGAGTGACTAGGGAAGTGATATAGAGATTTTTTTTCAGTAGAAGTACTTTTATCTTACATGGTTTCTTTATAAGCCTGAGATAAAAAGTAAATTTTCCCTCTCAACATTCCTCCTTTTTCCAATCAATCATATCCATGATCTTCTCGCCCAGTACCCAGCTTGGTCACTGCCATAAAAATTAATTATTGCCATTATGAAAGAATACATATCTAGATTTACACACCTTAGCCTTACAAGTAAAGCATAATTTCTCCCCTTCTGCCCTTGAACAGGAAGTAGAGGTTTAAGAGAACATTGAAATGTCCTTAAATAATCAGTTTTAAACACACAAAAATCTTGCAATGTTAAGAGGCCTCAAATCTGCTTATTACAGCAGGCTTACAGTCCCCTTCATAGCTTTGTGGAATTGCTATGGAATCACTCAACAGAAATCCATTAGGTTCACAACTGCTCTGCCAGCACAGCATTATTCTCTACTTTATAACTTCTCCCAAGAATGATATGAGGATTAATTCATTACAGTTCGTGCTATGCTTTGAAAGCACTCAGTCTACAGAAGAGCTGAGAGAATTATTAGGGGACAATCATATCCTGGTGATCATTCCTTTATGCCTGCAAGCCCTGTCCGAGCAACAACTTAGCCCAACAAGTATAGAACAGATTCAAAACAACATTCATTAAAACAAATGTGTAACTGTCACAATAAAAATGTAGTCACACACAGGAAATGAGAAACCTTAAAAGAGTAATTAACTTCAGCTCCTTACCTAATATTGACTAATGCATGGGTCACCTTGCTTGCAGGCTCTTTCCATTGACCAGCATTGGTAGACAGCCTTAGAACTGAAAGGAGAAGACAGTTAACAGTGCTGGCACAGAACTGGCAATTTCATAATTCAAAACAGGAAAAAAAAAATCTGTTTTGGCAAGATGGCAGTCCAGGAACCACATCAAAACAAAGGTCATCTATGAGAATCTGTGATCCAGGGTAGAAATTCCCTTCAAAGCCCATCTAAGGAACATAAGGAACATGGGAGGGGTGAGCAGAACAGAATAATGACTTAAGCCACAGGGGATGGGAGATCCTGGGTGCTCCAAAGTGCTTTCACTGTCACACACACAGTTTATTTTCTCCAGAATCAGAGCAGCATCCCAAACCTAGAACAGCTCTTATTCCACACACAACTGTTCTCCTTCAGCTCCTGCTAATGCAAGGTTCCATCTGAACTGGACTACATAGTGCAGTTAAAACCCTCTCCAGCAATGAAGAATTCTTCACATGCCCATTTATCTAGAGCTGCAGAGAGGAATTATACACCAGGGTAAAGAAAAAACACTCCCTGTAGGAAGAAGGTGGTGTTCTCCTGCACAGATGGTCTCTGACAGACTTAAGAGCAGATCTGAAAACATTCTGCAACAGGAAGAACTTCTAGGGAATCCAATTCTTTTCTGCCAGAGTACCAAAAATACTCATTTAGGTCAAAATATGTAGTGTTTTTATGGTAGCAGTTACTTGCACAAATCTTGGTAAGCATCAAAACAATAACAGATCCTGTAGCAGATGTTTTGATTAATTTCCATCTTGCCTGAACAAAGGGAATTTTCTATGAATTTGTAGATACAGGGTTTTCTGGAGGTTAGACTCCACAAGAAAGGTTCACCCTCAATAAGTGAAGGAACAGCTCACCACCCAAATTTAGGATCACCCAGAAACATGGATTCTACAAGTGAATGGTTAAACACAGTAGCTGCATACTTATGCTTATAATTGAAGGACAGAAGCTTTCAGTCCTGCAGATCTGGATAAAGTTCAGTTTCAGAACAAGAGAAAAAAACCAAATCAATTAGATTCCACCTCCATTCCCAACATGGAAAGTTTCAACCACATTAACAGAAGAACTAAAGGACTGAGTAGCTTTCTCATTTGTGCTAATACCCCAGGGCTAGGGGACAGAAGGGTCATTGTAGTCTCAGAGATGACAAGCAAAGGGAAGCTATCAGAACACCTGGTAGCTTTCATTAGCTTGAGACAGTGCTACTTTCTCTTCTTCTATTCTACCATTACATGCCATCTGCAGAAAAAAGCTGTCATCTCTGAGTAACATTGTTTTGTCCCACAGTAGGTACTGTGCTAGAATATCTGAAGCAATATATTCAATTCAGGCATCTGCAAGAGTAATTCAACAGGGTTTACTCTACATAGGAGGATGGCAAACATTCATGTGATAAATTGTTTCAACAGCTCAGTTGTGCCTTTTGCAACCCAACTGGGGAAGTATTTGAGAGCTTTATTCTTCTATTCCCCTTACCTTCAGCTTCTACAGGGGATGGGTTTGAGAAAAACATAACCTAGTAAGAGCACCACACCTCACTTCACTAGTTGCAACTCTGCTCAGGGAGTAGAAAATGGGTAAGCAAAAAATCTTATGCACTCAGAGGGTACAAAAATGGCCAAGTAATCCCTTATATAACAGTTGAAAACTGTGGGAAATTTATACAAAAGGGCAGTTTGTTTCTGCTTGCAGTTACAGGGTGTACTCAGCTACTTTCATTTAGGTGAGGATGCCTCTCCCCCATGTCAGAAGAGGGCTGTGGCCCAACTGTCTGCCCTTTAGCTCTCCTTAAACATTTATATCAATTCCTGTTGTTCCTTGGGTGATCAGGCTGAGAAGGGAGCAGAGGGTGAAGGAATGAAAGGTCCTTTTGGAATGAAGCAAACAAAGAACACAGCTATATTCCTTTTTTTACAGCTTCAAGCATGCAGCACACCAGTGCTGCTGCAGCTACTCTGGGCTGCAGGTGCCAGTGTCTAACACTGACTGATTATGCCTCCATGCATTCCTTGCTTTTCTTTGTTCCTCTTCCCTGCTGGGTGACACTTGGCTCCCTTCCCTCTCTCCTGAAGGTTGGCAGCTTCTCCCTGTTTTGCCAGGGGGCACATTCTTCAGTCCAGCAATTCACTTGTCACTGCAAGCAGGTTTGTGAGGGCTGTTTTCTTGGTTGCTTTGGCAATGAGTGAAGTGGATGTGATTTGTCTAGCACAGCAAGCCTCCTGCTGTAAGTTTCTCAAATTCTTTTCCAAATTCTTACTTGCATTCAGTGTTTCTCTATGCTGGGTAGTTCTGCAGCATGTACCTGCTTTTTGACTTGAAATTGTCAAATGTAGCAGAAGAAAACTACACAAAATGCATGAAATACCACATACTCCATTGTGACAATAAATTTGTATTTCCAACATTAGGTGACAGAGGTAGGGGCAAGGAGCCTGTTCATATTTTTTTGTGACATTAAAAAAAACCTTATCCTTTTAATAAGCTTATCCTTCTCTCAATTCTTAATTTACTAACATGCCCTAGTGCACAAAAGATGTTCACTCAGCACAGAAGACATCAGTAGCAGGTAGACAGCAAACACTTGACACAAACATCCCTCTTCCACCACCCTCACTTCCAGGCAGCAGCAGTCCTGACGAGTCAGGAGGTACTCACCCATAGAATAAAGGTTGTCAAAATTCTGGTGCATGCGAATGATTTCATAATAGAGCTCATCATAGCTGCTGGGAGTGGGCAGAAATGTGTCTCCATAAGTGATGAACATGTTGAACAGGTTCACAACCTATACAAGTGAAAAGAAGTTGCAAGAGGAACACTTACCCCAAATCTATTCTGCAACAGAAGCAATACACATTATGTCAAAACTTTCAAAGGAATAGCTTGCAGTAGCAGCAGATTTTCTTTACAGTACCAAAGAGACAGACAAGAAGCTTAAACACTGTTTTATCTAGGGCCAGAAAGGCATGTTTCTATTTTGAATACAAAAGACTACAGAACAAAAAAAAAAATTAACAAATGTGGAAAATTAAACTAGGCCTTTCCTCACACAGACTTCTTTATTTCACCCTATAGTGAGTCCAAGCAGTGCCCTTTCCAAACACCTAGTGAAACCAACCACAATATTCCTCTGCTTCATGGCCTTATTCTCATAATTCCTTAAGAGGCCAGAAATCCTTTCTGGAATCCTTTCAGCATTACAATTCCTTCCTAATATTAGTTCACAATTAAGTTGTTAAAATTAAGAGGATTTGTGCACGGGTGAAGATGCTTACCATAAGAGCAAGGGTGAAGATGTTGTGCTTGGCCAGCAACACAGTCTCATTAGACATGAGGAACTTCAACAAGTTGATCAAAGCTAGGAGAAAATAATAAGTATTTTTAAAATACTATAAAAAGCAAAGCCATTCTCAACAACTTATATACAGATGCGTTTACATTATCTAGTGTAAATTAAACTATTCACCTCAGAAATACATCAATTTATATGTAGGATTTGGCGGTGCTTTTTGTTGCTAAAATACCCTGCCAAACAGGTAAGTGACAGTTATTTTACCTTCCCACATTTATTCTCCTTCACTGACTTCACAATCAAATCTACTCAGGCTCAAGGTACATCCCTTGCTAACTCAGTTCAAGATTTTTCTATCAGCTAGATCCTGGAGCAAGCTTTGGGGTTGGAAAACCCAACTGTCTCGTTTCTGCTTCACATATCACCAACATGATGTATGCACAGGCAGCCCCAAACTGTCACTCTTGTTGATACCCGCAGTTATAAAAAATAAAAAAGGTAAGAAAACCCCCACAGCACAGCTTTTCTGTAGCTCTGTGTCAGTGCTGCTGTACTGGCAAAAAGGAGGATGTAGTACTTTATTGTGTCAGTTATCTGGGGCTGTGCCGTAAAGATTACAGATCTGGTTCACACTTGTCTTAAATAATAAAACAACAAAAGCTCCTGCTGTAACCACCCAGTATCAGTTAGTAACAGTGGCAATTAACAAAAAGGTTGGCTAAAAATGCTTTAATCAAACAGACTTTACAATAAACAACTGCATTCCATGCACTTGAATAAAATGTAAAGTTTCTTATCTTTTTTTTTCCTAGTTGTTGAAATTTTCAGAAAACTAGTTTCTTCTGCATTATAGCTGTTCAGGAGGGAAAGCTGATGCCTGACTAGAAGATAGTCTAGAAGAGGTTCTTAATGTACTCTCTTCTCTGAAGTCAACACATTTCAAGACTTAAAACATCTGAATTAAGATGTCCTGAAAAGTCAATGCTGGAACACTGTACACATCTTTTTTAAAAGGTTCCTAATTATCTACTAATTAGTAACTTCATCCAACAGAACAATACCAGGCATTACTCCTATTTCTTACAGGCACAAGTAGAGCCTGTTAATCCATTTTTCCCCACCATTACACAGGTGTCACACACCATCCAGTAACTGGTGAGAAAATAAACTGTGGTTTGGGGGAACTCCACAGTGAATGCAGAAAAGACCATTCAGCCCAAGGTACAGGCTATGAAAGAGGAAGAAATAAAGCACAAGGAACAGGAATGAGGTATGGGCAGAATTTCCATACTCATCCCCTTCAAGATTGCAAAGTATTCACAAAAGGGTAAAATCAAAAAACCTACAGCAAAACCAAGCAAGCACACCAGTCTGATCTTGAATTAAACAAAAATTCCAAATCAGATTTCTAATGCAGTCCTGCAAACTCTACTTTACAGTACTACAAGTTCATCATGAGTATCACAAGTTTTCACATGCACATTGAAAGGAAAGTCTGCAGCCCAAGGTGGGTATTTACTCATCACAGGCAGAAGCTACTTCCATCTAATCTTCCAGCAGGTGCCTGATGCTGAACTGAAAACCAGGAATGAACAAAATTCTCTGCAAACTCCAGACATGCAAGTGATGCATTTTTCAGAGCTATTCCAGGATTAACCATCAGCAATAGCATTTCTCCCTTCCATGTCAGCAGCTCACCTCATGAAGCAAATACATTAACACCTTTTCAATCCAGCCACATAACTCTCTGTACCATCATCACCCCATCATCACACAAACTCCTGGGACTAAAAGCAGAGCCTGGATGCCACAGTAACACAGCTCTGAAAATACCCCTGTCAGTTCTTTTCCTGCAAAACAAACGTTTCAAAACAAAGTAGCAGGTACAGATGGGCTCTCCACCGGAGCAAAGATCCAGCTAAAAACAGGTTGCCAAGGTAACCAAAACTCCACAGCAAAAAAGTCTCCTGCAGTCAGTCAGTGCCTTGGACTGCAGACAGCTGCCCTGCATCTCTGTCACAGCAGCTCATGGGCCATTTCTCCATCTCATGGTTACAAGCTTGGTTTTACCTCCTTCCCACCCACAAAGTCCACAGGGCCACAGCCCGTGACCAGGTGCTGCTGTTCAATTACCAACAGCTTGGCTTTGTGGAAGCAAAGTAGCAGAGCTCTGGATTTCCTATGACAAGTTGTGAGAAACCCCATGTTCATTTCTTTGCCTCTTACTCTCCCACAAGAGCCCTGCTGAATGGCCTTTGTCAGCAGGTCATGGCATAGTGTGACAAGGAGCCACCAACAACCATCCAAAACCAGTGAACATGAAAGCTGTCTGTGATGAGGAGAAAGTATTTTTAAAAGAACAAGTGTATTTGTCCAGAGCACAAGCACCACCAAACGACAAGGACAAGCACCCTACAACTGCCCACTGCAGTACTTCTCATAAACCACCCTGAAGCACTTGTTCTGCTCTATATTGGTGACAACACTTGAAGGAGAACTTTCTCTGTTCTATCTCTACATTTGTTTCAGCCATTGTGATGAATCTATGTTTAATTTTCCCGTTTCAGTTACAAAGAAGACAAGAGAGTAGCTCTGCTTGAAATCAGTATTTATACCTGAATTGCACTGAATCATAGCCCACTCAAAACTTTCTGTGCTGTTCCTTCCTTAAGAACTAGGAAGGAGAGGGACATGCTTCACATGAAGAAGAAACTGAGTGTGGGCTCAGAGCCCAGTCACAAGAACTACCCTATCAGAGGTTTACAGCCACTGTGTGCCCTGCACTGAAAAATTTAATCAACTGCTAGGAAACCACACATTCCTAAAAAAGTTGCAGTGTTCCTAACTGGGATATACACTACATCAACACTAAGAGAGCAGCCAGTCTTTTTCCACACCAAC
This sequence comes from Zonotrichia leucophrys gambelii, assembly GCF_028769735.1. Classification (NCBI taxonomy): domain Eukaryota; kingdom Metazoa; phylum Chordata; class Aves; order Passeriformes; family Passerellidae; genus Zonotrichia; species Zonotrichia leucophrys. The sequence continues at coordinate 13,607,676 of NC_088176.1, forward strand.
ACATTCTGCAGCAGCCTCTGCTCAAGTGTCTCTAAGGACCACAAACACTGTGGAACCTTTAAATCCCTTTGCCATGTCTCTGTAGTTTGTTTGTAAGGCAGACCCTGTGCTGAAAATTAGGACAGCTATGCCCTGAAGTTTTCAGAGCTAGCAACTTTTAGATCTGGCTTCACATGCCTAGTGCCCTTCAGCAACAATTACACACACAAAATAAACCTTTAGAGGAAAGTCCAACTGACTGAACACCCCTCTGCCCTTGAGCTCCAACAGAGCACTGATGCTACTATTCCTAAACAATCTGAAGCCAAACCAGATGTGTCACATTTTCCCTGCTGCAATCAACTGCTTGCCTCTCACACCCCACCTGCAGACTGCCCTTTCTAGCCAGGAAATTATCTTTCTTTTTTTTTTCCCCAGCAGAGGAGCAATTCAGTCTCCCAGCTGCACAGGCAGACACAAATGTGTTCCTTGCTTGGGCTCAGCCACCTTATCCCAAATTATGCTCCAGGGTTTAACAGCAATGGATGGTTTGGGTATGAGATCTATTTCAACATTAACTGGAAAACAATTTTTGCAGTACCCTCTAGAGCCCTTTTTTCCTCCCTAAAGATATCTGTTCTTGGCATTCATTAGCAGGACCTGAAACACCCACTGTGGTGAGTCTTGGAACATCCATAATTTCACAATACAACAGTGCCATTAAGATTTCTTTAGTAATAAAGGGAGAAGACTAACTAAACAAGCAGCCACCAGTATGTTCCTGTAAGTGACCTGAGCTGGGTACACTGGCTATGCTTCTTAACTCAACAAGAAGAGAACACAGCTTTGGACACCTGTGTTCAGAGCCTCAAACCCAAGTGGACAAGCATGCTGAGTGGACACAGAGCCATGTGACAGGCTGCATGTGAAAACGGGTATATAGCAGGTTGGCTCTTGGACAATTTTCTCTCCAAAGGATAATTATAGCCAAAGGATGAAAAGTGACATCATAGATATCCTCCCTACTTTTTAAACTGAAATGACTGCATTTCAGTGAAAGAACCTCTTAGCTCTTTTGCTGCACAGCTGCTTTTAAAGACACTTTCCCTTATCAGCTTCTGTAGCCACTCTGTCTGCTAAGGAGCAGCAGTACACGCCTGCTCAGTTATTTGCTGCCCTCCCTCACGCCAGTCCTCTGTGAGAAGACTGTGGGCAGCCACCATCTCTCATTTTCTTCTACCAGGAAGCAGGTAATTCCTGTTACAGTTGCCCTTCACGCCCTCCTTCCCCTATTCCTATTCACACAGCAGACTTACCTTCTCTCCCTGTAAGCCTCATTTCAAACAGAAGTATATTCAGCCCCAGGTGAATTTGGATTCACACAAAGTTGGGGGTTTATTTATTTACTGTCTCAGTGTTCTTTGTTTGGATCATGTGTAATGCAATGGGACCATGGAGGTAGGCCAAGAGAAAAGGGGGGAAAAAGAGTAGTATTATCCCCTGGGCAAGTCAGAATGTAGCACAGACTCTGCCAGGAGCATTAGAAGGCTGTGATGTGTTATTGCACAATGGAGCAGAAGAGAAAAGCCCTGAAACACTCATCAATGAGAGCTTGGATGGGTTGAGCACAGTACAGAGGCCTCTGTCACTGCATCTGCTGCACTTACAGGTCAAGAATCTTCTAATGGTGCATATAATGGCCCTCAAGAAAGGAGCAAGGCAGAGAGAGATGTGAGGGCTCCTCAGCTGCAGTACAACATCCATTAACAGGATCCAGTGCTCTACTAAAATTCTCCAGTTTTCTACCCTTCAACTTTCAGGGCACACAGGGAAGAACAGTGACTTTCCCATTCTCTCTAGAAGTTACCATTGAACCAACAGTGTATTCAGTGTCCTCCTTCCAGTGTCTCAAACCAGAACCCCCTTACAAGGATCCCCACCCATCTACCACTGGAAGGCAGCTGATTGTGGCATCCAGACAACACTTTCATGCTGCAGAGAAGTCATCTGCCCACAAGTGCTTCAGCAGCACAGTAACCACCCCGCACCTCCTACAGCCATCCTGCTCACATGCAGATACTGGCAAGGCAAGGTCCACACCACTCACTGTAGCCAGATCCGGTTAAGGCCAAGTGCAACTAAGAATAGAGTGGATTAGATTCTCCATGAAGCAGCACTGGTTGTTCTGTGCTTCAGTTCTTCCAATATACAAGAGAAAACAGAAGCATTCTGCCTGCAACAGCACTGGAAGTATAAACAGCAACACCACGAGCCCTGGCTGTACTTGGCCAGGTCAAAGACCCACCTAAGCTTAGTGTGCTGTCTCTACATGGTCAACATCAAACGCTTGTTGAAAAACAATAGGCCAAACAATGCTTTCTAAAATTCAGCATGATTCCCTTACACAAGGGAAATTACAGCACAGAATGTGAAAAAAGCAGATTCTCACAACATGCCAACACCATAACCACAGACCAGTCCACTCTCTTGTTACAGACTAGAAGTCACAAGTGCTAAGCTAGGATAACCATACAGTCCACTGTGCAGCTATGAGGAGAAGAGACCCCAGAACAGAGTAATCACTTCTAGAAAATGCTATACCTGAAACACAATTCGGATTTAGGGAAGCAAAAGGCTCAAAAATGATATTCTGAGATGACCTAAGTGTTAAGAGGGTGCAGATCTGGCCACATTCAGCTTTGGCAGGCACTCAGAAGAACAGTGATCAAAACAAACTCAGCAGGAGATAAGAATCTACAGACTGGGTTTGACAGGAAAGAACCTACAGAGGTATTTTCCAGATAGAGTTGTAGGAATAGGAATCCTGTCAGAGAAATAGTTACATTGCTATTACAAACTAACACACCAGAACTCCCTGAGGCACAAACTACCCCAGCACCCTTGGACAAGTGAAGCAATTACTCAGGGACAGCACTTGCAGCTTCCTGTCAATCACCCTCAGCATTAGAACACAAGACTCTTGCACCAACACTGCAGTCCCTTCTCAGGAGCAAGGGAAGCAATAAAAGCTCTGTCAACATCATGAGTCAACATGCTCCAGCTCCTTCCCTGTGCTCTGATCAGGAGGGAGCATCCTGCCTGGGCACTCCTCTACCCTGCCACAGGCACTGCCGAGTTGCTCCTCAGCCACCACAGCTCCAAAAGGCAAAAAGCAGCTGCCAACTGGCAGGCTCCCCATTACCAGCACTCCACAGCTGCCCTCTCTTTTCCCTATGACTGGCTCTCAAGGGCCCATCCATGAAAGCAGGCTGTTTCCTTAATGAGAATCAACAGCTTGCCAGAGGGCTGGAGCACACGCTGGCACGAGCCATCGCTCCCAGGATTAGTCGAGCAGCTCCTTCACTTGCAAGCCTTTACTCTCTTCATACAGCCCCCATCCCTGGTACTCACTGTTCCCACCTAAATGGAGCCAACAGTGTGAAATTGCAAGCTTAATGGAAATGCTGATTGCTGATGCCAGAGCAACGCTGCTAGATGGCAATCCAGCAAGCAATAAGAAATAACACAAATTTTCCAACTTCAGCTAAAGCTCAGATGAACAATATGCTTTTTTCTTACAAATAAATAATTAATTTGTTTAAAAAAAAAAAAAAACACACACCCATAACCTTCATCCCTCTTTAGAAGAAAGGGTAGTATTGAGCTCAGTTCTGTTTTGTCTGACAGTGTAGGTTCACACTGTTAAACAGTAGTCTTGGGAGTTAACATTGCACATTTTTGCCTCAGGTTTTAAAACAGAAAAGGTGGAGAATCTGGAGAAAGAGAAGAAATATTGTGTGAGAACATGGAAAGACTGCAAGGTAAGGAAGCCAGGAGTGATGCTGCTTGAACACAAAAAGGGGCATGGGATAAATTCTGAGTGCTGCATTCTGAGTGCTGCAATCCCTCCTTACAGATAAAGAAACAGCTTTGAGCAGCTGCCTGTAACACTTCTATCATCAATGGGACCATTTCCCAGGAGAAATTATCACACTATCTCCACTAGGTCACTATGATCTGCAAACTGTTAATGATGCACAATCAAGTTTTCCAGCATTTGCTAGCTTTATTAAAAACACAACAGAGCAACATATCTGGATGAGATCTGCCAAGCTGAGGCAGGATGACCAAAACGTTGCCAGACTTTTACCCATGCAAATGACTAAATTCCATTTGTGCTTATCTGAGCAAGATATGTTGCTCAGATAAGCAACATGTTATGTTGAGAAATTCCCACCCTCATCTCACCAGGTGATCAATAACAGGCCCAAATCTGATATTCTACTTTTTCTGTTCACTAGCTATCAGGGTCAAACCCTTTACTATCAATATTAAAATATGTCAACATAAAGTAAAAGCAAACTAGAATTAAGTAAAAGCAGATGCTTCCTTAAAATGATCCATGCAGGGAATTTAGATTATCCTCCTTTACAAGAAGCCACTGAGTTTCTGCATTTCTTACACTATCTTCTTTAAGAGTTTAACACCAGGGCATTTCACTAAATGGCTGGAGTGTTCCCATGAAAATATTCTAGCTTTGGTTGAGGAGGTAATGTGGAAAGGTGAGCAGGAGAGTCCCACCAGCTGAGAATGACAGCAGAATACTACAAGCAGACATTTGCAGTCCTCCTTCTGACCTTCCCATCTTGCTGCCTGTAAGTGAGCTGTGTAAGATGGGACTGGGGTTTTCTTTGGGGCAACGTGGAGTTCTGCCCGGAGTACAAATTAAATAAATCAATAACTATCAACTCACAACTCACCACAACTATAAACAAAAATTATTTTATAAAACCATCTTTCAATTTCAATCCTTTCCTGAATTCCTTCAGTATGACAGATATATCATACTGTGAAATAGATAACAGGATTAACAATTGCATTCCTGAACCCAGCTTGGGCCGACACAGTACCACATATCACAAACACCAACACTCCTATAATAAAGAAAATAGAACCCCCTAAGGGCTGCAAACTCCCAGAATGTATTCCATGGCACGCAAAGTTACAGCTTTTCGTTTGTGTGAGAAACTGAGCCATTTGCTAACTGGCCAAGCAGCTCTATGTTCTTTCCAAACTCTCATGGCATCCAGTGACCAGGAGCTTTGCCAGTGAACTCGACTGTGTGGTACACCAGTGTGTGAATCCTGCCTCCACAAGAGCTGCAAGATGATAAGCTTCCCTTGCCAGATAGCTGCTGCAGAAAATGACAGTGACAGCTGGATTAGAGATGAAGGGAAGACACAACATCACCTGACTTCCAGTCTGTTCAGCAACATAAATCAGAGGGTTGAAGCAGACCTGATCCACAGTTGTAGAACCAGAAATTACATAGCTAACACACTCTCAGTAATCAACATTTCAGTCACAAAAATATTAAAACAAAGTGATTACACAATACCATCTTAAATATGCACTGCATAAGGGCAGTATTATATACACTGAAATTCGGGGGGGGGGAACATTCTCCTCCACAAAAAATTGTTTCTTTAAAATCTTCCACACAGGAACCATTCATGTTTTTATTATACACCCAAGAATTTTTGAATGCAGTACTATTCTTGTTATAAATACAGAACCTGACAAAAAGATCTGAAGAGTGTACAAAAAGGAAAAAAAAATGTATTTTGTCTAGCAGCATTGTAGAAGTCTGCTTTGATAACCCTAAAATGAAAAGGAGAAAAATTAACTTCTTAATGGTGCTACATATTTGAAGTACCCTTATTTTAACAGTGCATTCTGCATCTACCAAATTAACTAAGCTACAAGATAAGGAACTACAGCCTTATGTTAAAACAATTTGAAAACTGATCTTCAACTGATCTTACTAATGGTAATACCCACTGTTAATCCTACTTTGCATTCAACTACCCCAATAAATAGCTATTTCATCATTATTATAATTCAGATTTTTTAGGCTCTACTCTTGCTATTAGAAGTCTTTATTAGTACTGCCTTTCTGTTTCTTTAAACATAGCTTTTGCTTAAAGCAAACCATAGCAACTGCAAAGAAGTTACCTGCACCCCCTAAGCTCAGCGTGAATTGCTCAAGCATTGCTAATTTTGAAGTGGGAGGAGTTGAAGAAATGAGTTCTTTTTATATAAAAAGCCTAAATGACTCATGAAAACTCTTCTGGCATAGCTCATACATGCTTGACAACAACAACAACACATATAGCACGGTCCATCACTCAAGTGCTGTACAAACCAGCCCAAGAACATTGGGCATAACAGGCTGTTTCTGGGACCAGTGAACTGGCTGTTCCCAAGTTTCCTATTGGCTCGAGGAAGTACCTTACACTTGACATTCAATTAATCAGTGTTTAAAAAGAATAAGGTACCTGGCATAACAGTCCAGGAGATTTCCAGTTGGCCAAAACGTCTGCAAGCAAACAGGTCAACAGAGTCATATCCACTTAGAGCTTCTGACCTTGGCCAAATTTCCAGGCTAGTACCAGCAATGGTATGTGGTCAGTGGTGAAAAACCTGAAAATTTTCTTTAGCACTCAAAGGGAAGAGCTGCACACTAATCAGTGGTGGAACAGAAGTGAACAGACTGCTGAAAAGGGCTACTAAAAAAGAACCAAGACCAACAGACATTTCTCAATCTGAATGTCTGGTGTACCTAGTAACTGCCTTTGCCAATCATTCATAGGTTAATCAGATCTCACTCTCCAGCTCTCTTTTTAAGATGTTCCAGAATTTAGCTCCACTAGTGATCTGATATTTATTTTCACACTGCTTTTAGCTAGAACAAGCTTCTACACACTACTCTTGCCACCCACAGAGTTTTCTTTCTGTCAATCCTGTTTCCAGCTCTCAAATCCCTGCATCTTTCTCTGTCACCTAAACATTCTTGGTCATCTGGTCAGCACAGCCAGAGATTTATACTGCTTTGAGTACCATTCCTCTGGTCCCTTAACTTAATGTGAAAAAATTATTCTAATAGAGAAGCTCAGGCTGGATCACATCCAAAGACTGTAACAATATTGTTCTTCTTTAAGCTCAGATGTTGCAGAAGAAAGTTCAACAGAAATAAGATCATATGGAAACAATGTGCCAAATAATGGCATATCCAAAAAAGCATAAAATATTACAGACTGCATAAACAGCATGATACGTGTCCTGAGAGATGCCAAAGCACCTGGCTCCACTGCTTTTCCCTGCCATCACTGCAAATTAAAATCAAACACTAAATGCAGCAACTCTCCAAGTGCTGCTGGCCTTCCATACTGAAGACAAAGCATCCACAAAGGAAGAGCATCAATCCATCAGATGACACCCAAGTGGCTTTCCTTAATTAGAGATTAGCTAACATTAGATTTGGCAAGTGAACAGAAGGCTCCATACACTGCTACTGCTTCCACCTCCAGCCTTTATCTCAGTTCCTCCGCACCCGATACCGACTCCCTGCCCCCAGTATTCTCTTTGTCTTCTTCTCCCACTCAATTTTCTGCCTGAAAAAACTCTCCTCCTTTTATGTGCCAGGTATAACTCTCTCCCTTTCTTCCAATACTTCCTTACACAAATTCCCTCCAGCTTCTTTGTTCCACTCAGCTCTGCTGGGGGGCCTCCACTGCTATTATCCACACTACACCACAGGGGCATTGCTAAAGTCATCACACACTTTGTCATTCCAGAAGACAAGTGTGGGCTTGAAGACCTTCTGTGAAGCACACCTGATGGGGCAACCAGGTATCTCAGACCTTACAGCGAATAGCTGCTCCCTTCTGGCTGTTCATCCAGCAGTGGTAACTAACTCCTCGAGCCAAAACAAAAGCCTGATGGTCATATGAAGGACAGAAATTATTTCAGAAGTCTTGTGCTCTGGTTTGGAATTGTCTGTCACACAGATCAACACCACAGAAAGAGATATTCTTTCACATCAAAGGCAGCAGCATTCTGGGTAATCAAAGAGCAACCTTGACAGGGTCAGAGTTAAGTATGAAACAGATCTCAAGACAGGGCTGGCAATTAGCATTTATTCTGCAACTTATGTAGCATTCTAGAAGCACACCTGGAACAGCCCTGCCCTTTTACAGGTGTATGCACCATTTCACCCAGGGTCTTCCAGCCTGTATAAACCACTTATGCAGCTACAGAAGAATCTCTCTCTGTTCACCTCAACATCCTATTAAAAAAATAATAATTTTGAAACATTCTACAGTAGTTTACACTCAGAAGAGGATCACCCAAAATACACAAAAATCTATCATAAGCATAGAGCTCTTCAGCTACATCGGGTGTGCCAATGTTTCAGCTCCTTCACAGAAACCTGACCAACCCAAGTGTTTTTAGATTACTGCTTTGCTTTCAAAGCATGTGCAGTACTTAATACTTCTGAGGCACTTTATGTTTCCAAAGGTCTATATAAACACCAGCTAATTAGAGACAGCTAACAAGAATATCCCAAGATGCTGAATCTCAATGCATAGTGAGTATGTTAATTTTTTCTCCTTCCCTAAAATAGGGAAAGTTAAGGATTTAAAGATGCCAACGAGTGCTCCCTGAACTGTGGAAGAATACTTTCAAGCTAAAGGTGCTATATTTCAAACTTCCACTCTGCCAGTATGTAGAAAAGCAAAAAATTCCATCCTGGCCAAATGGAAATGGCTCTGGTTCACTGTAACTGCTGAGAAGATATCACACACATTGCCAGATGCAATTTCCATTCACAACAGACATCCACATTCTACACACTCATCTCCTGAACTGGCACTACACTACAGCCATGCCTCTAGGGGCTCTGTTCTGAGGAAAACAACTGAAAAGGAACTGCTAATCCCTTAATTAGTGGCACCCACTTCACCTTCTGCAGGAATAATTTAGAAAGTCTGAATGGGCCACATGTCACATAAGGTGAAAATTCAGTAACTGAAAATGACTCAGGTTGTTGGTTCATTTCTCAGTACCTACATCTCAGCTGGGCAAAGCTACTGAAGGGAAGTACTCAGTGTCAATTGAGAAGAGCCTCACAAACCACTGATCACTGCCTCTTTCAAAACCCATCCTCTCAAATTTCCGATGAGAGTTGCATTACACCAGGCAAGTCGCTGATCCTAGGTCTCAAGCACAGCTCCAGGAATACACAATTAGGGCCATGTTCCCTTGAATTTTCATAAAGCTCTTGTTTAAGCCACAACAGCAAGGGGATTAACTGTACTTTCCTGGCTGAGCTACTTCACTGGCTACATAAGAACTGAAGCACAAACCATATCCACCAAAGATGCCTGTTAGGTCTCATCACCCATTCTGCTACTCCCCTCCCCAGACCTCCCACACAATGACTGCTTCACATAAGAGTCCTACAAAGCTGTCCACTAGATTATCTCAGACTCCACAATACTTATTTATCCATCTTGGGATGCAAGTGGCACGAACCAGACTATCTACCATCAACTCAAAGGTCAGAGTTAAAAGCCTCTCTTCCCTCACATTGACATTTCAAGGCTGCTCTCTTTAGGAGCTGCATACACTATACTATGCGTGAGCATCTCTTGCAGTAAAAGGAAAAGCAAGGTCCATCTCCCTTTACCCAAGAGCCTACCTCCTTTCTACTCACAAATATCTGAGAGAGAAATACTACTCCATAAAACATTACTCCATTTTCTCCAATCAGGTAAAGAGAGACTCAGGTAATGGAACAGAAAAACAAAGACATTTGGATACCGTAGTGAGCATGGAAGACAAGGAAGTAAATTAGCTACCATTATGATAATGAACTAGCTTTCCAAAGGAGGCAATTTGCATGCAGCAACTAAGAAGCAACATAAAGATGCTTTAACAGAACTGCTGCTTGCTTTTCAACCCAGCAGCAAGGGAACAAGCAGTTATGGCCACAGAACAACCATCACTGTGGGTTTTTTCCTATTTGACTGTCTCTGCAGAGGCCAAGTACCTGACCAGAGCTCCCTCCAAGTGTAATGAAGCCTCACTCTGCATTTCTTCTGGTAGCACAGCAGCTTGTGCACAATCTGAATGCACCGTCTGGAAAAGAGAGGGCAAAGGATTAATGACATTGTATCTCCCCACAACTCTACAGCAAGCCTGGAAATACCACTGAAATCAGCAGCAGGAAAATAGACAAATTCAAAGACTACCAGAGGAGGATGGGAGTTGTGACTTTTGCCTCCTAAGGGGAATCAACACTCACAAAAGAAAGAATCTGACCAAATGAAAAAAGGGGCCTGTACGCCAGTTTACACTCAACAGAATAGGACTGACCACAAATGCATGTTCGTTGTTCAATAAATACTTTTCACTCCTTGCTACCCTAACCTAGGGGCCTCATAAACTACAGAACAAGTTACTTAACTTGCAGTGAGATACTGCAAGCTGCTGTAAAATTTGGACACAATGAAGCTTCTGTGTTTCTCTGGCCCCAGTGATGAGGCTAAAGGAAATGAGGGTGTCAGAAAAACTACAGAACTTTTAGTTTGACTGAGGTATATGGTTTAATTACATTAAAAAACAAAAGAAATATATTTCTATCAAATTTTCCAGTCTCCTTAATTTAAGTATGAGCTTTGGAATGTTCATGCAATACACATGCAAACTCTGGAATCCCCCAACATACAAGAAGTGCACTTATCAAGTCTCCAAATGCTGTAGGTCTCTATAGCATCTAATGTTCATACAGATTCCTAAGTGCACAAACATTCTTCACAAATAACATCCAAACTAAAAATACAGTACAGTGAGTAAATTCTCTAACACTATCATTATGGGCAAGACAAAAATATATACATATTTGAATTGGTCAGGCCAAGCTATTTTTAGCTATTGACATGGAGAAAAAATAGAAGGAAGACTACAAAACAGAAAGAAACATCTCTTTCCCCCAAATCCCTACTTCTCAAAAACACATTATCTCATTATTATCCCACATCTTTCTGAAAAGACACTGATGAAAGACACTGCACATCAGATAAACATGGAGAAATTAAATTCTAAAAATCTGCATGGAATTTATTCAAAATGAGGTGAAAAGTTCAAGACAAGGCTTTAAAACAAGGTTGCAGCAAAAAAATATGATGCAGAAGGTATGCATTATTCTTTTCAGACCCATAGATAATCCCAAAAATACAATAAAGCAAGAACTGAAACTAACTTTGAATAAAGGTAAAACTATTTATAATCACTGAGCATGACATTAAGTGCTGCATTTCAAATTGGATTCTCATGAATTCAGCCAAGAAAAGAAAGCAAACCAGCTAGGATAGACAGCTGTCTTCAGATCAGGAACAGCAACCCCTATGGGAGAAATCTCCTGTTTCTGATGTTACTGGTACCGGACAATGCCCAGCACATTTTCACCTCTGTATCTGCTTGGCTGTAAGTCAAGTTATGAAGTTATCTGTCTTGGTGGGATGTCTCTGGGTTTTAAAAGTTTCGTGCTGAGGATTCATAATACAAATAATGGACAAAAAGTACTCTTAGTCTAAGGAACCTGGATTTCTCTTTTAAATATTAATATGCCCAGCCTTGTGCAGCTTCATATCGTCACCTCTTAAATGCACTGCAGAGAAGTATGACACTACTTGTGCATTCAGAACACCTGCTTTGTCTGCAATAACTGTGTCTGCTATGGGATGGTTTCAGACAGGAGCAGAGTGAAAGGACTGCACAAACATGCCAAAACAAATGGATACAAATGTCCACTGATGGTCGCTACTGCTCATTATTTCTAATGCTATGGGGTTTCTAGATGTGATGCTGCTTTTGAGTCCAAGCATTTCACACCTTTCTTGTGAAACTTCAAAGCATTACATTCATCTACAATTAGTTCTGCAATTGTCATTAAAAAAAAGAAATTCTCACAAGCTCAGTTGAACTGCACAACCCTTGAAAAGGCACTGTAATTGCAAGGTTATTTGGGCAAAACCAGAATATGCTGAAAAGTTACCTTAAGGGAAAACATCCTATCTTTATCTTCGTTCCAGAATATAGTGCTGTTCACATCTTGGGGAAATTCAGCACTGTACAAACAGTCAGAGCAAAGCCAACAAACTGTCTAAATCCTACTTCTGCCCTCCAGGCTAAAGCAGTGCAAAGCATTGGAGAGGCCCCTGTGGGACACAGGGAGTGCTCAGGAGCAGCTCTGTCCTCTGGTCTCCTTTTGTCCATTGCTGAGTTTTACCCCTTGCTGCCTAGCAGGCCATCTCAGGCTTAAACCTCCCTCCCTCCCTCTCCACACTGCCTTCCAGGCCTCGTGCCAGTCATCCTTGCTTTTTCAAAACTGTCTTTTCTGTTTCTAGACCAAGATTCATCTTCTGGGAAGTGGGGATTGCTGCAATGACTCCGTGTTACGAAACTTCTTTTAGACTGAAAAGCTCTTTGTGTTAGATCAAGTAGATTAGGGAAACAGTCTGAAATTGAATTGCTTTCAATTTTCTGGCACACAGAGGATTTTTGAAGTAGAAAAAGTTACTGGAAGAGTTCATGAAAAGCCATCCCACTCCCCACCAGCCACAAAGTGTTATTTCAGCCAGAAGATTGCTCTATGGGCAGGATTCTACCTAAATTCAAACTTCAAATGAAATCACAGTGAGTTACCCCACAGACACTTACACATAGAGATCCATAGGAAATTCTTTCATCATGTGTGTTACAATGAATTCCACCATCAAATCTGACAGAAAAGAAAATTATACAGTAAGTATTGAGCTGGCTACTGTTAGCTTTTAGTAGACTACAAGGAAGTCAAACTGCCCCACCTACCTATCTCTACCAGACAATAGTCCTTCTTAGATGAAAGGGATTTCACTTTTTTGTTTGTTTGTTCTAAAGAACAGTAGACATTTGCTAGAACTAGAAAAGAACCTACTGGAAACTGAGGGTACATACTGTAATTTGCTTTGAGGCACTGCTTCCCCATATGGTTTCCCCCACTATTAGTCAAATAAAGACTATACCATGACTTCTGATGTTTAGAATTGCTCTCATATTTCAAGCCCTGTCACTAATGGAAAATTCCATTAAGAAGCACATTTTAGAAATTTATTCAGAAACAATGCACAACCTAGATGCTACTTAAAGACACATTGTAAATAACACCTATTTTTCCTAAAATAAATTCTGAAGCAAGTAAAGCTAGTTTGACCTCAACACAGGCTAAGCTTGTGCTTAAGACTAATTCAGGGAAAGAAGAAAAAAGCAGAATGTGTCTAACATTTAAGGGCCTCCAGTATGAAGATAAGAGGCAAAGAGTATAGAAATACAATTGAGAGAAGCTAATCAATGACAACTGAATATGTGTGGGGGTGTGTTCAACCCAACTTCAGCACAAAATATTCATACCAAGCCACAATCGTGAGCTGTAACCTCCTAGGGCAGTAAGAGCCCAGCAGCATGACTCAAAAGTGACTAGGAACAGTGCAGGTGAGGAGTCTGTGGGATCTGAGAGCTCTAGAAAGATTCTTCATTCAGCTGTTGTGTCTTGGCTTCAACAATCACGTTTCAAAATGCTGAAGTCTAAGACTGCTCCTGTACCATGAGGCTGAACAGCCTTTCAGGGATGCAGGCTCCATCCATTTCTGAACTCACATGTGCTTTTGGCCTCCACAGTAACGAGAGTCACAACTTAATCATGTGCTGCATGAAAAGCTTTCAACTACGCCTCCATATCCACAGGCAAAACCAATCCTAGCTACTAACATTCCTGTTGTTTTTTGGCTCAGAAAAGGCTCAATGCCCAGCAAACACGTTCACAAATATGTTTTTGTGAACCACAGGTCTGCCATTACCATATCATCTATAAAGTACTTGTCGTTGCTACCACACTCACCTAAACACTGAACTTATTAATCAACTGCCCTCCCTCTTACTAAAAACTCAGCTCAAATGGACCAAGCAGTGTCTGTAAAATTTTCTGTAAATGTATGGTAGGATTTATTGCTACAGAGCTGCAATCTTGGATTTGTCTGCAAGGTAGCCATGTACAAAGATGGGCATGGATTGCTGAAAACATCTTTAGTATGTAACTGTCCTTCTTTTAAGTCCATCCACTGCTCCATTTAATCCTCAAATCTCATATTTCTGTTGCCCAACAAGAGATGCTTCAGGAGGCACGAGCACCCAGGAGCTCTGCCAACACTCACCGAGCACCGCACACACCAGCGGGCGGCACGGCAGGTTCTTGTCTGCTGCTTTCTTCCGATGCCTCATCGGCTGCAAACACACCAAGGTCAAAAGAAGTCAGCACAAGCTTCAAGTGACAGTCTGTGTATTACTGTATTTTCCAAGCAAATAGTACAATCAGCACAGGCTTCCTTTTGTCTTTTTATCCAACTACCATCTTATACATACTAATCCTGAAGACCATGGCTGGAACAAAATTGTGCCTGCTTTCCAGCATGCTGATAACTGGGGATTTCTTTCTCTAGCAGTGTATCTGGGAGGCACTGTTCTACTGAGGAGAGGGACCTCAAGACAAAAACAAATCACACAGAAATTCCTCCCCCTTGGTTAACATACTGATTTGTTTCTGACCCAGAAGTGTGATTGGCATTCTTAACAGTGTGTACAGTAGTCAATGGCTTTGGTGTTTACTGAAACAGACCAGAAAGGCAAACTGGATAGCAAATCTGTTGCTAAGGGCTAATGACTAGCAATTCTTGCAGTACGGTCTCCATAAAGTAAAATGTTTGTTTCTTTCTTGAACAGTGAGTGACTTTCAGTTGCTGCTTCACTGTCAGATGAGGTGGAACTTTGTGCCAGTACCACAAAGACAGAATGGATCAAGTTAGGATAACTATTCAAGTTACTTGTAAGTGCAGAGCTTCATGAGCCAGGTAAGGACATTTCCATCACAGGAAAAAGCTCTGGAAAAAACACTTTCCTCCCTGAAGGTGAATTACTCCGCCCAGAATAAGCCAAATAAGAGCACTCAGTGTAACTCCAGCTGGCTATTATGTATCACATGAGGGCTAATGCTTGCTGGAGATTAAGGCAGAACGTTCTCTCTAGCACTGATTTCCTCAGAGACCTCGTAATACAAAGCTCCTCGCCAGCTAGACAGGCCTCTGAATTCACTGACAGGGCAAAGAGCTCTTTGTTCTTTGAAGAATGGAGACATTCTGAGAGCAACTTTCAAATCATTCTGCAGCTACTGCATTTCTGACAGTATTTCCACATGCCTTAGCAATGTAGGTTAGATGACTGTGACACAATTCTCAACATATATTTTTCATACATACTCAAATCCTCTGTGTTTGCATTCTAAAGAGAAAACAATCTGGAGGAAGAGACTCACCATTCTGTGTAGGTTTACACGAAAATTCATGTTGTCATCATGAAGAAAAGCATTAGCATATTGATCCTATTGAGAAGGGCGAAAAACGGGAGGAGATATGAAAAGCCCAACACCCTACAGCTGGCTTTCAAATCACATGTGTTTCAGTGTCAAACTCGCAAGATACAACCAACCACCAAGCTATAAAGCTATCTGTCCATTTCTTCTTGTCCCACCCATGTTTCCAGTCACACAAAAGTAAACCCCTCCTGATCCCAATTCCACATTAGAAAAATAAATTGCTAACAAAACAAGCAGTAGTTCAGTCTAACTTTCTCCCCCTTTGCTCATTTAAACTCTGGACTGTACACACCATGGTGTGACAAGTTTAACAAGTGCTCCAGGTATATAATATAAGAGGTGGGTCTCCAGCACCAGTTCTGTGCCTGTGTGGATAAAGGTTTCTTCTGGCATTTTGATTCCAGATGCTACTACAGTACTAGCAGATAGGTTTATGAGCTGGTCCATCCCTCAAGCAAATTTCATTCCAAGACCACCTCCAAATTAAAGAGTCTTCTCCAGATAATGCACAGCCAGAATAGCTAATAAATATACCCTCTCTTTAATATCAGAACCAAAGAATGCCCTTGTTATGCAGGAACAGAATTTCTTATCTTACATTATCTATGCAGCCACCTGAAGAACAAGTGCCAAAACCATTTTTTTAGAAAAATTTTAAATGTAGATGATTTGTTTTCAGGCTGCACCCTGAAGAAACATTATTACAGAATCCTTACAAGGGCTATCAACCTCACTGCTTTTTATTCTTTAAGGATGAAAGGTCTTCACTTGCAAGCAAGCAAAATGTAAATGCCACACAAACACAACCACCATTCAGGACATCAGTCAGCCATTAGAACATGGTCCCCATGAGACAGTGCCACATTCAGCCAGGACTGCTGACAGAACTCTGTGATGCTGCTTTCTCACCCTACTACCACATTTGCTACTTGTCTTGCTTGTAGGGACCTACAAACACGCGACTTACTTTCAGCTTGTATCCTTCTTTGGCAGAAGGGACATGGCACAGCCTGTGTTTACCATGAACAGCTCTCAGCTGAAAGCCATTAGCACATTACTCATCTAAAAGCCACACCACAGGGTCACTCAAAAGCTAAGAGAGAAAAGGCTTTGGGTTCGCTCTTTTCTCTACTCATCCCCAGAATTTGGTCAACTCCAATAAGATAATCCCATTTTCAAATCTCAAGTCAACTTTAACAGTCCTGCATCAAGTAAGTGTCTGAGGACCTCACCACTCAGTACCACTGTGGATATTCAGCTCCTGCCCCCCAGGAGGCAGGGGCATAGAGCCCTGTAACACACCATCAGCTGAGCAGCTTCACGGGAGCAACCTACCTCTGCTATGCACGTGAGGATGATGAGGCACAGCTTGCCACTGTGCAGCCGGTGCTCATCTGCAAAGGAGAGAAAACAAATCCTCCATGAGCCACACAAGCTTAGCAAGGCTGAAGAGCAAGACAGCTGTTGCAGCAAAAGAAAAGCCCAGCTTGGAGATTCTTCATAGTCCTACTTCCTCCATAACAGCTGATAGTACTCACCCTCCAGTCTGGCCACTAAATCCCACCCACTTGTCACCAGCCAGCACCAACAGCAAAGATTCAGATTTGAACTTCCAACAGCATTGTAACAGTCCACAATTCTGTCACATTCAGTTTTACTTCCACAGATATTCTAAATACTGTCCTCCTGTCACAGCAGAGACACACTGTTCCCTCTCTTAGACAAGGTGGAAAGCAGAACATCACCTTTGCTGTAGGTTATGAAACAAGCAGCAGAGCTTTCACAGAGGCACAGCACTGTGTAGCAAAACAACTGCTGACATTATGCTCTAAGTTCCAAGCTTTAACCCCAACATTGAGACACACGACCTACTTTGCTCTTTGCAAAACCATGAAAGAAGGGACTCTGCAAAGACTTAGCATTTTAAGGCAAGAGTTTCACCCTGACCATGTTCCACAACTTCTTATTCATCTCACAACTTCAAACAGCTTTTGCCTTGAATGACAGCTGGAGCAAAACAGAGGGACTAAGGCAGAAGAATGCAATTTTTATTTGGATGATCTAAAACCCCTCTCAACTTTAACCCTGAATATAAGAAAACCCAAGATACATATAGTCATGGAGTAACACAGGATAGAAGAAATCTCTGGTTCAATCCTTGCTCAAAGCAGGGTCAGGTAAGATCATGTTGAAGAAAGTACTGTCCAATCAAGCACATTTAAAAATCTTCATTCTAAATAATAATGTGCTTGGACCACACACCCCAAAACCCACAAAAATAAACCAACCATAAACAACACACTCATAACTAAATTCTGAGAAGGCTTCACATTGTACATTCCCAAAATTTCCAAAAGCTGCTCTAAAGCACAGGAGTACTAAACATGCCATCCCAGACTTCTGCCTTAGAGTCAAACTCAAAGGAGAGGGATATCTGAAAGAGTCAGACACACTTTCATGTAAAGCACAAGACAGCATCAGTCAAATTCCTTCTTTGCAGGTGACTTTGACAAACACTTTGCTAGCTGGTGTGTATCTGGTAATTATAAAAACAGATAGAATGGGCTTAGCTAGCTGTTCTGTCTAGTTTGACACCTGTTTTGTTTTCTATGCAGCTCAGGGACAGATATTTACTAACAAGATGTGCCCTGAAGTGTGCTGATTTCATCTTGCAGCACTAAGTAAGATGAAGAGGAATTTTGGAATGGAAGAGTTAAAAGCCTCTCCCATCTCCTTACCTCAGCTAAAACGTTTAAGTGTGAAGTTTTGTACTTCAGCAAGAAGGAGAAATGACCTAGAATAAAACTGATACACAGGAGTCTTGTTATTTTTATATTGTAAGGCCTCCCTGTATATTTCTGTAGGTGCTGCCACCACTTCTCTCTCTGGGGATGATGCTGTAAAGGCTCCTGTTCCACACCATGGACTCTGCCCTCTGCCAGTGTATTGTGAACATCAGACCATTTTCAGCAGCTGTGGGGCAGCTATGCAAGCAGTTACTTGCACACACTTTACACTTTTACAGAACCCTTCATTAAAGCAACAAAGCAAACCACTTTCTACAGGGAGGCATAGCAGCACAAAACCTGTTTTGCAGATGGGAGAAAATGACACAGAGGGTTTGTTTCTCCCAAGGCAGCTGCCTCTGACTGACACAAGGGAGGATAACAAGAGAAGGCTCTAGCAAACACCATCTATTAAATTATGCTCTCTGGGATAGCACCAAAACAACTGCCTAGTCCTGGATGTGGAACAAACCAGTTTCCCCTCTAAGTGTTCCCACCTGTCTCAAGACACAAGGAGCGAATGAGAATTATTCATTCTGCTTGCTACACTGGTGTCACATAGAAGCACAGAATCGTTTAGGTTAGAACAGACCTTGAAGATCATGGAGTCCAAACGTTAATCCAGCACTGCCAATCTCCCAGTAAACCATGTCCCTGACTGCCACATCTACATGTCTCTTAAATACCTTCAGGGATTGTGACTTGAGTACTTCCCTGGGCAGTCTGCTCCATGCTTGATCTTATACAAGAAAAAAAATAAGGCAGTGCTGCATCTATAATCAAAATAGAAGGACAGGAACATATCCACTAGAATTAATAAGTATGGGTTTGGAAAGCACACTTTTTAAATGATCAATCAGTGGAGTTCACTGCCATGAATTACTGGTGGGAAGGAGGTCTATCAGCTACACAAATTTCAGACCTTAAACAAGCTAGAACCAAAGTAAAGAAAGAAACATCAACTCCTGTCTCATAACACAATAAACTCATCTCTCACTGGCTTGTTTAGTAAGGAATCCCTTCTATCAGATTTTATTCTATCTGAAACTAATCCTGTGTAGCAGCTTCCAAGGCCCTGTACAGACTTTCCATATTACAGTGACTAATAAGGGCAGAAGTTAAATTGAAAAATATAAAATTCTTCCATCAGAGTCTTGGATCAGCAAGACAGACCCTGAGAAAAGCAAATGAGAATGAGCAAATTAGAGAGCTGCTAAGTCCTTCTCACGTGTGTAATCTATTAAAATGACTGAGCCAAGACTGATGGGGTTTAGTTCAAAAGACAAAAGCAAGAGGAAACATGAAAGCAGACTTCAAATACGCACGGGATGACACATAGAAAAAATAAATAATCCATTCTCAATATCTATCTTGGAGAAGATAACTAGTAATTAATTTAAATCACAGCAAAGAATTTAGGAAGCACACAAGGCTTTCTCACAGCAAGGACAGTTACACACTGGAATGGATAGGCTGAAAGTGGTGCTCCATTATCACAGTATCTTAACCCAACCTGTCAGCAAAACCTCTGAGAAAAGATACAGGTAAACCTGATTCTGCCTGGGTTCCAAGGAGTTATGGTTTAACCCCAGACAGCAACTAAGTACCAGGCAGCTGCTCAATCACTCACAATGCTTCTCCTCTTCCCACAGTGGGGAGAAGGATTGGAAATAAAAAGTAAATCATGTGGGTTGAGATAAGAACAATTTAATAACTGAAACCTCATCATCATAATCGTGATAATCATAATAATCATCAGCAGAGCGAGAGAGGGTAACAGAACCAAAGACAAACAAGTGCTGCACAATACAGTTCATTATACAATTGCTCATTGCCTGCTGCCCATCCCCAAACAACAATCATCTCTTTCTGGGTAACTCCTGCAGTTTACATACTGGGCATGACATTCTGTGGTGTGGAATATCCCTCTGGCCAGTTCAGGTCACCTACCCTGGCCCTGCTCCCTCCCTGCTTTTTGTGCACCTCCCCACTGACAGAGCATTGTGAAGTCCTTGACATGGGGTTAGCACTACTTAGCCAGAGCCAACATATCAGTGTGTTATCAATATCATTCTCATCCTGAATCCAAAACCACAGCACTGTACCAGATACTAAGAAGAAAATTAACTCTGTCCCAGCCAAAACCAGATAGGGGTGCATGAAGTTCCTTCTGGTCCTAATTTCAATTATTACTTTTTCTTCAACTAGCTTGCTTACTGAACAAGTGCCAGACAGCGAAATACAACTTCACTGCAAGCTAGTAGATAAAAGGAAACTGCCTGCTCTCTTATTCAATGCTATGCATTCATGAAACTCAGTAATTGATATATCATAGCTCTGCAGATATCTTCATATTTCTATTGTTATATCTAACTTAACAGCAAAAGCCAGTAACAGCCTGAAATACGGTGCAAAGATCACTTGTTATGTTCACACTGTGGTCCTGCCCTTATAACCACTGGGCAAAACAGCACCCTTGGGTACCCTGAGCAGGAGATTAAGCAATACTTCAGCTCCAGCAAGCTGAAATTAACCCCCACAGAACAAAAAGCACAACACAGATACTTTCTCAAGCAAATTACTGCCAGCGCAGTCTAAGCTGCTGCCGCCCTATTTATAATAACAGAGCTACTTGTTTAACCAAAGGACAAAGGAAGTATTTCCTTCTAATGCTGAGCTTTGCCCTCTGTGTCAGTTTTTAAGTGTTCTTAAAAATACAGCTCTGGTGTCAGACTTGCCCTCTCTGACAGATAGTTGTGAATCAGATATACTCACACTTTTGGCACATACACAGGCTTGGTTATTAGGTATTATCTTTTATTATTAAATTCTTTCCATACCTGACATCTCTCCTACTTTCATAAGTCTTATCTCACAATAAGAAATCACTTAATTTTTTTCAAAAGGTGAAATCGTCAATTTTTTAATAAAGAGACTGCACTTCTATTTCTGGAGTCACTAGGCATGTTCTCGTGCCCTCCTGACTTCAGAAGCACTGTTGGCTGCAAGCACAGACTTCACTTACCTTTTGTGTCCTGCATCACAATCGAGCTGTACTTCAAGAAGGTTATCAGCAGGTTGCTCGTTTGCACATCAGCATCCAAAGGCAGCTCTGCTGAGCTTATAACTGGAACAAAGCAGATAAGACACATTTATCCTATACAAATACAAGAAATAACTATACAGAGAACTAAGACACAGACTCACAGGTCTGGGGTAGGTTCAGCCTACCTGCAGGGCCACCTGACCTCCTCCTCCATGACCACCCAGGAAAGATTTTGCTATGCAGACTGGTACCACTCCCTCAGAGAACATTTCTCCTGCTCTAAGCACAGACTGTGGTACTCTGCAGAGTGATATCCTTCCCTATCCTGCCCCTGCTCCTCCTCCCAGGGAGATGAGCCCATGGTTGTAGCACTCATCAACATCCCCAGGCTGGGGAAATCGGGATATTTGCACTGATATCCAATTAATTCTTACAAGCAACACAGATAACAGTCACACAATTCTCATTTTGTAAAAAGACATGCCCAGGAAAGGCCCTTTCCTGTTTCAGCAATTTTGAAATGTTAGTTCCAAAAGGTCTGTGTCAATTCCATTCTTCCCTCTCAACAACAGTTTCTCTTGCAGAAGCAACACACAAGACATAATGTAACAATTATTGCAGTACCAAAGAGAGAGAAAAGGAAGGCAGAAACATAAGATCTATAAAAACCAAGAAGCAAAAGCAGTCACAGCTTGTGCTAGGTACATCCCAACCCAGCAGGAAGCAGAACTGTACCTTCCATACCCTCAGCAGCTCACTGGCATTTCTCTAGCACACCAGCTGTACTTCTGACACCCTAACCGTGGACATCATCAGCCTTAGACTTTACAAGAAGCTATTTCATCTCCTCAGCTAATTGCACCATGTGCCTCCCCACTCATTCCCCCATTCCCCATGCACCATCTGAAGCACTGAGTTTATGAGCTGTCAAGCCTCTACCATGTGACTGAGCCACATTTTTACTGATGACTGAGCCTGAGCTGTCCTAAAGGGCCATTCTCTGCCTTTCCATTCGGAAAGCTTTACAAGAAATATTGAAAGGGAGGAGAAAGATCAGTGGGAAACATGCATCATGCATTTACCTGCAGATCCTGCCAGATAAGCCTGATGCCATTTAAGATAAAGTAGCTCAGACAAAAAGATCCCCAAGCTGATGGAGCTAGCTTAGGAACATTTCAGTAGAGTACTTAATACAGCTTTGTATAAAAAAATTAAAAGTGAAGGAAATAGGTGGGAACCCATAAAGAAAATTAAATTAAATTTCTATTTCATATCAAAGATCTGGCAAACAAGATACAATTGGAGAAATTACTGGTCTGAGAAAAAATTACTGCTTGAATTCTGTAGACATCAGTTTAGAGAATAATTCTTTGTTTTTCTGTGTGACCTGGACATAAGAAGCAAACCTGGATATAATTGCTTGATAATGAACCTGCTAATGGCAGAAAGTTGGGATGTGTAAGCACAGAGGAGTATCAGACTGCACACAAAGAATGGGATAAAAACAAGAACAGATAACAAACACAAGATGAAATTAAACAATGCAAGCCATAGGGTCAGGAATTTGGGGATTTATTTCCATGGCAAGCTGAGAGCTCATCAGCTGCAAACCAAATACCATGAGCAGATCACAAGGTGACAAGCTACCAACATGAAGGGTTGAGGAGTGCAGTTCTACAAATATCCAGAAATGCACTTCCAACAGAGACACAAACACTGTAGTGCCCTGCACAAGGTGCTGGTGAGGCCTTGTCTCAAACACTGGGCATAATTATGCACAAGCTGTGTTCAAGGAGGATAAACTTAAACCTGAACAAGTTTAAAGACAGGCTAGTGTGTTGGCCAGAAGAAGAGAGTACCTTTCTTGAGAGACAGCAAAACACACAGGTGAGTAAACCAACACGTGAAGAAGAGCAACCTTTGTTTCAGGGGAGGCTTAACACCATGACAAATGGGTAGCAATTGACAAGAAATCCAGGTTGCAAAGTTGAATATTTCTAACCAAGGAATATTCAAAACTTCCCCCAACAGAAATTATTGGGAAACAAATTTAACAGATTCAGTCAGAGCTTGATAAATTCAAGGGATTGTATGCTGATATGCCTGCAAGCACAGGGCACTGGGCTCAAGAGCTAAGGAGACCTTTTCCAGCTCTATGCAACTGTCCTGACATGACAATAACATGACTGTTCTGGCTGCCTAGAGGGTGAAACTCACAGGTTCTCACATTCAGAAGGTCATAGATGGCTTGAATTACAATTTACCAAAGACTCTCTCTTCTCATGCTACAAAAGCAGCCTAAGACAAGACACTCTTTGCACTGGAAACAGATTTACAGACCACGAGTACACACATCTTAAGTATTATATCATCTCTTTTCTGCCCATCCTCAGGAATGCTCAAGGCTTTTCTCACCTTTTAGGAAAGAAAAAGGTATTTATCATGAGATTGGACCTTGTAAGAAGTGAGGAATCTGATTGTTAGATGACTAGGTTGGGGGCTCTGAGGGGAATTTCATCCTGTACACAGCTGTATTTTGGTTCAGAGAAAAGTCTGCTTTAATATAAAACACCTTTCAAAACTCAAGGCTTGTATCTCATAACCCTGTAATGAGGCAAGTAAGGCTTCAACTAGGGCAAGGGCAGGCACAGAAGGATGAAGGAGATAAGCCAAGAGTAAAATGCAGGATTCTTTAAACTGTGCAGTGAGAGGCCCAGAGTACAGCAGAGGTTCTCATGGAACTCAGGATTACACAATCACCTTCAACACCAAACTGTAGCCCTTGGAAACAAGAGACCAAATAGATCAGTGTAACTTCACTATTTGAATCACATTAAAAAACATAATGGGGCTTTTAGGTTATAAAGGTTGCACATTCCCAGGCATGAACTGCTTAGTTTAGTCCATTCAGTCCTGAAGACCTGGGGTTCCTGACACATCAGTAATGCGCCATGTCTGTTGGCAAAGTCTGTGCAATGAGTCTGGAAGCTTTCTCACTCCCAATATTATGAATAGCTCAAAGATTTAGCGAAAAGTCTGAAAAATGTATTTATATCCCCAGTGGATCCTTCTTGAGCTGTTACAATGAACGTAGTGAATGAATATTTAACAACAGTAAGCAAACTGACATTTAGATAACTATGGTGACAGGCACACTTGATTTACATATTATGGATAAACAGTTTCTAGCAAAAGCCTCATTTCTCAAAAAAAAAAAAAAGGAAGAAACCACTCTGAAGAACACATCTCTGCTTATCCTGGTTCATGATACAGACCTTTTTAACACACATTTTGATACTTTACAAGGTCTTAATTTACACTATAGGTTAACAGCCAGAGAAATTTCAAACTAAAATATAAACCCTTTTTTTATCCCAGACAAAGAAAAGCACCTGAAGTTGATAGATGGATTTCTACATGTTAATGTAAGTTGTAAACAGTTCAACTACACATTATTTTCATGCAGTAAAGAGAAAGCAATCTTATCATTCCAAAGCCAAAAAGCCTCTTGTTAACTGGCAGCCATAGGCAAATTTTACAGCTGAGTTGCAAGACCTTAGTAAATGAGGAAAATTCTGACATCTCTTTAAAACAGCAGTACTCAAGCACCACCAAACTAAACCAAGCCAAGGGCCACACAAAAAAAAAATAACCACATTGTAGGGATCAACAAGGTGACAGCAGATAAAAATAAAACAACTTTCCCAATGCAATTGCTGCACATAAAGATCAGATCCTTTTCTTAAATTTAATAACCATACAAGCCACAAGAAGCCTCAAACTTCTCAAGATCACTGCCTTGCTGAAAGCAGGATGGAGGTTTTGTTTTGTCTTGTGGTAAATGCAAAAATAAAGAAAAAAAGGGCAAGCAAGCTGTAGATGTAGGTAAGCACAAATTCTGTCAGTTGTGTAATATGGTGTGGGGGTGGATACATTTGCAATGAACACGTTGAACAGAAGCCCACAAAATGCCCATCCCTCCACATTTTGTGTTATATGCACACAGAGACACAGGGCACTCTTTATCTGAAGCTTTTGTTATCCATGGCAACCAGACAGAATCCATCCATGAGGAGGATCATCCTTAACTAGGGTATCAAATGACCTGAATAGCTGATATAACTGAGTAACCCAGGCTGCTTTTCCCCAGAAATATTTCCAAACTGTGCTCTACTCAAATCGACTCTGTTCCTTCATTAAACTCTCTTCAGCTCAGATGCCATTAAAGTACATGAAAACAGCCATTTCATTTCTTCTCTTCAACTAGGCTATATCTATCCATACCCTAAAATGAAAGGGGTTTATTTTAGATGATTTCAAAGCATATTTATGTGGACACATAACATCTCATTTAGAAGACAGATCTCAGGTTAAGCAGTCCTTTACAAAGCCTATCAAAGAAAAGGCAATAAGGGGGAGGAATACTTCCACACCCAGGCTGAATTCAAATCCCAATTAATTCAAAGCTGAGGACAAGTGCATTAACAACAAGCAGGAATCCACAGCAATTCTCTGTAAATCTGTTCCAATGAGAAATAATCCCAGGCAAAGGACCTGACACTAGAAATATTCATAAGTAAAAGCCTACACAGAATAACTAATGGGCTGGGTATACTTTCATGCAAATATTGGGGCAGTACTATTTTCAGAAGGAATATCAGCATAATTGCATTGAGCAATACACAAGGCAAAATAAAAATAAATTTGAGTCAAAGAATCTTGCTCATTTTTAGCAAGGCATATTACTCCAGGAAAAGACCACCAAGTTACATCTGCTCCAGACAGACCTCATTAGCTGCAGTCTCCAGAAAATAGCTTGCTAGTTATTTAACAGTTTTAACTTCTTTTTCCTCAGGATATCATTGCATTTTTACCATCTGAAGAAGGTGGGGTGGTTCCAAGTGGAGTGACAGGTGTGGTTGGAACTGGGCTCGTTGGTGATGTCATCAGGCCCATCTCAGGATGGCTCTAAGAGAAAACACAAATGCACAGGTCAACTGCTTCCCCAGGCACTAGAAACACAGATCACTACTTGTACTGTTCCATGCTCTTGCACAATAGATATGACTGAAGAAGTCTCAAGAAACTTCAACCTCTTCTCCAAAGAGCCAGGCCATGGTTCCTGACCTTGGATGTCTAACAATTAAACTGTACATCAATTTCTCTACTCCACAAAACACAAAAATACATCAAAAATGGAACATCAGAAAGTGGTGGCTCCCCCCAGCAGACAGAAAAAAATCCCCTTCCCTAATGTAGAATGGGAGAAGATTTGTAAAAGCCTACAATGTTAATAGCTTCTAATTCTCCCTAAAACAACCCAAGGATGTGCATTTGAAGTCTTCCCCCACGATCCTTTTACTTCTATTTCTAAGAGCAAATTCTCCTTGCTCTTGCCCTCCACCTGTTCATATTCAAAGATAATAGCAATTTATTACTTTCCTGTCTCACTGTAAAGCCCTGCAGGAAAACAGTGCATAACATAAATAATACTATCATTATTGATCCTCCCAGCTCCCATCAGCCAGTCCCTCTCCCCATTTCATCTTTGCTAATAGCTGCCTGCCTAATTACTGCTTTGACTCCACTCTTTGCAGGCTTCCGGACCCATCCACACTGGTGGGAGTGCAGGCAATCTGCCACGCTATTTTTGAGCCTGGCTGCCAAGCAAAGTGTCCATTTCATAGGGCAAGTTTTACATAAATGTATCATCTGCCTTAATATATCATCACAATTTCAAAATAAAAGGAAGATACAGAACTGCTGATTTGATGTTAGTTAGTTCCATAGGATTTTTCACAAGTGGATATCCTCCACACTGCCTTTGAGTATCTCATTTTATGAGCAACTGTAAAGGCATATATTTTATGGGAAGCACAGACACACATATTAGAACTGAAAAATAATTTACATCCCTACAGCTACCAACTTACACTTAAAATATAATTTTTCACTCAAAGTCTTACATAAGCCAGATTTCCTTAGACAGGTTTTAGGGGCTTACCTTCTTTCTCCAGAACAATGAATGGCAGTTGAGAGACAAGAGTGCCACCCAGCAGCAAACCCAAGCACCCACAGCTGGTGAGCACACACTCAACACTCCAGATACCCACACAACTGAATGCCTGCTCTTCCCATGTGCCACACAGCAGCAGGAAGCCATTCATGCAGTCCCAAGCAGTGGACACCAGCTTAGGAAAGAGCATTCATCAGCTTTTATGAGTTTTTTTCAACATGACATGACCTACCTTGCCCTCTCTTAAATGAAGAATTACAGACAATCCACCCAAGAGTATCAGTTCTCCAATTCAACCCACTGATCAGTGGCTGCTTCAAATTCTTTCACAAGTAACTAGTCTATCCTTTTACTTTTAAGAGCTGATCTCTAGCTGATCTTTTTCTGCTCTGCTCTTCTCCTGCCAAATGCCTCTCTTCCCTCAGGAGTATCTTGCCCACAGAAAGGCCTGAGTTGCTATTACACAGAACTGAAAGAGCAGAAATCTCTGAGAAGTGGTAGGAATGAATAACCTGGGAAAAGACAAGCAGGGAACTTCAGCAAATTAACCACCCATGAAACAGAAGCTTTCTTCAGAGGCTGTAGATCTGCTTATCAGCCCTCTTCCATCACCACTACTGTCAGGAGTCCCCAAATGTCTCCTCTATCATGCCAAGTGTCAAGCCTAAGATCTATGGCTGCACTCTGAGGACCTGAGCAAACTGGGGAAAGGTGTTCACTGCTTTGTTGATGTTCTTCTCCCAGATTACAAGCAGTACCTACACACCAAAATTAAAAGCCTGAACCTGAAGGTCCATCAGGCTGCCCTTTCAGCACAATCACTGCATCAGACAGGCTCATTATCTGCCTCCCAGCAGCAACCACCTCTCCAACCTCTCACAGCGTTAGAAAAGCATCCAGAGACCTGCGATCACAGCAGCCTCTCAGAAGGCTGCTTCTCCATCATAAAAAGCCCAAGGACAAATGCTATGCTCCAACAACCGGTTCCCATGCCAAAGGGGCTGGGCTCTTCAAGGAAGTCTGAACACAAAAGAGTATTTGAAACAACAACTGTCACATGTCAATTGGTCCCTAAGTGAAGAATACCCAAACAGACAACAACACACAGTCCATGCACACACATACAGGACAATTCATCCAATCTGGGAGCGGAATCAGCCCCTTTCTCTCAACACTAACTTAACAAAACTGATTTGCTCTGAGGGTTACAGCAACTGCTTTGCTCACTCCTTCCTCCCAATAAGTGGACTATCAATAGGGCACAGAAGGCACTCCATACAGCCCTTCCCATTTAGTGGCAAAAATTAATCATTTCAACATGAACTGTGACCTCGAAACACTACTCATTTACTGTCAAGGCAGAAAGTATATAATAAAAATTCTTCCCCTGGTCCTGGCCTGCTTCTGCTCTTTCATGCTGATCCTATGACAAGTATAAAAAGGGAAAAAAAAAAAAAAAACAAAACAAACTCTTTTCACCAATTCCATTTCTGGCTCTCTGATTTCAAAGACACTCACTACAAAGAAATGGGGAAACATTCCACTGAAACTCACTTGTGCCAGAACTGTGATGAAATTCCTGTTTAAGTGAACAGCTTCATAGAGGGCCAGAAGGATTGCTTCATTTGTTCTGTGGGAAGGATGCAAAGACACAGTTAGTGATCAGAATACAAGGAGCCAAGTTCTTCAGAAGCATGGCCTATCTGAAAAAACAAGAATTCTTTTTCAACTATGGAAAACTCTGCCTCTGCAGTCCAGGTGTTCTTCCAATTATTAGTAGCACTAATAATAGCACTAGTAGTAGCAACCCATAAAAGTAGCTATTTTTAGAGCACAACTACAATCTTTGTTGCCTTCCCACTGAAGATGTCCCTAGTTGCTCAGTGTTTTCCATTTGAAGTCCTCTCCTTTAAGAGTATAGGGTTCTAAAGACATTAAAATCCCTCATATTTATCACTTGCCCCCTTAATTTAGAAAACTTTGGTGAGGGTCAGAGTGCAGGAACTTTTGTTTCTCATGTGCCACCTCTGAGACACCTATTATATGTCATAAATACCTCATAAAAACTACTGGAGTTTTTTTTATAGACTTCATTACAAGCAATTCAGCTGTGTCTCCTCCTGCTGTACCCTTCTCACAGAAGGGCAAATCCACAGCTTGCAGGGTGTGGTACCGTTTTAGTGACAGGAGAACCTGCTCCTCTAGTTTGCTTTGTGACATTAAATAGCTCCATGAGAGGACGGAGAGCAGCAACCACTCCACTGTGTAAATAAAATAACATCTGTGCACTTACTGGACAGAGATCTTCTCATCAGCATCTGCTATGAACATGCTGCCCACCTATGGAAAGAGAGAGCATTGCACAGCAGGAATTTGGGAAAGCTAGTAGACAGACAACACATGGATGAAAATACCTTTTATTTTGCTGTACTGTTACTGACTAATGCCTCACCTATCAAATCACAAAAAGGACAAAAAAATAAGACTGGATCTTGAATCCCAGTCTGGATTAGTTTGCCATTTTTAAGAGGACAACAAAGATTATTTCCTCCCTGCTTGCCCCACAATGGATGCAGTTTTACCCAAGTCACTCCTAACAGAGAGCTGTCTACACTGAACTACCCTCAGCTGCAGGAAATTTTTCTGTCAGTTAAATCTCAGAATATTATGAAATCTCTGACTAAAGCAAAGCTAAACTGAACAAGGGGAACAGTGGATACTCTTTACAAGGAAGAAATTCACAACTCTTTTTGAAGGGTACCCCTTCAAAAATGGAGACAGTGCCCACTGCAGAATCCAAGCTCTACTCCATGGCTAAAGTGCATCCATGCTTGAAAACAAAACAGTAAAGAAACAGAACCTCAAAGACTAGTGACATTCCAGACTATGTGCCACTATGTTTTAGGCCACATCACCAGAGTAGCAAGTAGTTTTTAAAAATGCACAGCTGTTTAAAAGGATTAAGAAGTTAAAAACATGATTAAAAGTTTAAAATAAGGTGATTTTTAAAATAAAGTCACCTAGAGTGAAAAACATGCAAGAAAAGAAATTTCAGCTATCAACACAAGAGTAGAGATCGGAGAGTCCTTTGAAAGAGCTTTCCCAGCCAAACAACACATTCCTCAGAATACAACCACTTCAGCTGTATTTAGTTTTGATTTGTTCAATCCATCTCTATCTCCATAACTCACATTCCAAACTCAAACTTTTTAGAAACACTCTCCTGCTGAACTTGCATGAATGCACCTTTGTAAGAATGGAAAAACATTGTTTCCTTGTTTACCATGTTAGTTAGGGCTGAGAAGAAACCAGTCTGATGCTCCTCTTCTTTATCTTTGTATTGCCTGAACAAAAAGGAATAAGGATGACATTTCAGGGTTAGAAATTGAACCAGGGTAACTTCCCCTAAATCTCCACATGTTAGTTTTATCAGACAAGAATACAGGATGGAGGAAAGTTCAACATTCAACAGCCTTTTTCAAGAACTCACAAAATAAGAGACAAAGTGTATTAAAATTTTTGTAAATTGTGTAGAGTTGAAGTGAGGCTGCAGAAAGATGTGAAACTTGAACAATACTTGTGCTGTTACAGAGCACAAAAGCAGTTTGGGCTAACTCTGAAAGAAAGGGATCAAGTGACTTCAGAAATTTTGTCCTGCACTGAACAAACAGTAATAAGCCACATGGGCACACAGTGTCAGTAACCACAGAACAGTTTCACTTCATCCACTACAGAAAAAATCAGAGTTGGTCACCCTGCTGGGTGCAGAAATGGCCAGCAGAAAGCACACGGACCTTTATGGTTCATGGCCTGATCCCATTTTCCTGGAGCAAGTGCAGAGGCTGGAACTAGAACAAGTGAAGTCAACAAACAGGTTGGGTACCCCAGATTTACACTACACTGCTTCATCTGGCACTCAAAGGGACTAGCAAAGCTCACACAGCCATTTATTTTGTCTGTCACACAGGAATCTGATCACACACATGTAACATGCCAAGAAACCAACTCTAAATTCCTGGGAAAGAGGGAAGGAATGAGCTAAGGAAAACAGGCCATGGTCCAAGACAGCTGTTGTCAGAATGAAGGAAATTGGGTGGGTGAAGTTTTTTTCTGCTTTACTCTAATCATTTACTCTGTTAAATACATCTACATGATTTGCTGATTTTGCAAGTCAGCTGCATAACTATCACAGCAGGCTTTCAAAGGAATTAAAACATTTTTCTGGATATTTTGAGAATCCTACTGCACAAAAAAAATTCTTGAGTTTCCTAGGTGAAATTGATGTAAGTTTCCAAATTTTTCTAAAGCACTTTCCTCTTAGAAAAGCTTGCATGTTTTATGCTGCTACTTATGAAGTAGAGGGTAAGAATATGCCACCCTTTCTGCTGACTTTCTGGCTCTTTCTTCAGCAGGAGTTACTGCTTTCCACCATTTGGAAGAGTTTACATCTCCTAATCATCTCTGATCTGGCATGTGGACAGCCCTGGATACATCATCATTTGTTTGTTGTAGTGTTTCAGCTAAATCAATTTTTCAACAGAGAAGTTGTCAGCAAATTATTATCTTTTCACTTGTGATTAGGATTTTACACAAAGTTTATACAGAGGTAAAACCTGTGACAGTAAAAACAGACAATGGATATCTTCCCCTACAGCAAGATCTCTCCTGAAGCACATCAGCCCAGCTGGTACAGATGCACTGAGAATTGCAACGACTGCATCAACTGAAGCAAAGTACCTCAAAAAATAAAATTATTCCCTGCCTCTCCAGGTGCATCAAGGCTGTCAGGTGATAAACAAGTGCTTTAAGACAAAAAGAAAATAAAGTTTGTGAAAATGTACAGTAACTATCACGCATTGGAAAACATGACACAATTTGGTTTTACCTGTTATATTCTGATAAAGCCTGGGCAATTACAAGTCCCATTCCCTGAAAAAAAAGAATTAAAAAAAACTACACATTAAAATCTCAAGGGAGAAAATCACACACTGAACATACATTGCAATGCTGCCCTCCCCAAGATAACCTAGCATGCTATTCAGAATTTCCCTTGAAGCTGTTTGAACTATTAAGATGTGCTATGATACAACAACATTATAACACAAAAACCCAGACAACCAAATTGAAAGTTATTTACTAAGTTGGACAGAAAGCATCTCTTCTTCTTGGACCTCCAGACAGAGCTCTCACTCAAGAAGTCTCAGTAAAGCATCAAGAAATTTAGAAAGAAGTTGGTATCAGAGGAAGGACATCCAAAAATTCAAAACAAAGAATCATATACATGAATAACCTTTGACTTCTTGCAAACAGCCTCCACTATTACAGAACTACTAACAGTTCTCACCCTTTATTTAGCATGGAGTTTGCTTTCTACTTCATGCATAAAGAGCAGCTTCCAAGTCCAGAATTCACATAACTCAGTCTGCTGTCAATTTTAATCCAGGCCTGGATATAAAACTCAGACTGTAGCTGCAACCCAAAATACACTGCAGGACTCTTGACTCAGTTACAAGCTTCCACTGAGTTACAAGAATTCACTTGTAGAATGATAAAATCAAGTGACACAGCACTGGAAATGAGATTCCCTTTGGCATAAATCATCCTGTGCCTCTTTGGCACATGACAGCAAACAGTGCACAGATCGTTCATGAATGCATAATAGATCAACTTTAGCATGTTCCTTGCTATCTAGCTTTTAATCACCATTGAACTGGTGATCAAACTGTCCAAACCATGAGCTGCCTAACCTATTGCAAGAGCACAGGGCTGAACAACCTCTGCACTAGTGCTCCTTAGAGCAGCACTGTTCTGAGACCTGATTTCTGCCATACACCATGCTGGCATCCATTACCCCACACCTCATGGGAAAGAGCATCTCCAGCAGCACAGAGGAATCAAGCCAAGTACTCACATTGAGTGTGGCCTCATCATCCACAATGGACAGCTTCACAATGTAGGGATTCACAGACTGCTCAAGGTGGGGCGAAAAAGAAAGAAAAATGGTTTTCAGTTCAGCTTTCAGGGAAAAAAAAACACTATTATGTTTCCAAGTTTACACAACCACCTGGGAAGAATCTCTGTCCTGTCCCATAAAACAGAATACACATAAATAAGCAGAGTCACAGCACATGCTAAGACCACTAGGCCAGGGACATGTTCCCCTTATTGGCTCAGCCAGGCAGTCTCCTGATTTTATTGGGAAGAGGAGGGAGTTTCTGTCCCTGCACCAGCTCCTGTGTCAGTCTGGAAAGTGGAGCAGCCATCCTGCAAGCCTGTTATCTGTGACACACACACAGCTTTGCAGCAGGAACAGGCAGTGAGGCTGGATGCAGCATTAGTGCTCTGCTGTCTCCCCTCTGCAGCACCCTGCAAAGATTGCTTAAAGAGCCCCCAGGAAGGCAGGACAACATTCTGGACTCATCTGCTGCTGGGTTAGAGAGCAACACTTTGTTTGCACCATTAGGAGCTGGAAGTCTCTAGAGAATATAAATGCCTTCAATTTAGCTGAAGAAAACACACAGGTTTCATCTATAAAGACAAATGCTAATAATTTGGGAAGCATTTCAGATTAGCAATGCACATTTTTCATGGGTTTTGTGTGTCAGTGTAAAACTAAAAAAAGTTGATTTTGAATCAAGACACAAAAGAAAAGTCTCATCTGCAGGCAGGTCATTTTGCAGGGAATTGGAGCTTGAATAATTACTTTTTTGTTAAAGAATTTTTTTTTTTAGTCATTTGAGTTATGCAAGATCTTTGGGAAAAAAAGAAAAACACATGAACTTTCTGATTTTCCAAAGCTGTGTCTTTCAGACCTGTAGCTGTCTATACCAAGGAGAGGCAAGTGCACAAAACGACATGAAGAGTTGTTGGATACACTATATGCTGCCAGACAAGCACACAAAGGGAAAACCCCACATTTTAACTATTTTCTTTCAGCTCTAACAAAAGCTACAGTGCAATTCTAGCAGGTTGAACATGATGCAAACAAACATCTGCCTAGATGTTATCAATGAATATGTATTCAAAAGTCACTACTTGATTTTATGTTTTAACTTGCTATCCTATCAGCCATCCCTTAAAACACTGGGAAAGTGATCAAATAAATACTTTTTCTCACAGCATTTTCTTTCTTACAGTATCAATGCAAAAGTATTTTCTCTGAAAGTATTAAAAAAAAAAAAGAAAAAAAGAAAATATAGCTGATGGCTTGTATAAGTATATAGTTGGAACAACTTCTGAAAACTATTAGGATTTCAATCAGATGCATCCCTTTAAAGGTTCCAGGTAAAGAGACGTAAATCCCTAGAACCGAAGTCAATAAGCAAGCCAAGATCTCATCAACATGGGTAATGACAACATGGAGAGATACTCTCCAAGGAATTTGAGAGATTACAAAATCCACATCCCAAAACTACAAAAGAACATCCTAATGTAAAACACACTGATATTTATGCTAAAAACAGACACAAAATCATAATCAGCTAATGAATTTTGAGCCTTATTAGATTTTCTTAAACAACTGGAAACACAACTTAACCAATGGAGTTCAGACCAAAAGAGAAGCTCTCAGGTGCACCACAGTTAACTCAAAAGAGAACTCCAAAGCACCTGAGGCATGAAGGTGTGCTACAATTCACTGACAACCAAACAACCACCATACTGACCCTAAGGGCCAAAGAACAGCAAGGGAAAGCAGCTGCTCAAGGACAAAGCTGATGGCTGCATTACTGCAGGCTTGGCCTGTAGCACTGCTACCAAGGGCAGTGCTGGGCAGCTGTCACATGAAACCCTCCTGGGAGGCACTTTCAGCCTTGCCAGAGGAGCTGCTTGAGCTGAAGTTCCCCTTCACATCTGCTACACATCTGCTTCAGCTGGATTGTATGGATTGCACTTTTCAAACATCAGCACAACTTCCTTCAGAGTGCACAGTTCCAAGATGTCTCAGAGTGTGCTCCAAAGCACTTGACCCCAGCTCAATACTCCCCAGAAATCCAAGGACAAGCCTCCTGCACTCACAGCATTCTACCTGACTAAGGACATCAACTGCAGTCCCACGGATCCCTGCCCCAGGGATGGCACTGCACAGCTCCCCAGCATTTGTCTGAATGCTGCAATGAGACCTCTGGTCTTCCCAGTCCACCCTCATAAGTAAACCCACTTACAGATAATTCCCAACAGATTTCCCTCATAGCCATACACTGAAATCAGGCTCCATGCTCCTGTTCCATGCTACCACAGCACAGAATGCTGAAGAGAATCTGCAATTCATGATTCTGACATCATTGACAGGAATGAGAAACTGACAGGCATTACTTTGACACCAAGTGTAGTTCCTGTCCTTGCATATTCTCTAGGTCTATTCATAATTCAGAACAAGATCTATTATAAAACCAGGTAGGTTTTGAAGCCTGCTCCCTCCTAGTAATTCTGTTGAAGGGCAAGTTATTCCAGAACTTTCCTATTTGCTGCCTAATGAAGTATATTAAAATATTCCTATTTATGAAGAAAAAAAACCCTGATCATGAAAGCATCATGCCTCATACAAAGAAAAGCCAAAATTAGGTGTTGTTCTGACATCTGAGATGTTTTTTTTTCAAGCTGATGAATAACAGAAAAAAATGGGAATATACCATAAACATAAAAAGGATGATGAATAAAGTTCCTCAAAGAGGAATCCAGCAAAGAGAGAGAGAGAGACTTCTCTTGGAACTGCTACCTGTGATGTTTCAGTTCATTCTTTGGTTACAGCTTCACCATCTCTTCTGAGGATCTGTGCTCTTTCAGTCAGCTACTCAGGTCCTGAATCATAAATTCAGTCTGAAGCCCAGGATGATTGACAGCTCATTTTACTTTGGAGATTATTATTATATTATTATTATAACCACACACACACGCACACAGAGGCAGACGTGGTTTGGCACAACAGCAACTCTTCCAAAAGGACCTTCCTCAGACTATTTCCACAAAGGAAATGCAAATTCCCTAGGTAGTTTCTTTCATGCTGGCACAGAGGAGTTGTAGGAGTATCACACACATTTGATTGTACATGTACATCAGAGACAGACACAGGGACATAACAGGGCTGCCTTGCAAAGCTTATCCTGCTCCACTCTGATGCCCTGGTGCTACAGTGTGCTCTGCTAAAAACTGCACTGTGTGCTGCCTTCATAATCCAGAGGCCACTCTAAATCAGTAAAGCAGAGAGAAGTGATGTTTCTACACCTACCTCATACTTTCTGTAGTTGACCAGCAAGGCCAGAAGGACAACAGCATCATACCCATGCTCCCTGCGACTGAGAGGGCTGGACAGGATCTGGAACAAACAACCACACTGTTCTGTCAGGCCTCCTGCAGGAAGCTTGCAGTGACTCAGAGCACAGCCACGAAATGTGTGTGCAAGAGCAAATTATGTCCTATCTGAAAGAGGATATTTGGGTGAAGGGAGTGTCAGTGCCTCAAGGAAGTTCTGCACACAGAGAAGCTCATTTATCACAGACAGGATGCACACAGGCTTTCAGGGCATAAAGAGCAAATATATTTCACAACAGCATTGTATAGTATCTCATCATAAACTGTGCAAGTGTTCTGGGTTTCTCCAAGGCTCAGTTCCACTGAAAAAAGTATAATTTATCCAAGAGCAGAAAAAAATATATCCACACTACCTTTTGAAAAAACAGTTTCTCCAGTAAAGAAATTCTGTGTGAAATTAACCCAGAAATCTGTTCGGAATCTAACTGTGCAGAAATGTCTCAAGTGAAAATACTTTAAATAGTCAGTAGCGACTAAAAACAGCAGACTAGAGTAAAGGGGAGAGAACATTACAAAATATATGTATGACTGAGCTATGAATGGATGCAGCAACAGTACCAGTGAACTTACATTGCACTGAAAATGCTGAAAGGCAAACACATTACTGAAAGTCCTCATTATGGAAGAGCCTCCACAGTAGAAGGAAGAACCCTTACCTGTAAAATGGCTTCAAATATGCTGTTAATCATCACATACTCCAGGATGGTGTTCTGGCTAATGTTATCTGTCACCTGAGTACAAACACAAGTTTTAAAAGCTCATCCACAACTTCCACCAGTGCTGTAACTGCCTCTGGCACACACTGGGAACAGGAGAGTTCTGCTTCCAGATGGACACATTTATCCAGAATCTCACACTTAGCAAGTCAAGGTGTGACTAGCAATAGAGCTAGACATGAAGTAAAAGAAATCTGTCCTGCCTGCCAGCCCTCTCTCTGCCAAGAAGCACCACCCACAGACTAAGAGCTCCCCCACTCCTCCACACGTTGGTATTTTACACAGCTGCAAGAATGACAACAGCCATCAGCTGCTGCAGGCTCCACACAGGAGGCAGAGAATGAAAAACAGGGCACGAATGCTTCACTGAGAACCTTCCCATCATGAAGAGGGCAACGAAGAGCTCCACCACTCTCAATTATCTCTTATCACAGTCAAAATAGTTCGCAGCTGACCATCTCCAAAAGCTGATGAGTGGCAATTTATTACAGCTTCCTCATTCTTCACGTCCTCACCACTCTTGTTTTCCACACCTTCTCTCTTGCCTCCACCCTTCTCCCTTCCTTTCCATACATCTGAAACTTCTTAAGTATTTTTTCCTTTAAAAAACCCACACCTGTGAATCCAACTGATACTTCCTCCTGCCTCTCCCCTTCAGCCCCAGCTGGCACCTATCTAACAAGATGAAAAGTGTCTGCTAGTCTGTACTGGCATCATGGTTGGAGCCATCATGCACATTCTGGACTGACACTGGCTCTCATTCACCATTTCTTTCTCCTTCTTAAGCGTCACACTGCAGCATTCTGCTCAAGTTTTGAAACAGCTCCATCCCTCAGATGTGGCCCATATAACCCCTTAAGTTATACAGCTGTTAATTACTTACTGTCACCAAGCAGAGAAGTAGCTTCAGACACAAGCTTTTGAGGCTTTCAGAACCTTCTGCACAGAGGAGGGAGTCCAAGCTCTCCATCAGATTCTAAAGAACAACAGTCACATTACTTAAAAGTAGTATTTTAAATTACTTGAAATGTTTTTTAAATAAAGGCTTCTGGAAGATTCAAGTAGCAGAGCACCAATATAAAGCCATGTTATTCCAGAATCAATAGCTGAGCTATTACTACTGCTACCCAGGCCATATTCATACTATTGCTTCTCAACACTATTTGTGTTAACTACAGCTTAATGACTACTGGTAGAACATCATTATCCTTTTCCATGAGTTTTCTCTAGATGCAGCAGCACAGCTCCAATTTACAATACATAAGTTATGATTAAAAATCTGATAGGCAAACTACTACTTAATGTTTTCCCCAAATATACTACAGTTTGTACAGAGAAGAAAAATTGCTACTCTTGAAGAGAGATGAAAGATACAACAAGAATTCAGCTTTATCACTGGTTACTTTGTCATTTCCCAAACTCAACATCTTTACAGCAAAGAGTATCAAGTAGGTTTAAAACAGTACATGTGCTGATGGATTGTGAGAACACAGGGTATGACACTCAGATAAAGATGTGATGTTCAATACTAGGTGATTGTGACAGCCTTTTCTGGCTTTAAGGTTTCTCAACAACAGTGACTACACAGTGTGGAACTAAAGAAAAAGAACATGCTCTGTTATATTACTAACCAATCCAGGGACCCCAAATGTCTGTGCTACTGGCAGGTACAGAGCTTCAGGACAGCTTACTTTCAGTAAGTGGCTCCAATATTTCCCCCAAAAGCTGCTGCCTGGTAGACACACCCATGTACACTCACTGCCCTTGCAACAACACAGCTGCTGTGCAAACTGCTTCTCTGCACTGCCAGGGCCTCACCTTCATACACAGCTCTGCCTTGTCAAAACCCACAAGCATGTTGATGATGTCAAACCCAGAAGTGGATTTGTTCTTCTGATGGACACCCCGGATCAATGCACACAAAGTCTGCAAAGGGGAAAAACAGAAGGTGACATGTAAGGCAACACCTCCAACTCAACAGCAAAACCCACTGCATGATCCCCTCCTAGCACTGGCAGATACTGAAATTAATACCACCAGCCTGGAGGCCATACATTTTGTCTGACCTCTTTTCCAGCTCTGGCATTTCTAAAAACGTATCTTGGATGCTGAAAATTTGTAAAAATTGGAGAAGAATAGATTTGTCCATATTTTTCTTGTTTGAGCACAAATTTCTGTTTGGTTACCACATTGCTATACCAGTTGGACCAATAAACTGTGTCTTTGTCAACAAGAGGAACCAATCTTTCCACAAAAAAAAAAAAAGGTTACAAGTCTATTAGGCAGCTTAATTACTGCTTCATTCCAAGTTCTTGAAGATTCACAGGTATCAGCACACTATCAGCAGACTCTCTGGAAAATTTATAGGCAGCAAATTACTCATTTGTCCTAAGAGACAGAAATGTCTGGGGTGACTTTTGTCATCAGGCACATCTCAGGCCTGTGAAGAGGGGAATGAGCAGGAATACAACCACTGCAGTTTTAGATTCCAGCTTAAATTCACCAGTGAGAGGTAATTAGTTTCACATGCAAAGCTGGAGACAAAACAGACCTGATGGAGTTAGCAGACCTCTAGAACCACACAAAAGCAAAAAGGTAAGGTAGACATTCTTTTTTTGGTTACTGTCAGAAACAGATACTGGGCTAAACAAACCTTTGGTAACCATGTTGATTCTCAAAAAAAAAGGATTGCTTAAGTAAGTTTTGGCTTCAGGATCACTTTCCACATTAACATAGTCTGATTAAGGGAACACTCTCCCAGTTTGAGCTCAGGATGTGTCACCTGGTTCCTATTTACAAGCACACAGCAGGATTCTTGTGACCTGCCCTAAGTTCTTCCAAGAGTATGGATAGAAGTTTAAGAATTTGGAGTTGGTCTAAGCTGTCTATGTAGCTATAACTGCAATTTTAGTAGCACCCTTTCAAACTAATTCTAAAAATGACAATAAAACAATGCAAGATTGTACAGAGATGTAATGTTCTGTTTTAAACCAATTTTTCCCAGATCACTGCTGGTCCAAAGTCTTCTACAGATGACTTCTTCAGACCTGAATTTCCTATCCTGTACTCCTAAAGCTGAAATGCATTCTGCATACTCCTAAAACAAATGCATTCACCAAACTGTGAGAATCAGCTTGTGAACTATTAACATCAAATATCAAAACTGAGGAGGCGAGTCTCCCACAAGATATGGAGCAGCAGAGCTTTGGTAAGGAACAACCTGCACAAAAATGGCTATGAGTTCTGAGTGATAATTCTTCACAGCTTCCAATTAGGAAGTGTCCAGCTGAGGCAATTTCCTGCGTAAATTTCACACTAACTTCTCCAGAGCTTTATTTCTTTTTTGACCCAAATAGAAATTGAAAAAGGCAGCTGAAATAAGGGAGAAGAGGTGAAAGTAAAACACTACTACACAGCCTAAGTACTTTTGAGACCCCAAACCAATAGCCTGCAATGTGAACAAGCTCCTTTGATTCTTCACTGCCATCCACTTCATCCTCCATCACCAGATCCTCATGAATTCTGAAACCATCTATTGCTGTGCCAAGAGTAGAGACTATGAATGTTTGGAACCTCCACAGACAAGTAGCAACTGCCCTGTAGACATCACTTCTCAGTAACAAAGAAACAAGCACAAGGTGTTTGATACCAGCATCTGAAGTACAAAGACAGCGCTCCCTGTCCCCCAGCGTGGTACCTGTAATGCATTCACCACTCTGATTGGGTGCTCCTCGCCCAGGGCCTGGATGCAGTGCTGAAACAAGCAGTTGATGTTGTCTTTTATCTTCATTAATTCTTCCCCATCCAGAGCCTCCAGCTTGCCTTCTAGATACTCCAGGTTGACCTGTCAGGTTAAGAAGCAGTTCAGGCACATTATACCATCACCAACACCTCAGAAACAGAAGTCCTTGCACTGACTGTCTGCCACTTTGTAGGCAGAACAGCAACAGGATGTTCACGGTCTGTTACCTTCATGAGAAATAGCTCCTCCCAAAACCTAGGGTTGCATTTACTGGGGTCTTCTGTCTGTAAGGAAAAGGAACAGGCATGAGGGCAAAGAAATCATTCAGGCAGAACTTAAAGAAAGTCTTTATCACAGGTAGCTCAGAGTCAGCACCATCTGCCAGATGACCAAGAGGTCTCAAAGTGCAGAATTCTGGCCACAGAGATTCCCAGAAAAAAAGAAGGACCAAGAGAAGCAGCTCTCAATTGGGATGCCCCTGTTTATTTTCTGAATTGTTATTTGAGAAATGCTGGGAAATCCATGACTTCCCATAGATGGTAGGTTCTGGTAAGCAACAGGACACGGAGACATTTTGGAAGAGAGCAGAATACAGAGTTCTGCATGACAGCAGGAGAGCCTGGAGCATGTGCCTACACTGTGCAGGCCTTACCTTAAGGAAAGAAATCCACTGGAAAAAAACCCTCAGGATAAACTAAACCAAGAAAATGTAACACAACTCTTTAGAAAAAACAGATGCTCAGCTGCTTACCGTGAAAATTTCATCATACATCAACACCACTTTCTCTTTCAAAGGCTTCTTGGAGGCTGAAGATTTCCGGAGCAGCCCACCTTTCTTCTCTGTTTGGGCCATGCTGTACACCCTGAAGGGAAGAACAGACAAAAAAGCTCAGAAAACTTGAACTTTTCTTCAAGGCATATCTGGCCTGCCTCAACCATCAAAGATTTTTTTCACGGCACTGAAATACTAACAGTCTCTCACAAGCTCTAAGTAGGAGCATTTATAACTATACCAGATAAGAAATCAGATCAAAGGACCCATCTAGCTCTACATCCCGTATCAAAGACATGCAGAAGTCCACACACATAGGCAGAATCAGAATAAGCTCCTTATGGATAAATTTTAATTCTTCTCTATTAGAAACTGATTCATTATCCAGACCAATGCAGTTTACATTTAGAAAAGTATGTATTTTTTAATTTCACTGGAGGAATTGTGATACTTGATAACAAATAGGTACCCAGTCTTTTCTTATGCTGGTCAAGCCTCAAAGGCATCTGGTGACATGAAGCTCCTGAAACTATTTGAAAGTCTTCTCTTTTCTGTTTAATTTGCTGCCCACCAAAGCACTTCAAATTCTGCTTTTAGTACTCTGAAGTGGCATCCAACACAAGGAAAGCCTCCCTCTGCACCTCATCTGGGCCAGCTGCTCTGCAAATTAAGCCAGACAGGAAGCCCAACCCCAAAAGCATCCCATGTTCAGGGTTCAGTTTTGGGAGGAGGATGCAACACAGAGGACAAGCTTTACAGGGATTTTTTTTGACCAAATTAATTTAATTATCCATTTGACAGCAAAAGGTTTCCTAAAACCACAAAGTTTTACTATCATTAATTGGTGTCTTACTGATTATACTATTAAAAAAAGGAGTACCCTTATTACAGAATTAGACATTACACAAAGTAATGTGGTCCTGAGCCTTCTGAGAGAAACAACCCACTCCAGGGGCTGAGTCAGAACACACAGCTTGCCACATATTCTCAACCTCATGTGTGATGCTACCAAGTGCAGCACTACTCTGACCTTGCAAATACGCATTTATCTGCAGTCACAGATTTTCCTGGCAAGCATCACAGCTTTAGCACCATTCTAACCTCCTCCATCACTGCAGCATGTCACAAGTACTCAGCAGAAAGGGAATGCCATCCCTCCTCATGGCCCTGAGCTCCCAGACTTTCTCCCATACTTCCAAGGTAATTACACACACGGCAACAGCATCCCACACACAGAGGCTTGACTGAAGTCATGCTCCAGGAAAGCATGGGCAGGCTCCTGTGGTAGCTGCACTCAGCCATGATAAACCATGGCCAGAGAGGTAAGTTCAGTGCTCCAGTCAGGGCCCCAGAGCTCTCTGAGCTGGCAGCCATGGAAGCAGCTTTGGATGTAGCCTCAATCCCAGACTGGCTGAACCCCCTGCCACAGGATTAATCTGTCTTTCCCTCAAAGACCAAGTTCTACCAACTACTGAATACCAGTTCCATATCTCCCTTACATTCTTTCCACTGCAGACAATTTTTAGCTGACTTACAACTCTGTTCTCAACTAGGACTCTCAGGCTTCCAGAGACAGTTATTCAAACATCCATCCCTTTAGCCACAAATCTTGGTTCTAAGGGGCAGAAAAACATTCTCAGGCCTGGAAAAACAATTCTGCTGTAAAAGACCCTGCCCCAGGTGCAAAGGTAAGGAGATTTGCCAGGATGGGAAAGGACAGAGAGCAGCAGATCTCACACCTGAAAAGCTAACATTTACATAAGGAGAGAGGTGTTGTCTTCCCACTAGAAAGGGAACCAGCTGGCTGGTTATGGGCTGGGGTGAGAATGGAAAGAGCCCTAAGACACCCTGACAGAAGAAAGCTTAGCAACAATTGCACCATAACCTTCTGTAAAAACCAAAATTATTCCCATAGCCTAGTAGGTCTATGTATCAAACTAAGATAGAAGAAGGTTTCCAACTAACAATTAAAAAATAAAACATTATTCAATCATCTTGATAGCTTCTCTTTTAAAGACTTTGCATTATTTTTAAACTGTCAAGGGAAATAAGACATTATTCTAATTAGAAACATAACTGGAAACACTGAGAAATCTATTAAGAAACAAATCAAGAGCGATGTCACTTTTAGCCTAGGAATACAAATCTTGGATTAGATTGCACAAAACAATTTTCCTACTAGAACTGTAAGTTTCTGAACCTAAAACAGCTGCCAGGCCCAGCATACAAACACATCCATCAGTGTGCTTCTAATTGAATTAGAGCTAACGAATCCCAATGTCAAAACTAATAAACTAACTCTCAGTGCTTCTGGGTCAGCGTTCTCACATCAAATGTGTACGTGAATGGGAGGGGATCAATAAGCTCTGCTTAGTCCCTGGATTTTCAGAGCTGCATTTTAACCCTTCTCCTACATTTCCAGAAAGACAGAAAAATCGAAATACATCAAGATACAAAGGGTGAGCACCAGAGGGATCACATGATCATGTGAAAATTCTAATCTCTGTCAAAATAGGTCTTAGGATTCACATTCTCTCAATCAAAGCTGCACAGAGCACACACAAAGACAACTGCTAGAGGCAAGGATTAAATAATGTTCTTGTTTATAATTTGCTATTCTACAAATGAGCATATGGAGGAGCAAGGAGAGAAACATAAACCATGCCTCTCATGCCAA
Source organism: Zonotrichia leucophrys gambelii (assembly GCF_028769735.1). Taxonomy (NCBI): domain Eukaryota; kingdom Metazoa; phylum Chordata; class Aves; order Passeriformes; family Passerellidae; genus Zonotrichia; species Zonotrichia leucophrys. The sequence goes on from NC_088176.1 coordinate 13,652,029, forward strand.
CGCTTTATTAGGCTGTGTTTGTTTCATGACCTATGATGATCAGGTCATACAAATGGCTTTTTCTTTCCACTTTATGCAATTACATTTTCTAGATGTCATAAAGACAAACAGAAAACTGCATTTTGCTAATGGAGACCTTCTCAGCTGCAGAAAACAACAATTAAATGCACAAAACATTTATAAATAAGTTGCAGAGGTGTCAAATTATTGTGATGCCCTGACAGCTTATGAAAACAACAATGCTGATGATAATTAACAATTTTCCTTTAAACACCACATTTAAAAGACATCAGTGCATTTTCCACATTTTAGGTTCAAATGGATAATTTATTCTGTCAATAGGTCATTCCCATTAACACATGCTGCTAAGTGAATCCTGCTGTATTCACTGACTGCACAGGAGAACTGCCCCTCAGGGCCACGAGAAGCACACGCATGGGGATTTTTAGAAAAACAAACACTTTGCTGTGCAGCAGAAAATCCAAGATGCTTCATCTGGAACTAAAAGAAAACTTGACAGAGCATGAGTCTTGGCAGCTCAAAGGCAGCAAGATAAAAGACGCAAGTTCAGGCAGACTCTTGCTTTATCTCTCATCAACCCCAGGATCAGCTGATCCAGTCAGGAAGAGATGAGCACATCCAACCATGCAGCTCCTTTCTGTTTCACTCCAGGACTCGAAACAGAGATTCCAACCAAACATATGACATTCCGATGAACACAGCTCTGTTAGCTTTTTGTTAGAGTAGCCACAGGGAAAATGAACCTGGTATTTAGAGTCTGAGATTTACTCAGACTTGTGCACTCTGAGAACTGCTACACACCGCTTCACATTGTCACTCTGTTCCTGCACAGACTTATTAGTATTCCATAGACTGCCTTTTAACAGCAAAAATACTGTCAAGAGGGTAACACTAATGCACATCTACACCATAATGACATCAGGATCCAAAACTTGTAACTTGTGTAATCTTGCATGCAGCCCATCAAGCACAGCACTTTGCATTCAATTGCTTTGGCTAACAAACCTGAAAGTTCCCAAGATTATAAATGCACATACACAACCCCCATATACAACCAAACATGAATAAGTGTATTTTTTCCAGTGTGGACCCCTTATAAAATATACTGCAACACTTCTTGGCTAGACAAAAAGAACACAGATGATGCAAAATTGTATTTTCACATAAGACTTACTTGGCAAACCATTTATTCACTACCTGGAAAAGGCTGTGCAAATGATGTGATTAGTTTGTTAATGTCAAAGCCCTGAACCGCAATCAATTTCATACGGACTCTGAATAAGAACTTAGATACTTCTGCTTTTAGAACCCAAGGTCCCTTGACTTGCCAGAGCTACTGAGATTGGACTCACCTGTTCAAACATTTCAAAGGCAGCAATTGCCTCCTCCCTCCCTGAGTGTATGCACCTGGGACTCTGTGATTGTGCTTTGCTTTCAAGGTGCTCTGCAGGGTACATCACTCAGAATTAAAGGAAAGTTGTTCAAAAACTGTCTCCATCATGCAAGAGGTGGGGAAAAATCCCTGTCTAAAAGTTAACTCACAGCTTCTAAAGCAATGTGCTACAAGCTAAGCACTCATACCTCAGTGAAGTACCAGGAAAAACTTGCACTTCATCCATGTGATGAATATGCAGAGTGAATACCAGACCTGAACAACAGGCAGCTACAACACAGGTCCCAGAGCCCACCCATCGCTGGAAGCAACAGACAACCTGCACCCAGGACAAGAATTTATGAATCCCAAGGCACAGGGAGTGCATGGACCCAGTTCCAACTCCTCTGTTAAAACCCCCAGGACCACCCATCAGCAGCCCACTATTGAAAACAAACAGAGCAAGAACACATAGGGCTTTTTTCAAAGGTTTAGAAACCATCATGGCCAAATTTCTGCCATCAGCCTTTGTGCAGCTTATTCTCCACAAACTCTTGCATTGGCAGTTACAGACTGTGCAAGTACATCCACACTGCTTTTATATTTGATCCCTTGTTTTATAACTTCACTTGTATATTGGCCATTGGAATAACAACTGCTCAAACTGCGCTTTCCTCTACAACTGTAAGGTGCTCAACCCACCAACAAGGGAAACAGTAACACAGCATACCAGCTTTGGAGCCATGCTGCAGAATTTCCAGGTGCCTTCAGGCAGTACACAATGAGAAACATATTCTGAAGGCGTGATGATGACAAAAAACCCATAGAGATCCTATTTTTTCTGCAGTACAAAGCAACAACCCCCAGCACAGCCACAGTGTATATATATACATATTTTACTAGAAATTCCTTCCATCCCACTCAGAGCAGTGTATGTGCTTCTACATAGTACAATCTAGTTATACCATTTCTGACCTATTTTTTACCTCTCAAAAAATTAGAAAATTAGCTTCCTAATGTGAATACAGCCACATGCTACCTCTCCCATTGCACCTGCTTAAGCAATGATATAAGAGTCACATTTGAGCTACGATTTTAACACTTCATGCATAACTGCATTTAATTTCTATATGTCCAGTTAAAATAACACCCAGTCCATCAACTTCACACCACCAACTAGCTATGTTTTCTCCTGTCAAGTCCATCCAGACAAGCACTGCATGTTTCCACCAGCATCTGTTCAGACCAATTTCATACAAGGTAATTTTTTTCATTTCACCACACTTTTTCTCTGTATTCCTGGCTACCATGACCAGCTCTCTCAGGTCAGAAAATTACTTTGGGTTTTCACTTTTCAATCGCTTTAGAATCCATCCCACATAGTTTATCATTAAATACTCTGCACTGCCTTTACACTCCCACCTAAAAGCTCATGTCACCTGCAGACTTTTTCAAATGCCTTCCTTCTGAAGAAAAACACTCTTCCTGTAACCTTCCCTGCCCTTTTCCCATGGCTTCAGCTGGTGGTGTGGATCCAAGGCCCCTGCTGAACACAGTGCAGCTGCATGACCTCGGCTCTGACTTCTGAGGTAGCTGCTATGTTCTAAGAAGCTGCATAGTAAAGTCATGCCAAGATAAGAAAGGTGGAGCTGCAAAGAACGTAGCATTTTTGAGATACAGACCATCAGCAGCACAAGTACTCAGGAGTTAAAATGCAAACATGAAAAGGTGTAAGTTCAAAAAAAAAAAAAAAAATAGGGAGCCAGAATATAGCAACTCAGCAACTCTGAGCAGCAGAGGCTGACCCTTCCCCTCCTAAGGGATGTCTGCATGGCTGCCTGGTGTGTTAGCTGGGGGAGGGAGCAGATGAATGCTTAGCCCAGCAGCCCATTAAGGCCTCACTGTTCCTTTTGTGCATGCTAGCCAATAACTGTTTAACTTTTTTACACTGTATGTACCCTGCCCACAGTATCTCTTTGCACAGAGCCAAAGTGCTATAAATGACACTGTGGATCAACCTATTATCACTGGAAAGCCAAACTGTTGTCCTTTCCTCCCCTTGAAATTCCTCTTGTACATTTTTGTCACATTTCCTACTAGAGCTCAAACAGCTGGTGAACTGCAGCCACCACGTATGGCAATGACTCAAATTATCTCGTTGCTTTGCATATTCCACCCACCCGCTCCCCCTAACCGGCTCTCACCATACATTCGGGTTACAGGCTCTGCTGCTGAACAAACTTTGCTACAGTGACATACGCAACAGGGTTAGACCGAGGCCGCAGCTTGTTCCTGCAGCAAGTGCCTCTGCCTCCAGCACAATAAACACTGCAAGCTCCCACTGCTTTGCCCCTGCTGCTGTTCCCCTTTGCTTTGCCCGCACAAGTCTTGGGAGAAGGGCGAGGTAAACCACACAACTGGAATGATCAGCGAACGCTCGTTCTTTCCCTAAGAGTTATCTCGAGCCCCAAGCACCGGCAGGCAGCCGGGGTCGGTGCGGCCCACGAGCACCGAAGGGCTGCGCTGCGGCAGGCCCCGAGGCCTCCTCGGGGCGGCACCCGGGACACGCACCGGGGCACCGCGCCGTTACCGGCGGGCCATGAGAAGCGCCTCCCGCTGCACGGGCTGCGTGCGGCCGCTCCCGCAGCTAACCGGGGTGGACAGCGAGCGGCCCTGGAACGAAGTGCCGGTACCCGGCGAGGCCCCTCGCGGCGGGGAGCGCACCCGCCCCGCGGAGCCCCCGGAGCGGCGGAGCCCCCGGTGCCGGAGGGGCAGCGGGCGGCGCCCGGCCCCGCGGGCGGGGTCCCGCGTCCCCCCCGCCGCTCCCGCACTCACCTGCGGGCAGCCGCTCCCCGCACACCGCGCAGGCGCCGCGCGTGCGCCCGCCGGTTCCCCGCGCGGCCGCGGCTCCCGCAGGCGGGGCGGGCGGGGAGGCTCCTCCCCGGGCCGGCCGGAGCTCGGCTCGCCCCGCGGGCACTGACACACGCACGTACACACGCACGCCGGTAAGAAATGGCCCCGCCGTCTGCGGGGACCTGCAGGTCGCCCTCGGGACGCGCCCCCGCAGCCCGCTCCGCACCGGCGGCGGAAGTAGGAGCGGGCCGGCCCGCGGCGGCGCGGAGCGGCTCCGCCCGGAAACCCGCGGCCCCGTGACTGCGCAGCGCTGAGTGGAGCTGCCGCTGGCCCGGCCCGGGCCCGGCCGCCAGTCGCCGCCGCGGCAGGTGGGTCCCGGCGGGAGGGGGACCCGGCGTGTCGGGACAGCGCGGAGTTCTCCCGGGCGGCGCTGGCTGTGCGGCGAGCTCCGGGCGCGGCCGGTCCCTGGGAGTCGCTGCCGCGGAACCGGCTCACCGCGGGGGGAAGGTGGCCGTGGGGGCCTCCTGGAGAGCCGAGGGAGCCGGGTGCCGGGAGCAGGGTGTGGCGGGGCGCCGGGAGGGGCTGAGTGCTGGCTGTGGCTCCGTGCCCCAGCTCTCCCTGCTGCACGCTGTCGCTGACAGGATGAAGCTGCGGCGGGTCTCCGACTTGAGTGACTTCAGCCGAGGCCACTGGCTGCGGGAGTTGCTGTGCCGCGGAGAAGAGCCCAGCCGCGTCCAGTCCAGTCCCGACGGGCAGCATGTCCTGCTCCTGCAGAAGAGCCGGCCGCCCGCCCTGCCGCGGCTGGTGGCCTTCCAGCGCCACAGCATCGCTGGAGCCGACCTGGAGAGGAGCTGGCAGCCGCCCCAGCCAGCCCCTGTGGGACTGCTCTTCCTGCAGAGCCCTGTGGTACCGGACTCGTGGGTGCTGGCCGTGGTGTGGGAACACGGCCGGACCGAGGTGTGGCACTTCGTGGTGGCCGTGGGCTGGCAGCTGCTGCAGACCCTGGAACTGTGCCAGGGCGCCCGGGCACGAGTGGTGTCCGTGTGCAGCCAGGGAGCCAGCCTGGTGTGGTGTGAGGAGAGGCCGCCGCTGGGCACTCACTCGGACGTGAGCAAGTGTGCCTTCAGGTTCTGTGTCTGTGCCCGTGCTCTGGAGCTGGGGGAGCAGGGCGTGCGGCTGGGCACTGCGAGGATAGTCCTGCACAACAGCCCCGAGTACCACGTCCTGGCCTCTCCCCAGCATGTGTTCCTAGTGCCTGCTGCTGCCGGCTTCGCCACCACTTCCAAATTCCTCCTCATCTGGCATCCAGAGAAGACAGAGTTCACCATCACAGCCCCCTCTGCAGGCTTCATCCACAGCAAGGTGCTGCGCTCCAGCAGCGAGTCAGACTTCAAGAAGCTCCTGCTGGGTTCTGTGGGCCTTCTCTCAGGTTTTGCGCCTCTGGACATTCACACCTCCACTGTGTCCAACAACGGGGGTCTGCTGCTGGTGAGCACAAAGGGTTCTGTGAATATCGTGGAGCCAGATGGGACACAGAGGCATATCTTTGACCTGGAGGGCGGCCCCCTGGCCCACGGGAGTCCTGTCCAGCTGAAGACTTTTGGCAGCATCCTGGCCTGTGTGCTGGCTGGAGTGCTGTACCTTGTCGACCAGAACAGTGGAAGGCTTGTAGAAAAGGAAGTCCTGAGCATGAAAGAGGTGCATTTCCTGGAGTCTCAGGGAGAGGAGGACAGTATCCAGGTCCTCAGTCAGAGTGGCATCTACAGCTTTAGCTTTTCCAAACCTGAGGACAACAGCAGGCCTGAGCCATGCCTGGTGGAGATGGTGTTTGAGGAGGCCTGCAGATATTATCAGAGGAGAAGCCTCAGCAGCTCCAAGCTGACAGTGGAGAAGTTGAAGAAGGGTGGTACGTTCCAGGCTCCTGTAGTCCTCGCTGCCATCCTGCAGCACAGCCTCCACCAGAAGCAGAAGCCAGCCCAAAGCCTACAAGATTCTTACACCAAGCTGTTGAGCACAGTGAGCCTGGAGCTGCAGAGCTACATGAGCCTGGAGCTCCTCAAGACTTGTGTGGTGTGCGCCACAGAGAGTGAGGTGGAAAGCTACTGCAAGGAGCTGGTGGAGCAGGAGGTCAGCCGCATTCTGCAGTCTGACATGGACAAAGACAACTTGGCCTATCTGAACTCTGTCTTTGCCTCCTTCCCCAAGGCTGCCTGGAAGGCCACAAGGAGCTGCCTGCAGCTGCAGCAGAATGGAGATGGCCTCTTGGTAGCCAGGGCCACCCCAGAGGTATGGAAGAAGGTCCTGTGTCAGCCGCAGCTGGAGGAGGTGGGTCAGAATGGAATGGTCCCGCTCTTTGAGCTCATTTGTGCCTCCTTCCTGAGGTTCAAACCCAAGTGGCTGCCCAGCTTTGTGGAGCTGACCCAGCAGTACGTTAGCAGCTCTTGGTCATACGGCAGCAAGGAGGGCCCAGAGGGCCGGGTGCCACTGTATAAGAGAGCACTGGGAGTGCTGGCCCGAAAGAACAAACACGGTGAGGCAGATGAGGAGATGGAGCTGGAACTGCTGCTCTGCAGCAAGAGGCCTAAGGCTGTGCTGCAAGCTCTGCACCTTCTCATCCATCTGAAGCGGTGGCAGCGGGTGGTGGAGGTGGCAGAGAAGTTCTCCAAACTCAGCCCCTTGCTCAACAAGGAGATATTCATCACACTGCTGGCTGAGTTTGCCCAGCACCGGGAGCTGGACCCTTACCTGGACAGGCTGTGGCCGCTGTGCCCTGCTGAGCTCACCGCCTCAGACATCCTCACCACGGTCCTGCAGCACCTCCCTCATTCCCAGGAGGAGCCAGTGCCCTTCTCCAGCGAGGGGAACCAGCTGACTGTGGGCTTGCTTAAGCCACTGCTGCAAAGGGTTATGCAGCGTCCCAGTGTCCAGGACGAGATGTACTCTGATGCCCTGCAGAGCAGCACCTTCCCCCCTCCCACCCCACCGCGAGAGCACAAAATCCCCTCAAAAGCAGTGGCTGATGATGTTCCTCAGCCATCTAAGGCAAGGACTTCCTCACCCTCAGCACTGCTACAGGATGACAGTGTGTGAAGGGGGGAAGGACAGTGTCATCCCAAGCCCTGGGTGCACAAGGAAGGGAAATCCTACCTGTGTTGGCAGTACAGAAGCCTGCTGCTTTCTGAAGCATCCTTGCAGCATCTTGAAGAGCCTGTTGGTGGCTGAGGTTGGGGGATCTCTGAGCCAGGGCAGGCTTTCTGGTTATTCCTAGCAAGTGCAATTGTGTGTGTGCCAGTGGAGGAGCAAATGCCAGGTGCATTTGCAGATGAAAGCGCTGGCTGCACTACAAAACTACAGAACTGCTCCCTGCCCAAAGCACTTTGTTTTCAGTTTGTTTGGCTCCTTTCTAGCTCCACTTCTACTTCCCTGATGCTCTGGTACTGGTGGTGGAGTGGTAGGCAGTACACAGTCTTTCCCCCCCATTGAACCCCTCAGTGAACTGGGTGGTACCTCCAAGCTCTGCCTGTGAAACAGAAACAGAGCATGTTTCCTGCAGCAGGGTCACTGAGTGCTGCTGCTTTGGGCTCAGTCAGATGCTAAAGGCCAGTGTGGCACAGCTCCATGGCACTGGGGATCCCAGCACACACGCTGGCAGTTGCAGCACTCCACACATTGTCTGGCCACAGCTCCTCTGGGATCAGTCCTGTAGCTGTGACTGATTGCAGCTACTTAGCTGAAAAGAGCAGCCTAATTCCCTTATCTCTCCGTCCCAGACAGTACCCAAACTCTCTGCTGAGCTGAGAAGCTTGCAGCAGGCTATGAGAGCTTGGGGCTGGCCCTGCCTTCCCCTTTCCTTTGTGGAAGCTTAGATTATGCTGCAGGACACCCGAGCCCTCTGTTCCCATCTCCTCTACCTTTGCCCTTTGCATACAAAGGGGCTTTGTCAGGATTGTCTGGCTCATATTGTGCCTCTGTTTGCAAAATTGATGTAACTTGAGAGCAGTTTGTGCAGGAAGATCCAGGTTCCAGCCTCTCTCAGGTGCTGGTCCCCTCCACCCAGAGGGAGACCCTCGCTGTGGCTTTGCCCCTGCATTCTGGGCTCTGGTGTAAAGGAGCTGTCTGGTGCCTTGTTGGGCTGCGGGAGATTCACCTGCATTAATCCTCTTGAGAGTGGTCTTAAGTGTGGAAGACAGACTCCTTTTAAAAATAAAGGTTCCTAAAGCACTGCTGAGGTGGTGGTGGATGTTATGAAGGTACACACCCTCAGGAGGAGGGCAGTCTTGTTTTGCCTCTGGTGAAAAGTGGCCAGGCTCATCTCCCTGGTGCTGCCCAGCATGGCTCACAACTGGTAGAGCTGGGCTCAGAGAGCTTGCCCAGGCAGCTCATTCCCTCTGTGGTACTCAGCTGCTCACCACTGTGAAGCCACAGAGGCAGAGTCTGCACAGGCAGGCTGCAGCTCTGTGCCACAGGGAAGGGCCATCAGGCCATGCACAGCTGTGGCTGGGCCCAACAGAGAGTTGAGGAAGGGAGGATTTTTTTCTCAAGAGCTGCAAATTCTCTGTTTTTTAGGAAAACTAGCAACAGAGAGCACCTGGCTGGCCCAGCAAAATCCTGCAGTGCCAGAGCTGCCGTTGGAGAGATTATTGTTTGTGAAACCATTGTAAAGGTGTGGCAGGGTCTCCCCCAGAGAAAGCCTTGGCTGTGGAAAGTCCCCGTGGTGGAAAAAGGCCTGGCAAAGAGGAAGAGAAACTGCTGCAATGGTTCCCTAGAGACTGGCTGGTTATTGATGAGACCTTCCTTGGGGGGGTCCTTGTGCTGTGGCCATGGGGCACTGTGAGTTTCCCTCTCACTCTGGCAGCTGCCACACGTGAGTGGAGGGAGTGGGGCCTGAAAGGAGAGTTGGTGGCATCCACTGTGGGCATTCTGTAATGAGCTGTCCTTGCCTTCTCTCCAGGCAGCTGGTGGCCTTGCCTGACTCTGGTCTCAGCCCCCTCCCAGGGCTGTTTGGGAGGAGGATAATGGATGGAACCCAGCACCTCTTAGAGCCATGGCTCCAGAGATTGGAACACTGCCCTGGAGCTGCACTGAATGGGGAGCTGCTGAGAGCAAGCCCCACATCTTGGCAAAGGCTGTGCAGTCATTTGGGGGGATATCTTCATTGCCAGGGCTGGGTTTGGGTGCAGGTAGCCACAGTGACACAGTGAATGAGACTGAAGCTCCCTGCCTTCCAGCACTGGCTCTGCAGAAAACAGAGAGCAGGGAAGAAGCAATGCCCACAAAGCCAGCAGCAGTGCTGTGTGAGACACAGCATCCCCGAGGCACAGCAAGGGAGGAGGAAGTGGGAACATGACGCAGTAGGGACAGCCTGAGGCCTGGGGGCAGAAGTCTCCATGTATGGGCCCCAGACAAACCGAAATAGAATTCTGGAAGCTGAGGGTCCAGGGCAGAAAACTGAGCTGAATGCTTCCGATATCTCACACCAAGAACCAGGAAGCATGAGCATCCTTGGGGGAAGCAGGGGCCAAAGCAACCTGAAGGACAGATTGAGCTGACTTACAGGCAAGCCCAGGGCTCTCTCTGCAGTCAGATTCTGCTGGGAGGAGACAGCAGGAGGTAAGGCTGGTGCAGCCTCAGATAAAGGCCAAAGGAAAAACCAGCAGTTGGATCTGAAGGCAAGTGGAAAAAGTGGTAAGAGATGCACGTAGTGGAGGGGGAGCTGGCCTGGCCCTCACTCTGCTCCAGAGAAACTTGGACTTTGCCACAAAGGAAATGAGTCAAGCTGCTCACGTATATCCCCTGTGCCTGACACAGCTTTCAGGATGGGCCCTGCACTTTCACCAAGGAGCAGCACAAAGCAATACCTGAACTCAGCCCAAGGCTCCAGACCAAGTCACCCTTGATTTATCTGTGCAGAGCACGGTGTGTGCAGAGGTGAGCACAGAAAGTACCCATGGCATCGTATCTTACAGAGAGAAGGAAGTGTAGGCTGCAAGCACCTCATAAACTCACTGGAAATCGACAGATGATACATGCTAGGGTTGCCAGAGGGAAGGGCTTATGTGCTGGGGACAGCTTGGGGTGGCACTTTATAGACAGGAGGCTCTTTGTGCGCCTTGTCCCAGGGAGGGACCTGGCACTCATCCAGTCAGAGGTGCAAAGGGCAGCCCAGTGAGGGGACATCACCCAGTCATGGTCACACTGAGCAGTGATCCTGTATCTACCCATAGGCTGGATGTGGGCAGAGCACACTTGGGAACAGCAGAAAGAGCCCCGTAGTCCCAGGCACAGCCTCAGCTTGTGGGGAACCTTCCAGCCCTGCTTACTTCCATCACTGCTAGACCTGAGGAGCACAGTCACATCCCACAGTGCACACAAACACACCATTTATTATTTGACACCAAAAATTACAGCCCTGGAAACAGGCAGGTTCCCTGCAAAAATAAATAATCACATTTTTCAAGTGGGGGGGTCTGTCCATTTCTTCCATCTGTGGGTGATGGGAGCTAATGCCTTGTGGAAGGCCTGGGGATTTTGTAGGAGTTGAATGTTGGTGGCCTGCAAAACCAAGGTCACATATGTCAGCCACAGAGGGACATATGTAAGGGACAGCTCAGGATGCACTGGGATGGTCAAATATCATCACACTCCTATCACCTAGCCCCACAGGAAATAGGGTATGGAGACACCTTCCCCAAACCCACCAGCTTGGGAGAGTGGGACCAGCAGCACCTCCAGTCTTGGTAGTGTGGGAAGATGATAGGGGACACCACAACTGCATGCACTACACAAGTCCCACCTTCACAGCCATCCCCTGGTACCAGCACACTCCTTGGTCCCCACCCCCTCCCTCTGTCCCCTGACCCCCCTGTACCTACAGGGGCTGCCTCCCACCCCACAAAGGGACCTGGCAGTGTAAGTAGCTTACATCTCAAAGTCTTCATTCCTAGAGGGGAGAAAAAAGAGGGGACAGTGTTAGTGGGGCAAGAAGATGCCTTGTAGGACAGGACAACATCTCATGGTAGGACAGGGTCTCCCATGGGTCATAAAAGGAGAGCAAATGAGCCTCAGGGTGCTGTGGTCCCCTCCATCCTGGCTGTCTGGTCTGATCAGAGAGCACTGGCTCTTACAGCCCCCCAAAGCATCAGTGCCCCTTCCCCAGGCAGGCAGAGCAGGGCCCCACGCTCAGCAGCACCGGCTCCCTGTGCCTCAGCTTGAGCTCCCTGAGGTTCCTGGGCAGCTGAGCCTGTGTCTCCAGCCAGCTCAGAGGGGTGGCAGGAGCTGGGGAACCCCCAGCACAGCAGCTGCACCACAGGGCCATGAGGTAGCCCTCAGGAGTCAGAAATCCAGCTAGAAACTGCTCACTGTCCCCAGGGGTCAGTGCCTGTGCTGGTGGTGGAGCTGCCAGGCAGAGTGTCCCAGAGGGCTGGGGGACAGCCCCAGGACACTGGTGGCCACAGGCATGTGAGCAAGCACTGCACCCTCGTGGCAATGCCACCAACCACACAGCACACTGCATTCTGCCCAGCATCCCTGGGCTCCCATGCCAGAGCTCCAGCACAAAAATGGTGCAAAACACAGTCAGGTGGTGGACTTGAGCCAGGCTGTGGCTGCAGCCCTGCCAGGCTCCTTCCTCCAAAGGGAATTCACCTTAGTCTGCCCTCCCTACCAGGAGGTTCAGAGCAGGCAGAGAAAAGCTCCAGAACATGCCCATCCTCAGAGGCTGAGGGCCCCAAGTCACCTCTCAGGTTCTCCCCAGCTCACATTGCTTTAGCATGAGCCCCACAGGCTACCACAGGACATGAAGGAGCAGGTGGCAGGGGGGACCTCACACCCAGTGTGGTCCCAGGGGCGGGGCTGCTCCTCACCTGTACACATCAGCAATATCCATGCGGCGGTAAAACTTGGCAAGTCTGACAGACAGGACGATGCTGGGCAGCAGGAACAAGGTGCACCAGCCCAGGCTGAACCAGAAGGCATTCTGCATAGGGTGCAGGAAGAGCCATGAGGTCCAAAGAGTGACTGGGAGCATCTGTTCTGCTCCCAGTGCTCCCCAATAACCACCCACTCCTTCTCAGAGCCTGGCCCTTCCTCTTAGCCACAGCACTTTGCTGGGCAGGAGCTGAGCACTGCTTCCTGTGCATCCCTGATCCTTCCCTGCATCCCTTATCCTGTGCATGAGGAGGACAAGAGGACCTCAGTGCCACCCCACAGGTGTGTGTCACTCTACACACTGCTGCCCCACTCACCACAGAGTCCATGATATAGTCACAGCCAATGACCTCCACATCATCCAAGGACTGAGCTATGGGCTTGCAACGTGCCACATCTTTTGTCACCTGGGGACATGGTGGGGACAGCATATGTCAGCTCATTCTCCCTTTCTCTCCACTTCACTGAGGAAGGCTCAGCTTACCCTGCTCTTGGCCCATGAAATGTAGGTCTCAAAGAAATCCAACAGCTGCTCCAGGAAGGCCAATGTCTCCTGGAGGGGCAAGCACAGAGTGGAGATGTTGCACCACCAGCCCCCTCCATGTCAGGATCGGGGGGCTCTCAGACCACCTCAGCCCAGCAGCAACAGGGCTGAATGCTTCACCCCACCCTGGGATGCCATAAGGGAAGGGGGCACTCAGAGGTGCAAGAGACACTCAGGGAAGGCAGGATGAGCAGCCAGACAAGGTTTGGCTTCCCTGTATAGAGGGAGGTCTTGGTGAGGGGGTCTGGTGTGTAACCTGACAGCAGGGCAAGGCAAGCTCACGTTCTTGATGATGTTTGGCATCTCCCTCTCCAGGAATTCCTGGGTTATGTTGGCTTTGTCCAGTGCAGCTGTTGTCTGTCCCTGAGGTGAAAGGTGTTCTCAGCACTGTGATCTAAGAGGGGTCTCTGCCCTTCACCAGCCCTGCAAGCAGGACTCCCTGGGGCAGAGCCTCTCAGAGCTGTGGTGCTCCCAGCAGTGACACACTGCTAGTGCCAGGTACACATTGGTAGTGCCAGGTACCTCAGGTGGAGGGAGCCCGTGCCTGGCAGGGTCCATGGCCTCCCTCCACCTTCATGGCCCCCATGAACAGCCCCTGCAGCACATGAAGAGTGCCACCGCAGCCCCCAGACTGCAGGTCAGCCCCACCACCTCCACTGCAGGACCTCGAGGGTGCTTTGCAGGGTGCCCAGGACTGGCATGCACTCCCCTTGTGCAGCTTACCTCCAGCTGGGCAGCCCCACTCTGCACTGAGTGGATGTTCTCCTTCAGATTTTGCTGGGGACAGAGAAGGGGGGTCAGAGGTGCAGCCCCAGACCCTGCCAGCAGGGTCTGAGCTCTAGGGAAGCCCAGCCCAGCATCCCCAGGACGCCCCAGCGTCGCTCACCAGTGGCCCAGAGAAGTTCCCCTGCATCTCCTTTTCCAGATCCCTCAGTTCACGAGCATTATCTTCCAGGTCCTTCTTCACATCTGTGCTCTGCAAGTGCTGCAGTCAGCAGTGCCCAGCTCTGGGCCTCCCCTCAACACCCAGGCAGGCACAGAGGAGCCCAGTAACCAGTGGCTTTGGGGACAGGCTGGCTATGGCCCTGGGGTCTCATGGTCTCTCACCACATTTTCTGCCAGCTGCTCCAACTCTACAGCCAGATTCAGGAGGCTTCCTTGGATAATATTCTGATCCAGCTGGAAAAGGCAGAGACAGAGCCATGAGAATGAGGACTGAGGTTCACAAGGGGAGCTAAACCCCTTCTTTTTGGGACAGAGTGGAGCCAGGGCCTTCTAGGCAGAGGATGTGCCTTGTTACCCTAACAGGGTGCACAGATGGCAGAGGACTCTCCCAGCAGCAAAAGGAGAGTGCAATAGAAGCTCCTCAACCCACATCCAATCCCCCCACCCCGATCCCAGGACCAGGCTACACCCAGCACACCTGCTCCAGGGTGAGGGTGAAGTTGGGAGGCTGTGCAGCCTGACTGGCCCTCAGCAGCAGGTCCTTCTGGCTCTGGCTGAGCAGGGAGATGGGGCTTAGGGTGATGTTCATCTTCTTAAAAGCTGTGGAGATGTCTCCTGCGTACTGCCAGAGCAAAGGGGGCCATGATGGGACATGTGCTGGCCCCTCACTGTCCCCTCAGCCCTTGTGCAAGAGTGTGAGTGTGAGCAGTGTGAGTAGTGTGCAAGAGTGTGAGTAGTGTGCAAGAGTGTGAGTAGTGACAGTAGTGTGCAAGAGTGTGAGTAGTGTGAGCAGTGTGCAAGAGTGTGAGTGTGAGTAGCGTGCCCTCAAGACCCCGGTCCCCCCGTGCTCACCTGGCTGATATTCAGGAGCTCGTCCAGGGACACGCTCTGGTCCAAGTGCAGAGTTTGCCACAGGGACGCGTCGTGCTGGCACTGCCTGCAGGATGGGCCATGGGGTTTAGAACAGGGCAGGTGAGGCCGCCTTCTCACAGGAGCATGTCCTCACCTGTGCAGGTAGGTTGCACCTTGCTCCTTCCCTGTGATCAGTGCCTACCGACAACCTGGGTAGGCAGGGCAAGCTGCCCTGCTCCTGGAGATTATCTGAGGGCATTGAGCAGCTCTACCCCACCAAGGACACCGTGTCAGGGCTGGAACCCACCTGTATATCTCTGAGAAGTTTGCTGTGTCACCCTTCAGGCCCAGCAGCTCTGAGAGATTGAAGTTAGGGATCTTGCCAGGGGTGTCCAGGAGCTAAGAGCAAGGAAAGAGATGGAGAAACTAGACATAGTGCAGGGCAGGACACCTTGGAAGAGCATATGAAATGGCTGGTGCTGCCTCTGCCCCAGCAGCAGCCCTCATTAGGAAGCAGTATTTCCAGGCAGTTTCCCCACAGCAAGCTTACCTGGAAGAGCTGCTGGTTGTGCCAGGACTCACAGAGGAGCATGTAAATGTTCCCCCCCACCACGAAGGTGATCATCACCAGCAGCATGAGCAGCCAGTAGAAGATGAAACTGAAGCCAACCCCTCTGCCAGGACAGAAATGCTGTCACCACCAGCAGCCCAGCACTGATGCTGACATTGCCCCCAGCTCGCGGAGCCCGGGGGCTGCACACCCCTCACTCCCACAGTTGTGGGAACACCACCCTTCCCAAAAGCTTGTCTCTGTTCTGCCTTCAGACCCCAGAGCACAGCCAGGCTCTGCCCTGGAGCTTGGACTCCACAATAGCTCCCCACAGCTCTGGAAGCCAGCACTCCCCCGCAGAGCTGCAGGGCCCACGTTCACACTGCCAGGCCTCGCTGCTGTCATGGGCCAAATGGGCTCCCCTCAAACACCTCTCACCAGCACCATGATTGACCCTCAATTTACCACCTGCACGGGGAGTCACCACGGGGCAGCCATTAAGCTGCAGCAAAATGATTTAGGAGCTCGAGTGTTCCCAGAGCAGCCCTGCCCACCCATCCCACCGCTCCCACACGTGGCCTTGGCAGCCAGCTGAGCCTCACGCCATGAAGAAGTTCCCGCCAGCATCGGAGAGGCTGCTGCGCTGTGTGGGCAGCACACCTTCCTTCAGCCCCAGGGGCCCCAGCAGCAGCCCAAAAACGTTGCAGAGGACCACCAGCAGCACCGTGCAGCACAGGAGGGCACACAGGATCAACCTGGGGCAAGACAAAGGGCGGGAGTCAGGCAGCAGAACCTGGGACCCTCAGCAGCACCCTGCAGCCCACCAGCTGTCTTCATGGGGAGGAAAAAGGTCCCAGACAGCACAGCAGGGAAGGGGCATGTGTCTGCAAGGCACAGCTCTGAGTACCCTGCACCCACAACCCCACCACCCAGCAAAGCCCCACCTCCAGCAATGGGAGAAGCAGGAGCCCTAAAACCCCCTAGACAATGGGGTCCAGCCCCTCTCCCACCTGAGCCCATCCCAGGCCACGATTGGCTCCCTGTACTTCTCCAGCATGGATGTGGCATTGTTCACAAAGGCCCCAACTTCCTGCTCCACATCCAGGAGTGGCAACCTTCCCTGCAAGTTCCTGATCTCCTGCCTGATGAGGAGCAGCTGATCCTGGCTCTCTGCAAGGAATGGGGACACGCTGACATTCTGAGCTGCTGCCCAGGTCCTGCAGGGCAGAGGGGACTCAGAAAGGATAGGAAAGGGGCAGTCATGGCCAAGGATGACATTGGCATGATGGAGCTGGGGACAGCCAGGGCTGCAGAGAAGGCCTCCAGGAAAGAATGGCTTGAGAAGAGAGGAGGGAATCCCAGAAGAGGGAGAAGTCAGCACAAGAAGCCCTGCTTACTTGCCACCACCTCTTGGGACTGCTCTTGCACCTTGTCGGGGGTCATGCCCAGCGTTGTGTTAACCTGCACCCAGGGAAGCACAGCATGAAACTCACATCCCTGCCTGCAATCCAGGGCTGAGCAGCACATCCCCTTGAACCCAGATCCTAGTAACACACAACAGCCAGGCTCCCCATAGCACCCAGTCTACCCTATCAGTGTGCAGGGATGGCTGGGACAGCGAGCAGACCTCTGGCCAGCCCTTCCCTCTGTGTGACACACTGAACTCCTGACAGAGCTCTTCCCCACCCACAGCCTGTCAGCACAGCCTCAGCAGCTGCAGGAGCACCCAGCTTTGTGCCTGGGTGAAGGAGACACCCCTTACCTCCTCCAAATCAGACTTTATGTTTGACTCAGAGACCTCACGCAGTGCCTGCAGCTGCTGCTCCACACCTGGGATCTGTGGGGAAGAGACTGGGGTGAGGGAGCTGTGGGGGCTGGGGCAGGGGACCCCTCACCCACCCCCTGCCCTCCTCACCGTGCTGAAGTTGGCACTGAAGGCGAGCCCCTCCA
Organism: Zonotrichia leucophrys gambelii; assembly: GCF_028769735.1. Taxonomy (NCBI): domain Eukaryota; kingdom Metazoa; phylum Chordata; class Aves; order Passeriformes; family Passerellidae; genus Zonotrichia; species Zonotrichia leucophrys. The sequence goes on from NC_088176.1 coordinate 13,669,042, forward strand.
GGGACACTTGGCTGCAGGGGAGGCCACATTTCTGCAGGGTGCCATTGAGCCTGTCCCTAAGGCTGACCAGCCCCTGGCTGTAGCTGCTCTGCAGCTCCTCGAGGTCTGAGCGGCGGTTGGCAATGTTGGCAAAGGTGTCATTCAGTGTCTCCATCCCTGGGGAGAGAGCAGGGAGCTCACATCCTGCCACTGTGGCAGGGACTCCTTCTCATCCAACTGAACCTTGGGAACCCATGAAAAAAGGCAACATAGGGGCACCCCCAAAGTCATGGCACTTGTCCCAGGGTGTGGCTGGGAGGCCAAAGGGACCCACCTCCATGGGATTCTTACCCAAAAATGCACCCACCCCATCTCTTGATCCCCCTGAGTCCCTTACCAGTCTCCCAGGGATAGGGCCGGTACCTTGCAAGAGGCTCTGGAGAGACCCCAGAGCCCCATCCGTGCTGTTCCTGATGCGGGAGGTGATCATGCTGCCCAGTTTGGGCCCAATGTCTGCAGAGATGGGAGAGGTGGTGTCAATAACAAGTTCCCTGCAAGGTCCTGGGGCTTACAGGAAAGCTGGTGAAAACACTGACACCGCCAGCACTCCTCCCTCACCCACCCCCCAGGTGGGAGGCAATGGGAATATCCCCAGTCTCCCACCACCCACATCACCCTTCCCAGAGAGGAGCCTGAAAAGGGAAAAGCAGAAACTGGAGCAGAGCTGGAGCTTGGAAGAGCCTGCAGACCCAGATCCTTTAGACATCCCCATAAGAACAAGCCCAGTGGCCTGCAGGGTCAGCAGCCACCCACAGGGCAGAAAGGTAAACCCACACAACACTCCCACTGCCCAAGAACCCCCAGCCCTGGGGCAGCTCCCACAGGGCCCTGGGGATGCTCCAGCCCCTCCCGTCGCACACCCTCACCCTGCAGGCTGCGGTTGGCATAGCTCAGTGGGACATCGCTCTTGTTGATGACAAAATCAACTTGCTGCAGGGACAGAGATGTGGTGTCAGTGAGGGTGGGGAGCTTTCTCTGCTGCCAGCCCCTCTGCTGCCCTTCCCCCGGGGCTATTTGGGCTGCTCCTCCCGCCTGGCCCCTTGCCCCCAAGCCATGGCAGGGGGCCCATGCGTGCCTGGGGGATGGAGGCCAGGTAGGTGTGGACGTTGTCCAGAGTGTTGTTCACATTGGGGAAGGTGCTCTTCACAGCCTGGGAGAAGCGGCTGTTGCTGATGAGGGCACAGACACCACCAGCCCTACAAGGCAAGGGTGCAAGGTCAGTCCCAACGCTTCCCCCAGCACCTTCCAAATCCACCCACACAGACCCCAGCCCGCAGGGTCTGGAGCACACCAGTGACCCCTGATCCCAGTGCATCCCTGCCCGTGCCCTGCCCCGAGCAGGGAGCAGAGAGGAGGGGCGCAGGGAACTGGGGCAGGGCAGAGCCCGGCAGCCGTGGGGAAGCTGCGGGGAAAGCGCTGCACGGTCCGCAGCGCGCAGCCCCCCGGGGCCAGCCCCCCACCGCCGCCGCTTCCTCCCCTTTGTCCCGCCGTGCCGCGATCTACTCGTGAACAATGGCAGCTTCCTGGCACGGCCGCCGAGCGCCGGCATTTCCAGCCACGCTGGGCTCCATCCGGAGCCTCCCGGGCCGCGCACTCACAGCAGCAAGGCGGAGAGCAGCAGCACGGAGGCCCAGAGCGCCCGGCGCCGGCAGCGCATCCGCCGGCGCTGCTTCTGGTACATGCGGCCCCCGCAGTGCCCGCAGCAGCGGCAGCAGCAGAAGCAGAATCCCACCAGCGGCACCAGGATGATGAGGAGGACTCCAATGGCCGCGCAGACCAGGAAACCCAGTTCGTAGAGCAGCAGCTGGGATAGGAAGAATGAGAAGCAGCGTAACATTGGTGTCCCCAAAGGTCCCTCAGCTCTGCGCACCCTGTCCAGACCCAAACAGACAAAATGGGTCTCCCAGGGAGCAGAACATGTCCCCTTGCTGCTGCTCGGCATCCAGGGCTCAGCCTCAGAGCAGCACCCACCAGTATCCCCCAGTCCACAGTGCTCTGGGGCTGCCAGCTCCCCACCCCAGCTGCCTGCTCACCTCATTGATGTCATCTCGGCTGAACCCATTCTGGGACTGCTCAAAATTAATCAGCTCTGGGAGACAAGAAGCACAGAGGGCTGTGAGCAGGTGCTGGGCCCTGTGGAGCTCTCCAAGAGGGTCCCAGACCCTGCTCGCCCCTCCCAGCCCAAGGCATCACCTGCAGCTCAGACCAGCTCTGAGTATGGCATTTTTCTCCCTTGCAGCTGCCCTCCCCAACCATCACATCATGCAGCATTTTTGCACGCAGGAAAAGTGCTGCCAGCTCCCAGGCTCTCAGGGGTTCACAGAACAAGGGAGTTCCTCACCACTGTGGGCATAAGGGACACTGCCCTGGGGCTGCCCTCCTGCAGAGAAGTCCAAGGGCACTGCCGGTCAGGACTGAGTACAGGGGCAAAGGCCCACTGCCACGCTGCCTCTTTCATTCCCAGGCCTCTCCCTGCCTGTGCCACATGCCCTCATTACAAGCCTTGATGGCACCTGGAGACATTGGTTGTACCCTGGTGTCTATGTGACACAGGTCCTGTACTGCCAGCCAGTACAGGACCTGTCACCATCACCATCACCTTTTCCAGCATGTTGATGGTGAGCAGGGGTTGAAGCCAGTGAAGGAGGATGCACAGTGGCAGTACCCAGAGTGGCATTTCCCTCCAGGTGGGCAGCACTTGCCCCATGAATATGGAGCAGCTGCAGGGTCCTAGTATCACCTGTGCAAACCTGCAGCTGCTTTGGGACAGAGCTGTGACAGCGACAGGAGCAAGAGCTGGCAGGCAGGGCAGTGCACAGGGAGAGCACGCTGACACCAGGACACACTGCACTTGGTGGCCAGCAAACACAGAGGGCTGCAAGACGGGCAAAGAGCCTGCAGGCAGAGTGGGGTTTGCTCTGCACATTTTTGGGATCTTAGGATTAAGATACCTGGAGGGAGAATGGGGCAGGACTCTGCAAGGTGGCACTACCTCTAACACCTGTCCTGGGGCCCAGCTAAGATAGTCCCACAGTTGTTATGGGGCATGAGCAGGACACAACTGGCAATCCTTGGATCCCATTCCCGATGACCCCAGCCGTACCAGCCCCCTCTGCCAGCACCCACCTGTGGGCAGGGCGTTGGGCTGCACCAGCCGCAGGAAGCCGTGCGCCATTGCCACCAGCCCCGGCGTGCTGCTCCCCGGCGCCTCGGGGCCAGGGCCGTACGTGGGCTTCCAGACATCCCCCAGCTCCATCGCAGCAGCTCCTGTGGACACCCGGGCGCCGAGAGGAGCTGTCGGTGTCGTCGGGGCTCGGGACCACCCAGCCTGCCCTGCCTCCTGCCTCCGACCAGGAAATGCAGAGAGAAAAAATATCAGGCACCTGCCCGCTCCTGCCCGGAAGGACCGAGCTGCGGGAGAGCACCGAGGAAGGATGGGTGCACCCATCCCCACCCCTGTCAGCAGCGGGGTGGGAAGCCAGGCAGGAGGTGCCCACGAGGGACCGGGGGCTGTGGGGGGTGAAGCGGATCCAGAGCACTCACCCAGTCCTCTGACACCTCTGTGCACCCACCGCTGCGGCAGGGTCCGGCCGCACTGTGCCAGCGCCCAGGTCTGCGGTTTGTTTAAGTTTCAGCGGTGATTGCTGACAAGCCGTTTGCAGGGGCAGGCGGCGATACCGGGATCGCCCCACCCTGCCCCTTACGGCTCTTGGCACCCGGCCGCCTCCCTGTACCGGGGTCAGGGTCACCACCGACCTGTCCCGACGCAGGCATGTCCCTCTCCTCCCTCTCCGCTAAGCTCCCCTGCCGGCGCTGGTTTCCTCCTGCCCCAGCCCAGGAGCTGGGTGGCCCGGGGTGATCCCGAGGGCAGCCGTCCCGCCCGCTCCGCCCCACACCATCTGCATCCTTTCGGGATGGGGTGCGTGGAGCCGTTCAGAGTTTCAACACAAACCAGCTGTAGCCACAAAAGCGGGTTTTGCATCTAAAAACCTTCCGAAATGGGGCACTGCGGCAAATCCGTCATTTTTCACTCACGTCCCGGTCCCCCCAAGCGGGGAACAGCCCCAGGGGTCCCCAGACAGGATTTTCCCCAAAGGCCGGGCCCCCGCTGGGCTCCATCCCCGCTCCCCGCGGAGCTTTCCCACGCCGCGCCGCTCCATTCCCCGCCCCGCCCGGAGCTCCGGGAACCGCAGCCGGAGGCAGGGGCGGGAGGGGCCGGAGGTCGCTCCCGGTTGTGCCGCGGACGCACCCGGCGGATCCCGGTGGCCCGGGGGGTCCCGTCCCGGCAGGCGGAGCTCCGCAGCTGGGCACGGCTCCGCACCGAGCCCGCGGCGCGGGTGGCTCCGGGAGGTGCGGGAGGGCAGGACAGAGCCGCCCCTTCCGCCCCGGCCCGCCGGGGTCTGTCCGGCCGCGCCGGCCCCCGCTTCTGCCGAGGGGGAGCCCTGCTGAGGTGCAGCCCACCCCTGCCCGCTGCACCCTGGTACCCCTCCTTCACCCGAGGGGCAGCCCTGCTCCTGTCCCAGCCCATACTGGCATCCTGCATCTCCCCCAGAGACCCCGGCCCCTGCCCTGTCCCGCATGAGAGAGCCGGCCGCCCTCTGCCTGGGGATGCTCTCTCCTTGTCCAAGAGAATCAGCACTCACCCCGCACTGCCAGAGCCAATGCTGGCCCCTCCGGCAGCCCCCCCTGCCATAGCACCCTGGCCGAGAGCCCGCCCCGCTGCCCCCCTTGCCCCTATGGCAGCCCTCTGCTGTGCCCTGTACCTCCCACCTGCCCCAAAGTAGTGGAGCCCCCAGCACGGTGTTTGGCCCCTGCCCTGTGTCCCTGCATGTGTCCCCGGGCTTTTGGACAGGACCAGCAGGGACTCTGAGTGAGCTGTACCTGCATGACCTTTGCATGGGGGTCTTCCTGCCTCTCTCTGGCTTGCTCATGGCTACCTCCAGTTACTGCTTAACTTTCCTTGGCACAAGCAGCCATCACTGCACTCCGTGACCTTAGGTGAAGGTGGCCCAGGGAGGAGAGCAGCCCTGCTTCAGGTTTTCTTCCTGGGCTGGCCCATGCTGGGTTGCCAGTGTCATGTGGGACCCTCTGGCACAGCACTGGCACTGGGCAGAGTAGCAGAGGGCACAGATACATCCCAACAAAAAAAGGGGGGAAAAAACCCTACAACTAGTGAGTTTCCGGCAGCACTGGAGCTGATGTGGGGGAAGGAGGTTTGGGAGCTTCACAGGTACCCTTGGGCTTTCCAGCTAAGACCTCAGGCCCGAAGTGTTGCCTTGGGGCCCTCCAGCAGCTCTTGGGTTCATGTGCAGGATCCAGCCAGGCATATGGAGGATCCATCACAGATGGCAGGGCATCGCTCCCTTCCCATCCAGGGCATCCCACTGAGCCTGCCAGAGCTTGGGCATGTCAGAAACGAGGGTATTTATTGATGCCTCAGCTCTGGGTGCCACACCATGGGCTCACCGGGGCCACCCTGCCCTCCCCTGCCCAGCCATGAGCTCCTACCACAGCACCTGTGTCCTGCAGCAGCCCAGCCTCAGCCCTGTCACAGCCTGGTGACGTCCCTCACTGCAGATGTCAACCCAACCCCTGCTCCTGCTTTGAAGATAGAGGCCCTTCCTGCTCTCACCCTCTGCTACATCAGCCCTGTTCTACAAGCATGGTTTCCCCCATTTCCATAATAAAGCTGGCACAGGGTACCCCAGCTTCTGGAAGGAGGTTGTTACAACTCCCTGTCCCTCCTTTGCTCCCCCCAGGACACCTCCATGGTGCTGAGCTGCTCCTGCCCTGCTCCCAGGCAGGATTACAGGGCCCCCACTGCTCCCCAGGGAACGTGCCCATCACCCTGGTGTCCTGGCAGGCCTCGAGCTGCTTGTTTGCTCTGCCTGGGGGACAGGGGCCATTTTCCAGCAACCCAGCACCTTGCCCTTGCTGGGATTTCTGCTCTCCATGGCATGGCAGGGAGCCAGCCATGGCTGTGGCGTGCCTGGGAACCAGCAGGCAGAGGCAGGCCAGCATCATCCAGGGAACACAGTGAGCCCTGTGCCCACACTCTCTGCCAGGGTACCAGGGACATGAGGGGACAACTCCCCTCTGCCTTGCCCACGTTAGCCTGGTCCCATGCTCAGATGTAAGTGATTAGGACAGCTTCAAACCGAAAAGTCATTTTATTGGTACCATACATGACTCATAAATGGCACAAACTATGGAGGGGAGGAAGGAAAAAAAAAAAAAAAAAGGAAACAAAAAGGCATTACAGTGTGCCCATGGCAGTGAGGGCTCTGCACCCTCCACAGCAGCCGTGCAGCATGGCATGGAGAATCGTACCTTAACTGTGATGCAGAGCCCCCCTCCCTGCCACACTGGGCTCCCACCCCTGCCTGCAAAGGGGCTGTGGGGACCCCCGTGCCTGGGGGTGTGAGCCCTCCAGCTCTGGCCTGCCCATGGAGGGGCCCAGGAGCCAACACAGGCATTTCTCCAGGGATCTTCAGCTTGAGATCACGCCAGGGCTGATTCAAGGCTCTGTCTCCCTGCCCAACCACAGGGACAGCAGAAGGAGAGGACACACAGGGTGACCCCCACCCCACCTCAGCAACCTCCTGCAGTCTCACCCAGGAGTGGGCAAAGCATGGAGTGAGTGCTAGTAGCACCCCTGCAGCAGCCAGAGCCCCGGCACAGGCAGGCCCTCAGTGACACCTGCCAGCCCCAAGCCCCATGGAGCAGTGGGACAGAGACTGTGGGATCCCCAGCAGGGAACTGGGGGTGTCTGACAGAGAGAATGGAGTGCACCCCTCACTCCCCCAAACTTCAGGGCTGCTCTGCCTGCCCCAGGCTCCCTTACGCACGCAGACAGACACACAGACCTCTCGCACACACACTCTTACACACACTTATACCCCCACTAGGGCAGTCCCCTCCCACAGCAGCACTTGCTGCAACCCCACCATGGGGCATGCCAGGGTGTTCCCACAGGCAGCCCAGACTCCCACCTTCCCCCAAAACCCCACTCCAAGGCTGTTGGGGTGAACTGGTTAGTTAGCACAAACACCCTCCCCCGGCACCTCCCATCCTCTCCTTGGAAAAAGCCTTGGAAGGGATTTTTTTTTCTCTTTTTTTTTTTTTTAAACCAAAAAAAAACCCCAAAAATTATTATTTTTCTCATCGTTTCCCCTAACATCAATGGAGGCACCTGCTCTAGTGATAACACATTGAAAGAACAGTATCGTACACACTGTCTACAGCGCGGAAATGTACAAGCACGAGGTACACGAACCCGAGGGGGGAGCAGGGACAACAGCACACAAGATTTACATTGAGAAGAGAGGTGGGGGGCTGCACCCCCGGGCCTCTGGAGGGATTAGAAAGGAAGTCTGCAAAGTCTCTCCTTGGTTTGAAGCTCTCCGAACTGGATATAAAATGAGACTTCCAAGAGAAGAAGCCTGTACAAAAGTCAGGACAGGGTGAAAGGGTTCAGGACAGGAGGGGGGAATGGGCAAGGGGGCTGAGGGGGTATTTTTCCATTTTTTTTTTCTTTCTCTTTTTTAAACTTACAATTTAATAATATTATTTTTTTTCTTAAAAAAAGACAAAAGTAGGAGGTACCAGGAGCCAGGGGTTGCAAAGGGGCCCCAGGCAGACTCACGCAGGGTGGAGGGAAACGCAGGGGCTGCAGGCAGGGAACAAGGGCACCGGCTGCTCCAGCAGAGCCGCGGGTCCTCCGTGCTCCCCAGCCCCCCACCACGCACTTCCTATATACAAGAGTCCCCCCATGGCTGTGCTGCGCCCTCGCTCTGGGGAGCGAGGGGAAGGGGAAGGTGCAGGAGAGTGGGAAAATGCGACGGGGCCCTATCCTCAACACCATCCCAGCACTGCAGGATCTGACCCTGGCACGAGGAAGCTCCGTGGCAGAGCCCGAGGCACAGGGAAGGCTTTCCATCACTGCCCCTCCCAACCAGCCCCACCTTGGACAGGGGATGTGCAACCCCACTGCAAGTGGTTGCTCAGCAAACACCAACCACAGGGCCAGGGAGGAGGAGGGTCTCTGCGCTGTGCCAGACCCCAACACATGGCATCTGGTAACGCCAGCCGCTGCCAACACCTCCCCACTAATTCCCCCTTGCTCGGCAGGGAGGGGTTGGGCATGTTGGGACAGGGATGAGAAGCTCTCTGGGCAAGAAGCAGAAAAGAAGAGCGGAGGGGGAGTAATGAAGCTACGGCCCCAGAAACCCACCCTGCCCTGGGGTCCGTCGGGGAGGCAGGCGTGGGGTGCGGGGAGGCGGCGGGGGTGACGCTGGGGGCTGCCTGCCCGGTGTGTGCCCCATCGTTCACGTGGCGCTGATCCGCCCCCGGTACCTCGCCGCTTCCCAGTCACTCTCCGTTGCAAATGTACAGGTAGATTGGTTGGGACTGAGTCCACGGGGCGGCGGGGGGGCCGTTACTGCGACGCCTGCGACGTGGGGTTCTCTGACTTGCTCTCCTGGCTGGAGGGCGGTTTGCTGTTCCAGGGGCTGTTGGCCCCCAGTGCCGGCGAGTTGTTGAAGCTGTCCTCATCGTCGATGCCGTTGGCGGCGTCAAACTGCGTGTTCTCCAGCCGGGTGATGAGGCGCTCGTCCTCGTCCCCAAACTCCCCCCCCATCAGCGTGGGCTCGCCTACCACCATCACATCCTGAAAGGGGAGACGGTCCCGAAACATAATCGAGGTGGGGGGAGCCTGGGCCGCTAGACCCCCCCTCTCATCAGCGCAGCCCCCTCTCCCCAGCTGTAGTGCCACTTCCTCATCTCCACTGCAGAACCTGAGCCTGGGCACTGAGTGGGGCAAACACATCCTCACTCCCTTGCAGGAGGGCGAAGGGACTCGGGGAAGGCAGCTGGGACACCCCCTCCTTCTTTTCCCCACCACATGGGAAGAACTGGGGTGGCTCAGATAGGCAGCCCCTGGGGGCCTCCCGCTAGCAGCTCCCAGGGGCAGGGGCAGGGAACCCTCCCCTCCACCCCAGAGCAGGAAGAGAGAATGGAAACGGGATGCTTACAGGTACCTGACTGGACAGGGCAAAGGTGCTGGCTGGGCTCTTCTTCTTGCTGTTGCTGTTGTTGGTGTTTCCCCCACCAGAGCTCATGGTGCTGCCCCCTGACATCTTCCTTTTCCGGCGCTTGCTGGGCTGCTGCCGTGCTGGCTCGGCTGGTGAAGGATGGAGACATACATGGTCAGTGCCAGCAAGAGGAAGCTGGTGCCCCCCAGGCCCTTTTATGCAAACCCTACTTCTTCAAGGAACACATTGCCCCTCCTCACCTCCACAGCTCTGCTGTCCTCCTAGACCAGAGGACAGGTGAGGGGGCAGGAACATTTCCACCCCTGCTTTGCTTTCCACAAGCAGCTGGCAACCTCAAGGCAGGGAGCACTGGTTGCATGCAGCCTTGCTCTGCCCCACTGGGAAGGCAGACCAGCATAGAAAGAACCCAAATGCCTGGTTCACCACCCCCAGCCTTATGAAACAAAGTCAAGAACAGCTCTAGGGCTGGGAGAAGCCTGCACTGACAGGCAGTCCCAGCAGGCACTGTGAGACTCACCGGGAGGAGCGACCATCCGCTGCCACTTCTGGAAGAGGCAAGTCTTGAGGCAGTCCCGGGGACTGAGGCTGTAGGTCTTGTGCCGTGACATGAGCTCCTGCATTGGTTCTAGGATTACACAGAGCTGCAGAGAGCAGACAGACTCTGGGTTAGATTGCAATGCTCTGAGCCTCAGCCAAATGGAGACCCCATAACCCTAACCCTACACCTCTACAGGCAGACATGTGTGCTGCAATCACCCAAGCCACGCCGTGGGTTTTTGGGATTTGGCAGACCCACTGCCCCATAGCTCTCTACAGCGCCTCTGCAAGATCCCTTTTGCAAAGCCAGCCTTGCAGCCTACCCACACGCCCCAGGGCAGCCAGGCATCAGGCAGCTGAGAGCACAAGACGTGGCAGAGCTGCAGAGCTGCAATCCCCCTCTTCTCGCACACTTACTCGGAGGTAGTTGAGTGTGGAGTTTGAGAGCCCACAGCGTGTGATGTTCTTGGATAACTGGTCCAGCATCTGGGGATCCTGTGCCTAGGAATGAGAGGGACAGAAGGCTCAGCTGCATCCAGGCTGGGAACAGCCCTCCCGTGCCCCAGCCTGTGATGCAGGACTGGGTTGAGGTCCCCCACCTGCAGGGCAGCCTGAGGAGCTCAGCAGCCCTGTGTTGCCCATGCCCAGGCGAGCTCCTGGAGCTGTACTCACATGCATGGCAAGGATGCTGCGGGGAATAAGTTCTCGATGCTGGCGGATGCTGAAATGCCACGTCTTTATCCTCATCATGTCATCAAACATGAACTCCAGGTAGAGCCGCCCCTCCACACACACCTGGGCGGGCAGGGCACAGGGTCAGGCACAGGCTGCCCCAGCTTCCCCCAGCCCAGAGCCCCTGGGAACCCCCTGCTGCACACTGGAGCACACTCACAGTGGCTCACCTCTGCCTCTCACAGAATCCATTCCCACGAGCCCAAAATGCACAGCCCCGTGGGACTGCAGCCACCAAGAGGGCACAAAAAACCAAGGCAGGAGGGCAGCAGAAGCTGCGGGTGCTGGCAGTACCTGGGTGAACATGGGCTTGCCGTGCTGGGTGACCATGGTGCACTGGTCACAGTCCAGCGAGACAAAGTTGTTGTGGAAGGATTCCTTCGGGTGCTTGAGCACGTAGTACAGCTCTGTGGCTCCCCCTTCAAAGATGCTGCGGAAGTAACGGGGAATCAGAGTCCGGCCAATCGCTGCAGCAGGAGAAAGAGGAAAATAAGGTCAGTAAGGAATGTACATGAAGAGGGTCCCCCCATGCCTTCTGGCTGGAAATAGCTAAGCTCTGACACGCTACCCACATCCCCCATAGCACACACTGTCTCCTGCTGAAGGGCAATGCCCCTAGGAAGGAGGGCTCAAGCTGGTACTCACTGTATCTCTTTGGTCCATCCTCCAAGCAGAAAGTGATTGTTAACATGGCATCATCCTCAAAGAACTCTGTGGTAAAGGCATCCCACCACAGATTGTCACATTCCTGGGGATAGCAGAGAGATGCTAAGTTATAGGGAGGAGAGAGACAGGCAAACACTGGCTGCCTGGCACAGCAGCCATGTGCTCAACTGAGGGAAGACTGTGCTCCAAGCTGAGTGCTTGGAGACGGGGGTGACAAGCCCTGTCCCATGGCCACATGTGGGAGAAGGTGGTGGGGGTCCCCAGTGCTGAAATACTGCCCTGGCCAACCCTCACCCTCCCAGCTGCCTACCTCTGTCCAGTTCTGCAGCCGCTTGTTGAGCTCAAATATCCTGTAGTCGGTCTGGTTCCCGTACGGCGTGTGCCTCCTGCCCAGAGAGCACAGCACGCCATCAGAGGGGAGGGCAGCCACAGGCTGTGGAGGGACCCTGGGCCCACAGGGGGAACACATACAGCCCCTCCAGGGCTGTCAGAGTCTGAGCAATCCTCCCAAAAGCCCCAGCCAGACAGCATGCTGGCCCTGCTGAGGCACCCCCACCACAGGCATGAGCTCCCCCCAAGCAGGGTCCACACCATCCCCCGTGCTTACCCGATTCCAGGCTCCAGGTATGTCGGTGGGTACATAGGAGTAGGTCTAGCAGTGGAAAGAGATGCAGGCATGTCAGTGCAAGCAGGGATCTCCCTGCACACCACAGCTCCTACTTCCCTGGCTACAGCAGGCAGTCAGACTCACTGGAGCTGAGTGACTCCCCACAGTGCAGACTGTACTCTGGCTGCCAATATTTGATAGCCCCATGGGGCGAGCTGTAGCCCAAAACTGGGCTCTGATCCCACAGCATTGGCTCCTCCACCCCCGAGACCTAGCCAACTGCTCCTTGGGGACATACCCAGCTCCTCTGCAGTACTGACTAGTGCCAGACAGGACAGACATTGAAGAAGGGGCTGTTTTGGGAGGAGCTGGGAGGGCTCCCTGTCACTCCAGGGGCTTGGTCAGGCAATGGGCTTGGCCTGACAGAGCTCAAGACCTGGAGACTTACTTCATTCCAAATAGCACTCATTCTCAACCACTAACACCTGTGCCTGCTCCAATTCTCTCTGCTCTTGTGCTAACTGAACTCCATGCATTGCAGTCTCTGTCTGCTACTGGGAAGCACAACACAGAGACCCTGGGGTGCAAACTGCAGAGTGTCCTCAACGTTGCAGACCCCTCCCTGGGCCCCAGCTCACCCCACATCTCGATCCAGCATGGTGCCTGGGTGGAAGGGGGGGAAGGCGTTGCCGTTCGGGGGCTCCTTTGGCGAGTACAGCTTGAACGACTTAGAGGAACAGCCTGGAGAGAGAGAGAGAGAGAGAGAGAGAGAGAGAGAGAGAGAGGGGACACGGGTCAGACCCTGCAAGGAGAGACACACTGCTGCTGCTGCTGCGAGGAGGAGGAGGAGGAGGAGGAGGAGGAGGAGGTGGAAGGATGCACTCCATCAGCACAGCCCCATCTCTCCTCTGCTCCCCCCCAGATGTCAGCCTACTCCCTTCATCCCACACACAGCTCCAGGCCTCCCCTGTGCAGGATGGAACTTACAGGGTCAAGGCTGAGCTCTCAGGATCAGCAGCCAGAGGGGCGCAACCACATCTCAAGGGTTTCTCACCGGTACCCAAACTTTGTCAGTTCTCAGCTGGCTGGGCTCTGGGGATGTGCCCGAGGGGGACACTCCAGCTGGTGAGCCTGAAGAGGGGCTGGGCCATAGCCCTCCCTCCCACACTGCTCCTAATCCCACTGACCGACCCACCCGGGAATCACACAGGATCTTTTTGCTGACCTTTCTATCGTCATGGTGACGGGTGAATAATTGCCCAGAGGGATGGATGGCGGGTCCCCAGGCAGCCACCATCTGCCGCTCAGGCAGGCCAGTGGCCACCCGGATCCAGGCGGACAGACAGATCCCACACGCCAGCCCCCAGCTGTGATCAAACCACCCCAAAGTCTCACTGCTCACCAGGGCAAAGAGCCCAGAGAGGGGCATTGGGGTGTGATGGGGTCTGCAACAGAGCACACGATGTGTGAAACCAGCACACATCCTGAAAGCAACCTGGGGGCGCCCAGACCTGCCAACAGGAGACATTAGGTATGGTGGGCAGAGCCAGCCCCATCCAGGCTCCTTAGGGGCAGCCAGGGGCTCCCACACTCCCCAGCCCACTGGCACACAAGGGCAGGTTCGGCTGCCAGCAGCGCTCCCGAGCCCCGCGGGGCCGGCAGGACCCGGCACGCTGCGCCAGGACGCTGCTGAGGCACGCGGCTCCCTCCCTGCCGGCAGGCAGGCAGGCAGACGGGCTGACCTGGATGGGGCGCAGCAGTGGGCGAGCTGCCAGGCAGCTCCGGCTCCACCGGCTCAGCCGGCCCTGCCGAGCACAGACACGTCTGCCCCGTCCCGCCGCAGGCGCGGCCCCGGAGCCGGCCGTGCCGCGCCGTGCCGGGCTACCGCGGCAGCCGGGGCCAAGGCGGGATCCCCATCGGCTCCCGCCCGCACACAGCCCTGCGACAGGCACTTCCCAACGCCCACCAGCCGCCAGGACTGCCACCCGGTACTGCAGAAAGCCAACCCGGCGTCCCAGAGGCGCCAGACACCACTGCCCCCCTGGGCTCCACGGCCACGCTGTGCAGAAGGGTGCTGGGACAGCATCGGAGCAGCAGCTCGACTGTGATGGATACAGAAGAGGAGTAAAAAGCACCAGAGTCAAGGAAAGCAGTGCCACCAGCACAAGGACCCAAGATGTCCAGCTTGTTGCAACAAAGAGCTCATTAGCCAAAAGAGGTGAATAACCAAGGCATCACCTTCGCCCCTGCCGAGCCATCTGGGACCCCAAGTCAGCAGTCACAGGGATTGCACACACTGCTGAGCAAGGGCTGGTCAAAAATAGAAGGGGTCACCTCCCGAGCATTAAATCCAACTTGCAACGGGGGAAATACGTGTTTCACTTCTTGATTTTCTTGGGGCCTTTTCACCACGTTTCCCCACAGCAGCTGAAGCCAGCCTCTCTCCAGCACTCACCAGGATCTAGAGCTGTGGGGCTGGAGCCAGCCCAGCCACTCAGCCGTGGTTCACTGTTCCCACTCCTGCCCGCCTGCAGTGAGGATAAGTGGGACATGGCACAATTTCTCATACGGCTGCTAACAATGTCGGCCCCTTGCTCTTACTGAATGTTTTTATAGATAAAACAATTTTTAATAGGGAGTTCAGTGCTAGTCAGTTTCTGCTGCAGAGGAATTTTTGCTTTCTGCTTTATCTACATCAATTTGTGCCTAACAGACAATAATTCACCCCAAACTGTACTAGAAACACAGCATTTCTATTTCCTCCATTCTGTTGTTATACAACATGATGCTGAAGCATGTTCAGCACATAGGAAACTTCCCAAAACTCCCAAACTTCTGTTGAAAACAAACCAATTCATTAGGCAGAGACAGCAGCGGCTGATGCACTGCTTGTTTCTGGTCATCATGTCCTGAGGGGCAGAAAAAAATCAGACCCAGCAGGTCTCATCCTTCAAGTCTTTGTTTTTATTCACTGATGAGACATGGGAAAACTAAATTCCCAAGGCTTTTTGCTATCCTCAGTCCCCATCTTGTTTTTCAGGGTGCAGAAAGGTCTCCTGGGGTGGTGAGACCAGGGAGGCACATCACTCTCCATCCATTGTGCTTCTCATGCTCTTCCCTAGCTCCCTGCTGCTGGAGATGGGACAGAAGACAAGCCAAGCCATCACTTCTACCCAAGCCTCCATTTCCATCTTGGGCCTTTCCCAGCAGGTTAATATGGAGACACCCTGTTTTTGGAGCTCTGAGTGACCTGTGCCAGGATCTAGAGGAGCAGAGAGAAGCCTGTTATGTGATCTCAGCAAGACTGGCACCCTAAGTATTATTTTTAATGCAGCGTAAAATATGTCACTGGATTCAGTGGTTTGAAATAACACTAACAGCCTTAGGATTTGATACAAGCTGTCGAAATTCTACATTCACTGTAGACACACTACACACATTACATGAAGTAACACAATTACTTTACAGCAGCTGGAACACCAACTTTTACCCACACATAGGCCATGCTGCCTGGTCCAGGACATCCTTCCATCACCACCTATTTTGTTTACACTGCCCCAGCTGCCTGCAAGCCCTGTCCAGCCAGGTGCAGTGACACAGAAACACAGATGTGGCCCGTCCCAAGCACCTGGTTCAAGCTGCTGCTTCTGCCTGCCCCTGCTCTGCCTCCTGCTCTGACTACAGGACCTGGGCAGGCCTGGTGATGCAGGCAGGCTTGGTGCAAACAGGGATGCTGCCTGGTGGCTGAGCACGCAATGCCCCCGTGGAACATGAGGCAACAGGAGATGCTTCCTGTGGCTGCTTACAGGTGCTGGCCCAGCGACACAAAAACATTCAGCAAGGGAAAAAATCAGGCTGATGCTGCAGCTGGCGAGCTACCGGTCCAGGCAGGTCTGGGCAAACAGCACAGTGCTTGTGGCCAGGTGGAAGGGAGGCTCCATGGCTCCTCCTCAGCGTGGAGGTACAGAAGGGAGCCCCAGGAAGGGATCTCACAGCTCAGCATCCTTGGCTGAGTGCAGGTCCACGGACCTGCCACAAAAGCGTGGGCAAGTCAACAGCTCCAGGTGGGCACCCACCCAGGGAACAGAAGGCAGGTGCTCTGGCCAGCACGTACAGCCCAGCACTGCCCAACCCTCCACATGCCTTCTCCTCTGCTGCTCCTGCTTGTGAACTAGCAGCCCTTCTCGTGCACTGTCTGGTGGGTTTGCTGGAGCAGGAATGATTCACATCCTAGCCAAGCTCACAGAGCTGGGGAACATCAGATTTCCCAAGGCACCAAAAGCACAGTGGACACCTCACAGAGCCAACACAGCCAGGAGACAGCAGGGTACTGTGAGCCAAGACCAGCACCTTGGAGCTGCCTGCCTGGGCAGGGGACATGGAAAGCTGGGAGAAAGGCCCTGCCTGAACTCCCATAACTTCAGTTCACCATCAAAGAGCAAAGAACCGCTGAGGACAAAGGCAAAGCAGCAGCATCTTGCTCCTCCTATACCTGTGACTGCTGGCAGGAATCAGTGCCCCCTACCAGACAGGAGCTACCCCTGCCTGGGCAGCCAGTGTGCTCTCTGTGTAAGCAGCAAAGCTCACCAAGAAGGCAGAGGCTAAAAACATAAATGATGAAAAAAAATGAAGAAGTGGGGCTTGAAAGGAGCTGCAGGGTTACAGCTCAGCCGGGGAGTGTCCTGCTCCTCCCAGCAGCCAGGGAAGAAGAGGCCAGCTGGGCTGGTGCTTCCCGGAATGCTCCGTGCCTGCTTCCGTGCTGCCTAACGAGGCTTTAAAGTGTAAATAGCGGCATTGTTTCGCACGGCTGCCTCGATGGGGTGTGGGCGCCCTGATAGGGGAAGAAATACATCTTCCCAGGCCAGTACTGCTGGCATGAGGGTGGTATCTGGGACTGGGTGCAGGGCAGCATCTCAAAGAATTCACATGTTTTGCCCAGTGACAGTGCCTGCTGTCCGGGAGGTTGGCAGGGCTGGGAGGCAAGCACGAAGTATTCAGAGTGACTGGGACAGGCAGAGGCACATGGAGCAGACCATGGTCTGCCCCCACAAGCTTGCCTTCACCTCTTCTTTCTCCTTTTCTTTGGAATAGAGGAGACTGGGAGAGGCCAGTTGCAAACTCCAACGCTGTTGTTAAGCCCACAGAAGCCCAGGTGGAACCCAGCAAGACATGGCCTGAGACATTATCAGTGACAATACCAATTTGCAGAAACCCCAATTGCTTTAAAAACGCACAACCGGTGAAGCTGAAGCTCCCACGAGGCTGGGCTTTCCAGGGAAGAGGAGATACCACTTTTGGAGGAGACCATGTGCCATGGACTCAGTGGCATCCAGAGGCAGGACACTGCCTGGCCCTGACCCGTCCCAAGGCAAAACCTGCATTGCCACATGCATGCAGGGATTGCTCTCTCTCTTTTCCCAAGCTGCACATCTGAGCCATCCACAGAGCTTATCTGGACCACAAGCTGCCTCCCTGCGCACACCACACCACGTGCATGGTGTCCCAGCCCCAGGTCAAATCCTGCAATATTAGTGCAAAAGTCCCCCACAGCAGCACACAAAGCATCTGAACCCAAGTGTGCTCTTCTCTGCACAAAGGGTCACAAATTTAGGGGGACAGTCAGAGAAGGGACAATTACCTGCAGCTAACTATTACAAAGTGACAATCCTGATTTAGGCAGCAAAGCAGTGCTATCTGAAAGCATCAGGTGAGGAGAACCTGTCCGGCATGTGGATTTACAGGTCAGGGCTCAGCACAGTCCCACAGCCCCAGCTCTGCCAGGGTTCAGGGTCTCCTGCAGTGTCTAGGGACAGGAGGAGTCTCCCCTTTCCAATTTTCTTCCTCAGATGATTCAGACACGTAGACGGGGAATTCTCCAGGAGGGAAAAAGGGAGAAAAGCACACCCTGCCAATTGCAAAACAGCCAGAAAATTGAATCACGTTCACGGCTGCAAGCCCCAGATGCAATCCCACAGATAACCCAGTTTCAGCTCCACTACTATCAACTTACCACGAGGCAGTCATTTCCTGCAACTCTCAGGGAAATATCCCACTGTCCCTAATTACTCCTTTCAGTTCACTGTCTCAAAGATGATCCATAATCAAACGCTGTCGGTTTCAGCCTCAGAAATGCACCTTTCAAATTTTCAGACACTTTCCCTGTCTCCCAGACCCCTTCACCCAGGGGCCCTGCCACTCTCACATCCCTCCTGCAGCACGCATCGGTGCAGCACTGGCAAACAACGTCGTGTGGGAACCATGGGGCTGGGAAAAAAACCCTGTCAGCATACCTAGAATAAAAGCCTCCTGACAAACTAGGATTTTCATCATCAAAGGTTTTCTAGGCTCTGCGGCAACACAGAATAATTCAGTTATAGCTAACCATGCCGATGGCCCTGCAGAACATGAAGCCAACATCCCCGCTCACAGCTGCCTGCCTGCCACGCACATGGTGGAGCAGAACTACACAGCTCTGCACGGTATTGTGAGCTTGCTGCTCAGGGCAGCCCTCCACAGAGACAAGATTTGCCCAGGAGAGCTGGAGCCGAGAGCCACGCTGCAGGGAAGTGACAGCAAGAGGCCGAGGTCTGTACGTACACTGAGAGCGGGGGACACACAGCGATGCCCCGGCCGGCAGGACCCCCGGCGCCGCCGCCTCGGAGCGCTGGAGGCTGTCAGCCCCACGTGGCGCATGGAGACCCGCGATCCCGGGATGCACCGCTCCCCTCGCTCCCTGCGCTGCCAGGCGCCGAGAGCTGCACGCTGGGACGCGTAGTCTCCGGAGACGCGGCCCTGCCGCCGCCGGCCGCCTTGCTCCATGTTGCCTCCTAGGTGGAGCCCCGCAGCCCTGGCAGCCGGCCAGACGCCCGCTCCGGAGGGGGGAAAAAAGCTGGATAACTCCCGCGGCGAGGATCCAGCTGGCCTCGCTGGGGCAGCGTGCGCCCGGGGGCAAACCATGGCGCTGCTGTGCAGTGCCTGCCACAAGGTCTGGAGCGCTCACAGATGCCCATGGAGAGGAGGGACAGTGTGAGCATGGCAGGAACCTTTTCAGTGCAGCTCACAAAGCACCTCCATTGCTTCTTCGAGCTGCCGGGCAAGCCTCTGCCCTCCTGATCAGGCAGAACTTCTCTCTTCTCAGTGCTTGGTTCAAAGGCAACATGGGAGTTGCTGAACAAGGGACAGGCAGGCTGCCGGCAGCACTGGGGACAGGGCAAATGCAGTGGTTGCAGGACTCCCACCTCTGAACAGTCCGCAAGCGCTGGTGTCAGGCCTTTGGACAACCAGTGCAGGACGGGGCCAAAACCCCAGGAAGCAAAAGGACACAATATGGTCAAGCACACCTGCCCAGTGCTCCTGAAGGCGAGGAACCCAGCCCCAGGGAAACCCTCTTACCCCGGCATCCCTGGTTACAACTCCACCCGACACAACAGCAACCCACAGGGCAGCAAAACCTCACTGCGGCAAGCGTGACAACCCACAAACACACACACAGAGCAAACAACAGCAGCAGCACTCTGTCCCCAGATCAACCAGAGGATGGGAGGTTTCCAAGGGAGAGGACCACGAGAAGCACTATCCTGCTCTGCCACCACACAGCACTTTAGGTTTGTATTGTTAATGGACATGTCAAGCTCACGCCAGTGCAGAGCTGCAAGCACATGAAAGAGGGCACACTGATAGAGACCACTCTGGGCCAAGCACTGCTGCCACCCTACCAGCCATGGAACAGGAATGGAGTCCTGGGGCTGGACTGGTCCATATCATCCTCTGCTCCTGCATCCTGAGGAGCTGGGCAAGCTCAGGGCCTCCAGCTATCGCTGCTCTCTGAAAAGAAGCTGAAACAGGCTCCAGGTCCCCAGCCTGGGGAACCTTTGCCTCAACTGAACTTCTGTGGCTTTTCACTGCCCTTTTCCTGTCTTACATGGATTGCGACCTGCTCCTGGTGAGGAGAAAAGTCACCAAATGGCAGCAAACCTTTGTGTCACCAAACCTTCCAGCACCAGCCTGTCCCCCTTGGATCACAAGTTTTCCAGTTAGAGGCAACACAACGTTATGTCATTCTGCTCAGCAGTACTCACTCTTTAAGGGGTTCTGAGATCACAAACCTGGGATTTCTACAGCATCAGGGAGTGGAAAGACCATATTCAGTTCAAACCATAACTCCCCCACAATGAGAACACTCCAATACCTAAAGGAACAAGGACACTGATATTTACTTATACTTGCAACAGAAGCAGTAAGAGTTGACACCTGACCAGCACTGGAGGAGTCGCTGCAAAACTGCTCAGACAAGGTGCTACTGAAAGCACGTGGAGAACAACTGGGAAGCCCCTGGGAAGGGGTGTTTGCTCTCACACCTGCCCACTCCAGCCTCGAGCAGGCTCAGACCCTCCTGGTGAGAAGAAAGCAGGCGACAGTTTGCAGTGTGGGCTAAGTGCACACTGTGTGCCCCCAGAAGGTTACTCCCTGTTAGACCCCACAGCCTTGCACCCCTTTGCTCACACCTCACGCTGAGAGCGGCTGACACCTCTGGTTTTTGCTCCTGCTGCGGCACTGGCTTTGGCCAGGGACAGCAGTTGCTCAGCAGGTTCCTGCCTTGGTGCCTGCCAGCTAAGGCTGCAGGGATGGGACTGGGGCTGCCCAAGCCAAGGGAGCCCCAGGAGTGCTTATCCCCCATCCCTAGTGGGCAGGCTGGCAGGGACTACTAGGCCAGACACCCGAGATCAGGGCAGCCTACCACAGCAGGCTCTACCAAAGGGGCTCCAGGAAAACACCTGCCAAGCTAAGACACCCCTCCACAGCTCTGGCATGCATGCTGACTCCTAAACTGGAGCTGATGAGGCTTCCCCACTCCCGAGGATGCTGTGCTCACCCTCAGCTTGGTTCCCACTTTTGGCTGGCCCAGGTAAAGCCAGTGCTTTGTCTGCCAGGGAGAATGAACCCCCTATGCCCACAGCCCCCCTGAGCCTGGACACCCAGCAAGGCAGCTTCTGAAAAATGTGTGGCCCTCGTGTGTTTGCACCTCTTGGACCTTTTATTCCCTTTGCACCCGTGGGAGGCTGGCGGGACCCTTTGAGCTGCGAGCAAGGATGAAGTTGCAGCAAGCAGTGAGGTGCGGCAGGTGAGCAGCCCCAAGAGCCGGGCACTGGCCCCGTGAACCCCGTGACAGCACAGGCAGGGGGACCAGGAGGGCGTGGGGCAGCTGTCAGGGGGCTTCGGAAGGGGAAGGAACCCGGAGAAGAACAAAGGGAGCTGCGGGCTGGGATGGAGCAGGGCACGGCAGGGCATGGGGGCCGCTGGCAGCACCCCACCAGGCTGGGGGTGTCGCTCCAAAAGCCAATACGTGGTGGAAAGAAAGGGGAACCAGGGGAGGAGAGGAACACCACAGGCAGCGAAGGGGAGGCCACACATGGGAGCTAGAGGAGAGAGAACGAGCTGAGGGGCCAAGGATGCACTGAGCAGCTGGGGAGGGATGAGGAACGGGAGAACTGGGTAAGGATGGAGAGGGAAGCCGAGGAAGGAGAGAGGAGCTGAGGACAGGGAGATCCGGGCCGGAGAAACAGAGAGCGGGCAGGGGGCTGCCGCGGGGACCCCGGGCCGTACGGGGCCCCGGTGGGGAGCGGCGGCGCGGTGCGGCCGCGCACAACTTCGCAGACGCGGGGGCGGCGCAGGCGGGACCCCGGCCCTCACCTCCGCCGCCCGAGCGGGACCGCCACCGGGGTGGGGGGGACCGGGAAACTTCCGCGGGGGGCAGGGGGGCGCGGGGGGGCGGGGTGACTCACGGCGCGGCGGCGGGCGGGGGTCCGGCGGCGGCGCGGCGGCGGCGGGCGGGCGGCGCGGGGCCGCCGCGGGGCGGGGCGGGAGGGGCGCGGGGCGGGGCGGGGGCGCTTCCTTTGTCTGCGCCGCGGCCGGGACCACAATGGCTGCGGCGGCGGCGGCAGCGGGGCCCGCTCCCCCCGCGCCGGCTCCCCCGCCCCGCGCCGCCCGGGGGCTCACGGGCCAGCGGTGACGCCCGAAAGGGGGTCCCCGGAGAGCTGTCCCCCCCGCCCGGTGCCGGTACAGGCACTCCCCGGGATGGGGAGGAGGGAGCCGCGTCCCGCTGAGGAGCTCAGCACCAGCCGGGGCAAGGATTCTTTCCCTACTGCGAAAGTTTGAATAAAAATAGACCTTCTCCCTAGCTTGGTTTCGGGGTGTCTGAAGTTTTTTCAGGATTTTTTTTTCTTTTTCAAACTTGTTTCCCTTTCTCTCAGTTTCAGACGAGAAAGGAAAAATACAACCGGTTTGTTTGGGAGGGGGGGATGAAAAATAAAATGCTCCAGTTTGCAATTGCCATCATACCCCCAGGGTCTCCCTTCCTTGATAAAACTGCGACCTCTTCCAGTTAGGAGATTTTAGAAAAAAATCCATTATGAAAATTTCCGTTATAAAAAAATATCCATTTTTCCCATTCCCTTCTGCCCCACATCTGCCCCTTGCAGCTTCTCCTGCCCTGGCAAGTCACACTGGCACAGACCTCTGCTGCCAGCCCAGCCGGCAAGCCCAGGGGCTCGGCACACACACACACACACACACACACACACGTGTGTGTGCTGGTACAGCTCACCCTGCACACATGCACTGCTGTTCAGGCCGATGGGCTGGCATGCACTCGCATGCCTTCCCAAAGGCCTCCCGGCACAGCCCGGCTGGGTGTGCACCCGTGCCTGGGGCATGCACACCCTCCCACATCCCCCTGCTTGCAGGGCCGGGCCCGCTCCTCATCCCCTCCCCGAGCCCTGGGGTAATGCAGGTACAACCAGTTGGATCCTGCCAAGCACACTCGCTTCCCCCCTCCACCCAAGAGAGCAGACATGGCTGGTGCAAAACCTCATCCATGAGGTTTTGGGGGCTTGCTCCCCTCCGTGCTTGTGCACACCCAAAGCCCTGCACCTGAAGAGTGGGGGCAGCCCCCTGCTCCCCAAGGATGTGGCTGTCTGGGACCAGCACTGCAGAGGGACAGGCAGCATCCCTCACTCCTGTCCCCCACACTCATCGGCTGAGTAGGCTCCAACCCTGTCCTGCTCCACATTGCACCACCATGATTTCCCCTTCCTTTTGCAGGCTACCCTGGAAGCATCATTTTCCACAGCCACATGACTAAATAGACTAAAACTCTTTGTAAACCCCAGATTTACAGAGAAAACAATTCACTGTAAACCTAAAAACCTCTGTGACACCCTACTCTGTGAAAGGCACATGCAGCTGGAGGTACCCATGCTCTCAGTGCCTTGATAACCGAACACAGGGATGCTGTGAGTGCCCCAGCATGCCGGTCCTTCACTGCCTTGTCCTCCTGCCAGCCCAAATATTGTGGCACTGGGTAAGACGGGGCTGCAGCATGCTGACCCCCACCATCATCAGGCCAAAAAAAGTTCTGGCTGTAATGCTGATGACAGCTACGGGATGGCACAGCCCTCCTGGCCAAGACTGCCATTAAACGCAGTCCACCCGCACCCCATTCCCACTCCAGGCACAAAGACGCACAAGGCACAACCACCCACCAGCACTGAACACCACGCTGCTACTGCAAAATACTGCAAAACAGTGAAAAAAAGGGTCATTTTGTCCCCATATTAGAGACTCCTAGCACCAGTGCCGTGGCCAGGGGATCAGAGAGCAGCCCCCATTCATCCCCAGGCCCCGTGCATCCACAGCAAACATGCCTGGAGCAATTTATCCCGGGGCTCAGCAGCCCTCCGGGACTGCTCACGTGTCCCTGCTCAGCTCTGACGACAGCGCTGGACTGGTCCACGTGGCTGCAGCAGCCCCAGCTGTTTATGGTTATAGCCGAGTTAATAATTAAATAGATGCTGGATGGAGAGCAGAAGGGCTGGGATGCAGCTGGGAAGCGTGTGTGGCAGCAACGGTGTGGGGGAGCCCCCTCCTCACCAAGCACTCATGTGAGGGGAGCACAGGGCTACCCAGTTTTTGTGCTAGGGCACTACATCCCCCAGATCACAGCCTCCACTCTCCCCCTAGCAAGGGCCCCATGCCTACCTGGTCTCCCCAAAGTGCAGCCCTGACCCAACACCTGGTACAGGTCTCAGCCCAGGGAGCTGGCAGCAGCGCGAGAGCAGCAGTGAGCACAGGGATTCCTCCCAGGGAAACGGATGGGAAGAGCCCGGTGGGGACCAGGGTAGGCAGGGGATGCCCAGGTGTCTCTGATCCCTGTGGCCATGGCTCAGTGTGCCTGCAGTGTGCCTGAGGGATCCCAGGCGAGCAGGGCAGGAGGCAGGGCATGCTCACACTGACTCCCGGCCGGGGCCCTGGCAAGAGCAGGCCTAGAGCAGGGATGTGGACACGCACTTACATAAAAAATAATAATAAAAATCTGCTAGCTCTGCAAACAGCACAGCCTGCACCGGGACATGGACTGGCTAGGCACTTCCAAAGCTCACAGACTTGTCCAAAGAGCAGCCAGACCTGGGCACCATCGCAGGCATGCAGATGCAGCCTGCAGCACAGCATGCATCCTGGAGCCCCCCCTTTCCAGAACACAAGAGCCAACCCTGCAAATCCTACCATCCTTCAAACAGAAATATGCTTTGTTTCCCTGTTTCTCAAGGAGGGGTTTCTTTCCTCCCTAAAGCTATGCATGACCAGATAAAAAGGGAGTTCTGGAGCAGGAGGGGCCCCTGGTTTTGGCTGGAGAAGCCACAGATCCATCTCTCCAGAGGAGGTTTGGGGGAGGCTGGAAACTACATGGTGAGTCATGCCAGGCAGGCAGCAGATCCTGGGGGCTCCTGGGATTAACCCTTCGAAGCCAGAACCACTTCCAGACACACAGAGACAGAAATAAAGCCAAGGGGCTGGGAAAAAGCTGCCAGAGCAGGATGAGAAGTTACAGGGCCACATCTTGAGCATCCTGCATGGGACAGAGAAATCAATCTGAATATGTTAGCAGTGGACAAGCAGCAACCAAATGCATGCACTGGTGCCTATACTCTCCAAAACAAGAGGATGTGGAGAAAGGTTACAGTGGGGTGCAGAACCCCAGAGTGCATGAGGTTCACATGGGGTGTCCACCCTCACATCACACCTGGTTCTGGTGTCATGGGTCACCCTCAGCACCACTGGGCTGCCCACAGGCTCCAAGGGGAAGGTGCAGTCCACAAGCAAGCTTTGGAACATCCTGCTAGAATGGGGTTTGCCCGTGGCACCAGCACCGAGAAATGCCCCACTGTGTTCCTGCACCGTCCCTGACACATTGCAATGCACGTCCTGCAAGACCTCAGCCCCAGCATAGCCACCCACAGCAGTGAGCCCCAGTTCCTCTGCAGAAGCCCGGGGCCAGCCTGCCAGAGCTGCAGGGTTTTAAGGCTCCTCCAGAGCCTCCAGGTGGATTCTCTCATGTTACAAGAATGGCTCGTTTTACAGCCCCTTTCCTGGCCTGGGAACCCACAGCAGGGAGGGGGTGACTTGCAGCATGGCTGCACAGCTTCAGCATCCTGTGCCTGCCCTCTGTCCCTCAAGAAGACCAACAAGGGACAGGCACTGCTGCGTCAAAGACAACCAAAGCAGAATCCTTAACACCCAGCCCTGCAACTACAGGAACTCAGCCCTGGTCAGAGAGCATCCTGGTCTCTGTCCCACTGTTCCCCCTGCATTTCCTCCACTCTTGTCTCCCAAGCCACAGAGGACCCTTGGCATCCATAAGAGATTTACATAGCCAGGAGCTGCCACCCACCAAACCCCCCCAACTAAGGCTGCCATCCCTCCTAGTACACACATGTCACTGTGCCCTCCCACACTAGAAGCTCCCCTGGGAGAAGGTAAGGGACATCTTAGAGGGCCATGGCTCTACATGGCTGATTCGAAGCAGGTAACTCCAGCAGCTGAGCCCACTCCCTGCCACCCCCCTACACGGTGCTGCTGAACACTCCGGAGCAGCTCTCCGAATATAGCAGCATCAAATAGCTCCATCAATAATGCATTGCTTCTGCTTCCTCTCACTGCCGTGTTTTTGTTGCTAACATGCGTGTCCTTCCTGTTAGCAGCTGCCTCCTCCCCACCAGCTAGGCCAAGCAGGGACACGGCCACGGTGGGACGGTGATGGCAGCTCCCACAGCTCCAGGTCCAGTTCCTGTAGGGATTGACACAGAGCACCATCTAAGCCACCCGGGGGCAGCCTGGGGTTCTGGGGGGGGACCCTGCCACCATCCAAGCCTCCTGCTGCGCACGCGCTGGCAGCGACGACGGCATGCCGTGGCTGCCCAAAGGATTTGGCAGGGGCACCAAGCTGGGAGGAGCATAAGGACATCTCCCCAGCCTCAGCAGGGAAATGCCCCTCTGCAAGGACTTTTGGCAGCCTGGCACTCCCCGTACCCATGCAGCACCCCCATTCCCAACTCCATGCAACGCCGCACCACATCAGCTCCTCCAGCAGCTCTGCGTTGCCATCCCCGGCAGGGAGAGAGCTCCCACTGCCGTGCTCCGGCCTGCCCCTGCCCGCAGCTGCCCCGGGCTCACCCCGGGCCCGCCCTGGGCCAGTTGAAGCAGGCAGGTCGGGGTGCCTGGACCTGCCCCATGCCCAGCAGAGTCGCATGCCTGCAACGCCATGAGCTGCCATGGGCTCCTAGTAGAGAGGCAAGAGCTGGTGTAGGCACAAGCTGGCACCCACCACCCTGCAGCTACTCAGAGCAAGCAGGGGCAACCTCTGCCCGGGAGGGCAGACCCCCAGGCTGCACAAGACCTTGGTTGGAGGAGAATGCACATAGCAGAGCAGAGTTTGGTACAACTGGCTGGTGTAGAATGGTCCAGCCAACACCACCAATGTCCCAGCTTGGCTTGAGCTGCAATCACTATGTACAGCCACCTGAGCTGTACTGCAGAAACCTGGCTGCATACACAATGCCTGTCCCTTGGTGTGTAGTAGAGGGCCTGAGGCTGCTGCTCCTGCAGAAAGCAGGGGCCCTCCCACCCCCTGCGTGCCACCCTCTCAGCCACAGGTCCATCCTGGGGCACAGGCACCGTCACCTTGGTGCAGGGTAAGCTCTGCTACCTGACTGTGGGTTCTACAAAGCCGGGGCAGAGAGACACCCTGCAAAAGCGGGGCTGAAGCTACATGCCACAGGGCCCCCCAAAGGAAGTGGCAGCAGAGGGGTGCGGGCAGGGTGTTATCAGCCACCCTGCGGGCAGGGCGGGTCAGGGCTGGACAGGGGCCAGCGCCTGCCACAGCGGAGATTACGCCTCGGGTTTAACGTTCATCCCCATCCATGACCTGCCCAGGAGAGAAGGGGGTGGGCTGCACTGGGAGGCTGGTCTGACAGCTTTAGAGACTCCTGAGCCCCACCAGCACTCCTGCTTAAAAGAGACATCCAACAATGGTGCACAGCCCACTTTCCCACACTCCCATGAGCACGCAGCAGTGAACCTCCCAAAAACCTGCAAAGCATCACCCCTGCTGCAGCCACCCCAACCGTGCCCAGCAGAGATCCTGGGAGAAGGGGAGACTACTGCCAGTATTCCCGCTCCAGGTGGGGCACAGGAGCCCCCTGGCAGCCCTGCCTGCTCCCCAGCACCCTCCCCCCGGCACCGGCAGGAAACCACAGCCGCAGCCTGCGGGCAGCTGATAACGGTCACCCAGCCCCATCCTGCCTGCACCCACCACCCGGGGAGCTGTCCCCACACCCACTGCTCCCAGGCCCAGGGGTGCACCCACACTGTGCACAACAGCAGCCCCAGGGCCCGGTGTCACCCTGCACAGAGCTGGGAGCTCTCGCTGATAGTGCAGCTGGGGCACCAGGACACACCAACAGTTGTTGTGCATGGGCACCACGCTCTCAAGTGTCCCAGCATGCTCCTGGCACACCATGCAGAGCAGACTCATGCCTCGCGTGTTCTAGCAACATGGATATGGCGGGAGAATCTCAGAGCAGAGTAGGGGAGGGGTGGGTGGCATGAAATCCAGTGATCTGACCTGAAAGGGATGAACAGGGGACTCTTGAGCTGCTTCGGCTCCTGCCCTGCCCAGGGGCACACAGCCACCTGGCCAGTGCATTCCTGGCCACAAGGTACCTCCCTGCCCTGGAGGCCCCATCCCCTAGGGGCATCCCCTCACTCCCAGGGGAACAGCTTTCACAGCAGTTTGTGCCGAGCAGGTAACAACATTCCTGGAATAAACCTGGGGCCCAGTGCAAACACACAGTGCTGAACCCGCTGGCATTGGTGTGGCACTAACCCATGCAGGATTCTCCAGGCAAATCCTGGGTGAGCTCACAGTGGCCCCAAGGAGTGCTGTGATGGTGCCTCACACCAACAACAGGACCCCTGAGGAATCCCCTCACTGAGTACCAGACAGCCACAAACCCATCACGACTTTGCCACAGCATGCCAGAAGTGTGTAGGCAATGCAGCACACACGGTATCAGTGCCAGGCACTGTGCTGCTGAAGGGGACAGGGCAAGTAACACGTTTCATCCAAACATCACTGGTAACGTGAAGAAAGCCTGGACTAGAGTGCACCAATATGCACAACGAGGCCTCGGGACCCCTACTGCTCCCCTCCTCCCCAGCAGGCCCGGGGCACCCCAAGGTGCCAGGCACCCCGGGGCTGTTTGGGAGCCAGAGCGCACGGAGGTCAGGGCTGCCTGCCCCCCCGCCGCGGCACTCAGCCCGCTCGCTGCCATCCCTTTCCCAGCGCATCTGTCGCAGAAGGCATGTGGCACAGCTCGGCCTCGTGACAGTGGGGGATGCACGGCGCCAGCTCGGCAGAAGGGAGGGATACGGCAATGGGCCGTGCCCTGGCTGGACGTGTCCATGCCGGGACCCAAAGCATGTGCCCTGGGAAGCTCTCTCTCCAGCCAGAGGGGTGCACAGGCTAGTTCTCTGCAAGGTGTCCCAGGGAAGGCGCTGACCTTGGGAAAGTTGCTTCCCTGCCATGAAGCTGGAGCCAGCCCCGCAGGGAGGGAGAACAGCTCCACTCTGCTTTGCTTCCCTCCTCCCCCCTGCACTGACACCATCACTACAGGGGGAAAAACAATGATAATAATAAAAATAATTAAGGAGCAAAGTGCAGAGCATGCTGGGAGAGTGAGAGGTGCCCCCAGGGGTCAGAGCCCCGCTGGGGTCTGGATGCCAAGACCTGTCTGCCGGCCCTGCTCCAAGCAGCCCTGGGCACAGCACCACTGGCACCAGCACCAGCACCAGACAGCTGCTGCCCCAGCTGCTGCCACCTCCTCTCTGAGCCCATTACGCTCTTGCTGCTCACCTCTCCATATGTGAGGTGGGGGGCAAAGCCCCCCTCAGGCCTCCACTGGCCCCAGCAGCTCCCCGCTATCCTCGGGGACAAGAGTGCACCAGCCTCCCAGCTGAGCTGCCTTCCTGCTCCAAAGCGCTTGCAGAGGGGAAGAAAGGAGCAGGGAAACATCTCCAGAGGGGTGCAAGAGGAGCTGCAGTGGGGCAGGAGGCACCCCCAGGGATAGCAAGGAGTACATTATCCCTCTGGGAGGGCACAACTTGGAAGGGGGGCAGCCAAACCCCCCTCCCCCCGGCAGCAGCTCCCAAGCAGGAAACTCCTCCAAGTTAATGCAGCCCTGAAGAGCAGCCTGGGCAGAGCGGCTCATTAAATGTTTCTGGCTGGCGGGAGGCCAGCGGCAGAGCTTGTTTTTTCTATATTCCGATAAACAGTCCGGGGAGGGGAAGGGGGAGGGGGGCGCAGGCTCTCGGCGTGCCACCCAGCCCCAGCGGGTTGAAGACGCCGGGGGCACATGTACATTGCACGGCAACACCGCACAGCAGCCTCGTGTCCTCCCTGCCCTGGGGCAGCGGGCAGGGGCGACATGGGGGGGACACAACACATGAAGCCATCCACAGGGATATTCCCAGGTGAGGGGTGACCCCACGGCTCCCCATCACCGCACCGAGGGAGGACCCCCTCTTTGCATCCACCAACATGCCGATGACATTCCCAGTGGCGTGGGGCCAGCTCCCGGGGAATACGAAGGGCCCCCCGTTGGCCGTCGCACGGCCTTTGCCCCGCCGCGGCGGGAGCCCCGCCAAGGCTGCGGGTGTCGGAGGGTGCCGTGCCCCGGTGCGGGGTGCCTGCGGGGCGGGTGCTGTGGCTGCTCGGCCTGGCTCGCAGGGAGGTTCACGTGACTTTCTGCTTGAGGAAGCAGCGCTCTGGCAGCTTCCAGTGGGAGATGGAGGAGGAGGAGGATGGGGGAAGGGGCCGCCTGGCTTCACAGAAACACGGCGGCGAGGCGCAGGCAGCGCAGGGGCGGGGGGCCGCCGCGCAGGGGCACCCCTTCCCCACCCCGCTCATCCAGCTGCAGACCCCTGGGCAGAGGCGGCGCCGGGGGAGGCACGGGGACCGTGTGCTGCCACAGCGCCCCACTGCCTCCAGCAGCCCCCCAGCATGGGCTCCTGGCCTAGCAGGAGGCTCTCTCGGGACCACAGGGATGCTGCCACGGGAACTGGGCTGAGGAGCATCCCTGCTGTTCCCATACCATGTGCCAGATGCCCAGGGAAATGGCAGAACCTTCTCCCCAGGGCCCCCCAAACTTGGCTCCCTGTCTGCTGGCCAGCGCCACAGGGACCTGGTGCTGGACAAGGTTCCAGCAGCCCTCCGGGACCCCTGCCCTGCCTTGTTCCTGGCACAGCAACGTTCTGCACGCAGCAGCAGGCAATGCAGCCAGGCCAGCTGCCCCAAACCTGCCCCCAAGCCCAGGCGGGCAGATGAGTATCCCTGCGGCAGCACCCTCCCAGGTGCTGAGACCTCACCAACTCATCACACCTCCTATGTAGTCCTGCAGCCTTGCCAGCCCGCAGGCTCCAGAATTAGGAACAAGCTCTCCAGCAGACGCCCCACAATGGCCATGCTGGGGGGCCGTACAGCATCCATGTCCACCAGCAGCACTGGCAAGCCTCTGCAGGGACACTGTGCCTCACACCTACACGGGGAGCTGTGGCACCCCACACACCTATTGCTCTGGCCACAGGGGTACATTGGGGTCACTCTTTACAGTGCCACCTGCACGCCTGCCCAGTGCCCCTGCAGCACTCTGCCAGTGGGGTCCCAGGTCCAGGCTGGTACCAGCATCCATGGGCTCTTGGGTCCCAGATCTCTTAGTCCAACAGATCTCAGGATCCATGCCATAGGAACCCCAGCACCTATGCCATGGAGTCCTAGCCTCACAACCACATCATAGCACCCATGACCATGGGGCTCCAATCCCACAGTCAGACCCATGCTGTAGGGACTCCAGACCTTCAGCGGGATTCCAACAGCCCGTACCATGGGGACCTCACCCCCATGGCTGGACCCAACAGCCACACCATAGTGACTAGGACTCCAGTCTCCACACCTTACTGACACCCATAGCTTATCCCCAGCACCATGACCAAACCTCAGCATCTACGCTGAAAAGCCCCCGTGTTGCAGTCAGCTCCCAGCAGCCATGCCCCAGGAACCCAGCCCCATAACCAAACCCCAGCACCAATGACACAGAGACCCCAGCACCAGTGGCAGATGCCAGCACCAATGCCATGGAGACCCCAGCACCAACACTGTGAAGACCTCAGCCCCACAGCGAGATCCCAGCACCAATGCCATGCAGTCCCAGGGACCAATACCATAGAGAGACCATCCCCATAGCTGGACTCTACCACCAATGTCTTAAGAGATCCCAGCATTAATGCCACGGAGACCTCAACACCAACGCCATAGAGACCCCAGTCCCGTAGCTGGAGATCTCAGCCCCAAAGCAGGACAGCAACATCAATGCAGTGGGGACCCCAGCCCCACAGCCGGACACCAGCGCCCATTCTTAGGGGACCCCAGCCCCACAGCCAGACCCCGACACCACTGGGGCCCCCACCCCGTAGGTGGCCCCCAGCTCCCCACCCAGCCCGATGCCGCGGGGACCCCAGCCCGAGGGGCAGCCCCCGCCCCGCCGCCGCGCACTCACCAGGGCATGCACAGCCCACTGACATCTTCACATGCCTGGCCCAGCCGGGGGTCGCTGCGCGCTGCCCGGGCCGCGGGGGTCTCGCATGGGCGGCGCGCCGCGGGCTCCGGCGCGGCGGGTGGCGGGTAGCGCCGCGGCCAGAGGCTGGCGGGCGGGCGCGCCGCGAATCGGCGGAGCAGCGGCGGCAGCGGCAGCAGGAGCAGCGGCGGCGGGGGCGGTCGGGGCGGGGGCCGCGGCGGTGGAGCGGGAGCGGGGGCGGGGGCGGCTGCGCCGGCGGCGGGCGGGTGGGGGCGCCTCTGCGCGTGCGCGGGGCGTCCCGTTTCCCCCCCGCCGCGAGCGCGTGCGTGTTGCGTGCGTGCGCGCCCCCCCCGGCTCGTCGCTGCCGCCGCTGCCCCGCTCGCACGCACGCGCCCCCCCTCCATTCCCCCCTCGCTGTGAGGGGCGGGGGGATCCCGGTGTGTGACCGGGGGGTCCGTGAGGGAGGACACGAAGGGAAGGACGAAGGCTCCCCCCTCCGCTCTGAGGAGGCTCTCGGCCTCCTGGGGTTTGCGGCCGTCGGAGCGGGAGTAGCGCTCTCCCCAGAGCCCCGTGTGTGGGTGAGGGTTCTCAGGGCTGCGGGGCTCCCGGGGGCAGCGCAGGGCTGAGGATTCCGTCCCCCCCGGCCGGGGCTGCTCTTCCCAGGGCTTGAGGGGGACTCAAGCGGAGGGACGAGTGCTCAGGGACCCACGCCCGGGGTGGCCGATGAGCGCCCCGGGTGTCTCAGGGCAGCTTGTTGGGGTTTCCACCTGGGAGGCCGTGGGGACGAGCAGAGGACGCCGCGGCTGTTCCGCATGGAGGAGCCTGCTGAAGGCTTGTGCTTTTTGGGACCTTGCCAGTCCCCAGCCCCGGGGCACGGGAAAGACACGGCGCTGTGGAGGTTGTGGGTGGGAGGGAAGGGGGCAGAGAGAGCCGGAGGGCAGGAAGGAAGGGGGTTCGCAGCAGCGCTTTGCACAGTTAGAGAGAGTGTGAGCTGCGATTGCTGTGCTTTGTGCAGCAGGGGATGGCAGAGGCTGCTGGACAGGAGGCTGGGAGCTGCTCTGGTCTGTGCTGCACCCTATATTGGAGAGATGTGACAGCATCCCGGGTGAGGCTGGGGGCCAGAGAGATGCCAGGGCAGAAGGAGCAGAGTGCCATATACGGATAGGGTCTCTCAGGGGGACACCCACCAAGAGGACCTCACCAGGGATCCTGGCCCAGCCCCACGCCGCTCTGCTCCTGCACACCAGCTGTAGGGACAGAGCCCAGTCTGCAGAGGCAAGCACTGTCCCTCTACTGCCCTGCCAAGATGCAGCCCCAGCCCCACGATGGGAGCGGCACCCTGGGCTGAGCAAACTGCCCCAGGGAGCCAAAGCCTTCTCTTCTCTCTGAAGGGCCAACTTCAGCCATCTGCTCCTGCCTGGTTGGGACACACATTCCTCTTTACTGAGTGGAGTGTCCTTTAAGCATCACATGGTTTTGGGGCTCTCCTTTTCATGCAGTGCCTATTAGCCCTGAGCAAACTGCCCACCCTGGGTGCTGCACAGGCTGAAACTGGATGGCCCTGAGCAGCATCTGGCTGTGCCTGGCCAGGGAGTGGTCACAACACAGAGAAGGAAGGGAGGGGAGCCAGGGATGTAGAATGCGCATATTCCTTTCTGGCTTGTTGTTTGTTTTTCTTGTAAACCAGCAGGAATGCCTGGTGTTGCCCTGTGCCAGGAGTGCATCCCTGCTGGGGATTGTACTGGGGGAGGGAGATAACTGCAGGTGGGACTCTCTATGGTGACACTCCAGGGACCCTATCTGCAAGGAATATGGTTCCACTTTACAGGATGCACACCAGGCCAGGCGATCTCTGTCAGAGATCAGCCTTGTTGTGCCGCAGGGTCCTGGCACACGCAGGGACAGAGGGATTAGACAGGTCAGTGCATGCCCTGGATGTGCCCAGGGGAGTGAACATGACAGCAAAGGAGGGTGTGGCGCAGGATAAGGAAAGCTGCAGGGCTCCAAGGGGAACGTTGCTCCACATCCCTGTCAGCAGCTCTCTGGGTGCCAGGTTATAGACAGCTTCTCCTCAGGCCAGTGGACAGAAACGTTGACATTTGAAAAGTGACTTGTTCCTTGACCACACCTGAGCTGCAGAGAACCTGGAACACTTGCCTAGCTTCCTCTGCAGTGCCAGAAGCAGGTGCTGGCCTGAGGAGCCTGTTACACCCAGCAAAATCCCCCACACCCCAGCAGTGTGCTCACATTCAGCCATTGCAACAGGTGGGCTCTGCAGCTCTCAGACATGGATCTGTAGCCCTGGAGAAGGACACAGCCACATGCCTGCTGCTCAGACAGCATTTTGGCCAGATGCAAGTGTTGGTGAGAAGTGCTATGGGCTCCTTGGACGAGGAGGTGGAGGGGAGCAGCTACCTGGACAGAGAGCCTGTTTGTGGCTAGGGAGGAGCAGCCCCTGTGAGGCAGGAAGTGACGAGTGATCACTTTTAAAGTCCCTTGTGGCAGGGGTGGAAAGAAGGAGAGCAGGATGAGGCTCCATGTGTCTGACATAGTTCAGTCCAATGACCAGGCACACAGGGCCGAGAAAAGCAGCTCTATCCCGTGGATCCCCAAGGGAATCTGGCTGGGCCAGGCCTCTGCTCCAGGGACTGATGTAGAGAAAGGGGAAATTGCTCCCCGCCAGGTAAATCGTGCACTTCAGGGCTCCAGTGACATGTCCACACTGCACCTGTGCTGCTGTAAGCACATCCCTGAACTCCATGAGATGATCCTACTGTCAGTCTGGAAGGCAGAAGAGCCATAGGAAGTGACAAAGAGTCCCCAAAGGGACTCTGGGCTTCCTGAACAGAGGGCACCAAGCAGGGCCAGGCCAAGCACCTGTGCACACCAGCATCCCTTGCCTTCCTGGGGAGCCAGGCTGGATAGCAACTGTGTCCAGTGAGCCCAGTTTGGCTCCCTCACATTTTCCAGGTGATCTTTTTTGTGCCAGCTTTGGAGAACAGCACAAGCCTAAGCACAAGCAGTGACTTGGGTATCCTGCCCTGTTGCCATGCCAGGAGGGTGCACGGAATCTCACGGTGCCCATCCCTCCTCTCATACCCGATAGCTTCTTTCATCCGCCCTGTGCCCACCACACTACGTCTCACCTCCACCAGCGCCACACGAGGTGGGGCTCAATGGAGCACCATGGCACAGGCACCTCAGGCAGAGGGAACGCTGCTCACAGCCAGGAGACAGCGAGCCCACAGCAGCTCTGCCGCTGACTTTCCGGGAAACGCGGGGACACGCGGGTCGACCACGCACACGTGTGCGCCAGAGCCGGCGGGGCGAGCCCGCGGCGCCGCGGGAAAATGCGCGCCTGCCCCGCCCCCAGGGGGCGCTTCCCGCCAGTCCCGCCCGCGCCGCCCCTCCCACCGCGCGTCGCGGGGCCGGGCCGACCCTCCTCGCCGCCGCCCGCCGCAACGATGGCGGCGAAGCCTGAGGGTCTGCCCGGTCCCAAGATGGCCGCCCGCGCTGCCGGGGCCGGGCGCCCCCTCAGGCTGCTACCCGCCTCTCGGCGCGCGGCCAGCGGCGAAAGGGTGCGCTCCCGGCGTGCCGCGCGCGGCGGGGCAGCGCGGGGTTGCCGGGAGCTGTAGTGCGGGGCGGGCGGCGGTCACGTGGCGCTCTCGGCAGTGGCCGGGCTGGGAGCAGAGGCGCCAAGATGGCGGCGCGGCGGGGCGGAGCGGTGCCCGCCGCCAACGGGGCCGGGACCGGTGGCGCTGCCGCCGCGGCCGCTCCGCGGGGCCTGGCGAGCGGCGGAGCCCTGCGCGAGCCGCCTTTCCGCGCCGGCAGCCCTCTGCAGGTAAGGGGCGGCGGGGCGCGGCGGGCCGCGCCGTGACACGTGGAGGCCGGGCGCGGCTCCCGCGGCCGCTGCACCACGTGTGCCGGAGCGGGCCCGCCGCACCGGCGGCGGGCGGGGGTCGCAGCACGGGCCGGCGGCGCCTCCACTGGTCCCGGAGTGGGGCGCCCTTTCTTTGGGTGGGGGAATGGGGTGCCCGCAGCTCTCCTGCCGGCGTGGGGCGTCGGCGCGGGGAGATTACGGGGTTAGAGGGACCGCAGCACGGCCACGGGACCCGGCGAGACGGGTGGTTTGGTGTCCCCTGCGGGAGATGACACCCCGGCCTTGGGTAGTGGGGGACAGGGGGATGCCGCTCGTGTCATTCCCCCGCGGTCCCTCCATCCCGGCGCCGCTCTCTTCCACCTGCGGCCGCGGGGAGCTGGGGCTGGCGCGGTTTGGGACACCCGCCGGTTTCGGTGGCAGGAGCTCTGTTTGCACAACGTGGCCCTGGCCGGGAGAGGTTCCCCCAGCCGTACCGAGAGCTGATCCACGGGAAGCGGGGCTTTATCCCCAGCAAGAGGTTCCCGCGCCGGGGCAGGTGTGGGGCGCGGCGCTGCCGCTGTCACCAGCCCCGGTGGGCGCCTGCCGGGGCCGCGCTGGGTGCGGGTGCCCTGCTGTCTGACGGGGGCGCGGGGATGCAGCACCCCGGGAGGGGACGCGGGGGCACCTGCGTTGTGCTTTTGCCGGGATTTTTTTGGAAAGCCCTAGGCTTCTGCCTCCGTCGGGGTTCTCCTGCGTGGCTGAGGGGCTGCGGGGGAGACACCCTATCCCGACCCCGGGCTGGAGGACGCCAAGCCCGCCTCGCCCCTCCCCGACGCGAGCAGAGTGGGCTGCGTGTGGGGGAAGAGAGGTGTGTTCCCTCCTGATGCTTTCCGAAAGCAGCGGAGGAATGCAGGGAGCATCCTCTGGCTGTGCTGCGCTGGCCGGGCGGATCCCCCCGGCTCCCGGGCTTACCCCGCGCCCTTGCCGGCAGCTCCGGCGCTGTAGGAGTAGCCTTGGCAGCCAGCCGGGGACCATGGCCGCCCTGTGCTCGGGGCGTAGCCGCAGCACGCCGGGCACACGTGTCAGCAGCGGCCTGCGGGGGCCTCCGTTGTCCCTTCCGGGGAGCAGAGCAGCGAGCGCAGTGTACCCTGCGCCGGGTGGGTGCTGGAGGAGCTGGTGGCCTTGCTTAGACTGTATCCATTGCAAGCAGTCAGCTCCAGTCCCGGCACCCGCTCTGGGGTGTGGGCATCCTCCCTTCTCCCCGGCAGTGCTGGTTGCTTGGGCACAGCGTGGCCAGAGCCGAAGCCTGTCCTTGAACATTCCCGTGACCCTCTTTCCCTGCAGCGCTGCTTAAAGCAAGTACAGGGAGCTGTGAAGGAAGGCACGGCGGGTTCCCCCCTTCCCTCCGGGCTAGGAGTGACAGGGGTCTCTGGCAGGGAGGAGCGCGGGCAGGGACGCTGGAGCAGGCTGGGCTGGTTCGTACCCCCGCCCCGACGCTCAAGCGATGCTCGAGTGATGAGGGCTGCAGGAGGTGCCCGTCCCCAGGTGGATCAAAGGGAATCCTGGGGGAACGCAGCCCAGGCCGGTGACTCACGGCTGTGAGACTCCTTGTTGCAAGGCGCTGAGTCAAGGGACTCGAGGAAGGCATGGGAGATTGCCGCCCTCCCTCCCGGGCTGCGGGCAGGAGCCACAGGAAGAGGCCATTTGAGTGGGAGGGTTTTACTTCCCTCCCTCCTAATGTCCAGCGCTGATCACAGCTGGAAACCTTTTATTACATGTTTTCTTTGGGGAGAGCCGCCCTGTGGCCAGATGAGCAGGGCTGTGCAGCCCGGGTGTCCTTCGAACCCTTGGCCGTCTACAGGCAGGGTTCAGATGGTCCCTGCGTCCCTGATGCTCCCTCCTGCTGGCTCCTTCGGTGGCCCGGGTACCTCTGCCTGCCGGTCACCGCTGACTCAGGGTTGCACTCGGGGCTGGGCGTGTGAGCCTGGATGTCCTCCCAGTATGTGCGTGAGGATTGGTCGGGAATCGCAGCCAGGCTGCGCCTAGAGGGCCGCCAGCAGGCTCTGCGCTGCGCTCTGACCGGCAGCCAGCGCCGACGAGGGAGGGGACTGGGGATGCTGAGCAGGAAAACTGCTCTAGAACTGCTCCATAGCCTGATCTGCATGGTGGGGTGGAGGGGTGCCCTGGTGTCACTGGTGGGCTCCACTTCCAGGCAGAGGGCCCTGGAACAGGCTGGTCTGGGCTGGCAGCCTGTCTGCTGAGCCCCAAACTGCTGTAGGCTCCTGGTCCTTAGGGCTTTCATGTCACAGACTGGGGGAATTTGGGATGGGTAGCTTCGGGGCATTGCTGTGGGTGTCCTGGCTTTGATTCCCAGCCTGGTATTGGGGTGCCTGTGTTCTGGGGTTGCACGGGGCTCCTGGCTGTGCTGTGGCCAGTGGTACCTGTTTAGTCTTATCAGAGGAAGTCTCTGAAGAGCCCCAGGAACCAGGGGTTTGGGCACGTGGCTTTGGTGCTGTTGTATTTTAGAAACATCTATTTTGTGAAATGCCTGCTGTCTCTCTGGTGCAGTTTACTGCTTGCTAGAAGAGGATTTCAAAGTATTAGCAGCTTCTCTCGAGGGACAAGGTACAATTTGTTCTGCATGGGCACAGGCTCATGCAGGCTCCAGTACCTACATGAAACAGAGGTTAACTGCATCATATGTGCATCCCCCAAGGTTTGGCTGTATTATCACGGTGCTGTTGCTGCTCCAAGGGCAGGAAGATGGGTCACAGCCTGCTCCTGGCTAGCTTTGAGAGGGAGGTGTACTCTCCCAGGGCTCTGTCCTTGGTGCCCTTATCTTCCCAGCCTCCATTATCTCTCTGCCTAAGCCCATCTACAAACAGGAATTCGCATCCTGTCTTGTGCCGGTGGCACGCCTGTGCTGCTGCTCTGCTCTGTGTGTCCTGTGGCTCTGCTCAAGTGGGGGCTGCAGCCCTTTCCCTTGCCCAGCATCTGGCTTTTCCTGGCTGTCCTGCAGCATGGCTGTGTGACACCCTGGAGTGCAGTGCAAATACTTTTTTGAAGTTACCCGAGCATCCCTGGAGGTGGCTGGGGGACGGAAAGGATATGGGGCTGGGAATTTGGAGGAGGAAGAGTGACAAAGCTGGTTTGGTCCTGGATTGCAAGCACAGACCATGTCCTCTTGTAGCCTGCACAGAGGTACTGGGATATGGCTCCAGCAGTGGCAGCTGGCTGCACCCCTCTTGCTGACTCCTGCACTTTTGTTATGAGTTTCGTAATGGTTTTGGGCTTATCTGAAGCACCAACAGCCGGAATTGGAGGAGCGCGTGACAGTCCATGAGGTGGCTGGAATTGGCCTGTCCCCTCCCTGTCCTGCAGGACCATGTGTGGTGTTGGGTGGAGCCTGGTGTTTTATCCATTCATCTTTCCCAGTCATGCAGCTGCAGAGTGAATCAGGCAGAAATTTTCGGTGTGGAGGCATCCTGGGTAATTGGAAGGGTCTCGGGCTGAGCGCAGCACAGGCCTTTGTGCAGTGGACCCTCCTGAAAGCAAGGGGGAAGGTCCCCTATGCCACCTTCTGACCTGCAGCTTTGTCCCACCTGCTTCCCCTGCGTGGTCAGGGTGCTGGGGGTGGCCTGCCACAGTTTGCAGCACAGGCTGTTCAGAGCCCATGTGTACTGTGAGGAAATCAGTGCTGGTAGTGGGGCTGTGCAAAGTGTTTACCTGGCTCCCCGTGCTCCTCAACAGTGCTTTTCCCTTGAGGACGATGACCTGAACTTAACATCGTTGGATGCAGAAACCATCTTAGAGGCTGAAGAGATCCTGGGCACAATGCAGAACTATCTTGACTCCTCTGTGATCTCCATCATTGAGGATCTTTCTCTGAGCGAGGTGGGAGCTCACACACAGATGTGGGGTGTGGCGTGGGTGGGGGTAATGGCAGTGTCCTCAGTGTCCAGGTTTTAGGGCTGTGTCCCATCGCCCTCTGAGACCATCCCTACCCTTGCAGCAGAGCAAGGCCTGCCTGGATGCTCAGAACGAGCTGTCCCTGCTGACTGCCATCACAGAGATCCTGGACAGCACAGATGATGAGACCTTGTCCCCCTTTGACACCATCATGGATGCAGAGCTGCTGACCTCACCTCGTGAGCGGGAGAATACCTCGGTAAGTTGGGGGGCAGATGCAGCCTGACCCCATGTTCTGGTTTGACATTGGCACAAGGCCAAATGCCCACATGAAAATACACCTTCTCTGGTGTCTGCTGTGAGATTTTGACCAGGAATAAACAAAGCAGGCTCTCACTTGAAAAAGAAGAAAAGTTTATTAACTAAACTACAAAGACAATTGCTAAACTACACACAAAAGGAAAAAAAAAAAAAAAAACAAAAAAAACAAGGAAAATGAAAACCTCACAAAAACACTCTCCTCCTCCTCCTCCCCCCCAAATTCCCAATACAATACAATCCAAAATCAATTCTGGGTCCAGCACCACCCTTTAGAATGCTCAACTTCAGTTCCTCAAGAGGAGAGGGAGTCCTTCCATGTGTCGTGGTGGCCTTTTCCAGCCTTTTCCATCCTTGTTCCGGTGCTCTCACCACCAGACCAGAATCAGGGCTGCTTCCAGGGTTGTCCTTTTAAGGAGGCTGTGTCCAGTTCCAGAGAAGCTCAATCTCTCACCTCTGGGACATCTGTCCCCCCCATATTTTATATACCCCCTGGGGCCGAGGGGTACCCACACTGAATCTTCTTTGGCTCTTGGACATTTCTCCCCCTGGTCTCAGTCTCTGTATTCCAGGGAAACATAGCTCTGTCCATGGCTACACAAAGAGTCCAGCATAAAATGCCACTCCCTCTTCTCCGTCTTTCCAACATCTCTCACTCTCTCTCTCTGGTCCAGACCTTCATCACTCACTCATCTCTCTTCACTCTCTCTCTCTGGTCCAGACCTTCATCACTCACTCATCTCCTTCGTCCGCCTCCACTCTTATCTCTCGTCTAGGAAGGGTTAGTGTTCTGTGAAATTTTCATTGTCCAAAAAAAGGGTTAAAAACTCCTCCAAGCGGCTGGACTCCTGGCTGCACCCCCCCCCCCCACCATCTCCTCAGCTGGGCTGCCTGCTACCAGCACATGTTTACTGCTTTCAAGGTAACGGCACACAAACACCGGCTGCACTTTCTCTGTCTGTCTCCAAGGTGGGGGGGGGGGGGGGGAGAAGGAACAGGCTGCCCCATTGCCTCTCCCAGGCCGGGCCGCATGGCTTTTCCCCTCCCCCAGCCCAGCCAGCAACTGGGCCGGGGGAGAGACTCAACTCCTTCACCGCCGGAAATCCAAAAAGGAACTGCCAGGGGGAGAGCCCTGCTTTTACCCTGTGTTCTCGGAGGTGGATCCCATTTGCCCAGTGGTTAGGCCAGATGGCAATATTCAAAACTGACCACTCATTGGCCCCATCCACACAGCATCCCAGAAATCCTGTTTCCGGGTCAAACCATGACACCCCAGAGCCCATGGGGAGATGCTCTGGCAGGGCTCTGCTAGGTCCTAGCATGAGGGTGCCCTGAAGTAGTAGTAGTAGGACCCTGGTCCCCAGTACCCTGAGATGAACTCTCATGACAGTTCCAATGTGAGAGAAGTGCTTTGGAGGGCCATGCCTCCCCCCTGAGTCTTTATAAAGAGCCAGAGATGTGCCAGAGGCTTTGGGGAGCAGCATGTCCCCAGTGGGAGCTGTGTGCAGTGTGGGTGAAACATGGCTGTTTGCTCTTGGGCTTTGTGGGTTGAAGTGTGTGGGCATTGTGGGGCTGGGGGTGGCCTGTCCCCTCCAGCAGCGTAGACCTGCCACTGTCTCATCTTCTGTCCATCTTTCCAGTTTCAGAAGTTTCTCACCTTATCCCGCCCGTTGCTGGAGTGTGAGAGCCCTACCCTGGAGCAGCCTAAGGCTCTCAGGCCTCTCAGCAGCAGCAGCAGCAGCAGTGTCTCCGTGGCTGGGAAGGTGAGCAGCTGAGCAGGGCAAGCTGAAGCAGCAGTGTTGGGATGGTGCTGGGATAACTGCCTCTACTGCAGCCCCCAGCCTTCCCTCCTGGCACAGGCATCCTTTCCCTGAGACGATGCTTTTGCAAGGTACCAGTGGCAGTGGGAGTAGGGTCTGCCTCATGTGGTGGGTGCTAGGAACTGGGGATGCTCCCATAGGAGCATCAGATTTCCAGCTCTGTTGTGTTTTACTGGGCAGGTCAGATGTGTCCCAGCTTTTTGTCAGCCGTGGGGCTTTGCTGTAGAGTTGCAGCAGACCCAGTTGGCTGTCCTGGGGGAGTGCTGCTAAAAGCCCAGGTGCTGATGTTTACTGTGGTCCCCTTTCCCAGACTGACACAGATGTGGCCTGGGACCGTGCTACTCATGGCCTCGAGGACCCAGTGCTGCCAAAGAAGCAAGTCTGCAGTACCCCGAGAGTGGAGAGGAAGGTGGGCTGGCACCGAGCCCGAGAGCAGCCCCTGCCACAGCGCAGTGATGGGGAGGAAGAAGAGGAAGAGGCTGCCTTGAACCTGGAGATAGACAGAAGCGTGGAAGCTGTGAATTTCTGTGTGAGCGAGGCAGGGGTGGCGCTGGAGGAGCATGAAGACCCCTGCATCATCAACACAGGTGACGTATCCCTGAGCGAGCTGGTGAAGTCCATGCACCCCTACTGCCTGCCCACCTTCACTGTGTGCCTGGACCCTGACACGGAGCCTGTGGCCAAGGAGCTTCTGAGCAGCTCTGTCTTGCTGGAAATTGTGCCTGGAGAGGGAGAGAGTGTGGAGATCCCTGTGGTTCTGCAGCCCTTGACTCCCAACTCCCCTGACCTGGAGCCCCAACTCCTGGGAGTAGAGGAGACTACCGGGGAGTCAATCCCAGAAAATCGTGGGGAGCTGCCAGGAGCTCCAACCCAGGAAAATAGGTTGGAAGAGGAGAAGGAGGAAAAACTGCCTGGGAAGGAGCCTTCATGCAGTACTGCAGAGGCCACCTCCCCCCTGGAGACAGCAGCACCTGGAGCCTCAGGTCCCAGCAAGAGCTCCTGGCACAGCACAGAAGCCCCAGCAGGTGGAAAACGTGAATGCTCTGAGAAGGGACGGGGCCGTGAGAGATCAAGGAAGAGTCGGAAAAAGAAAGCAGCAGAGGACCAAAGCAAGCAGGCCCGGCCTGGCAGGGACTGTGTAGCCCACCGGCTCCATTCCGCTGGCTCTGGACAGCCCCATGCCCAGCCAGCCATCAGCAGGCAGCGGGCAGAGTGTCCCTCTGTTCAGGTCTCAGACTTCCTGGCACAGCAGCTGGAGAGAGCACGGAAGGAGGGGCAGATGGAGCTGCATGCTGAACGGGCACCTCGGCCCCGGGGCAGGCCTCAGAGCACATCAGCGGCTTTGCTGCCCAAGAAGGTGAAGCAGGAGCTGCAGAAGGAGCCGGCACCAGAAACCGTGAATGCGGCCCTGGAGAAGAACAAGACTCTGGTGTCTCTGGAGAAGACTGCACCAAGCGTGGAGGGGCAGCCAGCAGCTGAATGTCCCAGCCCGACAGACCAGGCTGAGGGCCAGGGAGATGCGCAGCCATCTGTTGGACAGAGCAGTGGGGTCTCGGAGGCTGCCTCTCAGCTCCCAGAGCAAGGTGCTGGGCTGGAGCCTGCCCAGAGGGTGCCAGCAGCAGAGCCAAGTGAGGGCCTGCCTAAGGAAGCCAAACCCAAGGCCTTGAGCCTGCGTGAGTACCGCATCCGCATGCTGCACCGTCAGCCCAGCGCGGGTGGCAGCCAGGAGGGCAAGAAGCAAGTGGCCAGCAAGTGGCCCAGTGTCCCCGAGCCTCCGACAGAGCTGGCAGAGATCCCCTGCCTGGTGTCACCCGTGCGCTCCGCCACCGAGGCGGACAGTGCTCAGAAGGGACCGGACAAACCCACCAGCCCTGCTGCTGTCCCTTCTCCTGCCAGCAAAGCTCCCGCTGCTCTGCCTTCAGCCCCAGCACCTGCCGCAGCTCCACCACCGCCATCAGCACCAATGCCTTTTGTCGCACCAAACGTGCCCCCAGCTGCTGGGGTGGCCCCCACTGGGATGCCGCCAGCCTCTGCCGGTGCTTATGCCCTTTACCCACCAGTGCCTTCCTGGCCCTGCTTCAGCCCGCAGCCCATGGGCTGCCATGGTTTGCCCCCACCACCCAGTGCCAGCTCCTCCAGTGCTTTTCACATGGTGCCTGGCCTCCCACCTCCGGCCATGGCCTGGCCCCCTCCACCTTTGCCACCCCCGCCTCCATTTGGCCCAGGTGGCCCCTATGCCCCAGTTGGGTGGGCACCACCATCCTACTGGCCTGGAATCCCCGTGCCGCCTCCGGTGCCTTCCCTTGCGTACAGGGACCCTGGAGCAGCAGTGCAGGCCACCACTGCCTTCCCAGCTGGCAGCCACCCTGGCACAGCCCCTCTGCATGGGCAGTCTCCTGCTGCCCCTATGCTCAGCTGCCCGGAGCCACCAGCCTTCCCTGCCCAGTCACCTGCTGCCCCGAGCAGCGAGATGGGGCCTGCAGGTGGCCCGGCCAGGCCGGCAGCTGGCAGGGTGTCAGATCCCAGGAGGCAGGCAAGGCTGGCAGGAGAGAGCTCCCTCCCCAAGGCCCCTCTGGCCCCAGCCCAGCCCCTGCCAGCCCCCTCAGCTGCCACTGCCCAGCCCAGCAGGGTCCCTCCTGCAGTGCCAGTCCCCCAGGCTGTCCTCACCCAGCCTCCGGAGGAGTCCCAAGCTGCTACTCCCCACCAGCTCCCAAAGGTCCCCCCAGCTGCCATCTGCTGCCCAGCAGAGGTGTTTCCTGCCCCTGTTGGGGAGTCCCCTGGCACCCAAGCCATGGAGAAGGCTGTAGAGCCAGGGAAGGAGGCAGCGGAGAAAGTCCCCTTGGAGT
Source organism: Zonotrichia leucophrys gambelii (assembly GCF_028769735.1). Taxonomy (NCBI): domain Eukaryota; kingdom Metazoa; phylum Chordata; class Aves; order Passeriformes; family Passerellidae; genus Zonotrichia; species Zonotrichia leucophrys. Next base: position 13,713,392 of record NC_088176.1, read on the forward strand.
CCAAGGCAGCTGCCGGGCAGGAGGTGCCTGGCCAAAAATCCACCTCCCAGGCTGTGGCACCACCACGGAAAGCAGGTCGAGAGAGCAGCCTTCCCACCAAGGCACCCACTGTGCGGCCATGGAGGCACCAGCCACTCCTCAGCCCAGCCCAGCCCAGAGACAGCAGCAAGGACATTGTGCAAGCCTTCATCAGTGAGATTGGTGAGTGGGAGGGCTGCAGGATGCTGGGCTGAGTGTCAGCAGCCAGCAAGGCTGCAGTGCTGCCAGCAGCCTGGGTAGCAGGACCGGTTCCTGGCATTTCTGGGGGTGAGGGTGGCAAAGCCATGCCCACAGGCTTGCAGTCTCTTCCCAGTGCTCCGCTGGGATGTTGCCTGCAATGGATGGTCTGGGCTGGCTGTCCTGAAACTACTTCCTTCTGGGACTGCAGAGCTGGCTGCTCCTGTCCTTCTGGGAGACACAGAGCTGCTGCAGGCTCTGTCACTGCTTTTCCTCCCCAGTGCTTGTCCCACCATCCAGGAGGCTGATATGGGGGGAGAATGGGGTTGGGGTGCATCACTGTTGTGCTGGGGGAATTCTAGCTGATCTGACTTGCTGTGCTTTCTCCCTGGCTCAGGGATTGAAGCCACCGACCTGTCCAGCCTGCTGGAGCAGTTTGAGAAGTCTGAAGGTGCGGATCTGGCATGCCATCCCCTGCAGGGCTCCCTCTGTGCCACGCTGGCCTCCCTGGGCTGTCCATGCTCCCTGTGTCAGGGTGGTAGTGGGAGGGCTGTGATGCTGCTGCCTGTGGGCTCATGTTACCCTGCCCAGGTGTTTTGTCCTGCAGCTGTCTCTGCCTCCATCTCCTTGGCCTGTGGAAATATCTGGGGGTCCCCATGGCAACCAAAGGGGTGGTGAAGAGTCTGTGAAGGAAAAAGGATGTGCAGCTCCTATCTTGAGGAAGCTGGGTTTCAGGAGCTGTGCTCTTCCGAGCTGTTTCTGGGGTGCTTTGTTGACCCTGCCCTTCAGCCCTACTTGTTGCCCCTCTCACCTACCTGTTCTCTTTTCAGCCAAGAAGGAGGAAACTCCTGTACAGCCCCCTGAGGAAAGACAGCTGACAGGGAGCTCTGGGTGAGTATCAAAACCTTGGCAGCTGGTGCCCAGCAGAGCAAGGGCACAGGGCAGCTTTCACTCCTGGCAGGATTTGAAGTGTGGTGGTTCTGTGTCCATTGGCCCAGGAGGGGCTGAGCTTGTTGCTGGACTGGGACAGAGCTGGCACTTAGGGGGAAAAACTGGGACAAGCAGTGATGGGCATGACAAGGCTGTGCAAGTTTTATTCTAGCAACTCTCTTGGATCCTCTGTCCTCGTGGACTGGCCAGTGGGGCAGATTGAGTGGGTGCCCCAGGCTTGGGGAGTGGGGCTGGGCTTTGCTTGCTGTGTTTGACAAAGCTCTTTTCCCATTCTCAGACCTGAGACCCAGCAGGAAGCACCAACCCAGCAGGACAGGAAACCCACAGATGGGCTGCAGGCCTCTGAGCTGGCCAATGTGGCAGGTAAAGAATATGTGGGACAAGGGAGGGTAGTGTGCTATGGCATAGCAGGGCTGTTATGTGTCTGGGGGGACACCTTGGGGAGTGAGGGGGCCTGGGATGTGAGGGAGCCCCAGCTGGGTGGGTTGCCGCAAAGGGCTGCTCTTGTAAGCGTTCTGGTGCTCTCCCAGGCCTCACGCCCCCAGCGACACCTCCTCACCAGCTCTGGAAGCCTTTGCCTGCTGTCTCACTGCTGGCCAAGACCAAGTCACCTGGATCCATGCCCCAGGAAGGGCCCCAGAAGTCAACCAAGCTGATGAAAGCCAAGCCACTGCTCCCAAACAAGATCCAGGTGAAGAGCATGGTGCCAGCCCCTGCCAGCACAGCCCCCAGCCACGTCTGCTCGGGAGACCACGACTACTGCATCCTGGGTGCACCGCAGCCCGAGAGCAGCAACAGCCCTGGCACGCAGCCCCCTGCCGAGGGAGGCTCCCGCTGGAATGTCAAACACCACCGGGACATCACTATCAAACCCATCTCCTCCTTAACCAAACGGACGCTGGACCAACCTGAGCCCACCCCTCCAGCCCCTGACACCACCATGGGGCACAGCCCGGAGCCCCTGGGGATGGCCTGCCCAGCTCCCCTGGATTATCGGACTACCATCCCCAGCAAGGGCAGCACTGGGTGCAGCAGTCCCCCCACCTCAGTGCTCCTGTCTCCAGCTGCATCCCCCTGCCGGGAGCAGGAGGTGCGGACTGCCGGTGCCCAGCCCAGCCATGCTGCTGCCAAGAGGTCCCTGCGCTGCTACCGGAGACCCCAGGACTCACCCAGCCCCTCTGCCGACAGCTGGAGGGCTGGCCGGAGCCGTGCCAGCCGTTCTTTCAGCTCCAGTTCGGATGGAGCTAGCGAGTCCTCATCTTCATCTTCATCCTCGTCCTCCCGGTCCCGCTCACGGTCGCTCTCCCCACCTCCCAAGCGGTGGCGAAGGTAAGCAGTGCGTTGTTGCTCTTAGGGAGTGTCTTGGTTTGAAAAGACAGGTGTCTGGTAAGGAGGGCAGGAGCCTCTCTTGAAATGGAAAATGTAAACCCCCTCCCTCCAAATTATTATAATTTTGAAATTAAGGGGCTCTCAGGCAAAGATATGGGAATAGGAATAACAGTTCTTTACTAGGAAAATTAAAATAAAAATGCAGTAATACGAAAAAACACTGACAGAGTCAGAATACAACCTGATTAGATGGTGGCTGCTGTCCTGGGATGACAGATGTGGTTCTGTTGAAGCAGTGATCCTGTAGAAGGATGTAGTTTTCCTCTGAAGGTCCAGTGGTGGTGTAGATAGGCCTGGTCTTCCTCTGGGAATCCTGTGGAAAAAGGGTCCCCTGGGTTTCCAAATATCAGATTTTTCTTTGGGTAGGAATGCTTGGCTCCTCCCTCTGGGTGGAGCATCTCACAATGGGATGATGTAATTTTATGCAGCGAGTCAATGGCCCATTAACTGGAGATATTTCCCTGGATGGAGGATGGGTCATGGAGGAGATAAAGAACACTACTCCACCTGGTTTCAACAGGTGGTGATAGAATACCTGTAGTATTTCTGGTTACATCTTTCATTGCAACCTAAAACAGGCAGTTGTCCAGTGGCTGGTCTTTTGCAAGAGCCCAGACACATCTTTATGGTCCTGCTTAGATGGCTGAATTTGATGCTTTTGTCCTTGTGGCCCTTCTGAAGAGATGCTCACAGAGGGTGGGGGAGCTGCAGCAACACCCTGCCCATCCAGTTCTGGCTGAAGCCCTCATCCGGGCCCATATGCCTGCAAAGCCACCAGTGAGCCAGACTTCCTTACTCCTTCAGGAACACCCAAACCATGTTACAAGTCCTTGGCTGCATCTTTGCTTTTGGATGCTTTTTCTGGAGTATTACAGCAGGTGCTCATATTTGTGCTGTGGGGCTGTTGCAGCCCTTGGTATAGTAGTGAGAGGAGCCACAGTGGAGCTCTCCAGGGAGCTGCTGGAGGCAAGCAGAGAATAACCTGTCTGGCTTGGCTGCCTCAGGGGCTCCCTGTTCTCTTTATGCAGGTGGCTGTGTAGGAAAGTGGGACAACTTGCACTCTGTGGGATTCCTTTTGGAGTCCTTGTGCATCTGAGTGATGTGCAGCCTGTCCCAGCTGGGCTGGGAGGCACTGGAGGTAGTGAAGGGTTTCTCCTTCTGTCGTTCTCTTGGCGTTCAGCCAGTTCTGGAAACATCCCTGGGCATGAGGGGCCTGTCCAACCAAGACCCCTTCATTGATAGCCCAGTAAATGCAGAGGCTGGAGCTGGAAAGGCCAGGTATAAAAGTGCCATGTTTTGTGGTTGTGCAGCTTGGGGATTGTGAAGCAACACATCTGGCTTGGCTTTCCAGCAAATCAGCTGGCCTTGTGCTGGAAAATGTCCCCATGTACTGTGCCACCCTGACTTGCTGTCTTCCAGGAGAATGTGGCATAGGAATATGCGGCAGAGCCAGGCAGCATGCCCTGCTGGGGTTTGCCCATGGCAGGGACCATCTATGGCCAGCATGTCTGGAGAGGGACTGTGCTCCTGGCTGGAGGCAGCACAGCTTAATCCCAGCTGTGTTTTGGTCCTGCTGTCCTTAAGGTTTCTCGGGCCCTGCTGGAGAAGCTCTTGCAGTCTCTGTTCACATGGCTGTTGAGCACGAGGTGGATATAGTGTTGTCCTGTGCATGGTGTGGGGCTCAGCACAGAAGTCCCAGCCCTTTCTGAGTCCTCCCAGGCACAGCCCTGTGCTTCACAGTTCCCCCATGACTATTTCTTGTTCTTTGGAAGCTGTGCTTCCTGTGAGCCTGCTCCCTTTTCTCTGTGGCATTGGGAGCCAAATGGAGCAACACTTCTGTAGTGTTGCTGCCCTGGCAATCATGCTGGGGATGGGTCCTGTCTGAGTGGGATGCTGAATAGCATGGGGACAATGGATATCTTTTCCTGCTTTGGAGCCTTATGATGATGCTGGACAAAGGGAGGGCTCAGCTGTATCTCTCCTTCCCCCAGGTACCGCTCAAGATGTTCCCGCAGCTCCTCCTCTCGCTCCAGCTGTGGGTCATGTGGCAGGTCCCGGGACAGGTCCTCATCCTCATCATCAACATCCTCCTACTCATCTAGGTCCACATCCCGCAGCCAGTCCCGCTCCCCCTCGCCCCGTGGGAGGAGTAGCAGGTGGAGAAGGTGAGCGTGGCCATCCTGCAGGGGTGTGAACTCTCCCCAACCCATCTCCCAGCCTTCTGTGGAGGAGGGATGGACCCACTCCTTCAAGATCTCCCTTGTGTTTGGAATCACTCTTCTGACACCTCCATAGCTCATGTGTCTGGTTTCTGCCCTGACAGATACAGCTATGATGCACAGGACCACTACCAAAGGCAGAGGATCCTCCAGAAGGAACGTGCAATAGTGAGTGATGGAGGGCTGGGAATCTGGGACTGGAAATTTGGGGGTTCACAGCCCCCATGTCACTTCAGAAACAGAGGAGGTTTCTGCAGGGGGGTGAGCCTTGCCAACAGCATTGCTGGGAGGCCCTGGCCAAGGCACAGTGTGGTGGGAGGCCATGCAGGGAGGGTGTTCTGTGGGAGAGGTCCTGCTCACGGATGGGCCATCCCTGTCCGCAGGAGGAGCGGCGAGTTGTGTTTATCGGCAAGATCCCCAGCAGGATGACACGGTCAGAGCTGCGGCACCGCTTCTCTGTGTTTGGGGACATTGAGGAGTGTACCCTGCATTTCCGCTCCGAGGGGTAAGAGCTGTGGGAAGATGGGTCAGTCCCTTCTCAGGGATGACTCCTCTTGGCCCTTTTGCCATTACTCAAGGGGATGTTGCAGACCAAGGGGGGACAAACATAACTGTTGCTGCTGATCTCCTCCAATGTCAGGGATAACTATGGCTTTGTCACCTACCGGTATGCTGAAGAAGCCTTTGCTGCCATCGAGAGTGGGCACAAGCTGCGGCGCCCAGACGAGCAGCCCTTCGACCTGTGCTTTGGTGGCCGCAGGCAGTTCTGCAGGAGGAACTATGCTGACTTGGGTGAGTTGCACAACCTCCAAGTTGAAGGTTGCCCTCCCTGCGTCCTTCTCTTCTTTCCAGAGTCCCCATCCTTGGGATCAGTCAGGGTTGGCAGCAGAGCTGCATCCAGGAACTGTCCTGCCCTGAAGGATTGAATGGGGGCTCCCTGTCTCTCCAGCACTGTGTTGGAGGCCAGCCCAACTCTGGGTCTAGAGGCTGGCAGGTGAAAAAAGATAAGAAATTTGCCGTGGGAATGGCCAGAACTGTGCCATTGTTTCCATGAGCTCAAGACAGCCTCTCCCCATCTCTTCCAGATTCAAACCGTGAGGATTTTGACCCAGCTCCCGTCAAGAGCAAGTTTGACTCCCTGGACTTTGACACTCTGCTGCGGCAGGCACAGCGCAGCCTGCGGAGGTAGCGGCAGGCAAGGCGGAGCACCCGCCCCCACTTTTATACTCAAATACAAAAGGCAAAAAAAGAATGGAGAGAGAGATGAGATTTTTAATAAAATGAAAAAGGAAAAAAATTTGTTTTATAACCAATATTTAAGGAGGTTGGGTCATTGGCCTTCAACTGGAGCAGTCCAGGCACGTGGCAGCCCTGGGCTTGCCCCAGACATATAATAAATATGGATGCCCAAACAGCAGCACTGCCTTGTTTCCTCTTTTGCATGGGCTATTCCCAGGTGTGGGCTTAGGCTGTGCCCCCCTCAAGACCCCAGGGACTCTGCCTGTGTATGGCCCCATCAACTGTTGCACAGGTCATGGACTGGGCACAGGAGTGGGATGTCTGGGGAGAGGGGGGCAGGATTGAGGTCACCGAGTGTGTGACTGTCACCATGGCAGCCTGCAATGGCCTGGCACGGGGTGAATGCCTCTCTGAGGACCCCTCTGAGAGTCTCTTGGGCTCTGCTGGCTGCAGGACTTGGCACCCCGAGGCTCCCAGCAGTTTTGGGGCCACCTGCACCGCCCGTAATGGCCACGGGGGGGCAGTGCAAGATGCTCCACCGCCGCTCCCAGCAGCGGGCCGGGAACCGGCTCAGCCCTCGGCCGGAGCTCGGGCAGGGCTCTGCTCGCTCCGAGCCCACTGCCCTTCGAGCCTGCTTCTTGGTATCGCTCCGGCTCGCCCGAAAGAGAGGGGAGACATCTCATCTCTGGGTTTCCCCTGAGGGAGAGGTGTTTGTGTGACTGCAGAATTTACAGCTGTCTGCAGGGGCATGGTGCTTGGCAGGAGAGGATGGGCAGTGGCAGGGAGGGATGGATGGTGCCTGTCTGGGCCCTCTCAGTGCACTGCAGCTCATGGAGGAGAGGAGTGATCGCAGGCAGCCCCCAAGGGAGCAGGCTTGGGCCTGCTCTTGTGCTGGCAGTCAGAGAAAAGCTGTGCCTTGGACTGCTTCTGGGCTGGGACAAGCTTGGGGGTCCCTGGGAATGCTGAGATGGCATTCAGTACCCTGGCTTCAGGACTGGGACAGGCTTGGGGTGGGGTGCAGTGTTTGAGCCCTCTCTTGGCACACCCTGGGTTAGGAAAGTCTGCAGCTGCCCAGCTGGGCAGTGCAGAGCTGGGAGGTGTGGAGGGAAGTGATGGGCAGGGGATGGACCCCCATGCCAGGGTTTGTCATCGTATTTAGGGTAGGTAGGGGCTGGTTAAAGTCCCTTTAGATTCCTTACTTGGTGGAGGCAGCACCCACTCCAATAGTGTGAGATCAGGGAGGGGAATAAGGAATAAACCCAGGGTGGGGGGGTTCAGCCAAGTTGGTGCTGATATTGCCACTTGGATCATGTTCAAGGCTTTGAGCCCTTTGTGGCTGTGCCTGGGGGTACTGCAGCACTCTTATGGACTGGCACTGTGGCTGGAACCCTCCTCTTCCCTGGTGCTCTCCTAGGTGGGGCGAGGTGCTGCTGCTCCTGCCTGCACACTGGGGACTTGTGCTGCTGCACAAGAGCCCAGGGAGGCCTCTGCAGTACCCAGGGATGTGGGGTACAGTCAGGCTGCCTGCAGGTGGGCTCTGAGTGAGCTCCCACCCTGTTCTCTCCTCCTGGCCCTGGACTTTGCACAAGGGAGGGTCCAAGGAGGCAGCTGCAGGCAAGGGTGTGAGTGGGATAGAGGGAGGCAGGCAGGGGCTGTTAATCAGCAATGCAGTTCTTCCAGGGACATTGAAGGAGGGGGTGACAGCCAAGGCCCAGTGGGGTCTTGTGGGGAGGATGTGTGTCCCTTTCTGTGAGTTCATGCAAAGCCCTGCGGCTGCAGCAGACCTGCAGCCCCTTTCCTGCCCAGAGCTGCTGGGCTGATGGTGGTGCTGACCAGCATCTCCCTGGTCTCAGAGCTGCCACAGGAGTGGCAGATGTGGATCCAAGCGTTACAGGGAGACCATCTCTTAAATCAGCTTTGAAAACACTCTCCAGCTGTTGGGTGATTCAGACCTGAGGAAGCTCTTGTATGCCTTAGAGCTGGGCTTGTTTCTACAAATACTTTAGGCGATCTGAAAGTTTCTTTTCAGCCTTTCCTTGAAACTGTGGTGCATCTGAAGAGGCAGGCAGGAGCGGGTAGTGTTATAGGCAAAGTGGAGTTGGACACGGGGGATGTCTGCTGTCAGCATCCCTGGGAACCCCTGGGCATATGCTATTCCATGCATTTGGGCAGCCCTGTGAGCATGGCATCACCCCAAATATGTGTGCTGCTGACTGTTGCATGAACAAGGCTGTGTCCTTGTGTTCCTACAGCTGGGCTGCACATGGTCCCCTCTCCTCCCACAGCTCCTGTGGGTGACGAAAGGCAGGGGGTACGAAAGCATTTGTGTTGCCAAAAGAATTAACACACTGCTGTTGTGCCCTATAAATCTTCTGAGTGTTAGAGGCTGGCTTTATTCCCCTGTGTTACAGTTTAATGGTTTCCGTTAGCAATAACCTGTCCCTGTGTTCTTGGTTATTGATTTAAGGTTTGTTGTGGAGGGTGTGAGAGTTGCAGAAAGGTGTTTTCCTGCTGTCCAGCCAGTGGCAAAGGCACTGTTGCAAAGAGGAAGCAGAAGCATGGAAAGCAGTGCACAGCACCTCTGGAAGCAGGGGTGCTGGTGGAAGCTGTCTGGAGAAAACTGGGGACAGTTTCTGGGACAGCCAGAAAACTGGGCAAGGAGCAGCACTTGGAGCATATGCTTCACCCTGGCAGGCAAGCCAGAGGTGAGGAGCAAAGATGAGGTTTTGTAGGAACCCCAGCTCTGTTGGAAACAAATCTGCTTCACCATAGGATAGCCAACCTTCCTCCTGCAAGCAGCAGCACCCTTTGCCGCCTGTGCGAGTGGCTCTGCCCCGAGGTGCTGCAGCCCATGGCTGGGAGCCACGCAGAGGGTGCTTTATGAGAGGTCACTAAGCAGAGCTGGGGTTTTCACTCTGTTTCTCTTCAAAGCACTCTCAGCTTTTCCCTTTCTGTTCCTGCTACAGACTCTAATCTCCAGCAGCTGTCCTTTTCTGCACCAGGCCCTGTTATCTACAGTCTTCTTCTGGACCAAATCTCTAAGGGATTGATGCTGATATCATATCTTCCTTCTCCCTTTCCATTTTAATTCTCTCTTGCATTAGTATGTTCTGAACATGATTTCCAAGCTAGAAAGCAGCTAGAAGGGCATCCAAATTGGTCTTTCATAGTGGGTAAAACCCACAAGATGAGGGACTTGTGTTCTGTGCATAAGCTGTTTTGGAGCCCACGTGCAGAAGGCAGTGGGGCAGCAGAAGAGTCTGACAGCAGCACTCCTTGCACATCTCTGCCCAGGGCTGAAGACTGCACAGCCCTTGTCTTCATTTCTTTGCAGAGCTCAACATTTTCTCAGCAACAGCACAGTCCCATATCCTCAGCTGCTAGGTGTGGAGTACCCACATTTCTGTGAGGTGGGTGTGCTTTCTCACACTGAGGATATTCACACTTAGAAGTTCAGCATACTCATCCTGAAAGTTGACAGGGACCCCTGTGGGCAGAGGTGCCAGGCAGGAACCTGGCTATGGTTCTTGCTGTTGACACCCATTCCTGGACCCTGAGACCACCAGTCCTTGAGATTCAGACTTACTCGATGCACCCAAGGGCTCAGAGCTCCTGACCCAAAGCAGAGGTTGCTGCTGTGGCACATCTGTGCCTCCCCAGCCTGGGTTCCCTTCACCAGGAGCCTCACAGGGGTACCCAGCTCCAGGGTGCCTGCTGAGAGTGGCCATGGCAGTCTGGTGCTGGGATCGATGCAGGTGGGCTCAGAGGAGCCCCAGAGAGCTGGGAGAGGTGCTCACCCCACTTTGGCCTGTAGCACCCTCAGCTTTGGGGCTCCCACACTCACCACACTTTCTCTGCTCTCTTACACATTCCTCATCCTAAATCCCTGCCTGCCTGCTTGTAAATAAGCCCTGGAGGTCAGCCAGTGGTTGTGTGTCCTTTAAATCTGTGCTTGTAGAGCTGAGAGCCTGGGTTAATGCCCCTGTTCCCTCTCACAGCCACTGCTGCAGTTACTGTGTGTGCTTGTGTTTGCATTGGAAAGTCCTCCAGAGTCACCCTGTAGTCCAGTGTCTGCAGCTGGGAGTAAACATGCAGTGAACATCCTGTTGGTGCCTCTAGTCTGGACACCTGCTCCTCTCACCTCACCAACCAGGTGCTACAAGTGCTTTCTGACTCCTCTCAGAAAAAGACCTGCAGCTGTAACATGTTACAGGAAGCAGGCAGGAAGATTAAGGGACCATTGGTCTGCAGCTTGGCAATAGCAGAGAATTAATGAAAAAAAATTACATAAGGTCTAGAAAATAGATGTGAACTTGGGGAAGTAAAAATCCAAACCAAAACAAAACAAAAAGGCCCCAATCAAAACCACACACACACAAAAAATGCAACCGCAGTTTTTCTGTCAATCTAGGAAAATTCCCTCCTGACCCTAATCTGGCAATAGCATTAAGCCTGATGTGTGAGCAGACCTCTGGGACAGTAATGCTAGGAGCACCAATGCATGAGACCTACAGCTTGCCTTTAGTTTCCCAAAGGAAGGAAAACCTCAGTACCTTTAGTAGCAAATTAAGAGGGAAATTATATTCTTCATCATCACAATGCCCAGCAGAAACCCTGAAGCCTGAGGTAAAGCAACATCTCCTCCAAACACCCTTTGTACTGCTGACTCCTTGGCCAACCTGGATCTGTATCCCAGGCTGAGCCGCCCATTTCCAGGGTTCCTTCACTTACAAATTAATGAAGGGAATTCTAACAAAGTGTGTGTTAAAATTATGCAGGTTTTTCTGCCTCATTACCCTTCTCAGAAGGCTGGTCCAGAACATTAATCCTGGCAGGGGTATAAGCTCTCTAATTCACCATCTAAACTTATTAAATATTTTTTGCCATTATTGTACATCTTGCATATTTTCATACAATTTTATTTATAATTTTCTTTTGGTGGTTCTTCAGAAATACATTTGTTCCCTCTCAGCCTGTCTGGTCAGAAGAAACCAAACTCTTTTAGTAGATTCTTAATCAGCTGATGTTTGTTTGTCTCAGCATCCAAATTGTTTTTCTCTGTGCAGTGGAAATTTATCCTTCCTGGATGTAGAGCTGCAAGGATATTCTGGAGGAAGTCTCACAATGCCTTGCGCAATGGCAATAATGTTTCTGTCTCTGCTAAAAATAACTTGTCTGATGCATCCTAGCATAGTGCCATTCCTTTTCCACAGAAGCATCATGCTGCTGCTTCATATTCATCCTTCAGTGCAGTAAGGTCTTTTTATTCCTTCGGAGCTTTCATTTCAGCAGTTTGTAGCAAATGCCCTTGCTGCCGGTCCCCAAGTGTTTAATCTGCCCTTTCTGCCATTAAATTTCACCCTGCTTCCCTCATCCCTTGACAAGGTCAAGGTCCCCTTCTTCCCCTATGAGGAACTATTACTCTCAGCACTTGCAATACCTCCCAACCGTCTGCTCCCTGCATTTTGGGAGCTTGCACATGGCTCTTCTGAAATTACCAATGGATTTACTAGCCTGAATTTATTCTCAGAATCTGTGGTTCTGTCCTGCAGCCTGGTCATGCTTGTGTCTGATGCAGCCTAGCCAGTTTCTCCTGCATCTCCTCTCCAACCTTGGGACAGATTTTCACCTAAGAAACCTTAGCAGCAGTTTCTTCTGATTTGCAGTGCACCATCCTTTACTTTGAATTGAGTGCCTCAGTCTAAGAAACTGGCAGCTCCATCTAAGGGATTATTTCCATTGCGCTGTTCCTGTTTCACTAGGTATCTCCTCACTCCCCATGCTCCCTTCATCACTTTTACTGAAACAGAGTTAAACCCACTTTTGGGGTTTGATTGCAGTTGGTTCATGTCTCCTCTCCCCTCACCTATCTCCCTGCAGGGGTACATTTGGTGTCTGCTCCTCCCTACAGGTCTGTTCCCTGACTGATGGAGCAGGCTTATCGCTCAGTGAAGCTGTGTCTGAAATGATGTTGTGGTTTATGTTATACTGAATCGATATGGAAATTTGCTTTCTGTCTTGTCAGAGGATATCTGAGTACTGCTATTCTGGCACAGTTTACTGCCTGGCATTCACTGTGAAATTAAAGACTCCTATAACTGCACAGTTTCTACTCTTTATCCATCTTGTAGCCTTGAGGACAGCACAGTTTATTCTCAAGGCTGTGTCTGGTGTATAAGTAGCCAGCCCCTGAGAATAAGGACCCTGTGCCACCCTTTCACACACCTCCTCAGGACTTATCTTATCCATAATTCCCTTTTATGTCCTTACAATGACCTGATTTACTAGCAGTGCTTCACGACTTCCTGCTCTCCTCCTACCAACCAGGTGCTGCCAGCCAGCTTCTCCTCCCGCTTATCTCGGCGGCTTTGTTCCAGGTGGCACACTCTGCCTGTGCCAAGCATTCCAACGCATGCTGGGATGCACCATCCTCTGGCTCAACACCTTTCCAGTATGCCAGCACTCTGGCTTGCCTGATGTGGCCACAGCAAATGACAAAACTTGGGCAGAAGCCTACAAAATCAGTAGCACAGGCTGTGACAAAATCTGAAGAGAAAAAACTTGCATGAGGAATGGATGACTGAGATAAAGGACATGGTGTTTCCAGTTTAACCTCAAAAGATTCTGGTTATGGGATGACAGAGCCTTAGGTGATAAGGCTGGTTGGACAAATGGCTTAACACCTCTCAGCTTAATCGAAGGGAGACCCACAAGTCCGTGTGAAAATGCTAAACAAGGTAAATTGAGTGTGACTGGAAGGCTTAGTCGATGGGTGAGTTACAAGGTTGTGAAATTGTGTACGATATCAATATAGCACACAAGCACTGTTCCCAGGTGAACTGGTATTAGAAACTGCACCTTCAAATAGCATATTTTTAGAGGCAGGAAGTATGTAGAGAAGTAGCAGAAAATACACTTCTTCAGTTACCAAGAGACAGTTGGAGGTTGTCCCTAAGTAAAGCAGCTCTCCTTCAAGTACCTGGGGGTAAAGTAATTCCTGCATCCCACTCATTCACTAGAGCAATGCTGCATGAGCTCAGGAAGCAGGACTTTACAAGCTCTAGCCATGTGACCCAGAGCAGACTGAGGGTGTAATTCAGGTGGCCTGGAGCACGATGTCTATCACCTATCAAAGGACTTGTGAAGGACCGTGTGGTGCAAAGAAGATGTGGAGACTAGGCAATATCTGTGTATCAGAACTTCCAAGACCTTGGATTTCACTTAGCCTGTAGGCAAAGCAATTTGTTATAAAAATTAAGTGAATAAGAGATGATCATAATGTTTGGGGAAACACCTGGTACAATGAATGAGAAACTACTTCAGGCTAAATTTATGGTTTTATAGGCTTTGAAGTCTGGCTAAGGGTCAGTTAGACCTCACTGTGCTCCATTTTCACCAGTGGACGAGAATGAGTTCTACTTACAATTTCATGTGAGTAAAAAGACCTGCAGGATGTATCTGCTCATGAATTGGAGGAAAATGAATAAATCAGACTCCTCCGGATGCTGGTGGAGGCAGACTTCAGAGAAGGCAATGCTATTAATGGCCCAGATAAAAGGAATAGGTCAGAGCAGGACAGGATCTCTGGAGTGCCAATAGCAACCAGGGAAAGAGGGGACAGCAGCCAACACCACTTACTGCTATGGACAGGTGTTCTCTTAATCCTCATCTCTATCAACATCTCTAAACATTTCCATGCGACAGCAAGGCTGGTGAATCCATGACCCCTCCCAGATCCACAAGCTGGGCTCAGTTTTGTCTTTGTATTCTCTCTCTCCTGGTGCTTTGACTAGTAGCTAATTCCTCAGACCTCGGTGCTTCCCATTTGATGATTCACTTCAGAGCTATCTATTAATGAAATGTAAGTTAACAGGGACTAAAACCTGATCTGGGACCCTCAGCCACCACCTTATTACTTCAACAATATCTCCCTCAGCATGCTGGAAGCCACATGTTGGAGTGAGGTAATTACAAGGCTGGACCCAAACTTGATAGAAATTTTACATATACCCATGGCTTTTAAACCACAGCTAAAAAACGTTTGGATGTCCACAATTGTACTTGTAGCCTGTAGTCAAGGTAATTTTTCTGCACTGTTCTTCCCTTAAAGCTCTCTGTTGGGCCCCTGAATCCCTATAGGCTTCCCTCTACTGTGTAAACATGTCTTTATTAGTAATCTTCATGTTTTTAAAAAGCTGCTCTTTGAAAATTAATTTGGCTGGCTTAAATGTGTTGGGTTGTGGGGTCTCATTATTTATTTATTTAACTTGGCAGACTTTGGGGTTTTCTGTATTTCTTCTTTGGTCATACTTATTCTTTTTTGTGGGTTTTTTTGTTTTTGTTTTTGTTTTTTTTTTGTTGTTGTTGTATTTTTTTCTTCTAAATGTCATCTTTGTTCTACTGTTCTAGTTTGAGTGATGCTATATTTAAAGCTTTAAATGAAAGGTCTCAATATCATTGCAAGCATTTGTCCATTCATTAGCTACCTAAAAATTCTTCTTAATTACTCTGCTGACTTCTACACTTATTCCCTTTGGAAGGAGAATATACTCACCTCCTTTTTAAATTACATTGCACTGCAGTGTACTTTTCTGTTGCTTTTTCCTCCCTGGCTATAATACTGGATTTGAGCACAGTGTGTTCATAAAGACAAGGTGACTCTTCATTATTACATTTCAAACTCCCTCCCATGTTCTACTCGTGACTAAATCAAGAGTTCATCCTCTGCTTGGTTCCTCTGAGTGGTCATTCTGAGAAATATCCACTTATGAGGGCTAAAAATGCAGTCTTTGCATCATTCTTTGACATGGTGTCTACCCACTCTGCATGGGGGAAATTAATGTCTCCCATTATCATTATGTTTTCTCCCCTGACAACCTCTCAAGTCCTTCAGATGCTTTTTATTCCACTATTCTAATCAGGTGGTCAATAGTTTATGCTCAGGATTGCTTAGGCACATGTCAATGCAAAATTGTTCTCTAGTAGTTTAAACAACATCCCAGGTGTGCTTTTTTCTCCCTGTTTTCCCCATCCTTTTCCTTTTCCTTTTCCTTTTCCTTCCTTTTCTTTTTGAAAAACTTTTTCCTGATATCCAATCTATATTTCCCATGGTGCAGCTTGAGACTGTGTCCTCTGGTTCTGTCAGCTGCTGCCTGGTGAAAGAGACCAACCCCCACCTGACTACAACCACCTCTCAGGAAGTTGTAGAGAGTGATAAGGTCATCCTGAGTCTCCTTTTCTCCAGGCACTCAGAGCACGAGAACTTTTGTGCAGAACTTTTGCTGCAGTCTCAAGTCAAACATGTTGTGGACAACTTGACTGCTCCAGTTCCAGCTCTACCCTGGTTTCAGGTGAATGTTTCCTCATCCCCTAGAAACAGTTACAAGCTGACCTAGTGCTCACCTTGATTCAGGGTGCATCACCCTTCTTTTATTACAAAGATGATCTTTTATAGTCCATTTATTCAACTGTCCAGCTTTCCTGTTCCTTTAATGGGGATAAACTCCCTGCTGTAAACCCCAGATTATTCCCATCGACCTTACAGATCTATTGCTTTCTATTTATATTAATATTATAATTTCTGACAACACATTTTCTTGTGCCCCAAAATCCATCCTAAACTTAATGATAATCTCTCTGCTTTCACACTGGTAGTCTGTCCATCTCCAGTGAAGCTGCTATTGCATGTGACAATAAATTCCTTTGAAAAAGGGATCAAATTGCTTCCCTCTTCATCCATCCTGCACACATTCCATAGTGTTTCTCAGGTTCCTGCCCAGCAGTGTAAGTCAGTGTTTCCCAGTGTTATTTGTGGATCATTGTATATGTTGCTCCGTGCTGTTAATGCCTTCTTGTCTTCCAGACTCATCTCTTGCAGGATGTATGATTGTACTCATTGTGTCAAAACCTGGCACACGAACTTTGCTTGGATGGAGTGACTTTGGGCTCTGAAAAAATGCTAAATATGTTGTCAAAAGTTAATTTTGTATCTCTTCTCACTGACTTGGGTAGACTTTCCAAAGTGCAGTGTTCCTTTTGCTGGACACTCAGTCTCCTTAGCCTGTGATCAGTTATGACCTCCTCCATGATGTCACTTTCTACCACGCTAAGATTTATTTCAGTGTAGGCTCACACACTTTTGTATGAGCTCCTCCTTGCAGTGGGCATGGCACAAGCACTTGGACTTGGCTTGCATTATTTTAACTGTGTAATCCAGTTTGCTGCAGGGAATAATCCTGTTCTGGCAAGAAAATGAAAAGTTAGTATCTCTCTCTCATTGCTATAAATCATTTAACAAAGGTGATATATTGGAAGCATGCCACATTCCTCAGAAGAAGGCATGTTTCCCCCTAACTTTCAGTGAGGTCTCATTTGTTGCTCCACTTGAAGGGATGTAGTTTGTGTTTGCTTCTGCTTGTCTGGGGCTTCTCAGAGGACTAGGTCACTCCCATCCAAAAGCTTGCAGAGTCTGGATAGAAGCAGAGTTTGTGTGATATGATAAATATACTTTGCTGATAATGGGGAGAGGGTTACAAAATTGAATTTGTGCCTTTGTCTCACTTGTCTTTGTTCATACTTATGGTTCAGTACTTCCTTCCTGAGACTGTGGTACTTCACACTTGCACAAGACAGATATCTTTCTCACAGTTCTTTGCTTCCCACACTATCTCTCCACAGCAGGAGCTCTGCCTAATCTGGGCCCTCTCCAGTATGTGAGGTATTACCCTAGGGAGAAATCCCAGCCTCCTGCTCTGGGACCCACCACAAGGGCTGACTGAAGCCAAGGAAGCTACCACACGTCCACAGACTCTTTTGTACCCTGTCTCTAAGGGGTCAATCACTGACCTGTAGGTTTGCATGCACTTGGCCACGTGCTGCTGCCTGGAGCAGATGGACAGAAAAGGTTTTGCTGAAATACTCACTTAAGAATGAGGATAGTCCAAGGCTGCTTGTGCAAGTCTCAATTTCCTGCAGCTGGTCCCTTTCATGCAGATATCTGCTGTGCTGATGGAGAAGGTGCCATGTTCTGAATGGCCTTGCCTTGAACACTGGCTACACAAGAATCAGGCAAAACAGCAATTTAGAGTCTATCCCCTTCTCCCATTCTGGTGTATTCCTTCTGCAGGACCACAGAAGGGGGCAATTAATGGGACAAGAGGGTAAATCATGTTTGTACTGAGTCCCATAAAGGTCATGTGATTCTATAGGACCACTTTTAACTCTCACTGTTTCCCCACCTCTGGCATCTCTGGGGCTGTAATGATATTGGGTGTGGAGCAAGACTGTGAGAAGAGAGGTTTCTGCTTAAATGTCTTCCTGAGTGTTTTCTGTTCTTATGGCAAAACGGATGTTGGAGAGACCTGCTGTAGGATCTGCCCTGAAAGCCTTACCTCTGAGATGCCAGGCCCTGCTCGGTGTTAAGGGAAATTGTCTGCAGCTCATTAACATCAAAGCATTTTCTCCACTGGGCTGGGCAGCTCGGTAGTAACCAGCGGACAGACCAGAGCACAGCTACGCTCTCCACTAAGCTTTGCCTGCAAACAATTAACATCAAAGGGGAGCCACCGTGAAACAGGGGGAAAACAACATTTCAAATGTAGCAAATCCCACGGCTCATGGGAAATGGGGGGAGGCCAAAGCTGTGTCCCAGCTAGAGAGCTTCTGCTGAGACGTTTACAGGAGCAAGGACAGGAGTGGCTGCTGGGACCTGCTGATGGTCCTGGCCAGGAAAATGGTGGATCTGCTTTGCTTTAACAAACCTGCCTGACCGTGTTGGTGGCAGCACGGTGCAAGCTCTGGTTTATCAAACTTGCTCCAGCCTAACTCTAGGATCAAGTCAGATCTGCCTGTTGCCTTGGTAGTTTCATGATTACCTAGCTGTCACTCTTGATGAGACTCTTGAGGCCAGTCCCACTGCTCT
Source organism: Zonotrichia leucophrys gambelii (assembly GCF_028769735.1). Lineage (NCBI taxonomy): Eukaryota > Metazoa > Chordata > Aves > Passeriformes > Passerellidae > Zonotrichia > Zonotrichia leucophrys. The sequence goes on from NC_088176.1 coordinate 13,731,326, forward strand.
TGATACCCTTTTTCTCCATCTCCCTGAACACAAAAGTTTTAGCTTGTGATTCTAGATGATGCTGCTCTTTTATAAAGTGGACCTTGGCCCTTTGTTTGCCCCTCCTCACAGGAGGCCTGGAGTATGAAACTATTTTTTAGATTACAGGACTGTTGCCTTTCTCTAGCCCTCAAACACCTTCTCCTGCTTTATGTACTGGATCTTCTGGTTCATGCTTTCCTCATCCTCTTCCTCCCTGCTTTGGTGGTGGGTAAGAAATCCAAATTATTGGTAGTTATCATGCTATCAGTCTGTGGTTAGCCCTGGGGAGGGCAACACATTATAGAAAATTAATTAATTTTTATATGGGTCCCAGTCAGGTATTAGAAGCTTTATGGTAGGTTCAATACCAGCACAGGGTAGAACCGTGGGGCTGTCTCACAGAGTTTGCTGTCTAAACATCAGTCTAAGAACAGAGGATTGCAAAAAAACCCAAAACTAGAACTCTCTAATAATTAGTGCTGGGAGTTCACCCACTGTTCTAGCTGCCATGCAGACTTCAGATAGAAGTTACCTGCTGGAGTTTAGACCATTCATGTTGTAATCCCTTTGTTTAAGTTATCTACCTCTCAGGAAATGCACACTTCTGTGATTAGTACAGTGCCTAACAGACTTAGGAAGTCAGGCTCTAGTGAAAGACATGCCCGGACTTTGAGTTGAATAGAGATTCCCCACTTCTGGATGTGAAGACATGCAGACCACAATGGCTGATCACACTGAAGAGAGGGTGGGGTGGAACAAAGACCAGGATACCATCAACAATGGGAATGAGATGCAGCTAAGGGGATCATTCCTGAGCAGGGGTGCCCAAAGAGCTTTCCTGCTCTTTGTGGTATAGAAATTCTCCACAGGTCATGCTTTCCTTGTTTTCACTGTTAATGGTTTCCAAACCAGGACTGTGATTTCCTAAACCTGTCTGGTCTGCTCATGAAAACAAGCTTCACCTTGCCCTCCTCACATGGAAGCTGCATCTTGAAATGGGCTTTTGCCTCTTGCTACTCTGGTTGCTGTCTGCTCTGGCAAGTTCCGCCTCCTGCACTTAGAAATCATCCTCTGACTTCCTCCAGGAGAGTACTGAGAGCCAACCAATAATCCTTGCTTATACTGCCATTGGCCTTCAGATAGCTCTGTCCATCTTTTCCCACTGCAGCTTCCCTGGTAGATTGGCAGGGTAAGTACACCTTGGGTTTGCATTCCCTTTGCTGGATTAGCCAAACAGAGCTGTCCTGATCTCGTTTTGTAGGACAGGTTCATTGCTCTCCCACCTGCCCACACCAAGTGCCTCTTGGTGTTTCCTTTGAACAGGACAGAAGGCTTACTGCAGCTACAACAGCACCTGAACAGTAGCTCAAACAGTACTTTCTGTCCAGGCAATACTTTATCTAGGACTTCCTAATACTGCAGCTGCATTTGACCAGCCAACTTTGAACTCCATGCCTTTTTAACTCCCTAATCATGTGTGGCTAGGCAAGATGAGGGTAATGGCTCTAGTGGTTAGGATAGGGAAATAAAGGCTCATACACCTTCATCTCTAGCCTTATGGCAAGGTTTGTTGTAAGAGATTTCACTTTTCAGTCTTATCCCCTGAGCTTGAAAGAAGTTGGTACTGGTGTTCTTGTCCTCCTGCACAGGCACAAGGCAGTGCCATGCTTTCCCTAGACTGTCAGTGTATTCCCTGCTTGCTGTCATCATTGTTACTACACCACCAGTGCCCGTACAACATCTGAACTCACCTGGAGGGAGGCCCTTGTGCTTGTGGTGCAAGGCTGCAGCACAGGAAGTGGCCAAGTCGTGGAGCTGTCTCTGCAGGACCTCCTGGCACTGCAGGCACATGTGCCTTCCCTCTGCATCATGGCCACCAACAGAACTGGTGGTTTTATAACTACACGGTGGAGCAGATGAGATTTCATCTCTTCCTGATGGAAAACCATGTGATCTGAAATGGCCCCTCAAGGAAGGATTGCAGCTCTGGGCACAGTGAACCCTCAGGAGTGGGCTGTCCCCTCAGGACACAGTGTCCTCTCATGGGTGGCACGTCCCCTCAGGAAACAGCGTCCCCTCAGGACACGGTGACCCCTCACGGGTGGCACGTCCCCTCAGGACACAGTCTCCTCTCACGGGTGGCACGTCCTCTCAGGACACAGTGTCCCCTCAGGACATAGTGTCCCCTCACGGGTGGCACGTCCCCTCAGGACACGGTGACCTCTCAGAGCACGCTGACCCCTCAGGGCGTTCCCGCGCCCTCACGAGAGGCTCCGGGGTTGCACAGCGCCCCCTCGCGCACGGGTGCCGCGCGGCCGCACGTGCGAGCCGCTGGGGGACGGGCGGCGCATGCGCGGGGCGGGAAGAGCGCCGAGCGCGAGTGGGCGTGCCAGAGCGCGGCGCGCGCGGCCCTCCCTCCCTCCCCCCCGCCCCGCCGGCCGCCACCGCCCCCGCCCCGCCCCCGCCCAGAAGATGGCGAGCCCGTGCGGGCGGCAGCAGTGCTCCATCCAGAGGCGCGGCGTCCGCCACCAGCTCGATTCGTGGCGTCACAAGCTCATTCACTGTGTAGGTGAGGGACGGCGGCGCGGCGGGGAGGCCGGGCCGGGCCCCGCGGCGGCGGGAGGCTCCGCCGGAGCGGGGGCCGTGAGGCGAGCGGCGCCGCGGCCTGCGGGCCCGCCCCGCTCCCCCTCCCCGTCTGCCGCCGTGAGGCGCCGCGCCGGGCCGGGCCCCGCCCTGCGCCGAAGGGGGGGAGCCGGGAGGGGGTCCTGCCCTGCCCTTTTGTGCGGCCCCTGTCAGCGCCGCGCCCGCTCCTCCCCGCTCGGCACGGCCCGGCCCGGCCGCGGCCCCTTCAAACTTGTTTACGGCGGGGCCGCGCCCGGCGGCGGCGAGCGGCCCGCCTGTCACTGCCCGGGGGCGAGCGGGGGCCGGCCCGCCTGCCCCCGGCCCGGCGAGGCGGGAGGGAGCGAGGCCGCGGAACCGGCGGGAGGAGCGGCGGGGGAGGCGGAAAGTTGTGGATGGCGGTGCTGGATTGACGCCGTGAATCCGGAGCGGGGCCGCGGGGTTAAAAGGATGTGTGATTGCTTTTCTGTTCTCCCTCCACCTCCTTTTTTTTCCCCCCCTCCTCCTCTTTGCGCGTTTCTTGTTGAGTAGGCTCCCTGCAATCGAATGTCTGGGGTTTTGAAAAGGAAGTCCCTTTCATCTCGAGTAACTTTTTCCATTCAAAATACAGATTTTGTCCTCTTATCTTTCCCTGCTTAGAAATTGAAACCTTTTCAGTGGGACCCAACATTCACATAAATGTCAGCTCTAGGCCAGTAATTCAGTGTCTCCGAAGAAAAAAGGTTTGAGAACAGTAGACTGTGAACTTGCAGAGTAATCGTAAAAATCCCTATCTAGAGCATTGGTATGTTTCATCTTGTTTGGCCTTCTGTTTCTAATTGAGCGCAAATCCTCGTTTTATTTTTAAATATGCAAATATGGCCATAATCTGCCAGTGACTGCTCAGCATAGGTAATCTGTAATAACAGTCACAGATTCACTTTAGTTCCTTGTGTGCACAGTTAAACCTCTTATTGTCAGTTAGCTCAGCATCCCAGTTCATTATCAGGGATTTGAAACACCATTTTTGGTTACACCAGGATGTGTAACTGCTGTGTATATTTTTGGCTTCATCTAGATGTTTAAATTTCTGTAATTCAAAAGTGTGCTCTAGATGCTTGTTAATTTCAGATTAATTCAAGCAATTAATTTGTTTTATATATGAAGCAACTGAAGGGCAATATGTTACTGAGAAACTCCTACTACATAAAAGTGTTGAGTTTTCTTTCCAGCGAATAATTGATATTTCTAAACTCAGTTTGCGGGATTTTATTTTGATTCTATCTTTTCTCCATTTTATTCCATGTCTGCTTGAACCAGATTTATTTTACTTCTGTCTCTTTTTCTCAATTCCTCTTACCTCAGGCTGCTGGGGTTCAGCTGTTCTGGTCCTTTCTAAACTCTCTATTTGCAGCATGGCATCTCATCTTCCTCTCAGTCCCTGCTTCTCTAGCACTGGCTCCAGTGGAGCTGTCCTACTGCTCAGAGTTTAACATAGCTGTGAGGAGTAAATTTGGAGGGAAGGAAAGAACCAAAAAGGAAGTTTCAAAGCTGCTGTTGAAGATACTGTGTTGGGATGAAATGCAGGAATTGTCTCTATTCATTGTGCTGCTCTTTGGGAAAATCCTGGGTAGAAAGAGAAGTTTCTGTCTACAGACTCAAGGAAAACACTGCATGATTGAAGTTCTTAGCAACCCTAAGTGCTAAAACTTAAAACAAACACCCCACCTCCACCCCCATTAATACACACCCTGTTCCATTTCCCTAAAGCCATTTAAATTGCCAGCTTCTGGTGAAGTTGCTTCCTCCCCTCGTCTCTTGCATATCTCTTCCTCATACCTAAATTTGATACGTTTTCTTCTTCCAAAAGATTTCTCTCTCTGAAAGTCCCTCTGTGTGTTTAACAAAGGGTACTGAGAAAGCTTTTAAGCACAGAATTGAATGGGGTTTTTTGGAGGTAAAGTACAAAACCATTTTAAAAAAATAAAGTCCAAAGTGTAACAGTGCTCTGTGACTTTTATCTTGATGGCAGTGTGTCGTAAATAGTTTCAGCTTCAAATTGATCACTTTTATGAGGTTTCAGGACCTGCCTCGTTCCTACTATGAATCTTGCATAAATTGTTGGGTCATGTAAATGTGTTGTTACCTTTTTTGTTTTCATATTTTTATAAAATTATAAAGGATTTATTGCACTTGCCCACAATCTCCAGATGAAATAATGTTGTGATCATAACCCCTTGCTCTAAATATATACCTCTGTCATCTTTTTAAGTGAATTTTGACAATATTCCGTGAGATTTGGAAGTAGACTGTTAAATGATGTAGTCTTCTGTTTCACCTTGGTTGTTTGTAGAAGTCTTTGAGAATTTTTTCCTGTAATAAACACTCTACTTTCCAGTATTTATGCACCAGGATGTGAAAATCTGTCTTGTAGTAATCAGACATACTCATTCATATTTAGTTCTGAAAATAAATGAGGTGTGTGGGATTTTCTGTGTTAACATTATTCCCTGAAAAGTCATTCTAATACCACACCATGTGGCATTCAGAAAAATATACCTGTGGTTTGAACTAGTGCATTTGGCAATAAATATGGCTTAAGTAATTCACTTTCCCCTCTGGTTTCTTGCTTCTGCAGTTTTCTGCTCCTTTGGACTGTGGGTTCATGACAATTTGTCAAACTAAGCTTGTGCTCTTAAGGGAGCAAAACCACAGAGGGACTGACAGACCACCTGCCCACAAGGAGCCAATTCAGGGGAGCTGTCCTGGCAGAAAACATCTTTTGGAGGGAGTAGAATAATTTTATTCTGGTCTGGAAGGTCAAGCAAATACCAGCACTAGCACGAGGATGAGTGTGAGAATGCAGAGCTGGTGGAAAATAAGAGTGACAACAAGGCAGCAGAGATGCAGATAAACTTGAACTGCCATAGAGTTGCATCTTTGCAACCTCCCAGTGTGGCCTTTTGTGGGAGGTAGCTCAGGAACTGATCTGGCTGAAACCTTCCTTCACTGTCATGCATTTCATCCCCTTCCTGTGAGGAGGAGGATGGTGAGGCTGGTGCAGCTCACACAGGTCTGTGGGCAGTTCCCTTGATCAGTGCTGAAATTGAGGGAGCAGCCTGCCATGGCCTGGAGGTGAAGGGAGTGTGGAGAAGGGGTGTCTAAGCTCTCTTAGCAGTGAGGTGCAATGGGACTGTGACACAGGGCAGGGGTAGCTGGGACTGCTGCGTGGATCAGGGTGCCCTGATGGCACTTTGTGGGGACACAGTCTGCCAGAGCACAGCTATGTGATGCTGCCATTTATGTTCTCTGTACCAGTCTTGAGTGCTGGCATCTTTTTCAGTGGTCAAAAGCAGACACCTAGACATAAAGGCATGTGGTGATTTTAGTTTATTTTTCCTTCTCCCAGCCTCTAATCATCTTGTGTTCAGGCACTTACTGAATTTGAAACGGTTGATGAGATTGGATCTGCTAAGGAATGGGGAGTTTGAGGAATGGAATAACCCAGAGATCTGTGGAACCCTCCTGCCACCTTTGCTACAGGCAGCTAACAGCATGGCAGTGCTGCGATCACTGGAGTAGTGGGAGGGGATCGCATGCATTTCTTCTAGCTGGTGATGCTTGGCCCTTTGTTAAATATTACCTGTACTCTTGGAGAGTCTGACTGAATTATGCTCTGTGCTGGGGGTGTGGGGGCAGGGAGAGAATGGTTCAGTACCCTTCAGAAGTGATCCTAGTTTTGGGAGCAAAATGAGGATTTCAGTGGAAGACCTGTAACATTCTCATCAGATTTCCAATCATCTTGAGCTCTGCCAGTGTTTCATTGAGATGCTGCTTAGCTGTTAAAGTTATTGCTGCTGATTAAATACTGCAACTTAAGTACCTGATCTCTTTCTGTTTAGTTCATTGTATGCTGGTGGTCTTCTGTGACCTTGGATGCTTAGGATTAAAGTGTGGATTCTGAGGAAGAAATATGATACATCAGGAAGTGTTAGAATACAATAATAATCAAGAGAAGGTGTATAGCAGTTGAATAATTCTGAAATCTTTATTACTTTCCTTATCTTGATTATGGCTGCTGTATAGCTCCAGCCTGTGTGTGATAGGAATTAGCTGCTGCTTCCACAGTTAGCTGTGTTACCTTGTTTTGGAAGTAGGCTGGAGTCTTCGAGTGTTTAACGTGGTTCTAGTTCAAAGGTCAGATTGTATTTCTTTGTTCCAAAATGAGAAAGCTTATTATAACTGTGGTGTTGATGAAAAATAATAATAAAAAGCAAGTTAAAGTTTAAATGTAGGGCTGTTCTATCCTGATGTTTGTTTTAGATACACCCCCAGCCTTGTCCCCAGCAAATATGAGTGGTACTGTTTGCCTTATCTCAACCTGCTTGCAACGTAGCTGCAGATTGTGGCTTCTTTTATTAATATAAATCCATTGTACAGCAATTTACAATTTAGTAGCTGAAGGCTTGTTCAAGATCTGTTCTGTGCTCCCAACATTTCTGCTTGTTGGCAGTATGAGTAGAGGGAAGGAGAATTACCCTTTTATTACAAAGGTATGCCAGGAAAAGATTGAGGCAACTATCATTTAAAAATGAAAATCTTTTGTTGGAAAGAGTAAAATTTACAGTGTGGTTTTTAGTTTTACTTTAAATGTGCATGGAAGGACGGTATGTATCTGAAGAGCAGGAGAAGTTGAACTGCGGGGGATGAATCTTGATCAGTTTCAAATTCAAATTCTTTGAATTCGCTACAAGTCACCCTGGATTTGCCCTTGTTTCCCTGCTTGCACATGAAGAATAACTCCTGTTCTTTCAGGGATGATGTCAACCAATCAAAAGCATACTCAAAAAATTATTGATAATCACTTTGAGTGATACCGTCTTGAGATGTTCTTCTGATGCCTGCGACATGAAATTTCACACTAGGACTAATAATTTGGGTTTCTTTCACATTTCAACAAAAACATATTTTAATTTGTGTGAGGTAATAGCAATGATTGCAAGGTGGGATATTTCCTTCTTGGGATATGTTTGTCCTGCAGCAAGTATAGGCATTTGGACTTTTTAACTAAGAAATAATGACATTCAGAATTCATCCACTCTAATAGAGCTTACAGAATTAATTACAGTAATCCATTCCATGCATGTAGAAAATAGTAAAAATCCACCTAGATAAAATCTATTTAGCATTTATGTTGGGATGTCTATATTACAGATTTACAGCTTTGTGGTACAGTACCATTTTAAAAGAGTACCTGAAGGACTGTTCCAAAATTTTAAGCCATTTCTTGACAGTTTGTGCCATATGTTGATGATAGTCCAGATGCTGTTATGTATAGAAGTCCAGTAACTGCACTTTAATGAATAATGGGTGATAAAAGAATCCCAATTTCTGTGCTCAGTTGTCTAAATCCTCATTGCGTGGTACTTTAGTGACTCAACAGTCTGCCATCTTAGGCTATTGTACATCCAGGCAAGTACTGGCATGTGTCCTTACAGGGTTTTGGGGGTTTGCTTTGTTTTTGTCTGAGAACTTATGTTCTTTCACTGCTATTGTAAAATCACAACGAGAATACTTCCTAGAAATCAGTTTAGGCAAAGTTTGAGGAAAAACAAGCATTTAATAGGGTTAAAGAGAATTAGCCCTGTCTTACAGGTTGGGGCAGAGCAAACACTACTGCAGTATTTTACAGGAGACTTTCCAATCCTCTTCCTCACCCTTCTATGTATACGTGTTTTCACTCCTAGGAGGATGAGGCTTTGGTTCTCAAAGTTTGCTGGGATGGATATTTATAAATCTCCGAGAAATACAAAGCTTTTGGGATTTTCTGAGAGCAGGATTGGATGGGATGGGATGGGCTGAGCCAATTTAGGGTCTTCCTCTGGCTAAGAGGGGCATTAGTGCTTATTTTTACTAAACTGACAGAAGTCTGCAAAAGCAGCTCCTCTTCTGGTGATGTGCAGTACCCTGAGTCATCTTAGGTGGGAATGAGATGATCAGGAGAGCTCATCTGAAACGCTGATGGGGTCCCATCTGTAAGGGGAAGGGAAGTGGGCAGAATAGTCTGTTCCAAAGACACAGAGTCTTCTAGTTTGTGTCTTGTTTCTTATAACCATGCTACAGACTGTGGTTATGTTTGACAGTAGTGCTGTCTAAACTGGCTTAAATAGCCCCCTCTGTTCAAGCACAGCTATGTGTAGCAGCTGGGTGCTACACATAGGTTTTTTTTTTGGCTACAACATCTGCAGAGGAAGAAGAGGTGCAGAGAGTGAGGAGTTGGTGAGGAGTTGAGACTATTCAACTGGTATTGTCACACATGCAGAAATACATCTTTAACTGAGTAGGTGTTAGTTTTTGTGTGCTTCATGTTCATTGCAGAAGTGGGAAGATGGAAGCAATCTCCCTCTTCATGCTCTCTCCCTGATAATGAACTGTGGGCTTTGCTTTCCTAACCAGTTTCTCTTTAATAAAGTTGCAGCTTTATACCTCCTCTCCTTGTATCTCTGCAGGCCTCTGGGGTTTCTCGTTTCTCTCTGATAAATCTGCATGGCCATTTTGGGAAATGAGAGCTTCAGCTTCTTTCTTTTTCTCTTGAAGAATGTCTTACTGTTATTTCTCTGGATATCTTTAACTCATTTACCTTTTTCCTCAGATTTAGTTCACCTTGTATGTTGTGTGTAGTATCACATGCTCTTTATGGTGAGTTGACAAAAAATTGAACTCTCAAAGCTACGGAGGACATTTGAGTTACACATCAGTGCTGCTGACACATGAAAGATGAAGTAGAGGTTACGGTTTTGTGACGTTTCTGCAGGACGCCAGTTCCTCTGTGGTAAAATTGCTGCTAGATGATGTCTCCATCTGGTTTTTTCCACTGTTCTTACAGAGAAGAGAAAGGATGGTACTCCTCTTGCATTTTCTAGGAGGGGTGGCAAAGTGGCTGCACAGGGAAGACTTGCAAGAAGACAAAGGATGTTCCTTATGCCCTGAGGACCATGATATTTTATGGGAGGGAGGAGAGGGGGAGAAAAGAGGACTGGACAAGAGCCTAGTATTCATTAACAAAGGAAGCTTTCAGAAGCTGAATCCAGCAGCGTGGAAAGACATCAGAGGCCACCAGACAATCTTAACTCTTGAGCTGAGTTTACTAATGAAAACTTTCCTGGTTGTCTTTGATTGCTTTTTGCATACACCTATAGTAGAGATGTTTCAGTGTGTAACTGGAGAGGTGAGTCCATCTGATGTCCTTTGCCCTCTGCTGCTGCAGGGGTGGTGGTCGTTTTGAAAATGTATTAACTGCCAGAGTAGGAAGAGGAACAGGTACTCAAGACTCACAGTTCTTCATTTCTTTATTTCTTTTTTTGTTGGTTGCCCTAACAAAAGGATGTGAAAGCTTCAGCCCACAGCCTGTAGTTCCCTGCTCTGATAATACTTGGAGGCTGGTTCTCAGCACTGAGGCTCCCGTGCTTGTTGTAGTGTGTGCAGTGAGTCTGTAGCAATGCGCTCTTTGGCTCCCTTTGCTGCTGTGTTTGTGTGACAGGAGGCAGCTTGCTGTGTTACCTGTGTAATAAACTCCTGAGTTCAGCCTGCAGCCTTGCAAGGACAGGATAGTCCTGCAGCTGTTAAACTTCCCACAGAGGTTCATTCTCCACGGAGATTCATGTACACAAAGCCCTTTGGTGGTGTGCCTGTGCTCCGTGTGCTGGCTGACTCGCAGGTTAGTCAGAGTGATGGAGTTCTGTGCTTGTGCACTTCACATGGAGAGTCTTGTGGTCAGATGAGTCCTCTCAGCCTGTGCCTTGTGTCCTGTAGTCTTAGGTTTCTGGAGAAATATTTTTATATATTTGAATTGATAAAATGGATTGACTTTGGTTTAAACAGCAGCCTGGCTTGCTTCTTGTCTTCTTTGGGAGTTATTTGGTCCTCAGTGTGAACAAGTTGAAGATAAGCTAGTGTTACTGAAGTTTGGTCATCTCCTGGGTTAAGGTGTGTCATTGTGACAAAAATGATGAGAGCTGCTGTGTAGGTGATGCTTTATCATAACTTTAAGATGTGTTTCTGAGAACATGCATAAAGAAAATTTTTGCACAAGTGGATGCTTAACTTCCATTTCATTCTGCAAAAGCAAGAGAATAGGAAAGCATGGAGGTAATTTCTTTTTCTGATCTAAACCAACTTAAAAGCGATCTTCTAAAAGCAGTGATTCCATTTACATCCTTCAGAATAGGAGGAGCACTGCTATTTATCCCTAGCTTTCTCTTCTATTTTAAAGTCATTAGTGAAACTTAAGTTTATATGATACCAGAATCTCTCTTCTGGGGTTTCTCTCAAGGGTCTTACTTTTATCTTATGAGGAAAAAAACCATCTGACAGTGCTCACTTCCAAATGAGCAGTGAAAAAACTTTTCTTAAAAAAAAACTACTGCTCTTTCTTGTCAGTAATCATTTCTTGATCTAATTGTCCTCTTTGGTAAGGAAGAGGAGTGTTCCTTGCTGGTTTTAAATGTCCTTTGGAAAAGTTGTGCTCTTATTCAACTAGAAATTGAAAGTTTCAGTTACCTTAGTGGTTATTCTTTATCTGCATGCTGTACCTTACTATCTTTCAAAATATTACAAGATTAGGAAAAGGATGAAGACATGTGAGGGAACATATTGCAGAATGTGTTGTGTAAGACAAGTGCACTGAGTCTTTGTCAAAACGAAGTGTCAAAGTCTCTTGGAGGGGGAAAAAGTAGTTTTTTCCCTGAAATATTTCCCATGAATGTTTAGTTTATTCTAACTTATACTTCATGGCAAAATTGTATCAAGTATAACACTAAATTTGGTATTTCTGGTTAAATGCCTAACTACTGCCCACACATTTCTCTTGGGTTTTTTATACTTTTCTGTCATCCTTGTCAGTCCCGTGCATTCATACAAAATAAGAAAAACGTAATCATCTGTAACTGTATGGTAAAATGCTGTGAGAACCTAGTTTTTGTATCTTACAGGAGTATTTTTGTAAACTCCTCACAAAATCTAGTGCCTTGGTCTTGCCTCTGCAGTTTTCCTTGAGTGATGTACAGTCATTTGGGAATGAATGGCTTTAATGCTCATGGCATAGGCCATGCAGAGATCCATTTTGCATATGATCTTTTGAATTCAGCAGGGATGCTGCATTTATTTCTTGAACAAGCCTAAACCATTGAGAGAACTGTGTTTTGCCAGAGCTCTCTTAAAACAGTGTTTTTCAATCTGAAGTTGGCAAGAAGCAACTGTGGAAAAACAAGGCTACTGCCAATAGTTTAAATTGTGTGGCATTTTATGCTTTTCAGGGTTCCACAACTTGAAAATTACTGCTCTAAATGATTTGTAAATGAGGGCTATTTTTCCTTTCCAAAGTGGCTGTAGGTGTTAAGGAGTATGAGCTGATACTTAGTGATCCATTAGATTAGGACTGATTTTTATCTTTCCTTCCCCTTCTCATACTTTGCTATTTAAAAGTATATTTTATCCAAAAATGGATATCATGGTGGATACTAAGTCTGGAAAACTTCAGTTTGAAAGCTGACTTCTGAAAAAAGGTTAGAGTGGTGTTAAGTAGGTCTGTTTACAGAAGTGCACTCTGTGAATGTAGAGCTTCTGTATTTTCCCTTCCAAGAATCTTGCTATGAAGGCCAAACTCCTGCTAGTTGGTGTTAGATCTGAAGATTTCATTGCATTCCTCCCTTCCATGATCGTGAAAGAACTTTAAATGTGCAGACTTGAGAGCAAACTGAGGTAGTCTCCATGCAGTGCATTGGCAGATGCCCTGAACCAGCAGGTAAACCACCTTTCAGGTCTCAGGAGGACATGGATTTATTTATTTTAATGACTAGAAGGCATTTGAAGTATGGGATGGACGCTAAGCTCTTTGCTAATCCCTTGGTGCACTGCTGTTCTGGGTTTCAGAACCCAAATAGTTTCCATCCTGGCCACTGTCCACCTGACTTTTTTTGCTAGAACCATAGCTGAGGTCACAGTTTGAGCATGCTAGAAGTACAAGATTGAATAGAGTTCAGAGGTTACTCTGCTCAACAAGTTACTCAGTTTTAAAATAGATTAAAATTTGACTTGGTAAGTTAAAGATGCTGCAGAACTGTAGTTGACTTTGCCATGGAGGCTGTGCTCCTTTCCTATGACAGATTGGTTCTTGTTCTTAAATCATCTGTTTGCCTGTGACTAATCTTGAATTTGTATCTTTCTGCTGCTTTGAAGTGAATTCTGTGCTCCGAATAAGAACAGCAGAGAGGGCTTTATATTTTTTCAGCTCCTTGTAGCCCAAGGACTGCTCCTGGCCCTAGGGTAGGAAATGCCTTACACAGCTTGGTGTATGAGGGGAGGTGCTTGAGAGGAAGGCAAGAAGTCGATCACAGCTGCTTTGGTCTATACTTACTGGCATGGTGATGAACTTTAGCACCTAAATGCGCTTGTGATGACACCTCACAAACTTCAGAAAGTAAGCAGTTATTTTTGGAAACTTTTTTCCCCTCAGGACTAAAACTACTAAACCTACTTAAAAAAAAAAGTCTATGCAAAAGCACTTTTTCCTCAAGAAATCGACACCTTCTGCTTATTGTGTTTGTGGGCATTTCAGCATCCCAACCCTATATCCCTCTTGATGTTCCTTCTTGTCTTTCTAGTGTCTGAAAGTTGGAGGGCTTTCCTTTGTTGTATTGAAGAAGAATAGTTATTTCCTATTCAGCTAGAGAAAAGAGATAAGCAATCCTGTGATCTTATATTGCCATGGTGCTGCCTAGGGGGGTCTTGATGATTGTGCTGGTAAGCAGCAAACAGAGCTAATTTCTGAGTTGGTTTGTACTAGGAGACTTGAAGGGTTAAGGGTGCTGAATTTATTTTGCAGTTTTGAGATTCTGTCGGAGGTGTCAAAATTTTTTTTAATAAATAAATAAATCATGCTCTGAACACTGGTTTGCTGGCCCGTAGTTTTGCTGGTATAGCTCTATTTGGCCTGTTAAATGAGCCTTGCTTGGTCTTATCCTATGCAAGCTGTTACAGCTCCAGAGCTCAGTCCCCAAGGGGACTGGGTGCCAGAAGCCAGCTCGCTCTCAGACCAAGGCCGCGGGTCAGCCCTAGCAAGCAGGGAATATTCAGCTCTTAGTGATTAGGCAGCTCTTGTGATTTCAGCTTTGCTTGCTAGGTAGCTTTTCCTTGGCCTAAGGCTCCAGCAGACGGTAGAGAGAGGAGAAGCAGAAGACGCTGGCTGTTCCACGAGTGTGGCTTTATTGGAGGGTCCATGAAGGGCCTCAGCTCTTCTTCTTCCGAGTTAGTAGGGGTACAGTATGCTACTTTTATAGCCTTTGCCCGGATCCAATCCTGACCAATGGCAAAGGTGTTAGAGTGACCATAAGTGACCAATAGTAGGGTTAACACAATATTGCCTTACATGTCTATAGGGATAAGGTACAAGGCAGATGTCCCTGGAGACAGGAAACTTTGCCGCTGTGTCAGCATTCTATTCTCCAAGGGGCCCTGGCTAAACCTGAGAGGTTTACTACAGTCTGTGTTTAAGCTGGGTTGTGAAGTCAAGGTTTAATCAGCCTTGACTGTAATGAGAAGTCGCAGGTTGGTGTGAGCAGAGGCTGTGGGACCTTGGCTGTGAGTGGGCCAGAAGGAGAGCCATGGATGTGGGTGTGTGGAGGAATCCCTGTCGGGGATGTCCTTGCCTCTGAGCTGGGAACCGTCTGTTCTCAGAGGCAGTGAAAGGACACCAGTGCCTGCAGGAGCACCTTGTGCTTGTGTGTGACAAGTGAGCTCTCCTGAGCACTAATTCCTGCTTTCTGTCAGCGTGGCAGCCCGTGTGGAAATGTGCTGTGGCTGGAGTGCAGGAGCTGCCTCACCCCTGCTGTCAGTCCGCACGCGTGTGGGGCTGCCGTCTAAAGCAGCTCGGGTCTGCTGCTCTTGGGAAATTGATCTCTTGCCTCACATGACCTCACAGAAGGTCATAAGCTTACTCTTGTTTTCAAGATGACCTGTAAAATCCTTGTCTGTGGGCTTTCAAACTCCTTGGTGAGGCGTTGTTTAACTCGGGTGGCTTCTCCTTGCTAGTTCCTTTTGAGGAGAGGTAGAGATGGAAATTAACTACCAGGACATCATAGCCTTGGAATATCCCAAGAGTTTTTCTTCTTAGAACCAGTGAAGGAAAATGAATATTTCTTCAAAACTAGGTCTCTTGAAAATCCAGATTTAGCAAAAATGAGGATGCTTCACAAAGAATGCTTTTAGAAAAGGAGATAATGAGCTTTAATAGCTGTGGAAAGACTAAATTCTTCCAAATACATCTTGAAGCATTTTTGGGGAATGGTCAAAATATTTCCCACTTCAGAGGAAAAAAAGAGTTTCAGGTAACTAACTACCTGATCTTCCCATCAAAGAGAAAAGTGTATTCATCTGAAGCCTTTGCTTATTAAAGTTCTAATGTGAAACTTGAGGGGGCAGCGTTTGGGGAGGCACTGGTGGGAGAAGGCAGCCAGGTTCTGGTGGGTTTGTTTTGGTTTTTTGTTTGTTTGGTTGTTTTTTTTTTATTTTGTTTGGGTTTGGTTTTGGTTTTGTTGTTTTAAGCTTAAAAAGTCAAGTGGAAGTCACCATGAAAAAGCTATTCTAAAAACATACGACTTTCAGTCAAAGGTTAGGAGGGATGGCATAGGGATGTGCTTACATAGGTTCTCTGAAGGAAATTAACAGAAAATGGTCCTCAAGAATATCTAATAAAATTACTGTTGGCTTTTGAGCCATGAGTTATTCTTTGTCCACAATTAAGTTAAACATTATGCTGTTTTTTAAACTGTCTTGCATGACATTAGGCAAGTTTCTAGATGGTCAGATTTCTGAAAAGGCACGAAATTACTTTCTTTGCAATATTACTGTTTTGGTGAAAAATATTGAAATGTATTGATTATAATTTATATACCCTAAAAGTGATGTTCAGTGTTTGTAGAAGGTGCTCTAGGAAACATTAAGTAGACTTTATTCCTTTTTAAAATAAAGGAGAGGTTATGCTAGAGCAACTGTAATAAAGCATTTCATCTTGTTTTTGAAGAAACTGCAAGTCTGAATTTCGGATCTTGCCAAACTGCAACTTAAGTGTTACATTTAGAGTAGGGACAGGTTTGGGCAGGAACTCCTACCATAATTTTTGAGAAATCACAATTGTATGTCTCTTAACCTAAATGAGCAGTATGGGAGATACAATTGTTTAAGGCTCACCAGTTTATAAGATTATTCAGGAAAGATTTTGGTTCCACCACAGGTAAACAGAATACGTGTCCAAGGAGTGCACAGCAGTAGAAGTGAATTTCTGTATAAAACCAGAGTTCATGGTTGCACAGCAGTTTTTACTCTCATGTAGATTTAAAATGCTGCAGGAGAAGGGTGATCACACCACCCCCTTTGTGCCGCTGCCCTCACTTTGTGTAAATGCATGCTGGGTTGGATCAGGAAACTGATCCCTGAACCATCTTGTCGTGTTACTGTGCAAATGCGAGATGAGTGAGCATCTGGGGGGTGGGGAGGATGAGTGGGATCAGCTCTTTCAGTGGAGAGGTGGATTTATCACGGATTAAAGTGCCAGGTGATCAGTAATCATAGCTTCAAAACATTGAAACATGCTGCAGAATGAACTTCCCTGGTACAGTAACCTTCAGTTTGCAGTAATGTGTCTTCTAGTGACTTGGGATAAGTGAATTGTGGAATTTTGTGTTTTCTTACTCTGCTTCTCATAGCTAACAATTTTTGCACAGTATATTTTGCAGTCATACATTTTGCATACACATGCATTTTAGTGCTGTTTAATTTTTATCACCCTCCTTTAATGCACTTGAGTCAGGCAAGCCTCATTTTACTCCTGATGCTGCCTTATTAGTCAATGTGCCTTAAGTTGCAGTAAGTCTTGTGTAGATAAAGATCTTTATCCAATATATTTGTTTTTCATAAAATTAACAGAGGGTTACAGAGAAACTGATGCTGCAGTGGGGACATCAGGGTCATCACTAGTTAGCAAAAAATGATTTTCAGGGATGAAACCAGCTGAATCTATCTTTATAGTCATTCTCATAGGTATATCCTTCCTCTGGTTCCTTTGACATAATGGTAGTCTAAATTCTCCTTTTGAACTCGAGTCAACACATTTTTGAATGTTGGCCTAAAGGAAGGGATTCTCTTTACCTGGTTGGGTAATCTGTGTTTTTGGGCTTTAGCAAAATGACAGCAATCTCTGCTGGGGTCCCTTACACCTTAGGTTTGTGTTGCCAACTGGGGAGATGGGCCAGTGCTGAAACAGCTTGTTTGGGGTCAGTGTTCTCCCAAAGAGCAGGGGCAGTGGGTTTCTAGCCTCTAGAACCTCCTGGACCTCAACCCCTCATTACACCAGACTTCAGAGCGTTCTTGGTCTAGTGCAGTATCTTCCATTTCCAGTGAAAGCAGTCCCTACTACAGAGGGATACATAGGTTTGGACTGGACTTTTTATGTGGTCAGCCAGTCAGAATGCATATTCAGCACAACTGCTGGTTTTTAGGGATTTTGTGTTAAGACAAAGTTTACAGCTGCCATGGGGCTTGCTTCCAAAGCAGAGTCATTAGGGAGAAAAAGCAGGTAGAGCTAAGGGCAGTTAGCACTTGTGCTGAGTTCATCTGAGATTCATCAGCCAGCATCTCCTGCTGGCTGACCAAGGAGCGTGCCAGGGCTGTGTCAGACCAGCTCTGCGTTCATGGGAGAGAGCTGGAGTGAGCACCACTCCCTGCTAACCCCTCTGCTCCTTCTGCAGGGTCCCACTGCCTTCCACAAGGGCTCTGTGAGCTCTGGGCTGGCCTTTCCTGCAGGAGCGGGGCTCTGTCAGCTCCTCTGTGTCTCACCTGGTCTCTGCAGCACGCTGTGCCAAAACCTATGCACCATGGAATGTTGTTGACTCTATCTCCTTTCTGTTTTAATAGGCCTTGATTTTCCAGCATCTTTACTGTAAGATGCATCTCTCATGGATTTCATTTGCAAGGAGTCCAGTGCAGTTACACACCTGACAAACTGGAGTAATTGCATGCTGTTCTTTAACAGACTTCTAAGCAGCCGCTATGCTCTTCTTCTGAAAAGAGGTTTTCTGTGATGTGCTGGCTATGCTTTTCATGATGGCACTGGTTAAGTCATCTCCTTGTATTGCCACTTACACTTTTGCCCTTATTGGAATTGGGATTCTGGGCTAGGTAAACCTTTGTCTTAACCCTGAACACCCGTTCTCATACAAGGTGAACTTAGAGAAGTTACTGCTTAAAAAAGAGAGAAGTGAGGGGGGTGTGTGCAAAATCACTTATCCTTTCTGCAGTCTCATGAACTTCTAGCAGTGTAACTGATGCAGTGTAGGAGTAGGAATGAGTGATGGAGTAGAGAAGGAAAGGGCTGCAAAACCTGCTGTTGCTACTGCTCCAGAGACTACTTTGAATCTGTGAGGTGACTGCACTTTGCCTCTATGAATCTTGCCTCATGCCAGCACCGATCTTTCAAAAGGGGCAAAAGATTGCAGAGATACTTTGCTAGTGTCCTCTGGTGCAAAATCAGAGATTAATTTTTGTTACGTCTGAAGCCATGCATCTTCCTGAAATACACCGAGTTCTTCAATGAGATTATGTGATTCTTGGTTCTGTACTGTCTTTATAGTTTGAACTAATTTAATGCCCATGCTGTGTTTCATGTGCCTTTGGCTTGAGGGATACCTGGCAGCATGTTGTTTAAATCTCCATTGAAATGTGCAGGGCTAACCAGTTTCTGTCAAAGATGAAGCAGACTGGTAGGAGCTGTTTTGTTCTTGCCATCACACCACGAGCAGCAGCTGAAGATGTGCACAGGATGACTTATTTCAGAAATCACATAGCTTTGCAGTCGTCAAGGGGAAGGAAAACCTTCAGTCTCCTATTTGCTTGTGATGATGGGATGCATAAACTGGAGCATGAGTCTCCATGCTGGAGCTTCTCCTAATGTTCAGCAACATGATAGGCAGAAAGATGGCTTCTGGTAAAATGTTGAACCTGTTGGTTTGGTATTTTGATTTTTTATTTTGTTTTGGTTTTTTCTTTTTTTGTCTGTGGACTGCCATGAGTACAAACCATCTACATGATTGCCTCATGGAACCCTTGGTACCGAGGAAAACAAATTCTGTAAAATTAGCCTATTTTGTTAATTTGGGAATGAATCAGAAAAAATGGTTCTTAGTTTGTGTCTAGAAATATTTCTTAGAAACAAAGACTTGACAATCCTTGCAGATGTACGCTGGTAACTGTAACTTTTGCATTTGCGTTTGTCTGCCCTGGGTGAGGAGCCTCTTGTCCTTCTGAAGGCAGAGTCTGTGCTTTCCTCCTGTTATCTTTGCTATTAAAGCTGGATAGTGCTGACACCTGCCTTGATGGATGAGTGGATGTCATTCTTGGGAAAAGTAAATTTAAGGCAAAAAATAAATGATGAAGGATTTTTTTAAATTCTTCTTTCTTTTTAGTAGTTGAACTAGCAGTTTTGGTTTATTTTCTCGAGGACCACAGGAATAAATCTGAACAATGCAAGGTTGAGTTGCACCTGTAAAAGTGGATTCGTTTTCTTAGCTTCCTCCTGTTCTGCACAAAGCCACAAGCAGCAGAAGTACTGGAAGAGCCTGCTGCGTAGGCTTATGCTAACCGTATGTTAACTTTGCTTAAAAAAAATTAAACCCTACCTCCTGCAGAACTTGATTTGCCATTGAGAAGAGCTTTCCACTTGCTGGGCATGAAGGGGAATTTTTCAGTCCCTGGCAATTGTGCAGAGAGATGGCTATTGTTATTGCCTCAAAGACTGTAGAAAGAACTTTAATTTCCCTGCTCTGTTTGGTGCCTCTGCAACTCCAGACTGTCTTTCAATGCACGTATTTAGCTGACTGTCCACTGTTGCTGCTTCTAGGTTCCTTTCATTTTATGTTTTATTCCACTATCCTTGTGGTTCTTCTACATTGAGTGTTTGGAGTTATTTTTCATGAGGTGTTTTTGTTTCCAAAGTAATTTTATTTTTTCTCTGGGTCATTTATGTATTTGTCTTCACTAATGTTTGCAACATCTCCGAACATAGTATCCTCTGTGAATTTAACTAACGTGCTGTTTACCCTTTCTTCCAGATCCAGTTTCTGATCCTACTTCCACATTTGGGAGTATGCAAGGGACAAACACAACTCTTTGCGTAGCTTGACTGGATATCCCAAGACTAGGATGTTAGTATATTTAAACATTTTTTTTGCATTAAAATGTTGCCAGTATCTTAATTGCACATAGACTATTATTTCTTAAATGTAATTAACTTTATTGGCATTATGCATATTCAGAAGCTTGCTGGTAAAAACATTCTGCAGTCTGACTAGTGCTTATTGGTGACTTTAAAAAGGGGGCAGGAGTAAAAAGAATTTCAGGGTTGCTTTTTTAATGAGCTTATTTAGTGTTACAGCTTTAACACTCATTCTTGAAAGTGTTGGCTCTTTGTGTAATAAGATTAACTACAGGTTAATCCATGAACATATAAAATCTTTAGACTATGTTCAAGATAGTTATGAAAGACCATTTCAGACTTATGAATGCATGAAGAGAGATTTTTAAATACCTGAAATAGTCAGATATCTATAGAAATACTTGCATCAAATAAGCATTAGCAAAACCCAAAATTGCACACTGAAGTCTTCTTTGATTCCCTGCATTGCAGGTCATATTGTTATTCTGGGTCTCATAAGGAGCCAGTTGTCTGAAAGAGTAAACCCTATGCTAAACTGTTTTTGCAGATGTGATAATGCAGTTTCCTTAAAAATGTGTTTTGTGATTATATCACTACTGCAAAATGAGGTATTGCATGTTTTCTGTAATGCAAATAATTGTATGGAAGTAATTAGCAATTCAAAGATAAAGTCAGCATTAAAATATGTGCTGTTTTGAAAAATGTTGGTTTTTTGACTTGGCTACTCTGTTCCATGTGTTCAACTACTACTGTATTTAATTGAATTACTTATTGAACACTAGGCAAGCAAGTATTTGAAATACTGAAGTCACTAGGATACTGAATACAGGGTTCATTGTGGAGCTGTGGATTTTGCAGGTTCCTTTCCAGCCTTAGTTTTCCAGTGTGCTTCTGTTCTTTTCCCCCTGTAAATGAAAGGAACCTTCTCTTCATGAGATTTGAATTTCTTTTGTTAAAACTGCTGCTGACCTTCTTGCCTGTGATTTTACAGTGATTAGGTATAGTTTCTCTGCTTGGATTTTAATTGATATTGTTCAGCTTTGTACATGGGTAATAAATCCAGTAAAATTGCAGTTCTTCTTTAGCTTGGCTACTTTGGCAAAAGAAGAACTGGTGCAAGTTGTTCTGCAACACTTGTTCTAGTATCCCACTGCATTTGTTTTAGTGTCTGATTTCCTTCACTCATACCTCTGGTACTATTGCTGTGGTTTTATAGAAAAGTGTGTTATGGTCACCACAATGTGTTCTAGAAGTCTAATATTCCTTGAACTTGGAAATATTTCTGGTGTCAAAGATAACTTTTTTTTTTAAATTGGCTATATTTGAAATAATTTCCAAAGCACTTAAGATATAAAATTGATGGTAGTGGGGAGCAGGGCACTCACGTGAGGTAGTTATTAATGCTTCTTGCACACACAGTCATCAGTAATTTACTGTTCCCTCTTTATGCCATATTTTTTTCATTACATGTGCATGATAGTCTTTTTCTTTTAGAAAAGGGAGAAACTTATGAGGAATTCTGTAGGGGAAAAAAATTACCTTAGGGGAAGATATTTACAAAGTGTCTTAGACATCAACCAACTGAATAGTTGTTAGTGCTCCTGTAGACTTTTAATCCCTTAGGATCAGATTATTAGGGTGTAGCCTGCAGAAACTCAGTTTGCATCAAATTTCTTTGCTGTTTATATGACTGTACTGCTGGCAGTTCCTAGCTGTGGATTAGGAAATCCATTTCTGAGATTTTGCTCTGAAAGAACAATCAAGAAGTTACAAGAAGAGCTGCTTTGATTATAAGGGCACAGTGATACTGATCTTAAAAGCTGAATCTTCTAGCAAAGCAGCACTCAAAATTGGAAAGGGTTTCTGTTGTTTCTTCTTGTATAGGTTGTACCAGATACTTCAGTTTCTGGTGAATTTAGCAGTGCAGCACAGTGGGCAAGCTTGAGAAGATTTGTGTATAGGTTACCTGGAAAATTGAATTCTGATTTGGAACAAAGAACTAACTTATGATTTGGAAGGCTGAGTGCTCTCCCAGTGTTTCTTCACTTAGCATGAAAGAATTGGTTTCAGATCTTCTGATCTTCCTAGTGATGATAGTGACTTCATTCTTTGAAAAGAACTGAGGGAGATTTAGCAGGTTTACTAAGACCTTTTTATTGAGATACTAACTGTAAAATTAGAGCAAGACTGGCTGTTGTAGAAGTCTTATCTTCAGATGTTTTGTCTTTGTAACAGTTTGATGTTCTTGACTAGAAACCTGTAATTTGTTTAATTGTAAGCATATCCTGAGATTGTGCTGCAGCACAGTGACATTGAGAAACTGAGTGTGCAGAAAGTATGGGACTGCTGTCTTCTCTCAAGTTCAGATCACTAATGATGCTTTGAAGCAAGAACTTCTACTAGAATGAAAGCAAATGTATGAGGGTATAGGGTGGCCTCAACCAAAGTACAGTGGATTAAACATTTGGCTAAAGAAGGCCAATAATATATGCTATATTTCAGGACTTCCAGAAGGTCTGGAATAAATAAGATGGAGAAGACAGCAGTGTCAGAAAGCTGCACATAACTGCTTGGTTTGAGGAACACTTAAAGATGATGATAGGAACTGAAATTACTATGTATATAACTCAGTTAAGTGCACTATAAGCTGTTAAATATACCATTAAACACCAAATTCACTGTAGCTATCCAGAAAAGGTACTTGGGAATAATTTTGAAATCCTGGATGGTCATCATGAAATCTGTGTTCTCTATCATGTTACTTTTGCATCACCCAAATTCCAAGGGATCTTTCGCTGATCTTATTTGATGCAGTATTATATCATATCGTCTTAATTGAATAAGGGAAAGCAGTCTGAGAGCAAACACTATTGGCAGATCTTGATTATTCTGCCTCTTGTCTAAGTGTTCCTCCTGGTCTCAGTTGTTCCTGCTGATGTAACTGGACTAAGCCAGGAAATTGTTACCATCTAGAAAAAAGGCAAGCAAAAATGATTATTTTTTAAAATCTTCTGTATATTCTTATGTAGTAATTTATATTGCCAGTCAAAAGTGTGATTAGAAATGCTGATGGTCAAGCAGTCTGAGCTCACTTACAGAACTGGTGATGTGTGTCTGAGGCTAAAGGGTTAGTAAGACTCCAAGAGTTGTGACATGAAATGATGGTAGACATTATGTGACATCAAAAGTGAGAGAGAGATTTATCAGTCACTTGCTCTTTGGGAAAATTTCACTAAACTCCAAAGGTCAGGCTTTTTTACAGCTATTTATGTGGGTTTCTGGCATCTGATTGTAGTTATTTTTTTAGAAAAGGTTTACTTGTCCTCATCTACACTGAGTAATGTTCCATCACATCTGGCAATTTCAGTTCCCGCAGTTAATTTCAGCACCAAATTGTTTTTCTGCTGTAATATTTTGTTGCAAAGTTGTCAGCAGCTGTGCTGGTGCTTTTCTGTTTCCAGAGGAACATCAGGGCTTGCAGCTTCTTCAGTGCATTGGCATAACCCGAGGTGTGACTGAAGGATAGCTTAAGAATATTTCTGTTAGTATTTGGTTCTGTTGACACAAGAATAACAACAGTAATACAGCTGTGTCTTCCTTGCTGTATGCAAGGGTAGTCATGTGCTTACTTTGTACCTTTGTGTTCTTAATACTACTGCTGTGCAAACAGCCATAAAGCTGGAGAGGATTGTTAGGCTTAGTTTTGCTTCCTTTGGGTTTGCACCTTGTGTTGTAGACTCATGGAATAATGCCTCACTTGATGTATACTTGCAAGTGTGACTTCAGTGATGACAATTAGTCACTATAACCTGCCCTGTAGCTGGTGTGAATTCTGTGTCTTTCAGTGTTAAGATACTCCTCTGTGTGTGTTGATTTGTTTTCAGGGTTTTTGTTTAAGGTATATAACTTGTGACTCCCTGCCTTGCTTTTGTTTACCCTTTCATTTTTGTGTAGCTGCCTTTATCACCTTCTGATTTCACCTAGATCATTCTTCCTATTGAGGCAGAAATCAGCTGTCCATCTGAAAAGGCTCAGGATGCTTTTCTAGCATTTCTGGAAAGCCTTCTCAAAACATCACATGTGCTTCATATTCACTGTAGTCATGATTCAGCTTTCTTACCATGATCTAGAGCTTTCTTTGCTTTTGTTAAGCTTCTTAATCAGAATTTAGATACTCACTGATGTGGTGAAATAATCACTTGACTTAATAGTGCTGTATCTTTGTATACCACAAGATTTTTCAGGATGCTGTGAGCTAGCTGGAGTCAAGGTGTACTGTTCATTGAGGCAATTATGTAATGGCTTATTGAAGAGGTTTATTTTACACCAGACAGACTTACAATCACAAAAAACAGAGTAAAAATGCTCTTGGCAATTTTTACCTTACAGGTAAACTCAGTATATTCACCTCTCAACTCAGAAATGTTCAATTGTTTTCATAGGTCTGTTCATTGAAGGTCATCAGATGTTCAATGATTGGTGATGTGATTATGTTTAGTTTCCTAAAGATAATCATGTTTTCATTCCCATTTACTGATTACTTGAATAGATCTGAAAAATCTCTGTAGAGATGGTGAAAGGGATGTCTACAACTTGAGAGCTGAAGAAAAAGAATAATGTATTGAGTTAATTCAGTAATGAATCATGGTATAAATGACCTCTTGTGGTGAAGAAGTTGAAACTGAGTCACACTGCAGGAGTTTTCTAGATCACAGCTGTGGTTTGGTAGATGCTTGTACCTACCATTTCTGGGCTGGTTTTTAGCTTTGAATTATTTCAATGAATGTGGTTTCAGTAGGTGACTGTGTTGCAGACAGGGAACAATGTCAGGCAAGACTGGATTGCTGAGGGAGGCAGCCCTGTTCAAACAGGACAGTTGTGGAGTATGAAATATATATAGCTCATATCTCAGCCAGTTAACTCATCCTCTGATGCTTCTGCACTGTGCCAGTATCTCTTGAGGCTGGGCTGCAGGTCCCTGCTGTGCTGTGTGTGCATTGTCATTCTTGAGCTATTTGACTTTTCCAATCTGTAAACTTCCTAGCTAGTTCTTACAGTTTCTCATCAGTAAAAGTTGTACCTGGTTGCCTGTTGGAACTCCATACCTGGAGGTTGAGCAAATAAGAGCACTGTCTTTGAACTGAGATACTGAAAAGCAAATCCCACTTCAATTTTTATTTTAAAAATTCATGTGCTTGGATTTTACTTTAGTTAAGTTATTTTTTTAAAAAATTTAGATCCTCTTCTACCATTAAGGAAAACCTTTATTTTTTTAAGGATGAACAGAAAGTTGGTAGTTGCTGAAACTCCTCTGTTGTAATTCTTTGTCATTTTGTGCTGTGTGTATTTTCTGGTTTATTTTCTAAGGTAATAAAATGCAAGTATTTACGTGAGAAGATTCCAGTTAGGTCCTGCATTAGTGGTGCCTGACTGTGAAGGAAACCAGATAGTCATACAATAAATCTCCTGATTTTGAGTTAAATGTAAACCAGAAACCCACAACCCCTGACTTGAACAACTAGCCAGATTAGTGGTGCAGTATCTATAAATTTGAGGATCCTTTCACCCCTGTAAATCCATATGAAAATTGCAACTCAGCCTGCCAGAACAATTGATGTATCTTGAGGGGATCTTGAGACAACCACTGCAATGTCCTTAGGTTTTCTTGAATTCTGCTTCTGAGACTTTTGATTGGAAATAAGAAGTTTGCATGCCTTTGTGTAATTCTCTTCTTGATATCAGATTGCTCACACAAAAATACTCCTCGTGGGAGGGAAGCAGGAGATGATCCATATTTTGCTATACTCTGCACTCAGGCAACAAGCTTTATAACTTGTCACTTCTGGTTTTTTGGGGTTGAATTTTCAGTTGTAATCAGTGAGATAACCTGCCAGTTAGAGTGCTAACATTGGATGGAAAGTCTCCTGTTTCCATTTCTTGTACTGTGACACAAGCTGGTAACTTGCTTTGCTTCTCTGCTCTTCCTTGTAGAGCAGAGAGATCTCCCTTGTTCTAGGGTGTTTGTTTGGCAAGGCACTTTTCTGCTGTGAAGGCAAGTGGATTGCAGCTCTGTAGTTCTGATATGTAGCTGTTATGCTGTCATATTTAGCTCATTAAATTTTAAATGCCTTGCTGTGAGTTTGGGATTGCATCAGAGAAAATGTTCTTAGACTTGGTTCTCAGAGGAAAAGGAATAGCTTGGTTGAGAGGGATGTTTGGAGAGCAGAGTGAGGATGGTCTGCTGCAGCTTTTTTATAAAAATTACAAACTAGTAGTGGAATTTTAATTAAATCCTGCAGGATTGATGGTCAGTCAGAAGCACTTCTATCAACAGTTCTTGTAGTTTTTTGCTGCTTTTTTGAGTCTCAGCTTGCTGCTGCAGTAAGTTACTGTAACAGGGACGTAGTGGCTGTTTGGCAGAACATGCGCCTTGTTCGCTTCCTGATTGCTTCAAATGAAGCTTCTCTACTGGAGATGCTCTTCTACAGTGAATAAAGCATTACTCTAAAGCCAAAATTCTTTTTCTCTTGAGCTCCAAGTTCCTATTTAGGGACCTCAGCACGTTATTGTGTATTCTGTCCTGAGAACAGGAGGTGTTTTGGTGCAGAAAGCTACAGAAGAGCTGTGTATTGCCATACAGAGCTTGGATATATCTGTCCTTTTAAACAGTACCTGTCTTAACATCCTTAGTTCTTTTCTTTTGTATGCATGTGGCTATATTGCTCTTAAAGAACCAGGTTGATATTTAAGGTCCTCATAATCCTCTGGAGCAGGAATGTGTGCAGTAAGTCCCTGAACAGTGCAGTTTCATTAACAAGAATGGGGAAGCATGAAATTTGAAAAATTGGTTGAGATGTTCAGCTTTTACTTTGTTCCCCAAGAAGCTAAAGCAAAGTTGATTTACCTTGTAGTTGGAGTCCTTAACTGGTCTCCATGCAGATAACGAGATCTCTCATCATAGGTAGATGGGAGTTTCTTATATTTTGTTGCATGAATAAAAGAATATTCACAACTTATAATTATATGCATGTCATGAGACTTAGTGTGTATTAATAACTGTCCTGTGACTTTTTTCCACCTCCCTTGTTGCTTGGTCTTGCTTTTCTATTAAGATGCCTGTGACTGAAACATTCAAGTTTAATAGATTTTTGTCCTGAAAGAGACAGAATTCCCGTGTTACACATAGAGTGTAGGATTTTTCTGAATTAATTCCTGCTTCAAATCCCATAGCTGTGGATAAATATAACCAATCTTGACCAGAAAATGTAGGCACTAGAAATCCAGTAAAAACCTGATGTGATGGTGGCTCTTGGTTCAAACTAGTTAATGAGACTCCTAGCATGATGAATCCAAGTGCTGGGACAGAATGAAAGGGAAATAGATCTCAGCAAGCAGCCTATGCTTTCCTAAATAACACCTTCAGAGTCCTGGAGTAGGGAAAACGGTGATCCAGCCTTAGGGTGCGTGTCTTGTGTCTTCAGCTGGACCCTTGTAAAATTAAAGTGTCTAATGTCTGGCTGAGTTTGATCAGCTTCCAGTTCCAGCTGCTGGATCTGGGTATGTCTTTGAGAAGCTGTTTTTCCTGTTCCTAGATGTGTGATTTGTGGCTTTCTCCATTCCCCCTACCCCCCTTTCCAAGTAGTGTTTAATTGCATTTGCTTTCGTAAGCAGCTTCTGTGACCTGGGCCTTTTGTTAATTGCTGCTCTTCCTGCCTTTGTAGCTCCAGCAAATTCAGTGGCTGCTTTCTTCCAAGTCACTGGCTAGGCCTGAAATGGCAAATGGCACAGGGCCAAGAGCCAGTACCTGATGGACCTCACTGCCAGTAGTTTCTCAATGCCACCAATATTTTAAGACCTGTCACTTAATTAATTTTTAGTGTTTTGTATTTATCTGACTGATTTTTCTTTTCCCTTTGGTTTGCCTTAGGGTTTTGTTGTTTTGTTTTTTTTTTTTTAATTTTGGGGTTTTTTAAAAATATGTGGTTTTAGTCGAGATGTGTCATGCAAGCCCAAAAGTCTAAAAATATTATATCAAACCCATTGTTAATTAAAATTTTAATTTTGTAAGACTCTAATAAGAATTTCTGTAAGCCCATGTTGATTTGACACCATTTTTGCTATCAATTCCTGAGAACTATTCATTGTTTTGAAAACCTTTAGCAGTTTGAGACCCTGGTACTAACTTGTTTAATGTTGTGACATTTCAAAGTGATTTTTTTCTTTTTTTTGAGCCCATTGGGACTTCCACAATATTTCAGGACTTTTTGGAATTAAACACTGCTGCAAATACTCTGAGTAACTCACAAAAAAAACCCAGCACACATCCATTGAATATTAAAACAATTAACTTACAAATGTTAGTAACACCACCTTGATAGATTTTGTTGAATTATTGCCATTCTATTGAACATTTTGTAATATACTCCCATACTCCTACATATTTTATCTAAAAATTCCAGTATATATGTGCCTTGATTTTGATTTTATCTTTGCTTACATTAAAGCTGTTTGCATCTCCTCTCTGACTTTTGCAATATTTCTGAGTTTTGATTTAACATCTCTGCTCTGACTCTTCCTGTCCATCATCCAACTGTTTGTCTCCTCTTTGTGCTTTTACTTCTAAGTCACTTGGGTTTGGGTTTTGTTGTTTTTTAAATTTTTTTCCCCCATTTAACAGGTCAGGTTTTCTCCCCCATGGGTTTGATGGTTTCTGATATGTTCTTAGATAGTTAATAAATTTAAACAAAATATGCAGCCAACTAATGTCTTAAGTGACTTGACTAAATTTCCAGCTTTTTGAAGTTGTCCTTTTAATGTGCAAATTGCTATATATTTGGCTGTTTATTATAAATAAATGCTGATGAATTACTTGTCTTAATTTCTATTGCAACTGGTCCATTGCAGTTTGATTTGATCCTTGTGGATCACTTCCAGCTCTGGATATTCTGAGTCTCTGGTTCTGTGACCTACTGTACTTAACTGCTGGCCTGGGTAGTACTCATTAAGTCTATTGAGGTTTAGTTTATAAATTGATATTCACTGATTAAATTTATATGCTCAGATAAGGGCTGAGGAGTTGACAGCTCTGTATGTTGCTTTTAATTTTCTGCCCTTGCTATGCTGATTTTTTTTTTGAGTTATTAACAATTTATGTAATAATACATTCAGAGCAATAGTAGTCTGTGGTTTTTTACTTCCCCCAAAATGATTTGTACCTGGAAGTTAAAGTCAGGCTTTACTGCTTTGACTAGATGCATATCTAGGGCTGAATTATGCAGTAACCATTCAGAGGTACATTTGAGCTCTGCTGTCTTGAGGGGGAAAAAAGCATTGTTTGACATGCTAGGCTCTGTGTCAATGGCACTCCAGAAGTGCCTCCCTATCTTTTTCTGAGGATCTTGCATTCCTGTTTTTACAGTAGAGAATGTGTCTCTGGCTGATTTGCATTACTGGATGCTGTTATCCCAAGGAGCCTGGAAGCTGCTTAATGTTCACAAGGGCTCTCAGTTTTAAGGGAGAAGAGGACATGAGGGCTTGATTGGGTTTTTTTTCCTTTGTTTTAAATTGTTGTCTTACACCATTAGCCATCAAACTACAATTACAGTTTAAATTTCTGACAAAATATTTGCTCATAGACGGGTAAAAATGCCAAGAAAAGATGAAAATAAAACTGTTTAGGTGCAGAGAGAAAACTAGTGAAAATTGATCATGCTGAAGACTGCATAGTCAACCTTCCCCCCCGCCTTCTCTTTAGTTTTAATTTCTTTCCTTGCTACTCTTAGCAGAAAAAATGGCACGTAAATATTCTGATTTTTACCAGAGGATGTTTTAGGGGAGGCTTTACTTGTTTACAGTTTAACTGTTGTGAAATGGGAATAAGTGTGTAACAACCTGTGCATTTAAAAAGTTATTCCACCGTTGCTTCAGTACTAAGGGTTTTCTTTCTTTGTTCTGGGATTTTTTTTTCTAATTCTTCACTTCCTAGAGAGCCTTCTGGAAAAGACAGATGTTTTAAAGTTTATAAATTCAGGGGGATTTTTTAAAATCAAAATATTTTTTTCTAAATTCTTACACTAACATCCAGAAAGTGTTTTTCATTGGAAAGGTCACCAGTAACATTTGTGAGAGTTAAATATGTGGCTGCTTTGATTGTGAAGAGCATATCAGAGATCTAAATACAACTGATATTGAAAATCTAATACTGATTTCTAAAATACTGGAATTTTCTTTCTTTTTCTTTCTTCTAATTCTGTTATTCCTGCAACTTTTCCACTGGCTCTGCTCTTCAGCTGCTATAAACTATCAGACACTGAAACACAGATGATGAAAATATAGAAAATGGAATTTAGCAGAGAGAGCCATGTTAATTTCTGTTCCATTTGAAATGCAGGAAAATATCATCTGCCAAATGGAAAAGGACAATCGGTGGGAAAAGAAATGTTCTTTTCAAGCTTCTAAGAGCAGTGACAATGGAGAGAAAAAATACTATAAAAAGTAGGCAGCTCCTTTTTCAAGATTTTGTTTTCAATGTATTCTGCATGATTAACTGTACACAGTTGCTCTTTTGGAGCCCTGAATGACTGAACACAACATCACAGGGCTTAAACTGCCTTTGCTGCATTGCACTTTGCATTTGGGGGGAACAGGGCTCAGCTTTATGGCAGTTTTTCCAGTCTCTAGTATAATTTTTGAATACATTCATACTTCCCTTATTTGCCTTTTTTAATGTCAAACATTGCACATAAGATGTTCTGCTGTTGCTATGCAACTGCTAAATCCAATATTTAATATTAATAAAACCCGAGTGGCATTAGCATCACTCAGAACAGTGGGCTAGCAAACTACGATCGTACAATATCCAAGCTGTAAAACTTGGCAGGGACTTCAGTGTGCAATTGCATGCATGGCAAACTGTGGGGCATGAGTCACTGCCAGTTACTATTAAAAGATTGATGAGTTTGAGTAAAATTTCTGAGGACTTTTGATTTTTATACATATATACATATATATATATATAAAATAGAAGTTCGAAACAAAAAGATCAAGAACAAGGTTGGTTAGCTATTTTCCTTGAGGTTTCATTTCAGAATCAAATTCTGAGGGTCTCTACCCATATGTTAAAAACGTTATAAACTATTCAACGTTATAAACCTATGGGTCAATACCCTGATTCTCCTATTTTTCTTCTAGGTCAGGTTGGTCGGCCCTTTCCCACTGTTCCTGCCACTTCCTGAAGCCTGAATTGGCTTTTTTTGGAGGCAGTGCTACTTCTCTGCCTGACAAGGTGCTGTTCAATGGGATGTGTTTCCAGTTTCTCCTCTTCCACCTTGTTTTCTGATTTCTCCCTATTTCTCTTCACTCTTGACTGTTATTTCACCTTTTTTTTTTTTTTTTTGATTCTTGGTTCTTTCTGAGATTATATTTTTAGTGTTGTACCTCAGCAATGCTTTTGCCATGTAAGTCATGTTGCGCCCTGCAAATTCTGTAGCATCCTGCATCGGATTGCTGAAGATGTTGGTGCACTGACACTCTTGCTGACACCCAGAGGAATGAAACACTGTTTGTCATTTCCTTTTGAAGACTGCTCTCCAAAACATAACTTAGATATTAGATCTGGATGAAGTCAGAATTATTTTGGAATTACTGCTCTTTTGAAGTGTAATAAACTGTTTCCTTCATAGTACACGATCATTTAGATTTTGACTGATATCTTAAACATTGCTATTTTGGGTAGTTTATCTGTCCCTGATTCACCCATGCAAGTTTCTCTAAATTTAAGACCATACTTTTGTTTCTTAATTTGTTTTTTATTTCTTCTTCTGCCACTCAAAGACTCAAAGAAGTAGGAGAAGCTAGAAGCCCCTAGCTACTTGCAAACCATTCCTAAAGCTACAAAGCAAAAAGTATTGGAAGGGGTAGGGAAGGGCAGGCAATAGTAAAGCTATAGTCCTGAATTTTTCTGGTTATTCCATTTTTGTACATTTTTATAAGGTGGAATTTTTCTATCACCCTAAAGTAATCTTTGTACTTTTCACACTCTGCTAACCCGTCTTCTCACAGTACTGGGTGGTGAATAGCTCTGTAGATTTTTTACTGCCACCAGGGGGGTTAGTATAATATTGATTTAACTTTTCCAAATAATGGCAATAATTTTGGTGCACGTTTTCCCTCTTCTGGAATAAACTTAAATTGATTAGATTTATTTTAGGTGAGGTATAAATTGTGGCATTGAAGTAGATTGGACTGTGTGTGTCTTGGGTGCAAATCTGTGATTGAAATTTCATTCCGTACTAATATGGCAGTGCTGAATCCTTCTCCTTTTAATTTTCTCTCCTCAAAACTGCAGTTCTTGAGGAAACACTGATTCTAATGTTTACTGAAATTCAGAAAAGTGATTGAATGCCACTGAGATGTAAGAATGTATTTTTGAAATTGGGAAAATTTACCTTCTTTCAGTTTTGAGGCTTAAATGAGAGTGTTTTTATTTGCGTAGAAATTACTCGATTGTGTTGTAGAACCTGCAGCTTCCTATGTTCTTTTGCAAATGGTTTATTTCCATGTTGTAATGTTCTTTGTTTTAAACCTAGCTACTTAGAAAACTGCAGGAGTCAGTGGACTCTAGGTTGTGCTCTGATTTATCAGTAGTTCAGTCATCACAATTGACCCGTGTATCTTGTAATACTTGGAGAAAACGTGTTGAGCTCTGTTCTTGGAACAGATAAATATAGAACTGCTATTGTGAATATTGTGGTGACGTACTAATCTAGAAAGCTAACAATTCTTTTATTTGCTTTTAGGGTTTGAAAGTATTCTAGAAGGCCTGTTTGGACCTGGATTATTAAAAGATCTCAGTTTGTTTAAAGGTATTCAATCTCTATGTTTGTATCTTGTTCTGCATTTCTAATGACAGAAGCAGCCTCAGCTCTGCCTCTAGAAAATGTGTGTTACCGTGGTGATTTGTGCTTTTTTTTCCCCCTCCCCCAGGCAGTGCTCACAGTTAGTTTCATATTGGCTAAAATTACTAATGAGTGTGCGTTCATCTTTATGTAGCTGGGAGTGTATTTTGCAGTGCTCAGAAAAACAGATTTGTTGTGCATAGATAAAATGTATATAGTTTGGTAATCTGGGGATTTAGAAAAATGGCCGAAATGAAGCCTGAATCCTCAGAAAGCAGGCAAGAATGTTGTGAAACAGGTATTTAATTCAGCATTTCTCTTTTGGCTCCAGTTGTGTCGTGGTTTATGAATATGAAGTAATTTGCTATTCTTCTGATTTACAGACTGTGAGCCTGAAGGTGTTTCTGATTGGTCTTTTGATGAAAATTGTCTTTTCTGCTGCCTGAGAAGAGAAAAAGTGAAGGTAACAATGCAGATGTGTGAAGCTAGTAGTTGTAGGGGAGGGACAAAGGGAGGGAGTTTGCTGCTCCTAGTTAACTGAATATGGAAAATCTGCAACCTCCTACCCCTTTCTCCTTTGGAAAAAGGTTTTCTGAATTAAATGATGCAGGTTAATGAACAGACTTGCCTCTTTCTCTGCAACTTTTTCTTTGTAGTATGTAATGCAGGTGGTGGGTTTCTCTTTTTCTTCCCTGTGCATTAGCTCTTTCTGGTTGGTGTTTTTATTTGTTTTGGGTTTTCCTGGGTTCTTTGTAAGGGATCTTGTTGGGAATCATGAAACCTTTCCCAAGGGAGCCAGGCTGTGGCTTGTGCATGTTTACTACAGTCAGATGATAGGCTTATCTTCAATATGGAAATGTGGTCCATTTTAACAGTCTGGAATCTTGTTCTGTATCTTGGAATCTTCTTCCCTGTGGGCCATATCCTTTTATTAAAGTGCTCTTGTGCATGGTAGATTTTTGTACTGTGCTTGTTCACAATGAAGTCACAACCTAAACATGGACAAGTCAGGTTTGCCAACACAATAAACTTGCAGTTTATTTTCTTATGGAGATTATAGTTGTGTATAAAACAAAAGCTATGGTGCTATACTGATTGTTGTTCAGCCCACGTATTGAAATTGTGATTGTTCTATAACATAGGAAGGAAGGATCATCTGTCTTGGCAAAACTTCCTTTACTGGAATTTGTAACTACTGCTTCTTCCTGCACAATGTAAAACAACACCAGAATGGATCTCTATCAGCTTAGGAATTAAACAAAAGCACTCTTTCCTCTGCAGCAGCTAGCATGTAGCTGCGTGGCTTGTCCATAAAGGAAGTACCTTGTTGACACTGATATTTGCCATGCTGCCAGTTCATGCATGTTTCTGTATTACAGCTTTTATTAAGGCACAAGAGGAGGTTTAGGAATGCTTGCATTTAGAACAGATGTAAGTCGTAGTTATTTCCTTGAGACTGACAGCAGGTAACGTGTATGTATCCTTGTGAAAGGAGCACTGTCCTTTTTCTTACCTCATTTCATAAAAGGACAAAATCCAGTGTTAAACACAGCTCTAGTTAAGCCATTGAATTGATTCAGAAATTAATTTTGTGGTGAATGAGAGACTGGTTATAGTGTGGGCCAGTTGGACAGTGTATGGTAGGTATTCAAAAAGGCAATCTTACTGCCCTCCAGCCTCTCTGTCAATTCTGTTGGGTTTGGGTATTTTGGCTTTTTGGCTTGTCTTTGTTTTGTTTTTGAAGGAATAATATGTGTCCTTTTAGGTCTAGGGTTTTTGTGTGTCATCTGAGAGATGGTAGGATGGGAGTGCTTCCTTTCCCCTGTGGGTGCAGCAGATTGCTGCCCTGCTGGCACTGATGTCATTAGCTTGCAATACAGAGTTAAATATGATTCTTTCACAAGAGCCTTCAAATAGTGTGAATTTGACAACATCTTAATTAGAATTCTAATATGTGAGACTAAATTGTTGGGAAAAAGATTGTAACTTAATTGGTATTTAGCTAAATAATGGACAGTCTTCAGTTAATTCAGTTCAACTAAATTTGGAATGGTGCTAGTTTTTTTAAAATCTCTTCCATTGAACATCTGGACTGATCTCTGATTCTTTAGGGAGTTGCAGGCTGTTCATGTGCATCCTGTCACCTTGTCTGGAGAAGAACTGGGCAGGGTGGCATGGTTTGGGTTGGTGCTTTCATGAGTGCTGAGTTACAGAGTGAAAAGGTGTGTAATGGATTGTGTAGCTGGGAGCTGGATAGCCACAAGCCATGTATTAAGATAGTGTGTGGCTGTGGCCTGCCTGTTTTTTGAGGTTTTTTTGAGTACATAAATACCAATACCTCCTTTTGGATTAGGTGAATAATCAATCTCTCTACTTGATTTTCACCTGTAAGTGACATGTAGATAGCTAGTGTAACAAGTTCAAAACCAATAAATATCTTCAGGGTTTTTTTCTGGATTTCATTTGCCCATGAGAATTACCTGTAAATTAGGAGACCAGTGGCTGTGCATAAGTAAAAATGAGTTCTGGACTTGCAGGATGAGAATTGGAGGCCAGTATTAGTTTATTGGCAGAGCTGCTTACAGGGTGAGAATCTACATTAGCTGTCCCACTCAGTGAGAGTTGTTACTGCTTCTGCAGGCAGTCAGGTTCATTGCATGACTTCTTCAAAGGATGGAAAACCATGTTTTGAAGTATTCTGAAAAGATTATTGTATTTGTACCAGCAGTTCTAATTGCAGCTACTGAGCAAATACCTGCATTTTTGGCAGTCAAAATACAAGACAAGTTTTGATAGAGAAATGGACTTAAGTGTTTTCATTTGAATGAGATAACAAAATACAGACAAAATAGGGAGCCAGCATCTTCCCAGATATTTTTTCCCAAATCCAAAGGGTTATGTGCAGTAATGTAGAACTTTTAGAAACTGGATTTTTTCTTTTCATCACAGAATGCAGAATACACAATTGTTTCTGCATGGTGTGATAGGAGAATAAGTGGTTACCTAAGCTGCTGCTACCAGGTTATTAATGTGGCTGCCTGTGTGCAGAAATGGACAGGTACCTTGAAAGACAAAAAAAACCATTTAGCAGCTCTGGCTGCCTCCATGAGATGAGAGGAAGATTGGGATGGGACCAAATCTGACACCAAATCTGACAAATTCACATTTGGATAATGTGCTGTTGTGGTAATTCTCTATTGCTTGTGGTCTTTATCACTTTTCCTTCTAAAAGGTTGTGGTACAGCCAAGACCCATCAATTGAGATGGATTGAAGTGTACTTGCCTTATCTCTTTTTAATGATGATTCCTAATTTTTCTGTGTGGTTTGTTAAATAATCTGACTGAGCTATCATTACAGAAGAAATCTTTGGCTTCATGTAGAATGTTTGTATCAAATGAGGTGGTCCCTAGTGTCATTTGCTCATAGTTAGAGCTCAAGCCTAGTTTAAGAAAGGCCAGAAGAAAGGAGAAACTGGAAAATGAATCCTTTAAGAATATTCAGTTGAATATATTCATGTAGAAAAGAAAACACTGTTGTCTACAGTGACATAAAGCAATTAATGTTGATTAAGAGAAAAAAGGAACACACATACATAGATACACAACTAATCTCATTGGTTGGTGAGAGCAGAACAAGAAGGATAATACTCCTAAGCACATTAACTATTTTATAGATATATTTAAGCTACAAAAATAGCAAGAGAGAAAATTACTTCTAGGAGCATATTCTGGATTCATAGGCTGCTTGATGCCAGAATATTGATTCTGGTCTGCAAAGTTCTCTAAAATACCTGGGCTTCAGTGAAAGGACCTCTCAAAATTCTTTCATTTGTGAAGAAGTGTGTTAAGGTACAGCATTTGAAGAAGTCATTTTAAAATTCAAAATTACTCTGTTATGATTTGGGTATTTTTAAAAGCTTGTAATTATTTTACACAAATCTGATGACCTTTGACTATGGAGGAGCATAACCAATAAGATATGAACTGTGGTAAATGTCTGAATAATTCTGAAGAGAAGTTATCACTCATCTAAAGCATTAACTTGTAGAATAATTGAAGGTGGCAAAGGAAATATCTAAAAATGAGTTGAAGTTGTAGAACTCCTACAATTTTTGATGGCTTTAGAATGTGTTTAAGCTATGTACAGAGTTCCCCAAGTGTGCTGGAACATGCTCTAAAACATTTGAAATGGATTTCATCACTTAAACTCAAGCATTTAGACTGTCACTTTTGTATTGTGTCATTTTAAAATTATTTGATATGGAGGCTAAAACTTGAAAAGATTGTTTGTGATAATCTCCAGATGTGTTTAGCAGTAATGCAGGGTTGCAGCTTTACTTGTGCATCAGTGTTAATGTAAGCATGTTGTGGTTCCACACCGCAGCATGCTTACATTTAGATTTCACTGATATATTTCTTTTTCCCCTACTATAGATAATAAATGATACTCAATAGCTATGGATCAGTCAAGTTGCATGTTTTGAGTTTGATAAATATGATGTCAGTCATCTTACTGTAAAAAATATATATATTCAGTAAGTGAGGGAGGTCTTAAAACTGATAAACCATCTGAATTTTTTTAAATACTAAGCTGGGAGCAGTCGTAGTTGCTTTAAAGGACATGCTCAGAATTGAAAATTATCATGATAAATTTGAAAAACAGGACAAGACAGACCTGTTTTGTCAAGTCACAAGTTTCAGAGGTCTTAAAAGTGATAGGAATGTAAAATTGGTAAATAACTTCATGGACTGTTTCAAGAGAAGAATTTGTGTTAATACCTGGGGAGGAAAACCTGAATGCTGGTGAAGCCTCAAATGACTGTAGCATTTGAGAGATGTAAACAAACTGAGTATCATTGAAATGAAAGCAACAAGAATGATATTTTCTTGCAGGTAGAAGGGACGAAGAGGTCTGCTACCCTTAAAGCTTGTCTACAGAAAATTGCTCTCCTTTGTGTTGGCTGTGGATTAAAAAGACTGTACAGTCTTAAGGAAAAAACCACATTGGAGAAGACAAACTAGGGGTGTTTTAGCATTCCTTTTTTACTCAGTGTTCCTGCTTTTACGTTGAGGTAGGGTGGGAGGCTGGAGGGGGTCCATGGGGTTGACCAGTCAGCCATGGGTGGTCTCTGGGCAGCCTCCTCCTTTTTTTTCCTGAAGATGGATAGGAATTCTCATCCTGTTCTAGCGTGTGGGCTCTTCCCATTCCATCTGTGTGTGTGCTGTGGCTTAAACATGAAACTGCTGTTTGCACATCTACACCACAACAGCCTGCATCATAGAGTTCTCTTCATGTCAGCAGTTCAGCATTGGAATTGCTGTATCAACATTTCCTGCCAGGAGGCTCTCGGTGAGCATCCAGCAGTAGTGCTGACAAGGCTGGGCTGCCCAGGATAGGTGGTCTCACAAGGTCACACACTGACCTTGCCTTTTGAAAACCTCAGCTCTGTATTTCTAAGGCTCTTTGACTTAATTACATTGTTATGCTGTTTATCTTAATGTACAAAAAGAGCTTTAGCCCACAAAGTGCATGTGCAAATCAAGTATCTTTCTCTGAAGGTTTATTGTTTAATAGAGTGATGCTGGTGTTCAGGGGTGGATTCCAGGAATGCTCTGGGGCATTCTCTTCCCACCTGAAAAGCAGCACAAAGAGAATAGAAAGAATCCTGTGTTATAAAAAATACCTAAAAGTAACTGAATGGCTATAAATACCCTGAAAAAATGCCCAATGAAAATACTATCTAGATATTACTGGGTTTTTCTTCTTCCTACTACCTGCATCTTGCTACTGAAAACTTAGATGTGATTTAGGACTGTAGAGTGAGTGGGTAAACCTGAAAGTAGTGGTTCTAAATAATGGTTATTGGGAAGAAATACTAGAAAATGTGAAAAAATGACACCTAAAAAATCAACAACCCCCCACCCTAACCAAACAAACTAAAAAAACCAAACAACAGAAATCAACCAACCAGACACTCCCAAACCAAACAAAAACATATCACTTTTGGAAGTAGAATAGCAATCACAATCAAATACTTAGTGTGAAAGTTTGAATTTTCCTTCTGGGGCGAAAAATCCTGCTGATTCCTGGAATAATTATGGTACAGTAGATAAGAAAAAAATTAAAAACTGCAATAAGCAGAATTACTCCCAGTATATTTTGTCTCATGTAGTCAGTGCTGTACTGAACATGCCCAAAGACTTTTTTATCCGAAGTGCGAGTTTAAATCTGACTTTTTACATAACTGTATTTCTTTGTTTTGATGTCTTAGCATGGACACTGATAAAAAACATATATGGAAGGAGATGCTCCTTAATTTGGGGGGTAAAAACTAAGCACTGCCATTTTCTTCCTATTATTCCTCTTCTCTCCTAAATGCAGATCAAGAGATCCTTCACTGAGCTGTTCACCAGCATAAGCCACTTAAAATTTTTTTCTTCTGGCTGATCCCTTTTTCTTCATTCCTGCTCTATGTAGCAAGTGTACAGCTTTAGTTAGTTTCAGTAGGTTAAATGGTACTCTTCTTATGTTGCCTTTGTATGAGTTCTATAAAGTACATTTGTTTGTGGTGAGGCAAGGTGCTACTGGACTATTTTTCCACTGAGTTACCAGGCTAGTACTTACAGTGTCTTGCTATAGATGCAAAAAGTGCTAGGAAGATTTGAAATGCATTGGCCAAGGGTTATTTTTATTTTTATTTTTCTGTGTTGGCCAAGGGTTATTTTTCTTTTAGTCTTCTTCCAGAGCTATAGTCTGTTAAAGAAGAAGCTTCTCCTATGGGAGCAATCAGGTTTGAATGTCTGGTATGGAAGAAAGCCTCAGTCATTTTGTGACGCTTGCACTTCTGCAGGCTCTTACCTTCACAGAATCAAAGATGTTTTTACTCACTTGTTACCTCTGTCGTTGCATGTTCTGTTTGTCATAAAATACTGCTTTGTGTCTGTACCCTGAGATAGTATCTCCCTTTGGTTTTGATAGAGAGCTTTTGGAAGTTGTTGAATCACAAATGTGATGTGAAAGCCCATCCATGTGGTTCAGGCCAGAGTCCACAGCATTTGGTGTTATTACCCTTAGCACACAGTTTGTGTGACTGCTGTGTTCATTAATTTACTGTGGGCTTCTCATATAATCTTACTTCTTAAACCTTTTGAAGTTGAGACAGTGCAAACTTAAGAATTGCTTATTTTTCATTTATTGTGATTTATAAATGAATTTCCAGTTCTTCCCTTCTAGTTCCAGGTGGATATGTGTCTGAAATCAACTTATACACTAGAGACCAAAAAAACAGATGCAGCCTAAATATTATGGTAACTGATACTTTATAAAGGTTAACAAAACAAAACACTCCCTGAAGCCAAAGAGTAGCTGTGTATACATTCCTGCAGTAGGTAAATACAGGTATCTTTAATATAGCTTAAAATGAAAGTGGAAGGAGAGGGCCAGTAAAGAGATTTTTCTCCTGAGCAGGAGCAAGGCATTAAACTGATAGAAATGAAAAAAGGTGTGTGCATCTGGGGGTGGAACCTAAGCAGTTCGATTTTGTATTTTTGTAACCTTGCCTTCTAGTTTCTTGACTGTACTTAAAATGAATGATGTATCCTGACATCTCACGTGCTTAATTATCCTAGTTTGAATTTATTCTTGAGATTACTCAGCTGCTTCCAGTTGTGAGAATGGATTTTATTTCGAAGTAGGTGTTGTAACAGCTAACTTAAATTTATTTCACTTAAAAGTAGCTACTATTGAGCTTCTTCACAAAAGGTCCTGTTTGTTGATAATACTTGGTCATTTTTTGCTTAGTTTGCATGGATATATGGAGTAAGGAGAACTGTGGATATTTTGCCTTCAACAGTTATTTCTTGGATCTAAAAATAATAGCCAAAGAGCAAGTGCTAGATATGAGATTTGCAGCCAGATGCTTTTCTTCTTTATAATGGACTCTTATTTTCTGTATTGTTATCAAATCTTATATTTGTGTAAGATCATCACCATTTATGTCTTGAGTTGTAGTGTAAGGTGTCACCAAAGTATGTGTTCTACCACCACCTCCATCACCTTCTGATGAACTGTTAGTGATGGGTCCTTTGTATCAGCTGCATACCCCACCTGTGAGGTGTATTGTTCTACATTACACTGGGTGTAGTGTTCTCTTTGTTACACCCAGCCCATCTCTGCTAATGTGCCGTCAAGGACTCCCCAAAACATCCTGTGTTTCATAGGATTACATCATTCCATTGTAAAATTCCCTGTCCTGGGGGAGGTACTGAGGGTTCCTGCCTGGATTTGAGGGTGGTGTATGATCTCAAGGTCTGGGGGCTTGGGGGAACCACCACTGGACCCCGGGGGAAGGAGCAGACCTTTCCACAGGACCACTGCTTTGACAAGTCCACATCCATCATTTCAATGGGACTGCAGCCACCATTTAATCAGACTGCCACCACCACCCTGACCAAGAGGGTGCCAAAACTCTTTGTCAGTTTAAGCCAGTGTTTCTGTACTATTGCCTTTATTGTAACTTTCCTATTAAATTGTAGCTCCCTGTGGAAATCACTTGCAAGGTATTTGTGTGGGGTTAATTCTTCCCTCTGGTTGACTTTCAAACCAGCACATATTTTGGCAACCAACGTGCAGCACCCTGAGAGACGTCAGAATTGCAGTTTTGCACTGTATTACAGAAACTGCCTATTCACCATGATGCTTGACATGTTTGCATGGATGTTGTACCTTGCTCTCCATGTTTTTCTGCACATGGGGAAGTATTTGCCAGTTGTGATACTCCTTTTGACACCAAGGAATGCTATGAAAATTGCTTTGTTAGTTCTTTATGTCTACTGCATGATAATATCAGAGGCAGTGAACCTCATTTAGATGATATATTCAGTTTTGTTCTCCTGTCCTGGTCTGGACTGCTGGTTATGGGGCCTTGTTAATAATCTCACCCAGCCAATGGTGGGAAGAGTAGAGAATGGTGTCTTCCAGCTTTTCAGGCCCAACACAGCAGTTTTTGAAAATACTGAGTTTTGTCTGGATGTCAAGGATGGCATAATCTTGTTAATTTTACTCTGTCTTCTCTGTATGGCCTGTGCTGTGTACGCCATGCTTGGAGTCGGGACCAAGCTTGGTGTGGTCCAAGCATATTCAGGAGGAGGAGGAGGAAAAAAGAAGCCAGTCAGCAGGCCCTGTGTCTAAACAAACTGTCACTGAGCCAGGACAGCCTAAGTCAGTAGCAGTTGCCTCTGTTCAAAAAAAGGAAATTGAAGAGCAAATCGGTCAGCAAAGGGACTCATGAGGAGGTAGCAGGACCTTCGTACCCAGGTGGAAGAGACAGAGCTGGAGATCATCACTCGGTCTCTGTCCCTGGGTGAGTTGTGTGAGCTGCAGAGTGAGTTCACACGGCACCTAAACGAGTCCATTCTGAGCTGGCTGCTGCACATCTGGGACGCTGCAGCCAATGACACCGTTCTGAAAGGATGTGGGCATGTCGGAGCTTGGAAGACAAAATTGAAGAAGGCCACCAGAAACTGAGGAAGGAGCTTAAGGAAGGAATTTACCACATCTTGCCAGAACCAAGAAGAGTCTCTGTCATTTGGACCAGATGTCCTCCAGCCAAGGAGAGAGGATACAATCCATGAGGTAACCTCTGGTTTTTCCTTCAGGAGAGTGGAGAAGACATGAAGAAGTGGGGTGTACCTTTTCCTTAGCCACCCAGGTACATGAAGTGAAAGGAGGAGCAACAACCGCAAGAAGGTCATCTAGAGTCAACGCTGCTTCGGTCTCTCTTAGACAAGGCTCCAGGTGGTAAAAGAATGATGATATTACCGACCCTTTTGAGGGGACCTCAAGGTCATATTTACAGGAGGAGAGCAATGTGTACAATGACCGGGATTTAGAGGGGCCCTGCCTTTAGCCAGGTAGGGGACGGGGACAGTCGAGTCTATTGGACTGTGTGGATCCAGTGGCTTGGCATGTCTGACCCACAAAGGTTTATGGCTTTGATTGATACCAGTGCTCAATGTACCCTGATGTCATCCAGGTATGTGGGAGTGGAATCCATTTCCATTTTTGAGGTGACAGGGGGATCCCAGCAGCTGGCTGTATTGGATGCTGAAGTGAGCTTGACTGGGAAGGAGTGGCAGAAACACCCCATTGTGACTGGTTCAGAGGCCCCATGCCTCGGCATAGACTATCTCAAGACTCAAAATGACATTGCTGGGCTTTTAAGATAGCTGCTCTAGAGACAGAGCAAATCAGACAACTGAATACCTTGCCTCGTCTCTCAGACAACCCCTCTGCTGAAACAACAGGTACCAATCGCCACAGCAACAGTGCACCATCGGCAATATCGCAGCGCTGAGACTCTCCCATCCATAAGATGATTCCTGAACTGGAGAGCCAAGGGGTGGTCAGCAAGGCTCATTCACCCTGTAACAGCCCTCTATGGCTTAAATCCAGTAGAGAATGGAGCCTGACAGTGGATTAACTTGGCCTGAATTAAATCCTGCCACCACTGAGTGCTGCTGTGCCAGCCATGCTGCAGCTTCAGTACGAGCTGGAGTCCAAGGCAGTAAAGTGGCATGCGACCATTGACATTGCCAATGATTTTTCTCTGTTTCTTTGGCAGTTTGCTTTCAGGTGTGCAATATACTTGGAATTGACTGTCCTGGGGGTGGAAGTAGAGTTCCACTGTCTGCCATGGACTGATCCACACTGCACTGGAAAAGGGTAAGGCTCTGGAACATCTGCAGTGCATCAATGACACACCATCATAGGGGGAAACGCAGCTGGGAAGTCTTAGAAAAAGGAAGGAAGATTATCCAGTTTGTCCTGAAAGC
This sequence comes from Zonotrichia leucophrys gambelii, assembly GCF_028769735.1. Taxonomy (NCBI): domain Eukaryota; kingdom Metazoa; phylum Chordata; class Aves; order Passeriformes; family Passerellidae; genus Zonotrichia; species Zonotrichia leucophrys. The sequence continues at coordinate 13,774,937 of NC_088176.1, forward strand.
TTGCCGTTAAATGAAGTAAGGTTAAGGGACCTGCTCAAGAAATTCAGTTTCCAGGAGTAAAGTGGCAAGATAGACATTGCCAGATTTCAGTGGAAGTGATTAACAAGAGAACATATATGTCTCCACCAACCAACAAGAAAGAAATGTAGGCCTTCCTAGGTGCTGTGGGCTTTTGGAGGATGCATATCCCAGAGTATACAGTACAATTGCAAGCCTCCTCAGTCTCATGACACAAAAGAAAAATTATTTCTGGTGGGGCCCTGAACAAGCTTTTGAATTAAACAGGAGATTCCCATGCAGTAGCCCTTTGGTCAGTCAGGACAGGGAAGGATGTAAAAAATGTGCTCTACACTGTGGCGGAGGGAAATGATCCTTCCTGGAGCCTCTGACCTGAGGAGACCCGAGGATGACTGTTGGAATTCTGGAGCTGGGGATACAAAGGGTCTGAGGCCAGCTGTACCCCAGCTGAGGAAGAGATTCTTGCAGCCCACAAAGGGGTTCAAGTCACCTCAGAAGTGATTGGCACTGAAGCACAGCTGCTTCTGTCAACCCCACTACCAGTGCTGGGCTGGGTCTTCAAAGGGAAGGTTCCTTCTACACATCATGCCACTGATGCCATGTGGAGCAACTGGATCGTGCTGATCACACAGGGAACCTAGATGGGAAATCCTAATCTCACTGAGATTCTGGAAATCATAACAAGATGGCCCGAGGGTGAGAGTTTTGGACTATCTTCTGAAGAAGAAGAGGAGCAGGTGACATGTGCTGAGGAGACCCCACCAAATAAACAACTACCAGAGAATGAAAAGCGATAACGCCCTCTTCACCAAGGGTTCCTGCCCAGTTGTAGAAACAAACCAGAAATGGAAAGCTGCTCTGAGGACACTCACACAGAAAGCTGCAGCAGCTACCACGGGACAAGGCAGATCAAGTCAACTTGCAGGGGTTAAAGCCATGCAGCTGGCTTTGAATATTGCTGAATGAGAGAAGTGGCCAAGACTCTACACTGACTTGTGGATGGTAGCTAATGCTCTGTGGGAATGGCTGGATCAGTGGAGAAAGGCCAAATGACACTACAGAGGGAAACCCATCTGGGCTGCTGAGATCTGGCAAGACATTGCTGCCTGGATAGAGAAGCTGACTGTGAAGGTCTGTCACATCAATGTATGTGTACACAAAAGTCAGGCTAATGAAGTAACGACGTGCAGGTGAACTTTGCTGCCAAGATTCAAGTATCTCAGGTAGATCTGGACTGGTAGCACAAAGGAGAATTACTTCTAGCTTGTTAGGCCCTCAATGCCTCCAGTCATCAGGCAGGAGATGGGACGTACTGATGGGCCTGTGACCAGTCCTGTGGACTTAAACATGGACAATATCTCTCATGGATGACTGTGAGATGTGTGCTGCTATCAAGCAAGCCAAGTGGATGAAGCCTCATGGTATGGTGGACAGTAGTGACAATATAGGTACGGGGAAGCATGGCAAATTGACTACATCACCCTTCCCCAAACCTGCCAAGGCAAGTGCTATGTGCCGACCATGGTTGGAGCAACCACTGGATGGCTGGAGACGTACCCTGTGTCTCACACCACTGCCCAGAACACCATCTTGGGGCTGGAAAAGCAAGTCCTGTGGAGACATGGCACCCCAGAAGGAACTGAGTCTGGCACTGGGACTTGTTTCAAGAACAAACTTATAAAACCCTGGGCTAGGGAACATGGCGTTGAGGGGGTGTACCATATTCCTTATAATGAACCAGCTGCTGGGAAAGCTGAATGGTGCAATGGACTATTAAAAACCACCCTGAAGGCATTGGGCAGGGGGACCTTCAAAAACTGGGAGTTGCATTTAGCAAAGGCCACCTGGTCACCAACAGCCGAAGCTCTGTCAATCAAGCCGGTCCTGCCCAGTCAGAACCCTTGCACATTGGAGAAGGAAATAAAGTCCCTGTGGTACACATAAGAGGTATGTTAGGACAGATAGTTTGGATTAATCCTACCTCAGGCAGTGGGATTGTTATTGCCTGTTTGTACTTGGTGAGTAATGCAGAAAGATGGGGAAACCTGTTGTGTACCTCAACACACCTAATTTTAAACAAGAACTGTGTGTAATGCTTCATTGTGTACGTGTATATAAAGAAGGGTATTAATTTTGATATAAATGGTGTAGAATAAGGGTTGAATAATATCTTAGGTTACAATGCAAGGTGCCACCAAAGTATGTATTCTACCACCACTTCCATCACCTTCTGATGAATTGTTAGTGATGGGTCCTTTGTAACAGCTGCATACCCCACCTGTGAATTGCTTGTGGTGTTTTCTTTGTTACACCCAGCCTGAGGGTGGTCATCTCTGCTAATGTGCCGTCAAGGACTCCCCAGAACATCCTGTGTCTTATAGGATTACATCATTCCATTGTAAAATTCCCTGTCCTGGGGGAGGTACTGAAGGTTCCTGCCTGGATTTGAGGGTGGTGTATGATCTCAAGGTCTGGGGGCTTGGGGGAACCACCACTGGACCCCGGGGGAAGGAGCAGACCTTTCCACAGGACCACTGCTTTGACAAGTCCACATCCATCATTTCAATGGGACTGCAGCCACCATTTAATCAGCTGCCACCACCACCCTGACCAAGAGGGTGCCAAAACTCTTTGTCAGTTTAAGCCAGTGTTTCTGTACTATTGCCTTTATTGTAACTTTCCTATTAAATTGTAGCTCCCTGTGGAAATCACTTGCAAGGTATTTGTGTGGGGTTAATTCTTCCCTCTGGTTGACCTTCAAACCAGTCCAATTTACAACAAGAAAACAGGACAAAGTACAATGTTCTGATGCAGCCGAAAAAACAAGTTTTGATTTAAATAAATTCAACTGTGCTGAGTACCTGAAAATGTTTTGAATTTAGTAAAATATTGAGTGCCTAGGGAACTTCATTAATTTTGGAGTCTGGAAGATCTTACAAATATTAAATATCTTTGCAGGAACACTTAGTCAGTCTGGATGAGCCAGCCTCGGAAGCTGGACAAGAAGCTCTGCTTAGACAAGAGCAAGCAAAAATCATTCGTTTTGAAAGGCAAGCGGAAGAGTTCCTCAATGCAGTCTTTTACAGAAAAGGTTGGTTTTAATGGGGGAGGAGGATGTGGGAAATGGTCTCTCTTGTGATCTTTTTGCATGCAATGTAGGTATCAAAGATCTGATGTTCAGTATTTTTCAGTTATCTTCTTTATATATATTTATCAAGGATAAAAATTGATTCTGAAGTAATGTGGCAACATAACAGTGTGGGCTTGGGACAGTGGAAGGGAGTATTGATGCCTAGGGAGCATAAAACTGTTTAACCCTGAACCAAATCTCTCCATGAGATCACTGGTGTTTTCACTTTTGGAGAGATGACTCAGTTCTTACCCCGCAGAACTGTTCCCCATAGCCAGTGTTTAGGTGGGTGGGCTGTTTGGAAGAAAGGTCAAGTGGCAGTGGTGCTTGTAGGTGGGTAATGTGTTTTCTTATTTTAAAAAAATATATTTTATTTTGATGGGATATGTAATAATGCAGTTTTTTCACTATTGGTAATGATTGCCCCCCCTATCCCCAACAATCTAGAGTATAAAATATTATTGGAATAGTGCTAAGGGGAATATATGAAGAATTCAAAATGTGGTCAGCAAAAGAATTGCTGTAGAATATGCCGAGAACATGCTCAGTGCTAGAAAACCACCTAAATATTTTCTGGAGAGTTGTTGCTTAAACTGCTCTTAAGGAAGGCACAGAGCTCATTTCACTGTTTTCTACAAATCTGAGAAACATTAATCCAGAGGTTGCTTCCAAATGCATCCTGAATGAAAGCACATCGTACTTATCAGTCTAACCCATGTGTGAGAAAATCTGCCAAATCAGTAATTCCAACCTATCTGCTGGGGGACAATGCAAGGCTTCAGTTTAACAAATTAGAAATTGCTGTAGCCAGTCCTCAGCCCCTCCTTCCAGTGACCAAAATATTTAAAGGTGTTTTAAGTAGATAACAGTATCTTAGCCTTTCTTTTATGACTCAAATGAATAAATACAAGCCATACATTATGATGCTTCTATATTTTTTGCAATACATGCAGGATGGTAGGAAGGATAGTCATTGCATTACTACTGATAGTTCAGATAATGCCTTTATTCCAAGGCTTCCTTTTTAAGTTTTCTTTTTTTCTTGTAAGCTTAATGTTTCCTTTTGCTTTTGAGTTTATCCCATTTATCTTCAAATCCAGAAGGAATTTAAGAAAAGTAAAGTCTAGAGAAAACAGGTTTTTTTCATGTTGCTTTTTCTGGTGACGAAAAAAAAAGCCTTTCCATCATTTCCAAATTGTTTAATAAAGACCTCATTCATTTACCACTAAACTTAAAACATTTATGACATGTCTTTTAGGAAAGTATGCTTTTTTAAATTCACTGAGGAGCCAGCAGCAGATAGTGCAGTGTGTTAATGAAGGGTATAATACTCTGTCCGTGGCTTTATACTAGAATAAAGATAATGAAACATGTCAGATTTTTAAGAATCTTTGAGATTTTTTTAAAATATACCCTTGTTTTTCTTCCTTGGACAAAGCTGTGCTTGGTGCAAGAGTAACAGGCGAGGGATAGAAGCCTGGCAGGAAATCAGTTCTGAATCCTTAATGCATGATTTTCAAGCTTGCTTGTATTTAGATTGCTTGAAATCTAACTCATGCTACTGCCAGAAGATCCCAAGGCACTGTCATACCAAAGAGGACACAAAGAATGGCAGAACTCTAAGGTTCCTACATTGCTCAGAGATGCTGAGCTCTCCTGGCTTCCTGCCAGCAATTCGTTTTTTTCTTTTTTCCATCCTCACTGCCAGTAACATTTGAGATGGGTATTTTGTAGCCTGGGTAGATCAGAGAAAATGCAGCTGCTCTCTGAACACTGACCACACATTAATGTACTGAGCATGAATAGGGAATTAACAAGATCAGCAAACTTTTTCAACAGGTTTATTGTCCATTAATCTAGTCCTTTCTCTGAAGTTTGTGTCCCTGGCACTCTGACCCAAGTAATGCTTCCTTCAAATACTCGTATTTTTCCAGTCAAAGCAGAGTGGTAGTACTTAGTTGTCTGTTACCTTTACTTTGTGGCAGGACAGGACCTTCTTCTGGTTTAATGAAATAATGCATTTATTTGTATGATACTGCCCTTTTAAGATTTTGATATAAAAATACACAAAAGTTATTAAGGCTTTAAAGCTCAGAGGTACTGCTTCAGACTAGGTATAGCTGATAATTTTTTGCTGTATTTTCTCTTCTCAGAGAATTTCTATGTTTTAGTTAATTTTAGTTTTATTTTCCTAAAAAAACCTGGACAGGTGGAGTCAAGATAGATATGTGGTTGATTTCAAGTGATGCTGGATGGGCACCAGCACATATTTTCCACTCTTGAACAGCTTTAATCCTCAGCATGCGGGCTTTATATTAAGCAAGAAGCCTTTAATGTGCTAGGTACCTACCCTTCTGCTTGGAAACAGAGTTTTATGACCCAAATTAGTGCATTTAACTTGAACAGCACTAGAAAGTTGTCATTCTGGTCTGATTCTATGAAGTTGCAAATTACAAGGATGCATGGCTGTAGGCATATGTAATATTTTATTTCTGAATGTGTAAATATGTTCAGATGCAAGCATTTCTGAAGTGAACATATGAACATGGTGCACAGTAAAGGCCTTCAGAAAACACAAGTGCCATCAAGCTCTGCATTCCTGCCAGCCCCACTTGTATGTGCTGCAAGCACATCTCAAGCAGTTGGTATCTGTCTGGTCATGCCATCAAATTGTGTCCCTCTGGGCCTCCTTAGAGCCTTTCTATGTCCTTCAGGAGGTTATAGTGAAGAAGGAATTAGAAAAGCAGAAGAAATGCCACCATAGCAGAACAAAACCTTCTTGCTTTTCCAGGCTGGTGTCCTTGTGGACCGTTTGGGAGACAAGTGAGATTATAAATGTACCAAAATTTAGGTTTGGTTCATTTTTTGGTGTCTTCTTAAAACTGTAGTATTTGATACTTAAGAACAAGTAAAATCTACAGGATGTTTTAAAGATAATGGTTACATATTTACATAAACATCCTGGAAATTTATGGGATTTACAGAAATTTACTGTAAGAATGTACATGGTGACTGTATAAGATCTTAGGTGTAGAAAGCTGTGCTTAACAGAATGGAATTCAGGCCTGATAAGTATTTAAAGGTCAATATGGTGTTTCATCAAGAAACAGGCTGCTGCTGCTGCTCTTTGATTTGTAGGCAGCTCTGCTCAAACCTTCATGTCAGTCATCCTTTACACATACCATAAAGCTGGTTTGTTGGATTGATATACTTTTGACAAAAATGGTGGCAAAAGGCAAATCTAACACTGAAAGGTCCCACAGAAGATTTTCCTAATGCTTCTAATAGCTCAATCTCAATAGATTACCTTTCAACCTGGGCAATTTTTTTAAAAGAGGTAGTAAACACTTCTCTATTGTTCCCTCTTGAGAGCTGCTTTTAAAGATTTATTTGGTCTTCTACTGCACAGTTGTTTTCTGAATGTTTCTCAGGTAATAGAAAATCAAACCTTTTGAGCCATTTCTGGAATAGTGATGTGATTTTCAGTGCTTTGGGGTTTTTTGGGAGTATTGTGGGTGGTTAGTTTTTGTTGTTGTTGTTTTGGTTTTTTGGGATTGTTTGTTTGTTTAAAAACCACAAAACTGATTTGGCCAGAGAACACAGTGTTTCAAGTGAAGTGGCAGGACTTAGCTTTTGTGATTTAGGAGTTAGAGATTTACTTTTACATCACACATTACTACTGGTTTAAAATAGTGATTTTTGTCAATAAATTTTTGTGCTGTCCACATGCTCAGATACCTTTTTATTTATACACTATTTCATAGAAATAAATTGCAATGCCTACTTGTTCTTTTTCACATCCGTTACTAATAGATTTAGCAGCTCCTCTAGAAATAGAATTACTTGTCATGTGACACATCTTGGGGTTTTGTGTATATGCAAGTTCTTTGGGTGATCCTGCATTGATTGTGATGTTAGAAATATCAAAAGGAATACATAGTATGAGATGGAAGACACTTGTACATTTGATCTTCATGCGAATTATTTTAATTTATCAGAACTACAGGGCTTTATTTATCAGTAAACTTATAGGGGACTGCTGCAAATTTATTTTCCATTTTACCTTTCTGTAGCTGCAGGTAAGTTATGCAACTCTTCCACTGTGTAACCTGTTCAATATTTTTGGATGAGCTCCATTACTTGGCACTTCAGCTCTCCTTTCCATTTCCACACCTCTTAAAGGTCTGGTAGAATATATCTATATTTTAAAACAAAATATGAGATTGTATATTTCTTTTAGCAAAGTGTTATTTTGGGAAGGCTGTACCACAATTAGCAATTGTTCTTATTCAGGTATTCTAAAGCTAAAATACATTTTCTACAGAAACTATTTTATCTTTGGGGTTTTTTTCCCCCTTGGATTTGTTTTGGTAAATAAACAATGATTTAATATAAAAGCTGTTTTACTTAAAGTGCTTCCTTAAAAGAAATCTCTAATATTTGCAGACAGTCCTAGGGTCTCTGACCCAAATATTCCCCTAGTGGCCCGTGAGATCATGCAGCGAATGATCCGACAGTTTGCTGCTGAATATACCTCAAAAAATAGCTCTACTCAGGACTCCAGCCAGCCCAATAGCACAAAGAACCAAAGCCTGCTGAAAGCATCTCTGGTCGCCTCCTCTCCCACGGCTGCAACTGCTCAGAACCCTGTGCTCAGCAAACTGCTCATGGCTGACCAAGACTCACCTCTGGACCTTACTGTCAGAAAGTCTCAGTCAGAACCTAGTGAACAAGGTAGGACTCTTACCAGTGTCTTGCATCCTGGGGCAGTCCATTAATGGCATTCTTGCAGAACCAATTAGAAGGTTGCACTTTTGCGTAAAATGTAAAGTGGAAAAGCAGTAGATGTTTTTACAATTAAATAATGACTAGTTCAGTGTGGCTGGGAGAGAAAAGACTTTTTGAAAGAATGTAGACCCATGAGAGATTCTTCTGAAGAAGGGCAAGGGGGATGGACATAGTCTAGTCTCCAAGGATGAATGTGCTGTTCCTGCTGGGAGCTGCAAGAAACAGTCTGCCAAAATAGACTGTACACTTGCTGATAAGAGAAGTTCACATGGTCATGGAAATCATAATGTTGTCTCTTCTCTGAAGATTTAGTGCACAATTTGACTGAAAGGCTGATTTATTTTCTTTCTGGTTGCGTGTGAGAAGAGTGTCTTTAAAAAGTCTGTGAGAAATTGCTTTGTGAGGGCTATGAAAATTATACCCATGAACTGTACTAAACTTCCAGGTTTGTGTGTTTGGAAGAAATGTCTCTTTTCTACCTTAAAAATAGACTTGTTCTACAGAGCACAGATTGAATAAATCCTAACAGTGTTTCAGAGCTTATTTTAATTCAAAAACCTTCCTTTCCATCAAAAATCCTTTTTTTTTTTAAAGAAGCAAATTCTGTGAGTGATATAGTATATGAACTTTTCTTTTCTGAAACTGTTGAATCTTAAGTGTATCGTACTGATTAAAATTAGACCCTTTATCCTTCTTCAGAAAAATGTTAGTGCTTAAAGTCATTCTGTCACAGTAGGCTGTCCATCTGCAAATGGAAAAGTTGCCTGAAAAAAAGCCTTTTTCTAGCTATGACAGAAAAGTAGGTATCCCTTTATTCTTCTAAATTTGATTTATGAAGCTTTTTGTCAACAAGTTAATTTTATGTGTCCAGTAATACGCAGCTTGGACATCTGGACACATTCCGCACTTATAGCACTTACTGAAAGCTGTTGTTGCACTGCAATGAGAGGTTGAATAGTGTCTCTCTTGAAATGTGGATCTCTACAGTTATCTGATAGGCATTTGTTTCTAGCTGTCTTTATTATAAATGTATTTTGTGAGTGTGTTTTGCATATATGTTTATAAATGTTAAACTGTTCTCGTTGTTAAACTTTCTTCTGAAAGAAAGAGGGAAAAAATCAGTTTTGCTTTTGGTTTGTTCCTTTTTAATTAGAGGATGGTGTGATGAAGAAAAAAGCATGAACATGAACTGTTCTTTAGTTACCATGTGATGGAAAAAGCTGTAAGATAATGTATGGTGTTCATAACGCTCATTATGCGAGTAGAACATGTGCATATTGAATTATACAGTAATCTGTTTGCTGATGTAAATTTTTTCCCCAATTTACATTTAATGTAATTGGAAAGAGATTTTGCCAAACTTGTTAATGAGAGATTTCAGAGGCTGTCACGAAAGATTGCTAGTGCTGCTTTGTGGTATAGTTTGTTCTAGGGGGTTGAAGGGAACCCAGCTAGTTGTACTCTTCTCCCTGGGGTGTGAGGTTGGCCCTGCTTCTCCTCAGGGGCCTCTAGGTCATACCGACTCTTCTGAGGGAGGATGCAAGTGTCTCCAGCAGCTGCCTGTGCTGTCCAGCCTCTTGAAAAGAATGAAAGGCTTGATCCAGTCTGTGTCTCTTGTGCCTGAATAAGTGTTGTTCGAAAAGAAAATTTAATTTTCTGCTTGCTTAAGTTTGGGTTATGGTGTTCCCAAATGCAGTGGGTGGAACAGCTTTTTGTAAGTTAATTCTAGTTCACTGTTTATCGTGTTTTTTTTCTCCATATGTCAAATGAGAACTTTAAGCAATCTGAAAGCTGCCTTACATTGTTCTTGTGTTGGGTGGTATTCACTTGATTAGATGGAACGAGTGAGGAGCTCTCATATGTCTCAAGTTCACCTTGCCAACAGGTTTCATTTATCTCTGCCTCATAAATTCCTCGTTTCAAAGTTTCCAGGAACTTCAGATGTCTGGGCTGCTTCAACGACAATGCTGCCCTTATTAAAATGACCAGAATTTCAAGCTGCTTCAGTGCAGCAAGAGCAAGACTTTCCTGGTGAAACATGCTCCCTTTTCTGGTGCCTGTAAATGCAGAGTTTACATGAGGGTTTGCAGGGGAGCATGGGGGAGCTTGAGGATGTGCCATTAGTGAGAGTGGAGGAAGCAGTCTAACAGGAAAACCAATTTGGCATATGGAAGAGAGGGAATAAAACAACACAATAGGAGGAGGAAGGCAGCATCTTTTCCAGTAGGGACCCATTGGAGATATGAAAAAAGAAGATGAAGCTGGCTGCCATGTGAGAAGAAATCTCACATCTATGTGTGTAATTATTTAATTTCCAATATGAAATTCTCAGTGAATTTTCCTACAAGAGATTTGGATTAAAAAAGAAAAAAAATCCTAGTACTGGCTTGCAGCCTCCCTTTAAGGAGGGGAATATCTCAGATTGAAAAATCTTGAAGATTGTCTCAGTTCTGGACCACTGAAAGGTAGTTATGTGATAGGCTCTGTTGTATCCAGAACTGTCACTTGTAGGTAATTTGTTATGCTATGTCTCCTGTAACAGATGCACTTTTAATTTTGTTAATTTTTATTGTGATTTCTGAAGACTATATTGAAGTCACATGTAAACCATATTGCAAAAAAATCCCAAGCCTTATTTTGTTTAAAAATACAATAAACCAAAAAATGTGTGCTAAAAATGGCTTCAGCTCAGAAGACTTGCTTTGTCTTTTCAGCTGAAGACAAGATCAGCATGGCTGATCCTGCTTCTTCAAACACTGAAGTCATTCTTTTGTCTCTACAGACGGTGTGCTTGATTTATCCACTAAGAAGAGTCCTTGTGCTGGCAGCACCTCTCTGAGTCACTCTCCAGGGTGCTCTAGTACCTCGGGAAATGGGTAAGAGAAAGCAACTTACTATGACCTTTTAAAACAGTTTTTTACTAAAAATGTGTGCTTAGCTCCTGGCAATTTTAAGTTTCTTTGGGTGTTAACCCTTTGGGGTAATGTGTTTTCAACTTGTACCTTTGGCAAATACCTTCACCCCACCTGCCAAATAAGAGTTGTTGCCAACTGATACAGGTTTAAATTGCAGTTAAAGACTCTAATATCTGTCTTTTTTCGCCAAATTGGTGCTTATCCAGAGATCCTTCCATTACCTGTTTCTTGGGGTTAGTGATAGGTTATTGCTGTGAACATGCAAGTTCAAATAAGTGTGTGAAGAGTCTTAAAAGCTTTGCAGTATGTTTAGACTTCATTTCACTTAGGGCAAATTTAGCTAACAGGAAAGTTTATTTTAGAGGTAACAATGGTTTGGGTGATAAACCATGCTGAATTAGATTGAAATCACTGCGTAATTTTTGTTAATATTTCCTCGCATAAACCACAACTTAGAATTCTGAGGACATGGGGCAGGAAGTCTGGTAGTTCAGAAAACTTAAAATGTAACTTTGGATTTGCGATTGTTCTGTAGTGCTGAACAAGTTTTTTTAAAAAATAATCACAAAGTATGTGGTATACTACTCTTGCCTAATCAGTTTAAGGTGTGAAATACTGTTAAATAGAAAAACGATCTTTAGGTTTCATATTTCTAATGGTCACCATTTGCATACATTTAGAAACCCTTTACTCTTGGTCAGGGTGGTACTGGAGAGGCTGACTGGGACAAAGAGGGGGTTTGGGTCTTGATTATCTTGAAGCTGCTGTGAACAAATATTTTTTACTGAAGTACAGAAATAGTATATGGTTTAAAGTGCTATTTAATTGCTGGATTTAGCTTTATGATAGCCTTTGAAAACTTGAAAATCTCAACTAGCAACCCTCTTCCACCACCATTCCCATGTACTGCTAACAGCTGATTGAATTTTTGCACTTCTCTTTGGAAAAAGATACGTCTCAGATTTCTCCTTTCAAGATTACTTTTCCATTTAATATTTCTATTAATAAAATACTTCAATCCCTCTTTAAAACTTAATCTTAATACTTTTTACAATTCTTTAGCATAAACCTTCCCCAGCAGTACTTCTCTAATTCTGAACAGGTTATTTCCATCTTTATTTTCCTAGGAAGGCAGCAGAAGCCACTGAGGCTCTGTACTGTTTGTTCCCTTGTTTGTGAATCAAGTGAGGGCCAAAGTCCAACACACAGGGATGGCAGGGCCAGCATCTGGCACTGTCCTGCTCAGTGCTGTGGGTCCAGAGAGGATGTGGCATATTGGCACCTGTGGTTACTTGTCCAGGTGTGTGGCATACGAGGCTGGCTGCAGTTTGTTCAGCATCACTAAGTCGGGTGTAACCCTCCATTAACTGCCTGTATGACCTTTGTTTAGGTGTAGAATCACTGGTGCACCCTGTGATGCTGATACATGCTGTGGAAGGGGTGGAGAATGCACATTGTCTGAGAGGGTTCTCTGGAACTGCAAACTTTGATCCATTTCTCTGGATTTTGTTCTGAATCCTGGTTGACTTTTGTTGTGCACATCCTATGACTTGTTGCATCCTGGAGAGAAGTGAACAGCATGTGTATCAAGCATTGTGTATGTTACATGCCAGGTTCTTGCAATGGACGTCTTTTCTCTAAAGACTCTTTTTAATCCCAGTGTGATGTTAAAAATAATAATGTAGCTTTTCAGCACTATGTATCCTATCCTTAAGTAATGCTGACTTAGCCAGAGGGCTTGACGCCAGTATAGCGTCCCAGAGCATTAAAATAGATTCTCTTTGTTAATTTGTATGCTGAACATGGAGAAATTTGGAGGTGGATTTTGAAACCAATGTGACTTAATAACTATAGGGGGCTAAGCAATCAAAGCATTAAAATAGATGTGACTCTCTGCAGCAGCAGTACTTAATTTCATAGAAAGAACACTTGTGATGAAAAGGAAATGGTAAAAATACATACTGCCTTTTTTTTTTTTGTTAACCCTTGATCTGAATGACAGTTGGTGCTTAGATCTTCCTTTTCCTAGGCATGCTTTTTATCAAATGAGATTCAGGGCTCTGTCTATATGCAATTAGTTGTTAAGAGAGCAGTTTGGTAAGTCTAGTGTAAGTGTTTTTCTTTGTGATCCGCAGTATCCCAGCTTTCATATTTGGTGCTTAATGAAAGTCAGGCAAATGCCTCTGAGGCCTGCTAAGCTTTTTCTTTTATCCTGAGCAGCAGTTCTTCAATATGATGTAAGCAAACATTATCCAGGGTTTCCACCTGTGTGTAGATACTGCAGGTGGCAGTCATATTTACATGTTGAATATGTTGCACTTTGGCTTACTCTTTTATTACTGTGCTTGTTTAGTGGTAACGTCACACCAGTAACACAGTTGTGTGTAGATCTATGGCGATTGATTACTACTTTGTAATTAAGGTGCTATTTTCAGACGCTTGCGCGAAGTCTTTTCTACTCCGAGAATTTGTGAACCCAACCAGAGACCAGCCAACAGGTTTCATTTTTCTTTGCCCAAAAAGCTTCTCTTTTTTTGCGAACAAGTTTTAAAACTGACTGATGCTGAGACTTAAAAAAAAAAAATTAAAGTAATAAAAAAAAATTTAGAGAAAAATAAATAACACAAAAAGTGATGTTACCCAAGCAAGGCCTTCTAATAAAGGAGTGGCCCCCTCACCCATCCCTCCCTACCTGTGCAAGTCCTGCTCACATCAGTTTCCTTCCATCCAATTAGGCGACCTGGGAGACCCAGCCAGCACCATCCGGAGGGACTACAGAGTGGTGATGGGGTACCTCCAAGAAGCTTGCAGGATGGAACCAGGGAAGGTTATGGCCACTCCACATCTCTTAAAGTACCGCTGGCTCGATCACTCCAGATTAGTGAAGAACTGCTGAGCAGAAACCAGTTCTCTACAGCTGCCAGCCATGGGCCATCTGGACTACAGAATCATGGACAGCACTTAATATTATCCAGGGAGGCTTCTTGGGCAAAACCACACTACGAATTCAATTTCAGCCGCATGAAATTCAGGGGAAATGGTGCACTCAGCAACATCAGTGACCTTCCTTTTCTTACAGAAAACTCTGCCTTTCAAAAAATGGCACTTCAAACTAAGCAGGATGGGAAAAAGGACGTGAGCCATTCATCTCCTGTGGATTTAAAGATACCACAAGTTCGAGGCATGGACCTTTCATGGGAGTCCCGCACTGGTGACCAGTTCAGCTATAGCTCTTTGGTAATGGGTTCACAAACGGAGAGCGCGCTTAGCAAAAAGTTAAGGGCTATCCTTCCAAAACAAAATAGGAGAAGTTTGCTGGATGCTGGACCAGATTCCTGGGGCTCAGATGCTGAGCAGTCTACCTCTGGACAGCCATATCCCACCTCAGATCAAGAGGGAGATCCTGGCTCCAAGCAACCTAGGAAGAAAAGAGGGAGATACAGACAGTACAACAGCGAGATACTGGAGGAAGCAATCTCTGTGGTTATGAGCGGGAAAATGAGTGTTTCCAAAGCTCAGAGTATTTATGGGATCCCCCACAGTACACTGGAGTACAAAGTTAAAGAGAGGCTGGGCACTTTGAAAAACCCTCCAAAGAAAAAAATGAAATTAATGAGGTCGGAGGGGCAGGATGTTTCAGTAAAGATTGAATTAGATCCCCAGGGAGAAGCAGCACAAAGTGCGAATGAATTGAAGGATGAATAGGGATGTTGTAGAGTGCCAATTACTTTGCAAACTGGGTGAGCACTACTGCATAGTTCAACCATCACTGAGCGCACCTGAGTCTCCTGTTTACTGCAATGCGCTTTCCTTTGCAGTTTAGCATAGACTTATGTGAACACAGGTGAAAGATGTGCTCTGAATGTCACATTTGTAAATTTTTCTGGCCTAGTATGGCACAATTTCCCTCCTTCACCTGCCCACTGCCCTCTTTCTTTCTTTCTTTGTTCCTTTTTTTTTTCTTTTGCCTTTTGCATGTTTCTCTGTAATAGAGAATTGAGTTACCTCACAAAGAATGCAGATCTGTAGAAGTGGACATCTTGCCTGTAGAGCCTGCCTGAACTTCTGATGTTGGATTTTTCATATCTGCCTTTATAGAAATAAGTCCACTTTGTTAAACTGACACTCTCCTGAAACCAGGCAATTTTCAAATGAAAATCAGACTGTCATTCTTCAGAAATGTTTCAGAAATCTTTTTTTCCCCCTTCTTATTTTTTGTTGATCCAGTTGATTGAAAGGTTTGAGCTAAATCAAATTATTTAGGAATGGTACTTCTCTTGAACTCAGATTTGTCAACTAGATAGATAATCAATTGGGTCTAATTAGGCTCTCCACTGTTTTCTTTCTAAATTAACCGTACTTACCATTTGCTGTCTGCTTAGTGCTCACCCGGAGGGGAGGGGAGGGAAAACTTACATACACTACCTTCAGAAAATGTCAGTTTATTATTTATAACACTACCTTCGCTGTAATTTTATTTGGTATTTTTGAAGGGTGATATTTACACTCACCTGCTTGAGGATGTAGCCTTATCTCACGGAAGACAAGCTTCTCACAGTCAGGAGCAGTCAGGGTACACTAAATGATGTATTAGGGTATGCCTCATTATACCAGAACTATGGTTCTTTGTGACCTTTACACTTTTTACAGACTTGGTTCTGAGTTTACTAAACTATGTGGTCCCAACAGCTAGTTTATATGACTCTAATCCAGGGATGGGGGATTTGTGTAACAAACTACTGTGATACTGGGAAAAAAAAAAAAAAAAAGGAAAAAAAATAGCCCACAAAATGGTGATCTCAAACGTTACAACCTCAGTAGTCTGCCCAAATATCCACATTAGTGAAGGAGCTTGTTAATGTTCAGGGAAGAAGTAAAACACTGGTAGCCTGATCTAATTCAGGCTCTGCATCATATCTATCTGTAATACTGTCAGGGTCGAACACTCAATGAATGGGTGTTTCCTTTTTAAATATTACAGTTGCCAGTAGCAGGAATTAAGTCCTGCTTTTTTGTTGTTGTTTTTATTTAATCTATTTTGATAGTGGTTTAGCACATGCTAGAATAAGCATTTAAACACCATAAAAAAAAAGCACTCCGTAAACCACAAATCTGGGTTTTTTTCAGTATGGTGGTATCTTTATGCTTTTATGGAGATCCAGGATAAGTTTTGTACTGAACTTTTATCTTTGATACTTTCTGCGGGAGTGGTCAGTAACTAAGTGGAATTTACTGGACTTAACCACAACATGACCAAATCGTAATTGCTGGTTCTTCAGGTAGAAGCAATTTGGTCTTAATCTGTGCAAAAGGTAGATAGACTTAGCATTTTTTCCCCATTTGCACAACCAAAAGAAGCATTGGAGTTTTTGTGTGAGAGCATTAAGTGATGTCAGTGAAAGTGGTCTCTCAAAGTTCATGGGAGGGTGACCTAGGTAGCCCTAGGGATGCTGAATGACTTCTGGAACAATTGATTCTATTAGCCTCTCCCCCTCCCCAGCAACTTCATATTTTCAAAGGTTAGGCACACCATTGCTGTTGTTTTAAATATGCACTGCTCATTCTTGAAACGGACTGGGCATTTGGCCCCAAGTATACTTTATTTTTGTTTACTTAATATATTTTAGTCCTCAAAATCCTGGTTCCTTGTAGCTTTCTAGTTGTCATCTTGGCATTTAAAGCAGTTTAAGCTCAGTAGCAGTATATAAACTCTGCAATACGTTCCAGTTTAGCTGGTGATTGCAATAAAGGCGCAGTTTAAGGCGTGGTTTCATCTGCTGTTGGAGGTTATGGTAGAAAGTTTGTTGCAAGTTAAAAAAAAAGTAACACAGTTTTACTCTTGAGAGGTTTAACCTTTTGCAGTTGTCCTTATTTAAGAAACATGAGTTGAGTTTTATAAAACTTGTCACTGTAGTGTACGTGGAGTGCTCATTTTACTAACCTAAATATTTTGTATGTGTATGTTTAAGTGGGTGACAATCGTGCAGCAGAAGAATGGTGTGCCTACCCTTTAATGCTGCAGTTTTAAAAGAGAATTTGTCTTGTCATTTCAGACTGTAGGCTAAGAATTGTAAATAGATAGTGAGAAGTTGAGTACTCTTTATTTGCTTTGGTTAGGAAGTGGATTTAAAAAAGAAAAAACAACAACAAACCAAACACGTAACTTTCTCAGTTTAAATGTCCTGAGACCTGAAGATTGTAATACTCATAACTGCAAAGCTTTTAAACACAACACTTGATCTGTGATAACTTAATATTCAGGTAATCTTTCTTTTTCGAGAAGCTTTTGAACAACCATATTTCCTCCAAAGGTCTCTGTTTAAAAAGGAAAAAAAAGAAAAAGTGTAGATTATTTTTTAAGCACTAATTGCATTACATTGGTAACTGCAATATGAAATAGCCATTATTGTTTTGTGAAGCATGGTTGAGATTAGTTAGTGGTCCCTTTTTAAAATTTCATGAGCCTCTCAAAAAATAAAAACAAATTTAAAAAAAAGCTGCTGAATATTCAAAAGATATATATTTTACCTTATTGTAGGTTTTGTAAATTTAGTCTGTAATATTCAGGTGCACCTTTTAATGTTACTTTTTTGTTTCAAAGTCCCATCTAACATATTTTCTCTGAGGTGATTCATCACTTAAGACTAGTATCACTCTAAGTGCTGCAGTGATCACTAATATTTTGTTTCATTTTTCACTACGTATATTTTGCAGGCGCTTTCAGTGTAGCTAACTAGTAGTATTTGGGATCATTTTAAATATATGATTGGAATTAATGTTTGTCCATTAGCATGCTTAATTTTCTGCTGACCAGCAGTTTGCATGGCCAAAATCCCTGGTTGACCATATTTTGGTGTGGGAAGGTGTGGTTCACTGCGGTCTTTGTAACAAAAGCCTTGTTTCTCATCTTATTTCTGGTAAGTGGATGCTTATGTTACTTGGATCACTTGGACAGGAGAAAGATTTTAAAGCCTTCTCCTGCTGCTCTTGTGAGATGGCATTAACGTGTAACATAGACAAACTGCAACCCTGTAAAAATCGAGACGTTGTTAGGAGGAGACCTTTCGGGTATTTTTTGTCACTAGTTTTCTCTTATTCCCGAGAATGTCCATCCAATGTAGTTATTGGACTTAACAGTATTGTTGTGTACTACGTTGATGTAGCTGAAAAAGCCTGACAGCAAGAAACTGTGAATTATATTTGTGGCAGTCTCTGAAAACTAGTTTTTCAGTCCAAGTACCATGAAGGAGAATCCCCCTCCCCTACCCCATCCTAGAAAAGTAATTTTATATTTTGTGTGTATAAAGTTTTAAGAATCGAAGTTTCATATTGTACTGAAGTTTAGGTGTCGCTTGGTAAATCTTTGCTGCAGCATATAATTGAAGATGAGTAAGGCTTAGTGTGGTAGGGGTCCTGGTGTGGAGTTAATTATCGTACAGTTCTGGTGGGAAAGCCCAACATGTATGAAATGTGTCCTTTTTTTTTTTTTTCATTTGAATTTGTAAGATGTAAAAGTGCTTTTTTAGAACTCTGACCTATTACAAACTATTACCTCACTTTCAGCCAGCTGGATCCTCATTCCACAGTGTTGTAGGCATTATTGTGGCTGTAATGCTTGAGTACAGCTATAGAGTTGAACGTTTCCAGTTAGATATTGTAGGGACACGTTTCTGGACTCATTTTTATTTCTGTCTAAAGATTATTTATTTTCCAGTCATTCCCTGATTTTTTTCTAAAGGTTCCAGACAGTTTCCTTTAGAATTTCTCATTTTTTCCCTGTTGCACAGGAGAAGTTGCTGCATAAGCAATACAGGTATGCCTTTACTTTCTTTTTTGTTGCAGAACTCATAACTTGATGCTTGCATTACCAACCCTACTGCTAGACCTGAATTCAAGCTCTCAACTTTTTTGGCAGTTGGAGAAAAAAATATTTTTAACAATGCAGGGATACAGATAGGATAATGCCTCTAGTAAGGGAACACTTTCAGCTCTGCGTTCTCTCGCAACTCCTGCATGACAATTTTTGCAGAACTTTCCACTGCTGGAGGATATTCCTAAACACTGGAGGTAACTGCATTTGTGTTTAGACTGGGTAAGAGCAGACAAGGAATAGTCTGTGCTTTGTCTTGTGGCAGGCCAACATTTGCATCTAAATATTTCTTTTGTGAGTACTCAAGAGTACATTGCCTTTCCCTGGAAATTCATGGGAGCTGGCAAAGTGATTTAGGGGCTTTAGGGTTGAGTAAGCTTTGTGAAACAACTTTTTAGTTCTGATTGAATCGCTTTATGTTTCATCTGCAACGATTGTTGTACAGGCAAAACTGGAATTGCCATGTGTTTCTTTCCAGTTTACTTTCAAGTAATGCTCTTAAGATGTCCTTGAGTCTTAGGAGAAGAACACAGTGTCCAAGGAGTGAAGGGAGCACTCTGCTGTTCCCTTTTTTTCTCAAAAACAGTGTGGCTGCATCTGTAATGTAAAGACCTCTTTCTTCAGTGAAGACAAAATTTGAACTCTTCAGTATAAGAATGCATACTCTTATTGC
Source organism: Zonotrichia leucophrys gambelii (assembly GCF_028769735.1). NCBI lineage: Eukaryota > Metazoa > Chordata > Aves > Passeriformes > Passerellidae > Zonotrichia > Zonotrichia leucophrys. Next base: position 13,794,331 of record NC_088176.1, read on the forward strand.
AGTCCAAAATCTTAGGAAGGCAAAATTATTAACCTTACTGAAAGATTTGTCACAATGTTCTAAATAGCTTAAATTCTCTGCCAAATGTTAGAAGTAGGATGGGAAGGGTTGTTTCCCTCATTTTCGTGAGGATCAGAAACCTCTAGGTATTCCCCACAAATGTTTCAGAAATTAAATGTAATTTCAGTCTAGGTCAATGTTGCTTTTTCTTGGCATCAGTACATAATGTTGGCTAATATTGTTTTAGAAAGCTGTAAGAAAATAATTTTGAGACTTGTTTTGGTACTATAAAGGTTTCTACTTGATCTTGAATTATATTGAAAATTCAGTAATTGGAACCTTCAGAAACCTGAAAATCTGCACTGCTAGTTGTATGCAGTTCTGATGAATGTAGCAGATAAAGTAGCCACTATAGTAACTCATTTCGGATTATCCAGTGTATAAACACAATGCACTGTGATGACCACTAGACAGAGAGATATTTCAAACCCAAAATGATCTGTAGATCCACTTCATGTGTACCAGGAAAAGCTGTTAAGTACTTAGAGCATTCCAGTGTCCATCTCTCTCTCTTTCCTGTTCTTTCTTTGATTGGGGCCAATTCTCTAAACCAGTATTACAGCTGCAATTTTGGACCTCATGTCCTACCGAATTATGCCTATATTCAGGTATTGTCATAAAAACCTTCATATTAAGAGAGCTTTATTTAATCCTTAAAAAAATCTCTCAGCCCAGTTGCAAAATCAGTTTTCCTGGGTGATGTACTAGAAAGGAGGATTTTTTTTTAGCTTCTCCAGGGCATTTAATCTACCTGCTTAAAAACAAACATCCCCACCAGTGCCCCTGTGCTTGTCTCTACTGAATTGGTAAGTATCATTCAGGAGGACTCAAGATGATAACTACCTTACAGAGCAGGGATTAGGACACAGGCCTCATTTTGACTGGAGCAGGAAAAGTTAAGATCCAAAACAATTTCTCTCATCATCACCTAGCACAGTTTATCTTAATACCTTTTCCTACTCAGAAGTAATGAGGATACTACTAGAGCTACTTAAACAATTTATCAATTACTTGGTGCTACATTTCTCAAATAGTTTTGCAGATAGTACTTTTTATGCCTGCGTGAAAACATGTAAACAATAAAAAGCACTTGTCTGACCTATTCTGAAGTACCAGAAAAGGGATAAATAACTGCAGCACTTTCTCTGTTACAATGCCAGAGTCTTAATTAAATCTGGTCTTCAGGTTATGAAATACTTCAAATATACAATCTAGGATCATGAACAGCTTGTCAGGTCAGATCACAAGGTTTCTTGGGATATTAATCTGTCTTTTAAAGACTAGTACAACAAAATATTCTGGAGTTCAGGCAGGGGATGTATATATACATGCCTGGTATTTTTTACTGATCATTTCAGTAGACCATTTCAGGGCTTAACATTGGGAATCTGGGATGATGGGTAGGGAAGGGAAGTTTCCCAAACTGAAAAAAACCATTTTGGACCATTGTTTAATGTTCAGTTTGAAAACTATATCACAAGAAAATGGGTAGGGATTCTTTCTCCCTTATGCCTTCAGGGAATGAGTAGTATTTAGAATCTCTGGCTGAAATTCAAGCCTTTTTACCGTGTAAATTTTTAATATAAACTCATTGACATGCTTTTTACATCTGAGGACTGAAAATGGATCTTAATGTTTAAGTTGTGGAATGGTATATTTCTTAAATGAAGGGGGAACATTTAAAAAAAATAGATTAGAATACCAGCATTAGTGAGCTTAAGGAATTTTAGTATGTAATAGCAAAGTATAGCAAAGTATTTGATTAAAAAATTAATCTTGAATTGCTAGTCTGTAACTAGGTGCATTCTAATTTAGCAGGTGAATATTCTTTACTTATCGATATATGATGGGCTTTTTGCAAATAGAAACCTTTATCTGAGTCCCACGTGTTGCTTGTACTGATGGGATGTATGCTTACAGCAGCTTACTGCTGCTTTAAAATGTATAAAATGTTTTGAGTGTTTGCTCATAACTCTTTTTAACCTCCACTTGTTAAATTGTCAGACATTGGTATTTTATCAGTCCGCAGTGTAAGTTTAAACTAATGTTCTTAGGAATCCAACTTGTACACACACTGTTTAAAAACCCTCAGGGACAGTTTACACACTATCCTCACTCAATTCAGGTACTTGTACTCTCTTCTTAAACCTAGCAGTGACTTGTATTTTGTTTTGCTTTTCTTTTGACGTGCTGATAGCACATCCTTGATGAATGTCAACTTAAAACTCAGTTCAGGTATCCAGGTATAACTCAGCCAAACGGATTTTAAAGCTGCATATTTACTCTCCAGCACACAGTGCCTCAGACACTTATAGTGGCATTCTGTATATTCAGTTATTACTACTGAGCAGATCGCGTGGGGGTTCCTGGTATGTATTGTAAGAAATTCCTATGTATATTATATAATATGTATTATATTATATACATATATAGTATATATGTTATCTTAAACTTATATATTTTAAAATGCCACTACTAGCCAGCGCAGCTAAAAATGAAATACATTCCCAGCTGCTTCTGTGAACAGCAGAGGCAGCTTCTTAACGTGGCTCTTGCTTCTCTCTCACCATAACTACTTCTAACCTCAAGCACGGGTCCTTGGCTGTCTGACCTCTACACTCTAGTTATGCAATGTCCTTAGAGAATTCTGTGCACTGGCCACTGTGATGGAAACCAATGGGCCGGGAGTGCTTTGAGTTTATTAGTAATTGTTCTGCCAAAGTTGGTGTTTGTATGACAAGCGTGTAAACCTGTCAGATAATCAGCAGAGGTCCAGATTGTCCGTAATTGATTCCACCTCCTGGGCAGGAGCAGAGCTCACGAGGCGCCTCCTTTCTAAGGCTGAGCACTGCTCACTGGACACCTGCAGTGCCAGCCCTCTGTGGTGTGCTCACCTGGAGGCCAAGCCTGAAACTAAAATCTGCTGTTCTGCCTTCATGGTGATCTGTTGGCAGTCGCAAGTCAGCAACACCTCTGCTTTATTATTTGACACTTTACATCTAAAAAGTCTTCTCTTTCTATTTATGTAACCCATAGTCTTTGAAGAGTATGGAAAATGGCATTTCTCTCTGACCTCTAGAAGTTCAAGTGTCATGGGAAAAAAAAAACAGGAACCCCCCCCTTTACTCTTATGGACCTCATTTCAATATACTGTTTACAGTTTGACGGAATTGTATAATTTAATATTTCTCTTGTACTGTAGTTTATATTTATTTACAGATTTTTTTTGTACTGTGTGATTTGAATTTTTTGTTCCTTGCTATGATCAATGTTTTATGTAGTAGAGCACTTATGATCACAAATTAAGGTTTTTGGTTTGATTGCACTACATTAATTTTTTTAATGCAGTTCTGATTTTTTGACTGGACTAAATAAGCTGTGTCTTAATGTATGTGATAAGTACTTTTAAATTTTTATTTCATGTGGTCCATTTATTTTTTGCATTGTATGTCAAAGCGCTAATTCTCTTGTTGTGCATGTGTAAGATTTAATGGCTCCATTGTATTATTTGACCATGTCATTTTGGAAACACATTCCCAGCTGTAACGTTGTGTATGGTAGTTTTCACTGGATGCTAGACTTTTCAAAACCACTATTCTTCTAATAAATTTTGTTGTGAAAAACTTCAAGGGGTTCCAATTCTCTTGTTCCTAATGTGCTTTCTAAATGCTTGTTACTAGTAGCCCAAGGATATGAGATGGAAACTATCACAAGGGGGGAGAAGCAGGGGAGGAAGTGAAAATAGAAGGTAAAGCAATTTCTGGCTGAAGGACTGAGCTTTGGAATCTCCATACTCCGTTGGGTTCCTGCCCTAAATAGGATTGACGGTAAAGCCGCTTTAGCAGCTGGGTAGGGAATACATGAGAAAGCTGAAACGCTGTCTCATAGCAGCCCGGTCTCATGAACTCCCCTACTCTTAATTTGTGCTTCCCTACTGGCCACCTTAATTTCCTTAATGGTAAATAATTTATCCAGTGAAGAACAAACAGCCTCTCAGGAGGGAAAATAAAAGGTGGTGTAGTGATGTTCACTGAGCACTCAGTAATGAGCCAGGCCAGGCACGGAGGTAGTGAGGGCATGGCCAGAGCCCCGTGTGGGTCGGCTGTGGGCTGTGGGGTGGCAGCAGGCAGAGCTCCGGCCGGGGCAGTGGAGCTTTGTACTGGAGCACACGTCACCAGGCACAGGCACCTTGCTTAGCTGCCCACCAAGGCACTGGTGTTGCTTTTATTTTCTCTGCAGCTTTATTTTCTCTGCTCTTCTTGCGCAGAGGGGGCAGGTCCCCAGCTCCCCGTTAGCGCAGGGAAGGCTCCAGCAACTCCATCTTGCTGTCCTTCTGCATGGGGGCACAAGGCAAATCCAGCAGTGACACCACGCTGCAAGCCCTTCTCCAAGATCCATGTTTACTTTCTCGTGCCTGTACTTGGGCTTGAACGACTTTTGACGTTATGCATTATTGATACTGAAATGCTGAATACTAAAAAGTAGGTTACACTAAGTGGTGTATAATGGAACCCACGTGAGTTTAGGCATTTCTGCTAACCTCTGTGTTCAGTTCTACGATGATTTTGAGAGTGATGCATAGGGATTTCCTAGCTTTAGGAAAATTCATAATGCTGCATGGTATCTAGCCCAGGTTTCTTTTCTCCTGAGAAATTGCCTTTCTTAGCATGTGCTATTGAAAAGTAGGTAGTTTAGGGTTTGCATTTTTCAGTGCCTTTTTTGTTTCTTAAAATCCTTAAATAACTGTTACATTACAAACTAATTATTGTATTTCTTGTATACTAATGCCGTTATTAAAAACAAAAAGCAAAATGGTAATTGGGTGCTGTCACTGGTTTAGCTTTACCAGGCAAATTTCTCTTAAGTAAAAAACTTGGTTTAACTAGAGACTACATCCTACACTTACTCAGGAATAGTGAGTTTTTATGTGTAAATAGCTTGAAAGCCTTGTGCAGTAAACTATCATTTATAATATTTTTTTTCTCTTTGTCTGAATACATCTGTCAAATCTATGAAAATAGCCTTTGAAAGTGATGAACCATATTCCCATCTGCCATTCTTTAGGATGCATTACACTGTGCAGGCTTGTCCCTGAACATTCTTAATTGACACTTTTAGTCCTGCGATTATCAGAAATACCATGTTTTTCTGCTTTTCCTGAAGGACTTGCTGATGGTCTCGCACTGCTAAGATGAAATTGTTCAAACTTAAATGAACACAGTCTTGATTTCTTCTTTTAAAAGCTGTTTCCTGTATCATGACAAGATTTCACAAGATGTTGCACCCAGACCCAGAAAGAAGCTTCCATTCTGTTGTCTCTTATAAAAGTAGAAAAGAAACACAATTAGCCCTGTTAGGCAGCTTTAAAAGTCACCTGCTAATTTCCTTCAGCTTGTTTGGACTCGGGGTGGGTTTTGAGCTGCTCGGTCTGTTACTGGAAGAGGCAGCTGCCTCTTTTGTACCTGCAGGAGCATATCTGGTCACCTTCTGAAGGAGCAGATCCTTTGTGGAATAGCTGTGGACTGTACCCCCACATACAGCTGGGTCACTTGCTACAATGCAGATACTCCCTCAGATGTGGAATGAGAGGCTCTTCTCATTGCTCCTCTGTGGAAGTAAAAGCTGCTGGGAGGGGAAGAGCAACTCCCTGAGCTCAGCATGAAGGATCTGAAAGCTGGAAATAACCTTAATTTTTGTGAGTGAAGCTGGTTTAATTAAGGGAATTCCTGAGCATGAGAGTTTCACCTTCCTGTGTAACCAAAGCCGAGCCCTTGTGATGTGGCTTCTCAACCAGCACCAGTGCAGAGCTTGCTCTGGTGTCTGCAGTGAGACAGATCACCAGCAGCTTTCCTGCCTGAGCATGCTGAGCTCTCTAATTTCCTACAGGCATGACAAAAGTGGGTCTGGGGGAGGGGGAGGATTTAAATCCTGATTCAGGAAGATACTTCAGCAAATCACTGTTTTCTTAATCTGCCAACTCTGCTCTGGCAGATGCCCAAACAAGGGTACTGGCTGAATGGAGGTTTTAACTGGAAGTGAATAGCAGGTTCTTGGACCTGTTTAGGAATATGATTCATACACAGAGGAACAGAGCTACAGATGAAAAGCAATTTCAAAAAACTGAGCTTGAAGTGTTAGGGTAAATCTAGGATTATGGATTTTGATACAATGAAGTTGGAAAAGAGATTAAAGAGAAAGCTGATCTTTTTAATGTAATTATTCTTGAGACACTTTTGTAGATGTTACAATGCTGGAAGTATCCCAGTTTGTGAGAGTGTTGTTTCCTCTGATCTGGTACATTTGATGCAGACTCTGTAACTTGAAATCCAAGGTGTTCTCAGCTGTCTAGTAGGAAAATCAAAAGAAATGTGAATGACTTCACACCTATGAATTATGAATTAATTAAGTTCCTTCTCACCCACCTACTTAAAAACCACAGACAACACAATCTTTAAAAGCTCCCTTTTGGTATCATGAAGAGGGAACACAAAACAATTGCATCTTGTTTTTACAGGTCACTTTGAATGTCTTAGAATTACAGATCACATTTGAAATAGAACTTCTAAAAATCTTCTCTTGCTGCCTCCTCCTCTGCAGGTGTCTAACAGCTCTGCAGGAGTCTGTTCCCAACACACTTAACTAAAAGGCAGATTTTTGTATGAGATGGCTACAGCTCAGATTTCCAGGAATTGTTTAAAAGCTCAACTAAAATTAGAAGTGCTTAAGGTATCCTTCAGAGCACAGAAGTACAAGCACTGCTGCCTGAACATACAAAAGTTGCCTGTATGAAAATACAGCTGCATCTCCTGAAGGAGCTGACCGGAGTCCTGGACCACAACCCACCCAGCCCTCACATTAACACCATGGGGATGGGGCAGAGGCTTCAGCTCTTGCCTGTGCCCAAGCCTGCAGTGGATCTGTTGCTGTGTGGCTCCTGCTGTGTCTCCCTGGCTGTGCTTTCCAGGGCTGGCTTGGTCACAGCTTGCTTGCCTGCCTTTGCTGGGCTCCCTCTCCAGGTGCAGATCAGCCAGCCGTGTGCTGACAGGAGGAGTGGTTTGTCTGTACAGGATTATCAGCAAACTGCCTGTAAAAATTACAGTGCTAAATAGGTTACACCTGCTCAGGTTTGGAATTTTTTTTTTTGCTGATATGCAAGATCCCATTGTCTCATGTCCCAGATGCCTCCTGCCCAGCTATTAAAGTGTGGGGCTTTCTTAACTCATTTGGAATGACATTCCTAACTTTGAAAAGGGCTTTTATGGTTTCCTTCCTTAAAGCTGAGCCTTTCTTCTCCCTGAGCTTTGGAGGAAGGCCCTGACACTAATTGTTGAGTTACTCTGGGACTGCAGGGAACACCTGACACTAGGAGAAGCCCAACAGCTTCCCTGCACATGTAAAGTGGTTTTTCATACACACAGCCAATATTTGTGCTGGGTCCCTTGCTGTAATTTAAGCCTGAGGTGGTTGCTTGGAGGACCCACTAGTTCCACTACGTTCCCCTTTCAGGTGAAGGTGATACTATAGTTTTTTAATACTTTCAGGTGCACTGTGGTCACACATGGTATCTTCCTCAGATTCCTTTCAGGTCTTTAAAGCAACTAGCTGCATGTGAGGTGTTACCAAGGCTTTAAAACAAACTACTTGATTTTGAAAGGAGACCATAAAAAAAGAGCCAGTAGGATTCTGGTTTTGCATAAGAAGCTACCATAGCAAATACACTCTGTTTGTACAGAAGTACAATTTTTTTTCTTGTTTCTATCCATCAAACATGAGCTCAAGGTGCAAAAGCTAAACAAGCTTACTTGGTACCTGAATTGTGGTTGTTAATAACTAAATTCTGGTTGGGCCGTGGTGGCAGCTGCCTGACCTTACTGCTCACTAAAGGTCTATCAAGCTGGAATTCAGTGAGCTTTGCTGCTCATGCTCAAAAGCAAGTAGAGTTTTGCTCCTGTTTCAGGCCCTCTATTGGTTTTTCCCTGACAGACACAAGTGTGTATGGTAAAGCTGACCACTCATCTGCTCTTTAGTTCTAGCCACCTTGCACATACCTGTGCTTATGTTGGTGTATTTACTTTTGTTTGAGTGTAGCCTGGATTTCTAATTGATAAAAGGAAAAATAACATAACTCAGGATTTAAAAGAAATATGCTCTGCATTCAATTATACTATTGAATTTGCAATAATAGTTATATAATGTAATATTGTAATAGAATAACAATTATAAAGCTTAAAATCAAAGTGACAGAGGTAGTGCCTTAGTGCTGGCAAAGAGCAGATTGATTTGGTTTTTTCATCTCTTCTTTTGTGTCTCATGAGCAAAAAAAGGACTTCCATTGCAAGATTTATCAGAGTGGCAAGGTCTCAACAGGACAACAGGGAATTTGGCAGTCAGCCTTTTGTGGGTCAGAATTCTCACAACGTGCATTGTTTGGGCTCTGGTGTCACTATCTGACCATCTGAGTTGCTGTGAGCAGGATTTTTCAGAGGTGGTTTAGCTGCGATTTCTGGGTATGGTCCCGTTCTGTATTTCTCTGGTCATAAAAAGCACAGTGCAAATGGCAGTGTCCCGTGAGCATTGTTGTCTCATTACAGCTGCGTGGTTGAGAGTGAGTTCATTTCTGTGAGCTCTCAGGGTTTCCTTAGTGCACTTACTGTTAATATGATAAAAAATGTCTGCAGTAGAGGAGAGCTGTGATTGGTTGATGTGCAGGATGTGCTAATGGGTCATCATCGCTTTGGCTTTCTCTGCAAAAGTTAGGGACTCATTTTCCTGCTGGAGGGACCAGGAAAGCACAGAAGTCAGAGGGAGGCAATCTGTGGAGGCATCTCGGGGGGATCTGCAGGGCTCTGATGCTTCTTCCTTGCTGCACACGAGGAGTGATGAGTCACCTCTGCTTTTTCCACAGGATCTGTTCCTTTGCTGGCATAAGCTGTTGTTGATGATTTTATTTTATTTTATTTCTCTTTTTATGACAAACCACCAATTGATGGGTTTTGTCACCAGTATAAAGAAACAAACAATACCAATCATTATGCTGTGTTAAGGAAAATCACACAGAGATAAAGTACATTTCAACTGCAGCATCCATTTGCAAAGGGTAACATGCCAGCTGAGGAGGCTTTAAATATGGAAAATACCCCTAAAGTAAACTGGGTGTATTAGTAGTGATGGAATGTTGCATACTAAGCAAGGTGCAGTTCCCTACCTCAATTTACCATGTCGCTGCACAAATATCACCTGTGTGGGGGAAGATGGAACCTTTCTTAGTGGACATCTGCCAGGGTCAGATGTGGTTTGGATTTGTCAGTCTTCCTCTAGCACTGCAATATGTGACAATATAAACAAGGGAGAAAAATAATTGTGGGCCAGGATATCAAGGTGATTTTTTGAGAAGAAGAATAGACTCTCTTAAAAGAGGGAGGAAGGACAAGAGTGTGTAATGACAAGGGTTAAAAAAAAAAAGACGATGTGAGGGATGTGCAGAAATGGAAGGATGAGAGGTTTGAGCTGAAGGGGAGGGGTATGCATTAGCGCAGAGGAAATCTCTCCTCACTGGTATGCACAGAGACATTTCCTGCCTTATGTTTTGGTTTCTTAATAGTTATCTGACTATAAAATTAACCTACATCATTTAATGGTAGTTGAATGGCAGCTAAATTAACCCACTTTCAAAATAGAGCTTACCTAGCCCGTCAGCTCTGAGACAGCCTTGTCCCCAGGCATCCAGGGCTGCAATCCACATCTCTGCCTTAACCTATTTCCCAAGCAGCCAGCCAAAGTGGTGCATCAGAAACAGGCTTTGCTGCTCAGCCCAGCAGCTGACAGAGAGCAGGGACATGTATCAAATTCATATTTCACCAGGCATTCCCCTGCAAGCAGGGCTGGCGTTGGCACGTGGGGAGTGCCGCCCTCAGGAGTCGTGATACTGTTTCTATTAACAATGTGGCCTTGATTATCTGAGGCCCAATTATCTGAATCTCCAGGTTATCTGAAATGGGGTCATATCCCCCAACATCTGTTAATTACACCCAGGATACCCTCTCCTCTTCAGATGTCTCCTCTGGCCCCTCCCAAGGTTTGGCGACTGGGCTGTGCTGAGTGTGGTTAGCTCTAGTGAGCTACCTAGCTCTACCAAGCTCCTGCATTTGGTTTCTCATGTCCATGTTGAAAAAAAAAACCCAACCTGGATAATTACAGAATTTGAAGTCCTTGAAGACTTCTAGAAGTAGGCAGTAGCTGTGCATGGCAATGTGTCTGTTGGAACTGGGACCAGGAAAGTCTTAGGGGAGGGTGTCCAATGCATTTGAGTTTTCTTCCACCTTTCAGTGTACGTTCAGCTTAGGAGGGGAAGGTGGAATTTCTCTCAGCACAGCCTATCCTTGTCACAAGCCCTCATTACTGCAGATAAGTGCACTTTCAGTGGGAGTTTGCCAGTTGTTGAACTCCTGCAGTTGCAGTGACTCCAGCAGACCTGTGTGTGCATGTCTGAAGTTTGGGGAGAGAGAGCTTTGTCCCCAGGACAGACAGGACTGACTGTGATGGACACAGAGCAGGGGAGAGGCCATACACCTGTGTCACCTCAGGTGCAGAGCCAGTATATCTTCGTGGGATGGTTAAAGATACTCAGGGCATCCCTCTCTACTCCACAGTCCCTGTGGTTCATCCCCCCTTCTCTTAACTGCGTGCTGCTTTTTATAAAATGTGCAAAGCTGTGAAAATCATTGTTAAGAACTTTTTTTTTTTGCCCTGCATGCTTTTGTTATCTTTCTTCTGGTGCTGTCTTTCTATCTATTCTGGTCTTCTGGTGCTATCTATCCTTTTGGAGCACCTAGCTCAGCAAAGATTCTGGGTACTGCCTCAGAAGGAAACAGTCATGGTAATTTTTTTTTCCTTAAAGGGAAGATCCCAAATGATCTTGATAATTAGAAAAATTAGCAAGGACAATTCTGGAAAGGGTTTGAAAGTTAGTATGTAGAATAGTATTTCCAGCATGATAAATTTCCCTTGGTTTTAAAGCAATAGCTCAGTGGTAAAATTTTTAATTAGTCATTAAATATTATATTAGAAATATTACAATGATGATAAAGTACTATAGAATCCAGTTGGGTTTTGGGGAAGGTGGGAGTCAAGGAAGTTATGTCAGGAATATAAAAATGCAAAACTTATTTCATGCTGCTATTGGTTTTTTTTAATGTAAAACCAGCTTTGGTTTGTTTGACTTCTATTTGGTTACAGGTGGGGAGAAGTGATTTATAATGTTAAACTAGTTTAAAAATAAATAAACAAATAAAAGACACTACTCTGAAGGGTTAAAAGTGTGAATCTATAATGGATGACTGTTACTTGTCCAGTCACTTGGCTGATTGTACGACCTGGATATGTCGATGAATACATGCCGCTGACAAAAAAATCCAGCCAAACAAAACCCACCTATAACTTGTTTCTTCCTGCTTTTCAGTTGAAATACAAGCTCAGTCCATCCCCAAGTGTGTCACCAAGGACGGAGTAAATTCTGGGGCCTTGAGAACCTGGCAGCAATATTTCCATAGTTATTTTGGCTGTGCTTTGCTTTCAGCTTTTAATTTAGATAAGGAGAGTGCTTTTTCTCCTTCCTAGCTGTTATGTGGAGCCACGGCTCTTTGCATGCTGCTTTTCTATTTTTTTTCAGTGCAGTGAGGGAGAATTACTGTAGCACCCACAGAGGTGTGAAGGGACTCATTCATCTGTGTGGGGAGTGTGAGGTGCCAGGCATATTTCTGAGGATTGAAATACAGGCATTTAAACTGGTGCATCCAGTGTCAGCCTTTTAATTGGGGCTTTGAAAGATGAGCTCCAGAAAATCTTGCTTCAGTGGCTTACACTGTTCGTGCCCATGGTTGGTTTGCCCATCCCCTTCAAGGGGACATCCATTCTGCCAGCAGAAGGAAGCACATCCTGCACCTCTCAAGGCACGAGGTCTGTGCTGCAGCTATGAGTGGAGATGGGTTTGAGCACAGTCAGATGGTCCCATGCCTTTCCCAGCATGTTTGCTTTTGCATGGCCATTCCAACAAGCTGAACTGGGACTGGCAGAGAGCCCATTTCCCCCTTCTGCTGGGTAAGATCTCTGCATGCAGCCCTCCAGCACAGGCAAAGCAAGCCTGTCCTTGGGAAGCCACAGCACAGCACCTTCCAAGTGCACGCTTGGCACGCGCCCCTGGGGCTGGGCTCAGCTCACCTGACTGCCAGCAGTGAGCAGGTCCCCTTTAAGAGGCTGTTCTTCCTTTGCAACCCTTCAAAAAGGCATTTCCACTCACCCTGAAAAATAAATTAGGTGGCTGAAAACAGCAGGGCTGGAGGTGCCACCCAAGGGCAGTGAGACGCTGCCTCAGAGCTTGGGCTCACAGTGGGCATGGCCAGTGCTTTGAGTTCAGCTGATGGAGGGCACTGCTCACCAGTCAGGCTTTCTTCTTAGTCATCCACATTTCTCAAATCTCTGCTTTTAGTCACATTTCCAAGATACCTTTCAGCCTGGTGGGGTACTCAAGGGGTACCTCTGGTTTTGGGGGGTGCAAGGCACCTCTCTGCCAACTGTCATGAGTCAGCTGCCTGGCAGCAAGAGAGGGAGGGGAAAGGTCATCCCTGTAAAAATACTGAATTGGATTTTATAAGTTTATAGCTATGTTTTGTTTCTTTTACAGAACTATAATCCTGGTGCTTAGAGTGGTCTGAAAGGAACAGAAACACTTAGCCTTGAACTTTTGTTCTGCTGCTGCTTCTTGTGCCTCTGAGGTACAAAACATACCTGTAAACTTATAATCAATCAAACTGTTGTTCAAGGGCCAAAAAAGGAAACATAAAAAGGGTACAGGCTTCAAGTTTAATAGTGAAAAACTTGGGTTAGACAAGCCAGAAGATTGCAGTTGGCAATTGACAGGTTTTCGGAGACTGGCTTCCCAGGTAGGTTGGTATGAACCAGCTGATTTCTTTCTCCCTTTCTTTCCTCCCCTCTTGCTCCCTGCCCAAATACACTGTTGAACCAGAGGCAGGCTGGGCTGCCCCTAAAACTTTTTTTATGGCATTCACAAGCAGAGCAAACACAGCATCACCCTCGTACAACAGGAAGAAATATGACAACTCCACCAGTGGGCTGGGGGCACTGCAGGAGCTGGGAAAAGCTCCTCAGGCTGTGTAGGGAGAAACAGATAACTTGGCCTTTCCTCTCCATGCTGTAAATGCTCTATCTGTGCGGCCTATAGGTGTTAGGGACTGACAAACCTCTGCCTTCCCCCAGCCCCTTCATCCCCAACCGCGTGGCCTTTGTTGGAAGCCCCAGGTCCCCTCCAGCAAGAGCTGGGGGAGGGTTGACTTTAAACTCCACTAAACAGTGGAGGCACAATGCAAACAAATGTATTGCAGCACGCAGCTATGCAAATAGCTCCAGAGCGCAGCACGTTTCCCCAGCATTAATTGCTGCACCGCCGGGGTTGCGTAGCAACAGCTCCGCTTGTGCCTCTGACAGCTCCTGCCCCTTGATGCCTCTGACACCTTCTGTGGCAGGCAGGCAAGGCGAAGAGAGCAGGGCTGCCCTGGGAAATCAAGAAGGGCTGGGAGGCAGTGAGGGGCTCTGGTGATAAAATTCACTTGGGGCACTGGGGCTGTGTGCTGCTGTCCCAGGGTAGTGTGTGTGGTGGGGCTGGAAGGAGGGTGTGGAGCACAGGAACAGAGGACATCCTGCAGCTGCAGCCTTGAGAAGGCAGCATTCGAGGCTGGTGGGCAGAAAGGGCAGATCTGCCATGTCCCAGGCTCTGCAGGCAGCCCCACTGACTGGTGGGCTGTCTCTCCCACCGCAGTCAATCCTTCTGGAGACCCCACACAGGTTTCTGACTGCACCTACCGCTTGGCTAGAGGCATAGAGGGTCCCCAGATTGTCTCTCACTGGTTGTGAATCTCCTTTTGACTTGTGGCTTTTCCAGCCCTTGAGAGACATGGCTCATTGCTCATGCACACCCAATCCTAGGAGAGCCCTGTGGGAAAGGGTGAGGACAGACACCAAGGAGAAGGCTGTGGGTGGGATGGGCAGCCCTGGGCACCTTCGCTGGTCTTTCCAGTCCAGCAGCTTCTGTGGGGCTGGCCTGTATCTCCTGGAAGGCAGGACTATGCCTGCCTGTCTCTTCAGAGGCAGGACTGGTTGCCTCCTGAGAGTAATTTTTCCTCCTGTTCAAAACCATGTTCCCAATTCCCATCCTCTGTGCTTACCAGTGAGTCTTCAGCTCCTGTTATGCTTTTGCCGGGCTGAGGAACATGTATGCACCCGGCACCTTTCCCTGGAAAGACACTTCAGTTCTGCAGTCAGCTCACCTCTCCTCTATTCTGATAAGCCACATTAAAAAAATAGTTTCTCTGCAACAGTTTGTACTGTCCATAAGAAACTCTGCTTGAAAATGTGGGGCACTTGGTGTAACTCTGCTCTTACATGTGAGCCAGAAACAAGCTCTTCTCCAAAACTGGTTTAAGTAGGGAGCATGTGGGCAATCTACATCCATCAGCTGCCTCAAAAGAGAATGCCCATGGGCATGTTTTACTTATTAGTGGTAGCCAGAACACCAGCCAGGACAGGTACCAAGAACACCAGCTGGATAGGTACCAAGGCACTCAGATTAGCAGGCCCCAGGGAGCACAGAACTCTGTGTGTCTGGGAGATCTGGGGATGGTGAGGCACAGGCTGCAGCTCAGCACCTTTGGGGGCACAGGGAGAGAGGAAGGACAGAGCTGGGACCTAGGCACCCTCAGAGCCTTTTCACCGCAGGTGGCAGTGAAAGCTCTGCCCCAGGGTTATCCTTAGACACCCAGAATAAGGTGATGCTGCCTGCAGTACCCAAGCAGGGATGGACTGGAGAAGGAGCAGATGAGCTCAAGGTGAGGAGTTGCAGCCTTTCTTTGAGCTGAAGTGGCGTGACACCAGAGGACCCTGAACACAATGTGCCAGGTGAACAGTGTCACTGAGTTCAAGATGGGTCTTCTAAGTAGAAAGGGCATCAAAACTGAATGGATTTATTTCCTTTATCAAGCAGGAAAAATGTTTATCTCTGTTTTTTTAAAATTTATAGCTTGACAAGCTCTGTGTATCTCTGATTGTCTCCCTGGAGTACAGTAGGGCAAATAAGGTGACAGTGAGCACGAAGGGCTCAGTCACACTTCAGAGGAAGAAACTGGGTGAAAGGCAAGGCAGAAATGCTGCTGGAACCTTCAGGATCAGGAAGCCAAGGTCCCCTCTGCCATACAAGCTGTGCAAAGCAGGAATGACCTGCAGCTGGCTGTGCTCAGCATCACAGCTGCAAGGCAGGAAAGGACAGTGCCCAGCCATTTTGGTCCCTTCTCCCACACCAGGGGCTCTGCACACAGGTTTGCAGCCTCCTCCTCACCAGGGTGCACCCAGCCTTTCCTTTCCTTTCTTGCCACCCACCTGGGCAGTCACTTTGCCTGTGCCATGGATTCTTCCTTCACAGCCATGGAGAGCAGCACCCGAGGGTGCCCCAGCAAGGAGTGAGATGGCTGTTTTGCCACCATAATCCCTTCCTGCAGCTGCCCAGGCAGCATGGCACTGGGGGGGCCAGGGCAGGGCCCCACCTCTGCTGCTGTTGTTAGAAATTCAGTCTGCCCTGGGGAAGATGGCTGCTTCTCTTGAGAGCTGGGCTTGTGAGTAGGTAAGAGGAGTCACCGCCCTCTTTGCAAAGGTGGAAAAAAGATTACGCTGAGCTCTGCCTCTTCAAAAAGCCCCCTGCTCCAAGCCCAGGGGGGTTGAAAGGTTTTTTTATCCCCTTTTGTTATTCAGCAGAGCGAGGGGAGGAGCTGGGCCGTGTAAGAGATCCTGGCTGACATAACCCTTCCCATGCAGGGCTCTGGAGAGGGGCCAGGTTGTACCTGGGTATTTTTATTTAAACTAATCCCAGGCGTTCCAAATTGAAGCCATCGCAGCGCCAGGTAGGACCAGGTCAAACGGTTGCTGGAGGGCGTTTTTCTCACCTGGGTGTAGTAAAGCAGTCGCCAGGTACGTGTTTATTGCTAACCCCGCGAGTGTGTTCTGGAGGTGTTGGGACACATTTGGCAAGCTGAGCTGGCTCAGCCTTTCCGGGTGGTTTCAGGAAAACCCTGCCTAAGAAGCCTTTAAGGAAATTGAAAGGCTGGGCTTGGGAGGCAAAGCCTCATTCCGTGTAAAACACGTTGTGCCTGGGCAGACTGGAGAGCAAAGGGCTGGGCAGAGCTGCTCAGGGCAGGCTTGGCTGCAGCCTGGCATTTCTGGGCAGAGAGGAGACCTGGTCAGCCCTGAGCCTGAAGTGGCCCCAGGTGTCTCCCCCTGCCCATCAGCCCAGGGAATCAGGGCACTGGAGGTGCCTCCCTGGTGCGTGTCAGTTCAAAGAAAGCAGCCAGCCAGCAGCAGGTAAGGAGTAGGTGAGGGCTGCCCAGGGCAGGCTCCGGTGTGCTGATGCCACTGAGAGCGGCTGGCCCCAGCCACTGGCTTTTGCTTGTCCATTTCTCTGCTGATGGCTCCTTCAAACTGGAGCTCTTCCTCCTCATCCACCTGTTGAGCCCTGTGCCTGGCAGCATGGAGAGGGAAAACCCACTCTAGATGAGGCTGCTTTTCTCCACCCTGGCCCTGAACTCTTTGATAAGCGTTGCCCCCCTTGACCCAGCTGAGTGAGTGAGGTCAGTGTCTGATGCTGGTGGAGGGGGCAGGCAGAGAAAGGCTGCAGGGGGAGAAAGGACTTTCACTCCTCCAGTACAAGGCCAGGAGGTGCAAAGTGCAAGTGTTGCTGCAAAGCAACCCTACATTACTGGTAAAGATCCCGTGTCAGACAGTGTGGGTGCCAAGTGTGGGTGCCAAGACGTGGCCCCCTTTCAGCGTGGTCAGGACTGGGTGGGAGTTGCCTGTGCTGCCGTTGGGAACAGATATGGTCTCAATAACAGCACCTGGCATGGCACTCATCATGGGTTCATGAAAACACTGGGTAATTATCCCCTAACCTCTCCACCAGTAAGTCCTAATTAATTGCCTCTGCCAAGCAGGTAACTGATAATGGCCTGGGTTTGAGCACTAGCTAGCGGCAGTGACCCTGTGCTGTAGAAGCCCACCTTTCTGCACAACCAGTGTGTGCTGACAGCCCATCAGCTGCAGCAACACTTGATTAAATGGCAGCTAATCAAAGGTCAGTGCCAGTGGCACAACACCACACAGGGTGCATTGCTGTCTGCATGTCCTGCAGGCTGGGAGCTCACCAGAATTTCTGTGCTGACTACAGAAGAGGCTCAGATCTGCTCAGTTTGGCCCCAGACCCAGCTTCTGCTACTGAGGTGTAAGCAGGATTTTAAGACTTAAAGTAGCTGAAGATTCCTGGCATCTGGATGCCCAGCTGGGATGCTGCTCTGCTCCCACCCAGCTTGGCAGTGCAGAGTGAGGAAGCGGAGGTATGCAGCCATCCTAGAAATGCTGGGCCTTCCACACCAGGTGCCATGCAGATACTAAGCCTGATTCTTTTTAGGTTTGCTTTGAGCATGTGACATGGTGCCTACACACTGGGATGTCCTAGGCAGAAGTGTAATTATGAGTGCTCTGGCAGTGGCAGACAAACAAAAATGCAGTCTGTGTCCTGCCAGCAGTGTACACATGTAAGTGTGCATGCTGGGACTGAAGGAACACCTGCCAGCCCCAGGAAAACAGGATGCTTGATCTCACCTGGAGGTCAGGCAAGGGATGTGCCTGACTGGGAGGAGAAGGGTTATTCTGGTTTTGCAGCATAAACTAATATTCCCTAGGACATATTACTGACTGCTTCTCTCTTTATCTCTCTAGTGAGGATCCAGCAGAGACAATAGCAATAGACTCTAACAATCAGCCGAAGTCTCCACTGGAAAAATTTATGGTCAGACTGTGTACACATCACCAGAAGCAGTTCATTCGTGTGCTAAACGACATATACACTGAAGTACAGCCAGACTCTGACGGCCAGCAGTTATCTGAATCTGAGAGCATGGAGGCCTCTACTTGTGGCTCTGGTTGTAGCCAGCGAAGCACTGAAAATCAGGATAAGGGTGCTACTTGTACTGAATCAAAGCTCCCTTCTCCATTGGACCCAGGACAGTCAGGGGCCGACAGCCCCCTGCATGTTACGGGACAAGCCCCGAAGCAGCCAGTGGAACTGAAGTCTCTGGACAGAGCAGAGAACTCCAGTCCTGCTTTGAGGAGGGACTTCTGCGAGCTCCCCATCACCAGGCTTCGCTCTGCTAGTCCAAAGGATAGCCCCACCCAAGGATACCTCAGCACGTTGAACTCTTCCTCTTTGAATTTCCATCACGCCGCAAAGAGCCTGGAAGGGCAGCAAGCTGCTGGACACGAACAAGAAGCCGCTGTCAGGAAGTGTGAGGATAATAAAGAGCAGCTAGCAGGTAAGACTCTCATGGAAGGTTATATCTCAGTCAAAGTGGCAAATGTGAATGGCAGTGACGACAGCTTAGACAGCTGTCTGGGGTCCCAAAAGAGCTCTTGTAGGGCTCTCCCAGAGGAGTCCTGGGATCCTGGCTTTGCAGTGACGCCCCCTCGCAGAGCCGACAAAGAGAACACTTTGCAATGCGGCTCGAAAGCATCTTTGCACCAGGACTTAGATGCAAAAGAACAAGATGTGAGACCAAAGCAAGAAAACCACCTGCATGCCATGGCCAAGGGCAAGGCAGGCTGCCAGCTGCACCCAGCCGACAAGGGCATGCTCGACAAGTCCAAAGAGGGCTGGCTGCCCACTGGCGCCATGCCAGCCGCCCACCGCCCCCCTGGTGGGCACCCCCGTGCCAAGGCAGCCTCCCTCAGGCCCTCTCGGAAGAGCAAGAAGGCGTCAGGGCTGAGGATCAATGACTATGACAACCAGTGCGACGTGGTGTACATCAGCCAGCCCATCACCGAGTGCCATTTCGAGGCGCAGCGCCTGGTGTCGTCCCGCAGGACGGCCAGGAAGAGCACGCGGGGCTATTTCTTCAACGGGGAGTGCTGCGAGCTCCCCACCGTGCGCACGCTGGTGAAGAGCTCCCGCGCCGAGGAGAGGGCGAGCAGCCCGGCACTGCGGACAGAGACCCTCGTAAGTGCGAAACCGCCCCTGGTGTTCTCGGTGGAGGGGTCTGCAGGGGCAGGAAGGGAGGGTGAGAAAAGGGTTTCCCTGAGGCTCCTGGCTAAAGTGGCACCAGCCGGCGGAGAAACGAAGGAGAGAGCTGAGCTGGGCTCCATGCAGCTCCGGGAAACCCGAGCACTACGATCAAGGGAGGCTGCTGTGGCCATGCCATTCTTCTCCCTCTCTGCTCCACCCAGCCCCCAGAAAGAGGACAGCTTGGCCAGCTCGCCGCCACCTGGCTCCCCTCCTGCTGAAGGAGGGGAGTCACCTCCCCTCAGTGCCACAGTGGGAGGCACTGTCACCTGGGAGGCTGGCAGTAGCCTGGGCTGCTCTGGGGATGGCAGCAGCAGCAGCCAGGCTGCTGATGTTGCTGCCTTTTCAGTCTCAAAAGCACACGGTGAGGAGGAAAGTTGTCCAGGCTCTGACATACAAACTATTCCAGACCCCTCTGCCAGTCCAGAGCCAAAGTCCTCCTCACAGCCCTCTGCTGCTACAGACACAACGCCTCTGCCCTGTGATGGTGCCAGGGATCCTGCCCAGCTTCCAGGCTCAGGGGATGCTGAGCTCTGTGGGCAGTGTCTGGCAGAGCCCTCCACATGCTCTCCAGGCTCACAGGCTCCTGATGAGCCCCCTGCCACCATGGATGAGAAGAGCCCCCTGGAGCCCCCTGCCACCATGGATGAGAAGAACCCCCTGGAGCCCCCTGCCACTTTAGAGTGTGGGGATGTGAACAAAAGCATCGATGCTAAACCAGAAGCTGAATCATCGGTCATGGTGGGTGACAGCCCTCTTGAGCAAGAGGATGCTGTGCTCATCAGCACATCCCTCCCCAAAATCTTGGAAGTAGAAACAATGCAGAATAACAGCACAGCAGGTGAAAAAGAGCCCACTGAAGGGGAAATGCCACCCGACCCAAACAGCTCAGACTCTGTCTCTTCCAAAGACAGTCTAGACAAGAAGCGGAAGAAAGGCAGGAGGGCGCTAGTGGCATCGGACCGGTGTCTCCGAAGCCAACGATCCCCATCACCTGCTGAGGGCAGTGCTGAGGACTCTGGTTCTTCCAGCTCTGGGCAGCTTACTTGCCTTCAGATCAAACTCTCCAAGAGCCCTGGTGCTAAGCGCTTCAAGAGAGAAGTGCAGCTGGATGAGGCAGCATCCAGGCACTTCCCCAATGACTGCTTCCCCAATGTGCTGCTCAAAACCAGCGAAGAGCCAGGCACTGGCCAGGCTCCAGAGAGCATCACTGAGCAGCAGCCAGGCAAGGAGAATGGTGTCACTACCAGACAAACCTATAAAAGCATCTTAGCAAAAGAGACTGCTGCAGAGGGAGAAAATTCCTCTAAAGATGACTCCTCTGCTAACAGCAGCCAAAGTCAACAGGGTGAGATGCTGGAAATCAGCATCCAGGCTGATTCTGAGAAGAAAAACATTACCCTCCCTCCAGAGAATACTGTTCCTGCAAATGATGCTGAGCAAGTGGATGTGAAACCAGTCAATGCCAGTGCAAAGGACAAGGAGAGCTCTGAGAGTGTCAGGGATCTGGGCAAGCCAGTGAACTATGAACTGGTGACCAATTTGCCTCTGTGTCCCAGCAGCAGAGGTGGAAGCAAGCATCTTCCAGCAAAAACTGCAAAGCACAAAAATGTTGCTCTGCAGTTTTATAACTTACGACATGCACCCGCACCTGTAGACAGTGCAAAAAAGAACACACCAGGGAAGGAGTCTATGCAAGCAATCCCCAAACTGAGGGATGAACACAGTTCAGGGAATGATGACTGCCCAGCACTGGAGGACATAGACATGGCTGACAGCAAACCAAAGTTCATGGAGTGGTGTGCTGAAGAGGAAAACCAGGAGCTCATTGCTGACTTCAACACTCAGTACATGAAAATCCAGAAGGGCTGGATTCAGCTGGAGAAGGAGGTCCAGCCAACCCCCAAGGTAAAGAACAAAGCCGACAAACTGAAAGAGATTTGGAAAAGCAAGAAAAGAACACGGAAAAGCAGAGGCTCACTGGAAGTGCAGAAGCTTTCTCCTGTGCAGATGCTGTTTATGAAGGCCTTTAAGCTGTCTGACATATGCCAGTGGTTTCTGGAGACAACTGAGACCAGGTCTCTAGTGATTGTGAAAAAACTCAACACCCGTCTCCCGGGGGAGATTCCCCCCATGAAAGTCCCCATGCAGAAATATTCTTCCTCTAGTCTCTACCCCAGCTCACTACAAGCTGAACGTTTGAAAAAACATCTCAAGAAATTCGCCGCCACTACCCCGGCTCGGAATAACCTGAAGAACCAAAAGCTTTGGGCCAAAATTCGTGAGAATGCGGATAAAGCAGAGGTTGAAGAAGCCACCGCTCCCAGCCAGACGTCTCCCACTGATGCCAGCACCAAGGAGCTGAGTGAGGACAAAACCATCCCGCCGGCCCTCAGCTTGCCCACGCAGGCCAGCACCAGGATCCTGCGCAAGTACTCCAATCTTCGGGGCAAGCTGCGAGCCCAGCAGCGCGTGGTGAAGGCAGAGAAGCGGAGCGAGTGCCCAGGGGACCAGCTGTCCCTGGAGAGCAAGCAGAGCCGGAAAAGTGTGTGCATCAACCCCCTGATGTCTCCAAAGCTGGCCTTGCAGATCAAAGCAGCTGCCTTTCCTGCTAAATCTCCCTCAGTGGATGGAACGGGGAAGGGGCGAAAGGGGAAGAGCAGGTCCCAAGAGGATCCCTTGCCCAAAGTCGACCTCCAGCTCAGCAAGAAGAAGAAGATGCTGAAGGAGAGCGGGAGCACCCAGGAGCGATCCAGCTCTTCCACCAAGGACAAGCTGCCTGCCAAGAAGGCCAGTAAAATAAAGCATTCAGAGGGCAGTGTGAAATCTCCCGCCACCCGAAAGCAGACTGCCATGGAGAGAAGCAATAAGCTGGCCAGAAAAATTTCTTTGAAAGAGAAGAGAGTCCCGAAAAAGCAGCTGGAGAAGCGGCTCCCCATGCGGAAGGGCAAGGAGAACACGAGCAGACGGGCCGTGCTCCCTCCCAGTCACGAGGAGCTGTCCAAGGCCCCAAAACAGAAGCCCCTGGGGGAGTCCTCCACACGGTCACAGAAGATGGCCAACAAGAAGCACAGCAGTGGGAAGACCTTGACAAGGTCCATGAAGAAGATGCAGGAGAGCAGTGTGTCTCAGGGCAAGAGGAAGCTAAGGGCAAAAGTGGACTGTTCGCACAGCAAACGCTCGCGACTCGACCCGAAATAGCAAAGAAACGGTAGCCATGTACAAAACTGATGTATAGTAGTAACCCTTTACCATGCATTAACTAAAGCTGCTTTTATAAGCTGTAGCAAGCCTTTAAAAATCCGCAGTTAAAGGATAAATACCCATGATTTTAGGCATCAGCAGATGTGTCTTGGACAGAGAAGAGGTTGGTCTGTCTGGCTCTGCTGTTCAGAAGGAAGTTTCTGTAGTTTGAACGTTCCTTGGGTTCTTTTAAACTTAGAACCAGGCAGTTTTTGTTAAAAGTACAGTGCCTTATTTATCACTTTAAAAATAAAAATAAGAAGCTCGTCTGTGTGATTTGGAGGCTTGCGTTTTATACTTGAGGCACAAGCACTTGTACTGTAGCAGAAAGAAAACCACCTTCGTGCACATGAAGTAGCTTTTGTCAGCCTTTGGGTGCACACAAACATTTCCCTTTCTTTCAGAGTCCTCCTTCTGTCTGTCTTCTTAGTGGCATTTAAAGCAAAACCAAAACCATTTCGCATCACTAAGGGAGAGAAAGGCGAGTCTGTCCATTGTCGGTTCGCTGGTAGCAGTTGCTGGTGTCCCAGACTGTCACCTGCATGAGAATGTGAAGTAGCTGCT
Organism: Zonotrichia leucophrys gambelii; assembly: GCF_028769735.1. Lineage (NCBI taxonomy): Eukaryota > Metazoa > Chordata > Aves > Passeriformes > Passerellidae > Zonotrichia > Zonotrichia leucophrys. The sequence continues at coordinate 13,817,363 of NC_088176.1, forward strand.
GGAGTTGTACTGCTGATGGCTGCCTGCTCCTCGCTGCGCACCCGTGGGTGGGGAGGGCCCACTCAGGCTGGGGAGATGCCCTGGGGGTGCAGGTACCAGGCTGCCACACCTGCTGCTGCCGGCTGGGCAGGCTGGGCTGTATCTGTCTATTTTCTTGCTGGCTTCAGGGATGAACCAGTCTTGCCATGCTCTGCTTTTGGACAGACTTCCTTCTCCTAATTCCCTGTCCTTGTGGTGATTTCTGTGGTCTGTGTTGGCAAAGCTTTTCTGTAGTGCTTCACTGAAGGTTGAATCTCTCCCTTTTTAAGGGCTTGAGTTCCTGATGTTGGTGCTCTGCAGGAAGGGAACTCTGGCCCTCACCTTGTGCTTTTGTGCATGCCTTGCCTAGTGCTCTCTGAAGCCAGGATTTGCAGTTGAAATAAGGCTGGGATAAGGGACTGGCTCGTGTTAATTTTTTACCATAATCTGCATTTCACCCTTTTACCAGCAAGGTGCAGGAGGTTTGTCCTTGCTTGTGTCACAGAACAGGGTCATAGTGCCTGTCTTTTCTTAGAAAAACCTGTTAGAAGTGCATAGAGTGTGTGGCTGTGCTGGTTCTGCTGGGCAGAGATGATCAGCAGCTAGGGAGGGCTGTGGTCTGTGCTAGGGAAAGGTCCCTGCTCAACCATTGCATCCCCAAGGCTTCACTTTCACATTGCTGCAGAGTCCATTTGCAGGAATCCCAATGCCAGTCTCCTTCCAGACACAAAGCAGCAGTGCCTGTCAGGGCACTGTGTGGACCCTGAGGCTGCCAGACCTTTAACAGCTGCCTTGCTGGTCCTTGCTCAGCTGCTTGTCCCTGATGAGAGCAAGGCTCTGGTGCAGCCCATGAATTCAAGAGATGCTGGCCCCTGGAGCAGAGGCTGAAAAGGGATTGCCTGCAAAGGGAATTGCTTTTCGTGGTTGGCATTGAACCCCAGATCTCAAAGCCTGGGGGCGGGAGGTGAAAGGTAGATAACTGTATTAAAATCTTTCATTGTACCCCTTTAGTACAGAGGATGAAACCAGGTGTTTGATTTGCACTCACTTCACAGAGCACCTCTGGCTCTCTTGGAGGTACTCCCTTTCCCAAGCATTGACACTCACAATGCTGTGGCACATTTTTCTCTTTACTGTGAAATGGCTGATTTAAAAAAAAAAAATCCTCTGCCTTTCCTTTGAATTGTGCTAGAGTAAGTTAACTCTCTGAACAGGTAGGAAGTGATTAAATCTAGCCTGTCAGTCCCTGTACAGATTAATATGAAGCTATCTATTACTTTAATTTTTACTGCATGCATTAAATATGTCAAACATTCCATCAGAAAATATTTAAAAGCGTTTCAAGAGAGGTGTAAGGCAGGAGGGCACTGATGGCAGTTAAGTGACTGATCTGTACCTCTTTTGCAGGGTATCTTTCCCTCTTGCTTCTCCATCCTTCCTTATGGTCCTTCTCCAGCCTCTGGCTGGGGCCCAGCCACATGGGCCCAGATTTCCTCTCCTTGCCCTGGGCCAGGCGTACATGTGAGCACACCTCTTACCTTTGCTGCTCACGCCATTCCCCTGTAGCAAATCCCCTCTTCCCGTCCTTCACCATCACTCCTGAAGCGCCTGCACAGGTCACCATGCACCTCCTTGAGGCTTTCCCTCTCTCTTCTCTCATTTTTTAGCTGCTGGTAAATGGTAAATACAGGCTGTCCTGCTCCCTGTCTTCTGTGCTTCTGGGAGCAGGAGTCACGTTAGGATAGAACCCTATACATAGCAAGTGGAAAGACTCTTTCTAGATGGGATGCTGCTGCTCCAGTGTCCTGGATGTCTTCCTGCACCCTGGGGCTTCACCAGCACCGACTGGCTGAAGCATGGCAAGGCTGGGGGACAGCAGGTGTCATTGGTGCTGGAGTGGAGCAGCTTCTGGGCATCTGTCCCAGCTCAGTGTGCACGGCTTGGCTCAGGCAGGGTGGGATCAGAGCACTGAGCTTCCTGGCAGTGTCCCTGACAGGCAGGGGTGACGTGTGCTCTGAGGCACAGCCCCTGCTTCAGAGCAGTCTGTTACCAATAAATGTGGCTCTTACATCAAGCAAGGGATGCACAGGGAGCTGCAGATGAGCTTAATGAATGGAAGAAAATAAGCTACATGATTGAGTTCCTTATTCCACATGGACATGGAGTGTGTTTCCATGTGCTACAGGCGCAGAGCTGCCCACTGGCACTACCACAGTGCCATCCTCAGATCCACAGCCTCATTGCGCTCCTCTTCCCCTGGGCTACCCCACAGCTCCCTGCTCTGCTTCTTCAGCTCTGGATTTCAAGAGATACAACCCACAAAGCAGATCTCTTTCTGTTACTTTGGCTTTTCTTGCTGACTACTTTCTCATCCTATTGAAATTAGTCTCCATCATGCACCCTGGTCCATGAACGAGGAGCAGCATCCTCTTAGCTCTGCACCTCCACAGATGTCCTCACTGTCCCTCTGCTGCCACCCCCCTCCCTCTCAGTTGCATGATTACCTTATTCTCTCTCTTGTCATCAGCAGCTCTGGGTCTTCACACTTCACATGTTCAGAATCCGTCCATTTTAATAAAAAACCACTGAGAGGAGCTGTGTTTGCCAAGTTCAGAGTAGAAACTTATGTTGGTGCTGTAGCAAGAGCAGTTTGAGCCCGGGATGGCTCCTCCTACCTGTAGCTGTTAGGATCTTGTTAAGCAAGGCCAGCCCTGGAATGGGTTTCCCTGCTGACAGGGTGTGTGATATGTACCCAAGGTGTGCACATATTTATATTCATCACTTACTCATCCCTGGCAAGGTCCTGTTTGCTGGTGTTCTCTCTGTGCAGTGGGGTTTCTGTAGTCACCTGCCAGCAAGTCAGGGAGACAGATCTGCAGCAAAACTCTGAAGAGCTGACCAGTCGGCGCTGATGCTTCTGACAGACTTTCTGCTGCATTGCTGATCAAGGTCCATGAGCTGTGAGAGCAGGATGAAACTGTTCCTGCTGCTCTCTGCACCCTGTCCCGTCAGTGCTGGGGGTGCCACGCAGGGCTGGACTGAGCGGGCTGGCTGCCTGCCCACACCACTTTCTGCTGGTGTGCAGATGAGCAAAGCTGCAGCCCAGCCCGTGTCCCAGCTGGTCTTGTGGCACCTCTGGAAATGCTGATGTTTCCAAAAGCTCTGCCATCTCCCAGGAAATGGACATGCAATCAGATATACTGGTGCCCTATTTTTAAGATTTGCCTTGGACACTTTTTCTCTCCAGCTCATAAACTTTCAGCCTGACAACTGCATTCCCAGTTGAAGGTGACTGAGAAAGCTGTGATTCCCAGCCTTCCATGGGTACAGGTAGTGCTTTGGGCATCATGGAGGTGTGGGTGGCCATGCAGGTTGGGCTCTCACCTTTCCACCATCAGCAGTCATGCCGGGGGAAGAGGGCTGAGCCCCAGCCAAGGTGTACTTGGGTCTGCATCCTTGGGCTGTTTGCCTGGACAGCCCAGGAGCAAGATGGGGATAGGCTCCTCCTTGACAGGGAATGCCACTGGAGGTTTTCTTGTAGCAGTAGGTTTTTTGAGCAAACCACGAGGCTATGATGTCCCCATGTCACGTGTGTTCCCCCCCGTGTGTCGTAGCATCCATTTGGCCCATCCTTCAGCTTGGTGGTTGTGAAATGAATCCATCTGTTCTAAGATGTTCTCAGGAGTTCTTGTTTGTATTAAGCTCACCCCTAGGCTTAGCAGAAATGACAGTCCCCATCCTCCCTGCTCCCCTCCCCGCAGACAGGCCCTCTCTCTCACGAGCACTTCCACCTTCTCCCCGAAGGGCAGCAGAGGGCAGCTGGCGGTTTTGATTCAGGGCACGTTGGCAGCTTTGGGGCAGCCGAAGGAGCTGGGATGCAGCCGGCCAGCATTTGTGACATGGGTCTGGAGGCCAGGCGGTCCCACGGGCTGTATTGCTAGCCAATGTTTTCTAAGTCTGTTTGTAAGAGTACCTAATTTTAAAATGAAATGTGAATATATATTATGTGTAGGTGCCATGTAAGATAGTGTTGTGCTAGGCAGCAGGATGCTAACCTACTTTTTAAGCTTTTTGGAGGCAGGAAAAAGCATTTTTCTCTCACTTCATGCTCACAGATCTAATATTGTAAATAGGTTTTTTAAATATTTATTTCATGGGCTTTCCACAGGTTCTCGTTCTGACTGGTGTGTGGCGGGTGGGGCTGCATTGCCCAGCGTGCCCAACCAAAGGGCTGGCGATGGCGTGGGGGCTGGGATGGGGCGGGGTGGGGTGGTGGTGGTGCTGTTCAGTTTGGGTTTTTGTCAGAGCTGAAGCATTAATTCTCTTCATCTCGTTTTGATGATGTCAGACCTGGTCGATGGCCACGGTCCCCAGGGAGGCTGTGAGCTCCCATGGCCGGCCAGGACGGCTGTTCCCCAGGACAGGGGGCACTGCAAGCAATAAGATTTGTAGTAATAATGTCTGCTGTGATGGCAGGGGCTCTCGGGGCTCAGGGCCAGGTGGGAATAACCCTGCTCCCGGCAGGGGCTCAGTCCAGCATGGCTTGGGGGGATCTCTGGACCTGGAGGTACTCCAGGAAGTGTCCCCAGGGATGCAGAAAGTGGGGGATGCTGTCACCCCCGAGGAACCCCCCAAAACCAGCGGGGTAGGGTAGGTGGTTGCTGGTAGCAAATTCCCACTAGAGAATCACTGCCTTTGTGGGTACGGGTCACCCAAGGGAGCTCACTGCTGTCGCTGCTAGTCCTAGGGCCGGCTCCAGAAGGTCATTTGCTCATTTGCTGATCATTCTGTAATTTTAATTCTCCTTCTAGGAGATTCGAGGTCATTTGGTAATTTTTGCTTAAGTGGGTTTAGGTTTTTTTTTCTTTGTTAACCCCTTTTTGCCTGGAAGTGTGGCTGGCTCTGACCTTCCAGTCTAGCTGCCTGTGTGGGGCAGTGTCAGCAGCATCTGCTTTAATGATGATGGGTCTCTGACTTTGGAGGATGAAGTGAGGGGTGCTGCTGGGTTCCAGCCCTGCAGGACCCTTCACCAGTCCCACACTTCCTTCACCCTTGGAACAGGTGTGTAAAAAAAGAAAAAAAGAAAAAAGGAAACAACACAGTAATTTTTTTCTTAGGATGTAAAACATTTGAATATTATCTCCACCCTGATGGCAAATGTTTTTCCTTCATCTGTGTCTGCTTCCCTGGGAGAGTTTTGTTTCTCTGTTTGTTTCTATATGAATTTTAGACACTGAGCTGAAATTCCTCCTGTCCGGTACTGTATGTTTGAGCCCAAGCAATGTGAACTGTACAGACCAGCAGTGGGAAGGGGGAGCTGGTGACTGCACCTGGGAGAGCCGTGGCTTGGGACGGCATTCCCAGTTGGTGTAGGAGTGGGAAGTACTGCGCCACAAGTTGGGAAAATGAACTGTCTGCTGTGAATTCTCGGTTGGAAATGTGGAGAGGAGTTTCCATTAGATAATGTTTACATACCTCACCTGACAAACCTTTGAAAGTGTATATATAAAAAAAGAAAGAAAATAAAATTATATTAAGTTGCTTTAAATCAATATGTATAGCTATAAGAGCTGGGTCATTTGAACTTTGAATATGTATCGATTCTCTAAATGTTGACATTTTGTGAACTCTGTGCTCCTGTCTTTTATTTCATCCTAGCCTATGGAAAAAGTTGTGTTCTTGTTCCAGGTAAAAGGTCCCTGACCCAGATCTGAACTCCTCAAGGATTCCCACCACCTTGTTTTCTTTTCTTCCTCACTGTCAGTATTCACCCTATGAGCTTTCTAAAGGTCCGTATTTTATTGCCGCTTATTAAACGTTTCTTTGATATCAATGTTTGTTTGGTGTGATAAGTGGGGAAGACTGAAGGTGAGTGAGTGCACGAGGTAGGGCACAGCGGGCTGGCACCCTCCAACTCCCACCCCCTCCCTATGGAGGGGACATATAAATGCCTCTGTGGGGTTTCAGTGCTCCCATACCAGTGCCTGAGCTGTGGCAGACTTGTGTTTGTGGCACCAACAGTGCAACCTCAGGTGCTCCTGAGGACTGCTGCCCAGGCCCCTCTACCCTTCCCCAGAGAGCTACAAGTGCCTGTTTTCCCCTGGAGCCATTCCATCCCCACGGCGGGCACTGACCCTTCAGCTTCCCACGTGCAAGACCCTGGCAGTGAGGGCAGCTGTTGCAAGGCATTGCATGGATAACCCTGGCTGCTCGTCCCTGCACCATGGGGGCAATGCATTGGCCAGAGCTGCTCCAGGAGTAGGAAATCATCCCCCAAGGCACAACCAACCCTTTCCATCCTGGGCTACCTCCTCACACTCTCAGCAGCTCCCAAGAACCAGCTTCTCCCTTCTCCCCAGCAGGAAAGAAGAGGCCAAGCCTCTGAATGAATAAATGTCATGTTCACATGGAAGACAACATAGACAATACCAAACACCTCCTAAAACAATACAGCCTCTGCCAGCGGAAGGATGCCCAGCGCCTCCCTCGCCAGCCTAGTACAAACCAGCGTCTTCAATAGTGACACACACAAACCCCACGGGCCAAACAAAGCCACTGTCATTTTCCTGCCCAGTAGCATCTGTAAACAAAAAGAAAACATCATTTGTTGACCCCAAACATATAAAAATACTATAACAAAATGAAATACAAATATATATTAGAATCTGTAAGTATTCTGTATAAAGAGATACTTTAGCGGTTAGCATACAGCAAGAACAGAAACACAACACAACCAAGCCCTGGGTGGGCCACAGGCAAAATGAGACGCATCCCAGCTCCTCTGTGTGGCAGAGGAGCTCCCATGGAGAGGGCATTTGTGGCAGAAACACATCCCCGTGGTGGTGGAGATGCCCTGGATGCCAGTGGTGAGCAGGGACGGGGACAGCACCTGCAGAGCTGGGTGTATCCAGTGGAGGTGCCTGGAGCCCGGGCACAGCTGGCAGTGCAGACCTGAAACCAAAGTGCTGGAGTGGTGAGATAGAGAGACCCAGGACTGCAGCTCTGGGGTGAGTCTGTCCACAGGGGGATGTGGTGTTTCACTGTCCAGCCATGTGCAGTGTCCCAGGTCGGGCCCCTGCTATCCTTGGCCCCCACAGTTGTAGAGGTGATGCTGCTGTGGATGTTGGGTGCCTGCAGTACCCCGGCAGGAGGTCCCAGTGTGCCCCTGCTCCCACACCAGTCCAGCACATGCCCTGGCACTGTGGGCTTTGGAGAGATGCTGGGTATGAGCACTTGAGTCCAAGAGCTGATCAGTCATGCCCTGGCAGTGGTGTTGGCTCCAGGCTTGCAGGTTTGGACATCTCCAGCCTCTTCACCTTGGCACACACAAGACTGAGGCCCCGGTGATGGGCAAGCCAAACCTGCATCCCAGCTGTCCCAGCAGCCTCTTGCTCCTGCTGGCTGGGGCAGTGGCACACGGGGGCACCTTCGCCCAGCTGCAGGCCTGCTCCCCTGGGACAGAGCCCGGAGAAAGGGGATTCCTGTGCTGCCCTCACACAGCTCCCACCTCTGGGCAGAGCCACCTGGCTGAGCCAGGAGTATGTGGGGCCCTCTCCACAGGAATGGCACAGTGCTGGCCACATGGCACAGGGCAGGTTGGCACGGGAACCCTCAGGGACATCTGTGCACTGCTGCCTGTCCTCCATTCATTGTGCCTGGCACTGCCCTGGTCCTGTTCCACCAGTGTGGCCCTGATGTGACCACAGTGATGTGACCACAATGACCAAGTGTGCCCATGCATTGCAGAGCCCATCCAGTATGCACAGACTGGGGGTGTCACCAGAGGGTCAGGCTGGGGCCACAGAGCTGGGGACATTATCTGGGGTACTTAGGGCTACAGCACTCTGCAGGGAGAGAGGCCAGGGCTGCTGGAGGAGAGGACAGGAAACCAGGTCTGGGCTCACCAGGACTGCAGGACGGTGGCTACACCACGCAGCCCACTGTAAGCCATGGCTTGCCATAGATCACAAGGCTCTGCCACGGCAGGCCTCCCTCCTCCTGTCACACATGTTGGAAAAGCCCTCAGATCGCTGGGCTGATGCAAGGGACAGGGCTGCCAGGGAGGAGACTCACCCAGGATGCAGGCACTGCCCTCCATGGCTGTGGGGCTTCACTGGCAGGGAGGCAGAGTGCCACAGGGAGAGGTCAGGGCAGCTAGGCAGGGTGCCCACTCCATATCCACATATCTGTGTAGCTGCAGTTCTTAAAAAAATTCTCTATCTACACATTTGCTTTGTTTGTGGGGTTTTTTTTTTCTTTTGTTTTTCTTTCTATTTTTTTTCTGTTTCCTTCCCAATCTTCTAGATGCACCAGCTCTACCCTCTGCTGGGCTCCTCAGATGCAGCTGCAGTTCGGAACACTCAGAGAGCAGCACCATGCCCGCAGTGTAAAGTGAGGTCCTTGGCTTGGGGGGTCTCCCCGCCAGCCCCCCGGCTCTGCAGGGCCGGTGGCTGCTCACAGGCACTGGCTGCAGCCACACTTGCTGGGCTTCTCCACCTCCTCCACAAAGGTGGCACCGTTGCTGCACTCAAAGGCGTATTTCCTGCGCCGCAGCCGCAGCCCGGTGCAGCAGCCGGCGTCAGGGCCGCCGCAGGTGCCCCGGCATTCCACCCAGGCCACCGGCCGCGTCGTCTGGCAGATGGCGTAGCCGCGCTGCACCTGGTGGTAGTCCCGCACCGGCTCCCCGCGGCACTCCGGCTCTGTGGGACGGTGGGACAGCAATGGTCAGCCTGGTGCAGTGGCGTTGGGCTGCCTTCCCGGGACACCCCCTCCTCAGCACCTACCTTGGTCACAGAGGGTTCCGGTGTAGCCGTCGTGGCACTCGCAGGTGGGCTGGCCGGCTGGCGTGAGGTGGCAGTGGCCATGGACACAGGGCTGGTGGCGGCAGGGGTCGGGTGGCTCGGCAGGCTGGTTGCAGAGCGCGCCCTGGTAGCCCTCATGGCACTGGCAGCTGTAGGAGAGGGCATCAAGGGGCAGGCACGCTCCGTGCACACACCTGTGGGCATACACTGCTGTCAGGACCTGCTGGTGTGCCACCAGCATGCACAGCCCACCAGCACTGAGCACGGCCTGGCTCTGCACCAGCGCTGTACTGCGACTGGTACGGCACCACCTGGTACAGGACAGCCACCACGGCACAGTACAGCTGTGGCTCTGGCATGGCACCAGCACAGAACAGCCTGGCACAACTCAGTGCTAGTGGCACGGCAGGGCAGAGTCACGACAGGGCACCACTATGATGGCACAAGACTGGCACCAGGAAGCAGCCACAGGGCAGGGTGGGCAGGCAGTGGGGTAAGGGCACTCACTTGTGCCCCTGGCAGGGCCCGCCGCGGGGCTGGTCGCAGTGGGGCCCGTCCCAGCCCGGCTCGCAGTGGCACACGGGGCCCTGGGCGCCCGAGGGCTGGCAGATGCCGTGCAGGCAGTAGAGCTTGCGGCAGGGCTCGCAGCCCGGCACCACCCCCGGCGTCATCCGCGTCTTGGTGAAGTCCTGCAGCTCGTTGTTGATGTAGAGGTTGCGGATGCATCCGTGGAAGCTGGTGCCATTGAGGAGCTGCCAGAGGCGGAAGGCAGCCGAGTTGACATCCACAGGCATTCCTGGGGAGAGCAGGACCATCAGCGCACCCCGATGCCCCCCATGCCCTCCATCACCCAGTCCCTGTCCTACCTCCTACGTAGAGAGGAGCCTCACTGTTCAGCGTGTAGTGCTTGCCCGAGTTGTCCATGGTCATGGGGCTGCCACCATCGATGGACAGGTTCACCATCTGGTCAAAGGTCACCAGCTCCACGGTGTGGAACTGCCCGTCGTTGATGGTCTCAGCACTGGCAGGGATGGCTGGGTCACCGAGGATGCCCCCAGGCCAAAGCAATGGGGGTGAACATTCCCAGTGAGTGGAGAAGGGGTGCCAGGTACCTGTAGATGGCTGAGCTGGGGTGGGTGCCAGGGTCATAGCTGACCCTCACATGGCCCTGGTACAGTTCCACAGCCATGTGGTCGCTGTCACCATTGTACAGCAGGATGCCATTGCCTTCAGCCGTGGAGACCTGCCAGAGAGAGAGGTGGGAGCCCACATCCCTGGGGCAGACCCCCACTGCCACCCCTCAATGCCCCCATGCCCCCCTAGCCCTCACCTGAAGGGTGATATTGGCCCGTGGCCAGTCTTGCAGGTCGGTGAACTGCAGGTACGTGTCACGGTCCACAAAGTTGACGCTCAGCAGCTTCTCACATTTGGGGCCACCAAAGCCAGGCAGGCACTGGCACAGGGCACGGGCACCCCGCTCCACACACGGGGCCCCGTTCTGGCATTCAGCTCGCTCACAGAGGCCAGGCTGGCCAGCGGTGTGGGGCGGCATCTCGCAGAGCTGGCCACTGTGGGGCCGAGGTGCTGCTTGGCTGGGGGCTGGGAAACAGCCCTACACCCTGCCCAATGCCCCACAGGGCTCTGACAGCATGCCCCTGATCTGGGGTCCCTGGGGAGACTCTCCCAGACACTGGCATCAGAGGGATGCCTGGATGCTGAAGTGTGCCTGGGGTCCCTCCTCAATGATGCTGGTTCCCCCCAACCTCCACCCACAGAGACACACACTCCCAGCCTCACTCCTTCCTCTCACACTGAGGATGGATGGATGGATGGATGGATGGATGGATGGATGGATGGATGGATGGATGGATGGATGGACTTGGTATCCAGGACTTGTCCCTTCTGCACAGTGGCAATAACCATCCCCAGTACCCCAGGTGTCCCAGGTGTTCCTGGTGGTACCTGTAGCCCTCGGTGCAGAGGCAGGAGTAGCCATTCACCTCATCCAGGCAGCGGGCGTTGTTCTGGCACCGGTGGTCCTGGCAGTCGTCGAAGTCCTCGCTGCAGTTGCTCCCCACATAGCCGGGTGCACACTCACACCTGGGGCAGGCAGGGGGCTCGAGGCTGCCCCTTCCTTCCCCCTTGCACCAATGGGTGCCTGCTCCTCCCCTTGTAACCCCTCTTCTCCATGCCTTCTCACTGCAGTCCCCAAAAAGCAAAGCTGCCCACCCCCAGCCAGCCAGAAAAAGTGGTTTGGAGAGGAGGGGGCTCACCTGGGCCCCTGGCTGGTGGAGATGCAGGTGGAGTCATGCTGGCAGGGGTTGAGCTCGTCTGAGCAGAAATTGGGTGGCTGCTCACAGAATTCCCCTGCAAGGCAGAAGAGGGGCTGCCCAGCAGCTCCAGGACCAGAGGAGCAGCCCCAGTGCCCACAGGGCAAAGGGGACCCCTGGGGGACTCAGCTCAAGACAGGGAGCTGCCAAGCCCACAGCTTTCACCCATGGGCACAGGGTCCTCCTCCCCTGGAGGCAGCTCCTGCCTGAGCCAGGCACTGAGGGCATCCCAGGGTGTGGGGGTTCAGCTGGGTGTACCCAAACTCAGGACAGCTGAGCCCAGCCAGAGCCCATGGTGATGGGCATTGAGGCAGCAGGCAGAGGAGCTATTCAGCCCTCATGGGTGGGTAGAATCACTGGGCACATTCCCATGCCAGGTCTGTGCCATGTGGGGATGGCTAGCCCCCATTCCAGGTACCTGTGTAGTGGGCAGGACAAAGGCAGGTGTAGTTGGTGGCACTGGGCACACAAGAGCCCCCATTCTCGCAGCTGTGCTCCTTGCAGGGGTCACTGGTGGTGTGGCAGCTCGGGCCCTCGAAGCCCACTGGGCACAGGCACCTGCCACGGGGACAGGGCAGTGTCAAGGAGGAAAATTAAACAGAACATTTTGGGTGGCTGCCCCAAAACGACCAGCACAGGACCTGGCAAAGAGCTGGGTTTGGTGTCCTCCTGTCAAACACTGGGCACAGGGGTGGGTGGCAGCACAGCCTGCCCGAGGATGCTGTGTTGCCACGACAACAGGCTGAGAGGCCTCTCAGCACAGGGAGGGGCTGCACAGCCCAGCTCCTCACCCCCAGCCTGCCAACTATTTTCAGCTCCTAATTGCAGCCTGATTCCCAGAATGGCCTAAAGCATTCAGAGCAGTGAGGGTTGTGTGAGGGTAAGGCAGCCCCACAGGCAGCAGCAGTGACTCCAGGACCACAGCAACCAGTCCCAAACCCCTCTACCTCCCCCTGCCTTCTGTGGTGATGGTACCCTCCTCTCCCCCACTGACCTCCACCTTGCAGCCTTCTGGGCTGGGAGGCATGGGAAAGAGCTGGAGCTCCCATGCAAATGCAATATCCCAGCTACATGCCCAAGGGAGCACGCAGGAGGCAAAGGAATTATCAGAACTTCTCTGCATGGGAGGCCAGGGTCCCATGCTACTGCCCAAACACCCAGCTTACATGGGTTCCTGTCCAGCACTCACCTGAACCCAGCTCCTTCCCCCTCCTGAGGCTGGCAGGTCCCCCCGTTGGCGCAGGGGTTGGAGGAGCAGCCACCAAGTGGCACCTCACAGTCACGGCCCTGGGGAAGGAGGGAAAGGTGGGAGCGAGGAGGTGCCACAGCAGCTGCCCAGCTCTGCCCATCCTGCTCAGCAGGGTGCTGTGGCACACAGGGAGGGTAGGTGGGCCTACAGGGGCATGGCAGAGGCCCTGCTCCCCTGCTCTCTGCAGGGACACGTCCCCCTGCACTGGGGACCCCTGGGAGCAGGGTACCTTGTAGCCAGTGGGACAGGTGCAGCGGTAGGAGCCAAGGGGGTCGTTGTGGCAGGTGCCCTGGTTCTGACAGGGGCTGGAGAGGCAGGGGTTGCACTTGGCCTGGACGCTCAGGGCAGGTGGGCCTGCAGGAGGGGAGGCACAGAGATGACCATCAGTGTGAGGAGTGATCAGAATGTGTCCTTTTGTGGGCACCAGTGGCGGGGCAGAGCCTCTGGTGTTGCTGGGAGCAGAGCCTGTCCAAGGGTCTTTGCACCCGGCAATGGGACAGCCACAGGTTTGCTCAGTCACCAGGGAAGTGCCACCAGTCAGGTAAGAGGATGGAAACAACCTGGTCCCCCTCCTCCACAAGGCAACTCAACAGATGAAATCCTGGAGCCACCCAGACTCACAAAGCATTGCTCTGCCCGTGGGAGGGTATGGAGAGACAGCGTGGGCACCTCTCACCTTGGCACTCAAATTTCTTGGCAGGGGTGGTGAGCAGCAGCTTCCCTTCCATGTCGGGGGGCCCAGCGCAGCGGGCGATGCCTGGCTCCTTGTAGCCCGTCTTGACCCAGCTGGAGAGCCAGCGCAGGTGGCAGCTGCAGTACAGGGGGTTGGCCCCGATGGCTCTGCACGAGGAGAGGGGCAAAATTGCACCTGCTGCCACACAGAGGGAACTGGGCACAACTCTGTCACTTGGCCAGGATGCCACATGACTGGCAAACCAGCACTCCTCCATTTCTGGACCCACCAGCAGTGCTGCCCACAATGCTGGACTGGGACACACACAGCCCCACAATGCTGGACTGGGACACACACACAGCCCACAATGCTGTCCAGTTAGAGCACCCTGCTGCCAGACCCACTGCCCATGCAGTGCTCCATGCTCGGCCCGCGGGCTCTCCTCCATTGGCCACGCTTGCACACTTATTCACACTCTTCACACTCACACTCCTGCACACTACTCACACTCACGCACACTCACTCACACTCTTGCACACTTATTCACACTCTTGCACACTCACTCACACCCACTCACACTCTTGCACACTACTCACACTCACTCCCACGCACTCTTGCACACTACTCACACACACTCTTGCACACTATGCACACTCTTGCACACTCTCACACCCCCACTCACACTCTTGCACACTCACGCACACTCCTCACACTAACTCTCACTCTTGCACACTACTCACACGCTTGGCATTCTTGGCAGACATTCTTGGCAGCCCCTCTCCAGTACACAGGCAAAGCTGCCTGGGGCCAGCAAACTGCAAAGGACCCTGAGGCCATGCAGAAACAACAGAGCCTGCATGGGAGCTGCAGGGCCAGCCTGGGCTCTGCTGCACAAGCCTGCAGGACAGAGACACAGGAGTGGGCTGGTGGGAATGAGCCACAGCTTGTGCAGACAGCACTGGGGGGAAGCAAGGAATTGCTCTGGGAGAGGAAAATAAGGATGGAGGGTTGCTCTGCTCCACAGCAGAAAAGGGTACAGAAGCAGTGGATGATGTGGCAGGTGGAGGGCCTGGATGCCTCTTTGAACCCTCCTTGACTGCAAAGGCCAGCAGTGATGGAGAGCCAGTGTGATAAACCCATGTGAAAAAGAAGGAGATGGCACCAGAGGTGAGGCATTAGGGACAGCAGATCTGCTGGGGCTGATGAACCTGCTCCTACAGCACCCACAGCACTGGCTGTGACACAGCTCAGCCAGTGGGAACTGGCAGTGCCAGCTGTCTGCAGTGAAGGCAGCACAGCCAAGGGAAATTGGAGCAGAGCAAGCAGTTTTGGTCCCCAAAAAACAAGGAGGCTACGACTGGGTATCAAAATGCTCTTTGCAGACTGAAGGAATAGCCTGAGATGCCCAGGATGCCAGGAGCAGGCAGCTGGGAAGAGCTTAGTTAGGAGACAGGCAGGGAACTAAAAAGACACTGTGAGCAAAATTAAACCCTGGCCCTGGGTGGTGGGTACAGGGCAGTGCAGGCCCACTCAAAGAGAGGCTGAAACACCACCACTGGCAGGAGGATACTCGGTGACAGACTGGGGGCTGTTGTGGAGAAGTGCACTGCCAGAAGGCTAACACCTCACTGCTGTGTGTCAGAGCAGCCCCTGCCAACCCACAGCTGTGACACCACTTTGCATAGTTTACCTACATCCTGGGGGACCCCAGAGATCTAGTGGGTTGGGGAAGGACCCCACAACACATCCACCTAAGACCACAGGGACATCCCAGCAGCACTGGGAGACTCAGCTGCACACCTGGATCTGAGCATGGGCAGCAGGTGACAGCGCTATCCAATAAATCATGTTGCAGGTACCAGCCCAGAGAAGAGGGGAGAAGGCAGCTCATCCCTCAGGGAAGCCAAGCTCAGCCCTGTACTTTTTAAAGGTTTGTGGAGCCTGCATCCAGCCCCGAGCCCTGAGGAGTGGGAGGAGATACTCACAGGTGGGACAGGGAGGTGACATCTGCAAAGATGCCCTCGGGGAGGCTGGAAATGTCGTTGCCATGGAGAGACCTGCAGAGAACAGAAGGTCCTGCAATGCCCAGGGCTCCAAGGTGGGCAGCAAGGACTGCGGCCCCATCCCACAGGTCCAGCTGTGGGTGGCAGAACTGAACCCCACCACACTGTCACTGGTGCAAATGCACCATCTGCTCTGAGAGCAGACGAACCTTCCTGTGCTCCCCCTGCCCACCTGCATGCACCCAGCTCCAGGTGGGCACAGGGGACACAGGGACATGGGCAGCAGCAGGGAAGGGCCCTGCAGGGCTGTACTTAGGGCAGGTACTTACAGCAGCCGCAGGGAGCGGAGGCCCTCGAAGGCCAGCGGAGGGATGCACTGCAGGGAGTTGTAGCTGAGGATCCTGGGGGGAAACAGGGAGCACAGCAGTGTGTGGTGTAAGAAACCCTCCCTGGGCTACACACTGTCCCTGCTGAGCTCCATCTCAAAGCACAGCATCACCCAGGCAGAGGGTGAAGGAGACCCGGGTGTCCCCTGCACCCCCAGTCTTCAGGGTCCCCTAGAATAGCCCACACAGCTCAGCTGGGCAGCAGCCCCATGTGGCACTGCAGGGACCTCACTTACAGGGTGGTGAGCTGGCTCATGTTGGTGAAGGAGGAGTTGCTCAGGGAGCTGATCTTGTTGTTGCTCAGATCACTGCAAAACAGAAACCCCAGGGCTTGGAGCCAGCAGGGCTCTGCCCCCTCTTACTGCTCCCCAGCCTGCTCAGCTGCAATGGGGTGCAAACAGCAGCAGGGTTGTCACACAGGGTGATGGCAGAAATGCCACTTGTCCCCTCTCTGGTCCATGCCTGGCACCAGGGGGTGAACAGCCAGAGGCTGAGCATTGCTGCCAGTCAGTTGTGTTCCAGAGCAGAGGGGGCACACAGAGAGATGTCAGGGGTCCCCACACACTGCCAGACCCCTCCTCAGGATCACACACCATGGAGGCAGCCCTGCCCTCACCCACAAGTTCCAGCAGTGCCTCTAGCTGCCTGGGCTCCTGCTCCTGGCTACTTACACAAGCTGCAGGTACTTGAAGGTGGAGAGCTGCCCCGGGACCTGAGTGAACTGGTTTCCATCCAGGTAGCTGTAAGGGAGAACAAAAGCACCACGGGGTGACTGAGAAGCAGGAGATCCCTCCCTCTTCCCCCTCTTTCTCCTGTGCACCACCATGGACTTCAGGCTGCAAGAAGCATCTCCAGCATCACCTCCCTCCTGCACCCAGGGCCCAAGGGGCTCTCAAGGGACTCCTGGGCTGGCAGGGGAGCTGTGTGTGAGTGCAGGAGCACACCTGGGTTTGCAGGCATGTCCCTGGGGACACTCTCCAGCAGCCCACGTGTGCCAGCACAGCCAGTGCTGCGTTTACACATGCAATGGGAGCGTGGGAGGCTGTAACGCTCCCAAGGCATGCGTGAGAACGTGAGAGATGGAGCGGGATGCAGAGAGAGGAGGAGTGTGCGAGACAGTGGAGGGGGCTGCGGGGGTGCTGTGCATATACATGTGTGCCCAAACAGTGCCTGCACGCCCTGCACACAGGACTTGCTGCCATCCCTCATCTCACATGGGGACAGAGCCCCTTTCACAGCAGTGGGCATCACGGAGCCTGCACATCCAGCTCTGGCATGCACATCTGGGCTTTGCATGGGGACCACAGCTGCAGCGGGGGGTTGTCCCTCACTGTCCCCTCCCAAGGGCCAAAGACAAGGGTCTCAGCTGCTGGGTGACAACACCTCTTGCACAATACCCTTGATTGCTCCAAATCATCAGAGAAACTCTTGCTGAGCCACTTGCTGGTGTTGGGGCTGGACAGGATACCTTGGATCGGTGGGGTCCTACCCCCACTACCAGGCCAGGATGAGGGTGTGAGGAGGAGCCCAGGAGTCTCTGCCCTGCAACCCCACAGCAGAAGCCCCCCACCCAGAGCTGTAACGTTGATGGAGGGCTAGAGGGAGAGCTTGGGTATTTGCCCACTACTCACAGCTCTGTGACATTCTTGGGGATCCCCTTGGGCAGGGCCTTGAGATGCTTGTTGCTGCAGCGGACAACCGTGTCGAGGCAGGTGCATTCCTGTGGGCACTGTGGCCGGGGGATGCAGGTGGTCTCCTCCTTACCTACACCAAGCATGGAAAGCCACCAAGTCACCAGGGTCCAGCCCTTGGGTATTGTGTGAGGCTAGATTCAAAGCCTTGTGCCAGCCTAGGATGGCTCCTCTCCCATGCCAACCATCCTCCCCTGCCCCCAAAGCAGGGTGTTGCAGGCAATATCAGTCAGGAATTAGCAGTGCAGGAATTGCTTCTGCACCCAGAAATCACCTGCCCTACTGGTGTGGATACAACCGGCCAGCGCAAGGCTGCTCTGATTTTCACCATTTTCATGCAAAATGCAGTCACAGGAACAACACAGATAACGGCACAGAAGAAGGGGCCTAGCCCTTCAAATCCTCCTGAAACAAGCTCCTTCACCCATCTCCAGACACAGGTTAGATGGAGCCTATGCTGAGCAGCCAGAGCAGCTGGCATTGCTCCCCTTCCCTGCCATGATGCTGGAATCCTTCGGGAAAGGCAGTGCTGGGACAACCGTATGCTATCTTGCACTGCTAGGAAAGGCGCAGGATGCAACCCTTCAGTCTTTGACGGGGTGGAGGAGGGAAAGCAGAAGAAAGGATGGTTTGTTTGTAAATATTTTCCAGAGGGCTCAAAAGCTGCTCTAAATTTAAAAAAAATATCTAAAAAGAGGTTTTTCTCCCCACGCACACTCCCTGTCTGCTCCATCTGCCCACTGCCAGCTCCGGTGCATGTGCAAGGCTGAGAAGGGAAGGAGCAGGATGAATCCCACTGGGCTTTGCCTACACCTCTGCTCCTGTCAGCACCCAGGGCACAGCGTTTGCCAGCACATATATGACCCACCTATATATAAAAGCCCCAGGGTGTAGTGGGTGCAAACTCCTTTTTTGGCTTCAGAGTGGATATTTGAGTGCCCAAGGGCTGAGTACCAGGAAGGGAAACTTTTGTATCATTAGGGGAGGGCATTCATGGGGCCCCCTGAGTGACTGCCTTGCCACAGGCACATCCAGGCAGCAAGGATGGTGCTGGAACAAGGAGCACAGTGTCATCCTGGGAGGAGCAACCTCATCTCCCCTTATCCTTGCCACTGCAGGGCCCATGAGTTACCTTCCTCACACCTGAAGTCAGGGAAAGCCACATCCTGGAGCGGGATCTGCCGGAGGAAGTCAGGGTTTTGGCACCGAGGGTTCCCTGTCACGATCTTCCTCTTGCGCAGCCAGTCCCCCAGCCAGGCCAGCTGGCAGTTGCAGTTGAAGGGGTTGGCGAGCAGGTTCCTGCACACGGGAGAGAGCACAAGGGCAGCACCTGAACAAGCACCAGGCAAGGGCACCTGCAGCAAGGTGCACAGGCTGGGGGCATCCCCCGGGGCCCAGGACATACAGTGTGGAGAGGGACTGCAGCGTGTCAAAGGCGCCCGGCGCAATTGTGCTGATCTGGTTGTCGTACAGGGAGAGCAGGCGGACGTTGCGCAGCCCTGTGAAGCTGTCATTGTGGATGCAGCTGATGCGGTTGTTCCTCAGCATCCTGCAAAGGGAAGAGAACAAGGGCACCTACAACACGGGCAGGCACCACGGGGGAAACCCACCTTAGCAGTGCTCAGGCTGTGCCCACCTCAGTGCTGGGCAGCAGAATGAGCCTGAGCAAGTCCCTGAGCAGCAAAAACCTGCCCCACCCAGCACTGGATGCAACCAGCTGGTGGGCAAGGCATCCTGGGTTGGCCCTGCAAGGAAGCAAGGAGTAAGGACGTCCCCATTTGGGTGGTCATGGAGGAGAAGGAACTCACAGTGTCCTCAGCCCGTCCAGGCCCCTGAACATGCCGCTGCGCACAGACTCCAGCTGGTTGACAGTGAGGTGCAGCTCATTGACAGAGGATGCCCCCTCAAATGCCCCATCCTCGATCTCTGACACCTTGTTGTTGCTGAGGTTTCTGTGAAGAGGGAAAAGCAGGCTGGAATGAGGGCTCTGTCTTGACCTCATCCTGAACTCTGCCTCCCCCAGATCCCACTAAGCACCCCATGATTCCTTCAGAGGACCCTCAGGCTGGGACATGCCCTCCATCTCACACCCCAGTCTGCCCTGGCATCAGGACCCCCATGTGCCTTCCCAGCCCTCGGCACTCCTGACATGGCTGTACCTGCCCAATACTCACATTTTCTTCAGATGTGGGAGTTTCTTGAAAATGCCAGTGGCCTCCAGGATGGAGATCTCATTGTTGTTCAGGCGCCTGGAGTGGGCAGCAGGGACAAGAGCTCAGGAGAAGCCTGCAAAGTACTTGGTACAGCCCAAACCCTGAGCCAAATCCCAGTGCCAGCAAGGTGCCTACTGCAGGAAGGAAAGCAGAGTGAGAGAGGAGACTCTTACAGCTCAGCTGTGGACTGTGGGATGCGATCTGGGATCTTGGTGAGTTTCAGGTTGGAGCACTCGACCACACCAGATTCACAGCGGCATTTTGGGGGGCAGATCACATCACTGTTGCATTCACTGTTCAGGTGGTAATCCTCTGTCCCTGTGTGATGGTGAAGGCAGTGTGGGCTCCCACAGGCAGAGGCACAGGGGACTGCACTTCTCTCCTCTCCCTCTGATCCTCCCACATCCCCACTGGTCTCATTTTCCTCCCTAGCTCCCCTCATTCCAGCCCTTGTGCACATACTAGTTTTCTCCATGACCAAAGCAGCTTACCTACAAGGATATTTTTCCTGGGTATACAGGGCACTGCTCTGCCCACCACCCTCCTCCAAACAAAACTGGACCCTGGGGACACCTCTGTGCCCATCCAGGTAATGGCAGGATGGGAGATGCCACAACACATCCCAGTACCCAGCATGTGGGAAGTGAAGAGTGGTTCTGCTGGGCCAGACCACGGGGCTCTGGCACAACATCCCCGCAGGCAATGTGGCTGACAGGGCACCATGCACACACAATGCACATGTGTGCGGCTCCTCTCCTCACCTGGGATGAAATACTGCTCCTTGGCTGCGGGAAAAAAAAGCACATCAGCTCTCTGAGCACACAGGCACCAGGCTGGGACAGGGCTGGGGACAGCTGTGCCACAGGACCCCTGTGACAGGGCTGGGGACAGCTCTCACCCGAGCAGCGGAACTTCTTGCTCTTGATCTGGCCAATGCGCTTGTTGGCCAAGCGCCGGGGGCTGGCACAGCGGGCTCCACTGGTCTCCACAGGGTTGGCACGCAGGAAATCTGCCAGCCACTTCAGGTTGCAGTCACAGATGAAAGGGTTCTGGGCCAGGTGCCTGTGCCAGGGACAGCGGGTGACACACCGCCAGGGCAGCGGGTGACACACCGCCAGGGACAGTGGGTGACACACCGCCAGGGCAGCGGGTGATCAGCAGCTCCAGCCCTGGAGATGCTTTTCCCCCAGAGGCTCTCCTGCCCAGGCATGGGAGCTGGAGTGGACACTCACAGAGTCTGGATGGCCCGCAAGGAGGTGAACGTGCCTTTGGCCAGGCTCTGGATCTTGTTGTCATACAGTGAGAGCAGTGAGAGGTTCTGCAGATCCTGGAAGGCATCTGCCCGTACACAGTTGATCTTGTTGGCATTTAGAAGCCTGGCAGGGAGGGAGGGATGTGAGTCTGGGGATACCCCTTCACTGCACCATGGGTGCTAGGGACCTCAGTCCTGCTTCCCTCTGTCCCTGAAAAGCATCCCCCACAGCCATTGGTGCCTTACAGAAGCTGCAGGGCAAAAAGTCCTCCAAAGACACCCTTAGGGAGGTCCGTGATCTTGTTGCCATACAGCACCCTGGGAAAGAAAGGCTGGTGTGAGAGAGATGAGGGAGTGGTGTGGGCCATGGTTAAGGGGTACAGCATCCACCCCATCCCACCCACACCAGTGTAGGCACTTACAGGGAGTTCAGTGAGCGCAGCCCCTGGAAGGCGTCAGGGGCGATCTCCGAGATCTGGTTGTTGCTCAGGTCTCTGAAACCCAAAGGGAGAAGGTGGCCTGGTCCCCTCTTCTCTTGTCCCATGTCCTCATCCTTCTGCTAGTTCCAGGGGACCACCCCCAAGACCCAATATACAGAGCTGGGGTTATCCAAGACCCCCTCCCAGTGCTGCCATATGAGGCACCCATGTCACAGCAGCTGCCCCATGTCTGTCAGCTCTCAGAAGTGGCCAGCAGGGTGAAGGGTGCTGGGGTTCAGGGTGAGCTGGCAGAGGCTGCACACTTACATCCTCCGCAGCTTCTTGTAGGGTGAGAAGGCTCCTGGGGGGATGGACTTGATGCCGTTGAGTTCCAGGCGTCTGCAAAGAGAATAGGGGGAGGTGAGGGCTCTAGGGCTTGCCAAACTCCGGAACCCCACCAACAGAGGTGGGCCTGCAGGACCCCTAAGGCTGCAGTAAGTTACCCCACAGGAGCAGAAATATTCTGCCCAGAGACAACTTGCATCCTGTGGCTGGGGCTTTCTCCATCAGGGAAAGGTGCCATGGGTGGGGGAACCATGGTGGCTGGGGTGGAGGAAGCACCGCTCTTCCCAAGCACCTCTGGTTTGGGGGTGCCTGCTGCCTCCCACATGCTTTGTGCACTGTCCCAGCAGGGGCTCTGCACCATAATTGGATTCCTCTAAGGAGATTATTTCTCTATTTACATTTTTAATGCAGATAAATCCAGGGCTAAATCTGGGCCTAGTGAGAGAAGGGCAAGGAAGGCCTGCTGCCTACAGAGTGACTGAGCAGCTCCTGTGTTCCCAGTGCCTTGAGCCACCCATAGCCTGGTGGTGATGGTGTGGCCATACTCACATCTCTGTCATGGTCTCGGGCAGGTTGGCGGGGATGGCCGTCAGCCCCTTGCCCCGGCAGTCCACAATGCCATTGCTGCAAGTGCACATGGCTGGGCAGGAGCCAGAGGACAAGCTGCAGAGCTGGGCATGTGCTGAGTCCGTTTGTCCTGCCAAGGAAGCAGCCAGCATTGGAATTGCAAAGGGCTGAGCCAGGGCAGTATGTGGCAGCAGCCTGAAGAAGGGACCCTGGTGACAGCTCAGCATGCAGGGACAGTTCATGGCACCCTTGAGTGGGTAGATAAGATCTTGGTGCACCCCAATCCCTTGCAAAAGCTCCAAAGGCACAGATTGATGTACTGTCACACGGATAGGGTGGCACTGTCCCCATACTGTCCCCACACCAAGGACTGTGCTGACCTGAGATGAACCCGCAGCATGCGTTCTGAGGCTCTGAGCTGGGCACATGCACATGGCAGGGAGTGAAGATAGGCTGCATTGGTGGCACAAGCTTTGTCCCCCTGGCCCATGTCCCTGCCCTGGCACCCACCAGCTCCTCTGCCCCCTCACCAGAGCAGCTGAACTCATTCTTTTGGATCTCAGCCACGTTGAGGCCGCGAAGCTGGGCGGGAGCAGCACACTGGGTGAAGAGCCCGATGGTGGGGCGCTGGCGCAGCCACTGGGAGAGCCAGGCCAGGTGGCAGTCACAGAAGAGATGGTTGGAGTGCAGGCGGCTGCAGGAGGATGGATGGAGCTGTCAGCAGACACAGGACAGCTCCTGCCCACCCCTCTGCCCTCTGAGTGCCCCAGCCTGGCTCATCCCAAAGGCTGGGTGATATCTCAGAGGGAGATACAGAGGGGCTGAAGAGCATCTGTGACAGCTGCCGAGGCCACCTTGCTGGGCAGTACTTGGGGATGCTCTGCAGGGGCGTCCCCTCGGTTCCCTCACCATGGTGGGAACCGCCAGCACGTGGGCCACCAGCACCAGCAGCAGAGCTGGGGACATCCCACTCTAGCCTAGGAGGCCACTCCCACCACCACCACGGCCCTGGCACTCACAACGTCCGCAGCTTGGGCATGTGGTTGAAGCTGGACACAGGAATTGAAGTGATATTGTTGTTATTCAGGGTCCTGCAGGAAGACAAAGAAGGGCAAACAGGCAAAGAAGGTCAGAGCAGACAAGCTGTAAATAGGCACGTGAGATGGTCTAGGTGGCGCTAATCCCTTGGAGCAACCTAGCACAGGGTGAATGGATGGGGACAGCCCAAACCCCCAGCAGGACTTGCTGTCCTTTCCAGGCTTCTCCTCTCCACAGCCAGTGGCACCCAGGTGCCCCTCAGGGGCAGGATCAAGCCCTGGAGCACAGCTGTGCAGCAGCTGTACCACAACCCTGGTCAGCCCCTGCTCATGCCCAGGGAGAGATGGCATGCTGGGGATGTCCCTGCAGCACCTCAGTGAGGGGGGACACTCAAGAACACCCTCATCCTGCATGGGGCTGCAGTCTGGAGGCTCCAGCCTTGTCCCCAGTCACTTACAGGACCTCCAGCCCCCGCAGGGCACGGAAAGCCCCATCTTCGATGCAGCTGATCTGGTTCTTGTCCAGTTGCCTGCAGGAGAAAGGGTAAAAAGGGAGAATTGTTGGGACAGCCCAGGCAGAGTGCAATCAGTGCTCCTGATCACTCCTGCTGCCTGCTGCCACTGGATCTGACCCCAGACTCCCTCTTGCCCAACACTGCCAGGACTCACAGGTTCTTGAGGTCGGTGGCCCCACGGAATGCTTTTCTGGGGATGGCCTGGATGAAGTTCTCACTCAGGTCCCTGCAGAAGAAAGAGGCAGAAAGGCGAATGGGCAGTGCCTGCAAAGTGTGATGTCCTGTGGGAGCAGTGCATGCACAGGCAGGGACATGCCCCAGCACTCAAGTGATCCCTTGGGGACTCTGACAAACTAATTTGGCTTCAGGTCCTTGGCTGACCACTGTTCTGCTGGCTGTCCTGAGGCAAGTCTCACTCCATCTATGGTGGCTCAAAGTGACTGGGGCTCCCTGGGCACTGCAGTCTCTGGCTCTGACAAGCAGAGCTGACTGGCACAGCTCCGGGGAAAACCCTCCATACTTAAATGCTCTCTGACTGCTATAATTACAGGTCCCTGCTGATTAACTGGTAATTACACTTAGTGGCTCCAGGAGGCATTCCCATGGAGCCTGACCTGCACTTCAGAGGGCACAAATAATCGGGTCATTATTTACTTCATCACTGCAGGGTACTGTCTGTGTAATCACCTGCTCTGTAATGCCAGTGCATGCCAAGCCAGCAAGAGCTCTGTGTTGCAGGGCTGGCAGCAGGTCAGATCCCCTATCATGCCTGGGCTGGCTTTTAAAGACTATGAAGACCACAAATCTCACTGCAAGCAGATTCTGGGTGGACTGACTCAGCTGTGGGAAGACCTGATTGTTTTATTTATTCTCCATGGCTCCCAAACAGACACTATTCCCTCTCCCACACTAATAGTCAGCAGCTCCTCCGAAATTGGCTGGCAACTGCATTGCCTGCTCCCATCCTGGGGTGCCAGCACAGTCCTGCTCCAGCCACCCCTGGGGCAGGAGGTCAAATTCTCATCTCCTTCCTGGCAGAAGTAAACTGAGGCACAACACAACATTTTCCCTATGCAAGTCCATGGATGAATGAGGAGGAGGACCAGGGTATCCCACACAGATTAAATGTGCCCAGAATTACACAGGCCACACAGACACCCCCACCCCAGCCCCAAGAGGTGGTTTAGGGTGTCCATAGATGTCAGCACTTCACACATAGTGCTCACCAGCTCTGCTTCAACATAACAAAGCCGGTTTGCTCTTGATACCCCACACCTGGACTGGGTCAGGATGGAGGCACAGCATCCACGTTCCTCCACATGCCCTCATTTCCTCCAAAAAGTGGGCTCCACAAATGGGCACAAGCTGCTTGCAAAACACCAGGAGGTCGCCAAACTGGGACTTCACCCCAGCTGAAAGCTTCACTAACACAATGAGAAAATGTCCCCAGAGGGAAGCACCAGCATTACTTGCACAGCTGCATCAGGAAAAGGAAAACAAAAGGACAGTGGGCTTGCCTAGCCCTCCAGTGGGATGCCTGACCACCAAGGAGATGCTGTACAGTCCAGTGTGATGCACCAGCCCCCGTCCTCTGCGCAGTTTGTGCATCATTCTGGGTAAATCCTGGGAAACCAAACCCGGCTGGCAAAGCATCATTGCCGGGGCAGTGGAAGGGAGATGTCCGCCAGGAACTGCCCAGGCTTCTGGAGGACGAGCCCAGCTCCTGTGCGAGCAGCAGGCGCAGTTTCGCAGCACCCCGCGAGGCGGCACTGCCAGGCTGCCCTGCTGTTCGCGCCGCCTGCCCTGACTGCGCCGGCTATTCCACAACTCCGCCCACGGGGGATCAAGGTCCCTCACCCTCTCCAAAGGGAAAGGACCAGACACCTGCAGCAGCCTCCAATTGCCCAGCACTCTTTCAAATACAAATATCTTCTCCTCATACTATGTTGGAGATGTGATGAGCCTGGGGACCCCCAGGAATTGCACTGATCTTTCAGAAAAAGACAGCGTTGCACCAATTCCTCTTTTCTCTTTTAGCTCCCACAAGGAATCCCTTAGAAAACTCTTAGGAAAAGGTAACAACTTTTTTACATGGCCAGACAGTGATAGGGGGAACAGTTTTAAACTAAAAGAGCAGAGTTTTAAATTAGATGTAAGGAAGAAATTTTTTACTGTGAGGATAGTGAGCCACTGGAACAGGTTGTCCAAAGAACTTGTGGATACCCCATCCCTGGAAGTGTTCAAGGCTAGGCTGGATGGGGCACTGAGCAACCTTATCCAGCGAGTGCCATCCCTGCCCATGGCCAAGGGTTTGAACTAGATGATCTGAAGTTCTCTTCCAACCCAAACCATACTATGATTCTATGAACCCTCCAGGCACGGTTCATCACTCTTTCTAGCAAAGCACTCAGTGCACCGCATTCCTTCTTGGCAGCTGCCTGTCCTCCGGCATTCAACCCTCACAGAGGTGAGCACCACACCTCAGTGCTCTGCACCCCTCTCCCACCTCTGGCACTGCCCACCCAGGCAGGTCCTGTGTGCGATTTGTTTGGTTCCCCCATGGAAAGCTCACTCTCATTTCTCTGCTTGGAGCACATGGGAGTCCCAGTGCACCCAGGGAGCAAACCCAAGCGTCTGTCTCCAAGCTGCTCACTTGCAGCTTGTGAGGGAAATGCTGCTAGAAGGTTGCAACTGACTTTGCGAGGCTTCTCCCCTTCACAGCTTTTTGTGACAGTCCCCGATGAAGTGCTGCCGTGGGGGGTACGGAAGCCAAGAGGGACAGACGCTGGATGGGAGGGTTTCAGCAAGGCCCTGGCATGGGCGTAGATTACATTGCACAATGACACAGCTGACGACACCAGGACAAACACATGCTTTGCCTGTGGAATCCTCGGGCCCCGGCGTTGGAACAAGGCATGGCCCCTTCCCTCCTGGTGTTTCATAGCTCCCAGCTATGTTTGCTTTACACTTTGGCGCAGAAGAAACAGCAGATGGCACGGCTTCTCCTCGCCCTGCCGTGCCGCTCGCAGCACCCGCGGCGGCTGCATCAGTGCCACCTCATGCCCTGCCGATTACAAGAGTGTCACTGCCATGGCACGTGGAGTGCCAGCTTGCAGCACTGACCACGGGCACTGGCAGGTCTGACAGCCCCACTGGGAACCAGCTGATGGACGGGCACAGGCAGAGGATGAGGAGTTGTGACAGTCACCCTCACTGCCTCTTCTGGTTTCACTTCCAGGTATTGTCCTCAAGCTCCAAGTTTAAAAGTTCCTGGCTGTTGAATCCAGGCATTTACCAAACAGCCAGCCCATTCACAGTGCTTGTCCTTGCACAGCACAAGGTACAGAGAGCTCTGGTAGTCCCAGGGGTGCAAAGGGAAAGTATAACAGGGAGTGAGGAGGTGATGGAGGACACCTCTGTCACTACACTCACCTCCCAAATGGATTTCTGACCCAGCAGATGCCTGTACAACAGCAGCAGCCAGCTCCAACCCACAGCTGTGTGATGGCAAGAAGGCAGGCACCCACTTTTCTTCCAAGTCCCCCTGGCCTCATGGTCAGACCATATCCGCACAAGTGCTCCCTGGCCAGGCAGTGAGAGGGAGGGCGGTGGTCAGGGATCGCGATTTCAGGAGCTTCCCTGCTCAGATCTTACACCCGGCTGCTCTGTCCCATTGTGTGTGTGACGGCTGTCGGATACTCGCGGTCTCCCTAGCGAGGCAGGAGGTGTCCCGGCGCTGCCTCCCCTGGCAGCCAGAGCCGCATGGCACCGCCGCGGTTCCCGGGGAGCTTCGGCGAGCAGCCAGGCGCGGACGCGGCCCCGCGGGGCTGGCAGGGCCTCGGCGGCGGGAGCCAACCCCCCAGCGCGACGCCCTGCCCGGCGCTTAGCGGGGCGCCCGAGCAAAACTGTTCGACATGGCTTCCCAGTGGGGAGCCCACTCAGGCAAACAAACCCCGGCAGCCTTAATCTCCCCGGCAAGAGCCCGGCGGGCCGCAGGGCGGGCGAGAGGGAGGGGGCCGCAGCGGGGCTGCGCCGGCCGGGCAAGGAGGCCGGAGCTATTACCACGCTCTCATTCTTTTGGCTAATCCTGACTTCACACTTTAACCTGATTGAGCCTTGTTTGGCGAGCCGGCTTCTTGCGCGCCGTGTGAGGGGATTAGGGCCGGACGCAGCGGGGCGGTAATTGCTTCCCAGCGGCGCTGGCCCCGCGTCCGCCGGGCCCCCCGCTGCCAAGAGCGCCGGGGCGGCCTGGCAGCCTCCGGCGAGGCGCGGCCCTCGCCAGGCGGCCCGGCTTGGCAGCGCCGCGGGGCTGGCTCCGCCGCTGGCGCTCAGGTCCAGCCTGCCCGGTGTCAGCCTTGTCCGGGCCAAGGCTGCAGCCCGTGTCATGTCCCAGGCACAAAGGCGAGAGCTGCGGGCCACGCTGTGCCAGGTGAGTGACATTCCACCCTGGCAGTGCCCGCATGCCGACTCCAGGGGGCTGCTCCTCTCTTTACCTTGTTTCCTCCCCAGCATCCATGCTGGAAACTCATTATGAGGGCTTCAGCCTCTGCCAGCCCACAGCTCCCACA
The DNA here is from genome assembly GCF_028769735.1 of Zonotrichia leucophrys gambelii. NCBI lineage: Eukaryota > Metazoa > Chordata > Aves > Passeriformes > Passerellidae > Zonotrichia > Zonotrichia leucophrys. Next base: position 13,845,430 of record NC_088176.1, read on the forward strand.
ATGTAAATGCACGACACTGCGTGCCCCTGGCTCACACGCCAGACACTGCTGCAGCAGCTCCGCTCCACCAGTGCTGACACCAATCACTGCGGGCACCAGCTCAGCCACAGCAACCATCCACCAAGCCTCGAGCAGACAAGGCAACCAAAGCCACCAGCCCTGCAGAGCATCGTGTTTTATGCTGGGACAAGTGCTCCCGGGATCCCTGCCTCACCTCAGTGGTGCCGTGCCAGAGGCAGCTGTTCCAGAGCACAAACAGCATTTCCCCAGCAAGGACTGTGGCACCAGCAGCTATTAAGTAACCCCGTGTTGTCTCAGCTCACTCTGCACATGCTGTCTGTACCAGCACAGCCTGTCCAGGGCAGAGGGATGAGCAGAGACAGGGCAGACAGCTGTTCACACCACCACCTTCTCTGCCTGACAGGTGACAAGGGGTGAGCTGAAGGGACAGTAAGACTCCTGTGTTACAAAAAATCAATAGACTAATCAGCACTTGCATTAGTAGGAATGGCCCAGAGTCTCCCAGGGGTTCTGAACTCCTGTTGCCACTCCAGGGCAGGAGCTGCTGCACCCACTGCTTGTGTCAGCATCAGCACCTGCAGCCCTGTGCTGGGGAAAGTGTCACCCACATGTCCACAATCCCACATGTGGCTACACAGTTCACTTGAGGTGATGCATACAAGTCCCCAGCACTTTAAAGACCCAGTGCCCAAGGAGGGGTGTTCCTCAGGGAGTTGCTTGCTGGAGATGGGAGCTGCCACCCCTCCTCTGCATTAGCAGAGTGCCAGGGCAACAAGGCAGAATTTTGTCCGCTGTGTCACCTGCCCCCAGCATTATGTCACACTTTGATTTTTAATGGGCTCCACTGGCCCAGCTGCTGGCACCACTCCATCCTGGCCAAGGGAGATGGACAGACCTCCCAGTGCCCGCAGCCCACTGTGACCCCAGTGTCCCCAAGGTCACAGCCTGTGTGCTACCTGCCACTGCCGTTGCTGCCTGCCACCCACTGCAACGCCAGCCCTGGGGCTGAGGGCATTTGCACAGGACAAGGTGGGATGGCAGATGCTGATGCATGGCTACAAAGAAGCCAAGGTGTAGTGTGGTGGGCTCAGCGTGAGCCGGTGCCACTCCGGAGAAACATGGTGGGGTTTCTGGAAAAGGCTCTTTGGCAGGGGGCAGAAGGCGAAATGGGAGGAACGGGACAGGGCACAAAGCAGCATGGTGTGGGGGAAAGGAACATTATTTACTGCTTTTCACAATGCTAGAACAAGGGACGATCAACACAATCACAAAGGCCAGATTAAAATCACAGCTAAGAGTGAATCCTCCAAATTAGAAGTCCGTGCATCTCTCAGCCACAGCCAGCTCAAAAGGGAAATTAATAGAAGCCAAGTGCAGAGATGCACCTGCCAAGCCTTGCTGTGGCAAGAACACCTGCAGGTGGATGCTCAGGAGCTGACTCCTGCTACCAGGAGACCAGCTGAGCACATCTCTGGTAGCATACCCTGCCCAATGCAGGCTGCATGGACAATGGCCCCGCCACTGCTCTGCTGGTGGGGACTGTCACCCACCAGGAGTCACTTCTATCACCCTGTTTTAGCAGCAGGCAGAGATGCCCAGCCCCTCTGCTCTCCAGGGCAGTATGGGGATATCAGCCTGGGGTCAGGGCAATGCTGGAATGCCCAGCCAGGGCACGGTACCAGGATCCCGGCTCCAATCTCTGCCTGTCACTCCTGTCACTGCCCCTCCCGGGAGAGGGAGACAGTGAGCTGAAGTGGGGGAGGGAGGCGCTGCTCCTACAGGGGTTCAAGGGGGAACAGCTGTTTGCTTGAGCAGCATCCCAGGCTGGGCGGGGTGGCACAGCCCTCCCCGCTGGCAGCCGGAGTGGAGCGGCTCATCAGGCAGCCCCAGCCGCCAACAATTACGTGCTGAGTAAATCGATGGGATATAATTGGACTATTAAGATCTCATTATCCTCCAAGCTCTGGTTGCCACAGCCCGCAGCGAGCTGGGGGAGACTGCAACCTGCAGCCACAGAAACTGCCTCTTGACACACACAGCTTTGATGGGCACTGGGAAAGGGTGCATGGAGGAGGGACAGCAGGGACAAGGATGCTGGCAGCAACCAAATCCAGCACAGGAGATATCTCTGTGGCACAGCAAAGCACTGTGCAGAGGCAAGGTGGTGTCCCTACAGGGGTTCGTTCTAGAGATTAAGACAACCAGCAATTCTTCTAATTACCACACCAGCCTTAAAGCTGCCACTGACCTCTCCTGCCCTGTGTTCTCATTGCTCCTCAGTGAGATGGGCAGTTTGGCCTCTGCATGCCCTTATGTGCATATCTCTACCCCATTCCTGCTGGAAAGCAGGGCTCATGTCCCCACCTGCAAGACACAGGATGCCTATGCTCTGAATCACACAGGCTGCCCGGCCCTGAGTGTCCCTTTCCCTGTGCAAGGGCTGTGTACCCACATCATCACCTGCTCACACTCCACCTGTGTTGGCAGATATGATTCCAGGCCATGGGACAGTCCTCCCAAAGGGACCAGCATCCTCAGCATCTCCTGGCACCAGGTCATATCCACTGTGGTTCAAGTGAAAATAAATAATCACTTCTCTTAGGAGAGCTGACCCAATCCCACCTGAGGCTTCTTGTAATATTTCTTTTCTTCTCATTTTCTCAGCACCAGTGAAAGTAATGCATCAGAGCTCCTCCTTGCCAAGCCTTATATATAAGGACAAAATCCTTTGCTGCAGCAAGGCAAAACACAACTTGACACCACTATGTGCTGAGTGTCTCAGACCTCAGTGACACAAGCCCTATCAACAAATTCTGCCTGTCCGCTGTGTCCCCACAGTAGAGTGTAAAAGTGAACAGAGCAGGGAGCAATGCTTCATGCATACTACCCTGCCTTCCCCAGGCTTCCCAAAGTGCCGTGCTGACCCCAGGCGCTGGCCCTGTTTTTCTCCCTCCCAGGAGATGCAGATGCTTCCAAAAACATTAAAGCTGGAGAGGTTTGTTGCTTAGACAGACGAGCAGAGCATGTGTAAAAGCCAACATATGCTCATGGCAACAGTTAGTGAGAGGAGTCCCAGCCCCAGTGTGGTGGTATTGATTTAACAAAACATTTCAGGGTGTGCATAAATCTCAGTGGCTTCAAAGGGACACTGCTGACCATGCCACGACCCACTGATACCAGCAATTGACTCTGGCTAATATCACCCAAGGGTGCCACCATGGTGTCAGTGTGTGCTGAGGGGACACCCCGGGGATGCTGAGGCGTGTGGGTCCATGCACTATGGGTAACACCAGCATTGGGGAATTTGGGGACAGTGCAATGTCCCCAGCGAGTGGGAGGGCACTTGTAGGAGCCAGGTTTTGCTGAGCAGCTCTGCCAGGGCAGCGCCTGGGCAGTGGCTCCGGTCCAGCCCCAGCAAGGATCGGCTCCTGCGTGGGCTGAGCTGCAGTGCCAGAGCTGCGGCCTCGGCCTCTGTGGGAAGGGGGATGCTATGGGAACAAGGGGAGCTGGCCAAGGAAAAGAGGGAGGGTGGGAGGGAGGGGGAATAAAGCATCTGCTGCGCACCCTGGAGCCTCTTCAGAGATTGAAACAAGTTAAAAGCAGCAGCTTTAATGGAAACACAAGTGAAATAACAAGCTGCAAACCCTGCGTGCCTGTCACCGCCCCCTCCCCACAGTGTCCCTTTGTTCCTGCAACCTCGTTATCGGCAGGAAGGGGAGCTAACACGAGGCTAAGGCATCGCCATCAGCTCCCCCGCATCCCAAAGTGCCTTGAGAGAGGCACAGCTCCTTCTGTGTCCAGCGCCCTGTGGTCTGGCAGAGCCCTGGGTAAGCAGAGGAGTCTCCTGCAACCCACCTGTGGGAGCAGCCAGCCTGTCATTTCCTGCAAAAGGACCTGCTCTGTGGCTGACACATGACCCCTGTTCTCACTGTCTGCTGGGTGAGGGCTCATTCTCTCCACAAGTATCTGGCTGGACACTGAGTGTTAAAACTGCACCTCTCATGCTCACAGCCCCTGTGTCCCACTGCCACTGGGACCCAAGGCACCCAGCCTCTGGCTCCATTGCTGCACAGCCTCCTGCTTCTCTGCATCCCTGCTTCTCATCACTTCCAAGTCCTCTTAGCCCTGATGTTCAGCAAATCTTTTCTCCTCCCTCTTTTCATGTTTTTGCTTCTGTCTTACCCTCTAGTAGTGGGAAATCCCTGCATGAACCTTCCACCAAAGCATGTTTTTCCAGCTACCACACTACCCTCCAGTCTGTGCACCTGCCTGCTTCACATCTGCATACCTCAGCTCATTTCAAGCACGTTCCCCACACACTACAAATAAAAGGCACAGAGATGCCCCTTTCCCCAGGGCTGCACACCAGGCCCCCAACACTGCAGAGGGAAACTGCTGCCCAGAGCACAGGATCTCAGCACTCACAGACCCACATGTTCCAGGATGACCAGCAAATCAGAGTAGCTCAGCAGCTCCAGAGCCTGGGACAGAGTGAGCTGGGGGTGGTGCAGGGGTTTGCTAGACCATGTGTGGTTCTACCTCCAGCAGACAGCAGTGTGCCACAGCAAGACCTTCCCGTGTAGCTCTGTGACAGTTAGGACAAGGTCAGTCCCCCCTCACCCCATCACGACCCCATGCATGGCTGTGCCATGCCCTGAAAAGTGCCAGGCTCCAGCCCTGCCTGCCATGCACCTTACATCCTGCAGCATGCAGCGTGTGCTCCCTGCCTGGCAGCTCACACCCGAGAAGATACCCCAAACTCCATGCTGCAACACTCATCCAAGGTGTAAATGAAAAAGCAAATAGCTCTTCTGGCGAGCTAGCCCTGAGCCCTGTGGGGAGTTGGCTGCAGCTCTGGTTAGCAGGCTCATCCCCTGCGTTTGCAGCACTGCAAAGCCCAGAGCTAATTGACTCCCAGGCTCTGAGGCTTTTAATTGCTAATAAGTGTGAAGCCAGCCCTGCCAGCCCTCCTGGATTCCTCCGAGGTGTGAATGAGGCTGAGCCAAGCTGAGAATTGCATCCCGGCTGTCCCAGATCTGTCCCAGATCTTGGTGAGCCAAGAAGTGATGCTGTGGATCTGTGATGCTGCTCCTCAGCTTTACAGGTCCTGGGACATCAACTGGCCCCAGCTTTAAGAAGAGCTAAAGCAAACTCCCTATGGCCTAGAGGATGTTCTGAAACTGAGGCTGAACCTTGCAAGACAGCTGGAGAACTTGGCGAGATGCCCTGACATGACTAAGTGTCCTTCACACTCCTCATGTTTGGCCCTAGCACTCAGACAGGTAAAACTCTTATGTCTCATAGCCTGGGGCTTCCTGAAAGCTCTTGGGGGAGGCTGGCAGTGGGAGGAGAAGTGGGAGATGCATTGCAGGATGAAAGGCAGCCAGGAAGGAGCCAGTGGGACATCTCAAACCGTGCCCAACAGCTGGTAAAAGAGATGTGATTTTACACAGGGCTAGGAGGAAACAGCCAGGATAGGAGAAGGAAAGGCAGATGGAAAACAGCAGAGGGAATGTGGGGCTGCAAGAGCACCCGAGCATGGGAATCAAGCACAGGGACACACAGGGAAAACCCAACAGGAAGATAAAGAGACTCCACCTCGTGTGACACACATCAAAGCCAAGATAAGAACTGCTGAAGGCAGGCAGCAAAGCCCTGCCAGGCCCAAGCTGGGACTGCCCTTGCCCCAGTAACAACTGCTCTTGGGAGGGGTTTGGGAGAACAGCACCCAGTCATGGCCATGCCACAGGGGAGTGAGAGCTGCATCCCAGCCCACAAGGCTTCCCTCCCCAGAGCTGCTCTTTGAAGAGCCCCTGGCACAAAACCACACCACAGGTCTGGGGAAGCCTCTGCCTGCAAGTAGTGAGTGCAGCTGCAGCTCCCACCATGGACCTGCCTGTGCTGTGGATCAACAGCCCCTCCTTGTTTTGGAGAGGCAGAAATTAGTTGCTGGAGCCACTGGGGGTGCTCCTCCCTTTCCCCGACCCATGCATGTGTGGAGCTTGGAGAAGCATCAGGCCCAACAGCAGCGCCCAACCAAAAGGCACAAACTGAAAAGTGCTGGTCCTGAGTCTGTGGGCACTTAGGGGACTCACACAGATCTTCAATTTCTGTATTGAAGTTCAAGTGATGGAGCAGCCCCACAGTCCTTTCCAAAACTGCCCTGAGGTTAATTATCTTTGGGGTTAACAATGCACCTCCTTTGTTCCAAGTGCATCTGACTCACAGTGGGGAAACAGCTCTGTAACCACAAGAGCCCATGGCTGACTCTGCCCTGTGGATGTGCCTTAATAGCTGGGGACTGTGTTACCTGCATGTCCACACCTCCTGCCACAGCCTGACTGAGCTCAAGAGCAGCCAGGATTGCAGAGGGGAACTCCACAGAGGGGAGAGTGAGGACGTTGCTGGGGAAGAGGGGATGGGACCCTTCACCCTGGCTGGCTTGGGGGGCTGCTCCTCACAGCTCCAGCAGAGGTGCTGGCCAGGGCTGGAGCTGCCAGGGTTACAACCAGCCTCCAGCATGGCTGCTCAGGTGGCCTGGCACTGCTGGCACAGCTGCAGCTCATGCTCTAGGACCTGGGGAGAGGAGCTGCTGAGGCTGATTACCCCTGCCAGAGCAGGCCTGGCAGGTTTATTTTTAACACTTCTGATTGAAGCTGGTTTCCTGCTGACATTTACACTCCTTCATCATTATCGGCTCCCCGGCTCCCAACCGCCAGGATAAAAAGGAGAATGAAATCTCCGGAACAGTGGTGTCCTGACTGCAAACCCACAGAGGGGGAAAGACCCAGACTAGTGCAGCTGGGCAGATACCAGCCCCCTTGGAGGGAGGTGGGTGCCTGTCTCTCAGTGGGGGCATTGCAGACTGGGATCCCGCCACCAAATGCAGCAGGAGCCATCTCAGGGCAGCAATATGAGTCATCATCACTGGCATGAGTGTGGCATGGCAGCATGGCTGTGCTGCAGATGCACCTTTGGGTGCTGGTGTCCCTAGAGACAGGCACGCTCCTGGAAGTGCCCCAGTGGCTGGCTCCAGGTGCAGCAGGAGCCATGGCTGCTGGCTGGGCCTGCAGAAGGCTGAGGTGCCAATCCTGTTTGCATGCCCGTGCCATGAGCTCCCAGCAGTGGATAAAGGGACTCATGAAGACACACAGGGCTTGGACCCCCAGTGGTCCTCTGTGATGGGACAGTCAAGCAGAAGCTGTGCAGCACAACCTGACCTTATCCTCCTTCCTATGCTGCTGTGGGAAGGCCAGCAATGCAATGCAGAGCCAGTAGTGGGGCTCCCAGCATGGCCAGAGCACTCAGATCTGAAAAGCTCCTTTTTTCCCTATGCAACAGTCAAATTCCAACACGTGCTGTCTAAAAATACACTCTAGTCTGCCCAGGACTCTGCCTGCTCTTACATCTCTTGGATGATTCATATTTTGTCAGATTCCAGATCAGTTTTGAGACCAGAAATACCAGGTTTGAGAGACAAGCATGTCACAGGCCCTGCAAGAGGAGGCTGGAGATGTGACCCAGGTGGGAGATGTCCTTCTGCAGCAGGGACTGTGGGCTGGGTGTTCCTGACACGTAAAACAGCTCTCATGGAATGGGGAAAGCCCTGCAGCAGCTCTGGATGGGTACAAGATCCTCCAAGGCCAGACAACCAGCACAACCCTGCTGCATCCCAGAACAGCCCCAAAATGGGGTGCACTCATACATGGGAGCTTGCCTCCAGCTTTATTTAATTGACTTAATGGATATTAAATCATCAATAACTAATTACACAGCCCCATTCCTGCCTAATATGCTGAAATCTGCCTCCTAATTAAATATTATAGGCATTTAAAAGAATTTCTGACAACATATTACATATGTAAAATACTGCAAATTAGCCGGCTCCCACACTGAAATCCTGCTCAGGAACAATGCAGGGACCTGGTTGGACAGAAATCCGGGACATCATTCCAAGTGAATTGAGAAAAGGGCCCACTCTTCTGGCAAAGGATTTTTTTTTTTTTTTCTGAGGGGTGGAGATTGCTGAAGGACAAAGGAGCCTAGAATCACCTCTGCCAGTCTTGCTGCCCCATGAGCCACGGGAGCCCCCCAGCAAAGGCGATTAGGATGTAAGAGGGCTCCTGATTAGTTAGGCAAACATTAATGCAAATTGTCAGTGAGCCTGGAGATGAGATCCCAGGCACAGTGGCTTGAAGGGGAGCAGGCACTTCCTCATATTATCAGCCCATCCACTCTCTGAGGGGGGAGCGGGAGCCAGGAGCTGCTCTGTGTCATAAGAAAGGAGCTCCAGGAGCCAATTTTCATCCGACCACAGCACATTTGATGTCTTGTGAAGTCGGGTTTACATGCGCTGTCTCGCCTCTGCCTTGCACAAGGATGGGCTGGATCCTCCCCCTGCACACACAGCCACAGCTCTGGCTGAGCACGTGAGCATCCCACAGCACCCTGGGATCCAGCATGGATGAGCCATCCTCACTGCGCCCTTCTAGCCAAAATGCAGCTGGAGAAAAAAGGGCTGGGTTTGGTCTTCTCTGCACAAGCAAGGGCCAAAGTGCTGCTGTCTTGCTTTGCCCCCTGCACGGAAAACTTCTGTTCCTGTCTTCAGCTCTGGCTTGGTGTGAGCCCAATTCAGTGCTGAGCTGGGGCCATGAGGACCATAGGAGGGGGCACAGGAGGGCTGCAGCATCCCCACCTTAACCTGCAGGCAAGAGCCCAGCCCAGCACAGCGTCTGTGTGCTCTGGTGTTTGTGTGTGCTCTGTGCCAGGCTCTTCCCCTAACAGCAGAGCAGAGAGCAGGCGGTTTGCAGGGGAAAAGGCTGAGAGCTAAGGCAGGGAATGGTAATTGCCTGCAAACTTAACTTGCAAGTGGAAGCGGCAGTGCCAGGTTTTGAACACGGCTGTTTCATGTGCCTGGTGTTCCTGCTGCTCCCTGTGCATCCCATCAGACATGGGAGAGGGGATGAGGACAGAGAGTGTGTTTGAAATTCACACTTCAAAGTTGCTATCCGAGTGCACTGGCTTGTATTTGCTGCACAGCTGGAGACAAGTCAGGGAGGGGAAGGGTGAGCAGGGAGACAAGGGCTCACATTCCCAGACCCTTTAATGCTGGGATCAATCACCTGCTCAGGGATACTCTGCTGCAGTGAGATGAGAGCTGTACTCATCCCCTTCCTCTCTACAGCTCCCATGCTGCAGCTTGTACCAGGGTAACGCTGCCTGACGCTAGGGCACCCTCGGGCTGGGGGTTCTCCACACGCTCTGCTGCACTGCCTGCTGTGTCCATACCCTGCAGCATGCACTGCAGTCCATGGCCCACTGCACCACGTCCACACTCCCTCCAGCATGCAGACACACTGCACACACACTTGCTCTCTTAATGACTCCTTGATTCTCACTTTAGAGCCTTTGCTGTTTTCTGCCCGCCCCTGTGTCAGCACACCTGGAAAAGCAGCACCGTGGGGACACGGTCTCTCCAGGAGTCCAGCCCATCTTCTGAGGCTGGTGGAAAGACCATTCCAGTCTCCAGTGCTCCTCTCCCAGCAATGCTTCCTTATGCACACAACCTAAAGAGGACTCTGGGGAGGTGAGGCAGAGAGGAAGACCCTGATTCACCACTACCAGGACCAGGGACAGATGTGCAGCCCCACATTGGCCCAGATCTGCACACTAATGCCTGGACTCTCCTGCTTGTGCTCTCCCTGCAAAACACAGCAGCAGCATTGAGGGTCTAAGTATATCAAAGCTGGGCTTTGAACTATTTTAATCAGACTGCCCACGCTGCCATGACAAGATCCCCCTGAGGCATCTGCACCTTCCCACATGGCATCCCAGCGGCTTGCAAGGCAGAGCTGGAGCGCAGAGTTGCCCCAGCTGGCAGACACAGGGGCTCTCTGGGACACAGCTAAGGGGATGGACGCTCTGCATTCACCTTCCAACAAACGACAGCCCTAAATCTGACCCCTTTTCAGGACTGCCACCTGCTTTCCAGGGACTCAGCAGCATCATCCCTGATTTTCCAGGGACAGATTAGGGCACAGGGACAGCGTATCGGTGGCCATAGAGCCACAGGCCAGGGACCACTCTCTGTCCTTCAGCCCCTGGAGACGTCCGGAGCCCCTCAGCCTGGCCAGCTGAAAGGCTCTCCCAGCTGCTGCTTGGAGCCACAGCGTCTGCAGGGCCGGGCAGCGCCTGCCCCTTCCCGCGGCGGGGCGAGCAGCGGGGCCGGCCCGCTCAGCCCCAGGAGCCGCGGGCAGCTGCCGGAGCGGCCGGCCCTGCCTCACGGGGGGCGCAGGCAGCCAGGGCCGGGCAGGGCGGGCAGCTGCCCACCTCCCCCGGGGAAGGTGGCGGGCGGCCGGGAGGGGAGAGGCGCCAGCCAGACCACGCCGAGGGCAGTCACCAGGCAGGACGGCAGCCGGGCGCGGGCCACACGCTGCTGAGGGCCGGCCCGGTCAGCTGGCGGATGGGCCCAGCAGGAACAGGGTCCCACCTCCCGCTCTGCCCCTCGAGGAGAGGGTTTGAAGCAGCGCCTGCCCTGCCAGGCTGCAGCCTCTCCCTCTCATTATTTTTTCACCGCAAGAACTATCTTACACCTTATCAATAATTCACAGGTACAAACGATAACGTTCGCTGTCATGGTCCGGGAGCCACATGTTCCCGGCGAGGGGGAAGGGGCCGGTTGCAATCGCTATTGTTAATGCCTGCGGAGCTGGGGGGAGGCGGGGAGGATAAATATTTAACACTGTGTCTCCGAGCAAATGTCCATGACCGAGGGCTGAACATGGGTTTTACACAGAGCTGCTCCTGCCCTTGAGAGGGTCATTAGCATGTTAAAAGCCGTCAGAGCGGGGCTGATGGAAGGGCTCTGCCGGAGGGACCCCCAGCGCTCGGCCTGGGGGCTAGCGGGGATGCAAGGTGCTTTTTGCTGCCGCAGGAACGTGGCCGTCTCCATCCTGCCCAAATCTCCCCTTTTCTGAGCACAAAGGCTGTGCTCTCGGCCGCTCGTCGAGGAGCATCCCCACCTCTGCCCGATAGGGAGGCATGAGGGATGAGGCACCTGGGGTAGCCCGGGGCTGGTGGGTGGCCAGGGCAGTTCATTGTGCAGAGGAATTACAAAGGGGATACAAAGAGCCACACACCACATTTTGTGTGAGCTTCCTCTCCCGGGCCGCCCGGGCCTTTCTTTAGCCATGTTGAGGGTGAGCTTTCTGTGTAAATCCCCAGGGCACGGTGAGGGGAGAATAGGTGTCTTTGTGAAAGAGGCTGGAAAATAAAGGGAAGAAAAAGAAGCAAAAGTACAAAACCCAGGCCCTGCTGTGGCAGGCGGCAAGGACAGGAGCACAAAGATTCCCAGAGGATGTAAAGACAGTCCTACAACCAGGGAATCAGGGTTTGGCAGCCTGCAAGTGCCCTGCTCATGGGGGCACCAACAGCTCCCCACAGCATTCTCCCACTCTGTAAGTGTCCCCAAATATACAGTGTAACTTCCCCAGAGCCACGTCCTCATCTACAGATCAGTTTCACATTCTTATTGTTCCAGGCACAATTTTGGGCACTGACAGACAGGAAAGCCCCACACTGGGATAATCCAGGAGCACTCTGTTCTGGCCTTGCTGTCACAGTCACTGCTAGCATCTATCTGCAGATGGATGGGAATGGGAGAGGAACAGGTCCTGTCTGGCTCTGTGGAGGTGGGGGCACAGGAGGAACAGTTGTGGACAAGGGGGGAGTGTAGGAAAGAGAGAACAACTTCAGCCACCACCACTATTTGCCCTGTGAACTCCAAGCCAAAGCCCCCGGAAAGTTCAGCCAGCCCCTCACCAGCCAAGGTATTCTAGAGCTCATAAAACTAAAGAAAGGCTGTCTTTCCCTTTTACAGTGCAAATAAAATATATTTCTGCCTGAGATGCTCAGACAGGACTGCAGCATGGAGGTCAGAAAGGCCATGGCTGAGCATCCCCTGGGGAGAGTGTGGGAAGAGCGGTGCCGGTGGATCTCCCCAGCCTGGCTGAGAGCAGCAGGGCCAGCCTGGAACCCCCTCCAGCAGCCCCCAGCTGTGGCAGCCCCATCCCTGCCCACAGACATGCCTGTTCAGACATCCACTCACATCATCCCAGATAGAGAAGAGCCTCTGCAGCCAGCTTTGCTCTGCCAGCCTCACAGAGCGGGGATGCTTGGGGGCTTTGAGAGCAATTAAGGACCTGGCCTGTGTTGGAGGCACTGGACTTATGTCCCCAGTACCCAGAGAGGGAGAGTGGATGGGGTGTCATCCATCACCCAGAAGGAGACACTTTATCACTGGGACACCTCTGAGCACTCAGCCCAGACCCAGAGTCCTCCCAGGGATTTCTGCTCCAACTGACACTTCCAGTTTTCACCATTGGGAAAAGAAGTACAGTCTCCTTTGCAACTTCAAAGGACATTTGATTCACCTCTTCCCAGCTGAGTGTTCAATGGTTAATTGCTCTCTGTCGTGAAAAGGACAAATTTAATTCTAGTCTGAATTTGTCTAGTGTCAGCCTGCAGCTATTGAATGATTTTATGCTTTTTCCTTTTTCTTTCTTTTTTTTTTTTTTTTTTAATTAATGGCATCCCTATAATCAGGCTTTTCTCCATGCAGGTATGCAGAGATGGAGATAAATTTCTCTCCTAGCCTCCTCTTGCATACACTAAAGTCTGAGCTTTTTAATTCTTTTCACTGGAAGGCAGATTTTCCAGACCTCCAATTATCCTGCACTTCCTCTCTGAGCACTTTCTAATTTCCCAACATCTCTCTAAACTGTGGGCCCTGAAGCATAAACTGTGCTCAGCAGAGGCCTCCCTCCTGCCCCCCAAACTAGCAACTCCCCCGTGCCCAGAGCTACTCCGTGCATCCATCACTGCCCAAGCTGGAGCCCACATCCCAGAGCAGGCTTACACGATGGCTGCTAAGTCCTTTTCAGTGTAACCACATCCCCAGACACTGCTCTCCGTCTCGTAGCTGTGACCTACATTTTTTTTTCCCCAGCTGCATGACCTTGCATGAGGCTGTTTCCCAGTGCAGGTGTTTGAGGCAGATCATCCCCACTACACCGGCATCCTGCCCAGAGCACCAGCCCTGCTCCTTCCACTGCTGCCCCACGTGTCCTCCAGACTGAGTCCTCTCACTGTGCAGGTGGTTTCTTCCCAAGCTGCATCACCCATGCCACTCAGCTCACCCTCAGCTGGTGCAAGGCAGGAACAGGAGGCAACAAGAGATATTGGGGGCTGGTTGGCAAAAGTCAGTAGCACCACCAAAGATTCCAAGACCACCGCAGTTTTGCAGAGATAGTGAGAATTAGTTTGCCACATTAGTTCACCACCATCAGACCCCTACTGCACCCTGCCAGAGAGGTGACCACTGCAATTCCCCCAGCGATTTCTACCAGTGAAGAACGTTGTCAGAAATGCTCCACAGACTTTTGCAGAATATTAATGTTTTCATGGCAATATCCTCCAGGCAAGAGCAAAATGACTTGCAGAAGTCTCGGTATATCATGTCAGCACAGTCGCTACTTATCAACCCAATTTGTCAGCTCATCAAAAAAAATGATATCAGGTTTGTTTGACGAGAGCAATTTTCCATGTGGATTGGCATTAATTATCCTTTAATTCCTCCCTGATTGCCACCCGTACCGTTACTGTAGCGGGGATCGGTGTCAAGCTGGAGGCAGAGCAGCGGCTGCCACCGGGGGGAGGCATGGCAGGGATGCTCCATCCTCACTCACTGTGCTCCGGGGTTAACGACCTCACACTCACTCTGGAGGTGACAAAGTGACTGATGCATAGAAAGTGTCACATCCCTCCCCACAGAGCCCAGGTCCTGGGCAGGGGAGTTGCTAAGAGACGAGACCAGGATGAAGAGAGTCAAGGAGGATGCAGGATAGGAAGATCCTGTCCTAAGGAGCAGGCTCAAGCCCACAATGGGGAATTTGAGCTACCTGGGTGAAGAGCCATGTTTGTGCAACCAGCCCTGCAGGGATGGGGACCTGCCTGCACCATGAGTCCCTTTCCTCAGGCAAGAGGCAGCCCTAGCCACAGGCACAGGCTGGAGCAGGCATGGGCTAGAGCAGCCCCAGGAGAAGCCAATATTTGCTTTCTCTCAGTTAACCCTCAGACTGAGGAATGCAGGGTCACCACCTGTGTGGCTCCCTGGGGAGGCAGCTGTGTGTGGAGGGATGCAGGGATGTCCCCTTTTAGCTGTGCTGTTTATTTTCTCAATATTTGTGGAAGGAAACAAGAGCTGGCTGGGGGAATGTGGGGCCAAGGATGAGCTGGGAGGCTGGGCAGCAGAGCGCTGGTCGAGGGTCAGCAGGTGATGGAGGTCAGCCAGCACTTCCCAGCTACTCTGTGTGTTCCTGTGACAACCAGCCAGGGCCCTCCTCTGCCACCTCCCTCCTGGATGGGGAGTGGGGTGTGGGTCTCCCTCCTGAGCCTTGCCTCATTCCCTGGTTTAGCCATCTGCTTGGATGCAGCTGGACACACCAGAGCAAACCACTGCCTTCACAAAAATCTATTTTAGGGTGAGTGGGCTCATTCCCACCAGGACCAGGGCTTTGCCAGCTTTCAATAGCAGAAGGTTCTGTGTGATGCTCACTTCATTAAACCTGCCCACTTCTGTAGCCCTGCTCCCCCACTAAAAAGTTAAAATCTCCCACCAAATGATGTGCTGACCTACAGCACAGGTGATATTCCCAGCAGATGACTGTCTCACAGCTTATATCCTCCTCCTGCACTCAGCCATTAATAAAACTCAAAAGCAATGACCTTGAGGTCCCTGCCAGTGACACCAAACCCCAGCAGCCCTTCACTTCCACACTCTTCATCTCATTTGGGACTGACATGCTTCCAATCAAGGCTCTGCCACCAGACAGGCTGCAAACACACAGCCCTGGCACCACGTAGCAGCTCTGGAGGAGAAATCTGGCCATTGGTGGGAGGCAGAGCCCTTGAAAGACAGGCAGGGCTGTCACCATGTCTCTAACCCCTACAGATCTGGGAAATGCAGCTGGCAGGGCCACACAGGCAATTTAGTTCCTGTCTCTGTGACTCAGTTTTCCATCTGTAAATACGAAAAAACATGCTGACATCTGCAGTGGCAGGGATGTCGAACTGAGTGAGCGCTCGCCCCAAGCTCCTCTAGAGCCCAGGGGGAGGGCAACAAAGACTAAATATTATCATTTCTCATTGCAACCAAGACTGCTGAGCAGAAACTGATGCACCAGTGGTGCTGCCCCAGTGGGCTGTATTTGCAGTGTCAGCTAATGATTGAGCTGAGGCACCTCTGAAAAGCTGGAATCACACATAGAGTGGTTGTCCCCAGCCCCACACCACCAGAGCCTTGCAGGGAATAGAGCTGCTGCACCACATGCTCCAGGCTAGCCAGGGAAGGAGCTTCCTGTGGTGCATCTGCCTGCTCACCCCAGCAGGGCTGGGCAGCCTGAGGGCACCCCAGTGCCACTGGCCCATGCTCGGAGCAGCCTCCCTGCTGCAGGAGAACCAGGCAGCTGCTCTGCTGTAGCATCTCAGCTCCCACCCCGTGCTCCTTACCAGCGGCCCCTGGCTGGGGTTGGGGTTGAGCGGGTGTTTCCCAGTCCAGGATGCCCATCTGGAACCCATTAGGCACCTTTAATCCCCCTCATCCATTCTGGTGCTGTCTGAGCTCCCCCCCACCAACACACACAAACGCTGCCATTCAAGCAGTTAATTTAAACAAATTCTGCCCAGCCGCCACATCGAGAAGCGATGAAAAAGCCAAACGAAGCTGCTCAAAGCCAAGGAGAGAATGGGGAAAAAAAAAAAAAAAGAGAAAGAAAGAAAACCAAAAGAAAACCACTCAGCACGGCGGGGCTGATACCCATAGAGACCAGCTGCATCCTCCCATCCAGCCAGCCCCAGTCCTCCCCTCTCACAGGCAATCAGATACCATGCGGGCTGTGTAATTGGATGGCAAAGGATAGAGAGAGACATCTTAAAGCTTGGGTCTAATCTCATTAGCACCCGGCTGCGGGGATGCTGTGAAATCGTAGGATGCAGGAATGAGCAACATGCTGAGCCCGTGGGGAGGAGAACAAGCGAGCTGGAGCAGGACGACAACACCAGGAGGTGGAAATGCCTCCGGTCAGACAGCGAGAGCTGGAAACACCACCGAGTCCTGGGAATGCGGCCAGCCCCCTTGCTTGCTCCTCACTTCCTTGCTCCTGTTTACCCCACAAGCACAGATCCCCACTCCTGTTACATGGCCCCAACCTTATCCTTATGATTGGTAATTATTGGAGTATACCTGGGGTGGAATACCTACCCCGATCCCACACCCATTTTGCATTTCCACTCTTCTTGCCTCGGACCAGCACACTGCTGCATTTTTTGCTGGGTATATGCTGGCAAGAATCACCAGACCACAGGCAAATATCCCAAAAGGTGCCATGGTGAGGTCAATGGCAACCCTTATTTCCAGGCCCCTGTTGCCACTGCAAGTCTCTGTCATATGGGAAAAAGCATCCTAGATGGGGTGAAATGGAGGAGATGAAGCACCCACCCATGTATGGGCCTTCTAGGTGGACAGAAGTCCCTTTGCGTGTCATACCAGGGATGGCAAGGTATGGGGAGACACAGGGTCAGAATTTCTAGGTCCCTTTCCCAGTTCTGCCATGGGAAGGGTCTGGGGGTGGAGAACTTCCCAGCTCCGGGACGGGAGACACTTTTTGAGAGCTATTCCTGTGCTTTCCACATTTAGTACTCTGTCCATGCAATCTAGCTAACACTTCTCCCTCCTTTCTCCTTAGAATCCCGAAATTACCATTTCTCAAACACTAAAGTGGATGGTCAGGCTCTTTCTGGCTGCACCTCCCAGGGAACCACCTATCCTCCAGCCTCAGGGCCAGCAGAAAGTCTGTACCACTTTTTTGTCTTCAAGCAGCTCTGCCTCAAATGCCATCCCTCGCTAGACAGCGAGGACCAGACAGGGAGAAGGAGGTCACGGTGAGAAAACCATTCCAAACCATCCCTGCCATTTCCTGCCTCCCAGTTTAGAGAAAAAAAGACAGCAGGATGTCTTCAGTTACCAACAGCTCCCTTGGGAGCAGTAAAAATTAATCCAGCTTTTCCTATCCTGAAGGGAAATACAGATACAAATGAGGACAAAAGCCTCTGTGGGCAAAGGGGGGTGCAACAACCATGGAAGGGCCATGGAAGACAGCTGGTAAGACCCCCTAATCCATACTCTGCTTAGCTCTGGCAGGGCAGTGGGAGTCCCAGCCACAGAAGTCTGTGTCTTGCTGGTCAAGTGAGGATAAGCCTGAGATGATAATTGATTTAACACAGATGAGAATCTGGAAAGTGAATTCCCACCTCCCCAAACCCATCCCCATCACACTGCCAGCAGGGTTCCCTTGCACATGGACGTCACTTGGCACACACAGGGAAATGGGCTCACCAAACCAGGATACCCTCAGCTCATCCCTGCAGGCAGGGCACAGCTTCCCCTTGGCAATGCCTAGGAGTCCTGCTTCACCAGGAAAGCTCCCAGGTGTGCAAAGGGGCATCTTTCCCACTTACTCTCATCTGGCCCTTACAGCACTCCAGCATGGGGAACTTTACCCACCTGCAGCACTGGATAAAGCATCCCAGTGCTCTAGGCAGCCCACTTGAATTTGGAGCCCACCAAGCCCAGCTGCTGGTGTTGGAGTTGCAGGCTGTGTGGTCCAGCACCAATGCCAAAAGCACCACAGGTCCCTTGGGAGCAGAAGAGAAAGAGCACAGCACAGGCACCCTGTTGGAAGCAGTGCTGGAAACTGCTGACAGCTTGTTTTCATTGCAGCCCCAGCATGAGAGAGGAGGGGTTGCAGCACCCAGCCACGGGAAGATCAGCCAGCAAAGGCAGGTTAATTACCTAGCTCTGCACATTCACACGTCTGTGGGATGCACATGCAGTGGTACCAAGTTATAACTTAGCCTCAAATCACTGCATAAGACTTTTTTCTTCCACATTCTGGAACTCAAATTACCAGAGGCTAATTCTGCTCACGATTCTTTAATATCACTTTGAACTCTTCTACTATTTGAGCTGTGAAAACAGGAGGAAGGAAATGCCTTTATGCTGTGCTCAAAATGGATGGACAAAGGCATCAGCTCCTCCAAGTGCTCTTTTAACTCTTTCAGGGGACCAAAGGTGGCTAAAGGCTGAATGTGGGACAATGCAGGCAATGAGCTGTGAGGCAGGCAGGGAATAAATAATTCCTGTGTTTTAATAGCTGTGTAATTAGCACTGCTGCTCAGCTTTAGGAAGACTTGATTTTTCATTGCTTTTTCCCATGGGTTGCAAATTCCCATTTGCCAGTGCACCACTGGGAAGCTGGACAGGGATGCTCTGTATGATGCCATGTGGAGGAGAGGACTTTGCTGAAAGGGGCAGGGGGCTGAAAGCTGCACCTCACCACAGACTTTCACTTTAATAACATTACAAACCCCAAATCCAAGCCTGCACCCAAAGCAAGACGGAGGGTGAGCCCAGCAGAACCAGTGGCTCAAGGAGAGAGCCCCAGGAGTGGGGCTTGACCCTGTGCATTGCCAGGGAAACCCTGGAAGCGTCTCAAGAGCCAGAAAAGTGGAGCCGGCCGTGAGTCAGGAGCACAACGGGGTGCATGGAGGGAACGGGGCAGATTATCTCCAGGCAGCCGTCTGGCAATGCCCGCTCCTGGCAGCCCTGGCTCGCTGGCAGATAATGGCACAGAACAGAGCCAGGGCGTCCCTGAGCAGGGCTTGCACCACCACCTTGGCAGGACGGGGCCCAGGCTGGTGGGAGGCAAGGAGGGAGGCTGCTGGTCTGCAGGCTGTGCCATGGCTGCTACCCTCACCTCAGCACTCCTGTGCCTCTGGAGACTGCGGATCAAGTCCCAAAATGCTTATGGAAATGCTCAAATATGAAGAGATCTTAAGAATGTGTTTAATTTGTGAGGCTTTGAGGTTGTCTGCACTCAGGATCCCCCAGGCAGTCTTACTGCCCTCCCCCCCAAAAAAGCTGAGATCTATGGCACATTAATGATGGAGGAAGAAGAAGAGCAGCAGGCAATGAGCAGCTCCCCACACAAGGGTGCTCCTTTCCAGCAGGGTTACCCAGCACAAAGTCCCAGAGGTATCAGTAAGGATGCTGTCCCCCATGGAGCAGAAGCACAAGCACTTATCAGCCTGCCTCAGCTTGGCCCTCCTGCAGCCCCCTGAGCCCTGCCAAGGCTGGGGTGCCAGGAGCAGCCCCTCAGCGCCTGGCAGCCCGCCGGGGAGGGGGCTGGCCGCCCGCCCGCCTGGCAGCATCCTTCCCTAGGTAACCTCCCCACCTATTAGTGGCACATTTGTTTCCCTGCGTTTCCTTAGAGCTGTCACGAGCCACACTGACTCTTTGTTCCCGGGGGCTGCAGAGAGGCCTCCCTTCCCCTTCCCCCCAGCTGGTGTGGGGGGGTGTCTTGCAGCACACAGACCCCACAGCTCCCCCCTCCCCCCAGCTCCAGGGGTAAACACGCTGCCCCTCCTCATTGGTATTCGGGGGGACACATCCCAGCCTGGCCCCCCCAGCCCTGCTCTGTCCCCAACAGAAGGAGCTTTGTTGGGGAGCACGATGGGGTGCGGCACCCGGAGTCCAAAACGTGGGCATGGTGACAGCGGGGACACTTGGCCCTCACCGGCAAGGGGAGGGGGATGCTGCTAGAGGGGGAGCTGGGACAAAATGAGGGATTCTGGGGAAGGGGAAGCAGGGAGGTTTGCTCCAGGAAA
The DNA here is from genome assembly GCF_028769735.1 of Zonotrichia leucophrys gambelii. Taxonomy (NCBI): domain Eukaryota; kingdom Metazoa; phylum Chordata; class Aves; order Passeriformes; family Passerellidae; genus Zonotrichia; species Zonotrichia leucophrys. The sequence goes on from NC_088176.1 coordinate 13,865,233, forward strand.
GCTGCTTTCTGCTCTGAGCTTGGCACTTCGCTCTTGGACCGCAGACCTCTGCACAGAACATCAGCACATGCACATCTGTGCAAAGAGCAAAGGGGCACGTGCCTGGGGAGCCAAAGCAACCCTGCTCCAGCAGGGAAAGATGAAAACACAAGGCTGTGCCCACAGGCCCCTTCCCACACAGCAGCTGCAGGCTCCTGGGCACTTGCTGAGCTCCAGAACCAGCACAAACCTTGCTGGAGGGAGTGAACCTCAACCAAAGCCACAACAGGAGTGATTGTGGGACATGGGGGTGGGTGTCTGGCACAGCAGAGCCAGGGCACAGCCAGAGCCAGCCCACCACAGTGACAGCATTTCCAGGGAGCCAACCAGCAGGCAGGCACCAAATATCCCCCACTAAATTGAAAACGGGGCTCAGGCAAGTCTCCCCCACTGGGAGGGAGCAAAGCTGTGGCACATGCACTCTCCAGAGAGCGTCCCCACCTGGCACCACACCTCCCACCTGGCACCACCATGACTACCCACTGTGGGGGCACGGCACCGCTCCTTTATCCAGCCATCACCAAGAACACATTTTTCCCCCAGTCCCTGCCTTCCCCCTCTGGGGGCTTTCCTGGTGCAGCCCCAAGAGGAACGGTCACTGGTACAGTCTCGCAAGCAACACCTCCCACGCGCAGCCAGCCCCATCTGAGCGGGGCCTGTTTTGTTATTCCTTTCTCTGACAGCTCCTTTTTCACTTGTCACCCTGTTTTGCTACTACTCAGCTCACAGCTTCCTCTGGCGTGGTTGTGATCCTCTCCTTCTTGAAGGATGTCATTTGCATTTTCTCAAGTTATTTAGCAGCCCTCCATTTTTCTCTGCCTGCTTTTCTAAAGGCAATTAGGGCTGGGTTTAGCCAAATGTAGGGGTGGTGAGAGGAACCTGCCCCAGGGCTTGCCATAATATCATCTCTCCTTACCAGGCAGCACACCCAGCTGTGGTGCTCTCTGCCACTCAGCTCAAAACTCCCTTTAAATAGCCCTGGGTCCACGGTGGGTCTGGACCAGCCCCTGGTCCTTCTGTCAGCTCCCAGACAGAGGCAGCCATAGAGCTTCACTATTCCTCTGCAGGCTCTGGCCACAGAAGAGTCTCACGGGAGCGTGACAATTTCCCCAGCTCCTACAACATTTCACATGTCCCCGGCTCAGAAAGTCACCAGCCCTGATTGAGATGTTAATGCTGTTTCTAGGGAGCCCCTGCCCTTACAGACTGAGAGCAGCACAGCAACCCTTCCCCCCGGGCTTGGCTGCCAGCTAAGATGTGGCACCATCTCCTTCACCATTTTAGCTGGCATGGGTCCGACACAAACTGACAGTCTGTGGCCCCTGTCCTAAATCTCCCTCCTTCTGGAGACAAGACTTTTTCCCCCCTACTCTCTGCTCACTGTCTCTCAGCTCCCATTCTGCCTGAGCAAGGAGCAGCTACTGCAGCTTTTGTTGAGGGAAACCACTGGGCAGCTGCTCCCATGGGGATGCATCCATCTGGGATTGTGACTCCCCTGCAGGAGCTACTCCCCAGAGCTCCTCACAGCCAAGCACCCACTGCTCCTCTCCTCCCTCGCATCAGCTCGGCTTCCCTTGGAGAAAACTATTTATTTATAGCCATCCTGGCTGCCTTTAGCACATTTCAACAGCCCATGTCTTTGCCTCCCTGATGATACGCCCGCAGCATTTCTGTCCTCACCCTGCTGCTACAGCCATTCCAGACTCCTCTCTCCTCCTTGCATCCCCAATCCAGAACCCCCAAGGGACTGAGAAACAGCTTCAAGAGGAAGTTTTAAGGGGAGCTGAGCAGAGAAGAGAGAGAGTGTTACAAAACTCCTATCTCGTCCTTCACCCCCACAAGGAAGCAGAGAGAAACTCTGCTTGCTTTTTCTGTTGGGGGCTGTTGGGAAAAAAACCCCAACTCCTGCCAGCTTGGGAGAGATGGTAAAAGAAGATCTACCAGCATCCCCTTGGCTCCTAGTGTGCATCAGGGCTGTACTGGAGCACCACTGCTGATGTGTACGGCTGTGGCACACTGGGGACCAACAGCGGGCACTGCAATAGAAGAGGTCACCTTCTTGCCTGGGTAATCCTCACTGGAAGGAAAGATCCATCTTTTTATCACCCCTCCTCTTCGCAGGAGATGTGCTTTTCCCCAGTGAGCTGCTGGGGGACCCTGGCTCTCCCCCCTGAGCCCACAGAGCTTTGTTCTTCCGTCCAGTGCTGACAGTTTAATTAAACCCAGTTTGAGAATGGGTCACTGAGGTCAGGCGCTCTCCAGCGAAACCTCAGCTCAGCACCACTTCCAGCCACCAGCACTGCTTAATGAGTTATCCACACATAAATAAAGGAGCCATGCAGGGAGTCCCCCTGCCTCCTGGCCCCACTGCCAAGGACCACCCCCACTATCTCAGACTGAAATGGGCTCTGGGCAGGCGTCAGCTCAATATTTCCAAATTCCAAGGGGAAAACATTCCTCTCCAGGCGTCTCACCTCCCCCATGCCCTCATTTGAGGTTTGCTTCCCGTTGGCCCTTTGCTGCCAAAGTTTATTCCCCAGTTTATTTAAGCCCCGACGGATCAGGTTTAACTCCAACCCTTTCCATTATCCCGATGCACAAATGCTCTTTACAGCCAACTTCCATGTAAGTAATTGTAGCTCGAGCCGGGCCGGGAGACCACAAAGTACCACAACGTGGATGAGGCTCTGACACTCAGGAGGTGCACAAAGAGGTCTCCATCCCAACCTGAACCTCAGGGACTCTTCTTGTGCTCCTGAAAAATTTTCATCAGGTTCAGCAGGAAAGGTACAGTGGGAAACTGCTCTGTGGGTATCACATACCCTAATTCAACAGACTTGTCTTCATCTTCTGTGTAACTGATGTGCTGAGAAAGATCCATCAAGACTATGCCTAGAAAAAGGCTGGAGCATCCAGGCCAGCACCCAAGGGCCCATCTAAGTAACACCCAGCAGCTCCTACAATCCACTCCTGGCTTTCTGCTTCAGCTGCCACCAGACAGCCTCATTTCCCAACCAAACAGATCTCAGCCTGACTCATTCAGTCAGTTTTTGCTAATTCAAGACCTGCCAGTACAATGGTGTGAGGACAAGAGGAGCTAGCAAGGACTCCTGAACTCGAGAAGCATGCCATGGGTGGCTGCAGTCAGCAGGTCAAGGGGAAGCCTGTTTGTTGGAAGTGATCTGGAGATCAGGATTTGCAAGAAAATGGTGCTGGTTAGAGCCTTGTTTTCCCAGACCAGCACAGGTCCTGGCCTGTTTCTGGGCAGGGAAAGGGTCTTGAGCAGTGGGGCCACCCCAGATCCATTTCAGCAGTTAAACAAGTGCAAAGCCCAATGGGGAGGCTCCAATTTCGCTCAAGGAGAGCTGATTTCAATTTAGCTTAAACCTGTTCCCCACTGACTCATATCCCTGTAGCCTGACCCGGGCTTGCAGCAATTTAAGAGTGTCCTTATGACCTCCCGCACTGGCTGGCCTAGCACTGGTCCAGATCCCACCTCCTGCTAAGCCAGCATGTGTGTCTAGACAAGCCACCCAGGGCACCCCCTGCCCTGCCATCCCCCTGAGCACCTCAGCAACCAGCAGTCCCAAGGAGAGGGAGCAGCAGGTCCCCTGGCACATGGGCTCTGTTGAACAAATGCAGAACTCGAGGATCTGCCAGGACACTGGCTCTTGGTCTCCCTCTGGGCAGACCCCAATGCTGCACCCCTACTCTCATTAATGTGTGTGGGGGAACCTACTGCAGAGGAGGCTGGAGGGTGGCTCAGAGTGTCCCCTGTCCCCAGTCCCACTGTCATCACAGGGACCCTCTGCTCCAAGCACACATCAAAGCTCCCCAAAATATGGCACCAGCTATAGTCGAGGAGCTGCAAAATCTGAGCCTGTGCACACAGCCCTAGATTGAACAAGAAAAGTTCCATCCTGTACCCAATATCCAGGCAGTTTGCCATGACAGAAATGACCAGAAAACAACTTCAAAACAGGGTGGGAGGGAAAAGGTTTGAAATAACCCCCATATTGCAGTAAGCAGTAAAACAACAGGAGGAGGCTGAAATGCACCTGAACATGAGGTGGCTGCAAGGAACACCTTGCACAGCCCTCTTAAACTCTCAGGTTGTGTACAGCCCCCTGCACACCATGGCACAGTCCTGGCTCCACACAAGCCTGGCACTCTGTATGTATAGGAGACACACATGCTGCTCTTCTGCAACTCCACAATGAATTGTTAGGGTTTGCTTGTTGAAAGAGTCTGGTATTAAAATCTAGAGAAGATTAAAAAGGAAACAGCAATATTTGTAAAATTACTCTCTGGCCTGTGTTTCTGTTATGCAATGGGTGGCTGGAGGAGTTTGGGCCCTTGCTGGCGCCATGACATGGCACAGCTGAGCTCAACAAATGCCATTTGATAATTAATGGAACGCCTGTGCTATCAGCTGCCATTACCTAGGCCCATCTTTGGCACCTGTCCACCACTTCACACATCCCATACTGGCAACCCACACAGCGTTTTAACCCTTCATTACCCACCCCAGGCTGGACTCTGGGACTGACTCCCTGGCACTGTTGGAAGAAAGTGGTTCAGCCATAGCCTGACAGCACAGGCAGGGCTGCCTGGCCCCAACATGGCCATGCCTGTCCTGGGAATGTCTCAGCACAGACAGTTATTTCATCCATTCCTGCCTTGCCCCAGCAGGGACCTGGCATCCTCATGTCACAGCTGATCTATGGAGATACAAGATGCTGCAAGCAGAAAGCTTGTGTCCTGGCAACCATCACCCCAATCCACAGGGTATAAGCTGCTTCTCTGAGTGATGGAGAGCACCCAGCCCCAGTCTGGCACGCACCCTCTGCTCCTCACAGCACCCTTCCCAATGTATGTAGTGCCTGACATAGCTGAGAGCCTGTAAACACTTTGTTTGAACAATGCTGGCACTGCTGAAAGCACCATTGCCTGAGCAAAACAGCCCCAGGCAAGGGAAACCCAATATGGAACAGAGAATATTTATCAAAACCCCAGCAGCCATCCCCAAGCAGCCTGCTGCTGCACAGAGGGAGGAGGAGCAGAGAGATCTGTGGAGCTGGGGCTTGCACAGCAAGAAACAGGCCCTGGAGTTGTTTCTGCAGGTGCAGAGGGACAGGCAGGGATGGGGACACGTAGAGCAATGCGAGGAGAGGGCAGCAGGCATGAAGGGCTGGATCTGCCCTGGGCAGGGCTCCCTCCTCCTTCTCCAGACACCTACAGAGAAGCAGCTCTTGAGCAGGGTTGTGGGGCTCTCTGTGCCCCATGGAGGTCTCTGGAAAGTTACCTCTTTCACCCTCCTTTCAGGAGAAGGTGGGCAGGTGTGTAAGGGAGCCCTGCTCCAAAGCCCGTGATCCACACCCAGGGAGGAGGCTGAGGAGCTCTCAGCACCTCTTCACCTGACACTGCACAGGCACAGTTCAACTCTGCGATGCCAGACCTGGCCCAGACTGCCAGCACCTCATCCCATATCCCCATGTGGGGATATCCTTAACACTGCCAGTCTCAGTCCCCTGCAAGTCACAGCCCATTTCCCACCTCACTGCATGCTTGGCTCACACAGAAACAGAGAGCATTCCCCTGCCAGAGCCCTCACTGGCACAACACACCCTAACCACCAGCACACCCCCCAGGAGCAGCACCCTCCCGAGGCATCAGGGTCCCTCCAAACCCCATGGCAGTCGCCAGGTGAGCCCACAGCAGTCCCCAGGGGAGCCCTGCGGGCACAGAGGGCACTTACAGCCGCGACAGCGCCTGGTTGTTCTGGAAGAGAAGCTCGGGCAGGGTGTGCAGCTGGTTGCGGTTCAGCCGTCTGCAGGGACAGAAGAAAAGGGTCAGGGTTGGGAGTACAAAGCAATGACCCCATCTGCAGCCCAGCTGGATGCACCACGCAGAGCTGGGCACTTTGGCTCGCTCAGAGAGGCCAATAGAGCAGAGCATCCCACCTGGCAAGGACAGCCCCATCCTGCTCACCACAATCCCAGGCAGGGACAACCACGGGGCACTAATAGGCCCACTCACAATGTTGTAATTACAAGCAGAGAGGACTCCAAGCTGTTAACTGCTGACTGCTGCTTAACTGCACTCTTAACCTGCTGCTCTGCTCAGCTCCTCATATTTGCTCGAGCAGCTTGGGATTTTTAAACTGCTGAGCTATTTTACTGAGTGCTGGACCAGAACTTACAGCTCCCTTGCTAACACACAGGACACAGCTGATACAGCAAAAGTCATTTGTGTTTAACCTGCTCCTCACTTCAAAAGCATCAGAAAGGACTCTAAGATCTATAGAAACAGAAATAGGTGTGCTTCCCAAACTGTAAAATACCACTGCCACGCAGAAGAGAAGCTGTTTGAAGTCAGGCAGCACTGATACATTAGGGTTTAAGGAAAAAAGGAAAGGATGCTCTCTGCCATAAATCCAGCAGCCCCTCACCAACCTCCCTCCATGACCAGACACTCACAGCCGCTCAAGCTCCTTCATGTCATCAAACGCCCCACGCTCCACCACGCTGATCTGGTTTTCCATCAGCTGCCTGCAGAGAGAAGGGGTCAGCTTTCTGCAAAAGTGGTCCCCAGTGCCCCCATTGCTTCTTTTGACCCAGGGCACCTCACTCCCATTATCCCCTCAGCACAACCCAGACCCTTCCCACTGTCTCCCAGCTGGAAATCCACCAGGCTCAGCCCAGCACAACACCCTCCAGCCCTGCCGGCTGAGACCCACAGAAAGAGACTAACTCTAGCAGCCCTAGGAAGGGCCACAAACCAAGCACAGTATCCACCAAGGTGGGGGCATCTGGCCCCTCATCAGAACTCACAGGACACGGAGCTGCTTCAGCCCGGCAAAGTCATTCTTGTTGATTCGTGTTATGTTGTTGCCATTGAGCTCCCTGCGGAGAGAAGGGGAAGAAATTAGCGAGGGAGGGAGCGCTCAAGAGGTAGCCAAGCACTGGGCCTCCCCAGTACCTCCCCAAAAACGGCAGGCAGGGCCCAAAGGACAGTAGGGGCTGGTGCAATTCTGTGGCCCCTCACCAGGCCCCAGGAACGGCCTGACTCCAGAGAGGACCCTCATCCTCAATGACCAGCAGTGCTGGGCACACAGAACCTGGCTGTGCCTGGGTAAGCTGGCATCTTTCATGGACCGTAAGGCAACAAGAGGAAGGGGCTCTCTGGCTCCTCCCTGTTCCCGTTCCAGATGTCCCCCTGGGATACATGTCACCCCTTTCTGCAAATGTAGCTAACACCTGCTAGGGTCATCCCAAACGCATCTAGAGTTGTTTAGAGAAGGCGAGGGTAACAAGAAACAAACAAAAGTCCCCAGAACAGCAGGATCCCTGCAAATACCCAGCTGCAAGACACTTACAAGTATAAGTGACACTTACATGATAATGGCTCCTGCCATTATCCTTGCATCACAACGGGTTCAGTGCACAGCCATTTCACACCTTCTACCTGGAGAATAAGCCACACTCAGGTTTCACCTGCCAAGAGAAGCTTGCACAGGACAAGCTGCTTTGTGGCTCACTCTCTCCTTCAAAAGCCCTGGGTGAGCACAGGGACAGGCAATGCAGCCAGGAAGAAGATGCCGCCCCTCCTTGCTCATTCTGCTGGTGGAAATAAGGGGTACCTACACCCACCCATGGCCTGGGTCCTGCCCAGGCTCTGCTGAGCACCAGGACAACGTGTCCCACTCCTGGACACACAGGACCTCTGCTCCCAGCCTGCTGGTTGCACCTTCCCCAGCTCTCCTCAGCCATGCTCTCCAGCACGCTCCTGCTAGGATTATCCTGCTTTAAAATACATCAACCCAGAAGCTGCAGAGATTTGCACCTCGCAGTCAGCTTTGCAGCGCCTTTCTGCATTACAGGGTATGATCACTGTGGGAAAAGCAGGACCATCAGCCCTGGGACCCACAGTCTGCAGAGCTGGGGATCTCTGTGCAGCCCCCTATTGCAGGAGACATCACAAAGCGCAGCAGCCTTTGCTCCTTGCCATCAGCCAGCCTGCCCAAGGCATGTGCTGGGCATGGAGAGTGCCTACGCCAAGGCAGAGCCCAGGGAGGGCTCCCATGCCGGAGACCCACTGCCTGCACTGAGCACGGACACAAAAAACAAAGGGAAAACGAATAAACTACGGGAGGAGAAGTCAGTCAAGTGAAGGATGAGCGGCTGGAGCCAGGGAAGGAAAGCGACAGGAAAGTGCCACTATGGAGCAGCTTGGGGTGCTCGGGCAGCCCCACGGGGGGGTCTGTAACTTCCTGAGCCCTGACAGCGGGAGCAGGGAGCAGGAATGCCTCACGTCACATGGCTGGCTGAATACACAGCCCATCATTCCCATCCAGAGCCAAAGCTCCCCTCCGCCCGGTTCTGCAGCCGTGCGGGGGCCAAGGTCAGCGGCGGGCCGGCCCCGGGGCCGCCGAGCAGCGTGTAGGGCCAGCGGGGGCAGCAGCGCAGCCGCGCACCCCGGGGTGCTGCCATTGTCCCGCTGGAACGGCTGATAATGGCTAATGAGTTCCAGCTCGCCATTACAGCCCCGTAATTACAGCGCTATTCAGCCCCGCGATTGCCGGGCTCCTGCCATTATCCAGCCGTGTGCGCCGCGCTGGGAAGGAGGTTGGGAGAGCAGCGTTACTAGGACACAGATGAATGCGAGCCGGAATGAATAGAGGTTCCTCAGCCCCAGTGATTAAACTGAAACCCACAATTGGGCTCTGCAGCCCCACGGCTCCCAGTCCGACCGGCTCGCAGAGAGCACAGCGGGCTGCCGGGGACGGGTCTCCAAATCAGAAGGAGCTGACCCCCTGAGTGGGAGCAAAAACCGTGGTCAGTCAGGCTGTAAATCCCAGGCACCAAGCTCTGGGGTGTGTGACACGTTTCAGGGACATTTGTCACCACAAACGGGGTCGTTTGGTATGTACAGCTGTGTGCCCACCTCCTGATGGACCACAGCCCCAGAGTCAGCTAAGGGCAGGGAGAAATCACAGCTTCAGGAGTGGTTTTCTCCAAATGTCCTAAAGGTTCCTTGGCAAAGAAGATTGCCTGGAAGATCCCCAGGGCCAGGCTGGGGACCAAGCTGGAGGCAATGGCACCCATTCGAGCTCCTGTGAGGGAGGGTTCCCATGTCACCTTCCTTTAAACATACCTACCGTTAACCTTACCTACCTACAGTTCCAGTACAATGCGTAACTGGAAGTTGAGACATCTCCAGCATTGCAGAGGGACAGAGCAGAGGGGCTTGATTTAGAGCTGCCCAACCTGAAAGGCAGGACTTAGACCCCAGCCTGCAAAGCCCAGGGTGGTGCTGTCCTCAGAGCACTGGCATCCCAGAGCCTTAGCCAGAGGCAGAGCACAGGCAGAGCATGGGAACATGAAGAAACACCAAAGAGCCACAGAAGCCACAGACTAAACACGGCCAGTCCCTGCACATGCCAAAACCAGGCTCTGCCCTCTCTCCAAGGCATCTGCTGGGTCAGTGCAGCCCAAAGACTGGAGTACCAGAAGGCACTGCCAGGACCAGCTACCCTGGGCTCTGCTTCTTCCATGCTTGCAGAGCATCCTCGGGGAACTTCAACAGTGGGGCTGGTGGCAATCCCCAAGTGGGGCTGTGTCTAGGGCCCCCTGACAGTCCTCCTCCCTCAGGAACTGGCTCCTTGTGCTCCCTGACAACTGCTCCCAGCATCCTTCCATGCCTTTGTTCAGGTAAATGATGGCCTTTGCAACCCAGATGGGAATGAACAGCAGGTAAAGCTTATTTGTAAGGATGCCGAGGCAACGCTGCCATTTAACTCCATGACATTTTTCCCCTCTGAACCCCCTTCAGTTCCTCATGGAGATAAATTACAGTCTGCAGTGCCCAGAAAGCCGGATCCCTGCTGCTCAGCTGCTCACCCACTGCCTCCATGCCCTTTCCTAGTGAAGCAAAACACTCTGCCCTGCTCCACACAGCAGAGCTTCAATAAGGAGTGATGTGTCTGGGGAGCTGCCCAGCAGATTGGTTGTATTTCTGGACTATGACTTGAAAGCAGAAACACAAGGCGTGCTCTTTCCTCGCTAATTCAAAGGATTTAACACCAGAAAGCATCCTCAAGTTCATTCAGGCTGCTTTCCTCTGCCCCCCCAGCATCCCACATCTCACACTGCTGATGGAGAGGCAGCAGATTTTCATTTGCAACCCTCAAGTTTCAGAAACCCCCCTCCCATTCTCCCTAGGAAGAGGAAAGTCATTAAAACAATCAGTCCCTTTGCTACATTGCTTGTGGATCATCCCACTCCCAGATGGGATGTCTGCGCTGCAGCAGGGTTCGTTAGACTGGATTTGCATAGTCTGGGTTTATATTTGGTTTCTAGCTTTGGATGGCTTATCCATTCCCAGGGGGTCTGATGTGTCTTTTCCCTTTGCAGGGTTTGGAGCTACACTAACTCAGTAACAACCTCAGAGAGCACAAATGCTGAGAGTTAATTTATTAAATACAGCCAACATGAATGATATTTCCCTGGGCACTGATTTATCAGGAGCAAGAAGGAGCAGACAGCGCAATCCCAGGATCCCTACTCTTGCAAAGCATCAGCTATTCAGCACACATGTGACTCCTGTCCTTGTGGCTCAGCTCAGCTCTGCTCTCCTGCTGAGGCAGAAATCCGGCTCTGCTCCCTGGAATCCCGCTTTAAAGAATGCAGAGGGAAAGCCTGTGAGATGGATTCCTGCATTGGCACCCACCAGCACCAAAATGTGCCCTGGCCCATCAGGGCCAGCACAGAGCAGGTGCCCACAGCTCTGGGCAGTGACTGCAGGGGCTGCTGGAGAAGGATCTGTGCTCCTGTGGTGCCTGCTGCAAGGGCTGTCCCTCCCCCAGTGGGGCTGGTCTGTGTATTGTCCGTGAGATCTGTCCCTCCTTGACGATCTTCACTGCTCTGCCTTCCCTGCCCTTGCCTCAGAGCTCCGGCCCCCAAGGGCATGGCTCCCCTCCCAGTAGCTCCACAGCCCTCATCCCAGAGCCCTGACCCCAGCTGGAGCCAGCAGTGCCAGATAATAATCAGGGAAGCAGAGAAATGAAGGCTGGAAGGTCACACACCCCACAGCAGTGCCTCTGCCACCCTCCATCAATCCAGGCAGATGCACACACTGCTCCTTCAAGGACAGGCACTGACACTACCCTGTGCCTTATTCCAGCACCATTATCAAAACTCTGACCTGAACCCCTCCCGCAGCACGTGAACCCCATCTCTGCCTGCCCAGGCCACCATGGTGCAGAGATCTGGCTGCTCCCTTGCCCCTGCAGGCCTCTTTCCCACAGCAATCCCCCAGCCCAAGGGCACAAGAGGCCTCAGGGCCTCTCTGACCGGCAGGGCTCTGTTTGTGCTCCTTTCCACATCTGTGCTTCTGGTGATTGCCTCCCACCAACACTTTCCTCGAGTCCCCAGGCATCAACCTCCTTTCTGTCAACTCATTCCTCCCATTCACCAAGGCCACTCTGAAACCTCAGCCCGTTCTCCAGCCCTCCTGCATCCCCCCCAGCCTGGTGGCATCTGCCACTGTCAGAAGCAGCTTGTGTCCCATCACACAGACTGCTAATGGAAACAGGGATGAGGCTTAGACTCCAGACTGACCCCTGTGCTCAGCACTGGGGACAGAGCAGCTGCAACCTTTCATCCTACACTTTTATTGCATTTTTCAAGTCTTCTCAAGATTTCAGCCGGCTGCTTGAATGTAACTTAGCCCACTGAGCTGCTCAAACAAAGAAATGTGGGGCAGAGGCCCTTCCCAGTCCTGCAAGAGCTGGTCCCCTCCAGCACAGCACCACATTCACCAGCTCTCTGGAGCCCATATGGCCATGGCTGGTTGCTAACTCCATCCCCTCCAATACCAGGGAATTACAGGGTGCTGCTGCCACTGCTTAGGGAGGGGACACTGGTCACACACACATCCTGGGCTGACACAGCTGCACAAGGGGCTCAGCACCCTCTTCTCCTTTTCCATCCCATCCCTGTTCTGACCACATCCCTCAAGAAGAGCAAAGGTGCCCAAGGGGTACATGGCAGTCCCTTCAGGGTGTCACTCACCCAGCACCAGCCCCACCAGCTGCCTGCAGGTGCCCAACCAGCAGAGCCAAGAGCAGCTGTGTGCTGTTGGGGTTCATCTGGGAATCACTGCCCTTAGCCAAAGGGGACCCAAGCCCCAAGCACAGCCATGGCCCCACAGCACGGGAGGCTCTACAGCAGGTTAGCATCACGACAGATCTTTAAGCATTACAAACAGCATCGATCATGCAAGTAACAGTGAGGATGCAAGGGCTTTCTGTTCTCCTAACTTCTCTCTGGGGTTTTCATGCCACAGCCATTAGCTGCTCGCAGTCAGGGAATGCTTTACACTCACACAGCATTGTGGTGTACCACCTTCAAGTTAAAAATTAATAAATAACCTCCCTGAATCCCAGCGGGAGAGCGAAAAGGCAGCAGGGCATTTGTGTATCACAAATGTGGAAACTGAGACTCAGCCAAGAGAACAGATTTTCTGGGATAGCCAAGAAATTTGGCTTTTTATGCTGTGCTGCGTAGCCTGGTGAGGGGCTGCTCTCTAGCTCCTCTGCTTCCCAGGGCAGGGGAGGCTGCCCAGCCCTCAGGCTGCATCCTGCCACTCACTGGATTGAGTTCCACTTTGCATCTCCTACAGCAAAACCTCTTTGGCTTATCCCTCCTGGAGCTGCTCATACCAGGGATGAGAGGACAAGTGCACCTGAACTGCTCAGTTATAGATGCCTACTCAGTCCCAGATGGGTATCCTGGAGCATCCCATTTGGGATGCAGGGCTTCCTCCAACCAAGAAATATCCAGGGCTAGGAGCTTGCATCTCTCTCACTGTTGGTGCCCAGGGCTGCTCCTTGGCTGCATCGCTTTAAAAATTAATCTTCCCTTTTTCTGATCTTCCTCCTCTAGCAGCCTCTCTCCCCCATAGGACACTTGCCTCTGCTATTTTGAGCAGCAAGTGCATCCAAAATGCATGCTGGGGAAGCAGGCAGTCAGCACAGCCTCAGAGCCTGAATGTAGCAGGGAGGTCTGAGATGATTCTTGTGGGGACAACCTTGGGCCAACCCCACAGAAACACCATGGAGAGGTCCCCTCATCCCACCCCATTTCCTTCTCACTCCCAGCAGTGCCAGGGCCCCAAGGACCTGGCTATCCTTACTGCTCCCATTGCTAACTGGCATCCTGGTGCTGTACAGCAGGAAATCCTCTGCTCCTCTCCCCACTCCTACCACTGCCATCCCTGGCTGTTCCTCGAGCAGGGACAGGGGCCAGCTGCTGGAGCTGGCCTTGGAACTCCTCGCACTGGAAGCCTGCATCCTCAGCCTTCTATAGCTGCTCACTCTTCTGCCAGCCAGAGTTTTGATAGGAAGCAATGAAGTAGGGGAGAATGAAGCTCAAAGCAAATGCACATCCTGTTGGAGTCCCTTTCTGTAACTGGGCTGGTTCTGTGTGTGCTGCCGTGCACTGGCACCGTGGCCACCATGCCCAGTCCACCCTGGGACCTGGGCACAGCAGCAACAGCATTGGAAGGTGCCCGTGGGAGACCCACAATTAAAGCTGGAAACAGCTCCCCTTCCTTGCTCCCACCTCAGCAGCAAGGAACTGCTGTTAGCACAATGCATCACTCTGGAGGACCAAAGTGGCAGCACATTTAAGGCAAAAATATCTGTTTTAAAGGATGCAATAAAACAGAGCCAGGGAAGGGTTTATAGGGAAGCAATTGCTGTGTGGGGTGAGAAGTGGTCACCAGAGGCCAATCTGCCTGGCTTTATTGCCTGTTACTGGTGACTTTTCCCAACCTGGGGACAATAGATCCTCCACTATCAGCCTCCACTTCAGTCAATACAAACACGACATAGTTTTTTAAACTAATATTTTTCCAGCATGCAATTCCATAGAGAGTGAGAACGCAGCGTTACCATGGCAATATATAGACAGCATCTGCCTTGGACGTAGCTGAAGGGAGAAATTGGAATAGAATTGCAAATTTCCTCTGTCCAGGAAGGCTCCCAAGGAAGCCACTGCGGTGGGCTGGGCAGGCTACCTTCCCAAGCCAGCCTGCATCCTCCCAGTGCCCAGCACTACCTCTCCTGAGAGCTGAGGGCTGCAGGGCCAGCCACGCACTGCCCTGGCTGGACCAAGGTCCTGCATGCTGCTCCAGAGCTCTGCAGAGCCTGCACAGACCCTCTGCAACCAGACTGCTCACTGGGAACTTGCCTGGCCACTTCAGGGAAGGGACAGGTTGACTTCCTCAAGGTGCTTCCTAAGAAGGAGCATTGCCTGAAGCCCCTGAAAGGAGAGGCAGCCCAATAACTGGAGTGGAATGCAGGAGCACTGCTGTGATACACCAGCCTGGCTGCTGCAAGACATTTTGATTAACTGGCGAGAGGTAGATGCAGGTGAATGCATTAAACATGCTCTGGACTAGAGCTTGCTGCTGGAATTTTGGCAGGGGATGGTTGGGCAGTATGCAGGAGTGCTCCAGGTGCAGCCACCCTGGCATGGGGCTCCCACACCCAAAGGCTGTGGCTCAGCACCCCTTCCCTCCACCAATGCAGACACAGGGATGGCAGCCTGGCTACAGACTGCATGGGGCCCATTTCAGCACAGGCAAACCCCCAAAGTTTGGGAACCAGGCAAACAGAAGCCCCATTAAATGATGAGGCCAGGGACTCTGGAAAGGAACAGCCAGAGCCAAGAGGGGTGCAGTGATGGGGACCCCCAAACCCAACTCTGCTGCCTTCCACATGGGGGGAGGGACACAGCAGAGCCCGCACTGAGATGGAGGATGATGTTCAGCTCATCAGAGAGGAGGCAAAAGGGGCAAGTGGGGCAATTCTCAATTGTCAACCAAAAAATTAAATAGCAGGAAAAAGTGACATGCCATCACAGCCAATTCATCCCCTACAAGCAAAGAGCTGGGCTGGAAGCTGCCATTTGAC
Organism: Zonotrichia leucophrys gambelii; assembly: GCF_028769735.1. NCBI lineage: Eukaryota > Metazoa > Chordata > Aves > Passeriformes > Passerellidae > Zonotrichia > Zonotrichia leucophrys. Next base: position 13,880,252 of record NC_088176.1, read on the forward strand.
AGTGGCCAATTTGCACTGATCCTGCTGGCGTGGGGAGAACTATCCACCTCCTCAACAAGGCAGTCTGCTCTTCAGAGACACTTTCAAAGGAAAAAAGAAAGAAAAGCAAGCAAATGGGGAAGGAAATTGTGACCTTCTCCCACAACTCTTCTCTGGTGGCTGAGGCCTGAGGGACTCCTGGAAGCAGATAACACTGTAGTGCTGGAGGATTATCACCCCGTCCTGCCTACAAAGCCTTCGGGCCTCTGTTGTGCTTGCCAGAAGTGTAGGCAGGAGCACAGGCATCTGTGAAAAGTGCCCAGAGACTTTGGTGCTTCCCACCTTGCTCATCCCCGATCCAGCCAGAGGGCAGGTGCACAACCCCCATTTATGTTGGGCTGCAGACTAAAAGGCACTTAGGGATCAGTGTGCTGTGCCCTGGTACAAGGCAAGAGGGGTCCTGTGTCCCCCCTTGCAACCATCACTCATGGTCCATCCTAGACACATCTGCAGTCCTTACTCTCTCCCAGCAGCACAGCACCCACCAGGATGATATCACAGGGCAAGCTGAAACAGAAGACAATTTTTCCCCAGCCCATGATTCTCCAAAGTTGCAGTGACTCTGCAAGGCAAGTAATTCCCTGTTCTTCAAAGGAAAGGCTGTATTGCAAAAGCAACAGAGCACAAACCTCATCACAGCACGCTGCTGCCTGAGTCCCCACAATGGCACTACCAGCAGGCCTGGCTGCCCTGCCCAGGGGCTTGACCCATGGGGCTCAGCCAGGTGGGAGGCTGGAGAAAGCCTGGAGGCTCTAGACACTGCACTGGTAAACAACAGGCAAGAAATTCAACAGCAGGGACATCCCTGCTCACTGCCACTGTGGCATGCGTGGTGAGGCTGGCATTGCTCGTGCTGTGCATCTCAGGGCTTGGGAAAAGAGGAATGGCAGTGAGGGGCACTGGTGAGAGGCTGATGACTGCCCACAGAGAGCTGACCCTGGAGAGAGCAAGTCCTGGCACAGCCCCTGCTGCAGGCTCCCCTGTGGCTGCCTGCTGACCTTGCTCCATCGAACACGGAGGAGCTGGAGACTGCAAGGCTGCAGCCTGCTTACAGGGAATTGAAACTCACTTACGAGCTGTTACAGCAGGATTTCACTGCTAGGAGATAGACCTGCTCTGCACAGACACCCTCCAGCACCTGCATGGGTGTGCAAAACAGCAGGAAGTAGTTATCCAGCAGACAACACCCACGAGAGAGCAAGCATGTCTAGCTCACTCCAGACAGAAGATCCGGCAGCACCAGCTGCATTAAAATCCAGAAAATCCAATGCTGCTGAATGGCAGCAGGCATGGAGGACCAGGTCAGGGGAGGCAGAATGGGACTCAGCAAGCAGGACCCACCTCCAGAGCAGGAGAGATGTCCTGCCAGAGCAGGAGTGAGACACCCAACAGGGCATCCTCCATTAGCTCACTGCAGCATTGCTTCACTTGAGCAGTGCTGAGCAAGGGGCTGGATGTGGGCAGAGCTGAGGACTCAATGCCAACTGTCCAAGAGACAGAAAGGGCTGGTGCAGGCTGTGCATAAACCTTCCCTCTGTCCTGGGCACAGCAGAAAGGGGAATCCTGTCCCAGACCTCATAAACTTGGTCTATGGGATGGCAACTCACAGCAGCCTGGTTGCTGCGCTGGGTAATAATCACTTGTATGAGGATAATTATGGTGGGAGAAAAGAAAACTCCTCTAAAGTGGTATCCTGCAGAGCTCTTGATGCAGCATGCTGGGTGCAGCCCTGGCAGCTGCCAGGCTCTCTGCAGTCCATGCATGCAGTCCTTCCATCTGCAGGCAAAGGGCACAGTCAAACCCCAGGAGCTGCAAACAGCAGGGCACAGGGACAGGAGCACTGTGTGGCTGTCCTGGAACATGTCCTGCAGTTCTGCTGCCCAAGGAAACAGCAGCTCAACACTTCCCTGCACTGCAAGGGGGATGTGGGGGCAGCCTGCCCCAGGGCCAGACAGCTCCTGTGCCACCATGGTCCATTGCAGCTACTGGGATGGGGCACCTGCTGCTGCTGAGCAGAGGGGACCGGCTGGGGACAGCCCGGCTCTCCTGCTGTTCCTGCGTGCCAGCAGCAGGTTGGTCACGTCCAGCTCATGCTGCTCTCCCTGCTTGGCCACAGAACCCCAGGCAGGCAGATCTGCCCAGCCAGGCACAGCAGCAGAGGCCCCCTCCTGCTCGGAGGAGCTCAGCAGGTAACACGGGACACACACAGCCGGCTGGACCTTGCCTGTGAGAGAAAAACCTTCCTCATGGGAGCCCGGCTAAGAGAGCCAGGGACACCTCCCAGCACCCCTGAGGACGTGGCAAGGGATTTGATGAGCAGTGAGGTGCAGCCACAGGGGACTGGAGAGGATGGGTGAGCTCTCGTTCACGATGGGTGATCTGCACGGCTGAAGGCTGGTCACAGCAAGGGGAATCTCAAGAGGGGCTGGGGCAATGGGACCTGATCCTGACACGATGTGCAGCACTCCCAGGAGAGCTTCTTGGGGACAAAAGGGTGCCCAGCACAGGTAGGGGCTTGGGGTGACAGGAGCCCTCAGAGAACCCCTGTGACTGTGTAGCTACCCTATGACAAGTCACTGGAGGGGTGGCCACACACCTGTGTGTGGGACCCACACACACAGCCCGTTCTGGGTTGCCCCAGCGCAAATGCCCCCTCCGGAGCAGCCCACTCCCTCGGGCACTGCTCCAACCCCAACCCCGCTGCACATAGTTGCACAAAGACTGGCACACGCGGGCTCTCGCATATGCCGGAGCCCTTGCACGACCCTCACGCAGAGAGAGGGCTACACACACACCCTGCCCCAGCAGGCTCTCACACACACCCTGCTCTCCACCTCGACGGGCTACTGCACCTCCCTCAGGAAGGGGATGGTGCACATAAACTCACCCAACAGGCCTTTGCACACGTATCCTCTGGACGGAATTTACAGACACACAACCCCCGGGCGCAGCGGGACACCGCACATCACCCACCCCACCAGGCTCTTGCACTCGCACCTTTAGGGCGGCCGACCGTGGCCCCACGGGCATCTGCACGCGTTGTGCCCGTAGCGGGCACGGCGGGCACTTGCACACACCGCAGACAGGCAGCTGCCCACCCCCGCCACGGACAGCCGCCTGCACACGCACCCCGGACGGGCTCCCGCACGCATTCCCGAGCTCGGGCTCCGGAGCCGTTCCGCACCCCGCGGGGCACTCGCTCCCCTCGGGCTTTTGGCCACCCCCGCCCTCGGACAAGCCCCCGGCCCCCGCGCCCCGCCGGGCTCCCGCACCCCGTCGGCGCAGCCCGGCGGCGGCGGACAAAGCCCGGCGGTACTCACAGGCGCTCGGTGCCGCGGGGGATGCTGCGGGGCACGGCGCGCAGGGCCGAGCCGTGGCAGTCCACCGTGGTGCCGCTGCAGGCGCACAGCGGCGGGCAGGCGGCGGCGCGGCCCCGGCACAGCGCGGCGCACGCCAGCAGCCAGGCGGCGGCCCGCAGCCCCGCCGGGACCCCCGCCGGCCGCCCGGGGGTCGGGGCCGCCATGGCAGCGGGCAGCAGGGTCAGGCGGTGCGGCCGCCGCGCATCACCGGCGAGAGGAGCGGAGCGCGGCTCGGCTCGACGCGGCGCGGCTCGGCTGCGGGGCGAGAGCCCCGTCGGCGCACACCCGCCCACCCTCACTGCCGCCCCATCCCGCAGCCCAGGCTCAGCCCCCGCGCAGGCTCCTCCCTCCCGCCCTGCCCGCCCCGACGGGCCCCCCCGCCGCCGCCGCGCCCCTCCCCGCGCCCCCGGTACCCGGGGCGGCCGAGTAAGCGGCGGTCCCGGCCCGGCAGGGCACGGGCACCCCGGCCGCCGGAGCCGTCGGGGCTCTGCACCGCTCCGGCCGTGCGGGAAGGTGGCTTCGGATCGCTGCCCCCACCTGGGACAGGGGCTGCGTTCGCGGAGCACCCGGGTTCTCCGGAAGAGCGGCGGGCAGCGGCACCCCGGGGAGAAAGAGCCTGGGAGCCAGGCGGCCGCAGAGAGAGCATTCCCACCTCTCCTGGGGGTGCCGAGAGCTTTCGCATGCCCTGATGTACTTGAGGAGCCTTGGCCTGTCTCCCACCCGGCAGCCCGAAACCCCAACCCATCATCCAGAGTCCGGGTGAGGCACGGGGACCTGGCAGCCCACGGGGCGCACGGGACAGGCTGGCGCTTGTCACCCGGGATGGCGCCTGGCCCCTGAGTACCGCGGCTCAGCGCTCCAGCCTGCAGCTGGAGTGGCAGCTCTACTTTGATATGTGCCCCACACACAAACGGCAAATCTTGAAGTCCTGGTTGTGGCATTAGCTATGTTGTTTAACATTCCAGGGGAACACCTTTAAGAATAAAATAACCAAAATGTCTTTTTGGCTAACCTACAGGGAAGAACAAGACAAAGTACACCTATTTCAGTGCAAAAGGAAGTGAAGCCAAGAAATCTTACAAGTTTGATTCTAAACAGTTGACATCTCAAAAACACAAACATTGCTTTCATTTTATTGCCTTCCATTTTTTTTTTCCCCCTGAGATCTGCAAATGCAAGGCAGGAGGCTGTAACCAGGAGGGCTGATCACCTGTTTTATTAATGACACCTGAAGCACTTGTAACCCCGTGGCTCCAAGTGCTGAGACCTTAAAAAAAGAACAGGTATTTTGATGTGCCCAACACAGCCCTGGCTTCTGGCAGCAACTGCTACAAATGTCCTCCTCAGAGAGGTAATCCATAAAAAGAGGGGAGATGGGAGCCTGTTGCACTGCAGGAGCACTGTGGGAGGGTGGTGTGTGAGCATGGACACCCCAGTGCAGCAGGGCATGCTGGATATTTGCAGGGATGGTGGCAGGTCCCAGGAGCCAGAGTGTCTCTTAAATCCATGCCCTCTGCACATGGAACTCCACAGGCTTCTTAATCAGGGCAAGAGGGAGGTGTCTGCCTGGGGTCCTGCTCCAGCGAGGGCCACCTCACACACACACACACACACACACACACACACAGGGCTGCACCAGCTTGGCCCAGATCAGCAGCTCTTTTCCATCCCAAATGCCGGCTCCCATCATCTGTCTGCATTTTCGTGACATCTCCTTCCTCTGGCCCCAGTCCCGGGAGGAAGCTGTGCCTGAGATGGATGAAAGGGGTTTGTTCCTCGTTGCTACCCAGCAGCCCTGACAGCAAGGAAGATGAGCTGCTTCCCAGGACTCTGGGAGCCGACCCCTTGCTGGCAGAGCTTCTGCAGAGGTGTCCCTGCAGCCTGTCCTGGGGCTCACAGGGAGGGTCTGGAGGCAATGGCACCTGAAGGGGTCTGAACTGCAAACCTTGGCTGAATTTTGTGGGGTGAAGGTTGTTTCAGAATGGCTTGGTACCTCCCAAAAGGCTGCTATCAGTGTGATGCTTGTGACAGCCCTCCCTCACAAGCTCCCCTTCACCCCTTGGCTGACAGAGCAGAACCAGGTCTCCCTAACCTGCCCTTTACCTCTGATGCTGGCAGGAAGGTGGGAGGGAGTGAGGGATCTTGTTTCCTCCATTTTTTTTTCAGCACTCACCCCAAGCAAACCCCTGTGATCTGCAGAAAAAGCAAGTTCTGTCCATCTCTGCTTCCAGCTGCAGCAACACCCAGTCACTGACCCGGGGCTGTGGTCTTGGCAAAGAGAGGAGCTGGCAGGGCATGCCTGGAGCCCACCACACCTGTCCTGGTTCCAGTGGGAGTACAGGACTGGGAAGCTGAAAACTCCATTTCAGGATGACATCCACATTTTCTCCTGTAGTAGCTCAGCTCCTGCTGTTCTCTGTGAGGTTTGGCCTCTGCCTGGCAAGCAGCCAGTGCCCCATGGCCCAGCACCACGGTGCATCCCACTGAGCTGGGCTGCCAGCCCTGGCTGACCCCTCAGTGGCTGATCCAGCTGCAGGAGCAACACCCTTCCAGGGCTGCCAACACAGCAGGGCTGAGCCAGGACAGCAGTGGGGGGACAGGCTGTGTACCCACACCTCAGCCCCTGGTGCATTTGGGTGATCCCAAGTCACCCAGGCACCCTGATGGGGTGGGCCTCAGAAAGCAACAGCTGCCTGGGAAAATCCCAGGGCTCCTCTGAATATGGATGAGGAGCAGGGAGAAAAATAAACCCCAAACTTCTTTATCAGGGGAGGCCTGGTCCTGCCGTCTGCCACCGGGATTTGGGCCAAACTGCTTGATAGAGAGAGAGACCATCTGGATCGTCTGATGGGCTCTGGGTTTGGTTAAAATGAAGCAGAAGCTTTTTTTTGTAGGAGTTTCCATGGGAAGATCTGGGGAAGGGTTCCAGGGTATGCGCCAGACCTGTCGTGCAAAGAGAAGCGAAGCAGCTACAAAGCTTCAAACAAAACATTGCTGCCAATGGGAAGCCAAGCCCCCCAGGGGAGCACCCCGGCATTTCCTCCCACCCAGGACAGGTCACAGCTCGCCCCTGTTGGCTCTCCCTGGGCTGGGCTGGCACTGGGTCCCATGATAGCACCTTCCAGCATGCCTGGGCTTCAAGGCAGTGTGCTGCACCCTGGATTTGGGCATGCAGAGGGGAGGCAGCACACCCTGGTTCATTTGTACCATGCTTTGAGGCAGTGCTGTGGCTGTCACCTGTCCACAGCAGTGCCCAGCCTTTCTCAGGGTGGGATCAGGCTGCTGCAGAGCAGAAGTGTTTAAAACACAGGCAGTAGGGTTCTGGTGGGTTGGCTGTGGCTGGACACCCGGTGCCCCCCAAAGCCACTCTGTCCCTCCCCTCCTCAGTTGGCCAGGGGAGAGAAAATATAATCAGAATATAGGTAAGGCCAGGGAGAGATAACCCGTTACCAACAGGGGCAAAACAGGCTTGACTTGGGGAAATTGGTTAGATTTATCAGATCAGATTTACTCATCAGATCAGAGCAGGATAATAAGAAATAAAATCTAATCTTAAAAATATTTTTCCCCATCCCTCTCATCTTCCGGGGCTCAGCTGCACTCCCAGTTTTCTCTATCTCCTCCCTACCAGTGACATAAGAGGATGGAGAATGAGAGCTGTGGTCAGTTCATTACACTTCATCTCTGCTGTTTCTTCTTCCTCAGGACAGGGACTTCTCACATTCCTCCCTTGGGCATCCGCCGGCTCTGCTGTGGGGTCCTTCACAGGCTACAGGTGAATCTCTGCTTCACTCTGGACCTCCGTGGGCTGCAGGGCTACATCCTGCCTCACCCTGGGCTTCACCAGGGCAGCAGGGGAATCTCTGCTCTGGTGCCTGGAACACCCCCTCCCCCTCTTCTTTCACTGACCTTTGTGTCTGCAGAGTTGTTCCTCTCACATATTCTTTCTTCTCTACAGCTGCTCCTGGTGTTCTGCAGAAACTTTTCCCGTTTTTACATACATTCTCCCAGAGCTGCTACCACCACCTCTGATGGGCTCAGCCTTGGCCAGTGGTCAATCCATCTTGAAGCTGACTGGCTCCATAGGACATGGAGGAAGCTTCTGGCAGCTTCTCACAGAAGTCTCCCTGCTACCAAAGCCTTGCCACACAAACACAGCACAAGCACAGGTGCATGGTGCCTGCACCAACCTCCCTGCTGAGGAGCATTGCCAGCTGCAGGATCTGTCATCCCTTGCACTGGGGCTGTGCTTTGAGCCCTTCCCTCCACCAGCAGGACCTCTCTGGGGAGCAGGGGCCATAAGACCCAGCCGGAGATGTGTTGGGAGCAGAGTGGCCACAACATTCAGCTTCTAAGTGTTCCCCAGAGATTTTGTGCTGGATGGGCTGCCGGGCTGTCCTAGGCCACATCTGTCATGCCTGGCCAGCTTGGCTCATGCTGGGAGGCCAGGCTGCCTTTGTCCTGGCTGACACACTGGGCTTGGGAGAGCAAGGCATTGTGTGGGAGCAGGCCTGTGTGTCAGCCCCATTAGGGTGCCTCTTGGGCTCCTGTAGCACGACAATGCCCTTGATGGGTCTATTATAGAGTGGCGCAGGCAGCTGGGGGCACTGGGATCACAGTAAATCTCTCCTGGTTAGCAGCAGCAGCAGCAGGCAGGGCTGGGATGTGCTCTTTCCTGTGTCTTTCCAGGGACAGGCCCTCCCTCACAAACAGCATCACCCTGACTGTGGCCAGCATTGCCTTGCAAACTGCCACACTGCCCTGAGAGCATAGCCAGCATTGCCAGAGTTGCCCTGTGAACACCACATCACCCCCAAAAGGTGGCCAGCACTGCTCTGTGAAGGTGGCCCCACTGACTGCAGGAGCCAGGCAGCTCTACTGCCTGGGGACCTTCACCCTGGGACCAAGTGAAAGGAACAGCATCCACCGACTGCTCTGAGATGATGCAGGAGGTGCCAAAACTCCCAAGCAGGTGGATTTGGCCCCAGCCTAACACAACAGGGACCATCCAGGTAGGGGGAACCCAATCTGTGTATCACTGCCTTGAACCATTGTGGAAAAGCAGGAGAGGGACAGTCTGCAAGGCACTGCATCCCTGCTTTGTGGTGTGGCTGAGCCCTGCAGCCTGGCTTCCCCAAACCAGCCCAAGCCCACAGGAGAACATTTGCAGCCAGCAGCCCAGATGCAATGAGGAGATGCTGCTCCCAGCACGGCCGGACACACGGAGCGCCGGGGAGCTCCGCGGAGCAGTGCAAGCTGGTTTGAATAAACCACACGCCAGGAGGTGTCTGTGAAGCGCCTTGCACATGGAAATGCTATTGTTGGATCAGGGGCTCCAGGGTCCCCAGATGTAGCAATTGTTCCACATCCGTGCTGTGCATACACACACACACTCTTTCCCACTCACTCTGCCTGCAGCCACTCATTAACCCTCCTCAATGAAGATGCATTGGAGGGATAATTTACTGTTTAATAGACTAACTTTCCATTTGCTGTTGCCAAGCACATCCAACATATTTCTCCACGGTGCCATAAACTGCAGCTCCGCTGCCATAAAACCCTGCCTCCCAGAAAGAGCAGGTGGGTTTTCAGGACTCAGCTGATGACCTTGGCCACGGGGTAAGCAGAGACAGTGTTCTGTTGTTAGAGGAACAGGGCTTGTTCCCACCAAGCCCTTTCACCCCCATTGCACTGACATCCCTGGGCTGGGGAAACATCTAACCTGAGAAATAAGGAGTGCCTCGGTGCCTCAGCCTGATGGATGAGGGAGGCAGAGGCTCTGCCCTGGTTTGTTGATGAAGATGCTCTGGGAGCAGATGAGCATGCCTCTTGCTCCATATTTATGGCTAGCTGGCAGCTGGTGCCATGCTGGGCTGTGATCAATGAGCTCCATGCCCGCTTGGGCTCATTGTGCTTCCACAGTTGCAGATGGCCTTTCTGTGCCTTGTCAGTCCCAAAGTTGTGAGCATGTGTCTTTGCATCCTTGCTCCTCCTTCCCCAGCCCTCACAGACTCACAAGTTGCTAGAGCATGAAAGAAAATCAGATTCTGCTCAACCTGGGACAAGGGAATTCCTTCCATCTCCCATCACCCAAATTTCCACATGGTAGAAGACAAACTTTCAGGCTGCAGGTTCTGCAGGAAGGAGCACCAGCCCCAGAGGCATGAGCCTGAAGGACTGGCTACCAGAGTCTGGCTCTGAAAAATGGCAAGAGGATGCCAGCAGCCAAAAATAACTTGAAAAAGAGAGGGAAAGAGTTCGGCTTGCCATGTGACAACTCTGCTTGGCCCTGGATGCAGGCAGGGACCCTCCCCAGAGCTGGAGCACCATGCTAGGGGCTAGCTGCAAAGCTGATTTTTGAGGACATCCTTCCCCAGCCTTCTCAGTGCTCTTTATGTTTTTGTTCACTTTATTCATAGTCCCGGCCTCCCTCCTCCTCCACGTGCCAGCTGTAGCCATGAGGAAGGAGCAGGCGTCTCCAGGCCTGCCCCAGCACATCTGGGGGTCCCGTCCCGCAGTGTGTGCTGCCAGCCCCCTCTTGTGCTGCCGCTGCAGAACGGCCTGGCACAGGCACCATGCAGCCAGAGCCTGCTGTGCGAGAGGCTGCCGAGATCCTGCTCCACAGGCAAGCAAGGCTCAAGCTTTGTAAGCAGAAAGGTTGGAAGAAACAAACCCTAAAAGAGCCACAGGTCAGATACCCCCACATCACAGACCTGTGCACACATCAAGTCACATGCAGCTGTGATGGCCAAGGCAGGCTGGCACCTCTGTTCATCACAATTCCCAGTGGCACAGGAGCTTCAGCCAAAAGCAGAGCATCAAGAGGGACACAGTTCTCTCCAGTGGAAAAGGAGATGATCTTAATGTCATGTAAGGCACTGCATGGGAGGGCTGGGTGGTGGATTTGTAAATCTTCCCCAGCAGCAAGGAGGGGAGCTGGGAGCTTGGGAGAGGAGGAACTGGGGAGGGGGCCACAGAAATGACCACTTCAGCTGTGACTCAGCAGAGAAAGGAAAGCTTGTCTCCCTCTGACCCAGACTAAAATTGAAGGCTGGAGCTGGGAAGTATCTGAACATCACCCTGTGATGCATGGGTGGGGGCAGCAGCTCCTTGCACAGGAGCCCCAAAACATCCCCATCACATTCCTCATGTGTGGGCACTCCCCAGGAACAAAGCTGGGCTGGGACAGGATGGGGCCAGAGAGGCAGTGCCAGCTGAGATCCCACTCTGAGCCACAAGTGTAAGGTCAGTGTGGGACCCAGCACGGAGATCTTGGCACCTACGTGCCTGAACAGTTTATGAGCTTCAACACAAACCCTCACTGGGAGATGAGCAAACACAACTAAACATGGTAATTTATTCACTCCATGAAAAAATATTAGTTAATCCAAGCCAATGAGATTGTAAAGCCTGATAACTGGTCTGGCTGATGCCAATATCTGTCGCTAGCAACAGTCATGTTTTTTGTCTACACTGTTGCCCTAGGCAGTGAGATGCAGCAGCAACATGACAGCTCCCAGCTACACATGATAATTTAAGAAAGAGAAAATATCTTATTTCAACTCCAAACCAGGGCAGAGCAGTTTAAAAAAAAATCAAGACAACTTGCAAAAATTGATTTAGATAGCAGTGACACCCTGAAGAACTTATTTGCAAGTCTGTGCTGTGCAATTTGAGATAAAAACTGTTTAATGACATGAAGGTGAGCACTGCTTGTTTGCTTTGTAACATCACTGCTGTGCACACATACCAACAGGCCAAAGCAAACACACTGAGAGATGAGTGATCCCCCTTTAAATATACACCTTCACCCAGTGTTTGGTCCCAATGGCTACTGCCCTTCCATTTGCAGTCAAGCATAAGTGCTTGGATTGTGGCTTCAGAAGCCAAAACCTACTCATTTTTTTGAATTATGTAAGCCAGATAAAGCTGTCACTTTGAATCACAGCTTATGAGAGGGGCGATATTTGGATTTTCAGTATTGAAGATAGCTGTTGTGAGTTTTTGCATTCCTTTGTTCAACACGCTCAAGAAGAGAAACGTCTCTCCGGACTCTCGTGCCCACTTTGAAGTGCACAGAGGCCCATCGGCCCCGCTGCCTGAGCTCCAGGGAGATGGGGCTCACCATCCCCATGACACCCAAGTGCAGCATGGAGGAGCAGGGGGCTGCCTTGGGGCTCAGCCCGCAGGAAGGCAGCGCCGCTTTCAAACGCGCTCCTTCTCCTGCTTGTTTTTCAATTGCATGGCGAGGATGTTAATGAGTGTCTGAGCTATGGCAGGCGAGCCCAGGGCATTTCAAACGTGGAAGAACTTCACAGAGAAATAATCTGCATAAAATCTGAGACGCCATTATTAAGAAGGAGGAAAAGAAAATGCAAGCAGAAAGCATCCTCTCTCAGCAGCCAAGAGTGGCAAGAGAAGAATGGCCCTACAGAGAAAAATTTATTCATTTGATCCATTATTTATATAAAGTGTTCTTTGTAAACCTGATTTCCCATCACCCTGGATGACAGCAGGGGGAAGACAGGAAAAGAAGAGGTCCAACTTCATACTTCCAAGGGAAAGACAGCCTGTCTGGGCACCCTGTATCATGCAAGTATCCCAGAGGCTTTCGAGCCCTAGTGCCAGCACCTGACCAAGCACCCCCACACTTAAGAGTAGTAGCTCTGGCCTTTGAAGCAGACATTTCCTTCTTCTTGAAGGTGGATGGGAGTCCTTGTTGTCCCAATGAAATTGCTTAAGCCACCAAGCAAACCCACTAAAAATAAAAGCATTTAATGTGGTGTTTTCACATAACACACAGAAAGGCAACAGTCTGCAACAGTACTGACATAGCATATATAAATAAGGACAAAGATTAAAAATACTCTGGAAATGATAGACTCTGGGAACAGTTAGCGGCTGCTCTGGGAAGAAGCATCCTCATGAGTCATTGCACAGGGCAGACAAACGAGACACATCCAAGCATAACTAAACTCTCCCGTGCCTGGGAGACAGCGGGAATGCATCGGGACAGCAACAGCCAAGGTCCTGGGGTGGAATCTGCCACACATGGCAAGCCCAGCAGCATAGACTAAAGCCCAGGGCACTGAACCCCTCCCAGGACTGGAGACAGCACCCACCCCCTTGGCAGGTAAGGCATGTGACACATGCAGAGGGCCTGGCCAGTGCCCCTTAGGTAACTTTTCTTAGAGCTGAACAAATCTCAGCTGTGCCAGAAGCCAGAGAGAGCCCCTGAGCTAGAGCCATCAGTAAGGGGGGACAGTGGAGAGCAACATTTGTCCCATCTGTATGGGAGCAGTGTATCTAATTTCAGGTACAAGACTGCCTTGCCAAGCAGTCACCCTTACAGAGGGATATGAGATATGCCAAGTAGGGACAATGGGGAGAGGAGCAGTGAACAAGTGCTTCACCCAGCAATTGCCCCCATGCAAGAAAGAGCAGAGATAGCAGGAGCAGACCCAGCTCTCCCTGTGCTGCCATTTGACCTTTGTCTGTGCCTCATCTCTGCTCAGAGGCAAAGCTGAGATTCTCAGGTCTTGCTAACAGCAGGCTGCAGGGACAGGGCAGAAGTGAAGTCAGAAAAACATGGTGCCCTTTGGAGAAAAGCACACAGACAGCTTCAGCCTCTGGAGGGAATGATTGCTGACACATCCAAAAAGCACATACTACTACCACAGCAAAAAGCCTCTGCCCTTCCTCACAGCATCACCATCAGTCTGGTCCCTGAAGAACCACAGCTCTTTCTTTGCTGTGACAGAGGCTCCTAACACCAGCAACTCCCAACTCACACATCTACAGTCCCCCAACCCCCTATATTTTCAAGGCTCCAACTTGGGGTCAGACTGGGGACAAGCATCCCTGATAAAGTACCAAAAACCACCCTTTGTACTGAGCAGCACGAGGATTTGTATCTTTAAAAAAATTCACCATTAAAAAAGTGACAAATTCCAGCTATGTTGCACAGGGCTCCAATGCCCTGTTCTGACAGCTCCAGCCAATCAGACTGAACTCCCTGCTCATATCCCAATATTCACACCTCCTGCCACCAGTTGTTTCAGAAAGCTGTCAAGAGCAGAGCTCTAACTCCTGCTGGCTGCTGGTTCTTAAGGATTAGAAGACAAATATAATTGGATTCCAGAGATTATTTACTTTGCTGAGAAGGGCTGAGAAGTGTTTAGATGGTCCCCCAGCTGATTAAATCTTCATTTCACAGTAGCTACCCTGTGTGTCTCCTACCTCAGAGTGCTTGCAGACAGGTTCTTGGCAAGACTGGCTTACTGGAGCACTTTGGCTTAACGAGACCGCTGACACTGGCCAGCTGTGACTGGGGCTTATCCTGTATCTAGCAGGTTTCATCTCATTTCTGCAGCTCAGACCAAAGAGCTGAACCCAGCTTCAGCCCTTTCCCCCAGTTTAATGACTAATCAGCCACTTGCCCTACCAGCCATCCACATCTCTTCAGTCAAAGCCTTTGGCACCATTTGCAGCAGATCAAAAAAGGATGGAGCCCTCTCTCACCTCTCACACTGTTTTTCACACACAGCCACAAGACTCTGCCTGCCCCAGGCACCTTAACTTCCAAAGATTAGGCTGTTCTGCCCCAGACAGCCTTTGCCAGCCTCCTGCTCTCCTCAGCTTAAGCCTCTCTGAGTGAGCACAAAGCTAAGACTCCTGGTTCAGAACTGTGCCACTGAAACATGAGGGCAGTGAGCAAGGGCTGCCTCCAGCTCAAGCTAAAATAGAGGCATGAGTTTATTGGGGAAGCTGCTTTCCCCTGGCCTTACTTGAAAAGATGGCATCTGGAGCCTCTCCTTCCAGGCCCATCCCATGCTCTGTACCATTCGTGCACTTCAGCCCCTGGGAAACAGCAGAGCAAAATGGAACCAAGAAGAAGCAGCAGAGAAGGGAATGCTTCCAGAGGAGGACTGGAGGCAAGCTTGGATGTCAGGATGTGGGTAAGGGTTACAGCCCATCATTCTCACTGCTAACAGGGGGAAGGAAGCAAAAACAAGCCAACATGTTAAAAACTCGGAGCAGAAAAGCAAAAAAATACAGCCTAGCAACATTACAAGAAAGCTGGGAATGCACACAGGGCCCTGCAATGAACAGGGCTCTCCTTGTAAGCAAGCACTCCAGCTCTTCCCAGAGCCAGCAGGTCAGACATGCTGCACAGGTTTTGGTTAGATAGTGGTTTGCCCCTTAGTAGAATGAAATGTAATTTATATACAGAAACAAATCCCTGCAATCCTTGCAAAGGTCCAGTCTCAGGAGCGCTGCTGTGTGGTGAGGGATGCTGTGAGCCTGCAGCACTCCCCTCTCAGTGCAGCACATTCACAGCTTGTGAGACGGGGCCATCCCCATCCATGCGCTGGTGCCAGGCGGTTCAGAGGGAGGAGGAATCCTTGGAAAGCAGGCGGGCTCGCATGCGTCTGCAGGATCCCTGGAGCACAGAATGGCACCAGTTGAATGCTTGGGACACAGAATACCATGCAAGAAAAGGCTGACATTCTCCCCCTGCAAGGACCCTTCCCTGGTGTCGGCCTCTCACACCTTTGCTAAAGCTCGAGATGAGGCAGAGAGCAGAGAGCAGCCAGCACAGCAGTCGGTCTTGGGCTGCACCTCTTGTCCCACTGCCACCCTGACAGGCTGTTAGCACCATGCTGTGCTGCCAGCTCCCCTCTGCTTCCTGCAACATCCAGCCTGCCAAGTCACAGGCAGGAGGGCTGTAAGCCCCCTCAGGGTCTGGCTTCCAGCATGTCACCTGCCTGCAGCTGAGCACACTGCTATGAGCTGGGGCACCACAGCTGTCCCTGAGCCCTGAGTGTGTGCTGTCACCTCAGCAGGCTTCAACACACCAGGCTCCCTGCAGGAAGAGGAATGGGGGTAAGGGGAAGTGTCTCACCTCTTTCTGGCCTTCCAAAGACTTCAGCTTGGCCTGGGACATATGAGCTGGAGAGCCACATTTCTGTAACTGGACAAGAGAAGGCAATAGGAGGAGAAAGCTGGTGAATGAACTGGCATCCACAGCCTTCCCTGGGAGCAGCCTGTACCACCAAAGAGCATCTATCACCCAAATCCACTCTTGGTTTGTCTGGGACAACCCTACTGCATACAGGCAGCAGGCTTTGTACAGCCTGTGGAGGAGGATGAGAGAGGGAAGGGGGCACAAGACAATGCCCCAGGGCAGGACACAGCCAGAGAAACAAAACTGGAGTAGAGGTCCAGTGCTGTCATCCCTGCTCGGACACTGCCCTTGCCATCTGCTCTGTTCTCCTCAGAGCAGCTTCTCAGGACCTTATTTTATCATACAGAAGAAACTTGGAACCCTTCTCTTAGCAGAGAACAGCTCCCCAGGGATTGCTGAAGTTGCACTCTAACTCCCCTCACACACACTTCCCCACCAGCAGCTTCAGTGGTGCTGGAAGCAGCTCTTACCAGCTGGACGTTCTCTTTGCTGACGCGCACAGGCTCTGGAGTGGAATCCCTGCTCTTCCTCTCCAGGATAACTGGAGTTCCCAAAACTTTCCGCTGTTGTAAGAAGAAAGGGCTGTTGGCTAGTGCTTAAAGTGCAAAGTAAAAAAGAAAGGGAAGGAGCAGGATGCCTTGCTGGGAAGCAGTTGAATGCTGGGAAAGAAAAAAAGGAAGCCAAGCTGGGACAAAGATTGCAAAGCAGAACCACCTGAAATACCACACCACTAGGCTGAGCCCACCTGATTGTAAAGAGTTTGGGAGCTGACCTGGGGCCTGGCCAGGAGCCCAGCCTGTCAGGGACATGCTGCTGTAGGGCAGCCTATAATGTGCTAAAACCCGTGCTAACATGCTAGACTTCATGACCAGCTCCCTGTCAATCCTCATCTCATCTCAGGAAGCAATCAATTCTCCAGAAGGATGCATAGATCCTACAGCCATGTGTTTCAAGATAATTACACTTTACACTAACAAGGCTTTTTGTCACTCTGCTGCCTTTTCTGCCCCAGTGGATCTGTGTTGTTTGGCAGGCAATACTTTGAGGAGTCCCTACCCTTTGAGGGTCTCATTCGAGGCAGGGCAAGGCAGAAGCAAAAAGCAACATCAGAGATTCACAGCGGAGAGCAAGGGTCAGAGGCTGCTTTCACCTTAATGAGGCCGCTGAAGGAGCGCGAGCGGGCGCGTCGTGGTGCTGGGGATGTGGGCACATCAGATCCAGGAGTCAGAGCAGCTGGGTGCTTATTAAACTGGGAGGAAACATGAGGGCAGTATGTTAGCACAGTTATACCTGTCCCTTGCTGCTAAATGCTGCTCTCCCTGCTGTCCCAGAACTCCGTTTCTCTCCTTCACCCCCTAAAATGGAGGAGCAGCTCAGAACTGCAGGAGGAAGAAAGCAGAGCAAGGCCACACCTTCCACCCAGGATTACAGGGAGTTTGGGTGCAAAGGTGCTGGCTACCAGATTAACCAAAAGTGGCAGATGTTGGGAGCAGAAAGAAGCTGGGCAGCAGCTGGAGGCTGGCAACCACGACTGGTGCTATTGACCAGTCTGTCTGGTGCAGCAAGTTGTCTGAGACCACAAGACCAGTTTGTCCACTCTCTGCAGGCCACAGGGAAAGAAACTTTTCCCTTCCTGAGGGAAGAAGCTCAACAAGGCCATGATCAGGATTGGGAAACTGCTGGCTAGAAAGTCCTTAGCTTGAAAAACCAAACTTAAAAGTGCTACTTGGGACAGCAACATACAGGACACCTCCTCCTCCTGTCTTCTTACAGCTCTGCCCCTTACACAGCCCAGAACCCACTTTCCCCAGCCTGCCCAGAATTAGGAGCAGCTCTCAAGAGGGCCCTGTCTTTAGCCCTGTGCCCAGGACTGTGCTGACAAGCACACCCCAAGATACCTCTCCTCCCCACACTACCTGCCGGATAAGCTTCTTCTTCTTTGCAGAGTCAGGCATGTTGTGGACGTGCAGGAAGAGCTCCTTCAGTGCCTCCTCAGTGCGCTGCTGGGTCTCCTCCTGATGGCAGGAGTCCAGCCGGCTTCGCTTCTGAGACTTGAGGGGCTGCAGCTCCTTGGAGCCAGAAGACGTCAGCAAATCCAGGTCGTCCTGGGAGAGCGGAGACAGGAGCCGCTTGCCATGCTTTAATCCCAACGAGCCACCCATCTGAGCCAGCCCAGAGAGTCTCGTGAGCTGCCTCACCCCCAGTGAAAGCACAGGACTCTGCTTTCCCTACCCCTCTGCAGCAGCACTGCATCAGCAGGCCCCGTGCCAGAAGAGGTGACAGCAATACAAAGGTGACCCCATTGCTTCTTCCCTCCCCTCCCAGATGCGAGCTGCAGAAGCCCTTCCAGGCTTGAGAAGGGTCAGTGCAGCTCCCTGCCATGCATCTTCCCTCTTCTGCAGCTACATGAGGCAGGGAAGCATTTGCTGGCAAGACACAATTGTCCCAGTGGCAGCAAGTAGCCTTTATCTCAGCACTTCTGCCAAGCATCCTGGCCATGGCAGCAGGCGTGTCCGTCTGTTTGGAAGGCACCAGCCCTGTGAAGGAGCAGGTGCTGCATGTACTGGGCACAGGGAGCAGGTTTGCTGCTAAACAGGGGCTCGTAGCTTTCTTTCCCTGTGCTTTTGATTAACAGATGCTTCAACTCTGTCCAATTTCCCTAATGCAGCCGCCTGCACTACCACACCATATGCTTCTCTTGCTCCTGCCCTCTGACAGATCCTCTTTCATGACTTGGTTTGTTTTCAGCTTCTATCACTCACAAAGATCCATTCATAGCATCACAGCCTCTGCCCTTTCACGCAGGGCAGGCTGCACTGGCTGGCCTTACCTTTGATGTGTGGGCTCTGGATCCCAGATAGTGCAGCCTGGCACACTCCCGGATGTACACTGGAGCCTGTGAGCAGAGAACAGGCCAAATGTGTGTTTAACATCTCTGCTCTTGGGGCAACTCCAGCAAGAGCTGCTTTTCAACCACACAACACAAGCCACTTGTATCAAGACTCAGCCACCTGAGCAAACAAAGCCATGGAATTTCATGTCCTCTCCCTGTATCCCCGTCACAGTATCCTCCCCTTCACAGTATCCTTTACAGGCAGACATTCAGCACAAGTGGAACTCAGAGTAGGGAAAAGTTCCTGTGGAACCCTGCTCTAAGTAATTGCCCCAGCTCTGAGCTGGCCAAACTGGGGCCAGACAAGGCAGAAGGGGAACTCTCCACGGGAGGACTCTGCAGTGAGCCGATGTCTCCAGTGACCAGGAAGGCCCTGAGAAGTCGAGACTGTCTGTTGTAGAAACGTTTCCTTGGAGGAACAGCTGAAAGTCCCACACTCCTGACTGTCCCACCCAGCACCCTCCTCAGAGCTGGACAGTGCCTGTAACAGCAGTGGGCTGATGACCACTAGCAGAGAAATTCCCAACAAAACAACCCAGTGCATGCATCAGGTATTCTGCTCCTGGCAGCACTGAGGCAGGACAAATCCCTTCCACTCCCTCACCCTGCCAGAGCCTGGGTGCAGCCCGGTGTGTACCTGCCCTCGGGGCCAGATTTGCTGCCGGGCAGCAGGTGCTGCTGTCCAGCAGAGGGGAGTGTTACACTGCACCGTGCTGCTGACCTGCCCCGGCAAAGCCACCTCCAGCACTGCTGCCCAGCAAAGGCCTCCTCCCCAGTCACTATTGGAATGGTTTCTGGTACAAAGTCTCCTTCTCCTACTGCAGAAGTGAGCCCACAGAATACACACTCAGCATGTGGGATCTGTCTGGACAAGGGGCATTCAGTCTGCTGGTGATGGAGGCAGGAGAGCAGGATGCCAAAGCACACTCACCTTGAAGAGTTTCTGAGAATGTTTGATCATGAAGGTCACTCCATTGTTTAGCTTTGTGATATTTTCCTGAAGGTCATTTGCTGTCACCTGGCAAGGGGACACGGCCACCCATTAGAGGGGGGGGGAGGAGGAGGAAGGGTCTCTTCTGGGACACAGACACACACAGTGCCCCAGCAGGAGATCTGCTCTGAGATGACAGGCAGGCAGAGCTTACAGCTGCTCTCAGAGAAAAATCAGATAACTCTGAGGCAAAACAGTTCACCAGCAGCATAAGAAAACTTGAAGAGATATGTAAAGTTTTTCTGGAGCTGACATTCTAAGAAGAAGCATGACTGTGCTGTGCTTTCAATTTGACTGAAAAAGAAGATGCATAAGTTGCAAATGAGACTCATGGCAGGTCTAGGCTGAACGCTGGGACTGAGTCCTGCCAGGAAGCTCCCACCTCTCCATCACAGCCTCCAACCCTCACATCATTGTGTCAATACTCAACCTTCTCAAACTTTTGTTTTTCCCCTGCCAAGCCTTTGCTTTTTACCTTGCAATATCCCACCCACAGACACTGAGGCATTGCTCACATTTCTGGGCCATAGGATGTGGGGTGCAAACATGAGGGCAAGGTTGTGGGCAGACATCTTGTTCTTGTCCTGCTTCTTGGCAGTCTGGTAGAGCAAGTCCAGCAGCAGTTTGAGCAGGCTGCGGTTGGGAGCGGGGAGGATCAGAAACAGCAGCTGGAGGGCCTCGATCTGGCGCTCTTTGTCTGGAGTGCTGGTCTTGTTCCCCTTCTCATCAAACAGCGTCAAGTCTGCCAAATCACAAGGCAGAACATGAAGGACACTCATTACCTTCCTTCAGAGCAGTCTCTTGCAACTGCTTATCCCTTCCTCTTCATATGCAGATCTCCTATAAACCCCTGCACAGCTCTTGGCCCTCCATCTCTCTTCCCCTGAGCTCCAAGGCTCCCCACTTGATGTGTTAATCTATGCTACAACTCCCACAGAACAACAGAGCTGCTAAGAGCTGTGATGGCTTGAAGGCAAGATGCAGCAAGTTCATATAAGGTAGTTCAATAACAGTTATTAAATGCATAGAAACCACAACTTGCTCAGAACCCTGGACATACAACAGATGGAGACCCAGGTTATCACTGTGGGCTTTACCACTGTGGCATCTGAGAAGAATGGTCTAGACAGACTTGGTCTGATTCTTTAATCAGCTCCTGTCTTTCCACCACCAGGCTGAGGTGGCAGGAAGATTCCTTCTAAGGCTGCCTTTGAGGAATACACTTCACAGCCTAGCATGCTTTCTAGGCCAATTCCAGTCCTTCTGCCCACCGCTGCCTCTTGCTGCCCACTCACCTGCAATTTTGAGGTGGGCATGGAAGTGCTTGTGTGTCAGCAGCGGCTCTGGTAATTCACCCAGGAACATCTTAAGTAGGGTGGCCACATCATTGGAATGAAACTCCCCAGAGTCCAGGTCAATATCAGTACCACTGTTCAGAGCATCCTTTAGGATCTGTTGCCTGATGCTGTTGCCTGGCACTCGAAACAAGCCTTCTGCTCTTAGATCTGCTCAGCAGAGGGGAAAAAAAAGGGCACTGAATAATCAGAGGCTGATTTCCCACCTTCTTATTAAAGCAGCTCCTCTTTCCAGAGCTGGACAGCAAACCACAGTGAACTGCATTCAGAGGCATGACTTCGAGCTGTCTCCCACCAGTACAGAAAGTCCTTGTACAGAGGGAAATAGACCAACATATCTGCTAGGCAATTCTGGGGAACAGCTGCCCAGCACAGTCCCAAACTCCTGCTGCTGGAGAGCTCAGACCTTGTCACTCTGTATGCACCAGGGACCTGAGGTGGGCCAGACAGATGCCCACGGGGATAGGAAGACAGCAAACAGAGGCACTTACTCTTGTGCAGATACTCGATTAGCTGGGAAACTTGTGCAATGCCTTCTTCTGTCAGCGGTGAGCCAAACACCACCCCCTTCTCTGCAGAACAGAAAACAACCTGTTCAGGCAGCTCAGAACCCACAGCCACAGAAATTAATGCTCCCCAAAGAACAGGGTTTCAACATGCAAACAGCAGCGCCCCAAAATGTTAAGGGTGAAGGTCACAAGGACCCTCACAGATGTGAGATATCACAAACACTCCAAAATAAGTGACTTCATCTCACCATGCTGTACTCACATGGGCTTCATCATCCGTGCTTCTTACCTCACTTTAATTACAGCTTTTATCAGCTAAAGCAAATATTCTCTAGCCCTTGAAGAAAAAACAACACCAGAAGAGATGCTTCAGTTTAAAATGGCACAGAATCTGCAAGCCCAGACCTCACAAAAAGAGCAAAGTGGGAAAGGCAGATGTAAGAGCCTGGACAGCCTGGTGCCTGCCACACTGGCCACTCCACACCATGAAAGAAATGTCCAGATTAATCCTCACTGTGGCTTGACAAGAAGTGGAGCAGAAAGAAGAGTTGCAGCTATGAGTTTGAGGGAGAGGAAAATAAGCACTTACTGGGGAGAGCAGACATACTCTGACTGGCTCACACTAGCTTCCTTTTCAGGCATGGGTAAAGCATGGAATTTCCCCATCCCAGTGAATCTCTCTTCCATGTCAGCTGCCCTGGTCTGAGTAAAGCTGAACAAGGCAGAAGGAGAGTAGCAAAGCAATAAGCTGGGCTCCTCTCTTGAAGTCTGTTCCCATCTCATGGGAATGAGATTGGGCATGAGCTGCAGCTCCAGAACTCCAGTAAATAACACAGGTTATAGTCCCAGAAGATGGAAACAACTGAGCTGAAAGGAAGGGGATCCCTGCAGGGAAGGAAACATTAGATGAGAAATCCATTCAACTGAAGGACATTTGTTGAACCAATGTAGAATACTCTTCTTGTTCACAAAGGAACTTCCCAGGTGAGACAGTGATTATCCAAAGGACAGTGTTTTCTAATAAATGCAACCTTGCTACTGAATGGATTTTTCTGTCCAACACACGCAGCCAGTATGATCTGTCCTTCAGAAGGTGGAGACAACTCCCAGACACTTCAGTGGCAGCAATCAGAACTCTGGGCACCACACTTCTTCCCTCAGATGAGTATAGGTTTGGACTGGAGACAAGATACTGGACAGACTGTACCACAACATGCTGACTGGGACTGAGAACTGGAACCAGGTACAGAGCTGCTTTGTCCTACCCTGGTACTTAGGCTTCAAAGAGATACAAGAAAAGAATATTCCTCCTTTCTCCATGGCCAGAGTGCCAGGAACATGGGTCACTTCTGAGGGCAGGCTGGACATCTGCACCATTTGCACTGAAGGTTTCCCTCCTTACTGCTACAACTGATAGCCCAGTAATCCAAGCAATGCATGGGCTGGTCTGATAAAAGTTATCTTCCCCACAAACTTTCTCTTGCCTTTTTTCCCCTCTCATATGTCATTTTGATTTTACTTGCTTTTGGTTTCTTGTACTACAGATCTTCCTGCTCTGTGGTGTTGATGCTCACAGCATGTGAGGGAGACCTGTTAACCCTATGCACTTCTCTAGCAGCCATCCTGTGTAACTAAATTTATTCCGCCTGAAGAATGTTCTGCTTTCTTCCAGGACTTCTGAAATACATGATAAGCCACCAGGAACTCCAGCCTTCTGTTAAATCAAGAACTTTCTGACCTCACTCTGATAAAGCACATGCTTCAGTCCTGCAAGAGAAAGGAGGGCAATGCAAGCTCTTGATCCACACCAAAGATCTGAAAGGTTTGAGTGCAAAGGGAGAGAATGATCGGCAAAAGATTCTTGTCCTTGAAGAAAACTAAACTCATTAGACATTCAACAGATAGAATCAACAGTGGCCAGGAATAGATGAGGAAAATACATCTTCTTGAGACATGCAGGGCCTGACAAATTCGATTTAGTTTTGAAGTCAGAAGCTGGTATCTGAATGAGAATTTGATTCTCAAAGAAACTTGAAAGACATGTCTGGAGAATGGATGCTGCATTACAAAGGCTTAGATGTTATTGTACAATTGCTTCTGAAACTAAGCAGCAGCATGAGACTGAGTTTCCTGATGCTCAAAGAAGCTGTAAGCATTTGCAGTTTGATCAGCTCTGAGCTCCATGGTCCTTGGCCTCTGGCTTTGAAGAAATAAAACTTGTTTGTTGTAGCTGGTCTATAACATGAAGAAAAACAAATGATGGCTCCAAGATGAAACACACAGTACACGAAACTGATTTTCTCTGTAGGCACAAACCTCTTTTCTCAGACTTTGGCCAAGGAGTTCACAGACAGTGCCTGTCAATGCTGGGAGACACTGCTGTTGCAGCCTGGGAGTGCAGCCAGCAGACTTGGAAACATCTGCTAGCTGTAGTGACACACGGCCACGGAGACATGTGAATGGGGGAAAGCAGAGCTCTTGGGGAACAGAGTTAGCAGGAGATGTCAGCTCTGATAAGAGCAGTGCTCCCAACAGAGTACAGATAATTTAATAAAAAAATTGAGCTGGAGAAGGCTCACCAGCCCCTGCTGGAAGGTTTTGACAAGAACATGGGGGGTTCCATACACACTAAGAAGACATTTTCAATTTGGTTACTCACTCACTTTTATTTGTGAGCAAGTGGCAAGTGCTTGAATTTAAGGTGTCTGCTACTCTCTGGGAAGAGGGAGAAGCAATAACAGGTATGAGCACAGTCTAACTGCAGTTTAGGGGCAGCACAGAGACCTGTTATTGTGGAGCAGCAAAGTAAGTCATGGCAATATATGGTAATTCTCATCTAAGGATGCCAAAGGACTTGAAGACTTTTCTTTTCCTAAGGTGAGTAAATGTACCAGGATTCTTGATGAGTCAGACAGAAGTGGAGGGCTGAAACTGCCACCAGAAAATTCTGCCTGACCAGTGGGGCTGCAAAGCTTGTCTTTATGAAACACAGTGGAGGAATAGGCTTGGTATAATCAGAATCACTAAGTGAAATTATATAATGGTTGAAGACAGAAAAAAGCTGTAGCTATGCCATAGCAATAGCTCCCTTCTCTGAGACACTCACAATAGCAGAACTGCTCAAAGGAAGGGGAAGACTAATCAGAAGTGTTCAACCTCAGGCTGCCAACATTTGAAGGCAGCTCACAGCTTCTCTGCCAGCAGCCAGCCAGTCTAAGCTGGGAAACCAGAGCTGAGGAGGAATGTGAGGGGCCCAGATGGAGCCTGCTTCTGCCTAGATGAGTGAGAAGGTTTAACTGAACTTATCAGGAGAACCAGGCTTCCCTTGAGTGTGGGCAAAAGTGGGAGAAGACACACACACACCCAGAACACCTTTTTATTTTCAACAAACCAGAGTGGTAAATGCCAGCCATTGAAGAGAAAAGGATCTGAACACAACCACGCTCAAAAGAAGAGTTCTGTGAAGGGCCTGGGGCTAATGTTTCACAAGCAAGACAGCTGAACTTGAGAGAAGATAAGAATAGTCAGTTTAGCAGAAGCAAACTCCAGTGGAATGCTTGTCTAAGAGAGAAAGGGAGATATGTCATCTCCCTGAGTTGAAATTTGGCTTCATCAGTCAGTCTGCAGAGCTTTGTCACTGCCTCACTGGATTGGGATGTGGACCAGAGCAGCACTAGCATTTGGATGGAAGATACTTACAGATTTCTGAGCTGCACAGTGGGCAGCTGACCCACTGAGGCAAGCCTGACAGACACCACAGCAATAATCCCAGAACAAGGGGAACTATTCTCAAAGGGCAGGGCATTGCCAGGATCAATTTCCTGGCCTGTTTTGCTCCTTTCTAGAAATGGCATCCCTAGAGATTATGAAACCATAGTATTAAGCCTTCCACAAGTTCAAAACTACGGGCTGAAAGTTTTGCAAACTCAGTGTAACAAATGGTGACAGCGTCACTCAAAGGTGGGCACCAGCCTTTGTGCCATCCACACTCACCCTTGCGCTTCAGAGACATCAGAGAACGAAAAAATCCAGAGGCTGTGCTGTTTGCCCCGGGCAGCTTTGGGTCCTCCTCTCCCATGAGCTGGGCCAGCTCTGCCCCAGGCAAATCAATGAGCCTGGTGATGTTGCTGACAACCAGCTCTGTGAACACCTCTGGCTTCTCATGGCGCAGCTTCTCCACAAAGAAGTCGGGATTGAAGATGATCGGCTGGCTGCGGAGGGAGGAGTCATTGCAGATGACAAAATTGCAGATGGCATCTCTGAAAAAAGGGAAAGAGGAAAAAAAAAATACAGTAACTCCTCATCACTTTGGTTTTTACAGCCAGCTGGTCTGCCCTGAAGGAGACATCTGCTGACACAGGAGCTACCAGTCTACACCAACAGCACTGTCTGACTTGGGTGAGTGTTCAGCACAGCACAGTTACATTTCCCTATGGAGCAAAATAATTTCTGGACTCTTGGTACAACACAGCCTAAGACTAGCACTCCACAGCGTGATGATGACATAGGCAACACCCAGTGAAAACTACATCGACATCTTTACTACTTGTTTCACTGTATCTACATCATACTAGTTCTGGCAGAGATGACACCTAATATTTTACATTAACGTATTACTTTAAGTCAAAAATAAGTTAGGCTTTACCTCTCTTCCTCCCAGAAATTCACTCCCAGTGGCCTAAAAGTCTGAAAAACAATCTAAATTTTTCATGGCCAGCTTACACTCATCAGTTCCTATTGCCATTCTATCATACCTACCTTTCTATCAACAAATAGATAGTTCCCATGTCCTAGGACTTTGTTTTTAAGGTCATAAACGTGCAATAACACTGAACCGTCAGTTTTGCTGTGGGTGTGGTCAAATGCTCCCAGTGCTGCCAACCCTTTGGTTACTGTTCTCTGCCAGCTCCTCACTCTCAGTCTGATCTTGCATAGTTCATGATTCTCAATCATGAACTATGCAAGATCTGTCCTTGAGGAACCCCTACTAACTTTACACCTAGATCACCCCTTTTCAGCTCATCCAGTTCTTATCTCTTTGTCATCCCTTAATGCCCTTAATCTGCCCTCCCTATTCTCTACTGACACCTTCTTTCTTCATTTCATAGCTTCTCATGTGGCATGGGAAAAGGGATGCACCTGAGACACTGCTCCAAGAGTTATCTCGAACAGGTACATAACCCTACCAGAGGGTTGGTACATTTACCATGTAGAAAATCAAATCAAAGAGTTATCAAAGAGATATCTCATGTTAATCAGCACTCTTAATGCTCACACTTAACTTTTATCCCAATTTCCATCTACCTCTAGGTCTTCCATTACTGTCTTCCCACCACTGTTCCAAACATTTTCATGTTTCTTAAGTCAAGCCCACAGGCTAGAGTTGCCCAGCTTGCTTCTCCCTCCACTCTTTTACTTAAAGGTGAGGATTAGTGTCATTATTCTCCAGTCATGAGCTACTGTCCTGATTTCTTACTCAGCTATAAAGTGACAGCCTGGCTCTGGGAATGGATGTGCAGTTCTTCCAGGGCTCTGGGAGGAGGATGCCTACCCACTCAGCTTGCACATATTGTGTGTGTTCAGCCTGTGACATTCCCCAATCTTTTAATCATTCTTTAGCTCTTATATAATACTTTCCATTCTTTTTACATCCATCCTCAGCTGTGAGCTCTCACTGGACATCATTTTCCAAGGGCAGCTGCCAAGTGCACACTTAATAGGGATGCTGTGCTTATGTACCAGGGATCACATCAGCCCCTTAGATGCAGATGCAGGACAGTGAGTGCTCTGCTGAACACCCCTAAGCCCATAAAGGCTTTCTCTTCAAAACAGGCTTTTCTAGAGAAGACTGGAGCACCTTCATCTTCCTCTCCTCCCTGCTGAAGGGTGGAGGCCGTGCCATTGTGTTCAGTCCATGCTGGGCATCCCTACTCACTGCTCAACAAGCTGCCACCAAAAACATCTGCAGCCCCCTGAACCTCACATCCCCTGGCTCAAGAAAGAGAACACTTCACTGCTAGTTCAGAGACCTCAGCAGCTTCCTGTTCTGATGTAAGCTGACAGTAGCTCATGACAGGAGCACATCAAAGCACATACTGGCAAGTCACCTGAACTCCAGCCCACCTCCACACGTTGTCTGTGAACCCAACAGTTATCTGAGCTACTCTATGTTTTTGACTGAAAGACTATCTCCAGGATTTCCAGGATGCCTGATCAGCATAACCGAACAGAAGCTGGGACTCAGGCTCCACAAGAAGAAAGATACTTGCTGAAACAAGAGGAAATGAAGCTCTCAGCAACTCTTGCATCGTGAGAATCCACAGCAAACCCCCTCCCCTTTACACTGCTCTCCATGGGTGCCAAAGACGCCCTTCAAGAGGATGGAGAGGAAGAAGGTCTGCAAGGCAGACTGCAAGGCAATCTGCCAGGTCATCTAAAATTTTAGAAAGCTCTTAAGGGCTCCCAGCTGCCTGGCTCAGTGGCCCAGCAAGCACACTGCTGACTCCAAATGGGGGCCATATTTTGCTCAGCACCTCCCAGCCAGTTTTTCAGCAGTTTGTTATCTGCAATAAATCAAGACCAAAATGCAACAATTTGGTATCAGCTGCCAAAAAGCAACTGCCAATTGATCTGATCATATTCACATTTCATTGCATAGGGCTACAATGCACAAACAAGTGCCAGTTCTGCCCATAATGTGGAGCAAGCCCTTTGCTTGAAACCCATGACAACTCATTCTGTGGCAATACAGATCCTGAGAAGGGTTAATAGCAAGTGTATAGGCCCAGTGACCCTGCCTGCAATGATCCGTGCACTGTTATTCACTCACTAGCAGTTTTGTTTCCCCACAGAGAAGATATGCAAATACTTTGAAGCAGTTACATCAAGCATCACAGATTATCTCTTCCCTCTGACAATTAGATATCTGGATTCACAGAAAGAAAATTAAACAATTTTGTCAACTAGCACTGACTGATACGGCTTCTCTGCACAGCCTGTGTTAGAAGTCGCACAAAGTCCAACAACATATAATGCAAAAATAAATAGAAAAAAGTAAATTTCTTACATGAGTGCTGAGAGCTTTTGAAGAGGCATTAGGAAGCAGAGACAGGGAAAAGAACTTGCTCCTTGTTTCCAGCAACAAAAGAAACCTGCCTGTCCCAGCACAGCCTATGCAAATTCCACGCATGCTACGAGACACAAGGGCGCATTATTGGGTCTGAAAGGCCCCCTTGGCACACACTGGGCATCAGCCTTCACACAGGGACAAAACAGAAAAGAAAAGCTGGACAAATTGATTCATGTCTCTTGCCAAAGGCTGCGTCGCTGGAGTTTAACTGCAAATAATTCCTACATAGAAACCAGGGTTTTGAATCAGGACCAGCGTGGTATTAAGTGCTTTCCACCTGTATCCAAGAGGAATCCACGAAATAGTTCCAAGTCTACCCTGTGTTTACCATGAGTAAAGCCAGGCAAACACATTCCCAACAGCATCCAAGCACAACTGATGTTACAGCACTGGCAGGACAATGGCCAAGTCCCTTAACTGCACCACCCTGTGCCCAGAAACCTTGCTGGAAGCACTTGCCTTTCACACTTTCAGATCCTTTCAAAGACAAAGCAAGTAGATCAGCCCCTCAGAGCTGGAAACAGCACCTGGCCATTGCTCCTTGCTACCATTACTGTGCCACCATGTGCTGTTCATCCACTTCAGGATTCCTGTTCCACGTTTCTCTGGATTCCCGTGCAGTTTCCCTGACTGCTGCAGCTGGGACCAGCCTTGTGTACGCTTATTGTGATATGGCACTTCAATGAGCTACTTCATTTTGAAAGGTCACTTTATTAGCAGCTCTTCCTTACACAGAAAATTTGCTTTTGTATCATTATTGCTAATCAAAATGGAAATGTGAAGCAAGCCCCTATTTCTGAGCAAAGATAAAGCCCCCACTGGCTTTACACACAATAACCCTGCCAATCCTCACTGCTGCACACACCATAACCTTCAGAAAGAGCCATGTGCCCCATCTGCTGTTTTCATGTTAAAAAAGAGAGATGGATGTACTCTACCTACACTCACAGTTTATATAACAGCAGTAAAGGGGAGACAAACATGTATTCATGGAGTTTATTGCTTTTTTTTTTGCCTTGCTTCCAATTACAGAGTTATATTTTCTATATGCTGTGATCTCAGATTGCTTTACGACATGTCAAAAGACAATAAAGTAAAGGAATAAATAGCTTCCTCTCCAGTCTCATGAATATAATCAAATCCCAATGAATAATAAAACCTTGTTCTAATAGGGTTGTGATTAAGACAGCAGATTAAAAAAAAATGGGTCCTATATTGTGCTGAGATTCTTGCCATTCTAGTATCCTTCAGAGGCAAAGCCTGTGATCCCAGCCAAGTCACAAAGAAAGCTGTCTGTCACACACAACGTTTTTGCTTCAGGCATGACAGCCCCATCATTTCATGGGGAGTGGATGGTGCAAGAGGTCAAAATCATGATGGATCAATTAATCCCTAAGGTAACTAGATCCAGGCCAGGGAAATGCCTTGGAAACTAGGACAAAAATGAGACTTTAACTGCTGAAACCTGGTGATCAAACCTGCGGTGCAAGAGCTCTGCAAGCAGGCAGATAACTTCACATGGCAGCAAGCTTGCATTCAGATAGGTGAGATGGAGCTGCTCTAGTGGCTCTCACAGCTCTGATATTGGTCTAAATCCACACATGTGACAGAAGAAAGGTCCAAGAAGCAGGAAATAGAGCATAAGGAGAACAGAAGGCAAGAAAGAAAGAGAAGGAGGAGGTACCTTTGGGGCAAGGCATCAGCTGTGTTTGTCTGGCTGGGAAAGGGGATACACTGAAGGCTAAAGATTTCAGAGGAGCCTTACGTGTCTCTAATTCAGCGGACAAAATCCATCTCCAGTGCCATTTTGCACACTTTGTATGTCATCACCAAGGCCCTATGCTTCAGACACACCACAGCAGACAATTTTTACTGTATAGGAGTGAAAGGATTAAAGAGCTTTTGAAAATAAGGCAGAAAATAGGAGAAAATCACCCTCTATAATAACAAAATCTTTAGATTATAGGAAAGAGCCAGGCTGGTACCAAATACTAAGAACATGGTGATAAGCAGGCAGTGCTGAAGAACACAAAACACGAACAATTCTCTGCCTGGCTAAGCACAAAGGGACATGGGACAGATGCTCACAGGCTTGGATTTCCCTAGGGAGGAAGAAGTAGCATTGCCTCCTGTGCTGTGCCAGAGTAAGGAATCAATTAATGAGGATGTCTGAAGACAGTATTTCCAGAGCCAGATAGGAGCCATCCCAGATTTTGCAAAGAGATGAAAGAACCATAGTGGAATTATATGGAATCATTTTAAGAACAAAAGGACTAGAAGACAAATTATTTTCTAGATTAAAAAAGAATTAAAAAATAAATGTAGTCTAATGGGAATGGACTGCAGAGACATTAGAAGAGACTTCACAGTTAAAGTTGCTTTGAGGGCTGTACTTCAGACTGACATTCTTGTAAGATGGTGTAACAAAGATCACATTCAGGCCTCACACTTGGCACCCTGACTTTTCCTAGCATGACTGATAAGCCTCTGAAAAATGTCAAGAAAAACACAGAGTATTTTTTGCCCAGGGTTATACTCATAAGGTCTTCAGGGGCAGAGTTCTTTTGTGATGAGTACACAGTGCACAGCACAGTGGGTGCCAGTTCCTGCCTACTGTCTCTAGCCTTGACACAAGTAAGCCTTATGAGATATCACTGTCTTTTCAATTTTTGCTTCGCTTTCTTCACATTTAAATAGCTTACACAGAGTGATTCAGCGTTCTGACTATGAGAACCAGATAATAATATACAATTTAAATGGCAAGGTGCTGGCTAAGAAAGCTGCTGTTATTTATGGTGGCCTCTGCTCAACAACCTGGAACTAATGCAACTCCTGGCGACTTTTTAGAAACCAGGTATATTGGTTATCCCTGTCACTGCTATCATCAATGAATTCAAATTCTGTGTCAATAAACAACTCAGAGTAGATCTTGCCAACACTGGCTACACATCTGTGACATGAACCTGGAGGAGATGGACCTATCTGAAAAGATAAAAGGGTTGGGAGGGGTGGGGATCTGTGCTTTGGAAGAAAATGAAAATGCAATATATTACCAGCGTCAAAGAAAACAGCAGTAGCAAGACAGCTTGATACATGTGAAACATCAAGAAATTTGCATTTCAGCATGAAATTTCTCAAGTTTGACCTGAGTGATTCTTTGTGATATTTTTAATAATAGCCACTGGAATATTTTAAAGTCAATCAAGCAGTACTTCAATCAGCCATCACAACATCAGAGCATCCAGATGCCTTCTAGTGCTGGGAGGGAAAGAACCAAGGGGTGCCTTGGAGAGAACTGCATGTTCACTGCTGCTCCTCATCAAGTCTCCTTCCCAGCGCCACCACCCCAGGTCTGGGTGCTCCCACACTCTGTGATGGCTCAACTGGCTACCCAAGACCCTGTAAAAATTGCAGAAAGGCAGCTACCACCAGAAATGCAGTAATTCTACACTAAAAATCTGCAAGCTCACATGTCTGCCTTAAGATCAGATTAACAGAGTCGAACAGTGTTAAATAGGAATGCTGCTCTGATTCTCATGACTGTCAATGCTTTTGTGTCTCTATTTTAATATAAACTCCTACTGGGAGCAGCGATAGAAGAAGAGCCTTAGATCCAATCCTGATTTCACTGAAACCAGCACCAAAACTGAATCTTTTTAGATGGCAGCAGCTGCCTCCTCTCGTTACTGATGTGCTCACTTTTATCACTGTGGCACTGGGAACCTCGGTCACAGCTGGGGACTCCGCTGTGCTCCGTGCTGAACAAACAGAACAAAGGCAATACCCTGTCTTCAGAGGGCTGATAGCTAAATCTGAAATGAATGCTGCAGGGACAGAAAAGAGAAGGAATCCCAAGAGAAGAGGCAGCACTATCAGTCAGCATGACTGATATAACTGAACTCTGCCAGCTTTTCTGTAGACACTATTAAAAAGGAGGGCGAGGAAGGACAGGAAAAATAATCAGGTCACACTGCAGACATTTAGAAGAAATCCAGCTTTTGCACATGGGGTGACATGGGACTGAGCATAAAGGAGCTGGTTTGAAAGCCGTCAGGCAGGGATGGCTGGGACATGGGGCTGAGGAGGCGAGAGCTGAGCCCCACGCCCTGGCTGGGAGCTGCCGGTGAGGCAGACACAGGCCAGCAGTGCCAGGGAGATGGAGAAGCTTGGCAGTGCCACAGGGCACCGTGTGGCACATCCAGACCCTCACTGCGGGGTGGGACACAGCCTGAGGAAGCCCCACAGCCATTTCCCACCAAACATGTCTGCTGTATCCCCAGTGTGCTGGTGGGTACTTTCCAGTTGCCAATAATGATAGCATTCCCTTGCTCTTCTCATTTTAAACTGTCTTTATCCTCTTTATTTCCCCATGTTGAGTATACTGGATGGAAGCCAGGCATGGCTCAGTCCTGCCTATACCTCCTTGGCCTCTGGCAATCCAAATTTGCCACATGCACCTCTGATTGTCACCCTTGTTCTTGAAGGTGACAGTCTTAGGGCATCCTCCAGAGGCAGGATGAAATGGAGTTCAGAGACCAGCAAAGACACACCTTCTAGAAGCTTCTCAGTCCAGTAGCTCCAAGCTAGTGTCCAGGTCAGAGCACAACTACCATCTATAAACAGCAACTCATAACAATCAGGTCTACTTCTGACACAAAAATCAAGCAATTTCACAAAAACAACACAGCAAAGTTAACAAGCTATTGTAGCAACCAGTCTGGGAACTCAGAGCAACCCAGCAAGGCAGGACAGATGTTTTCCTAAAGCCTCCCACAGGATGATACCCAAAATTGGCAGCACCAGCTGGTGCTCAGAACACATTTGGGAATCCCGTGCCACCATCAATTGGTAGACTGGTGCTTGAGCACAGCACCACAATTTGAGTACAGTGTGCTGCAGCACTCACAGGTTTGCCTGACTGCAGTTGCTTTTTGTGCACTGAGAGGACACTGAGCCAGGACTCACAGCCAGCTCCTCACAGTACTGTTGGTGAGGTTTGGTAGTCACAGCCCGGCAAATACAGAGGATGAAGGTATCCAGGAATTACAGCTCTTGCTTTTGTTCACTACACTTCTGTAATTCCACAGCGCTCCAGAGGTGCAGTGAACAAGCTGCATCCTCGCATCTGTGTTTTGTATCACAGTGGGGTTTGCAAAGGATGATAGCACATCAAATCCCTCCTCATCAGCAACCCTCTGCAGACACCACTGAGTATGTCAGAGGCCACATCCCTTGCTCCAGATGTGTAAACTCCTACGAGCTGGAGTTGTGATGAGGAACACCTGGATACGTGCCAGCATTTAAATAAGCTGGTGACATCTGGTCAGGGCTGCCGAGCACTCAGATAAACAGGCTGGGCCCGCCACAGAGCAGCACAGCATGCAGCACCAGGGAGACACAGATACACAAAGCAGCCCAATTAACTCACCAAACTGAGCAGGATGAGGGCCTAGGGCTTTTCAAGGGGATCTGGGCAGGCTAGGATGTCAAAAACTGGAATACTGTACACAGATACCAGAATTCAGATGACAATAACCTACAGTGTCACTTTATGCAACTCTGGTGAGATACAGCTTCTCTTCACATCCTGCCTGACAGTTCATCTCTGTCTGGCTCAACTCTGCCCCACTGCAGAGCCCAGGGAACTGTGATATATTTATACAAGCTCCAGGGGCCACTCAGGAGAATGCAGAGTGGCATGTGCGTGAGGAGAGCTCCAGGAACCCCCAAGAGCTTGTGAGGATGTTCCCTAAAAGGCTTCCTGCTCTCCAAGGCACAGCATGCTTGTCTCCTGCTATAACACAGCCTGCAAGAAGGGCTGTAGGAATGCCCATATGGAAGTCCCAAACCATAAAGCTATGTTTCAACCTTGAATTTGAGCTCCAGAAAAACAAAAAGGAAAACTAATGCCATTTCCCCTGAGAAATTCCTGCCTCTGAAAATCAGAGCTGCCACATTACTGCTCAAGAAGAAAGGATGTTTTGGCTGGAGTCCAAATTATTAGAGCTTTATAGGCCAAAAGCAAACACATTAAAAGTTCCTGTAAGCCAGCTGGCAGGCAATTATTAAGCAGCTTATCACATTCCCCGCTATCTATAGTTTCTGAAAATAAAATTTATGAGGAAACTCTAGATGGCTTAATTGCAATTACCTAGTGTAGAGGTGAGAAAGGCCAGGAGTCGAGGAATGAGGGTTTTGCACTTTGGAGAAAAGGGCCCGGACACCACGGTAAGTGTAATGCATCACCAGGATGAGAGGTCAGGGACACACCAGACCTGTGAAGCTTGGAAAAACTTCATCCTATTTATCCCAGCAAGCAGCCACATTTCCCCTCCCTTCTCTGCCCATGCTGACTCCAAGCCCCCGTGACCTGGGGACACAGGAACCCGTGGTGGCAGTCCCTGGGATCACAGTGCAGCTTTGGCAACAGCGGGGCTGTGCCTCAACCCAGCCGAGCACAGGGCAAGGAAAGGGCCTCGGCTCCCCGCTCCTGCCTCCAGCTGGGGGGCAAGTGGAAATGAGATCCGACAGAACCAGACAGGCCCAAAACAACTGGCACATATAAGGGCTCAGCTGTGACAAGGAGCCTGACCTAACATTCAGAGGGACAGTATTTCCAAGATGGACTTGACTTCAGTGTAACCATTTGACATTAGCCAACATTTCCACGCTGTCCCCATCTCCTTCCCATCTGTTCATGTCACTTATTAAATCAACACACACTGAGGACTTTTGACCTTTAGGACAAGGCATTTGATTCCCAGCAGCGTCTAGCACTCAGTGCTTCAGTTTCAGACTGAGCTAAATGCCCAGGCACCTTTAAAGGAGTGATAACGAAGCTCTGTGACATTTTCACAGGCATGTAAATGTGCACACAGCAACAAGGCAATGGCCAGGCTGGCAGGGAGACCCAGACGCTGCTCTGGGCTATGTGGGAAGCAATGCTCCCCCTTCACACACACACACAATAAACTGAAGGGTAGCAGAACAAGGATCCTGTTGTCAAAGCCCATCCCACCCTGGATGGGAACAGGACAGGGTGTTACATGCAAACATATAAAAATACTGCAAATACAACATGGCCTTGAGTTCCGTTCAGATGCAAACCTCACAGGACTTGGACTGAGTATGGGGTCAAACACGAGTTTAGGTCTCAAAGATTCTCATGAGAGCTATGGAAAAGGGAATGTGTGAATGAGATTGCCCCCACCTCCCGGGCTTTCTTCAGAGAAAAGCAGCCATGTGTTCAGACTTGGCTTTTACTCTGAAATCAACCATTTTTTCTGCCTGACCCTCAGCAAGTCACTTTGATTTTTTGCCATTAAGTCATGTTTACAGCGAACATTTTGCTATTTCCAGTAAAACACAGATGGCAACTGTGTCTCCTTTCATAACCTGTTTACGATGTAAGCTCTTGATGTCCAGTTGTGCAGTGCCACTCTATCAAGCTGTTTTAGCAAGATGCTTTATGGCTTTTTCCAGCCCCACTGTTTTTTCCCTTCCACTCACTCCATCCCTGCCATATCAAATGGCCGACACGAGTGCCTGGCAAAGCATTTGGGCACTGCTTGGGTCGGACATTAAATGCATTCATTAAACAGACAGATGTTTCTCTTTTGAAATTGAGCACTCTGGCAGGGTGCAATCTTCATTCTCAGTTATGAAGACCCAGGCAGAGGTTAGAGAGACCACAAAGAGAGAGACCCACACAAATCATCTTTTGTCATGTTCAGTAACATTTGGTAAGGAGTTTAGGACAACCAGCTTTTTAATTCCAGTCCTAAAGTCAGCGTGCTGTAATACCACACACAGCACACAGGCTTTACTAGCTAACTTGCACTTCTCTCCAGATGAGGAAATGGGAGCAAAAGCACAAAAAAAAAAAAAAAGCAAGCTTTGTGGCCTGTGTGGTGATAGACCAGCAAAGCAAGAGCTCGATTTTCTAGCGCTACCTGTGGGTGACAGGCAGTGCTGGAGGAAAACTTCAGGCTTTGCATTAACAGAATTGCTTTTGGAGGGTGGGGGATAAAGAGGAGAATACATCCTAAGGACAACTGCCAACATAGAAAAAAAATAAATCTAGTCATTTAGGCTGATCCAGGCCATGTTACAAATTCTTTATCCAAAAAGGCATTTTAAGTATCAGCTGTACTAAGCATACACATCCCTTTACCACGTCCAGCATTTTAGGCACCCCCTGCCCAAAGAGGCTGCAATGAGCACCATCTCTTCATCCCTCCTTCCAGGGCAATGCTGTGCCCCAGCCCAGGCACCACAGCAGTGTCCCCAGATCAGCAGAGCAAGTGCCATGGGGATGGGTCCCACTCAGCAGCAAGCAGGATGGCACCACTGTGAATCAGGCTGGGTAAGAGGCATCAGCCCTCTTATAAATAAATAAATAAATAAACTGCATTTATTTATCGACAAGAATTACCATTCAAAGGATACTCAGTTTGCAGCTACACACCACACATACAGGGGGAGAAAAAAAACAGAAGGGGAAAAGAAAGATACTGCAGCTTTTTAATAGTCATCCAACACGGCACTGCTGTAGCGAGGTGCTCATGCAGTCCTTGCTGCTTTATTGCAGCAGTAACAGAATGGTGATGCGTACAGAATTGGGAGCTAAAGGTGGATTACGTGCAGCTGACATCGCCTTTGGCGCGCCAGAATAACGCGGGCAGAGGGGACAAAGCGAAGGAAAGGAGGGCTGAAGGCGAAGCCAGTCTGTATAGTGCCATCACCCTACCAAAGCCCGCAACTGCCGAGCGCTCGGCGCGGGCTCTGCGGCTGCGGGAGCGGCGAGCCGACGCGGCGGGCCCCGCAGAGCCGCACGGCGGGCACGGTGCCTTGTCCCCCCCGGGAACACGCCGTGCCGGGGCGGGATCTGTCCCCGCAGAGGAGCGGGCGGCGCTTCCCGCAATGCAGCACCGGGACGCTGCGGGGAGCGCTCCCCGCCGCACAGCCCCGGGCACACGGGCATCGCGGGGACACGGGGTCCTACCGCCACCCCCGCGGCGGCTCGGCCGAGCTCCGGAGCCGCCGGAACACTGAGCCCGACAGCTCCGTTAAGGTGCCGGGGCACCGGCGGGCGGCGCGGCAGCTGGGACGGCGCGGCTCGCACGGGCAGCGCTGCAATGGGCGGGCTGGTGCGCACAGACCGGCGCCCGCCCGCCGGCTGGTGCGGGATGCCCGACCCGTACAACGGCGGTGGGAGGCCAAGGAGAGGGCGCCGCCGAGACGGGGCGAGGGGTGCCTGGGTCCCGCTCCTACCTGCGGCCGCCGGACGCCGGTGCTCCCGCCGCCATCTCATACCTGCCGCTCCGCCTGCCCATTGGCCCGCCGCACCACCCCCTCGGCCCCGCCCCGCCGCGCTTCGCCACGCCATTGGCTGTGGCCGGCACCGCCCCGCCGCTATTGGCCAGTTTGAACGGACAACGGCCGATCCGCGCGCACGAGGGGGCGGTGCGGGGGAACGGCCGCCCGTGCGGCGCGCTGCCTGCTGGGAGTTGTAGGCGGCGGCACAGGCCTTCGGCACGGCCGCCCCGGCACCGGGAGCTGCGGCAGCACAGCGGTGCCGCAACCCCTCCACTGCAGGGAAACCCACACCGGCCTGACGGACCCCGAGCCTGCTCCAAGAAGCACGAGTTACACCATAAAGTGCAATTCCCATCTCGGCTTGAGTGTTTTTATCACTGCTCTGCATCAAGGACGAATAGAGAACACAGATAATGGAAGAGCAGTTTTATTCCCTGTTTTTCCTCTGTGGGTGAAAGCATCTGAGTGCTCATAGCCAGGGTCCCTGTGGCCCTCTACGCTTGCTGCACCTGCAGTGCTCAGGTAGCAACTACAGAAAGAACTTAGAAACAATTGAAACTGTAGATTGGAGTGCTGAGGGACTAGGAATTAATGTAATATTTTTTTAATTGACTAGATTTCAGCTGGAGTGGTCCCTTGGCATTTTAAAACTCCACACTTAATTATCTTGCTGCCAATCATTTCAGCTTAAACACCAAAGCTCCTCTTATATGCTGTCCCCAGGTGGTTTTTCCTGTCCCTGCAGCATGTGTGTGAGGAATCCCAACTCTGAATGGGGAACCCCAAAAGGCCCTGCAGTGTGCTTCCAGGATGGGGTGGTCACCTGGATGGTGGGTGGGCACAAGCCATAGGGCACATCTGCTTTAAGAATCAGGGTGGGCATTTAGCCAGCACTGGGGGACATGTTAGTCCTGCCAGCCTCTCCTCAAGCTGCTATCTGCAAGGGTTAGGAACCCTTTGTGACAATGTCAGGTGCAAGTGTGGCTCCATACTGGTACTTCATGGTTTAAGAGCTTGCTGGATGAAGAAACAGCCTTCAAGCCACCTCCCAGCTTGAGCAGCAAACGCCAAGCACTTCTCCAGGTCCCCAACTGGTGCCTCCCCACAGGTACCTGCAAAGCAGTTGTGGCAGGCAGGGGCAGGAGGCACGACCCCCCTCACCTGCCCCGTGTCAGAGACGTGCTCAGGCTCCTGAGGGTCCCAGGGGCAGCTGCTGGTGGGGAGCAGGCTTGACTTACAGCCAGCCTTCCCAGGGAAGATGACCTCCTCACCCAGGGTTTCCATTGCATTACATGATTAATTAGCTGATTAACAAGATGTTGTTGCAGTAGAATCCGTTCTCTGGACTCCAGCTCAGGTGAACACCATTCTCTGTGCTAATAAATCTCTTCTGTTCCATGCAGGCATAGACTAATTTAAGCAACAACATGCAAATGAAGAACAATAGTGAGTAAGCTGGAGCTCCCAAATAAATTAGCTACAGCCTTCTCCAGGCCCTGTCTCCAAGGAGAGAAGGGAAAGCAGGAAGACAGATAGCTCTGCTGGGTCTAGAGCCTCAGGTTACAGGTGCTGGTGTCTCAGAAGGTGACTGCTGCCTGCCTCCCCCTGTCCTGCTCTCAGGGGAGGGGAGGCATCAGGCCCACGCTGCAGGCAGCAGAAGATGGTGCAGCTCCTGGTCACAAGGTGCTGCTGGACAAGCGTGTCCTGTAAACCAGGCTGTGAGCTGCCTTCTGCAGGACAAGCAGCAGCACCTCAACTTGGACTGGGGCTCAAGGGTCCCACTGAGAGCCCTGGGTGGGAAAGCACACAGGGAACAGCATTCCTGACGAGGCAGGACCAGTATCAGTACAAGAGCTCCTCCTCCATCCCAGGCTTTTAAAAGGATCTTGGAAAAAAAAAAACAAGCATAAGAAAGCCACAAAACTGGATTTGCAGCCTCCAGAAAAAAGCCTGCAGTAAGAGGCTGAACAAGCACAATCCCTTTAGCTTATTACAGACTGAGAAGCGTTGCAATTCCAGCATGTAAGCTGCCACAAAAGGAAATTACAAAGGGCTGAAGGCTTTTTAATATGAAAGAGGAAGGGAAAGCCAGCTACATTCACCAACACATGTTCTTAGCAGTGTGAGCAATGGGACCTGAACCCACTACCCTCAGCGCTGCTCTCTGCAGCACACTTGGGCCAAACACCTTCTTTTGCACTCAGCATAGAAGTAGCTGGGCAAAACCTGATGCTCAGGCCAATGTGACAGGGCTGAGCAGCTAAAAAGCTTCAGGATTACTCATGCTGCTCAGGTCTGGCAGGAAGTGGCCAGAGCAAAGGGATTCTCTCAGCTCTCAAAGGTAAGAGAAATGGCAAGGCACAGAGCTTTGCTGTAGCAGTTTTCCAGCCAGTTTGAAGAAATTTGCAGCAAACTGTTCCTGCCCTGCCATCAAGCATGGCTGATATGGGAAAAGTGTCCAGTGGTCAAATGGCAGTCACTTTCACATGGCACAGATCCTCTGGCCACAGTTTTGGGCAGAAGAGCCTGCCAGGAATTTGGTAAAGAAAGCTGGCTGTAGGGACTTCAGCCTCTCTGGCTTTGTTCTATGGCCAGCTCCACATCTCAGCCCTGCTGCACATGTGCCCCACTGCTCTGTGCCCCAGTGCTGCTCCTGGCAGCCTCCAGGCAAGCCCAGTGTGGGAGAGAGAGCCCCAGGCCCAGGCTGATGCTGCTGTGAGCCCTGCAGGATGCAGCCCTGCAGTGGCAGAAGGACCCGCTGCACGTGGACAAAGGCACAGCACAGTTATGCAAGATCTGAAGGGACAGAGAGAGAGGAGGAATCTGGGCTGGATAAGAACAGAGGATATTTATCAATATAGAGAATTCTTTACACATCACTTGCTCTCACACACACACACATCCATGCCTGTACCAGGCACAGAAGGGCCATTAGTCCATAATACATCCAAGCAGCTTCCCAGGGAGTCTCAGACAAACGCAGGTCACCTTCAAGAGGACCCTCAGCTGTTCCACTAACAGGATGCTGTGTCCTTGGGCAGGGGGAGCACTGGAGTGTGCTCAGGAGCGTTGGGCCTTCAGACGGTTCCTGCGGCCGGCCTTGGCCCCGCGCTGCGCGCCCTTCATCAGGCCCTTGAACTGGCCCTGCATTTTCGCCCGCTTCCTGCAGGGAGCAAAGAGCAGGGAGCTGGTTTGGTGCAGGCACTGGGCACACCTAACCCAAGGGACTGGTGTGGTGCAGGCACTGGGCACACCTAACCCAAGGGACTGGTTTGGTGCAGGCACTGGGCACATCTCACCCACAGGGCTGGTGTGGTGCAGGCACTGGGCACACCTAACCCATGGGGATGCTGCTCCAGACTCCACAATGAATGGCACAGTAGATGACAGGGAGCTCCCAAACCCACCAAAAAACCCCCTAACAAATTCAGGATCGCCGTTCCCACCGCTGTGCCCTCCCTGGTTAGCCTCACCTTCTGTTGAGTTTAGCTCTGTTCAGGGGGATGTAGGCATAGGGGTCGAGTTGGCCCTTCTTCTTCACGTCACCTTTACCTTTCTGTGGGAGACAGTGACATGAGAGAAGATGCAGCACCAGGGAAGACACATGCATACCATTCCAGTGCAACCCTGCCACCTGGCTATCCCAAAGACTGTGTTGCAGTGGGGTGCCAGCTCAGCACACTGCCCTGGGGGCTGATTTCCCACCAACATGATGTTAGACACCTGCTTTGAGCAGTGAGCAGGAACTGTCCATGGCAAGGATAGGACAGGAACTTTGAAATGGGCTGGCAGCGTTCAAACATACTGAGCGTTTGGCAACTCCTCTTGGAGCAGAGATCCCCTCCAACCTTGGTGCTACAGGACCACACTACCAACAAAAATGGTGCTTCCCTGCCCCAGCAAATTCCAAGCATCCCCACAGACAAACCCTGCCACCCCATGGGTCCCTCACCTTGGATCTATACTCTGCACCGAAGGCTGGCACCTTGTTCAGCGGCCGATGGATCCCAGAGCCTCCAGCTGGAAAAGAGAATGAGTGTTGGAAGGGGGTCCTGGGCCTCCCCCTGCCCAGATCTAGGCTGTGGAAGCTGTTCCCGTTTTTGCCTCCAGCTCTTGGGGTCAGGACAGCAGAGGGGTGGCAATTTCCCACAAGTAAAATCTCAGGAGAAATGTGCAGAAAACTGTCTGAAATTAATGAAGGCAAATGCACCTGGGGAGAAATAACCCCAAGCACCAGTTCAGACTGGGGGCCAACCTGCTGGAAATCAGCTCTGCAGAGAAAGCCTGGGGATCCTGGTAGAAAAGTTGTTCATGAGCCAGCAGTGCCCTGGTGGCCAAGAGGGCCAACAGTGTCCTAGGGTGCATTAAGAAGAGCATTTCCAGCAGGTCAAGGAAAGGGATCCCGCCCCTTTAACTCAGCCCTAGTGGGGATGCACTTGGAATGTTGTGTCCAGTTCTGGGCTCAACAGTACAAGAGACACATTGAGTTCATGGAGCTGGTCCAGTGAAGGATTAAGGGACTGGAGCATCTCTCTTATGAGGAAAGGCTGAGAGCTGGGCCTGTTCAGACCAGAAAAGAGGCACCTAAAACGGGACCTCATCAATGTCTGTAAGTATCTGAAGGGAGGATGTCAAGAGGATAGCACCAGGCTCTGCTCACTGCTGTTGAGCAATAGGACAAGAGGCAATGGCAGAAACTGATGCCAGGAAGTTCTTTGCTGTGTGGGTGACTGTGCACTGGAACAGACTGCCTAGACAGGCATTCTGGAGTCTCCCACAATGAAGATATTCAGGAACCATCTGCATGCAATCATGTGCCATGTGCTCTGGGATGACACACGGTTCTGGCCCTCTGGGGAGCCCCAGACTGGGCACAAGCAGAGGACTTACCTCTATACTGAGAAGAGGTTCCACCCTCAGCTTCCTCGTCGTCTGGCTCCTCTCTGAACCGACGCTTCTGACTTTTCTTCTGCAGAGAAAGAGCAGGAACCCTGCAGCTGGCTTGTCTTTACAGTTCTGCCCTCCCATCAACCCCCAACCTCCTGCTTCCTCCCATGGGCACCAAGAGGCTTCCCAGACAGCACATCCCCATCCCAGACAACTTCCTGCACCCCCCCAAGCAGCTGGCAATTGCCTGGTGTCCCCACTGGCCTCTTGGGCAGAGCAGCAGCTGCCATGGCACAGGCAGTGGCTTGGCAAGGGTGAGTTCCCGCAGCATCTCCTCAGGACCACGAGCCCCATACTCACACTGCGGAGCCCCACATCTTGCAGCACATCTGCCATCTCCTCATCTGCTCCTATGGGACAGGATGAGAAGGTCAGTGTGTGATGAGGGCATGGCAGAGCCCTGGTACTGTGCTAGCCCCTGGAGGGGGTGGCAGTAGCAGGGTGCCTCTGCTGAACCAGCCCCCTCCTGATGATGTAGGTGACTGCTTCCCCTGGGCACCAGCCCAGAAGAGCGCCGCTCCGTGTGACACAAGGCCATACCAGCTCCTGCCACTTCCACCCACAGGCCCCCAAGATCCCACGTGCAGGTGGCAGGATGAAAACAATTCAGAGACCCAGAGCAAGTCTAGAGTGGCCCGTCAGCCCAGGTAGTACCTTTGCCTTCATCATCATCCAG
The DNA here is from genome assembly GCF_028769735.1 of Zonotrichia leucophrys gambelii. Taxonomy (NCBI): domain Eukaryota; kingdom Metazoa; phylum Chordata; class Aves; order Passeriformes; family Passerellidae; genus Zonotrichia; species Zonotrichia leucophrys. Next base: position 13,923,436 of record NC_088176.1, read on the forward strand.
CTCCTCTTCCTCTTCATGGATGATTAGGCGTCCATCCTCAGACATCTGGAAATCATGGCTCACTCCTCTGGACCGCTTGGGGCCTGGCTTGGTGGCTGCTCACAGAGAAATGGGTCAGGGCCTGCAGAAGGATCCAATTCTGGGGGCAGCAACCCCCAGGGCCCCTGTGCATTGCAGCAGCCCCTGCCCCATCCATCCCTCCCTAGCCCCATCTGAAGCTCCACTCCTTACCCAGCACCCGCTGGGACACATTAGGGTCCAGGAAGTTGAGGGGCTCATCATCTTCCCCTTCCTTGAGCCATGCCTGGCCCTTCTGCCGTGCTTGCTTCCTCCACTCCTTGCCCCGATGCCGTTCCTCCTCTTCCTCCTCCTCATCCTCTGAGTCAGCCAGGATCTCCTCCATACTGTTCAAAAGGTGGAAAGGATGATGGAAAATGGATTAAGCCCAGGGGTGCACGCTGCCCCACAATGAAGAGCAGCCCTGCAGATGTCTCCAGCATCTCTAGGAGCACCAGCTGAGCAGATGCAGTGCCAAATCCCCTGTGGGGGCTGCTCTTTCTTGACCCTGAGCCCATCTTCACCTGTCTCCTCTGGGCTGTGGTGCTGGTGCCTCCTCCTCATCCGCATCTGCAGCTGCCTTCTTCAGGGCACGCTGCTTGCGGCTCCGGGACTCTGCCTTGCGGATGTTCACCAGCACCTTATGGTACTCGGCTGGCAGCAGCCCCTTGACCAGCTCAAAGCTGAGGAAACATACAGAGAGCAGTCAGCACCCACCTCCTCCTGCACTGCTCCCCAGAGAGCTCCCTCACCACCCCAGGACACCCTGGCTTACCCAAACTTGCGGATGAACTTGATGAAAAGGTTTCGCAGCTTCATACGGAAGTGGCGCCTCATGTCATCTGAAAGGTTCCCCACAGCCTCCAGCTGTCAGGACAGAGACCCTCAAGACCAAAGCACGCCTGCCTTGGGGACCCAGCCTCCCAACCTTTATCTGCATGGCTGCCTTGTTCACCCTGGTGCCATCTCTCCATGCCTGCCCCAGGTAAGGCCATGGGGAGGTGCCCATGCTTGGCAGTGCTAGTTCATGGGGATTTTCTGGCACATCTATGCCAGGATGCAGGAGAGGAGCCTCCTCACTGCCATCTCAGCCACTGAGATCAAGGTTGTTTCCCTGGCTCCCAGGCAGAGTGCAGCTGGAGATGCTCCTGAGATGCTCCTGCCTGCCCAAGGCACACACAGCTTTTCCCACCACCCTCCTCGAGCCACCCCGTGTATGATCTCACCATTGTCTGGACATGCTTGGCCAGGAGCTTGGTGTCCACCAGGAGCAGTGTGACCTTCAGGAATCCCAGGGCTGCCTTGACCACATCCCGTGTGCGGGAGGCCAGCAACAGGCAGATGTTCTGCAGGAGCTGCTCCACCACACTGAACTCCAGGTGATCTGCAACCACGGTGGACTCAGCCACAGATGGCTTCCTCCCAGCACCCACCTTCCCCAAAGGGCTCTGCCTCGTCCCCCCAGCCCTCCTGCTCACCTTTGAACTCGAAGAACAGGCGGGTCAGCGCCAGCACGGTGCAGCTAATCATGGTGACTGAGCCAGTGAGCCCCACGTAGATGAGGAGCAGGAAGCGCTGCATGGCCTCTGCAAGAGGGGGATGACTCAGGGCCCGACTCACTCTGCGTCCAGCAGCATCCCTGGACCATTGCAGCAGAATGCTCGGCCTGGGTCTGACCTCCCCGGGGCCAGAGTGGCCATGGGGCTGAGGAAGTAGAACAGAAGCTCACCTTCAGGGGTGGGCCCAAAGCGGATGAAAGCATGGCCCATCTCCACGAGCAGCATGAAGGCGTTCTTGCGGGCCCCCACAGACACCTCCTTGGTGCACAGGATGACCTGGAGAAACACAGCATGTCACCACTGCTGCCACCACCACAGCCAGGACCAGCCAGCTCCTCACAGGGACCATGCTCACCTCTGGGACCAGGGCAGTGACAAAAGGCTCGTGCTCTGCAGACAGCTGCTTCACAATGTGGAACAGGCATTTCAGCCGTGGCTGGGGAGAGAAACAGACCAGCAGTGGTACACCCAGGGACACACACCTGGTTACCCTACCACCCACCCCATGCCTTCCCTTCCCGTCCAGCAGTGACTGATCACCACCAGCACAGCCCTTGCTCTCACCCTCTTGGCCGGGGATGCTGCGCTCTTGAGCGAGTCCAGCAGCGCTGCCTGCAGCTCCTGGAGGTGGGAGTGGACAAAGGCCTGGCAGGGAGCGTGGGGAGCAGCACACACCTCCTCCAGCACACGGTACGCCTTCTTCTGCATGCTGCGCTCTTTGCTCTGCAGGGACAGCCAGCATGCTCCCACTGTCAAGCCAGCCCCTCACCACAGTGTCTGAAGGGACACCAGCACCCCACACCACCCAGCAGAGACCTATCCCTTATGGCAGCTGCGCAGTCCCTGGAGTGTGGGTCCAAGCTGGCAGCAAGCAGAAGGTGCCCCACTGCAGCCCCAGCATCTGTCAGGGCTGAGGACCAACTCACCTGGAGGGAAGGCTGGATGGTACGGTACAAGGAGTCCAGGGACTGCTCATCAGCATAGGGTGCCATTGCCACTACCAGGTCCAGGATGGAGAGTCTGCAGCAGAGAAGGACACACATCTGCAGCTGTTAACTGTGGCATCACATCCTGACCAAGCTGGGACACCAGCTGCAGGTCACATCAAGTGCACAGTGGTGGCAGAGCCCACACAGGACAATGCCCTAGTGCTGCTCACCAGGAGCATGCCAGGAGTCCTACCCATTAGCATCAGCTCCCAGGTGTTACCTGGCAAACTCAGAGCTCTCAGGACTGGTCAGCTTTGCACTGGCTTTCTCCAGGAATCCACACACCATCTGCAGGACAGGCACAGAGAGCAGGATCAGAACTGATTGAAGCGAGTGCTTTTACAAGAGTTTACAATCCACCCGGCAAACAACTTGCTAAAGGACTTTGTGGAGACCAGAAGCACCAGTGAGTCCAAAAAGACCTGGACAAATTCACAAAGAGCTTGTCCATGATGGGTGAGATGTGATTGGGAAATCCCAGAGTGTGGGCTAGAGAGGTCTCCCTGCCCATGAGGGCAGGAAGGGCTGCTCTCTGGTCAAAGCCTTTCTTCCTGTCCTCATCAGTCAGGCCTGCACCAAAGCCCCATCAGACTGAGTCCAGCTGGGAGATACCGGCCCAAGCCAGGACAGCTTGCCCCAGTGCCCCTCACCTGAGGATCTGTGATGGTCAGGTAAGCACGGACAGTGTCCAGCACAGAGCGGCGCTGAGCACTTGTGCCCCCATCCTCCTCGGGTTGGCTGTACACATTGAACAGGATGGGCAGGAAATTTTTGGCAAAGCGACCCACTTCTGTCCGCTCCGCATCTAGAGAAAGGATGACAGGGGCTACAGATCAGCATTTGCCCTCCCAGAAGTGGCAGGAGCCCCCCACAAGGGTCTGTTTTGCCCCAACCTGTCTCGCAGCCTTTGTGGATGAGGGTGCGCAAGGCCTGGCACACGGTGGGGCGGAGATCGGAGCGCTCGCTGATGGCCATGCCCAGGGTGCGGGCCAGCCCCTTGAAGGCCCCCAGCACATCTGTGGGATGCGTGCAGAAGCCAGGAAGCAGAGTCCAGACCTGGAAGGCAGAGAAAAAGGTGGGAGGCCACAGTCTTTGCCCAAGTCACTGCTCCCCAGCCTGGTACAGGGGTACACTATGGCAAGGCTGCCAGGCGCTGGTTGTTACCTGCCACTGCAGCGTGTCGTAGATCTTGGCCTCCACACTCTTCCCAGCTTGGGTAAACTCCAGGGCTGCAGAAGAGAAAGAGATGAGTGGAGCAGAAGACATTACAAAGCCTTGCTCCACCTCAGGGCAGAAAAGGGAGGTCCCACAGAATACCCTGGACTGCTGAGGCCCCTAACATGCTGCTCTCCTCACCTCTGCTTTTCAGGGTGGCCGCCAAAGGCAAGAAGTAGCTGGTGAAGAAGCCAAGGCGTGCACCCTGCACGTTGTCCCGCAGCACCGGCAGGAGCCAGCTGCGGGGGAAATCCAGCGTCTCCCTGGGGAGGAAAGGCATGGCTCAGGAGGGTGTGGGGCACTGCCAGCATCAGCCCCAGGGCACAGGGCACCTTCACCCAGCCCCAAAGCTGGGCACAGGTAGGCTTAGCAGCCGTACCTGCAGTACTACACGGGGACTGAACGGGAACGTAACAGCTACAGCAAAGCTGCTACCCCGTGACTGTACTCACTCCTTGCCATTGATCTCCAGGGGCACAGCCTCCAGGAGCACCTCGGGACCCATGGTGCTCACAGCAGCCCCCACTGCCTGGTCCACTTCAGCAGTGTAGGGAAAGTGTGGGGAGAGACGCAGGTCACACAGGGACTGGAGACACTGCAGGAACAGGGCAGGACAGTCACAGAAGAGCCACGTGCACAGGGCTGGCACATATCAGTCTGCCTGCCCAGGGATGCCAGCTGCCCTGCACGTCCCTGTGCCGAGTGTCCCAAAGCTGTGCACGCTCTGGCCACACACAGACAACAGAGCAGGGCAAACAGCATGGCCCTGCTCCAGCTGGAGGGGGCAACACAGCCCAGACAGCACTGCACTCACCCCACAAGCCTCTATGGATGAATCTGTGCCCTTTTAGCCTGGCTCACCTTCCTCATGATGGGATGGCACTGCTTCCCACATGTCTCAAAGAAGACCTCCAACACTCGCAGAACTTCATCCCACGCTGCATGGAAACGGTATGTCAGCCCTTCCTCCACTGATCTGGAGAGAAGAAGGAAGATGGTCACACTGGCAGTGTTCAGGGTGCCCACCAGGCCTGCTAGACCCCATTGAGGCCTGGGCAGAGGCTGGTCAGAGCTCAGCCAGACCCATGGGCAGCCACTCCCACATTGCTGCTCCTCACCTGAACATCTTGCACAGGTAGGCAGCAGGGGCTGGGGCAGATGCAGACACAGTTCCCACATCCTCCATGTGGGGAGCAATACACTCACTCAGGATAGTCTGCAAGGGCAAATAGGGAAAATGGGACAGCTGCTGGACCACAGAACCCCCAGCCTCACAGGCACAGAGGGGCATATCCCTTGCTGGCCCCATGCCCCATAGCAGAGCCCCCCACAAGGCCCAGGGTATCCAAGCAAGGAGAGGTGTCTGAGTGTGGTACCTCCAGGGTCTGTGCTGCTGCTGACACCACCTGGGAGTGTGGGGAGAGGAAGCAGTTCATGGCAGCAGAGAAGAGCCGGGGCAAGTGAGCCCAGCACAGGTCCTTTTGCAGCCTGGAGAGGAAAGAAAAGCCAGATTAGAGACCAAGCAGGCACCTCTCCCCTCACCCAGCCACAGCCCCTGTCTGCACCTGCCCAGGTTGATGTGAGCCCGCTCCATGGTGGACAGCCAGGTCAGCAGTGGCTGCAGGTCACTCGTGCTGGGCACATAGTCGTAGAGAGCCTGCAGAAGCAGAAGGTTGGGTGGGTGGGTGGGTGCTGTGCAACTGCCAGCTCTGTCCCTCCCCACACTGGTAGCCCACACTCACGGTGATGATCTGGGCATTGAGCTCAGCTGGCAGGCAGGCCACACTGGCCTGGGCGCTGAAGAGGCTGTGGAAAGCTTGCATGGCACACGCTGTCACCAGCTGCAAAGGACACGGTGTCAGGAGAGCAGGCTCTGCTTTGAACCCAGTCCCCCTATTCCAAAGCAGGCTCTGCCCTGGAAAACCCAGCACTACTGCAACTATGCTGGGTCTGCATAGCCTCCCTCTTCCACAGCAGTCCTAGGCCCTTTTCCATTTGCATCCTGCATTTCCAGGCTCCCAGTTGTCAGATGAGAGAATCTGATCCCTTTCAGAGTGTAGCCCATGCCCTTGTCACCCCTGGAGCAGGAACACTCACCACATGGCTGAGGGTCATGACTCTGAGCAAGGTCTCACAGCAGGTCTTCACCACAGCTGCAGGGAAGCAGGGCAGCAAGTCCCGCAGCAGGGCAAGGACATGCAGGGTGGTGGTGGCCTCCTTGGCACCTACAGGAGCAGAGCAACCTGAGCCTGTGGGACACCACAGCAAAGCCCTGCCCAAGGCAAAGCCCCCTAACAAGCAGTGGGGCTGACCCACAGAACCAGAGTGAACACTCCCCTAACTCATGGGAGCAGGAAACCACCAGAATGGCTGAGGAGGCTTCAAAACACCATAGGTGCCCTAAAGATATCTCATACCCTCCCCAGGAATCCAGCATGCTCCAATCTCCCCTCTTCCCTCCAAATCCCACAGTGGCAGAGTCCCCCACATGCAGCTACAGACCCCATGCTCCAGTGCCCCACACCTCCAGCTTTTTCAATCTCCTGCACACAGAACTTGGCGGTGGAGGGTGCTGCAGGGTGATGCTCAGGGGCTGCATCGCCAAACATGAACTCACTGCCCCTCAGGACAGAGCACACGCCGTGCTGCGCTGCCTTCCGCACCTGCAGGAAGAAGAGCCCAGGTGATCAGAAACTACAGACCCAGGGGTACAGCAGTCCCCAGAAACAAACCCCCAGAGCAGCATCATCTCCTGCCAGAAGCACTGGGCTCTCACCTTGGGCTTGGTATGAACACAAAAGCTCAACAAGCCGTGATAGACCTGCAGGGTGACAGGGTAGCTCCAGGCTGCCAAGTCTTGCTTCCGTAGCAGTGTGGCCAGGCAAGAGAGCACCTATGACAAGGGAGCAGCAGGGGCATTAGCATCACCCCACAGAGACATCCCCCTTTCACTGCAAGGGCCTCAGGCTGAGCACCCAGCACCACCCTACAGCAGCAGCCTTGACCCCAGCACTCAGCAGAGCTGACATGGCTGGCTGCCTCTTGGCTACTCACCCATCGCAGGGCAGAGGTGGAGCTGCTGCAGGCCTGTGAGGACACGACACTCATGAAGGCTTTTGAGGCATCTGAGAACTTCTTAATGAGAACAGGGCTTGGGACCCTGCCAGGAAAAGGGGACATATCAGTAGGGTGAGGAGCAGACAGCTGCTAGCAGTCACAAAGGGGACAGCATCACCAGCTCATTCCAGGTGGATTCCTTCCCCAGCCTGGGGAGGGAGGACAGCGCCAATCCCTTTTCCATGATGGAGTCTGTTAGCTCTCTCTGCTTCTCTGCCAGCCACTCACCGCTTTAGGACAAGGTTAAGCAGGTAGGCGACAGCAGACAGCGACTCGGGGGACTCCACTGCCTCCAGCGTGGTCATCTGGGAACAGAAGGGATGGCTAAGGGATGGGGTGCAGGGGTCACACCAGGCCAGCTCTTCCCCAACCCCTGGGGAGGGGGAAAAGAAACCAGGAGCAGCCCAACAGCATCTCTGCTGAACAAAGCCACTCAGGCTACAAGCACAGACCTTTCTCTATCCCTCCTCAGAGCCCACCCATGCTGCCAGCAGCAGCTCCCCTCGTGCCCCTTCCACACAACCAGCACTCACCAGTGCAGCAAAGTATTCTGTCTCGCTCTCCTTGCCGCCCCGGGAGCGGATCACCTCTGTCACAGCCGCCAGCACGGCACAGATCTGTGAGCAGCCAGCACAGCAGGTCAGCACCTCTCAGCCTCACAGCCAGGGGCCCAGACACCCCCCTTCCCCAGCCCTGCTCTGCCCGTACCTCTTTGTGAGCAGCAGAGTTGGATTCCCAGAAGCGCTGCACCTTGCTGAAGGTGACATTGCTGCAGTCGCTCAGGCCACTCAGGAAGGTGCCGGAGGATCTCTCTGTGGCCGCCTCCTCAGCACTGCCCTCCTCCATCTGCTGGGCGCTGTCACCCGCCCGCTGCAGACGCAGGGACCCCGACTGCAGCTCATTGTGCAGCTTCACTGCATCCACCGTCAGGTTACTTTTCTCTGCAGGTGAGAGATGTGTCAGAACTGAGGAGTCACAGCGCTCCACCATTCACCCTGAAATCCTCCACGCTCCCCTCCCCTCCCAGCCAGACTGGCTTGGCTGGAGCTCATATCCAGCATGTGGAATACAGGTGCTGCTTTGCCCCAGGGGGCAAAAGCACATGAATAACTGTAAAAAGCTCCTCGTTCCTGTGCAAAGAAACCAGAGCACAGTCCAGTCATTTCTGATGAAAGAGAGCATCATGTCCATGCATGCCAAGACTTTAACATCAAGGTGCTTCTTGTACTCTGCCCTATTTATCCTCTTCTACCTGAAGCCCTAGCAACCAGACAGCCAGGACAGATGCTGTATGTCCCTGTGAGTCCCAGCCATCAGCCTGCAGCCAGCATCTACAGGAGAAAGATTTCCTTGGCCAGGAGCAGCCAGTGCTCTCACACTTGGGTTTACCTTCCCCATCATGTGGCCGGCTGAATGTTAGTTTGTCACGTTCATCATCATACCAGACACCACAGCAACACTTAAAGATATGGCCATGGCTCTGGGGAGCCTCGCAGGACGAGAGGCACTGCAGCATGCGGTGCCCCATTCCGCTTCCGAGGCCCGGTGTCACTACGAGGTAAACTCCTTACGCCTCGGTTGTCCTCCCCGGTTTGCTGCCTCCGCCTACCCTGGAACTGTCAGCGGCTCCGCTCTCACTCCTGCCCCAGCCCCAGCTCTCGGAGGACCCCAAGGTTGGCTCCGCAGCCCCTCCGCGCCCCTGCACCCCTCCGGGAAGAGCCGGGCACACGTCAGGAGCCGCCTGCCCCTGCCCTTACCCGCCGGCCGGCTGCAGAAGCGGCTGCGGGCAGCCAGACGATGCTGGCGGGTCTCGGGGTTGGAGTCGCTGCTGTGTCCCTTCCGCCAGCGCTTCAGCTTGGCCGCGGCTCCCGAGCGGAGCCTCCCGCTCCGCGCCATGCTGGACCCGGCGCCACGTGCGGCCGTGCCCACAGCCTCGTTTCCGCTTCCGGCGCCAGCCGCCATCTTGAGTGAGGGCAGCCGTCAGGGAAGGCCGCGTGCCGGCCCAGTGGGGAACAAGCGGTGTCGGGGGAGTGCTCAGTCGGAGCTGAGTTGGGAGACCCCAGGGGCCGCCACCGATAAGAGCCCACCAGACATCCCCGTGCCCGAGCCGCGGCCCTGTGAAACCGCTCAGACCCAACCCGTAGCCCCGGCCGAGGAGTCACGTTACGTATTACTGAGTGTCGTGACGTCACGGTGACGCCACGCCCTGAAGGTCGCACCGCCCTTCGCGGCCGCGCCATGTGGTACGTGCGCCTCCGCCTGGCGCGTGGTCAGCGCATGCGCCTCCCCCTTCCCACGGGCGGCGCGCGGGGCGGGGCGGGGCCGAGCGGGGGCGTTAATCGCGCGCGGCAGCGGCGTGAGGAGCAGCGCGCCCCGGTCCCTCTGCCCGCCATGGCTGCCGCATACCGCCTCGTCCTCGTCCGCCACGGCGAGAGCGCCTGGAACCTCGAGAACCGCTTCAGCGGGTGGTACGACGCCGACCTCAGCCCCGCCGGGCAGCAGGAGGCGCGGCGCGGTGGCGAGGCCCTCCGAGGTACCGGTGACCAAGGAGGGGGTGCCGGCCAAGAAGGGGGGTCGCGGGGGACGAGGGAATGGGATGCGGCCTAATGCGGCAACATCGAGTCTAACGGTGTTGGTTTGGGGCTCGCTGATGCTGGGCGAGGGCCTCCAGTGCCAGGTCGGGGGTTCAGTGCTGCTGGGAGAGTCGTAGGTACCGCAGTGTGTTGGTTCTCCGGTACCGCTCGCGTCCTGGCCGCCGCCGCTTTCTGTAAAGACGAGGACGCGATCGGTACCGGTGCGGTGAGGCCGCCGCCCTTGCCCTTTTCACCGATTGCATAAGGCTGGCCACTCACCTTCCTGGTCTTCCCCCGCCTCCCCCTTTCCCCGTATTTTCTAGATGCCGGCTATGAGTTCGACATCTGCTTCACGTCGGTACAAAAACGGGCGATCCGTACTCTCTGGACCGTACTGGATGCCATTGATCAGATGTGGTTGCCCGTTATCCGGACCTGGCGCCTAAATGAGAGGCACTATGGGGCTCTCACGGGTTTGAACAAGGCTGAGACCGCAGCAAAGCACGGTGAGGCGCAGGTCAAGATCTGGAGGCGCTCCTATGACATCCCTCCGCCTCCCATGCAGTCTGACCACCCCTTCTACAGCACTATTGCAAAGGTGAGATCTATTGCTCTTTTAACTGCCTTGCTAAGAGTCTCTTCAAAGTTACCTACAGCATGGCCTGGCTTCCTGTATAAGGTCTCCTGTGTCTCTGTTGTGTTATCTGGGGTTATTTTGCATGGAGATGGTAGACTTCAGGCTGAATTTATCCTGCTTCCTTCCTGTGGAGTTGAACCCCTGGGCATTGTACAGACAGATCCAAAGAAGAGGGCATAATATCTCTGTTAATCATTAGTGCCATGACCCATTCATGAATGTTTGATCTGATTTCTTTGCCCAGATAGGCAATGTAGGACTTTTCCCAGGAGGGCTCATGGCCCTGTGGCTTGTTGTAGCCACAAACCTCAACGGCACTTTCTTGCTTCCATGCCTGACTTTGCTTACACATAGTGAGTCCTCAGATAGAGAATCTGGGGGAGAGACAGAATCTTGCCACCTTCTTCCCACACTGGCTGGGGGGTACTGGGCTGCTGTGTGAGCGTGGCTGTTCTCCCAGGATCGCCGCTATGCCGACCTGACAGAGGACCAGCTGCCAACGTGTGAGAGCTTGAAGGACACCATTGCCCGGGCTCTGCCTTTCTGGAATGAGGAGATTGTCCCACAGATCAAAGAGGGCAAACGAGTCCTCATTGCTGCTCACGGCAATAGCCTGCGTGGGATTGTCAAGCACCTGGAAGGTAGGTCACCCCTGAGGGGCATCCCAGGGACCCCTCCTTCCCCAGCTGCCGCTGTGGGAAGGTGCAAGAGTGACGGCACTGCTGTGTTTGCAGGCATGTCAGAAGAGGCCATCATGGAGCTGAACCTGCCCACTGGCATCCCCATTGTCTACGAGCTGGACAAGAACCTGAAACCTGTCAAGCCCATGCAGTTCCTGGGGGATGAGGAGACCGTGCGCAAGGCCATGGAGGCCGTTGCTGCTCAGGGAAAGGCCAAGAAGTGAGGGCAGGCAGCAGAGCACCACGTAGTAGAGCCCCCTGCCATCCCCCACCCCTCTGTTCACACCCCCACAGTTGTAGGAACTCGGAGCTGTGGAGCTGGAGGTGCTCCCCACGGTTAGGCCCATTCCCTCAGAGCAGGCTCTCCTCTGCAGATAGCCTGGGGGCCCTGGGGCGAGGGCTGGACATGGAGGTCTGGTGTGAAAGGGAGCCCTGTCTGTGCCAGGCAGTGACCCCACACCTGTCCATGCTGTGATCCCAATCCTCAGACCCTGTCTGCAGAGGGAGAGGCCAAGCAATCCCTTGCCATGCCAGGCTCCTTCTTTGCTTTGCATCCCTGGCAGCTCTCATCACCTGTTTACTGTAGTTTTGTCACTTTAGTTCTCCTGGGAGCAGTGAGGTGAGTGCAGTGCTGGCAGTGACCAAGGTGGGTACCCCATCCCCTCGTGGGTGCAGGCACAGTGACTGGGATGCCACTGGAAGGTTGTTGTATTTTGGTGCATGTGGTACAGCACCCCAGGGTGGTGCTCACGACTCTGGGCCCAGCACTGCCAGCCTCTGCTTTAACTATACTGCCTTCAGACAAGGGTGAGGGAGGTAGCCTGTTGCCTAGAGGTCTGTGTCTGCACTATGCTCATCCTGCTGGTGAAGCAGGTGCTGTTGTGTCCCACCCCTCATGTGTGTACGTGGCCTGTCACTGTGGCCTCCCCCCTGCCGGTGTCATGAGCCTGGGCTTGCACAGGATCAGTGTAACTGTCCAACCATAGCAGCTGTCTTGTTCCAGTTCAATAAAGGAGTAATGCGCAATAAGGAAGTGTCCACGTGTCTCTGGGCCATGTGGGCTCCATGCTGCCAGCACGTGCACATGCAGCAGTCACTGCTGGCCACACACGAGTGTGCAGAAGCTGTGCCAGGCTCAAGGAGCAAAGCTCAGCTCTGCAATCTCTGCCCGACAGGGTGATACCCTGCCATGCTCTGGTTTTTGGGCTCTGTGTGTGCCACACCCTCGTTCCAAATGGCAGGGCATGCATTTGTGGCCTGAGGAGATAATGTCCCCAGGCTGTTTTCAGCCACAGCCCACACTGGGTAGTGGTGTGCTGAGACAGGCTTTGTTCCAAGCTTGATTCCAGTGTGGGGAAACCACTGGTGAGGTGAGTGCCCTGCACAGCCGACCTAGTGCTCTGTGCTGTTCATGTCTATCATTCCCCTTCACCAGCACCGAAAATGTGCTTCCTTCTGCCCCTGGTGCTGTGGAAGCTGTTCCCTCAGCTGCTGTGCTGCTGCAGACCAGAGTGCTGTAGATAGCCCTGGCTTCCACACTGACTATAAGGAACAAAGCAGGAAGCTCTCAAAAAAAATTTATTATCCACAAGTGGCAAACCTGTCCTTGCCAGTGGAGGCCTGGCTGAAGCTAGGAAGAAGGTGGGAGCCCAGGGGCTGCTCTGGCTCCACAGGCCCGAGTGCTGCAGCCCCCTGCCCCCTCTGGTGTTATGTCTGCAGGAACTGGGGCTGTACCCGGGCCACCTTCCGGAACTCCTTGGTGTGTGTCCGTGGGCACTGCATCTCGCACCAGCTGATGGGCACCATCTGCACCCCTGGGGACACAACATGTCAGGGCTGCTCCTTCCCAAACTTGCACTCCTCCATGGGGAGAGGGAGGCAACTGCATCAGCTGCCCTAAGGCAGGGATGAGGCAGCACTAGTTCATCCCAAACCCTGTCTCTGTCCCTACCTGCCTCACTGCGTGCCACCACCACGCCCAGCTCGTTCTCTGCTGTGCTCAGCAGGTAGTTAGACTGTGCATCCCCCAGGGAGATCTGGTTGGACAGGGGTTAAGGGAAAGACTTCCACAGGGGAGCTTGAGCCAACCCACTGTCCCTGAGGGGGAAGGATACAACTTTGGCCAGGACGATGTCACTGGGGCGGAAGCTCTTGTACACTTCTACCTGCACAGGAGAGAGCAGGCAATGCCACACAGCGCCAGGCTGCTGTGAGTGGGGGCCCCACAGGCAGAACCTGGGGGCAACGGGTATGGAACAGTTCCTGGCAGTGCCTCACTGACCTTATCCTTCTCTGTGGCTCGGATATCTTCTTTCCTGAAAAAGGAGATGGGGGGATCTGAGTGCCAATGAGCACAGACGACTCAACAGCCTGTGGCAGAAGCTGTCCCAGCCTCCCTGGGCACTCAGCGGGACCTGCTGGACACCAGCCCAGTGCTCAGGGCAGAACTCCAGCTCAGGGCAGCCAGCTGCACTGCCCACCACAGCCTTCCTCCCTCTAAAGGGAGGGGATCTAACCTTTTCCCTACCGTATGGTGCCTCGGAAGGTGGATTTCAGCGGCGTGGAGCCAACATACAGGATGTGGACCTTGGCAAAGCGAGAGTTAATACTGCAGACCTGCATGTAGGAAAAGGGGACTCAGTGGTCCAGGCAGGGAAAGGGCAAGGAGCAGGCAGGGCTGCACGGGGAGCTCAGGTCTCACTTGGCCTCCTCCACCCTGTCACCAAGCAATGGTGGGACACCTGGCAGCAAGCCAGGCGAGGAAGATTATACTTGTGCAATTTGAGGCACCAGAATAAGGCTGAGACCTGCAGTGATCCCAGTCCCTCTCCTGCCACCAGGAACATAAGAAAACTAATCCCTGGTCTGTGTCATCCTTTCTACAAGCTGCTTGAGGCACTGACCAGCATGTTCCCTGCCCCAGAAAAAGTCATGGAAGGAGAGCAAAGAAAATCGTCCCCTCAAGCCCACTTCAGCCTCAGGGCAGGTATCCCTCATGCCAATACTCACTTTCTTTGTGAGGGACTCAAGGGAGCCCCTGGGCTGCCCCTGCCCTGGTGGGAGTTGTACAGAGGGGACTAAGAAGCCCAGGGATTCCTCACCCCACCCTATCTGTGTGCAGGAACGAAGTTCAGTAGGAGCCAGAGTCGAGGCCCATGCAGTTTGTCAATGCAGCGCTCCAGTGCCCCACCTTGCATGTCACCACAGCCCCCACGTTGGGCAGGAGCTGGGACTCGCTGTCTCTCACCACCGACACCACGGGCAGCTGCAGGGCAAGACACGAGGGTCAGCACAGGATCACCAGCCGAACCCCATCGGAGTCCGACAGTCCATCGCAGCCCACCAGGGAAGCTGTGCAGCCTGGGGACACAGCACTCAGCCCTGGGGAGGAGCAGCCGTGCCGAGGCCGCGCTCACCTCGTTTTCCTCATTCTTTCTCTCCAGACAGCCCGCCAGCGAGGAGAAGATGAAGCCATGACGAGTGTAGGTGCCGCTGCCAGCCGTGGCCTCCTCCGTACTGCACAGCCGCTCACCTGCGACACAGGGGCTCAGGGGCTGCCGGGGATCCGGGCCCGGACCGCTCCGGGCACAGCGCTCGCTCCCAGCCGGCCTAGTGCGGGGCATCCCCGGGACAAACTCCCCCGCACTGCCTCGTCCCCTGCTCCTGTCCTAGGCTACCGCGTCCCCTTCCCGGGCAGTAGCAGCCCCAGCCCCAGGAGCCCCGCACCGCCCCGGGCCGCACTCACCAGGGACGCAGTAGCGTGCGGGAGGCGCCATGCCTGCTGCCGACAGGGCATCACCAGAAAGCCCTCACCCTATTGGTTCCAGACTTCAAGGCTGCCCTGTAAGCTTCGCGGCTATTGGTTCTCGCCTACCCGGAGTGAGGCTTGCTGGGAACTGTAGTCCGGTGACGGCAGCCGGTGCTCCCGGCATGCCGCGCGCGGGCGCTGCCCGTGGGCCGGCGGGGCCCGGGCATGGAGGCGGCGGGCGGCGGGCCCAGGTCGGCGCGCCGGGCGGGGGTGTCAGGGCCTTGCCAGAGGCTGTGGGCTTGTGGGGGCTGTGGCTGCCGTGGGGCTGGGCGGGCTGGGCGGTGATACAGAGGCGCTGTGGGGCGGGGAGCGCGGGGGCTAGCAGGCGATGGGGGATGCTCCGTGTGCTGTGGGGCAGGAGGGGCCTGTGCGGAGCTGGGTGACCGTGGAGTCTGTGGGGTCTGTGGCCATGGAGTCTGTGGGGTCTGTGGCCATAGGGTGCGCTTAGGATGGGAGGCAGCGGGGGAATGCTGCTGGTCTGGAGGGGCCTGGATGCTGCGGGGCAGAGGAGCCGGGGTTTCGGGGCTGGACGCGGTGGGGCTGCAGGCGTGGACAGCCTCTGAGCATGGGGCTGAATGGCGGAGAGTGTCCTGGCGCTGTGGGGCTGGGTGCTGCTGAGCCGGGGAGCCGGGCGCTGTGGAGCCACCGGAGGGTGCCACAGCGCTGCGCCTGGGTGTCCGGGCCTGGCAGGGGAAGGCCTCCTCTTTGCCTGGGCTGGGGCCAAATGCAAGAATCCCCACCCCCGGCTGTGAGGTTGGCAGTGCTCTGGTCTGTGCTGGGGGCTGCTGTCCCATTCCCCTGGGCTCGGTGCCCCGCGGGGATGTGGGGACGGCCATGGACAGGGCGAGGGCTGGATCCCAGTGCCCAGCTGGGCAGGGGAAAGTTTCGTGACTCTACTGGAGCCTCATGTCTGTGGTTGTGCTGCTGTCTTCAGGCAGCTGCCTGGGACAGTGGGTCTTGCTCTGGAGCAGGCTGGCTGCCTCCCCTGTGGGTTCCCTGCCCAGCAGCTGCTGCTGTTGTAGGTGAGGAAGCTTCTCGGGGAGCAGGAAGGTGCTGTGTCTTTGGAGAAAAGGGCTGACCTCAACACCTGCTTCCGGCAGTATTTTGTTTTTTACCACACTGACAGCAGAGGGATGTGTGCCACCAAAAAGCTGCATGTCAGGAAGTTGTTGCTCCACTTTGCACCTGCTGAGTGTCAAAGAAAAGCTCTTGGCAAACCAAAGGGGAAATGTGGAGAAAAGGGTGATGCAGTCATTTGCATATCCCACCTCTCCCATACCAGGGCAGGAGCCATGCCTGTGACCTGGAATGGGCTGCTGGGTCTGGGGTCCTCATATCCAGCACATCCCAACCTTGGGGTCAACCCCACATTCCTCAGGCAGGTTGGGGGAGAGCCCTGTCTCCTTTAGGCTCTGGATGCTGCAGCTTCTGCCCTCACCCTCCCTGTGCTCCCCAGGGGCTGTGTTGGTGGGCAGAGCAGCACAGAGAGATCGTCTGAGCTCTGGCACCAGAGCCTGGCACCAGGCCAGGGCGAGTGCTTGGCCCAGGCTCAAAACGTGCCTTGGCAGGACCCTGGGGCAGCCTTGCTGCTTAATATTGATGGGTATTGCCTGCACGGGTGCCTGGGGGCCCCAGCCCTGCAGATCGTTTTCCCATGTGCTGGGCCAGATCGGGTTCCTCGTCACTCCCAGCAAAGCTCTCAGGCAGGACAAGGGGCTCAGCAGGCAGGGGACCACTGGCCAGGGGCTGTTCCTGGGCCTCTCATTTGCTGGTGTCTGGCACTGTTCAAGGATCCAGGCGAGGAGAAAGAGGAAGTGTTGGGACTCTTGGAGTGAGGTTGGGAGGGCAGCCTCTGCAACTTGGTCCAGAAGTTGAGGTGAAGGGAAGTAGCATCCTTCACTTTAAGGAGGGACTAGGGGAGGAGGGGTAATCCTTTACTGGCTCCTCCACATTTTCCTTGTGTGGATTCCCCTGTTCATGAACATGTTGGGAAGGGCTGAAATCATCCTGGAAATGGCCCAGCATGCTGGATGTTCATGCCTTCTCTGGTTTCCTTTGAGTCAGACTCTCCGTGTCACTCCCCCGGCCCCCTCCCCGCTGGGAAAGACGAGATGGGACCAGAGAGCACCTGAGCCCAGATGCTGAGGGGCCTGTGCCCCCTGCTCCGTGCAGAGAGACATCCCGGCGACAGCGGCCCCGCAGCCTGCGGGAGATCAGCTTCTCCAGTTCGGCATCCTCATCCTCGGCAGCTCAGGGGGCTGCACTGCCGGCACCAGCGCGTCAGGGACGGCCAGGCACCAGGGTGGCCTGCCCACGCCCAGCTCCTGTCCCCCCAGGCGTGGTGTGGCAGGGATGAGGAGCCGGCAGCGGATGTTTGCCGCCGTGATGCGCCTGCTGCTCAAGTGCCTGCGGCTGGGGCGGCGGCGGCGCTTCAGGCTGCTGCGGCAGCTGGAGCAGCTGTGGCACTACGGGCACCTCTGCCTCCGCTCCCTGCTCTACAACTCCTTCACCAACGGCGATGTGGTGCTTGACTCTCTCTTCGAGCCGGTGTACTGGCTGGTGGACCATGTCACCCGATGGTTTGGTGTGGTGAGTCCCCCTCTGGGGCAGGGTGCACGTGGTGCTGGGGCAGTGGGCTCAGGGCTGCCTGTGCTTCAGGCCGGAAGTGAGCTGGGACCTCAGTGTATGGTTCAGATTGGTTTCCTCTGGCTCTGTCCTGCCTGTGCCTCTTCCCAGGCAGCAAGGGGCAGATGCTGCCCACTCCAGTGACCAGGTCCCTTTCCTGTAGGTGTTTGTGGCACTGGTGATCGGGCTGACGAGCTCTATTGTGGCCATCGTGTACATCTGCCTGCTGCCCCTCATCCTGCAGACCTACACACCTGCCTGGATATGCTGGCACCTCGCCTATGGACACTGGAACCTCATCATGATTGTCTTCCACTACTACATGGCTATCACCACTTCACCTGGGCACCCACCACAGGTGGGGCACCAAGGGAGCTGCAGATGGTCACTGGGAACAGCCTGGTGATGTTGTTACAGGACGCCTCTAAACTGGGGAAGCTCGCCTGGGCAGTGCAGAGTGGGGAGGCAGTGGGGCAGCACAGAGGAGAGCAGGAGTGTGAGATGCAGCATTTAAGATGCACAAATCTCTTCTGATCTGTGCACAGGCCAAGAACGACCTCACTGGTGTGTCCATCTGCAGGAAATGCATTGCCCCTAAGCCAGCTCGCACCCATCACTGCAGCATCTGCAACAGGTAGGACACCCTCCCTCTGCTTGGGGCAGCCTTTGGAACCCTGTTCCTCACCCCCTGCCTGCCCCAGTGTGAGACAGGGGCCCTTCTCCTCTGCTCTGCCCCCTCCTTGCCCTGTCGCTTGTAGCCTGCAGGGCTGGGGGGTGCCTGTCCCCTCCCAAGCACACCCCTTGTACTGGCTCTGACACTGGCACTGGTCTCCTCTCTCCCAGGTGTGTGCTGAAGATGGACCACCACTGCCGTATCCTTCTACAGTACTAACCAGTGGCACACTCCTGGGGGGACCCAACGCTGTTTCCCCCTTCTCTCCCAGTCCCTTCTCTCGAGGAGACAGCCAGCATAGGAATGGGTGATGGGAGCAGGGCCCAGAAGAACTGCCCTGGTCCATGGGCTGGGTTTGGACCCATGGTCTGTTAGAGTTATGTACCTTTAACCCCAGAGGCAGCCTGGCTAAACAACTGTGTGGGCCACTACAATCACCGCTACTTCTTCTCTTTTTGCCTGTTCATGACCATGGGCTGCATTTACTGCAGCATCAGCGGCTGGGACATGTTCCGGGATGCCTACGCAGCCATTGAGGTGAGCAGCTTCTTCTGCCATGCACCAAGACTGCCTGGCTGCTCCAGGCTGAGCTTGCAGAGCAAGGCTGGGCCAGCCCCAGCCATATACTGACTGTGCTTCCCCTCTTCCTCCTCCTGCAAGGCCCCCAGCTGCTCTGGTCCTGTGGGGTGTGAGGGGAAGGGTCCCTGTCCCGCTCCTCTGAGACACATAACTGGTGCCCTGTTTTCCGTCCCCCTAGAGAATGAAACTGCTTGAGAAGGAGAGACTGCAGGTGGCTGCCAACCAGGTGGGACATCCCTGCCCCCCAGCTGCTCCAGGCAGTGTGGAGCAGAGCTGCTGTGCAGGCTGGGTCCTGCTTGGGACTCCGTTCTCAAGGAGCACCCCACATCAGAACCAGCCCCCATGTTCATCTCACATGTCAGAGAGCTGGGGCTGGTCAGGCAGCTCTGCTGTGGACAATGCCTCCAGCAGCTTGGGGTCTGCCTCTGCACCCAGCTTCCAGGAGCTTGGGTTGGTGACAGCTTCTTGGCATGCTCAGGCCATGGTCTCCTGGTGAAGCTGCAGCACTACATACACATCTCTCCATGACCACCAGCTGCAGTGTCCTGACCAGGCCCTTGGCTGCTCCCTGCCCCCTTACCTCCAGCCCACTGTTCCTCACACCTGTGCCAGCTCTGGGTGTTTGTCTGTCTGTCTCGTGGCTATCCCAGCTGCCTCCCCCTCACCTTGGCTGTTGCATTAGTTCCAGCTGCAGTCCTTTCTTGCTGTCCAAGAAGGGGAAGGATGCAGAGATCCCTGTCTGGCTTCAAGCTCTAAAGCAGTTTGGGTAATCCTCCCCATCTGGTCCTTTTTCAGACATACTACCAGACCCCACCACCCACCTTCACCTTCCGCCAGAGAGCTTTCCACAAGAGCGTGGTCTACCTCTGGGTCCTGTGCAGGTGAGGGGGCCCAGGGGCTGGGGAAAACAGAATGAAGCCTGTGACACTGCTTGCCATCTGCCTGCCTGTAGCTGGGCTTGCTCACTCTAGCACAGAGGTTGCTGCCCTGCCACCCTTTGGGCCACAGAGAAGGAGAGGTTTTGTCTCAGTCACAGGAGATTAGAAAAGCTGACCCACTTGTGCAGCTGTGGGGAGGCAGCCTCAGCCCCCGCCAGCTGCAGTGCCAGGGAAGGAAGGCCTGTGTTCCACCTGCTGTCCCTTGTCATACCTAGCTCGGTGGCACTGGCCCTGGGGGCCCTGACGCTGTGGCACGCTGCCCTCATTACTCGTGGGGAAACGAGCATCGAGCGGCACATCAACAGAAAGGAGAGGCAGAGACTGCAGAAGAAGGGCAAGGTGAGCAGAGCCCACAGCACGGGGACTGGCTGGGGCAGAGCCAGACGTGATGTGCCTCTCCCTGTCCTGCAGGTCTTCAGGAACCCCTACAGTTATGGCAGCTGGGATAACTGGAAGGTGTTCCTCGGTGTGGATGTGCCAAGGTAAAATCCTGGGGAAGCCCCTGCCTGAGAAGGTGGTGGCTCAGCAGCCCTTGGGGTTGTAGGGACAACAGGGGCTCTCCTCGGGCTGCTGGGGGAGAG
Source organism: Zonotrichia leucophrys gambelii (assembly GCF_028769735.1). NCBI lineage: Eukaryota > Metazoa > Chordata > Aves > Passeriformes > Passerellidae > Zonotrichia > Zonotrichia leucophrys. The sequence continues at coordinate 13,943,467 of NC_088176.1, forward strand.
GACAACAGTGAACATTGATCCACACTGCACTGGGCTTTGTAAGGTGTGGAAGATGTGGACGTCATTGGCCTTGTGCCTCAGGAGCTCTGTCTGGTGACAAGGTGGCCTGCCCAGCACACCTTTGCCAAGAGAATCTGAGCTGAGGAGCTCGGCAATTGTGGCAGCTCAGGATATGGCTCCTCAGAGCTGAGGAGCACCAAGACTTCACCTTTTGGCTGTGGTCTCACTTTCCCCACAGGCACTGGCTCACCCGTGTCCTGCTGCCCTCTCCTCACCTGCCCCACGGGACAGGCCTGAGCTGGGACCTGCCTCCGTGCGTGATGGAGCAACGTGCGCCACTCCTGGCAATCTGAGGCCCTGTGCTCTGGAAATCCCTTCCTGCAGGCAGGGGAACCCACTCCACCACTGCAGCTTCCTTTGGCCAAAGTGCCTGGCAGAAGGCTGGCACATATCACTGACTGGAGCCAGGGCCATGGGGAACTCTTATGGACAGCGTTGGTGCCTGGACACCTGCCCTCTTGGCTCTTGGTGGCTGCAGGCAGCCCAGGGGCAAGGTGGCAGAGCTGCTGTTTCCTGCTCCAGCTGGACGGTGCTGCCCTCATGAGCACAGGTACGGGCCAGCATTGGCCCAGCTCAGCTCTCTGAAGGGCTGGGCACAGAGGATGGCACCCCCAAGTGCTCCCTGGGGAGTCTTTTTAGGACCATCTATTAAATACTGGTTTTTTTTAAGGGAGTCTGTTTTTGTTATCTTGTGGGGGATGTGGACTTCTGGGGATGGGAGAAGAGGGACAACAATGTTAAAAGAAGAGGAAGGGTCTATAACCAGCAGGATCTTAAGCAGCTGAACACACGGAAGAGCACTGAGGACCCAGCCTGAGCTGCATGGAGACCCTCAGAGCATTATCAAAACAGATATATTTATTCTTCTGGTACATGGGTTGTCACACACCACACGTGTGCACAGATCTGTCCTCTCCACTCACATGTGGCAGGGGCTGTCCATCACTGTCCCTGGCTGCAGCAGAGGGTGGGCAAGCCACAAGCAGCATAGCTCCTTCCCCGCTGTGGGTGCTGGGAAGGGACTGCAGTGAGGGGTGCTGTCTGCTGGCCTGCACGCTCCAGCCCTAGCACTCAGGGCACTCCTGGGCTCTGAGGATCCAGAGGGTCCGTGGCATTTGGTCAGATGACTTGGTGGCTTAGCAAGGTGCCGGTCAAACTGTTGGTCAGCACAGGGAGGGGACACAGGGTGCTCACCTGCCTGGGCTCCCGAGCAGGAACCTGCAGGGACAGAGACGGTGCCATCAGCCACATCCCCTACACGCTGGCACCCCCCAGCAGCTACTTCCACACACTCACCATTCTCCGCGTGCTGCCACTGCTTCCTTCCGCACCAGCCTCTTCTTGTCATCCAAAGGCTTGGCCAATGCCCGGATAACTCGGCCCTTGTATGGGAGCAGCTGTAGGACAGAAGGGGCTCTTTGTGAGAGAAATGGATGCTGGCTGCCCCCAGGAGGTCTGGGAGCCCTGGCCCCTCTACATGCAGGAGCAGGCAGCAGGGTGCTGCAGAAGCACTTACCACTGTTGTGGGCAGACTGGTAAGGGCATGGGCACAGCGCAGGGCGGCGATGCGGACAGCCTGGAACAGACAGGGATGAGGGCAGCACAGGGGACAGGAGAGAGGGGCACAGCAGGGAGGAAGGAGGGGGTGCACACACCATGGTGGGACTGGAGGTGAGGTTGAGGAACTTGGTGACCAGTGTGTCGACATGCAGGCTCATGATCTGGGGAGCTTCGAGCAGCAGTGGGTGGAGGCAGCTCAGTGTGGAGAGCTGTACTACACGATCTGAGCAGGACAGGGCCTCAAGCAGGAGGGAAAGCAGCTGCAGAGAGAGGGAGAACACAGTTACATGAGTAACCCCAAACCATGCACTCCACAATATCACAGCTCACCCTGCTTGCCACCCAGGCTGGCTCTTACCGTGGGCAGCTCTGTCACCAGCACAGGTTTGGGGAGGTGATTGAGCACATGGGACAGGCCCTTCAGGTAATTGGCCTTCACATCTGTGGAGAGCAGAGATGGTTACAAGCAGCCTGCAGAAGGAGGAGATGGTGGCTCAGGTCCCCTGGTTAAAGGGTCAGGAGTGGTGAGGCTGGGCTGGGGGTGGCACTCACCGGGGCCAGCCCCATGGAAGCCTTGCACCAGCTTGGGGACGTTGTCAGTGAAGAAGCGCTGGCGGAACATGATGCGCACGTCAGCATGGCAGCCCTTGTGCAGCACGTCCGGGGACTCGGCCATGAGCAAGGAGAAGCCATCGGCTGTGGCAGGGCCCAGCTCCGTGTCACCCAGCAGGCCCAGCAGCTGCGAGGGAGAGAGCCCTGAGACACAGTGCCCTGCTCCTGGGGGTCCCCAGCCAAACATGGAGGAGCAAGGCAGGTTTCTTAGACCACCCAGCCCCATTAGCACCTACCTTGTCTGTCAGGCAAGAGCTCAGGGGGTGGTAGCGCAGCACCAGGGCTTTGGTCACCTGTGCAGGTAGAACAGTCAGTGCCAGGCTGGGTCCCCCAGCCCCCCTGCCCCACTCATCCAGGACAGGCCTTACCCAGAGCAGCAGGGTGAGTGCCTGTGTTCGGCGGGGCCCCTCCGCAAGGCTGGGCTCCATCCTATTCACTGCAAGCTGCAGGATTTCATCCAGCTGCTGCCCTGGGGATGGAAGGGACAAGCTGAGCCATTCCTCCTGTCAGCAGTGGGCAGGGACACCTGGCATCTGCCCCAGCCCCCTTACCTGCTGGGTGCTTGTTCACCAGCCCTGCAAAGCACTTGGCAGCTGTGGTGGCCGTGAAGGGACAGTTGGAGGAACAGCTCAATGCCAGCAGCTCCCGGAGCAGCCATTCCTGCTGAGGTATTGCCACCTGGAAGAGACATGACGTGTTATGGCCCAGGGCTGCAGCTGCTCCCTCAGTCTGTCCATGGAGCTTGGTGTGGACAGAGGCTGGAGGGTGCTTGGGCAGGGCTGCTCTCCACTGAACGCACATCGCGGGGCAAGGAGCAGACGAAGGCCATGAGGAGGGCGACCAGGCGTCTCTGTGCCTCCAAGTGCTCCCCATCCTGCAAGGGAACAACAGTGTCCATCTCATCACAGTCCTTGCTGCCAGCCTGTGCAAACATCCTCATTCTGGTGCCCCAGCCCCAACCAAACATACCCCAAAAGGCTGGAAGGAGCAGGGAAAACTGTTTTGGGGTAAGAAGGAGACATCTCCATCCAGAAAGAGGGGCACCACATGAGACACACTCTGGGCAGCCAGCCTAGGAAAAGACATTGTGGTGTGCTGCTCTGGAAGGGTCACCAGAGACCTCCCAGGAGGCACAGGGCCACCCTGTACAGACAGCAGCAGGGGGCATGCAGCCTGGTCCCTCCCCACGATGGAGCACCCAGCTGCCTGCCCCAGCTTCACTCACTCGGGGCTCAGGTGAGTGGTGGCAGCACTGATGACTGGAATCATGGCAGCCAGCACCTCTTCCTCCAGCAGTGCCTTGCCTGGCAGTGTATGGGTGCTCTCTGCAGGTAGTGGGAGGAATGGAACTTGCTGGAGCCTGCTGTTCAGAAGGAGGAGGCAGGCACAGCCCCCTGAATGCACACCAGAGTGGGGTAGGGCTCTGGGACAAGGGTGGGGAGCAGTGAAGCCCACTCCTGACAGCCATGGGTGCCAAAAGGCATCAGCAGTGGCACTGACTGCAGGATCAGGGACCCCTGAGAGCCCAGGAGTTGCCTGTTCTCCCCTCTCCCAATTCCAGCCCTGCACTTACCTGGCATGGCTGCCTGCACAGCCATGGCCAGCAGGCACGGCACCACTGTCTGGTGGAAGTACCAGCAGCCCTCAGCATCCTGCTGGCACTGCAGGGCCACACGGTGCAGGCTCTGGCACACAGAGATCACGTCTTGGGTGTTCTTGGCCTCAGTCCCTGCAGGGCACAGTCACCACCAAGTCAATCAGCCTCAACAGCCAGCCCCCTGACCTGCACCAGGATCCTGGGACAATGCAACTCTTCTGACTCCCACTCCACCCGTGGGATTCACAGGCCAGGTGTGGATTCCTTGTGACACTGCCATTCCAGCTCTCTCCCAGCCATCACCAGTAACAGGAAGCTCCTACCCAGATGCTCTCTGGAGCTGCCTGCAGGAGCTCCATTACCTTTCTGCACCTTCTGGAGATGCTGTAGCAGGATGGGGACAGTGTCCTTCACGATGCTGGTGTGGGTGGACACAGCTGCCAGGGCCTGCAGGCAGCGCTGCTGCAAGGAGTGACACTTGTGGTGGCTTTCCTCCCGCTCTGCAGAGGAAACACAGCTCAGAGGGGGACCTGGGGACACCCCAGCCAGGCACAGCAAGGCCCACAGCCTGCCAGGGTGGATGGGGTGAAGCAGCACAGCAGACCCAGCCCATGCCAGGCCCAAGGCACTCTGCCTGCTCTGCAGCTGGGCAGCTCCTTCCCACAAGGGTGGCCCTGGCCCCACACAGGCTGGCTGCCAGACCAGCCACAGCCTCCCCTGTGCCAGCACACAGTGCCTGTGCTGGGAAACCCCAAGGACAGCCACCAACCTACACCACACAACACAGCCCCACTGCCTGGCAGGAGCCCAATGGGGGTGGAAAAGGCTTTACCCCAAAACCAGTCACCACTCCTTTCCCAGCCCTACCTGACTGCAGCTCCTCTTCAAGCCTGGGTACCATGTGTCCAGAGAAAACCTTTGGGTAGGTGGGGGCCAGGGACCCAGCTGCCTCCATCGCTGCTTCACTGCCAGGGGGAAAGAGAATGGGAAAGGTGATGCAAGGACTGCAAATCCAGGGCTGCTTGTACACCAGCTGCACAGACCTGGCCAGAAGGTGTCTCCAGAACCCCACTTCTCAGCTGCCTTTTTCACCCCTCAGGTAGGCAGAGCAGAACCCCTGCTTTGACAGGCTCAACTTTGTTATTTCCAGCCCATGAATTGTCTGGTTTATTCCATGCAGTCTTCTTGTTCAGAGAGTTCCTGTGCCTTCCCTCAGACTACAGCAAAGCCACCCAGAGTGTGGGCACGATGCCAGCCCTCCCCTCACCTGCTCTGGGAATCCTCCTCATGCAAAGCAAGACGGATGAGGTGATCCACAACCAGCTCCAGATTAGAGGAAGACAGGAAGCCTGTAACAAGAGCCATAGAGGAATCCTACCCTTGGCCAAAGGCAAAGATGCTGGTGTGCTGGACACAATCCTTCCCCCTCATCCAGGCCAGCAGCAATGCAACAGCACACAAAATGCCAGAGATGAAAGGTGCCCAGCACAAACAGGCAAGAGAGAGACCAAATGTCCCTGGAGCTCATGGCTTGGGTAGAACACACTGCTGCTACTCCTGTGCACTTACAGGCAGCAGGCAAGGATGTCCCAGCAGCCACCATGTCTCTCAGAACATGGTGACACCTCCCCCTGTCTCAAGGGAAAAAAGGCACCAACCTTGCAGGGAGCCCAGGACAGTCAGTGCCTTGATCCCAACCAGCTGCAGCTGCACACTGGGATCCAGCAGCGCCGAGAACACCACAGAACAAACTGGGGCTTGGTGCGACAGCAGAGGGCTCTCATCTGGAGAGAGGGGCAAGGAATCACTGCCAGTGTCTGGCTGTCACCACACAGCCACCATCACAGCACTTGACAGACGCTTTCTGGGGTGCTGCTTTTGATATCCAATCATGCAGGGTCCCAGGGACATGGCAGGGGCTCACACATGCAGCCACACTGGCCAGTGAGTTCTCCTTGTGTGTCAGCATACAGGAAAGTGAGGTCAGAGCCAGGAGCTCCTGGGATGCAGATGCCTCCAGAGGGACCAGCCACCCTCACCTTCTTCCACATGTCCCCATTTCTGCTGCAACTCCAGGAAGCCTAGCAGCATTTCCAGGATTGTCCTCCTCTGGCTGCTCTGCAGGGACACAAAGGTGTAACCCAGATCACCGTCACTGCTGGGACAGAGCTGCACCTCAGCCCAGCACTGCAAGGCCACAGGGTGCCCATGGGGTCTCTGCCCACAGCCAGGGAAGGACATCCTCTCAGACACCCTGCTGTCCCAGGCCCCATGGATGCCCCTCACCTGCGTGTGCTCGGTGTACTGCTCCAGCAGCAGGGGCAGGACGCTGTGGCTGATGCGGTGGTAGGTGCGGAGGGAGGCGCCCGCTGCTGCCTGCAGGAGTTTGGCACTGGGCCACACCAGCTTCATGTCGGGCTCGCACAGATGGTGCCTGCAATCTGAGATAGGCTGGGCGTCAGCTGCTCCTCTGCCTCGCGTGCAGGGACACAGCTGATAGCGGGCTGGGACGTGCTGCCAGGGCGCAGCTCTGAGCTGCAGCACAGCCTCTCCAGCTGAGCAGCTTCCCACAGCTCCAAGCACGCAGAGTGCAGTTCCTGCAGAGATGGAAGCAGCTCAATCCCCTTATCCTCCCTTTCTGCAGCCAATTACCTTGGAGAAGCCAAATATTGCTGTGAGGACTAGAAAGAAAAGAGGCTTGAAAGAGAAGAGGAAGGCACATGTCTACCTAGGATGCTTTCAGGCCTGGCTGCATGGGGCAGGTCTCTGTTAGCTACCTTGCAGGATGCTGCTGAGGAAGGAGTCCAGCAGATCCTCAGAATCAGAGCTGAGCACGGAGCGGGAGAGGCAGGCAGAGAGAGCACACAGTGCAGTCAGGCATTCCGTCTCAATCTTCTCACTCGCTGTCTGGAACACCTGCAGGAAAGGCCAAAGGATGAGCTGAGCTCCATTGCTGACAACAACCACGGGCTTCAGGCTCCCAATGCAGGCTGAAGGGCTCAGGCTCCTGCCTCACTTCCCATGTGATTTGCACATCCAGCATGGCACATTCAAGCCACATGGACATGCTGATAGGGCTGGCCTGTCCCCTCCACTTTTCACCTGGGGCAGTCCAAGGTCACAGGTGTGACTGCTGGGAGACACGGGGCCCACCTGGTCTGGCAGAGAACTCCTGCTCAGCAGAAGCCCAGCCCAGGTGGAGCCCTGCAGGACTCACCTCTCTGCGCAGGGATGACCAGAGGCTGGGAAGGAATTCCTGCAGCTCCTTCTGCCCATAGATGGCACAGCAGGCAGTCTGCAAGAGGAAGACAGGAGAAAGCATCACAGAGAAGCCAGTACCAGGAGGACACAGTGCCAGGACACTGCCCATCGTGGCAGGTTCATGCTGAGCTGCAGAAATCACTCAAGAAAAACAGGAAAGAGTGATGCAGGGCCAAACCAGGACTCTGGTAATTGTGGCTCTGCAAGAGAGAGTCTCTGGCTGGCAGGGAGACGGGCTCAGAAGTGGCTGGCAGCTGCTACTGCCACCAATCAGCTGTAGGCTGAAGGGAGTAGGGGATCTCTCCTTACCAGAGTCTGCAGTGAGTCAAGCTTGGCACTTTGCAGCTCTGAGTCCAACTTCTCAATAAGCAGAGGGAGAAGGAACTGCAGAGAGAAACACCTTCATCCAGCCCATCCCTTGTACCACCTTGTTCATGGCCCTGCAAGGCTGCAAGTTCAGCCTCTGCCAGGAGAGCAGAGGTGAAGGGGTACCTGCAATAGGCAGCCCCTTCCCAGGGTGTCAGTCAGCACCCTCCCCATGACCAGCCCCAGCAGGAGACAGGGCTGCCCAAGTGCAAGCTCCTGCTCCCAGTTTTCCCCATCACACAGAGCCACAGCAGGAGCTGCAGCACTATGAAAGGCAGCCTGTGCTAAGGGAACAGTGAGGTGCACAAGAAACCCCAGGGAGCTTTGTACCTCAGCAAACTGGGTTGTAGAGGCCAGTACAGCCCGGAGGCTCAGGATCAGGTCTTCCCTCTGGATGCCGTGAGGATCATTGGGGGGCTGGAAAGGAAGCAGAGAGCAGGTCACCCACCATTGAGGAAACATCTCAACCCAGCCATCAGCCAAAGCTGCATCACTTCATCTCCAGCAAGGCAGCAGCAGCACCAGTTGTGGCAGCTACTTTGGCACCTGCCTGTCAGCCTGGATACCACAGCTCACAGCTGAACACTGCCCAGCCAAGACCCTTGGCCACCCTCTCATCCCATTCCCTGGAGGGGACACAACCCCCTAAGAAAACACCAGAAAGAAAGTACAGGCTGTGGCACATGGCAGACTCACTCACAGGAGTAAAATCAACAGGGAAGTAGCAGGATGTAACTTCAAACAGCTCCTCCACAAAGGGACCTGCAGACAGAGGAGAGACGGGGTGAGCAAAGATACTGGGCAAAAAAGGCACAGCAGCTGTGTTCAGCACCCACAATAAGCCAGCTCTGCAGCTTTTAAAGCATGTTAAGGACCACCCCATGCCTAGTCAGACCCAAGAGCCATCCCTCCAACAGCTCAAAGAAAAGGGATATGTTTCCCAGTCAGCTCTGCATGGCAGGTTTAGGCTCACCCAGGTCATAGTCCTTGGCAATGAGATCATGCACAATCTGGAAGGCCACCAGCAGATTGCGGGGATCCTTCTCCCCATCCATGACCTGGATGAAGCCGAAGGTGAAGTTGGCACCCAGGCCTTTCAGCTCTGCAGAAAGAAGGAGCGTGAGGAGGTGCAGGACATCAGACCTTAAAACATGGCATTAAATCAGCCAAACTGCCCCAGCCTCACAGTCCTTTTCCAGGTCTCCCAAGCAGAGCCACAGAGCCCTTGGAGAAGGTGAAAGTGAGTAATTTTCCCAGCCTCAACAATCCCAGAGCGGTTCTGGCATCTGGCCCCTCACCTTCCTCCCTGGTGCTCATGAAGTTGGTGATGATGCTGTAGACTGTGTGGCGGTCCAGCTGTAGCAAGGACTGAAGGGAGGAACAGACCAATCAAAACCATCCTCTACACATGGCAGCACAGCTACCCACTACCCCACCTGCCCTTGAGAGAGAGCAGGACCCCCAGCAGCTCAGCTGCTGCTCCCTAGCACAGAGATGCCATTTATCACATGCAAGTGCACATGCCTATGCAATGGCACATGAACATGACTCTGTCCCATCATTGCATGAATGCACTATCAGTCACACCAGGGCCACACATGCTGCCCAAGGCACTGCCAGCAGAAACCATCTTATATGTGAGGAGAACTGGACTGGGGGCACTTAAACACAGAGAATGGGGCAAAAGGAAATAATTCCCCTAGAGCTGAGAAAAGAGAGGACAAGGGCCAAACAGGATTCTTGGCTGCTGGCTGTCTCTCACAGTCTCTCTTGCAGTGATCCAAGCTGTCTCTGAGCTCTGCAGAAGCACTACACTGTGCTAAATGGCCAGTCCTCAGGGCAGGAGGCCACTCCCAGACACACACAGAGCAGAGATCAATGACAGGAGGATAGAAAATCACATTGCTCACCTGCACATGTACCTCCTGGAAGATGGCTTTGAGCACAGACACTGCTAGCCCTGGGGACAGCACCTCACACATGCTCTGGGGACAGGAAGAGGAAAGCAAGGATAGAATACCATGATGGCAGCCACATAACAGAGCTCTTGCCTCCATGCAGCAGCTGCCTGCAGAATCCTCTTCCACAAGAGGGAGAGCTCAACACTCCTTCCCCAGACAGAACAGGATAAGATGCCCAACATCTGTGCTGCTCCCCAGGGTGGCCAGGGAATCCTTACCACAGGGCAAGAAATCAAGGCAGTCTCCTGTCCCTGGCTCCTCCACAAGAAGCACAGCAGAAGAGAGGAGACAGGGCAATGTTGCCAGATGGGCTGACAGCCCAGCCAGACCCTGCTTGACTAAGTGCTCCAGCCCATACCCAGGTGTTGCACCTCCCTGGCACTGCTGGGGGATGCAGCCCAGCACTGTGGGCTGGGGGTGTGAGCTCACCAGTGCCCGGAGTCCCTGCAGCACCGAGGGAATCACCAGGTGATTGTCTTGCAGCCGGCTCTCATAGAACAGGACCAGGTGCAGCACTGTCAGAAACAGACCCCAATGTGTTTTAGCGCTAGGAAACACAGCTGCTGGCTGCTGGCCCCAGCTCAACCACAAACTGATGGATTAAGAGTGAGCACATCTTGCACTGGTGAACAGGACAAACTGCTGCTGTTGGGTGCACCCTCCTGGCTCCAACACCTTTGCCCTCCTCTTGTAAGCAGCCCACGTCTAACGGCAGCAGGGCAGCAGCACCTCTGGCTGCTGCAAAGGTGCAGGAGCTACCCAAGAGGCGTTTGCCCTGGCCTGTCCTGACATGTGGATGCAGACACCAGCAGCAGAGTGGCAGTCTGCTCAGCAGAGGCTGGAGGATGTCATGGGGTGGGGTACAGAGCTGGGGCAGGAGTTCTGGCTTCCTCCAGCTCGGCTCCACAACACGTTCCTGGCCCCTGAGTCACGGCCACGGGCGCCTGCACACCCCAGCCCTGGGGAGTGGCAGCAGGAAGCAGACTGGAAGAGCCGGCTAGCAGCATCCTGTGCCCACAGCTGCTGCAGAAACTCAGCCCCCCAGGAGGCAGCCTGACGCAGCGCTTGAGAAATTACCTGCGTGAGCAGGGACACGAGGCTCTAACACAGCTCACTCCCCTTGCTCAATTGCCCTGAGTCTCTTTTCTCCTTCAAGTATCCCCACTGAACCTCCCCACCTCTGGCTGCCCCTCCAGAGCACCCCAGCTCCCATCAGTCATCACACCTGTCTCCAGCTACTGCAGCAGATAAGGTTCTATGCACAGCTGCTCTCAGCCCTGCCTGGCTGCAGCCAGAGAGCCAAATTCCAAGGACTAAGCATCTTTCACTTTCATCCTCCCCTTCCTCCACCTTACTTACTAGCTAGGCCCTCTGTCTAGCCAGCTTGCTGGCATAAGTTCAGCTTCTCATTTGCAAGGCCTTCAAGCCCAAGCCAAAGCTTGTTAGCACTTACTGGTTTTCCCTGCTGCCAGCCAGCTGCTAATGGGGCATTTAACAGGGGCAGACCTTCTCCTTGCCTCCATGAGCAGGGCATCTTCCCCTCCCCACCCCAGTGCCCCAGTCCATTCCCATCCTTACACTGATCTCCCCTCCTCCCCAGGCCCCAGGGTTCCTCCTGAGTTAAGCTGGTCAGGCTGCAGGGCTGCAGTGTGATTTGGTGTGTGAAGGACAGTGTTCCTGCTCTGAGTCACCACCTAAGGATTCTGACATACAGATATATCCCCAATGTGTCCCACGTGGCGCTGAGCACACCTTGGTGTGCAACACCCACACACTGTCAGGGGCCCCAGCTGTCCAGCAATTTGGTGTAGTGACCTGAACTGTGTGGTGAGTTTGGCAAAAAGGCTGCAGCACAAAGCTTTGTGGACTTTGGACTTTGACTCTTAGAGACATGTACAAGGTTGTCACAGTGTTAAATCAATCCCTTTGCCAACTGCAAGATAGACATTTTAATAGCACAGGCTTTGTCCCCAGCCAGACACTCAAGGGCCAGGAAAGCCCTTACCTTCCTTCTCCTGGAGCAGGGAGTAACACTGGAGCAGGACTTGCGACAACAACTGGATGCCTCGCCCTCGCATCCGAGGATCTGTGTTCTCCAGGGAAAACCTAGGCCAGGAGGGGAGAAAGCCCAAGAAGCCTCTTGTGAGCAGGTACATCAAGCAGGAAGCACATCCTGAGCAGGCACAAAACCAAAGAGGTGTCCCTCTGTGGGCCTGACCACGCCTGACTTGCTGGCAGAGTGGAAACAGACTCCTCTCCCCCTGTCTGTGCTGCATGTGTGCACTCAGCTCCAGGACCATGCAGAAAGAAATCCAAGTTCTCAAGTCAGAGCACAGAAAATGCTATTGCACCATGCTCCCAAAATCACAAGGGTCAAAAAGGATAAAGCCTCTTACAATGAGGCACACCCAGCCCCCAGCTTGGGAGAAATGAGCCTAGGCCATGACAGTTTGGACACAAAAGCAGAAGCTGAGAGCCAGCCAACTTGTGACATGGTGTTGTGCAGCTGTGTGCTCAGGCAGCTCCTGCTGGGGACAGCCCCAGCTGAAAAGTGCCCTGCAGCATGCTGCCTGTCACAACACCTCTCCTCTGTCCTGGGAGAGCATCAGGAGCTGCTCTGGCCTTGCTCTGTCCCAAAGAGCTCCCACATCCAGGGAGGGCAAAGCACTGCTCAAGCCCCACGCTGTGAGCAGACAACATCCTGTCCACTGCCATGTGTCATCCTGCCTCCTTCTGGGAATGTCCCCTGCAAGGTCCTTACCCAACGTATAACTTGCATAAGGCTTTTCTTACCCCAGGGCTTCCACAAGCTGCAGCACCGTCCACCTTCCATCCTTCACCCCTGGAGAAAGGAGGTAAAGAGAGTGAACCAGAGAGATCATGCAGGCATGTTGCTGGAGATGGGTGCTGGGACACATCCCAGCACTGCCCTGGGAACAGCCAGTCAGTGCTGCCTCCTCACCAAGCACCAAAGGAGCCATGTGCACTCAGCTGGTGGGGCTGCCTCCAGCCCTGCCTGCAAACACCTCTGAGACTGAGAGCTGAGAGGAGACAGCCAGGGGAGAGCTTGCCTGCACTTTGCCTCACCCTCTCCCTGCAGCATGGCTGTATGTGTGGCTCCTAAGAGAAGTCTTGCTGTGTTCCACTTCTCTGAGATACTAAAACCCCCTTTTCCAATGTGAGCATGCTGTGAGGAGACAGAGGGCAGCTCTCCAGGTGCTTCCTGAGAGAGAACTGGCTGAACAAGCAGTGCAGACACTAGTGACCACTCAGCTTCCCACCTTGGCTCCATCACCTCCATGCTGTGCAAGAACTGCACCCCTTCCAAGATGGAGGGCACAGAGAAAGGCAGTTTTGTGGACAGAGGAAGATAAAATGCTGGGATTCCTGGAGTCTATTTCCAACTCTGACTCAAGATTCCCTGCCAGGTTGCCTCATTCACCTATGGCCTCTGTACTCTTGCAATTCAACTGGGGGAAGAGTCACTCCTCAGGACGCTTTGGTAAGGACCTGCTTGCTGCACCTTACAAGAACCTTGGCAGAAGGGCAGGTTCTCCATTCCTGCCACCCATTGCCAATGTGGCACCTCCCCAGAAGGAAAGCTCTGTGTACACTCTCTGCTCAGACATATGCTGGCAGGCATGGGACTGCCTTCCTTCAGACCCCTAACCTGCAGACAGGTGTCCAGTGACATTGCTGGAAAACAAGCAGCACCCCTCACTTTCTGCCTGGACAAAACAGCATTCCCATAAAAAAAACCCCAAATCATCTGGCAGTCACTGGGACTGAGTGTCTTTGCCCAGGGGCACTTCTGGGCACTCTGGAGGGACCTGCTCACCTCTCTGCCCTGCTGAACCTACATGACTGACAGGGCACTCACCCTCTGAGAAGCCCAAAGGTTTCATTATGGGCTTTCCCAGGCCTTGTTCCAGCTAGTGTCTCCTGCTGCTGCAAGCCTTTACTGTCCCTTCCTAAGCAGTTAATTCCAGTATTAAGACACACAGTTCATCACAGAGCTGTCTCTAGGGATGGGATGACAGTGTTTTCTGACAGTGTGTTCTGACAGCAGGCAGTCCTGACTCCAGAGACAGAGCTTTCAGTCCTGCCTGGCGCAGCAGGGAGAGGGAGTCTGAGCTGAGAAACAGAACAGATAAGGGGAGCTGTGTGGAAAAAGAGCCCAGCAAGTCTTGGAATTGACGGGCACAGACTGAAAAGGGGGCACCCTCAGGGACAGCCATGACGTGCTGGCAAAATTTCCTGCAGAAAAACAACAGTGAAACAGCAAGCAGATGCTTTGCATCAGGCAAAACAGAGTGGGCTGCAGAGGGAGCTTGGAGGGCCTCTCCACATCCAGCATCCCAGTGTCTCACTCTGCAAGCTCACGAAGAGCCCTTGTGCTTCTGCACCATCATAGAAAAAGTCTGAGACAAATGCCATCTCTGTGGCCAGGTGCTCTGCCTCTCTGTCTGCAGAGACTGAAAGCAGCTCTACACAAAGCTTCTGGCTCCCTACTCAACAGGAAAGAGCTGCAGTGCGATGGCCAAAGCACAGTCAGGTACTGATACACCCTGAGGTCAGCAGCTCCTTTGCTCAGCTCAGCAAGGGAGCTCCCTGTGCTCTCAGGGACCCCGGTGTGACCAGCTTTGCTTTGCCTCACACAGTGTGGCCACCCCTCCCTGGCACAGCCTGTGAGTGTGGGGTGCCCGTGGCCAGCACAGCTCATTGGAGCTGCCTCATCAGCACAGCAGGCACAGTGGTGAGCCCTGAAACTGCTGCCTCCACATCTGGCAGCAGCACATACGCCCCAAGGTTAATCAGGCACCTTGAATCCCTCTACCAGGAGGGGCTGCCTTGCTATTCTGGCATTCCTGTAGCTCCCAGAGACTTAGCAGAAGGAAGCCATTCACCCTGTGCTGGATTGCTACTCTGAACCAAGCTGCTCTCTTTCCTGACAGGTCTTTCCCTCTTTCAGTGTCCTTCTAGGTATTAGTCCCTTCTGAAGGACTTCATTCTTGTTTCCCCCACACCTTCAAAATGTGAGCACAACATTCACAGGGAATGTGTAATGGATTCTGTAACAGCAGTAGCCTTCTCTCCCCATGTTTTAAGATGAATTCATGTTTTAGGATGAATTCAAGATGAACTCCTCCTGCCACCCACTGACCCATGCAGCCCAACCTGCCTGTGTCAGCACCAAGGCCTTCAGGCCACTTGCCAAGTTACGCTCATTTTAGTCCTTAGCAACAAACTGGTGAAGCTCAGTGTGGCTGTAACAGCAATTGCACAATGGCCGTGAGCTTAGAAAAGACCTCCCTATCTTTTTGCTCAAGGATACACAATGCAATTTAATCCTTTCTGATGTGTGGTGGTTCTGTACGAGGTCAGAGGGGCTCAAGGACGCTTGCCAGCACCACTGTTTGTGAAGGGGGGCTTGTCACAAGAGCCACATGGCTGAAAAGGGCTGGGAGGAGCAATTTTCTTCGTACGTCTTACAACAGACAAAGCTTTCTCCAGGCACTTCTCTAACATGACATCAGGTGACAACAGCAGTTGTCAGGTTATCCTTCCCCACGTACATCCCAAATATGTCAGAGACTGTGTAACCCCTCTGCACCATCTTGAATGTCACATAGCTTAGAGAATTCTTCCCAATTTCCCTGGCATTTTCTTCACTCTGTGTTACATAGGCCACTGGGTTTCCTTTCTGTTTTGCCAGCTCATCTCATTACCAAGACACTACATAGCAGTTCACAAGCCATCAGGCCTCGGGAAAGATTCTAGAAGGTACCTGTCTGTGTAATGTAACATACACAGACAGCCCCTCTCGGCTCTCCGAGCTCCTTCCCAAAACATGCTGAAGCCACTGCCTACACACACAAAAATATCACCTTATCCTCAGAAAGCCACATTCCTGAAGCTGTAGCTTCCCTAATGCAACAAAGTCACCCAATTGCTGTTCGAAGGAGAAGGATAAATTATCTGACAAAATCAAATACCAAAGTGTAGCCAGAAACCACAGAGAGGGTAGTCTGCAACTGTCACCTGCCACAGTCCCTCAGCAAGGCCATGAGCTCGCGTCCCACGGCCGATTTCTCTGCCACGCACACGTGCCTCGCTCCTGGAGCCCCTGACCCTCGCGGCTGTCCCGCTCCTACCGCGCACCTCCTGCAGCTCCGAGCTGCAGGCCCTACCCTCCCCTTTCCCACGTGCCCTGCCCGCACGGCAGCCCCATAACCCAAAGACACGCTCTGTCCACACCTTACCCTACCCTACCCTACCCTGCCCGCAGCCCCACGCTTCCTCCCAAACCCCTCCCCACGCAGCCACGACCCGCCCGTGCCCACGCCCGCTCCAGGCCCCGCCGCCGTGCCCACGCCCAGTCCCGCCCCGCCCCGCCCCCGCGCGGTACCTGCCGCCACCTCCGCAGCACGGCCGTCCTGCTGCCCGGACACAAAGTCCCGCACGGAGGCGGCGAGAGCCTCCGCCCCGGCGGCCGCCATGACACCCGCGCGCAGGGCCGCGGCCCGGCCCCCGCACCCTGCCTGCGCCTGCGCGGGGGCGGTGCCGGCGATCACGTGTGCCTGGGGGGCGGGGCGGCCCCGCGCGCACACCGGGCCCCGCGCGCACGGGCGGGCGCAGCCCCGATGCCGAGCGCCGCCGGTCGGCCCCGCCATGGGCGGCTGCGTGGGGCGGCAGCGCCGGGAGCGGCCCGCCGCCGGCGGCAACACTCGCAAGCGAGCAGGTGAGCGGGGGTCGTCCGGGCTGGGCACCCCCGCGGTCGCGGGCACTGGGGCGGGGGGTCCCGCGTCCCCCTGGGGGCGGCGCGGGAGGAACGTGGGCACCGGAGGGGCGCAGTTCGCTATGGGACAGCTCCCCCCTTGCACAATCCCGGAACCGCTCTGTGCCCTCGGGGTTCCCGGACGCCGGGGTTCCCGGTTCGGTGCGCGGCCTCGGGAGCGCACAGGAACCGCGGCTCCTGTCCCAGTGCCCCGGAGGCTGTGCGGGGTGAGGCTGCTCGTCTAGCCGAGCCCTGCCGGTTCCCGGCTCCTCCCGGGAAGTGCTGTCCTGGCAGGACTGCAGGGTGGCGGATGCCCCGCTCCGGGCTCGGCAGCGTGCCCCGCGCGGCGCGGCGCGTCCTGCGAACGGCCGGGTCCTGCCGCTCGCGGTCCGGGCTGTCCCGTACACCGGCGGGCGCCGCCGCCTCCGCGCTGCCCCGGGGCTCCGGGAGGTGCGGCCGGGGCAGGGAGCGGCTGCGCCGGTCCTGAGAGCGGCGGCGGGGCTGGTGCGACCCACCGGAGTTACCGGTAGCCGAACCCCCGGGTGCCGTGAGGCGCTTCCCCGTGATGCCATGCCGGAGGGTGCCGGAGGCCGCGGGGATGGGTACGGCGGAGTTTTGGCGGAGAAGCCGTGGGCTGGTAGGATGAATCACGCCTTTCCCTTGCCGCCTCCCCGGCCGGTGCCATCGCAGCCGGTAATTACCGTGTTTATGGCAGAGCGGTAGTGGGCGGCGGAGAGGAGGGGCAGGAAGCGTGTGCTCGGGACGGGACGCCCCGGCCCCCGCCCGCAGCTGGGATCAGGGAGCGAGGGAAGGGCGCTTTCCGTGGGACGGGGCTCGCCGCTCCGGCAGAACGTGCGGGGGGCCGTGGCTGCCGGGCCGGGCTGTGCCGGTGCCGTGGGCAGCCGCCCCCGCCGTGCGCGGCTCCCGGTGTGCCAGCCTGCCCCGGGGATGCCCTACTGGTATGGACTGGGGTGATGGCTGCCCCACCCCGACTCACCTTGCCCCCCAGGAGTGCCCTCTTGAGGGTATCGGTGAGGCCTGAGGTTCCTGGCTGACTGTTCCCTCAGCTTGGTGGGATGCAGGACCATTGTCATTGCTTTGTGGCTCAGGCTGCTGTGATGGGGGTGATGTCAGATCCCAACATCTGGATTTGTGTGATCCCCTCCCGTGCCAGGTAACAGCTGGCTGCAGAGCCTGTGTCTCCATCCCCACTTGCTCTGCTGGGATGGCTCATGGTCCCTTCCTGGTATACTGCTGGAGTCGCTGCTGCTGCTTTCTTCCAGTGTGTGCCTTCCTGGGGGAGCAGGGCTGTCCCTTGTGCCAGGTGCCCTGCCTGGTTCCTGCCTTTTGGTTCCACCAGCCCATGGGAGCTGCTCAGCAGCTGGTGGGGGATGAAGCAAGGCTACAGCTGCTCTCACCAGCAGTAAGGGGACATGCCCTGTGCCAGCAGGTCCCAGTACACGAGGACCTACCATCAGTGGGGAGGGGGGCTCTGCCTGCTCACCCCTGCTGCCACAGGGGCCCTGCTAAGCTGCCCACCTGCCTGGCCAGCTCCTGCCCTGGCTGGGGCTTGTTGTGACCCCCTGTGGAAGAGTCCTTTGAGGACTCCCAGCAGCAGGTGACAGCATTGTCCCTGGGGTGAGCAGCTTACCACAGCAGGAGCTGGGGATGCCTGTGGCATGCAGCATCCCAGCCCTGCCTGGCTCGGGAGTGGACCAGCCAGCACTGCTGGCAGCAGTGGTGTGTGCCTTCTGGCTGACATCTTCTCTGGGGCCCCCAGGACCTGTCAGCTGGGGCTGCCTAAGGCTCCTGCAGGCAGGGAAGCCTTTGGGTCACATCCTCCTGCCTGGGGGTCCCTCAGCAGGGCACCGTGGGGGCTGAGCCACGGGCAGGGTGCTGCAGGCACAGGGCAGGAGGAGCAGGCTGCCAGCCAGATCCTGTTGGCTTGAGGCCGGGCACAGCGAGCGGATGGACCTGTCTGGTGGTGCTGCCGTGGAGAGTTGCACAAGGGGCTAGGAATAGAGCAGCAGGAGGTGATTAGAAGGTGCAGGCCCAGCTGGGTGGTAGCAATAAATAGACTAGGCTTAAGCCCCTGCCTACCTGGGCAAGGCTGCTGGGCATGTCTGTACACACGAGGCAGCCACAGCCTGTCCCTGCTCCCTGCCACAGCCAACCTCCCCCCCCCCCCAGCTCCAGTCCTGCTGCTCTCCTGGGCCAGCCTCTTCCCTTTGTTGCAAGCAGAGCTGGGGGAATGGTGCTGTCTGGGAGTGCTGGCCAGGAGTCCTGGCTGTGAGAATATGAGCCCCAGCCTGGCGGGCACAGCAGTGTGGGGACATGATCCCAGACATGTCCTTCAGGCTGGCTGTGGACACTTCTCCGCTGCCCTCCTGGGGCAGGTGTTGCCTCTGACCTTGCCGTGTCCTGTGCTGCAAATCCCTGTGGCCCAGCACGGTGACTGCTGAATTGGCAGTGCTGGCTGCAGCCGGCTGCCCTTGCTGCTCCGGGGATGTGAGCAGGATGCTGCCTGCCAGGAATGCTCAGTGCCCAGCCCCGGGGTAGCTGAGCCCCTGGGTCCCCTGAGGTGGGTGCTGCCGCGAGGCAGATGCCATGCTGGCTCCAGTGGTCTTGGGCAAGGTGAGGCAGGGCTGGTACAGTTGAAAAGGTCCTGTAGTGCTGTGTGTCAGCACACACTTGCTCAGGAGCAGCTGCCTGGGGAACTTGGCTCAGCCACAGCTGGTGGTGGTGGCTGTCTCCAGTGGCTGGGGTGTGTGGCATCACCTTGCCTGGCAGGTCGCTGTGTGGGCACAGGCATCTTCCTGCCCAGCTGGAGCCTCACTTTCCCCTCATCCTGTCCCTATAGGAGGGGCGCTGCCTGGCCAGCTCAGGGAGGGGGGTGGCAGGAAGGAGCTGTTATCATTCATTGTCCCCAGCTCAGCTGGGAGTGACAACAACTCCTTCCTGCCCCACATGTCCGGCCTGGCTGTGGGATCAGCAGGACAGGGCTGTTCCCACAGGGCCACAGCCCAGTGTAGGGAGGGCTTGGTGATCTGGGACTGGCATTGGGGTGGCTCAGATCCCTTGGCAGTGCTGGCTGCTGAAGGTCTGTGGGGATGTGGCTAGGGGCTGTTTGGGGAAAGCCAGCTCAGTTCAGCCCGTTGCTGGGGCACCTGCAGTCTGGCAGCGATGCCCTCTGTGCCCCTGGTGCCCAGGACGCTGTGTGCCTGCTGTCCTGCCTGCAGCTGGTCCCTGTCATCCCAGGGTGGGCAGAGGGGACAGTGAAGTCCTGACCCCCCTTTGCTGCAGCTCAGCCTTTGTAATCCCCTTCTCGTTCCGACTCACCAGCTTATTTCCTGGCTAATTCCCCAAGCTATAAATACTGCGCTGCCTCAGAGGGCCCCGAGGCCCTGTGGCTACCCTAAGGGACAGCGGCTGGTCCCCCAAGCAAGGAAGCAAGAGCCCTTGTCCCTCCTGGGGGCAAAGGGTGTCACTTGGGGGAGCAACTGCCATAGGGCCAGTGGGATCTTGGGCCAGGTTTGCTTAGGCCAGTTACCCCTGGCTACATAGGGGGCTGTTGTTCACTGGACAGGGTGATTCCTCAGACCCTTGCTGGGGTGCGGGAGGTCTCCAGGAAGAACCTGTGGTTGTGGGGAGGTGGGGGGCTCAGGACCTGAGGGGAAACCCTGTCCTTTGGCTGAGTATCCCCCTGTCTGCAGGCCGCAATGAGCCCCTGAAGAAGGAGTGTCCCAAGTGGAAGAGTGACTACCCCATGACAGACGGGCAGCTGCGCAGCAAGCGGGACGAGTTTTGGGACACAGCACCAGCCTTTGAAGGCCGCAAGGAGATCTGGGATGCCCTGAAGGCAGCTGCCTATGCTGTAGAAGCCAATGACCACAGCCTGGCCCAGGCCATCCTCGATGGAGCCAGCATCACCCTGCCCCATGGTGAGGGTCAGCACTGGGGGTTTGGGTGGGGTGTGTGCTGAATGTTCCATATCTGGGCACTTGGGGTCCCAGGCTGGAGTAGAAAGGGGCTCCCACCTGTCATCCAGAGCCAAGGGGAGAAACGCAGGCTGTGCCATGCTGCTTGAGGTGGCCCTGTCCCCATCTGAGTGGTCCATGGGGATGCCCACCCTTAGCATCTTATCCTGCTGTCCCCAGGGTCCCTGACGGAGTGCTATGATGAGCTGGGCAACCGGTACCAGCTGCCCGTCTACTGCCTGGCACCCCCGGTCAACCTGATCCTGGAGCGGAGCGAGGAGGAGGCGGTGGAGCCGGCCGAGCCGCCGCCCCACGCCCGGCGGGAGTTCACGCTCAAGGTGCGCCTCTCCACCGGCAAGGACCTGCGCCTCAGTGCCAGCATGAGCGACACCATCGGGCAGCTGAAGAAGCAGCTGCAGGCGCAGGAGGGCATTGACCTGGCCTGGCAGCGCTGGTTCTTCTCAGGCAAGCTGCTCACCGACCGCACGCGACTGCAGGAGACCAAGATCCAGAAGGATTTTGTTGTGCAAGTGATTGTCAACCAGCCCCTTGCACCCAGGAACTGAGCCACCCCCTGCTGGTTGAGGGGAGAGGGCAGGGGGCTGGGGGATGTGGTACCTCTGGGGGTTCCCTGTGCTGTGTTCTGGCCCATCTGGAGCTGCTCCTGCTCCCCCCTGAGGCTGCCACACAGGTGACCCCCCAGGAAGGTGTGCATGGGGCTGTGCCACCACAGTGGCTCCCCTTGGCCGGGGACACGGGCAGGCGCCGTGTTTGCTGAAGGAGGTTCAAGACCAAACGTCTCTGGGGCTGGGGCTCCTCTGCCAGGCTGTGCCGGCAGGGAGAGGCTGTGACCCACTGGGCTCTGGCTTCCCCCTGGCCTGGAGACCCGTGGGGTGCTGGGCTGGGTGGAGATGTCTCCCTTCTGTACATAGTCTGTATTTATCAATAAAGCCTTTTCATCCTTCCTCTGGCCTTGGGGACAGGCTGGAGGGGGCTGTGACCCATAGCCATGGGTGCTCCCTGTGCCTGTCCTGTATCTGCTCCCATGTCAGAATGGGCACAAGGTGGTCAAGGGTAGCCTGGACACCCTGGCTCTGCTCCCTAGTGCCACCCTGAGCCTGTCCTGCCAGCCCTGGCTGTTTGCTTGCCAGGACCCTTCCCCTGCATTGTCCCATTGTCATCCCAGCTGCTTCTTAGTGTGGGGTCACCACCTCCCTTTCCTGGTGCTTCCCCTCTGGAGGTTTAAGCTTGTGTCTGCCCTTGCGCTAGGTGGGACAGTCCGTGGAGGGGAACAGTGCAAGACTACCTTTACAGCCACCATGGCCTGTCACACCCATGGGACAGGGCACCCCAGGATGGCCCTGGGAGCTGCCCAGGAGGGTGACAATGACGTGTAGCTGTCCGTCCCTCCCCCAGGTCCTGTGCTGGTGGATGGTGCCCAGCGCATTAACTGTCCCTGCACAAGGCAGTGTTTGCCTCACCTTACAAGGGGGGAGTTCTCAGGAGGGTTGAACAATGTTCCTGCTGCCGGGAATAGCTGCCAGCTCTGCCTGTTGGCCCCACGTGAGGCCACTCCTGCTGCCAGCCTGCCATGTACTGTGGGGGAGCCAGGCAGCCTCGGGGACCCTGGCAGGGCTGCTCAGAATGTTCCACACCTGAGGTCATCCTCTAAAGCAGCACACAGGGGCCATGACTCCTGGCATCCCCTGCTGCCTGCTGCTGCTGAGAGACTTGAGAGGACCCATTGCCTCCCTTTGGGGTGGGCAGGCCCCCATACTGCCCAAGGGGCCAGGGAACCTCAGGCAATGTTGGTGGCTGCTGCAGCATCTGACTGGACAGAGATGGGAGCCATGGGAGCATCTTGCTTGCCCAAGGTGGGTGCCACAGGCATAGATGCCATGCCTATGGGATGACCCTGGATCATGTCCCTGTAGTGCTGAGCCTCTCTTGACTGGCTGTCACAGGTTCTGCACACCGCAGCTCCTCGTAACAAGCACAGATGTCCTGGACAACCCAGGGTGTGTGTGGGGGGGCCTCTTTAGGAGAGTGTGTGGCTGGAGAGGTGAGTCAGGGCCAGAAAGCAGGAGGGTGAGCTCATGGCAAAGCTGCCCCAGTCATGTGGAGCAGCCACAGATGTCAGTGCCCTTGGACTGTGGGACAGAGGGACCAGCAGCATAAAGCCCCACAGCCAGCAAAGCCGCCGGCAGCACCGGGACACAGGATTGGGAACTCCCTGCCCCTGGTAGCAAGAAGAAGAGGATACATCCAGAGCACAGGACTGTGCACTGCAGGCAGACATGGAGCTGGATGTGGAACGGGCCAAGGAGCTCATCGAGCAGAAGCTGGCAGAAGAGGAGAAGGAGGAGGTGGGTCCACAGGGCGGGGGAGCCTTCCTGGGCTGTAGGAACCCCCATTGTACTCTGTCCATCCTTAGGCACTCAGATGTGAGGAGGCTGGCACCGACCTTGCCATCCTGGGGGATATATGAAGGTGTCCAAGGGCTCTCAGGGGGATCAAGTTCCCAACCCAGCAGCTCTAGCCCATGGGGCAGGACTGAGCAGCCAGCAGGTGCCCAGCTTACCAAGCAGGGTGGGCGGGCAAGCCCAAGGGCTGTCAAGCACCCTGCAGACCTCAGCGGCGAGTGAAGCCATGCCCAGAGCCACCTTCCCCAGCAGGCTGAGGTTGGAGGCAGTGGGGCTGCTCTGTGCCCAGACAAGACCATGCAGCACCCGCTGTGCCTGTGCAGAAACTCAGAGGGGATGGAGCACAGGAGCCGCCGGCCGTGGAGCGGATGAACACACCTGAGCTGGAGGAGGAGAAACGCCGCGGGCCCAGGAACTGGGGCCTTGAGGCCATCAAGGTGAGTGGGCTGGGCTGCAGGCTGGCCAGGGGTGGCTGGTCACAGACAAGTCAAACGGGGCACTGTGTGCTCGGCAGGGCCAGGAGAAGGTGCGGAGGAGCTCCGTGGATCTGAGACGGGAGATCATCGACGTGGGGAGCATCCAACGGCTCATCGAGCTCCGCAAGCAGCGCCGGCAGCGCCGGGCAGAGCGGGCAGCCACCCCCGAGCCCGCTCCACCACCTGAGCCCCTGGAGATTGTATGTCAGGGGTCCCAAGCTGTGGGAGGGGGCTGCTGTGATAGGGGATGCACCACCCACAGGCCAGCCCCCGGGTCACCCTGCCACTCAGAGACCTTAATGGGGAAGCAGGGCAGGGGGCCCCCATGTTGTCCCCTCTCCTGCACCCCTGTGCTGCCCCAGCCCTGAGCCTGTGCCATTGTCAGGATGGTCCTGTGGAGCCAGAGACCTTCCTGCGAGCTGCTGTCCAGGGCAAGATGCACTTCATCGAGAAGTTTCTGGCAGATGGTGGCTCCCCTGACACTTGTGATGAGGTAGCATCCTTGGCAGCCACTGGTTGCCCCCTGGCCTGTTGCATGCCACCAAGGCCTGCAGCCATGCCCCACCACGCCTGTGGGTGAGCGCTGGGACCCTTGGGACAGGGCTGGAGGTACAACCAGACTGGACAGGGGAGGATGCATCCCTCTGCCAACGTGCCACCCTGTCCCGCAGTTCCACCGCACAGCCCTGCACCGCTCCTCACTGGAGGGACACATGGAAATCCTGCAGAAGCTGCTGGACAGTGGGGCCACTGTTGACTTCAGGGACCGGGTGAGGCTGGATTCTGCTTCCAGCTGTGTGCTGGTCTGAGCATCTGGGTGTGTTGCAGCCAGAACTACAGCAGGACTGGGGACCCTGCAGTGGGGCAGTGCTGTCCCCATCACGGAGGTGGCTGCAGGCAGGGCTCTGCCAGTTCAGCTCCAGCACGGGGACCTGCTGAGGCAGGGGACAGGCACAGGGTAGGGGTGTCCCTCACCATGACACAGCACTGTATGTCCAGCTGGACTGCACGGCCGTGCACTGGGCCTGCCGGGGTGGGCACCTGGATGCTGTCAAACTGCTGCAGGACCGCGGGGCAGACCTCAATGTGAAGGACAAGGTGAGCAGGGCAGAGCAGGTCACAGGGTTGTGCCAGGGGCAGGGGCATACCCTGGAGTACCAGAGCTGACCCTCTGTTGGGTTAGCAGCTGTGGGTGCTGATCCCCCCCTGATGTCCATCTCACCCCCCTCAAGCTGCTCAGCACACCCCTTCACGTGGCCACCCGAACCGGACACCTTGACATTGTGGAGCATCTCATCCACTGCGGGGTGGATATCAATGCCCCAGACAGGGTGAGTGCTGCAGCCATCCAGGCATCACTGCAGGCAACACTGATCCCTCTCCCTTTGCTGACCCCTCCAAGGGCTTCCAGCACCCACAGTGGGGCGCATCTGGACATACACACTGCTGCCCCAGGGTGGTTGCAGCTGCAGCCAGGTCTGGGACAGGAGCGTCCCCCTTGTGTGGAGATTGGTGTGCTGGGGACAAGCAGAGGGTCCTTGTCCCTGGACCACACTGTCCAGTGAAGCTGTGTCTCTCACAGGAGGGTGACACAGCGCTGCATGATGCCACACGGCTCAGTCGCTACAAGATCATCAAAACGCTGATCCTGCATGGGGCTGACATGATGGCCAAGAATGAGGTGAGTGTGTGAGGCCAGCACTGAGGCCATTTCCTGCCCCCATGTTGCACCACCCTATGCCCAGCCTCTCTGCCCACTCTTGCAGGCTGGCAAGACCCCGACAGACCTGGTGCAGCAGTGGCAGGTGGACACACGCCAGGCGCTGGAGACCAAGGAGCAGCCACAAGGGGAGATGGAGGTCCCTGCATGATGGCGCCAGGCAGGGACCAGGGGCTGGGCCCAGCTCCAAGGAGCAGGATCCAGACAAGACTTGTCTGTGTCAATAAAAGTCAGCAAAGAGCAGTGTCTGGCTTCAGGGGACTTTGAGGTTGGATGTTGAAAGCGAAGGGAGACAACCCATCCTTGTTGATCAGCATCGACTTCGATTTATTGATTCAAACATTCACTTTTTATAACAGTGTTAATCAAGCTCATACACATTGCAAAATCTGAGCTCATCATAGGCTACAGAGCAAACTCTAACCCCTCCTTTTGTTTTCAATACTTGTGGTTTTTGTTCTCACCGTGATATGAGTGGTTCACAAAACTCACATTTACTTTCCCAAAACAGACAAAGATAGAATGTTCACCTGTTATGAGAAAACTGTCTGAGAACCCTGAGAACCTAGTTGTTTACAGAAACAGGCTGTGAGAATTGCTGCTTTCAGCTGTATATTCTCATGGCCTCTTTCTTTAAGCCATGTTTGAACCAAGCTCTCCACAGTTGGGCATCCCAGCGTTGATGGGCCTGGGGAAGCTGGGTTATCTGGGAGCAGGGTTATCTGGCAGCATGATGAGCCCTGCTTCCTACCACTAGGACTCAAGTATTGGTGACACCAAGTGGTTTAAGGGCAGGACTCCTTGATGCAGGAGTCCTGATTGCTCACAGTCCTATGAAGTCCCACCTGGGCAAGCTCAGGGAGGAAAAATACATGGAGGACAGCTCAGCCTGAGTCCATGTTGTGCTGGAGGCTGGGGCTGTGCCAGAGAGCAGCAGCTGTACCCGTGCTGGGCAGCCACTCTGTGGGGTTGGATGGCTCCTTGCCCTTCTGCCTTTCCTGCTGCAGCCATCCCCAGGGGACACGTGGTCCCTTTGCACACATGCTGAGTGCAGTGCTCACTGTTCCCTACATGGAACTGCTCACACTCACCCGTTTACAGGAGAGCCTGCACTGGCAGCTGGATCAGGTGATCCCTGACCAAAGCCCTGGGACTGCTTGCAATGCCTGGTCCCTCCCTGGCCTTGCAGCCCAGCCCTGTACGAGGCAGAGGGGTGGCTGCCAGGGCGGGCAAGCAGAAGGGAAAGCCGCGGCCGCGGTGGCCAAAGCTCACCTGGAGGGGCGCTGAGCTCCTTGCAGCCATCTCCTGGAGGGGCAAGAACACCCTGAGCTCATCTGGTGCTACCCCCCATGTCGTCTGCCCAGCGGGGTCGCGGCTCCCTCACGTGCCCCGTCAAACATTAACAGGCGCGGCAGCGGCAGAGGCAGCGGCAGCCACCATGGCCCTCAGCACCCGCCTCACCGCCTGCCTCCGGCCCGCCCTGGCCGCTCTGCGCCGGGCAGCCCCCAGGCACTGCCGGGGGCTCAGCACCCCGCAGGCATCAGAGCCCTCATTCAATCTCGGCGGCATCTTCCCGCCGCTCGCCACCCCTTTCTCGCCCACACAGGAGGTGGACTATGCCCAGCTGGAGGGGAACCTGCGACGCTACGCCCGCATCCCCTTCCGAGGTAAGCGCTGCGCCCGTCCTCCTCCGTGTCGGCTCCCGCCCGATCCCCGTCTGCCACAGAGGCTGTGCGGGCAGCCTGCCAGCTTCCCAAGGGTGCTCAGCCTCCGGCTGGACTTTGCTCCGTGGCTGGCACCGCCTCGGGTCACCCACCTGGGGCCCTCTACGCGGCACGTGCCCAGGCACACGAGTGTGTCTTTGCACACCCCCAGCACACGCCAGCACGGGCTTGCACACACGCTCCACACACGTGCAGGCCTGCACACATGCTCCACTCATAGCTGCAGGCTTGAACCTGTGCAGTGCACTCCCATGCACACTCTGAAAAATTCATGGGATAAGTATCTGTTGATTGCCAGGGATGGATAGATGATAGGAGAGGAGCTGCAGCCTCACAAGGATAATCCCCAGTGTCCTTTCTTCTGACCAGGAGGCTGGGACTGCAAGGACATAGGCAGGAGAGGGCACACTGTGGGCTGTGGAGCTCTGCCTGGGTGCCAGCAGCAAAGAACGGAGTGAGAGTAATGTGGATCCCTGACAGTCCTGGCAGTCTTCTCCTGTCCTCCCCACATTTGTGTTCCAGGGCTGGTGGTGCTGGGCTCCAACGGGGAGTATCCCTACCTGGCGTCCCGTGAGAAGGTGGAGGTGGTGAGCTGCGTGCGCCGGGCTCTGCCCAGGGACCGCTTGCTGCTGGCTGGCTCAGGCTGTGAATGTGAGTGCCTGTGTGGGCAGCGTGGGGGGCAGTGCAGGGCCATGTGTCACCCCTGGAGCACCCCTCACCACTTTGCCTCCTCCCCAGCCACCCAGGCCACCATCGAGCTGACAGTCAGCATGGCAGAGGCAGGGGCTGATGTGGCGCTGGTTGTGACACCCTGCTATTATCGGGGGGCCATGACCACTGCTGCCCTCATCCATCACTACACAGAGGTGAGCCTGTCCAGTGCCTGCCAGCCCAGCAGGTTTCACACGTCCAATGTGTCCCTAGCCCACCCTAGCTACTGAAATGTGCCTGGCTGCCTGCAGGTTGGCGACGCATCCCCCATCCCTGTGGTGCTGTACAGTGTCCCTGCCAACACTGGCCTGGACCTGCCCATGGAGGCTGTCACCACCCTGGCTCAGCACCCCAACATCATTGGGATCAAGGACAGCGGTGGGGACGTGAGTGGGGCAGGACTTTCCCAGGGCTGCTTACCACCAAACGTGGACCTAAGCTGGGAATGGGGAACTGGGACCTGCAGCCCTTCCCTGGACCCCAGGGCTGCCCGCAGGCACCCTGCAGCAAGGGGCACTGGGTGATGCCAGCCCAGGGCATGGCATGTCTCTCCCTAGATCACCCGCATGGGGCTGATGGTCCACAAGACAAGGCAGGAGGATTTCCAGGTGCTGGCAGGATCAGCTGGCTTCCTGCTGGCGAGCTACGCTGTGGGTAAGTGCAGCTGCCCAGACTCGGCTGGGGACACTGGCAGGGGGAGGCAGGCGAGAGACCGGGAGGTGCTGGCTAGGCACAGCACTCTGAGCTGGCTGCCACGATGTCCTGGTGTCTCTAGGTGCCTCTGGGGGTGTGTGTGCCCTCGCCAATGTTCTGGGTGACCCACTGTGTCAGCTGGACCACCTGTGCCGCACGGGGCAGTGGCAGGAGGCCCGGGACCTGCAGCACCGCCTCATTGAGCCCAACACAGCGGTGAGCAGGCAGAACCCCATGGCTGCTGAGGGGAGGGGTGCCAGGCCAGGACACAGGCAAAGAATGGAAGTCCCTTGGGCTGCAGGGGGTGGAGGGGTGGTTCAGGGGGACAGAACGGCACAGCACCTTGGCCAGCGAGCCAAGACAGGCTGGAGGTGAGAAGGTGGAAAGTGCCAGCCCTGTCATGTTGAGGAACAGCTTGTCCACTGGCACCAGGCAGTGGTGCGTGACCCTCTGTGAGAGCCTTGCTGGCTATTTATAGGCAGCGGTGTGTGTGGGGGAAAAGCTGTTCTTTCCGGGGCCCCTCATCCCACTATGGAGTGGCTTGTCCCTGCTGCAGAGCCCAACGTGCCACAGAGCTCCTGTGTGGAGTCCTGTGT
Source organism: Zonotrichia leucophrys gambelii (assembly GCF_028769735.1). Taxonomy (NCBI): domain Eukaryota; kingdom Metazoa; phylum Chordata; class Aves; order Passeriformes; family Passerellidae; genus Zonotrichia; species Zonotrichia leucophrys. Next base: position 13,971,982 of record NC_088176.1, read on the forward strand.
GCGTGTGCTCTGCCCCCCACCCCACAGTGGGCACTTCATGGGGTGCTGCAGCCACCTCACACCCTGCCAGCCTTGCAGCCCCACATGGGGAGGACAGGAGTGATGGCAAGCAAAGCCATGGGAGCAGGGGCTGCACAGCAGAGCCCAGAGAGCATGCTGCCCCATGGGGGCCAGGAAGCCTCCATGCCCTCCCTCCGTCCCACAGGTCACCCGCCGGTTTGGCATCCCAGGGCTGAAGAAGGCCATGGAGTGGTTTGGCTACTATGGAGGCCCCTGCCGTGCACCCCTGGCCCCTCTGAGCCCTGCCCAGGTTGAAGAGCTGAGGGGCACCTTCAGTGCCAATGGCTGGCTGTGAGCTGTTCTCCATCTGCTCCTTCCCACACTGGGCAGCTACAGGAGTCAGGGACCCTGGGAACTGGGGACATTCTGGGGACACTGGGGGATGGCCAGGAGAGGGCTGCCATATTACTCTTCCCTGTTGGACAGGGCTGGACTGGGCAGACTGGGTGGAGGAGGGCAACCCCAAGCCAGCCCCCAGGGACCTGTTGTCTTTGCCTGGGAAGGGGTGGATCTTTGTGCCATGAATAAACCTGCAGTCTCCTCTTTGTGTCTGCAGTCCCTTCTGTGCAAGGCGCCCATCCCATCCCTGCTCCCAGCAAAAAAGACATGGCACAGGTGTTTGGCAACATGGTTTACTCAGCTGAGGCCTGTGCAGGCAGCAGCACAAGGCAGGGTCACAGCAAGGCACAGGGCCCGGTGTGGGCAGAGGCTGGCAGGGAGGCACAGCCCCTGCACTGGGCAGTGAGGGCTGCCGGGAGCCCTGTGCCACAGCCAGCCAGACTGCACCGGGGGTGAAGGTGAGCATGCAGTGGGGAGGTGAAGGATGCTTGTGGGTGGCAAAATGGGGAGCTGTGTGCCCCCTGCCTGCCCTGTCACCATACCTCAATCCCCGCTCTGCCCAGGCCTCCTGCTCCAGCCCCGGCACTCCATGCAGCCCTGCTCAGTCCTCACTCCAGGCTCCGGCTGACCCTTCTCCTTGCTCACCATTGCTGCCATCCTCACCAGCGTGCAGCAGATGCACCAGGCTGGGCATTCCCCAGTCGCTCTTGGTGGGGATGCGCTGCTGGTGTCCCCAAGGCAGTGGGTGGATGGATGGATTGGCACAGGGATGAGGGGAACACAGCCCATTGGCTGGCCTGAGAGCAGGCTGGGTTCTTTGGGGACACAGTGTCACTGTACCCTGGGCATGCAGGGGGATGGCCAGTCACCCTGAGTTGAGGGTGCAGGCCACAGCATGCCCGGGGTGCCCACCCTGCCTCCAGGACCAGGGCAACAAAGTGAGCCAGGAGCTGCCCCTCTGGGGGCACATGGTTCAGTCAGCAGCTTCCAGCCAAGGCACCCTGGCAGCGGGGTCAGGGACCAGCCTCTACCCCCTGCTCCATCCTCTGCAGCTGGCTAGCAGCTGTAGTGGTCCACAGTCTTCCTGGGGGGAAGAGGGGCCAAGCCCCTGCCACCCTGTCCTTCTGCTGCTCCAGCAGGTGCCAGGGCTACAGCCAGAAAGAGAAGGCACCACGGCTGCCCCAGGGCACTTGGGTGGAGAGTGGAGGGTCCCATCCCCTCCAGCGGCAGGGGTTTGGCAGGAGGATGCTTGGAGGGGACGAAGGGCAGGGAGGCACCCAGCAGTGCCACATCCCTTCTCCAGGGCCAGCCAGTGCCCAAGCAGGGCGTCCCTGCTCTGGTGGGAGGGGATGCAGGCACCCTCATGCTGTCAGGCTGTGGGCAGACTTGGAGGCGCCCTGGGCCCTCTGGATGATGGCCGTGCACTTCTCCCGCCGCAGCAGCTTGTTGTTCTCAAAGAACCCCTCATTGCGGGGCACGCCGTGCGAGCCATCAGGGAAGGTCAGGAGACCTGGGGAGGGGAGGGGAGGGAAGGGCTGGGAGTGAAGAGGCAGGGAGCTGCACCCACTGGGATGGGGCCAGGGAGGTGCTGGAAGGGGCAGAGCTGAGCAGGGGCCGGGCAGCACTCACCGAAGCCGTACACGCGCCCGCCTTTGAACTCGCCCTCAAAGGTCATGTTGTCACAGCGGGTGAAGACCCCGACACCATTGAACTTGCCCTGCACAAACTCCCCCTCGTACCTGTGTGGGAGGGTCTCCTGAGGCAGCAGCTCCCCACGGCAAGGGGGAATGCCCGGGGAGGTGCACGCGGGAGCGCCGTGCCCACCTGGAGCCGTCGGAGAAGGTGAGCACGCCACAGCCATGGAAGAGCCCGTTCTCAAAGTGCCCCACGTAGGCAGTGCCATCAGCAAACGTCAGCTGCCCGATGCCGTGCCTGCGACCTGGGTGAGAGCAGAAATGGGCAGCACTGGCCAGAGTGAGACCTGCCCCAGTGTGGAGCTGGGCAGAGATGTGGGCTTTGTTGTCCCCCAGCACAGGTGGCACTGTTCCCTCCTGCCACATCTCACCTTCTTTCCACTCGCCGCGGTACTCCTCCCCGTTGGAGTAGGTGAAGGAGCCTTTGGTGAGGGTCATGGCAACAGCCTCCGGCACAGCAGGACAAGAGCTGGCAGGGAGAGGCACAGAGAGCTGCTGGGCAGGGAGAGCAGCTCACCTTGCCCAGAGCCCTTGCATCCCTTGCCTGCCTGCCCTGGGGACAGCTCTCTCTGCTAGGGCACAGCACAGATGAGGAGGTGAGCACAGCTGCCCTGCCCAGGCTCTGAAACCCCAGCCGCCAGGTTCGGGTTGCTGCCCGCCCCCCTGCAGGGCTCAGGGAGATGTGAGCCCACGGGGGTCACAGCCCTGTGAAATGTGAGTGAGTGGCAGGAAGAGGAGTGTGTCATGAACTGGCTGCCTCTGTCATGGCACTCCAGCAGAACCCCAGAGGTCCTGCACTGTGCAGGCTCAGGCTAGGAGCCATTATGAGCTTTGCTGAGGCAGTTCCAGACAGAAACAAGCATTTTGGAGAGGAGATGGATTTGCTGGATTGTGTTCAGGGGAGTATCTCAGGAGAGGGAACAGAAAGCTTGTGGAGTTTCCAGATTCAGCATCACGAATGGGCAGACCCGGTTTATCCCCAGGGATGAGAGGACACTCCTTCCAAGGGGGACAGCACAGATAGGATCCTGGGGCTTCAGGGCTTCACTCAACTACCCAGGCTTTGCAAACCTGCCTGCTAACAGCAAGCATTCCCTGAAGCCCTGCACACCTCACAGAGCCCTGCCACGCACACAGCTCTCCCCAGCACACAGGGAAGGCACCAGAGCAGAGACAGCCCCGCAGGTGGGCTGGGCGCTGCCTCTCCAGCAGCTGCCGGTGCAGCTCAGGCAGAGGCAGAGATGGGAGGGGGCTCCCAGCATCCAGGCGGGGTCTATCCGCTCACAGCCGGCTGCACATCGCCCAAAAGGTGGGTAATGAACCACATGAACCAGCAGGACGTGGCAAAACAGCAGCAAAACAGGAACTTGCCAGGCTTTGTGTCAGAGAAATGGCCCCAGCCAGGCGCGCAGCGACTGAACAGTGCTCTCTGCTGATGGGAGGCACGGGGAGCGCACCGCCGGCTCCCGCCCTGCAGCCTGCCCAGCCGCGCCGGGCGCAGGAGAGGGTGCTGCCGTGGGCTGTGACACGGCCAGCACGGCCTGTGACACTTCAGCCGGAGGACAGCGCCCCAGAAGCACTCCAGCCTGCCCAGGAGCCCGCACTGGGCTCCCGGTACCCGGAGCCTGCCCCCCGTACCGCGCCCGCCGCAGGGAGGGGCGGCGCGCCCCGCAGAGCCCGGATCGCACAGTGGCCGAGGGGGCACGACCCCGTTGCACCACACCACACATCCCCGGGCCGAGGCACGGACATCCCGCCCGCGCCACGCACCCACGGGGGATGCGCGCACACCCCGCCTGGGCAGCGTGTCCGGGGGCGTGACCGCGCCCACGGGCGATGCACCCACATCCCGGTGTACCGATACCCCGTCGTGTCTCTGTTCCTGTGAGCGATCACCCACACCCCGGTGTGTCCGTGCACCCACACCCCGCCGTGTCCGTGCACCACGGCTGATGCACCCGCACCCCGGTGTGTTCATGCACCCACGGCTGATACACGCACGCCCCATCAGCGGGACGCGCGTGGCGGTGCTCACGGGCCCGGTGCATGCCCAGGAGCGGGACGAGCGGGGCGGGCGGCGCAGGGACCCGCGACCCGCGCTCACCTGGCTCCGCGCCGTCCGCCTACACCGCTCCCCAGCAGGTCCCGCCGAGGGGCGGCGGCCGCCACCGCCCCTGCCAGCACCCGCCCCGCTGGGCGGTGTCGCGCCGCCAGCGTCCATCCCCACTCGCCGTTGGCTGTTTCCATGGCAACCGCTAGCAACGCGGCTGTTCATTGGCCAGCTGTGCAGCACGCCCTCGCCGGCCGCCATCTTTGTGTGGGGAAAGAAGCTCGCCGCCGCGGGCGTGGCTGCAGAGGGGCAGCGCCCCCGCCCTGCCGCCATCTTTGTGAAGGGCAGCAATGGGCACGGCCACTCCAGAGCGTCCATCTTTGTGTAGGGCACTAGCGCCACCACCCACTAGGCAGGGGTGTACAGGGGGCGAAGATACCATGACCTCCCCGAGCGAACGGTTCGAGGCGCGAGAGGTTCCGACCTAGCCCCAGCGGTATCATGTGTGCAGCGGCGCCCGCGGCTCCGGCCGCAGAGGCCGGGCTGGGCGTGACGCGACGTGGGGCGGAGCAGCCAATGGGGTGCGGCGGGGGGCGGGGCAGCCCCTGGGGTGCCGTGACGCGGTCGGAACCGGAAGCGGTGGCAGCGGTACGGCGGGGCCGGGCGGGCGGCGCGATGGACGAGACGAGCCCGCTGGTGTCGCCGGAGAGGGCGCAGGGCCTTGACTACGGGCTGCCGGGGGGTGCCGTGCGCGCCCTCCCGCCCGCTGCGCCCCCGCCGCCCTCCCCTCCCGGCTCCCCCGGTGGCCGCGACCGCGAGCGGCAGCCGCTGCTGGAGCGCGGGGCGCGGGGCCCGGCGGCGGCGCAGGCCCAGGCGCAGGCCCAGGCGGCGGCGGCGGCAGCGGCGGCGGCAGCGGCGGCCGCGCAGCGGGAGCGCAACGACTTCCCCGAGGATCCCGAGTTTGCCGACGTGGTGCGGCGGGCTGAGCTGGCCAGCGAGCGGGGCATCTTCCCCGAGCGCATCTCGCAGGGCTCCAGCGGCAGCTACTTCGTGAAGGACCCGCAGGGGGTGAGCTGGGCCCGGCCCCGCGCGGCCGACCCCGGGGTGGTGATGCCGCCCCCGTAGCTCCGGAGGCCCGTGGGCTGAGCGGCACCGGCCGGGAGCGGGACGCTGGGAGGGCTGCTAGGAGCGACCGGAGTGGGTGTGAGCCTCCCCGGGGAGAGGTACAGCGGGAGCAGCAGCGAGAGTGCGGGGCAGCAGTGTCCAAGTGCTGATTCAATCTCTTCTGCAGCTTTGTGCCCAAAGAGGAAGGGTCACCCCCTCCCACAGGCCCTTGCATCGGCATCTGAACACAGTGACTCCAGTCCCAGGGCTGTGACTCTGTGGGCTGAGCTGGTTTTGGCCTGTTGTTTGAACTGAGTGAGATGTCTTCTCTGTGGCTGCGTGGTTGGTATAGTGGAGACAAAGTCCTTGGCATGTGGCTGGTCCCCTATAGACCTGGTGGGCTGTGTGGCAGCCGTCTTTGGGCCACTGACCGGATGAGTGTGCAGCACAGGCTGGCTTGTCTTGTGACCTGCTGCTCCCTGCCCAATTACTTGAGCTCTTGCTGTTTCCTATGGCTCCCTTGCCACGTGTGTGCTGGGCTGCTTCCAGGGAATCAGGAGTGAGCTCTGTGGTTTCTGATGTGTCCTAGTTTTCCCTCTCTGGGTGAAAGCCGGCTTCTAGAAGCTGTTGCAGGCAATTCCCAGCTCAGCTGATGGTGTGTGTGGAAATACTCATTTGTGCCACAGGCCAGCTCCCTCCTATTGCCCAATATGAGACCTGGAATGGGCAGCCAGATGAACTACTTGGGGATTGCAGGCTGGAGGCTGCCTGGCTGTAGGAGACCCAAACTCAAGGATGGCTGCTGGAGCATGAGTGTGAGAAGTCAGAGTCTGTGTACTGCTGGTGCTGTCAGCTGGCAGGTCCCCCAGATTATCCTGCTGCCAGCAAATGTGGTGTGTGACTGGTTGCTGTGATTGCTGCCCAGGGTTACAAAAAACATCCCACTGCTGGCACGGGAGAGAGTGCAGCATGTAGATATTGTGAGCAGCAGGAGGAAGATATTGGGGGTTGGGGGGAAACTTTCTTCTTTGATTATTTCCCTTGAGGCTACTGAGGCCTGAGCCGTTCCTGGGCTGCGCTGCCCAGCCCCAGTGGTTATGATCACCCCACTGCCAGCTGCTCCACTGAGCTGGCTGGGCTCTCTCTGCCTTGCTGCTGGCACCAGGCAGACCTGTTTTCCCTGTCAGTGCTGCTCTCGGCACGGCTCTGTCTGGAAAGGGATGCTGTGCTGCCAGGCCTCTGCTGTCTGCTTCCATGCTGTCCCTGCCTGCCTGGGCCTTGTTCTGCTGGACTGGTTCCATGGAGCACAGGGCTTCATGCTGCCAGAGCTCCTGACAGGCCTCTTTGTGGGCTTACATTCAAGCATGGATATATTGACAGTCGTGTGACAGCCGTGTGGGGCTGGTGTGGGGATTGCCTTCCTGCCTGCCTAGGGCAAGTGGGGCTCCACCATGTGATCTGGACATGGCTCAAGTGATCCTCTTCCCTCAAACCCTCCCTTTCTGTCTTCCTGGTGGACAGAGCCTTGGCTCTGCTTGCTCTGGCCTGGCTTTTGGCCCCTGAGATTGCATTAAGGTTCCCTGCTGGAGCACTGGGATTCATGTTCTACTTCCACATTCTGGCAGGAGCTCAGCTTGGGGAAGTGATGCCCACTCAGGCCAGGGCTAGCAGTGGCCATGGGGAGAAGGCCTGGTTGCATGTGATGCTGAGTCACTCCAGAGCAGGGACTGCCATCCCCCAGGGATGCCTGACTTGTGGGGACAGGTGGCCTTGCTCCTGTCCCAGCCCTTCTCTCGTCTGTGTGCCATGGCAGTGCTGGCTCAGTGGGGATGCAGTGCCCTGCACAAGGCTTCTGTGCCCTCTGCACAGGGGGATACCTACACTGCTGTCCCCACTGCTGGGTTGGCATGTGTGTGAAGCTGGGTTGAGGGGCTGGGAGTGCTGCTGGTACCAGCTGGTGGCCGGTTTGGGGCTGCCTGTGCCCTCTTGTCCACATTGTATCCAGAGAGTCAGCCCTTCTGCTGGACTCCCCAGTACAGAGCCCTGGCTCCTCAGGGGTCCTGCAGGTGCTCGGCTGTTATGGTCCTTTTCCTCTGGTCAGTTTGGGATCAGTTCTGTTCAATGGATTTTTGAGCCAGGGCAGGGATTGCTATCCTGCCCCTTTCCTGTGTGAACATAATGACCAACGATGAGCTCTCCCCCGCCATCCAAAGGTCACTGGGATGAGACTGATGTGTTTACCAGGAGACTGCATCATCATTGGTGTTTTTTGGGACTCCTGTTGGGTATAAAGGTCTCTGGGCAGCACTCTGCTCTTGTGGGATGGGATACTGGCTGGAGAGGGCTTCTCCCCAGCTCTGGGTACCTCCCTCCTGGGAGCTGTGGAGTTTTGCCTGATCCCAGGAGGCTGGTTATTATCCTAATGAGGGGCAGTTCTGGACTTGTTCCTTAGTATCCCTGCTGTGGGCTGAGAAAAGTGTCTCAGCTCTGCCAGTTCCTGGACTCAGCCTCTTCTCTCCCACTCACAGAAAATCATCGGCGTCTTCAAGCCCAAGAATGAGGAGCCCTATGGGCAGCTGAACCCCAAGTGGACCAAGTGGCTGCAGAAGTTGTGCTGCCCATGCTGCTTTGGGAGAGACTGCCTTGTCCTGAACCAGGGCTACCTGTCAGAGGCAGGTGCCAGCCTGGTAGACCAGAAACTGGAACTCAACATTGTTCCCCGCACAAAGGTGAGGGGACAGCTGCTGGGAGCTTCTTCTGGGGAGGCTTTTGTGTGTGTCCACACAGCTCTCCTTGCACCTTATCTTGTGTCACTGCTGGTCTAGGAGATTGAGTGCTCTAGAGTAGGACTGTCCCTGCTCAAACCATGGGGATCCTTGTGCTGGGCAGAGCTCTGGGAAATGCTGTGTCTTTTTGGGCAGTCCTGTGATTTGCGAGAGGCCCCTCTGACTGTGCTCATGTCCCTGCAGGTGGTGTATCTGGCCAGTGAGACCTTTAACTACAGTGCCATTGACAGGGTGAAGTCCCGAGGAAAGAGGCTGGCTCTGGAGAAGGTGCCGAAGGTTGGCCAGCGCTTCAACCGCATTGGTCTGCCACCCAAGGTAGGGCTGCCAGCCTCCATGCCTGCCTGTTAGCACCTCCCTGGCCTCTGTGGCCTTGTGTAATGCAGCCTGTCCTTGCCTCAGGTGGGCTCCTTCCAACTCTTTGTGGAAGGCTACAAGGATGCAGACTACTGGCTGCGGCGCTTTGAAGCCGAGCCGCTCCCGGAGAACACAAATCGGCAGCTGCTGCTGCAGTTCGAGCGGCTGGTGGTGCTGGACTACATCATCAGGAACACAGGTAGGGCCAGCTGCCTGCCATGGATGCTGCTGCTCCTTCATGTCCTACCATGCTGGAGAAGGGGGAGGGAGATAGGGTCTCCATGGCTTTTCTCTGCTCCTGAAACTCCTCTCCCCTCAGCTGCTGCCAGGTGACATCTGCCTCTAGGCAGAGTGCAGCTGCTGGGCTGCTCACCACCTGAGGCTCTTGCTGCTGGCCAGTTTGCTGGCAGATCTGTATCTACCATGGTGCTCAGGTGAAAGTTTGCCAACTGTGAGGATCCAGGGACATCCAGAAATCCAGCACCTAACTGTGCCCCTGTATATCCCATTTCACACCATGTTTCTGAGTTTCTGCTAGGCTGGAAGGGATTGAGGTTGCACTCTGGGGCTTGCAGGCTGACCTTTCTCTTGGGAGCTGGCACTTCTAGGGCTGTCTGTGAGGGGCTTGATGTGGCTTCCCAAACTTGCCTGCAGCAAGTTTAAGGGCTCTGGGAGTTTGGGCCTAAAATGTGTCTGTCTCACTTTTGGGTCAGAGGAGGAATAGTCTTCTTCCCAGCCTGGTGCAGGGAGGCCCTGGTGGTGACACAGCTGGTTTTATCTCCCTGCAGATCGGGGCAATGACAACTGGCTCATCAAGTATGACTGTCCCCTGGACAGTGCTGGCGTGCGGGTGAGTGGCTGCTCCCGGGCAGGGGCAACACAGGGACTCTGCTTCTGGAAGCTGCCAGCTTGGCAGGCAGGATGGGAATTTTCCATCTGCTTTGGGCTTCCAAGTGTGTTGAGGCCTTATCTTGTCTCCTGGGCCTTTTGTTACCATTTGTGTTTGTGACTTGTGGCCTAGTGGGACTTTGTGAGGATGCAGCTGAACTCTGTGGGGGAAACTGGTGTTGCTGGACCTTGGAGTGAGGCCTGGGGGGGAAACAGCCTTGTCCCCCTACCCACCCAAAGCAGCCTTTGTCTTCCTGTGGTTAAGGTGCCATGCTACAGGCAAGAGGCTGCTGTGCCTCTGTGGTAGCCAGGGAGGGGCTGCAGGGAGTAGGAGAAGGACTGTTCCTGCTGGGAGGACCTCCTTGTGACATGCTTCACTTCCTTCCAGGACAGCGACTGGGTGGTGGTGAAGGAGCCCATCATCAAGCTGGCTGCTATAGACAATGGTTTAGCCTTTCCCTTGAAGCACCCGGACTCCTGGAGAGCATGTGAGTCCCCCAGGCTATGCCAAGGCACCATGGCAAGCTGCACAACTCCACGCTTGGGCATCCTTTCCAAGGATTGTAGAGGAGAGGGCTAGGGCTGTGCCTCTGCAACTTGTGGGTTCATGGGCAGCTCCTCAGCAGAGACTGTAGAAGGCAGATGCTGGACCCTGTGTCCCAGATGCAGGGAAGCTGGCACCCAGGGGCACGTGGCACCATGCATTGCATTCCCCAGTTCTAATGTCTCCTGCTTTCTTCCACAGATCCGTTCTACTGGGCATGGCTGCCCCAGGCCAAAATCCCCTTTTCACAGGAGATCAAGGACCTGATTCTTCCCAAGATTTCAGACCCCAACTTTGTCAAGGACCTGGAGGAAGATCTGTATGAGCTCTTCAAGGTGAGCTGGAGGAGTGGGTGAAGATGATATGGGAGGAGGAAAAGCAGGAGTCGTATTGGGGAACTCCCTGTCAAGGTTGCAGGGACAGAGGTGGTCAAGCTCCTGACAGTGTTTCTGGGCTGAGACACAGCAGGGTTATCCTTCTGCCAGAAGCTGAAGATTGAATGTGGGAGAAGCAGAAAACCCATGGGACAGGACAGGGGGTGTGGCTTACTTGGGGAATAGGCATCTTGTTGACTGCATGAAGCAGTGCGTGGATCTCATTGTGTTCTTTGCTGTCTCTCTTGCAGAAAGACCCTGGCTTTGACAGGGGACAGTTTCACAAGCAGATTGCTGTCATGAGAGGTCAGGTAAGCATAGGGAAGACAGACGGATGAGGTGGGAAGCCTTGTCCTGCCTTTGCCTGGAGTGGGTGCTCTCTGTTGCTCAGGCAGTGCTCTGTTGTGCCATACAGATCCTGAACCTGACTCAGGCGTTGAAGGATGGGAAGAGCCCACTGCACCTGGTTCAGATGCCGCCCGTGATTGTGGAAACAGCGCGCTCCCACCAGCGCTCCGCCAGTGAGTCCTACACGCAGAGCTTCCAGAGCCGGAAGCCTTTCTTCTCATGGTGGTAGCTGCAGGAGCCGTGGGCAGGGCTTGGCCGCCTCGGACTAGCACTGCAAGAGGAGCTGGGCCACTGCTGCCTCCTGTGGCTGGGACTCGACCTTCAGGGTAGAGCGAGCAGATGCGACTGGAGGAACCTGCAGCTGAACTGGAGGAGCCAGGCAGATTGGGCATGGTCCCTCCCCAGCTCCATTGGAGCTTGGTGCCCTGCCTGGGGCAGGGGCCAGGAGGAGGTGTGGGAATCTACCAGGAACTATGGCATGGCTGGGACCCTGTTCCTGCCTCTGTTCCTTGGCCTGCATGCGGTTCTGAGCACCCCTGCTTGGGGCTGGGATGAACGGGCTACCTGAGCCAGCATCCGTCCAGCCCTTTACACCAGCCACTGGCCCTTCTTTTCCCCACCATGCCAGCTGCCAGGCTGGGAAGGCCTTTAGCAGGTGATACCCCCTCCATTTCCCTTAGGGTGTGCTGTACTCCTCCACTGTCCCTCCAGTGCCCCAACCCCGTGCACGCTGCTTTCCTCAGGGGGAGTTCCTGCTGCCCACTGGGGTAGCGGGGACCACAATGAGTGGCTGTTCTCTGGCTAGAGGCTCGAGGAGGGGACATAAGAGGGACAACACAGGGGACTGGCTTGGATGCAGTTAGACACTAAGGTAAAAAAGGTGCTGGCTTGTCCATGTGAAGAGCAGGTGGCTTCGCAGAGCTCTCCCATGGGAGCTCTCCCCTTTTGCCCCAGTCCATTTCTCCTGCCTGGGCTCCATAGCTGCTCTCGCTTGACTTTCTTTCCTCTCCTAGCAAGCTCCCTGGCTGCTGTGCAGCCAGCATGGTGCCAGCCTTGTCTGTGCCTAGGGACCCTCTGAGGAGCAGGGGTTGCCAGGGAAGGGCTGGAGGGGCTCTTCTGCCACATGGGTGGGAGCACTGGGGAACCAGCATGGACTCCTGGCTGCCCTGGGGCTGACAATCTCGCAGGCCTGCTGTGGGTGGAGAGGCAGGGAGCCCCTCTTACCAGCAGCTGCTGAGCTTGTGTTGTATAAAACAGCACCAGGGCTGCTGCCTGCACCTGCTTGCCTTCAGCTGTGACTTCTCAGGCTGCTGGGGAAGGTCAGTGTTGGGTCTTGCTGTTCTGTTAGCCCACCTTTGGGGAGTGAGAAGGATGAAGGCAGGTGAACCTGGAAGGCAGAGCAGCTGCCTTGTCTCCTGCAATGGGGAGGGGACTCAGCACTGGCTGTGTAAGCACAGAGGGGGCAGCAGTGGAGATCCCAACTCCCCGGCCGGGCCCAGCTGCATTTGACTGACCCAAAATGTATTGTTCTAATGCACTGTAGAAATGTATGTAATGTATTTAAACCATGCAACGGTCTGAATAACAGAGCTGCCATTCAGCTGGCTACATCTGTGCCTCTGCAGCACCCTAGAGCAGGTTGGGGCTCCTCGGCCCATGGCTGGTATCCATGTGTACCTGCACAGGGGTGCACTGGCTGCCTGCAGCTGCTGGAGCTGCTGCAGGACAGAGTTCCTTTCCTGTCTGCTCATGCTGGACATTGAAGGCAAGCAGCTGCCCAGGCTGTCTCTTGGCATCCTGTGTCTGCAGATGCTGCTCCAGTCTCTCCTGGGCCCAGTGGCTCTTGGAGAGGGAGCTCTGGAGGCTGGAGATGAGGCTGCCCAGCTGCTGCTTCTCCTCCTCGAAGTGGCCACATTCAGACTGCCAGGCTGCTTCCTGTAGCTGCTTCTCCTCCAGCCACAGGACCATGGCCTGGAGTTTTGTTCTTTTGGCAGTGAGGCTGAATACCTCCTGCTTCAGCTCCTCAAGCTTCAGAATATCCCCCATGACTTCTCCGTTCTCCTGAGCACCACACTCTTCCAGCTTGGCCAGCTGGTCTTCCAGCAGAGAAATCTCTCCCTGGAGAATCTCTGTTCTCTCTTCCTCGTGTTCCTTTTCATGAAGGGCAGCATGTAGCTTGTTCTTCAGTTGTCCCTGTGACTATGCCAGGGCAGTTACTGTGTGACTGTGCACTGGAACAGATTGCCCAGAGAGGCTGTGGAGTCTCCCTCACAAAAGATATTCAGGAACCATCTGAATGTGATGCTGTGACAGCTGCTCTAGGATGAACCTGCTTAAACAGGGAGGCTGGAACAGATAACCCACAGGTGTGTTCCCACCTCACCTGTGGTGTGGGGCTGTTCCCTTTACACTAAGTGCTGTACAACAGCCTGGACCATGGTTCTGCCACTCGGGGATGGGCAGGACACAACCAGAGCCTCAATCAGGCACCATTGTCCACCCTTTATTAACCATTCATTGCACCCTGCCCAGTACACTTAGGGTCCTTGGAAGGCTGCTCGCCGCGGCCCAGCCGCTCAGCGCTGCTGCATGGAGCCCGAGCCCCTCTTGGCCCCGCAGTCACCCTCCTGCTTCTTCTCCGCGATCCTACGGGCAAGAGCTGTGTGTTAGCGGCGTGGCCCGGCCGCACTTCCCGCGGTTGCCCCGCCTCCGCGACCCGTACCTACCGAAGGTGTTCGAAGCGCCGCAGCGCGGCCATCCCACCGCCGGGCTGGGCTGTCCGTCGCCGCCGCAGCCGCCGCAGGGCCCGCGCCATGCGCCGCTGGCCCGCGTACCGCCAGACGAGGCGGGCGCGCTCCTCGGGCCGCTCGGCCCCGCCGCTCCGGAACAGGCTCCGCAGCTCTCGCAGCCCCACGCCCTGGAAGATGTTGGCCGAGGCCCGCTTGCGGGCGCGGGCTGCGGGCGCCGGCCGTCCCGGAGAGTCGCTCACCATCGAGGCCGGAGTGCCCATGGCCCTGGCCGCTGCGGGCACCGAACAGTCGGCGTCAGGCTCCGGTCTCGCCGCCCGGTCCGGTCCGCCTCCCCCGGGATCCGGCGCGGATGCCCAGTGAGGAAGGGGGGCCCTCGGGTTAAGGGCGGTCCGGGATGCCGGGCAGGGGGCCAGCCGCACAGGCGTGGCCGCCCGGGAACGCGGGAGACGCCCCGGCTCGGGCCGGGGCACGCAAGTCCGGTCCCGCCCTGCCCGGGGCGCTGGGCCCCGCCGTGACCCACTTTCGCTCCAACGCTGCCCCGCACCCACCGGCCCCTCGCACAGACCTGGCGGTGGCGGCTCCGCCGGGTGCCCACTGCATTCCCGGACCCGCTTCGCGCCAACGCGCCGGGGTCCCGCCACAGCCGCGCGCCCCATTCATTCACCGCTGCGTGCCGGCCCCGCCCCCCGCGATCCCCGCCCGCCTCCCGCTGCCACGGCCAATCGGCGCCGAGGGGCGCGGCTGCCCCGCTTCGCTGGAGGCCACGTGGCAGATGACGTCACGGGCGGGGTGCGAGGCCTCGCCCCTGGGCGGGGCCCCGCCGCTCGGCACTCCGGAGGGAATCCCGGATGACGTAGAGGGAACCCTGGCGCGCGCCCCCCGCCGGCCACCGCACGGGGTCCCGGTGCGCTGTCCCTGCGCCCCGCCGCCGGCATCGGTCGCCCTCTCCCACGTCCTCCCGCCACCGCTCGCGCCCCGCGTTGTGGCCCGCCCCGGCGGCAGCGGGACGGGAGAGGCGCGGCGGTCCCTGCCCGACGGCGCATCCGCGGCTGCCCTCGGGTGTCCGATGGGCTGGCGGGAGGTGCGGCGGGGCGCGGAGGCGGGGCAGGGAGGAGAGGAGAGAGGCCCCGCGCGGGGAGGACCGCTAAGTGCCAGATGTTTGGCAGCAGCCAGGGAGGAAGTCGCTGCCGGGGCCCTGAGTCCCGCCCGAGCCGCGCCGGAGTAGGCAGGGCCGCGCCATGGCCCGCACGGCTCCTCCGACGGTGCCGCCGCCCCCGGGGCCGCCGGCCCGCGGCTCTCTCAGCCTCCATCGCGCCTTCCTGCGGAGCCCGCTGGGCCTGCTACGCCTGGGGCAGCTGGCTCTGGGCGCTGCCTTCTGGGTGACGGTAGCGGCTCATAAGTACGAAGGGGCGGCCCACTTCGCTCTGTTTGCCGCTGTCCTCGTCTGGCTCCTCACCCTGGCCCTCTTCGGGCTGAGCCTGCTGGGGCGCTGGGAGCTGGTGCCCTGGTTGGGCTCCCGCTGGCTCCTCACCAACCTGGTGCACGACCTGGCACTGGGTGTGGGGCTCTACGCAGCTGCCACTGGCATCATGGGTCACAAGGCCAAGCAGAGAAGCTTTTGCAACCTGCCGGGCTACAGCCAGCACTGCCTGTACAGTGCCTACCTGAGCGCCTCCATCTGCGGGGGCGTCACTGCCTGCCTGTACCTCTTCTCCGGGCTCTACTGCCTGTTGCGGCGTTGCCAGGACCAGCGAGACATCATCTGACGTCCCGTGCCACTTGGCTCCCCTTCTCAGCTGCAGACAGAACACAGCCTGTCTTTGGGATGAAACGACCCTGCCGCCCCATCCCCTCCTGGCTGACTGCACTGCAATTCCTCCAGAGACTCCTGCACAGATGGATGGACAGACAGAGGCCTTCGCCGAGCACGGCTTCCCCTGCAGAGCACCGAGACAGCATGGACACCGAGCCACTGCACAGGCCCTTCTCCCAGCCCTGGATAGACTTAGGATACTGCAAGTGGAAGGACCCAAATGGAGAGCCCGTAAGAGGGATACCAATCTTTGGGAGCCCCCCTAGGACTCAAGCCAAAATCCCCTGGTCTTGCCAGTGCTGCATGCTCAGGTGGGTGCTGACTTTTCCCTGGGGTAGAGGGGGGACTGGCCTGGGGGACCTGAGCTGGGGGCAGCAGTGCCTAGGGGAGTTGGATAGGCATAACCCCCCCTGACCTGCTGGCAGCCTCATCTTGCCATTCCAGCTGCAAGGCGCCTCCACAATTCCCTAAGGGAGGCTCTGAACTTGGCTTCCCCAGCCTGGGCCCCTCCTTCTGTCTGGCCTGAAAACATCCTTTATCTTACTGGAGCCCTAAGGGCTCAGTGCCTCCCTGCCCTGCACTCGAGGGGTGTAGAGACACACAGTACTGCACAGCCAGATCCAGCATCACCCCAGTCCAGTTTGGAAACTGAGCAGGGCAGCAAGGCCTCCATTGCTGTGCAGGGAGGGGAAGGACAAGGGGAGCCGTAACCTGTTCTGTGACCCTGGGCAAGGGGGAAATTCCTCCAGCCCTGAAGTTTGTGTAGTCCTGGGATGGGGCCAGGTGCCCCAGAGGCTGAGGGGAGCCAGTCATGGGGTTGTTCTCTCCTCCTGCTGTCCCTGCAGAGAGGTTTGTGGCTCCAAGCCACCAGAGCCACTGAACCAGCCCTGGGGCCAGACTACTCCAAAAGGGACAGAAACAGCCTTGCTGATGGTTCTGGAGACCAGCCTGCAGCCCTGCCTGTCTCTGCCACACTTGGTTTATCATCCTGGAAAATCTTCATCTCTGGACTCTGTGGGACTGGGCCTAGAGACTGTGGTGGGGTGGAGGGGAAGGGTGAGCACTGCAGCAGTCTGTGCTGGCACTCTGGCCATGGGGGAGCTGGGGCTAGGCATTGTGGGAGCACAACCTGTCTTGGAGAACAGAAGAGGACACTGGCACTGGAGCCAGCCCAGTCCTGGATCAGCCTCCAGAACCCACCAGGTGCCAAGCCCTGACGACGCCATGTAGGGCTGACTAGAGAAATGGGCACCTAGAGACAGAATTTTTGGAGCAGTGCCACACTAGGGCTGCCCTGCCACAAGCCCTCCTCACCCTGCCTGGAGGCAGGTCTCTATTGCTCCCGGTTCAAGGGAGGGTCTGCTCCCATCTCTCTGTAGACTTAGATCAGTGAGACAGGTGTCCCCAGCAGCTGGCCACAGCTGCCTACTGCCTGGGGTTCCCTGACACCTTTTTTGAGGTGTAGAGCAGCAGCCATGGTTCACCTGGGGCCTTGAAGGGGTCTGGGATTGGTACTGGGTCGCCACTTCCATCATGATGTGCTGTCCCAGTGCATACCCCGTCATGCCCCAGGCCATGTACCCCTTCCTTGGGCAGGACATGCTGTCTGTACCCTGTGTCAAGGCTGGTCCCTGACACCGCCTGCCCCTGCCTTACTCTGGTGCAGCCCCTGGCCCAGGCTGTCCAAAATGCCCTCGGTGCTTCTGCCACCACAAGTGCCTTCTCCTGGCTTTCTGCAGCCCTGTCTGTCACACAGCTCTATCCCTCTACAGCCTCCTTTCAGGTGCCAGTGGATTCACCTTCCAAATAAAGCAATATTGGCGCTCACTGGGTGTGTGGGGCTTTGTGCTGGAGCTGGGATCTGCTGGGTATGAGGTCTGAGCTGAGGTCACATCCAGCTCTGTAGCCCTGCACCCTGGGGCCTCTCTGCGTGGAGTCTCTGGCCGTAATCATGAAGTCCTGGGGTGCTCTGGGGTCACAGGGAGACTCCCTCATGCTGAGCCACTGCTCCTACTAGAGAGGCTTAAGCCTCTGCCCTTGGGTACAGAGGCTATCCCTGGCCCTGCTGCATGTCAGAGACTGGGCACAGCCTGATGCTCTCATGGGGCTCTGGACAGAGCAGAGGGAGGCCAAGTCCCAGGGCTTTGGTATGGGATGTACTGAGGACAGGATGTAGCTGCATTCCCATGGGCTTCGTCACTCGGTGCTGAAAGGGCCCTCTGTCTGCCCAAGGCACCATGGGCAGCCATGTACACACAGAATGCCCCTTGGTGGGTCAGGGGCCAGTGGAGGGCTGCCTGCATCTCCCCGGCCTGGCTGCAGCTCTGGGACACACTCTTGGGACAGAGTCCAGTCTGGGACCTGGACCTGCAGCTGAGGTGTCACTGGGTCCCAACCTTGTGCCCATGGGACACATTCCCTGTTCATCAGAGGCTGCAGGCAGTGGGCAGCAGCACTGTACCCTCATTGTCCAAGAGCCAGCACAGAATTATAACAAGGTTACCACTTTTGGCATCAGACAGAATCCAGGATCCCCAGAGCATCCCTGGGAGCCAGCATCTCTGCTCTACTGCAAGCACCTTGTAGGATGGCCCATGGTGCCCTGAGCAGTGCGAGCAGGGCTGCAGGCCCTGGGCAGGACAGTGCCAGTGCACGCAGGGCTGGGCTGCTTTGCAGGTATGGAGGGGCAGGGAATGAGCTGCCAGCCATGCTCAGGGCCTATGGGGAACGTGCTGCTCCCCTTCAGGGATTCGCTGTGAGGCTGCTCCCTGGTCTCTCCTCGGGGAGAGGTGGCCCAGCAACCTCACCGGGACAAACCCACAGTGACCGACACAGCTGGATGCAGGCCACGCCAAGACCCAGACTGGGACTGAGCCCTGAACCTGGATTAGACCCGGATCAGTGCCCAGCCCTGGACTGGGACCGGATCCAAGCTGTGAGTGAGCCCTACACCACAGCAGACCCGAATCGGGACCGGGCCGGGACCGACCCCCGTGTCTAGACCGAGCCCACCGAGACTCCGCCCCGCGCCTCGCGCCCAGGGCGTGCCGGCCCACAGGCCCCAGCCGGGCGGCGGGCACGCAGCGCGGCCGGATCCGGGCGGGCCCGGAGCGCTGGGCGCGGCCCGTTCCCGTTCCCGTTCCCCACGGGCGGGGCTCCCGGAGCGCCGCTCCCATTGGCCGCGCGGAGCTCACGGCGCGCCCGTCGCGTCACGGGAGCGCGCGGCGGTGTCGGGCCGAGCGCGGCGGGGCCGCTCGGCTCCCGGTCCCAGTCCTGGTCCCGTCATGCAGGCGGTGGAGCGGGACGGGGCGGCAGGCGGCCCCGAAGGGGCGGCGGGAGCTGCTGAGGCCCCGCCGGAGCCGTCGCCGCCCAAGGCCGCCGCTGCTTTCGACCTGCTGGAGCTGGTGCGGAGCTACCGGCGGCTGGAGCTCTACCTGGAGCCGCTGCGGGACGCCGCCGACGGTGTCCGCTCCCTCCTCCGGTAGGTGCGGGCTGCAGCGGGATCGGGACCGGGACCGTGCCCGGGTCTCACGTCCCTGGCCTTCCCCCTGTCGGCAGGTGGCAGCGGCCTGTGTGCTCTCTCCTGGTCTGCCTCGGCCTCAACTTCCTGCTGCTCACCCTCGGCCAAGGTGCGTCCCGGGGCTCGGGGCTGCTCCCGTTCCCGGACCCTCGCGGCTGACGCTGTCCCGCCTCTTGCAGCTGCCTGGTACTCGGTGCTCGCCCTGCTGGTGGCGGTGCCGGCCCTGCTGGGCTACCTGCAGGAGACGTGCCGGGCCCGGCCCTCGGAGCCGGAGCTGGTGCGCAGGAGGTACCACAGTGTCCGCAGGGAGGATCTGCGCAAGGTGCAGCTCTCGCGGCAGGAGGCCATCGCCCAGGTCAAGAGCTTGTGAGTGCCGGGGCCTCCCAGCGCTGGGGCTGTGGGGGCCTCTGTAGCCACAAAGGCTTCTTGAAGGCTGTAGGGGCTCCTGCTGTAACCCACGTGAATGTGGGGAACGAGGGTGTGCGTTTGTGGGGTTTTTTGTGACTGTCTCATTTGCAGCCTGATCCAGCTGGAGGGGTTTCTGAACGGGATGTGCTGCAGCTGTGAGGCAGTGTACCGTGTGCTGTACTGGGAGAACCCCACTGTCTCTTCCCAGTGAGTAGTACTGGCTCAGGCACCCTGGGGTGGGCTTGGTGGGGACAGGGGCTCAGCCAGGCCTGTGGTGCTGTATTTGATTTGTTTGGTACTTGGAGAGAACAGATGGAACACCAGATGAAGGAACGAGTTTTATGCTGTTGTGTGAGTTGCTCTGACT
Organism: Zonotrichia leucophrys gambelii; assembly: GCF_028769735.1. Lineage (NCBI taxonomy): Eukaryota > Metazoa > Chordata > Aves > Passeriformes > Passerellidae > Zonotrichia > Zonotrichia leucophrys. The sequence continues at coordinate 13,991,381 of NC_088176.1, forward strand.
TGACCACAGTATCCTGCTGTTTTCCACAGGTTTTATGGGGTGCTGCTGGGCACTATCTGTGTCCTCTACCTGCTTCCCCTCTGCTGGGTCCTGGCCATCCTCAATAGCACCCTATTTCTGGGCAACACCCAGTTCTATCAAGGTATGAGACCTGGCTGGAAGTGCCCTGTGTGAGATGGGTTGGGGAGGGGCCCTCTGAAGCCAGGGATCCTTCCCTGGACCTCTCCCTCACATGAGCCCACTGTCCCGTGTCAGGCTCTCCTGTAGACCCTGAACCCCTGTGAAGGCAATGATGCCCTAGGGGTGGTGCTCAGCAGCCCAGGGTGGGTGGTATGCTCCTGGGGCTCAGCTGTTGGAGGTGAGAGTCTCTCCTGATGTGTGTTCCAGCCCAGGTGCCGTTTCATTTTCTTCTCTGTGGTGTGGCAAACCAGGGTCTGTCAATGCAGGTTGTGTGTGAGCCTCTCCATCTCTCTTGATCCCTGACCCTGCTCTTCAGGACTTCATACACATTCAGTGCCTGTGGCAGTGTATGACACAGGCTTGAAAACATGCCATTGGAAGGGAGAGGAGCCCTCTTCTGTGGCTCGTGCTGGAGGAGTGTTGGATGTGTCTGAGCTGTGATGTTAGTTCCTGCCATTCCCTGTCCTGAGCTGGGGCAGGTGGTGGTGGGGGGGAGCTTCCTTTCTGTCCTAGCTTTGATATGTGAACAGAGGAGTGTGTCAATGCCCCACCTTGAACTTGGAGATCAGGCTTTTGTGTGATGTGGCTGGGGGCAGGGAAATGCTACCCTACTCCAGCTGTACTCCCCTTTTTACCAGTGATAAGGGAGCTCAAGGCCTCCATTGAGCAGTGTGTGGGCTCCAAACCCCTCGAGAGCACTCCAGAACCTGCTGAACCCCTGCCACCAGCTGCTGCCCCAGATCGGACCCCCACCCCCACCAGTGCTGAGGTGAGAGAGGGGCAGGGCTGGCAGTTGTGGGGTGGGAGCTGCAGAGTCAGCCCTTGGGTCTGACCATGCCTGTGCTCCTCCACACACAAACTTCTCCCAGCTTTGCTGGAAGCCTGTGAGCCACTCCTGAGTTACTGGGATGCTGCTCTCTGCCCTGAGGGCTTGTCTCAGTCCTTTTGCCACATGTAAGGATGTGGTCTGAGGAGGCAGGGGCTAACCTCACCTTCTGACACTTGTGTCATCTGTGAGGCTGCCTGGGGCCAGATCCATTGTCCTGGAACCTGCCCAGAAATGTGGAGCCACCTTTGAACAGGGGCAGGGGAACAGCAGGACTAACTTTATGAATCTCTTGTAGGACCTTACCCCTGGCAGTGTGGAGGAAGCAGAGGAAGCAGAACCTGATGAAGAGTTCAAAGATGCAATTGAGGTTTGAGGCTGGTTGGGGTGGGGCAGCTGAGGTGGGAAAGGGACAAAGACCTTGCTGAGCAAATTGGGTGCTCAGAGAGAGTGACTGTGGGGCTGGGTGCCTCTGACTCTGTGTGTGCTCACTCTCCTCTCTGTCCCATGCTGCGGGGAAAGGAGAACCAGCTGCTGGTCATGGTGAGTACTGCCATGCCAGGGTGTGGGATCTCCTCCCAGCTGGAGCTTTGCCTGGTCTGCTGGTGGCTTGTAGAAATGCCAGGTGCAACACCCAGTTTGTTGGGTGCCTGCCTCTGGCATGGGCTGCCCTGCAGCCCTCAGAGTGCCCCCAGCCACCCTGCTGTGCTCAGCTGGCTCTGCTCTCTGCAGGAGGATGATGAGAGCTCTCAGTGCTCAGCAGAGTTTGACCTCAGCCTCCCAGACAATGGTTTTATGAGCAAGAATGAGGTGATCCGCAGCAAGGTGTCCCGCCTGACCGAGCGCCTGCGCAAGCGCTACCCCAGCAACAACTTCGGTGAGTGTGGGAGCAGGTGCTGCTGGGGAGCTCAGCAGCCTGGGCTCTGTGCTGCTTCCAGTGGTGACCCGAGGACTGGGAGAGGGTGTGTGGTGTGTGCTAGGGTGTGCTGATACCTCCAGTGACCTTTTCCACTCCTTGGGGAGAATGGTCCCAGCACTCCTGGGAAGGGCAAACACGGAAGGTGCAGCAATGTCACCTCTGAGCTGAGCCTTTACAACAGCTACAGATGCTCTTGTGCCACTTGCAGCCCCAGGCAGCAGAGCCCTGCCTGACCTCTGCTCTCTTTCTTTCAGGGAACTGCACGGGCTGTGCTGCCACCTTCTCTGTGCTCAAGAAGAGGGTGAGTCTTCAGCTTCTGCCCCAGCTTGCTGGCTGCACCTGGGGCAGAGGTGTTGCTCGTGTCTGGCTTGCCCCAGCTTTCCCCAGCAGTTCAGCTGTCTGGCCTCGGTCACAGCCCAAATGACCTCAGCTAAATGCTGGGTGTTGTCACAAGCCTAATGGCACCAGGGATCCCTTGTGTTGTACAGCATTTGTCCATTTACTCCTTTGGAACCTGCCTCAGGCCAAACTCATGTGTTATTGTAGAAGATACCTGCTCTGTACCCTGGTTTTAGTCCATTTCCTGTGGCCTTTGTGGTGAAGTAGAGCATGGGTCTGCTAGTGAGAATGACCTGTTGCCTTATCTGAGCCCTGTGTGCAATGCTTGGCACACAGTCTGTGGGCAGTTCTCAGAAGGAGGTATAGACTTTTGACCCCTTTCACTTATTCCTGGGTTAGTCTGGTACCACATCTGGGTCTCACCTCCATCTTTCTCCACAGCGGAGCTGCAGTAACTGTGGGAACAGCTTCTGCTCCAGGTGTTGTTCCTTCAAAGTCCCCAAGGCTGTGATGGGAGCCACGGGTGAGTTGAAAGGTGGAGGGAAGAGCTGCTGCTTCCCCCTGTTCTGTGTGCCCAGTCATTTGCCCCAGCCCTGGTGGGGAGGGTGGACAGGACATGCCCAGCACAGCCTGGCTCAGGACAGAGCAGTGATGAAAAAACTGCAGCTCTCGAAGCAGTTCTGTGGCTGGGGTCCCTAGCCTGTGGTGGGAAAGGGGGATCATCTGTAACATTTGCTTTCCTTTCCAGCCCCGGAGGCTCAGAAGGAGACAGTGTTTGTGTGCGCGCTCTGCAACCAGGTGCTCATCAAGTGATGAACCAGGCCCAGCCAGCTCCTGTGTCCTGCACTGCCTGACACCTGGGACAGCGGGCAGGCACCCCTGCCACTGGGAGCCTGGAGTGTTGGGATCCCAGCATGGCATTCCCTGCCAGAGGACGCTTGCCCTTGTGCTCCTCCTGCCAGCGTTGGGCTGGACGGACCAGCCTTCCTTGCCATGCACCAGCTGGGTCGCTGTGGAGGAGCACTGCCCACGGCTGTGCCCCATCCCTGCAGCTGCTCCAAGCCCTGGGTGCTCTCTGGCACTTGCTGTGCCCTGCCACGTGCTTGCCCAGGCCCTTTGGCCTGGGTCAGTGATGGAAGAGCCATCCTTCCTACTCGTGGTCCTGCCTTCGCCTCCCGGGTGGGGCAGAACAACCTCAGGGCTCTGTCCCTTCCTTTCCCAGCACTGTGCTATAAGTGACTGTATTTTTGGGATCAATTCAGAGCTCCTCCTGCATCCCTTGGGGTCTGGACTAGCTAGGTCTTTCATCCTGGCTCAGCTGAGACTCTGCTAGTCACTCCTGTGCTCCTCAGCCTCACTGCCTGCAGGTTTAGTCTTTTACCCCCGAATTTGGCTGTAACGCGGAGGAGGAAAGAGAGTGAGTTTGGACTGGGCTGTGTGGCTGGGTCTCCAGTGTGACAAAAGGCAGGAGTTGGTGCTGCTCTGTGCACTTAGTGACTGCTGCTTTCTACTACAGATTAATATATAAATGCATATAGAGAATGATCAATAAATCTCTTGTCCTCAGCTGCCTCTTGTGTCATACCAGTAAAAGCTGTCCCAGGTCACTCTGACACCTCTGTGGCTTTGGCCCTGCTGTCCTGCAGGTGCTCCTGGAGCAGTGGTGTTCTGTGCCACCGGCTCTCCACACTTTACTGGAATTCCCGTCTTGTGCCCTGCTGTAGCCTTGTTTGCCCCCTGCTCAGAGCTGTGTGCAGCTGCCTGTCAGCTGTGCCAGGGCTGGATCCTGCTGGGCTGGAGCCAGGGAGCACCTCAGCTCTGACAGGAGCTACTGAGCTTCCTCTGCCTCCCGTGGCTGCTCCTTCCCCTGCCCTCCCCGGGTGGTGCTCCCACCAGCTGCCTGTGTGCACAAGGATGACCTTTCCTTGTGTGAACAGCAAAGCTCCCAGCTATCCCAGGAATGTGACCCTGGCTGCTGTGCAGCTGGGAGCAGCCATGGCCTGGGTCCCTGCCAGCCAGCTGCAGCTTCTCCCGAGCCAGGGAATCTGGGGGGCCAGTGCCCACCAGGCTGTGACACCCACTCATCTGAGAAGTTGCTGGAACCCAGACCCTGCTGCAAGCTCCACATCCCACCAGTGTGGGAGCTCCTGTGTGGCAGAGCCTCAACACTTAGCTTGGCTGGGGGCTCATAAACTTCACATGGACATTTGGAGAAAAGCTGGACTTGGCATTTGATGATCAGGGTGTCTGGCTTGTGCTGGGTGTGCAGGGGAGTGCTGTGCAGAGGGCTGAGCAGTGGGGGCAGTGAGTGGAGCAGCTGTAGCATTGGGGAGGGGGCTGTGTGGCACCACAGGAGCTGTGGGTGTGTTTGTGAGGGTGTCTGCAATGGGATATTACAGGCCTGGGAGGGACTGTGAGGGGTCAGCTTGCTCAGACAGCTGACAGTGGGAGGTGGAGGAGCCGCTCATATTTCTAGAGAAAACACTTGGAACAGTGAGCACTATGTCCATGTATGTCTGAACACTCTCTGGGAAGATGCTAATGACACAGAATACAGAGGGCTACAGATAAACTTAGGCTGTGGGAGATGGGGTTTTATTTATGCTTTTAAAGTTTTGCAATAAAATGTAATTGACAGTGTTTATTCCTATGGAAGTGTGCTCTGCAGTCACGCTCTGAACAAACCTAATAATATTTGAATTTTTTCCCCATTTTTTTCCCAGTGGCCAGGGAGAAATGCCCATTTCTGGTGCAAGGCTGGGGCAGGGGCTGGCTGGCCCATATTTCTGGCTGGCTGTGGGGCCAGAGTGGGAGATCTGGGGCTCTGGAGGCTGACCAGTGGGGCCAAGGCCATGCCCAAGAGGGCAGAGGGAGAAGAGGTCAGCCCAGAGCAGGGCAGGTGCACAGTGCTCTTATCAGCCAGAAGAGGGTGGGTGCAGGGATCCTACAGCCTCAATTTCCCTGTCCCAGGAGCTCCCTGAGGCTGGTCAGCTCTGAAGAGAAGGCAGTGTCAGGCAGGCAGGCACTGGGGGAATGTCCTGGCAGCACCTTGGGCTCCTCACCCTTTGGGAAAGGTGGATACCAGCTGGCACAGCAGGAATGACAGGGTTCCTCAAGCTGTCCCTTGCCAGCTGGGACTGGGGGGCAGCTTGGCAGTCGAGCTGAGCTAAGGGACAGCCCTGCTGCCATCAGGGCTGGGCTGAGGGCTGCTCTGCTCATGGGGCTTTTGGGAGGGTCCTGGCCAGCGCAGGTGGGTGGCCCTAGGAATCATTTTGGAGGAGGATGGAGGCTGTGGCATGGGAGGTCTGGCAGCCAAGCAGGGCTGGCAGGGAGCTGCAGAGAGGACTTTCAGATGGTATGGTATGGGGAGGGCAGGGCTGGAGACTGCCTGGTCCAGTATCTGCCCCCTTTGATGCGCAGTGCCAGGCTTCTCACAAGTACTGTGAGCTCCCAGACCATGGATTTATCCCTCGGGGTGACAAAGTAAGAAAAAGAAGAAACTTCCCTGTCAAACCACTGCCAAACCCACCTGTGAGGCTCCAGCAGCAGTGATGGCCCTGTTCCCCCATGCTGCTCATCTCGATGCCCTCCCAGGCTCCCTGGAGTGGCAGGGGTGCCTGAGGCTCCAGGGATGCCTGTGACCACCAGGAACCACATCCCCTGGCTTGGCTGGACTGCCCAGGCTCAGGCTCTGGGCACAGCACCTAAGTGGGGCCAGAGCCAGATCCTGAGGTGACCTCGCTCCCTCAGGCTGCCTCACTCAGTGGGCAGGACTGGGACCCCCTCCCAATCCTCTGGGGTCCCTGAGGGAGCCCCAAGGGTTCTTACCAATGAGCTGCAGTGAGTGGCACACAGACTGCTCCGAGCTGGAATAATTTACTGTGGTGTTGGTGGGCAAGGGGTGTGTGGCTGGGTCACAGCAGGGTGTGTGCAAGGGGTGCAGCAGCGCTGCCCTGGGGCATTGGAGGTGTGAACTGTGTGCTATGGGGAGTGGGGGACCCCAGGAGGGATTTGTGCAGCTCTGGGCACTCGGTCTGCAGGGAGTCAATCTGTGGGAATAGAGGGACCTGCCTGGGCTGGGCTGGACCTCTGGAAGGTGATATAATCCAGGGGTGGATGTGAGCTCCAGGTGAGGGCATGGGATGTGTTGGTGGGCCGGAACAGGGACTGGGGGGCTGAGGGTCTGTGGCATATCATAAGGGAGCTGGGCAAAGGACATGGCTGCAGGGGAGGGGTCCCAGGTGTAGCCAAGAAGGCCAAGCAGGGATCCTAAATGAAAGCAAGGGTCTCTGGGCTTCTAGGTGGGGAACCTGGGAGTAGACAAGGGTGTCCAGTACAGACCAGGGCTCACAAGCATGCAGAACAAGGGTCCCAGGTCCAGACTAAGCTCCTGGACAGGGGTGAGGGTCCCAGGAGCAGAACAGGGATCCCAGGGGTGCAGAGTAGGGCTCTTGGGGGGAGGCAGGTGTCCTGGCTGTGGATCAGGGCTACCACAAATGCAGCAGGGAATCCTGCAGGTGCACAGCTGGGTTCTGGGGCACAGTCAAGGGGCTGAGGTGAGCAGAGCTGAGCTCCTAGGGTGCAGCCAGAGAAGCCAGGGGTGGGATGTTGGGCCGTGCAGGAGTTCTGGGAAAGGGCAGGGTGGGCAAAAACCCTAATGCTGCCCAGCCCCATAGAGCAGGGGGTGGTAGAGTGGGCAGGGGTAAGAGAACATGAACTTGACTGCAAACTTCATCTCCTTGTTGTGCTTCTGCCAGGGGTAGATGGCCAGCAGGAGCAGGCGGCCGCCCACCTTGCGGCCCATGACTAGGAAGCTGCCGCTGAGGCTGTCGAGCTGGGGGCAGGGGCAGGCACCCGCGTTCCTCATGTGCAGCACCATCTTCTTGGTGTCCTTGCGCTTCAGCGGGCCCAGTTTCAGCACCTTCTTCTTCTGGGCAGCCACCAGCCGGCGCTCCCCGTTCTCCTCCGTCACCTCCTTGATGCGCATTTTCACCACTGTGTGGGGCAGCGGGCGCGGTTGGGGAGGGAGGGAGGGAGCACTGCTGGGTGCTGGGGAGGGGAGGGCCTGGGCCGGGCACCTGGGCAGGACAGGGTGCAGCCCACCCCTGGGTCGGGTCCCTGGGGAAGTCACTGGATGGGGAGGGGAAAGGGGTTGTTGGGGAGGGTCCAGCAGAGGCCCCCAGTGACCCTCCCAAATGTCTTCTCCCCTATCCCCCACCAATGTCTTCTCCTGTGGTGCACCCATCCCAGGCATGAAGGGTCCAAGGGAACGGCTCAGGAATCTCCCAGGGGCTATCCCCATACAACCCCATCTCTGGCCAACTACCACCCCAGCTGCCAGACCTAGGGGAGGCTGAGAAGGAGACCCCAGCACTCACCAAAGTCACTGGAGCACATCTGCTCCATCATGCCATCAGCCTTGTGCTCCATCTCACACTGGGTGCAGATCTTGGACACTGTGGTGAGAGACCAGTTAGTGTCACAGCTTCATGCTGCTGGTACTTGTCACCAGGGCCAGCTCCTCGGGGACACGCTTGGGAGAGCCCCAGCAGCTCCTCTGCTCCCTAGGTAGCTGTGCTGGGGTGATGCAGAGAGGCACAGAGCACCTTGCAGACCAGGGTCAACCCCCAGGAGGGGAGGAGAGATGGGGACAGCCTCCCATCAGATGCTGGCACTTTGGAGCACAGCAGCAGTGAGGGTGGTCCCAGCCTAAAGGCTGTCCCAGCCCTGACCCTGAGCCTAGGCTGCCTTTGGGGGATGTCCCCTCTCCTGGCTGAGGGGACAGCCACCTTGCAGTGCCAGTGTGGGGCTGACACCACAGGTGCAGCACGCTCTCTCCTGCTGGCATGGGACCCAGCGGCAGCAGAGGGACACAGCACTGCGGTGGATCGGCCAGCGGCTCCCACCTCATCCCGTGTTCTTCCTCATCCCGGGACAGCTGGGAGCACAGTGCCCCTGGGCAATAGTGCCCAGACAAAGTTGATCCTGTGCCCCCTCCTGCCCTGTTACACACAGGGTCCTTGGCCAGCACCGGTGTTCTGGGCTGTGCTCTGAGGGGTGAAGGGACTCCTGTGCAGGGGCTCCACAAGCATTCCCATCCCATCACAGTACCCTTCCCGCTTACCTGGGGGCGGCGTGGCTTTGCTGTTCCCAAACTGGACGGCGATGCAGAGCTCGTGGTCAGAGGGGAACTTGCCACAGTGCAGCATCTCAGGCCAGGGGAAGCCGTAGGACTCCATGACGGGGGCACAGGAGTCCCGCACCACCTCGCAGAGGGAGCGACACGGGTACACGGGCCGGTCGAGGCACACGGGGGCGAAGAGGGAGCAGAGGAAGAGCTGGGTGTCGGTGTGGCACTGCTTGGCGAGCAGGGGCACCCAGCTGCCGGCCTGCTGCTTGGCCTCGGCCATGGTTTCGTGCTCCAGCAGGTTGGGCAGCCGCATGCGCTTGTAGCCCACGTCGCGGCAGAGCTGCATGTCGGCCGGGATGTCGAGGCACTGCGGCTCCCGCCCGTAGAAGCGCCCGTGGGGCAGGCTCTCGGGCTGCCAGCCGTAGTAGTCGTAGTGCTGCCCGCCGCCCAGGGACCCTGCCAGCAGCAGCGACAGAGCCAGCAGCGCCGTGCCCCGGGAGCCCGGGGGGGTGCCCGCCTGCGGCATCGCCGCTGCCGAGCGGGACGGGAGCGTGGCTCGGCACCCTGCCTGCTCCCTTAGCGCCTCCCACGCTCGCTGCCCTTTCTAAGGAGCTTGGAGACCTCGTCGGCAGCCAATCTGCTCTGCCTGCCGGGCCCCCCGGGGCTGGCCCCCGGCTCCCCCTCGTCTGCCCGCACCGCTGCCACCTCCCTCCCTCCCTCCCTGGCACATGGTGCTCCAATGCCCCTCGCCCCACAGGGAGCCCCCCTGCATGCACTCCCGCAGCCCACCCTGGCTCTGTGTGCCCCCTGGGTGATGCTTTCTAGAAGGGCTGGCTCGCCAGTGCATGGCGAGGTGTTGTGGCCACAGGCTGTCCCCGTTATTCACCAGTCCCGCTGCCCCCCTCCCACCTGGCACTCCAGTGGCATGTTCTGCCATGGGGCAGGGGACCCTGCTTCCTACCCTGTGCCACCCCACTCCCCATTCTTTTCTCCCTAAACAACATGCTTAGGGTGCTGGGGTTTAAGGAAAGGGACACCCTGAAAGCCTCACGCTGCAGCCCTGGCAGGGCTCCTGTACCCAGGTGCCAGGTGTGCCATCAACGAGGCAATGCCATGGGCATGGGGTTCTCATTCCTCATGGGTGGTTCTGCCAGCATGCACCCTGGGCATGCATGGTCCGCTGGCACAGGATAGCTGGGATTACATCTTCCAGCAAAGGGCTTGCACCCAGGCTCTGCCAGTGCTCAGGGTGTGGGCAAAGCTGGGGCCCCAGTGACATGAGGGTCCTGCCTGGATGACATTCCCCCATTCCCTTGGAGATGGGGGGTGCAAGGCTTAAGACCCCATTAGAAACCCATTTGTCTGCAGGGGTTATCTGGGGCACCCCTCCCTTTCCCATGATCGATGCCCCTGCCTGGCCAGCGGGCTTTGGGCTGCCGCTGGCCCCTGCCCACCGGATAAGGCAGCTCTGTTAATGGGCTGAGAGAGCAAACAGTCCAGTGCAGGCAGTGATAGCAGCTGCTCTTTGCCCTGGGCTGGGGGCAGGGACCGTCCCCCCTGCGTACATCTGCTTTGAGGCAATGCTGGGAACCTCAGCTGCACAGCCTGCCCTTCCCTGCAGCCTGCCCACCCTGTCCATGCCCTGTGTGCTCAGCAGCCATCACTGCATCACCCAGTGCTGCTTGCTTCCAGCCCGACGGTGGGCTGGGTTCATCCCACCCAGCCCGGAGATGGCACCATTAATGTGTAACTGCCGGGGAGCCCGATAAGATACAGCAGCCTCTTATCAGAGCTGCCTGGTAGCAGGAGGGAGGGTGATCGAGGCATCAGGCTGTCACGGCAGGAGTAAGATTGTCTGCAGATAAATGCTGATAGAAAATAGCTAATCCGTGATGGATGGGCTTGGGCAGGGTGTAATTGCCATGGGAGCTGGGCTGGGAAGGGCTGGTGAGGCCTGGGAGCACAGGCAGAGGGAGGCTGGGTGTGCAGGGCATGCAGGGTGTGCAGGGTGGAGCTGCCAGAGTGCCAATAATGAGCACAGTGGTGGATGTGCCATGTCCCTGGGCTGTTCCCGTGGCACTGCCAGCACTGTCCTGCTCTTGACCATGGACCAGCTCCTGGCTGTCAGCCTGCCCCATCCCACGGCCCAGACTGGCCTCTACACCCCCAGTTCCTCCCAGCAAGGTGTTGGGGGTGCTGAGCCCTCCGTGCCAGCTGGCATCACACCAGATGAAGGTGAGGGGGCTGGCGAGGCTGGGGCTGAGCAAGGGTCTCCCTGCCAGCTGCCTCAGGCCCTCCATCTGTCATGACGCCTTCATTAGAGCCCTGAGTGACCTCCTGGTCAGGGCTGCCCCACAAGAGCGGTGTCTGCCCCCCGTGGGGTGTCCTGGCAGCCTTACATGGAGCTGAGTCTGTGCCTCTGCTCTGGGGAGCTCCCTGCATTGCTTCATTAACCCTTTCCCACCCAGGATGTCCCAGGCTGATCGGGGCTGTACCCCGGAGAAGGCGATGGACCCAAGACAGCTGTAGCTGGCACCCTTCCCTGTGTGTCTCATCTGCACAGGCTGCTCCAGTGCCCACATCTCCGTTCTGCAGCCATGCAGCTGTCCGGGAGATAGACACTTGCTCCTGTCACTCCAGAAAGCTGGCTGTCCCACCGCTTGTGTCACTGCCTGTGCCACCGTCACAGCAGCGAGTCCGGAAGCGGGGCCATGGGGGCTGCCCCCTCTGCGCTGGGGACCTCGGGGACGGCCAGCCAGGGTGACACAGTAAGAGCACATCACCTGGGGGCTCTCTCGATACTCCGGACCCTCCCTGGGGGGACCCGTGCCTGGCTGTAGCACAGGCAGGTCCTGTAGCAGGCAAGCAGGAGGCTCCCCGGAAAGGAGCAGCTGAGCAGGGTCCCAGCCGCCTCCTTCCATCCTTGTGTCCCACCCACCTTTCTGCCGCAGCTTTGGGTGCTACCGACCTTGTTTCTGTCAGCAGAGATGCATCCCCGGGGGCTGGGTGGTGGGCTGAGTGGGCCCCTCCCGTCCTCCTCTTTCCCCATCCCCTCACCCTTCCTGTCCCAGTCCCGCACTGGTTCCTGGGCTGCACCCAGAGTGGAGCAGGGGCCTTTGGGAGAGGCCATGCCGAGTTCCAGGAGGGGGCGGCACGCTGGCGCTGTCCCTGCGCAGCAGCTCCCGGGAGAGCAGCCCGGCCGGGGGCAATGCCGGGCTGGCAGCACGGCTCCGGGGGTGGTCCCGCCTGGCAGCGGCCGCGGGAGGCTGGGGCATGACCGGGGGCACGGCGGGGCCGAGGCTGCCCGGGGGATGCGGCACCGCCGGGCGGGTCAGCGCTCCATCGCCGTGCCCTTGCCCCGCGCCCACACACGCTCCCGCTGCCCGGCAGCCCCAGGAATGTGCTGGCAGCGCTCCCGGCCCAGCTGCGGAGCCCAGACTGCCCCGGCGCCCTCCCAGCCCCAGCCAGCCCCTCCCGGCCCTGCCCAGTTCCTGCCAGGCTGCACACAGACCCTCCCTGTTCGCGGCCGGACACCCCGATCCCGGCCCCCGGCGTTCGGTCCCACTCAGCAGGGCAGGGAGGGAGCATGTCGCATGTGCAGACCCTCTGAGGAGGGGTCCCTTTGCCTCACAGCGTGGCACCATGCATGGGGACCTGCTCTTCAGTGCTGTTTGTCCCTCCCCACCCCACCACAGCCCCATGCCTGGTGTGGGAGCAATCCTCGCACAGTCCCTGCTCCCAGCTGCCTCCTTTGCTAATGGCAGACCTTGGCACCTTGCTCTGAAACCACATCCTCCTCTGCTTGCCCGTGTGCAGGAGGATGCCGTGTCTCCCAGCCTGTGGACCCGGTGGGATGTGCTGGGGGGCTGCCCAAACCCTCTGTGGGGGCTCCCAGTGCAATGAGGGTCCTGGAACCACCCCTCACTTGGACAGAGCTGGGCTGCAGGTGCCACAGAGGGGTGTCCACGCTCAGGGTGCCCAGTCTGTAGGGTCAGCTGGTCCCAGTTTGGGGCACTCTCCATGTCCTGTGTGAAGGGGCAGGCTGGGGCATTTGGAGCTGTTTTCCAGAGGCTCACAGTGTGGGGGCCTTGTCCCCCTCCCTTTTCCCTCCCAGGTGCACACACCTGGGATCTCTCAGGAAAGGTTATCAGCTAATCACGCTGTGTTTGTGCCTCCCAAATGTCACCGTTGTCCTCGCTGGGACTGTGAGCTCATGCTCCTCACCATTACTGAAAGCACTTCCAGTGCTAGGAGAAGCAGCTGCCATGCCCTTCTGTGGCCCCTTTGAAGCAGAGCTGGAGCTGTTGACAGCTCTGACAGGCTGGAGAGGGGTTCAGCAGGCAGGGGGTGCAGGATGGAGCCACAGGGGTTGATCCCAGACTGGTTGCAGGGCTCCAGCTGTCCTCCACAGGCCTTGGTCATCCTGGCACTGCAGGGAGGGTGGAGATGCTGGGATGAGGTGCAGCACCATGCACCCAGAGACACCCAGGACACCCCTGGTCATGGGCTGGGAGTCAAGCGCAGGGCTTGGAGCAGGGGCACTGCTGGGCCATGCCTGCTGTGGTGTGGTGGGCACATTGCCTGCTGAGGGCTGGCCATAGAGTACCAAGTGTGCCCTGTGTCTGTCCCATGGGGCCAGGGCCTCTGGGAGGTGAGCCAGGGCCAGGGGCAAGGAGAGATCTGTGGGGTCTGTGCAAGACAAGTCAGAGCTGCCCGACCCCAGGTGCAAGGAAGGAGCCAGGCAGGGGAGTAAAGGCAGCTCTGGCATCAGCCATGCCTATCCCTGCTGCTGGGCAGCCTGAAAAATCCCCCCTTTGGGCCAAGCAGAAGTGTGAGAGCCCTGCCAGGACCCCTCACAGTGCAGTGGTCTGGGGAGGGCAGCAGGGCCATGCTGGCCATTGAGGCTACCCTGCTGTCCCTGCTGCTCCCTCCTGGGCAGTGTGGCTGGCAGAAGGCAGCTCCCTGTGCTGGGGGATGTCCCACCAAAGGATGGGACATGCACATGCAGACAGCAGGTCCGTGGCCTGTGAGGCACATGAACCAAAAGTTCTTTGCTTGGGCTGGGTTGGTGTAGCCAGAGGAGACAACCCTGGGGCAACACTACCGGATGTGGGGTGATGGGCAGAGCCTGGATGGCAGGGAGAGCATCCTCCCGCTGCTCCTGGCCCCTCACTGCAGCACAGGAGAGCAAACTCCATCTCCTGGCAGGCACAGCATTGCCATGGCAACCCGCAGGACTGCCAGGCGGGCAGGCCAGCATTGACGTGGCAGTGGCACGCAGCACAGGAAGGACACGGCAGGCATGGCATGGGGACATCTGGGGACAGGCTTAGGTGTGTGAGCACACTGCATGTGCACCTGGGTGGGCACCTGAGTGCATGCACGAGTGCCTGTGCCAATGTGCATGCATGTGTTTGGTGCATGGGAGACTTCACACAGCACCCTCTCAAGGGTGCCCTTGGTTTTGTGGCACCATCGAGGCAGGGTGTGCCTCACTGCTCTGGAGAGTGGGCTGGCAGGGTTCCTCTGACCCTTGGGAGCAGCAGGTTTCCCCAAAAGCTGTGGAATCCATGGCTTTGTGCCTGTGGGGAAGATGAGCCCTCCAGCTGGGGTCCGTGATTGCATGGATCCTTTGGTGCCTTGGTCACAAACCCTGCCATGCTCCAACCACCCCCAGGCCTCCATTTGCCCTGCCCAAAGCCTGGGCTGGTGCTCGGAGCAGGGAGCAGGAGTCAGACAGAGCTACCTCTGTGCTGCAGACAGCTGGCTATGGCATGTTTGCTGTGTTAGCTGTATGTAAATTTTGTGTTATCTGTGTTAGCTGTGTGTACTGTGTGTTAGCTGTGTGTGTTAGCTGTGAGTTAGCTGTGTTAGCTGTGTGTAAGCTCTGTGTCAGCTGTGTTAGCTGTGTGTTAGCTGTGTGTGTTAGCTATGTTAGCTGTGTGTTAGCTGTGAGTTAGCTGTGAGTTAGCTGTGTTTTGGCAGTGTAAGCTCTGTGTCAGCTGTGTTAGCTGTGAGTTAGCTGTGTGTTAGCTGTGTTATCCGTGTTACCCATGTTCTGTGCCAGAGCAGATGTTCGGGCAGGGCCCGGCTCTGCCCCCAGCACAGCCCAGGTGCCAGGGAAGGCTGGCAGCTCTCCTTCCCGCTGAGGGCCCTGTGCCCAGCTACTGCATCCCTCGCCCCACTGCAGCCCAGCTGGGAGCCCCCCTGCTTCGCCTCCCGGGAAAGCCTCTGTTCCCCCCGTTTGGCATTTCTCCGGCTCTAATTGAGCTGTCAATGGGCAGAGATAGCGGGGAATTCGTTAGCTCTGCTCTTTGATGTCTGCCCGCGCTCTGATCGCAGCACCAGCTGCAACTCCTTTGCAAACAAACAGCTTCAGATGAGGTCCCTTGGCACGGCGCTCTGCCAGTCCCACGGTGGGCTCCCCAAATCCCTGCCGGGCCATTCTCACGGCCCCTCACACCCGCTGTTACCACCGGCAGCCCCCTCGGCAGCCAGGCTTCCCCGCAGGGACCCCCAGCCGCATCCCGCAGATACCGGGCTGCCGCACTCGCCCTGCCGGACCCCCGGGACGCACAGCAGCCGCCCTCCCCCGCAGCCCCTCTGCGGAGCCAGCCCCGGGGCACCCGGTGCCGCCGTCCGCAGGGGCTCCGTGCCGGCGGCGGCAGGCGCCCATCCCCGGTGCCTCGGGGCGGGCCGCGGCGGACCGGGCGGCTGCGCACACGGGGCGGCCGGGCCCGCCTCCGCCCCTCGGCTCGGCAGCACCGCGGACAGCGCCCGGCCCCGCGCGGCTCCGCACGGCCCCGGAGACGGCGCCGCTGCGCTGCTGTCCCCCCGGCGCGGCACGGCACAGCCCGGCCCGGCGCCCGCCGCGCCATGGCCACGGAGGTGGGTGCGGGCGGAGCGGCGGGGGCGCCCCGGCGGCGGCACCCCCGGGCCGGGCTGCGGCGGAGCTCCCCGGGCCGCGCTGCTCCCCGCTCCCCGCCGCCCTGCGCTGCCGGGGAGCGGCACAGACAGGGCTCGGTCCGCATGGGGTGCGCTGCTGCGGGGGGACAGCGTGGGGCGGGAGTCCGTGGGGACAGCGGTGTGGGGCTGCGAGGGCTCTGTGGGCGCGGAAAGGCCGGTGAGGGGCCTGAAGGGCTGTGGGGTGCAGGGCGGCTGCAGGGCGCCTTTGGTGAAGGCTGGAGCGGGTCTGGGTTGGGCTGTGGGACGGGGGGCTCTCCTCCCACATGCCGTGGGTCAGACGCAGGACAGCCTCAGACGGTCTGTGGGGCACAGAGCAGGCAGTAGCTTCATGTCATCCAGAGGAAGCACGGGGATGGGCCTTGGTGCAACCTGGCGCCTCCATCCCCTTCTTCAGCCGCAAAGGCTGCCCCGCAGGCTGGAGCTCAGGGACTGGCACGGGCTCTCACACCCTGTGGGGAGTCAGGGCTTAGCACCTGCTGCCGGGGCTGCCGGGGCTGCCAGTCCTTTTCACGTAGATGCCCCACTACAGCTTGCCCACCCACTGGGCCGCTGCTGCAGCCCCGCTGCCCAGTCCCTGCCCCTGCTCGGGAGCCTGGGAGCTGTTGGGTTGGCTGTGTCCTGGAGCACTGCTGAGGACACGGGGCTGTCCCCTTCCTGCTTGCTTGTGCGTGCAGGAACCACTGGGGTTGAGGCCAGACACCAGCCTGGGGCAACAGCACAAGCACTCACCCTCCTTCCTGTGGAGCAGGGGCTGCCACAGCATCCTCCCCTTGCCTCCATCCTCCCCTCGCTCCCTGCCTTGCACCTCCAGCGCCAGGCTGTGCTCATGGTGTGACACAGCCTGTGCCAGGGGCTCCCTGCAGCCCCTGACACCGGGTAATGGCTCTGCTCCCAGGCCTCCAGCAGGGATGCCCAGCTCCCCTGGCTGCAGGCCCCGTCTCACCCTCTGCCCTCAGGTGCACAGCCTGCAGGAGCTGCGGCGCAGCGCGTCCCTGGCCACCAAGGTCTTTGTGCAGCGGGATTACAGTGATGGGACCACGTGCCAGTTCCAGACAAAATTTCCCCCTGAGCTGGAGAGCCGGGTAGGGAGTCTGAGAGGTTGTCAGGGTGGGGGGGGGGGGGTGTTGCCCTATGGGGACTCAGTGGGAAGAAGGGTCTAAAGGTGTGCAGACTTATGGGGTGTTGTATGGCCCTGGGCCAGACAGTGCTGCTGGGTGCATGCAGTCACAGCTGGCGGGGCTGGTGTGCAAGGGCTTTTGTGCTCATGGGGACTGGGAGGCTCTGCTGAAGGCTGCAGGTGCAGCAGGTCTTGGTATGGGTGGGAGATGGGCAGGGGCCTGCGAACTGAGGCATCAGCTGGGCAGGGAGGAGAGAGTTAAGCGCTCTCCAAGACCCCCAGGAAAGGGGATAAGGTGGTGCAGAGAGTCAGTCCCTGGCCAGACTCCTCTTCACCCTGGTTTCTGTCCTAGATTGAGCGGCAACTTTTTGAGGAAACTGTGAAAACCCTAAATGGCTTCTACGCTGAGGCAGAGAAGATTGGGGGCAGCTCATACCTCGAGGGGTGCCTGGCCTGTGCCACTGCCTATTTCATCTTTCTCTGCATGGAGACGCATTATGAGAAGGTGCTGAGGTGCAGGGGAGGGTTCAGGGATGGGCACAGCTGGTAGTGGGCACAGGGATGGCTCAGGGGTGTCACAGGGAACATGGGACTGAGGCCAGAGTAGACAGCAATGCTGGCAGGCCCTGAGTGTCCCTCCCTGTGCTGACAGGTCCTGAAGAAGATCTCCAAGTACATCCAGGACCAGAATGAGAAGATCTATGCGCCACGGGGGCTGCTGCTCACTGACCCCCTGGAGCGTGGCATGAGGGTCGTATCCTTTGGGCAGCGGGATGCTTGGGGGATGGCAAGGGTGAGGGGAGACTGGGCGTGGGTTCTGGGCAATTGGGCTGGCACATCTCACCGGTGTTCCTTAGCAGGGTCCAGATCGAGATCTCCATCTACGAGGATCGGTGCAGCAGCGGCAGCTCCAGCAGCGGCAGCTCCAGCAGCAGCAGCGGTGGAGGCGGGGCGGGGGGCCGGTGACTGGCCGGGAGTCCCTGCAGGGACTCGTACTGCCGGGACAGCGGCCTCTCCGAGCTGCGCAGGCTGCACTACCAGAGCACCCGCTTCTGAGCCCAGCGAGAGCAGCAGGGGGAGGCCGGAGCTACCGGGTGCGGCTGCCCACCCCCATCTGCTCCTTGTCCCCCGCAGTGGGTCTGCCCCTGCTCGGACCCACTGTGGGCAGGGCCTGCTGCTGGGGCATGCCCGGTGCTTCCTACTGAGCCAAACTGTTGCCAAGGGGCTCCTACAGCCCTCCACGTGCTTGGTGCTGCCGCCCCTGCCGCAAGCGAAGGGAGCTTGCCCTGCTAGGGGCAGTCCCAGCTGGCAGTGCCCCTGTTGCCAGGCGCTGGGAGCGGCAAAGCCTCAGGCAGCGGTAAGCAGGGGACGCACAATCCCGCACTCACAGGCACTGACAGCTCTTGCTGCGTCCCCTCCTGGGGGCAGCCTGCCCTTGGTGCTGTGGTGTGGCTCGGCTGCTGCTCGTGCACCCTTCAGGGGGCCTGGCAGAGCACTGGTGCCGCTTCTGCATGATGGGCCATGCATTCACCCCAGCTCTGTGCCACCCACTGCCCCAATGCTGCTCTCCTGGCCCTTCCCCCATCTGTCACTACATTCTCTCCAGCAGCATCCTTCACTGCCAGGACACTGGGCATTTGCTTCTGCTCCCTGCACGACCTGCTGCCATCCCCAGTTGGACCCATGCATCTCTCCAGCCCAGTGTCCAGGCCAGGGAGCTGCAGTGCTGGGCATGGTGCTGCCCCTGTGCCATGTGCCCTGGGCTCATTCATGGCCTGGCACAGCCAAGGCTGAGCTGTGGCATAGGTGAGGCAGGCTCCCTGCCCAGTCCTGGCAGAGTTTGCCTGTGCCCAGCTGCCAGCAGCCCCCTGCCTACTCTGCCCCATGACCTGCCCTAATGCAGGGAGGGTGCCCAGTGGGGCAGCTCCATAAGGACCCTTCCTCTCACACTGCTGAGTCCTCCCCTGCCCACGTGTCCTGCATGCATCTGCCACCAGTGCCCCAGTTCTCAGCCTGGCCTGTAAGAGGGGACCTCGAGGAGCACCTGAGCCTGGCGGCAAGGTGTGGAGGTTCGTGGTCCAGGGTCAGATAGCAGGAAATAGGAGGGTCCATGTGACATCCAGCACCCCAAGGAGAAGAATTCCTATCTGGGAGCAGAGCTGAACTGAGCTTGCATTTCTCTCCTGGGAGCATGGAGGGAGGACCCTGCCCTGTGGGACTTCTTTTGGCTCAGTCATGATGTGTGTGTGGGGTGGCCCTGACCTCAATGTTCCTGCTGGAGTCCCCCCACCCCTGCATGGAGACCTTCCTCAATAAACCCCACGCTTCTTCCCCCACTGCCTACCCTGCATCTTCTTGTGGTGGGGAGGTGAGCAGGACAATGCTGTGGGGGCACAGAATCAGGCTGGGTATCTCTTTTCACACTGGGTTGGACAGAGCCCCACAAGGCTGAGCATGGGGGAAGGGAGGAGATGGAGAGGAGGGGGCAGTCGAGGGGAGCAGGGGGACAGGTAGGAGGCATGTGGGCCTGGGACACACAAGGAATACATGAAAAACAGGAAAGGGTTTATTCTATTGGCACTGGGTGCAACCAGCACAGTGCTGGGGGGTAGCAGGGAGCACCTGGCTGTGCCAGAGCAGGCTAATTGCGCCAGCAGCGTCCACCAGCACCCAGGGAGAAGCCATGGTGACAGTGGCAGTGGAAGGAGCCATAGCTGTTGTGGCAGATATGGTCGCAGGGACCAGGCTGTGCCTGGCACTCATCTATGTCTGGGAAAGAAGGAGAAAAGGTCAGAGCTGTGCCAAGGGTTCAGGGACTGTGTGGCATGGGCAGGGCAAGGAATGGAGGAGGCATGAGGGGAGCAGCTCCAGGGCTGGGTGAATGTGGGACACAAGGGCAGGTGATCCTGTCACTGCTTGGTGCCAAGGCTGCTGGGTGGCAGATGTCCTTCCTCCACCAGCTCCTGCACAGCCACAGTCTGTCCATTCTGCCCCCCAGCAGTAGGGCTGTGAGCACACCTGGACACCCCATCATCTCTGCTGCCAGGGCAGCACCAGGTGGGCACTGCAGGTACTCACCCAGGCACTGGCTGGCAGCCGGATCGAGGGGACGGAAGCCTGGGTGGCAGAGGCAGCTGTGTGCCCCAGGGCTGTTGATGCACAGCTGGCTGCAGTTGTGCAAGCCCTGAGCACACTCGTCGATGTCTGGTGGGGTAAAGAGAGCAGTGTAGGGTTATAGCACGTAGGGGGGAAAAGCAGCCCTGTTGTTGAGGTGCAGGCAGGGCTGCTTGCTGTACCCCAGCCCCCTCAGAGCTGCACATTTTGCTGTAGTCCCAGTGCAGAACTGGGCCAGGGGCACCACCACTCTCCAGCCAGGTCCCAGGGTGGGCAGCAGCACAAGCACAGCCCAGTCCTGCAGAGCTCAGCAGACCAGGTTAATAGATGGGATATAGTTTATTGGGGGATCTCTGGGAGACGGGCTGGAAGACTGTTGGGACTAAGCAGGGTCAGACTCCAAACAGTAGGGTCAATACGTTAAAAAACAGACCAGGAGGGTCCTGCCCCTGCAGGGCTGGGAAGAGCCTCCTCTGCCAGGGCTGGGAGGCGTTCCCGTCACCGAGGAGCGGGCAGGCGAAGCACACACGTCGCAGGCCAAACCAGCAGGCACATGGTACGGTATCGGGGCGACAGAGCAAGGTACCAGCATGGCAGGAACAGCACTGGGGCAGGGGGTGGGCAGGGAAAGGGGCACTGCCAGGCTGCCCCAGGGCTGCTTTCCTAGAGATGGCACAGGACAGCCAGGTCTGTGCCCGTCCCACTGCAGGTCACCCACTATGTCCCAGCCGGCACTTCCAGGGCTCGACAAGGACAGAAAAAGAGAGACAGGCAGAGGCCAGCCCATCCTTCCACCAAGGCTGCTCTGGCGTGTTATGGGCAGGGCTTAAAGTGCATAGAGACAAAGGCAGAGTCCGAGGACTTGAGGGAGGAGGGCACTGCGGGGGAGCCCAGGCCAGCTCCCAGCAGAGGGATAGCCCCCAAAAAAGGCCACTTGAGCTGCACAGAGAAGAGAAGGAACAAGAGAGAAAAAGAGAAAGAGAAGGGGAGTCAGTGGCAGCTCAGTGGGAGGCACGGACAAACAGACACAGAACCAGTGTGGAGGTGGCTGGGCTGCCGTCCGACAGGTTACAGGCTGTGACCTGGCCTTTGTCAGGGGTGCAACAGCATCCCAAGGTGGTACTTTGGGACTGATGCCAGCTGGCATGGGGTCGGGGTGTCCCAGCTATCACTCACCCACGCAAGCTGTGCCGTCCTCGTTTGGCTCAAAGCCCCGGCTGCAGCGCTTGTTGCTGCGACAGCGGTACCCGCCATAGGTGTTGATGCAGAGAGGCTTCTCCCGGGGACAGATGAAGGGGAACTCCTTGCACTCATTTGTGTCTGCAAGAGGGCCCTCAGCGTGAGATGTCTGGGCAGAGAGCTTGGGGCTGCCAGCCCCTCCAGTTCCCCCAGTACTGTGGCTGGTCACCCCAGTGGCAGCCATGCATAAGCCATATCTCTGCCCAGGAGGCTCCCAGCATGGCCACAGCCACCCTGCTGCACCTCTGCTGCCCCTCCCATTGCTCATGGCTGCAGCATACAGCCTGCCACATGCCAGCCATGCCTCCTGCCCTAGCACATTGCTCTCGCTGTTCCCTAGGACACCATTGTGCCCCTCTAGAGCTGTACAGGTGTCCCATTCCCAGCCCATGTGCCAGGCAGGCAGCTGTACCTGGCACAGAGCCATGTGGCAGGCAGCCACCTCCCAGTCTCAGTGTCCCCCATGGGGCTATGCTACAGCATCCTGGGTAAAGGCACACCTGTGCTCCAGCAGCCACTCACCTACACAGCGTCCATTCTCGTGCTGGGAGAATCCCTGCCCGCACTGCATTTGGGAAGAAGCAGAGACCACTGGGATGGGGAGGAATCACCCCTGGGCAGCCACTGAGCCAGCAGAGCCCAGCCTCTTTTTTCTTTCCCCAAAGTGTCACACCCTACACCCACACCTGGCCCTCACCTCCAGTGGGGCAGGCATGAGTGGCTCCTCCACATCCAGAGGGTAGGGGATCTCCAGGACAGAGTTTGTCTCACTGCTTGCCACAGCTCGTGACACCACGCGGCCATCTGGCCAAGTCACCTCCAGGCTGCTGGCTTCGTCACGCCCTGCAGGCGGGCAGCCCATCAAAGGGAGGGTCTCCAGGGTGGGCAGGGGCTGAAAGGAGGCCAGCGGGGTGGTAGGGATGGAGGGACAAAGTTCTCCCTTGCTCCCTGAGCCCAGCTCCAGGTGCTCATGCTGACAGCCCCTGCACATGGATGTTCTCTGAGGGGTGTACATGGGATGACCTTGCAGTAGGCAGAGACACCCCTGCAGGCTTGGCTGCACCAGGGGAGAGCTAAAAGGAAGGGAAAGCCCTGCTGCCTGGGCAAAGCAGCAGGCAGGGCATGGGGAAGGGGGCAGCTGCCCCTTGCAGCACAGCTGCAGTGGCTGGGCAGCCTGCCCCCAGCCTTACACAGAGCCCAGCATACCTAGGGTGACAGGCAGGGACGATTACTGCGCAGCAGGACACCAGGGCAGCAGACACGGCCCCTGCCCTGGGGAGTGCCAGGGGAGGCTGGGGGGGAGGCAGCCCCTAGCTCACCCAGTCCGAAGTGTGCCACAGGCTCCATCTCGCAGAGGTAGCCAGAGCCACCGTCGATGATGCGCAGGTGGGCCCCGCTGCGCCGCGTGAACAGCACCACCTTGGCCCCCCGCGCAAACGCCCCGAAGCGCGTGCGGGGAATGACCCGCAGCCAGTTGTTATTGGTACCCTGCAAAGGGTGACAGAGCAGAGAGATTGAGTTGGGAGGGATGGAAGGGATGGGTACAACACGAGGAGTCCCTGCTTGACTCACCTGGGTGCCCTTGAAGATGGAGATTGGCTGTGCCATGGACTCGCCATGGGATAGGATGAGGTCCAGCATCCCATCGCCATCAAAATCTGTTACTGCACCTCCTGCAAGGATGGAATCATGCTGTGTCTGAGGCCTGGCCTCATGTTCCCCAGCACTAGACCTTGCTGCTGCTGCGGCCTTCCACTGGCAATGGGAGTACTCCCAGCCACGCAGGGACAGAAAGGAAGATGGGGTGACATCAGTGCAGGAGTGTGGCTGGCAACCTCTAACGAGGTGCATTGGCACCCTGGGCAGTGGAGGGCACAGGCAGTGCCTGGGTGGCTGTGTGTCAAAGGGAGCTGCCTGACCTCTTCTCAAATGCAGAGGCTGGCTTTGAGCAGTGGACACCCAGGAAGGGGCACATCAAGAGTGCCTCTGGGGTACTGGAGGTGGCACTGTTGGCTGGGTGTGGTGGAGGGAGAAAGCATGGGGCCATTCCTGGGTGACAGGAGCTCCAGCCTGCTGGTGGGGAGCAGGCACATAACTCAGCCAGGCATGTGGCATCCTGAGGCAAAGAAGGTGCCAAGCAGTGCTGTGCCAGAGCGGGGTGTACCCACCAGTGCCCCGTCCCTCTGGCTCCAGTGCATCCCCTGGATTCAGCTCTTCCACAATGGGGTCTGAGTGTTCTCTTCGGATGAGCCTGCCAAGGACACACACAGGGTATGAATGCCAGCTCCTGCAGTCCTCAGAACCTTCCTGGACATGTCTGTCCCCTCCTGAAGAATCATGGTAGGGGTGACAGCCCTGATGGTTATAGGGTGTGGATGATGTGACTGTCCCCTGCCTGTTGGCATGTCCCCCCTCGAGGCAGAGGCAACAGGAGTTTCATGAGAGCTTCTGGATCTGAACTGCAGAGTAGCAACAGCATCTGTTGCATCCCTCTGGAACCTGGAGATGTCTCCAAAGGACTCCTTGCAAAACCCTTGCCCTCTACCCACCCATGGGTGCAAACATTGGGTAGACAACCAGTTCCCATCACCCTACACACGAGGCAAGGAGGTGCTACACAGAAGTAATAAGACTTGACCCCCGCAATTAACAGGAGCCATGAACAAGCTTCCACACAGCTGCTAATCAGCCGTGCTGGGGACCCCAGGGGCTGCTGCAGGCACGATCACAGTGGCTGGTAATGATGCCAGGAAGGGCTCAGTCACGACGCCTTTTATGAGCCGAGCCCGAGCCGTGGCACTGCTGGAGAGGAGCCCTGAGAGCCTGGCTGTGCTGCTCTGCCCCCAGCGCAGGGTGCGGGGTGCCCGGCCCCGCCGGCTCCTACCGGAACAGGCGGTTGGCGGAGGAGCCGCGGTAAGCGATGTTGTTGAAGAAAACCTCCAGCTCCTGATCGTTGTCGAAGTCGGCTGCGATGACGGTGCGGACCGGGGACGGCATGGAGAACTTGGGGGTGGCGATGTCCTGCATGGACACAGCCTGACAATAGGCACAGGAAGCACGACACCCGGGTCCTGCTTTGATGCTCCGGGTGCCCTCCTCTCTGTCAGGTGGGGTTCAGAGGGAACTCGGAGCGAAGGCAGCCCCGCTGGCCGAGTGGCTCCGTGGCAGAGCCGTCGGTGCGGGGCTCCGGCCCTCACCCGGAATCGGACGCGGCCGGGAGCCCCGCTCTGCAGGTAGAGGCGGTGCGGCCCGTTCCAGTTGCCATAGACGATGTCCACTCGGCCGTCCCGGTTGAAGTCAGCCAGCGCCACACCGCGTCCATGCTGGTAGGGGTCATCCAGCCCTAGGGAACCGCAAGGGGACAGGGGGAGACGGGAACCCCTCCCTGCCTCCTTGTCCCAGCACACCTCCCAGGATGTGCTCTATTGTCCCCAGACAGGTGCTCCACGCACAGGGTTACATCCCTGCTGCACTGATGGATGCCCCGATCATCTCAGCCACTGCAGTCAGCGGGGCTCTGGGTCCCCAGGGCTGTCCCACCCCTGCCCTCATCCAGTGCAGGCAGAGCTACCCCTACCCTGAAGTCCCCAGGGTCTCCGTGTTCCCCCCAGCTTCCCCTACTCACCCACAGCAGCTGCCACGTCCCTGTACGTCCCGTCCCCCCGGTTGTGGAAGAGGAAATTTGGGCTGTTCTCGTTACCGCAGAATATGTCAGAGGCACTGTCACTCAGGATGGGGCCCACGGCCACCCCACGGCCGCCTGGGGACAGCAGCCCGGGGTGAGGGGACAGCTGCCCCACGGGAGTTTGCGCTCCCCATGTTACCTCAGTGTTGCCCACACGTTGGACCCAACCCCCCCACGACGCGTCCCCTCCACTCCCCCCACCGTGTCCCATTCTTGCCCACCTCCAATCCTTCTCATCAGGAGCTAATTGGGCCTGGCAGCCGCTCGTGTCACTCCCAACCCTAATCACTGCCATCGCCATGGTGACAACACTCCTAATTAGTGACAATTTACCGCTGGGGCACGCAGCAGTCCCCACGGTGGTGGGGCAGCATGGGGCGCAGGCGGGCTCGTTCCTCCCGACGCCTACGTTTCCAAACCCCGCTGGCTGCCCTGTGGATGCTGTGAGCTCGGGAGGGACTAGCCCCGGTGATGCTGGGCACAGGGGTCCTGCCAGGCGTGTATCCATGGTCCTGGTGCCTTTCACGGGCCGTGGGGCTGCCACTAGATGGGGCAGTCAGGCAGCCCAACGCGTGGCACGGACCTGGGGCTGCACTTCCCTGCCTCAGCCAGCTCTCCCGTTCGCCGTGCCCTGCAGCGCCCCGTGCCCTCCGCAGGGCCACAGCAGCCGGGTGTACCTGTGTACTTGCTGACGCCAGCCTGGGCAGCCACATCCACCAGCACCACGACACCGCGGGCAGGGTCACTGGCAGCCACATCCATCTCAATCAGGGCATGGGGGCCCACGTTGCCGCTGGCATAGTTGGCGATGTAGATGGAGTACCTGCCGGAGCCCTGCAGCCGGCAGCACGGCCTCAGCACCCACCACCCACGGCTCATCGCCAGGTGACCACAGGGTGCCTGCTGTGAATGCTCTTATTGCTCCGTGGGGGCAGGCACTGCTGCTGTGTGCTGAGCGAGAGCTCTGCAAAGCCCACGGCAAAAAGCATCCCAGGAGCAGGCATGTGCCCCATTGCCTCCAGGAGCTGCCTGGTCACAGTGCTGGCATGGGGCACATTATCCTCCCTCCCAGCATCCCCGGAGTGCCAGGTCCTCCCGGTTTCCACAGCCCCCTTTGTCCCGTGCAGTAGCTGCACCCTGATTTAGCGATAATCATTTGGAAACAAACCGCTGGAGGAGGAGGACCAAGAAAGAGCAGGTGACAGGAACATAAATCACCACGACAGGCACGTTTATCAGCTGGTGGCAATGGTGTGGACAGGCATCCACAGTCTCTAGAGCTGGGGCCGTTGTGAGCCCTGACAGCCCAGGGGCAGCTGGGGGGCACCCTTGGCCAGCAGGGGATGGGATGGGCAAGGGGAGCAGGGCCCAGGACTCCACTGAAGGGGCACTGGGAGTGGGAAGGGGGCAGAGATGCCTGCCCACAGAACCCTGCTTGCTCACCGTGCGGTCCACGCAGGCAACGGAGCGGCCGGCAAAGCGGCTGGCTACATCCTGGTTCACCTCGTCACTCAGGATGTCCTCCCAGCGCCCGTTGCGGAGCTTGAACAGCTTGTCTGTGTAGGTGGCCATGCCTGGGGAAGGGGTACAGGTCAGTGGGCTCCAGCACACCACCTCCTCCTGAGGAGGGTGCTTTGTAGCTAGGGAGGTTGTGGAAAAGGTGCTCTTTTTCCAGAGCACCCCAAATATCTGCTGTCCCTGCAGCCCCCTACAGTGCAATGGGGCTGGGCTGCTGCTGCAAGAGCCCCATGACCCTTAAGGGCCACGGGGAGACACACAGAAGAATCAACTCATTAGGCTAAAATATGTCCCAATGAGGCACAGCTCTGTAGATCATCCCCAGGAAGGCAAAAAAAAAAAAAAAATTGAAAAAGAAATCGATTCAGTGGCAGGCACAGTCAGCGAGCTACACCATTTGTGACAGCAGCAATGGCAGATCCTGATTTAGGGACAGGTGTGCCAGCAGCCACTGCCAGCCCGGGTAATTAGGAGCACTGGGAAGACAGATCTGCTGCCTGGAGGTCAGGGACACAGGGCAGAGCTGGGCTGGAACACCAAGCCAGGGAGCCCTGGGGATTCCCAGTGCCAGTTTGGAGCATGTAAGTCTTGTTCCCATGACAGGCATGCCAGGAGCAGGGACAGCACTGGACTTGGTGCAGCAGGCACAGGAGAGCCATGAGATCAAAGAGGACAACTGCTGCAGGGCACAGCTGGGATTTACAGTGTGGGGTCCCTGTGGCAGGACAGTCAAGGGGGCAGAAGGGAATCTTCTGTCCCACTTGGGGTGCCACAAAAAGGGCGATGGGCAGCTGGAAGTGCTGACTCGGTGGCTGGCTGGGCTCAGTGTCCCACCCGTGCCGCCATCAATCAATGGAGCCACTCAAGTGAGAAATTAACTCCAGCCCGCACACATCCCTCACACGCCGAAGGTCGCGGCCACACCGGGGCTCCCCCCGTGCCTGGGGCCCGGCTGCCGGCAGGGCTCACCAGAAAAGGCATTGTTGGTGTTGAGGAAGTAGATCTCCTCGCGGCCGTCGCCGTCGATGTCACAGGCTGTCACGCCGATGGCGTTGCCCTGCCGGTCCCGCAGGGCGTAGTACGGGGAGCCCCGCTCGTCCTCCGCCACGTTCACCAGCCGCCCCTGCGCCTTGTCGTACTTGAGCACCAGGTTGGGGCCGTTGTACCTGTGAGTGTAGGCAGGGTAGTGGCTTCCCAAGGACTGAGGATGGGATTAAAGCCCCTGTCTCACCCCTGGGGGGACACTGGGTGTGATACTGCATTTTCCCCATGATGGGAACTGCAGAGACCAGGGCAAGGAAACTGCCACACAAGGCAAATCCTCTCAGCACGGAGCATCCCACTGGCTCCTCGCCCGCTCCCGCCCAACACACCAGTAAACAAGTTATACAACGGACACCACGACTGCTTACAAAACTCCAGCTGCCCTCTTGACTCAGCACAGCTGGCAGTGGTGGCCCAGACCCCTCCAGGGTTCCAGTCCTGCCCAAGTTTTCCTGCCTCAGTGATGTTCAGAGCAGCATAAGGGCCAGACTCTGACTGCCTGCCACCATAGTGCCTCCATCTAGCTGGATGGGATCTGTGAGGTTAAAGGTGGGCACACTTGTGCATGCAAGCCTCTTTAGGGAGTGAGGATGGTGATGTGTACACAGATACCCTGCAGTAGCAGCTCACAGCAGTGCCAGCACACACACAGAGCCTACACCACGGCCCCTGCTCTTCCTGACCAGGGTTGGACCTGCTAGCAGCAGCTGCTCTGTGTCCAGCCCCGCTTGGGCACTGGCAGCACAGCACATGGCTCCCTGTTTGCCCGGCTCCTGCCGGCCCTTCCCAGCCATCACTCCAATAAAGGACTATAAAAAACCTCCAGCCAATTAACTGAATCTCCAGAGAGAGCTGAGTCCTGTCAGCAGAGCAGAGACGGCCTGGGGACACGCTGGCTGTGCACTGCAGGGTGGACCCTGGCTGCTGGGCAGCTGCCACCGCCCCACAGGGAAGGGACGATGGGGGCACTCACGTGGTCCTACACAGGCACTCGCTGGCATCAACACCCTCTGTGGGTGCACACACACACACACACACAAGTTCACTGGTGGGTGCATGCAGACCTCAACCCACCCACCTGTGTGCATAAACCCCCCAGCCAGCCACAAGACCACAGAGGAGAGCGGAATTCCTGTCTCTGCTGTCACTGAGGCCTTAGGGGTGCCCCACTCACCCTGCCACCACGATCTCGAAGTCACCGTCGGCATCCAGGTCAGTGACAGCCACGCCGTAGTTGAGCTGGGTGGGGTTGCTGTCGTAGTCGGGTGGCAGGAGGCGGTGGGTGACGGCTGCAAACATGGGCTCGCTGCGCTGGGAGCCCTCGCTGAGCCAGGCCAGGGACAGCAGGCACAGCGCCAGCATCCTGGACACCTGGGAGAGACCTACAGCCCATCAGCTCAGGAGGGACTCTGCTCCACCATGCCCAAGCAGCCCACTGCCCTTGCACGGGAGATGCTCTCTTTTCACCCCTTGCCATAGCACCCCAGCCTGCACCACACCACCTGTCCCTTGACCCTTGGGCACTGTCACTCTGGTGTCCCCATGCACAGACTGTCCTGGCACTGTTCACCCTTGGGACAAGATCACACTCTAGTGAGCTGGGGCTGAGGAGCAGCCCAGCCTTGGCAACCCATCCTACCGGAGGGACTGGAGAGGCAGCAGGAGGGCTCTGGGGTGCTGACAAAGCTGGGCTCAGGCCCAGATCACTCTGCCCTAAGGTGCCACCGGCTTCCAAGGTCCTGGTAAGTCAAAATGACAATCACTGCTCCCTTGGCAGGGTCAGAGGAAGAAGACATTCACTGGCCCAAGGAGTTTGTCTTCTGTCCCATTGGTGTTCCAGAGCTGGGGAAGTTCGCAGGGAGAACACAGGGATACTTTATCAGCTTATTCCCACGTGCCTCAGTTTCCCCATCCTGCGGGAAATGTTCTTCCCAGGGTCTCTGCAGGGTGAGCTCCTTCCAGTCTGGCCAGGGAAAGCTTCTGCACAGGGATGCAGCCATGAGAAGATGCTGGGAGGAACAGGAGACTGGGAAGAGAGGCTCATTTAACCTGGACTGCGGAGGACAGCTTCTGCCAGCACTGCTGGCAAGGCTGCAGAGACTTTGGAGCTGGCTCTGACCTGGCTGTAGCACAGGTGATGAGCAAGGTGGTACTTAAGAGGGAAACCCCTCATCCCAGGCCTGGCAGTCACCTCCAGAGGGGAAGAGCCCAGAGATGAGCTGTGTGTCCCCAGGCTGTGAGCATGATCCCACATGCCTGCACTCCAGCTGGGAGAAAAAGCAGCCTGCTCTGCTCTTGCAAACCAGAAGGGTGATTGGGGCACCTGGCCTGCAAGGGGACAATGCTGCATGTGACTGTGCCTGGGCAGGACCTCCCCAGGCAGGAACAGTCCCTGTATCCAGGAGTGAATGATCCCCTGCCAGCTGCCCCCTGTGCTGTTGGAGTCAGACAGCAAGCCCAGGAGTGGTGGCAGCTGGGTGGTACCCCATGTGCTCAGCTTGGAGAGGGGAAGGTGCCCAAGATTTAGACCCCAGCAAACCCAGCAGATTGTGGAGAACAGCCTGCTGCTGCTGCCTCCTCTGGTGATGGGAATGGTCCCCAGGCTCTCTTGGGGGCCAGGATTCCCATGCCATAACTAGCTTCCAGGCCCATATGGCTGGGCAGGAAGGAGCTGTTCTCCAGCTGCAGAGGAAACCTTAACCCTACTGCCCACAACA
This sequence comes from Zonotrichia leucophrys gambelii, assembly GCF_028769735.1. Classification (NCBI taxonomy): domain Eukaryota; kingdom Metazoa; phylum Chordata; class Aves; order Passeriformes; family Passerellidae; genus Zonotrichia; species Zonotrichia leucophrys. Next base: position 14,021,175 of record NC_088176.1, read on the forward strand.
CCCATAGTTCTGTATTCCATTGCTCCAGCAGCCTGCTCTCCTTTCCTCTCCAACTCCATCTGTAGCCTGCGCACAGCGTCCAAGGTAGATGTGTGTCCCCAGCTCTATCCTCGGGAGAGGAATGCTCCAATTCTCTTCCTGTGATGGCCCATTACCCTGCCATGCTGAATGGAGCTGCTCTTGAGGGGCAGGAGCCTGGATCCTTCCCTGGTGCAGGGGTCCCATTCAAGATACGTGATGGGGACAGGGTTCATTGGGTTGCTGAGGGATGGGAAAGTCCCTGAGTGTCACCCTGCAGACAGTGAAGGAGGGGAAGCCTTTGCCACAGCCCCACTCCAGGCTTACCAAAACGAGCACAGGGGAAAGCCACTGACATTGTGGACAGATGGGTGCAGGGGTGCCACATAAGCTCCTGGCCCTGCAGAGCAGTGCTGCGTCACTCCCAGGCACAGCCAGACGATGGGTTCTGTCCCCAGCTCATTGGCAGGGCCCCCTGTCTTTGCTCACTCCAGCTCCCACTCCTCAGAGCCTGGACTGCTACCAGGTGCCCCCCCTGCCTCATCCAGCTGCAGCTGAAATCCCTCCAAGCTGGATGGAGCTTTTCCAGTAGGAAACAATGCTCCTGATTGGAGACAAAAGGCTTTTCCCAGTGGATCCGGTGCTTGGTGCCATGGGGAAGGGATGTCCAGCCCAGAGCCAGGCCATTTTGGGAAGGGGAAGGGAGGCAGACTTAAGCTCTGCATGTCAGATGCAGAAGGGCCTCATCATTCCCAGCATGCTTTTGATAGAACCACAGTCCCAGCATGAAGCTTCACCTGGGGTTTGAGGCCATGGGGCCCTGCCTGTATGCAGGGCAGACCTCAGTCTCTCTTGTTCCAGCAGAGTCACGTCCTGGCTTGTGTTGTGGCATCTGGTGGCAAGGTCACCCCAGGGGGTTTCTGCAGTATGGCTAGTGACACGAAGCCAAGGTGCCAAGCAGGGCAGAGCCACTGGGAGGGTGCCAAGGCACCCATGCAGGGTGAAGCCAGGCAGCCCAGGGAGAGGGTGCTGGCCCCAAGCAGAGATGCAGCATGTAGGGTTCATCTGAGCCCATGCATTGCTATGGCTGACAGTGCCCAGGTGGGATGGGACTGGAAAGGGCCATGGGACAGGCAGGCGATTGGGCCCCAGACCGCTCACCACAAGTGGGGAGATGCTGTCCCCAGATGTCCTCACTGTGCACACATGGACATGCCTGAGCCTACATTATGGGGAAGGTGGGTGTGAGGTCCCTGTGCGGCCACCCCACCCCGCATGTCACCGTGACATTGCTGCCCTGCTCACCACACACCCCAGTGATGTCACGCGCCACCACTGCAGCAATGTCCCGCTGTGGGCCGCAGTCATCTCCATGACATTTCTGGACATCATGCAGCAAGGGCATCACTGCACCCCAAATGCACCCCAAAGCAGTGACAACATGGTGACATCCCAGCACCTCATGCCACCATGCTGCATGTGCCCCACTAGCATCATATTCTCATTGCTAGCATTGCCAGGCTGCCACAGCTGTACCTGCCAGGGCAGGGGATAGGCAGGAGACGTCCCACAGACCCATCAGACCCCTCTTCCACAGCAGCTGGGCTGCCCAGAGTACCAGCAGTGCCCCTCCACAGCTCCTCAATGCCCAGCAGCCCAGACCCTGCAGTGCCTCTGCTCCAGGCAAAGCCCATGAGCCTGGGTCCTGCTGCGACGTCTGCTCGCTGCTGCGAGCCTGTCCCTCCTATGCAGGACTCCTCAGCGCTGGACCTGGCAGCCTGGGGCTCAGCCAGCAGCAGCCAATGCAGTGTGGAGATGAGCAGTCACCTTAGCCTCTAAGCTCGCCCCAGAGGGACACCAGGTCCTTGGGGGGCTCAGGCCCAGCAGCACACAGCCAGCCCCTTCCCACGCAGGCAGGTACACGGCTGGACCTCTCTGCCCACTGCCCCCAGCTCCTCCACGGGCTCGGCCACGACCAAGCACAAGTGCCGCTATAAAGAGGGGCCGTCCCTCGCTGCTCGCAGTGCTGCTGCTCCTGCCAGCGCTCTCCAGTCCCAGCACACACCGCCCATCCCTGTACAGCCTCTTGTGCACGGTTCTCCCCAGCCCAGCATCCTTCCATCCCCATCCCATCCTTCTTCCCGCTCCCTCCCGTCTCACTACCCCGCATCCCCGCCACGCCACGGGGACAGGCTACGCGCCCGCGGTCCCGCTCCGCCCTCCACCAACTTCTCCCCGGGCCGGTGACCGTGCCGGAGTTGACAGACGCCCCTCCCCGCCCCGGAGTCCCCGGGAAACTTCGCGGAGCAGCAAAACCACACGGCTACTCACGGGCCAGGGGGGCCGCCCGGCGCCCCCACGGCGGCGGGAGCGCATCCCGCACCGCCGCCTCGCCGCCCGCCGCGCCTCCGCCTCCGGTGCTCCGCTCCCGGCTCCCGACGGGCCCGGCCCGCCCGCGCGGCGCCTTAAGAACGGGCGGCGGCGGCGGCGGCGAGCGGGGCGGGGGCGCCGCTGCCAATGGGGAGCGCGGGGTGGGGCCGCCCGCAGCCAGGTCCGGCCCCGCGGTGCTGCGGGGGGGCACGGCGAGCATCGCCCCGGGCACCGGTACTGGGAGGAGGGGGCGTCCCGGGATGTCGGAGCCAAGGCCGAGAGAGCTGCACGTTCACGGCGGGCAGCGTGTCCCGGCTCGCTGCGGGCCCTCCGGGGTGCTGCATGGGGAGCGCTCGGGCCATGGCTGGGCACGGCTCCCCAGCTCCTGCAAGGGCCGCTGGCGTGATGAACCGAGCAGAACCAGGGGCCTGACCCGCACTGGGGGCGGCGGAGGTCGGGCACAGGAGGAGGAAAGAGAGCGGAGCTGGGCACGCCCCTGGTGCAACACTATCTTGGAAGGGCAAGAGAGAACAGTTTTAAACTAAAAGAGGGGAGATCTAGATAAGATGTTAGGTGGAAATTATTCACAATGACAATGGTGAGACACAGGAATGGGTTGCTCAGAGAAGTTTTAGGTGACCCATCCCTTGAAATGTTCAAGGCCAAGTTGGATGGAGTCCTGGGTACCTGATCTAGTAGGCAGCATCCCTGTCCATGGCAGCAGGATTAGTAGGCAGCATCCCTGTCCATGGCAGGAGGATTGGAACTAGATGGTCTTTAAGGTCCCTTCCATCCCAAACCATTCTATTGTTCTATGAATCCAACACTCAGCCACACCCCGAGGGGTCAGCACCTGCCTGTGTCATCACCCTGCACATCACCATCTCTCTCTGCAGGGGCCCCAGGGGTGGCTGTGCCATGGCAGCCAGCCTGAACTCCAAGAAAGGCCCCATCTTAGGTCATGCAAGGCACTGACTTGCCCAAAAACTTGTAGCCAGTGGATGCCCCAGGCACGATGGCATTTGTGCAAGCCTGCCTTTCCCAGCCTGTTTTCCTGAGGGGCTGGGCACAGAGCTCTCTGTGTGTCTCTGGAAGCACAAAGTGGCTGTGGTGGGGACTGGGACTGCACTGGCAGGGCACAAGGCTACCAGGTCACCCTAGTGTGGCACATTCGCAGTGCTCACAGCACAGAGTCTGGGTCTGTGAGCACTGTGAGAGACAGCAGCAGAGACATGTTGGAAGACAGCAGGAACTCATGCCACTCTGGCTGCTTCAAGTGGCTAATCACCTCCTCTGCTAAAGCCCTTATTTCTCATTGAACATGTCTGGCTACAGCTTCTGCCTGTTGCTCCTCGTTCTTCTTTCACTGCTAGATTCAAGAGCTCTCCAGTCCCAGTGATTGTTTCCCACAAAGGTGCTTCCATACAGCCATCAAATACCCCTTTATTTCATTGCTGACGACTCCCTCTTGCAGGGTGCCTGGCTGAGCACCAGGCTTGCTGCGTGGCTGCCTGCTGCAGGGTCCTCACAGCCAGAATGTTGGCATCCAGGCACAGGGAGCCTGCTACAGGGCACTGCCATGAGGAAGGAACCACACCAGCTCTCTGCCTTTGCCATGCTGAGCCACGATGCCCAGCAAACCCAAGTGTGACCACCACACATGTGCAATGCCGTGCTTGTGTGCTCCTGTGAGTGCTGTGGGTGTGCTGTGCCTGCCAGTGTCCACAGCCCATGCCCGGCTGCACCCCTGCATGAGTGTGTGTGCACTCAGGGTGAGCACCCCTCCTGCCGAGCTGCTCCCTCATCCCAGCTTTGGTAACACCCGGATAATTATTTGTACAAACTGCAGGCTGGCTCCCACTGCCCTCCCCCTGACTGGCAGGTACAGCAAACACACATGCCAGCAGGCAGCCAGCTCGAGCATGCCAGGACTGTGGATGGCACCGGGCACACCGGCTCCCTGGGGCTCTAAACCCAGCATGCCAGCACAGCGGGGCTTGGCACTGGCCACGAGCACACACACACGCAGGCGGGGCTGCCAGTGTGCCAGTGCAGCACACGTGCAGCCGTGCAGCCGTGCAGCTGTGCAGCCATGCAGCCTTGCAGCTGTGCAGCCTCGCAGCCGTACAGCTGTGCATGTGCATCGGTGCGTGCATGGCACAGGGCACGGCTGGGCACATGGTGCTATACACACATACGTGCAGCCCCGCAGGTGCACACGCCGTGTCCCTGGGGTGTGCTTACCCCCCAGCTCCCTGTGAGCACACACGTGCTGAGTGCCAGCAGGACACATGGGCCGAGAGCACCTTGCCCACTGCAGCCCCCAGGCACTGCTGCTGGCACCCAGCAGGGTGGTTTTCCACTCCTGGGGCTGCAGGGTGTTCCCCAATAGCTGCTTTTGGAGCTCCTCAGTGCCCTTGCCATGGATGCTGCCACCTTGCCAGGATATTTCTTTGCAGCCAGCAGATGCCTTGGTACAACAACAGCCACAGCCATAAGAAACATCCTTGCACCCATTCCTGGGCCCTGTGCTGCCCTAGGTGTCTCCATCCCACCCCTCTGGATGCATCCACACTGGGGCCATAATGGGGCAGGCACCTTGGGGTGTGACAGAGCTCTCTGCAAGGGGCTGCAGAGGGAAGCACGGAGCGTCAGTGGAACGAGCTGGGATGCATGAGAACAGTGGCAGGGATGTTTGCAGAGCAGTGAGGTAGGGCGCAGGCGTTGGGGCACAGGGAGCCTGGCAGTGTGGTGCACGGAGGGGGTGGGACGTGCAGGGAATGGTGGCACGGTGATGGGGACAATGCACAGGAAATTAGAGCGAGCAGCAGCCAGACACGCTGCGGGGGGAAGGGAGATGCTGCGCTCCACTGAGGGCTGTGTGAAGGAGGGGGAAGGCTCATCTGCTGAGCCGGGGCCAGTATGAGTACCAGCCACCTCTGCACATCTGGGACCTCCCTTTCCCATCCCCAGGACTAATATGTCCCAGTTTCCCCTGGCCCTTGCTCCTGGGGCCCCATCCATGCTGACCCAGCTCCCAGGGAATGGGAACTCTCCTAAAGCCAGCAGTCCTGATTCTTGGTGACCCTCTGCCTGGTGGCTCATCTGCCACCCCAGGCTCTCCGTGGGGAGAAGGCAGCAGGAAGGTGGGGACCAGTCTGCCCCGTACTTGCATTGCAGTGGGCAGAAGGGTGGCACAGGGTACTGCCAAGCAGAGTAAGCCTCTGTGGTGGCAGTGCCAGGGACAGTACTGCTCTGGGAGCAGGAGGGAATCCACCTAGGATCAGGGACAGGAATCCACCCAGGATCAGCTGGATTCATAGAGCACTCATCCAGCAAATGTCCTCCAGCAAATTTCAGATGGTGCAATACAAACAGGGTGCAGGTGAGCACAGGAATGCTGACTGAAGGCACTAACATCCAGGATACTTCACTGGAGCCATCATTCCCCTTTCTAGAGCATTATGAGGGCCAGACACCTGCACACAGCGTGCTGGGTGCACAGCACACACACACACACATACTGCCAGCACACTCACGAGCACCTACATGCACACACACAACAGTCTGTGAGCAGCCACCCCCTCTGCCTGTGTGAGCACTTAGTGTGCCACCCAAATGTGTGTGCAGACCATGCACACACACACACCTGCACTCACACGTGCATGCAGTGATATGCAAACATCCCATCATATACCCCTGCTGCTTTTTGACACAAGGAGAGGGCTCACACTGCCACCACTGCACGCTGCGCGTCCCTCGGCTGCCAAGCCGATCCTGGCTCTTGCCTGGCACTGCTTTTTTCTCTGGAGGGGCTGTGCTGGGACATCCCTGCTCCGAGGGTCTAATTTCCACTGTAAATGTATTCATGGATAATTTATCCCCAGTTGTTCCTGTGCTAATGTTGTCTTTTAGCTGAAATAGCTCTCCTCCTCCCTGGCGTTTACCCTGCTGATGTATTTATAGTGAGCGCTCCATTTCCCCACAGCTTGCACTGTGCTGGGCACGAGTCGCTGTCCTCCCTTCACGGGTCTCCTGGGCTCTGCCTCCCTGGCAGCCCCATGGTACCTCTGCTCCTCTTTCAGGCTGATTCCAGCACAGGCAGGTCCCTTGGGGCCCAGGCAGGCATGAAAGCAAGTGCCCAGTCCTGCCAGAAATGCCTTCCTGGCTCCTCCTAGGATTGCTTTGCCTCTCCCATGTCTGAGTGCCCGTTGTGTGGTGGCTCACAGTGATGGACTCCCATGCTCAGATGGCCGCTTGCTTGATCCCTCTTGTCCCTGCTGTCCCCTCCCTGCCATTGTCCAGCAGTGTCTGATCTCCTGTCTTGCCCACAGACCTCCTCTGTCTCTGGTCCTGCACCCCAGACCATCACACTGCTCCCGTGTGCCCTGGACACCTTTCAGAGTGGGGTCTCTGTGCCATGGCTGGCAGTGACCTGGTGACTGTCACCCATCTCAGCGGCTCCCTGTGAGCTTCTTCCCCCAGCCCCCTTCCCCAGTCCCCTCCTGCTGCCAGCAGGAATCCCTCTCAGGTGCTCCCTGGGCACCCAGCAAACCCTGGGAAGGCATTACCATCACCAAAGTCAGGTTAACCCCCAAGTTTGTTTAATCTAGTCTCCTTCCAGATTAATCCAATCCTCTTCCTCACAGGTTTCCTGTGTCCTTGGCAGCAGCAGGGTGTGAATGCTGGATCCCAGGCACTGCTCACCCAGGGGTCTCCAGGGGTCTCCAGGGGTGCCCAGCCCCTGCCCTGGGACCCCCAGCCCTGCAGCTCTCTCTCACAGCCCAGCCCCTGTCTCTGCACAGCCTCCCTGGACCCCGCACGGTCCCCAGCCTCTCCTGTCACCGTGCACAGTGCCCCCGGGTCCCCGCTTGGACTCTTCCTGTCGCCGGGACATCATTAGAAATGTTAATTATTTATTATCACTAAAAGCCCTTTTTGCTGCATTGCTGTTCTCTGCCTATCTCTCTGCCCCGTGCTGCCTGTAACCGGATCCGCCTGTGCTTGCCTTCTGCTCGCAGTCGCTGTCCCTGCTTCCCTCCTACCTGCTGGGACACAGCGTGGGGGAGTCAGAGCCTTCCACTACCCCCTGCAGGACGGGGCCCTATGGGACGAGCTGGACTTGTCCCCGTGGGATCCCAGAGCTATGTCTGGTGTGGACATGCACCTGTAGCAGTGCCCAGCCTGGGGACTGCCCTGTCCCATGCCAGGAGAGGGGACAGGAAGACAGAGGAAGGACCTGGCTGGTGCTGTGATGGAGCGAGGAACCATTAGCTCTTCTCAGCCAAGGACAATTTTGTCCCTCCCCAGAAGCACTGGGATGGGGCTCCCTGGCCAAGGGATATCAGCAAGGTGGAGGCATCAGACTGTGCTCAGCCCTCCCAGACAGCATCCCTGGCTGGGAAAGAGCAAACAGGCTGAGAGGGAACCTGGGGTGCTGCTTGCAGCCAGCTGGGGCTGGCAGGAAACACTTGGGGCAGCCAGCTGCTTCAGAGAAGCCGTGCAGCTGCAAGGAGGCAGGGGAATGCCCAGCCTGCACGGCTCAGCCTCCTCTGCCAGGACTCCTGAAAGATTTATCAGCTCCAAGTGGATCCCATTGATGAATCAATTAAAGCTTATCAAAAGCAGTGGAGTTCCTTCCCATGGGGCAGGGCTGGCACTGGATGCAGCAGCTCTGCCACAGCCAGCGCTGGGTGAGATTGGGAGCTGCTTCAGGTTGTAACATCCCTGAACACTGCTGGGCAGAAATCACCTGCTGGCAGCATCTGTGCCTGCTAGAGCCAGCCAGGGCGCCCTGGTGCCTTCTAGGGACTGGCAGAGTGGGCTGTGACAGTGCTGATGGGAGCCAACTGGAGTCAACATAAAACCTGGATCTGTCACAAGAGGCCTCTCCTTTGTATTCTCCCCCTCTCCAAAAGGAGCCAGGCTATCCAGGCTATCCAGGTTAGCAAGCTCCCCAGCCCCGGTGCTGTCACCCCTGTGCTGCAGGTCCTGCTCAGTGCTGGAGAGCCAGGCAGCAGCGAAGGAGGCTGCAGCGGTAGCTGTGGGAGAGACGCTGGGGATGGCTCCCACGGGAGCGCAGGGAGGAGCACCCAGGCCGCTCCTGGAGCAGTATTGATTCCTGCAGCACAAGCGCTGCCTCCTGTGCCTATTCATTGTCGATGTGCGGGAGAACAGGAGCAGGAGAGCGCGGCTCCCCCTGCACAGCAGCCCACAGCGCTCGGGCCGCGCCGCTTCCCTGCCCGCAGCGCCCTGCCCTGCCCTGCCCAGCGCCGTCACAGCCGCCGAGCCGCAGGGGCTGCGTGCGATAATGCAAAGCAGATCCAACCCACCCCAGCCTCGAGCTCTCTGCAGTCCCCTCCCCACAGGCTGAGCGTGTTCCCTGGCCAGGCACGGGAGAGGGACCCAGGGCTGCGGGTGCTCTGCCTGCCCCTGGAGCTGACAGCCGATTCCCCTGTTGTTCCTGCACACCCCTTGCGGTTCCCCAGAGCTTTTCTCTGCCAGAAGCACTCTGTAAGCATTTGCTCTGCAGCAATAAATCAGAGGGATGCTCACACGAGCACGGGCCAGCCCTGTGCTCCCTGGGACCAGGGTGCTGCAAGATGCTTGAGGCAATGCTCAGCCCCAGAAGGTGGTTCATTCATTCCCTGTCTGCCCACAGCTTGGTGGGGCTCCAGGTGGCAGTTCTCTGAACTGCTTGGGTTGTCTGGGTCCTTTAGGACTAGAGCAGAGCAACCAGGGACCTCTCTGCACCCATGTGTGGTCCCAGAGGGTCCCCAGGACTGGCTGGGGTCTGACATGGATGCAACAGCCTTGGCTGTGGACAAGGTGGTTCCCTGTCCCCGGACCACGCCTGGTTGTCCATGTTCCTCCTGCTCAAACCCTGGCAAGGAGCCAGGGAGGAGCAGCCCTGCCCTGCCCCCCTGACACCCCCAGAGCATGTTGAGCCCGCAAGTTCTCAGCTCCCTGAGAGCCCCGGGAGTCACAGGAACTGGCAGGCTCTCTGGGGGCTGGGAAGAGGCTCCAGGGCTCACAGAGAAAGGAGGTCAGGGAGAGCTGAGGTTGCCCCATGCTGTCCTTTCCATTCCAAGGGCCAGGGCTCAAGCCAGTCGATGCTGTGCAAGCAGGAGCTGTATGCAGAGCTCACTTGAGATCAGCCCCAGATCTGGGGCTGCCAACAGCTCCGTTCTCTCCTGCACTGCTCCTTTCAGCATGTGCCTCCCCATGGCCCCAGCTGATGCAGCTGCAGATAAACAGACAAGGAGAGCCAGGCAGCAGCTCCCGGCTTGCTGTGCTGTCCCCTGGGAGGCACAGACATGGCAGCTTTAGATCAAGGCTCTTCAGAAGCAAGAACAATCCCAGTTATCAGTAGAGAGCGGCTGCTGGTTCCCGGCATTCACTCCGCTGGGTACACAGCATGGGCAGCGGGTTTTGGACCGAGGCACTGGGACCACTGATGGGATACTGGAGCTCCCACCAGCATGGCCAGGCTGGGGGCAGAGCAGGCAGCAACAGGTGACCCCTGTCCCAAAACTGGGAGCAGTGGGAGCCCAGTGCCACCCTGCTCTACGCGGAACCAGAGTCAGCCTTTAGGGAGTGGGATTTCCATGCCTGGCAAGACTCCCAGGACCCCTCAGACCACTCTAGCCCAGGAGAAGCTGAGCCATAGTCAAGCCAAACCCTACACTAGTATTCTGGGGTAGCTCAGGGACCAGCTCAGGTGGGATGCCCTGACCCATTTGCCCTTTCCTGGGGAGCATAGGGGTGTTAGTGATGCAGTGGGTTTCTGTCCCCATGGGTGGCAATCTGGAGGGTACCAACGCGTCCTTTGAGGGAAGCAGAAGCACAGACACAGTGGCTGAGGCTGGAGAGGACATGAGATTCTGTTTCTAGTGGACAAAAAGAAGGGGGTCCTTCTGCAGCCCACACCTTGCAGTGCTTGGACTGTTTTACTGCTGCCATGGAAACTGCTGTGGAGCATCATTCTGTTGCATTGGCCAGGGTGACCGGGCCATGGCAGTCCCCAACCTTCTTCGTGCTCTCACACCTGGATTTACAGAGTGGGAGAGGCTGGATGCTGCCTGCCAGTCACCATCCTTGGGTCACCCTGTGACAGGATGGGGGCATCCCTGGGTAGGGCACCCAAGGAACAGAAGGGATGGAGAAAGCAGGTAAGTGCTGGCAGGGGCTGTCTGGTGCCATTCCCAGACAAACCCAGCTCCCACGTGGCCAGGGGCTCCACGCTGCTTGGCCTCCCACAAACATAAATCATTTTCTAATTTATAACATGAATAATTGATTTTGCCTCCATAGCTGGCGATAAATCTCCTGTGCGCACATGCATAAGAAAATAATAATAATGAAAGCGATCAGGATCTGCTGCCATCGATTACCTGTGAGAGGGAACATGGTCCCCTGTGTGCCACATGAGGCTGGGAGAGGGGCCGATTCCAGGGGATGCTGCGTGGCCCTGCCTGACGTGAGCTTTCCTTGACCTGAGCAGGGGCATCTGTCTGAGGTGGGATGACTGGACATACCCTAGTCTGAGCCCCTGGGGCTGTGCTGGGACCCACCCTGGGCACTCAGGAAGGTCCGAGTACTTCAGGGTATCCCAGACTTCAGGCATCAGCAGTCCCAGCCTTGTAAGTGCACCTAAGGAGGGATAAGGTGCTCGGCATAGCTCCATTCAGGGACGCTGTGTGTGATGCCTCAGTGGCACCTTGCCAGGGTGGCCCGTGACTGTTCCCCTGTCCCTCGGCAGCTTCAGTCTAGAGGGAGCTGCAGAAGCCGCTCCGGCCCCCGGCTGCCCGGCCCCGCACGGGCAGCAGCGTGCACGCCGTGGGACATTGCTCTGCCCGGATCACCTCCGATACCCCCCATGAAGCTGGCTGGGATACAGCCGGACGGAAACTGCATCGGAGAGCTTCGGCTCGGTAGCAAGGAGGTCCTGGAGCGGGGAGCGGGCCCGCTGCCCATCGGCCAAACTTCGGGCCGCCGCACCGGCTGGCCCGAAGCCTTCCTAGAGCGGTGTCCCCACGTGTGCCCGCCCGGTCACAGCGAGCACCACGGCTCCCGCCCGCTGTGTGACCCACCATCCCAGCCACGGAGCCTCCTTCCTGCGGCTGCAGGCTGCTGCCGGGGCAGGACGGCCCGCCGCGGCACCGTGGCCGCCCGTGGTGCCGAGCAGAGCACGGTGCGCCCCGGCGGCGGCGGTACGGGCCCGTGTGCCCAGGGCCGCGGAGAGGAGCGCCGGCGGCACCGGCCCGAGTGCCCGGGGCCGCGGGGAGGAGTGGCGGCGGGGCGGGGCGGGCGCGGGGCCGCGCTGCCGGTGCCGCACTACAGGTCCCGGCGCTCCCCTCGGCGGGGCGGGCTCGGCGCGGCGGAAGCGGCGGCGCGGCGCGGAGCGACGGGGGACCCGGCGCGGCCACGGGTAACGGCGGCGGCCTGGCGGGCGGCCCGGCGCGGCCCAGCACGGCCCGGCGCGGCGGGGCGCTCGGTACCGGGGCACAGCGGCCCGGGGTGCGCACCCTGGCCACTCCCGGCGCTGCCCCGCTCTCCCTTACCCTGGTGTCCCAGCCCTTATCCTTATCCCCTGTCCCTTCCCTGTCCCCAGCCCTGCTCCCCTCGCCCTGTCCAAGCGCTGATCCCCGGCTGAAGCCCGTCCTCCCCAGTCCGCCGGCAGGCAGCCCCCGGGATGCCGGATAAGGGCCCGCTGCAGACCCCATAGCTCTCCCAGCACAGTCACAGGGCCGTGTGTCACCCCTTGGGTGCAGGAGAGCTGCACGCGTTCCTGGGTGCTCGGTGCGCCACTCAGCCGTGCCGTGTAAAACAGGTGTCTGCTGCTCACACGTGCTGGGCACTGCCTTTCATGGCTGCCTGCAGGCCCCTGGCGTCCTCGTGTATCCTTCACACCACCTGTGGTTCTGTGTGCTGCCTGCTGTGGCCCATGGCACGATGCTGGTGACCAGATACGCCTCTTGCACATTTTAGGGTGGTCATCCCAGTCACTTGCTTCCTGGTGTAAGTGCACTGGAGGGCTCTGGGCCTTGCTTTTCAGGCTGCTCTTGCTCCCTGGGTAGCTACTTTGGGTTATTTTAACTTCATTTTCCCAGGCTAGGTCTTGCTTTGTTTCCTGCTTACATTTCTTGGATCCTTTCAACGGCGTCTTCTCTGGATGGTGTTTACAACAGCTCACTGCTCAGTATCATCTAATGACAATTCATTATTCAAGTAGAGGTTTGAGAGATGCTGTAAAACGAGACCCTGAAGTTCAGCTAAGTTGGCTCTTGCTTGCCTCACCAAAAAGCTTTGCCCAGTGATTCTTCTGAAATAGCTCTGGGCAAGCCAATGTCCCTCATTCATTGTGCAGGTATGCTGGCTCCTTTAACTGCCAGTTTTGTTCTGCACTGAGGATAGGAACAGGGTTTGTCCTGTTCTCAGCTCTGGTTGTGTTGTTCTTTCTTGCAGAGAAAACCAGTGCCTTGTTGGCTGTACCCATTGCTCGGGCCCTGGTTTCTCCTTGGCACTGTGTGTCAGCAGGTTAATAGGTTCATCTCTGCACTGGCCAGGCTGGCCAGGTGACTGTGTCTGTGTGGACATACTGTTTTTGCTTTTGCTGCAGCTGTTTTTGCAAGACCTCTGCCTCATTTGCATTTTTCTGTTTAAAAACAGTGATTTTTCCCTTTTGAGTCATCTTTATTTTTGAGACATCATTAATTTTCTCTCCCTCCTTGTTTATTAATAGACCTTTTCACTTTTGTGCTGATTCTGCCTGGTTATATTTGTAAAGTCCTTTGTATTCCCCTTAGCATTCTGGCTGTTAACTCCTTCTGCTGGTTTGTTGTCCCTTCCCTCTCCCGTGCCCCCCTGCAGCTGTGAGGGGACACTATTGACTTTCAAATCATCTTCCTGTCTGGAATGTTCACCTTCTCTTCTTCCAGGTATCTCCTAAGAGCATCTATTCCAGGTGTCTCCTAAGAGTATTGCAAGTGAAAGGCACGATTGAAATCTCAGTGCCTCTGATGCTATTGACACCTCCTCACACAGCCAGTGTTGTGTGGCTGCTGGAGAGCTCTTTCTCCTGGCAGCAGGGGACAGGATGCCTTAAAAAGCTGTGGATGCAGCCTTTTGCTCTTTGAATGCTTTGCTTTGCCCTGTGCCAGTGGCTGTGTTCATGCCTTTGCTCTGTCTCCACCACGTATCCAGGTCCTTTCCTGGCCCTGTTGCTGCTGTTGAGCCAGGTGGCCTGGGCTGGAGCTCTGCTGGGAGCAGGAGAGGTGCAGGGCAGCCAAAACCTCTGACAGTCCTTGCCTGGGCTGCCAGGGGCTGGTTGTGCAGTTGGTAAGTGTGCCATGGCACGTGCCTGGCATGGGATGAGTCCTGCAAGTGTGAGGTTCCCCAGTGGAGCTGTTTAGAATCTCCTTGTACCTGCCTTTTTATTAATCTTGTTATTGTAGTTATTTTTTTCCCCTTCAAAGGGCCCAATCTGCTGCAGGCTGTAAAGAGTGACATTGTGGTGTGCGAGCTGCATGCCAAGGCTGCGTGAGGTCCCCCAAGGCTCCTGGTCCCCCACTGTTGCCATCCCTGTTCACTGCCAAGGCTTTAAGGTTATCTGCTCTATCGATGGGAATATGGATTGGGTGGAATTAGAAACCTCGAAGGCTAAAAATACAGCTCCCTGCCAGGAAATGCAGCAGCCTGCTGAGAGGGTGCTGTGTGCCACTGGGACTTCTCCAGGAGCTGCCATGTTCCACATGAGCACCACAGCCCAGCAGCATCCCTGCCTGTTCCCACGCTCTTGGCTGGCTTGCTCTTGTTTGTGGGGTCCTTCCCGCGACAGGACAGGGGGAGAGGTCAGGGAGAAGATGCTGCCCATGTGTGCTGCAGATGTTCGATAGAGGAGAAGCACAGGCTGGCACCCGAGCAGGCAGCTCGCTGAGACCTCACCAATGCATACCATGAGCACAGGCTCCCTGTGAGCAGATTGTTGTGTTCCTGGGAGCAGTGTGAGAGGAGCCTGTGCCTTCAGGGAGCTCTGGCTGCCTCCTGACTGATGATCCAGCACCCTCCTGGCCATGCTAGGCTGTGTTGTGCTGGGCTGGTTGGCTTTACGTGGGAGACAGCTGGGCAGCACTCCCATCACCACTTTTGCCATGGTGTCATGGCCTTTCCCTGCTTGGTGCCGGAGTGCTGAGTTGTTTTGCTAGACAGGTCCATGAAACAAGACAGCATCTTGGGCAGCACAGGCCTTTTTGGGGATGCACTGCTCATTGCTGCCTGTCTTTGTGGGGCAGGCTTGGTCCCAGACTCTGGAAGTGGTAGGGTTGCCCTGCCTAGTGTAGTGTGAATGAGACCCAAAGCCAGGGCCATTGCTCTGCCTCCCAGAGCATGAAATTAGTTGGTGCTGACCCGTGGCTGTGGCATTGATGAAGTGTTTGATAGGCTGGGGGCAGGGGCTGTGCTGCCCTGTGGGACAAAAACAAAGCTCTGCAGCGTCCCTGCCAGTGTGGGTCATCTACCACCCTGCCGTGCCTCTTCCCAGGCTGCAGGAAGCAGCTCCTCCCCAGCAGTGTGTGGCAGGCAGAGGCAAAGCTGTGCAGGGAGAGGATGCTCCCAGCACCAGCCGTCTGGCTAATGCTGCACCATCTGCTTTGGAGGGTGAGGCAAGGTGAATAGCAGGTTTTTGAGGAGCCCATAAATCCTATGTGCAAAGGCTCTTGGAGGTGACATGGGATCTGCATGGAGCAGTGCTGCTTCTGGTTGCTCCCCGTGCTGGGAATTGTCGGGAAGGAGAGCCTGGGGAGATCACTGACCCCCACAACTCCTTCAGCAATGAGCCATGGCCTGGGACTCTTGGGCTTGGCTGGGAAGAGTCCTTCAGCAGATCATGCTTCAGTGCAGTTGGAAGCTATCTGTGGTTGGAAATGGTGGTGCCAGAGGGGCTTCCAGTGCCCCCTCCCCTTTGGCACTCGGGCTGCCACTTGGTGAGAAAATGTATAATGCCTCAGTGTTGAAAAATGACTAATCCAGTCCTTGGAAGGTTTGTAGGATACATTCCTTTCTTGCGGTCGATAAAGATAAAGGGGATCGTTCTGCCAGCAAAATTAGTGTATCAAAGAGGGGGGGAAAAATGACAGGAGCTACGGAGACAGAAAAATGGTTGGGGCAGCCCTGGGATGGTGCTCAGCATCATCACAGCATCCGTGCCTGCACCTCCTGTTCCTGCACCTCCTGTTCCTGCCCACTTGCAGCATGAGGTGCAGGCACAGGCACTGCGGTCATACTGGGGGTAGTGCCCTGCTGGGCTTTTCCAGTGGTTTCCAGAGAGCCATGGGAGACTCATCCATCATGCCAAGGCAAAGGTCTGTCCATCCATCACAGAGGGGATGGTGCTGTGTGGCGTGGGCAGCCCCAGCCACTTTGCAGCCGTGGTTGGCCTCCCCTCGCCTTGCTGGCACCACTGCTGCTGTTGGTGCGGGGCCACGGGGAGCGTTCGCGCCTCGGTCAGGGGCTGTGTGCAGGGGAGCCTAATGCACCGGAGGTGCCTCGGAAATGAGAGCCTTGGATGGGTTCCTGGCCCTATTGATCTGCCGGCAGTTTATGCATCCTGACATTCATAATCTCGGTCGGCGCTGATGGTCCAGATTAATGGGCCCAGGGGCTGTCCATCCGTCACTTCACATTAATTACTGAAGAGGTGTTTTTCCAGTGATTTACCTGACAGCGGCCTGTGATGAATCCCCCTAAACAGAGTGGGCAGTGATTAATCATGGGGCCCCAGCCCAGCCCCACTCTGCCTTCCCCTCAACCACAGTGCAGCCCCCCGCACCATCCGTCTCCATAAACCCTGTCTGATGCATATTTATGGGGCAGGGGGCCTGGCCGCTTGTGGTGTGCCTGCTTCTGCCAAAGATGATGAAAAATAAATCTCTGTTGGGATGGGGCAGCAGGTGAGCAGGGCTGCATCATGCCATGGTCCTGTGCCAGGGTATCCCTGTGCTGGGGTTTGCTTTCTGTTGTTCTGTGGCCGCCTCAGGCTCCTCTGTGGTTTTTGATGGCTGAGTAGTGCGTGGTCTCAGTGTTCTGCTTCAGCTGCAGACGCTGGTCCCTTGGGCTTGAGGGTCCCAGGTAGCAGCTGCTGGAGCTGGGCCAGTGGTTCTGTCAGGATTTCCCTGCTTCCCCTAAGCTGGGTGCACCCCACCAAAGGCTGTAGGGCTGTGGGGTGCTCCAGGCCCCAAACCCTGTCTGCAGATACGCTGCTGTGGGGTTGTGTTGGGACTGCACAATCGATCACTGTGTGCCAGTTGCTGGGGGAGCAGGGTGGGTGCTGGGACCCCGACCCAGTGAGCTGGGCAGGGCTCCCCCCGTGCTCTCAGCCTGGGGCTGCTGGGCCGCGGGCAGGACAGTGACGCTGTTCTCTCTTGCAGGCACGGTGGCACCATGCAGCAGGAGGCCGAGGGCGGCCGGGCGCGCCGCAGGAAGCCCGACATGGCTCTCTACGTGCCCAAAGCACGGCGGGAGCGAGAGGCGCGAGCGGCAGGGGACGTGCGGGGGGCCGGGCACCGCCACGAGCCCCAGAACCACCGGCTGCTGCAGGACCCGGCTGGGGGCGAGGGGCAGAGGCCGAGCCCCCGAGCCAGGACACAGGCAGGCAGGGCGGCGAGGAAGGAGAGCAAGGTGGATGCCGGCCCAAAGGAGCTGCGGGCAGCCTCTGCCAGGCACAGCCATAGGACAAGAGGCAGCTGCCCTGTTGCGCTGGAAAGGCTGGAGGCATCGCCCAGCATGTGTGAGCCATGCCCAGATCCAGCTGTTGCTCAGCACAGGGACAGGCAGGACAAAGCATCTCACGAAGAACCTGCACAGCTCAGCCACAACCACAGGGTGATAAGGACTGAGCCTGACCCTCCATCCACACTGAATGCCCAGGCTGAGGCTGTGAAGGCTCCCCCTGAGCCCGGGGATGACCCCGCTAGCCCAACACCCGCTGCTAGCCCAACACTGGTTTGTCAGACAGGCCTGAGTGGCATGTCGGAGCACTTGGGGGACAGCACCCCAGATCCAGCTGAGGACCTCTCCCAAAGCCTGGGAGAGGCTGTCCTGCAGTCAGCAGGGGTGGGCAGCCATAGCAGGGTGCCCCAGTTAGTGGAGGAGACAGTGGGTCAGAAAACCTGGGAGGAGGAGAGGCAGGAGGAGAGGGATGAGCAGAGGTCTCTCCTGGCAGAGCAGAGCGAGGGTTGTGCCACTGGGGTGCCAGAGGCAGAGGAGACGTGGGGAGGCAGAGCTGAGGTTCCTGGGGAGAGCACCCTGTGTGCACCAGGAGCCAGCTGTGAGCCTGTGTTTCTGGGGGACAGCATGGGCGATGCTCCAGTGCTCCCAGGGGGGAGCACCCCACAGCAGGGCATGGGCAGCCCATCCCAGCCTGCCATGGAGGAGAGCACTGCTGGTGCTGGGGGTCCCAGAGGGGAGGGTGACCGGGTGCCTGCTGTAGTGGAAGCAGGCAGCACTTGTGCCTGCACAGATAGCAGTGCTGGATCTGAGAGCAGCCCGTGGGAGGGAGCACCTCTGGAAAGCTGTGAGCCCCCAGTGCCCCTAGAGCAGCTGTGCCATGGCATGGAGGGGATCTCACCTGCATCCTGGGCCAAGGAGCTGGCAAAGCCAGATGAGGATGTGGGCTCACTGCAGAAGCACCAGGAGGCTGAGAAAGAAGAGAGAGGTCTCCACAGCAGCTCCCCTATGGAAGGACAGAGCAGTGCCAGTGCTGAAACCCTGAGCCAGACCAGCCCAGGTGCTGAGGAGAGCTGGGATGTGCTGTTCAACGATGATGGGGACTGCCTGGACCCACGCCTGCTGGAGGAGGTACTCCCTGCTAGCCAGGGTTTGTGGGGATTGGCAGGGTCGGTGGGTGGCTGGTGCCCACTGGGATGAGGGGGATGTGTTCCTGTGTTCTCTGGGGTGAGTGCATTGGGTGGGTGGGCTGTACCCAGGGCATGGCCAGCCTGGCTGGCTGTGCTGCCTGCTCTTAGAGCCAGCCTTCCCCTGTGCTCCCAAAACACCTGGATCTCCATGTTCCCATCTGTCCTATCCCATCCGGCATTGCTGGGGAAGGTTGGGGTGATTTCTCCTCTGTAGTACTTAAGGTGTGCCCAGTAAAACCTGCTGAAATGTAAACTGCAACTGCACCCTCATGAGACCAGGGCTGATGATAAAGAAATGGGCTGAGATGTATGGGTTCCCATTGAAACAGCAACAGGATGTTTCCTCGAAACTATGGCTTCTTAATCAGCTGTGGCTCATTGCCATTCCCTCCTGCACACATGCTGCTGAATTTACTACACTTGGCTGCTTGGTGCCAGGACCCACACCATTCACAAGGAAAGCTCAGTTCCTGCAGCAAGGCTGGATATCCCTTATTGCATTTTAAATCAGTAGCGTCAAACTGGTAATTTTCCTGAAGAAACAAACAACATTAATATTGTTACATCCAGTGTCTGCCTATCCTTGGCTGGAAGCAGGGTGTGAGGTGATGGGTGGTGCCTTGATAACAGTGTGTATGAAGGGATCAGGTTAACTCTAGAGCACCTTACGGAGGGGCACAGATCCCACCTTGTCTGCAAGGCCTGGCTGATGTGTCCTCTTGGAGCCTGGGACAGTGCTGAGACAGTGGGACACAGAGGGCTTGCATTTGGGGGATGTGGAAGGACATGGAGTATTCCCATCCTTGCGTAGCTGTGCTCCCCCGAGCCACTGTCCCTCACCCTCCAGACTGGAGATTGTGGTGAGTGCTAGTGTGAGGAGGACAGCACTGATGTTCTGAGACAGCTGGTGCAGGTGGCACTGGCTTTCTGTCAGCTGGTGCCATGGACATGGCTTTGTCCTCAGGGGAGGAAGGTCAGGGAAGGTGCAGCCATAGGATGCCGTAGGCAAGGCTGTGCTGTGCAGTGCAGGCTCTCACTCCAAGGACTATCTGTATTGGCTCCCTTGTGCACAAGCCTGAGACAAGTTTGAGCTTTCCAGGGAGCTTCCCAAAATGGGTGAAAAAGAACCTGAAATAGGGTTTTATCAAAAGTTGCCATCTTTGTCCCCTGCAGATTCAATGGTGCCTCATGCTTCCTGAGCCCTCCGAGCTCCCAGCAGGTGGATGTAGCTGCTTGGGGAGGGCATGGGCTCTTGGGAGGATGGAGCTGTTGTTAATTAAAATAAAGAACAAGAAAATTAGTAACGTCTTCCTCGAAACCGAATCCTTATGCAATGCAGAGAGCTGGCAGAGAGCAAGATTTATGACGTTCTGTGCGGAGGAGAGATTTCTGATAGCGAATGGCTCTTTAATCTAGCAGGAAAAAACCACTGTAGTGAGCAGCATTGGCTGGCAGCTGAAACCAGACAAATTCAGAGCAGAAATCAGTTTGAACACAGAGTAATTAAGCACTGTGCCCGTTTCCTTGCGGGCTCTGTGGACTCTCCATCAGGCGGTGCGGCATGGCAGGGGCCGCGATGCGTGCGTGCCCAGGGCTGTGGTGTCAGCCAGCAGCCACAGACCCCCGACCTGCTCTGGCAGGACTGTGTCTTCAGAGGGCAGCGAGATGTGATGGACAGGCATCATTTTCCCTGTCGTCTGTCTGTCCATCCATCAGCACTCATCCATCTGTACCCTCCCTAGGATGCCTGCCAGGGCTGGGGACCGCACTGTGGCTCCCACTGGCTGCTGTGCC
This sequence comes from Zonotrichia leucophrys gambelii, assembly GCF_028769735.1. Classification (NCBI taxonomy): domain Eukaryota; kingdom Metazoa; phylum Chordata; class Aves; order Passeriformes; family Passerellidae; genus Zonotrichia; species Zonotrichia leucophrys. Next base: position 14,041,271 of record NC_088176.1, read on the forward strand.
CCATGGCTGGGAGCTGCTGGCATGCTGTGTGCTGGGCTGGGCTGGCTGGGCTGGGCTGTGCTGGGCTGTGCTGTGCTGTGCTGTGCTGGGCTGGGCTGTGCTGGGGACCTGTTGAGCTGTGCCTGCCGCGTGGCTGAGCCCTGCTGCCAGACGGCTCCTGTCCTTCCTGCCCCGCCACACTTGGTGATTTGTGAAGGTCAAGGGCTGCTCCGGCACTCTGTGCTCCTGCTCTCTAATCATCTCCCCGCTGCCTGGCACTCCCTGAGTGCTCTGCTCCCTCAAGCAGCACTGCAGGGCGTTATCCTGCCTGGAATGGCTCCCTTGCTTCCCTGAGCAGGCGCAGGGTGCCTGATGGGTGTGCTGCCCTGCATGGGGGTGATGGCAGGGCAGGAGGCTCTGCTGGCAGTGCTGGCTCCTCCCGTGAGCTCCATAACTCAGCTCTACCCTCCGCCGGCATCCAGCTGCTATGGCAGCACCCCCTTACCTGCCATGAATCCATCTTCCCCATAAAATTGTCGGAATGAGCACTTTTTATCGACTGAGCTGGCTGGGATTTATGGACTCTAACCCTGCAGTCGTGGTGTGCTCTGCTATGATCGCTTAGGGGATCGGGGTGGGAACCCATCTGAGTTATGTGCCCATTCCTTGGCATCATGCCAGCCCCACGCTCCAGGGGAACAGGAGCTGTCACTGCCTTTGGGCTGCACCTGGCCTGGGGTCTCAGCTGAGGCAGGGCAGTGAATCCCCTTGGCCACTGGCGCGGCGTGGTTTCGAAAGCAAGGGTTCAGCAAGGGATGCGGGGTGGCCCACTGGGCAGAACAGGGTGCTGGGTGACCAGCTGGCACTGGCAGTGCTGCGGGACACAGGGAAACAGGGGCTGGATGCACCGTTGTGCTGTGGCAGCAGGAGGCTGCTGCCTGTGTTTTTAAATAAAGGCTGTAAAATGTGCATGGTAGAAAAGCTCTACAGACATCATCTTTTAGGGCTGGAGAAAGTGCCCCGCTGTGAGGTACTAAAGGTGCACAACCCATTTTATCAATAAGAAGATTGAGAAGGGACTTGATTAACATTAGTAAGTGCTGTGATGGGGAGGAGACCAGAGACTGAGGGTTCTTTAATCCGGCGGAGAGGCAGAACAAGAACTGCCAGCTGGAAAGTGAAGTCAGACAAATTCAAATGAGAAATAAAACATCAATTTCTAGGTGCACAGGTGATTAACCAGCAGAACTTGCTCCTCAGTGGAGCACTGTCTTTTTCATCTTGGCATCTGGGCTGCTGATAGGCTGCTCCAGTGCATGTGCTGCAGCCAGGGCGTGCTGAGCCTGGTGCTTCCATGTAGCAGAGAGACATCAATCTTTCCTCCTGGCATTACTATCCTGCTCCTTGTTTTTCCCCTAAGGTATTTCAGGTCATCACATCCTTGTGGAAGGGGGGTGTGTTTGGAGATGCATGTGCTGTTTCATCCCTGCCATTCCTACCATGTCCCTGACCTGGCCGCTGAGCGTGGCAAGTGAAGGAATGCTGGTAATGGGAAAAGCAGGTGCCTGGTGTGAGAGCCCTGGTTGATAACTGCTAATTCTCAAAGCCATGAATCCATCTGCAGTGCTGGGCTGGGGTGCAGGAGTCTGGACAACTTTCTGGGGAGAACTTGCCACGTGTTAGGAACTGCTGTGAAGCAGGTGGGCATGGGTTGCTCAGTGCTGTGCCTCTCCTGCTGCTGCAGCTCTCAGGGGGTGAGAAGCACCAGGAGAGCCAGCAGTCACCCCGCTTCAACTACTATCGGGCGGAACCTGCTGCTCCAGACATCAGCGACGATGAGCTGCCCCACGTCATCGAGATCTACGATTTCCCCGCGGATTTCCGCACCGAGGATCTCATGCGTGTCTTCTGCAGCTATCAGTGAGTCTGCCAGCTCCATGTCCCTGGTGCTGGGCTTCCCTGCCTGGGCTCTGCTCCACATGGCTGCCCATCAGGTGCCTGTGCCTCGCTGACCTTCCCTCTCTTTGGCAGGAAAAAGGGCTTTGATATTAAATGGGTGGATGATACGCACGCCCTGGGCATCTTCTCCAGCCCCATAACAGGTACTGCTCCTGGTTCAGCTGGGGATGGGCAGAGAGGAGGCATCCCTCTCCCACAGCCAGATGCTGGACGTGGGGCTGCCCCTGCACGTGGACATGCTGCTCTCTTCCTGCAGCACGCGATGCCCTCAGCACCAAGCACCTGATGGTGAAGACGCGCCCACTGTCCCAGGGCACCCGCGCCTCTAAAGCCAAAGCCAGGGCATTTGCTGGTGAGTGGTGCTGCCCTGTGCCAGCTTGTGCCATCCTGCTTGTGCTGCAACATAATCCTGATAACTGGGAAGGGTTGGGGCAGCCAGCACGGCTCCACAGCTGCCCTGTCCCTCGCAGAAGGCCCCACTAATGTCCCCCATCTTCACAGAGTACCTGCAGCCAGCCAAGGAGCGCCCTGAAACATCAGCTGTCCTGGCCCGGCGGCTGGTGATTGGTGCCCTGGGGGTACGGAGCAAGCAGACACCAGCCCAGCGAGATGCAGAGCGGAGGAAGCTGCAAGAGGCTCAAGGTGAGTTTGGAGGGGCTGCAGTATAGGGGAGCCTTCCTCTTGCATGCTCTGTCTCACAGGGTGCTGGGTGAGAGGGGGCTGCAGCAGGGTGGGCTCCAGCCACGTCCACAGGGAGGTGGGGTGGTGGGGGTGTGGCATTGACCCCCTTGTCTCTGCAGAGAGGAAGCGCCTGGAGAACAAGCAGCGGGAGGATGCCTGGGAGGGCCGGGACTGAGCCAGGAGGCTGCACTTTGAGCCCATGTCCCTCTCTGCAGGCGGGCAGAGCACTCTGCGTCTCAGAGCTGGGACACGTTCTGCATCGTGTCCAAAAGCACCGGGCTGCTTCACCGAGAGGGCTGAGCAGCGTGAGGGCTGGTTGGTGCTGTGGGGATGCTGTTGCTGTCAGGCAGCACTGCCCACCCTGCCCAGGGCAGAACCCCCGAGGCTGCCAGCCACAGCAGGAGCAGCAGCAGGATGCAGGGAGCTCAGCAGAGAGCATGGGGGGCTGTGTGGGGTGGCCCTGGCCACCTGGAAGGGCCTTGTGAGTGAGAGTTTCTGTCCTTTATTTTGCTAATAAATGCCATTTATTATATTTGCTTGCCTGGGTGGTGGCTCCCCGTTCCCTTCATACCGGGGCAGGGTGTGCGTGCCGGGGGCAGCTGCGCATGGTCCGCGGGCTGTGGGGATGTCCACCCCTCCCAGGTGCTGCTGGGTGTCCCCTGCGGCTGTGGGGGATGTGCAGGCAGGAGGGGTCGGGCAGGACGGCAGGCAGGAATGTGCTGGCAGCAGCCCTGTTTACTTCCGCGGAGCAGCTGCAGCCCTGAACAGCGGGGCCCTTGTCAGAGCATGGGCAGGGCCGTGTTCCCGGCCCCACATGGGGCTCTGATGTGGCCGTGCTGCCAGCCATGGCAGGCTGGGGGCTTCCTGCCCTGCCCCCGGGTGGAGGCTGGCACCTGGGACCTGCCTTTGGCTCTGCTCTGCATCATGTCTCAGCACCTGAAAAACTGCTCTGTGTGCCCCAGCACTCCCACCCTGTAGCTCTGCAGACTCTGAGGTTTTGGGGCCTTTCACGGGACATGAGGATGGGGATGATGCTTCTCTACCACCACTACCAGCAGTTTGCATGCTTTCGGTCGCTGAAGTGCTCATGTGGCTGCCCCGTGTCCCCTGGCTGTCCCCCAGCTTGGCAGCAGCGGGGCTGGTCATGACCCCGTGGTGGTGGCTGCCTGCTCCTGCGCCATCCGGCAGCGCTGCCAGCTGGGAGCCATCTCGGCTGCCGTTCCCGGATGCTCGTGGCTTGGCCGGTGGAAATTCCAGGGAGCAGAGCTGCTCTCATGTGGAAAACATCTTCCCGGCCATGCGGCATCCCTCAAAGCCCCAGCCTGGCCGGGTGAGCCTCCACCAGCACGTGCCTTGCCACGGTCTCTGGCCTCGGGCCCCTCCAGTGCATCCCCGTGCTCCCAGCAGCAGCTCCACGTGCAGGGACCATCACGTGGGGATGCAGCCTGACTTGTCCTGGGCCGAGGTGGGTTCTGGCAGCCCCCCACCCTGGGCTTGTGCCTGCCAGCGAGGCAGGAATGGACACAGGTGTGCAAGGAGAGGGGCGGCACTGCCCCGTGGCTGGTGAGCTGGAGAACAGACAGTACAGAGTGTGTTGGTGACATTCCCTTTTATTTCCTGTTGTAAGAAAAAAGACAGAAACCACGGGAGGTAAGAAACAGAGAGCAAGGGCACAGTGTTCCCTGTGTCCCCACACTGTGTCTTTGAGGGACAGAGTGGCCCTACCACAGCTCCCATGTGTGGGAAGCTGCCAGGACAGCCTGGGAAAGCCCAGCATGTCAGCTGCATACACTGTGGCTGCTGGGCAGGCTGCCAGCCCATGCTGCCACAGAGCTGGCTGGGTCTTTGCATGCACAGGGTTAGCCAGTTCAGGGCCATGGGGACCACTGATGGCAAGCCAGAGCTGCTTGATGCCAGCCACGTGCAGACAGCCAGGGAGTTGGTGGCTCTGGGTGGCACAGAGGGAACACTGCCTAGCTGGGGACACATTGCCTAGACCAAGTTATTCCCAGCTGGGGACTGGCTTCATGATCCTAATAGGAAAGAGTGCAGGGGAAGGAGGAGGTGATGGTGGGATTGATAAAGCAGTAGCCCCTCTTCCACAGCACAGCACCCTGCTCCCAACTCACAGAACCTTTATTGAAGACAGGACTGGTGCATAGGTGGCTGGGGACTGTCCTGAGTCTCCTGGAGCATGGGGGGCTGGGCAGGCTGAGGTAGTTGTCCTGGGGGCGCTGGGGCTGTGGAGCTGAGGCCTGCTGCAGTACTGGGGCCACTCTTTCCAATCCTGCTGGCAGCATGGGCACCCCCAGGCACTCCCTGCCAGCCCTGGCGCTCATCTCCCTCCTCTGCAGCAGCATCAATAAATACACAAGTCTGCAAGTCCCTGAGCTCAGTCGGGTGCTGCCAGGGCACAGGGGCCGGGGTGCAGGAGTCGGACTCTCCCGTGGGACCACGCCAGTGGCAGGGGTTCACACGAGGTTGTTGGCCAGGCGCTCCCGTCTCTCCATGTCGCTCACCACGTCGGCACCGTAGGCATCACCTGGGGAGAGTCATGTTGTGGGGTAGGTGTGCGTGTGGGGGCACAAGGAACCTGTGGCACCCCCAGCCTCATCACTTCCCTCACCCTGCCTGCCATAGCCCCCATGCTCCCGTCCCTCCTTACTTGTGTGGCAGCCATGCATCCAGACACGCTGCCCATCGTACTTGCACTGGCACCTCATCACGTTGTTGGAGAAGTCTGACTCAGCCACCTCGTGCTTGGGGTTCACAACCACCTGGGGAGGGCAAGGGGCAGGGCTGGGAGCACCTCTGCTGTGCCCTGGCCAGGCAGGGCTGTGGCATGCACAGCAGGGTACAGAGCAGCAGCACCCTGATGTGCAGGGTGAGGGATGCTGTTATGGTCATGGAGGGGACTCCCCAGCCCTGAGATCTGGTAGCTTGGTGTCCCCCACCCCTCCATCCCATACCTGGAAGGTGTAGCTGCCTGGTGGCACATCGGTGATGTCGATCCACTGGCAGTCGATGTCATGGCGGTAGGTGTCCCAGCACCCCACACTCACCCCCTGCTCACCAAAGTTGGCACAGGCGAAGCGTCGCTGAAGACCTGCAGCGAGGAGGGAGGTGAGGGAGGCACAGACAGAGCCCCTTTGGGGAGCAGAACTGGGCCTCTGTCAGCTCTGCAGCTGGCACCTACCTTCGGGGCAGTTGGTGTCTTCCAGGCAAAAGCTGGCCTTGTGTCCCTCGGCCACCTTGGAGCCATTGAGCGTCAGCAGGTCATAGTGGGTGAAGACCTCGATGCTGTGGAAGTGTCTGTGGGGACAGGGGCTCAGCACAGGACCAGCGCCCAGCCAGGGAGCACAGGGCTGTCCCAGGCAACCCTGGCAGAACTTCCGGCAGGGCAGCACCCAGGGAGTCAGCAAATTACAGCCCTGAAGCCAAATAAAGCTGTAATGACAATGCTGGCTCAGACGCTGTCAATTACCCTGGGTGGGACGGGTGCCACCATGCCCTGCCTGGCCCAAGGACAGGGCAGCTCCCTGCCAGCCCCTGCCTATGGGACACTCACCGGTGGCACTGGTGCCAAGTCCAGGCATGACGCCCCATCCTCGGTCGGAAATCGGCTCTTCCCAGGTTGTGGATCTGGGAGGAGAAGCGCAGAAGGCGGCGGTGGCCGTAGGGCCACTGCATGTTGTCAGCAGAGCGGGAGAGGCAGCGCTCCTCATGGGCACAGTACAGCAGCCCCAGGGGTCTGTCCTCCAGGTAGGCTGTCTCCTGCACCAGCTGGGCGTTCATCACCAGGTCTGGGGCGTCTGGCACGGAGGGGATCAGCAGGGATGGAGAAGGTGGTCCCCACCCTGCACAGCACCCCCTACTCTGCTACAGGAGAAGGGGGGTGCCCCCTCCCAGCAGTACCCCCTGGGCTGCTGCTACTCACGGGCAGTGCAGGTGACCCCGGCTGAGAAGCGTCCCCCGCCACGGGGGCAGTGGACAGGACCGTGGCGCTGGCACTGCTGGAGGGCCAGCTCGGTGCCCGCACAGCGCACGCCGCTCATCACAACCTGGCTGGCACCGGGGCTGCCTGCCCAGTACCACGTCTCCTGCACAGAGGAGGAGCACAGTGCTTGACCAGTCCTTGCAGCCCTTGCCAACTCCCACCTGCCACCCCTGCCTCCCCTCCTGCCCTAACACTGCCACCACCGTTCCCACTGTCCCATCCCAGAGCCCCTGGCCACACCATGCCCCGCTATCCATCCTGCAGGACCCCTGCAGTTCTGGCCCCAGGCTGGTACCCCACTCACCTGGAGGGCATGGCTGGCAAAGCCCAGCCCCAGCTGCCTGCAGACCACCATGGCCTCGTTCAGGCCCCACTGTGCCCCACACACTGCACCCCACTGCAGCTGCCCCTGCACTGGCACCAGCACCTCCACCACGCCTTCCTCGGGGTTGCGGCCCCCGGCCAGCCGCACCTGTTGGCAGAGAGGGGCAGAACTGGAATGTGGCACAGATCCCAGCTCTCCCACTCCACACTGCAATGGGACCAGCAGCCCTGCACATCCAGCTGAACATCTCCCCCATCTTCTTCCTCCTTTCATCCCTAAAGACCAATTTGCCACCAGATCACCCTGAAGAGCCCCATCAGGACACTGCTCTGTGTCCCCCCACCCCCTGGATCACCCCAGGGCTGCTCTGAGCAGCCACACTGGGCATAGAGCTTGGGGAGCAGGGACTGTGCAATCGGGCTGGGGTGAAACAGGCCCTGGGAAGGAGGCAGGGACTCACCTGGCTCTTGAAGTCCATGAAGGGCATGTGGCAGCGGACGGCAGCGTCGGCCTCGTGCCGGCACCCATTCTGCTCAGCGTCCTGGAAGCGACACTCGCCCAGGGAGCGCTCTTGGCCAGTGCACTGCACATTGCTCATATGGATGGGCCCCAGACCTAAAGCACAGGAAGGGTCAGTGCTCCCTGCTCCATGAGCATCCTGGAGCAGCACCCTCATCCTCCTTCCCCTGGTCTGGGCATTCTTTACAGGAATGGGGCTGCCCATGGCAGGAGCAGACAGGGTAGCCTCATCCTAGGACAGGCTGGAGCTGCGTGAGCATCCCAGGATTCTCCAGCAGGACACCTCAAACCAGTTGATTTCCCCATCATACCCCTCAAAGCCCAGAGGTTTCCCAAGCCCATGCTGTAACACCTGCCTCACCTTGTCCCATCCGGGCTCCCACCAGGGCCTGCTTTGCCGTCCCATAGCCCAGCTGCCGGCACACCACGCTGGCTGCAGCCAGGTCCCACTGCTTGTCACACACAGTGCCCCACTGCCCGTGGCGCAGCACCTCCACCCGGCCCTCGCCAGCGTGGGTGCCCGCTCGCAGCCGCACCGGGAGCACCTGGGCACGGAGAGCAGCCAGTCAGCAACCCCAGGGCACAGCCAGCCTCCCCTCAAGTGCAAACGGGGTGGCTGAATGCTGCTCAGCCCTGGGACTCTGAGGGTGTGGAACTCTGCAAGGGCTCACCTTTCCTGGGGCGGTCTTGTTCTTGCCCTTGCCCGTGCCCTTCTGGAAGGCAGGGCCAGGGAGGCAGCTGACGATGGCGTGCATGCCGTGGGGGCAGGCGTGCTGGCGGGGGGCTGGTGGGGCCATCTGCACAGGGCAGCGGGCCAGGTGGGGCTCTGAGCCCTGACACCGCACCCTGTGCACCCAGAAGCTGTTCTTCTGGCTGAGGGTCTTCAGGCTGCCAAGGGAGAGGAGCAGGGCCAGGGTCAGCTCAGGTGCCAGAGACACTCTCCCGCCCAGTGTCATGCTGGGCGCCCATTCAAGGTGCCCTGCCCACCATGCACAGTGCTGAGCCCTACCTGGAGTTGGGGTCCTTCAGCTTCTTGTTCCAGAGCTTTCTGTGGGTGTACAGAGCCAGGAGATGAGGGAGCATGCTGACACTGCCCAACTCTGAACCCCCTGCCCCAACATTTCTGCCCTCCCTGGCAGGAGATGGAGACCCCAGGGTACGTCATATTCTCTCCCCACTGGCAATTACTGTGCCAAGCCCGTCTGTACCATGAGTCCCAGCAGGACTGTGCGACTCCTGGCACCCGTAGGGGCTCATTATAGGCTGTATTTATAGTTCCAGGCTGAGACGGGGTGGGAGGGACCAAGGGACACTTGTCTTTCCTCTCCTTTGTCCCACACTTTTCTAACCATGATGGTGACCATTCCCAAAGACTTCTGGATGCTGCTGAGCCCAGCTCTGACCCTTGTGAAAGGCCCAAGAAGGGGATCCAGGCTGCCATAACAGCACCTCGCACACCCACCCATGAGTGCAGCCCTTCTCTGACCACTCCTCTATCTCTTGTCCCCAGTGTGCCCAGCCTGCCCCCCCCCCGTGCCCAGGAGCAGCGTGTGTCTCCCTCATCCCTACCGGTAGAAGCTGGTGTTGACGTGCTTCTCGCGGGGGAAGCCCAGCATCCCGCACACAACACGGCTGTTGTTCCTGGTCCAGTTGGCATCACACACCTGCCTCCAGCGCCCGTTGTGCTTCACCTCCACAGCACCCTCCATCACTGGCATGCTCAGCTTGGCCCGTGCCAGGATGGGCTTGAGCCGCACCTCCTCCAGGGTTACTCCCAGCACCTGCCACAGTGGGCATGGCATGGGCCCGGGGCTCCAGCATCGAGGGCAGAGCGTTCAGGAAAGGGCAGGGCAAGGGTTGGTGGGACCTGCTCCAGTTGCCCTGGTGTACCCTGCTGGCCAAAGGCACACGCCACGGGCCCCCACTCACCTCTCCCAGGTGACCAGCAGCAGTAGCCTGTGGGGAGTTGCCAGGCAGGCGCTGTCCTGAGCACACCACGCCAGCATCCTCGCCATGGTGGCAGTCACTGATGCCCCAGCCATTGTGGGCACACTCTGCCAGGGAGCCTTCACTGCCCCCACATCGCACGTTGTCCAGCCAGATGGGGCCTGGGGACACAGCATCACAGCCCCATGCAGTGTGTCCCGCCAGCTCTCTGCACCCACGGCCCTGTGGGGAGGTTCCCACAGCCAGCAGGAAGCACACTGCCCTCGTCGGGACCCCCTGCCCCCATTCCCCACCTGCCCCGTACCTTCCCCTTGGCCGTAGGTGGCACTGTGGGTCCAGGTGATGGCTGCGGTGTAACCCAGCTGCCGGCAGGCCACCGTGGCCGCATGGAAGTCGAAGCCATCGTCGCACACGGTGCCCCAGCGGCCCTGGTACAGCACCTCCAGCCGGCCCTCTCCAGCTGGGCCCCGGGGTCCCCCCAGCCGCAGCTGCACCGGGGCCGGCTCCTGCCTGCTGGGGGCCACCCAGCATAGCACCAGCACCAGCACCAGCAGGACGTGACTTGAGCCACTTGGCATCACCATCATTGCTCTGTGAGTGGGATGCCTGGGGACAGACCAGCAGTGAGTCCTTGGGGACCATGGCAGAGAGGGGATGCAGCTGCAGCCCCCCTGTACCCCAGGAGCTGGGCAATGTGAAAGGGATATCATGCCTTCTTGCACGGTGGTGACATCACTGTCCCTGTGCTCTGGGGGATGCATGGGCTGGTCCCTGCCACACTCACAGCATACCCCAGCCCTACCCCCTTCACCAGGTCAGCCAGCTCTGACACAGCCCTCTCGGGCACTGACAGCCACGCGCAGCCCCACAAACACTGCCCTGTGCTCTTGCTTCCTGTCTGCCCCATGTTTTGGGACATGGGTAAGGGCCCCACAGTGCTCCCTTTCATCCTCCACCTGGATTCTCTACTGAACATCAGGATTCCTCCCTGTCTTGCACACAGCCCGGTCCCCGTTGCCTCACCTCTTCCCCTGCATCCTCATTCAGAGCACTGGTGGGATTGCTGACCCCCCTCCAGGTACCCAGACCTCCCCTCCCGGGGCCACCTCTGGCACTCACTCTGGCAAGGGATGGTGGTGCCGGAGCGGCAGCGGTGCGGGGCAGGCGGTGGCGAGGGACACGGTGGTGGCGAGGGACACGGCGGTGGCGCTGGCAGCAGTGAATCCCGCAGCTCCTGCCTCCCGCTGGGCACCGCCTGCAGCCGCTTTTATGGTGCGGCGGGGTGGGCCGACCCGAGGGGGCCCCCCGCCCCCCCGCCCTGCTCTGGAGCCCAGCCCTGCTCCCTGCCCACCCCCGGCCCTACTCTGCCTCACCGCGCACGGGGGCAAACCCGTTCCTGTCCCAAAGCCCGTCCTGTCCCCAGCCGGGAGGATCTGAGCTGTCCCGGGCAGTCCCTGCCCGCCGTGAGGCTGCACCTCCCCCGAGTCCGCATTCCCTCGGTCAGGGATGCTCCCCTCGCGGTGCTGAACCGCAGCCAGGCACAGCACGGACTTTCCTGGGATGACGAGCGGCTGTGCCGGGGACATTCCCTGCAGCTTCCCACCAAAGCACTGGTTCGAGTGGGTGCACGGGCACAGGAGGTGCTGCAGTGGGGCCGGGACTTGGGGACACAGGGACCACGGCAGGGTACGGGATGGTACCGAGAGCCGGAGCACAGCTCTCCCAGGCCCTGGGGCATCACCTGTGCCATCCATAAAGCAGGCTGGCTGTGAGGGTCCTGAGGCTCAGCCCCGCTCCGTGGTCCGTGGGGACCGGTGATGCTCCCCCCCCGCCGCCCGACTTGCCCCGGGAGCAACCTCCGGCTTGGGGTGCCGCCAGTCCCCGGGGCACCCCGCTGCCCACACGCCCGCCGTGGGATGGGGATAAACAGGAAACCCAGTGCCCCGGCCGTGCCCAGGGACCGGCCAGGAATGTGCCGGTGGCCACCGGACTGTTTGTTTGGAGTCAAAGCAGCCGGATCCTGCCGGGAGGAGCCAGGATCAACACGGCCGGGAATAGCCCGTGAGGTCATCGCCACGTCTCGCAAGGAGCCCCAGCACCTCTGGGTGTGCAGGGATGCACGACTCTGGGTCCCCCTCGCAGAGCACTCTCATCCCAGCCCTGTGCCTCGGCCGGGATCGGGGCAATGTCCTGAAGCCTCTGCTGCGATGTGAATCGCTGGCCAGCCCCAGAATGGAGGCCACGGAAAGCCCTGGGGAAGGGCAGGGTTGGGGCCAGCAGTGGAGCCCGTGACTCATTCGTCTCGACGTTTTGGAGATCAATTGCTTAAGTGTGAAGCCAGGAGCCTCCCCCGAGCTCCTCCCCCGGCAGATGCTGGCAGGGGTGCGGGCAGGCGGGCGCTGGGTCCCGCTCCCAGCTCTGCCTCTGCTCCGGGGACAGCAAGAACAGAGAGCTGCGGGGGCTGGCGGGCTCTGCCCCTCCGGGTCCTGCCAGCTCTTCCCGCAGCGCTACCTGCACTGTGTCCTGCCGCTCGTGTGACCGCGCCGGGCCGCAGTTGTCCCCTTGGCCCTGAGGTGTCAGCCAATGCCCCTCGTCTCCCTGGGGGCTCACAGGGTGTCAGCACCTGCAATCCCGGGCAGCCAGCAGCGGCAGCAGCTAAAAATACACGGCCGGCAGCAGGACAGCCCCTGCGCGGGAAGCTGTGGGCGGCGGGCGGGCGTGCGGGGCTATTCTCAGCGGGCTGCGGGACTATTCCTGGCCGGTCAATATTGATTCAGCCAGCTCAGGTGCAGTAGCTCACCCTGGCAGCACCGTATTTAGGGCCCGGCAGGAGGCGAGGCGGGCGGCTGAATCGGGAGCATTGTCTGGCGGAGGAAGAGGGCAGGGAGAGGATGTGAGCTCTGTAATCTGCAGCCAGCGGCTCCCGGCTGTAGCCCGGGCGAGGGGCACACCCGGGCCTGCTGGGGCTGAGGAGCGGCCAGCACGGAACATCTGCCCTGGGGACGCGGGGACGGGGCCAGGACACGTGCAGCGGCTTCCGTCGGGAATAGGAGCATGTGTGAGGCACGAGGGGCAGCTGCAGCCCCGGCTCCTGCGGTTTCTGAGCCGCTGGGCACGTGTCTGCTGTACACACAGCCACCAGCAGCCGCGGACTGGGGACAGCTGGGGACTCCAGGCACCAAAGCAGCATCCAGGCAGCTCCTTGCTTGTTCTAAAGACTTAGGATGGTCTGGACCTGCCCGGAGCTGGGGAACTCAATACAAACAGTCCTGCAAGCACCTGAGTCTGCATCAATGAGCAGAGGAGAGGGTGAGGGGCTGTTTGTCCCTGTTCACTACTCTGAAATGTGCCTGTGCTCTCTGGCAGCTCACCAAGGCTGCATTACCAGCAAGTGTGGATAGTGCAGTAGGAGCTGCATGAGTTGCTCAAAAAACACAGTGAGAGTGCTCATGACAGAGCCCGGGCCAGGGTTTATTTCCATGGGCACAGGCAGGGGCTGAGTGAGGCTTGCCATGTTCATGCAGGGCCCAGGACCCACTGGGGCAAGGCTGGGTTGTGGCAGGCTGAAGCAGCCATCTGCTCAAGGTGACAGTAGCAGCTGGGAGCACAGGGGACCCTGCCAGCCTACACCTGGCTCTCAGGAGATGCTGCTGCCCTGAGGTGCTGGGGAAGCAAGTCGGGGATAGGCAGGGCTCTGCATGGCACCAGCAGGGCATGCTGATGTCACAACCCTGTGTTGGTGAAGTCAGTTTCACCAATCTCATCAGAGGTGCCTGAAATCCTTGATAGCCACCTGGGCAGCATTGTGTCCTGCTGCTCCCATCACTCCTCCTCCTGCAAGAAAGGAGAAATGGGGAATGCTGCTGCACCTCTTCCACATGGCACTTTCTTCCTTCTGCAGGCCTCCATGAGGGTCCTGCTCCCAGCTCTGCTCACCAGGGTGGGCTCCACTTCCACACAGGTACAGGCCAGGAATTGGGGACCGGTAGCCAGAGTAGGATGGTACTGGCCGGGCGAAGTACAGCTGGTCCAGAGACATCCCTCCATGGAAGATGTTCTGCCAACAGAGCTCTGTGTGAGCTAGCTGTGCCTGGCCCAGGCCCGTGTGCCCACTAGCACTGGCACCAGAGCGATGCTCAGAGCTGACACACATGGTACCCACTCCACCAGGCAGCCCAAAGATCCTCTCCAGGTCTGGTGGCGTCAGGATGTCCCTGCCAATGACAGATGCCTTGAACCCCGGAGCATAGTCTTCGATGCAGTCAAACACTAGAGAAAGATGAAGGGACTCGTGCTGGGCAGCCTGGGGGATGAGGTGTGGTAGCAAACTCCTGTGCAGCCCAGGGCAGCTCTGCCCATGGGTGTTACTGGCTCTGTGTGTGCATCACGTACCTGTGTCTGCGTACGCGTTTCTGGCCTGCTCGTCCCAGCACCGCCCGCCTGCCAGCACAGACGGGGTGTACTGTGTGAACAGGGACACGACGTGGCAGCCTGGAGGGGCCAGCCCCGGGTCCAGCACTGAGGGAATGCAGAGCTCAATCATAGGCCTGGGGGAGCAGTACACCAGCTGGGCAGGCAGAAGGGCACCCAGCCACTCCACACCTCCTCCCCCAGCATCCACAGCCATGGCTGTCCTGGCCCTTCCCCAGCGCACCAAGGGGTGCCAGTACAGGCTCCTACCTGCTGGAGGGGTGCCCCTGGGCAGCCTCAGTGAATGCCTGGTGCAGGAGCTGGGTGCCCTCGCAGTTGAGGTGTATGGAGCACTGGTGGTGGGGCAGGGGCTGGCCATCGTGGGCATTGGGGGCAGCCAGGAAGCTGGGCAGCTGATCCACCGCCACTGGGCATGGGATGGGGAGATGAAGTGGGGTGCAGCCTCTTGCTGAGCCCGGCACCAGTGTTCCTCCAGCAGGGATGGCAGCTGAAGTGTCCCTGCTGGTACCTACCATTGATCTTGGTGACAGGGGAGCGTGTGTCAAGCTGCCGGATCCGCTGGACAAAGTCCTTGGGCAGCTGCTCCTAGGGTGGGATACACCATGCAGAGGCTGCATGAGAGGCTGTGAGAGGCAGTGAGAATGGGCTATTCCAACAGGCCAAGCCCCTGCCAGCCCCATGCACTCCATACCTGAGGAATGAGTTCCAGAAAGGTGATTTGGGGGGAGGCATTGGACAGCACCAGTTTGCTCCTCACCTCTGTCCCATCCTGCAGCACGACACCCCGCGCCTCCCCGGCCCTGCCCAGCAGCACGTGGCACACTGCCTGGGCATGGGTAGGGGACAGGACTTTACCAAGAGCATCCCTGCTGCCTGAGGGGATGGCCAAGCAGCTCCCCTCTCCCAGACACCCCGTACCTTGTCAGCAAAGATGTGGGCTCCCCGGGCAGTGGCTGCCTGGGCGATGGCGTGGGACAGGGCTCCCATCCCGCCTGCCACGTAGCCCCAGGCCCCACGCCGTCCCTCCAGCTCACCCATGACATGGTGCAACAGCACATACCTGAGGTAATAGGACCTTGGATTAGCTGTTGGCTGAGGGGATGGATCTGTCCCCTGCATGGGTAGTGAGGATGGTACCACAGCCCCCACAGTCCCCCCATGGGGCCATGCCACCTCATGGGATGTAAACTCAGTTACGGGGAGCATGCACCAGCCAGGACTCAGCCCAGCCTGGGGACAGAGGGGCCCAAACAGTGAAGGGATAGGTGGGGGCCACTCAGGAGAGCCACTGGCAGGGCTGGGGGCAGCCCCTTGCCCAGCACCAAGCCCTGAGGCACCATGGCAAAGTGGAGCAGGCAGTGAGAGGGAGAGGCAGGGGACAGGGCACGGGGTACTGGTGCAGCAGAGCCAAGCACAGAGCACAGCAAGGGGGGACAGTGCAGGCACGAGCCCCGGGGGGAAGGATCCCTCACCCACTGCCAGGGGTGTGTGGGCTGGCCATGGCTCCAATCACAGCATCAGTAGCCAGAGTTGCCTTCAGGGGTTCTGACTCAAACCAGTGATCCAGGATCTGGCCCAGGAGAAAGAGAGCATGCCAGGCTTGGGGTGGGGAGCTGCTGCAGCATCCTGGCAGGTAGGAGATGCAGAGGGTGTTTCCACACCAGCACTGCCAGCACGCACCTTGGAGATGGGAGCTGTGAGCACCTCGTAATAGTGGGGCAGCTGCCGCCCCAGTGCCAGCCCTGGGGGTGGAGAGGTGGTGTGAGACCTGCACGGCTGTGCCAGGGCTGGATACTGGTGCCCAGTTGGCTTTGGAGGTCACTCAGCGGGACCAAGGTGAGCAAGCCCACCAGAGCCTGCCAGCCCAGACTGGGCTCCTGAGGAGGCTCTGCACTGCCCATCCCAGGCGCTGGCAAACACCCCTTGCTGCCGTGGTTCCCTGGCATCCCAGATGTACCTGCCTGCAGCAAAGGCTTCAGGGTTTGCAGGTTCCTGAGCTGCTGGAGCAGGGAACCCTTTCCCAGGGCAGCTGTATCCACTGGAGGGGCATCCAGCAGTGGGTCAAGGGCCAACACCATGCGCCCCATGAACGCCTCATACTCAGGATAGGCCTGGAAGGGGACAGAGGGTGGACAGCAAGGGCTGCACCATGGTGGGTGCAATGGACACCCCACCCAGGAGCATCCCTGCCACTCCAGGGACAGGGCAGCCCCTCGTGGGTTTTGCTGTGCCAGGTGCATGCCCCTGCTGGTACCTGGGCATCCTTCTGGGAGAACTGAGCAATCTGCTGCTGAGTCTGGGCCATGTCATGTCCCAGCAGAAGGGAGCGAGGAGGGCTCCTGTCCTCCAGCAGTGGCGTGAAGGAGTAGGGGTCCCGTGGGAGCACCCTCAGACCGTGCCGCTGCAAGACAGGGATGTCCCCACTGCAGGAGCCACCCTGCAGGGACAGCCTGGCGGCAGGGTCCCCTTGCTGGCACGCTGGCAGTTGCCAGCAGCCCAGCAAAGGGGGGGGGCCAGTACCTGCAGCTCCAGATCAGCATAGATTTGTGGTCGCAGCAGGCTGAGCAGATACGATGCCCGGGAGAACTTGAACCCTGGAACATGTGGGGTGGTGGGGAATGTCCACCAGCAGGGCTGGCCAGGGGGACAAGGGGCACGCAGGGGTACCTGGCACGATCTCCTCGGTGATGGCGGCGCCGCCCAGCACGTGGCGCCTCTCCAGCACAGCCGTGCGCAGCCCTGCCCGCTGCAGGTAGGCAGCCTGTGGGGAGCACGGGGCACACTGCCATCCCTCCAGCCGGCATTGCACTGCCAACGGGAGCCCCCTCCTGCACATGGCGCCCCCTCACTAGGGAGGGCCTGTGGGCGCCCCAGCCCCATGGACACCAAAGCCCTCCCTTGCTCTCAGCGCGGACCCTTCCCAGTCCCTGCTGTCCCCTGGGGATGGAGGAGAGGCAGCACGCCACTCTAGGTACTCACTGCCACCAGCCCGTTGTGTCCTGCAAGAAGAGAGGGAGATGAGCAGAGCCCAGTGCTGGTGATGGGCCCGCAGCACAGGGCACCCTGCCGTGCCTGGGGCATGGGGCTGTCACAGCCACCCCAATAACAGGCTCTAGACACAGGGATACAGGTGACAAGGAGAATCCTCCCCCAGCACTACAGCCCTGGCCCTAATGGTGCAGCAGAGTGGGACAGAAGCACTCAAGGTAGATGTTCCTGCAGTGCTCTGAAGCTAGGGGGCTGCAATTTGTGCCAGACCTCTGTGTGGTCCCAGGCATGAGGAGCAGTCTGGGGGTTTGTAATGCATCCAGCACGAATGCGGTCCCCACCGAGCTGCTCCTCTGCTACCTGCCCTGAGGGGAGGGCAGATGTGGATCCCCGCCCGCAGCCCGGCTCTCGCTCCCTGGCTCTGTTACCTGCCCCGATCACCACTGCGTCGTACTCCGGCTGCAGCTGGGCCGCAGCCCCGGCATGGGCCAGACGCGCTGCTGGCGGCCGCAGGGACAGACGCGAGCCCTGCGGCCAGCGGGACGGGCAGCGCCGACCGAGCGCTCCCCGGAGCCCGTAGCGCCCGGCCATGGCCGCTCTGTCCGGCCGCCTGGACTTTGCTTCCACGGCGGAACTTTTCCCAGGGCTTCCGGGCACGGGGAGGGACGGGGGGCCAGGGCGGGGAACGCCTTGAGGAGGCGGGGAGGCTGCTCAGGACAGGGGCTCCCGCCGCTGCTGCTGCCCCAGCGAGGCGCGGACCCGGCACAGTTCAGCTGCGGGCTTGCAGCGGGGCCGGACAGGAGCCCAGGGCTGAGAAGGGGCCACATCCTGCCTGGGGCTCCGCAGGTGCCAGGGGCTCCCCAGGCTGGGCTCCAGGACGGTGCTGAGCAGGCAGGCGGGGGCCTGAGAGCCCCCTGCCCCAGCTCCTGTGGTGCTCCAGGGATGAGCCAGAGGCACATGGCTGGGATGATGGGCCAAGCACGGCAGGACAGACGGAGTTTGGCCCCCCCACAGCCCTGAAAGCAGCAGAAAGGGCATTTTGGGAATGAGCATGGCTTTGAATGCTGAACTGTTGCTCAGCAGGACAAATTCCAGCTCAGCAGGATGGGGCAAAGGCCCTGTCATGGTCCAGTGCTGCCTGAATTGCTGTCCCCAGCTCCAGCGAGTGGCATGGGAGCAACAAGGGACAGTGGCTACGTGAGTCCCTTGGGGCTGGCCCCATTCCCAGCTGTACTTGAGGTTTGGAGTGCACTGAGCCCAGACGTGCCTGGGAAACACATAAGCTGCCTCGGGATTTACTCGCTGTTCCCAGCTAAGCTCAGAGCTGCGGCTAACTGGTGCCTGGGTGTGGGGAAAGTGGTGCAGGATGGGCTGCACCTCCCCAGAGCCTGCCAAACCTCTGAGGGCCCTGCACCCCACACACATTTGGGGATGAGGGGGAAGGGGGATGCACCCTAGACCATTGCTTCACTCAAGTTTGGCTACACTATCTTGATCTCTGGCCAAAGCCTGGCAGTAATGCCAAGCTAACATTATAAATCCTGCTCTGGAAATGCACTTTTCAGCAAGACAGTGATTTGCCAGCAACCTCTCGGCCCCACTCTCTGTCCCCAGAGGCTGCTGGGTGGCAGTGAAAAGCATGGGGAGCAGGAAAAGGGACAGTGCCAGCTCTGGCCAGGCTGAAGGATGGGAAGCTTGCCTGTCCCTGCCTACAGGCACAATCCACAGCATGGCACACAGACGCTGAGAAAGCAACCCAGGCTCTGGGAGCACCCACACACCCACTTTAATCCCGGCCCCAAAGCAGCTGGAGGCAGCTCAGAGCAGAGGGATGCGGGACGGCTCCCAGAGACGCCGGGCCAAGTCGTAGGCCTGCTGCACCACCAGCTCGGAGGGGATGATGCCCAGGTGCAAGGTCAGCAGCTCATAGCACTTCACTACCTCTGCTTGGTGGTTCTTGCTGTAATAACGCAGCAACTTCCTGCAGAGGAGAAGACAGGGCTTGGCAGGTACAGTGCACACAGGCAACCCCTCTCCAATGACCTTCCCTCTGTGAAGCACTTTGCAAGGACAAAGCCCCATGGACTCTGCCACCAAAGCCCACCAAAACCATGGCACCAGGCTGGGAGATGGGCTGGTGCAACTCCAGTGACACCACTGGCATCCTGGCATCACCCCCAGGGACCCGTGTGCCATCATGGCTTTGAGCCCTGGTGCCAAACCACAGGGCTGGCAACTGCTCACCTGTAGTAGTCCCCTGCAAGCATCCCAATGGGAGCAGAATCATCAGACAGGACTGGTACCTCCATCACCTCCAGCTTGTAGCCCTGGGGAGAAATGACAGCAGAGGGCAGGAGCTGGGATGGCACATCGAGCAGTCAGAGCTGGCTAGGCCTGCAGCCCTGCTCCCTGTCCCAGAGAAAGAGAGCTCAGCCCCTTCCTGGCCCCACATACCATCTCATTCTCAAACCAGAGGAAGTAGGAGCAGCAGTAGTCACCATCCTGCAGCATCAGTGTTGTATAGCCCTTCTGCAGGTATCGCCGGGCCAGCGTGATCAGGGACCACACCTGGGGACAAGGGACACCTGAAGCCTGAGCAGAAACCCCTCCAATTTCCACCCTCTTCTGCGGTTCCCATCCCACACCTACCCCATGAGCAGTACCTTTTTCTTGATGAAGGTGGCCAGGGGACCCTTGCCCAGCTCTGAGCTGGACTTCTCTGTCACACTGAGTGAAGGCGCCATCATTTGTCCAGCTGTGCGGTCCACATAGATGAAGTGCACCAGGCCAGGGAAGTCCTCCAGGTACGTGGGATAGGTTAAGGGTCTCCAACAACTTTGGTGCCCTTCTAGGACAGCCCCTGAGCCTTGGGAAACCACCTTTGCCCACTACATTCCTCCCCTTAATTCTGGTGCTGTGAGACAGGGTCCCACTCCCACATCTGCTACCCCCTCAGGGACACCCCGTTGGCAGGCTGGCTCCCCAGCAGCAGGGATGGGTATGACACCATGGTGATATTGCGCCTGCTCTTCACCAGCAGGAAGTCCCGCCAGTCCAGCAGCTTCTCCCTGCCGAGAAGAGGCACGGTGAGAGGCCAGGACCCACAAGCCCCAGCAGAGCTGGGTGTGGGGCAGCCCCCTGGCGATGCTGACCGTCCCCCTGCACTCACCTCATCAGTTTCTGAGCACGGTCCCGCAGCCCTTGGGACAGGCTGTGGCCAGCAGAGGTCAGGAAGAGCTGGCGGTACACGGAGCAGAGCTGCCGCTTCACATTGGCCACTGACTGCAGCAGCCTGAGCCAGGGGACACAGACAGAGCTGAGCTTGGACACTGGGTCCCCAGCACTGCAGGGACAGCTGTGCTCGTCCCCAGGATGGGACAGGTCCCTGCCTGTTCCAGAGACTTTCCCTGGCTTCCTGCTACTCACTCTAGGGAGCTCCCAGACTCATTCCGTGAAAATATCTTGTTCTTAAAGTCCAACCAGGTGCTCTGCAACTAGAAAGAGACAGGATGGTGTCAGGCTGTGGAGAAAAAAGGACAGGGTCCTCATGTCCCCACGCCCACCTGGATGTCCTGTCCACTCAGCTTCTTCACAAATTTGTCCATGCGCTGCCGCAGCTCAGCGAGGAATGGGTAGGAGCGTGCGACTCCCACCTCTGGTCCCTCTTCCAGCTTCTTCTCCAGCACCAAGAAACCATCCAGCAGTTGGTACAAGGTGATGGCCACCTGGGTCATGGGACCCTGCCAGGGAAAGGAGAGGTGGGTCAGGCAGGACCCAGTCCCACACAGCTTCCCCCACCTCAGAGGCAGCTCACCTTCGTCAGCAGCACAAGGGAGATGCCTGGCCAGAGCGGGAGGCAGTGCATGGTGTGTGGCAGCAAGGGGCAGTAACCTTCCCGCAGGCTGGCATCCAGAAAGATCCTTCTGGGGTTTGAAGCTTCAGGGACCAGAGGCCCCAAGGTCTGCAGCAAGTCCTCTGCCATCTGGGAAGACAGGGGAGATACTGAGTCCCCTGTGGGGATGAGGCAGCTCGCACAGAGAATGCTCTGTAGGGATGCAGCATTGCCTTGAAAGCTGCAACCAGGCAAGACAGAATCAAAAGAGTTGGAGGGGCCATGTAGCAAAAGATCAGCAGTGAGGAAAGTGCCCAGGGACCCCAAAGGAGGGGCAGAGAAGAAGACTGTTGCAAAGACAAAGGTTGCAAATGCCTTAAACCAGGGCCAGTGTTGTTTGCAGTGTGTGAGGTGTTGCAGCATCCATCAGGGAAGCAGCCCAGAAAGCCCAGCGGCAGCAGAGGGAGACACTGGACTGCTCTGAGGCAGCCCCGCTCCCTCTCTGCTGTGACAGCTCATTGTAACAATGCCCAGAGAAGGAGATCAGAGCTGTCACAAATATGCACAACATGGGCGACATGGGGTACCCACAGCAGCAGCACAGCAAGAGAGAGTGATGAGGACCAGAATCTGCAAAAGGCACTGGGACAGGCTGGTGAGGTGTGGAGCTGGGAGGTGTTGCAGGACTCTGTGCTCACCTGGACGTCTGCAGCATCCACCTCCCCAATGCTCAGCATCTCAGCCCCCTCTGACCAGCTCTCGCTGCCTGCAGAGAAAATGGCAGGGCACCCTTCCAGCCCCCACACCAGAGCCCTGGGCCTCTGCAGGGCTGGGGGTGTGGGGCACGGCTGCTGCCCAGCTGGGCACTCACCTGTACTGTGCCCGCCTGGCGAGGGCTCAGGTGTGTAGTACACCTCAGGCACAGAGAGATCATCTGTGTCCTGCCAGCAATAACAACTGGGTCAGCATACAGCGATACAGGCAGCCCTCCCAGCAATCCCACCCTGCAACTCCTGATCTGAAGGACTCACTTGGTCATCTGAGTCCTTCTCTGCAGCTCCATGGGAGCCAGGGCCACTCACAGGGATGCTCTCACTTCTCTTGGGTCCCTGAGGGAGAACGTTCCCTGCTGTGGGCTTTCAAAAAGAGAGAAAACCCCCCTAAGCCCCAGCTGTCAAGGCATCACCCCATGATGGGAGCACCTTGACTTGCTGCACCCCCAGCCCTGCTCTGAAGCACCTGTGGGCCAAGCTCCTCCTCAGCACTCTGGCTGGGGTACAGGTCCTGAACCAGGAGGATGAGGACGAGCAGGTCGGCAGGGCGGATGGAGCTGGCGTTGCGGCTGCAGGACAGAGAAGGGTAGGGTCAGCTGGGAGGACACATGGCTGCCCTGGGGAGGGAGCGTGGTGGGACCGGGCACACCTGGAGTAGAAGGCCAGCAGCTTGGTGTGTACCAGGAGGAAGGCATGGCCCACTTCATCCCCACCACGCTCGGGGCTGGTGTTGATGTGCTGCACCACTTGTCGCTCCAGGAACTCGATGCACTGCTCACACAGCTGAGGATGGATCAGCCGCTCCACGGCCTGGGGTGCAGGAGGAGGGGAGGCTGCTGAGCTTCCTCAGGCCCAGCCTTGCAGTCCTAGGGGCAGGTCTGAGCTTCCATTGCTCCAGGGAGCTGCCCTAAAGTCCCCAGCCTACTGCCTTTTCCCACATCCTGGGGCTCCATGCAGCCTCCCACCTCTGGAACATCCCAAAAGTGAGGGACAGCGCAGATCACTGGTACCTCCACTGCAAAGCTCTGGTCCTCCTCCCGCAGGTGGCTGTAGGTCTCCAGCAGGCCCCGCAGCAGGCTCCACACGCGCTCCCGCTGCTCTGAATCAGCCGGCCGCAACCTGCAGCGTGACAGAGGGTAAACAGACAGCTCGCTGTCACCTCCCTGTGTGGGACTGACACACCAGAACCCAGCTCCCGGCGTGGGACTGACACACCAAAACCCAGCTGCAGCCCAGCAGGCAGGGGGTCCTGCTGCAAAGGGGATGTCCCAGCTGGAGACTCCACTCCCAGCCGCCGGTGCTGCATGAGGGCAGCCCAGGGCAGCCCCCCCCAGCAGCCCGACATGCCAGCCTGTGCCGGGCGCTGTGCCTGCTCACTCCTTGCGGATGAGGTGCGAGTCGAGCGTGACGAGGCCACAGTGAGCCTCTACCAAGCGCCGCAGCACGAAGAGCGTCCGGCGCAGGTCGTCCTCGCTCTGCGTCCCGTCGCCGTTCACTGCGATGTACAGGCAGTCCCCGAACTGCAAACGGCAGCGGGGTCAAGCGGGGTCAAGCGGTCCCTGGTCCCCGGTGTCGCTCAGGGGTCCCGGTGCCGGTCCTACCATGTGCAGGACGTGGAGGTGCCGCCCGCCCTCGGTGGCGAAGCAGGTATAGGTGTCGGAGAGCTTCTCCAGCAGCGCGGCGCAGGAAATGATCAGGGGGGCGAAGAGGGTGTTGAGGCTGTCCTCCAGCGCCGGGCCCTGCTCCACACTCTCCCGGTCAGCGCCCACGCGCGACCGCGCACCCCGCGCCCCCTTCCCGCACCCGCGCCGCCCCGTCCCGCCCCACCTGCCCGGCGTGGGACGACCGCAGCCGGCGGAGGAAGGCGGCATCGGCCCAGTAGAAGAGCAGCTCAGCCGCGGTGCTGGCGATCAGGACGCAGCGCATGGCCCGTGGCCGGGGGGAACACCGGGACCGGGACACCGGGACAGGGCGGCTCCACCGGGACACTGGCACCGGGCGGCTCCACCCGCCCCTCGCCGCTTCCTGCTCCGCCGCGCGTGACCGCCGCGCCCACGCGCGCAGCGCCCCCGGCGGCCCGGAGCGGCACCGCACCGTGTGACCCCGGCACCGTGCGACCCTGGCACCGCACCGTGTGACAGCGGCACCCTGTGACCCTGGCACCGTGCGACCCTAGCACCGTGTGATAGCGGCACCGTGTGACCCTAGCACCGTGTGACCCCAGCACCGCACCGTGCGACCCCGGCACCGCACTTGTGACAGCGGCACCGTGCGACCGCGGCGCTGCACCGTGTGACAGCAGCACCGGTCCCGCCCGCCCAGCCCGGCCCGGTCCGCGGCGGACAGAAGACGCCGGCGCGGTTGAGAGCCCAACTTTATTACACCTCCGGTAGCGCCTGGGCGCGTCGCAGCAGCTCCTGCCCGCGACACCGCCACTCTCCCGGGCAGGACACGATCTCGGCCCGCCGCTCCGGGACGTATAATTTAATTATCAACATTTCCCGCCGCGGAGCCCGAGCTCGCCCGCCCGGGGCGGCCCCCGGCGCTCCCTCCCCTGCCCCGCCCCGCCCCGCCCGGTGCATCCCCCGGCGGGCCAGGCCGGCTGGCGGCATCCCGGCGGCAGCAGAGGGAGCTGCTTCCATGCGCTTGCTGCTCCGGAGCACTGCCCGCCGCCGGGGAGGGGGTCCGGTTGCTGCAGGGGTCGTCCCGAGGGGTAGCGGGACCAGGGGGTCGGGGAGGATGTTTGTCCCGGGATATACCGGGGCTCAGCACCCCGACCTTCCCTGCAGCCAGTGGGCATCATGGCCCGGGTGCTTCTCGCAGCTCACAGGACGGAGGATGGCAGGCCCTGCAAATTGGCTGTCGCACTGCTCTGGCGGGATGGTGGCCAGGGCACGTGGAGCTCTGCGGTCACAGGGCAGGATGGTCCCACGGGGGAGGACATCCTGGGGGTGAGGATGAGGGCACGGCGTGGAGCTGCCCAGCACGGCCCCACGGCGAGGCTGCGTGGGCTGCCGAGGAGGCAGCGTGACCTGGGCAGTGCTCAGGGGCAGGAGCGGGGCTGGCGAGTCCCTGGTGCGCCGCAGGCTATCGGTACCGACAGGCCAGCGCGTTCACATTCTTCACCACGTAGAAGCTCATAGTCAGCGGGGGGATGACCAGGGTGCGGCCGGCCCGCAGAGGGCGAGGCTTCAGCTCGGGGAGAGTCCCGTCATCCACCATGGCCAGCGGCTGCCCGTTGAGCTGGACCGACCTGTGGGACCAGGAGAGGGTCAGCGCAGTGGCACTGAGGGTGCGACAGTGGTGGTAGTCCCAGCCACCAGCATCAAACTTACTTGGAGTGCAGCCCGTCCTTGCCATAGGGCTGCAGCAGGTACTGGTGGACAATCTTGTCCCGCAGCGTCCCTGCCAGCTTTATTTTCTTCCGGGAGCGGTGTAGGTTGATGATGTAAAGGGTGATGGATCCCCGGACATAGTTGTGACTGCAAAAGGGAGAGTGGGAAGTGAGGGCTGCACTGCCATGTCCTCAGGGAGCATCGCCTCCAGGAAGGGGCTTGGGGGTCTCTGTAAGAACTGGCCTCGCACAGGCATCCAGATTCACATCATGTCCTGCTGTCCCTTCACGGGGAGATGCCACCTTCCCATCATGAAGCCTGGTTCTGAGGCGACACCTTTCGACCCCCCTCTTCAGCCAGCAGTGACACGGCACAAGAGGACACTGCCACTCCAGAGAGGAGGTGGCCAAGGACAGAGTGTCAGTCCCAGGACGGCCCCAGCCCCCCAAACCTTGCAAGGAGGAGGCTGAGAATGGAGGGGAGCTCTGTGCGTCTGCCCCCGCCACCCCAGGCACCTGACAGACAGGTCCAGACACTGATCCTTTGTCCCTGCCTAATCGGGCAGCCCCAAACAAAGGCTATAAAGCACTTTGCACCTGTCAGTTACTAGACAAGGTTTCCTACCGAGCTGGAGGCATGTTGAAAGCATCTGGACTGTGTAAAGAAACAGTCTCTCCTCCTCCACAATAGCAACTTGTGTCCGCGGAGGAGGTGGCCGCCCCCCCGGCTCGCTGAGGTGCTTTCAAAGACCTTATCAGAGAAACAATAACCAGGCCAGGCTCCCCAGCAGCCCGGCCCGGGTAACCCGAGCGAGCGAGCGGGGCCCCTCGTGTGAAATCCACTCCCTTGATCTCCGCTGCCCGGCGGCACCGGCACCACCGGCCCCGTTCCCAGGCGCGGGCTCGCCACCACTTTCATCGGAGGCATCGCCATTCCCGCACTGCACTGTGACAGCGGCCAGAGTGAGGAGCAGGACCTGAGCGAGCATCCTGGGAAGCCGACCTGCACCAGCGTGTCCTTGTTGCCCCCACCTCCTGTGGGTGCCACTGATCCCACCCTGTGACCCTGAGCCCTCCTCGCTCCGCTCACTTGTGGTAGCTGGTGCAGTGCGCGTAGATGCGGAGCTTGTCGCGGAAGACTCTGCCGGGCCGGGGCTTCCTCTGCAGGCCGGCCACGTGGATCGCCAGCACCTTGGGACCAATGAGGCGCTTGTAAAGCAGGGACAGCCAGTAGTCCTGGGGGGCAGAGGGGACAGTCAGCAGCACAACAGCCCCCCCTACTCACTGAGGGCGTGGGCAGGAAAGGCTGGCTCCCCTGCTTGCAGCCTGGTGAAATTTTGGCTGTTGGGGTGAAAATGTTATGTGCCAGATTGTCTGCATTGGGTGAGCTCTTTTTGTGCACTCCAAGCCATAATGGCATGGATGTTTCCAGGAAAGAAATTAAGGGAGGAATTCATTGCCCATACTGAGAGACACGGGTACCCTCTAAAGGAGCTCAGATCTTGGTTGGGTTGCAGACCATGGGGAGCAGCATGAGCGCCCTTGCACATACCCATGGACCAACACACAGCCGTGCTGTGGACCTGCGCACCAGCTCCAGCTGATGCTCACAGGCTGGTGATGTCTCTGGAGCAGGCTCTTCCCCCACTCTCTACACAGAGCTGGAGCACATCAGAACTCTCCCCTGCTCTTTGTCTCTATTTGTGGCACACTGCCTTTTGGGACTGCTGAGGGTGCTCAGCTTCCCAGAGGTATTTTCCCCATTTTAAAGCCTCCTGTAGAGCATGGGGAAGCCAAGCTCAAGAAAGAGGAAATGCTCAGGTCCTATACACATGCATAAGTGATGCAGCCTTAATTACGTCACCACACACTGCTTTTTCCCGCAGGGCACGGCCTCGCACTGCACACAGGATGGGCCCCAGGCCCCGGGGAGGGAGCTGAGGCTGTGTGGGCCCCCTCTCATCCGCTGCAGGAGCTGGGAGGTGTGTGGTAAATGAAGCAGGGTTGTGGGAAGGGAAAGGGCAGGCTCAGGCCCTCGCCTGCTGTTCTGCAGGATGGGGCTCTGGCCCCGCTGCTGCTCCAGGCACGGCAGGTGGTGCTGGGAAGATGGAGCCTCTGGCCCAGCTAAGGGTACACAGCTTTTCTGAGGAAAACCATGCAGGTGCCATGGGATGGGTAAGATAGTCAGCAGTGATTTAGGGTGAATGTGCAGTATTTCAGCACAGTCAGTGCCTCCAGGGCAGTGCAGGAACCACTGTGTCCCTCCAACATCTGCAGGAGATGAGGGGGGAGCAGTGCTTTTACCTCGCCTTGCTGGCAAAGCTAGCTCCAAAGTCTCAGTTTCAAGAAGGATGTGAAAATACCAGAGAGAGTTCAAAGGAGGGCCAGAAAAATGACCCAGGGTTTGAACAGGAGACATCAGCACTGGCCTCAAGGCACTTGAGCTCTTCAGCTCACTGCAGGGAAGCACTGAGGACAGCTGCAGCTTTTCGCATCATCGCAAATTCGCTTGTGTGAGGGGCCCAAATCATGTTATTTGCAATAAATTACCAGGGCCTGGTGACACCAAGCACTTGGATGACAAATTACACACACACACCTAGCATGACTGAAACAAACCTACTGAGGGCAGACACTTTCCCTAGCTGGGCTGGTGCTCCAGGGCTGCTCTTTCCTCTGGCATGAGTGAAGCCCAGCCAAAACCATGCCAGGGCTGCTGGGCTTCCCAGAGCTACCAGCTCCTGTTCAATGGTACCAGCTTGGGAAATAGTTGTTCTTGAAACCCAGCTGCAACCAGGGTGTCTTTTCCACTGAGCAGGGACCTCTTCCTCAGCCCTGACAGCAGTTGGCACCCGCTGCCATGTGGCACACCCTGGGCAAGCAAGTTCCCCCGGCTGGCAGTGCCCACATACCCCTTGCAAAGATGTGCAGTGTGGTGCTGGACATCCTGTCAGGGGCAGCCTCAACCAGGCCCAGGGAGACAGGTTTGTCCAACCAGTGAAACTGCAGAAAGGATTTGTCTTTTGGAGTCACAGAAGACTCTTGTTGTGAGGGCTGAGCAATACAGCTGTAGCAGTAGAGGAGGGATAGCAGGGAGGAATCTGGTTTGTTATTAGTCCCATGAGAATCGAGGGATCTTTCTTGGTTTAAATGCTTTGCAGAGCCATCAAGCAGTACTGCAGGTGAGGAGCACCTGAAGGCAGAGCCTTCCTGTGCCTCAGGAGCTCTCCTGTCTGGGATCCCTGATTTGTGGGCAGGAGGGGAGCTTGTGTTGAGTGAGCTGATGTGCAGAACGGAGCCTCACCTTCTGAGCCCCATGGGGACAGTGAAGACATACAAGTTTTCCACTAGAGAGGGAAAGACCAGAGGGTCCTACGTGATCTCTTGGCACAGTTTACTTCTTTGCAGAAGTTTTAAAGACTTTAGCTTTTGGAAACAAGGTTGATTAGGCAGGCTCTGAGGCAGAGCTGTTAGCCAGACCCTCCTGTCTGCAGAGCCATCATGAGAAGGGCAGGAGTTATACTTGCACTCTCTCCTAGAGACAGCAAAGCAGCTCTGCTGCCCACCTGAATTTGTTCAGCTCTGTGCTCTCCACGTGTGAGATGTTTCCATAACCAGAAAACCAGAGTAAAAGAGCCCTTCAGTCTCCTGGGAACTGTAACCAACAAAGGCAGCTGAATTTCAAACGAGTAGGCTGTGAGCCTGTGGTGCACAACCTCCTCTGGCTGAGCTGCCAGGGCATGGCTTTATGTTCCCAAGTCACCAGCAGCATCAGCTGGCTGCTGCTCACCCTATTCCACTTTTTATTGCTTCTTCCTGCTTCTGAAGCTGCCCAAGTTCTTCCCCTGTGCCTTATGCACACTCGAGTTTCAGCAGCCTGTTTACAGAGAGCTGCAGTCCTGCACCTCCATCTGCATTTTTCCACAGTCCAAGCAACCTGTGTGGAGATAAGAGCTGGCTGGTCTGAACACCACAGGACAGACGGCTTTGCTCTTTTATCCCTTTGTTGAGCCTGATGGCTTGTTTTTGACAAAAGCATCCTACAGAAAAGTAGTGATTGTGGTTGTGAAGATCTGGAGGGATGGAGAAGCTGCCACTTCCCAGGGAGCCTGTTCCAGCACTTACATATCCACACTGTTAACAGCCCCACTCCTTATTTTTGTCTTGAATTTGTCTGGCTTCAGCTTCCAACCAGTGGTTCTTGTTCTTGCTTTTTCCACTAGATTAAAGAGATTCTCAGCATCCAAAGCTTTCTCCCCACGGAGGTCCTTACATCCTGTTCAAGCCATAGCTGCTTGTTCCTCCAGCAAGGCTGGATAATACTGCTTTTAACATTATCCCTGAGTTTTATGTGCTTCTTAAGTGAGAGTTCAAGGTTTTCTCAGCCAAACCCTTTGCAAGGTCCTGTGACAAGCAGAGTGGGGCAGGGCCTCATCCCAAAGGGAACAACATTTTCTGAAGTCAAAATTATCAGCTTCAGACACTAGTGCTGCCTTCATGAGCTCTCATGCCCCCACCCTCAGGGACATGATCTGTTTGCTGTTTTGTGTGTGGAGGTTGTGGAGAACTGAGCAGTCCCTATAACATTTGCTGCTGTACTGGGGAGTCTGTGGGTGAGCACCACAGGGGACACTCCAGAGATGGTCTGTGAATGGGGACAAGGCTTCTTCTAGCCCCAAACAAGGGGGCTTCAAGTGGACTGACCTGCCAGAGGCACCAGCAGGGGAGGAGGAGGCAGCACACAGACATGCTGCCCAAGGGGCCCCTTGCCTCTTCCCTCTGCTCTGCCCCTGCTGGGCAGGACAGACCTTTGCTTTGATCCAGACACCACTGCCCATGAAAGGTCAGCTGATGCTGACCAATCCCTTTTTTGCTGAGGCCACATCCCAGCAGTGCCCCACCACCAGTCCTCTGAAGCTGCTGACGTCTCTGCCTGGGTATCTGCTGCTTTCCCTGTGCTGATCCTCTTCCTTCCTGCTCTAACGGCTGCAAACACTTCATCTCACACAACTCTTTCCTGCGTTGCCTTATGCCTTTACATCTTCCTGCAGCTTCCTCAAGCAAGTGGTATGCAGCAGAATTCCTACAGTGGGAGTGGCAGCCACAGGAATTGCTGCCAGGCATCGGTGGTACCGAGGGGACAGCCTGCCCAGCAAACAGGAGAGTGCTGGGTAGGATGTGACCCCTGCCTACTGCCCAGCACAGCCTGCCTCCAGCCTGTGGCTTCCCCACCTTCTTGGGATCTGAGCAGATGGAGGAACAGCCAAATCTCTCTTTTGTCATCACCTCTCCCTAACAGGGTCCAGGCCATGCAGGCTACAGGAAGGGAGCGGAATTGCCAGATCAGAGGGCTTGGAAACCAAATGCAATTCTTCTGTTTCCTGTTCTTCCAGAGCACCAATCCACTCTGGGAATGGTCTTTCTGTCCCACCTCGTCCACAGCCCTGGGCTGGCTCTGTGACCAAGCTGGGCAGGTTTAGCACCACCATGGTGCCTCTGGAGATGTGAGGCGTGGCTGTGTCCATCCTTGCAAGACCAAGCTGCTGCTGCCAGTCCCAGATGGATTTTGTTTCTGCCCCAGACTCCCGTGCAGGAGGAACAGGCCAGCTCCAGCTCTGCACATGTCTTGTAGCTCCAGTGGGTGGGTGCCAGAGCTGCTAGGCATGGCTTTGATCCATTTGAGAGTCCATGAATATGCACTTCAGAGTGCACCAAGAGGGAAAGGCCCCTTAACC
The DNA here is from genome assembly GCF_028769735.1 of Zonotrichia leucophrys gambelii. Taxonomy (NCBI): domain Eukaryota; kingdom Metazoa; phylum Chordata; class Aves; order Passeriformes; family Passerellidae; genus Zonotrichia; species Zonotrichia leucophrys. The sequence continues at coordinate 14,071,771 of NC_088176.1, forward strand.
CACTGTGACAGCAAGCAGAGTTTAGCTGCTCTAAATCTGTCTCATTAATGGATACAACAATCCTCAGAGCTAACCTGGACCTCCTAGAAAGAGAAGGGGTGCAGAAAGCAGACAGTGCCTCAGTCCCTGAGACATGACAGAAAGGACAGGGTGGTGGAGTGGATGCTCTGCTCAAACCTGCTCCAGGCAGTTGTGCCAAGGCTCATTGGAAGACTTCCACAGGGCACTATTTCTACTCTGCCCTTCAGCAGACCATGCTTTAGCTTGACAATGCATGGGAGAGCTTTTCCCCAGTGCACACCAGAACTGCCCGGGACTTCATCCCTCCCATCTGTGGCCAGAGCAAACATCCTCTAACAACAGTTCCTGCCAATCCCTGCCTCTCCCATCCCTTCCCTGTCTGCAGGCATCGCTCCCACCAGAGTCAGTGCTCTAGCGTGTAGGGCAGATGGGGGTGCCAGACGCCCGCGCACAGATTTACAGTCCTCAGGAACAGCTTCCGTGTGTGTGCAAGCTCCATTGAACCTGCTCCCTCTCCCCACCCTTTGTCACTCCCAGACTTGGGCCCGTGCCTCTGCCTGCATGGCACACGGTCCCAGACAGTGACCCGGAGCCGAGGGTCCCTGTGGGGAGCAGCAGCCACGCTCCTGCCCAGGTGCTCGGCTCAGCGCGGTGGCACTGAGGGATGTGCAGAGGGGCGGGTGCAGCAGCAGGGCTGAACCCCGCTGGTCCCCGGGGTGGGGACGGGCACAGCTGGGCGAGGACCCTGCCCCCGCAGGCCTGGCCAGGGGAGCGCAGGGGCGGGAGAGGGACAGACCGGGGGACGGCCGGGACCCTTCGCTGCAATTAGCGGCGCCTCCTGCCAAGGCAGCTCCGCTAATGAGCGCACCGGGGAGCGAGTACGTGCAGCAGGCGGAGAACGCACGGGGACCCGCTCCCGCTCCTGGCACTTCACCGAGGGCCCCTTGCCTCCTTGGGCCCCGAAACTGAGGGAGCCCAACCGTGTCCGTGTGCTCGGGACAGGTCAGACAGACCTGATATGAGCCCAGGGTCCTCCCTTCTGCAGGACAGACCGTGATGTTCTTTCCCATTGAGTTCTCCTCAGTGCCTTTGGGCAAAGCCAGGGAGGTGAAAAATCACCCGCAGCATCCAAGCATCTGATCACAGCACCATTGGGCACAGACCTTCGCACTGCTGTGATGCTTTCCCAAGGACACCATCAATTCACAGGCAATATCATATTGTCTTCTACCACCACAGCTGAGCAGGCAGCCCCTGCTGTCCATCCACCCTTGATCCCTCCTGGACTTTCTCATCCTGCATATGAATCTTGTATGCAGAAAAGAACTTTAAGTGTCTACTGAACTCAGTATCTCCCTGCCCAGAGTCATTAGACAAAGGTCCATGAGGAGCCACAGGAAATGGAAGTCTGGTTTCCAGCTTTGGCTTTTCCATGGGGTTTGTGTTCCTCAAGCCCTGCCTAGAAATATGCCCAAGTTTTTTCTCTGCATAGATATATAACCTTACAGCATTTTACATTAAAGGAGCAGAAATCAATACTAAGGATGGATAAAAAAGAGGTGAGTACCACGTGGAAGAGCACTGAAAAACGTCTTTAACATTCTGTAAGAATCTGAAGAGAAATCTCATGTCTGCCTGGGGTGAAATAAATGTATTGCTTCCCTCTGGACTGTTTCAGAGAGATATTAAGGAAAGAGAGATAGAGTATGCACGTTGCATGCCTGAAATGATCCTAGAGGTACTGTATGCTGGATCAGCATTTCAAAGGCACTGCCCTGTGACGAGCAAATATTAGTGCTGCTCCTGCCCTCCTTCCCTGCACTCCTTACTCCCACACATGTACAGGTTTAAGTACAGGCAGGCAGACTGATGTACCTGCATAAGGCTTTATTTGAAGGGCTTCTCTGACTATTATACAGCTGACTGCTCCAATCACTCAGCAAGAAAAAGCACTCCAACCATACATGAAAATGTTATCTCAAAAATAACAAGGCAGTAAAACACTTGAGCTCAGAGAGACAGTGGACAGGCAATTCTGGCAACCAGAATGGGCACTCAAGCTGCCCTTCCATGGGTGAAGGACCCGGAGGAGCACACAAGGACCACATCTCTTGCAAGACGTCCCAAAAAGGCACAAGATGCCGCTTAGCTTGTGAGTCAGCTGAGTATGGGAAGCCCAGCAGAGATGTGAGCATCTTCCTAATTTCACTGCAAAGCTTCGGTGCCTGCTGCCACCTGAGACCATCCTCTTATTGGACAAGCAGGCATCAGCAGGGGCAGGGAGGAGAAGGAGGTGCAAGGGCGGCTCTGGGGAGCCCAGGCCTGGCTCCCAGCTCCCCGAGGAGCTGTGATTGATGCCCTGGCGTTGCAGCCCTTCTCTCAGCAGGCAGCTGAGAGCTGCCTCACGCCCAGCCGGCGTGCGGAAACCTCTTTGTCATGGCAGCTAATGAGCAGATTGTATTTCACAGCGCAGGCCCCGCACAGGTACAGCCAGCGGCTTTTATCTCCTGACAGCTCCCACGGGAAAAGAGCAGCCGCCGTCCCGCCGAGCGGGTCACTGCCCGGTCTTGCCGGGCTTTACGGTGCTTGCAGCTTTTTTAAACCCTTTGTGGGTTTTCACCTGTCCGTGGCTCTTTTATAGCGCAGGAGTGGAGGGAAAGGGGTTGTGGAAGCACCTGCCTGAGTTTGTGCAGGAGCACAGTGGTGGGATGTGGGATCGGCGCTGACGAACATGGGAGAGTGAGTAAACAATCACGACAGCAACTGGCACCTCACTTATTGGGAGACTTATCTTTAAAACAACAGCAAAATCCAAGTTAAAGTCTTCCATTTTGTTTAACAGCCTGGGGTTTATTCCTCTAACTCCTTCCCTGGCTCTAATCCCCTTCTGAACTGCATTCCTTTTCCAGCTGATATCTGGGGCTGCTGCCCTGCTGTGCCAGGAGAGCTAGCCATGGGCACCCTCTGCCCTGCTGTGCCAGGAAAGCTGGCAATGGGCACCCTGTGCCCTGCTGTGCCAGTAGAGCTGGCCATAGACACCCTGTGCCCCTCTGTGCCAGCAGAGCTGGCCACACCCTTGTGCACCCAGCAGGCAGGAGCTGGCCTGCACCCATCGAGCCAGGATCAGTCCAGGGGCCCTGAAGCCCTGGGAAAGGGGGTGATGTGGCTTGGTCAGGGAAATCCAGGCTCTTCAGGAGAAATCCATCGAGCTTTGAGCTCAGGTTCATTTCAGACAAAGCTCAAAGCCCCCTGGGCTGGGCCCCAGAGCTGGCAGGTGTGTTTGCTGGAAGGCTGCATGTGGGAACACACCAAGGTGCCCCAGGAGATACCCAAAGCAGCAGAGGCATGACCACACTCTCCTGCTCACTGGTTTGCTCTCTGGAGCCAGTCTGATGCTCAGGGTGCTGTTTTCATTGCCTGAGCAGGCAGAGCTGGCTGACATGCAGCTCCCTCAGACTTTGCTCCCCTGCATCCACCCCTGAGATCCCAGCACAGCACCAAGGGCAGGCTCACAGTGTCAGGGTTGTGCACATCTCCAACAGGGATCCCCAGCCTGCTGGCAGTGTCTGCTGGGTCATGGACCAATAAATCCCTTCTAGGAGAGATGCAGAGCACCCAGCTGCTCTGCCAGGCTCTCTGCTTGCAAGGCAGTATATTTACTAACCCCCAGAGGAAAAGGAAACCTGCTGCTTTTAACAGGATTTTTCATATGGTTTCCTTATGAGCACCATGTGTTCTGGGAGTTCCCCTCTGCCCAGGTGTTGCTGAGGAGTGAGGGATGTCGTGGGGCACTGATGGGATCACTGCTCACTGTGGAGCTTTCACCTTGGTTTCTAGAAGTCTGAAATCATGTGCTGAAGCTCCAGCCTGGCTTCCCTCGGCCAGCACCCCATCCACCCCTCCAAATCTCCAGCCTGCCCTGGTGCCCCTCAGTGGTACCAGCCTCCTTCCTGTGCTGCAGCCCTGGGGCATCAGACAAAATTTCAGCTACAGAGGTATCGCTCTCCCATCTGCCTCCAGCATGTTGCACTTGACATGAAGCAACATCTCCAATTAGCACTGTCAGGAACAGACCTGGAAAATTCATTTCCCAGCAGAGTTCAGAGAGGCCACAAGGAGAGAATCCCCCCAAACGTGCAGGGAGAAGCCAGCAGCAGCACGACAGCCCTGGGCAGACCTACCGGCAAGGGGTTGAAGTTCTGGTCCACCAGGTGGTTGTGGCCGTGGTCGAGGAAGGAGTGGCGCACCACCACGTCGATGCCCTGGCTGGCCAGCAGCCCCAGCGTGTTCAGCCACCTGGGGACAGAGGGAACAGAGCCAGGGCACCATGGGGGGACAGGGGGCACCATGTCACATATGAACACATGGGGACGACTGCCTGGTCCCGGTGGCACAGCTGCTCTCATGCATACAACCTGATCCCTGCTCCAGCACCTGAGCTGAAGCCTCCTGGTGATGTTATGAACTGGCTCCCACTATCCCTGTCCCAGAAAGTCTGCATGTGTCTTCCCCTGTGTGCGTCCCAAACCTGTGCCTTAGCCCCTGTGTGCACCCCAATATCTCAGCCCTCTGCCCAGAGATGCTCCCCCAGCCTGCCAGCACTCTGCCCCCTCTGTCTGAGCAGAGCAGAGCAGACCTTTGCACTGGCCTGTCTTCTCACACTCCCTGGGCAAGATCTTCAATTCTTACAGCCCGCCACAGCCCTGATAGCCCAGGCACGTCCCTGTGCTTCCCTGCAAAGCTTAGATAATCTTCCTCCATCTTTCATGATCACAGCCAGCTCTGAAGATCTGGACTGGCACTTTGCAGCAGGATGTCCAGGCCATGGGGCTGTGCCAGTGGACAAGCCCCAGGAGCCAGGAATGGTCTCTTCAAAGGACAGAAAATGGAAAGCAGAGCTGAGGAGTGCTAATAGGTATGAAATGGAGAATTTAACAATATTCAGGCTGCCAGGGAGTACTGAAGGGGTCTCTGGGCCTGGAGCTTGCCCTCTTCCAGCTGCAGTGCCTTTGCAGCACCTCAGCCTGCAGAGCCCACGGGGTGGCAGTGCCCTGGGGTGCCAAGCCAGTGTCACTCACAGGAACCCAGCTGCGTATGAGTCAGAGAGGTTGTTCATGCCTCCAGCTGAGGTCATGCCAACACCTTCCAGCCAGATCTTCTTCCCTGGTGTGTACGTGTTCACTACCTGCGTGAGAGACAAAAGCAACCAAAATTACTCTGCTGCACCTGTGACTTAAAGCCAAGCCAGACATCTCCTGTCTCATGGGAAGACCTGTGCAGACCTTTGGTGGTGCTGCTGCTGGACAGTCAGTGCCTGCCTGGCCATGGCATGTCCCTCTGTGTCCTTACCTTGGCTGGGTGGGGGGACACCATTCCTCACCTTTCCTTCCACTGCCAACACGTCCACTCGCATCTTCTGGAGCTGCTCCCAAACGTACTCTCATGTTCCCAGTCCCAGATCCTGCTCTTCCCCTGTGGTGTCCCCATGCACTCTGTCCCACACACTGCCCTCTCATGTCACCTTAGCTCGCCGTACCCCTGTCAAGGTGGCTGCCAGCCGTGGGTAGTTCCTGAGCCCCAATGGGACAGTCAGTGCCACAGCTGAGCAGGGGCTGCTTTGGCACCTGAGGGGTCCATGGCACAGGTGGGACATGCAGGTCTGAGCATGCTGGCCCACCCCTCAGCAGCGCAGACACCTGTGGGATGCTCAGCTGGCCAGAGCTGCCTTCTCCCAGCCCGAGACCCTTCGGCACCACACCCTGTCCCCTCTCCTGCCGTCGCACTTCTCCAGGCTGGGTGACAAGCTCCCAAGACCAGATGTCTGCAAACCCAGGAATGCTCTGAGCAGCCTGATGGATCCTGCCCTGTTAGCGAGGAGCGCTGGAATGTGCTGGATGGACTGGGATCCCTCAAAGATGTTAAATAGGCCAGCTCTGGGCGGCCGCCCACTCACAGCCTGTGAGAGCCGGCAGCCCTGCCTGAAGCCCCAGAGGTGTTGGCATCCTGCCTGTAATTATCTAAGCCCGCCACCTTCCCGGCCGGAGAGGAAGCAATAAAACAGGCAAGTGGACAAGTCCAGCTGCTCTAATCAGCCCCAGCAGGATGCAGGGACTCAGAGCCAAGCTGGAGGCCATTAGCACCCAGTGCTGTGCTTTTGCTCAGCCTCACTGGCATTCCCAGGAGAGCCTTCCCCAGCCCTACCCTGTGCACACCAAATTCTGGCCCTTGGGTGTGAGGGTTCCCCTAAACTGCACCAAGGGCAGCTCCTGGCTGCTTCTGCTCTGGGAGTGGATGGATTCCCACTCCGTTCCCAGCAGGTTCCAACCTGCAGCAGGGGTGGGATACATGTCACTACTTTTGGCAGGGCATTGTACCTGTGGGGGCTGGGTCAGCTGGTGCCTCTTGCTTGTCCCACTGTGATTCCACTGTGCCATGCCTCCCCCACAGCAGGAGTATCATCCACACACATGGATGACTCCCAGCTTGTGCCAGAGGGCTCAGCAAGGAGCTTCTCTCCTCCAGCTTTGCGGCACTGACCCTCTCATCCCCTTTCCCAGGGCCTCTTTGAGTTGTTTACTCATTCTATGGTTTCTCCCTGCAGGAATTACAAGTGAGACATTGTGGTGAGTGGTAAGATTTGAAAACCTAGAAAAGACAGATGGATGGACATCTCCTCTAGTCCCTAAGGCCTTTTTCACTCACTAGGTGTTCCTTATTTCTTCCAGGACTGACAGCTGAGTGTGTCAGTCTCAGCCCTGGCCCCTCTATCAGCCAAAGCAGGGGGACCCTGTAGAGCCCCTGCCATGTATCCCATTGTTAGAAATGTGAGCTGGATCCCCTGGACAGGGAGGAAAGAGCACTCACAAGCCAGCCATGGACTCTGACACCACAGGCCAGCAACAGCTGGGTTTTCTGACACAGTCAAAGCATGATTATCAGGGAAAAAGGACACTAGTTCATAATGGTCACAGTTCTCCACCAGTGAGAATCACTCTGGGAATGCAACTGTCACTGCTTTGCAAACAACATTCCCAGCCACACTGTGAGTAAGATGTGGTGGTAGGAGCCCCTCCTGAGCACACATGGCACTGGCTGTGCTCAGGGAGGTTTGGTACTACCTGGCTGCTCCCTCCTCTCCTTGTTCTGGGGAGCAGGCTCAGTTTCACCCTCATTACAGACAGATGGGAGCCTCAAGCCAGTAGCTGCCTTGGCAGGGCCTTGCACTGCATGGTGTTTTCTGCTGCCCTGTGTCCCAGCACATCTCCACAGCCCATGCTGTGTTGCAGCCTGTGGGCACTTCCCTCACAGCCCAGCACACACTCCACCCTGGGGCTAGGCTTGGTGCTGCCTGGTGTTTCACCCCTGCCCTGAACAGGGCTGGCTGCACTTTCCCTGGGAGCAGAGCAGCCACTCTCCCTCCCTGCCCCAGCCCAGCTGCCCTGGGAGCTGTGGATGCTGAGCCCTGGCCACGAGCTGTGCCCCAGCCAGGCCCTGCAGCCACGCTGTCCCCTCAGCCCTGCAGACCCTTTGCCTTGCTCACCTTCTGGATTTTCCTGATCTGGTCTGACAGAGTGTCTAACAGCCGTGTTTTCAGGAAGTCTGTCACCTTGGCCACTCGACCATCTATGTAGTAACTGGAAGGGAAATAAGAAGACAAGGTCAGAAGCTGGAAGTGTCTCTGTCCCTAAACCATGTCCTCCTGTTCTGCTGCTGCCCCATACCAGGATGCTTCCTTTGCTCTAGGAGTTCCTGCTTGTACCCTGTCCTGTCCTGGCCCTCTGGCCATGCCTGTCTGGCAGATGCTCAGTCTGGCAGATTTCAGTCTCCAAAACAGGATGTAAGGTGGACACACCCTAAACACTGAGCATCCTGCACTTCAGGAGCCATGGGAAGTTTTGTGATTTCTTAACTTTTGCTGGTGAAACTCTGGGGGTAGTATTCTAAAGGCTGGGAGCAAAATGCCACCTGCAAAGGCTTTGCAGCCCTCTTGCACAACCTACACCTTCCTTGCTTGCTCTTCCAGAAAAATCCCCAGCTGAATCCCTCTGTCAAGAGAGTTGTGGCTGTTAGCAGCAGAGGAAGTCCTGCTCTCACAGAAATACCTTCTGGCCTAGGAATGCCAGGGAGTGTTTCCCATCCAGGGGGCTGATTCCTGCTCTCCATGTGCTTGATTTTATGAAGTACAGCTACAGTGCTGCCCATAACAATGTGAATCATCTGTCTCTAAGTGTGAGAGGAAGGCTCTGAAATGTCTCACTGCTGTCTCCTGGCTCTGGGACATAAGGTGAAATATTCTGTCCTGGCTGCACACATCCTGTGTCAGGAGGGAATCCCAACCTGCTCCTCCTGAGGGAGAGTCTTGGGCTGTCACCTCTCCTCCATGCAAAGGGAAATGGCAGCCCTTGTACATCTCCCAGAGGCTCCTGCCAGTCTTGCAGGGAGCAGGATGCCTGCTGCAGCATGCACTGGCATACCCCTGGGCCAGCCCTTTTTCTGATAAACAGGCTTTGCAAGAGAAACTTTATGAACCTTCTCCTCCGAAATCTGCATTGTGTATCAGCCACTCAGGCCAGCAAGCCCCAGAGAATGTCAGAGCCACTTTGGGGGGATGGAGGTTCCCAGGAACAGCAGCAGCTCTGGCTGGGGCTAGTGGGGCTGACTCATTGCCTCTGATCCCTCATTGGAACTTCATGCACTCGGATTTCACCACAGTTGCACAGAGCCCTCTCCCTCCCTGCAGACCTCGATGCAGCTGTGGGTGCTGGGATGCATGACAAGCTAAAGACCTGAGCTCTGAGGAAAGGTGGATTCACCTTTCCAGGGCTGCTTTCTCCCTGACATGCATCTCATCTGCAGCAGTGAGCACCTGCAGCAGTTGTAGTGGCTGATTCACCTGGGTACTGGAATGCAGGAGCATCCCCAAAGGATGCCGTGGGCTAACTCAGCCTCTGACAGAGCACCTGGCACATGTGCAGCATGCATGAGTGCTTGGAGAGGATTTTGTGTCTCACTGCTCCAAGTCCCTAACTGTCCCAAAGCAGAATTCTGTTACAGGCTCAACTTGCAAATGCATTCAACGAGAAGAACCTCCTGTGTCAGCCCTCCCCCAGGCCTGCAGTCCCAGCTGTGTCCCCAGCCAAGCACAGGAACATGCCAGGCACCCCAGCGTTGTGTGACTGGGTAAGGAGGCATGAGGCATTTCTGCACACCCACGGTGACTGGAAGGTGCTAGGGGCAGAGATAATCTCCAGGGAGAGTTTAGGAAATGTTCAAAATCACTCAGATCACTTACCCACTATCCAACCACTGGCTGCTGGGAGGAGAGCAGATCTGTGAACAGCAGGCAGTGGTGGGGTTTACTCAGATTACTTTTTAAGACAAAATTACAAAGCAGCGTTCTCTGGGGATGGCAGATGTTTGGAGTTTAGCACCGCACTTAAAAACTGAGCAGAAATTACTTTTTCAGACTGCTGTGCACTAAAAACCCCATCACCTGGGCTGAAAACTGGCTGAAAGACATAAAAAAGGGCTCTATTCACAGGAAGAAGATGGAGTTAGATAGACCTCAGTCTGTGTATGACCCTCCAGTGCACCAGGCTTTCTGCAGGGTTTAGCTCCTTGGCCAGTATGGTCCCAGAGCCCAGGATAAACCCCTCAGAGAGCAAAGACAAGCTTGCACCTCCTCCTCACCTCACCCAAGCACGAGGTGTGCTCTGACATGCAGCTCCACTGCCAAGGGGAGAGATTTCTGAACCCCAGAAATCACCTGGGGAGGTGCTGCTGCACCCAGCACAGCCCAGACCCTACAGGGAAGAGAAATACTCTGGAATACATGCCATGGTGACACTTACTTTTTGACACCTTCATTACCAACCCAAAGAGATAGAGACTGGTAGAGCACAAAGGGCAGAAATAAAGTATCAGTATTCCTGCCTCAGTATCAGGAAATCTTGGAGGCATATTTCCTGGTGGCATTAAGAGGGGAACACTTCAGCTTTGGGTGTGTAAGCAGAGCATGAAGACAATTATAGGCTTCAGGAAAACAGACAAGGATCTCTTGCAAATCTACCTAGGAGGTCCTCAGTTGCCAACAGGTAGTTTCATCCTCCTCAGACTAGGAAAAAGGGAAAATGGCACCAGTTGTACAAGGCTTGTGAAGAAGAGAGAGGAACTGAGGTCTGTGCTGATACCTGGCTACTCAGGAATGGGTTGCCAGCTGTAGGCTTCATCTCATTGAGTTAAGGCACTTCCTTTTGGTAACTTTAACTGTCAGTATAGAAATCCACAAAATGCAAACAACTGTCAGGCCTTTAAAGCAAGAGAAGAGCTCATTAGGCGTGGATTATTCCTTGGAGTAAAGGCTGCAGCTTTGCTGATATTTACAATGACTCAGTGCACTTGACTTAAAAAAAAAAAATAAAACAAACAAAACCAACAACCTAAAACAGTCACAAGTCTTCAACCTCTAAAAAAGCCAGCAGCAGCTGCAGAGAAATCCAGCACTGACAAATACCTCCCCAGGCCAGCCCTGGGGTGCATGGCACTCTCATCCTGCTCTCCTAAGTCCAGCAAGGAGATGAATGGACAGACCCTCCCCAGCATGGACAGGGGTCTCTGTCAGCCACGACTCTGCAGAGGCAGAGCACACCCAGCTCCTGGACAAGCTGTTTGTGTCCAGCACAGGCTGACAGTTCCTTCAGTGGGCTCTGGGTACGGCACAGCAACAGCAGTGGCCCTGAAGCCTGGGAGACATCAGCATGCACACCATGAGCACTGACCATGCTGCTCCTCATAATTCAGGAGAGAAGAGATATGGCCAATTACATACAGAGCTGGGCCATTGTGTCCCCCTGTTTGATGCCACTATCTCTATGAACAGGCAGTCTGCAAGAAGATGAGAAGAGTCAGCCAAGAAAAAGATGGATCTAGCTACTAAATCCCAGATGAGACATACATCTTGAGGGAAAGGCCATGGACCTGTCCTTTTGGGTGTCCTATTATACTCTGGATGCCTATTATACAAAACTGAGACAAATTCTCCCCCCTCTGCTACATTGCCCCATTTCTAAAACCATCATTTGACTGTGCCATAGAAAGCCAGGATGAGATCACACACTTTGCAAAGGGAGGTGTGACTGGGACATCCTGGGATGGCCAAACCAGAGAGTGGTGCAGGGGAAGGACTCAGCCAAGGGCTGGGCAAGAATTTATGCCAGCGCTAGGAAATTAACCACCCCAATTCCTGGCCTCCATCCTTTTGATGGATCTGTAGCATGGAACAAAGATGAGCTGAGAACAGTAGTGAGGCAGGGCTGGACACAGTTGCCAGTCAGAAATGCCCTTATTCTTGAGCAGGCTGCCAGGCCAGGCTGCACACAGCTCCCCACTGCCTCCCGGACAGGGACAGTGCCAGGCACCAGAGCCCTTGGGCAATTCAGGGGCTGGCTACATGTCTCTGTCTTCTCACCTCCAGCTCTGGTGTTGCATTTAAAACTGTTTTCTGGCAAGATCCATGATTTGCTGCACAGGACCCTAAGCACTGTACCATGTTTAATGAAGGCAGTGCACTGACTCCTGGGCAGCTGGTTTCATTTACATCCTCCTTCATTTTAAAGAGAAACCTTTGCCCCTATTATCTGACCTCTTCTTCTGTTGCAGTTAATTACATTAAAGCCCACTTCCCAAAGCTCAGGAATTTCCGGATCTCCTTTGTTGCCTGTGCTGCAGGGAGAGTCTGCTTGGAATTAGGGACCCTCCTGCCAGGGACACCAAGCAGGGCAGATCCTCACAGCCAGCAGGACACCCTGCTGCCACTGCAGCTGTGAGACTGGCACACCTCTGCTGAGAGGTGCCCCTGAGCCCTGAGCACCTTCCCAAGGTGAGGGTGTCTGCAGTGCAGGATGTGGGGCAGCCACCCTGCCCTGCTTCTCATGGAGGAGAGGCAGGATGCGACTGCTCCTTCCAAGCCCTGCAGGCACACATGAGAGGCGCTGCCCACCTCCAGTCAGCTAATAAAGGCTTGGATGAAGAGTGCCTGGGGGCTGTTCTGTGGCCCCAAAGGCACAGCTCACACCCACACCTTTCTCTACCCCACACAAGATGGATTTGCCAATCTCACCACCGGGAGCCATCCCTGGCCTGTGCCATCTCCCCAGCCTTGCCCTGGCACTGCCTGGAAATGTGCAGGTGGCCAGGCCATGGTGCTGCCAGGAACTGTTCCCTCCATCAGACAGTGAAGAGGATTGCAAGCCCGTGGGCAAAGCTGTGCCCTGACCAGGTTTATTTACAGGTTGTAGTGGGTTTGATTTAAAGCCATCACACAGGTGCAAGTGGGTCAGACTCCTTTCTGCAGCCCCTTCCTCCAGGCACAGCCTGTGAAGACACAGCACTCTGGGCATCCTGAGGCTGATGCGAGCCCAAACACACACCCTGGGTACATACACTGGTGGGTGTGCCCATCCTGGGCAACTCTCTCCTGGCACCTTTAGCAAATCTGCCCTGTGCTACTGCCTGTGAGCATTTCCCCCTGCACACTCACCATGACTAGGCCAGAAGAGATGTCACCCAAACCAAGCCACGCAAAAGCATTTTAAGCAACATCTCATACATGCCTGTATGTCTGGCAGCTCTGTCTGGCACCCTGATTTGCCACATAGGACAAGTGTTTTTGTATCTTGGAAGAGAAGCTGGCATTCTCCAAGAAGCCACAGGGACTGTTTTTGAAGATGTAAATGTTTACTTTCCCCATAAGTAATAGGGATTTGTGTTTCAGAGGCAGCATTGAATGAGGATTTGCACATTAAACATGACAAACTTGGAGCTGTGTGAAAGACTTCGAATGGAAAGGCAGTTGTGCAGACTGGGCTGGGGGATGGACTGGGCATAGCTGCAGGCTTAAGCAGACAATGAATCTTCCCTGTTTGTGAGGACACCAGCACAGAGCAAAGAGATGGCTGTGGGAAGGATTCTGAGCAGCGGGAACCCACATCCAAAGGCTGATGGGGTCTGTGTTCACTCATAACCAATCTAAATCACCACGGAAATGCCAAATCTCTTGGAGCCACTGTCACACCCTGCTTTAGAGGAAATTCCCTGAGCACTTTGAAGCCATTCACACATCCCTCTCCAGCAACAATTTACTTCTGAAGAGGGAGGCACAGTGATTTGTGCTGAGTGATGTTATGTATGTAACTGAAGCCATACTCAGTTGAGTGAGTGAGGCTCACTGGTGAGCTGCTCATTTCTACCCAGTGTCACTTTTCTATCAATTATATTTCAGATATATTCTGTTTTCACACAAAGAATAGGGCTCCTTGCACTATATTCCCTTCTCAATTCCCCTTCTGGATTGAGCACAGACTTTTCAAAGGAATAACAGATTTGACAAATTTATAACCAATATCCCAGGAGAACTTTAGGGTTTGGAACCAAAATACTCATACTTGAAATTAGACAGCAGTTTAGTTTCCTGCTAATAATTTTCTTCTTGGATACAAAGGAACTTTTTTGTTTTGTTTTGCTGTTTGGAGCAGAAGGATGAGACACTGTTTTGACATTTATTCATAAACAGTACAGAAGCCCAGCTCAGAGCTGCGGCCATTGCCAGTCCTCACAATCACATACAAGTGCTATCTCCAGAGCTGCAACCCCTGGCTGGGGGAGAAGCAGGAACACTGCAGTGAAAATGGATCAGCAGGCAGCAGCTCAGCTCTGCTGACCCTTGTGGGGAGCTGCACCAGCCCTCCCAGCCACGAGCTGCTGCTTCAGCACTAGAGCTGACAAAGCACTTCAGACTGACCCTATGAGAAACGGTTTCAAAGCAGCCATGCAGGCAGATTCCCTGCACACCAGATGAAACTCCACATCTGAAGCCTGGAAGATTGTTCCTTCAACTCATCCAAGGGCTTGGCCCAGCCATCAAGCCCTGTTGCAGAAAGCAAATTCCTGGACTAAGTAAATGCGATCAGCACATCGTGTAATCATGAAAAGCAAATTCCCAGATGAGACATAGATCATCATTGCACAGCATGAGCCTGTAAGTAACACAAATCCTGCTCCAATTGCTCTGCTACCCCACTGTCCCCCTTGCAGCAAGCTGCTGCTGCCTGGCAGGGAAACCCAAGGAGCTGAACACCCAGGCAAGCACACTGAGCCCAGCCAAGCCCCAGGAATGGGACCTACAGGTTGCTGCTCATGTCTGGTGCTATAAACCTCTCTAGGATGCCAACAGTTGCTTCTGCAGAAGCCTCCAAGGTTAGTACTGACACAGAGACCATGGGTGTGCTTACAGGAAAACATGGTGTGTGAAACCCCAGTGAGCTCTGCCTCTGAGCAGGGAGCCAAAGGGCCTTTACAGGTGATGGATTTACACACCCCACAACTGCACTGCAGCAAAGCAGCCCCAGCACCACATCAAGGGTCATGGTGAAGAATCAGCTTGGGAACAAGACCTGTGGGCACCACACTCAAGCACACCTTGGAGCTGAGACCCTGGCTCCATGCTCAGGCCAGTGTCCTGCGTGGGAAGGATAACCCAGCATGACAGCAAATCCACTTTTTCTGAGAACAGAATGGCCTCACCATAGTTTATTTTTCCCTCCAGTGAATACTTGTCTCTGAAATGTGTCCTTTCTGTGGCAGGAGAGAGTCCTGCCTGCCCCACAAACCCTCTTGCTATCCATGTTGGTGGTCACTGCTGTGCTTGTAGGGTGCCTCACCTTGGCACTGGTGTTTGCACTCTCACTGCAGAGCCACATCCTGCTGGGGAGCCTGCCTCTGGCCACAGCATGCAAACTGGGGCAGGTGGAAATAAGAGGAAGGAAAAGATGTTTTTGGATTTTCCCTCAAATAAGAAAACCTTTCCCTCCATAGGGCATTTGTAACACTCAGTGCTACAGCTCAGAGCTTCGTGGGCTCTTCTGAAATGCAGCATTTGTAGGACCGGGGGAAAACCAGGTAACAGCATCTCCCTCAACCTCAGCTGGGTCAGGCTCTTGGATGTTCACCCCCCTTTAAGTGATATCTGTCCTGGGGCTCCACCTGCATGTAGACAGAGCGGTGTGTCTGTGGACACCCTTACAAAGCAGAGTTGGGGGCTGGGGCATTCTGTGTTTACCATTGGACTAAGATGCCTCTCTCTTGTCTGGATGAACCAGTTTAGATTCAGGCCAGTGGGCATGAGGAGACAGTGGGGTAAAAGGAAAAGGCTTTCAGACACTCCCATACATCTGTCACACCTGGCTTTTGCCTCCTTGTTGTCCCTACCCAGGCCACCCCTGGAGCTGCCTGTCCTCCCAGCTGCCTCTGGAGACTCAGTAGTCCAGTTCAGGGCTCTGTTTCCAGCAATCTGTCAGGCCAGGCACACAGGCAGTGGTATTTTTGTCCTGTGTCTCAGCTGCAGAGGTAAAGATTATTACATCCACTCCTGTAATTGTTTGAGAGGTTTGAGAAAGAAGGGCAGAATCTCCTTCACTGGTTTAAATTCAGCAGGGCAGAGAAGGTGGCTGTAGCACATCTACCCCTTGACACCCAGAGAGCGCACCAGCTCTGTTCCCAGCATCTGTGATCACTGCACTGAGTGTTGGAAAGTAGCAGGAATGGTGAATACCTACTGTTGCCAGGTAACAGCATCCACTGTGCCACCAGCCACCTTCATGAACCTGTGGGAAACAGAGGAAGAAAGCAGATAAGGCCAGTGTGGTCACAGGGGAAATCCTAAACAACCAATGCTCATCCTACATCACAAGATAATAAAGGTGGCCACTGTACCCACAAATACTTTCTAATGAAGCCTCTGTGTCCTTAAATAGAAGAAATAAATTCTGCTTAATCTAAATGCTTGTAGCAAGCACAGCTCAGAACACGAAGTGAAGCCTAACTGGCAGCAGAGTTCTGGGCATCATTTCAGAGCAGGTAGGGAGAGCTTTCAAAACACAACAGCGTTTCAAGAACAAGATCTTGAGTTATATATTAAGTTCCGTAACTTTAACAACTCTCAATAGCAATTAAAGAACATGTTTTAAATGTCCATCTCAAAAGGAGATCCTTCTTAGTCCCAATATGTATTTAATCTGAGGAACTCTTCGCCTGGATTCAAGCAAGGACTGGGAAATGGAAGAAAAAGGAAATAAAACCCAGCAAAGCTATTGGGTGCAAAAATGCTACCTCCTGCTCAGGAAGCTCCTGAGGAAGGGAGGAAAAGCTGGACTAACACTGCTAAGTGCTTTCCTTTTTTTGTCTTTTTCTTTGGCATTGGCTATTAGCAAACGGTGGGATTCTGACCTGGGTGCACTTCTGGTTTATTCCATTCCCACACCCAACCACAGCACTTCCATGGACAGGTTAAAGTCAGTGATATATGGGCATTATTCTCCTGATGGCTTCTGCCCTGGCTAAGAATATACCTGTTCCAGACAGCTCCTGTTTGAGTCAGACTTGAGGCTACACAGGTTCACCTGCTCACATTGCCAGCCCCCAAACCAAGCAATTCCTAATCCTGGGCACCATATGCAACCACCACAGGAGGAGCTGGCAACTGCAGGGGTCTCTCCCTGCTTCCCCAGCCCAGCAATCCAAACAGCACCTTGGAAAACTGCAGCTCCCACGAGGAAGTTCTTATATTGTTATGTTTAGGGGCATGGATATGGAAGCACATAAAGGCACACTCCAAGTGCGCAGGCACGTTGTCTGTGCAACGTGCACTGTGTGGCTGATATATTTGGGAAGTGATAATGCACACCCATGACAGGAGACATGTGTTGAGCTCATGAATATGCTGAGAAAGGAAACGATGCTGTATTTTCTTGGGCTGCTTTGGATGCACAAGGATTCCAGGAACACAGCAGCAATGTCCCAGCTGTCCCAGCTCCGCACAGGGGCGAGTGGTGCTGGGTCCAGTGACCCAAAGAGAGCCTCATGACCAAGGGCAGGGAAAGGGACGGTTTGAGAGGAGAGACCATCAGACTGTTTGTCATGGCAGCGACGAGCAGCAGCTTTCTGGCACACGAACCTCTAATCAGGTCTGAAATGAGAGCAGCAAGCTTCAGGCTAAATATAGCTCGGAAATGATCATTCTGACTTTAAATTAATGACCATGGTCAATTATAGACTGGGACAAAAGGGCAGCTGGACCCTGTGGAGCATAAGAGGAAGCTGGCAAAGGCAGCAATAATAAATCCCTGCAGACAGAGAGGGAAGAGATACAATTAGAAATGGAAAAACAATAACATGCTGTAAACTCCTGTAGCACTGATGCATCCCCAATTCTGCTGCCCAGCAGTGCTGAGAGCTCAGCTCCCAAGCTCTGTAAAAGAAGGAAAAGCCTTTCTGAAAGGCTTTAACATCTTTCTTGAGGGTCAGGCCTGGAAGATCAGTGACAATGGAATGGTTGGGGACAGTTTCTCCCCAGCTGAGCAGGGGGAGAATATCAGCTGGGTCAGCCCTAGTGCAGCCATAGGGAGAGGTGTGAGCTCCCCACAACTCACACTGGTCATCTGGAAAAAAGAAAATAGTGCAAATATTGCTGAGGAGGCATTGCTGTTGTACAAAATTAAATGTGCAGAAATGTGCCAAAAGAGTCAAAATCCCCAGCTGCCAGGTTTTAAATTCTCTGTACAGGGGCTGCTGCATAAAATGTAATGCACAAAGTCTATAAGAGTAAACTAATGAACTCTAAACTGAAATTATGAACACAATCTGTATTGGATTTGAAGATCAATATGTTGCAATTGGATTTGAAGATTAGTCCAACTTGTTTTCTAACATCAAATGCTTTACATTCTGGCTGAAAGTAAACCAGCATGGACGTTATTGAATCACCTCTTCAGGCTCAGCTTGTCACTCTCCCCTCACAGAGCAAAACCATGAGCAGACCAAACTTAAAGGAAGAAACACTCTGGTTTTTTTTGCCATTTTTATAGGACCTATAGCCCTGTTGAAGACACACCTTTTACAGTGGTCTTTGAGCAGGGACTGAAAAGCAAAGCAAATCCTCATTATAACCTCCTGGAGCAGCAGAAACAGGACATCCATATGCCCCATATCTCACCTCTCTAGGAAGCTACTTGGCCTCCTGATAAAAACGTTCCCAAGAAACTGTTACAGGGCACAGGCATCACTCAGGCAGCACAGTGCAGACCAAAAACAGGACAGAAAGGCCCTGGCTTGCTTAGGGCTCCTCTTCTGCCTCTATAATACCAAGATAAATAAGTTACTTCTATTTATATCAAAATCTTATGATAAAACATATATATCTAGCTCAAATTTTCTTTTGCATGTTTGTTTTCCTTTCTTTCTGTTTTCTTCCTTTTTCCTTTTGTTGAGATTTTTTGCAAGATGAAATTCCTGGTAATTGTTCAAGTCTCCTGCCTTTAGAGCTGGAGTTGTTCTTGGAACATCTCAGATGTCATGGGCAGTGGTCTCTACTCTCCAGGGGAACCTAGAACAGCCCAGCAGCCAGCAAGGGGTACTGCAGGAACAGGAGATGAAAGCCTAGGGGAGGTGGAGATGCAGTAATGCACAGGTATCCAAATCTCCTCATTTTAGGAATAGGGATTTAACTAAACCCTGAGGTGCTATTCCTATAGCACCTGTGCTGCTCCATCCACAGGTTTTGAGACCAGGGAAGATCCATACAATGACAATGCCCAGTGGTGACACAATTCCTGTTGGGATCTCCTGGCTGTGTGATTTCCACGGCACAGGCACGGTGAGCCAGACACTTCCGCAGAGCTCAGACCCTGCACATGTGCTGCACACATGGGCTGGGCTGGCACAGTAAATCTGCCATTCTCCTGCACACCAGGCTCGCTCTGAGAGCACCAACTGACCCTGCAGCACACGTGCACTAAATTCCTCCCTAAGAGGAGCAGTGGGACAAGCTCAACCCATGGCAATAGGGGCAAATGCTGCAGCACTGCCCCGTAGTTCAGAAGGGTGGCAGCCCCAGTGCCTGCCCATGTAATACCCCTGGCTGGATTTCCACATGTCAGAAACCTGGGGCCATGTTAAAATCATCAAGAAAAGTCTTTGAAATCTTCTGGGACAGCATTTCTATGTGGGAAAGCAGAGCACATCAGAGACATGTAGAGGAATTGGAATCTTGGGTAGGGAGTTCCTGATTGTGAGGATGAAACAATGTCACTGAGCTTGATAAGGATATGTGTGTGACAGGGGGTAGGTTTAGATCAGGTATTAGCAGGAAATTCTTCACTGTGAGGGTGATAAGGCACAGGAGCAGGCTGACCAGAGAGAAGAAGCTGTGGATGTCCCATCCCTGGAAGTGTTCAAGGCCAGGTTGGATGGAGTCCTGGGTAACCTGGTCTGCTGAAAGGTGTCCCTGTCCATGGCAAGGGAGTAGGAACTAGATGATCTCCAAGTTCCTTTTCAGTGCAACCCACCCCATTACTCTGTGATATATCCATTTTCTTACCCTTGCAGCTGGCTCTGTGCCACCATCCCATACCACCATTGCTACCTGTGGGGCCCTGTGTTGAGCTAGAACTGAGAAAAATATAATTCAGCATTGCTCAGTGGCTCAAATAGTTCACAGCTCTGTCCCACAAATGGCAGTACTAGCACAAGGTGGGGCTCACCTCACAGGCCACGTGTGAACTGTGGAGGCAAGGAGCAGGAGGGCTGCAACACCTCAAGATGGTACTGATACCCAAATTCTGTACTGGCACACCATGGGTCAAACCTGACCTCTTCCAGAGCATCTCCCATAACCACATCTCCCAGGACCACAACTTTCACTGTAGTGTTGGCAGATTACTGCAACACATCTCCTGTTTTGATTCAATACTTGTCAGTCATGGAGCACCTACTGCAACCTCAAGTAAATTGCTCCCATGGTTAATTAGCCTCCAAGTACGTTATTTCTCATGTGAATGTGTCTGGGTTCAGCTGCCAGCCTCTGGAGCTTCCTAGGCTTATTCCTGATACATTAAAGAGACATCCACATTTGGACAACTCTTTCCCATGCAGGTAATTGCAGATTTTCATCCTTTAAATTATTAAAAGAAGAAGAAGAAAAAAAAAACAATGCTGTAACAAAGAATGCAGCTGCACAAGGAGAAAAGTTGATATTGCTAAAGTGGTTTAGCATCTGAATGACCCCTGAGTGTTGGACTTTACAAACATGGGGTATTTCATCTGCTACTCCCTGAAGAACTACAAAACAGAGTCCCCTACCCTGCACAAGCCCCAAATGTAGGAGCAAGACTGGCCTGCCTTTGGTTGTGGTGGTGCCCTGGTGGGTCCCTAGAGCAGGGTGGCAGATCTCTGCCCTTTGAACCAGCAGTGATGGATAAAAACACCTTCATCTTATGTCTCAGCTGGCTGTGAGGGTCACTAAGGCCCAGGCTTCACTTACTGACCTCTTGAGGTTCCAGCAGAACAGCTGAATACCTGCAGCAGGAGGAAGAGGTACTAGACCCCACTAATGCTACGTCCTGCAAAGTCTTTATCCTGCAGTGCATATTCATGAATTTCATTCTGGGGAGCAGAGGCTGGTGTGAACTAGGTATAAATCTGCTGATATGTTGTATTCTCTGATGTCTGCTCAGCATCACCTTCCTTCAGCCAGCCTGATCTGCAGTAGGGCTGCACAAGCCTCCGAGCAAAGAGGGCTCTTTGTCCTTGGGGGGAGCTCAAGGAATTGGGAGACAGGGACTCACCTCCCTAAGCCTCCACAACACCCTGTGACAATTACTTACACAATGCCACTGTGAACCATGTGAATAACCTTCCTCCTTCTTTACAAAGCTTACTTCCAAGCTAATTTCTGCACCTTGAACAAACCACCCCATTCACAGGCTCCTGGGCCTCAGTAACACTCCCTCTGAGCTGTCTACCTTCTGAGCTGGAGGCATGGCTGATTTAATCTCTTCTCATGTGAAGAAATAACACACTGTGCACATCCTCAGCTTCTCTCTGTAACCTCCTGGTTCTATTACATCTTTTCTGAGATGAAATGACAAAGATTGTAGATAGTAATCAGACTGAAGGTACAATGTGTACTTGCACAGTGCTGTAATCTCATCTGTGTCTTCTTATCCATTTTGTTCTTCCTATACAGGTGACAGTGATTCTGGCATTCCAGAAATCAAATTAAGTTTCAGAAGCAACAACTATATTAACTCTTTCCTCCTACAAGAGCAGTAGCTAAATCTTTTGCTTATATCTCAGCTTCTTGACCCTGCTATATAATCAACTGCAAAATGAGTCATCACATCCTTCACACCTCATTTCAACGTATTTATGAATTGAGTCACTCATAAGTTCAGTGCTACCAGAGCTTGAGTTCACACTGCAGTGACCTCCCCCTCCCTTTGTACCATTAATTTAAAGTTCCTTGTCTTGTGGCTTTAATTTTTGCACAAAAATCTTGCTCTGGATCCATTGAGTGTCCTGGTACAGTCTGTGCCACCAGCCTTGTGGTAGCTTTTGTAACACAGTACAGCAAGGATATACTTTTTTTAAAAAGAAAGTCAAACAGCCAAAGCAACTTCTAAAAATCCAGTGTTTACAAGTCCCTTGTGTCAAATATGGCAGAAGTCCTTCTCAGCAGGAGGAAGGGAAAAATGCCTACATTCATTCCTAAAATTCATCCAGAGTCCTTCCCTTTGCCAGATACCACCTACTCCAGTTCCTTATTTCTCGTTCTTACTTGAATTTAAACAAACAAGCTCTGTCCATACACTGTCTTTGGCTGCTGTTGGGATAAATACCAATGCCTGAACTGACTGAGGAGTGCTGTCCTGCACACACAGGCACAGCCCTCTCCGTCCTCATGATGGCAGAGACATAAGGCAAGGGCAGTTATCATCAAAACACTACCAAGTCTCTCCCATTTTTTGCACCTTGATTTTGCTTTGGTGGAACCCCATTGTGCCATTTCATGAACTTTAAGCTAACAATTCTCTTTACCAGATAAGCATTAGAAATCTTGGCTTGGGGTTGATTTGTGGGTGAAAGGAGCAGGGCTGAAAACGGATCAGGTATTAACCTGACCCCTACTTGGCTGCCCACAAATAACTGAGACATGCCTCATCCCAGTCCTGGCATATCCACAGCTTAACCACCACTGACAAAAGTGCTTCCTCAGCTTTGTGGGCTCCTGTCAGACCACTGTGGAATGACATTACCAAAAGGAGACACAGGGAACCAGATGGGTGGTTAAGTCTCCACAGGCATTACAAACCAGGAGCAGGAGGCAGTAAAAGGATGAAGGATGAGGAATTTTTGTGCCTTACAAGGGAAGACTGAAAACTGGGAGTCTTGTCACCTACTTCTGTCACCTGGCTGGAGGGGCTGTGTCCCTGTGACCAGAGGGTGGATGCACAATGGTGACTGCAGCAGGAAAAGGAGCTAAGGAGGCTGGAAAGAGGGCAGAGAAAAGCCAAGGAGCCACAAGATCTGGTGACTTTGAGATCTGTGAGATGAGGAAGAGGGAAAGAGTGTAGCTCCAGACAAGAAAGATTTTCACTTCTCTGGTGACTCAGCAGTCTCAGGACCTAAACTGGCCACAGAGCACCAACAGCCAGTCTAGCATGGGCAAAAGTGCCTGCCAGCTCTTACCCTGCTGGCATTGCTGCAGATCCTGCCGTGGTGGAGGTAACACACTGAAACTTGTCAGTTACCAGTGGCAAAAAATGGACTACACCCGCTGAGGAGCAATGGGTCATAAGAGCTCAGAGTCAAATCCACCCAGACATGCCAGCCTAAGTTTTGTACCATGTTCTGAGCTTTAACATGTTTTAAAATTTCTCCTGATTCTTCCTGATCGCTTTTCCTCGTGTTTCTTCTCTTCCAGCGCCAAATGGGCTATCCAGACATGCATTAACCTTTGTGTCTGATTCCTGATCTGCTGTTAAAATCTATGTTAATTCCTTAGAATCCCATAATTTTTTCCCCAAGCCAATTCTGAGCAGTTCTGGGATTCCTGTACCCGCAGACACAGTAGGTAGCTAACATGCTGTGCTCTGCAACAGCTCAGGCTGCATGAATGGTCTAATTAACACCTCATCAAACTCAACTGTTGGTTGTGTCTGGAGAAATTCCCTCCTGCACCTGTGCATCCACCAGACACCATTTCTAGCCTCCTGCATAGTAGGCCCAGCCACTGCAGAGCCTGTCCTTACAGCATCAGCTCCAGGCTCCAGGACCTGCCGGCCCAGGGTGACACGGATGGCTGTGGCTGCTCTGAGCCATTGCTCCCTGCTCAGGGACAAAACCTCAGCACTGAAGGGTGTGCAAAGCCCAAGCTTCTGTGTTTCAAGCTCTTCTCCCCCCACCTCCACCACTGGGAAGTGCATAGCTGTCACCCAGCACAGCTCGGTGTCACCTGCCTAAGGACAGCCTCTGCAGTGGGCAGCATGCACACCCTCCTGTATGCTGCAAATTTTTGGGTGCCCAAACTGTCAATTATTGTAGCAGACCCCAGAGAAAGGTGGCACCTCAGGAGGGGCTCAGTCCCAGC
Organism: Zonotrichia leucophrys gambelii; assembly: GCF_028769735.1. Classification (NCBI taxonomy): domain Eukaryota; kingdom Metazoa; phylum Chordata; class Aves; order Passeriformes; family Passerellidae; genus Zonotrichia; species Zonotrichia leucophrys. The sequence goes on from NC_088176.1 coordinate 14,095,271, forward strand.
CTGTTCTGGAGGACAGGTGTAAGGATTTAGTCAGAAGAGCCCTGGAGGTGTTCAGCAAATGCAAATGCAAATGCCCAACTCATAATGTTGACACTGACATTATTTCAGGACCAAATTTAAGCACAAAAATAAGTTTAGTTTGATTGCTTGAGATAACAGCTAAAAAAAAGACTAAAACCTTTGGAACACAGAGCATGGAAAAGGAAAATGTTATTCTAGTTAACACTTCACAGTGACACTTTTCTCTGGGTGTTTTGGGACCTCAGGTATCTCCAGAGGCTTTCCCTGTAGAATATCTAACGCCAGCTTCTACTGCTGGAGAACACTCCCTGGGCTTGTCTAAGGTTTCCTGTCCCATTTCAGCTCAGTTCCATTACTTCCCCTAGCAAAACTCACTTCCTCACTTTGTGTAACACAGCAATGCTTGCCTGGCAGACAAATCCACCCATCCTATCTTCACATCAGGGGTGTCATCTCACCCCTCCAGCCTTAGTCAACTCTTGATGCATCATCTTCCACTTGACATATCTCCTCCTACATGGTTGACTTCTGCTATTCATCACAATTTTTTTAAAAGAAGAGAAAAACTACAAGTTTCACATCATCAGGACTATGAGCTGCACACACTTCACTCAGGAGCCTTCAACCTACTGTGAGCACCACACAGATCACTCATGGTGGTATAGCAATGCAGGTGGCAGATTTGCCTTTGAGAGAACCTTCCTAAATTCCCTCTCCTCTCTCCTGCTTGCTGACTGTGAGTGGCTCACTCAGGACCCAGAGAGGCACGTCCTGGCTGTGACAGCACCAGGCACATGCTGAGCCACATCCTGCAGACCAGTTCTGGATGCTGCTGCAGAAGACAGAGCTCTCAGTAGCACTAACCCACATATTGAAGAGACCTTGGGGAGCTACTGGGAATAAAGCTCATGCTGTCAAAGATCTTAGGCACTGGGGTTTGTATGTTTATCCTTTTGCAACTCCACGTCCCAATACTGCAAATGAGTGTTTAGCCCTTTGTGCAATCAGACTCGTCCCTCCTCTTTACACCTTGCCTGGTGTAAAAAAACAATGGGGTCTTTATGTGGAAAGACCAACAGCTCTTTTTCCAGAGGACCCTTCAGGCTGTAACACCAGGAGTGTGCCGCTTGCTGTGAGCTGCAGACACCAGGATTTGGTGTGCAGGACACAAGGTTTCTCCATGGGAGAGACAAAAATCTTTGAGCACTCATGGAATAGAGTCATCCTGGAAGGCAGGGAAAGTAACAGAGAAAAGAACATATAGCTGGAGAGCAGGCATGCTCATCAGAGAATTTCCACACCAGCTGGGGGGTTTGTGAAGAGCCCCACTATCCCACCATCAGGGCTGCAGCTCTCACATATCTTCCCTTTCATTTGAGATGGGGTGTCTGCCATTATCTCCACCAGACTGTGGAGATAGTATATCTCCACTACAGCCCTGCTCCCAGGGCTGCCGTCAGTCAAAGCACAGCCCAGCCACATTCAGCTGCTGGACCACCCTGGCCGTGCGACTTGGCTCTTCCGACCCCTCTTCCCTGGGACCCGGCTGCGGCGCACGAAGGGCAAACACAGCAGTAGGACTTCCCTTTCTCTAATAGCTTCTTGGCTCTCATCCCCATTGTTTTCCTTACTCAGCCTGCTCCTCCTGGCGCTAATAGATTTCCTGCTGATCAAGGCTACTACAGCATTTTGTAGCTCTCCGTGCGCCGCTTGGGCGCGGTACCGGGCATGGGGCTCTGTGAGCGCTGCTCTGGCCTGGCACAGCCAAGGTGTGGGCACAGGGCTGTTCCCCCTCTCTCGTCAGCGGGAGGGATGTGGCGTGGCAGCTGGTTCGACCAGCTTTATGGTCTCTTTGTGCTGCTGCAGCAGAGCTGAGAATCTGGCCCTGGCTCCCTCCCCGCCTCGCTGGGGACTGCATCAGTGTGCTGTTTATTGTTTCTGCCAGATCATTCCTGCAGATGTTAATGAATGCTAGACCCAGCTTTGCTCCCAGCAGAGTCCCTTCCACACCTCCCCCTGCCCAGCTTTCTGCACTGGAGTTTCTGTTTACAGTCCTGCAGGGAATTTCCCTTCTGCTGCATGGTCTTCGAGCCGCACAGACCCAACTCCTGCTGCCAGCAGGCTCCCACACCTCCCTGATTCCTGTAGCTGTCCAATGTCACCTCCAAGTGTCTGAGTCCCTCTCTGCCACCATTCCTTCTCCACTTCTGACTTTCCCAAACTAGAGACATGCCAATCCCCCAGGAGGGAGTAGAGAGCTTGGCCAGTGAAGAAAGTTGCAACAGGTTCTTCCTCTGCACAGATGGAGAAAGTGCAAGGAGAAGAAATCACCAAATGGGAAGAGCAAAGCAATTTGTCCAGGAGGACTCAGAAATAATAATGTGCACATTGGTAAGTGCTGCCAGGACCCACATCCTCAACCTGCAGCTCTTGGGCTTGCAGCAGCCAGCATCCACACCACTGCACTATCTTAGCATCCCAACAAGATGGGCACCTCAGTCTGCCTATGATTGGGAAATGCTGGAAATGCTTGGGAGAGTGTAAATCAGTCCATCCCAAGATCCCACCAGGCATCTCTGCAGAACTTTAGCTGTACACATGACTGTGCTCCAAGGCCTCTGGTACTGACTGCGTTCCAAAGCCTCCGGTACTGTGGTGGCTCAGCCACATAGAGCCTCACTGTCCTGGAGGCTGTTGGACATTGGGAAGCCAAGGGGCAACCCTTCCTGCTGCCAAGGACACTGGTCTCAGGAGGGGTTTCTGAGCCCCTTTGATCAACCCAACAGCACTTACCCTTCCAGGAAAGCAACGACGTTCTTCCTGGGCCTTCCAATGTTGGGCCCATAGAGGTGTGCTCTGGAATAGGTGCGGATGAGCTGCAGCAGGCTTCTCAGCTGGGTGTAGTCCCTGCCCAGCTGGCTGCCATTCACTGAGCGGCCCATCAGGGTCCGATAGTTATTGGGCTCTGAGAAAACACAAATTGACAAGCAAAACTTGTCAGCTCTGCCTCCTCCTCTGCGCTTCCAGAGAGACACACAGCTCACCCTGTCACACAGCTTGAGCTCCAGAGGATGCAGGCAGCTCTGCAGAGCAATAGAAGGAGCCTTTGAGGAGTGGACAACAGCCACTGCCTGCTCTCCTGTGCTCCTTTTGCTATGTGCTGGGTGGAGGAGCTGTACCTTGGTGTCATGCTCCTGTCCCCATAGGGTTGCCCACCTCCCCTGGCACTGTAGACACCCTACAAGTCCCTACAGTAGATGACCTGGCCCCCCAGGACCAGCTGGGCCCTGCAGCCAGGACAGAAACATTTCATGCACTTAGTACCAGCTGAGAGAAAGTCCAGTTAAGAGATCACTCACACAAAGTCTTAGAGGTGGTGCTGCCTTACAGCAGGAGCCTTTAACTCCCTCTGAAAATACGCTGGTAAAGCATCCTGGGAGCTACAAGTATCCTCTTCCAAAACTGAGCATCTTTCTGCTAAAGAAAGCTCACTTCCCCTGGCTCTCCTGTTCCCACACTCACCATTGCCCAGCTCCCAGGAGATGTTGTACTTCTTGCTGGCACTGTACTTCAGCAGGCTGAGGGCATTGGAGCTGTTCCAGGAGTTGTTGGGATTTCGGCGCAAAGCATTCAGTGCAAAGATCAAGTGAAGGCCAGAGCAGTCAGCAAAGTTATAGAGTTTGTCTAGAGACCTGGCTGGGAAGAAACAAAAAACAGTTTGTAATTCAAAGGAAAGCTAGTTCCAGGGCGGTTCAAATGATCCTGCTGTCCATCATACCTTGCCTTCTATGTAGGATGAGCCAGGGTCAAATGCCATCCCCACGACATCTGTAACCACAGAAAGGCACCTGACCTTTGAAACCCAGATAGGATTCCAGTTGTGGGTTCATCTCCTTCCAGCAGGAAACTTGGATGCCCTCCACCTCTGTGTCAGAGCTGGGGCCATGTTACCAGAGACAAGTGGCTTTATAGCATCGCTTTTCATCTGCTCTTGGCAAGGAAAGTTTGTCCTTTCCTGTGCTTACTCTGCCTTGCATCTCTTTCAGAGCAGATCCCTGCAATGTCTGGGGAGAGGACGAGGAAGTCACCACCCTAAAGCTGCCATCTCTCCCGCACCCCTCAGCAGCCTGGTCTTTGCTGCCTAGGCTCCCTGCCTAGTGACAGCCGGGCCAAACCTTGCTGCCAGAGAGAACTGACCCACTATTTAGGGAGGTGCAACATTATCACAGGGCAGAGAGAAAAAACACTTAATGCCCTTTTTCTTTATGAAAACTTCCCTAAAAACTCAACAGCAATCAAATTGCTGATGAAGCTAATGCCAGTGTTAGCCGGACACAAACTCACGTGACAGCGAGATTTGGTTAGAGAGCGATTAGATAACTGTGGTGTTTTCAATCATCCCTGCCTGTTGAACTGCATCCCAGGACACTCAGCAAGCTTCCTGAAGCAGCCTTGGAGATGCAACCACTTAACTGTGAAGAGCCACCAGGGATAGGGAGGTTCCAGGGGGCCAGGGAGGGCAGACCATAGCTCCCCTTTCAGAAGAGGGGAAGGACGCGCTTGGGAATTACAGAGTAGGCAGGCTGGCTTCAGGTCCCAGAAAAACACTTGGACAAATAACCAAGTTGCTTGTCAGCACTTAAAAAATATAAGGAGATGATCAACAACCACAGGAGTGTGCCAAGAACAAATCACACTGAAGCAATCTACTGATAGGAGAGCAGGACTGGCGGGCAGCAAAGCAGCCATTTAGGCCTTACACCTTGATGGGTCTGAGGCTTTGTTCACAAAGGATTGCACATGGAATTCTCTCCAGAAACTGAGGGAGCCCTTATCCAAGCTGGACTGCAGTGAGAAATACTCACACCTAGGTCAGCTTCCAGTAATTTGTTGTTGCAGTGCAGGGTGTAGGCAGCCTGCTCTGGGTCGATTTGCACATTTCCAAAAAAGTGGGGCATAAAGGAGCAGAGGATACATCAGTCTCGCCATGCACCATGGTGATAGCATCCACCACCTTTGCCAAGGGAGATGAAGGGGATACAGGGAAGGCCAGCACACACTTAGGGAATTGCTCTAAGCCCAGCAGTGATGCCCCAAGATTTCCTGTAGCCATGCTGCCCACCTGATGTGCAAGTGGAAGAGTAATAAGAGGGAGCTGCTTGCTCCAGGTAGAATAAGCTGTTGTCTGTAGGTCTGTGTTTATTCTGTTGCCTTTCCTGGTCACTGAAATTCTCAGTGAATGCAGACCCAGCTCTGAGAAGAATAAACTTATCTTTTAAAGTTAAGTTTTAAGGAGGGTCCAGGAAATAAGCTAACTGAATAGCTAACATTTAATGCAACACAGGAAAGTTATGGAAAGAAGAAGAAGAATGAAAAAATGTGGAAGAGAAATTCTCACTCCCTTCCACAACCTTTTTCAAAATGCTACTGGTTGTCTGAGCGAAAAGTAGCTGAATTAGATTAATCTAATGTATTCATCCCAGTGGTTCAGGCACATGAGATGTTTTTCTGGATGTTTAGTGAATTAGAGACAGATACAGTTACTTATTACTGATTTACTTCAGACCCCCAGGCAAAAAGCTGCATTTGAAATGAGATTCCTATAAGGAGGAGAAGATAGACATAACAGGATAGCAAAAAAGGTGTTACCTGCAGTTCCCCTGCTGGAAATGAAACCTTTTCACTGGCACAAAACAACTGTACTACAAAAGCAAATTTGATTCACGTTTAGGAGACACTGCAGAAGACTGGGAATTGATTTTCCACGCATCCATGAGAGGAAACAAGACGTCTGTTTATCCCAACACAGGGCCTGCCACTGTGAAATTATATTTTCCCCATGACACTTATTTTGTTTCCGTGCGCCTGGACGCAGAGATGCCACGTGTATTTCGTGTTCTGCCACGACTTTCCAAGCTGGAAACCTCAGCAATCAGGGGAGTGACCTAGGAGAAACACACAGATGTCTGGGGTTCGGTCCTGCACGTTTCCAGTGCTCTCCCAGGACAGATAGACCTATAACCTGCACTGAAGCTACAAAGAGCAGAAAAGTACTAAAAAACCCATCTCTGCATCACACCAGATTGTTAAAATGGCCACTCTTGATATCAAGACTAGCAGGTACTGAATCCACTTCCCTCCTTCATTCTTGGCAACTGTCTTGGGATAGTGCAAACTTGGAAGCACCAGTGCAGTGACCCTGGAAGAGTTTTGATGATCAGTTTGCACAAGCTTGCTAACCATTAGTGGTTAAGGGGATGTCTCTCACCTCTGAGATGATTGCCTTAAAAACTGGACACTTTCATTGCAGACAGCTGCAGTTAGATGACAATACTGTCATGCAGTGAATGACAGCAGTGTGCTTAAGTGGCCAAGGAGGCCAGGGGCATCCTGGCTTGTATCAGCAGTAAGTGTGGCCAGCAGGACCAGGGCAGTGACTGTCCCCCTGCACTCCGCACTGGTGAGTGCTGTGATCACTTTTGGGCCCCTCATCGTAAGAAAGATGTTGAGATGCTAGAGCACGTCCAGAGCAAGACAAAAGACAAAGAAGATGGTGAAAGGTCTGGAGCACAACTCTTGTAAGGAGCATATGAAGGAGGTGGGGGTATCCAGCCTGGAGGAAAGGAGGCACAGGGGAGACCTTATCACTACATGAACTACCTGAGAGGAGCTTGTAGCAGGCGGGGGTTGGCTTCTTCTCCCAAGCAACAAGGGACAGGACAAGAGGAAAGAGCCTCAAGTTGTGCCAGGGGATATTTGGATTGGACACAAGAAAAAATTTCTTCACTGAAAGCATTATCAAGCATGGGAACAGCCTGTCCAGGGAAGTGGTTGAATCACTACCCCTGGAGATATTAAAAGATGTGTAGGTATGGCACTTAGGGACATAGCTTAGTGATGGAGTTGGCAGCATTAGGAGAATGGCTGGACTGAATGATCTTAGAGGTCTTTTTCAAACCAAATTATTCTATGGATGGCTAAAGCACAAAAAGAAGCCTATTTAGAAGACTTTGAGTGATGTCCAGTCCTCCATATGTACAAATAAGGCCATAAGAAAATGCTATAAATATTTTACTGCCATGACTAGGGACGGCAACATTACTTTTGAGTAATGAGAACATGAGGAATCACAGTATTATTAACAGCTGGCTAAAACTCACTTTGAATTCTGGATAATTGCACTGTTTTTTCTTCATCAAACAAAGAAAATCATACAGGAATTTAACCTTTCCCCAGCTAACAGATCATTAGGCAAGGCTTTCACAAAGCACTTCAATAGAAAAAGCCATTGTCGTAGCAGAATGAATCTTAATAGAGCAGAACTAGATTTATAAGATGTTCTCCTTTCTCCTTCTCCCCCTCTGCCCAGTGCAGAGATGCACATGCTCAGCACTCATGTGCTACTTCAGCTCAGCAAGAAGGAATAACAAAAAAAAAAAAGAAAAAGAAACGTGCAAGGATGCTGAGAGTCATCTTCTTCCCTTTATAACGCTCATGTAGCTGGAGTGAGGCTGCTTGAGGCAGCAAAGCCCCACGTTCCATCCCCTCACACCCAGCAGCAAGCAGTGCTGGGGGGGGGTCTCACTGGGGTGGGTGCCTTGGTGGGTTTGGGACAAACAGCAGCCAATAGTCAGAGACAGAGGCCACTTAGGCCTGGCACAAAAATTAAATCACAAGATATTTGTGATTTCTCAAACTTTTACACCATTGGTTGCAGAGGCTTCAACTCATCTAGAGAGTGAATACAGCCTGACAATGCGTGGCTGGGTGGCCACCAGTGAAGATCTCCTCCCAGTCCTGCCCTCAGATGAAGCTCTGCACAGAAATTGAAGGTTTTAACTGCTTGTATTGATCTCAAACCCTGCACAGAGAGAGACAAACAATTTCAAAATGCAGAAGGTGTCTGTGAAACCACAAATGATGGTGGGGTTCAAGGGACAAGTACATCCTTTGGGATTCTTTCCCATTATTCTTCTTTTTATACAAGGCTAAATTTTAATGTTCTCTGAAAGATGGATGGCACTTAACTCTGTAGCATGCCAACACAAAATCTGAGGCACATTAAAATATCTCTGGCAGTTTAAAATAATTGGAAAGACTTTCTAGTTGTAGTTACTGAATTAAACATTATACTAGAGCCTTTATGAGGAGCACAGTATTGACCACTGTTTGGAAAGGGGGACAGTTCAAGAATCTCTGGGTTTGAAAGCCTTCCACATTTTTTATTCTGCTTCAGGAATTTTGCTTTGGCAGAGTTTAGCATGAAGAGTGGAAATTCATGTGCTGAGACGGAAGCTGGGATCAGTCAGTGGGCTGAGGGGTGGCAGGACATGGCATCCACAGTGTGCCAGGGGCTTTTGTGACTCTGGGAAGGCAACCAGAAGGATGGGAAAGAAGAGCCTGTTCCCCCTCTATCCCCACAATTCACCACATTGATCTCTTGCATGTACAGAGTATACAAGCACCAAGGAGGGTGAGACGAGAGCTGAGCATGGGGTGGGCAGCTCACAGCACAATTCCCAAACCCACAGCTTAGCTGAGAGACCAATCCAGTGCACAACAGATGAACCCTTCTGGGGATAGAGCAAAGAAAAGTAGCTCTAGAAATAATGATTTCAACTAGTCACAGATATTGCTCAACTCTTCCTTCTCCATAAACTCTGGGCAAGCCTGGAGCATCCCTGCACACAGCTCCTGTGCCAGCACTGAAGCCAGCAGCATTCCCTGTCCCTGAGCACCCCGGAGGAGACAGCAGAGTGATGGCACTGGGAAGGACCTGGCAAAGAGAAGCACAAAGAGAACTTTACAGGGAGGGGGCAGAAAGGGCAGTACAGGCTGTTCGGACTAGAGATGAGTAAGACAGCTGGTCAGAGCAATGAATGGAAAAATAAAGATATTCCCACTTACAGAAAAACAAGTGGGTACATGGAAAATTTATTTACTAACAAATTTGCACCATGGTCATCTGAATCCCATTTGCTCTGTCTCTCTTGCAACAAAAATCCTCATAAAATCACTTGTGTGTGGCAAGGACTTGATGTTTTCTTAGCAAATAAATATGAATCAGAAGATAGGCAACAGACAATTAGAGTAACTCCAGACCCATGGGACAGGTCTGCAACACTGGCTTGAAATCTTCCAAAGGATTGCATCCCCATTCACAACAGGGTGTCAGACAAGGTGACCAGAACCCCCCAATCCACAATCTGCACAGTTAGAGCTCCAAAGATCAGCCTTCACCATTGCTGCAAGTTCAGAGGCAAAGCAACACCCCACACTGTCCATGTGCACTGTAACATTGCACTGGATCATGGGAAGATTTTCCTGCTGTAGCTGCATGCTAAGGCATTCCTTCAAAGTTGTTGCTTAATGAGAATTTTAGAGATTTCAAGGCTACCCAGAAACCCACACAGTTGCTGGAAACTGCATTCTAATGATGACCATCCCAGCTGGGAGGTTGTTTGGTTTTAATTCGGTTTTCTGAAGCATTTTGCCATGCAGTAAAACCACACTGTATAAAGATGCTGAAGAATTCCTGGGCAAAATTGCTGGCTGGAGGGAAAATTTTGCTTGCCTCAGATACACATTTCACCTGAAATGATCTCTCAACCAGGTTAGGCTCCTAATGCCCTCCAAAGAGGACTGAGGTTTTCAGAACTGTCCCTTGCTCTCCTTGACCCGCCAGGCTCTCCTGTTGCTCCAAGGCAAGGTGCAACGTTGGAGGTCTGTTCTGAGTGACAAGAAGTGCTTTGGCAGAGGCTAATGGTGCTATAGAAAAGGGATCTAGTTTAATCCCATCTGAAGAATACCTGAAATTTGGAGGAACTGGCTTTAATACTGCCAGCCAGCAAAGAAACGCTGCGCACTGTGTTAATGAGAACCTGGATTTTATATCCAGCTGGAGGACAGATGGGGGATCTGGGGCTATTCCCTCTGGAGTATCAAGGGGGCCTTTTTCCAAGGGAATTGTCATCATCCCTGGTCTTTAAGCAGCTGAACATTGACCCTCAATATTCATTCAAGTCTTTAACTAGATTTTTCATTTCACTGCCAGCGCAGAGGTGATTATGCTGACCACGTGAGCAAGGTTTAGTCCTTAACTCTGCTGCACAGAAATAGCAGTCTGGGGGCTTGGTGTCAATCTCTCGCCAATAAGGAGCTTGGCCAGCAGCCATGGATTGTGGGCTGAGTTCCCAGCTGGCATATAACTTGGAAGACAACCACGAGGTCTGGGTTCAATATCCAATTGCTAAGGAGTCTGGCTGACAGCCTCATTTTGTGGAATGAATCCCAAATTAATATAATTCTTTTGATACCAGACAAGGGGCATGGCCTGTTTCCAAATGCTCTAAGGGCTCAGATAAAAGCCATAGGCATTGGGTTCAGTGTGTAAATGGTACCGAGGTTGGATAACAGTCAGGATTGGGCTTAATCCTCAGATGGTGAGAAAAAGGAATGAGCCCTGAGCTCTGCCTTCGTGCAAAAAAAGAGAGCTCAAATGAGCAGAATAGCTCTGTTTTCAATCCTCGCGTGGTAAAGAGCTCACAGGACAGTAATGGTTTCTAGGAACAAGTGTAAATTGACATGGAGCTTCAGAAGAGATGTGGGATCTGGGTTCAATCTCCAAGTGCTGTAAAGCTCAGATAATGGCCAGAGGGGCAATTTCCAAACCCTCTGTTCCAATCTGGTGTCTGGGAAAAAACCAGGATCATGTTACAGCAAAGAAAGCTGTTTTCTCCTGCTGCATAACTTAAGGTATTTTCCCTTTTGGATCGGGATGAATCCAGCATCTTCTAAAGTTTCAGAGGGAAATGGAGGTGAGCAGGGAGAGTGCTACATGTTTGAGTGGAGCAGAAGAACAGAGCAAGGGAAAATAAGACTGTGAGCATCACCTGCTCTTCCACATCTTCTTGGCCACCCCAGATCACTGGATTTGAGCCATGGAAATTGCTCCAGGAAAAACGTGGGTACAGCTCCTTCTCATTCTCAGTGCTCAGCAGTGCCCGCATTAGGTGTCTTTGGGGCCCCTGTGGGGGGCAGCTTGTCCTGTCAAGAGACAGTGACAGCCTGCGTGGCAATTCCATCTTCCTGACACTGCTAGCACAAAGGGCTGCTGGGAAACAGGGTGTGCAGCAGTGAGTCAGGTCAGCAGCTTGCTTGAGTCATTCCATTTTGGATAAAGGAATGCAAATAAAATGAGCAGAAAGTATTCAAATATTATTTTTTCCAGGCATTTAAAGCTGGTCTTTTACATAGGAAAAGGAGCAGAGGATGAGTTTTCATCAAAAGCTATACATTGATTCTGTGCAAAGCTTCAAATTTGATAGCACTATCTTCCTGCTCTTGAGGAAATTTTAAGAATCTAATTCCAGTCTCTGTGACTCTCAGCTTTAGCTCCAAAGTCCAAATAGTATGGAGCACAGGAGACAGGCTCTGATCTGTGAATGCTGCTAGAACAACTTTGGATTGTGAACCTGACCTGCAGTTAGTCAGACTCCTGAGCAGCAACAGCAGGCTTGGGGTAAAACCCTCCAAAACCCATTTCAGTGTGAGAACTACCCATTCCTAATGACCAGGGGTGCTGGAGACAAGCCCTGTCAGCACCATCCCCTGCACAGGTGGTGGGCACAGCCCAGCGTTCTGCTCTTTAGCCTGTGCAAGGCTGTGACTCTGGGGACGGGTTGCCCCATTGCCACAGAGATGCCTCTCTCCAGGCTCTACCTGTGCACGTGGAGCAGCAACCCTGCCAGGCTCAGGAACACGGCTGCAGACATAACCCAGCCCCACTGCCAGACCTTTGCTGACAGAATGACTGTTTTATATGGCTATAAGAACAGCTATAAGCGCAGCTGTCTGAAAAGCAACAAAATCTATGATGTGTGTTTCTAAAGCCAATGACAGCTGGCAGTGCTGCACTGCAGCTCATTCCTTCTTTTACATGGTTTAGTTAAAACACTTCTCTGCAATCACCGTGATTTATCAACAAACTGCAGTTTCTGGAACAATTTAAAAGCATTCCCAAATAGGTAAGAAGTGGTCAGCTCCTCAAGCTCCCAGCAAGCTCCCAAATGGCAGGCAGCTAGAAATGGACAAGGACAGCTGATGGAAGGACCAAACGCCCTCCCTGGCCACTCACAGGGAGGACAGGGCTGTGAATCCCGTTGGGATGGGGAGTGCTGAGGCAGAGGTACCTGGGCAGCTGGAGCATTACCCACGGATGGGAGAATGGTGATTTATTGAGTTTAAAGCTGGCTTCGGGTGCAAACATGAGCTCTTTCTGTGCTGCCAGGAGAGGTGACTTGGTCCTTGCACAGGGCTGCTCCCTAGCCACATGGAGGGGGACCTCCTGTGACCCCCTGTGACAGAGTCTGACCTCTCAGACACGGGAAACCCTGTGCAGCCCACACCACAGAGGTGCATAGAAGATAATGCCATAACTCTCTGGCTATGGCTCTCTGGTTGAGCTGGAAGTTGTAACACAAGGCAGAGTGAGAAGGCAATACTGCACCATCCCTGTCCCCACACTCACCTCCTGCCAGCTGTACGGCAGATGACAACAGCCATGAGGGGAACCCACACAACCCCATGCATCATTTGCTGCTCAGGCAAAATGCATCCACGCTTTTCTTTCAATCTGCCACAGTTGCAAAGCAGAGGTTTTCTTTATAAATACTTTTTCTAGCAGCACCTGAAGCACTAACTGCAGCAAGAGGGTAGATGCTCTCAGCACTTCCCTGCAAAAACCAAGCTGGGCAGCACAGGCTGAGCAACACCCTGTGCAGATGCTGCATGGCTAAACAGGGATGAAAGATGCACAGGTACAAAGCATGCTTTTAACATGTTCCTTTAATCTCAGTAAAATGCTTAGCCCAGGTAGGCTGTGCATCTAGCTCACCAATCCCCTTCAGCAGCTCCCATACTCCATTTTTTGCTGCCTAAGCTGCTGTCACATGGCAGACACACAGCTTGATTCAGAAGAGCCTCACGCAAGCAGACCCACCCCACAGCATCCCTGGAGCCACAGAAGGAGCAGAGCCCTGTACCAAGCCCTCTGCCTCCCACCCCCCAGATCTGGCTGCTCCAGAGCAGAGTGACATTGATCAGTCATGCGAGGAGCCTGAACTACCACATTGGGAACAAATTCAAACTGAGGACTTCAGTGTTGCCAAACCCCAACATTCAAAAATCATGAGTCAAACTCACAAAAATCATGGGACTGGCTCAAGAAACCTGGTTTTAACATAACATGCCTGCTGTTTTCAAAAATTTGGGATGCCTTTATAAGACGGTTTTGAGCTCTTCTACTACCAGGAGAGTTAAAATCTGGCTTGTTTATATTATTCCTTTTAGGCAGTTGATGTGCAGGAAAATAATCAGTTTACTTTACAAGTTTGACTGCCTTTTCTATGGGCGGGGACTGCAGCTGGTGGCCGGCGATGGCAGGGGCATGTCCCTCAGTGCCGAGTGCTGCAGCAGGAATGCTCTGCTGCTATACAGGGATCTGGCCAGCTCCTCTTGCTATTGGGAAGCAAGCCCAGAACCCACAAGAATCAGGTGCTGTATTTTGTGGGTCTGAGCCAGTGTTTCCTATGGTGCAAGGGGCTGCAGGCATGGTGTGATGCTAGAATCCCCTGCCCCGGTGCCGGAGCATCCTCCCCTGCCCGCTGACCCCGCTCTCGCCATCGCCCATCCCTGGCTGCTCCCACTCAGCCAGGGAGCAGCTGACTTCCCTTGGAGCAAGAGGGAGTGACTACGGCTCTTCGCACACTTTGTGAGCTGGGCATCTGGTATTTTTCAAAACTCTGAAACATTTTAACTGAAAACTGTCTTAAAAAAAAACAGAAAAAAAAAAAAAAAAGAACACCCAAAACCCCAACCAAAAAAACAACACATAAAACCGGAAATGTTTCAATCTGAAATCCTTAATTAAAACCACACTCTTTAGTACATAAAGAAGGAAGTTAAAACAGAAATGTACTTTTGCACATTACAGACAGCATTATAATAAACACAGAGCTCTGCCAAGAAAGAGGCATTTTCAAGGCCAGAATAGATGCCTCCAGCTGCACTCGGATAATGTCAGAGGGCTCGTCTGCAGTGCTCTGAGTGTGGCTGCATTTGAGCGCAGCAGTGACCGAGCGAGCCTGGCGGGTGAGGAGCGCGGCAATCACCGGGGCAGACGGCGAGTGCGGCACCGGGACCGCAACCCACCGGGGTCAGGGCTCCAACCGACTCGCACAGACCCCAGAGCCGGGCCCTAATCTGTAAAATATTTGAAGGAACTGTCCCTGGCTCTCTCTGCTCCTCTGGGCCCTCAGATACGGCTCAGCTGGAGGGACCCGGCTTGGCAGGAGCTCTCCCCGGCTAATCTTTGGGGGAATCTTGTACCAAAGCACACAGGGCGGAGTCTGAACCTGATTTTGGAGGCACGAAGAGAGAGAGATGAATGGCTGGAAAAGACCAGCATCGTTAGCATGATGTCCTGCACCAGGCAGTCTGGGACACATATGTGGAGTGCACAAGTCAAACCCAGTCCCTTAGCAGGACAGATCAGCTATTTTATAAAGGTATCCACTGAGAGCTTAAAACCTGCTGCAATTATGGAAATCAGCCTACCCCATGGGAGATTTTGCAGTTATTTAGCATCCGTGGTCAAAATAGGCACCTGGCTTTGAGTCCAAACTTACCTGTTTTGGCTTCCTAGTGACTGGATCTTGCTAGATTTTTGTTTCTTGTGGATAGCTCAAGATTAAGGTCAAGCCTCCTCTAACATTAAGCTGTATTTGTTGCAGGTCTTCAGCATCTTCACAATAATGCAAGATGTTCCAAGCTTCCAATCAATTCTTTGGCTCTTTGCTGAGCTCTGTCAACAAAGCACTGCTGTGTGGGGCATTTAGGATCTCATGAACCAATTGATTTTCTCTGAGAGCACAAGTCTGCCCAGACTCCTTCTCCTCCTCACCAGCTGCAGAGCCAAAGCAGCCTGGTCTTCACTTTAATGCCGTGAGAACAAACAAGACACATTTAAACAACTACAGCAATTAGCCTCACACATGCTTCATGGAAAGATTGTTGGAGGGGAATGCTGATGTGGAAGGATGTCACCTGCTTAGGAAACAGAAGAAGGAAATAGGAGGGTTGATTGGGGTTTTTTTGTATGAAGAATATTTTGGGGTTCAAAAAGAGGTGAGAAACAGACTCTGTGCGTGTCTCCAGGCACCAAGAAAATTAAAAGGAGCACAGAAAATGTCCCACAGAACTTCATTAATAACAAACAGAACACAGAGGACATCTATTTGAGTGTCTGACTAAAGCAGCTAAAATAACTGGAGTTGGTAGGAACCAGTAATTTTAATTACGATGTTATCTGCTAAAGACAGAGCAGAGCAGGTCCCAGACACAAGTTGTTGGACTGTGTGAGGAAAAGTTGCTCTGGAGAAGGGAAAGTAACAGGGGAGGGGATGTTTATTACTTGAACATTATTGATATAGAAAGTTGACTAATAGTCCAAAAATGGAAGTAAATTTGAGTGCAAGTGGTTACAAAACCAAAAAGCCCAGCAATTTAAGGCAGTGGAAGGAATAAGAAAAACGGATTAAAGATAATGTATTTCAAAAAAAGCAAATTTGAACAAATTCAGGGCACAGGTCAAGAGGATCTCTAGGGAAGGGAGTTTAAGACAGCATTTCCCAACCAGTGAGACATGGAGAGGCAACAGCTGTGCTGTGGGTCAGGGGAGAGAGCAGCAGAAAGAACAGCAGGAAAATACCCTGCAAATATGTACAAATTAGAGGAAGAAAGAGGAAAATATAAATTAGTAACTCAGTATGCAAAAGCATAACCAGCATATTGACATGGAAACAGCTCTTTTCTTTAGTTTTCATTGAGACAATTAACTGTGACATAACTGTTAGTTACATTAATCTGAACTGTGAAAGAGCAGCAGACCTGAAGGACAGAACAAATGAAAGACCACTTAGGAAACCTAAACCACAGAAGTGCTTAAAAATTGCTATGAAGTCTGTGTCAAATTGTTTTGCCGAATACAGAAGATTCATAGGTATTCAATAAATACCTTTTCTGCATTTTTCACCCAGAATTTTGCCACTATCAGCACACCCTCTTACAATAATTCTGTATTTTAGTGAAGTGGTTTTACTCCTGGTACACTGGAAGTATATTTATTGCTTCAACAGCCTGGTTCCCAATTCTCTCAGCTTGTGCAATGGAGGCATCACCTGAGCAGGTTCATTCTTTGAAGGTGAGCAGGGAAGAACAGGCATGACCCACAGTGATGTAAGCATCCAAAGAGCCCTGGGTGAACTCCCTTTGACCTCCATACCTCTTTATACTCCTGGAAAATAACCCAAAGGCAGCCCAGTCCCGTGGATCAGCACTGCAGGTATATGGACTTGGATGGGATGGATGTTGAATTTCATAGCAGCCACCCTGCAGGCACTGCTGCCACACAGCTCCTCTGCACTGGCTGGCACTTGCTTGGTCTCTGCAGTGATGGGGAGGGTGCCTACACGGCCTGCCAGGACAGTAGCTCCAAATATCACCCATTAGTGCTGTAATGCCTAGAGGTGGCTGTCAAAACCAGAGGGAGCCACGCAGGCAGAAGAGGCAGAGGAGAGCACGATGTGGCACATGGGACTCAGCTAAACATACAGCAAAAGGCTGTGCTGTGAGTTACTCCACTCTTGGAAAGGATTTACATGTCAGATGTTGGCTCTTTTCATGAGCATGGCTTTTCATGCATGGCTTTTAATACATGTGTACCCAACTGCTGAGTGACCTACAGCGCTGCCCTCCCTCCTGCTCCCCTCTCACTGCTGAAACACAAATCCTTCAACTGAAAATATATCAAACTCTGGAGCTAATGAGTCATATTAAAATCGAGTATATGAGGTGCTGGTTTAAGCTAATGGTGTCATTGGCTTGCCTTCTGGGACAGGGATCTGAGGTTTTTGCAATATGCTTGTCAGACTTTTCAACTCACTCAGCTAAACAAATAACCACGGTTAAACCTCTGAAAGGGATTCTGCCCCAGCCAGAGGAGACAGCCTTCTGAGACAATTCTTGGGGATAAATGTTGATCTAAAAAAGCATAATTTCTCAGGGTTTAACTGACTATCTCACTGGTTAAGTAAATGGTTTTATTTCTGGATATGGCATAATCTCTGCTGAAAAATAAATTCATGGAAAATATTAAATCAACTTATTAAAATAAATCCCCCCATACTTCTTGGCAGTCTCTAATTAAATAATTCTACCTGAAAATCCCACGACTCAGATTACTTATGCGATATGCCCAGTGGCTCCCACCTTTGGTAAATGGGAACCATGTGGGCAGCATTAGGAGAGGGAAGTGCAAGAAAAGGTGAGCCCAGTGAAAGGCAGATGGACACACCATGGCATTCTGGGGGAGATTAAAGGGAGACACCAAAGGAGGGATGAAAGCTTCTAACAGTGGAGAACAGGAAATTTTCTGTGTCTGAGGAAGGTTGTGCTTGCTCTGAGCAGGAAGGAAGGTGTTAGCAGCTGGAAGAAAAGACTAAGTCTTGTCCTGAGAGGAAATGCTTCAAAAGCATTTACTTTCCAGATTAGCAATGACCTTGCTCCATTTACTGCTGAGACTGTGCATGTTGGAAGCCTCATCCTGCAAAATGTGGCTTGTTGTGCATTACTGTACAGCTGACAAATGCTCCACGTTCTGAACTGAGAAATATGCTCACAGCACTCAGAAATGACTCAACAGATTCTCACTGAGATTTCAGGTCATCTCTTCAAACCCTCAGTCTGAAAATTTAGCATAAGGAATTCCTATTTAAAGAGAGGTGATAGGATAAAATTATAAAAATTCAAACCACAGACCAAGGGTTCCACATGATCTTGTGCTGTGTCAGCACCAGGGGGACAAACAGGGCAAGCATCTGGACACCAGGAGGACAAGTCAGCCACCAGGATCACCTCCTGGAGAGAAAACAGAGAGACAGAGGGTGCCCAGGATGAAAGCAGCAAACTCGGGCAGCCTCAGTCTCTTCCCAGCAGCACTGACCTGATCTGCTGGTGATGTGCTGCTGTGCAACACAACAGCTTTGATCACAAAGACTGATGGCAATGAAGAAGGAGATATCTCTAGTGATTAAGGGAAGAATGTGAAATATTTTATGCACATGTGTGTAGAAACAGGCTCTATCTTTCTAGAGCCCTTCTGGCCCTCTTATCAAGAAAGGCACAAAGGCAGTGCTCGTGTTAGAAGAGGTGGCAGCATCAGGGAGAAATTTATTGAGCTGGTCTGTCAGGTCCTAGTTGACAGTAATTTCTTTCAGGTGAATTTTGTTGGTCCTCCAGTGCTGACAAGTCCTGAGAATGCAAAGACAACAAGAGCTCACAACTATCAGAGACTCTGGAAAACCTAATTAGCTTTCTGATGGCTCTTCATTCAAATACAATCTAAGCACCACAAAGAGCAGAAGGGCAACCCAGCCTCCACAATGCCCTGGAGGAGTTTTGGAAATGGTGTTGATGGCCATGCTCCAGGAAGGCAGTGCCCGGGACATTGCACGGGTGCTGGGTTTTAACCATTGTGTTTCCTGTGTATTCCATTCCCTGACACAGAAGGTGCTGCAAGTCCCATCAGTGGTGATTTCCCACTTCTCAAAGGATGGAGATCTGCAGAGTTTCCTTAGCCTCTAATGGCTCCTTCCCAAGGACAGACTCACTAGGAGGTGCAAGCTGTTGGCAGCTCAAGGGCCCAGAGGAGCTGTTGACCGTGTTTAGGCCGCGATCCAGAAGACTTGATTTCATCCAGCATAAGTGGAGCTGTTTTATTTATTCTAATGGTCTGATGGTGAGGGAGGAGTGCTCCCTGGCTGCCCAGGCCAGCCCTGTTCCAGGCAAGAGTTCCAACACACAGCCCTTCTCCAGAAAACACTGCTCACAGGGACAAGGCACCCATCCCCATGTGCTACCTAGAAGCAAAGTTTCACGGACTCATGCTGCCTCCCAAGAGACATTTAATATTCTCTTAGACCTGTTGTCTGACATTCTATGCCTTTGCCAGCCAGGTGAACCTGGATGATTGCTCCACATCATGCTGGAGGACTGTTTGAGCATCCCTCCTCCAGCAATGGCCAAGAGGAGGTACCTGGAGAAGAGCACAGGAAGGACAACTACAGCATGGTTGGCCTCCAAGAATTAGTGGCACAGGGCAGCAGGGATAGAAGGCACCAGGAGCCTTACTTTCCAAATAAAAGCAATAGTAGGAGCCAGGATACAATGACAGCCCTGGGACATCACATGCACCATGAATGTGATGAAGCTCAACTCAGAGTAACCTGCTGTGCCACCCAAAGATTTGAAAGCAAGATGTCCCAGCTCACATAAAACAGTGAGAGTCTGTTGAACCCTCTGAACAGACTCACGCCAAATTATAAATAAAGATCCAAGAAGACTTGACACAACATTGAGGCAATGACTAGAGAAATGACTTATGAAGTGCACAGTGAAAGCCTGCAGGGCTGACCAAATGGAGGAGAAGCTTTTAAGAGCTGCAGAAGCTTTCCAAAGGAACAGAATCTGAGGAGTGCCAATTTGTGTCAAAGATTTTCCATCTGCACACAAATAAATAAATAAGAAAGATGGAAGCAGACAGGGAGAAATCTTTGTTGTCCATCTCAGAGCCCTGTGTGGGTGTAGCTCCTCCAGTGCAGTCTGAGCTGAACTCCAGCGAGACTGAAGTGTTGCAGATGGCCAGCAGTAGTCATCTGCATGGGGCTGAGTTACACTTCATAGGTCCAGTTCTGCCTCTGAAATGAATGCTGCGTCCTCTGCACATCCAAGGTGCTCTCCAGACCTGCACAGCATTGATGTGCCAGAGAGGGAACATCAATGTCCCTCAGGCAGAGAGGGGTTTGGGAGTCCAGCGAGAACAAAGGAGCAAGGAAGGAAGATATGAGGCAATAAGCAGAAGGGGAAAAGAAATAATTTTCCATGGCCAAGCCACGATATCCCAGCTCCCATTAACACCCACTCCTGTCTCCTCAGCACCTCAGCATGAGGACACCAGCCTTGCCACCCACCAACAAATCCATGGAGGGAGCAGGGAGGGAGGCATGGCAGGCAAAGAGGGGACAAAGGCAAGCCAAAGAGTGCGGGAGGGAAAAAATATTTTGGGGTTTATTTTTCACACAGGATTCACAACATTCCTCAGAAAATTTAATTTTGCTGTCCTGTTCTTGTTTGCTAACCAGAACCAATTTAATTTTAAAACAACACACAGAGCCAACAGGGGAAAAAACATTTTGCAATGGCTCTTCGCTCCCACTTGGAACGGCGAGCACAGCTTAACTCGTTCAGCTCTCGCAGTTGCAGCACCAGCTCGTGGGGAGCTGGCCCAAGAAGCCTCTGCCGAGGAGGAAGAGAGAACTCACTGGTGCCCATAAATGATAGAATAAAAATGGAGTTTTTTGAGCAACCTGACAGGTCCCACTCCTCACATCTGTGGGGGCTGGAGGTGGTGGGAGCAGGGAGCAATTCGTCGCACGGAACGCCTTCCTGTAGCCCTGTCTGTCCACTCGACAGCTCACTCCAAGGTTTGTAGAAGAAAAATGGATTGTTGCTGCATTTAAGAGAGAGCAGAAAGCTCCTATTCCTCTTCCACGACCAAGAACTTGCACATTTCTCATATCAACATGTGAGTCTTCTGTGGTTTTATGCCTTGTTGTGACAGTTTGGTAAACAAGCAGATAAAAATCAAGAGCTTTTCAAAGGCAAGGTTAACACACTCATGTGCGACCTGGCTTGTCAGAGTACGCCAGAAACTCCAAACACTTTGCTCCTGCTTACCATCTGCATGAGCTTATTCAGACTAAAATAACAAAGTGTGTTTCCTGATCTCCATCAACGTAAATAGAGCCATTAAACTCCAAGGCTGTTTACATTCTGGGAAATAGTCATTGCATTCATCCTGATTGCTCCTCATCGTGCAGCCCCAGCGTCCCCACACTCCGCTAGCCGTGGCTCTGCTGCAGCCCACAACCCCACTGACCACCAGCTAACACCAGGCATCGTCTGCGCCACAAAACCAACGGAAACCCCTTTGCAAATATTGTTATGCTGGTGTCCAAATTTGGTTTTATAACTAGAAACAAGGACACACTTGAAGGATCCAGCTCTCCCAGTTGTAATATCTGGCAGGCGTAGAAGTGGGAACATTCACATTTTATAAAAGGAGATTTTTGCTAGGTAAAATTATAAACATTAGAGCAGAAAAAACCCCTGGAGCTTGCCAGTGGTGTGCTTACAATATCTCTGTCTTCTGCGTCATGCAAGGACCAACACTCCAACACAAGCACGTAGAGATAGCCCGGCCTCCTTCCCAGAGGATTTGTGTCCTGGAGGAGGAGGGGATAGTGCCATCTGTAAGCTGTTGCATCCCAGAACATCAGAGCCAGGCTCTGCACTTTTCTGGCCCAGGCACCCCATCTGCTCATAGGGGAGGGCTGAGAGCAAACACTGCCCAGCCCCGTGGGGTCCGACCACGCCAGTAAGCACCTCTGCACCCATATGGGCACGGGGCTCCTGGGTGCTGACAGGGACATTTGCACAGCTCCTGGGAACGTGGGCCATTCTGGGTGCTGGCCTGCACTGCTACACTCCTTACAGCCCTCAAAGGTGTTCCCTGTAATTATGGGAGACTGTTGTTGTTTGTTGGCCTAGCTTCACCTGCAGCCTTGTCAGGAATGAGAATTCCACATTTGGAAATAATAACAAAAGGATAAAACTGGGCAAATAATGATACAGGCCAGGTCACACATTCCCATTTTATTAGACTCAACCCTCCTGAAAGAATTTCCTTGTATCTGCGTGTAATAGCTAAGTGCAAATATTTTCTAGAGGACATTCTGTTTCACAAAATGGAGGGGCTCTGTTTCTGTGTGAATTACATCATAAATTATCCATTACAAGTGTGGCAGATTTTGCCTTTATGCTCTCTGCATAACAGCTCTGGACCTGCCCTTGTGGCTCTGCTTGGCAAGCCAGCTCGGCAGCTCCACAGATCCCTCACAAGCACTCCCCTCTGCAGGGCCAGAGTCTCTGTACTACCACTCTTCACAGCTCCTGTCCTTGTCTCAGTCCCAGATGAAAATATCCCTCTCCTCTTTTGCACATGGCTCTTCCCTACCCACTCCCTCTGCTAGCAATTAACTCACTGGAGCATTTGCGAACCAGAATGGAAGAGAAAAGCTTAGTCCCATTTCCCACTGTCCTGGTGGGGACAATGCCACAACAGTACCACTCTGCCCAGCCTTGTGCCAACTGGCAGTGTGCAGCAGGAAGCCCAGAATATGGACAAGGCTAAGGAAGAAAGGAGTACAGCACATTTGCTTTGGCTGCTGATGTTCTGCCAGTCATGTCACGGGTAACCATTTAACAACGGGGCTCGTGAAACCCAGCCCATCAGCATCTGCTTTTACCTTGGCTTTCAAGGCATCTGTGCCATGCAGGCACTGTTTTTAAGAGTGAAGCAAATATGGATTTGCACTTGCATTCGAGCACCAGTGCGGTGGGATACACTGTGGGAATGGCATCGCCCCAGGCAGAGCCAGTGCGTCCAAGGGAGCAATCCTGCCTTGGTTCAGAGCTGCTAATCACAGCCCAGGAACCACTGCAGGTTCTAGAGTTACACACCCACTGGGAGACAGGCTTTCATCACAGACCTGTAATTAAAGGGAGACGTCAATGTAGCATGTTAACAACTTGGAACATCAGTTATCCTTGGAACATCAGTTATCCTTGGAACATCAGTTATCCTGGGATTTCAGCGAATTTAAAATATAAGTATTTAGATAAAGCTCATCAGTTAACATACCAACTTTAACTCCAAATAAATCAAGAAGGTTTGATGATTTTATGCCAAGGTATTTCTGCAGAAATATAAAGTAACTCAGTGTAAGCATAGAAAGCCTCAGCTACAAACCAGGCAGGCACACCATGTGTGCTGTGCACCTTACATCTGTCTCTCTGCATCTAAAACAGTTAAAGAATTACTCAGTTCTTTGCACAATAAACTCTAAATATCATTACAACCCCTCAGGTTTGCTTCGTGGGGAAGACAGAGTGAAAAAAAGATGCTTGTGGCTGGATGCTGTGTTTTAATCATGTCCAGCCCTTTCCATCTGAGGTGTATGTATCAAGTGTCTGTCCAAACAGGAAGGGCACACACAGGATAGTCAGAACAGCTCGAACTCACGCACTTGAGAAGGAAAACATCTCCCAGTTGTGCGTGGGTTGGCTCTGAGGATCAGGACATGCACAGAAGACAATGCCCAGGGACGTGCTCGGGCACGCTGCAGGGTGTCACTGAGGAGCAGGCCGCTGTGGGTCAGGCATGGAGAGAACCATCCCATGCACAGGCTCAGACCTGCTCAGAGGACCCCTAACCCACATGGGAGAGGAGAAAGCAGCGGCCGTGAGCTGCTCTCAAGTGCGTGGCAATGCTTCATTGTCAAAAAGGCTGTGCTGGCCAGAAATGTTACTACATTATTCAGCATTAAAAAACATTTTCCACTTAAGAACAGACACAAGTTTGAAGCCAGTGTAAAAGCACCCTCTCAATCAGTAGTAACAATGGCATCATTCAGTTCTGCTGATGCTTCAGGAGAGATCAGTACTTCTGCCTGTATGGTTTTAATAAAAGCAGACAAACAACCCAGTATGGGCTCTCTAGAAAGCCCTGTGGAGGGTTTGTGCACTTGAAAAAGGAGTGTGGGATCCATGGCAGTTGAGGTGGCACTTGTGTGAATGCAGCTGCCCTGGGATAAAGATGTTCCTTGCATAAGCTGAAGCAGTACAGAGCTGTAGACAGACAAGCCCCTGGAGAGACAAAAGAGAATTATGGAGTGTTGAGCTAATTAGGTTCACAGCCTTAATTATTGGAGCACTACAGCTGATAATGCAAAACCAGCCTTGTAAACAAGCTTCTATTTTCAGCCACTCATGCCAACAACTTTCTTCTGAAAGCATCTGCTGCACAACACAGGCTTGTCACATCCCAAGGGCACATTCTGGAGAGTGCAAAGAGCTGCTCTGAAGCCCTATAATATCAGGTAATTAGAGCAAAAGAGATCTTGACAATTGCCATTTTTAAACAAATAATGAAAACATGATGGAACATTTCAAACTCATATGTGAGCTGGAACATGCATGGCTTAAGTGCTGGCTGAAAAAACCCAAAAACATGGTAATTCAGTTTTATAGATGGCTTGCAAACCTTCAGCTTCTCTTCAGAGCATCCTCCCCAAGATCAGAGGAACAGGAGGCAGGGTCTCACACAGCTGCCTCCTAATCCCAGGACAATATGGATGGAGTCACAGCCCCACACCTTAACTGGTACCATCCTTTTGCCCACACTAAAACTTTGTAGAGGCTCTGAAGGAGGAGGAACCATCAGATCACCTTGTCTGACCTCCTGTGCCTCACACACTATAGTATTTCACCCATTAATACATGTGCTGAGCCAAATAACTAAAATTTGGCTGAACCATAGTTTCTATAAAGGCAGCCAGACTTAATATAAAGCATTACAAGACGAAGAGAAAACACCTTTTTTTTTTTTCCTTAGGTAGTTTATGTAGCTGGCTAAATATTTGTGTCCCAGCTCTAATTGGAATTCTTTGGGTTTGGCTTCCAGACTCTGACTCTTGTTCTACCTCTAGTCATTAGATCAAGAAACTTTGCAGTAGATTATGTGGGGTTTTTTTCAAGAGGCCACACAAATGAATCCACATTTGTGGATTCATTTTAGTTATTTTTTGACACACTGAACTGCCCAAGTTTGTGAAAGCTCCTTCACAAAAAGGACCCAACACCTCTTGGTAGCCAGTGGAGCTCCCTCCACTCCACCACCTTCACTTATCCAGGTGAAACAGCAAGTTGAATCAGTTCAATATCAGTCTCGAAGATGCATGGAGAGGCTAGGGAAGGAGAAGTAAAGAGTAAAGACAACTCTCAGTGATGAAGGAAAACAGAGGAGCTTGGAGATTGCACCAAACTCTCTCCTGTGGAGGGTCTAAACTTCCAGTTAGAGCAACACCCAAAGAGCCATTCCTGCTCACATGAGAGTCACACAGCAGTGCAGAGAAAATGGTCCTTGGAAAAAACCTCAATCCATATAAAGCTCAGAAAAGGTCATCACATCATCAAGGCTGTTTTCCCACATAGACAAATGTACCTCCTAGAGCCACCTTCACTGAACTCAATAATTTGCATTTACTCAATAACAAAAAACATTAGATTTTAAATGTTTTTTCTTAAATGGAAAACAAATTATCCACTTTTATATTGCTGCCCACTCAGTGAAGCATTAAATGTTTCCTGGGATAGGGTGAAAGCAATGATGTAAGGTTTTGGGAACCTCAGACATGGGGCAGCTGGAATAACTGGACTATCATGAGCTGTCAACATGTGAACAAAGATATCAAGTATGAGATGAGATTCTTGGGCATTTAAACACACACTTCACAATTCCCAGAGCAGACAGTGATTTATGACTCACCCAATTATTCCTGTCTCATGATGGTGTGGAGCAGAAACACTAATGAGGGAACCAGAGCTAAGGGGAGACAAAAATGGACAGATTTCCACATGGACAGCCATGATATGATATGATATGGCACTCATGATATTCCAGTGCCCACCCAGGGGAACATGGGCTGGGTAAATGGGGCACAGAAGGTAGAAGAGGCCCAGGTCATGTATTTCTGCTGTGGGTAGCAGTTTGAAGAACAGGAGAAGCCAAGATGCTGCTCAGTCCTGGGAGAGTGTCAGGGACTGACAAATCAAGCTCAGATCCCCAAGATACTGCAAACTTCAGGACAAACCTGACTTTCAACTGTTGATGCATTTTGTTATTTCATACCATCGCCCTACCATTGTAAACATATAGGGTTAGACAGGTTAATGAAATAACTTGTCACTTAAGCCCTGCTTAGTGCTAAACCTGAGCTCAAGGCTCTTCGCCACTAACCTCACCCACCCTACATCCCAGAGAATCATGTCAGATGAGCTGCAAGCACACTGCTCTGTCCATCCTGCTCAGAAACTGGGGGGCTGTCCCTGCCAAGGGACCCCAGTTAATGATTACTGTGTCATTATCATTTCTGTGCCTCTTTTATCTGACAGTGATTTCCAACTTAACTCTGGCCAACCCCCCACTTAATTGCAAGGACTTAGTCATTAAGAAAGTAACATGAATTGGCAGATTATGAGAAACATCTTTCCTGGAAAAGATTAGCCTGAGTTGCTTAATAAATAACATGATAGCAGAGAGAATGTTTGAGATTCAGGGATCATCAGGCACTCGTTACCATCACAAAAGGTTTTACAGGTTCTTTTGGACCTTCTAAAGAAGCCACTTAAGAAACAGGTATGAAATCAGTAAGTCACAAAATAGCAGAGCTGTGTGTCTTCCTCATTTCAAAACAGAGGCACTAATGTTACCATGAAATAAAAAGAGACTCAGGGCTGGTTTTATGTGCATTTCTTATGCAGAGGGGATGTGAGGATCATAGATGGAGCAGACCCTGGGGTCCCTGGCACAGCTCTTTCTCAGCAGCACAGGGAGGCACTTGGGACACAAAAAAGCGATTTCAAAATCATCAGTGTCAGCAGGGAAAGAATAGCAATTTCAATTTCAATCATGACTTTTAATTAAAGGAACACTAATATTACAATAACATACAGCCAAAGCACGGAAGGTGTTCTGTTCACTGCTTGAACAGAAACTTCCTTCAGACACCAGGAGGCACCAGCATCCTGATAGGGATGAACTTCTGTGGGCGATGCTCGCAGTGCACAAACAGTACCTAGGAGTTAGTTTTCTCCAGCTGAGCAAGCACAGCTTTTTCCTAAGCATGAGGTTTCTATTTGCATCTAGCCTCCCATATCCCTTCATTTTCTCCCAGGCTTTCTGGTGTATGAATAGCTCCACTAGCCATCATCTTTTTGCCCTCTACAATGCTGCCAAAGACTTGTACCTGTCTGTCACTCATTAAGTTACTTGAAGTAAAACCTTGCCTTTTCTCCTCAGAATATGATATCCCCCCGAGTCCCACACCATGTGTGTATCATAATCCAGGGGAGCTGGAGCATCTCCCATGTGCCCAAGCAGCCTCCAGCCATCACTGCAACCACCAGCCCCAAGACTCCTCTTCCTATCATTATTATCCCAAATACCTGAACTGCCCTGGCAGGAACACTCTTTTGCATACAATGCCCAGCTTATTTCTGAGCCCATGAAGTTTCCTGTCTGTCTCTAGTTAGCTGCACACTGAGACACTTGGGTGCTGAGCAAGCTGAAGCCTGCACATCTGCTGGGATGAGAGATGCACTGTGGCAGCTAAATCCCCGGGGTGCACACAGTCCATTTGTCTTTTCTTGCAGCAAGCTGAAGTGAGGACATGCCATAGCACCTAGTGCTACTCTCCTCCTCATCTCTTCCACCACCCTGTTCATCCAGTGAAACCCCTGCCAAGGACAGAAACCCATGGGAGCTCAGGTGCCAGCCCTAGTATAGGCTGAGTTTAACATTCTGTTCATAGATTGTGTCAGTGGGAGTAGAACTCCCTCAGTGCCCGAGGAGGGGCTACCAGAGAACTGTGCTCCCATGTCAAGAGTCCATAATCCAAACAGCATGAAAACAAATGGTACTGGAGTGGCTGGCACTGAATTATGGTGTTGGAGGCTCTCTTCCCTCAGAAGTCACTTCAGGGAACACGTGCCATGGAGGGATCCCCATCCCCAGGCACCTCCAAGCCCCACAGCCATGCAGACAGGCAGGAGGCAGCACTAATGCCCCTGTGTGCCAAAGCACATGGCACTGCTCCAAGCCTGCAAAAGCCACCAGCATGGATCTGCTCTCCAAGGTCTCAGTAAGCATTTCTGCAAAGCATAAACTCCTTAAACCTCATGTTTCTGGAACTTAAATCTGCCATTTTAAAGCAGCTTAAATGTGATGCGAACACTAATAAAAAGACCATCCACCAGCTCTGCTGCTGCAAAACAGCTGGCTTTGAAGCTGGCTAATTCACTTAGCAGAAGCTCAGCCTTGCTGTGCTCTTGAACAAGGACAGAGGGACTGCAGGAGCACCACTAACAGCAAAACCTATCTAGGTTGTTTCTATAAACTGCTCAGAGCACTAACAAATTCAACAAGGAGAAAAGCACGTGTACTTTCCTGCTACAAAGGCAATGTGAGCAGCCCAAGTGCATGAGGTAACTCACACATGAGCTTTTTAAAGCAGTGGCTGTGACCATTTCTGGGGTTTGGGACGTGATTGCCCCAAGGGAACACATGGCTGCGTGACACACAGCTCTTTGCTGGGATTCACACACTCTAGAATTCACTGAAGCTACAGCTTTCATTGTATTTTCACTGTGTTTCAGGGTGGGTAGTTTTATGGACACTAATAACACTTAGAGTTAAGTAAGATACGCCTATGAAAAGGTAATCAAATGTCATGCATGAATCAAGAAACCACCAGTGGTTCACTCAAAGAGAGGTGAGGAAATGGCAAAATAATTATCTTTGGAAGAAAAGAGGAGATGAACTTAAATATTAGCAATCAGCAATATGCACTTACACATCAAGATACCTTACATCAGCAAATTAAACAAGGGCTGGTGCCTGGGGAGATGGGCACAGCTAGCTCAGAGGTGGGCTTCTGCTGGGGCTAAAATACACTGTGTCCAGATCAGAGGCCAGAAATGCAAGAGGGGATGGATATGACCTACATTAGGCATCACCACCTTGGTGATGGAGGCACTCCTGTGTTGATACAGCACAGGATTAATTCTGCAGCTACCCCGTCCTGGGCTGAGGAGAGAAAATCACATCAAGGAGGAGACTGGAGGCCAGGAGTGGGGAGGAGACGCAGCTGATACTGCTGAAGGCTGGCTGTGCTGTGCTGTGCTCACTGGAAGCTCCTGCTGATCTTCTGCCACAGCCACCCCGTGACTGTGGTGGGTGTGGGGGGTGACAGCAGCACTGCTTGCTCTCAGCCAGGAGCCTGCCTGCCCCTGGCCTGCTGTAGGGTCACAGGATGACACAGCCACCAAACACCCTCTGGCTGCGTGGGATTGGTGTGCACGATGCCCATCACGTGGGTTTTACTGAAGAGTTTTCCTGCGAGGTTTGTGAGCCTCCAGCACCACCAGAGGAGCACACCACTGATCTGCCCAGCCCAACAGAAATAATGACTGAGGGCTTGTTTGTGGAGTAACCTCCACATCCTGGTGCTGCACTAAATCACCCTCCTGGTCGGCTCTCAGTGTGGAGAAAGCAGGCTGAGGATGTGGCTGTGGCAGGGTGTGTTACTGCAGCCAGGAGGCATTTCTGCACCCCATGTGGTGACACCGGGGTCCTCCTGTAATTGCACATTTTTCTGCACTGCACTGGCCCCTTGGGATCCTGGGCTGGGAGTGGAAGAGATGCTACAGCACTTGTCAGAAAAGATTTCCGGATACAGACTTTGATCACAGGGAAGAAAGGGCAGGTTGGGACATTTATGCAGGAAACAAATCCCCAAGAGCCACTTCAATGCAGTGTAAGGAACAGTCTTCTTTCCCTCTGAACTCTACACAGATTGCCAGGGAAAAAGACCCAAAAAGTAACCCCCAGAAAAAGCATAAACTCTGGCAATTTAAATGTAAGAGCATAATAAAGCAAATCAAAAAGATTTTAAGAAACAACTTACTAAAGCCTTTAAAACTAATAAAAGCTTTTTCAAACACATCAAAAGGAGGAAGGCTGCCAGAGAGTCTGCAGAGCCAGAAGATGGCCGAGGCAAAAAGATAAGACGACAGCAGAAAAGTTAAATTAATTCTTGGCATGTATAGGAAACAGCTTGAGAAGGTTCTCATAGCAGAGCCTTGTTTTATGTGGGATGAGCCAGAGGAATGTCTCCAGCAGCAGCACCAGCCACAGAGGAGCAGAGACAGGGCCTTTGGAGCTGAGCAGGACAGGGGAGCTTTGGTCACTGCTCCTCTCAGCAAAAGGAACACCAGGGCCAGGAAATCACAAGGTGGAAATATCAACTCATGCAGCCAGGGCAGCTTCCCTCCCACCATCTGTAATGAGGCAGAGGAGCCCATTTCCAGAAGGGCTCTGAGGATGGTACCAGGCTGGATGGATTCCCTGGACTCTGAGATTAATGAGGAGGAAGAAAAGCACCGTCAGCTTTAGGTGATACTCTGGCAATTCCACAATTCTGCCCAGGA
Organism: Zonotrichia leucophrys gambelii; assembly: GCF_028769735.1. Lineage (NCBI taxonomy): Eukaryota > Metazoa > Chordata > Aves > Passeriformes > Passerellidae > Zonotrichia > Zonotrichia leucophrys. The sequence goes on from NC_088176.1 coordinate 14,125,577, forward strand.
TCTCTAGTTAAGGCAAGAGATGTAGGACATCTGTCTGAGGGGCAGAGAAGCAGTCTCTAGAGGGAGAGAAGGCTGAAACTGGACACCCAAATGAGACTTGCCATTGCCCTCATTATTGCTTTAAGGCTGTTTTTTGGAAAAATATTCCAGTAATTAGGATTTAGAGTGCAACTTATAAATAAAGGATGGCAGTGGAGGGAGACAGTGGTGCTGCAAAATAGGCCAGTCTTTTGGGGGTTCATAAAAATTTTGCTTGTGGCTGCTAGAGAGGTCAGGGTCTGTGCCTACAACCACACTGGAAATGCTTGGTCATAATCAAACCTGAACCAGCAGGAGCTGGACAAGGCATTGATTCCAGCTCCTGGCTGCTTCCAGCACAAATTTCATGTGATTTGGTATCAAGCATACTCTGTCATCATCACTCACATGGCTGTGAAGGCAAACCACAGTACCCCAGATGATGAAATTAGGACCAGGGTGCTTATCCTGAGCAACACTTGCTTGGCCTCCCAGGAGAGCCTGCTGCAATGCTGTCTGTGACAGGGCTGTATTATTGAGGTTAATATTGCTTTCATGGAGAGAAAAAGAACACAAATACAGGAGTATTGTGTTGGGGTCAATTGGGAAAATTGGGGGTCAGAGGAGGAAATTTATAGGCTAAGGAAAGGTGTAATTTTATAACTGGATTTATTTTTTTTTAATATCTAGACTGCTCTGAGCACTGCACAAGCCCCTGCCTCTCAGCACCTGCTTGCCCTGCTGCATTTTCCAGCCTCAGTTTTTTCACCTCTGAACCTTCCTGATGGGTCAGAGGCAAGTCCTGATCCATTTCTCAAACTTACAAAAATGGATTTAGCCTACCAGGGCATGTGGAGCCTCCTGGATAAGAGGGTTCTGCACAGCCACCATGGTCCCCTGACACCTGCAAGACACCTGGCACCGAAGGAAACTCTGTAGGCAAAAACCCAGGAAGCCAAACACCTGGAGGTTGATATCTTCTATATTTGAGCCTAATTGCCACACACAGTGCACTGGAAAATGTCACCAAAATAAAGAGCTTACAGGTTATATGTTCACATATTTAGTTTGAAAAAAATAATTCCCACTTTCTTGATCACTTTGATTTCCTTGGGACAGGAAATGCAGGCTTTCAATCTGGCTATAGCAAGGGGAAATTTGCAGATGAATGGAAGATGGCTTTGCTCCTAGAAATGCTGGCATAATGACTCTGCAGAAAGATACCAAAGAACTTCAATTTATTCAATTTATTCTAGTGACAGATAGCATGCCAATCAATTCTTAAGCACCGGAATATGTTAAAAAGACTTTTTTTTTTTAATTATACATTGCATTTTAATTTATCAAAGCCAGAGCAGTTTTTAGAGACAGAATGAAGCAAGACAAATGTATGCACTAGAAATAAGCCTCCCTTTTATACATACATATAGTGAAGGCAGTTAATCATTGGAACAATTTATCTGCATTGTGGATGATTCTCCATCACATGTTATCTTTTTAAGGCAAGAATAGAAAATTTTATTAAAATCTGCTCTGGTTCAACCAGAAGCTGTGAGTTTAAAGTAGAAATTTCTAAATAAGATTTTTTTTTTGTCCAATGTTACTATGCAAAACAGACAAGATTATTGTATTAGTGCATACTGACCTTAACAGTCAAGATTGATTGTAATGAGAGAGGTTTGCCATTAAAATAAATTATATTAAGGGCCTTAAATTGTATTTCTTTGAACCACTCTGAAAATTTTTGCTTTGATATAGATATTCTTATTCAGTCAGTGTTTATTTAGATATCAAAAGGTACTAAAACTAATCATGGAACTTTCCGTTAACATATATTTAATATAGCACAATAGACTTACTGAAGCACGTAAAATATCTGAAGTATATTAGAAGTTTAAAACCTTGTAAAACTATGGATTACTAACCCAGTGCTATGAATGCATTTGGGGATTTAATGGGATGTTGCAGGATATTAATTTCCACCCCCTCTCCATCCCAGCAGCAGGGTGAAGGGAAAGCTCCTCCAGTCCCTCTAGCAACAGAGACAACATATTAGAGCACAAAAATGAATTTCTGCTGGACTTGCTGAGGTCTGGAGGCATGAAGGTCCTTCTTCTCTAGTTCACACATGTCCTTCACTAACACAAACAACCGCTGACAAGAAGGAACACTGAACTTTGAGTCAGAACTAAAATAGGTAGAATAGTCAAATATTAAATTAAACAGAGCTCCAGATCAAACTTTTCCACATTATATTGAGCTCCAGCCTGCGCACACCACTCAACCCCTTTTAGACAACACAGACACAATCAGATCTGATTCATATTCCAGCTAGGATCAGCTCTTAATTCCTTTAAACAAAATCCAGACATGAGGTGCCACATGTTCCTCGGCTTTGTGGATTCTTAAATATTTTCCTTCTCCATGTACACGCTCAGGACACCTGAGCACACACCACCCCGGAGCAGGCAGATACAGAGGGGGCTTTTGACCAGGTGTGCTCCTCTGCAGCAAAACATGCAAGGCTCTGCCTAGCTCTTGCTCAGCTGAAAGGAGCTGCTGTTTGAACTGGCCATGACCAGCCCAAAAGGACACTGGAAGATCAGGCATTTCTCACTGAGGCCAAACTCGTAGTGGGCTCTCATGCCCCCAAGGGTGCCTCTACCCCAGCTGTGCTCTAACACCTTACATCTATGCATGGCCACTGCTTTGGTAATGTAAAACTGCCCAGCATCCAAAGGAAATACATATTTTTTTCAACCAATCAATCTACAGCTAAATTTTCCAGTGTTTCAGTCCAGCTGTGTTATATTCAAAGCTTTTCATCTTTGAATATGTAAAGCAATAGAGCTGGCTGGTGAAGAGCTATCAGCTTATGCTGTTTTCTTCATTTCCAAGCCCTTTCAGTAGTTTGTTTCTGTGTTGAGCAAGGAAGGAGAAGAAAAACCTGGACTAGTCCAGATCAGTAACTTCATTTTTTCACATCACCCTCACCCTAATGGTGGGGAGGGCAGCACAGCCTCACCCACTGATTTTTCTTCTTCTCAGCTGTCTTCATTAACAAACACTTACATGCCACAGGGAATCAACAATGGATATGTGCTTGTTTGCAAACCCTCTAAATTAAATCAGAATGAAAGGAATGAAATAAGTTAATGAAACTATTGAACAACACTGGACTTGGCCCTTGAGGCTTTCTGCATGATTTCTCTTCCCAGTTTGACAGAGAACTAGATGTACTTATTTCATTCAATATAATTTTTTCACCTATTTTGTAATTATTTTATCCAAACCAATGTCCTTGGTTTTCTTTAGAGACAAGTACTACCTCACAGTCAAAATATATCAGAGCTACTATTACCTTCCCAAATCAATGGCTGTCAAAAAAGGAAAACAAATTTGTCCTTGCCTGGTCTAGGTTAAACCAATGTTTCTTGTCATCTTATCATCCTGGAAGTGCTTTTAAATTGGTTCATAATTTGTTCTAGCATGTTCCTCATTATCAAAGTGAAAATGACTGGTTTATAGTCACCCATGTCTTCCATCTTAGAGAAGAAGGATTATGCTTGTTGTGCTCTTTTTGCCAGGGCACAACCTGTCCTCTGTGGACTGCTAAAGGTGGCTTAATTGTCTACATACTCTTCAAACTGACCCTTTGATATCAAGGGCACAGGAGACCTGTGGAAGCAGTTTCTGGATAAGCAATTTCACTGTCACCATCGGGTGCCACCATGAGCAGAGCCAGATCGGTGCCAGCAATGACAGTGTGGCTTCAGGCTAAGGGTCTGCAAGTGTAGGCTCATCAGCAGTTGTTTACATGTGTTTGTCTGAAGTTAGGAAAAAAAAAGTAAAAGAAGGAAAAAGGAAAGAACAAGAGAAAATGAGCATTTTAATTTCCCAATAAAATCTATGCCACAGTATGAGTCATTGTTTGCTTTTTTATACTAGTTGGGAAAGTCCTTCTGGTTTTAATAACTAATACTGCTGAGTTCAATAAAAAGCACTTAATTTAATTTAATCCAAATCCTGATTAATGCCAGCTTCCCCTGGAATTTTATCTTTGTTTTAATTTGAGTCACTATGTTAAGGGGAAAAAAAGACAGAAGGGATAGAAGTCAATTAGTTTCTGTGCCTGTTTCTGGGCAAAACACTGGAAAATAGAAGATTGACAGGTATGGTCTGAAAGTCTATTTTCCTCCATTCCTTGGGCTGACTTTCCCCTAAGAATGTAATGTTTGCTTAGTCTTAAAAAAGGAAGCTTAACAGCTCACAGTTCAGTTTGGAAAATAAAATATTCCAGGGCCAATTAGGATCAGATTTCTTTGCTGGAAGTATATTGCTTTTAATGTGTTAATATTCAAGAGATATGCTACTGTTTAATTGGACACAGAGAGCCCTTAAAGCTTGAGAGCTCTAACATGAAAACAGCCAGCCTCAGTCATGGGCCCTGGAGTGGCTACAGAAGGAAATAATCTGGGATAAAACCTCTGATAAGAGGTTTTCATCCTTTCCCTACAATTGTTTGCACGTATGTTTATTCAGATTCATATCTTATACAAATAACCAGTGCTAACAGATTTTTTTGGGCTGGAAAGTTGAACATTCAGAAATCCAGGGTAGACGAGCTGCTGATACTGGAGTTCAACACCCTCTGTGGCTGCAGGGGGATTGGCTCTGCCCAGCATCACACAGGAATCTGTGACAGCGCCAGGGTTAGGATCCAGTTCTCCCACATCCCTCACCAGTGCCTTAACTACAAGTAAACATTCCCTCTCTTTTGCAGTTCTCTATCTTATTCTGCACAAGGAGTAAGCCAAGGTCCTGCCAAGCCAATAGTTTTTAATTACATGATCACATACTCTTGTAATGTATATATACAAGGGAGCTGAATTAAGGATGCATGGGCCTGGGTATTTTCTAACTTTTGTATGACTAATTTCTGCAGCTTTACAGGGAAGGTTTTGGATATGTTGTCTGTGATTACCTTTCATTACAGTAACAAGAGAAACAGAAATGAAATTATGCAAACATACAGGACTACTTGCAAAAGTCTGCAGCAGAACTGTAACTCAGAATCTTAGAGGAGCAACAATGGCCCCATCTCTTTAGCAAACAGAGCAAATTCTGGGAGCCGGCGGCTGGAGCATTAATTACATAACAGGCACTTCACTACATATGGGCTTTAGGTGCTTTTTCCCCTTTCAGTAGCCAGGGATGCTGGAAATTAGCAAGTCTGAGCTCTTTGTTGTGCTGGAAGCATTGGGCAGTGCTCTGGCACTGGCAGGCACTGCACACTCATTCTCACATGCTGCTTGAACAAGAACTAATTCTTTGTGTGTGAGAGACCAGCAAAAGTATGAGCAAATGTTGCACAGAGAGAGGGGGAAACACTTTTCTGGATTTGCTTGCTCCCATCTCATCCCATCTTCCCGAGTTGCCAGACAAAGGAAGGGGCACAGACATCATCCCATTCTCCCTTTGGAGTCCCAGCGCCAGCCCTCATCCTCCTCCTGCTAAGGTGAACACAAAGGAAAACAGACAAGATACATCAGCAAAGAAAAGGGTCAAAAAATGGATGAAGGAATTAAAGTGTGAATAATTATCTTTTAAAGAAAAAAAAATTCAAAGGAAAAATTAAAACCATTTCAGTAGAGAAGTATAAACAGGGCTTTGAGCCCTCAGCTGAGCACAGAGTATTTAAGCAAGCCCACTACCCAAAGGGGGGACTCATGGGAATGGGGGCTACCACCACCATCAGCCTGGCTACACAAACCCAGAGAGAGCCATCTGCACCCTGCAGATCCTCAGAGTGACTTGGGCTTTCCTACTCACACCAGCAATAATGGGAAAGGGATTCCAGGCACTGCCCCTGTACCTTCTAGGAAATTCCTTCCCTGTGGTTGTTGGGTAACTCTTCTCTAATAAAAATTAAACAAACAAATGTAATAAAGAGTTTTATTCAGAATAGAGGCCAATTTACTAGTAATGGCAGCATTAAGGTCCTAAAAGGGTATTGAATTACAGTGCAGTGAAGCCACAGAAAACAGCCTCTAGTTCTAAAATAGCTACAGGTGCCAAAATTTAGGAGGACCAAATTACCAGCCTGTTTCCAGTGTTGGCCTGCAAATACTCAACACAACATGAAAAATGAATAGCAAATGATTGGCTTTATATTAAGAAAAAGTTGTTTGAATATATTAAATGTGTTTCATTGTGCAATTTCTATATTTGCTCTGTTCCCCAAACCAGAATTATTCACCTAATGGATAGATTAATGAGATGACACTAAGCAGAAGGAGAAGGTCGTCTATAATCAGAACACTTGCAGACAGTGTTTATAAAAGCTATTTAACAACACCAAGGATGAGTACACTGCACTTACAGCTAAAATGCTTCTAGGAGGGGCTGAACACCTGCACTGCTCAGCACACACAAGGGCTTTAAACCAAACCAAATCTGCCTTTGTGTGAAAGATGGCAATTCTGGATGACAGAGAATGAGATTTCCTGTCAACTGACCTCCCACCTCCCAGGCGAAGGGAAGTCAAGCCAGCCATTGGTAGCATCATTGTTCAATTTGAAAGAGCACATGTTCCTTGCCTGGAAATGTAAAATTTGGATTCAATGTGCTAGCTGCCTGTGCAGCCATGTGAGGCAGTATAATGGCACATGAAAGAAAAGGTCAAATTTACTAAGTGTTGAGGAGGTGTCATCAAGAGTCACATATTACTTCAAGATGTGTTTTCAGCAGCAGAGCCTGCATGAGCCCCTCTAACACAGAAATCTCTTCTGCCCACTGGGAGTTGGAGAATTCCTCCCAGCTTGGGTGGAAGTTGCTGATCTCCACAGGCTTGCAGAAGATCTGTCTTTTTCCTGCTCCATTTTTCCTTAAAGTGCTACAAAATGCAACCAACATACTGATGGGAACAGGACTCTGGCAAATCCCTGTACTTCTTTCCCGTTTGCAGAACTGTGCATGTTACCTACAGCAACTAAGCTTTTGCAGAGCAGTGACTGTATCCCACATCACCCAAGGAGCTGCTTTCACCTCCCACCGCTTTCATTTTCTTCCACTTGAGTTATCAGTTTCTTTTCACAAGTGGTAGCAGTCAGGGATAGGGGAGGCAGATTTTTACCTCTCTCCAGCCCCTGCAGAAATGCTCCAAACATTTTCAATCTGTTTGGTTCCTGACCCGTGGACACATTTCTCTGTCTCTGCATTTCCCATCGAGGAGCACAGCGCCGGTGGGAATTCCCTGCGAGCTCAGGAAGCCCGGCCGGCAGCACCGGCTCCACACAGCACCGCAGCTCTTCCTCAGGGCTGTCTTCCTCACTGCCATCCCCCCTTCTTTCCAGATAAAACCTCCACCAGCACAACTGTCAGCAGCAAGAGCAATGTGCTAAGGCAAGCAGCAAGGCAAACAGAGAAGCCATAAGGCTCTTTGCAGGGTAAACATGAGCTAAAGTCCAGAGTCACATAAATCTCGTGGATACATGCAGTTCTGAGGGGAGAGGAGGAAAAGGAGGGACTAATTTTTCTTGCACCAGTCCTGGAGGCCTCTTCCTGAGATCAGAGCAGCTCAGCCAGAGACACCAGTGACCTGACACCTGGTTTGACCAAGGGCAAGGAGCTGGTTAGGAGGATGGCTGAGAGATATTTGTGCAGATATCTGCACCTGGGCTCCTTCCCCACAGTTCTCATCCTCATGAGCAGTTAACTCTACTCCTCTGCAGTGGGAGAGCTGAAGCCAAAATGCAAAGCCCCTCTGTTTGATCCACCTCTTACAGAAGGTGGCTTTTGCTTCTCATTCAGACTGTACATCACAGGCCACTTCTCAGACCACGGTGCTGAGATTCACGAGATGAGGGGGTCACCTGAAGAGGTCTGGTGGACTCTCCACAGGACATGCCCTAAAGATTTCATGGCAGGGCAGCTGGAGATAGATGATCTCTAAGGTCCCTTCCCACCCAAACCATTCTATGATTCTATGATACATGGGCTAAATATCACAACATGCAAAGTAACTTGCATGGTAGCAGCTCTTGTCATAAATGGAAGGACAGGGAAAGAGGAGCTAGACACAGGGTAGTACATCAGTACAGTTGTGACAGTGACACAGGGCAACATGAGGGAGTCCCACATGAGCATGGCAAGGATGTGAAAAAACCTGGGGTAAAGTATTGGTATTGAATTCTAAAAGCACAAGCATTTTCTTGCATAGAAGTGAAACCAGCATTTTCAGAAGACTAAATTCATTAGTCATATCAGATGAAGCATCCAACTCAGAATATTCTGTGATTCTGTGAAATGTTCACTGGGAGCTGTGGAAACGGGTTGGCTGGGCACATCAAAGAACAGCTCCCATGCCCAAGTTTCCAGTAAGATAATGTGCTTTGCATTATGTATTCTCAAGTTCAGCTTGAGAATTTTGCATTATTTGGGTGTTGAAGGAACTTTGAGCTTTGCACAAACAGTAACACAAATATTTCAGTATTAAACTCACTTTCAATTTTCTGATAATCTCTGCCTGGCAAAAAATAGCAGACAAAATAAAAATATAATTGCAGCAAGATGCAGAAACAGTGAACAGCAGTTATTTCTTAATTCAGTAGCCTCACATTTTATGTGCATATCTGAACTTAACATCCATGAGTACTGTGTGTTAGTTTAACCTATTTTGCAAAGCTCAGGAGAAAAGATTAATTTGGCTCTTTTACAAGTCTCTCCAGTGGTTGAATATGCTCTGCTTCCACAAAGACATAGCAGGAAATTCAGGAAATTGCAAGAAAAGAAGACATTAAGGCAATGCCATGTGTGATGTTTCTGATACCTACAGAGATTAGGTGACTTACCTCTGATGGATAAACTTTCCCATCATGAAACAAATATAGAAAGAAAGGCTTTTTTTGTTGTTATCTAGGAAGAAAACAACTGAAAGTACTGTTCCTAAATGCTCTGAAACAGTAAAGGAGGAATACTTATTTTAAATTAGCAGTATACTTGCACTTACTTTTTTACTTCATTTACATTGTTAATACAAGACCAGGGAAGTTTTGAAAATCTTCTTAAATAGCATTTGAGAGTGGGTTTGTTCAAACTCAGTAATGTATTTGAATCCCAATATAAAAATCTGTGTTACCTCCTTGCAAGGACTTATTGGACCACCAGTCAAACCAGCCCTGGTATTCAGCTGTGCTGAAGGTATAGGACATTTGCTTCCAGAGATTTTTCAGAGCCCTCCTGACTCTTCTTTCTTATCTCTACCTGTAAGCTTGGAAAATTATTTTTCTCCTCTATTTATTTGAAACCAAACTGTGCATATTTACATCCATGATCACTTTGCTCAGAAATTGTGCAAGTGGAAGTGCCACCCATCTTGTTTCAGGCACTTGGGACTCAAGGATGGGGTTATCCAGATGCCTGAGGACAGACACAAGGCCCCCAGTCCAGCCTCCCCCTGCTTCTCCCAAAACTGCACCCGGGCAACACAGGCTGGGCAGCAACACAACTGCCAGTGGCAAGTGCTGGACGAACAAGAGTCACCCTCCCATCAAAACTGGGAATGCTGATGCACCCAGTGCACTTTGAGGAGTACTGTCTGTCTGTCTGTGTGTACACACAGGATGGCATAAATCCCCCAAACTGCTCCAGACAGCTCACCAGGTGCACAAGAAACCACATCATCCCACCGCATCATCCTATATAGCCAGACACAGTTGAAAAGGGAGTACCCCACATCCCTCATTTCTTCCCAAGAGGCCAAGAGGCTCTGAATTAGAAGACAGGCATAGAAGATGCTCAAAGTGCATATGGATAGCACATTTTTAAGAATTTGGTGCTGGAACATAACCTAATTTTTTGTCTTGCTCTATGTAGATACATATTGATGGAGTAGTGAAACTTCAAACCTCCCTTCCAGGGACAGCCACACCCCAGGGAGCAACTCTGGAGACTTTACAAGGGCAAAGCCTGAAGGGCTGCTGTGCCGAGTGCTGTATCATGCCTGGAAAAATGATACAACAGACCAGCTCTTGGCAAAGACATGAAAGGCCCTCTAGGCTACCCAGCAGAACACACTGACAAATGTTTCCCAGAGACACCACTGGATACCTGAGCACAGGACATCACATGGAGTAACAACCAGTTATTGAGGCTTGGAGTGGTCACAATGAGTCCTGACACAGCTCATCATTCCATGCAGCACCCCTGCTGCTCACACTGAGGGACCTGGGAAGCCTTGCCATGGAGGCAAAGAAGGGAAGGTGCTTCTCAAATGTTATTTTATGTAAATATGATAAAAGTTTCCCCAGAGAGTACAGGAGGGGTAGAAAGTGGCTCATTGCACACACAATACAGTGATGTTGCAAACATAGAGCAACTCTGATGCACCAGATGTGCTCTGTGCATATCCAGATGTGCTCCTGTTAATTCTCTAGTATTCCCCAGCTGCACTTGTGACTCATCAGCCCACATGCCAGAGTAGCTTCCAAGCTGTGAGATCCCCATGGCACACTTGGGTGACACATGCTGAGGGATTTCTCGGGCACCTATGGAGTGATTCTGTCCTCCCAGGGAGTAGAGCACCCTTCCTGCTGGTGCACAAAGGCACCACATTTCTCATGGGGCAGCATTTGAGGGCAAGAGGAGCTCTGCTTTATCCCATCAGGGTCAAAGCTAAAAGCACTGCATTGAAGTATGGAGAGTTACATGGAAGTAGCATAAGGGATGCAGAGTTAACAACTGCCTGAATCTGAGATTCATGATTTGCTGTTAGCTGATTTCTTCCCCATGGTATCACCCAGTCATTCAGGTTGAAAACGGGTTGCGGCCAAAAATCCTTTGCCAGAACATGCTCTGAAGAATAACCTCAGTTTGGAATACAGCCTGTGAATATCTGCTTGCTCAGTTTCAGCAAAACACTGAAGGGAAGTGAATCTTCAAATAATTTCTGGTCCCTCCTACTCTTTTTCCAGTTGCTCAGTTTGAAGATGGTAACACACAAATTCCACTATTTCTCTCCTCCTCTGTCATCTGCTCAGGAGCCTACTCTCTGCTTGCTCACAGCAACACGGATGCTCACACTTCTTTCCAGAAAGCCTGGTGTTCACATCTCCATGTGGAAGAGGAAAGATTGCTTGTTTCTGCCCAAAAGTTTTTGCTGCGTGTTTCTGTTTTTCCTGATTTACCTTTCCAGATCAGACACCTCTACTAATGTATTGAGCTTTCCATCAATTTCCATAGGACTCAAGACACAGTTACCCTCTAGCAACCCATACATCTTCAACTGTGTGCTGAGGTCAGGCTCCAGGCCAGCAGAATAAACACATTAGGGAGGAGGAGCAGAACCATGCCCACACCCAGAAGGTACCCAGCAGGGTTTTGGGATGGGTTTTGGGCTTCCATTCTATGCTTGGGCCAGCCATGGAAGGTCAAATGGAGGTGATGCTCCCCAACAAGCCAGGGAGTGAAGAAAAAAAGCCAGGTGCCCACTGTCATCCAGCAAGCAGGGTTACAGGAGGCACCTGTGCCTTTCTTTCATGATGCCAGTACTCAGCTCCTGGCAGGAGCTTGGAGGAATTTTACCATTTGGCTAAGCACAAAGCCCGAAGGACAGGAGCAAGCAGGAGGATGTGTGAGTGAGGAACATCCCTGCCTGTTCCACAGTCTGCAGTGAGTCATCAGTCATGGCTTGTGCCAGATTTCCTAGTGACAATTCTGCTGGTGAAATACTCCTGGCTCTGGAAGCCCTAGCACAGGTCTCATGGCACGTTAATCCACCACATAGATCTGAGTAGCACATAAACACCATCATCTTCACCACTGCTTGGCACATCATAAATACAACTGCTTGAAGCTGGCTGTTGGACACTCATCCAAGCAATGGTGCTGTAAATTCAGAGGGCAGGAGAGTCTGCACAGGAACAGCTCAGGAGAGAGCAGGAGACAGCTGTTTCATTTCTACTTCTTAGAGAAAAATATTTCCATGAAGTGTAATGTTTGGAAAATGTCTAACAACCCAGTTCATGCTTTCTACAGATTATGTGGACTTAGCATTTCTGTTGTCTATACTGGGATAGATGAATAGAGAGATAAAAGGAGGCATGAAAATATAAGACAGTTGGAATGCAGGAGAATCCACAGAATGTGCGAAAAATGTAGGAAAAACTAAATAAAAGAGGAAAAGACAAATGAGATATTGTCAAGGCCGCCAGTGAAGCAGCAGGGTCCCAGTTCAGAGGTGGAATCATTAAACGACAAGTGAGGCAGCTCTTACGAAAAGCCTACGTGATTTTTTAACCCTGGAATTCACTAGGGGGAGTGTGTGGTCAAGGGTGAATGCCAGAATAAATCTGTTTTCCAGAAGAAAAAGGGAATGTGTTGGGAGTTCAGTCACCCCAGAACAGGGGCTCAGGGAACGGGGCGGCTTCTGCACCAGCCACACCCAGGACATGTCCCCCAGCAGCTGGGAAGGAAAGGTGGGAGGCACCCACCCTGCTTTGCACCCAGCAGCAGCCCTGGGAGAGCTCGCTGACTTCCAGAGTCAGGACCAAACACCACGGCCCTCTAAGTGAGAAGCAGTAAAAATGCCACAGAGTAAAATCTGGTGAATTTGTGTTTTACCTGGGAAAACTATTGAACCTTCCTCCCTTTCCTTCTCCAGTGTGTCACAAAAATCTGGGATCCTGATCCAGAAAAGCCACTGTGCCAACCCAGCAACTTCCAGACCAGTCTTTCAGTCTTTCCACGTCCCAAGTGCAAGTGAGCATCAAACAGACAAATGTCAGAGCAACCCTGTCCCACCGTCTGCTCTTCTCTGCTGCAAAAAGGGATGGGAGGATACAAATCCCCATGGAGACCTGTGCTGAAAGGGGATGGAGGAGCCCAGCAAGGAAGCACAAAGATCAAGCAGAAAAAGGAATTGCCTGTGAGCAAGATCACAACACAAAGGGCCTTCCTACTGATCCTGACGGAAAATAGTCCCATGTAGGAAGGGAATGTAAAGGACTAGCGCAGTCTGACAGGGATTTCCAAAGTATGCATGCTTGTACAGAGCAGCCTGTGCATGTGCAACAAACCTAATCCTAAACCTGTGTGGACAGACCAGGACACACACTCCAACTCCTCCTTGAGATCCTGCATTTCCTTCAAGTGCACTAAAAGCAATTGCAGCAGACATGTACAGTTGTCCATCCAAAATTCCCCAAGTGTCCAATCCCTTGCACATTAAGTATCAGTGATTTCCAGGCAAGGAACAACTCAAGGCTCCTATGCATGGGGGCATATCCTACATTTCCAGACATTTGGCAGCTCCTCAAGATTCCTGCATCTGTGGACACATCTGGGCTTCCCAGACATGGGGCAGTAGAGTTTCTGTGCACGCACAGCAGCATGCAAGGCCAGGAGACACATGAATTCCCCCAGGTCTGGCTAGACAGTGACAGACAAGAGAACACATGTGGGGAAATCTGGACAGTTGGTCATGTGAAGAGCAGACTAGCCCAGAGCAGCCAGCAGAGGAAGCTGGTGGCATCAGAGGTGAAAGACAGGCACAGCAGATTGGGTTCTTTTCCTCACATCATCTACCTGAGGGCAAGCTGGCACTTTTATCTCTTGGGGACAGGAATGCAAAACTTGTGCTGCTTCTGGACTGTCCTGTCCTCAGAAAGAGAAACACGAGGCATGGAGCTACTCCCAGTCCCCGTGGGGCTGCCAGAAATAACACAAACCTAACGTCTCGCACCAGCTGGCGAAGAGGACTAATCTGGCTTCAGGAACTGCTTGAAAGAGAGCCAAGCCTCCCATCCAGTTCTCATGGCCCCCTCCACCTCCCTCCAGACCCAGTTCCTTTTCTGGCATGCTGGTGTCCTCAGTGCTCAGCTGACAGCAAGCTGCTCCTCGCTCGCCGCTCTGCTGCCCCGCCCTGCCGCTATTCCTTGGTGGGGCTCCTCCACTTCTCCCATCCCGCTCACAGAACAACCAGCCCTGCCTCTGTGGTGGCCACACCAGAGGCTGCTGGGGTAGGGGACATGGCAGGAGGCCCCATCTGTCCCTCCATGCTGGTCCCTGTCATTGCTGCTGCACCTCTTCCCTTGAATTAGGCATCTCAAGAGATTCCCTGCCCGTGAACCTGCATTTCTCTCCCTTCTATCAACAACCTGTGTCTCTTTTGAGCCTCCAGCTGGAAGATCTGTACTCCTCTGTAGAAAAGGAGCTTGGTCATTTTTTAAGTATTTTTTAAATTTCTTTTTAAAATGCAATATAATGACCAGAGCAGATACATCAACAACATAATAACTAGATTTGTCTGCATTTACAATGAGAGTGCTGAGACACTGGCACAGTTTGCCCAGAGAAATTGTGGATGCCCCATCCCTAAAAGTAATCATTATTAGGTTGGGTGGGGCTCTGAGCAACCTGGTTTAGTGGAAGGTATCCCTGCCCATAACAGGTGGATTGGACAAGATGACCTTTAAAAGGTCTCCTCCAGCCCAAAGCATTCCATGATTCCATGATTCTTGATTCATTTCAACCAGCAGCCTGCAAGATAATGAAAAAGAGTGGTTTTGACAGTCACATAACTTATTGCAACTAATCCAGTCCTTTTTCAGTGATACTGCATAGCCCAAACCAGCCGTGAAGCACAGTTTAAATTAGATGCTGGTGCAAACATAAGGGTTTATTTTCATGAATGCCATACACCTTGACTCTGTTCCTGCCACCACATCCCTCCCTGCAGCACTGCCTCACTGCGGTTTCTGCATTAGAAAAGCTGTGCTAAGAATATGTGAGAAAGCAATTTTTTCGTGACTCAACACAAAAGAAGGAGGGGGGCACACTCAAGAGGCTGTATGTAAATGAGTCCAAAGGCTGTGTATTTCAGAAAGAAAAGAGAAGTCCAAAAATTTAATTTTAGAAGGGCAAGACACTGATGGAAAGATACCCTGCGTTACAAGTGGACAGAGCTGGGCAGAGCTAAACTCAAAACATTCCAAGCCTGATTTGGTCTGCAAGGTTCCTATCTCCTTCTGTCACACATTATTAAACACAGATCAAAAACAGGATCTAGGATTACAGAACACACTGGACTCGGGACATCAGAAGACACCTGTCCTATAAATAGAAATCATTTACCAATTCAGAGCAACACACACATGTTTTGGCAACCTCTCAGCCAATAAACGCAGAAGCCACAACTTCAGAATTATCCAAGTGCTATTATTTAAATGAGAAACAATGGTTTACATCATCATGGCTTAACTCTTTATTTCCCAAATTCTCATTATGCATGTCTGTGCTGAATCACACCAAAAATTCACCCTTCCCAAAATTAGTCCATTATCAATCTAGAAAATTGCCCTTTTTTTTTAAAGAATTGAGCAGAAACAAAAACAAGAAGCAGAACTTTAGGTTTGGAACTGTTGAATTGGTGCTTTTGATTTCTTCAATAGATTTTTGCCTGCATCCCAACACCCCCGGATTTCAACTTCAAATCTTCAAAGTCGATTCAGCCACTTAGATCACACCAGCTTTGCATGGCAAAATGCTCAGAAACACCAGTCTGGGATTTTGAACAGAGTTACAATGCTGGCCTCCAATTTGTTGACACTTGGGTTTCTAGGAAAAATTAGCAGGAACACGTGCAAGGGTGTGTGTAAGGGAACAACGTGAAGCGCTGCTTCCAAACAGGTGCAGCCGATTATCTCAGGCAACGCTGGGCAGGAAAAGAAACGCTGTTTTCTTCACAAATTTTAAGAGCACTAAAAACTTCCAGATAATGAGAAGTCCCTGAAGCTTTTAGAAAGTGTTTTCTCATACTCCATACCTGGTATGACAGCTGCTTCTTTGCAGCTATGGGGAGTTGTGGTTTTCCATTTGTGAAAATTCAAGTGAAATCTATCATTTTTTGGAAAGAGCCTAAGTCCTGGTGTTCTCAAATATCTTTACAGGTTGAACATTTGGAAAGGATCCAAGACTCCAATCAGAGCCTGAATATGTGGAAATATTTAACTCTCTAAGAAACAGTATATAAAATAAGCTGTTTCTCTGCTTGATGACTATTTCAGGATTGACTAATTACTTGTCATGATGCCAAACACCACAGAGATGGCTCAAGAGGATAATTTCTGAAACTTGAAATTGTTACATTCTATCAAAGGAAGACTATTTCTGTGTCAAAACCCTATATCTGGAAATTTATATACAGCAAGATCATAAATGAACTTTTGGACACCCAAGGTCAAGTTATTTAATGAAATACCAGCTAAATCTTTTTTGGGAGGTAGAATGAACAAGCTTTAAAATAAAGAAGGAAAACAAAGACTACTGTATCAAACAGGGGTTCCTCCTGGGGAAGAACTCACATTTCAGATAATTGGTCTCTGGATCTTGTTTCAGGGAAGGATTTGGTGGCAGGGAGCAAAGACTCCCTGCTGTCCTGGTCAGCACATCAGCTCCTCCCTGGGGGTGGTTGTAGCAAGGAGATGTAGCTGAGGTTTCCTAAATTCAGGTACCTCTGTTTGAAAAACCCTGACCTAAACTTGGTCTTTCTCCTCATACCAAAGCACATCACATCAAGGCCAGGCAGGTTCTGGCACAGGCAGGGGCTAAATTCACCCCCTATTTTAATGGGAAGAGAACCAGAGCCCATAGTCCAAGCTCAGCTTTGCTTCCAGCTGAGTGACATTTATCAGCAAAGGCTAACAAATTCAGTTTGGTTTCAGGACTATTTCATTCCTGCCATCACCTATTCTCTAGGGGGCACAACTCTCGTGTTGCACATTTATACAGGTTATAAGGATAGAAAGGACCATTCTCAGCATTACAAATCTGCACATTATTTCTCCAAGGTTGTCCTGCACTAGGTTCTAAATCAGTTTCCTTTTTTGCCTTTTTTCTCTAATGTTTCAAGATATTTCCCTTGACATTTTCTTCCTCTTGTTGATACTTGTACGTTATGATTAAGTTTCTTTTTCATTTTTCTTAAGTAGATGAGTATTAGTGAAATCTTATTCACTAATTTCCAGGATTTGGTCATGTTTACTGCTCTTTTATGAATCCCAACCATATGGCATTTTGGCTAAAATGGGCATGAGAGTTGGACATGATGCCCAGCACTGCTTCCCAATACCATTTCCAATGTCAGAGCATCCCTCTGGCCCTCAGAGGGCTCTGGGTGCACCTGTCCTCCCAGATGCTGCTCTGCCCATGTGGCTTATGCTCACCAAGCTATTTGCAACATCCCAAACTCCTTTTTATTTATCTGCTTCCACCTCAAATTTAACATTTTCTTTTTAGTCCTGTGAAGCCCAAATCTATACTGAGTATCAAAGCACATGAACTTTAGTTCACCTGTAAAACAATCAGATGCCAGTCCCAAGCTCAGAGCTGTACAGAGCTCTCTGTCTCAGGAGCTTGCCAAAGGCAAGCAGCAGATTTTAGACCAGTGCCCTGACACACCATGTGGGATAACCCAAAGGCTTTGGCACCAAAGGCACACAACAAAGATGCAGCAGCTGCTAGAGAGAGCAGCTTTGTCTGTTTAACATTTTACCATTGAAAAATAACCTTTTACTTGTCACTAGTGTTACAAGGGATCTGCACCAGGTGGAGATGGGTGTTGTGTGGGGTTTGGGGAGCTTTCACCAGTGCCTGTGGTGGCTGGAGCACAGCTCAGTAACAGCTGGCCAGTGAACTGAGCAGAGGGAAGAAAAGGGAGCTCAAGGCCCTATTAGCACCATGGGAGGGAGAATGAGAAGGATTTTGGAAGAGGAAGAAGCCAAGCAGAAGGGCACAAGGCTGAGATGAGGGTGGATAACCATCAGAACAGGCTGAGCTCCAGCATGGCAGGAGGGGACAGCAGCACAGCAGCCAGTGTGTGGGAGAGGGAGAGAAGGAGCAGCATGAGCGTGTTATGAGGCCACAGGGAAGACACAGCTGTCAGCCACAGCCCTGCAGAAAGGCATGAGAGGGATCAGCAGGGGAGACACACATGGAGTTTGGTTTTGGCCAGCCTGAGAAAAGCAGGCAGCCATCCACCGTGGAGCTTATGCAGGATGTGCAAGGCTGGCTGGCAGAGGGAGGAAAGAGGTCCCTTCTGGGGCATTTCTCACCTCAGGTGGGTGAGCTGGGTCCAGACCAACACAGCAATCCAAGACCCTGAGGAAAGGAGACTGGAAAGGAGAGTCTCACGTTTAGGCAGCAAAGGGGCAGGGGA
Source organism: Zonotrichia leucophrys gambelii (assembly GCF_028769735.1). NCBI lineage: Eukaryota > Metazoa > Chordata > Aves > Passeriformes > Passerellidae > Zonotrichia > Zonotrichia leucophrys. Next base: position 14,143,809 of record NC_088176.1, read on the forward strand.
AGGCACCGAATCCAGGAAAGAGGGAGACCTGGGTGACAGGGCTTTGAGTAACCTGGTCTAGAGGAAGATGTCCCTGCACATGGTAAGGGGGGTGGAACTAAGTCATCTTTAAGGCCCCTTCCAACCCAAACCATCCTACAACTGTATGTGGAACACCATCAATCAGCAGCTCTAGAAATTTGTTCCTGTATGCCAGCCTTGCAAGGCACAGGCAGCAGCTGTGGCAAATCCTGACACCACCTGCAAACAACAGTCTCCTCCTCCTTCTTCCACATTCACATGCTGAGGGGCTCGGAGGCTGGCAGTGTGCCTGCCTGGCAGGCAAGGTACACAGCACCACAGGCAGCCTTCTGGAGGTGCAACTCCCTCCCAGCCAGCTCACCCAAGGCAGCATCCTCCTTTCTGTGCTCCCAAACGCCTTCCCTACAGACTTGCTCCTGTTCCTGTCACCTCAGCAAGCTGGAAGAGCATCTTTCTCCACAGCCCACCCCAGCAGCATGAACTAAGCATCCCAAGCCTGCGTGGCTGCTTGTACAGCTTTCCACACCAGTCTGAGGCCCCATATCCACCCAAACTCTCCTGTCATGCCCCATGGCAGGAACAATGGAGCCCCAGCATCCTGCTCTTGCACCCTTGTCACCTTGGGGTGACAGAGCCAGTTCCCCCACACATGCACTCACAGGTAGCAATGCCTTGCCCAGCAAGGAGACAGAGACATAGGTTAAGTGCTGTATGTGTGAGGAAAAGCAGGCAGCTCAGCAAGGCACTAGAGCTAAGCAGGTTGGAAGAGATGCTGTTCATGCCAGCAGGCTCAGACAGCAAGCCCTGTGGTAAAATCACCTAAATTAGGTGCATAAATTTAGGGGCATAGCCACCTAAATGCAAGGGCTCCAGAGCTACACACTTTTTCTGCTCTGTGTGTACACCCCTATGGTTACAGTCTGCTACTAATCCAAGGACTGTCACCGTTCCCAGGTTTCTGTTCTGTGTAGTAGATAATACATAATGGTTTAGAGCCACAGTTTTCCTGTGCAAGTACGTGTTGGGAAGCACCTAGAAACTGTTATACAACGTCAAAATATTTCCAGAAGGACCCTCTGCACTTGGTATGACTGCTACTTTGTCAGACATCTAAGCAATTTCTTGGCCTGTGCCCCCCTACCTCCCCAAAATGCCTCCAAACAAATCCCAGAGCTGAATCAGTTTCCTCTCTTTAGAGGCTCCACTAAGTTTTTTCCTAAGATTCCCATTTTCTCTCCTTCTTTTTCTTTAAAAATATATAAATAGTCACATCGTCATATGAGACAAGTAGAGACTGACTCTTATGGGTAAAAAACAGATGTTTCCCAATCTTCCCTAACAAAGTAATATTTTATATATGGCTCTTCAATGGATTTATAGCCAATGAAGGGATGTTACAACATTAGCTCATGGAGGGGGTGGGTGATAAAAACTGGAAAGGAAGAGCCAGACAAGGAAAAAAGAAGCTATCCAGAGCGCTGCAATTGGAGAAGCATGACAAATGGGCAGCACAGTTTTAGAGGGCTTCGACAGCAAGGCAGATTGCCTGGCTGGGAGTGATTGTCCACAGCTGGAGCATCGCAGAGACCATCTGGTATTTCTTAAACATGCTTTCCCCAGGTGATCCAATTCTTGGAGTGCCCCAGAAAAGAGAGGAAAAAAAGGCCTGTGAGTCTCAGTCCCACTTCCAGAGTTTCCCTAATTAGTTAATAGAATTATATTTGAATGGTTTCAGTTTCTCCTACAAAACCTTTGTTTTTGCCACCTTTTCATCAGAGGAAAAAAAGAAAATTTAAACTCATAGAGGTTTTAATTTCTTTGAAAAAGTCTGATTGTGTCTCTTGGCACAGCAATCCAATATAAAACTTAATGAAGTAAAGAGAGATCCAAAATTTCTTTTGAACACCTTGTAACCTCACTTTTCCCCCACCACTTTTAGCTGCACAAAGCATGCATATCCAGAGCTTCTCACGTTACTCTCCAACCCCTGTGTATCCATCCCCAGTATGAGCCTCTGAAAAAGCAGAGTATGGACTGCAAGGGGGACTCCAGGACTCAAGGGGCTCTTACTTACAGGATTTCAACTCTTTTCTTAACTTGGAAAAAGTGTTAAAGAGTTTAATTAACAGTGCGTGCCGCACAGTCCCATCCATGGAACAAGGAGGGCTGGCAGAGAAGCAGTGCAACAATATTTGCTGCTGTTCTTGTGTTCCCCATAAGAGAGCCCTTTCCAGAGCCAGGAGCACTGGGAACCAGCTAAGGAAGAAAAGAGCAAGGGGTAAATAATAAATGAAGGGACAGATGGAAAAAGGGTTAGAGAGAGCAACCGGAGAAGCAGCGCTGGGAAGCAAACTGCGTTCCCAGCAGCAGGCAGTGCCCCCTCGGAGCAGCCTGGGGCAGCAGCCCGGGCCCAGCCACAGAGATTATCCCGCTGCTCCCCGCCAAGCCCGGCTCACCAGCCACGCCTTTCCCCTCTCCGCCTGTTCTCTCCTCCAGTTTTCTCCAGCAGTTAGCCCAGCCACAAAGCTTCGGTCTGTTGGATGGATCCTGCACGCTACAGTCCCACATCCCGGATCCCGGGCTGCAAGCTCCTCAGCAGCTTGCAAATACCACCCCTGCAAACACACAGGAATGGTGGCTGGAGGGATGAAACCAGTGATACTCCTACAAACGATACTCCTGCAGCAAAATGTCACAATTTGCCAGAGAAGTTTTTAAAAATGCTGAGAACCCACCAAGCACAGTTCCTGCTCTGTCCACACAGGCATCTACCTTCCCCAAGTCTGTATTTGAGCCAAGCTAGTGGGATCGTAATCCCAGTCAAAAATACACACACAAGATGCTTCAACATCTCCAGGCTGAAAGAAAATCTAATTAAGTTATTGGGAAGGAAATACTGGACAAAAGAAACCAAAGGAAAATTTGAAGGGGATTTTGGTTGGGGTTTTTTTGTTTTGCTTTTAGGTGATGGCTAAAGTCAGCATATTCCACCACCATGCTGGAAGGGGATTTTGGCAGGAAACCCATCCTTAGGCAGTGGTATAGATAGCAATAACAGAAGATAATATAGCCCATGATTGTAATGCCAAAGAAATAGCAACCAACTGCAAATTACAAAGCATAGAAAATTAATGCAGTATTTAAAAATCATGATGAAAAAATTCATGCCTTGCTGAGTTATGAGTGGAAATTTAAATATAGAGAAAAGAAGGGAAATGAAGAGACATAGTGGTGCTATTTTGTGCACATGGTAAAATTATCAGTGTAACTGTGAAAATATACATATAGGCACTCTGTATTTATGAAAAACTATGATGATGAATTAATCATAAGAGAATTATATAATCACCATTTACTGATGACCAAGACATGAATTAGATAACATCTGCTTTAGATAAACACTATGAAATCACCTACCCTGGATAATTTGCACCTCCAAGTGCACTAAGGAGATCTCTGACCCGTTGATGCTAATTTTTAATAAATCTTGGAATGCCAAGTAATTCTAGAAGGGTAGGTGAGCCCTAACCCCATGCTGGTGCTTTGGCAGGACTTGCTGACCTAACGACCAACAGCCAGTCAGGCTGACAGCAGAACTTGACAGAGTAATTAAAAGATAATATGCAAATCTACCAATAATTCATTATATTCATGTCCCAGCTAATTACCAGCCAGCATATGTTGTACAGAATCGAGTCCTGTCTAACTGATGTTACAACTTGATTTAAGAACTTGCATTAATAGAAGTAATTTGCCATAAGTAGATGGACAGAAGTGGCTAACGAGACAAAAACCTATCCATTGTTTGCTTCCCCTCCCACAGGACACAGTGTTTTTACCAATCATTCAGATAAATACAAGATCCTTAGAGGCAGCTTGCAGATAGCACAAATGAAGGTTAGTAAATAACGAACAAAACAGCCTTCATTTATCCTGTGATCCAATTTGTATGGCTAAATGGCCACTATCCAACCAAGAGTGCTTTAATTCATCCAAGCACAAGATAATACACGTACGGAAAAACAATATAGGGCTTGTATCTCCAGGATGGAAAACTCTGTCCTGCATGGCCACAGGATCAAGAAGGAGGTATGACAGGACTTTGGCAAAATGAAGTTTGAGGAGTCAAATCTATTCAGCTTTTGAAAGAAAAATCCACAAGGTTTGACTCTGCATGTAAGCATTACATTAGTGTGGGAGGTAAAGGAGTTTCTAACCTGGTGGTCAGAGGCAAAGCAAGCTCCAGGGGTTGAAAGTCAGAGTTAAGCGTGGTGCTGACAAAGAGAAAAAGTAACATTAGCCCAGCTGAGGATGAGAAACATCACACAAGAAGCTCTGGACGATCTTGAGGCCCAGCATAAAAGCAGGGGGTGAAAGTCAGTAGAACAAAAGGCAGGTATAGAGACCGCCATGTAATGTAAGACTGGAAGGAGCCCAGACACTGGCACACCAGGGATCTGCTTCAGGCTACAGAATCAGGGAGATTGGATGCATGGGCTTATTGGGAGCATCTGAAACACAGAACCTGCTGGTAATTAGGGACCTTTAACTGCCCACACATTTTCTGGGAAAGGAAGACATCAGACACTGCCTTGCTTCAAGTTCCTGGAATGCACCAATGAAAAAAAATTGAGAAAGAAGCGACAGGAACAAAACTAGCCAGGAGTGTCCTTGAGGTTTGATTCTCATCAGCAGAGAAAAACTGGGGAAAGCCATGAAGGTGGAAAACACCACAGGCAGAGAAACCCAAAACGAGTGTTTGTACTTGTTTGAAAAACAACGGGAAATAGTGGCAGAATAAAAATAGTGCTTTGTAAGGACAGAGGCTTCAGTAATCGGAGAGGGCTGGCAAGTGAGATTTTGCTCCAAATGAAAAGAGAGTTTGGGAAAGACAGTGTTTTGTAAACACACAGCAAGATAAGGGAACAGATGTAAATTATCTTAACGCAGGGGTACAATTAGGGTAATTCACAGACTCCTCCGTGGCTTGAAGCTTGCAAAGGAGAAAAGGCAACTCCATCAGGCTGATGTGGATGAGCACAAAGGAGCAGCACCAGGAGAGAGGGACAGAGCGAAGGAGCCGAGTGCTCCACAGAAACTGCTCCCAGCAGTGACTGCCAGTGGTTACCAGGAGACATTTGATAACTACATCGGTGGGAAGAGACAGACCAAAGAGTTCAGCACCTCCTGAGGAGGGAGAAAAGGTTAATAGATTGCTTTATGACACTGAACAAGCCACAAGCCCTTCCAAAGCTATTAGTGCGTGTCAGCCCTCCCCCTCTTCCACCAAAATCTGTTTTCTGTTAGGTTTATGTGTTTTCTTTATTCTCTACACAGCACCCAGAACTGGCTGGTTCTGGTAATGACATTACATATTATAATGCATGTATAACTGCTAATTTTAAGATTCGCAATTTATAAAATATCTTCTCTTGTGCAGCTAGTTAAATTGGACAGCAAATTGAATTTAATAAATCCTGAACACGTCACAAGATGCCATATTTCCCACAGTTACAAAAACAATAACCAAATCAGATAATGAGAAAGCCAAAGTGTGGCTTAACAGACTAGAGGGTGTCACCTGAAAAAGAGATTCACCTTCATGACCTCTCTCACACACACACATGCTGTCAGCACAAAACGAGTTGTGAAACTACTAATTAGGGTAAGAGAAGGCAGGGGATCCCAGGGGTTTGGCTCACAGCTGTCTCAGGAAGCAAAGAGGTATAAATTGGACAGAATTTCACAATAGCCAACAATTCACAGAGTTAAAGCAGGAATGCTTAATGCTTTTTTTGGTTCAGACTTCACAAAAAGAAGGATAACATGAGGACCACAAAGTTAATGCAATTAAAAGAACCAGAGTAGAAGGGTAATGTATAGCAGCACCTCAGCAGAATGAAAACTACAGAAGTCTGATCTTTTAAAATAGGTGGAGGTCCGTCAGCAACTATCTGCAGGAATTCCTGGAAGATGAATGAGGTTCTAAAAGATCAGAAAAGGGCAAACATAGTGGCTATGTTCAACAGGCTGAAAAACCAAGGAAATTGCAGGCCAGCCAACATAACTTCAATTCCTGGAAAAATTTTGAAAGAAATCATCAAACAATCCATCTGCAAGGAAGGGCTGGAAGTAATAGCCCTGCCATGTGAAGGCAACCTGGCTTCTCTTTGATGGAGCAACAAGGTCTCGTGAGTGAGATAGAGGCAACAGATGTTCTGTACCTTTACTTTCTCAAGGCTTTACCTTCAGTTCTGTGCAACATTTTAATTAGAAAATTAGGAAAATAGAGTCAAGATTAAATTCCATGTGGGAAATGCACAGCTGGTTGGGAAATGGTAGACAAAATTGCAGGCATGAACAAGCAATATTGTAGAAAAAAAAGTCCATGATTATACAGACAGAAGTGTCACGCACCAGGTACATGAAATAACCCTGCTGCTTTTCTCAGTCAAGAAAGGCCTCAGCTACAATATTGGTCTCTTTTCAAGGCAATGTACTTAAAAAACGTCCCAGACCCAGTGGAGAGAGCCCAAGGGACCCCAACAAAACCCAGAGCCACAAAAAAATTGTAGAGGGTTGAAAGGGATCTCAAGATGCAGAATCAGCTATGCATGTGTCAATCAACTTGAAAATAAAATGGACATGAGAAAAGAGCAAATGAAAGGCAGTTGTTCAGTGCAGAGAGCAAAAGTCTTCAGGGAAACATGATAACAAGCCTCAAATATGTAAAAGATTTCTGCAAAGAGAAAAGGAGTGCTGTAAGCTGTTCTCCATGTCCATGGGGAGAGGACATGCCATCATGGGCTTAAACTGAAGCAAGAGAATTTAAAAATACCAACTCCATGATGACACAGCTAATTACACCCCAGAACATCACTGCCATCACAGAAGGTTTGAAAACAAGGACAAAGCCACCTCATTTGAATCAGTCAACAGTGATGTCCCCACAGCCTGAGCAATGCTGGAGCCTGGCAGCTGAGCCCCAAGAGGCTGCAGGCTTTACATGGACATGCCCAGGAACACAATATATTTCAGCTACAGCAAACTCCCTCAGAAGGCTGTGTAGTAAAAACAAACAGCCACTTTGTTTCAGAATGAGCTCATATAAACAACTGATAATGGCACAAAAACACTCAGTTACCCGAGATTGTTTTCCAAGATTTATTTTTCCCAGCACTATTCCATTGGATCTGTACCCAAGATCTCAGAAAACACCTGCAAACTCTCCTCAAAAGGTTGGCACCTCTGCTGTCATTAACTGTGGGCTCGGTGCAGACAGTGATTTAATGACATGACAGTTTTCCTGGCCCCCTCCTCCCTGGAAAGCCTCCAGTGTTTCACAGCAGCTCTCTCCCCCTCTTTCCCTCAGGAGCTGATGACATTATTGTGTTCCCTTTGCTGACAGGACTTCCCCACCCATACCCCAGTTGTGCTATTCAAGGTAACAAGTTCTGGGTAACTATTTCCACTGAGGTTTTAGCTTTCAAAAAAATGCCACTTTTTTTTCTTTGAAGGGTTCAAGCCCCCCAGAGTTTGACTGACTTTCCAAGCGTACCAGCTGGTCACACAAAAGATATTGCCTCTTCCCAGACACCTTTCCCCAAGCAGAGACCAGGTACAGCTTTGCCATGGAAAAGGCTAGAAGATGCCCTCTTGAGGTCCTTTCTAGATCTATTTTGTACAATGCTGTGGATAATGTGTGTGATGTAAGGGTCTGTGATGGACAGCAGGGCAGAAAGCTTGATCCCAAAGACACTCCCAGGCCTGCTAGACAGCCCCAGGGCACACTGTCCTTGAAGGAAAGCTGGAGAGCCATCGCAGTGCAGACATCCCTGTGCAGCAGCCAGTGAAACAGCTATGATGCAGATCACTGCTGTGCAGAACACGGGACACTGAGGTTTCTGATCTCAAACAAGATGCCAAAAAGGCAAAGAAGCTGTACTTACCTTTGCCACAACCCTGTCAGGTACCATCTCACAAGGCGACCCACCCCCCAGTCCCATGCAGGTAGGTGTAGCTGGGGGATAAAACCCATCTGAGGAAAATTCCAGCAAAAATAACCACAGGCACCAAAAGCACACCCCACCCCATGACCTGCTTCCTACACACACCCTCTTGCAAGGGGCAGCCTCTGAGCCACGGTTCTCTCAGACCCAGCACTCCATGGGGTGAGCCTTAGGCCCTACAAACACGTCCTGCTCAAGGACCACTGTCTCCCAGAGCCACAGCATTCAGCAGGAATCACAAAACCACCAGGGGAGGTTCACAAGTGCAGGAAACCCCATGCCACAGCTGCTCAACCTGAGCCCAGTAATTCCCTGCCAAAGGACAAGTCCATCTGGGGTTCTCACTGCCTTTGGGGAGAAACAAAAAACCTATTTCTGCAGGACAGTATCTCAGTAGCAAGGTCTTCACACAGACACACTGCCCTTGGCTCTGCTCTGTGCCTCCCACACATGTGTTCTGCAGTAGCCTCACATAAACTCTGCTGCCCTACCCTGCTTTGTTCCACTCATCCCACAGTACACATCCTGCTTGTGCAAGAAAAGCACAGTACACATCCTGGGTGTGCACTCTGTCACCACCACCATACACCCCAAACCACTTACCTTGGGCAAAGAGGGTCTCTGCAAGGCTGATAACCTTTCCAAAAGTAGACTTTCTCAAGGAAAAACCTCCCAGAGAGATCACAACTGGGGTTATGGCAGTGTTTAAGCTATCTAATTAGTGATGGGGCAGTGGGATGCCAGCGTAAAACTGATTGCAGTGTAGGACATAGACAGTGAAATGCACTCTCCAGCAGCTCTCTGCTCCATCTGAGTTTAGTCCCTTCCTTCCAGTTCCATCTAAGTTTAGTCCCTTCAAGTCTCTCTCAATACTGTGGGGAGGGACACTGATAACACCCTCAGAAGGATGTGACCGCAGAGGGTCACCTGGGAACCTTACAAACTGTGTGAGGAGGGTCTGCCCCCTTAATCACCCCTTTTAGAGGCTATGCTCTATGGTATTACAAGATGGAGAGCTCCCAGCACACACCTTCCAATATCTTCACTGGCTTCTCAGTGCAGCTGTGGTGTGGCAGGACAGGCCAGAAAGCTCTCATCATCAGTCTCTTGATGCAGTGAAGCAATCTGTGTCACAGTTTCAGGCAGGAGGCACAGTAGAAAGTTGTTTCTCCATGTTTCAGAATGAGCAGTGGGGCACTATTTTGTTTCCTCTGGATGGGGAATCCTAAAGGGAAATTTATAGTCTGTGCTTGTTTCTTGGGAAGCCACAGTTACAAAGGGGCCAGTTTTTCGCTTGCGTCTATGGACCTGAACAGTTCCCTCTTCCACGGGCTTAACAGGCTTCACTTGGGAACAGTGCAGAAACCTGTGGATGTCCAGTCAATTAAACTACAAAGACAGCACACTGCCCCAGCCCAAACTGGCACCACAGGTGGAAGAACTTGGATTTATTCCATTGGAGCCTGATGCTGCCCCACTCCCCACAAGCTCACTCTGAAGCTGCATGCACACTGTGTCTCACTGCCCGGGGCAGCTCCTCACACCTCACCTGCTGCCAGCCCAAGGTTGTGCTTTCCAGCCTTCCCCCACCTCCACCTGGTTCCAGGGCTCCAAAATGACCCTCCTGTCACCTGAACATTTCTTCTGAGGGCTGCAAAGGATGGGAGCCTGCTGTGACAATTGCAGCTTCTAGCCCAGCTGATACAAAACATAACAAGAATCGCTGCTTGCTCTGTGAACAGTAAAGGAGCGAAGAAGTGTTTCTAGGGAAAGATCCCTTCTCCTGCCTTGTCCCAGGGCAGGATGAGCTGGGGGTTCCCAGAGCACAGCAGGCAGTGCTGTGCACTCCCCCCACTGTACCACAGACTGAGCCGGGAGCACGAGAGATGCTGATCTGTGAAACAAGATACCCATCCCTGAGCACGGCGGGGAAACAGCAAAGATTAATAAACCTCAAAATATTTTACAGCATTTAAATAGCATGGTCACAGATCAAAGGCAATTGCTCATGTCAGGGAGGCAGGCTCAGTAAGCCTGGAAAGATCACATACAGAAAGCAGAGGCAAGATGCAAGAGAAAGCCTGCAGACAGCAGCCGAGGAAGGCTCGACAAGAGAAACCAAAGTGGTCTAAGCCAGAGTCTCACATGTGTTCCTGGAGGAGTGAGAGCCAGAAAGACTGCCTGGTTTCACTCAGTCTCAGTTGTGTCTTAGCACAAAAACACACATTTCATTTTAAGACACCCTCTTACCTTGGAAGTACCTGCTGCTGTGAGCAGCTTAAATCCCAGTATAACACAGCCCTGCCTGATGCCTGAAATAAGGAGCACACTGGGAATTATGTGCAACTGGTGAATAGATTTGGAAAAGCCCTCAACTTACATTGATGCCACAGAGACTGCATGCCCTGCACTCTAAGAGCTTTCATTCCTGAACCGATGAGGGTACTGCTTGAAAGTTTGTTGGCAGAATCCATTGCCCACCCTTGCAGGTAGAGTGGGAGGCCTGAAAGTCTTTCAAATTGTTCATGTAACTATATTACCTGTGAGGAGGAGGAGGAGGAGGAAGAAGGAAATGGGACTTTTTATCCAGATCACTACAGTGGTAGTGGTAGTGATATGGGAATAAAAATGCCACACAGTAGTATTTCTACTCTCAAGGTCTCCTAGAGGAGCTATCCCATCATAAAGCACCTTGATTCTCATATGACTTGGGCAAGATAGTCCATTTACATTTTCTGGGTACAATTGAAGAACTAGCAGTAGCAGGAGCCCCCTCACCCAGAGGTGTGGGGTTCAATATTGCTCCAGTCTGGGCTGGACACTGGAGGTCATCTGCAGCATGTGCACTGCATGAGGCCAAGTGACTCCTCAATACTTCCCTGGGGGAAATCCTGTTCTCAAGGATCCCATGGATACTCCATGGGGGAAACCCTGTTCTCATGGATACTCCATCCCTGCAAACTCAAGTCCTTCACTAGGGACTCCCTAAACCACATCTGCATTCTTGCTCCTGCACCTTGCCTCATGACCTGGACACTCCCTATAGCACTGTACAAACCCACTGTGCAGAACAAAAAGAAGTCCTCAAGCAAACTCTGTCTGATTGAATTTTGAAGGTAAGAAATGTCCTTCTGCAACAGATGTACAACCCCCTTTACCCACCCCAAACACCAGATCCATCACAGAGAAGGGAAATATTTACACAAGTTAGTAGAGTTCCAGTTAAATATTATGCTTAGCTGTCTAGAGACCATGTTCTCAGACTATGTCTATGAAATAAAAGATTAAACTTCATAACAATTATGAAGTTGTTCTGCTCACATTCAAAGGGAGTTAAAGAACATTAAAATAGTTCTTTGGGTAATATTCTGGTGAAATTGCTCTCTCCACCCTGGAGAGTTAGAACTAAAACCTTCTGAACTATCCTGTAAACACACTTGGAAAGGCTAAGAGCTAAGCTGATAACCAGGTAGCACCTCTGCTCTGCAGGTTCTGTAAAAAATGTGAGCAATGCCAGAGAGCTTTTGAAGCAGCAAGGGAAGGAGGATAGGGGAGAGCAGCTTCACTTCTCGAGGGAAGTTTGTTTAGTGGAAAGTAAGCAAGTTGTCAGGGGAAAAGCTGACAATGTTGATTCCAGCAGTTGTACTGGGAATAAACAGCCAAGTGGATTACGTTACAGAGAACGAGAAACGGCTCTGAGGATCCCCTTTAAATGCTGGGCCTTCAGGAATGATGCAACTCAGGGCCCCGATATCCAGTGACCCCCTGGGCTGAGCCTTTCAACAGTGCTGGTGTCACCATCCCACCTCCGTGGGGTCCCCAAGAGCTCCAGCATAGCTGATGTCCCCAGGAGAGGCAGAGCTCACTGCTGAGCTTCAGGGCAGGGGCTGGGCACTGAAACAGGGGTGGCAGCAGAGTGGGGGAGGTTGTGCAGGACTGATCTGCCTCTCCCAGCCCAGCAGCAGGGGAGGGCCACCACGGGTTTTGCCATCTCCTCCCCAGACAGAGCACAGGGCCCTCTCTCCTGTAAAAATAAGATGCCTGCCTGCCTTTCACAAGAAAGGGACCTGTCAAGAGGAAAAGGGGGGTCTCATTTGATTTATTAGTCTCTTCCTCCTTCCCATCGTCTGTGGCTCATCCAGCTGTAGTGATAACGAGAAGAGATATGAGAGGACCCTCTTGGCTGCTGGGATACCATCCTTCTGCCCACTCGCTGCCTGAAGACATCAGTCCTTTACAAGCACCATTAAATGTGTATCCAAAATGTGGCAGTCTCCTCCATCGAGATTCTATTCCCTGGATAATACAAACAGTTGCCAGAAAAAGAGTATCCTCTCATCTCTGTCTAGGCCATTATCCCTTTATATTTGCTCTTTAATATTTACTGGGTTCACACAAAGTGCATGCTCTGGAAAGAAAAAAAATCAGCTGCAGCTTAAAGGACTCCAAATTTAGTAATTGCTGCAGCCCCATCGACGTGAACAGTTAGCAGGGAGATTTCTCCAGCACTTCACATGCCGTGGTATTCTGCTTAGGTCAGACTGTAGAAAATGTTCTGTTCAGGGGCACCAAATCTGGAGTGTTTGCATAGGTGCCAGCTGCAGAGGCCTTATGAGTCCACCTCCAGTTCCTGCTGGTCCTTTCCCTCCCAATACCCAGTAACCCAGGTAGGAAACAGAGGCAGCCAGAGAGATGCTGATTCATACAGAGGCGAGGAACCCGAGGGTTTTAATACACCTGTGAGTTAGCAAGAACCAGACCCAGCTCCTAGCTCCAGAGCTGGTCTTGCAGCCTTACCTGTTAGTGTGAGGTTGCTGTATGTGTTTGAAAACTGCTCCTTTAACAAAACCAAGTGCATCTGAGCTGCCTTTTCCCTCTGTAGCTCCAACATTATGTCAGGATGCTGGGCGATCTTACAGCCTTTCTGCTTATCCAGGGCAATGTCGCTGCGAACAATGTCTACAGCAAAAGGGAAAGAAAAGAGGGAGATGGCCAAACCTCAGCTTTCATTTTCGCCAGATGCCTGGATCAGCTCCAGCCCATATGACAGTCACACAATCATCACTCAGCAAGAGCAACCCAACAAAGGGATCCAAACCCCCTGGATCCACCTATCAAATGACCCTCCCCAGCCCAAGTCTCCTTTTCTCCCACACAAAGTTCAAGTTATATGCTCACAGAACCTACAGACCCTTCCATCCTTCACCTGCCGTGCTGTTGGTCTGTTACAATGCTGACCCTTCCCTTGTAGGAGAGTGCAAAAGTCTCCCAACATTTATATTACAACTCTGTTACATGTGTATTTGACACTAAATAATGAGAAAATACTAAATCCCATTCCAGTAACCCCTGGCTTCCACTTAACCTTGCCTGTCAAAGAGGTTATGAAGAAGGCTTGTTCTCACCTTGTTTATCCTCACTGCAGCTATCACAGGTCAGCATGGCTTATGACTCTGAACAAGTGTCTGTATCCTTCTAATGCCTGACATTCAGGAGGCAGAAGGATTATTCAACAATTGTTTTCTTTTCATACAAGCATTTTCTAAGTCATATTGTGAGACAAGAATATTATCGTCCCTACCCTAGAACCACTCACCTGCTGGGGAAAGGGAATGATGGAGTAGCAAGGCAGAACAAAAATCAAGTAAGATCTGGCAGTCTAAGCAGAAGGTGAGTGGTGCAGACTAGTCCTTGCTAGGTCCCTTATGAGTTTAATAAACTCTATAACATGTTCAGATCCACAGGCACCAGATGCTGTCTATTTCTTACAAAACCTCAGGCGGCCAGCTCTGATAAGCAATGATTGAAGCTGGAATTCTTCCACCACATTGCATAAGGACACTTTGCCTCACAAGGCTGATCTTTGCTTGGTTCAATTCCCATCTAGCTAGAAGCTGCTGAAGTAGCTTGTTGTCAGAAGAGAGTCACACCTTACTCCACACACACAGTCCAGCTCCTTTTTTGTTACACACATTGAGAAACACCAAAGATGATTCCAAAAGTCATGCTCCTGTTTCTCAGGTTCAGCAAACTTAGGTTCAAAGCTCTGCTGTATCTTGGGCTGGCAGGGAACTGCCTCCAAACATGTGGTGGAGGATTGGAAGCCACATTATCTTCCTGTCTCTGAGCCTCATCCTGGAGACACAACACATTTTTGTCCAGGCTGTGTTCTACCCCTTTTCTGTGTAGTTTGGGATGAGTAGAGCTTCTCTAAAGGCTGTCTGAAACAGACTGCTCAGAATGTCAATGTCATTAAAGTACCCATGGTCTGTAGTTAGCCATGTGAGTTCTCTCCTCCACCCACAGCTAGCATACTCAGGAGTGGATACTGGGCAGCATCCAGATACCATGAAAATATGGTTCAATATTTCCACACACAGCGCAAGGGCATCAGTGAGATGGAGCAAGAGGAAGGACTAATGCTCCTCTGCAGCTAATGAGCACGGACCCTCACCTGTGTGCTTTAGTGCACATTCTCTTGGGTAGGCACTGAGTGAGACTTGGGCCTATCCAACCTTTGCCCAGTTAATGAGTAATAAAATCCTGAACTCCTGTTGTGTGAAATGTTTGGAAACTGAAGACTGAGAAACCCAACCCAACATCTGTCCCACATGAGAAAGACTATTGCTATCATTGCTGGAGTAACCTAGAGCCCATGACCTCCCTGGGTGATGGATTTCCCTTCCTATAGAACTGAAGGCAAGAGTTGTACAACTCCCAGCCCAAGGGAAAAATGAAGACAAACACATCAACGAGGCCCTGAAGGAGGAGAAGACTGAGAGGCAGACAGGTATTAGATGGTCAACATGCTGTCTGCAATTCTCTTTAAACTGCTGTAAGAGTGTCCAGGCTGGGTCAAAACAAGTTTGTTTCCTAAAAGGAATGGATGACTTCTAAAACCCAAACCAGGGCAAATGTGGAAGATCCACTGGCCCGGGATCAGGTTCAGGGGCCAGCACCTTGGAGGGTGCAGGAGAGCATGGCAGTGGGTCCTATGTGACATCCATCTTTGGGGACCACAGGGATGGCTCTGCATGCACTGTCAGCAGGGCCTGGGGACAGAGGGCAGGCCCAGGAATGAAGAGCTGGAGCTGTGTTTTGATAAAGCTGCTGTGACAGGAATTATCACCAGGATGTCAAGTCACATGCAAACAGATCTCTGGAAGAGTGTGGGGAAGGCATGCAGGGCACAGAAGCCAGAGCACTCTGATAGTTATCTTTGTGGAGTTCTGAGAGCTGCCACCACAGACACTTAGGAAGCAGAGGCAAAACATGCAAGGTCCTGTCTTCTCAGACTGGTGAGGGACCCAAGAAACTTGCCCAAGACCTAAAGATGGAGGTGGACCCCACAGTCATTAAGTCCAGCTTAAACTGTGGGCAGATGTCCGGGACATTCCCTCAGTGCCTTGTCCTTCCTACTCCACCGGGCTGTGCTCAGTGCAGGGGAGGAGGCAAAGGCCCCTCTGCAGCACTCTGATGAACCAGCAGCACTGAGGGAACAGGGGTGGCAGACCATAGCTTCTGAAGGCCCAGGGGAATTCTCAGCAAGAACAACCCGAGGGACATGGACAGTAAGGAGTTCACAGCTTTCAAATCTTAAAAGAAAGAGACAGAAAAAAAGACAGATGCATGGAAGCCAAGAAGGAGGACGGTACCCCCGAGGCTTCGGGCAGGGCAGCTCCGAGTGGGCAGGAGAAGGGCACTCACTGCCTTCCTGAGACTCGAGGGAAAAAAACAAAAAAAAAAAAAAAAGGAAAAAAAAAAAAGGAAAGCGATAAACTGCTCAGCAGAGCACGGGACCGAGCAGCTCCTGCCAGGAGTGCGAAAGAAGAACTCCAGATGTGAGAGCCCCAGAGGATGCCGAATGTTTTCCAAAGCCGGCCGGCCGGCCGGAGCCGTGCCCCGGGCGGGCCGGGTCAGTACCCTGGCCAGCTCAGGCTGCCCCGCGGCCGCACGGCCGGGCCCCGGCGGGCGCGGCGCTGGGGCCGGCGGGCGCAGGCCCCGCGGCGGCGGCGGCAGCAGCGCGGAGCCGGGCCCGGCCGCGCCGAGCGGAAGGAATGGCGGGAGCACACCCGTGTGGCGGCCAGGTGAGCTGCGGCTGCCGGCCCGCACCGACCGCCATCCCGGCCCCGGAGCGCCCGCCTCGGGCCGGCCCCGGGCCCCGCGCCGCTCACAGCCCGCCGGAGCGGGGGCTCCCCCCTCGGCAGCTGCGGGGCCCGGCCGCGGGACGCTGCTCTGCGGAGGCTGCTCTGCCCCGAGTGCCCGCACACATCCCCGGCCCGTCTCGGGACTTCTCCAGCGATTTCGTCCGCACCGCCCGCGGAGGTCACCGAAACTACCAAGGAAATGTTTAAGAACAAGTTAGAAAACACCCTTCAGGAGTGGCACAATCGCAGCGATGCTCTTTCCCGGGCATCCCAGGAGTAGTTCAGTTCTGCCAGTCCCTTTCTGTGAGTCACCTGCACCAGGGGGTTCAGTAACCATTTCCCACAGGGCAGAGAAGTTCCAAGCTGAGAGTCCCCGAGGAAGGCGCACAGCGCGCAGAGACAGCTCCCAGCCAGAGCCGGGCTTCCCTTGCACAGAGTGAGTGAGCTTATCTAGCAGAGAATTTACGCACTGCCACTGTGGCCTGTGTGCAGGTGACATTCCCATGGCTCATGCCACCGTCTGCCCACACGCAATTCCATTCCAGGAGCTGCTGGAGTCATGGAGCAGACACAGACTGCAGCAGCTGAGCACCTGGAAGACAGGAGGAGGAAGGACAAGGCAGAGGATGTGGTTATTGCCAGAGGGAGGTGTGACAGAAGGGTAAAGAGGAGAAGTAACTCATCTCTCTGTGTCTGTGTGTGAAAGTGAGCACTGCCCACAGCAACCACTGCGCCAGCAAAAGCAAGAGTCACCACAGCCATGGCACCAGAACAAGCTGAGTTTAGCCATCCTCCTCAGGAGACTGTTTGCTTCTGATTTCCAGTCTTGAAAAGTGAATTCAAAAAGGGAAAAACCCCCTCAATTTCATTCTAACAAAAACTGAACACTTTTTCTAGAAAGTGGAATATTAGAAAATTTTATTAGTACCAAAATTAAATAGATGTTTAATGAGTGACCAGGCACAAGTCTTACGATTTTCACATTACTAAACTTGTAAAATACCTACTTTTTAAATTAACACATTTTAAAAGCTTTTAAAAACAGGTTTGTCTGCTGGAATTATTATAAAATGTCCAGTGATTGCGAAATTGGGAACACAACTTTTTTTTAGAAAGACAGAAGATTTCTCAAGCCACAAACCGCATCCTCATCATGTCTGTCTTTAATGGGCAAATTTTTGACACATTAGTATCATTCCTTTATTTTAGCTGGGAAAAATTCCCTGACAATGAGTTCCAGAAGTTATTTCCCACTATATTAAAAAAAGTCATATTTGTTCATTTTACATGTAATAATTCCACTGGATGCTCCCTATTTCTTGTGTCATGAAAACAAGGAAATAATCATTCCCAAATTGTCTTCTCCGTGTGACACCAAGCTCATGGCATTTGTCACAATCTCTGTCATTTTTTCCAAGATGAAAAATCTCTATGACTGAAAGATATGACTTTGATCACTTCCATCATCCTACCCCTCACATATATATCCTTTACACTGATTAGTGTGTCAGCACCTAGTTTACTTATAGCATAAGAATGCTCCCAGTGATTGTTTCCAATTATTTTCTAATATCCCTATCATTAGATCCATTTTTTACTTACCTAAATGTATTCAGAGACCAATCCATAATAAATTCAGAACATTTTCCCTGAATGCCAACAGCTAATTTAGAATGGATAGTTGTACAAAAAGTCACATCTTTCCCTGTGCATGTAATTTTTCATTAATCACTTTTAATTCACACAAAGTAGATGCAGCATGGAAAGAACTGTGAAACTAACCAAAATATCCAATTTAAAAATAGAATTTAGGATATGTTTTATAAACAATTAAATACATAACCACAGAAATCTTTATCTCACCAATACACAAGCAAATAGCTAACAATCAGAAGTTAATTCTTTGATTGCACCATTTCCTGCAGTTATTAAAGCTCTTTTTTTCATGCAGGACAGTAGCAGAACAGTTTTTATTTTAAAAAGAAAAAGTGGAGACAAACAGGCAAGTTGGAAGTATCTCATGCTCAGGCTCCCTTACTTTGTGTAATGTGATTTCTACAACCTGGGTTTTTTAATTTTTAATTTCTAAGGAAACAGCTCAGCCCTGTGACTCCTTATAGAGGCAGAGCAGGTTGTAGCTCCTTCCCTGCAGTTGTGGTGCCTGGGAACTTGGGAGCAGGAGGCTGAGGCACAGAGCAGCCCCAGGTCTGGCAAATCCCAGAAGTCCAAAGGACATCAGAGGATCTTCCCATCTTGGGGACTGAGCTCTTACTATGCCTGAAATGCTACAGCCCTCTCTAAGAGGCTGTGTTTGAAACACTCAGAGGGTAAAAAAACCCAACTATTTCCTCTTCAAGCTCTGAAAGGACAGATGTCTAAACTGTTGAGGGACACAAAGCAGACAGAAAAGGGGCCCTGGGTAACCAGAAACAGAAGATGATTCCTTGAATACAGGAAAATTCGTTTGTTTGTTTTTACCAGGACAACAGGATGGTTCTCCATTCAGAAACATAGTGCAGTTTTATGAGCTGGCAGAGCCAAAGGAACACTCCCAGACACATGGCAACAACATTCCCTTTCTCTGGCTCAGGTATCCTAATACCCCATGATCATCCTCATAATCCTAAATCAATAAATTCACAGTAAAGATGTTGCCTTTTTTTTTTTTAACTCGAAATTATTTTCTGCTGGCTCAGCAGAGGATCAGAAATGTGCCAGAGCCAGCACAAGGGAAGCAGTAGAACAGTGCACAGATCATAAAGAAAGCATGGGGACCAGCCCTTCTGATGGCAAACAAACACGAGGTGAGATTTCCTGCCTTCAGGACATAGATTTGAAGGATTTAATCTGACCAAGACTGAGACTGCTGCAGTTCCATCTGCCTTCAATGCAGGCTTTCCTTTGCCAGCGCTGTCCTCTACGCCTCTGCCTGCTCACACAGCATTGGTCAATTTGGCAAGCTGAAGTGCAATCACATCTCCACCATCAAGTTTTGGTCAGCTGAGATCCCTGAACTAATTCACCACACCACACAAACTCAGGCTCCAGGCAGGGAAGAGGAGAGGAATATGCCAGAAGGGGCAGGAGGGTGGGAACAGCAGCCCTAGCTGGGGTCAGCTCCAGCCCCCGTGTAACCACATAAACAATCCTCAGGTCATTTAACATACCCTCAGGTCATAATTATCTTCCTTTCCACTCAGGCATGTTCTAACAGTATAGCATCCTAAAAGACACTTGTGCAGTATGGACTGAGCAAGGGTGAAAATGTTCCCATAGCCAGATGAATTTTGAGGCTTAGATGCAGTGCTGGGTACCTGAGGATGCCTGAAGGAATGGATGCAACACTGAAAGAATACATAGAATGCCAGCCTTACACAGCATGATGTGAAATTTCCCACACTATATTGCCAAATCCCCTGACTAGTATGGAAGGCTTAAGAAACATGTCTTTGTAATTTTGTTTAATTGGACTTTTTTCCAAATGGTATCGCCTTAAAAAAAATAATAATAAAAAGGTGATAAAACAGAAGGAAACAACTTAGCAGCAATTAAAAGAGTATTTTTGAAATGTGTTGTCCATACACACTTCAGCTCAGAAACTTCTTTGATGCACTACCTATAGCATGCAAATGTAGTGCCCTTCCCCTCTCCCTCCCATGGCCACACAGGGACACACGAAGTATCCTTTGGTCTCTTCTCAGCCACGAGAAGGCTACAAAAGTCTCCACAAGGCTGGGGTGCAGGAGTGAGAAGCTGTGCACTTGGGCCAGCACATCTTTGAGAATTCCAGCTGTGAGTAACTCCTCTTTTTCTGCTTTCTCATCCCTGACAGCAGATTTGCCCAGGGGGAAGCTATAGCAATATCTGTGCCACCCAGGCTGTCCAAAGCTGGCTCTGTGGCTTTGGGGTGAGAGGCAGTTGGGGATCACCCTGCAGATGAGGAGGCTGCACATTAGCCCAATAAACTCATACTGGAGCACCAGCAAGGAGCTTCCAAAATGGGAAGCATTGAGGGATCAGGCACTGAGACAGCACCTGCAGCACCTCTTGCTGAAACAAGACCAGGACTCCACACACATGTAACACACCAACACCAGGCTCCAGGACAGCAAGCAAGCCAGGTTTTAACAAATTCAGCTTCAGGAAAGGTTTTGTACCAACAAAAATCCATGTCTTTTCTCCGAAGAGGAGCTGCTCAAGCCTGTTTTCCTGGAGACCAGTGTTTCCTGTTGTCCCATTCCTCAGATCCAACTGGTCCCTGGCACATGTGAGGCAGTTGAAAGGACAGGCTGAACAGATTGCTTGTTAGGAAACCCAACAGCAAAAGGAGAAGCAGGCCTACTAGATAAACTGAGCATGAAACCTTTCATCTTGGTACCTGCCCTGGACTCAGACATGTGCAGAGAAACACATCTCTAGAAAACAAAACACAACGCCGAGCACCGCTGGGGAAGAAAAACGAACTCAGCAGGGCACATGCAGAGAAACACCATTTAAGGGAGGGAAAAGTCTCTCAGGCTAAAAATGTTACACCTCTTGATCATAAAATGTCAAAAAGTCTCTGGCACAGCCCCACCTCCTGGTGCCACAGAGCCTGACATACATCAAACTAGGTTTCTGTTTCTAGCAAACCTCAGGCTGGCCCATGCCTTATCCAAACAGGGTGGGCTCCAGGACTCACCATCCAAAGTTGGGGCTGCATGAGATGGAAGCCACCAGGTGTGCAACATAGGTGGGGTGTTAATGTAGCACATTAGATTACCTAATGTTTAGCAAAGTCCAGGAGGTACCTAGACCCATGCTACCATAACAGAGACTGCACACCCAGTGGCTCACCAAGAGCATCTACCAGAGGCATCCACTTTTAGGAGTTGCCCTGTCAGGTACTGACAAATCTGCCAGCCAGTGATGAAATTGCTGTGCCAGTTTTGTACACTATGCTGCAGTAAATTGCCAGGTGCACCCTCTTCATGGGCATCCCAGGCAGTAACAGAGCATGCATCACTTTGTTACCCTTGCTGCCCAAACATGACCAGTTTAGACTGGGGTGAGGCTGTTCACACATACAAAGGAAAGCTATCATACACCCCTGGTAACACACAATACTTCCAGGTCTGTGTTTCCAGGAATAATCTGAATAAGAAATGAGTTACCCTGGAACCTAAAGCAGACACCTTATTTCAAGAAAACAAAGTACATTTTAGATACGAGATGAAAGCAACTACTACTACCCTCAGAGAGTACCCACACTCTCTGTGAAAGAAAGAAGTGGGAAAAAATGGGTTGGTGAACCCAAAGGCTGTCCAAGGTAAAAGCAATTTCCAGAAGGTGGAGGTGTGCACAGTTGGGATAATTTGAAAGGGAATCAAATACAATTTTAAGTGCAGGGGAAGAGTAAGGTGAATCCCTGAGGAGGTCTGATAGTCAGGAAGGCAGAGCACAACAGATACAGAAAAAACATGGAAGGGAGCAGCGAGGAATACTCTGGTCTGAAGAGCACCAGGGGGGCAGAGGGGGTTTACAGAATGAAGATCCCTGTCCAGAGATTCATTCCAACTCTAGCAAGCATGGTCCCAGGGTCCATGAAGGATGACACAAAGCAGTCCTGGTGCTGCCTCCCATCTGAACGCCTGAGAGGGCCACACGGGTGTGGGCTGTGAGCACACAGTGGGGTGCAGCTGCCTGGGATGTGAACACCACTCACAGTCACTCACTTGTAACTGCAGTTCTCTGAGTGATCTTGCACACGTGCCCTGCACCTCTCAGTCCTGCTCTCTGTGAGCTGCTGCAGCCCAGAGGAACATAACAAGTGCCCTTCCCTCCCCCTCTGAACACACGGCATGGGAGCAGCCGTGGGGGCTGCAAAGAGAGCCCAGACTCTGGGCACGGGCCTGGAGTCTGTGTGCACCCACAGGCACAAGTGGCAGAAAGACAAACACTCAAAGCAGAAAACAACCAAACAGTCACTTATCACATCCCTAAAAATCACTAGGGTGCTGCATAAGGCTTTAAAATTCACCGATTTCTCTGTTAAATGTTTTCTGACTTTTTTAACTAATCAAGCCCCCCAGCATCTTCCCCACCCCCATGCCATTATCAGAAATTTCAGAGAATAGGTACTGGACATATAAAAGCCCGTGGACATGGAAAACAACTCCAACCACCCCAGACAGACTGGGGAGAAGGAAGAGTACCTAGCAGGATGCTTGTTGGCTTCCCCCTTGCTCAGGTGCTGATTGCCATCAGTTCTCTGTGCTGTCTGTTGAAGCTGTAATTCCTCAGCAGCAAGAGCAAACTGCATGTCCTGATTCCAAGCAGGTCCTGGGTGAGCCACAGATGAGGGAACAAAAACGGAGCCAGGGCTCCAAATGGAGAAGGTGGCTGCTCATACCCAGGACAGCAGGGCAAAGAGCTGTGGTGGCATCAGGATTTCATTCTGGAGAACTGGATCCCTCTAGTGAAGTACTTAGTGCAGCCTCAGCACAAAAGGATGTGAGCTACTAGCAACTCTAGCCCTTATCCAAATAGGGTGAAACTCCCTGACCCTGGAGTTTGCACACAGATCTTAAGAACAAATACGAGAGCTTTGCTTCCAGGCAGGAAATCCCTTTTACCACACCTTTCTGATTTACACCAATGCTTGATCCACACCACATGTGTCTTCCCCTTCCTTCACCCACATTCACAATGGTCCTGTTCCATATTTAAGTGATGAAAAGTTAAGACCTGTGGTTACAACTTCTATGAAAAGCTTCATTTTGAAGGCTGCTACATTTCAATTTTATTGCCATGAGGAAAACTGAGAAAAAAGCCAAAATATTTCACTCCTTCCTTAACGTGAAAGCTGTTGTGAAGACATTTAATAAGTAAGTATAAGTTCTCTCCTGCAAGCTGTTGAAATATGGAAAGTGGGAAAATTTATTCTTACAAATGTTTTGTATGAGTCCCATCCACAATTTTATGCATGACACTTAATTCCTACTGTACAAGGTGTCTGTGGCAAGTTTGGTCAGCATTTTTTCCTGAAGTGCATCTCAGCAGGCAAAGCTTACAACAAACCCTTCCACTGAGATTTGTTACAAGAAGAAAAACAATGAATAACATCGGGATTGCCCCAGCTAGGAGAGCAAGTGAAAGATGGAGCAGAAAAACTTACCCACCTGCCTGCGTGTGGGAATAGAAGGACATTCATCTCAGAGATGTTATGTAGGGAAACAGCAGGAGTGAGAGCCATCAGAAGACTGGCAAATGCATCTGCTTTTTCCATTCAGGACTGCTGCTGACTAGATCTCTGCAAAATTTCCTCTGTTCCAGACCTGCCCAGTGGGATCTGTCTGGCATTAATTGGCCTTCAAAATTACTTATGGAAAAATCTAAAGCTAATTTTTGTAAGTCGTTGTGTAAGGAAAAAAAAAAAAAAAAAAAAAAAAAAAAGCTTGTTTCTTTAAAAAAAGAAACAAACTAAGCAAGAGAGAAAAATCAATAAATTCTTGCATGTGAACATCGTATTCAGCTTCTTAATAGAAATGCCTTAGGACGGAGATATGGCCCTAAATTTTCTACTCAGTTTCTTTCTGTGAATTATGGGCCGCGAAAGGTGAAAGCCTTTTGTGTACAGAGGTCCGATGGGGAGAAGGGCAGACGGCGAAGATGGGAACAGCGAGAAGGCGGGGGCCAGGCGGTGACTTTGGAGAGAGTTCGGATGGCCGAGAGGTTCGGAGGGGGAGCAGCCCCGACCGGGCATCAGCAGGCGGGGACCGACGGTCACCGAGCCCGGAGGGACCGCGGGGAGCCCCGGGGGCTGCGGCGGGCACAGAAAGGCGCACAGCGGCGAGCTCCGTGAGGAAAGGCAGGGCTCCGAGAGCCGCGGCAAAGACAAGCGCGGCACGGGGCATCCCGGCTCCGCTGCCCGGCCCCGCCCGGAGCCGCGGCAAAGCCTCCCCTGCGGCCGGCGCTGCCGGCCGGGGCTCGGGGGCAAAGGGAGGCAGAGGACGCGGAGGGGCGGGGGAATACGAAAAGTCCCGCTCCCCAGTGCTGGTCTTTTGTTCCCGGGGACCGACACCCGCCGAATCCCCCGGCAATGGGGCCAGCGAGCTCCGCCGAGCTCCTCGGCTCCCCTCCCTCGGGAAAGAAAGAGAACGGGAATCCTCCCCTGCCCGGTGCCCGGCGGCACCGTGCCCGGGAGCGACACGGCCCCGCCGGGCGCGGGGAGAGCGGGGCAGGCGGAACGGGACCGCCCGGCTCCCGCAGCCCCCCGCTGCAGCGCCCGCCCCCGCCCCGGGGCTCACCGTCCTCGTAGTTCTTGAGGTAGTAGTCGGGGCCGGGCCCGCCGCGGCTCTTGGCCGGGTTCTTCACGTTGTGGAACTGCAAAAAGTCCGTCCTCTTGCCCGCGAAGCGCAGGAAGGCGGGGGCCAGGCCCCGCGCCAGGGTCACCAGCCGCCGGGAGCTGGGGAGAGGAGAGAGAGGGCTGAGGAAGCCGCGGGCCGGGCCCTCGCTTCCCCAATACCGCCAGCGACCGGGGACCACGGGGCTCGAGGACCCGCCGCTGCCCCGCCCGGGGCAGTGCGAGTGGTACCAGCGGCTGAGGGCTCTGCGCGGGCCGAGCGGCGCGGCCCTGGCGCGGGAGCCGCCCCGCCCGCCGGTGGCGGCCCTGAGGCCGGCAGGCCCGGCTCCCCCCCGTCCTGCCGGCACCCTCCGGACAAGTGCAGCGGCGTCCAGGAGGGAGAGGCGCTCAGCGCCACGCGGGACCGTGCCGCGGGCCGAGCCGCTGGGAGGGGAGAGGAGCGGGGAGGGAAGAAGAGCGGGAACCGTCCCGGCTCCGCTTCTCTCGCGCCTTCCCGCATCCTCGCCCTGCTCCTTCCCCGGCTGCCGAAAGGACCCTCGGAGCGGGCGTGCGGAGGAGAGCTGCTCTCCCTCCCCGACTTACCCAGCAGGGAGAAGGCTCTCTGGCCGTCCCAGCGCCTCCAGGCCGCGGCCGCTCCGCACCGCCGGTGGAACCCAGCGCAGCTGCAGCCCGGCTCTGCCCCCCGCGCAGGGCTGGAAGTGCGGAGAGCGGAGGGCTCGGAAGACCTGGCCGACACCCGCTCTCTGCCCGTCGGGACCCGGGGAAGCCTCGGCTCGGCAGGCGGCCCCGTTCCTGCTGCTATTTTTTGTTCCATTTTGATTTTTTTTCTCCCCCTGTGCTGCCTCGGCCCCTGTTGTGCTTTTTTGCAGAGGAGCGGTTGCTGGAGCGAGGGGAGCACGACATTTTTGCAGTCATAACTGATAAGTCTCCGAAATGCTTTCTCCATTGCAAACATGTGCATCTTAATGGAAACCATGGCCTCGCTCCCTCCGTCACAACAAGCGCCGCCAGCAGCGCGGAGCCCGGCAGGGCTGGGCGGCGGGGCCGCCGGGGCGCCCCGCGGGCGGCGTGGGGAGGGCGCCGGGGGGCTCCTGCCTTACCTTAAGAAATCGAGCCAGCCATCATGAATGATGGAGGGGTCCAGCTGCAGGGAGAGGAAATTCTCACTGATTATCCTGACAGGGCTCTTGGTGTTGACATCAAGGAGAATGAGAGTTCTTCCCTTCACACCTGGAGGTTTCTCCACCGGCAGTGCTCTCCTGTCCCCAGCCTGGGAAGGCAGCGAGAAGGTGGCCATGAGGGCCAGCCCAGGTGCCATCAGGGCTAAGAGCCCTGGGGGGCAGGAGCTGGGACAGGGCATGCCGGAGAGCAGGAAACCCCTAATTAACTGCCTGTCTGCAGGGGCTCGCTGGTGGCTAATTGTCCTTATCTAAAGTGTGGGGCGCTCTGCCTTTTTTTGCAATGTTTTGGTGTTGGTGGAGGGGAACTCACGCCCCTGACCAGCCTTTCTCGCAGCCGGTGCCAAGACTCCTTGCAGCCAGCACCGCCCCTTTAAGAGATGCAGGCTCCAGACATTTTTAACTTTTTGAAGGTAAGGGGAGGCTCCTGGTTTAACCCCCTCGGCTCGGGGCCCTCCGCCCTGCCGCAGCCCTGCCAGCCCCGAGCTTTCCCTTGGCGCCGGCTCCGGCGGACGTTTTCGCTCCCGCACCACGCAAAACCGGGACGGAGTCGGGACACCGAGACACCGGAGAGCTCGGGATGGAACCGGCGCGAGGGGGCGGCCAGCACGGTCCGAGATGGTGGCCGGCTATAGGAACGACAGAGCCGGTAAGGCAGCGAGGACGGCCCTGGATGGGGAGGGGGGGTGGAGGGCCGGTAATCACCCCGGAAAAAACCCCAAGCACTACCTGAGGAAAGAGTTAGCTCCACACTGCGCCGGGACCCGCGACGCTGGGCGAGGCCCTCGGGGCTGAGCGCTGGGGGCTCCGACGGGCACAGCGGGGCTAGGGGCCGCCAGCACCCCGGAGCCCGAGAGCGGCCCCTCGGTGCGCCCTGCCCGAAACACCGGGCCGGTCCTCGCACGAGGGCCATCGGGCACTGCGGGGAACCGGGGCACGGGGAATCGAGCCGCCTTTTCCCGCCTGCCTCCGAGCCCATCGGTGTCCGACCAGCGGCAGGGAAAGGAGAGGGGCGGCAGCAGCAGTGCCTGCTGTGGAAACGTCCGCATCGGGGGCGGAAAGCACAGCACGGTTTGATGGTTCCGAGCAGGACCCCCGTGCTGGGGCCGTCGCTGCCTCCAGGACGGACCGGGGCAGGACGAACCAGGCTCGGCGCACTGCAGAAGTGCAGGCGGCTGCGGTTGCCAGCTCTGGGCACAGGGTCGTGTCGTGGCACCGGGCCGGGGATCGGTGGCGGCTGCCGACGGGAGCCTCAAGGAATGCCCATCCGAATCGGACATTCTGTCCGTCAGCAGCCGCTCCGCGGCCAAGCCCCGAACTCCCACAAGCAGTCTGCTGCCTCTGGGACACGAAACGCGCCCGTCCCTGGGCTCTCGGCCGTCCTGGCCCGCCCCGGTTCCCGCGTCGCGCAGGCCATGCGGGACGGAGGGCGGACGGCGGGAGGGCTGAGGCGGGCCAGGTGCGGTCCGTCGGGGTCCCGCAGCCCCGGGGATGGGGCGGCCGCAGCACCATCTGCTGGTGAGGGCCCCGGCGCGGCGGGGGAGCCGGCACCCACCTGCGGACACTCTCCGGGAGCTGCCGGGGCTGCGGGCAGCAGCGCGGCTTCGGCATCGAGCCATGAATCTCACGGCAAGCGTGGCCGAGCTCCGGGGACCCGCCAGCCGCCCTCGGGGAAGCGGGCGGGGCGGCCCGGGCAGCCGGATCTGGGGCACCCTGAGCGCACGGGCAGCCCGCTGTCCCGGCAGGGCTGCCCGCCCCTGGGAACCCTCTCCAGCTTCTCCCGGTGTCCGTGCGGCGCTACCTGCGCCCCCGACCTCCCCAGCCTGGCCCCGGTGAAGCCCGCGGACAGCGCTGTCCCCGGCGGAAATCTCCACTACCCCGTCTCTCTGCCCTTGAAACGCCCCAAGAGAAGAGGGGCAGCCACCCCTGCCAGCCCTGGCTCACTCGGGCAGCGGCTGCGGCGGCACGGAGCCGCGGTGGTAACGCGTGGGGAAGGATGAAACATACCTCTGGCTCTGCTGGGGGCGAGCAGGGAACACACGGACTGGGATCTGCCGTGAAACCATCCCGCCAAAGCGGAGACGGGAGCAGGGCTCCAGCTGCCCTGGGCAGAGGCTGCAGAGCGCAGGCTGACCCAGAGCAGCAAAAGGGTGCCCGGGGCAGCGGGCTCTGAGAGCTGGAATAAGTAAGAGGATCCGGGGAAAAGAGCTGTGCAATTTCAGCTGTGCAAAGCCCTGGCATCCCGGCACAGGAAGAAGGCAATTTAAGCCTGGAAATTTGTGTTCGGCTGCAAACATTTCTGCCGAGGTTTGCAATAGCACTTAAAACTGACCCAGGACCTAAAGCCTCCGCTTCAGAAGCTGCGCAGTTTTTTGGGTCATCTCCAAATGAGGAACACGGGTTTCAAAATTATCTCTTTATTTTTTAATAATTTTTTCTATGCTTACAGAGGGTGAGGACAAGGCTTCAGGGGTATTTGTTGTGATTGCAGGCCAAAATTTTGTACCGTGCCTCCCTCCAAGGATGGTTCTATTTTCAAACGAAATTCCAGAGTGCTCTGTAGTAAAAGGGGAAAAAAAGCTACAAACAAAAACTAAACAAATTATCCACTTTAACCTCCTTTTTACATCTTTTTTTTTTTCCTTACAAACACATTACTTCGACAGAGAAATGTGTTTATTCTGAAAAGTTCCCCACAATTAGTCTCTGCTTTGAACGCAAACTCCGGATGCACTGAAGTCACTTATCTGTGGAGATATCACCAACAACATTAAAAGCAGGGAAAGAGGCAAAAAACCCCCAAATGCAGGAGTCACCTTCCAGATTCTGGGAAGACGACGCTAAAGGAAATACTAATTTACATATCTGAGCTTTCCAAACCAACACCGGGAGCTTGCCCCAATCCTGTGTCCTCGGAAATGCAATTGCACCCCACTTTGCATCTTACCCCAGCAGCTGCAAGTTAAATCTAAAAATACAGTGGTTCGGGCTTTTTTGTTTGTTGGCCTGTTTTTCAATAAATTGTAGGCTTGCTATAGAAAACATTTAAACGCTAAAAATCCCTCGGTTCTCTGGGAGCGCCGGGGCAGCGGCGAAGCGCGGGGAGCCCCCAGCGCCGCCAGTGCCGGGAGCCGCCGCCGCTCCGGGACGGCCCCGGAACCCAAAAAGAGGGGCCAGGGCCGCCCCCTCCCCAGGCAGGCACACCAGATAGGAGCTATCTCAATTTACACCAGCTGCGACCCTGGCTGGCCGTCCGCAGCGGCGGCGAAGCGATGATCTTTTCTTACACTACCATAATTACTTTCGAAAGCCTGACTCACATAAAAAGTATCTATAAAGATTTACTCGCGGTTTTGTCAATTTCGAAATAGGTTTCTCCGTTTTCCATCTACTCTAAACTTGCTGGTTTCAATCTCCAAAACAGTCATTGGAAAAGAAAACTGGGGGTGGAGAAGCATTTCTATAAAGAGCTTAACCAAAGCACATTAAATATTTTCCCAACATCACCAAATAAACAACAATTCTCCAGCTCCCTATAAACTATTTAAAGCATGTCATATCATCTCTTCTGTTCTTGCCAATGTACTTTTCTTTTAATTTACAAGCTGATTAGAGCAGGGGCCTGTCTTTTTGTATATATTTGCAAAATATTTGGCACCCTTTCAGTCAGTTGCAGTTCACAAACACTTAAAACTGCATTTAACTTCATTATTATAGGTAGTCACTTCGATTTTTCCTCTCTTTTGTAGAGCTACTGCCTGTGAAAGTGCTTCTTGTAAATGGTCTGAGCAGTTGTTGAAGGTTTTCAACAGAGGAAACCTCTTCAGATGGAAAAAAAAAAAAAAGAAAGAAAGAAAAAAAAAAAGAGAAGAAAAAGCACAACGGAAATCTAAACTCAGATCTCAGGCTATACAAATTGGCCCAAAAGAAAATGGGGGAAATCTCCTTAGGAGGAACATTTTTAGTTCACTAAAGAATAAACTTTGCTCATAAATGATGAAAGTTATTATCATCAGAGGATGTCCTGTACCAAACAAACCTCCATTAGGCTGGGAAGGATAAAACAGGCTAGACAGCCTTTAAAAAAAAAAATCATCATGTCTTTGATTCCCAAGATATCAACCATGTCTGTTTCTTTAGTGCTGTCAAGTAAATCTGAGTTATGGATGCTCTAAAAGAAGCCAGCAAGGAGAAAATTCAGCAAGTGAAAATTAAGAGTTATCCATACTTCACAAAAATACACTTTCTTTTCAAGTTCTTAAGCTTCTGCCCTGTAGAATGGTATGACAATTTCTTAGAAGAGCAAGACCAGTGAATGTGGTAAAGCTGTGATCATCAGAGCATACAATTTCATGGCAGATTCTTTTTACCGTGCTTTTTGCTCTTTCTGCAAAGCAGTGTCCATCATTTTCACCACAAGAGCCTTAACGTCTGGAATGTAACCTCCTAAAACTGCCAGTGCCTCAAGGTGGGTGTCACAGCCTGGGCTCCACTGCTGAAACCATTTTCTAGCCTGTTTATGTATCATGTCTAACCTGATCAAACAGACAGAGGACAGTTGCTTGATTTAGTACAGCATCCACATATTGCTCTTTAATGTAGGTGATCTGGGAAGTTGTGTAAAAAGCAAATCCCTGTGTCTGGGCGAGAAGGACTGGCTGGTTAGGGAGCTCAGGCACAGCAGGAGGAAAGCAAGCCCACTGAGAGAGCTTCCTCCCTCCTTACATGCCAAAGGCAAGGCATCCATCAAAGCCATCAGCCTGGTCAGGAAAAGCACAGTTGGCTATGTTGTCTTTGCATTTTTGCCAGTGTGAAAGGAGCACAAACTGGTATTTCCAAATCTAGCCATAGGAAAATAGAGCACATTTCTTTGAGAGTCATTCTGTACTCACTACATGTGTAATGAAGAAACCTGTGACAAAAAAAAGGTGGGGGGGACAGGGGCAAAAAGCACTGGTTCCATAAAGGTTGTGAGGCTGTGAGTGTGGGCTCTCCCTGGGTGGAACACCACAGAATGAAAATGGGAGGATGAAACAGAGTTTTAGGTAGCTACCAATCAAAAATAATTGTTTTTAGGGTTTTTTTCAGTTTTATAATTTAATTTCCAGTTCTGCGAAAAGTTAGATACCATGTACTCTGTTGGAATAAACATCATTTATTGTTTCCCTTATCTGCCTTATTGTTTTAGTTTATTTGACTTCTGATGCATGGTCTCAAAAATTCTCTTACCAGCTCAGGATAGTCTGGTCCTGCAGATTTGTCCGTAGAGAGATCTTGTGAAATCCCAAAGTGTTGAAGTCCCAACAGTCCTTGAAAGACTGAGATGCACAATTTCCTGCTGTAGGAATTGCTCTGGGGTTCAAACCAGCTGCCATCTCAGCACACAGAAATCCCCTTTGCCCAAGTGTCTCTTCTGCAAGCAGAAAAAAATCCACATAATGGATTATGTCACATAATGACTGAGAACATTTCAGTGTACAACAATGCCCTTGGACAGAGAATGCTCTTTGGCTCCATTAACTTCTCTGTACTCATCAATGGCCAGGTCTGATTTCACTTTTGTCTTTCATATCTTGAGAAGCACCAAATACAGCAGCAATTTGTCACAGTCAAAGAGATAGAGTGAGAACACCACAAAGAGACTGGAGCTCTGCAGTGCCCTGAAGACCACAATAGCCTTGGAAAACTTTTCCTTCAGATTGAGCCCAGCCCTGAGCAGCAGAGAAATGTGTAGAATTATTCCTGTTTCACATCATCACGTGAAAAAGAAAGAGAAGTGAATATGCCAATTTTACAAGCCTGAGAATGAATGCAAGCGAGTATTTGTCCCACCATCTGGGGGAGATGATAGAGGTGAAGGGAGAGGGAATATGAGGGGGATGGTAAAAGTTGACAGAGACCTTCTATTTTTCTGGAGGGATGCTTTACATTCCAGCAGAAAAAATGGAGGAAGCGGACATGAGAATTAGATCAGAGAGGGGAAGTAAGAAGATGGATGAAGTGCAAGGCTGGAGGAGCAAACGAGTCAATTATGAAAAAGAGGAAGGAACTGTGTGCAGAAATCAACGAGGAGATGGAGCTCAGGGGAAGGAACAGCAGCCAAAATGCTCTCAAATCAGAGAAGCTGCTGGGGTGAGAGAGACAGAAAAGAATTGGAATATTTCAGGTAATGATAAAATTGTAAAACCCTGTCTGCTATGTATTTATTTGCATAGGGCAAATAAGCTCTCTGTCACCAGCTGTATCCAGACACCTGAGCATGGCCCTGCTACAGACAAAGACAGACAAATCAGCCATGTCAAAGCTGTAAACTGTTGGTGTGCATTAGAGAAATCAGAACCAGCACATGAAACTCAAGGGTAGAGAGTAAGAGGAGAAAACTATGGGTCGTGCCTGAAAAACAGACAAATGGATGAAGTAGAAATAAAGTTAAATGCCCATAAGGAACCACAAAATTCAGAATCTCAGGAGAGAGCACCACTGAATGAGGGGGAAAGGCCAGCAGTACATCAGTGACCTGTATTCATGGAGGGAGGAGTCTCAGGCTGGTGCCAGATAGACTTTATAAAACTCTGCTTCCATTGCCCAGATAAAGCAATGTTCTTTCTGCATAAATTCCAGAGCCTTTCCAAGAACTCATCCTCACCTCAGCATTGTTTAAGGGCTGGCATGTCAGCAGAAGTGAGGGGTGAGGTGCACAGTCCCTAACCCAGGCACAGAACCTTATTGCCCTGTAGGGAAGGTGCATTTATTCACAGCACAGACATCTTTGTCCTTTCTACCACAGACAATTGGGTATTGCCTTGTATCCTCTCCCTCCACAGTTCCCCTTCTGTTGGTCCTTTAGAACAGCAACAGTTGAGAAAGCTAAAAATAAAGCTATATAAGCAATATAATAGGCATGCAATTGCATGTCTATTTTCTTTGAAAAAATGATGCTTTATTTCCTGTTCAATGGAAAATACAGTTTGATGTTACAACTATTAGGTTTTGCTGAATGCAGAAATTTGACTGAAACAATGACATTTCCTCCTGTATTTACTATTACCATATGTCACTGATTATATATTTAAGTTGCAAAGATGAATTAAATTTCATGGCTTCCTCAAGCTAGATTCTCTTGGAATGGACTGTCTTTTGTTACTAACCAAAATGCTTGGAAAACAGTTTAAATCAAAACAGCAGACTTTTGGTATCATTTCAGGAGAAAACTGGTTATCACAAACCAAGTGCTTAACACATCATCATCCAGGAGGCTGGGTGAAGCCTTGCAAAGCTGGAGCCATCATAGCCAGGATAGAGAAAGAGGGTTAATTGAACACTATAGACTTAGAGACGGAAAAAGGAGAGGAAAAAAAAAAGATATTGTTTGACGCTCTCTTGCCAGGGGTCTTATTCCTTCTGCTTCTGAAGTTATCATATATCCCACATCACAGTGCTTATTTCACTTACTTAGGCAAAGCATCTTCTCTAAGCTGGCTACAGAGCATTAGTGACAATCAGATTGCACACATGTTCCAGGAGAAGCCAGCCTTGTCCTTGCTAGATTTCCTCCTGCTTTCTGGGGAGAAAAAAAAAATCTGGTTTTCTTTTTTTTTTTTTTTTACTCCTTCTGTTTCCCATCACGATTTGGATTGCTAACATTTCTATCCCCACTAGGAGTCCCTGGTGGCTCCTGGCCCTTTTCTAAAGGACCAGCGGACAGCAGAGCCCCTGGGCTCCCATCAACCAGGAAGGAAGTGAATTGCAACCCACAGCCTGCCAGACTCCGATTTCAGACCTTAAGGTGATGCAAAACGACTTTAGGAAACTCCCCATGTCCAGCTTCCCCCTTCCTCCAGGTCCTGTCCGGACCTGAACAGCCAGAGCTGGAAGAGGACAGCCGTGATGAGAGAAGTCACCACAGGCAGGTTTGTGGATATTGCAGGCTGTGACACAAGAGGGATCTCAGTGGTGGCAGTTACAGTGTACAGCAGAACCTGAACAGCGCTCATGAGTGGGAATCAGGTTGTCATTCCTAACTGAAGAGTTTGGGAAGAACAGGAAAAGAAGCAGGATTCAGCATAAGAAGGACAGCTATGCTGTGCTTGCTGAAGGACTCAGCAGGTAGGACACTGCCAGGACAGGCCTCAGTGAGAACACTGCAAATTCATGTCATACTTTGCCAAAGACTCAATCAATTGAGCATGTGCTAAAGCTGAGTTTGTTTTGTCTTATTTGGAGCTTTGGAAGATATTTCCTATCTTGACTCATTGAACACACTCCAACCACACACCTGCAACTTCTGGAGTGCATCCTCTCAGCAAGAGGCTGGCTAGCACGTCGTCACTTATGCAGGGCAAATCCTACTGAAAGCACATCTGACCACAGCTTTCACACCAGTTTACTTTTACATGTAGCACATGTAAGCTAACATCTGGCAAGAACACAACTATGTCCTGATCGAGATGGAGCTCATAGCAACAGATGGTGTTTGATACTGCAGGACCAGAGGGGCTCTACCTTAAACTGAGCATTATTTTCTTTCTGAGTTTTTCTCCTCTCTGGCCACATCTTTTTCTGGGTATAGCCACAGCCACTATGGCTTTGCAGTCCCCTCAAGACCAAACACACTCTCAGCCTGCAGGTCACTGCCTAGCCCTAACACCCAGGTGATTTGGCTGCCATTGAGGCATGTCAGAGCAACCATTATATTGTACATTAGTATAACACGAGGCTAGCAATGCCCTGAACCAGACAGTGCCTCCAGTGCAGGAGGAAACTCTCTTCAAGCACACAGTAGCTCTGCCTGCAGGCACGCAAGCAGCACCGGTAGTTAGCAATCTAACAAGCAACATCTGCTGCCTATTTGGGGGCAAAGAATGAAAAGCCAGCAAAGAGTAGCCTACAGATCCAGCTCCTCGAGACTGGGATTTTCATACTAAAGGGAAAAGTGTTTGGAAGAGAAAATCCAGCATCAAAATCAACGTTGCTGTGGCTCTGGAAGATACAAGATGCGACTAACCTAACGCCTCTTCAGCTTTACACAGTTACTGTCCGCGATTTTTTTCTTTTTTTTTTTTTTTTTTTTTTTTTTTCGGGCCAGATCTTTATTTTGCCCGTTAAAGTGCGGCGAGAGATTGCCACCTTGTGGTTCCTTCTCCTGCAGTGCCATGTTTTTCTTCCCACATGTTCCAGGCTGGATCAGTGGTTTCCAAACTGCTGTGCAGGGATTTCTAGTGACAAGGGTACTCTGGACAAGAATACCCTCTAAATACTTAATTAACTAGAAAAACACATCTGTAATTCACAGTCTTCAGTCCCTATACCTAGAAACTTATCACTAGAAAACCTTTCAGGAATCTAACTTGCAAGTTAATAAACATGAGTAATTAGTGGCATGGGTACATAGCTCCCAAACAGCAATACAAAACACAATGGCAGTGATGCAGAAAACCCTTTACAATATTCTAGCACCAAGAAGTCTGTGAGAAATTCAGGGCTGATGACAGCCTACCATTGCTAAAACATGGGATGATCTCAGACAGTAGTTCCCACAAGGTCCTCATAAAGAAGGAGCAGCCATGTGCTCATGCCCCACCTTGCAGACAGGATGGCAGAACAGGACCAGGCTGTGCTGGTCCAGAGTCACTCTGGTACTGCTTAGGGCAGCTTGTGAGATCTGTCCCTCAGGCAGCATAACTTGGGGAAAGGTCTGCACAAGTCTGTTACCAGGCAGCTCCTTCATCAATCATGCCCAGGTAGAGCACCAGGTAATATTTCCCGAGTGGTACTAAAGGGGAGTTAGAAAGTGGACGATCAGCAAGAGCCTGTGAAGCAGCACGGCCCCTGTGAACACCCAGTGAATTCATCACATTTGAAAAAAAAAAAAAAAATAGCTGCCTCCCCCAGAGAGACAGAGAGAAGAGTCTCTCGTAACACAGAAAGGAGCACAGATCCCCCTGGTCGCTTTTCATGCCTGTCTGCCTGCTGACATACTGACACAGAAAGTGACCTATTTTCATGGAAGCAATAATGAGTGAATAATCAGAATTTTTCGGGCACTTCCTTTGCCTCCATGACATTTTCTAGCTTATTGCTTTGCCACTACTGAGCCTGTTGCAGTTGTAAGCAACTGCTTTCTAGTTCTCCAGCCTCCTTTCAAGTTTGTCGTGAATGTTGGTCCAGGGAAGACACAAAAGTTTAAGGAGTCCCCTAAGTCCATTCTTGAGCACATACTTCTGAAGCTGATAAACCCTAGCAACATTCCCTATCAGGTCTAGACACGAGAATAAACATAGCTACAGTGTGGCACATTTGTTTCCTAGAAAGACTGCAAATCTAACGACTACTCACCCTCCATTAAAAAATCCCAAACAAACAAAAAAATCAAACCACTCCCACGGGAAGAAGGGAAATTAATCTGAACTGAAAAGCTGAAGAGTAGGGCCTTGACAGATAACAGAGGGAGGCTGAATGCAAATTCCAGCTCCAGAGAGTGCTGGCAGAAGCCCCTCAGCAAATCCCGACCGCGCAGCGCAGGGGAGGCGCAGCCCCCGCTCCGCAGCCCCAAGCAGGGTACCTGTGATGGCAGCGGGAGCCAGCGCGGCCGCGGGGCTGGGGCAGAGCTCGCAGCCCACTCTGGCTGCCAGGGCTGGGCCCTGCCCCGTATCACTGCCGGTGTGCTCCGCCGTGGATCGGCCAGCTTCTCACCCGGTGCGGGGAGAGCGCGCGGTGCCTCCCGCCGCGGGGATGCTCCGGCTCGGCGCGGGCGGGCGAACTCCTGGGTCCCTGCATAGCGTCCCGGTTGGCGGGCCCGGTTGGCGGCCCCGCTCCGCCGGCCCCTCCCGCCGGGGCGCCGCAGGCCGGCTCCCGGTCGCACGTGGCGCGGCGGCCGCCCGCCCCCCGGCCCACGTGTGCCGCCGCGCCGTGCAGTGCCGTGCCGTGCCGTGCCGGCTCCCCGCTGCAGTCCCGGGGCGGCGGGCGGGCGCTGCGGTGCCGGCACAGCGGCATGGCGGCGGCGGCGGGCCCGGGCCGCGGCGGCAGCGGCGGCGGCAGCTGGGGCCGGAGCCGGGGCGCCGTGCTGCTGCTCTTCTTCTCGCTGTCGCCGCGGCCGCCGGCCGGGGCCGCCTGGCTGCTGGGGCTGCGGCCCGAGGACACGACGCCGGGCCGGGTGTCTCTGGAGGGCGGCGCGGTGCAGGCGGCGGAGGGCAGCCGCTTCCTCCTGCGCCTCTACTTCCAGCCGCAGCCCGAGGGCAACGGCAGCCGCGGGCCGGCGGGGGAGCGGGAGCCGAGGCTGGTCTTCATCGAGGAGGCGGCGGCGGGGAGCACGGCGGCGCGGGGCCCGGCGGAGCGGTGCCGGGAGCGCAGCGCCTGGGCCTCGGACGTGGAGGTGGTGGGGCCGCTGCGCTCGGGCGGCGCAGCGGGCTCGGCGCTGGCCGAGGTGCGGGTGCGGGAGCCGCGCAAGGGCGAGGCGGCGGCGGCGCCGGGCGGGCGGCTCTTCTCGCTGTGCGCCTGGGACGGGCGGGCCTGGGCGCACCACGGCGCGGCCGGCGGCTTCTTGCTGCGGGTGCGGCCGGCCGCCCCGCCGCTGGGCACTTGGCTACTGCCGCTGCCCGAGGCGGGCTGGCTGCGGGCGCTGGGCGCCCTGCTGCTGCTGGGGCTGTCGGCGCTGTTCAGCGGGCTGCGCCTCTCGCTGCTCTCGCTGGACCCGCTGGAGCTCCGCGTCCTGCGCAACAGCGGCTCGGCCGCCGAGCGGGAGCAGGCGCGGCGGGTGCAGGCAGTGCGCGGCGGCGGCGGCACCTACCTGCTGTGCACGCTGCTGCTGGGGCAGGCGGGGGCCAACGCGGCCCTGGCCGGCTGGCTCTGCGCCTCCCTGCCCGGCGGCGGGCCGGCGGCGGCGGCCGGCGGGCCGCGGGGAGCGCCCTGGCTGCCGGTGCTGCTGTGCACCGCCGCCGTGTTCCTGGGCGGCGAGGTGCTGCCCTATTCGGTGTGCTCGCGGCACGGGCTGGCCATCGCCTCCCGCACGCTCTGCCTCACCCGGCTGCTGATGCTGGCCGCCTTCCCCCTGTGCTACCCGCTCAGCCGGTTGCTGGACTGGGCGCTGCGGCAGGAGCTCAGCGTCTTCTCTACGCGGGAGCGGCTGCTGGAGACGCTGCGCGCCGCGGGCCCCCACGGCGACCTGGTGCGGGAGGAGCTGGCCATGGTGCAGGGCGCGCTGGAGCTACGCACCAAGGTGGTGGAGGATGTGCTGACACCGCTGGCCGACTGCTTCATGCTCCGGGCCGATGCTGTGCTGGACTTCGCCACCGTCTCTGAGATCCTCCGATCTGGCTACACACGCATTCCAGTCTATGAGGGTGACCGGCGCGACAACATTGTCGACCTGCTCTTTGTCAAAGACCTGGCCTTTGTCGACCCTGATGACTGCACTCCCCTGCAGACTGTCACCCGCTTCTACCGCCGCCCGCTCCACTGCGTCTTCAACGACACACGCCTCGACACGCTGCTCGAGGAGTTCAAGAAGGGTGAGGTCGCCGGGCCACCCTCCGCACCCCCCCGGGCTTCCCCTGCACCCCTCTGCACCCCCAATGGTTTCCAGGTCAGCAGCCTCCACGGGCAGCCCTGCATGGCCTCCTGGCAGGATGTGGCAGGTACCAGGGATGCTGGGGGGAGTCGGTCCCTGCATGTGCTGGTGTGTCGATGACCCTGGTGTCGCCTGGTGGAACAGCCCCAGGTGCATTGAGGGCCAGCAGCCCTTGATGTCCCTGTGATGCTATGAAGACTCTGAGAGCTTTTGGCCTCACAGGTAGATGGCTCAGCAGGTGAGCCTGTCCCCCAAGGGCTGGCAGCAGTGGACTGGCAGCACGGGCATGGCACCTGCCTTGCACCATTGCCCAGACAGCATTCGCTGCTCTGTTCTGTACAAGGGAGTTTATCACAGGAAATTGCTTCTCATGACTTAGCTTTCACATTTTCAGCTTGGCAGTGAGAAGGAGGTCTATAAAGTGTTTCTATGCAAGTGGTTTAAAGAAAGAAGAAAAAATTAAGCCCTTAGAAAGAGCTGTGCTTTTTTTGCAGCTGTGACAGCATTCATAATGCAGCAGCTGCCAGCAGCCCGAGAGATGCTGAGAGCTGTATTTCATTAAGCATACCTTGAGAATACGCACAGCATGTGTTTTTCTCTCCCCCTGGGAGCTGTGTTTTGCCGCGTGCTACTCACTACGTCATGCTGTGGTGAGTGAGCCCAGGAATGGCTGCAGCAGTGGCAGCTGCATTATGTAATGTGGGAGGGCAGCGCTGGGCTCCGGGCTGCTGGCGCCGCTCTGCCGCAGGCTCAGCTGGTCAGATGAGAAAGGCCAACCTGGCCCACTCCAGAGACAGAGAAAGCCTCTCTGTGAATCATCTCCTGCCCCTTTGTGGAGATGGGAGGAGGAGAGGGCAGGACGTTTCTCAGTGTGCCAGGAATGTGCTCATCAGATACATGCAGGTCAGCATCTTCTCCACAGAGATGTTCCGCTGTGTTCCCACACCACCCAGGATCACAGGCAGAGGAGTTCTGTGTGCCACCACCTGCCCTCTCTGCCCCTCAGCAGGACTGGAGACTCCCAAGAGAGAAAATCAGAAATTTCCTGGTTTTTGAACAAGACTGTTAGCAAAAGCATTGGCATTGTTCTCTGGGTTCAACCTTGGTGAGCTGCAGTAGTCCATGCCCGCCCCCTTCCCCCCATGCCAGCTGTCTCTTGTCTTCCTAATGCCTTATGTGCTTCACAGTTCCTTCCTGGCTGTGTCTTCCTGCAATAGCACTGAAGTTCACCTGAGGTCTCTTCTACCTCTTTCTTGTCTAGAGATGTCACATGATTTTGGCACCCTCTCCCTTGATGAGACTCCCCTGCAACTTATCTGATTTACTTTGATACACTTCCCCTTCCAAATTTCTTCTCCAGCATGGCACCCTATGGGTCAATAGACCTATAAAAATGGGCTTGTGGTTGCTTGGTTCCCCGTCCTTTGCTTGCTGTCCTCTGTGCCCTCCTTAAACAGAGCTGTTTGGTGTGTGCTGCTCTGTGAGCTCGTGGGTATGGTAACAAACGTTGCTACCTGCCCTGCACTCTCATATGCTGGTCTTCATCTCCGATGAAGATTATGCATCCTTCTTTAACATTGCTCCTTTAAACTCTTGGCATATCACTTCAGGTTCTTCCTCCTTTGTATCTGTCTGCCACTGTGGCCTTCTGGGGTATTTTGCTATAGCCCCTGTTTAGAGCTGTCCCTAAACCCTTTATCTGTTGCCACCTCACTTCTCCTTGTCTTTTCTAAACTACATGGCTGAAAAGCCTTGCTTTTGGTCTTCATATCTAACTCTGCATGGGGTTTAGCAATTCCAGCTCTTCCCCCAAATGTTCTTCTTCCCAAGAATTGATGTTTTCTTCTGATTCATCTTTCTTCTATTTGTAGGCATTTGGTCACCCCCAGCACCCTGAATTTGCAAACAGTTACCCCCCAGCCCAGCCCTGAGCCCTCCTAAACTGTATTTTTCCAGTTCCAAATGCAGGTTCTCGTGCTGGCTCCCACATTGTGACAGATGTTAGCTCCCAGCTGCCTTCAGCCCCATCCACTGCTGCATCAGCCCTGTTCACTTGACTATTTAATTTCTAAAATAAAGATTTCCCGTTTGTAATTAAGAATCTTTATCACTGTCTCCTTTTGTGTGTCCATTTGAATTATGGTGAAGTATCTTCAAGTTTGATCCAATCAAGGTTGCTTTTCATGGCCTGGTCTTCTGAGACACCTTTACTAATTAGAAAGTAGGCTGATTGCTTGTTGGCTCAGCGAGTGTTTAATGAAGGCATTCATCACTTCACACATCCAAGGTGCCTGCAGGACAGCAAAGCCTCCCACTGATACAGCCCAGCCTCTTTCTAGGAAATTAAAGTCTCTGGTAAGGATGGGCATTAACAACCACCTCCAGGTCCTTATGTCCCTCACAAGCCTTTAGAAAAGCCAGTTTTTCTTTCCTTTTCTCATTATTAACTCAATTTTTGTATCTTTTGTTTCTTTTTGTTATTGTAATGTTTACACAAAATTCCTAAAACATTTTATATCCTTCTTCCTTGGATAGCAACGTGTACTTCTGATCTGTTTCACTAATGATTAATGTTCTGCCACATCCACTATACCCATACTGTCATTTTTTTGCATAATGTATAAGTAACACAATTTCACTGCCAGAGCTCCTTGCCACAGTACACAAACATTTGTTCTTTCTTACTGAAAATGTCAAGGGATTATTAAACACAGTGCTTTTGGATTCTTCCTCACACCTCTGACAGCACTTTCATTTTCTGTCTCCTACTCACCAATATCTCACTATTATCTTTGTTTACCTGAGGCATTTCTTTTCTCTTCCTGTTCTGTCCCAGCTATGAAGATAATCAGCCTTTTTTCCTCTTTGGTCTTCTGTAGCAGGGTTGAAGGGGAAGCTTTCCTTCATTTGTTTCTAGGTGTGCTCACACTAACCTCGTTTGAGTGCAGTTCATTGCTGCATTGGTGTTTACCTTGATTTTAATCCACAATTAGATGTGTCACAAACTGCCTGCCCCCCAGCAGGACCTTGTGTGGAAGGGATTACCTTCCACAGATCTGTAGCATCAGCTTTCCATTTAATTTAACATTTAAATTGTATTAAATGGTAGCACACACTCAGTGGCACCTAGGGAGCCCTGGCCCAGTGTGGTTATGGTGCCCAAGAGCTGTGAGCTCCTGGTTAGCAAAGCCTGGCCCCTGCTCCATCACAGCAGAACTGGTCAAACTCTTCACCTCTGCCTTTTCACAACCCTGCTGCTGCAGCCATTGTTAGATTTCTCTTTCAGTACTGATTCCTGCAGAGAGGTGGTTAAATTGGGGGTCCCAATGAGAACTGGGAAAACCCCAGAGAAGACTCCAAACAGCACCAGAGGGGCAGTCTGGTCTGCAAGAGAATAGTGTAGACTTCAATCCACAGCCCAAATAAGGAGGGCAGCTGCAAAAACCATGCAGAAAAACAACATTACAGCAGCATGAGACAGGTTCAGCTGAAGGAAGGAAATACTTGTGCTGCAATATGATTTTGACTTCATCTTCTCAGCAAAAAGAACTCAGAAATACTGAGAGCTGGACACCTAATTTTCCATCTTTTCAAGGAAACTAGACAGTCTTTTATAGAAGGCATATATTGTTTTGCAGCATTAACTGAGAAGTGTTAAGTGAAGGAACCTAGACACAATGTGTCCCCTCTTCACTGGAAATAAGAAAATACATACCAGTACAGTAATTTTACCACCTGCAGCCTGGTGAAAGAAGATGAAAATACTGAAGGATTGAAAAAATTGGGAGACAATCTCTTGTCAATTTGTATTGGTACACCTTGGAGTACCTGGCTTTATTCTGGGCTCCCAGGAAAAAATACCAAATACACCAAAAAAAAAATTGCACCATATTTAGCAAGCTACAGCTAAGTTGGGAGGCAGATAAACTTTCTGTAGGACAAACTTTACCTAGGGAATGTGGAGCTATGAGGAGGGCTTTCTGCATTTATTCAGTGTGAAATGTTGTGGGTGATACAATCTGTTTCTCCTCTTTTCTTGAAGATAACCAAGCAATGCATGTTGCAGCTCCAGTCCAGTGATGTAACTGCTCCTGGAAACCTCTTCTGTGAGGTCCACCTCCTTGTTTTGCAGTGCCTCTGGGAAGTCACAGTCTTGTCCCTTCCTCAAGTTGTTTATGGGTTTTGTTGACTGATTTCCTGGAGGGGTCCATGTACAGCACTGGCACCTTTCAGCAAGTAACTTTCCTCTGTCAGAGGAACAGCAGAAAATTACTCTTAATGTTCATTTTCCTGCAGCAGGGCAGAGGCTGAGCTGAAACTCAAATTAGCTTTCTGTGGCTTGGCATCTTTTAAGAGTTACTAAAAATAAATTCTCCAAACCCCAAATTTCAGGCTTAGCAGGGAAAACAGCCTGTCCTGTGGAGGACAGCTCTGCCCTAGGGTCTGTCTTTACATTTCAAAATGCTCCACAGCCTCTATTAGACTTCTGCAAATTGGATGTAGCTGGAGAAGGTGCTTACATCTGCCAGGAATTGGGGTCAGTACCATTTCAGATGCTTTTTGTACCATTCCTCTGATCCCTCAGGCACTGTAAGCACACAGTGTTGCTTCAAATTTAACTCAGCCTTCAAGAAATTTCTGCAGGTGCTTTAGTCACTCTGCTGGGCACCTTGATGAGCTGAAGCAATGCCCTCCCAAGGCAGTTGTATGGGTTAAGGAGCCAGTTTTTCCCAGGAACTATCACCTACACCTCTCCTGGACTGTGATTGCCAGGCTGAGAGCGAGGGAGCTGCTGATAGACAAAAAATGGTCTCAGTGTCTCATGCTGCAATTCTGCCTGAAACATTACTGTGCATTTCCCACTAAACTGTGCTAAATCTTGCTGTGTAAGCCCTGGACTGCTCTACCACACCCCAATAATCCCAGGATCAGGCCTGCTCTGGGCAAGCATTCAGCAAAGCAAGAAGAGAGCCAAGTCCTTGGGGGAGAGGGAACCCTGCCACCCAATTCCCTCTTTATAGTTGTCAAAGGCACCTTCATGCTGAGCTCTTGGGTACCCAGGAGGTCAGGATCCTGCTGCACTACAAATGGAAGATGAGATTCTGTGTCCCCTCTAATCTTCTCCTTACCTTTCTGATCTGCAATGGTAATAGATCAGCTATTCCAAATATTCCATCTTTTTTACAGCTTTCCTTAGGATTAGGAAAAGCACCAAAAGAGACTATGAGTGAGGCTACAAACAGATGTAAGCAGGTGAAGTTTTTGTCTCTGAGAAAGGTCTGGGTTAGGTTAGGATTTACAGTTTTTCCTTCACATAGCTCTTATTCTTGTAGAGCTGTGGGACCCTGCATCCCTCTTGGTTGTTTCCCCCCTGCTTAGATGTGCATTTCCTCTAGACACAAGGTGTGCTTTTGCCCAAAGTGCAGAGTGGTGGTAACACAGGATCCCACTCACACACATTGTCAGTTCAAGGTGCTCAAATCAGGGTCCCCACTTTCTTCAGATGCAGGTCAGCAAGAGAGCATGGAGATGCTGGCAGCCCCTGTGAAGAGCTCTGAAGGAAAGCACGCAGAAAATAGATTTCAGTTACATCATGGTTGTTTCACAAATCAACCTTATTTAAAAATTACTCTTCTTTTTTTTTTTCTTCCATTTTGTAGCTGTAAATGGTTCAGGCACAGGTCTGTGCCTGCACCTTTGATCTCCTAATAACAGCTTCATATCTTACTGTAAAATTTATGAAAATTAATTTCATGCTCAGGATATTCATCCTGTGGAACAAGAGACAAGGCTAAAACATCTTTAACATTCCTCTGGCAGGGTACCTATATAAAAAAAATGATAAAGAAGTAGTCTGGGCTATAATTGAACTCAACAGCACTTTCTTTCCCAGAAATCAAGGCATTTCCATGTGTTCAGATCCCGTTCCCTCATTGGGGAAGATGCTTGGAGGTGAATCTATGAGCCCAAGGTCATTTAGGTGCCTATGAAAATCAGGCTCCTAAAAATGGGCATAAAAGCTTTGGATAGCTGTTCAGATGCTTGTTCCATCTGGAAGCTCTCAGCTGTTTATATTAGCTCTGTAATTTAGCATTTTGAGGCATTAACTTTCCACTGAAGCTGTTGTTTGAAAAGAGCAGATTTCATGTAGCTCATAAAGAATTTAGTGCAGTTGTATCCCATGCTGAGCAGACACTTAATCACCTATAGACTTCCTGTGCCAGAGCAGTCCTGCGGAGGCCGGCGGAGCTGCTTGCACAAGGAAAGTTAATTGCCCATTTGTTCTAGCATTTGCCAAACCAAGGCTTT
The DNA here is from genome assembly GCF_028769735.1 of Zonotrichia leucophrys gambelii. NCBI lineage: Eukaryota > Metazoa > Chordata > Aves > Passeriformes > Passerellidae > Zonotrichia > Zonotrichia leucophrys. The sequence goes on from NC_088176.1 coordinate 14,188,382, forward strand.
GATGCTCAAGTGTTCCACTGTGCTTTCCTGCATCAGCAATAGCCCTGTAAAGTTTACGTGTGACAGCTTGCTAGTGGGGAAGCAGCTCACCCTTATAATTCATCTCATTTGAGCTATCGAGCAGTGGTTACAATAGCACGGGTTTTGGAATCAGTTTTACAGATCTTAAAGGTGTTTTAGGTCAAGTCTGGGGGTTTGTTTAAGTTATTTACCCCCTCTGTTGTGCTCCCACTGAGGCTGACCTGCTGGATAATGGCAGCAGAGGCAAATGTGACCCCTCTGATGTCCCCAGGTCTGTCCCTATGCCACCCTCCCTTAGACATTGCTTCCACCTCATTGCCCAGATTCTGCCCTTGTACACGCTCCAAAGGCCACTGCTTTTCCTCCCCTGCAAGTGCAGCAGCTCCCAGGGCTGGGCAGAGGGATCTAGCTGAGCTTGGCAGCACTGCCCAGGAGGGAACAAGCCATGGCCATACAGCCAAGGCACCTGCAAACCCCACACCGAAATTTAAGGGGTCTATTGAAAAGCTGATGGGAGGAGATACAGGACCCAGTCAGGCCAGAGGGGTGGGACACAACTTTGGCAATGATCTCATGTCTTTCAGGTGGGAAATGGGAGCATGTCAGCCCTCCCCCAGAGGGGAGCAGCTGTGAGCAGCACTCACTTAAAGGACTGGGACTGGCTGGCATTCAGGGCTTTTTGTGACATGGACACCACTGGCCAGGCATGGGCTGGGATCAGCTCTCCTGGTATGGGCAGCAGCAACCACACTGAACTGCAACAATTTTCCATTGTTGGGTACCTGCTCCATTTCTAGTGTGGATATTAGCCTGGAAACATGAACCTGGGAGTTAGGAGTGTGAACACAAGTGTTTATTTTCTGTGAAAATAAAGAACTCTGGAGTGCTCTAACAGCCCTATTGGCTCTGCCCCCAGTGCAGTGAAGCCATGGGTCCCCTTCCAGGCTAATGGTGCTGGGTTATTTCTAAATAATCTCATTTGCAGCTACGTGAACATGGAGCTTGAGTCACATTTCTAGTGTAAATTGCAGTGTCAATGTAGGTGTTTGGCCAAAAAAAGAATTGCCTCCATCACTCTCTGACTGCCTTTAAGTAGCACCTAAGCTTTTTGTAAGGGCTTGGTGGTTTTGGGTTGCATGTAAATGTCATTAACAACAAGCTCTCAGCCAAAAGAAATAACTTTTTCCCCCTCCTCACTCACCCAAGGACTTGTAGGAGACCAGATGGCCCCAGTGTTTGGGAGCAGAGTTTGGCAAAGGAGACCTTTTCAAAAGCTGGACTTTGCTAAGATGAAATGTAGCTGTCGCTGCTGTCTTGCAGCCAACTCCTCTGCTTTTTTCTTCTTAAGTGCTGTGTTGCTTTGTGGACAGAAAAGATGCACAAACCTATGTATGAAAGGAGTGAAATAGCCCAGTCTAAAGAACATGCTGAATTTTCAGTGCCCCGGGGCTATTGATTTGGGGTTTTTTAAAGTAAATCTCAGTGCTACTTGCTGCAATGTTATGTTCTCATTTCTAAATCTGTAGGCGTGGGAGGCAGCGAGCTGCTCTCTGAAATCTTGCAATAAAACCTTGGTATGAGGAGGAGGGAATTTATACTGTGGAAAATGCCCAAGATTTGCTGTGAGAAATGTATAGTGCTGATCTTCAGCTGAGAAATGTCGTCTGCTCGTCCCAAATCCAGGGCAGGGTTATTTGAAGGTTACATGATCCTCAGCAAGCCATGTTTGTGGGGCTGCCAGGCTGCTCTGGGTGTGCTTGTCCCTGCACCTCTGCACAGATGAGAGCTGGCAGGGCAAGGAAGGAGCTGTGCACCCGGCAGGAGCCCACCCTGTCACATCTTTATGCATGGGTGCTGTTCACATCCCCTGTCAGGAGCAGCAGGAGAGCTGGCTGGGATGGGTTTATGGGAGAAGTGGGTGCAGAGGCAGCTGCATGGCAGAGAAGACTTTTCCCCGTTTTGGGTGACCATTGCTGCTCAAGGAGCTCAGCTGTGAGTCCAGGGGGAAATAAGGTGTCAGCAGCTCCCCAGAGGTCGCTGCAGCTTGGAATTCAGGTGTTAGCAGCTTCCCAGAGCTCACTACAGCTTGGAATTCAGGTGTTAGCAGCTTCCCAGAGGTTGCTGCAGCTTGGAATTCAGGTGTTAGCACCTTCCCAGAGGTCGCTGCAGGACTCCTGGGCTTGTGCAGGCATTGCAACAGGAGACCTCAGGGATGCAGAGCAAACAGAGGGAGCAGAAGTTTTTGGCTGTGGTGCCAATGAGGGTGCTTTTAAGTAAAACTAGAGGTTCAGGATCTGTGTGTGCTGGTGGGCAGTGTGGGAGCCACACAGGCAGCAAGAAACCCAGGACTGTTCATTGGCAGTTCCAAGAACATGTTGGATCTGGAAACCCAGAAGTTGTTTGTGGCTTGGAAGTTGGGTTCTGGTCGAGATGCTAAGCAGGATCATAAATCAAAGCAGCCAGTAAAAGAAGGGAGAGGTTGAAAAAGTCAAAACAGCTTACAGAGATCTGGACATGCAAAAACAAATAGAAATGTTTCAAGTATGCCAAAACCAAGAAACTTGAGAATGTGTCAGCAGAGCTGCCAGCTTACAAGGGACAAGTGAGGAAGCTGAAACTGTGATCCAGGAACACTGGGACTTCTGAGCAGGAGTCAACATCATTGCAGCTGAAGGTCCTGGACTCACTCTGTTTATTTAACGTAACATAGAGAAGATGCTGTTAAGGGCAGGACTTGGAGAAGAATTTCAGGTGCAAGCTGATGGGTTGAAAAGTGTTCAGTGTCTGCATCCAGATGGTTCACCCAAGAGTTCTGCAGGAGCTGGGCTGAAAGCTGCAAACAAACATTCATGTTTCTGCATAAAAACCAGCTGCTGTTTCAAGGAGATTGAGGCTTTGCCCATATTTTATGAAAAACCTCAGTATTGGTCTACACAGTGATGGATAGAAAGATGAGGGGGAGCTGTTCCTGGCAATTTAATAAGAAAGATAATTAGCAATAGAATAAGAAACACCAGGAGGATATGGGAAATCAGTAGAGCCAAGGACACATTCACATTTCTGTGTTGGAGAACATTGTCTCATTGCTCTGCAAAGAGTTTCATGTCAATGCAGCTGAGGGTAAGGAAGAGATGGTGTAATGTACACTTCATTCCTGCACAGGAGGCTTTCAAAGAGCTGAACAGAGTGACTCGCATCCTGGGTAAAGAGGGAAAGTGGCCCCCAAGAGGAGCTTACATGTACAAACCAGTCTGGACAGGGCTGTCCTGTTAGGCTGGGCTGCATGTCCAGCCCTTCTCCTTGGGCTAGCACACGTGGGTGGGTTTGGGTGACAGTGTCTGCTGTGATCTGTGCCTCCCACCAAACCCTGCCCACCTGCCTGCATCCCTGGGCATCCCTCTCAGGATCACCAGGCCAGGTGTCTCAGTGCCACTCTGCTTTTCCCCTGCAGGGAAGTCCCACCTGGCCATCGTGCAGCGGGTGAACAACGAAGGGGAAGGAGACCCGTTCTACGAGGTGATGGGCATTGTCACCCTGGAGGATGTCATCGAGGAGATCATCAAGTCCGAGATCCTGGATGAGACAGATCTCTACAGTTAGTGTCCCAGAGCAGCTACTGCGGTTGCAGGAGCCAGGGTGGGAGCCTGCACAGACACACAGACGTGGGTAGGAAACACGCCAGAGCAAATTGTGGTTCTTCCCCAGAGTAATTTGCTAGTGACGGGAAAGACAAGAATGATGGAGAGATGCTGGTCAAGGGTCTCTATCTTGGATGCTCAAAATAGAGAAGTACCAGCATCAGCAGTGGGTGGCTGGGCAGGGCCTGACCTAGGAACATCTGTGCTGGGCATGAAATGGGTGGTTCCCAAGCTCATTTGCAACTCTGGGTGATGCATCCCGCCTGGAGAGCCCAGGTTTACAGTCGTGTGATTTACAGTCCTGCTCCCTGCCCTGGGAGCTGCTCCCAAGGCTGCATGCACAGCAGGTTTTATGCACCCCACTGCTCCATCTGCTGCTCCTCAGCAGCCCTGCCATAGGGTGCAGCCAGACATGCCTGTCCCTGTGTGTGTGCATGTGCCATGGGGCCCTGCAGCTGCAGCAGCTTTGTCAGTGCCTGCTCTGCTCTGCTCTGCCTGCAGCTGACAACCGGAAGAAGGAGCGGGTTCCCCACCGGGGACGCAAGCCCCAGGATTTCTCCATCTTCAGGCTCTCAGAGAGTGAGATGAAGGTGAAGATCTCCCCACAGCTCCTCCTGGCCACCCATCGGTTCATGGCAACAGGTACACTGGCCCTTGTGCAGGCCCTGCAGCACCAGCCCCACAGGGCATCCCTAAGCCATCCCTGGGTCAGACTCCCCCCCACTGAGCAATTTCCACCCACTGGACCTACAGCCTGGACATTCCACTGCCCCACCAGTGGGGTCTGCATTTGTCTTCCCTCTTGGCAGTGGGTGCTTAGGCTGCAGGAGCAGGGCTGTGCAGCTCAGAGATGAGGGGTTCTGGCAGTCCTGGGCCTGCTGAGCACAGCATGTGTGTGTTGCCTCCCCTCTAGAAGTGGAGCCTTTCAAGTCCCCCTACCTCTCTGAGAAGATCCTGCTGCGGCTCCTGAAACACCCCAATGTCATCCAGGAGCTCAAGTTCGACCGGAAGAACAAGAAGGCAGCAGAGCATTACCTCTACCAGCGCAACCGCCCTGTCGACTACTTCGTGCTCATCCTGCAGGTGCTGGGGCAGCAGCGAGCAGAGCGGGGCAGGCCTGGCCCTGCTTTCTCCTTGCCACCGTGTTCTGGGCTGCTTCTAATAGCAAAGATGCCCGTCCTCTTGTGTGGGACAGCAGCCCTGGGTGGGTCAGGAGCACGGGGAACTTGTCTGAGAGGGTTTTCCTCCTCCTTCCAGGGGAAGGTGCAGGTGGAGGTCGGCAAGGAAGGACTGCGCTTTGAGAACGGGGCCTTCACCTACTATGGTGTCCCTGCCATCATGGCTGTTGTCTCCTCAGGTGAGGCCTCTGTGGGCTCCCTCTGGCCCTGCCTTTGCTTCAGCAGCATCCATGGAGGCTGAACCAGCTGGTGCCAGGAGAAGGGGCTGGCCATGGGGTGGGGTGGCCCTGCTTTGGGGTGTGGGGCAGGAGCCCTTCCTCTGCTGTTCCCACACCTCCAACTGTTGTTTCAGAAAATGATGTGCGAAAAATGGGAAGCCTGGCAGGATCCTCCTTCCTACGTAAGTATTTTGGGACAGGCTGAGGCCCTAAAACCTCTCTGCAGCACTGGCTGGCTGGAGGGGCTATGGCTTTTCTCCCCATGCAAAACAGCTCAGACTGTGCTGAGGTAGACAGAGAAACAACATGCTGAGGGGCTGATGCAGCAAAGACCCCACAGAGTGACTTGGAGGTCCCTTTGAGATCCCTTTGATGTCCTTTTGAAGTTTCTACCATATGCTGGCTCTCTGCTGGTGGGTCCCAGCATGGCTGGTGCTGCAAGGGGCAGTGCCCACAGGTGGGTGTTATATTCATTCTAGGTCTCAGCATAACACCTTTAGACCCATTTGCCTTCCTGAGGCTCTCAGGGCACAACCTGAACACGGGGCCCACATTGGACTGCTTGGGAATTGCAGAGATGGGCTGATTTACCTGTGAGCTATTTGCATGTGATGATGGTGGGAAATTAGCCGAATGCCAATAAATTCCCTGCCTGCAGAGCTGGGTTAAGAAGCAGATCCCCTGCTTGCAGGAGTTGAGAGGGAGCTCTGACTAGGGGAGATTGAGAGGTACCCCCTTCTTTACTATAACCCTACAAAGGTTTGGTCCCGTGAGGCTCAGGAGCAGGTTGAGGTGCTGCTCACTCCCTGTCCATCACATCCCTCATCAAACCCCAGATATTGCAATCAGATCTGCAGTGCTGACGGTGAGCTGAGATGCTCTACCTGCCTAATCAAAACAGGCACCTACTAAATGCAGTCTTTAGGGAGATGTAAAGAGGAATGCCATCAAGAGAACAGGGGGAGTCTCTTGGGGCAGGTGGCTCACTCTGGTGGGTCCCAGTCTTTCTGCAGCTCTAGAGTTCACCTATTTCCTGCTGCTTGCTCTGCTCCTGCAAAAGGCTGGCTCTGGACTGATGGATTAACCCCCCAGTGCACATTCCTGCTTCGCCCTGTGTCCAGGTTTGGACAGAGGAAACAGTGAAATGGCCACTTTCTGCCAGAGTGCTGCTGGATGTCCCAGTGTCCTGTGTTCTCGGTGAGAGTCCTCCCGGGCGCAGTGGGGCTCAGGCAGTGAGCGCTGCCTTGTGCCAGCAGGGCAGCAGTGGGTGCTGTGTCAGAGCAGCCGAGCACGTCTGCAGTGCCGCCTGCTGGGACGGTGCTGCTCGGGGCTCCTTGGCGCCCCGTGCTCCCCATGACACTGCCGGGAGGTGTTTTCTGCCGTGCAGCCATTCCTGCCTGCGAGGGACAGAGCTGCGGCACACCCCTGGCCAGCAAGGAGGCAGGCTGGGAGGTAACAGGGCATCTCCTTTTTGGGGGAGGCTGGCATCCTCTTTTCTCCTTGAAGGAAGGGACTGTGAGTAGAGTATCACAGCTGAGAATTCAGACAGCAACCTGAAGGATTTAACGAGTTGTTATCAATTAACTGTTATTATGCAATTGTTTTATCTGCAGATGATCTTTGGCATTAGTGCTGTGTGGGAGGGTCAGGCAGTGGGAGTACGGAGTCAATGCTAGTGGTTATCAAATCATCCTTTGCTCCCATCAGGACAAGGTCATTCCAGCAGTGCTTCTTGCTGATGTCTTTTTTATTTGCAGAACGTTTTGATTCAGGGGAGGACATGGAACAGGAATTCCTGGGAGAGCAGCAGGGAGATTAGAAAAGGGGACTGCAGGGCAAATTTCCTGGGGGTTTTACATTTGAAGCAATTTTTAAACATTAACCACACAGGCATCAGATAGTTCCTAGAGTGCTGCAGCCGTGCTTTGGAGGCAGGGCAGGAGGGCTGGCAGCTGGGGCATCATGGCAATGGCTGGAGTAGGGGCTGGCAGCCAGCAGGCTCACATCTCCCTCTGTTTTCGAGGTGGGCAATGGCAGTGGTGAAAGCAGAGACTGGCAAGTGTTGAGGAGTGCGTCACTTACCCTGTGTGTTGGTGTCTCTGTGCTTCCCCATCCCCTGTGGCATGGCCCAGGAATGCTGTCCCGGGCAGCAGTCACCAGCAGGGGAAATGGCCTGCCCTAGAAATTGTCATTGCTGCTGTAACCCATGGCAATAAAACATGGAAAGTGAGTGTCTATGATTTACCTTCTCTGTGGCAATGGGTCAGGCATCCCCAGGTGCAGAGTCCTGGCTTCTTGCAGCTCCTGCAAGGATCAGCCCCAGTGGGTGGCTCTTCCTGGCATCACCTAAAGGCTGTTGAGACCCAGGACTTTTCAAGGAACTGCAGGCAGCCTGACATGAATCCCTTTGCTCTGCATCACTTTGAAGAGCTTCTGTCAGCCCCTGCCTGCAGCTGTGGGGCTGGGGCAGTGACTTGTGCAGAGATATTCCTTCTCTGTCATGTGCCTGCACACACAAGCGCAGTGATTTAGCTTCCACCCATCTCCCAGGTGGCATAACCAGACCACAAAGTCTCCTGTCCTGGCAATGGCTGGTAAAGGGCTAGAGCCAAGTGCCAGCACTTAGCTCATGGGGGAAAGATGCTTTCTACCCATGCCAAGGTTCCATGAAGCTGTGTGGCTCTGCAGACAGGCCTGGCAGGAGCAGATCTCCTCTGCCAGCCTCACCTCCCCTTACCTGATCACAGAGCAACCTGCTGATAAACAACTTCCAAGACTGTGTTCCTGCCCGTGGCCCTGTTCCTCTCTCCAGAGCAGAAGCAGCAGGCTGTAAAAGGGGTGGGAAGGGATGCTGGAGACAGCAATGGGTGCTCAGCCCAGGACTACTGGCACATGATTCTTATTCTTCTTCTTCCTCTTGGTCTGTATCCCACCCTCACCTCCATCCCCCACCTTTCCTCTGGGTCCCCTCCTTCCCTCTCCCTCTGTGTCTCTGCAGTGCCTGTCTCAGTGTCCCGTACTTTCGCCTTCAGCAGAGGGGACTCCCTGGCTGGCTCTCCAGGTAACTGGGCATGGCTTTGGCCAGGGGCCTTTGCATGTGACAGGCTCCTTCCAGCACCTGTCCACAGTGCCCCAGCCCCCTCCTCCCTGCATGCTGGGCAGTACCCATAGCACCCCTGGGCAACCCTCACTGGTTGGTGACACACTGGGGCCAGCAGTCCTGCCACAGCCTCCCCAATATGATACAAATCCCTGGAAGAATGGGATGGGGACAAGGGGAAGCCATGGGCTTGGGCTCTCTTTGGTGTGCACTTCCTGTAATTTCCTGCACTTAGCTCTTGGGGTTTTGGCTTGCTGCTTTTGGTGACAGTGACCTGCAGCCCTGCATGCCTGCTGCCCTGCCCCCCTGGCTTTCTGCTGATCTGGGTAATAAAAAGCATTCTAGCAGCAGAGCAAAGTCAGCACGACGTCACCTATGCAAGGAACAAGCTGCCTTTGTTCCCTAATAAATCACTGAATAGACAAAATACATCATGCCATGTGTCAGAGGCCATGCTGTGTGTCAGAGGCCATCAGTCAATGTGAGTGACAGACCAGCTTGCCATGGCAGCCTCTCCTCCTGATCTGTCATAGTTGGGGTGAACAGGAGCATGCCCTTGAGACAGGTTAAGCAAATACTCACAGCCTGCCAGCTGCAACCAGGAGAAGTTGTGCCAAATGTGGTGCAGAAGACCAGCAATAACAGGAGGGCTGTCAGCAACAGGCAGGCAGCAGCCCTAACCTCTGCTGCTGCTGGCCCCGGCTCAGAGTCCTGCCCAGTGCCTCTGGTTTGTGTGGGGCTGGCATGGCACTGCGCACACCAGCCTGCAGTGAGCAGGGCAGGCTGCAGGGCCCCTGCCAGCCCTGTGTCCTGGGGAACAGCCCCTGGAGGTGACTGCACCAGCACTGGGAAGCCAAGCAGCAGCACGTGTGAGTGTGTGCCTGTCCCTGCTGTCCTCTCCTGCAGTGAACAGGTCACCGTCGCGCTGCAGTGGCCTCAACCGCTCAGAGTCCCCCAACCGGGAGGACTATGGAGGCAGCAGCACGCAGCTCCACAGCAGCAGCAACAACATCTACACGCCCGACTACTCTGTGCACATCCTCTGCGACGTGCAGTTTGTCAAGGTACGGCCAGGGCTGGCAGGGACTGTCCCACCCTGCCCACCCCTGTCCAGGTGCCCTCGTGCCCCACTGTGCCCCAGGAGCCTGGTGGGTGCTGAGGAGTCTTGCACTTCCTCCTGCTGGAGGTTTGGAGCCACCAAGTCTCTGAGAGGTGCCGGTGGGCCCGGTGCCCACTGAGCTGGGTGCACGTGTGTGTGCCAGGTGACCCGGCAGCAGTACCACAACGCGCTGGTGGCCAGCCGCATGGACAGCTCGCCGCAGTCCCCGGACATGGAGGCCTTCGACAGGGACTCAACCAAGGCCTCGACTGCACGGGGAACCCCACAGACACCTAAGGAGGACCCTGCCACCCTCCTGAATGAGAGGAACAGCATCATGTGTGAGTCACCCAACAGCATTCCTTCCCTGCCACAGGCCAGCGCTGCATGTCCCCTGGGGGGGACTGTGCTGGGACCCTCTGGCACAATGCACACACCACCCCTGGGATGCAGCTGCACAAGGAGTGGGGCTCGCATACAGTGCAGGCATTTGCACACACACTCACACACACCTGTGGATGCCTGCACGTCGACACAGCTGCCAGTGTGCAGCATGTAATTCCCTATTGCCTTGTGCTCGTGTCCGGGGGCTCCAAGCAGTTGGACCTGCTGCCATGGCTGGCATGCTGCCGCGTCCTGCCCCAGGGCACAGCAGCTCCGTGCCTGTGTCCCTGCAGGCAGCCGCTCGGAGGGGCTGCGCAGTCCCAGCGAGTCGGTGTTCCTGCGCATGGAGGGCATCCCCTTCATCCAGGAGGAGCTGGCTGACAACGAGGAGAACAGCAAGCGGCAGAGTGAGTCTGGCGAGGAGCACACACACCTGAGCCCGGGGCTGGCGAGGCCACAGTGCCCTGAGGTGCTGCAGCCGTGCTGGGCTTTTGCAGACAGTGAGTGTTGCGGGACCGTCCTGGAAGCAGAGTCCCCAGGGCGAGAGGCCGGGACCAGCTCATCGCCGAGCAGCTCTGAGGAGGCACTGGGCAAGAGGCTGCTGAGATCCCTCAGTGAGTGACTGACCCAGGCACGGCACACCTAGGGGATGGCTCTGCCTCAACACCCCACTGCCTGTGTCAGCTGTTCCCGTCTTGGGGACGCCCTGCAGGGGGATGTTGTGGAACAGGGGACAACCTAGCTCCCTGTCAGTACCTCAGCAGAAGGCAAAACGGCACCTAGGACTAGCTCAGGCAGAGCCAGCCACTAGGTCCTGGCCCAGCCCTATGCACCCCTGCCCTGAGCACCGTTGCTGCTGCAGGTGGGCGCAAGAAGCGGACATCGTCAGAAGGTGAGAAGTCTCCAGAGGAAAGCTCCAATCTCGCCCCATTGATCACCTGAGCAGCAGCGTGGCCAGAGCACAGTGCTGGAGGCCCGTGCAGACTGGAGGTAAGATCCTGCCTCTTGGTGCAACATTCCTTCCCCAGCAAATGAGAGGTCACTCAGTTTAAATGGTGTAAAATAAGTTTCACGCAGCAAAGCCAAATGGGGTGGTCTGGAGCCCATGGAGGTGCGTGTGTTGATGGCGGCTGGAGCAGGATCAAGGGATATGGAGCAGGATCTGCTCTCAACAGCAGACTGGATGTCAGAGACGAGTGAGAGCTTGGCTCATATTTTCACTGTCGGCACCAGCATATACCTGAGCTTGGCTAGGAAAGGGGCTACAGGCCTGAGCAGCAGCAGTCAGAGAGGGCAGGCTCTGGCCACCTGCACCAGGCTGTGCTTGTGTCTTGCAGGTCTGCAGCATGGGGTCTCCTGCCGAGGCTCACGTCCAACAGCAGGAGGTCTGCACTCGCTCGCTGCCTGTCCGCCCGCTCGTGCCGCCCCTCCCTGCAGGATCTGTGCAGAGCCCCATCCCCAGGCGAGAAAGGATGGACCCCACAGGGCTGAACCACGCAGGCAGCCTGCACCAGCTAGCTGGAGTCCAAGGGCCCTTGCCCTTGCGAGCCGCTCCCTGGTAGCATCTGGTGTCAAGGAAGAGGTGGAAAAAGGAAAGGTGAAAAAGTGTCTGTGACGGCATCCCTGCAAGCAGTGCAGGGAGGGGCAGCCCAAGCCAGAACTGCCCTTTAACATCACTTACCATCCCCATCCCAGCGAGGCCCGGAGTCCTGCAGTGCCGGTGCTGCAAGATGTCGTCTCCAGCAAGAGGAGAATGTGCTCTTTGGGGGTGCCACAGCAGCTAAGGGCCTCACCACACATTGGTGCCGTGCCTGGTGACACGCCCGCTTGCAGCGCCTCGCTCACGCTGGCCATGGACATGGCCCAGCCCTCCCGAAGCCCTGCCAGGCCCAGGGCAAGGAGCCCCGCTCACCCCCAGTGCAGCCCCCTCGCTGGGGAGGGGGCTCTCCATGCTGCATTGGACCATCCTCCTCTCCACACACGCCTGCCGCTGTGAGGGAGGCTCGCACCAAGACCTGGGGGTGGGACAGACCAGTCAGTAGTTTTTGTAGAGGCTCAACGCAACGGGAATATCAACATTAAAAGTGATTTTTCCCTGAGTGATGCCCTCTCTGTGTCCATGGGTGAGGGAAAGATGCTCACCCCTCCCAGCAGGCCAGGCTGCCCTCATACCCAGGGCCACAGGTGCCAGGAGTAACAGCACTCAGCCTCACTGAAGGGACCAAGAGAACGGGTCAGCACATGCTGCCTGATTTCTTGGTCTGAAGGTGGGCTGTCACTCCTGCATCCAGGAGAACACTTGGCAGGCAGGGAGATAAGCCCAGCAGGGCAGACAAGGACTGGGGAAAACCAGGAGTTAATATGACGCCATTGCAAACACAATAGTGGGATACACGTGCTGGAGTACAGCCTGACAGATAACAACAGAAATCTCATAGTCCACCCATGCTGATAAAACTTCAGCTGGAATAACTGCAGCCCTGTCTGGGCACTGCCCTTCTGAGGAAACACACAGCAATTGAAAAGTGGACAGAGGAAAGCAAGGGCTGCAAAACAACCTACCCCAAAGGCTGAAGGAAATAGAGTCACTTAATCTTTACTGGTGAAGGATGTGAAGGGGAGAGAGGAAGTTTTCAAATACAAAAAAAGCTGTTGTACAGAGGAAAGGAATAATCTGTTCTCTGTTGCCATGGTAAATGGGATAATTGGTAATGAGCTTACACCACAGAAAAGGAGAAATTTAGGTCACTTGCTAGGAAAAAACAAGGTTGGTAAGACTAGCAAAACACCAATATAGATCACATGGGGTGGGCCAGCCTCCACACCAGGAGGGTCTGTAAGGGCAGAAGTGTAAGCAAATATGATAAATAAATAAATTATCACCTCCTGAGATGACCCCTAGAAGTCATCTTTTAACCACCTCCTCACCATCCCTGCTGTGAATGGACACCAAGAGGAAAAGAAGATGCTCACCTGCAGAGAGGAGGGAAGGCTGCCTCTGTCTCACTCTCTTATATGATATGAATACTAACTGATAAAGAACAAACAAGAGACCCCATGCACTCTGTGCAAACACAACAAAGCAATGAGGCACCATTTTTGCCTTCTCTGTCTAAGGTGCAGCACAAGCAAATCCATCAGGGTAACAGCAACTACTGCTACCTGACACAAGGAAAGGAGCTGTCCCCTTTCTTCACAAGATCCTGTCAGGAGGCCGCTCTGTCAGCTCACAAATAGATCTGCAGTGACTGCAGAGAGCAGAAACAGATGGTCCCAGCTCTTTTTCAGTGCCAGAAACACAGGCTGTTGCTGGCAGGCCCCGCTGAAGCAAGTAGTAGATGGGGGTTCACTAGGAGCCTGCTGAAAAGGATGAACACAAGAGATCTGCTTTTGACACCTGAGGGGCAGCCCAGGAGCCCTGGTTCAGGGAGGGATGGACAAATGGAAACACTTGGCCATCCAGAAAGCAACCACAGACAGACAGATAAGACAGGCAGGATGAGCTGGGCAGCACAGGGCAGTGGGGCAGAAAAAACACAAGATGAACACAGGAGAAACTGGTTGGCTTCATGTAGTCACAGGGAGCTCTCAACAACACTCTCCCAGTAAGACTCCCCTTTTAGTAGTGGCTGTGATCATCAGAGGTGTAACATACGCTGAGAGAGAGAGACAGCTTGAAACAAACTGAGTAAGTGGACAAACCAGGATGTTGAGGCTTTAACCTCAGCCTCGGAGAAGTTCATGTGGTTTGAAGGCATGACATCACACACGGCAGGGGTAGCATTCAGAGACAAAGGTTTAATTTCATGTCAGCAACACAAAGAAGCAATTATCACAATTACAAATATTTGCTCGTATAAGGCTCAGAAATTAGGAAGGGGTGGGACGGCTGGAGAGAAGCTAGCAACAGCTTTACCCCTCCCCAAAATACTACTGAGTGATATTAGTTCATAAGCCTGTGAGATCCCAACCTCTGTGCTGTTATCACACAGTGCATTGCACTGGCACCGGACTTTGCCATGATCAAAATGATCAGTTATGTGGAGTTGATTTGGACGTGATAAAGATGCAGCTCTGAGGGCCTGGAGACCAGGCTGCTGTTGTGAAACAAGATCCAAAGTGGCTCATGCTGCCCCCACCTCCTGGGGGCGCTGGCTTACCATATTGCAAGGACCACTTAAAAAATGTCAGAAGACAATTATCCCTGATTGAGCTACTGCTCCCATCTTTATTAAACCCCAAGAGGTGTGGGAAAAGGCAAGCCATGAGCAGAGAAAGACATGGACTACACACTATAGCTTTGGTGACTTCATGTAAGTTTGGTTGTTCATGTGCTTCATTGGATTTTTGTGACAGCTTCATGGATGGACTTGGCCACATAGTCCAGGTTCTTGGTAGTCAGACCACACATGTTGATGCGCCCACTAGCCATCAGGTAGATGTGTTTTTCCTTGACCATGTACTCCACCTGCTTAGCTGGGGAAACAATTGGACATCAGGTCAGAGCAGTGACCCACAGCTCAGAAAAGCCCAAAGAACTAGTCAGGGATGCTTGAATCTTTCACAACAAGCAGAAATGTTCAAGCACTGGCCACTAAAATACTGTCTGGTGCTTCATCCCTCCCCAGCCACAGACACAGTGATACCAAAACTCCAGTGAGAGTGAGAGATTCCTGCTTGGACTGCTTCAGCCCAGTTCACCCAACCCTCCCTTCACCAGCCCACTGGATACTCACGGTTCAGGCCAGTGAAGCTGAACATGCCAATCTGCTCTGTGATGTGGTTCCAGGTGCCTGGGGTCCCGAGGGCCTCCAGCCGAGAGCGGAGCTCTGAGCGCATCAGCAGGACCCGATCTGCCATTGTCTTCACGTTGCCCTTCCTGCAGCAGGCACGAAGCACAGCGTGAGGGTGGGCACCCGTCTGGTTTGAAACCATCTGGCCAAGCCTGACACTCAGGGAGACAGCTTCCCTCCCTTGCCCTCTCCCACCGGCCCTGGCAACACGTACCACTCATCAAAGAGCTGCGGGGAAGCGAGTGTAGTGGCCACGATGCGCGCTCCCTGCGAGGGAGGGTTGGACCAAGTGGTGCGCACAATCTTCTCCATCTGGGACAGCACACGCTGCACGTTGTCTGCATCCTTCCCCACCACCGTCAGGTTCCCCACCCGCTCATCTGTGGAGAAGCCAAGAGATGTGAGCCATTGGTTCCACACGTCATGGCAAAGCAGAGAATTCCCCACCCCTCAGCATGCCAGCCCCATCTGCCTGGGTATGATGCTACTGGGCCAGCTTACTGCCAGACACTCACTGTAGAGCCCAAAGTTCTTGGAAAACGACTGTGCACAGAAGAGCTCAAAGCCCTCGGAGACAAAGTATCGCACAGCCCAGGCATCCTTGTCCAGGCTGCCAGAGGCAAACCCTTGGTACGCTGAGTCGAAGAATGGAAACAGGCTCCGGCGCTGCAAGGAGGAACAGTGTTAGAGGGAAATTCCCTCCCCACAAGCTCTTTTACCCCCCACAGTACTCATAGGAGGGAAAAATGACCACTGAGTTCCTGTGGGAATTCAAAGGAAACATGGTCCAGCAACACCAGACTGAAATACTTTCTTTCTACTGGGGGGAAAGAACGGAAAGACTAAAGTGGTCAATAAAAGTCAATGCAGGAGAAAACTGCATTTGAGGACATAAGAAGTGCACCACTTTATATGCTACTATCCAGCATCTGCCAGCAAATAATCCTTCCAGCAGGAGACATCTCACTATAGCCCATTCCAGAGAGTGAAAACAAGAACTTGGAGGCACAAGAACTGCAGTGCATCTCTCCTCTGAGCACAGATAACCAGCATTCCGTTGTCCACCTCTCCCTTCAACACCTGCCTTGGGGGACTCTTTCAGATTCTGCTACATCTCATGCCATTCCCTCAAAGCCCATTTCAGATGCAAATGCTCTGGCTGGCTTGAGAGCTATTTGCCCCCTCAGCATTGCTTTAGCCCCAGCAGCAGCCCATACCTTCATGACAGCAGCAATCTGCTTCCACTGCTCGGGAGTAGGGTCTGTGCCTGTTGGGTTGTGCGCACAGGCATGAAGGATGAAAATGGAGAACTCTGGGGCTTGCTGAGGAGAGAACACATCTTGGTCATACACTCACATGGACAGCACTGGCCACCCACAGCACAGGGAGAGGCCTGGAGCTGCTCTGGGCAACAACAGCCTCTTTTGCAGTGATCCACTTCCTAGCCCAGCACACCACAGCCTAGCCAGCTGCAGAGGCTGACAGTACGGCAGCAAGCTCAGCCCATCCCATGCTAGTTTTACTGACCTCCATGTCATTCAGCAGCCCCTGGAGATCCAGACCCCTCTTGGCAGCATCCCAGTAGTGGTAGGTTCTAATATCTTTGAAGCCGGCTTCCATAAACACAGAATTGTGGTTCTCTGAGGAAAGAAATAACTTCTCAGAAAAGCACATCCTATCTCCAGCAAGCTTCCTTCTCCGGCCCCAGCACCTCCCTTTACACACACACACGACAAGGCTGCTCCCTCACTGCCGCGGCCCCTGCAAGGAGCAGGGCTGTGCCTCCCTCGCTCGCTGACCCTCAGGGCTCCCTGGGAGCAGCACTCACCCCAGGTTGGAGTGGAGACGTAGACAGGGGTGGCTGTGTTGTTGTTGCCGTTGTACCAGCGCCTCAGGAAGTCGGCACCGATCCGCAGGGCGCCTGTCCCACCCAGGCACTGAACGCTGCCCACCTGCAACACAGACACTTGCCAGCACTGCCACCCAGCCTAGCACCGCCAGCAGGGCATGGAAAGAGAGCACAGCATTGCAAGAGTAAGACAGGATCCCAAATGTGCCCCCTGGGGTCAGCTCAGTCAGAATGCCATCCCCTTACAGTGGTCTTCAGCCTCTTTCAGTGCTCAGGCCCATCCTGACAACTTCTATCATTATAAATAGACTCCGGCCATTCCTGTTACATTCTGGCACAGAGCAGATTCTCAGCTAGTAGTTTATTTCAGGAAAGGTGGTGTATTATCTGACTTGGGTTTCGTGTGGGGAAGCTATTAAAAGATGAAGGAAAACACAGATTCCAATCACAGGCCACATTCAGCCTTTCCCCAAAACCACAACTACCTGCACAAACAGTTTCAATTGCATGAGTTCATCAACTAAGCTACAATCAAGAAAGACCATGTCTGACAAACCCCCAAATCCTGTCAAAATATAGGACCTCTACACATTTGTGCCCTTCTACTTAGTCTGCTGTAGAGACACCCCAGGGACCCCAGTGCTCCGTGTCCGCCACATACCCGCTTCTCCTTGATGGCAGGGCTGTCATCCCCCAGGGCGATGCGGGATGCGTTGGCCCGGAACTCGGGCAGGCCCAGGATGGGCAGATACTCGTGGTTCAAGCTGTTGTCGTTGGCGATCATCTGCTCCACCTTCTTCACCACCGGCAGGACCCATGGCTGCCCCTCGTCCGTGCGGTAGGCTGCAGGAAAGGGAGAGCCGTCCTTACCGCACCGGGGGGACGCTGCCCTGCCCGGGACACCGAGGACGGCGGCCCGGCCGGCTCCGCGACCTTGACGCCCTCTGGACCTCGCTGCCCGCCAACCGCCCCGCGCCCGGCCGCGGCCCGGTGACCTTTGGGGCCCGGGGCCCGCCGCCGCCCGCCCGCTGCAGCAGGGGCGGAAGCCGCCGCAAGGGCACCGACCGGCCCCAGCCACGGGGAATGGCCCCGCCGAGAGGGACGGGGCCACGGACTCACCGCCCACGCCGAGGTTGACCTTCCGCGAGTCGCTGTCCTCCCGGAAATCCGCCGTGAGCTTGAAGACGGCGACAGGCGGGGAGTGGGGGACGGCGGCGAAGATGGAGGCGGCCATGGCGGCGCAGCCACTGCGTACCGGTCCGCTCCGGTTCGGTACGGGCGGCGCGCGGCGCTGGAGGAGACGCTCACCTTCACCGGCGGGGCGGGGCCGCCGCCGGCCGCGACCAATCCGCGCGCCGCGCCCGACCCCGCCCCCGCCGCCCGCCAACGGGTGCCCGCCGTGCCCCCGGCGCCGCCGGGCGGCCAATGGCGGCGGCGAGCGCGCCCGGTGACGCGGGGACGCAGGCACCGCCCATGGCCGGTCGCGCCCCCAGGCCGCCGCTCCGCTCTGCCGGGGGCCAGGGCCGGCTGCGGGCGGGCGTGCAGAGCTGCCACCGGCATGTGGCGCCCGGTGCTGGGGGACTCCCACACCTGCAGAGATGGGGAGGGTGTCCCGGAGTGCAATGCCCCGTGCGGTACGGGGTGCGGCGGGGGATGCCGTGCCGCCCCAGGCGGCGCTGCGCTGCGGCAGCACTCGGGGGTGCAGCGCTCGGGGTCACGGCACAGCCCCATTGGCACCCGGAGCTGCAGATCAACCCTGGAGCGCAAAGGCGGGGTGAAGGCAGCCCCGCGGTGCTGTGCCCGGGGTGCAGGATGGTGCCGGAGTGCAAGGCTCGGGAACCGCGGGAAGGTGTCGGGGCGCCGTGCCCAGGTGTGACGGGTCCGGGAGGGCGGGGGGATCCCAGGGCTGCAGTGACGGGGGGGCGGGACGGGGACCGCTGTGAGGACGGTGGGTGTTTCCAGAGGCACTTCCCTAATTCACAGCAGGTCAGACGCTGTGGGGTTACCCCCGAGAGCCTCCCAGCCCCGAGGAAATCCCAGGGTCACCTGTGCGGGTCTCCGCTACCCCTGGTTAGCTCGGGACATGGCACTGATCCGTGGGGTCTTCCTCGCAGCGCCCCTCTGCCAAATTCCCCGCCCACTGCGCAGGCACAGCGCTTCCTACGCTGCCCCCGGCCCTCCGTGGCCCTTGCGGGCCGTCCTCGAGCCTCGCGGGATCCCCGGGGCTCCTGGGCACGGCCGCCGTCGGGGGCGCGGCGGTGCCGGGCGGTGCCAGCAGAGGGCAGAGCCGGCCCGCGCATCCCGATGCTGATCCCGCCGCCCATCTCGCCGCTGATTCTCGCTGCTGATCCTGCCGCCCATCCCGCAACCCCCGCGGGGAGCGGCGCCCACGGGCTCCGGCCCGGCCTAGGGCTGCTGGAACGCCCCACCCGAGGCTGGCCTCACGCCTTCCTGGGGAGAGGGGTCGGTGCCTCCCGGTGCGTGGCTGTCTCTGTTAGGGACCTGCCACCTATCTCGAGCAGCTTTTGAAGTTTGTGAGAATCTGCCCTCAAACCTGCTACATCTGGGAAAGGCTTTGAGGGAGACGGGAAGGACATCTCAAATAACAGCTCTGACAGCGTGACACATACTTCACATACCTGCCTTCGTGACATAAAACACGGGGGTACAGGACGGGAAAGGCCATGCTGTCCCTAAATGTTTTTGCAGACAACCGGTGTTGTACGCTCCCTTTGTTAAGTCAGTCAAAATCCCTCTGAAAACCAGTTTGGATCCTTGTCCCCTGCCATGCCCAAGGTGGCTCCACAGCCCGGCTGCTCAGGAGGGAGCCCAGGGGCACAGGCCCCGCCTCCCCCGGCTCCGGGCAGCACCTGGAAGAACTGCCCAGTGCACTTTCTGCTTAGCATGAGCGTGGGGAACAGGCAGAGCTGTCTGTCGGCACAGTAGCGTGCCAGCACTTCTGCCTTCAGAGAAAACAGAATAATGAGAAAGGCAGAGGAGCAAAACAGCAGTGATAGACCAAAGCTTTGGCCCTGGTGATGTTTTTAGTCCAACTTGGACAAAATTTCATTCACACCTGGAGAAAAAGCTACATGGAAACCCCAAAAGAGCTTGAGGTCTGCTCTCTGCAATAGCTGTGGACCTCTGTAAACACGTGACCTGGCCAAGCTGCTGTCGGGGGCATCCAGACCCTAACCCTACCCTTAAATCTAACCCTACCCTTAACTCTAGCCCTAGTCTTAACTCTAATCTAAACTGGATGAAGAATTTCTGGGTTTCTCAAGGTCAGTGGATTCTGCTAAATGAGAGATGCTGGGCAAGGAAGCAACCGATGAAAACAAGGGCATCAGAGGGATCTGAGGGTAGCCCACTGCAGGGTGAGTCATGTTTTCTGCTCACAAAGAGCAAAGCACTGCACAAGTGGAATGCTGCAATGGGAAAAACAGACAGATCCTATTTCTGGAGCAGACAGAAGTGCTAGGGAGTCCCCAGACTATCAGGCTCTCACTGCACTTACTGGTTTCTAATCCTACCACTTTCCAAAGAGCACTGGGATATTTGGGGACATGGCCAAGTGCTTTCCCAGTGCAGAACAGGGAAGTCACAAAGGCACAGGGGTGCTGCCTGCCAAGCTGGCTGCACCAAGCCACTGCCTGGGACTGCCAGAGCAGGCTGAGCAGTGCTCGTTGCAGGAAAAAATGCAGCACCGTTCTGTTCCCCTTCCTCAGGAGCTCCTGCTGGGCAGTGTGAGCTCAGTGCTGCTAGTCTGGTGCGAACCGTCTGTGCCGCTGCCTGTGCCTGCAAGGCCGGGGTCGCTGACCCAGCAGGAGTTACCTGCCAGAGCGCTTGGTGCCTCCGGCTCAGCCGGTGTCCCCTGCCCTTGACGGCACGGATGGGACTCCGCTGGGAAGAGATGCAAGAGTGAGACAATAAGAGACAAAGCAGCAGGCTGTCGGGCCCCCGAGCTGGGTGGCTTTGCGTTAGCAAGATCCCTCTGGCCCTAAGCTTTCATCTCCTCAGCCTACACAAAGGGTGCCACCAACACGTATGTAAAAGCAGGAGGAACATGGGAGCCAGCCCTGAGGCATCTCTTCCTTCATCTCCTGCCTTGGACTGACAGCCAGCAATGACCTGCCACTCAGTGGGAAAGCTTGCACACCTTCCAGAGAGCGAAGAAGCCCCCGGGCACACACGGCCGTGCCGCATGCAGACAGGGCCCCCCGCACTCAGCTCCTCTGGGAGCCAGAGGCAGGGGGGCTCACAGCCAGCCTGGCTCCTGCAGAGCCTGCTGCAGGGATACAGCCACCACTGGGGACCAGGTGATGGCCTCCCCACACCAGCAAGCCTCACGTGGTCTTGGAAAACAGCCCTTTTTATGAGGGTGAGCTGCACTGACCCCATCCCATTTACTCCCTCACACAAGATTCACCCTCACACCCCTTTGGCCTCTGCCTCATCCTCCCTAGAGTGCTCTGCCCAGTGCTGGGACACTGTTGATCTTGGCATCACAGTGAGGGTTTAGCAGCCTGCCCATCCCAGTCCAAGGCTGGTGCATGCAGTGTGTGGCATGGAGCAGAGCTGAGGCTGTCCCCAGCGGGTGCCGTGCGGGGGCTGTTTTCCCAGCATCCTCCAAATACAGATGTTTTCTCAGTGCAGGATCCAGACAGAGGAGGGTAAAATGTTTTCATTCCAAGCTCTGGAGGTCAGGTCATGGTTTGTCTAAATGGCTTTTGTTGCTGTAATTATCAGATTAGCTGATCTCTGGCGGTGCATTTAGGGGCAGCTACATTAACTGTGGATCCTGACCCCTCCACTGCCACCCTGCCCAGCTGGGATGGTGGCTTTGCAATGGAGCAGTGGGGATTGGGAATGTCATGAGAGCCAAGTGAAATGCTCAGGATTAGTTTTGAGCTGGTACCCAACTGGACCCAGGCCTAGGCAGTATATTTGAGGAAGACAGCAGCAAGACTCCTTGACCTCACAGTGTACTGAGCTGAGCCTGATCCTTCCCTCTCACTCCAACCTGCAGTGCACAGCAGCCATGGAGCCCTGTCCCGGGCACCTGCCTGCTGCTGTGGCTGATGCTGTGGTGCCTTCCCTCGCTCAGAGCTGGTGGTGCTTGCAGGCACCAAGCCCAGCCAGTCCTAGGGGAGGACGGTCCAGAGCCTCACCCTGTGCCTGGCCTGCGGGAGCCTGGGGCCGTGCCTGGCCGCAGGGCGCTGTGAGCCTGGGCAGCCCCAGCAGCAGCCGGCAGAGCACAGGAACAGGAGCGTGAGATACCAGGAGAGACACAGAGCCTGACAGGGAGAGGAGAGAGCAGGCTGAGGGACAGATAAAGAGGGATCAGGAGTTTCCGGCCCCCGCCAGCCCCTTGCCGGGTCCGTGGGTCCATCTGTCAGCGCCTGCGAGTGCTGATGGCATCGGGCCCTGGTGGCAGCGGGGGCTGCAAGTCCTGCCGAGGGGCACCGTCAGGGGCGGGACGGGCCCTGCCCGCGGCTCCGGGGCCGGACAGCAGCCGGGACGGGCCCTGCTCTCCTTCCCGCGGCTCCGGGGCCGGACAGCGGCCGGGACGGGCCCTGGCAGTGCCCTGCAGGTGCCCCCCCGCCTGGGCTCCTGGCCATGCTGCCTTGCAGCACCCACCTCCTGCCCCGCCAGCCCCAGGGCACACACAGACAGGGAGTGCCAGGGCCTGCACACGCTGGCACAGAAATAATCGGTTCCCACTCTGCTGAGCAGCAGATCCACACCTGGGCGCTCAGAGGCTGTCTGCTTGGGCACCGTGCCCCTGGCAGCCCCCTGACACATTATCCCGTCTCCCCTCTCACCTGGGTGGGAGAAACAGGAGATTCCCTTGACTAAAGCTGGAGGTCTATAATGAAAGAAATCAAAATCAGAAAATATGTTATTGTTTGTCCATAAAACAGCTTATTTAAAATGTGGCTTCACTGCATTTCAGTTTCTGAAGTTTTATAATGCCAGAGCATAACATCCCACTGAATGAATGCTTCTGGAGCAGAATATATGTGTCTTGTCTTTCAAAGAATATTTCAAACCCTTCAAATACTGCAGGAAATTTCAACAGGAAAATTTTTCCTTTAAACATCATGTTCCTACAGGAAGTTTTGGCTTCAGCGAAACATATATTTAAAAAAAAAATAGTGAAAGCAATCTTCCTGGTATTTTGTTAGTTTTTCTAATTGCCACCATGACAGAACTTGGTTAGGTCCAAGTCCGTCTCTGCTTCCAGCTGAAAGCCAGAGAACAACCTAGGGCAGCAAGGACAAAGTCTGTGCACCCCAAAAAGGAGCATATCCACCCACCTAATCAGGCTCAAACCTCTCGTGCCACTGCAACTTCTTGTGCACAGCCAGAGGTTTGCTATTTCTCTAAAACCATTTTGCACATTAGTTCTGAGGTCTCAGGAATCCTAGCTTGGCTTATGGACCACTCATGGCCATGCTTGCCCACTCTGTGTCTACTCATTCCCACAGGCACTCAGGAGTTTCCCCTAATTTTTGCTTTTGCATCAGCACCTGCTGGCAGATATCAGGGCACTGTGACCTGCTCAGGCACTGACACCTGGTACTCTGGTGCATTGAAGGTGATTTCCTAAGGGTGTAGAAGACCAGAGGGGGAAAGGACAGGCACTTCTATGTCAAGGCATGGACTTCTGCACAGCCAAGGAAATGGGTTTTGGGATATCTGACCTGAGGAGATAGCTGCCATTCCCAAAGGCAGCAAGCCTCCTGGCCAAGCCTCTGCCCTCTCCCCAGTGAGCCTGGCTCAAAGGTTGGGATAGAGACACTGGATGAGTTGCAGGGAGCTGCTCTGCCATGGTGTACCCAGGCTGCCAGGCAGCTGTGGGAGCTGTGCCCATGGGGCTGAGGCAACTGCAGCACAGCTGGTCCCAGCTGGACCCCTCTGGACAGGGTGTGTCCCCCAGCACATCCAGGACAAGGCCAAGGAAAGGGAGCTCAGCTCTCTTGCAGGGAGCCCAGTGCTGCGGGTAGCTTCTGGACCTTGGTGTAGGAGCAGATTTACTGAAAACAATTTATTTAATATCAAAAATAATTTCTTGCAGCGTTTCAGCTGGCGTCAGCCAAGCGCTTACTCACCCGGGAATTCAAACAAAGGCAGGGCTGGCGCCCAGCCAGGGGGTCGGGCGCTGGGTGGTCGTGTCCATCCCGGCCTTGGACACGCCTCTGGGTCACTTGCAGGCTTGTGGCATGATGTCTCCATTTATTTATTGGAAATGTTTGAACAGGAAATGCTAATGGTTTGGGTTTGTGGAGACAGCTGGAGGGGTCCGGACAGAGCTGCTGAGAAGGGGAGGGTGCACTGGGACAGGGCAGGCCAGCAGAGAAGGGGAATCAGTGCTGCCACTGGGGATTTGTCCCATGTGTTTGTGGTGAAGAGCCCAGTGGAAGGTGAGGCCAGGGAGAGCCCCGCCAGCTCTGCTGCCTCCTCCTTCACTGCTGCCTGCATCCCACAGGACAGGGATGCACAGCAATGGCACTGCCAAAGTGGTGAAGGAGGAACAGCAACCACAGGGCATGGCACATCTGATCCCATCGCCGGCCAGCTGGGTGTCCATTAGCGTGGGAGAGATGTAAAAATGCTGCCTCTCCCTACAAGGGGGTCGAGAGGTTCCTATGCAGCCCAGCTCTGGAGCGGGCTGTTCCTGCATTTGCTGATAACAGCGGAGGTAAAGCCTGACCCAGGAAAGCAGGCAAGATCTGCAGAGATAAACTCCCCGCAGCAAGACAAAGGCACTGACCTCCCCACTGCACCAGCTGCCGCATTCCCACAAGCACAGCAACAATTGCCCAGGAGCAGCCCTGAGACCTGCACCCAGCCCCACTGGCCAGCCACCAGGAAAGGCCCCCGTGGCAGCCAGGAATGCCTCTTGTCAGGATCACGGCACAGAAAACACAGCTGGGGGTTTTTAACCAAATCTGCTGTCCATATCATTTTTCTGAGTAGTGAGAGCAAAGAGCTTGCTGCCATTGCTGGCTCCTCATTCAGCATCTTGGCCCTGCTGCAATTGAACAGCCCGAGAGGTGCTGTTCAAGCACTCCTTTGTATTTCCCACCTCACTTCTATCTGCACAATTGCAGTACAAACAGGCTTTAAGTTTCATTCCCAAACACAGCCAGAGCTGTGCTATGCACTCACTGATGCAATTCAGGTGTGAGTGCCTGGAGCCCCACACACCCAGAGCACACCCAGGGTACTGAATGGCAGGCAGGAGCTCAGCTCCGTCTCCCCCTGCCCTGCCTGGGACCCACCCATGGACCAGGAGGCTGGAGCCTGCGTGGCATTTCCCCATGTCAGGTCTGCCCCAAGAGAGCATCAGCTGAAAAAGGCAGAGGCACTTAATGGGATTTGCAGAACACAGCTCAGTTACACACCATACGGCTGTTGTCTCAGGCATGTTTTTAAAATCTTTATCTCTGCATCATTACACACTGATCTACATTTGAAAAGAATCCCTTCAGTTCCCTACCTCTGAAATGAGGATAACTATCCTTCACCTCATAGCAGGGTTATGAGGATAAACAGATTAAAGACTGTGATATTGTTGCAAAGAAGGTTAAACAAGCCCCTGTGACAGACAGCCCAGGGGCAGGGACCAGCATCAGAGCCATGCACGCCGACCCACGTCTGCACCATGCTAATGACCCCAAATCCCAGCGACAGGTTTGCACTGTCTGCCGTCCCAGGACGCAGCTGCACACCTGCAGAGGGGCAGTGCCCCAGCCCGGGATGTGCACCGGTGCCCTGAGAAAGGGGAGAGCAGGGGTGCAGGGGGAGCAGGGGCTGGGAGGGGCTCATTAGTAGCACAAAGTTTCAAGAGGACATCAGAGGTCCTGTGGGCAGTGGGGTGCAGCAGGGCAGCTGTTCCCTCTGCACATCCCTCCCCACAACCTCAGAAAAGGGCAACCCTCTTCCACTGCCCACAATCCTGCCCATTCCTGTCCCTCTGGGTGCCCTGGGCTGGCAGGGACAGTGGGGAGATGTGCACTTCTGCAGAAAGAGCTGGTGGGGGAGAGGATGAGCCGGACAATTACTGTCTGGAAAGTCTCACCCGGATCCCTAGTAAAATAATGGCACAAATATTAAGAAAAGGAGCTCTGTAAACATCTAGAGGATAATGAAACCATGAGCTATAAGCAGGATGGGATTTGTAAATAAAGGGCTGTGCCAAAAACAACAAGCCCTCCATAATTGTTTTGGATAGAAGGACAAGATTAGTGCGGGAAGGGGACTTGGCGGATGTCATGAGAGGAGACCTGGAAGCACCGGGTTTGTCCTCCTGCCTGGCCATTAGAGTCTCTGGCATGTTTGGGCAGGTTTAAGGAGGCTGACCTGTACAAAAGGTGCCCCTCATGGCATGGCTGGCACCTGGGAACATACCTGGCTTCTGCAGCTGGACACCTGCACTCCCCCAGCCTGTCACACCAGCACTGCAGCAGCTGCTCACACTTTGGCCACCTCAGAGCTGCCAGGAGAGAGCAAGGCTAAACCTGAGGCTCCATCCCAAATGAGACACATCTCGCCACCACATCTCACAGGGCTGGGACCCGTGCAGTGCAGGAATAAGCCAGCTGGACAGTCGTGGAGTGGCTGAATGAGAAAGAAAACCAAAAATCCAGAAGCAGGAAAATAATGCTGGCACCTTCCACGATGTTTCCCAGGTTTGGACAAAAAGCTGTCTTTTGTGAACATCATAATGGCATGTTCTGCAGGGCTGCAGGGTTCCCTGGTGCTCTCAAGAATCATCTTTTTGGCCAGACATACAGGAAATGTGCATGCACCTCCTTGCAACCAGCCCTTTGAAATGCTACTGTAAAAGCACACGTAAGCACCACCACTCAATCAGCACTGCACAGGACAAACTCGTCCAGTGCAGACATTGCAGGAAGGAAAAGCAGAAGCCTGGCCAAAAGGTACCTGATTTGTGCTGCAGCCCTGGGTCTCTGCAGCAGCCAGTGGTGCTGGGCTGGATAACGCGCGCCCGCGGCATGCAGGGCAACGCTCGCTCCCAAAGCCAAGATGAAATGCACCATATATGGTGAAGGTACTGTTAGCCCATGGCTTCTTCCTAGGATCTTCTGAGGAAATCCTGCTTGAAAATGGGGAACAAAGAGGTTTGACTGTGTCTCAAGCAGGGATGTGAACTGCCCTCAGGACCAAAAGGAATGGCTTCAAAGTAACAGGGAGCAGTGAGGTGTCAGAGCCTTGGGTATCTGTGAGGTGCTTCACAACATTCTGGTTAAGTCTTAATTAATACTGATTGCCCACCCATTTCCTACACCCTGACTGGCCTCTAGAAGTTGTTCTCAGCAGGAAGAAGTTGCTGCAATGGTGTCAGCACTGGTCTCCAGGTACCCATGGCAGGCACAGGCCATCTCAGAGTTGGCACCAGTTTGCTGCTGCCAACACTGGCTGCAGCCCTACAAGTAATGGAAAAGATGGAGTACCTGCTTGTGGAATGCTGGGTGTGTTGGCTACCCCTCTGGGTGTCAGGGGCTAACAGAAGACTCTGGCTCTGACAGGGGTTGGTTTGGGGTCCTGAGGGTGAGCAACTGGATGTGAGCTCAGTGCTGGGACCACATGATAAAATGCAGTCCTGGGCATGAGAGCTGGGAGTGCAGCAAATGGGAGTTGTGAGGCACTGCTCTGTGCAGCAGAGCATGGGATGCTAACACTGAGATACTGTGAATAGCCTGGTGCCCCACTTTAAAAAGATACAGATGAAGTGAGACATGTAAATGTGATTCCCACCCCCCCATATTTCCCACAGCATCCTGCAGACAGAGTGGGGAGGCATGGGCTGGAAGGGGAAAGACACAAGGTGGCTTGAAAACTGAATGAAGTGATGGAATCTGCGTCTTCAGACATTTCCAAAATTGAGCGGATCAAGGCCCAACCAGCAGGCTGTACTGCCAGAGTCCCTGAGGCCAAAATTATTATGTGAAATGAGAGAGAGTGCAGAAAACAGGCACAGAAAAGCCACAGTTGCAGAAGAATGCACCCCACAGTGACAGAATCAAGCTCAACCTGTTTTCTTCTTAAAAAAGCTCAAGAAATTTGACTGCTATGCACAAGTACTCTCATAGTAAGAAAATACCATGTGCTAACATCTTTTTATTCTAGCCAAAAAAGGCAGAACAAGAATCAATGGTTGGAAATTAAAAGCCAGACAACCCTGCATAAGAAATACGACATACATTTGCTGAGCAATGCTGATTAGCTGGTGGATTAACCGTCAGGGATTAAATAAGACCAAACCATGAACTCCCTTGCTCCTCCAGACCTGATGCTTTTGTGCATTAGTGAAACCCCAGGTTATTTGGATCCAGAAAGGGTAACAAGACAAGGCAGTCGGGTAGATCAGCATAGGTGATCTAATGACTAACTCTGATCTTAAACATCGTGAGCAAAAATACCTCGTGTTACTAATGCACACAGAAAAACTCCCATTGCACAAGCTCCGTGTAAACACTGGACAGTTGACATCTGCAAACCCACAGATGGAGGGGGACAACAGTTGTTGCTCTTGTTTTAGAAACACAAAAACACCCAGCCCACAGACGACCTGCAGGGGCCTTGAGACAGGGCTGAGACCAAGAGTGAGGCACGAGCTTGGAACACCACGAGTCTGTCAGCAGTGAATTCATGAGAGACTGCCCCAGGATGCTCCTGGATGCTGTGTATTACACATGTGGCACATTGGATTGGGAAGAAATGGCCTTTCTGTGCAGAGCTTCGGGGAATCACACAAGGCATATGACCATTCCAGGAAAAGTAGGGTCAGAGAGATGTACAGAAACAGGGGAAAATTTGGATAGGGGAAAAAAAAAAAGTTAGGAGTAAATACCAAAAAAATCCAAACTAATAATACCAAATAAAATAACAAAAAATAAACTAAAATATCAAAAAAACCCAAAACTCAAAAAAAACCCCCAACCAATCAACCAAAAAAAACCCCAAACCAAAGAAAAAAAACCAACAACAACAACAACAAAAGCCACAAAAAAACCCCACAATAACTGCCCCCCCCCCAAAAAAAAACAAAACCAAAACCACAAACCAACAACAACCTAATGGAAACCTTCACAGCTGAAGCAAAACAC
The DNA here is from genome assembly GCF_028769735.1 of Zonotrichia leucophrys gambelii. Lineage (NCBI taxonomy): Eukaryota > Metazoa > Chordata > Aves > Passeriformes > Passerellidae > Zonotrichia > Zonotrichia leucophrys. Next base: position 14,216,802 of record NC_088176.1, read on the forward strand.
ACCTGGCAAGGACCAGTCCTGAATAGACTGGCCACAGGCAAAATTACCTTCCCTTTTTTTAGTATCTGTGTTCACAGAATTATAAAATATAAGCCTGGAAGGCCCTTGAAAGGTCACCTAGCCTGTCTGCCTGCCCCCAAACAAATCAAACCCTTCCTGGTGAAGCTTTTGTCTCAACTCTTCCTAAAAGAAGCCTCTAGTGGTGACGACGGGTCCCAGGAAAAACAAGTTTTAATCCCTTTTACCGCAATCATTGCAGGGTGAGTCTATGGCTTCTTCTACCCACCTGAAAACAAGCAATAGCCCATTATCTCATACTTTGTAGCAGGGCTTTATGCATTTAAAGACTTTTATCTTTTTTCCCTGTAGTCTTTGTGTTGTGATACTAAGCTACCCTTCAGCCTTCTCCAGTATGTCATGTTTTCTGAATTTCTGATCTTGTTCTTCCCTGGGCCTTCTCCAAGAGCGGCAACTTGAAACGCTGAGCCCCAAGTGGGATTCAGTGCTGAGTCTGACACTCTTTAAATGCAGCAGGATCACATCAGGTGTCTTACAAACACCTTGTTCATATGTCCTGGTCTGATTTTGCTCTTCTCACTTGGGCTGCTGCTGTCTCACGCTCTCTGCAGGACCCACTGTCATCTCCAGCTACTTTCCCACAGAGCAACCTCACTCATTCCCCAGCTAGTGTCTGCAATGTTGATTTTTCCCAAATCACAGAAGAGCCTTATATTTGTTCTTATCAGCAGGTTTATTTCAGGTTCTTCACCTTCTCAAGAAAATCATTCTTGCAGACTGGTGCTGCAGGTGAAAATCACTGATGAAAGCACCGACTACCCCTAAACCAAGACCAGGCCCTGTCTGAGGGCTGAGCATGGGAAACTGCCCTTTCAATACCTTTTCCCAGTCAGCTGTGTCCTCATGTAGCCACACACTCACCTAGACCACATTTCTCCACTACTCACAAGAATTCAAGAATGTCATGTGGAAATGGGACTAAACTCCTGTGAAAGTTAAGATTTAGCACATCTTGTCTTTCCTATGTCAGGCAGCACGGAAATCCTCAGGTAGAAAATTTGGTTGATTCAGCTCTTAGCTGATGGCCAAAGCTGTCACTTACTGTTTCATTATCCCTGCTCTTGTGTTGTGTCACTTAATGATGTATTTGCCTGTCTTCAGTCTGTTTATGATCTGTTTATGTCAAAGGTCCCTTTTCCCTTTACTTCTGCACCCCTAGTCTTGAGTAAAACTCAGGAACTTGGAAAGCCACAAAGATTCATTTGGGAAAAAAAAAAGGGAGGGAAAAGAAATACTCAACAACTACATCCTCAGAACTCACATGTTTATCCAAATTCATCTGAACCTTCTGGGGACAGTGACTTTTTAGGGTAAAATGAAAACAAGTTCAAGTGACTTTTCCATCCCTGCAACAGTACAGTAATTCCAGCCAATCTGAGACAATTTTCCAAGAAGATTTCCTGCAACCTCACAGTGATTAAAGGAAATAACATTGTGAATAAAGGGACATTCTTCAAAGTCAATGAAGGAGCCACAAACTGTACATTCTCACAGAGGGCCGGAAAGCGCCGGCGCGAGGTGGATTTTGCGGAGCGTGGCCCCCAGAAGGAAGAGGGTGGGCTGCCCATCCATCCCTCTTCCCCAGGCTGGGGTTGTGACCGGGCTTCTCCAGGAGCAGGGATGAGGGAAGAGGGTCCCCAGGCTCTCCGTGCTTGAGGCCAAAAGGCTTGGCCCAACAAGTTCTGGCTCCCCACCCCCAGGTGAGAATTCGACAGGTCTGGGGTCAGGTGCAAGGGGCAAGAGCCCACAGACCCTCTCAAATCCCAGGGTGACTATGCAAAGAGCAGCGTGCCACCATGGCTGTTTCATGCCACAGCCTTCTTCCTAGGAACCTCCCCATGCCTCGCTTTGCCTCCATCAGGCTCTCAGTGCCTTTGCCTGGGGTTGGCAAGGGAAGGTGAACGGGCCCAAAGAGCTGCTTGGGCAGAGGCAAGAGCACTTGGCTGCCATGGGGAGTGGGGTCCTGCCCGCGGCCACCCCTGTCCCTCCCTGCGGGTGCCCCGACACTGGGACCAGCCAGGCAGGAAGGAGTCTGCACTGCAAATGGCCCAAGGGCACTTTTAAAAGCCCACGTTGTTAGCTGAAACAAAGGGAAGGGGGTAACGAGGAAGGGAGAGGAGAAAGGTGAGAGGGGCTCCCTGGCAGCCTAAACACGCAGGCTTCAGTTGATGCTGCGTAATCAGGGAATTAGCTAATGAGCTTACTGCGGCACAGGGACAAGTCCTTTAGAAATATCATGGCCACCTGGGGAGGCTTGCAGAGGAGCCAGGCGGCCTTAATCTGCAGTGCTGGAAAGAAAAGCCCCCTCTGCCCCTCCCCAGCACTGCTTCCTCCCTGGACAGAGCGTGTCCCGGGGTGCCACAGAGGGCCGACACACATCCAACAAGAACTGGGCATGAAAAGGATAGTAAAGAGTGGTTTTAAAAACAAAACAGCCCGTGCTCACAGCGGATCTTAGACGTTCGTGCAGTGGGGATGGGGCTGCTTGGGGACCAGTGGGATCCAACTGCCCCTGGACAGGCAGCGCTGCACCAGAGAGCCAGCAAAAGGGATTCCAGAAGTATGGATTGCCTTTCCCTGCACTGTGACGGATATGTCAGACAAAACCAAATAACTCCAAAATATGGATTGGGTGGTTTTTTACAAATCATCCAAACACAGCCTTATAAAATCTGAGGCAAACACAAATTCATATAAAAGTGCCTGTGAATGTGCTAATTTGAAGGGAAAGTGGGTGAGAGAATCTGATGTTGAAAGTCACTTAGAACAATGCAAACACTAAATATACAAATACTCATCAAATACTTATTTAGAAAGTGGCTTTAGACAGTGAACAGACTGGGTTGAAAAATAATTATTTGCTGATAATATTGAACTCATTGAGGAATTTGGGCATGTAGCAGTATTTGCATGAATTAGAGTGGAGGAAGTATGAAAGCATCAAAGACAGAACACTTCTCCAGTGAAAAAAGAGACAAGCAAAAACCTCAGCCAAAAATAAAACTCCACTTAAAAATTACTCTCACACTAGTGAAGACATGACCAAACCCATGTATTCACCAGAAAAATGTAAATTTATGATTTTTATTATCATATTGGGGCAGAATTATTATTAATTATGTAGAAAAGAAATTATAAAACTTAAACTTATACTGTAAAAAAATTGATTAAAATTTTCTAGCTCAAAAATAAGTAGATTGACAACTATTCTATGGAAACCAATTTAATTTAACTTTTCAATGGGATATTTTGAACTGATTTTTTCCTTTCAGTTTTCTAAAGCAGAAATCTGTTCAAAATTTGAAAACATTGTGTTTCCAGGTTTTCCTTGTCCTCTTTTTTCTGCTGCCCTGAAGCTGCTTTATGATGGCTGACATTCATGCTGGATTTCCTCCTCTTTTTTGATCCTTTATTCCCTACTCCAAGCTTTAAGAAATTTTAGCATTCTTGTAAAAGAAAAAAGGAAAAACCCTAAATGCAATTATTGCTTCCTCAGCCATCAAAAAGTTGTAACAATAAAAGTAAAAGAAGAAAGAAAAAAAAATTATCAACATTTAAATAGTTTTTCAGCTGTAGTAGAAACAATTATGCCTACTCAGAAAATGGTGGGACCTATAGCAAAATTATCTTCTTTTTTTTTTATGTGAAGATTTTTTTCTGAAATGCTTTACTTGGGTTTTTTGGTTTTGTTTTTGTGTTTTGGATTTTGCTTTGTTTGTTTGTTGGTTTGGTTTGGTTTTCGGCTTTTTGGTTTTTTTTTTTTTTGTGGTAGGGAAAAATCAGGGTCTGTTTTTTGGGCTGCTGCTTTCTGATTAGTCTTGATGATTAAGGCCCTGGGGTCCCAACCACCTTGGGGATTCAGCTCTCACACTGCTGGCTGGGGAGTGGAATCTCTTGTCTGCACCAGGAGCAGCAGCTTCTCCTGCAACCAGATCATCCAGTAGAAGGGGTGACATTAGAGGGAGCGTGGCTGCAGGGCTCAGAGGTGACACAAGCCATGGGGATGACCCCACTGCTGTGGCAGTAGCAGGTGTGTGGGGCTGCAGACACCCTGGCTCCACGCTGGGGGAGATGCCAGTGCTGGGCACGAGAGCCTCACACACCTGCAGTGTGCAGCTAAAGGGAGCAAAAGCGCCACAGATAGCATTTGGAAAGGAGGGTGGGAAATTCCCTTGCCTTTCCAGTTGGTCACCGCTGCCCCAGCTCTGGGTCCAGCACAATGAGCGCAGTGAGTGATGCCCCAGGTGCCCGCCCATGCAGGGACCATGGCTCCAGGAATCGCCCCTTCCTGGGCATGGTGAGGTGGGGGCTGATGGAAGCAGTGACCTCAGCCCCTCTCTCTCTGAGCAACAGGGTCCTTCCACAGCTCCCTGCTCCTCCAGTGTCCGCTGTGGGGTAGGGCACAGCCCCACAGCGAGGGCGGGGGACTGTCACTCCACAGACACAAAACAATAGTCAGTGTCGATTATTTATTTTCCAAATAAATCAGCGGGTCCTGCAGGAGAAGGGCTGGAAATCGGCGAGTTTAGATTAGACCCTCCCCAAGCCCCGGCTGGGCCTTGAGCCGCTGTCAGGGCTGCAGAGAAACAGCAGCGAACTCTCACGCAAATGGCCTATAAAAAAGGCCCCTGTCAAAGGCACCTTGACCTGGAGGTTTGCTGTGGTGCTGAGCTCCCCGTGGCCCTCCCCTCCCCGGGCCGCGCTCCCCTCGCATGATGTATTTCCCCTGCCTTTTTTAGAGCTGCATTATGTTAGCTCCAGGAAACAGCCTCTTCCTTCTTATAAACACAGCCCTGGGTTACTGACCAGCGGCCCTGCCACTCCACAGCCACTCTCTGTCCATCCATCACACCTCGCTGTCACCCTGGCAACATATCTCTTGGACCGGTCCGGCTCCAGGGATGGGAGAGGCAGGAGGGGGGGATAAGGGGGGGTCACATACACAGAGCACAATTCCAGCCTGCTGACTAATTCCCTGGAAACTCTGGGGCTGCACAATGAGAAAGCCTTTCAGAGGGTTTCTCGAGCGTTACTGGAAGGTCAGATGAAGGTCAGCACAAGGACACGGCTCCTACTTTCCCCACCGTCAGCAAGGGCGGGTGCGCGGGGCGGACGTGGGTGAGCGCGGGGGTACCACGGGTGCACGGTGGGAGGGATGTTTGGAGAAGGGAGCCTGGGCCCAGGCGTCCCTGGGATGCGGCACAGAGCCCGCTGGCCACTGCTGGGCGCAGGAAATGTGCCTGGGATGGGGCTGGCAGGGTGTCCTGGCAGCCAGACAGGCGTCAGTGCTTCCAGCGGGACAGGGCATGGCCAGTGGTGTGGCCTTTTGCCACCCCAGAGAGGGAAGGGAAGAATTACTTTGGCCCCATGTGAACTCCCCACCACCTTTGCTATGGCCCCAGTGCCTGCAAACTGCTGGCCTGACACAGCATCCCTGCAGAGGTCATTCATAGTGCAGGATGGATCCTGGGGGAGAGCACCAGGATGGGCCCTGGGGAGAGGATCCCAGACATGCTTGGATACCCATGGTCTCCAGTGTGCTGGGATATCAACAGCACAGGGACAAGACACGAACCATATCAAGAGATCCAAGTTGTCCTGTCAGTGCTGGCACAGGGACATATCCTGGCTGAGCCTTTGAGCCATCCAGCCTCTTGTATGCATGGCAGAAGCACAGCAACTGCAGCAGGAGGGGTCCAACCATGTCCTGCTCCTGGAACACCACCCATGTCCATCCCCACCTGCTTGTCCTTCATGTTAAGCCACTGTCTCCAAGAGGAAATGCCATTTAAAGGCAGGTATTTCAAAAGAAATGGGAGATGTCTACTCTCTGAACAACACAGCACTTCACTTCTGCCTGTTCCCTGCGTAAAGCTGGGAGTCAGATTTACACAGGGATAAAACAAAAAAGGCAATGCTTTTAAGGACAGATCTTCACAAACCCAAACTAAAGCCCCATGAGGGCAAATCCTTTCTAATCCATGCTCTTCCTCAGAGGTGTAAGTGGAGTGGAAGGGTAGAGGGGAGGGATTTAAATCTGGAAAACAGTTCCCCATCTCTTTGGTCTGGCAAAGGGCCCACTGATAGACTAAAAACAAGTTTGCAGAGAAGCCTGTGTGGGATAATCCAGCTATGGCCCCGGAGGGGATGAGAACAATTAGGAGTCCTCTCTCAAGTCTCCACTCCAAGACAGAAAAACAGTTTATAGTTTAGTCCAGAGTTGTTGTTAGAAAGTTCTGAATCATCAGGATACACTAACAATTTCTGCACAGTAATTGCCAGGATAATTCATTAGGCGGACTCAGAGATAAACTATTAACAGAAGCTTCCAACTCTCCTACCTGCCTTCCCGTGTGCAGGACATGGGCTGCCCTATTTGTACAGTGGCTGTTGGTGAGGATCTGGGCTCAGGAGGGAACCACATGAGCAGCCATGGCTAAATACAAAAAGTATTTCAAAGGAAAACAAAAGAATGGGTATTTATTAGACATGTGCAGGCCAAGCACATGCTCTGCCTTTAACCTTTCCAGGCATGGTAATCAGTCAGGGAGCAGTTTGCCTTCACTGCCACTGAACATGCCGCAGTCTCCAGCCACAGCAACCTTTCTACTTCCAGAGAAAACCCACCAGAGCATTGGAAGCTGGCCTGCTGTGGCCTCTGGAAGGATAGTGCAAAATGTCTTTGGGCTGAGCCTGTCAGGCTTTTGACTCATATTTACCCAGAAGAGATAGAAATTACGAGCTTCCCCAGCCCCCAAGTGCAGGTTGTTGCATGACAGAGGATATTTGTGTCCAATCCTCCTGAGCTGGTCAGCCTCAAATCACATTTGGGAAGATGAAACAGTGCAACAGCCACTGGCTGTGGGTGCCCCTCAGAGCAAATGACAGCCCTACAGACAAATGCCAGCAAAGTTGAGGAATGCCACCACACAGAGGTCTGTGCACCTCCCTATGTATGCGCTCAGCCAAGGTTGCAGCATAATTTCTGCTAAAGCTGATTCCTGCATCCTTTTTCAGCTCAATTTCCCTGAAACCACTCTGCAAACCCAGAGCTGTGTACCCTTTTTTTTACAATTTTGCCAGCTCCGGGGTAGCCATGGCCAGGATGGCTTCATCTGCATGGGAACAGCCGGAGGAATCTTGATTAAGCAGGGAGAGAAGTGGGGACTGGCTGCCAGGCAGATGCCCTAAACAAGAGTAACTTATCAGCTCCGTTTCCAAGATGAGACATCTGTCACCACCTTGCACAGAGCCAGCCCAGCCACTCGCTCCTCACCAGCACGTCTGTACAGAAGCATGAGGGCTTCCCTCTCCTTGAAGGAAGCCACAGAAATAGCCACCATATAATTTGCAAATTTTTCTAGAAAATGTTTTGCTTGGGCTCAGAAAAGCATTGCACCCAGAATGCTTTGGGGGAGAGAGCTGGACAGGAGCAGGATGCAGCATGCAGCTGCATTCCCAGCCCATGTTTGCCAGCAGCAGCAGTGCAGGGAGGTCTCCAGCCCGGAGGAACACCAAGTGCTGCGGACAGCAAGGAACCTCTGCACCAGCACACACAGAGCAAAGCCTGACACAGTTAATCCCTCCAGTTTATTAGGTAATAAAACGCTTTCCAGACCTGTTAAAATTTAATTGGTTTAATCTTAATTGTTCCATTTTCTGTGGCACACGCAAACACAGAGCCCGACCCTGCCACTCTCGTGTGAACTGTCCCGCGGGCTGTGGTGGGAGCAGGATGAAACCCGCTGACCTCAGCGGGATTTCGTGCATGAATCAGAGCGGCAGGCCTGGGCTCGGAGCTGAAATCCAGCACTGGGCAGGTCGCCAGCACAAGGCCCAGGGTCCACTTAGGCTCCACTTAAGCGCTATGGGATGCAAGTGGTACGCAGGCCTGGGGATGCGAGCGGTGAGCAAGCCTCGTGCTGGGCCTCTGCTGAAGGATGAAATTTCAGCTCAGCTTCTCAACCTCACCGACACAAACACACAGCAATGGCTTCTGAGACACAGAGCAAAGGTACTCCCAGAAAGGCTGTGGGGTGTGCTCCATCAACAGGGTGGTGTACGTGTGCCTGCAGCAGTGTCCTCCTTCAGCTGCACAGGGACCCTCTCATCACATGGTCAGTAACTGTGATTTATGACAGCTTCTAAGCCAGAGGAAGAGGTGTTCTGCTACTCTTTGCATGTCCCTAGTCACTGGGCTGTTATGCAGCAGAGTAGCTTTGTGAAGCCTGGATATCCTTTGTGCACAAGAGATGCCAAATAAAAGCAGGCAGGAGGGGGTCCTTGGCACTGGCATTTCCTATCCTGCATTTCCTTAGATGAAGGATGACCTTTACCTGCTCCTGCAAGGTGGCTCTCACCAAGCTCAGCATGTCAGCCTCAGTTTCAGAGGCCCATCTGGCACTGAAATCAAGGGCAACCTCCCCTTTGGTGTCCAAGCCTACCGAGCTCCCCTTGACGCAATGGGCTGCACCTTTGCATTTGCTGCTCCTATCCCTCAAAGTACTGAACACTGAATGTTTCACACAGCTAGTGGTATCTCTCAAACCAACCTCCCACCTTAAAAATATATGTGTAGGATGTTAGAGTCTGATTCTGACCTTTAGAAAACACATTTATTTTCCACTGAGGCTTTGTTTCGGGATGTATTTCCAAGCCATGCATCCCCGCAAGAACTGTGAAGCAAAAGTAAATTAGCCAATGTCAATGGAGAAAAAAAATACTGAAGAAAAGCAGATATTTGCAATGATGTATTTCTCAATAAAATGGGCATTAGTTGGGTGGTTCTTGGCCAAACCAAGCCAGCTGTTCTGAGGATTTGGAGAGATGCAGGCAGGTGTGAAGTGGCAGACCTGAGTGAACAGGATGGTGCAGGCACTGCCTGGGCACAGATGGGACACAGCAGTGAGGACACGGAGCCAGCCTGTTGTTGGGTGAGCATGCTGCATCCTCTGTCTGGACCTGGCTCCACTGCCTGCAGAAGCCCTCTCCTCTCCTAAGGAATACAGATAATGTTTATTTTCAAAGTTGTGAAAAAGAGCCATTCCTGTGCAGGTGGTAGGGCAGGGATAAACGCCATCCTTTCCCCCGGGCGCGGTGACCAGGTGGGCGCACTCAGGGAGTGAGTGAGGGTTGGGAGCTGCGGCGGAGCCGCCCCGTGTGCGCTCCTCACGGAGCCCCTCAGGGCGCGCCCGCTGGGCACCGAGAGGGGCGCCGAGGCTGTGTGCGGGGAGACCCGGACCCCGGAGACGGCGGAGCGCCGCGCCGTACCGTGCCGGGCCCGGCCGGACAGGACCGGACCGCGGGGTCCGCTGCCGGCAGGTGACCGAGCCGTTCGGAGCCGGTGCGGACTGCACGGGACGGCTCCGGCGGCAGCCCCGGCGGCGGGTCGCTGTCCCGGGACCCGCCGCCTCTCCGCGCCGCGTCGCCGGCCCCGCCGTGCGGGGGCGTCCCCGGCGCGCTGCGGTTCTCACATAAATCAGGACCGAACTCCTGGGAAAGGGCCATCCTTCACGGGGCGCTGCTGACAGAGAACGAGAACCAGACGGGCCCTGAGATAAACCACGGCGCGCAGCGTTTACACAAGGGCAGGCTCTGTGTAAATAGAGCCGGGCGCGGGGGGCAGCTCCCGGCGGCGCGGGTCCGCTCCGGCTGCGGCCCCAGCCCGCGGGCCGCCGGGCTCCCGGGGCGGCGGGCAGGTGGGTGCCGCCCGCCCAGCGCCTCCCGCCGCCGTGCCCCGCTGGCTCCCCGAGCACGGGGACTGGAGACAGGGCCGGATTAACGTGTTTGTTTGTTTACGGCCATTAGCGCGGGGCCAGCTCCAGCACTCCGCACCCGCAAGACTAATGGAGCAATTAGCAGCCCCGGTGCTGATAGCATCGCCCCGAGCGAGACCCCCGGGCGCGGCCGCTGCTACCGGGCTGCCTGCGGCCGGGCCCTCGGGCGACAGCGGGCTGCTCGCTCCCTCGCCCGCCCGCCGCGGTGTGCGCGGCTGTAGCGGGGCTGCTGCTCGCTCCCCGGGCCCGGGGGGAGGCTCTTGGCTCTCTTGGCTCCGCTGCAGCATCCGCACGGCGAGTTCCATCCATTACAATAATCCCCTGTCTAAACAGAGCGCAGGAGCGGCCGGGACAACAAGGCCCTGCTGTAAACAGAGCTCAGGGGACGCCGCTAATGATATAAATAAAATAACCATTAATAGCCCGGTGACCCCAGCCCAGCCGGCTTGGGAAAGCCCTGCAGCCGCAACCCGGGCTGAGACCCGCCGGCAGGTACCGGGCTGCCCTGCTCCTTCCTCCCCCTGGATTCTGTACCTCCGCACCGCTCGCCCCGGTCCGGCCGTGCTCCTCGGCGCCAGACGCCTCGGCACGGGCACGGTCGGGCTCCGCTTGCCCGGCTTTTCCAGCCGGGAACTCACCACCGATCCGCCTCCACTAACGGGGGCATGCTGGCATGGGGGGAAAGCGCGGGCGCAGTTACCGCATCGGGAGACTGGCGGAGGGTGAGGCCCAGAGAAGGCCCGGCCGCGGCTTGCTCCCTCCGTCGGGCGCGGGCTCCCCGAGCAGTCCGTGTGGCCGGCAGCAGCATAAAATGAGTGGGTCCCAGCGGGGGAACCACTCGTACCACCGGGGAGAAATCCCGATGCGCCCTTTTCTGTCCGACCCAGGCTCCCAGAGCCCGCAGGCCGCACCCGGCGATCGGCCCGTCCGGGATCCCTGAGCGCGATGGCGCCACACGAGTCAGACACTGCCGGGGTGCGGCCCTCGGCACGGCGGCTGCTGCTCCCGCACACGGACGGGCAGGCGGACACCGGCGGTGGCCCGGCAGTTCTTATGGCCGCCACCACCGAGGGCAGCGGCCCTTGACGCTGCTCTCCCCGCCGGGAAGCTCGACCGCAGGGGAGCTCCCGGGCAGCGCCGCGCTGTGCAGAGCCCGGCCGCTCGCCGCGCTGCCAGCGGGCCCCGCGCCTGCACCTTCCCGGGCCCGGGGCCCCGAGGCGGGCGGGAGTGGCCCGGGACGGTGGCGGATGTGTAACACAGATAAGGAGCTAATTGTTACTAATTATTTTCGGAGTCCCGGCAGCGACGCAAAGCCGAGCTTCTCTGCGCACCGGCGGCACGGGTCAGAGTCGGGCCCCAGTCAGGCCTGCTTACTGCGGCCGCCCTTCCCCGTCCACCGTCCGGACCGCAGGAAGGCGTCTCCCACGCGGAGCGGCGAGAAGAGACCGAATCGTCATATTTATATGGCGAGGGGTTTGAAGCTGCGTGGTGGCAGCGGTCCGGTGCGCCGGGGGAACGGGAACCGGCCGCGCCGCGGGACCGGCAGAACATGAGCTGCGGCGAAGTGCGCGGCACTCGGGCTCCTGTCCCGGGCTGCGCCCTAGTAAATACGTCTCTGGGGCGTGCAGAAAGACGTAGATACGAGGGCACCGACAGAGCCGCTAAACAGTGGAGCCGCCGGACGTTAACAACACGAGAGAAACTCCCGGGAAGGCCCCGCGAAGCCCCGGCGCCGGGACACTCACCTGCCCGGCGTACGCGCCCGGCTCCGGTGGCCTCCCCTCGTCGCCGATCCAAGCCCTGCGGGGCAGCAGGATTTTAATCACAACGAAAAATCTCACCAAAGACCCCCTGCCCCTCCCTCGTTGCGCCCGCTCCCCGCGCCGCGGCAGCCCCGAGCCCGTGCAAAAGTCCGGGAGCCCCGGGTAGCGCCGGGGGGCCGCGGCACCCCCACATCACCGCGGGGCTCGGCGGGTGCCCGGCGAAGTCCTGTGCCCGGGAACTTCTCAGTGCGGAAGAGCTCGGCAGGCTCATTCGGTGCGTCACCCGCCGCCACGGCGGCGAGGTGGCTCCGCGGAGCCGCTGGCCGCCCGTTACCCGTGGGAGAAACGAAAGAAAACGAAACGAAACGAAAGAAAACGAAAAACAACGAAAGGAAACACAGATGATCGCGGTACCGCGCTCCCCACCTAGCCCCGCGTTACCGCGGTCCCGGGCTGCCCACCCGGCCCGGCCCGGTCCGCCCCGACTGGGCCCGGCGGTCGCGGGCTGCGGGGCCCCATCCGGCGGGCGAAGCGTGCTTTCCCCTGTGCGAACGAGTGCCGCACCGGCTGCGGCGAGCTGGGCCGGCCTGCAGACTGGCCGATCGCGGGGGTATTTGCGGGGACACCGGCGAAGGGACCAGAGGTGCAGGGGGATGAGGATGGGTCGGCTACGTGTACGTCGCATGGCTACGGGGTCGCCGTCGGCTGCGGGAGGGGTGCGGTGTGGCGGAGGCGCCTGAACCTCCCCTCCGCTACGCGCCCTGGGCCGCGGGAGGCACTTGCGGGGCCGTGCTGGTGGGGCGGGAGGCCGGGCTGGCGGGGCCGCACATGTCGGTCCCTGCCGGGGCCGGACCGAGCCGTGTGCGGGCAGGGGCCAGCGGGGCGCGCCCGGGCGGGGGTCCCTACCTACCTACACGTGCTTAGCACTGGGGGGCGCGGCGGCGGCTGCCGCGGCTCTCTGCGGGCACCCCGACCCCGGCGCACCGTCCCCGCGCCCGCCGGGCGGGTGCCGGGCCGGCGGGGCGCTCTGCGGGAAAGCAGCCTCCCCGAGTGCAGCCTTAATACATTGCTATTTCTGGCCGGGCGGCCGGAGCCGGGCAGGGGGCCGGCTCTGCCTCCCCCTCTCTCCAATGGTGAGGCCGCCCCCGGCCCCTCCTTGCCGTGACGTGCCGGCCCGGGGCAGAGGAGGCTCCCGAGCCTTTGGCTGTCCCTGCAGAAGCTGTAACAAAACGCAGACCCCCAGCGCCGAGCTAATGGAGGCAACTTAGACAGAAGCAGGCGCGGCCCCTCGTCTCTCGGCGCTGCCTGCTCCCCCCGCACCGGGCGCGGCGCTCCCCGCCGAGCAGCCGCCCGAGCGCCGCCGGGCCCGCGGGACTGCCTGGCCGCTTGCGCTGCCCCGATGATGTTACCGAGCCCCGTCACCTCCACACCCTTCTCTGTCAAAGACATCCTCAACCTGGAGCAGCAGCAGGACCCGCACTATGGGGCCCAGCTCCCGCACCACCTGGAGCACCACTTCCACCCCGCTGCCTGCCTGCTGGCGGCCGCCGACGGCGCCCGCTTCTCCGACGGCGAGGAGGAAGAGGAGGAGGAAAAGCTCTCCTACCTGAGCCCCATGGCAGCGCCCGGCAGCCAGGCGGACGCGCGGATCTCCGCCGACAACTACGTTCACGCCGTGCTGCGCAGCTCCTGCGAGGCTCCCGGGCCGGGAGAAGAGCTGGACCCGGCGGTCCGAGACCCAAGTGAGTATCGGCTCCGCCGCGCTCCCCGCACTGCACCGCCCCGCCGGGACGGGCCCCGCGCTGCCTTCCCGCGGTGCGTTCCCAGCCCTCGGGCATCGCCCCGCGAAGCCCAGGTCCCTGTAGCCTGCCCCACGTCCCTTGGCCATGTCGGGCTGTGACAGGCACGTCGGGGGCTGCCACCGCCCTCCTCCGCGCCTCGCTCGCCTCCTCCCTGGGTAGTGCCTCCGCATGGCCCCAGTCCGTAGGTGTCGGATCAGGCCCGGGCTCTGCAATTTCGGTAGCGGAGGGGAAGGAACGGGTCGGGTTAGGCCCAATCCGCACCCGCTGCGGCGGAGCCCGGCGGCGGAGCAGGTGCCCGGCGCTGTGCGCGGCGCGGCCTGGAGCTCTCCTCGCAGTGCCGCAGCGGTAACGCCGCAGCTGCCCCGGAGGTGCGGGAACGTGCCCGGCCCCGCAGCCCGAATCGAGCCCTCGCAAACACAGGCGGTGCCCGAGACGGCCGGTCCTAGCGCTGCCTCCCCGCCCGCACCGCGGTGCCCCGACGGGCGCGTAGCGGCGCGGGGCCGGCCGGGCGCGGAGCCCTCGTCCGCCGGTGGGGCCCGCCGGGAGCAGCGAGCGCCCGGCGTCGGCCAGGCGCACCCGTGACCTGTGTTGCCCCGTACAGAGAGCTGCGTCCTGAAGAAGCCGCTGGACGCAGCGGAGAAGGCGGAGGAGACGGAGAGGCCGAAGCAGCGGAGCCGGAGGAAGCCGCGCGTACTCTTCTCCCAGGCGCAAGTCTTCGAGCTGGAGCGCCGGTTCAAGCAGCAGCGTTACCTGTCGGCGCCCGAGCGGGAGCACCTGGCCAGCAGCCTCAAGCTCACCTCCACGCAGGTGAAGATCTGGTTCCAGAACCGGCGCTACAAGTGCAAGCGGCAGCGGCAGGACAAGTCGCTGGAGCTGGGCGGCCCCGCGGCCCCGCCGCCGCCGCGCAGGGTGGCCGTGCCCGTGCTGGTCCGTGACGGCAAGCCGTGCCTCGGCGGGTCGCAGGGCTACAGCTCGGCGTACAACGGGCCCTACTCCTACAATGGCTTCCCCGCCTACGGCTACGGCAACGCAGCCTCCTACAACCCCGGCTACGGCTGCACCTACCCGGCGGGCACCGGCGGCGCGTCCATGCAAGCCGCCTGCAGCCCGGCGGCGGCCGCCAGCCCCTTCGTGAACGTGGGCGGCCTCGGCGGTTTCAGCGGCGGCGGCCAGCCGCTGCACCAGCCGGCGGCGGGGCCTTCCTGCGGCCAGGGCGCACTGCAGGGCATTCGGGCCTGGTAGCCCGCACGCACTGAGGGTCGGGAGCGGACCGACAGGACGGCCCGGCGGCTCCGCGGCCCCGTTAGCACCCGCACCGCAGCCCGGCTGCGCGCCACGCGCCCTGGACCGGAGGCGGCGGCGGCGGCGGGACGGCGCGGCGGGACCCCGGCGCTCCCGCGAGCATCGGTGCGGGGCCGGCGACGGACGGAGCGGAGCGACGGCGGGACGGGGCCGCGCGAACCCGCAGCGAAGCGCCGCCGCCCCGCGGAGCCGCCGCGACGGCCGGGCGGGCCGGGCGGGCCGGAGCCGATCGCGCCGCGCCAGCGGAGCAGCTTTGCTTGTAAAAAGCCGACGGCGGGGCCCGCTAGTGCCGCGGCTCCTCTATCTACTCTGTATCGGTCACTGCCAGCGCCAGCTCGCCCAGTCAGTCAATAAACCAGGTGCAATACTCGCCGCCCGATCCTCCTTCGTCCAGCGGCCGGTGCCCGGCGGAGGGGCCGGGGCCCGTGCCCGGCGGCGGGGCGGTCGCCGCGTCGTGCCCGCGGGGCAGGGCGGCCCGGCCGGCTTGTGAGCGTGCCAAGGGCGCTGAATGGGGCCGCGTAGCTCAGAGCCGGGCCCATTGTGGCCGACGGGCCGGCGCTGAAAGGAGCCGCCGAGGAAGGTAGCGGGAATAGGCGCTTATTGGATTCGGGAACAAAAGGTGTGGCAGGGAGGCGAGGGACAAAGGGGCCCCGGCGCCGAGATTGACGGGCCGCTTTGCCCCCCACTGAGGCCCAGGCCCGGCGCTTTATGCGCGGGGGCTGCAGAAACGTGCTGGGTTTTGTTCCCCATTCTGGGAGCGCAGGGGAAGAGGAGGGGGGTCCGCGGGCCGCTGATTAGGGCCGGCCGGGCCGGGCAGCCTGAATGCCGGGTCATTATTGCTACATGTTCAGCCATTTCGCTCGATCGCAGGGGGAGGGGGCGGCCGAGGCCCCTGAGCCCCACGGGACCGGCCGCGGGGTCGCCTGCCGCCTGCCCCGTCCCGGGCCGCCCGGTCCCGCTCTCGCCACCGAGGCGCTCTCGGGGCGGTGGCGGCCGCGCTGCCGCTGCCGTGCGGCTCCTGCCGAGCCCCGCCGGGATGGGCCGGACACCCGCAGAGCAGCGCGGCAGCAGCGGCCGTGCGGGGCACCGCGGGCGGCTGGGGGACCGAAGGCGCCGGGAGCTCTCCCGTGCCGTCCCGCACATCTGCCCGGCGGCCACCCTGGCTCTCCCAAGTTCTTTCCAGCGGAGCCTTCTTGGAGCCGGCGCGACGGACGCAGACCAGGGGCTGGCTATGCCACCCCCCTGACCCAGCGCTGCCCACCGTGTCCTCCCCATGAGCTCCCCATGTGTGTTGCGTGACAGTCCCTGTGTCCCGAGCAGAGGACCGGCTCTGCCCTCGCAGAAGCAGCAGGTAACACCGCTGACGTTACTGACCCCGGGTTTAAGCTGCACATTCCCACCATTCAAACTAAACGTGCACCTTCGGGGTTTGCTGTTTGAAAGGAACCGGAGAAATTCTTTCCACTGTGGGGACAGAGTGGGAACCCGCAAGCCTCGGCTGCCAGCCTGGCTCGGCACGGCACGGCACCCCGCTGTCCCGCGAGCCGCCCGAGGCCAGCAGGCTTCGCGGGGCCGGCGCTGGGAGAGGATGCGGCACGCCCAGCTGATTGTTTGCTGGATGGCAGTAAGGTGTCGCAGGAGAGGAAGCCCAGGCCCTGCTCTTGGCTTTCAGAGATGAGTGGTTAAGGCCCTGTGGTCTCGTGGGTAGAAACAGGATAGCCAAGAACAAAGGTAATGCGCTTTCTTCACAGCAGCAGTCAGGCTGGAGAGATTTGTCTCTGCCATAGGAAGGAGTTGCATTTTCCTCCATGTTCTGCCAGACTGTTGTCTGCAAAAATAGGGGACTCGTGTGAGTTCATACTTCAGCATGCAAGCCAGAGGAACCGTAACCACAATAGAAGCTCCTCCAAAATCTGGGTGTGTGAGAGGAGTTCCCAGCTTAACACATCCCTTCAAAGTACATGGCAGCTGATGAGAAATCCACTGCATCTCAGCAGCACCCAGAGGCTCTGGCTGAGATCAGAGCCCAGCATGGGACACGCTGCCCAGGTCTGTAGTCACAGTGTCTAGAGCACAGACTGTTCTGTAAAGCAAAAGGACACCAAGGGACCTCACGGATGTGTGGCAAGAGGTGAGGCAGTACCAGCATGATCCAGCACCAACAGTACCCAGCTGCGGCAGAGCACTCTCAGCTGGTGCCTGGTCACAACCCTGACCCCTCTGTGCCTCCACGGAGCTGGAACAGCTCCCAGTCAGGGATTCTGAGAGGCCTGACCGCAGGCTGATGTCTCATGGCGCTGGAAGGTTCTAGATGTCCACCATAGCAAGCCCCATTCCTGGGACAGATCCCAGCTGTCCCACCAGCTCGGACTGGAGGAAGGGCAAGGGGTTAGTGGGAGGGACCCCTCTGCAGAGCCTCGCCCAAAGCTCCTGAGCTGCTGGGGAGGACAGAGCAGCACAAAGAGACGGCGGTAATGGAGGGCCCAGAGCAGGGTGGCGGAAGTGGAACGCTCCAAAGAGGAGGAACAGCCGGCAGAGGCCAGTGGGAGGGAGATGGTGGGAGATTGCAGATGGGAGCGGCTGCCCGGGGAGGGGAGACACAATGGAGGGAAGTTGCTGCGTGGCTGTGCTGGAGGCAGCACCCGCCCCTGATGCGCCCTGTCCCCCACAGCCCAGGCCGGAGCAGGGTGCCTGCAGCGGGGTGAGGGCCACAGGGAGATCTCTGGAGGGAATTCCTTCGGCATGGTCCTGCTGCACCATGCTGGTGCCATGGCCTGAGGGACATCAGGGAGGGAGGGACGATGATGGCCATGGACAAGGGGCAGAGGGCGTGTGTTTCCTCCTGGTTGACTGAGGGATTTACTGCTATTTGGGAATCAAGCTGTGAAGGTGCTGATTGTTTTCAAACAGGAATGAGATTCTCTAAGTGCACTGATTTAAAGGAAAGGAGGGACTTTTGGGGCAGCTAGATTTTAACCCCCAGGCCTCAGACCCACTCTGTGTGCAGGCTCCAGCTGTGCTTTTTACTCAAGTTTCGTGTTCAAGGAGGAGCTCATCAGCAGAACTTGTCTCATGCAGTGGCTCCTAGGGAGGGTCCATCCAAAGCCCAGTTATTGCAGGTTTTCTGTGGTCTTTCCATCATGCTCAGGATCACACGGAACTAGTGCTGTTCCTTCTGCAGCACCACAGATGTGCTCTGGTTTCCTCTCCTTCCTGACACCTTTTTTCCCTTCCTCTCTCCCTCCCTACTCCTGAGGTCATCCCTCCCCCTCTCATCCTTCATCCTTCTGTCCCCACCACACACCTGCAGCCATCAGCAAGGAGCTCACCCGGGTGCAGAGGGAGATGCCTGCTCCCAGTGAGGCTGCTCAGGCTGCTTGTGGATCTGGGCAGGCATCACTGAGTCCTGCTCCAATCTACTCCAGCCTGGTCAGAGACGCCTCCTGCTGCCTGTGTTGGGAGCCTGAGACCCAGCTGTTTGCTAGTGCGGTGCCCAGCTCTTGCTCCTTTATTTGAGTGTCAGCTCCTGCTCTGCAGAGCTTCCCACTGCAGCCACCCCAGCCCCTGAGCTGGGAGCTGCCGAGGCTGCTTGGCCACTGGGGCTCTGCGGAGCCCTCCGGTGCTGGAGATGCTGGAAGCTCCTCCTGGCAACGGCAATATGGGCTTGTCACATAAGAACTCTCCAGTGCCAAGAAAACTGTTGCCAGCCATGGATCAGGTAATTAAAACATTGTTAGTTGTGCTGTGGAGCCTCCAGCGAGGCTTTCTCCAACCACACGGCTGCAGCACGAGGGGCAGGAGCCGCCTTCCCTGCGTGCCTGAGTCACTGCATCACAAGATGACTGCACCTGTCTGAGCAGGGTGACGGCACCTGCATGTTCCAGCTGATTCCTCAGGTTCCTGCAGTGGTGAGATCAAGGACAGTGCTGCCAGTAGGGATCCAGGTGACCCGCGCAGGATTCACTCTGATTCAACCAAGGATCCAGGTGACCTGTCCACAGAGGGGGCTGAATCTTTGTCCCCTCCAAAACGGAGTGCTGCTGGAGGTCAGAGCTGCCCCTGTGTCCTGCCAGAGCCCTTCCCGGTGACATGACGCCACTGTCTCCCGCCTAGGCAATAAATAAAACCCACAGACGTTTCCCGGGACGAGCCTTCTTCGCGCCGGGGCTGCTACAGGCGGGCGGTGCGGGGCCAGCGGGGTCCCGGGTGCTGCCCGGGATGCTCCGGTCCCCCGGGCTGCCAGCAGGGACAGGGACACTTGCTCTCGGGGCCTGTCCCCAAGCGAGATACGGCACCGCCATCTATCGGCCAGCGCCCGGGGACAGGCGGTGACAGACGGACACCGTGCTGTCCCCGCCATCCCGCGCCCGGAGCTGCCGCAGGGGGCTGGGCTCGCTTTGGGGTGCCCAAGTTCCCCTGCAAGGCTCGGAGAGCCTCGGGGCGGGGTGCGCTGTCCCCGCTGGGAGGGGCAGCGGGACAGAGCGGACATCGGGCCGGGTTCGTGCCCACGGCACAGCCCTGCGGCACGTGCGGCATCCCGGGCCCCGCGGGAGCCCCGCTGCACCGGGCAGCACCACCGGGGCTGTGCACGCTGCAAAGGCACCACCCGTGCCCCGCCGCGAGGGGAGAGCTGGGGCCAAGGCCAGTGTCCCTTCCCTTCTCTAGCCACCGTGCGGCTCCCTTGCTGGTGAGCAGTGCTTTGCTGAGTTCTTTAGGTGAGCACGAGCACCCAGTCTCTGTGAGACCCAGCAGATTTTCAGCTCTGATTTTTTTTTTTCCCCCAAAATGATGCAATTCACCTAATTCCAGGAGCCCCCCTGAAACTCCTGATGCCCTGACACTGCTTGGCGACCCCTCCCTGCAAGTTCCTGCCCAAGGACACAGGATGGCTGTAGGTGCCCAGCGCCCGGTGCCTGCCGCAGCTGCATCCTCACCAGAGGGAGCTGTGTCCCACACTGAGGCACAGCCCAGTTTTGGCCCAGTTCCCCACGTTTTTTATAGCCCTTGGCAATGCTCCAGGTGACACTGCTCAGGTCTAACGCACATCCAAAGGTGCTTGGATTTCCATTCCTCCTGGCACCCACCTAGCCGTGCCAGGAGTCTCCTGTGTCAGTCCCGAAGCTGTATTGCCCCGGGGGGCATTGCAGGCCTTCTCTGGGGCTGACTCTGGCTGCCAGTGCACTATCTGCTGACATGCTGGAGCCTCCAGCAATCCCCTGGAACAGCCATTGCTTCAGCTGCTTTTGAGGATGATCCCAGACCAAGCCCCAGCGTCACAGCGTGGCTGAGCTGACCTCACCCATGTGAGCATGCTTCCAAGAGTGACTCCTGCTGCCACCTCTGTGCCACTCCCATCCAGCCCAGGAGCAGTTCCTTCCCCACTTCTGTCACCTCCCCAGTGCAAGAGGCCATCTGCCCACAGCCCAGTTCCAGCCAGGGTGCCGCTTTGCCATCCCTTGCTGGGGGAATTGGACACAGAAGCCTGCACAAAGCATGGGTGTTCACCTCATCAGAGCAAACATGCCCAGAGCTGTCCCAGCCCAGCCTCGTGGTTCTCTGTAGACAGGAAAGAAGGTTGTCAGCCTCAGCTCTGCCTTTCAGGGTATGTTCCCTGCCTAGAAAGGGAGATAGCCTTTCAGGCTATTGCTGTCCATGCTTGGATAGAGCCAGGCAGGCTGGCACCAGCCCAGCCCAGAGATGCCTCTGCCAGGCAGAGATGTGGGTCAGGAGGGGCTTTCCCAGCCCACCAGAGGCAATGTCTGCTCTGTGTCCAGGAGCCCCAGTGCTTGTGCTCAGCACTGCTGCGAGGCCGGGAGGTCATGAGAACTTGTACAGCTTTATTGGGGTCTGACACAGCCCTGAGGAATCCCAGAGCCGGGGTGGGCTGGGGCTGCAGGGAGGCTGGAGCCCATCTCTGTGCTCGCCGTGGGCTCCAGCCACCTCCTCCCACTGAGCAGGGCTGTCAGACACCCACTGCACAGGGGCTGTGGGGCAGGAAAGCACAGGGTGCTGGCAGAGCACAGGGATGTGGTTTCCAGGGCAGTGCTCTGGCCCCTGAGCTGGGCTGACAAAACCCTCTGAGCACCGGGACCCTGATGCCTGTGTGGGGTCACCAAGGCAGGCGCAGCTCAGGAGCCCACTGGCCCCAGCTGAAGGTACAGGACAGACCCGGGAGAGAACCCCCCTTCTTTCTCTGAGTAAGATGAACCCTCAGCCGCCAGCTTCCCTCACCCCAGCTCTGCCCTCACCCTGCAGGGCTGCAGCCATCTCCAGTTACCCCAGGAAGGCAGCTGGGGGCTCCTGAGCTCTCCTGGCACAGCAGCTTCAGGCTGCCTGAAATAGTTTGGGCTCGTGCCATTGCACAGCCCCAGACCTGTCACCTGGAGCAGGGCCAGGCCAGTGGCGCTTGGTCTGCCTGGTCAGGGGCTGCAGGGCTCTCCCCACCCAGAACACATCAGGACAGGGCTCAAGGGGACACAGGAGGGCAAGGCAGCAAACCCCTGCCCGTGCTGGATGTGGCTGGGGATCCTGCAGGGAGGTGAAAGGAAAAAGGACTGTCTCCAAAACTCTGCTGGGCTGAGAATTGCTTCCTTGCTGGAAAGCCAAAAATAGTCTCTTTACTCAGAAGAGGCTGTAGGAGGAAAGATCTCCCTCGAGACACAGCCAAATACCTAGGAGGCCATAGGACAGACCCAGAGCAGTGTGCCCACACTGATGAGAGGCATTATCAGACCTTGGAAAGGCAGCAGCCACAGTTGAGCCAGCCAATAACTCCATTGCCTCCAGGCACCTTGCCATGCTAAAGATGCCAGAGGAACCAGTCTGGCTGGCAAGGGAACACCCCCACCCTGGCAGAGCTGGGCAGCAGCAGCAAACTGCCACAGCCTGCCTTAGCTTGTGTCAGGCATTCAGCTCAGACATGGCAGCAGCAGGACATTTCTCCTGTCCACTGTGGCCTGGCCCAAGGGATATCTGGGAATCCCCACGGCAGCTCTACTGTCCCTGCAGTGCCAAGCCCAGAGCAGGCAGTGCCATTCCCTGCAGGGCTGCTGCTGCCTGCCCTGTGAAACACCCAGCTGCTGCTGGGCAGGCTGGCACAGCGCCCTGTGTGAGAGCAGCAAGGCTGTGCCCCTGCCAGGGGAATGCTTTAGGCCAAGTGCTCACACAGCAGCATTCTGGGCTGTGCTGACTTATCATCTCCCTGTTCCTGGGGGTCTCACTCCCTCCCCAGCACTTCTGTGGGTTGTTATTCCTGGAAAACATCCTAGAGACACTTTCAATCATGCCTTCATCCACTGACATTTATACAGCTTCTTCCAGCAGCTGATGGATTTAACAGTGTGGATCTTCCCCCAGCCCCAGTCTGTTTATGCCTGTCCCTCCATGGGGTTTGCCATTGCCCCAGTGCATGGTGAGGGCTAAAGGCAAAGCTGCAGCTCTGCTGCCAACAGCTTTCATTCAGCTCCTGGGCACAGACCTGTCCTGGGAAAGCCCCTTGTAGCCACCCTCTGCACACTCCTGTCCAATGCCCTGCCCTCCAACCCGATCCTGCTCTGGTCTCTCCCAGCCATCTCTGCTTCTCCCTCTTGGGCGGAGGAGCTGCAGGGCTGCCAAACTTGCAGTACTCAGACTATTTCTTAAAGTCTCAGCTCCTGAAATAGTGGGAAAATGTCAATTTCCTGACCTCCTGCAGCTTTTGTATTTTCAAGGAGTTTCTCACCCTTCTGCTTGTGCAGGAAAAGCAGGGACCAGGAGCTTGCTGCCCGTGCCAGGGAGCAGAGGATGGGCACAGCACACAACAGGAGGACCCAGGCTGCAGAGCAGTGGCTGTGGCTGCTCTGTGCCAGGGACACCCAGACCTGCCAGGCAGCCATCAAAAATCCCACAGGTGGTCATTCAGCCTCCCTTACCACCTCGAGGAACCAGGGCAAGAGAGATGTGTAAGGGAAAGGTGGATGCAGGGCTGGGCAGGGGCTGAAGTGCAGGAGTCCCTTTCATCAAGCCATGGGGGAGCCAAAGCCCCTGAGGGCAGCATATCCTCCTTGCTCTCCCAGCAGCTTTTCCAGCCACAGGAAATCCCTTCTGTCCTCACCACAGCCCACTCCAGCAGTCTTCTGGGCAGCTCAGACCAGCAGATCCTCTGGAGCAGCTCTGATCCGACCCAGATACCCACTGGCAGCACATATCACAGCTGTGAATGCATTTCCTCCAGGGAATTATTTTGGGCATGCCTCCGTGGGACATGTGCCACACCTGAAAGCACTGTGAGAATTCAGGCATCACCCATGAACAGCTTGCTCAAGAAGCCAAGAGATCTGCTCTGGGCAGGTCAGCACAATGAGGCAATACTTTAGTGCTTAACTCACAGCTCCACAATTGGGTGGGACCCTGAAATAAACTGGTATCAAGACAACTAAGATGCTAAAAAAAAGTTATTCTACTAATTACCACTAGATTGGAAAAGACATTAGTACTCTGAGCAATTTTGAGATGCTCATCAAGCATCAAAACAGTCTAATTACTCAAACTTATGGGGCAAAACTCTGCCAAGCCCCAAATCTCCTATATGAGGTGCACAAAGCCTACCAGCCTCACTCAGCTCCAAATTCCTGTGCTGTTCCTGACACACAACTCCTCCTGCCAACATCTCCATTTGGAGCAATTTGGAAGCATCCCGAGGCCCCCCAGTGTGGGACTACTTTGCCAAGGAACATAAATCTCAGTGATGGACCATGAGCCAGGGGGGATGGGGGCACCCTCATCCCTGCATGCTGCCAGGGTGACTGGGCCAGACAGGACCCCTTCTCCCACCAGCACCCCCAGACTGCTCTCCCCTCCCCTGCTCTGGCATCCATCAAAAGAGCTCAGCACCAGGCACAGTCAGAAAGGCACAGTGCTGGCAGCTGGGCCATGCTGGAGGTAAGAATGGGACATGAGGATAGAGCAGAACTGTTTTTATTGGAGGTGTCAAGAGCAGGAACAAGAACAAACCTACAGGCTCCCTCCTCAAGTGCCATCCTCCCCTCGCCCACCACCACCACCACCACCACCACGGGGCAGTCAGCATCATGTGCGTGCTACGAGACAACGGCCAAGACTTACACTGTGCTTCAGCCAAAAGCCAGACAAAGCCCCAGCACCCCGCTGCCACCCCCTCCTCGGTGACTGCGAGCTCAGCTTGGCCTCGCCGGGGCAGGGCAGCACATTCACCTTCCCTCTGAGCAGGGCTGAGTTTTGCGTGAGATGCTGTGGTTAAGGGAAGTCGGGAGCACAGCTCCACCAAAGTGCCAGGGCGGGTGACCTGGGCTGCAGCTCCCAGGGACATCTCGGAGGAGCCCAGCAGAGCGAGCTGTGCAGCCTGGGCAGGGCTGCCACAGCCACAGGCAAAAACGGCATCGCTACACCCCAAAGGGCTTCGCTGCCCCCTCTCTGCAACACAAACCAAACCAAAGGGGAGAGGGGTCAGAAGACACACCAGGAGGGGATGTGAGACGGGTCTGGAGCGGCGTTTGGCTCTGCATCACTTGCCAGCCCGACGCTCCTCCTGGCGCTTGGTGAGGATGTATTTGAAGAACTCGTACACGGACCAGGCAATCGCCGTGGAGGGCATCTGAAAGATGACTCTGGCCTGGACCCCTCTGAAGTAGGCGGGCACACCGCCCACCTGGTACACCGTCCTGAAGGCATTGGCCATGCCTGTGATGTGTCCGCTGATGTTGGAGCTCAAGGCCAGGGACTCCTGGGTGTTGAGCAGCGTTTTGCAAACGTCCAAAGGCGTCGTGGCGGCAGCAGCGACGGCCCCCGCGCAGGCCCCAGAGACCACATGGGAGCCCGGGTTGTACTGTCTGTGGGGGTTCAGCTGCTCTTGCAGGAACTCATAGGTCATGAAGTGAATGGCTTGGAAGGGGATGTTCATGGTGAGCTGGGTGGTGTAGCTGCGGTAGAAAGCCCCGGCCCCTTCGTTGCGCCACACGGCCCGCACACAGTCCATCACGTGCTGGTAAGGCGAGTTGTACATCTGCATCCTCTGCTTCACCACTTGGGACAGGCAGCGGCAGCCAGCACCCAGGCACGGAGGGGGAGAGGAGAAACAAGGGTAAACACAAAGCCAGGCTTCCTCCAACTGCTTGGACTTTGGTGACATTGGTCTAAGAGCTGAAGAGAGACAACTCGAACCACCGGTGCCCACGTGTCTCCAGACAGGACAGCAGCTGTTTAAATCTGCTGAGGCATCACTGCCACATACACATCACCACTCACATGCCACAGCCTCAGGGAATATCCTGATATCCCACTGCTTACAGTCCAGATCCACCCTTGCTCCTGAGCAACCAGTGTTTCCCCATCCACTGCTGCAGAGCTATCAGTCAGTCAGAAGAACCCCTTGGCATCCAGTTTCTTATTTCCCAGACAGCTCTTGATCTGGATAAGACCGTCCCTCCCTTGCCACCCCCACTGCAGCCCAGAATATCCACAGCTCATTGCAGAGCCCACTAGCCAGGAGCTGTTAGCAGCCACTCTGGGCAAGGTTCAGAGCCAAAGCCCCCTAAACCACCCAAGAGTGGGACAGGGGAGTCCAGAGCCCAGCCTGCCACTGCTCTACCTCCCCCTATCTCCATGTGACCATAAGGAGCTCAAAATGATGTTGTGCTGAACTACTACAGTCATGACAAGAGAAGCTCCATGACAATGGTATGGCAGCTGCCTGCTCCTCGGGGTCCCTGCCATGCAGTGGGGAGGCAGGATCTGCACCCATATCAGCTGGAGCCTGCACTGTCACAAGCTCTCCAGTTTTAAAAGGGAAAAATACCTTCATGACTGGCCTTTCCTCATTGCTTCTCCTTCTCCCACCACTTCCACGGACTCAGCAAAATTACTAACTCCCTCTAACTTTTTCATATATACCAGGCTCATCAAAATCAGCATCTTCCAGACATTTCACAAGATGTCCCTTCTCCCAACTTCTCTATACGTTTTTACACCCCACTCTTTTAATTCTCTTGAACACAGGCCCACGACTGCACCACCTCTTCCCTAGATCTCAATAGAGCAGTGCCCAGCTTCCACACACTCAGAATGACTTTGGCAGTGCCAATCACATCTCTCTTCCCTTCTCTCCTGCTCCAGGTTACAGTCCCCAGCCAAACTCCTGGATGAAAGGCCCATGCCCCGCCTCCCAGCTCCTCCTGAACCGTGCTTTGCTGTGCTCTCGAGTTAATCTCTTCTACCCACCCTGCCCACAACAGCCAGCCACCAGGGTCCCTACCTGGAGCCACGGGCCCCCAAAGAACCCCTGCAGTCAGGCAAGAACAAGGGCACTCTCTGTGCTACAGAGGGGACCCAGGAGGCTCGGGCAGACCCTGATTCTCCCCTCCCCAGCAGGCCAGGACCATCATTACCTTCAGCAGGGTTCATGGCTGCATCGTGGAGCAACGTTGCTACACACCCGGCTGCACCTGCAAAACAAGAACTGCCACATGTGAGGGGGGGAAAGGTGAGGGACCCTGGGACTCCAGCACAGCCCCAAGTCCCTGGCAGAGGCACAGGAAGAGGCCCATGAAAAAGGTGAGATCTGAAGGCAGCTTCCATCTCCCTTCCAAAAGGCAGGCTGGTGCTCAGGGGTTCCCACCCAGACTGAGATACAGGAAGAGAGGGGGAAGGTAGTGGCAGGCTGCCATGTCCCATGGGGTCACCGGGACTAATCTGTGCCCACTCTTCGGGGGACAGGCCAATGCCACCAGCTGGCAGCCCATGGTGAGTGTCCCCACGTCCCGCTGGCACTTGCTGCACGCCTGCCAAGGGCAGAACGTGCCCTGCTCTCCCCTCAGCCCCATGCTCCCCCTACTGTGGCGGGTCCTGGAGACGGGCAACGGGCACCATGGCGAGACGGGCTCCAAAACCACATGGCGCTCCTGGGGCGAGCTCTGGCACTGCCGACCCACGGGGCCACAGCCAGTCCCAGCTTGTCTGCAGGCAGCTCCC
This sequence comes from Zonotrichia leucophrys gambelii, assembly GCF_028769735.1. Taxonomy (NCBI): domain Eukaryota; kingdom Metazoa; phylum Chordata; class Aves; order Passeriformes; family Passerellidae; genus Zonotrichia; species Zonotrichia leucophrys. The sequence goes on from NC_088176.1 coordinate 14,243,505, forward strand.
GTCCACCAGCATCCTCCCGAGCCAGGGCCACCGACCCGCTTCAGGCCAGCTACCTGGCGGCAGCTCTGCAGGCGCGGCGCGTCCCCGTGCCCGGCACCGTGCGGCTGGCTCATGGCTGGAGAGAGCACAGGGCTTTAGGACACCCGCGGCACCCCGACCCGCGCCGGGACCGCCCTACCGCCACACCGCCGCTCCCGCCCCGCTCCCCCCGGGCTGCCGGGGCCGGTACCGTTGGCCACATGGCTATTGCCCCCCGCGTGGATAACGTCGCTCAGCGTCTTTTTTAACTTTTCGTAGCAGGCGAAGTAGAGGGCGTGCGCCGGCCCGGCGCCGGTGGCCGTGATGTTCAGGCCGCGCATGGGCCGCCAGACGCCCTCGGTGCGGGCGATGCGCCACAGGGCCTCCAGCACGTTCCGGTAGCGAGCGGCGGGCTCCGGCTGCAGGCTCTGCATCCGCGTCTGCAAAACAGGGCGGGCCCGGCCGTGCGGCTCGTCAGACCGTGCCCGGGGCTCCCGGTGGGACGCGCCGGCCCCGTCCCTCCCCGCGCCCGCGCGCCGCCGGCACCTTGACGCAGTCGATGGGGTACATCACGCAGTGCTCCATGACGCCGGCCACGGCGCCCGCCAGCATGTGCGTAGACACGGCGGCTCCCTGCGGTAGCGCCTCGTAGTCGGGGGCGGGCGGGGAGCGCGGCTCGGGGCCCCCCGGGCCGGGACCGGTACCCGGCGCCACCTCCGTCTCCGCGCCGCCCCGCCGCGCCCGGCCCGCGCCGCCGCCGCCGCCCATCAGCAGCAGCAGGACGCGGCCCGATTCCGCGCCGCCCCGCGCGCCGGGGCCCGCGCCCGCCCCCGCTCCCGCCCCCAGCTCCATCGCGCCGCCGCCGCCGCCGCCGCCCCGGCCCGCGCCCGCCGCGCCCTGTGCCGGCCCGCCCCTCCCCGGAGCCCATTGGCCGCCGGCGGCCGCCACCCGCCCCTGAAGCGCGCCCATTGGCTAGGCGAGCCGCGCGCCGCCCACGCACACCGCGCTAATTGGCCGCCGGCACCGCGGCTCGAGCGCCGCCACTGGCCGGTCGCTTCCTCTGGCTCGTTCGGGCGCGCTGCCCATTGGCCGCCCAGACTGCTTGCCCTACCGGCCCTCGCAGCCCATTGGCTGCCTCAACTTCGCGCCCCGCCCTACCGCGCAGCGCATTGGCCGGCGCGCCCGCGACCTTTGGCCCGTTCGCCCCGCCTCTCCGGGGGACTGAAGAGCCACCATTGGCGGGCGAGTCCGCCACTCCGGACGTCGGAGCGCGCTGTGTATTTGGGCGCCCGCGATTGGCTGGCAGCCTGCGCGCGCCGCCTCTCGGCGAAGGTCGGACGCGGGAGCAAGGGCGAAGCCGGGCACCGCCCCCGCCCGCGGGAGGGGGGCCGCGTCCCGCCCAGCACGATTGGCCGTCGGGCAGCGTGGGCGTGGCTCTAGCAGAGCGGGCGCAGCCGATTGGCCGCCGTGGCACGGGGGGCGGGGCTCCGCTGGCGGGGCGCGGCGGCGGCGGCCGGTGACGTGTCCGCCGGTGCCGGCGGCGGTACCCGCAGCGGCGATGCGCGGGCGGGCGGCAGCGGGCGCACATGGCCAGGTGAGTGCGGCCGCGCCGGGGGTTCGGCGCCGGGGTCGGGACCGGCGCGGTGCCGGTGCTCAGCAGGGGTCTCTACCCTCAGGGTCGGCGTTTTCTGCCTGTCGTGGCGCTCGGTCGGACCGTGCCCGGGGCCGCGGCAGCGCCCGGCTGTGCTGGGGCTCGCTCTCCTCTTGGGGCTGCTGCTGCTGCTGGCGGCCGCCGTGCCCCGCCGCTGGGCCGCGCCGCCCCGCGCCTCCCGGCGGGACGACAGGTGAGCGGGACTGGGTGCCGGGAGCGGGGTCACGGCCGGCCGCCGATGCTGAGGCGCCGGTGCTGAGCCGCCGTGCCGCAGGTACTTGGCGCGGGCGGAGGAGCTGACGGCTACGGACACCGAGGACTCGTCCATTAATTACGGGGTGGTGGTGGACTGCGGGAGCAGCGGGTCCCGCGTTTTCGTCTACTTCTGGCCCCCGCACAACGGGAACCCGCACGACCTGCTGGACATCCGGCAGATGAGGGACCGCAGCAGCCGCCCCGTCGTCAAAAAAATTAAACCCGGTGCGTGCTGCCCCGCTCCGGCCCCGAGCCCCCGGCACGGACGGGACGGGCTGGCTCACGGTGCCTTCCCCGCCAGGCATCTCGGTGACCGCGGCAGCCCCCGAGCAGGCCACGCCGTACCTGCGGCCGCTGCTGCGGTTCGCGGCCGCGCACGTCCCGCCGCGGAAGCACAAGGAGACGCCGCTGTACATCCTGTGCACGGCCGGCATGCGGCTGCTGCCCGAGCGGTGAGTTCGCCGCCCCGGTCAGGAGAGCCGGGGGTGCGCTGGCACCGCTCAGCCCCGGGCGGAGCAGCACAGCTGCCTCTCTTGGAGCTTACGGGAGAATCGAGAGTCCTGCGGGGGGGGATTGGAAAAGGAAACGGCGCGTTGTAGGGGCGAGGGGCAAGGGATGTGGAAGGAAGGTGTGAGCAGGCTGGGATGGGGCTGAGAGGAGATGCTTTTGTCTGACGATCTCAAACAAATAGATCTATTTTTCATCTCCAAAACATGCTGGCTGCAGCAGCAGGACTTGTGGGGTTGTACGGGGTCTGTAGTGCGGTGTGATTCCTGGTGTCTCCATCAGCATCTGTCCCTCTCCTGCACCCTCACAGGCAGCAAGCTGCAATCCTGGAAGACTTGGTGACAAATGTGCCCCTGGAGTTTGATTTCCTCTTCTCCAAATCACATGCAGAAGTGATCTCAGGGAAGCAGGAAGGTAGGAGCAGCCACAAAGCACTGCTTGTTCCTCTTTGGTACATTGTTGTAATGACCTTTTCTGTCTTATGAAGGTGTCTATGCGTGGATTGGCATCAACTTTGTCCTGGGACGGTTTGATCATGAGGATGGTGAGTCTGGCTGCTTGCAGAACAGCTGGGAGGGTCTAAGCAGAGCGTGCTGGACTTTGTACCAGTGCTGTAGCTGAGATCAACCTCTGGAGCAGGCAGCAGTGCCTGACTCCTGTCATAAGTGTGAAACTCTCCTAGACCTGGGAGATGATCCTTGCAGGTGGCCCCTGGGGTCTGCCTGCGGGGGGGGGAGGAGCCCCATGAGGCAGTTGTGGGTTGATGGTGGAATGGTGATGCTGTGGATGGTGATGCTGCCCCAGGCCCTGCCTCTTGCTGACATGCTGCTGTGGGTTGCAGAGGAGGATGCAGTGGTCACCGTAGCACTCGGGGACCAGGGGAAGCCCCTGGTTCGGAAACGAACAGTTGGAATCCTCGACATGGGAGGCGCCTCCCTGCAGATTGCCTACGAGGTGCCCGACTCCGGGGCCATCTCCTCCCCACAGCAGGTGCGTGTCTGGTCCCGAGAGCAGCTCCTGCCTTCCCTGGACTGCTGCTGATCTTGGACCCATTTGTGTCAGCAGGACGAGGCTGCTAAGAGCTTGCTGGCAGAATTCAACCTGGGCTGTGACGTGCAGCACACTGGCCACATGTACCGCGTCTACGTCAACACTTTCCTGGGCTTCGGGGGCAATTTTGCCCGGCAGCGATATGAGGAGCACGTGCTGAACCAAACCTATGTGCACAACCGGTATTGCTGCCTCACCCAGTGGTGCCCCCACTAGAGCCTTGTGAAATGGGGTGCTGGTTCCTCCATGCTGTGCTCTCCCCTTGGATTTGCCTCACGAGCTGCCTGTGGTGATAACAGCTCCCACAGCCACGCTGGCAGCAGCTGGTGCCTGGGCTGGCACAGAGGGCTTGGCTGCTGCTGTTCTCTGAGCCTGGCAGGCGTTATCAGTGCCACAGCTCCCTGCCTTCCTCCTTCTCTCCTTGTGACAGGCTACAGGGAGGCCCCTCCTAGTGGCTTTTGGCTTTTCCTGCTCTGACTTCCCCTCCTCCAGCACCGATTCACTCAGCACATCTTTCCATTGCATCCCCACCTCGAGCTCTCCTGTCTCCTGTCTCTCCTTTCCTTCCAAGAGCACTACATGAAGCTGTCGCCAGAGGTGGAGGCTTGGTGCCCAGGTACTCCTGTGCCGGGAGCAGCCCCTGCCTCCAGATCCCCAGGGGCTGTGCAGAGGCACAGAGCCCCATGAGCTGGGTGGGGTGGGCTGTGCCTTGCTGCACCCTGCAGGTGCTCAGAGCGTGTAGCTGCAGGCCAGTGTGACAGATCTGGTGAGTTCAGCCTTAGCAGAAGGTGGCAGGGCAGGCACCAGCTCTGCAGGGTACAAGAGGACACAGCCTGGTCTGGTGCAGAGGGTATCTGGATGTGGGACAGGGCTAGATTAGGCTTTTGGGAGATGGTATAGGACCCCCTGTGCAATTGCCATTTTTTGCTGCACTGTTTTCCAGCCTGCACAACCAGCAGACAGGGCTGAGCCCCAAGATGCCCTTCTTGGACCCCTGCCTGCCTGTGGGGCTGGAGGACACAGTAGTGAGGGGTGGCCAAACCCTGTACATCAGGGGACGAGGGGACTGGCAGGCCTGTGCAAAGCTGCTGCAGCCCCTCCTGGCAGGGTCCAATGGCAGCCATGTCTCCCTGGTGGAGACCTACAAAGCGCCCATCGACTTCAGCAACAGCGAGTTTTACGGCTTCTCAGAGTTCTTCTACTGCACCGAGGACGTGCTGCGCCTGGGGGGCCAGTACAGCGCCCCCGCCTTCACCTCTGCTGCCCAGGTGGGTGCCGCCCCAGCCCAGGGCAGCTGGGGCTTGGGAGTGAGGGCGGTTTCTGTGCTCTGAACCCCAACTTCTCCTTCCCCAGGAGTACTGCAGCCAGCGATGGGAGGTGCTGACCCAGCGTTTCCGTGGCGGCCTCTACTCGGCGCACGCTGACCAGCACCGGCTGAAGTAAATGGGCTGGCTGGGAGGTGCCATGGCTGGCCCTCCTGGGGGCCTTTTGCTGGGGTAGGGCACTGCTGCAGCTGTTAGTGTCTGGCTGATGCTCCTGTGTGCTCTGTCTGCAGGTATCAGTGCTTTAAATCAGCCTGGATGTACCAAGTCCTGCACGAGGGCTTCCAGTTCCCAGTGGACTATCCCAGCCTGCGCACGGCCCAGCTGGTGTACGACCGGGAGGTGCAGTGGACCCTGGGAGCCATCCTCTACAAGACGCGATTTCTGCCGCTCAGGTACGATCAGGTGGTGTCACACAGGGAAGGTGGCTCGGGAGGAACAGCAGTACCTGCACTGGTGAGGGCTCTGCACAGACCATGGTGGTACCCCACTGCATCTCATGACCAGTCCTGATGTTCCTCTCCACAGGGATCTCCGTCAGGAGAGCATCCGGCAAGCACACCCCTCCTGGCTGCGCCTCTCTTTCGTCTACAACCACTATCTGTTCTTTGCCTGCATCCTGGTCGTGGCGCTGGCCATCGTGCTCTACCTCCTGCGGCTGCGCCGCATCCACCGCCGGCAGCTGCGCTCGGCCCAGCGCACGCTGCTCTGGCTGGACAAGGTGGTGGTGCCGCTGGGCCCGGGGAGCGTGCCGTGATGCCAGAGGTGCCCAGCATCCAGTTGCACCAGCAGAACCAGGACTGGCTGACAGCCTGGGCTCTGAGAGCTTGGACTCCTCCTTAAGGACCATCTCAAAGTCTGCGCTCCATCGTCTCTGCGTCAGAACCGGAGTCCGTGGGCTGAGGCAGCTATGGACACGAGAGCTTTCCTCTCCACCTTGCCCCAGTCCTAATCTTTGCATTCCTTGGCCTCTGGCCTTTGCCTCACTACATGGTGTAGAGCAAAGTCCTCTGCCACCAGCAGGCTCAAGGCTGCAGCCCTGGCAGATCCCTCAGATAACAGGATGCTATCACTGAGGCAGCCAGCCCAGAGCTCTGGCCTGAAGTACTGAGCCACCCCATGACTCAGCCACCAGGTTGCTGTGGTTTATTGCCTGGGGTAGCCTTCTGCAGGGACTGAGAGAGCAGCAGACACCAGCTAATTACTGCAGGAGCAAGGTAAACCATGAGTTCCACCAGGCGGCTCTGCCCAGCCTGGCCCCTCTTGGAGTGTTCCTGAAGGGGTGTCCTGCTCTTTGCTATGTCTTCTCTCTGAGGACAATCCTACCCAACATCCCAGACTGAGCCCTGAGGGCTCACTGATTGATTCTTGAGGCACCACCAAAGTGGGCTGTCTCCTTTCACGCATTCATTCCCTCCTGGGCACAGCTGCCCTGTGCTGTCCCAGGCACCAGTGTCAGGACCTGTGGTTTTTTCCTCCACCAGGGCGGGCTGGGCCTGCCCCCTGGGAGAGCCCCCCCAGCCCAGCCCAGCTCTCAGCCCCAGGACAGGCCAGGGCTGAGCTGTGCACACAGGCACGAACCTTCCCTGGGGCTGGAGCCCCACCAGTGGTCCAATGAAGTTTGTCACTTTACTGAACTCAGCTGTTCCCGTTCCTGTAGCAATAAACAAACCCCTTGAGCCATCCAGCACTGTCTCCTTTCCTGGTGAGCAGCTCCCAGCAGCGATGGCCCCTGGCTGGAGGCATGGCAGGGTGGCTGCATGGCTGCACAGCTCTGCTGCTGCTTCCTACTGCCACTGTGGGATGATGGAGCTCCTTTCCTGCCAGTTTTGTTCTGATTCCAGCAGGACTGAGCTTAACTGAGCTGGTAGCAGCAAGGGGAGCTCTGAACCAAACCAAACTGCTGGGATCCTTGGAAACAGCATACTTAGCTGCCCTCTTCCTAAGAGGAAAATCCTGCCCACTCAGAATCCCCCCAAGATGTTGGTCTCTGCTTTTTACCTCATTCCCCACCTGAGTATTAGCTGCCTGGCAAAGAGGCTGCTGAGCTGCTCCAGCACCATGGAAATGGTCCCAGCACAGCTGCAAGAGGCTGGGCAAGTACCCAGTTCTCTCTCAGCACCCACAGTTCCTTCCCTGTGACCCTGGTCTCACAGCATGAGCACACAGGTGCCATCAAGGATAAAAATTTCCAAGCATCAGTGTGCTGCCGACCTCCTGCTCAACAGCTGAGGATCCCAGCCTTGTTCTCATGGTGCAGGAACAGTGCTGGCAAAAGGAAAGGCATCTGAATAAGGCCAAGACTTGCTCAGCCTCAGAGCAGCAAGGGACTCAGCCTCCAGCATGACTTACTAGAAAAAGGGTTTATTTCCACAACACAAGTTAAATGACACAGACAAATAAATAAATACAGATAAATTATCTGATAAATAAGGGGAAACCTGAAACACAGTGCCCTGCTTGGCTCTTCTCAGAACCTGGACCCATCTTGTGGTGGAGATACCTAAACACTACTGCAGCTGCCTCACTGCACAGGTGGGAGGCAGCCCTCTCTTCATCCCTGCCAGCAGACCCCAGCACCTCTCTCACCACACCCAGGGGGATGCTGCATGCTCCTCCAGGGTCAACCCTTTGTTCTTGCACCCACAGCCAGAACATGCCTTAGCAGGGACCACCCCCACCCCAGGGCACTGCTCACTCCACAGGGATGCAATGGCTCCTGTGTTCTCATGCAGACAGAAACCAGTGGATGTGATGACCAGGGACAGGGCAACTAGTGGGGCAGCTTGGGCTACGAGCAGGGGTTTCACGTGGGGGCTAGGGCTGAACACACCAAGAGGGCAGGACAAGCACTGCTGGGGCAGGATTGGCTGGCACCACACACAGATCCCTCACAGGATGGTGCCCAGTCACTGCAGCCCTGGGCCAGCTGAAGGGATCTCTCCCTGGTAGCGTGGCTGCTCCTAGGGCTGGATCAGTAGGCCCTCGTCCAGGGATGCTGCCTGCTGTGCTTGGGAGCCCAGCCATCCATTGGTCCAGGCTGCAGTGCTCCAGGTGTGCTTGGGCAGCGGGTCCAGCCTCTGTCCAGCACCTCTGGGGGCTGTTTGGTACAGGAGGGGAGAGGCTGGAACAGCTACAAGAGCTGGGGGAGGGAGAAAGGAAGAGAAGTTAGCACCAAACCACATGCACGAGGGAGCTCCCACAAATTTGAGATCTACAGTGCTTGATGTGCTCAGGCCCAGCGCACAGCCAGCAGCCCCAGGCTGGGACCAGCTCAGCACAGCCACAAGGCACAGAAGCCAAAGCATTTCCCCCAGCCCAGCAAGGGCTGAGCTGCAGCTCCCTCCACAGGCAAATAGAGGCAGGCAAGCAGGGCCATCTGCCATCCCAGCTCCCTGGCCACTCACGGTGATGGATTTGATGGGGGTCTCTGCTGAGGCGCCAGCTCCCAGGGATCCTCACTCCCAGAGGAAGCGCACGTACCAGATGGTCTCGTTCTTCAGCTGCGGCCCGAACAGGGGGTTGGCCTGGGCCAGGATGGCGATGAGCCAGCTGCAAAGGGACGCAACCCGCCGTCAGCCGCCGGCAGGACCAGGAGCACCCGCTGCCCCGGGAGCGATGGGCCCGGGAGGGAGGCGGGCCGCAGCCCGGGGACCAGCCTCCATCCATGGAGGACGCTGGGCAGCAGCCACCGGTCTCGGTGAAGGCAGGGGAGGTGGGGAAAGGGTCCCGGGCCCGGCCCGCGGTACTCACAACAGGTAACAGCACACGGCCGTGGTGACCAGCATCGTGATGATCACCCTGCGGAGACACCGGCGTTAGCACGGTAAGGCCCAGCTCCACAACCCCCGACCGCGACACCCCCCGAGGAGGCCCCACTCACCCGCGGTTCGGCCCCTTGGGCACGAACCAGGGCGCGGCGATGCCCACGAGGCCCCAGAAGGCGGAGAAGAGGACGAGCGGCAGCGCGAAGCTGTGCGCCGTCATGGCCGCTCCGCACCGGACTGCGCCCGCCCACCGCCGCGCCCCGCCCACCGCCGCGCCGCGCCGCCAACCCGCGCCTCCCATTGGCCGATGCGCTCGGCTCGGCCCGGATCCGCTCGGCGCGGCTCGGCCCGGATCCGCTCGCCGCGGCTCGGCCCGGCCCGGATCGAATCCGCTTGGCCCTCGCATGGCTCCGCAGCTCGCTCCGCGCAGGAGCACCCAGGCAGACACAGGCGCTTCACAAACTCCTTTATGTTACAAAGCTCGCACTCGCACCCGCCGCCCCGGCCAGCCCGGCTGGGCGCACTCCGCCCTGCGCACCCGCGGCTCGGGGCGCGGCCGCCCCTGCGTCCGGCGGTGCCGCTCCAGGAAGGGCTCCCCCGCCGGGGCGTTACTTGGGAACTCTGCGGAGCTCGCTCATGAGCCACAGTGCCATGCTGAGCAGGGCCAGGGAGCCCGACTGGTGCGTAGCAGCCACAGGCGTAGGGACATACAGCAGCAGGGTGCTGATGCCCAGGCCCACCTGCCAAAGAGGGAGAAGAGGTTAGAGCAGTTGTGGGTGCACCACGGGTACCATGCCCTGCACAAAGTGTGCTGTTAGAAAGGGTCACAGCCACACCATGAGCCACCCCAAATTCAGAGTGTGCATGCAGTATGGTGAGGTGTGGGGTCTAGGCAGCGCCACCTCTGAGCTCCGGACTCTTGGAGCCAGCACAGATCCAAGTGGGGTCAGGTCTGCCTTGTGAACGTGCTACAAAGGAGTAGGAAAAAAATAAGGGCAGTACCTGCATGCAAGCTACAGCCAGTAAGGAAGTCACAGCCATCCTGGTCCTTCGAGGCAGTGGGATCCTCCTCGAGAAGAAGTACAGTGCTGTGACAGCTGTGATGGAGGCAATTCCCTACAGAAGGGAAGGGAAACAACCACCCTTCAATGAAAGTTCAAGGGAAATGGGGGCAGTGACCTTTTACTGCCTTCCATGCAGTAAAAGAAATTGTGTGAACAGTATTTAACTAAAGAAATATATTAATGGCCATGACCAAATCCTAGAGCTCCCACACCATCAAGTTAACAACCCTGAAATTTAAGTGAAGTTACAGAGACTTTTAATTTCCTCCAAATGAATGCTTTACTTTTCAACAGCTTCTCCTCATTAATTCAAGTCATTAGAGATTGTGTCTGCCCCTTCGCCAGCTGCCACCTTGACAAGTGAAGGTGGAGGCTGTCATCTGGAAAACTGATCTCACTTCCACCACTCAGCTGTAGTTCACCAGCATAATCTCGCTGTGCAGGTCACCCAAGGTGATCCAGCTTAATCTTTCTTTTTTTAGTCTTAGCCACAGATTAGTTCACAGCAGGGCTGCCAGTGGCATTTAATATCCGGATTGCTCTACCTGGCTGAGATGTACTTGCAGGGCACTGCTGGGCAAAACAAGTTCAGAAATGCTGCAGGAAGCATTCAATATCAGGATTTCCAAATTTGATTTCACACACCTTTCCCAGACATTTCAATAGCAAGGGCCACCCCACACTGTAGCTCATGTTATGGAAAAGGAGAATCAGAGAAACAAAGTGTGTTACTTGCGCAGGAGGAAGAGCTCCTTAAGGAAGAAGGCCACACTGAAAATAAAAAACAATGCTAAACTTCCTCTTCCTGCAGAAGCAAACTGGTAACATGCTCTCAGGCCCTTTGGACACCCTGGAAATCACTCAAGCTGACAGAACCACAGCCCAAAGAAGACAGCTTGGCTGCAGGAGGCAACCAAGAAGCAGCCCAGACATATCAGGAAGACAGCACTTACCAAGATCCTGTGATCAAACTGGACAGTTGTAGGATTCTCAAAGATATTTCTGAGCACAGGGGAGAAGGCAAGGAGATCATCTGGGATCCAGCGCTCCCCCATTTTGGGGAAGGAATTGTACACAAGGCCAGCATCCAGCCCTGCCACAAAGGCACCTGCAATCCCAGAGCAGAAATGAGACTACCAGAGTAGACAAAGGTGTGACTCCAGGGTTGCACAGCTCTCATTCAAGAGCTCAGCTTGATCCTGAATTTCATTTAGCAAGATATAGAGAGATCACACAGCACAGGAAGGCTGGAAGGTGCCTCTCCACCTGCCCAGGAAAGACCAGTGAGGAGGTTCTTGACTGTAAGATCCCTGACAGCAGCAGTTTTCCCAGAGAATGGATGGGGTTGCTCACAGAACAGAAGAAAAAAAAACCCCAAACAGAGGAATGAGTACAAACTAGTGTACAAACTGGACAGCAGAAAGAGCTTTACCTGAAAGAGCAGTCAGAAAAATGAGAGCTGTAGTGCCATGAGCATATTGTCTCAAACGCAGGAGCTGTTTGGTTTCTGGCAACTGTAAAATAAAACAAAAAAAAAAAAGAAAAAGAAATTATCAAGGCATTTGCAGTGGTGTTGGCAGCAGCTAAGAAAAGCCTTCACAACATACACGGGCCAAGGTGTTTTAGAGGGCGATTTTACAGACCACCACACAGCAGCCATGCTTCAGTGTCCCTCAAAACCACAGCTAATCAAGCCCAGCTCTGTGCAGAAACTGAAGTGGCCCCTGGACAGTTACTGGCACAAATAATTTACCTCAGCCAGGCACACCCTTGGCTGAGCTTCCACAAATTCTGAGACTCATCACTTTGACCTCAACAGCACGAGCCAAAGCAAGTGTCCCATAGCCATAAGCAGTTTACAGAATGAGTATTTGTAACACTGTAACGATTAGATCAGAGTCAGGAACAGAGACTACAAGAGAGGCACCATCAGCCTTCACATCCTTTCCTTACCTTCATCACACCCCAGCCCTCTGAACTGCCACTGCCCTGAGACACCACTGCATACCTTGTGTTGTGGAAGCAGCAGAGACAGCCCTGTCCACAGGCTGGCAGAGTACAGAAGCAGTGCCGAGCCCAGGTGTGCTGCCAGGCGGTACTGACTGACCCGGGGGATGTCGTACGAGTCTGGCTTCTCTTCCAGCCCACTCTTCACCATGTACCATCCCAGCAGCCCCTAACAAAACAGGAGAGGGCTCAGGGCCAGACAGGACAGCAGCAGCTACTAAAATGGGATAAACATTAGGGGCAAAGCAACTTGTTTCCTCTACATTCAACTAGCTACCAGCACTGACACACTGTCATGATGTCACTGACACCAAGCTATCACGAATCCCACTGTCTTAGTTATGCTGAATCAGAAGATATCAAACTGACAGAGGGCAGGTTTAGATTAGATATTGGCAAAAAATTCTGTGCTGTGAGGTGTCACCACATTTCTCTTCACAGAGAAATGCAAGGCACAATTTTTCCCAGGAATATTTCTGGGTTTCACATTCTCTGAACCTCAGAGAAAGGAAAAACAATTCTTATCTCATTTGCTGTGCCTATGTTTGTGCAAAAGTAGAAGGCAATATGGAGATTGTTTACCCAAAGTGATGGTGTTTTGTTTCCTTGCCCTATCAGGGACAAGAGAGTGTGTGTGTGTCAGGACTGTCACTGACAGTCACAAGATTCTGGGCAGTGTGTGCAGTTGGGTGCTTGGCAGGTTCAGTTTAGATGTAATGTAATATAATGTAATAGAGTATAGAATAATATAGTATAATAAACTAATTAATTAGCCTTCTGATATCAGTGGAGTCCTCCTCATCATTCCTCTCCTTCTCTGGGGGCAAAATATCCACTATAGTGAGGGTGGTGGACACTGGGACAGGTTTCCCAGAGAAATTGTGGATGCCCCATCCCTGGTCAGGTTGGATGGAGTTCTGAGCAAACTGGTCCAGTAAAAGATAGCTCTGGTTCAGGGGCTAAAATTGGATGATCTTTAGGGTCATTCAGTGATATTCAGAGACAGGGGGGCTAAAACTAGATGAACTTTACGGTCACTCAGTGACATTCAGAGGGGGCTAAAACTGGATGATCTTTAGGGTCACTCAGTGACATTCAGAGGGGGCTAAACCAGACGATCTGTGGGTTCACTCAGTGGCCTCAGAGGCTGTCAGGCTCTCACCTGGAAGCAGACGAGCGTGCAGAGTGCCACCACGCGGCCCTTGAGGGGCGGGCTGAGGCAGCCGCGGCGCCAGAAGTAGGCGGCGGGCAGCAGGTAGGCCAGGCCCACTGCGCGGCCCCACATTCGGTGAGAGTACTCCATGTACCAGATGAACTTGAACTCTGGCAGCGTCATGTCGTGGTTCAGGCTGTTAAGGGACAATAAAGCAACTGTCTCACAGCCCCCCACTGAACTTTGCACGGCATGGGATGGCCTTCCCCAGAAAACAGCAGAGGAGCCACCACCAGGAGGCTTTGTGCACCTTCCCAGTGACTTCAGGAGACATTTCCCTCCTTACCAGAGGTGTATGGGTGGCTCGGTGGTGGGAGAGATGCTCTCGGCCCACCCTCCTTCCAGTTTTGCACACTCACATTTTAAACTCTGGGAACTGCTGGTACTTCTGGAACTCGGCCTCCCATTCCTGCTGCGTTCGGGGGGGTTTCATCTCCTTCACCAGGTGCCAGTCCACCATAGATAGGCCTGATTCTGTCAGCCTGGGAGCAGAGACACCAACAGGCACAGCTCACTCCCTGGCAGCCAACAGATCTACGGAACTGCAGCGAGAGCTGTGGGCTGCACAGTGACCCAGGAGCTGGGACCTCGATGTCAGTATACTCTGTGGTTCTATGGTAACCCTTAAAACCCTTGTTCAGATAATCCTTAAGCCCACAACTAGGAACAGGATGTGAATGACCACACCTAACATGACGATAAACGTGCAAGAGTTGCCCCGCAGTGGCACCCACAGACCATGAACAGTGTCCGCGGTATTCCCAGCCCTATCCCACCACGGCCCCTTGCAGCCAAGAAGGGCAGGCACGGCAGGAGCCCTCACAGGCTCTCCCGGGGCGGCTCCCGGTGTGCGGACAGCCGCAGAGGGTCACGGCGGCACGGACCGGAGGGCACACACGGGCGGCTGCCTCCAGGGCCCCGCTGTGCGGCCCTGCCGGCGGGGCTGGGGGTGCCGCGCTCACCTGGTGACGCCGCCCAGCACCACGGCACCGGCCACGGCGCCGCTGCAGACCAGCAGCCATTGCCCCACGGCGGGCGGCGGCGCGGCGGGCTGGGGCCCCTGTTGCAGCAGGCGGCGCGGGAGGCAGAGCGGCGGGGGCAGGCGGCCGTGTGTCGGCGCTGACGGTGCGGGTGCGGCTCCCCCCCGCAGCAGGCGCCAGACCCCGCCGCGCGCCGCTCGCAGCATCCCGAGCCACGCCGGAAGTGTCGCCGCCGGAAGCGCGGGACCAGCACTTCCGGGCCCGCCCGGGCGTCGCCATGACGATCGCGCGGCGCGTGACCGGCAGCGCAGAGCAGCGACCCCCGCGCGCCGCCAGCGCAGGTGCTGAGGGCGCGTGCGGGACGGGGGCGGGGCCCGCGCGGCGGCGGGGGCGGGGCCGAGGCGCCCGAGGGGCGGGGCTCGCGCGCGCCGCGCGCCGGCGTGGGCGCGCCCGGCTCGCGTCCCGCACCTCCGCCCGCCCGCGCGCCCGCCCTCGCGCCAACGGGCGGCGCGGGCCCGAGCCGCGAGGGGACGGGCCCGGAAGCGCGGGCGGGTGTGGGCGGGGCCTGAGGCGGAAGCGGGGCGGGCCCGCGGTGGGGCCCGGCGCGGCCCGGCGGGCGCCATGGGGCAGTCCGGGGTAATCGCGCCGCTGCTGCCCCGCAGGCATGGACGATGGGTTCCTCATGGAGGTGTGCGTGGACTCGGTGGAGTCCGCCGTCAACGCAGAGCGCGGAGGTAAGGCCCGGGGGGCTCGCGGGAGGGGGCGGCGGCGCGGCGGGGCCGGTTCTGACGCGCCTCTCCGCAGGTGCCGGGCGGATCGAGCTGTGCGCGGGCCTCGTGGAAGGAGGGACCACCCCGAGCATGGGTGAGCCGCGGCCGCCCCGGGCCGCCTTCCCCGCCGGTCTCCCTGCGCTGGGCTCCCGCCCGGCCGGTGCTGAGCCGCCCCCGTCCCGCCGGCAGGGCTGCTGCAGGTGGTGAAGCAGTGCGTGCGGGTCCCGGTGTTCGTCATGATCCGGCCCCGCGGCGGGGATTTCCTCTACTCGGACCGGGAGGTGGAGGTGATGAAGGCCGACATCCGCCTGGCCAAGCTGCACGGCGCTGACGGGCTCGTGTTCGGGGCCCTCACCGAGGACGGGCGCATCGACACCGAGCTCTGCACGGCGCTGCTGGGTGAGGGCGAGCTCTGCCAGCCGAGCTCTGCGCCTGGCGCGGCTGCGGTGCTGCGCTGGGCATGGGTCTGTGCATCCTGTCTGCGGTGTTGCCATCTCTTTCCACCGCGTTCGGTTTCGTGTCCTGCCTTACCTCTGAGACATTCACTACTTTAGAAAGTTTGCGTGCCGAGGGCCACAGCCCCAAGCCATTCACGCAGAGTTTGAGGCTACCTGGGACAGAATAGCAAAGTGTAGGAAGGCTTAGGTGAGCTGCTTTGACCTGTTGAATTCTCTCTCTCGTTTTCTTTGTCCTTTGTTCTCTTCCTTATGTCCTTGCTGCAGGTGTCTAGGATAGGTATATCCTGGACTTTGGCCTTGTGTGTAGCTGGCAATTCATCTTCATTTTCCTCTATTAACACAAACAGGGAGAAAAGATTGCAAGAGAGAGGTGTGAACACATGAAAAGCTGCAGTGGGAGACGGTTAGCCCAGACCACAAGCATGCAGAAGGAAATTCTCTTTCTTGCTGCATGTTTTTGGGGAGCTACAGCCAAAGCTAAAGAGGGCTAGGCCTTTCCCTGGTGATGTGGTACTGAGGCTCTCATACAAAGGGGAATGTGCTATAAGGAGTGCAGCAAAGGAAAAGGGTCTTGCCAGGACTTAGCAGGGAGCAGCTAGATGTCTTTTTGTAGAACTAAATAAGCTTTGCTCAGTAAGTAGAAGATCTCGGGTCAAGTTTGCTGTGGTCTGAGAACAGAAATTGTAGGTAGTGAAAGAAATCACAAAAATCCGCTCCCCTGCTTCCAAAGAGCAATGGTCCTGGCCTTTCCCCAGGTAGCTGATAGAACTTCCCTGCTTCCTTCCTGCTGAGAAACACATCTGTGGTGGGAATGAAGGTTCTGCAAGTCCCAGATAGGATGAGGGATTTTGGTGTTGGCCATAAAACCAAATGTTTGTTGCTTTCTCAAAGGACAGAAGAACTCTTCCCCACAAGGAATCCTGGATGAGCAGCATTGTTCCCAGCAAGAATGGGGGCTCTCTGAGCTCCACGGGAATGGCTTGGGGAGCCTTGGCCCTCCTGTGTGTCCTGTGTGTTTGTGGTTCTAGCACAAGGGGCTCTGTTCCAGCCCTGACTGACCACTTGTGTTCTTTTGCAGCCGTGTGCCGTCCCCTGCCGGTCACGTTTCACCGCGGTGAGTGGGCAGGGCTGCTGTCCCTGTGTGTGTCCCACTGCTGGGGGAGGGAGGGCCTGGGAGGGAGTTGAGCTTGATCTTTTGGGTTGTTCTCTGGAGAGGGAGAGCTCTGCAGGCTGTGCTATTCCCCACAAGAGGAAAGGTCTAGGGGCTCAGGTTTGGGAGCTGAGGTCTCATTGTCCTGTGAGAGAGGAGGTGTCTGAGGAGCTGGGTATGCCCTGGCACTGCTGCAAGGGGAGTGTTACAGTCAGGAGCTGAGCCCAGGGTGTGAGCAGGATCCTTCCTACCTCTGCCTTTGGGGAGCTGGCTGAGGGACAGGGCTTGAGCACAATGAACTGGGCGATTTCTGAGCTGCTGTTCTGGTCCCTCAGCCTTTGACATGGTGCATGACCCTCTGGTAGCACTGGAGACCCTGATTTCCCTGGGCTTTGAGAGGGTGCTGACGAGTGGCTGTGACAGCTCAGCACTGGAAGGATTGTCCTTGATTAAGAGGCTTGCAGAACAGGTGAGTGCTTGCTGTGCTCTGCTGGGTTACTGTGGCTGCTCCCTGGCACACCCTGCAGGCAGCTGCTTTATGGTATCCCTCTTTTCTGGGAGGGAATCCTCTCAAGGACTGCTTGCCTTCCCTTTCTTGCTTGGCTTTAATCTGTTTTCCCAAGTCCATTTAGGCTGGGCCCCAAAGTCTCCCACAGCAAAAACTGGTTGGGTTCTTGCTTGCAGATTTGGGGAGGGTGGTGGGAGTTGGTTTAAACAGCTGGCATGATGAGGCCACACAAACAGCAGAGTGAGGTCCCTGCTGAGTGTCTCACTGCTCCTTTTAGGAAAGTGCGACAGGTGAGGTAGCAAGGTGGGATGGAGAGGTAGGAGGGAATGGTGCCAGGTTGTCTTCGAGGTAACTGCAAGTTCTTTTCCCCTTTTGATTTTAAAACATGAATAGTACAAAAAAGATGGGTAAGAGCACATAAACTGTAGACCATGGTGACATCCATGAGCTTATGGAAAGTGCTGCATGTGAGGTTTCTTTGCTGCCTCACAAACACACGTGTGGATGTGGTCCTCAGTAATGTCCCTGACATGTATGTTACTCTTCTTTCAGGCAAAGGGCAGAATTGTGGTGATGCCAGGTAATGTTTGTCATCTGTACCAGGTCCTGCAATCCTTAGCCTTTCCCTGCTAGCCTCCTTGCCCTGGATTCCTTGCCCTGGAATCCACTTCCTGATCTGACTTTCTGAGCCAGCTGCCCAGGAGGAGCAGCTCCTGTCCTGGAGTGAGTAAAGGCCATGCAGCCTGTTAGGGACGGCAGAGCCCTGCTCTATTGCTCCCTGCAGGGTTTGGGGACAGCTCTGGATCTGTGGGAGGGCATAGCCGAGGCTTCTCCCGTCCCTTTTCACTTGCCCATGTCTCTGTTGTCCCAAGGGCTGTTTTTCCCCTTCAGTGTATGTGGCTCCTGTCCCTTAGTGGTGAGGTCCCGGGGTGGTGGTGGGTCTGGAACAGTGTCACTGCTCGGTGTGTGACATCGGGCTTGTTCCCACCAGGAGGTGGCATCACGGAGCGCAACCTGCAGAGGATTCTGGAAGGCTCCACTGCTTCCGAGTTTCACTGCTCTGCTCGCTCAGCTCGGGACTCAGGGATGAAGTTCAGGTAACTGATTATTTGTGTTTATTTTTAGCAGAACTCTGTGAGGGAAAGGCTAATGAATGTGAGTATGGGTTTGTAGAACTGGCATTAATTTCAAGCAGCTTCCTGAGTGCTAGTTGTGCTTTTCCGTTTGGGGTCATGGTGCCTGATATTCTGCAGTGTATGAATCCAGCAGTGCTCCTCACATGGACGTGAGTTCCATGCAGAACCAGATCCTTGGGGCATTTCTCTTGCTAGTGCCACCCTAGGAGTTCTGAAGGCACTTGGGAAGATGTGTTGTGGTTTAGTTGCCTTAGACTTTTAACATAAACATGTAGGATTTGGCAAGCCAGTGGGATGTGCCTCTGAAAAATGAGTGAGGAATGGGCTATATTCTATTACTGTTCCAACTTAGGTTTGGGTGGCACCATCTTTGGCCAGTGCTGAAGCTAGGGGAAATCTGGGGGTGTTTTTCTTGGTGGATGTTACTCCTCTGTGTCCCCAGCAGGTCACCACTAATCACTGGTTTTCCTGACAGAAACCCGAACGTTGCCATGGGAGCGTCCTTCTCTGCCCCCGAGTACTCCATAAAGGTGGCAGACGTGGCCAAAGTGAGGACCCTGAACGCCATTGCCAAGAACATTCTGTAGTGGAGGGCCAAGAGCACAGAGACTCCAGAGTGTGCCCTGGCACACGGACTGATGGGCACTGCTTCGCTCCTCAGGCTGCAGAGGATGTGCACTAGGTGATGGAGCCTGACACCTCTTCCCTTGCCTTCCCCTCAAGTCCCTGGCCTGGAAACTTATGTTGGCCATTTTAAATAAAAGGACTCATTCCCAGATGTTGCAGCAGCAGCAGCTGTTGGGCAGCATTTGGGAGGAAGGGAAGTGAGCAGGTAGGGGGGCTGAATTGTATAGCACTGCATGTGATTGTCAAATAAACACTGCAGCTGCCCCCCTCGTGCTGTGCTTTTCTAGAGTTTGTTTGTGTGTTCAGGTAAGACCGTGATCCAGGTTGCACAGCCTGAATTAGGACCCTGCTGTGCCAGAGAACACAGTCACATCCAGAAGGCCAGGGTGGGAAACACCATGGCCACAGCTGGGAAACAAGGCCAGCTGTGGTCAGCCAGCCCACGGGTGGGGATTAGCAGTGCAGCAGGTGTAAGTGGTGAGAAGCACCTGGCTGAGGAAGCTGGGGTGAGGAAGCTGTGAGACATCCTGGGCTGTGGCTCCTCAGTGCTTGAGGTGGGGTTGGTGTATGAGATTCCTTGGGAGGACAAGCTGCTTTTTCTAAGGGAGTTTCCAGGTCCTTGTCCGAACATAAAGCATAAACTGCTTGTTTTCCAGACAGTGTTTGGGGAGTGTGTCTGTTGGATCATTGCTGCCTAGTCAGGATTGATTTTACAGACTCAGCTAGTCTGTAAAATACCCAGTGGAAGATTTAAATGGTATCAGAGGGTGCATTAGAAGTGTAGAGTCCTAGAAGTAAAGCACCTTTATCCATGCTGCCTGCTCTTCTGTAAAAGATCACAAAGCTGAAGAGAATCCCTCTGACAGCCAAGGTAGTGGACCTCAGGAATCAGATGCTGGGTACAGATTTCCCATCTTGGCAATAGCCTGTGAGGATGTATGGAGAAAATGTGATAACCTGACAAGGTGGCAGCACCTTTGTCACCTTAAATACAATCACATTATTGAAAACCTGTCATCAAGACTGCATATTTTCAGTTTAAAGGGTACATCTACTTTTTCACATGAATCCATCAGAAGTATTGGTGTCTCCAAAAATACCTTGGGAACTTAAGCTCTTAACAGAGGAGCTGGAAAGGGAGTGACTGCATAGTGCTGGTGTCAGAGCCTGCTTCAGCACTGACAGATGTACGGGCTGTAGGAAGAATCCAAACTTGGAAAGAGTGATTAAATTTATTATTATAGTCAATAGAGAGTTCATAAGAGTTCATGACTTATGTTGAGATTTTATGAGTCACGGTCGTGATTATGATAGTGGTAGCTCTGTTAAGATTGGGCTACCGGTATCATAATCATGATAATTAGGGTGAGAATATTCTGCTGACCAAGCTGCCTTATGTTTTTGAACATGGGGTAAGAACACGACAAGGCAGAGACTCTTCAGAGAAGATATGAGCAGTGAGGGCTGGAGCAATTTGGCTGATTGCCTGGCAGAGACCTCTGGATCAGACCCTGTGTGAGACAGGCATGAATCAATACCTAGTTTTGAAAAGCTGTAACATGCTGTATAACAGATGGATGAAGAGAGGGGAGCACAGGGAGACGATGGTATTGCTGGCCAAAGAGGTGCCACTTAGATTACCTTGGTCCCACTGAATGTTTTCTGGGTATTTTAGTGCAGGAAGGTTTATGGAAGGAGCTGAAGGACAGTAAAGCTTTGTGGGTTTTTAGGAGGAGCATGCCCCTGCTGTGAGGGTAGAGAAAGTGGGTTCTGCTTGCTTTGAACATCAGAAGAGTGGAATCCTGTGCTGAGGGCAACACTTCAACTCTGAGTGAGAGACCAAAGTCATGGTGGGGATGAGATGTGACCTGTACTAAAAACTGAGATAAGCAGTGGGATGGGGCATTATGTAGGGAGGTGTCATAAACAAGTATGCCCCTTGGCAGCAGTGCTCCAAGTGGTTTTGGGCAAGGCCAGAGGACACCTGTGCCAGTGCCAGAAAGAAGAATCACATCAGCAGTCCAGATGAAGAAGGGCTGAGTGACTGCTCCATTCACTTCTTACTCATTGCATCAGTTTACAGCTCTCATGAGCAGTGTATTGGTTCTGGCCCAGAGGATGTAGCAGGAGGGATAGTTTTATTTACAAAAACATGTGGATTTAATCAGAGAAATTGCTAATAATTAACCACTGAGTTGGACATTGAGCCTTTCTTTGGTATTGATGGTTCCTGAGGAATTACTCATTGTGTCACCCTTGACTTCTGAGTTATCTTGTAACTCCGTGTACAATGAGACAGCACAATAATTTCAGTCCTCTTTTATCTGCTGTTTCTCAAGAGCACACATGATAAAGCAAATCCAGTTCTAGCCTTAGTAGCACTGTCCCCATGTGTTCCTGTCACACCTAGGCCTTCCTAAGCATCAAGGGTTCAGTGGCAATCAGTCTCCTTGGGAGTCATCCTCTTTCTGTCTTAGATGTTGGGGGTTACCTTAGCATGAAGATTCAAAGTCTCTTTGGGGTTTTGTGGTCAGCCAACTGCCATAACACACAGACAACATGGAAATGTGGGAAAGAAAGAAGCAAAAGAAGGAATTTAGAAAATCTTCAGGCTCTGCAGACTGGAAATTAGTAAAAGGAATCTGCCTCCTGAAGGCTCAGAAAGACCAGTGCAGCATGTGGTGAACTCAGCTGCTGGACACTGCAGATTCCCAGGGCAGGGGCACTGCTGGTGTCCCAGGCCCCCTTGCCAGGTGGCACCAGCCCCTGTGGGACCAGCCTTTGCTGGGCTTTTTATTGGCATTCAGCAGCCTTCTCACCAGAGAGGTCTGTTGCATCAAAGTAACGTCTTTAGCAGGTCCAGACAAGTTTTTGTCTGTTGGTGTGCTCTGATCAAGGCTATGGTTTCTGAGCAATGGCTGTGGTGTCCTGCAGTGACTCTGTGGCTTCCCTGTATCTCCCCTTTGATCTCTTCCTTGGGTCTTCCTCTCTTCCCTTCTCCTGAGCCTGTGCAGCTTCCCAAGCCCTTTTGGTCACTGCTTTGGTTTGTAGGGTTATGCAATAGCACCGAGTTATTTATTAACTGTGGGTCGTCAGAGTTTTTTGTCCCAAGACCGCTTGAGGGTGTGGGGGGACTTTTATCCCAAGCATCTGCCCAGGGCTCTCAGTTGGGCAGAGTGAGAGGAAGGAGCTGCCGTTTCTCCTTCCCTGAGCTATGTCAGCAGCCCTGGAGGAGTTCTGCGGCTCCGTCTTCTGGGTGAGTGACTGCATCATCCCCTGTGCCTGTTCTCGGGGTGGGACACCCCTCTGGGGGGAGGGCAGTGGATTCCAAGGCTCACAGCCTGTCCTGCCAGGGAGACCCAAGTGCCAGTGGTCGGCAGAGGGTCTGGGGTTTATCCAGGAGTGCTGTGGCACTGAGTGCTGTGCACTGCCTGCACAGTGCTCACCAGACAGTGAGGCAATGACGCCTCTCGGACTGAGCTCTGTCCTGTTTTAGCCTTTCTGGGAACACAGGACAGCCTGTACGGACTTCTGGAGAGTGATTTGGCTTCAGCTCCTTCTGTTGGCTTGGCTCCAGCAAGGGGTGGCCATCCCTCATTCAGGCAGAGAGATGGGGATGGGGATATCGCTCGGACCCTGGCCGAGTGCTGAAATGCTCAGCCAGGAGGGTGGGTGTTGAAGGGGGGATGCAATGGTGTGGAGCTGGGTGGGCAGGACCTGTAGGAGTGTTTGCCCTTGTCCTGTGTGCCAAGTGAGAGCCAAGCAATTGCATGTGACCTGGT
Source organism: Zonotrichia leucophrys gambelii (assembly GCF_028769735.1). Classification (NCBI taxonomy): domain Eukaryota; kingdom Metazoa; phylum Chordata; class Aves; order Passeriformes; family Passerellidae; genus Zonotrichia; species Zonotrichia leucophrys. The sequence goes on from NC_088176.1 coordinate 14,265,770, forward strand.
GTTCTATCCTTGCTGCCCCCAGAACGATTCCTACCTTGCTCGTCCGGATGCCGACCTGCCAGTGTGCTTCCAGCAGACTGTGCTGGTCTGGATCCCCCTTGGCTTCTTCTGGATTTTGGCCCCATGGCAGCTCCTGCCCATGTGCAAATCCAAAGCCAAGAAATCATCTGTGACCAAACTCTACATAATCAAACAGGTAGAGTGGAGCTGAGGGGGCACAGATGACAGGCTGGAGCAGCCTGAGGTGTTGGTGGTATGAGTGGAAAGGCTCTGTGCTACAGTCAAGTGTGGGAGGGAAGGAGGAATGGGTTAGGGAACCATCCAGGACAGAAATGTAAAGGGGAGTCCAGCAGGAGGCATATCTGGGACAGAGGGCATAACAGGTAGGATTCACTGAGAGTGAGAGCAGAGTGTCTACTGGGGCCTCTCCTCTTGTGGGCTGCCGTCCTCCAAACTGAAAATGATGGCAGTGCTCCTGTGGAGCTGTGGCACATTCACAGGGTTGAAAGCTGCCTCGGGCCAAGGCTGGGTTGAAAAGGCTGTAAGGATGTATTTTATGCTGAACTCTGCTGTCTCCCAGTTGTTCCAGTGTCCCCAGTGGGCTGTCCCTCTCTCCACAGGTGCTGGCTGCCCTGCTGGTGCTGACAGCGGTGGCGGGGCTGGCGCTGGCGTTTGTGGACGCGGAGCAGGGCGCTGTGCCAGCCGTGCAGTACACCAACCCCAGCCTGTACATCGCCACCTGGGTAAGGGCTCGGCCTGAGTCTGCTGAGACACTGCAGCACCGAGCAGAACGAGGCTTCCCTAACACAGAGATCAGAGGGAAGCTGTGTCCACGGGGCAGGGGTAGCCTGGAAATTGGGTGGGACTAGCCCCAAACCTGTGTGGGTGGTACGTGAGGGTGATATGTTGAGGGCGGGTGCCTGGCTGTACAGTGCTCACTGCTGTTATCCTTAAAAATGGGATGATTCTATGCAAGTATAGCTGAGTCCCTGACAGAACTTTCCTAGGAGCAGTATGCTTTTCACAGGACTGATTTTGCAGTGTGAACATCAGGCCATGGCTTGCTGCTGTCTCACAGCTTCCTTTACATTGCTGCTCAGTTTTGGGCAGACAGCTGGGAAGTACCACAGGGTGCTGAGGCACAGGAGAAAGCTGGCTAAAGAGGATCTAGTGGCTATTAGCTTGACTGGAATATGTGCATGGCAGTTGCAGACATCTTGTGTGAGACATGGAGTATTCTAACAGTCTTAACAAATGCTCAGGAGCTACACTTAACAGCGAAATAGACCTTCATTTGCTTTCCTTCTTATTTTGCCATGTCATTTAATTTCACATGCACAGTCCATGTGAGATAAGGCAACGGACTCCCCAGAGAGGCTGCACAGCTGGAATGTGATCTGGGTTCAGTTCCAGGTCTGGAGACAGGGTGTGACACTTCATGGCTTGACATGTCTGAGAATCTGGAGAGAGAACAGCTAGAGAGAGTAATAGTGCCCTGCTGTAATGTAAGGGTTCATTCAAACCTGATCTTATGTCTTCCTGAAGTAAACCTTTGCCTTCTATTATTAATTCTGAAGCTTATGAAGGATTGGTGGTGTGTTCAGGGTATTCAAGGCAGTGAATCCTAGCAGACCATGTGTGCTGCATCCCAGGACACATGCTCCAAAGGCACTTTTAGAGCCAGCCCTAGTCCTGCAGCTCTGATTTTTCTTTCCCCAGATGATGGTCCTGCTGGTGCAGGACGCACGGCGCTCCTGCTTGCGCAGAGATTCGGGGGTGCTTTTCTGCTTCTGGATACTCTCCCTTCTCTGTGGGATTCTACCATTCCAGTCACTCGTCCGGAGAGCCCTGCAGGTTGGGTTTCACAGGAAGCTCCGTGCTTCAACGTGGTCTTGCTCTGCTCCCAAAGAAAGCCTCCTCATGCTCTTCTCTTGACAAGCTCTCTGTGTTATCACTGGGGTCCCAGCTGCCCTGGGGTTCTTGGGGAAGCACAAAAGACCTGGGAAGGAATCCCTGTTTGAATTCATCCTGTCTCTTTGGGGAAGTATAACTCTCCAGGACTAATTTCTCCCCTTAAACACTTATGGGAGGAGGTCAGGGAGAAGCAGGGAGAGGTGGCAGAGGGAAGCTGATCCAGGACTCAGAGCAAGTTTTGCACTGCTCTGTTGGGCTCAGCCAGGAGATGGATCTTGTCTCTGAGTACCAGAGGCCTTGAGACAATCCCCAGCAATAACCTTGGGCTTTCCATTTCTGCAGGAACCAATCTCTGACCTGCCACGGTTTATCCTTTTCTTCATCTCCTATGGGCTCCAGCTGCTGCTCCTCCTTGTCTCAGGCCTCTCAGACGTTGCCCCAGAAACAAAGGCAATCGGGAAGAAGGTGTGAGAACTACAGGGGACTGGGTTTGGGGCACCACTTCCTGAGCATTGTGTGGGGCAGGGCAGGTTCCTTGGGAAGACCTGAAGATTTCAGCACAGGGCTCAGCAAGAGCTGGAGCCTGGAGCATGGGGTATCTGCATGTGTGTCCAGAGTGGGCTGTGGCTGGCTCGGGGCTGAGGTTTCTGGGGCTGGAGCAGGCATGGTCTGAAACCTATGGGGCTCCTTAATGGCTGGGGGTGCTAAAGCAGCTTTTGTCAAAACCATCCCCCAGATAAGCAATCTCTCAGTACCCCCTTTGCTTTGTACCACAGAACCCACAGGTGACAGCCTCCTTCCTGAGCTCCATCACCTTTGAATGGTACACCAGGTGAGCAGGACTCTGAGGGAGGTTGGGCGGGCAAAATGCAGGGGTGCCTCAGGGGAACCTGCAGCTCAGGCTGGGAGAGGCACCATGTTGTGTGCAGCCTGAGCCCGGGGCCAGGATGGTGTGAAGGCTCTGCATTTGCAGCAAGGAGTCTCCAACAAGTGTCATTGGATTTCTGTGTCCCGCAGCATGGTTGTCAAGGGCTATCGCAAGCCTTTGGAGATAGAGGATGTCTGGGAATTGAATGATAAAGACAGGACAAAGGTTCTTTACACTGCTTTTGAGAAGAACATGAAGACTGCGATGCAGAAGGCCAGAGCAGAACTGGAGAAACGGAAGCGCAAGAAGAGACGGCAGGAGGGTGACCCAGACCATGGCAACAGCATGAGCAAGGCCCAGAGCCAGGACATCCTGGTGCTGGTAAATCCATTCCCACTCTTGACCTTGTATGGGACTGAGATCCAGGTCCAGCCTCAGGGAGTGGGGTCACCTCACCTGCTGCAGCCCTCTTTGCTGGGTGTTCCCTTCTTCCATCCCGCAGGACCATGGGCAAGGATAGGGGAAACCATGCCAGGATCTTCCTGTCATGTCCTTGGCAGATCCCCATAGTTTGAGAGACCAAGAAAGTCTCCATCTTTCTGCCTAACATAAAGACAGGAACCACCCTCAAATCTGCAGTACAAGCAGTTCCCTCCTGTCTATCTACCTCAGATACTTTCCAGCAAGGAGGTCAGAGGGAACATCATTCTGTGACCACCCCTGGCCTCAGATTCTTCATGATTTTTGCCTGATTTTTTGCCTGAGAGGTTCAAGCTGGTTTGGCTTTTAACAATTGTCTTTGCTACAAAAGAGAAGGTCCAGTCCTGGCTGCATATGACATAAGCAGAGATCAGTGAAAGGGCATGTGACAGGAGCTAAAGCTAAGGTTTTGTTCAGGATACCTGATCTGGGGTCAGTGAGGTGCTGCCCTGAAGCATCCTTCCAGATGCAGGATGTGTGCACAATCAGCTCCCTCACTTCTGTGTGGGCTTTCCTCTAGGAGGAGAAGCAGCCAAAGAAGAAGAAGAAGAAGGGAGACAACAAGGACTCAGACCCTCCCAAGGATTACCCCAGGGGCTGGTTGATGAAAACCTTGGGCAAGACCTTCCGTCAGAATCTCCTGCTAGCAGTGGCATTCAAGCTGGTGCACGATGCCCTCGTGTTTGTCAGCCCCCAGCTGCTGAAGTGAGTCCTTTCTCTCTGTCCTGACTGTGCACCCAGCCCCACCACCTCCCAGTGTGTGCACTGTATCCAGCCCCTCCATCTCTATGTGTGCCTCTCCCAGCTACAGACCCTGGAGGCATTTTGTGCCCTCACCAAAAATGGGAGAATGTGTTGGGGTACAGTTTAACAAACACCTGATCTGAGCTGGCTGCCAGCTCTTATGTGTGTTATCCTGCTCCCTTGCATCCTGTTGTGCAGCCCTGCTCCCTCCCTGGAGACAGTCCTGGCTCTTCTTTGGGCCCTCCCAGAGTCAGCGCAGCTCAGCCCGGCAGGGCTGGTTTGTTGTGCAGAGCAGCACGGTCTCTGTGCTGGGGATGCACTTCCATTAGTGACCCTCTGTCTGTGGCAGAGCAGGGTTCCCAGCTTGCTGACCATCGAGCCAGCTCTCTGGGGCAGGGTTTTGTTCATCCTCTTGTGAGGATGCTCCCCCTGCATTCACTGGGAGCATCCTGCTTGGGTGTGTCTCAGTAGGGTGTGTGTCTCATGAGCTTCCTTCCCTGCCAGGTTGCTGATTGCCTTTGTGTCAGATGAGGATGCCTTTGCCTGGCAAGGCTATCTGTATGCCATCCTGCTCTTCCTGACAGCAGTGATCCAGTCCCTCTGCCTGCAGCAGCACTTCAGCTTGTGCTTCCAGCTTGGCATCAATGTGCGAGCCAGTCTCATTGCTGCCATCTACAAGAAGGTCTGTATAGGCCTCTCATCATCCCTGTTGGCTTCCTCCAAGCTGGGCTGTGGATAAAATCATCCACCTGCCCCATCAACCTGGGGTGTGTGCACTTTCCTCCTCAGAAGGCACAGGGGGAGCTTGGAGGACACCCAGCCAGCCCTGAGGACACTGTGAGCCCTAGTTCTGCCTGGGACGTGGGTGCTGCAGCCATGTGTTTGACAGCTACCAGGGGCTGGGGCAGGGTTCTGTTCAGAGAGTGCAGCACCTGGGGCAGGTGCACAACACCCAGGATTCCTGCACAGGGTGCTTTTCTTTGCACCCAGTGGCTCCAGGTGTGCAGACAGTGAGGAGAGCGCTGGTGCCCAGTACAGGGGCACCAGGAGCAAACCCAGAAGTGGTCTCAGCCTGGTCTGCTGCTTCCCTGCTCTGAGCCATGCTGCTGGCAGCAGGGCTGCTCCCAGGCTGGCCTGTGCTGACTGAGGTTTCTCTTTGCAGTCGCTCACCATGTCCGGAGCCACCCGCAAGGAGTCCACCGTGGGGGAGACTGTCAATCTGATGTCAGCTGATGCCCAGAGGTTCATGGACATGGCCAACTTTATTCACCAGCTGTGGTCTTGCCCCTTGCAAATTATCCTGTCCATTGTCTTCCTCTGGTTAGAGCTGGGCCCCTCTGTCTTGGCTGGCATTGCGACCTTGTTGCTGCTGCTCCCCATAAATGCCTTCCTGGCTGCCAAGGCCAAAACCATTCAGGTCAGTGGTGGGTGCAGTGTCCTCCCTGGTCTCCCATGTCCAACCCCACTGTTGCTCACTCCCTCATTTGCCACACTCTCTACCCTTTGCTTTTATGCTCTGGATCTTTCCCACACTAGGGAGTTGATCTCACTTGGGCTGGGGGTACCTCTAGCCTGAGCCAGAGGGGATCAGCTGCCAGGAGCAGGAGATAGGTGAGATCTGTTCTGCCATCACAGCTGAACTTGAACCAGACTGGGCACAGCCTTGAGTGCTAAAAATGCGATATTGTCACCCATAAGATAAAGATTTATCTTCTACCTGACAGCAGAGTAGTGTTTTTCCCCAGCTTGTCCAGAGCCACAGGGAGCCAAGGCTCAGCTTTGTGGGATGACTCCTCTGGGCTGTGGAGCCCATCCTTCCCTTCCCTGTGGCAGCTCAGATGGATTTCCAAGGGTGAGCTGCTGTCTGCTTCAGGTGATGTCTGGCTCTTCTGTTTGTAGGAGAGGAACATGAAGAACAAGGACGAACGCATGAAAATAATGACTGAAGTCCTCAATGGAATCAAGGTGGGCAATGGAGTGGAGACTCTCTGGCAGCTGCTGCACCCCTCTTCTTGGTGCACTGCACCTGGAGACAGCACACCTCTATAACCCTACAGCACCAGTGTTAATCTAGCTTGGGGGCCCTGTCTGGGTCTCAGCAATTCCCTCAGCTGCCTCATCTTTTGAAAAGTTGGCTGGGGAGGGGCTCTGGATACTTGGACTAAGACTTGGGAGCCAAGAGAGGGTTTTCTGGATGGCTGTGGTAGTGGCATGGTGGCAGAGGAGCTGGCAGTGAGGGAGTGGGAGTGCAGTGGGGAAATGCTGTCAGCAGGACAGCAGAGGGGAGATGCAGTGGCCAGTAGGCTGTTGGGCAAACCAGGTGATGGAGGTGCTGGGCACCAGTGAGCTGAGTGTGGAGGTGGGCATTCCTGTGACACCAGCACCTGCTCCCCCTGCAGATCCTGAAGCTTTTTGCCTGGGAGCCCTCCTTTGAGAAGCGAGTTAATGACATCCGGGTTCGTGAGCTCAAGGATTTGTTGAACTTTGGTTACCTGCAGTCAGTCTCTCTCTTCGCCTTCACATGTGCTCCTTCCCTGGTGAGTGAGTGACAACAGCCCTGGGGAGGGTGTCCTTCCTCTGAGCTGGGGCTAGGCTGTGGCCAGGGGGATGGGAAATACCTGGGGCCTCAGCTGGAGTGTTTCTGCAGCGAGGAAGGGGCTGGCTAGTGGATATAGATTATGGTTCTGGTTGCTGGCAGGAGAGCTGTGGTGGAAAGGGGTCCCATCGTGGTGGTGAAATGGGGCCCAAGGGAGAACAGGAGCAGGAGGGGAACAGGTCCCCAGCACGAAGGCACTGCTGAGGCCTTGGGGTAATTTGAGGGTCTGGGCTGCACACAAACACTGATGGTGGCTTTCCTTTATATCTGTCCTAGGTCTCCCTGGCAACCTTTGCTGTCTATGTGCTTGTGGATGAGAACAACATCTTGGATGCACAGAAGGCCTTCACTGCCATTTCCCTTTTCAATGTGCTGCGCTTCCCCATGGCCACACTGCCCATGGTCATCTCTGCCCTGGTGCAGGTCAGGCCTCACCTGGGGCAGGGGGTGCAGGGGGATCCCATGACCTCTGTCCAAAGCAGCAGATGGGGCTCGGGTGTGTGATGGACCCCCAGGGCTCAGTGCATAGGACTCTGCTGGCACTGGGGTGGGACAGCACTCACCTGCATAGCACAGGTTTGGGGCCCAGAGGTTGGCTGGGGACTATGATGTGACGCTCTGCCTATGGGGCTCCTGCCAGCCCACCCATGCCCGTGTGCCATCCTCATCCTCTTTCTGCCGTGGCAGACCAACGTGTCGACTGCGAGGCTGGAGCGCTACCTCAGTGGAGAGGACCTGGACACCTCAGCTATCCACCACAACCCCGTTGCAGGCAGGTGTACCTCCAGACTGCTCCCTGTGGGCCTCAGGCTGGCCCAACCCTGGGCTTTCCCCTCTCTGAGGGACTTCTCTCTCTGGCAGGCAGTGCTGTGCGTTTCTCAGAGGCCACCTTTGCCTGGGAGCAGGATGGCGATGCTGCCATAAGAGAGTGAGTGCTCCATCAGGGGGCAGAGGGATGGGCAGGGGAGGCTTTCTGTGTTAGCTGGGGAGGGCAACCACCTCTCAGTGCTGCTAGGCATGAGTGTCCCAGAGACACTGCCCTGTCCCACCCAGGAACTGATGGGTGGCCTGGCAGTACTGCTTCCTCAGCCCTCATGTCTTTGCAGTGTCACCCTGGACATCACGCCTGGGAGCCTGGTGGCTGTGGTGGGGCCTGTGGGCTCAGGCAAATCTTCACTGGTGTCAGCCATGCTTGGGGAGATGGAGAATATCAAGGGACACATCAACATCCAGGTGAGAGGGGCCAGCTGGTCCATAGGGCTTTGGGGCTGCCTGGGAGCTCAGCAGGGAAGTAGAGCAGGACTGTCGCAGAGTGGTGAGGTGTCAGTGCTCAGGCTGATCTCTGACAGGTAGCTGTTCTTATCTCTCCTTCCAGGGCTCCCTGGCCTATGTCCCCCAGCAGGCCTGGATCCAGAATGCCACACTGAAAGACAACATCATTTTTGGGTCAGAAGTGGATGAAGCCAGGTATCAGCAGGTCCTCAAGGCCTGTGCCCTCCTTCCAGACCTGGAATTGCTGCCTGCAGGTGACCAGACAGAGATTGGAGAGAAGGTATCAGCCCTGGGCCCTACGGGTTCCTGATAGCACCTGCAGCAGCGGTCAGAGCATTGCCCTGTGGCAGCCCCATGTGCAGGAGCTCCTTCCCTTCCCTTCCCTTCCCTTCCCTGCAGGGAATCAACCTGAGCGGGGGCCAGAAGCAGCGGGTGAGCCTGGCGCGGGCGGTGTACAGTGACGCCGACATCTACGTCCTGGACGATCCGCTCTCGGCCGTGGATGCCCACGTGGGCAAGTACCTCTTCGAGCATGTGCTGGGGCCAAAAGGGCTGCTGCAAAAGAAGGTGAGCACCCACACCCTGCAACCCACCCCCCAGACAGGCAGGAGTGGCACTGGCGTGGTTTTGGACATCCGAGGAAGTCTGAGGTTGCTTGCCTGGGACAGAGGGGAATCATGCAGCCTTCACAGGGGGCTGCAGCAGGCTAAGTCCCCAGAGGGGTACCCTGTGTCCTCATAGCCAGGCATTGCTAAGCAGATGAGTCCCTAAGTGGGAGATGGAGAGCGTGCAGAGCCATGGCTGGGGATGAGGGGTGCTCTATGATCACTCACTACCCTGCACCCCTTTGTTGCAGACACGGATCTTGGTGACGCACAGTATCAGTTTCCTGCCCCAGGTCGATAACATTGTGGTGCTGGCAGGAGGAGCAGTGTCTGAGCATGGCTCCTACAGCACCTTGCTTGCAAACAAGGGGGCCTTTTCCCAGTTCCTGAACTTGTATGGAAATCAGGAGGAGAATGTTTCAGAGGAAAACACTGCAGGTACTGGGAACACGGTGGGGCAGTGGCAGTTAGAGTGGCTGTGGGTATATCTTGGGGATATGAAGGTCTGATGTGTCAGCTTGACCTGGTCCTATCCAGCCCAGGCACAAATGGTGGCTGCTGTGAATCCTTCTCAGCTTCAGGCAATCAGCAGCACAATAACTTCTGACTAAGACTTGCACTCAGGCATTATGTTGAACATCCAGCACAGGACCTGTTTAACTTTTTTACTCCCTTTTTAGTTTATTTATTATGGGTCCCAAAATCTTATGTGGCAACTGGCTTCATATTTTTGTGATGCTGGGGTCAGAAAGACCTTTTGGTTTGTTCTCAACATCTGACTGGATAATATTTCATCTTTATCATATCCCCCAATGCTATGGGGAGGAGTGGTGTGAGGTCAGGTGGGTGCTTACCCTGTCAGAGCTCAGCCCAGTTGTCCCACTGCAGCCTGGCTATTCCCAGTATGTCTTCACAGGACCCACCTCCACCTGCTCAAGGAGATGCTTCTGAGCTGGAGTGACATGAACTACCAGATCTCGCACTACTAAAGTAGCACAGATCTCTGTTTGAGGTCTGGCCAGTGGTGCTGGGAGGAATCAGCAGGAGGGATTGCCTCTGAGCAGGCCTTTAGCCCTGTGTCCCCTATCAGTTCTCTCTCCAGCACCATGCATTTCTTCCTCCTCCTGCTGTGCTGGTCTTGCAGCAAGGTTGGAGAAGGTGTGATATGTGGTGGTAGGACACAGCCTAGGCCTGGGTTTGGCAAAGATCAGAGGTGTGGTGTATGGGATCTGCTCTGTCCTCAGTGCCTGACCCTACCTTCCCTCATCCCTGTGCCTGTAGCTGTTGCTTTAGCTGGGGATGAAGAGGAGGCTGATGAAGCTGTGGATCCTTGCATGGAGGAGAGCACTGAAGACGTGGTGACAATGACCCTGAAGCGAGAGGCCAGCATCTATCGGAGAAAACTGAGTCGCAGGTGGGCCATGACCTGAGCTCTCAGCTCTTTCCCTGCCACAAGCACTGCTCCCTCAGAGACAGGGATCCGGGGGCTTCCCAGGGAGTTCCAGCTGGGAGCCTCCTTGCCTGCTCCTACCACAAGCTGCTCTGGGTCAGGAGCATCTGATTCTGCCTTTACTCCCACTAGTGTGCCACAGCCTTACTCTGCAGCCTTCCCTGAAACTCGTGCAGATGGCTAGTTCTGCCTTTGGGAATGAGGCTTTTAATTTTATGGCTGCACATCCCTAGTGCTTCCGCAAGGCTCACTCAAAGCTGCCCCAGTTAGGACATTATTGTCCAGAGGACTCCACCACTGAAGACCCAGGGATGGACCCCGAGGAGATTAGGACCAATTCAACACCCTGTGACTAATGGTACTCATCACCTTCCTGCAGCCTTAGTAAAAGGAGCACCAGTTCCCAGAAGAAGGCCCAAGAGGAGCCCCCAAAGAAGCTGAAGGGACAGAAACTGATCGAGAAAGAAGCTGTGGAAACCGGCAGGGTGAGGAGGATAGAGGGATGAAGCACTGTGCTGCCTGAAGTGCTGCCAGACCCTGACTGTGGCTCAGAGAAGCTGGTGTGGGCTTCCACAGCCAAGAGACACGAAGGAGATAGAGCTGCCTGGGACTCGTGGGTGGGGTGGTGGAGGGGAGCATGGTGGGCAGCAAGGTGGAGCCCCAAGGCTGTGCTGGCTGGCATTGCCTGCGGTCTGATGGGCTCAGTTGGTCCACAGGTGAAGTTCTCCATGTACGTGCGGTACCTGCGTGCTGTTGGCTGGTGCTTTACCTTCTGGGTCGCCATGGGCTACATTGCACAATACGTGGCCTTCGTGGGCAGCAACCTGTGGCTCAGTGACTGGACGGACGACTCGGTGCGCTACCAGAACCAGAGCTACCCCGCGCACCTGCAGGACCTGCGCATCGGCGTCTATGGGGCACTGGGCGTCGCACAAGGTCAGTGTGGGGGGACAGCAGGTCCCACTCACCTCCTCTGTGTGGTCCAGCAGGGATATGACTTGCAAGTTCTGCAGCCAGCAGTGCAGTAAGGAGCAGGGGACCCCGCATTTTGTTCATTTGCCTGTTGCTGCCTTCTTTCCAGCTCCTGGCTGAATTGTGGACACACGCCAGTCTGAAAGCAGCAGAAATTGTCCCAAGTCGGTGTTGCCCCCTCAGTTTAAGATCATTTTCCTTAATCAGATTAGACATAGTGCTAGGGCCCAAGACTTTCCAATAGGGTTAGTGTTCCTCCCCTGTGCTGGGACACAGTTGCTGGGGCCTCCTGAGAGGGTGGGATGCAGGATTATCCCAGCGGCTCGCTGCAGGGCTGCTGCCTTGGCACTGCTTGGTGTGTCCATCAAGCCAAAGGGTACCTGCAGCCAGTGTCACCCTCTGGTGACAGCCCCGTGCTCTCCTTGCAGGTGTCTTCCTGCTCTTTGCAACCATGTTGTCTGCCCGGGGCGCCATGCGAGCCTCCCGTGTCTTGCACCAGCTGCTGCTCAGCAACATCCTGCACGCGCCCATGAGCTTCTTTGACACCACCCCGGTGGGCCGCATCATCAACCGCTTTGCCAAGGTAAGAGAACAGCCCCAACACACACAAAGTTTGTTCCACCACATCTGCAGAGTGTTGGCTAGTGGCATAACCCTGCTCCTCTTGAGCACTGCACAGCTGAGCTCAGGTAAAGGCCAGGAAGGGACCAGGAGGACATGGGGATGCAAGGCTGACCGTGAGCCAAACAACATCCTGGGCTCTATTAGAAAGACAGTGTGACAAATCACAGGAATTTGTTAGCTCCTCTGCTCAGTGCTGAGGAGCTTACACCTAGATACTGTGTCCTGTTTGGAGTCACCTGGGCAAGAAGGATGTGGAGAAACAGAAGAGGGTCCATAGTAGATGACTAAGAGAGGTAAGAGCCTAGAGCTCATGTCCCAAAATAAGAAGTCCTTCTGTTGATAGACTTCCAGCAAAATCTACAATCTTTTCTATCTAAGTGAAGGTCAAAAACAAAGAGAAAAAGAGAAAGGAGGGAAAATACAAACAGGTAATTTCAAGTGTGCTGCTTCTCCACTTCTTCCTTTGGTACCATCTCTTGATTTTTGAGAATTAAATTTCTTCTTAAAATTAAGCCTATGGGTCTGGGTTTACTCTGAGTTGAGAGAGTATGTGGTGCCTGGCTAGGAGATGGATGAGGACCAGCTGGAGACCTGGGTGCACCTGCATGGATCTGGAGTTTGCCCTGTCCCTCTTTTTGCTTCAATTACTGCTCCTGTATCCTGGGTCCTGATGAAGATGCAGTTCTTAAAGCTGGTCTGTGTAACAGGGGAATATTATAGGAAGTTTCTGTCACAGCATATGTCTCAGTTGAGAGGGCCACGATACACAAAGAACCACCATACAATTTCAGAAAGCTTTAAGCATTTGCCCAGAGTGACACCATACCACATCAGAAGGCTTCAGGTGTCTGCCCATACAGTGTAACTTCACTACAAAAGGCTGCAAGCATCTGCTCTTCTGGCTTTTCAGCCCAACCTTTTATACTCTTCATCTTACATGTATTACACCTGAGTGTGCTCTTTACCCTTTTGTGATTGGTTAGTGCACTTTGGCACTCCATGTCTCATTACCTTCAATGCTGTTCACCTGTTTTTCACAGCTGTAGCCCATTGGGGATGAGGCTCAGCTGCAGCTCCACTCCCAATTACCACAAACTGTGTACCTACAAGTTTCTGTGTAAACTCAGCTTTTCACAAGCTAAGAACTGTGGCCCTAAATGAGGTTGTGACCATAACACCAATTCAGGATGATCTGATATTTTTACAAGTGTCTGGCACTGTGTTATCACAGGAGTGTGTAGGAACTCTGTGTGTATGGGGCCTTTGGGCTTCTCCTTCTCTCTGGGGTCACTGACTGCTTCTCTATACTTTTCTATATGCTCCAGGACATCTTCACAGTGGATGAGACCATTCCCTCGACCTTCCGCACTTGGATCTCCTGTTTCATGGGCATCATTAGCACACTGATTGTGATCTGCCTGGCCACTCCGTTCTTTGCTGTTGTTATCGTTCCCTTGAGCATCTTCTACTATTTTGTGCTGGTGAGTAACTGGGCCCTGAGTGAAGCTTCTGCCCTGCTGAGAGCAGTATCTTGGTGGCTGCTGGGTGTTGTGTTTGTAACCAGCCTGTGTTGCTCGTTTCAGCGCTTCTACGTGGCAACGTCTCGCCAGCTGAGGCGTCTGGACTCTGTCACCAGGTCTCCCATCTACTCCCACTTTGGTGAGACTGTGTCAGGCCTTTCTGTGATCCGGGCCTATGGACACCAAGAACGGTTCCTGAAGAAAAATGAAAACACCATGGACATAAATCAGAAAAGTGTTTATTCCTGGATAATATCAAATAGGTGAGTTTTACCACTTATGCCACAGCACAGCTAGCAGCACTTCTGCCTGGGGCTTCTGGGTCCTGAGAGAGATCCCTGGGATCCTGCAGTCCTCTCTCTTGATCTCAGCATTGAGGGTCTGTGTAGATACTGGGGCAGTTTAGGATAGGGGCACCATCTGTGGCAATGGGACATTTTAGGGTGATTTTGAAAGCCAAAGTATTCTCCCCTACAAAGTGTCCAGAGGCTGGCAGGGTGAGCTGTGCAGTCAAGGGCTGAGATGCTTGTGCAATGTGGGCACTTAGTGGTTTTGCCTCTTATTGGTAAATTATTTGGGTGTTTGAGGGTTGAATGTTTGAGGCTCTTCTGATGCATGGCATTACCAGCACAGGAGGTTATGTGTGAGACATGGACTGATATAAATGAACCTGCTTGCAGAATGGGCCACAGATGACCTGCTGTGTACATGCACCAATGTGTGCACTGTGCACAGCACTGGGCTCGTGGCTGGCTGTGGGGGATGCTGGTGCAGTGTGCTGTTACTGGTGGGCTGTGTGTTGGGCACAGGCAGATGGCTTCCTGCCTCTCTCCCTGCCCTTCAGCTGTGCTCTCCTGGTGCAGGTGGCTGGCCATCCGTCTGGAGTTCGTTGGGAGCCTGGTGGTTTTCTTCTCTGCGCTCCTGGCAGTGATTGCAAAGGGCACTCTGGAGGGCGGCATCGTGGGTCTTTCTGTCTCCTCTGCTCTCAATGTGAGTCACTGAAAGCATTTGTCCTTCTGGGACAGGGCTGCCTCTGGGAGCTCTGGGCTGCTGGCAGGATGTTGCCCTGCCACCAGCTCTGATCCATGGAAAAGGGATTATCTGGGGTGTCCCATCACCTGGGGAGTGGCTATAGAGCCAAGGAAGCACATATTCATCCCAGTCTGAGTGGGATACTTGCTGCCATGAGGAGGAAAATGGCCCTGCTGTGGATCAGAGATGCTGCAGCAAAGTTTGTGAAGGGCTGCGGAGAGGGGGGCTGTGTCTCGGCAGTGGAGCATTAGGGGCCAGGCCAGGTGTGCTCGTGCTGAGGATGATTCCCTGGGCTGAGGTGGGAGGTGGTTTTTCCTGGGTGCCACTGAGCTCTGCACCCTCTGATTCTGCCATGCAGGTGACCCAGACACTGAACTGGCTGGTGAGGACATCTTCGGAGCTGGAGACCAACATCGTGGCTGTGGAGCGGGTCCATGAGTACGTGATCGTGAAGAATGAGGTGAGGCACCCAGAGTCTGGGCAAACACCTGCTGCACAGCTTGGTGCTAGTCAGCATTGCAGAGTGGACCACATAATGCTCCTGTGTCCTCCCCCAGGCTCCATGGGTGACAAAAACGCGTCCACCACGTGGCTGGCCCAGCAGAGGCGAGATCCAGTTCATTGACTACAAAGTTCGCTACCGACCTGAACTGGACCTGGTTCTTCAGGGGATCACCTGTAACATTGGGAGCACTGAGAAGGTGCCTCTGCCCTCACTATGCTATTTACAAAGACTCTGTTAAAGTAGTTTCTTCTTCTTGGCTTCAGTCTGTGCGCTGGGGTGGGATGGTGATGGGATGTGGCTCCTGGGGACTTGAGCTCCTGGAAAGGAACAAAAGCAGACAGTCTGGGTGATGGTAAGGGCAGGAAGGCCCACCAGACCAAGATGGAGAGTAACTGCCCTGTTTTATACAGCCCTGTCATCTGGTCTAATAAGCTGCTTCCATAGGTTGGGGTTGTGGGCCGGACTGGGGCTGGAAAATCCTCCCTCACCAACTGCCTGTTCCGGTTGCTGGAGGCGGCTGGAGGGAAGATCATCATCGACGACGTGGACATAGCAACAATTGGCCTCCACGACCTGCGCAACAACCTCACCATCATCCCCCAGGTGAGCTGACCCCCACCCTTCCACATCCCACTGCTGTGTGGCCCCTGCAGGCACTGCATGGCCTCAGTGTGTTCCTGGGAGCTGTGGATGTGCCAAAGGCCTGCGAGCAGGCTGTCACCACATCCCTTGCCAGCTGCACACAGTGCTGTGAGCAGGATGCGGGCACACTTGGAGGCCAGGAGCCATTGCCCCTGCTAAATGGCTGTGGTGGGGCTGAATGTGGTGCTGTCCCTGGCAGGACCCTGTGCTCTTCACTGGAACCCTGCGGATGAACCTGGACCCCTTTGACCAGTACTCAGACGAGGAGGTCTGGAAGGCCCTGGAGCTGGCTCACCTGAAGACATATGTGCAAGGCCTTCCTGAGAGGCTGCTGCATCACGTGAGCGAGGCAGGGGAGAACTTGAGGTGAGCAGAGGAGCAGATGCAGGCCCAGCTCCCCTCCCTTCTCTAGATCCCAGAGACCAGCCTGGAACAGCAGCCTCCAGCAAAGTGGCTGTCCAGGGATGGTGCACAGAATCTTCTGGGAAGTGAAGTGGAAGAAAATGGTGGAGAGGAGCCAGGGCTCTTAGGGAGCTAGTGTGAGCCAGCCTTCTGTGGTAGCCCAGAGAGTAACATGCTGAAGGATGTGGTGCTGAGAGTGGCAGATGGTCAGTGGGGAAAGGCCAGGGACAGTGTTGGGGTCAGAGCAGTGAGATGCAGTAGGCTTGCAGAACATCCCCTAGTGTCTGTCTAGTAACTCATGCTCTACATCTCCTCCCAGTGTTGGGCAGAGGCAGCTGGTGTGCCTGGCCCGGGCCCTTCTCCGCAAAGCCAAGATCCTCATCCTGGATGAAGCAACAGCAGCCGTAGATCTGGAAACGGATCATTTAATCCAGACAACGATCCGGAGCGCGTTTGCTGACTGCACTGTCCTTACTATCGCCCATCGCCTCCACACCATCATGGACAGCAACAGGTACCATGGGACCATGCCACAGGGCAAAGGGAATGGGCATCTGGACTCCTGGGACGGGGCAAAAGGTGGACAGCAGAGGAAGTGAGAATGCAGCCACAGGGGAAGGGGTGGATGCAGAACCTGGGGCAGTAATATGCAGTGGTGAAGAGAACAGAAGGACAGTAAGGATGCCCATGCAGAAGTGCTGCCTTTGCGGGGGAAACATTTCTTGGGATCCTTCTTTACAGCATCAGACCATAGAAGCATTTGCTCTTGACACCTTGTGTATGTGACCAGTAACACAGGGCTGTGCCCTCTCACTGCTGAGAAGAGAACCACATAAGTGGCTCAGGAGTGAGGGCTGGTGGGCCGCAGCGCTGGCAACAGCAGCGCTATCCACTCGGATCCTGGGAACTGAGGCCTTGTTCTTTTCTGCCAGGGTGATGGTGCTGAATGCTGGGCAGATTGTGGAATTCGACAGCCCCGAGGAGCTGCTCAGGAAGGAGGGCATCTTCTCTGCGATGGCAAAGGACGCCGGCATCACTGCTGCAGACACCACGGCTCTGTAGGCAGAGAGCTGCAGGGGCCACCTGTGAGACAGCTCCTCCTGCTGCTGCTCACCCACAGCCAAAGCTGCCAGGAATTGGCCTCTCTGCAGCAGGGAAGCAAAGAGGGCTTCTCTGCTTGTCCAGAGACTGAGCATCTGGACTTGAGCAAGCTGTTAACCTTACTACCACATCCTGCCTGTGTGCACACAAGGGTCTGAAGCTGTATAATTTATTCCAGGATAGAGGGGAAAAGCTGTCTGCCAGGCAGGGAGATCATGACCTCCAGTGGGGGTGGTCTTAGTTTTTGTACTTCACCATGCCAGGTGAATCTACCTTAGAGATGCTTTAGCATTATGGAATGAAATTTACAGTTTAATCAAAGAATATAATGTTATAAGTGTTATAATTTATTTACTTTTTGTAACTATTTGTAGTCTTCCAACTACAAGGCTGATGTCAAGGAATATAAGTAAGCCTCAGTATGGCTTTAAACCTGGCTAGTGCTTGGGTGGAAAGAGCTGCCAACAGAGGTTACACAGAGCTGGGCAGCCCAAATCAAGAGGCACAGCTCTACTCATGCAGAACACTGCTCTGTAGCAAAACCAGGGCTGCCTGCCTTCCCTGTGGCTACTGCTCCCTTTGATTGTATTGCAAATAAATGAGCCTCTCCCTGAGGTTATCACAACCACTTGTGGGGCAGATTTTGGGCTGTGGTTCCAGACTGCAAACGTGATGGTGGTGGAGACAAGCTGGAGAGCAGCAGGCACATGTCTGTGTACAGCCATGCACACACAGAGTATGGTGGTTATTGCTGACAAACCCTTGACTCTTTGTTCTTGGGCCAGATCTCCTCAGGCAGGGAGCAGGTGCCCACTTAGAGCAGGGCAAACATTCACCCCACCAGCCCCTACTGCCCTGGAGCCCCAGAGCCAAGCAACACACAGCTGGGGGAAGAGGGCAATGCAACCACTTCATCTCAATAAAGTAGGTTTCTGTGAGTGTTTCCTCATGCCTGAGCTGCAGCTGGCACAAAGACCAAGACACTAGAATGCTGGATCCCACCACAACAGAAATGTTGTTCCTGGCCCTGTAGGGTCTGCATGAAGGCTGCAGCACCTGCCAGATGTTCCTCCCAGGTCTCCCAACCCTTGCAAAGGCACTTTCTATACATAAAGGCAAATCTTTATTTGCAGAGCAGCAGTACAGGGGATACAAACACTGCCCCATGAAGGGAACCTCTTCCCTTCAGGACATGGCAGCAGCCTTATCACACACCAACCCAGCAAAAGGCACCACAGCCCTCCCAGGGATGATGCTCCTGCTGCTCCAGAATGTCAGCACCCTCTCCAATGCTGTGCAGTAAAGCACAGGTGAGGCAATTCTGGTCAGACCCCAAAAAACAGGCTGGAGGACAGCTTGTGCTTTGCTTTCTCCCCTGCTCCAGCCCAGCGCAGCCAGGTGGGCATGTCAGTGCAAAGATGGGTCCTGGGCACAGCCAATACCGTGCTGACAAGGGTATGCTGTTCTGGGCTTCTGGCTCAGCTGAAAGATGGGAACCTGATGGTTGCCGGCAGCAGCAGACCTTGGAAAGGCCAAGCTCCTGGGAGACTAAGCACAAGGGAGAAGGCACCTGCTGGGGGTTTTGTTGTGAGGGTTTCTGAGGCCATATCCATCCCAGGCCTAGGGCTCAACTACTCCCAGCAAACCTCAGAGCTGCTTTCCCAAGCAGTGTGTAAATGTCCCACCTCAAGACCTGCAGAGACAGGCAAGACCAGGCTCCTGCTGCACAGGGAGCATATTCACAAAGTCTGGGTTGCTTTTAATACTACTTGACTAAAGACAATCTCCAGAAACTCAGCATTAGCCTTCCACAATTTAAATCCACAGCAGCTCCTCATCCTGAGTTAAGCCTTACTCTTCTGGGCAAGTGACAGCCCCAAGCTTTGTTCCCCTGCTCCTGGCTGGACACGGGAGGCTCAAACACACCTAAGAGGTGAACTCACCCCTGCCCTCACACAAGCTGCCTGCTCCTGCCTACCTGGCCAGTCCACCCTTCTCTGTCCCCTAAAGGGACGATGGCAGCCAGTGTTTGGGGCCCAGGAGCACTGCACAGCTGTGAGAGGCATAGCCTTAAGGGTGAGCAGTGAGGGCTGCAGGGCTGGCCAGCCTCCCCCAGACCCTAGCAGTCCCAGCAGGAACAAGGCACGGGGTGCAGGCTCTGTCTGCAGATTCACGTGTACTCCGTCTTCCGGATGTAACTTGAGGGCACGTAGCCCTGCTTGCCGTGGGCCTCAGCCAGCCACCACTCCTGATTGCCTGTGATGTCCTCAAACTGCAGTATCCTGAGTCTCTGGTTAGCTGACACGCTCAGCTCATTGGTGTTTCGGCCTTTGAAGGTGTAGAGAGCGTAGTAGACCTGCCAGACAAGGGGAGAGCATCAGTTAGGTGGTCACACCACACAGCCTTAATCTCACACTGCATAGGATGTGTGGGCTTTTGTCCTTCTCCCCAATGACAGCCCTGGCCCCATCCTGGCCTCTGCCCACCCCCATCTGAAGACTGGTTCTCTGCTGTTGGAAGAAAAGGTCTCATACCCCACCTCCTACATATTCATGGTCACTGCCAGGGAGGAGGATGATTCTGTTCCCAGCCAATCAAAGCAGTCACCCCTTGGCATCCCCAGCCCCATGAGGGTGGCTGAAGACTCACCTGGTTGCCCTCTGACTCGCTGTTCTCCAGCCCTGAGTCTCTGTCCTCCACAGAGGGCGTGGGCCTGAGACGTGCTTTGGTGGGGTGCCCGTTGCGAGAGCTGGGGCTGCAGCCCTGCTCGGGGCGGCTGCAGCGGCGCTGCGATGTCACAGTGCCAGCCAGGGGGGCCGTCCTGTCACCAGAGCCAAGCTGGGGCACACAGGGGGAGTCCACCTCCAGTGGGGACTCTGCTGGGGAGACAGAGTCCTGCAGGGGTTTCTGAGTGAAGGTGACGGCTGCCCCACTGGGGCTGAAGGTCAGGGTGGCGTTGCTTTGGGGAGAGGAGCTGCTGAGCTCTGACTCGTTGGAAGAGTGGCTGCCCACAGAGACGTCCGACTGGCTGCGGCGGGGGTTGTAGGGCTTCAGAAAGGAGCTGTACACAAAGCCTTTGGTCACTGCAGAGAGAGACAGGAAGGGAGCTCAGACTGGGGCACAGGGAGACCAGAGGAGGAGACTCACAGCAAGGGCAGGGAACAGCCACCTACCCCCATTGTCTATGAGCCAGCGATTCTGGCTGCCCATGGGGTCCTTCTTCTTGATGACACCCACAATGTCTCCTTCCAACAGGGAGACATCCAGGTCCTGGGCAGCATTGAAATTGCGCTCTGCCTGGAAGAGACTCTCCGGGGGATAGCGGGCCAGGAGGGCAGCACGGATGTCATCCGACTGCAGGAAGTGGGTTGGCTGCAGAGGAACAAGGCAGGTGTGAGTGGCTGTGCTGGGCTCTGCAGGCCCTGGCACTGGGCAGAGGGAACTCACCAGGCCACCAAGGGGCTGCCGCCGGGCAGACTGCCGCTCCATGCTTTTCCTTTCAAAAGTCTTCTTGGGAGCTGCCTGGGACTCTGGGAAGAAGGTGAAGGCCTGGAGCTGCTGGAGGACTCGACTGTGCTCATCCTGGAAGATGGCAATGAGGTTCCCTTCCCTGCCAGACACCTTCAGCAACTGGAACCAGAGCAAAGTCAGGATCCTGGTTAGCTGACAGGTGCAGGAAGAAGTGACCAAGCATAGACCATGGCAGGGCTCTGAGTTCTGCCTGTGACTTGCATCAAGCCCAGGTCTGCAGTCCTGCCTGGACTCAGCTCTAAGTGATCCTCAGACTTGTGACCTGAGATTCTCTAAGGTGAATGCTCTCCTGCCACTGCTCCAAGAGCCTTCTACACACAACTGCAACATAACCCTGCAAGCCCTGCCCCAACAACATCCCACAGGAGCTCTCCACAAGTCACTAGTGCCCTGAAACTGCAGCAGCAGCTTCCCCCACGATGTGACACGTCCCAGTGAGTGAACTCACCGACAGCAGGGGTCTGAGCTCCTCCAGGGCCAGGCGCACGAAGTCGCAGTGTGCCTCGGCGTAGCCGCGCACGCAGCTGGCAAAGAGCTCCTTGGCGAAGCGCAGGAACTGGGGCAGCTCGTCCAGCAGCTGCGCGTTGAGGGCCTCGTAGTTGTTGCGGGCTGACTGCAGCTCCTCCAGCGTCCGCTTGTCCTTCAGCTTCTCCGCTCGCTCGGAGCAGTTGTGGAAGTCGAGCAGTTTGTCGAATCGTTTCTGCACCAGCTTGTGGGGCCCCGCAAACATGCTCAGCAGCTGGCTCAGGGGCGAGCTCACCAGCCGCTCCGTCCGCTCTTTCTGGTGGGCACAGGTGCAGGGAGACGGTGAGACAGGGTGCTCTCTCCCACTGTGAACGCCAGCAGCTCATTTTCCAGCACACAGCCCCCCCAGGACAATACACTGACTGTTGCCTCGTGGCAGCCACTGGAGCTCCAGAGGTCCCTTCCAACAGCAATTATCCTATAATCTTACATAATTGTGCCAGCATGGGTAACTCTATGCAAAATACCTGAACCACTCGCATAAAGAGCTGTAGCATTTCAGGTAGGGCTGAAAAAATGTGTAACAGGCACAGTCATAAACTGCCAGGCATCAAAGCTCTCAGGAGGGCACAGCTAAAGAGGAATGCTCACAGCTCTCCCAGGTTACCCTCCCTGCAGCCTCCCAGAGCCTGTCCATCTGCAGCAGACCCCCAGGATGGGCCTCAAAGGGGCACAAGCCGCACTCACAAAGCTGGAGAAGAGCTGGTCGCTGATGAGACGATTCACTTTCTGGAACTGGTCCAAGTCCCCACTTCCCTTCTCTGTGCACAGGTCCCACATGCTCCCTGCTGCCAGTGCCTTCATACAAGCTGACTCCTGCACCAGGGAGAAACAGCTGAGCCATGCTTGCTGCCCAGAACGGGCTCCCAGGGCAGCCCAGCCCCAGCCCCAGCCGAGCTGAGGCAGGAGCTGTGGCCAGAGGCACTGCAGGGACACACCATGCAGACAGGAGGGGCAGTGCATGGTGAGCCCTACAGGCCTGGCATCACACCCAGAGTGGCTCACCCGGACATGCTGCAGGTACAGGGAAAGGTCCCGGATGAAGGACTTGATCAGACGCTCCTGCATCCGGAAGTTCTTCTCTGTCTCTTCAAAGGCTTCATCCTTTAGCTGTGGGAGAAAGCGTTTCAAGGGAGGCAATGAAGGACTCAGTCCCTTCCAGACTACAAGATGTGGGGCTCTCCTGCCCCCAAGCTGGGCAGCAGAGATGGGTGGTTCAGACTTTAAGCTCTCTCTGCCTCGCTGGCCTGGATCAGAGCTGGACAGGAGAAGGGGTGTGGAGCGACAGCAGATACTTCTGGAGAAGCACTGCAGGGTCTAAGTGCAGCTGATGCACGGTACCTGGGGTGCAAAGCCTGTGAGATGCTTGAGGTGGCTGCTCACACGGTTGGATTTCTTGATGATAGAGTGGAAGTTGAGCTTGGAGATCTTCTCCATTAGGCTATCCTCATCCCCTTTTCTGTACTTTAGCACTAAAGAGATTGATACAGAAATCAAAACCCTCGTAAGCACAAACACCCATGTCTTACACTGCCTCATCAACAATCACCTTGTTAGTTCTCCTCTTCCCCAAGCCTCTGCAGTCCTAAGAACCCCACATTTCATTACAGAATGGCTTGGGTTGAAGTGACCTAAAAATCATCTAGTTCTAACCCCTTTACATCTACAAGACCAAGCTGCTCAAAGCCCCATCCAATCTGGTCTTGAACACTTCCTTGGGTGGGGCATCCATAACTTCTGCAGGCAGCCTGATCCAGTGCCTTACCATCCTCACTGTAAAGACTTTTCCCAGCCGTTATTATTTTTAAAGCTATTATCCAGCCCTATCACTGCATGCCCTTATAAAATATTGTATCATAACCTCCCATCCCATCCAGCACTGTGCCACCTGTTTGGTTCTTGAGATGCCCTACAGTTTGTAGACAATCCTTGTTCCACAGGGTTATGCATACATGACATAGGAGATGATGCACAACAGTCCCTGGACATGCAGAAGGTGTCTATATTGCTACTTTAGCAAATACAAGCAATCATTACATGCAGCCTCTGTCACCTCAGCTTTAGTGGGGCTATGAGGAAAGACTCAAGTGTAAGATTTGCACAAACTGGGGACTTTCAAGGGAAAACAAGGGGGCTAGCAGGTATCAAAGGGAGTAATTTTCTCCCTCTGTTCAGCCCCAGTGAGGCTACACTTGGGTACTGTGTCCAGTTTTGGTGCCTGGAGGCCATGGGCGATGCGGGAGAACCACATCTCTTAATCCATGAGGAGAGATGGGGGAGCCAGGTGGGCTGGACATGAGGAAGTAGAGGGGGATCTGCTCACAACCAGCAGCTACCTGAAGGGCAGTTACAGAGGTGATGGGGCCAAACTCCCCTAAGCAGTGAGAGTTCTCCATGACATGGTTGCCAGCTAAGGCTCAAGGGCCAGCAGACACTGATCTCAGCACAGCCACTCCTGTCTCTCTGTGCCCAGCACTGCCCAGCCCCTCACCCAGGTCCTTGCGGCGCTTGTACTCGTTGATGTTGACGTTGATCTCTTTGACTGCGAGGACAGCAGCTGTGAGTGGTGCCTTATCAGGGTGAGCCTCAGGGGTGGCACTGAGCAGCTCCATCAGCAGCAGTGGGTACCGCATCACCCTCTGCACTGGCTTGATGAGGAAGGAGCCCAGGTTAATGTAGTTTGTGCAACCCCTAGAAAGTCAGGACAAAGGAGATGTACCAGGTGTCAGTCTGGCTCTGCCACACACATTCTGCCCCCTCAAACCAGTACCAACCAGACCCAGACCTCCAATGCTTCTAAATCCACTGTACTCCCTACATCAAGCCACCCTTATGTCCAAATTCATTGCACTCCTGAACTCCTGGTGCTCTCAGATCAACCCCAGGTCTCTGTTCCTCACTCACAGCAGGTGATACTTCCCAGTCAGGATGCTCTTTCATTACCCGACCCACCATGAAATCCCACAGAGGCACAGCCTCATACCTGCCAGAGAGCCACTTGTTTCACATGCTGTTCCACCAACCAACTGCCCAGGTCTGTCTCCCAGTGAAGGACAGACTGACTGCAGGACCGCAGTCACTGCAGGGCTTTCCTGGCTCCTTGGGGCTGAGGGCTCCCAAATCCTGTTTCCCGCCCAAGACTTCCCCTCACCTCATCACTTGTGCTGCATATCTGTGCAGCCCACCCACTGCCTCTGCTGCAATGATGCCACAGACATCCCCCTCCTCCCAGTGGTGCCTCCACAAGGCACTGTTAGGGCAGCCCAGCATGCACCCAGCCTGTGGCAGAAGGTTAGTTACAAGGGCATGGCCACACCAACACAGACAGACAAGCAGGGACTAAGAGGAAGTACTCACCATTCACTGTACAGGCTCCTGCCGGCCCACAGAGTGCCAAAAAGCAAAGAAAAGCAAGGGTTAATGGGGTGGCAGGTGTGCAATCCCACAGCCAGTGTCTGTGCCCTGCCCAGTGAGGCTGTCAGGGCAGTGGGCATCCCTGTCCTCCCAGAGCAGCCACTGGCACTGCTGGCTCCTGGGGCAGTTGGCTCCACAAGTTGGAGCCTGGCACTCACTGAGCCAGGCAAAACAGCTCCTTCCTCAGCAGCCATGGTGGCTCAGGGTTTGGGCAACAGGAGCCCTCAGTCCAGGACATGCCACCTTCTCTATACATTGGTGGCTTCTATGCAGATTTTAAGGGGGTCTACAAGTTTCCTAGCCCATGTGCATTGGTGCAGGGGGCCATGTGAACCCAGAGCCCAGTCAACTATGTAGTGCCACCATCAGACCCTCTGCAGTCACCACCTGAACTATCTAAACACTGCTGAAGAGGGGCAGGGATGTTGGAAACCGATCCCCCTATCCCAGCCTGGTGGCTGCCACCTGAGGAGACTCAAACCTGAGGCTATCCAGCAGCTCCAAAAGTAGTTTCTGCAACTTCTCATCCTTCTCATAGGTTTCCAGCAGTGCGATGGCCTCATCATGGTTTTGGCAATACACCCTGTAGACACTCTCCAGCTCTGCACGATGTGTCAGGAACACTGGTCCTGCAGACAGCAGCAAAGCAGAACTTCAGAGTCTCCTGGTCCCCAGCTGCCTCCAAAAACACTGGTGTGTCTTTTGATAAGACATCCAGTGTCCCCGTTCCACACACACAGCTCAAAAAATAGCTCTGCTACAGCATGCAGGACCCCTCCCCATCACCCACCAACACAGAGAGCTCAACCAATCCAGGTCTCCCAGGGGAATAGCGGAGATAATGGTCACAGGAGCCACAGAGCAAAGGCACAGGCAGCCCAAGCTGGCAGCACTCTGGGGCAAAGGGCCCAGCCCAAATGGACAGCCACAGGCACTGTGTCTGAGCATAGTGACCCCTGGGGCAACACAGATCTCCTGGGCTTCACTGTTGATGATGAGTGGTGATGGGTACCAGCAGGGAGAAAGCCCAGTCCCACTGATCCTCTCCCATCATTTAACTGTTATGCCCTGCCACTAGCAATGCCCACCCCACCCTTCTGATAATGGGTAACAGCAGAACTCATACCGATGGCATCTGAAGCCTCCAAGGCGGACAGCAGCTGCTTGGAGAAGTTTATTACCATGTGGATGTTTCCAAAAAGGCCCTCAAAGTCTATGTTCTGCATCTAATGAATGGGAAAAGAGATATCCTGAATGGGGAACACATCCCAGTTAGACTCAACAGCCCCCCCATTACCCTCCTGCGGCCCATCAGTCCTCAGCTTCACAGCAGGCACCTGGTGTGACCTCCTCTCATCACAGTGACTCCTGAACGCATTCCCTTGTCCTCAATGCACTGAAAGTCTCACTCCTTACGTGCCCTTCTCTTTCCCAGCAATTCCACCCCTGCCTCTGCTCACCTGGTTTTCTCTTTTTCCTCCCACTAAATCTGTCCCCATGCCAAGACCCCGTATCTTATTTCTCCTGTCAATGAATTTAACCTATAACCAAACAAAGGGGACCTTTTCCTGCACCAAAAAATTCAATGTGTAATACTTGCTGCTAGGTCTCGTTCCCAGCAAGGATGAGGGTTCAGCAGGATCTCAAAGCAGATGGGCTTACTGCAACCGGTGCAGGGAACCGCGGGAACCACCCTCCTCCCCTCGGAATAGCTTTAATTTCCTCTATGGGTTCTGCGTAGTCCCCTCTGAGAACTAAATGGACTCAGTATCTCACACCAATCCACCAGTGCTGCACCACAGTGTCCCCTCCCTTCCCAGCTCTACCTGTGCCTGCTGCAGGGGCACCATGATCCTCTCCACACACATCTCCAGGTCTCTGATATAGTCCCGCTCTGTCTGGAGCAGTTCCTCAATAACCTTGGCCCTCTTCTCCAGCATCCTTTGCTCTGCGCTCTCGGTGGTGGCCGAGGATGGCTCCAGGGACGGTGTCTGGGAGGAGAGGAGAGTCATCTCTGCAAGAGAGATAATCGAGATCAGCATGCTCCAGCAAGGATACCAGGGCAGGAGACAAATAGCACCTGAACTGCTACACATGTGACCCATGAGACCGAGCAACAGCACTACTGAGAGTCCAAGGGCCTTTCCAGAGGGGCCATCCCCAGGCTGCAGGGAGACTCGGCTGCTCCCACAGCCCACCCTGGCAGCACCAGGGGCGCCGCACAGCCCTGGCACCGGCACGGCGGGCACAAACCTGCCCCACACGGTCTGCTGGTGCTGGCCGGGGCCCGGCTCCGCTCCCAGCCGCGGCTCCGGGAGCTGCAGGCACGGAGGGAAGCCCCCGCTAGGCAATGGCGGCCGCCCCTCCCTCAGGCTGGGAACAGGGTCTCCATTCTCCGGGCCCGGGGCATTTCCATCTCAATGGCCGCGGAGGGCCCCGGGCACGGCAGCGCTGCTGCCGCCGGCAAAGTCTGGAGCTGGAGCCCGGCCAGCGCGGCCAGGCAGGGCCGCCCCGCCCGCAGGGCCCGGGGCTGCGGGCCGCCCTCCGCGGCCCCGTCCGGACCCCCGGGCCGCCTCTCCTCCTGGTTTTCTGTGCCACCTGCGGCCCCGGGCCGGCCCAGCCCCCTCCGCCTCCATTGAGACTTTTCATCCCCCGCGGATTCCCGGGCCCCGCCGCTCTCTGCCCCACCTGCCTGCGCTTAAAGGCTGCGCCCCCGGACCGAAACCACGGATACAGTGCTGCCCCCGACCCCTCCCTGGTCACTCCTCGAGGCCAGGAACACTCGGGGCTCCCCCATTTCAGGGCAGCACGGAGCACCTTGCAGCGCCAGCCTGCCTAGGGTACCCCATTTCATGTCAATGGCTGGTTCCACAAATGCGCCGTCTGCTACGGAGCCCCAGCTGCCCTCCATCAGCAGAATTTTTTTAGAGCTGCAGACATGCCCCAGTCCAAACGTTTCCAGGAATGTTTTTACAGGACAGGCACTTCCAGAGGTCCCTGACCTCTCCAGTGACAGCGTCAGACAACAGAGGCTCAGCCCTGCTTAATCCCAGGGACACGTAGCAGGGCTTGGGATTTATCCCAGTACCACAGTACCGACTGTGCACAGCCCTAAGAAACCCCCTTGCTCCCAGTGCTTCTGCCAAGCTGCTGGGCAGGCTGCAAGCAGCCCCAGCCGTGCTCTGTGGGGTGATGGCAACCCCCAGCACAGCAGCATGAAACACAGGATGGGAAAATTGCTGCCTCAGCCTAAGTCCACTGCTCCTCCAGGCCAGGGTCTTCACACTGAAACAATCCAAGAAAGAAAAGACACCCAAGCTGAGACACTGACTCAGCCCATGATTATCTGAAACCATGCCAGCCCTTTTGGCCCTTCCCATTGCAGAGCAGCCTCGGCAGAAACCTGGAGCATCAGCGTCAAACAGTAAGTTTTTAGAGCTATCCAGGCTGAGCATGAACCATTGTGCCTCTCTGCAGAAAGAACAACTTCAAAATCATTCCCAGTGCCAGCCGGGCAAATGGGAAACCCAGCTGAAACACAGATGCCCTCAATGTGGGAGGGAAGATATTTGTCTCTCTAAGCTGGCATCTCTGCTGCCCTGCCTTGAAATCTAGCCTCGGGAGAGGCAAAACAACCAGCTCCATGGAGGAGGATTCAGTGACACAACCAGCACTTCATTTAGTAGGCAATTGCTGGGAAGAAAAGGCCTCACTGATTCCTACTGGCAAGTATCCTTAAGCCTAACCCCCCTCCCCCATCAGAGCCTGTCTTGGCTTTCCAGCAGCCCCCAGTGATGAACTTCAACAACACAAATGCAGCAGGAATACACAAGGAGGGCCTCAGAGCAGATGCCAGGTTTAACTTATTTTGCTCTTTGCATTTCTACAGCATTTGATAAGTTAGGAGCAGATTGGGCCCTGCTGTGCAAGGTCCTCCACAAACACCAACAGGGATATCCCCAGACACAGCACTGGGAGCCTGGACAGGATACGAGCAGAAAAACGTACAGGAGGGACAACTAAGCACTAAGGTAATACAGTCAGCAGGTCTCTGTGGCTCAGGGAGTTAATGAAGTAACAACAAATGAGTTATTTTAAAGAAGGCATGGCATTTGTTTTGCAGGAGAGCAAGTTCAAGTGGGAAGGCAGCCTGGAAGAAAGAGGAAGGTGTTAATTTGCAATGCAAACAGGTGTGTGAAACCCAGAGGGGGTGGGCGGTGAGATGATACTATTGCATGGGGTGGGCTGGGAAGAATCTTGAAAATTAAGACAAGCCAAAATCACAGCCAGAAATGACCCATACAGCAGCATTAGGGAAAACAAATGGAAAAGATTACATTTCTTTGGTTGAAGAACAGGATTTTATATTTAGCCCCAGGAAAAATGCCACCACGTTAAGTTTTGTACAGGACACCTCAGTGCAGGTGCAGGAGTTTACTGCACCACCAAACAACCCTGCTGTGCTCCCAGCCTTAGCCAGAGCTAACTGCAGTCACACCATGTGTTTGGCTCCAGCTCCCCTCAACAGAGCTGGGGATGCCCAGCACTGCTGGCAAATGCAGCAGCTCCCCACGCTCCACCAAGCAAACCCCAGGCAAGTAAATCTAGGTCAGGCCCTTACAGAAAGGACCCTGTGGCAAGGATTCAACCCACACTTGTGAGACTGCCAGCTCCGTGACACCCTTCTTTGGCAAGTCTCAAGTCCCTGCCTATGGAAGGGAAATTAATACCTTCATTGCACAGATTTTAAGCCCACAGTAGTTATCAGCTCAGCCTGGATGACCTGGCACAATGCTGGGCATCACTTGTGCATTGTATCAGTATTTGGATGATTTTGAAAACTCATACAAATTAATTCTCCTCTGGCCTTCTTGCTCTTTCAGAACATTTCAAGACTCCTCCAAAAACAAGGCTACATTGCAGTTAAGGCTCTTCGAACTCTTGTTGTTTATCCCTAGTCCAGCATCCTCCTTCAGCAATTAACTCAAAAGTCTCCAAACACTTACAGCTCAAAATATTCAAATACAGAATTTATTTAGCTCTTATATCTGTATCTTGTAATATTTGGCTCTTATATCCAACCAATATGTATTGCTTAGTGTTTGTTTCTGATGCATTTAAAAACTCTTACTTTTTGCATTTCATACTATCTCTGTTAATTGTCATTAATTTATTTTTTCTTGTTTGTCACACATCCTTGTATGTCTAACAGCAGCTTTCCCTAAATGAGGCTTATTAAGCAGTTAGCTAAACCCACCCATTTCACAGCTGTAGATTTTGGTCATCTAGTAAGTATTTTTTAAACACATTTCCATTTTACTCCACAGATTTTCTATTTAGATGTTATCTTTCAATTTGATTCATCATGCACATCAACTTTCGAGATGCTAAGACATACACCACAGCTTGAATGGGCTTTGTTGGCCTGCAGGAATATGACTTGTATTTTTAATGAAGCCAACAAATTCCAATCCAGTGACAAATTCATATTTACCCATGACACAGTTGCCAAATAGGCATTCAGAAATACATTTCCAAAAACAAAGTTCTCCATCACAATTCTCAGAGATTCTGTTCTCCTGTTTCTCCTCGGTTGATGGTCTGAGACAGCCTCCCAGGAGCACCTGCTTTTGAGCTTTGCTATACCCCTGCTGCACCCATGAGAGACCCAGCAGCAGCTCCTAACCCAGCCCTGGCAATGGGGTGTGAAGATGGAGCACTCTCCCACCTCTGCCCTTCCTGGGGAGGCTGTGGTTTGCTATTGCAATCACACTGCTCATCCTGCTCGTCTGAGAAATGTCACTGCCATCAACTTTCTTTCAATTAATGAAAACCTTGAATTGCCATTAACCAGCCTCCTCGTGGGAGCACACATGCAATTAGAGATCTTCCCTGAGCAGAGCTGACCCAACAGAGCAGATCTAAGGGGATGCAGGTCCCCCACGCTGCAGGGCTCACCCCAATGCCTGCCTTGCCCCCCAGGGCTCACCTGGCAGCATCCCACGGGCACCAATGCTCCCTGGAGAGGGACCAGGACAATCCCAGGGATCTCCGGTGGAGCTGCTCCCAGCCGCCAGGCAAGCCCGGCCCCAGCCCACGGCTCAGCACAGTCAAGCAGTGACTCAGGACAAAACAAACCAGCTGCAAATATTTGAAGTATGTGGAGGCCAGGAGGGGAGGAGCCACTGCCGACCATGAGAGGGGGGGCGATGAAACTAGGGCAGGGAATAATTAATCTGAGCAAAAGGCTAAACTGGCTGCCAGGAGCAGGATCTGGCTGGGGTGAAAACTCTTACTCCAGACATTGGTGATACACTAGGGAGCTGAACAGGGACAGAACAGGCATGCTTCTCCAGAGCCATTGGAGTGGCTTGTTATCCTAAACATGCCTAATGCAGAGCTTTGTTGGGATGTCTCTATGCCAGATAAGACCACAACCATGGCTCCAAACCGCCTCTGGTTGCCCAGACAGCCCCATGGCATTCAGTGTGAGCAGAGAATGATTCCAACCATTGACAAAGAAAAAAGTGAAGTAATATGATGGTGTAAAATAGCTAAGCTGCTAAAACTGAGGCAGGGCATCAACAAAAGCGTGAGCAAAACCTCTGATAGACAAAAGAATGAAAGCTGAATGAAATCCTTCTTAAAAAGGATGTTTTAAATATACAATTCAAAAAACATGGAGAACAGTACTGATGAAAAGTCTGTCCCGCATCTGTGCTTCAATAAAGACAGCAAATATAAATATATAAACAGACATAATAAGCCAGATAAGAGATAACAGACATGTCACAGAAAAATGAGAAAAGAAAGACATCAAGAAAAATCCATGGATGGTAGAATTCAGTTTTCATCTTTTGTGGAAAATGAGGAAATAAAATGCCACTTTATAATGGATCTTTATTTCCATCCAGGACAAAGGAAATCCTACAAGGACACAATCCCACAATTAGGCAGAGTGAGTACAGTTTTTGGCAAACCTGGCAAAAAGGTAGAATTATGCAATAAATTTTCTGCTCATTTCTTTCTATAAGGCAAAAAGAGAAAAAAAACCCAACCAACCAAAAAAAACCAACAAAACAAAACCCAAAAAAACCAACCCACCTTTAAAATCCACTGCCAGTGGAGTGGAGACTATCCGGAAAAGAAGGCATTTCTAAACAGATTCTCCAGAGACTGGATTTACTTAATCCCACATAATAGAGTAAATGGAAAATCACTGCTGTCATGCGGAGAAGTGAGGATCAATTCAACAGGATCACAAATAAAGACGAGGCATATGAGTCACTGAGTGATGCAGGGTACCCTGAATAAGATGGAATTACTCAAACCAAGCAGGTTTAATGCAGACAGATGCATTACTGTATTAATGGAACAAGAAACACAGCCTCATGCAGGACTGTATTCTGGGCAGTAATTTTTTGGCTTGATCAGACAAAATTCAACAGGAGTTCCCTGAATGTTGCAGAGGACCACTGGGGTTTTGGACAAGGGCACAGGAGCATAGCAAGGTAAACTACTGCTGACACCCATCCAGAATGCCTCACCCAGCTCTGAAGTCCTCTGTTTCAAAAGAGTCTGAACTGAAAAATGAGTGAGCATCAGGAAGAATAAACACTGAAAGGTCTTCCTCTGAGTCTTTGACATGGGTATTTTAAGACTCCATTCCCTACAAAGAACTGAAGACTGAAAAATGACTTAATTACAGTATCTGCCTGAGAAGAATATCCATCAACTAAAAAGCTCTAATTTAGGAGAAAAAGGCTGGGGTTCAGAGCTGAAATGCAACACATTAGCATGCAAAACCTTTAAGAATGACAGTGACTAAGCAGCAAAACTATGACAGGTGGGCTCTCCTGTTGATGTGTCAGGCACTCAGACATCTGAGTCTTATCCCAGAAGAGGTGCTCTAACCCTGCAGCTGTCACCCAGTTACACTGTACAGAAATCTGTAAGAAGTGTGATAACCCTGTGAACAGAAGAGATCATCTCCACTGGCTTGGAAGTATTCAAGGCAGGTCAGATGGGGCCCTGGGCAACCTGATCTAGAGTGTGGCATGCCTGTCCATGGCAGGGGCATTGGAACTAGATGCCCCTCTAGTTCTCTTCCAACCCAAACCATTCTATGATTCCATGATCTGTATTGGGGCTTTAAAGTCACAAATTCTGTTACTCCATGGATGGAGAAGGAACCTGTTAGAGAAGTAAACAGCATTAGAAAAGGTGCCTGGAGCACACACTGAGGGAGAACCAGAGCTGACTTTTGCCTGCTGCACAGGAGGTATCTGCTGCCAAGCAAAATGGGAGCTCTTTTGGGGAGGTGCTGGTAGGATCTCACACTGAGGCAGCTGCAGCAGCAAAGCAGTACATGCCAAGGAGAGATGGTCCAGCACTGTGCCCCAGCAGGGCAAGGGGAGGGAAAGTAACAGACAACTGCAGCCAGAAAAAGGCCACAGGATGGACAGACAGTGTTTGAAATACCTGGAGCTTTCATCTCTCCTGTTCTGCTGTGAGACACTGGTGCAGATGATGAGAGCATCCTGCCCTGCACCTCTCACAGCTACTCCCATGCCCCAAGCCTGCCACAGTGGAGAAGAATCCTATAATCCTGAAGAGCATAGGCTTTCACTTGGCATCATAGTCTGTCCCTTCAGCTCTAGCAAAAGCTGGAGAAGCAGCAAATGCTCCAGCCTCCTAAGGCTTTGTGGACCATTTCCCATCCCACTCTTCCTGGCCTCCTCCTGGCTCCCCAGCTGCCCTTTGGATGTCTTGGCACCACAAAGCCTCTCCCTTTCTTCACCCTGGGGACACAGCTGAGCAAAGTCCCACCCTTACAGGGTGGCCTGAGAGTGCAGAAATGCAGCCATTGGAGCCTGCTTAATCAAATATCTCCAGAGGACAGATTTCTTGCTAAGGCAGAGGTAGGCACTGCCTCCAGCTTTGCCATCACTTTGGCTGTTGCAGTTTTCCTCTCCATTTCAATCCCACTTCATGGAGAATTTACACAGCTACATGAGACAGATGCTGACAGAAAGGGCACAGGAACAAACAAGTTTTCAGACACATGGAGGCCTGACCATGATAAAGGGCTCCTTCTGTCCCTCTGCCCAGACCCCAGCACCCTGCTGCCACGTCCTCTCAACCCCCACCAATATTACTGCACCAACAAGCAAAGCTGCACAAATCTGTCTGCAGCTGACTCTGACACAGCCACAGCATCAAGGGAATGATTTCAACCATGCCAAAACAGCCCAAGCCTTCCACTTTGGTAATTCTGCAGCTCCAGGGTGCTATTTGATGGGACTGGAGATCTGGATATGGCTTGGGGACCCAGGACACAGGGCATGCAACTGTTGTAGCACAAGCAAGGGACCACTGCAGTACTGAGGGGTGAGGGTGCAAGAGATTCCCACTGGTGACAGCCCCCCAACATGCAAGTGCCTGGGTGTCCTGCCCAGGTGAATTAGGCAACTCTGAGTACTTGTTCTCTGCATATGTCTGAGTGCTTCAACAGCTTCCTCTATTTCTTGCTTTGTGCTGCCTGTGAACAGCTGCCATACTCATGCTCAGGAATTGGTTCCTACAGAATCTATTAATGCTGGGTTATAAAGAGGCAGTGGGAATAACGCCAGCATCTCACTCTCTCCCTCATGAGGAACCTCCTCTGAGCCCTGAGAGAGCAGACAAACCAGGGCCACAAGTTTTAGGGTGCACCAAAACCATGCAGGAGCAACAGAAAAGCCTTGAGTCTGTGTCACCTGTGCTTCCCTCCCACCTGGGCCTTCACAAAACCCCCTTGCAGAGGCTGCAGGGAGGGGTGACAACCTTGATGCTGTTTCACTAAGTGCCAGGGAGGAGCCTTCCTGAGAGAGGCTGGCTGTGCTGGCCACCCACGTGCACCAGGCTCCTCGTGCTGCTCTGGTGCCAGGGCAGGGTGAAGGCACACCCAAGGGAATTGCCCCCCATTTCCCTGTGTACCTGGGTTTTTCTTCCTGGTCTGCACGAACTCTGAGTGCCGCAGGGCACTGGGAGCCGTCCGTCTGTAGAAGCTGTTTCTCTGCAGCACAGAGCCCACCCTGTTTTCTTCCTCGGCCTCCTGCTCCCAGAGCTGGCTCCAGTCGGGCCGGCCCGTGCGGACCCTCGAGTGCTCTGCTGCCCTGCTGCTGTTCTTGGCTGGCCTCCCAGGCCCTGGGGCTTCTCCTTCCAGCTCCCCACAGCTGTCAGAGTCAATGACGCATGTCTCGAACTGTGTGTAGCAGGTATCTGACCCCAGGTTCACACTACCATCTCCTGAGGACCTGACTGCAAATGCAGGAACTTCACAATCTCTGTCTGGACTGCTGTGCTCCATGACATGGCCTTTGGGCTTCCTGTGCTGTTCACAGTCTTCTTCATCTACTTGGTCTCTGACATGTGGCCGTTCCTGCTCTCTATATGCTCTAGGGCCTCCATCATCTCTATACCACTTTTCCCCTCCCCTGTATACTTGATTGCCTCCATCCTCTCTATACTGCCTTCTCCTCTCCCTATACTCCCCAGAATTCCTCTCTTGCTTGTGCCTATGTCTTCCATGCTCACAGTAGTCCCTAGGATCTCTGTAGTCCTGATACCACCTTCCCCCCTCCC
Source organism: Zonotrichia leucophrys gambelii (assembly GCF_028769735.1). Classification (NCBI taxonomy): domain Eukaryota; kingdom Metazoa; phylum Chordata; class Aves; order Passeriformes; family Passerellidae; genus Zonotrichia; species Zonotrichia leucophrys. The sequence goes on from NC_088176.1 coordinate 14,300,593, forward strand.
TACAGTCTCGAAGGTCTCTATCCTCTCCATACTGCCTTCCTCTCTCCCTATACTGCCTAGGTACTCTGTCCTCTCTGTTCCGCCCTGCTCTTATCTCAGAACTGCAATTTCTGTACTGAACACCCTCCCTCTCACACACCCTGTAGTTTCTGTCCTCTATATCCTGTCTTTTGCCTTCCCAAACATTGTCTGCTCTCCTGCAGTCCATGTACTGCATCTGTCCCTTCCAAAAACCTCTGCAGTCTCCATTCCTGCTCTCTTGGTCCACGGAGTTGTCCTCCTGTCTGCTGGAACTGTCCCAGGCACTGTCTGCTCCTCGGCTGCCCGGGTACAGCCTCCTTGTGGCCCTGGGTGTGTCGCTGCAGCCGGCCAGGTCCCGTCTCCGTACAGCACCACAATCCTCATATTCCCAGCTGAGGAGCCGTGGTTCCCGTCTCAGATCCTCCATGCAGCGTCTCCTCTAAGGACAGGTGCGCATAGTCCTGTGGGGTGTGGCACAGGGGCCGGCTCCCCTCACCCTCTGCTCCCTGAGCCCAGCCCCAGGCTGACGGCGCTTCTCCACTCTGCTCCAGCACTCCCGTCCCAAGCGAAACGCAGGTGCTGCTTCCTGAAACCAGCCAGCAAAGGCAGGGGCCCAATCGTCGGCAGCCCTGGCCTCCTCCACCTGCTGCCCAAAGTAATCAGTAACCAGCCCTGAGCAGGACGGGAGCCAGGCTGGGCAGGCCTGCACCGCCCAAACCGGCTCCGCGGCTTTGCCAAAACCTCTCCGCAGGCAGCTCTGAGGCAGGGAGGAGGAGGGCACTGGAGCATGCAGAGGCCCTGCCCCAAGACCAATGTCCTCAGGGAAGGGAAACAGAGCATGTGTGAGACCGCAGGAAGCCACAGAACAGAGGTGGGACACCAGATCTTCTACTAGATCTTCTTCTTTCCACCCCTGATGGCATGGAGGAAACAACATGGTCTACAAGAGGCTGGGCTCTGCTCCACACTTTGCTGGGGCCAACTGAGGCCTTCAGGCTGCCCCTGGCTCAACCCTGATGCTGAGCCCATCCTCTTCCCAGCCCTCAGCACAGTCACAGTCCTCTCCTGAGCTGCTCCCTGCATGACAGACCAGTGCCTCCACAGAGCCATGCAGTCACAGCTGCATGGTTCCCTGCTCCAGGGGGAACAGCTGGTCCACCCGCTGACAGGAACAGGCTTGAAGGGATTACCTGGGTTATGGAGTCTGGTGCCAACACACCAAATAAGTTTACAGAAGGCTAGAGAAATACACACTCCAGTAATGCTTCTCCGTGCAGGGCACAACATATCCCCAATTTTCCATGCCAAACACAGAGCTCCTATAAGAAACCAAGAGACAACCACGGCATGCCCTTGACAGAGAGCACGAGAGTCTGTAGATGTCATCCATGTCTCAGGTTCTTGCAACACTTGTTAGGAACGCAGAGCCCATGCCCTCAGCTGGTAGAAGACAAAAATAAAACCAATGGACTCTTCTACTCCAACTGCAGAAGAGCAAGTGCTAATCCTGCCCCAGCCTGGTGATCAGTAAAACCCCAGTATGCTCATAAAGACACACCAAAAAAACAACCTGATGATTTTAAACACTTACTGTAGAAAACTGCGTATTTTCTACTCTTCCTTTGGCTTCCAAAAAATACACTGAAGGGCTGGATTCCCCACTATCAACTATTTCTCCTGTAAGACTATGCCTGCCCTGCTTTGGTTGCTGGTCAAATCTTAGTGAGAGCTTTTCTGCCTCCAGTGTCTCCACGTTCCTAACAGTGGTAAGGCAGAGGTCATGCCTCAGGCATGCCACAAACACGTTTTGCTGAGTTGATGCAACACCAAATTACTGTTCTGCCTGCTGCACTAGAGCTGGGCTCTCTGGCCACACTCAGATGTGTCAGCAGGGACATGGCAGAGCTTGGGTAGAACACATCTTCATTACATGGCTAGAGAGGTCTCTTGAACAGGAGAAAAATCCCCTAGGACTACTGAAAGGATACTAGCTTGAGGATGCCTCAGGATAGTGCATTAGTTCTTGCCTAAAACTTCTGGTTCCAGGAACCAATACCTTCCACAGGATCAGTCCTCTACCAGGAAGCACTGGGACAGTGGGAGACACTTCCCAGCAAGATCCATCCCATCAGAAAATTTCCCTTGAGATTCAGCCTAGACTTTCCTCTTCCTACCTTCAAGTTATTTTATCTAGCTTCAAATCCTCTAGGCCTCCTTCCGAGCATCCCTTTTGCACACCACTGACATGAAGGCTGTTTGTCACCCTGTTTTCCTGGTGCAGCCATACCAGCCTTCACTGCCACGTGCTCTGCCTCTGACACGATCATGAAGCAAGTCCCTGGGCTCCCAGTGCTGATTAAGCAGTGGGAGGATGGAGGCAATGAAGTCAGAGTGAGCAACTCCCAGGCAGGAGCTGGCATTTCACTCCATCTCCCGCATGCAGTGCCCACATTTCCTGCACGTCGTGGGTTTCAGTGACAGAACTGCAGTGTCAGAGCTCGTGGGAGAAGCCTGGGAAGGAACTGTGGGAGATGATGTATGTGATTCCATCTTTCCATTTGTCTACTGTAATATCAAGTGTAGCATAATTAACAGCACTGATCTTTACGTGGCATCTTCAGGTTTCAGAGACCAAATGTGCTGATATAATCATGGGAAATTCCTCTTTTCTGAGTAATTTTTTTCTGGGGTGCAAGAACAAAAGTCTCATTTTCAGCTACAGATATGCCACAATTGTAAGCTCTTTGCTGCTGTTACCAACAGAATAGTCCTGTTTTCTTGTCCGGAACTTCATGGATGGCAGGAGCACAGGGGCAGGTTTTACTTTTTGCCCAGTAATCCATCCCACTCCCAGGTCAGGTTCAGTCCCCTTCCGTGCACCCCTTCTCATATGAATAACAAATCCCCACAGGTCTGTATCAGCACCAGAGCAGAAAGCACAGGAAACCCAGTGCCCTGACAGGTTGAGAGCAGTCACAGCACAGACACCAACTCAAATCTCAACTGCAGGACCCCCAGCCTTGAAGTTGCTGCTCACTCCCCTACAGATAGAGGGGATGAGGCAGGGAGGTTGGAACTGCAGCAGCAGTGCTTTTGCTTTTCATCATGGACATACAGGGAGTAGATGAGATGAAAGCTCTGGATGTATGGTGGGGCTGGAAGAGATGGGACAGTTGGAAGAAAAAGGGGGTGGGGAAGATCAGGGCAAAGGGATATCCCGAGAAAGACGCAGTGATTCTCCAAGGCAAAATCATGATGATATATACTGCAACAGTACTTACAAAATTATCAAAATCAAGAATTAAAGGGTATAAAAGACTGCCTTTAACAGTGTCTGTAAAACAGCAGAGGCACCTGTGCTCCTGAAGCATTCCCCATCCCACACTGTTGCAGACTCACCTCTCAACTCCTGCAGCTCCATGCTGAGGCTCTCAATGTTGGAGTCACAGAAATCAAGGTTCTCCATGGTCTCTGCTCTTACCAGCTCATCCTGCTGCTCCTCCAGCATCAGGCTTAGCTCGGCACGGGTCTTGCTGTACGCCTCCAGATCTCTCTCCACCTCTCCAATTCTAGTCAGCAGGATGGAGCTGGAGGAGGCTGATCCTGCCTGTGTCAAGTCCTCACATCCCTCCTCCAGCCGCTGCTCTGGGGTGCAGGGCTGAGGCTGTGCAGGGGCCACGTGTTTCCGCTGGTTGCTGGGTGGAGGCCGGGGCGCAGGCCGGGAGGGTCTGACCGAGAAGGACAGAGCCCTGCCTTTGGGCACCTGCCCACCCTGCACCTGCACGGCGGCTGTCACCAGGCTGCTGGGCCGAGGAGGGGGCGGCCTCAGGGCCCTTCTCCTCTCTGCCTGCCTGGAGAGGGACACAGATTCAGGAGACCCACGGACAATGTCCTTCTCAGAGCTGTAGTCCAAGATGGAGAAGTGACGGGACACCTTGTCCTGCTCCGCACCAGTACCTGACAGGCTCTTCTCAAACTGGGCCAGCTGCTCCGTCAGTTTGGAGTCCAGGTCCGTGCAGCTGTCCCCCTGCACTGCAAGAGGGCAGCACTCCCCCCAGCTCCCAGCCCGTGTGTCCAGGCTCACCTGGGCACTTCCTAAGCTGGGACAGGGCTTGGACTTCTCCAGTTTACTGTCCATCCAATTGTCCAGGTCCTGGGTCCTGCTCTGGCTCTCCTGGGGCTCAGATGCTGCCCAGCTATTAGTGGATGAAATCGCTTGGCTCCTGCAAGGATTTTGGGGGAAGTGGGGTGCCTGCAGGGGCACAGTGGGGCTGTCTCCATCATGCTTAGGGAGGGAGTGACTTTCTGAGTTTCCTGGGGTGGCTGAAGTAGTCCCTCCAGGCTCCAGCTCACCTGCTTGGCCAGGCCTGTTGCCCTGTGGGGGAGGCAGCTGGGCAGAGGGGTGAATGCCATTGACTGACTTGGTGTGGTTAGAGGGGACTGAGCCCACTGTGCCTTCAGGATGCGGCTCTTGCTGTCCTGTGCTGGGAAAGGCCTGGTGCTGTCTCAAGTCAGTGCCAAGAGGATCCTCTGACCTCTCTGCCTTGTGAGACAAAATGGTGGCAGGCTCAGGATCTGCAGCCAAACCACCTTCCTTTTCCCTGCTATCTTTCTGGGGCAAAGGAGGAGTTTCAGAGCAAGTGATTTCTGGATCTTGATGGGTGTTCAATCCACAACTGCCTCCACCTTGCAGATCCCCACCACTCACCTTTTCCAAGCAAGACTCAGAGGCTTCCAGCCTCACAAATCTGTGTGGAAAGATGCCACGTCTTCCTCTCAGCTCCCCCTCCAGCCAGCCATCCTCCAGAATGCCTACAATCCGAATCCTGTCACCCACATCAAAATCCAGTTCCTTGGACTCCAGGGCTTGGAACTGATAGAGGGCAACACCATAAGTACCCCCTGGCTCCTTGTCATCTTTGTGGGGCATCTCTACTGTGCCATTGGTGTCACAAGTCCCTGTGGGTTCTGGATCCACTGAGGTTCCTGGTGCTCGCAGAGGAGTAAGCAGTTCCACAAAACCCTCTGGGAAGATGCCCCTGCAGCCTCTGAGCTCACCCTCAAACCAGCCAGGCTCTGGGACACCAATAATGTTGATCACATCCCCTTCCCTGAAGTCCAGTTCCTCGTCCAGCTGAGCAGACAGGTCCATCAGGGCCTGGGCTTGGCCCAAGGAGTAGGCAGGCACCTCCAGGAGAGGGCTCTGGGACAGCTGACGTCTCCGAACGGAAAGGCACAGCTCCCTCACACATGATGAGGGGAAAAAGCCCTTGGAACCCCAGCTGCTTCGGCCCTGGAGCCAGCTGGAGGCCAGGGGCCCCCCCAGGATCACCAAGTCTCCTGCAGAGAATGAGACACATCAGTTCAAAACTGCTCTCATTATTGCTTCCCACCTCTTATTCCTGCCTCCCCATTTCCCTCCTGGCTGTGGGTGAGGACTGGCACTCTGTTATAGCACAGTGCATGCTGGGGATGCACACAAGCACAGGATGGGATTAAGGCATGAAGTGTCAACAGCCTCTTGTACATCTAAGATACACAGTTTGGCTGCAAAGCCGTGCAGGTACACTGAGGATTTCATTCTCCCCCAAATGCAAGTCTAAGATTTGGAGATTAGGGGTCAGTTAAAAGGCAATTGTAAATTTACTGTGACCAGGTGATGCCAATTTTTGGAGTTTCATGAGTAATGACAGATCATGAGAAACCTGTATCGAAGTGGCAGAAGCCTAGAGGACCATGGTGGATTTGACATGACCTATGTCATGAGGAATTAGGAGATTCACCTCTTTCTTCTGTCACACTAGGCAGGATGCTGTGACTAGGTTCATCCATCTGGAAGGACAGGTGAGGCTTTTGAGGTGCAAAACAAAGGAAGGGAATGGAGATTACCTCTCTGCAATGACAAGCTCCCTGGCTCTTGAGATGTGAAGTCATTGGTACAAACAAGCAGTTTTTCTCCCTGCTTCAAAGGGGGAATATCCACAGGTTCAACAAAGCTGCTAGGAAACTGCCCTAAAAGGAGAATGAGCTGTCAGCAATGAGTCTTTCCTGTGACCCACCACCACTGCCACCCTCCTTCCAGTTTTTGGGATCTATTCGTCTCTGGCTAAAGGAAAATACCCAGTTACCCTGGGTGCCTCAATAGCCTGGTGGAAGAAGAACAAGTTTGGGAGCCAGGAATTCCTGGGGTTTTAAGTACTTAAGTACTTAAGAGCTAACAGAGAACAAAAAGCTTTGAGCCCTTGGCTCACTCCAGGCAACCACAGGCTGTGTGCATTGCTGGGACTGTGCCATCAGCATGGAGCTTCCAGGAACAGACATCCTGGGTTTTCTCTGCCCTTACTGCTTCCTTCCCAGCTCAGACCCATGGTGAGGACCAAGGGATCCAGCAGTGCTGGATCATGGGAGCAGTGTCTTCTGACTGGGCAAATCCACTTGGTGCTCCTTCCTCCACAGGGCTTGGCCCCTGTGCAGCCTCAGCACAGAACTCAGGCTGCCACCCTGAATGGGATGGCCACACCTGTGAGTCACAGGCTCTGTCACAGCCTCAGCACTGCTGGGACTCCAGGGACCTTCCCCACTCTCATTCTGAGGATCTGTTTCACCATAGCACATTTGTTGGCCACCAGATGATACCCATCAGATACTAATTTCAGTCCTGAGAGCACATGACATGGCAGAGCTCACTGCAAAGGCCACTAAAAATTATATATTTCTTATATAATTTGAGGCAAAGGGATATGATGAAGTATGGGCTAGTACCACACTCAGCATTGCCTCTGGGTGACCAAATATTTTCTAATAAAACCTGGAAACACCATATCCTAGACACCCAGAGCTTCACACTGTGTTTAGGCAATTTGACACTTGCTATTCTCTGCTGCTTCCTTCACAGTTTTAACCAACTCTCTTTTTCCTTATCTTAGTTTCCTGCTTTGTACATGGAAACAACATAATGCTGTAAGAAAGGAATCACTGTACATGGAGTTATACAGTAATTATTCCACAGAGTAATGAGTACTAGGCTGCAACACCTCCACAGTTTCTATTATAAAGTGCTTTTTCAATTCCCTATAACTTTAACTTAGAAAGCTGGGCAGAAAACTACAACAGCTGTTCCAAGGGAAAGCAGGAATGCAATTGGGTTTTGAGATAAAGGTCACTAAAAACATTCAGTTTGACTTCAGCATGTTTCTTTATCTTTGAGCTATGACACACATCTGTTTGTTATTCCTTAATAGCTTCATCTTCCATATAACAACCTCACCAGTTATGCTGGGAGACAAAACTCTGTTGAGAACTGCACATATAATCCTTGCCCAGTGACTTCACCAGCAGCAACAGGGTCAGGCACATGCTCATTCCGTGCCACTTATCAGTGACATGGAGCACAGGAGGGAAGTGCTCCTGTCCACCTTTGTTTCAGACAGTACACAGCTTGTGGCTGTCAGGAGAGACCAGGCTGCTGCTACAAGACCAGCCCCATCTCTACAGCCAGGGATGAAATCAGTCCCACCCTCTGCTGAAGAGAGAGGCAGGCTTATGCTTTGAAGTGGCCTGGCTTTCATCTCCCCAAAGCTCACACATCTTCTTAACATCAGGATTAAGATGAGAAAGAGCTGCCTAAACAGAGACTGTGAGGCTCTTAGTGTTTCACTAAGAGCATTCTGCTGCTTCAGAGGTTTCTCACACCCCCCTAAAAGTTTAACATAGTTGTACACCATTCCAGGCACCAAGATATTGATGGCAATTTGTGCAGGAGGATGCTTTGAAGCAGAAAGGAGGAAGTGGGGCTGAATCAGAGGGCTTGGGGGGACACACATGGTCACTGTTGTTCTATCTCCACTGACAAGGTCACTTGGACTGGTTTCCAGAGTGGATGCATTTCCACTCTGAGTGCATCTGTTTCCTTTCTCCCCTTCTACTGCCACAGCAGGTCAGCACATAAACTAGCCAGGAAATGGGCAGTCTCTCCACAGAGACTGGAACAACCAGTATTGTGAAGCTCCTATCTCCTCGAGAACTGACTCTCCACTAACCTCTCTCAAAAAACAACACACAAGTTTGTCTGAGTACTTGACACAAAGCTGGCAGGAGACCAGTGGCAACTTGCACTCTCAGTCCCAATCAAAGCCCATGAAAGATTCAGTAAATCAAACCAGGTCCTTCCCCACCAAGGGAAGATGTGCTCATGGAGTGCACATTTAGCAGGCACTTGCACAGACCCAGGTGCAGGCATTTCCAGCTCTCACCTGTGACACCTTCCTTCTTGCCAAGGAGCCAGAACTCGTCCACCACAGCCAACACCTCGATGACATCTCCCACGAAGAGGGGCAGCTCTTCAGAGACGCTGGGACAGAAATCAAAGACTGCCCGCACCACAGAGCCAGCCTCCATTGTTGCAGGGTCTGAAGGCAGGTCAGTGCCTAAGGCTGAGACAAAGAGAAATTTGTCAGCACGCAGAAACACATGAAATTAGCAGAGATAAGCCCAGGAAGTAAAACCCTTCCTGAGAACAGAGGCAGCAATGCAGCAGCCCCCATGGTCTAACCTGCCTTGTCCAACCCCGGTGCCTATCTCTGTAGGATCGTGTGTTTGTGTTGCAAGAAGGGGGACAAGCAGCAAGAAATCTGGAAGTGAATTCCCATCAGGAAGGAAGCAGGAGGAGGGGAGGAAGCTCAGCATTTCCCTGACATGTGGGGCACGGCTCAGCCTGACAGGGCCTGGTGGGCAGCCAGCACCACCCACCTGCATGTCCTACCACACATTCTCTGGCAGGATGAGCACAGGAATCCCCCTCCCCATGCCACCACTCAGGGCCACAGGAACTGCATGCTGAACCAGCACCACAATTGTGGCCCAGCAAGAGAAGAGGCACAAAGTCCACTCAGGCAAGCTCATACTACCATCCTCATTTTCAGACCTGACTGGAAATATCCTTTCTGCCTTCTAGGTACCTGGCTCAGACATTCCCTGGGTGGCCCCACCATTGCTCTAGGCAGAAGTCAGACTGAGATGAGGATACAGACCCCATTCAAGGTTCTGGGAGCCAAGGCTAAAATTCCTCCTGGCAGGAGACCTGAAAGCAGGCAAAGACCTCCTTGTCAAGGGCTATGTCCTGGATCCCCCCTTACTCTGGGAAGTGGCTGTTGAGGACACTCTTCTGTATAATTTCTGCTTTTCAGCCTCACTGTCATGGAAGTACACTGCACCAAGGCAGCAGCAGTCCTGCAGCTTAAGCTGCTCCTCTGCCTCCTCCCAAATTCCTCAGGATAGGAACAGAAAAGTTCATCCATCCAAAGCAATCAGAATTCCTCACTGTCACCTCAGACCAGTGAGTCTGCTTTCACTTTCAGACCCACTGCAAATGCAGGCACAGGACAGCGCTGCCAACACCTCTCGGCGGTGCTTTCAGGGCCCTGCCCTCTGCGACGCGGGGACATCGGCGTCCTCCCCACCAGCGCCCTTGGCACGGGCTGCCTCCCTCCCACATCACACCCAGCCCCGTTCTGTCCGTGTGGACACACCTGCCCTGCTGTGGGATACGCTCTCCTCCCTCCCCAGAGCGGCTCCAAGCGCACCGGCAGCAGTCCCGCTCCAAGCCGCTGACACCCGTCCCGTGTCAGCTTGCGAACCCCCTGCCCAGTCTTGGGCAGAAAGTGACAACTCCACAAAACACAAACACACGACCCCCAAGGGCAGCCTTTCCCCGTACAGCCACACACAGCCCACCTGAGCCCCGGAGAGTCAGATAGAGGGGAAGCTAACACAGGCAGGAGAAATATGTCCCTGCTAACGAGGTGCAGCCAACTTCCAGTGGGAGTGCCAGTGGGGGATCCAGGCAGGGAAAGGCTTTCTGCTGACGGGACCATTCTGTTTATCCAGTCCGACTCACCTCCTGGGAACAAAGCGGGTTTGTACTCAGCAGGAACAGCTTCCTCACCACGTCTCTCCCCGCCCCCAGCCATTCCTCTGCTGCAGCCAGCACGCTGTGCCCCTCGCCACCCTCACCTCTGCCATCCTGTCTGTCTGTCACTCCTATTGCTCTCCACTGCCTTCCCCATCGCACGTGGGCTCCTTGGGACACAGGCTGTCCCTTTGTCACCAGCTTTGTGCTGGCTGTACAAACAAAGAGCCCAATATCCAGCAGCAGACAGCACTCTGCCACCAAAAAGAGATGAATGGACTGGAGTGAATCAGGAGCACAAAGAGCTGCAGTTCAGGATAGCAGAAACCCACTGAGGCAGAAGGAGTAACAGTATTAAAAACATGACCATGCGGAGCAAGGAAAAAGATGGAAGAGCTATCAATTAGCTTAAAAATACCAAAGACAAGTAAGGATCAGTCTGCTGTTGAGGTGGGGTGCCTGGGGCGTGCTGCTGCATGTTCTCATGGGAACAGGAGCAGCAGCAGGCACAGCAGCAGCAGCCCCTTGCAGGCACCCAGGCTACTCCCACCCCCAGACAGGCTGTCAGCTGAGCTCAGGCTCCCAGGAATCCTTGCCATACTCTGAATATTCAAATTCACAGCAGCACTGGACAAAGAGGGGAAAAAAATATTGCAGGCACAATTGCTGCCTTGGGGTAGTTCCTCCAGGAGCACATGATGGTACAGTGAGATTTCTTGTATGTCTTCTGTCAAAAGTGTAATGTAAGAATGGGCAGAGGCATGCAAAGATTACAGTAAGTGTGCTGCAGACCCAAACCTGGCTCTGCTACAGTCATTGGTGCTGAGAATACAGCCCTGCCACTGATCCCACCCATGAGAACAGGAGTGTCACTTCCTTTAACACACGTGCAGCTCTGGGGACTCATCATTAAAATGTGCAAGATTTTCCAATGAGGCGAAGATAGAGAGGGACAGGCAGGACTGTAATAGCTACAGCATGTATATATCAATTATATAAACTAATTATATTAGTTATAATAAACCACTAACCTACTCATGTCCAAAGCATTCCCTGAGAGGCAACTTGTAAGAAAGCGTGAAGCAACTTCTGAAACTGCCAAAAAAAGAATCCCAACAGGCTCATGTTCCCTCAGCAGTACCAAGAAGAGCAAGATCACTCCCTGACTCCATTGGATTATGGACAGTATGCTCCTGTATTTGCAAGCAGTGAATCAGTCTTGTGGAGCTTGCTTGCTCCATGACATGAATTGAACACAAAATGTTACATTTTCCAGGGCCTTGGCCTTGTCTTACTCCCTGTAGTGCTGCCTGCCAACATTTTCTACAAACCCCCACCTAGAGAAGGAAGCCTCCCAGCATATTCCAGACTGGAAACTTACTGAGTCCAACTCTTCAGGCTTAATAGTGGACCCGACCTTCTTCCAGATCCACCCTAGAAAACAAGCACTCAGCAACAGCTCACACAGAGGCTCCAGAAGGAAAAGCAGATTGCAGGGAGAGCAGGGCTCAGCCTGTGATCCCCGGTGAGTCACGGCTCCTGACAGCTGGCCAAGCACCTCTCACCTCAAGGATGGGTGATCCCTGCCTGCCAGAGGGAAGGAGGAGAGCTGTGCCACAATGGGGCAAACTCTGGGATTTCAGGCTGGGGGAGCTCAGGAGTGCGGATCGCAGGGCTCCTGCCCCCGCCCAGCAGCAGAGCCGCATCCAAAGAGAGCCTCACTGTGCAAGTATGAAGCTGTGGCGCAGCAGGAACTCGCCCTGCTGAGAACACACAGGCTCTGTCTCACTGCCTGATCCTGCACAAACCAGGTAACGTGTTCCTGGCGCCTGACCACAGCCTGCCTGCTGCCGAGCTCTGCGCCTGACACAACAGCATTGTGCAGCAGGGCAGAGAGTGGATTCCCAGTGCATTAATCACTCCCCCCAGTCTGCAGGCATGCATGCTCAGCACACACTAACATTACCTTCATGGAAGAGTGCTTATCCCATTTTGCTGTTAGCTCTGGAGTGTGTCTCGTCCAGCGTGGGCTGATGGAAGCAGGGACCAGAATGAAATGATAGCTGTTAACTCTGTTACAATATTGTTTTGAGATCTTCAGCACAGACTGGGTCAGCCAAGAAATGGCATTTGCACACAGACTCTGACAACTTCTTCTATCCCTGCTTTTCTTGCAGCTGAAATTGTGCAGGGTAAGAAATCCCAAATAACGGACCCACCAGCATCAAATGTAATTGTCAGGCACTTGCTAGAAGTACCATCACTTAGATGGAGGCAGGACTACTAAAGATGCAGAAGCAAGGATTTTAAGCACTTAAGAGATAAGGCAGCAACGCGAAGAGGCCATTTAGGCTGATTACAAGAAGTATTACAGCCCCAGCAAAAAGGGAGACTCAAAGGGTTTGAGGGCAGCTAATCCACTCCTATCCCAAAGCACTGCTCAGACCATGAGATAAAAAACAATAACGGATGGATGCCACAAATTAAGCAGCAAGGAAACCAAACTTAACAGGTGCTATTGCCACTTGTTTCTGCACTAAATAATACATTCCAGCTTCTCACTCAAGAAGCAGCACTCTTAGAACTGACTATGGAGAGTATGACTGCACTGTAACTGAAAAACTAACATTTCACCGAACAGACCAAAAGATGCCATGTGGGCTTCCACAGGCATGCAGGATATGCACAAGAGGGACAAGTGGATTCTTGTCCAGTGGATGTCTCAATCTCTGTAAGAACTTTAGAACCTGCATGAGCAGGTCATATTGAAATGGTCATACTCCCAGAAATGTACAAAGACAAGCCTGTCACAAAATGACTAGAGAAATTAATATTAAAAATATTAAACAAATGCTGTCAGTGATCTTCTTAAAAATTGAAAAACACCTTGCATTTCACCTAGGCCTTTTCATACTCTCTTCCACTCATTGTAGCTCAGTGTCTGTTCACTGAAAACACAATCCACCCCAGTGACAGAGATACCCCTCAAGCTCAGTGCACCCTTCAGCTGCTGGAGGACTGGCTTTGACAAGAGATCTGCTGCAGCTCTTGCTGTGCTCTAGGCTGCAGGATTAGTACCCAGCACACAGTGGGAGGAATCAGCAGTTATGCTTGGCTTCTCACACCATTGTGTCAAGAACAAAAGCTTACTAAGCACATACTAAACATTTCTACCTTTTTCCTCCGTTCCTCCCTGTGTTCTGCAAATCCTGATAGCCCTCCTTCCCTCCTCCATACCCCAATGCATCTGCACAGCCTGCACTGTCCTCATTCACACTTTTAGGAGAGGACATTACCTGCACACCAGCACGCTGTGACTGCTCCCACCAGCCTTCAGAGCTGTGGCCACCCCCACTCCCTGCTCAGAGCAGAACATGCTGCTCTGTAAAGCTCCCCAAGGTCCCTGCTCGCCTGCACATTCCTGGTGGAATAAACAATACCCCGTTGAGCCAGGCTGCCTGGGCCCCAGCTGGAGATGGTGCCAATGCAGGGACTGTGGCTCCAGCAAATGCAGAGCTGATCCTGTGAATCCCAACAGAATGGACAACGCAGCAAGCAGGGCAAACCCCCAGCTGATGGTGCTGAGGAGAGGAGCCTTCTCCCACCAGGGAATGCTGGACACTGCAGCTTCTTGATAGGACATGCTGCTTGTCCCAGCAGATCCCTCAGATCCAGCTGAGCTTCACAAAGTGGGAAACATGAGAGCTCTTCTGCACTTCACCTCCTAAAGCCACACAGCTCCCAGGAGGAAGAGGAATCTTCTCACTCTAAAAAGAAATAGCTTCTTTTGCTTTGTCTGTGACCTGACAGATCAACACCCATTGATATGAATACATTTTTGGTTGGATCACCGATCCCTGAAGAACCAGGACTATCAAGTAAAGGGCTGCTTAAGCAAGCTCTGGCCTCCCACCACACCTGTGTGGCACAGGAGCTCTGCAGTACACCACACAAGTCATTCAAACCACTACTTCTCTCCAGCTGGGCTCTGGCTGTCAGGGCTCTCACCTGCTCTGTTGCAGGACGTGTCTGAGGCCAGGCTGGTGGTGTTTGTGTGGGTTAAGAGTGGCGTGGCAAGGAAGCAAGAGGAGCTCGTGCTGAGCCAGACAGCAAGCAAATGGAAATGATCTGGAAACTAGAGCACAGCATCAATTTTTAATGCAAAGCAGAACACCTTGCCACAACATGTGAGCAAGATGACTGTGATGGATATTTAATCTCTGGCAGTGGGGTGCCAAGCATACAAAGGCCAGAACACCAGCTTGGGAGACCAGAGTTTCCCAAATTCTGTAGGCTGTGGCAGCACACACCTTACAGGCTGTGTTACAAAGCCCTGTCTTCTCCCACCCCAAGGTACATGGTTGGGTCTTTTCCCAGTTTTGCAGACAGGCTAAAATTATACAACTTAGAATAAGGAACAGACAAAACCCCAAGAGCAGAATCACCATTGATGTGCAGTACCTGTGGCTGGGCTACAGGTGGTGAGTAGCATACAATTACAAAATTAGTTATTACACCTTGAGTACATATCCAAAACAAGTTGAACTGGGACTACAAGGACATTCCTTAACCAGTACTGTAGCACTTGATTTTGCACTCTGAACAATATTCTTCAAGATAACTTTTGGACAGAAGCCCATTATGATGCTTTGGGTGGGGAGTCCAGAAATCTGGAAATAACTTGAAATTTTGACTTGGAAACTCTGTTCTTTGCTCACCATGACTCCTGTTCTGTACTGTATCTGCAAAGAACCTCAATCCTCAGCAGGGACTCTGCTGCTACCTGGACCTCTTCCTTTCAGACTCCCTGGGTGCTCCTGAGAAGGAAGCAATAAATTTCATCTCCCCACAGAAAACTTCTAAAAATAAGACAAAGTAAAAACGGTGTGACTCAGAAGTGGAGTTGAGTAATGTGATTAGAAATATACTTTTGCTAGAGGTTGAAGGGAAATTATCAGTTAAGGCAGTGAAGTGCTGAGGTAAGCACAAGTCAGGCTGTCCCACCTAAGGTTACATCACCACTGCCACAAAGTCCATCTGAGGTCACCCACTGCAGGGACACCTCATCTGCACTCAGAACCCCAAGAGGTCACACAGCCATGGTTCCCATGACAGCTGGCAGAGGTGGTGCCCTGTAAAGCTCTAAAAATCACTCCTTTCCTCTGCCCCTACTGCTCAGCTCCTCCTATCCCATTATCAACAGCACTTTAAAACTTGTATGTTCAAGCTAGTTTTTAATGTCACTGCTAATTCTAAGCAGAGCAGCTGGAGAGACAACTGAAACCTTTGGCCCTGAGAGAAGAGAGGATGTCACGAACAGAAAGTGGAGGCCAGCTCAGAGACGTGGGCACTCTCGGCGCTATGGAGGCCTCACACACGAGCAGGACGCATTTAGACACTGCCCAGCACGACTCACAGCTAGAGTGAGTCAAGATGAGGGGGATGATGGTGACGTCTTGTAGCGTGGTACTGAGGCGGTATTTGGCAAAGCATCTGCAAAACTGCAAATTCTCTATCTATGAACTCTTTCAGATGAAGAGATAAAATCTCAGTGGAAGGGGAAAGAAAGCCTTTTCAGAAGAAACTGAAAGTTATGGAATCATGAAAAACTCAAAGCAGACGTTTATGCGTATGACACAATTACAGGCTTCCTAGGTACTACAGCAAGGAGAATGAAAGGCCAGAAGTGGAGAGAGAATTTCAAACAGCAGGAACAGCAGCAGAGATGTTTGAACCCAAAGGCCAAATTACATCAATGACAGGATCGGCTGAGGTACCACTTAAGGTCAACAAAGGGACAGCAGAGGAGCAGCAGCTGCCTCTCAAGAGTACTGAGGGTGACCCAAGCTACATCTCCTGGCAGGGCCACTGGAGGAGACACCTCCAGTGTCAAGGCAATAGGGCCAGGCTGCCAGTGTTGCAAGAGGGATTTGTGTTTGCAAGAGTGAAAACAAACAGGGAATTCTTTTAAGTTTCTCTTTTCAGGCTGCCTTGAACCGAGTGAATGCCCTCGAAGGAGCACCCGGGAAAGGCACAGTGCTGCAGCCTTGAGCTTCTGCTCTCTGTGTACAACCACTTGTGCCACCCTCACGGGTGCAAAAACTCCAACTCCCGCTGCCAAACCACCGTGGGACGGCCACATAATTTCTAAAGGGCCAGGTGCTCTCCTGCAACAAGCTGTCCAGGCAACACCAGCCACCATCAGCTCCCTGCCGGCCTGGTGGTGACCACCCGGCTTAGCACTGCCTGAACAGACACGGCTTGAGAGACCACAACCACAAAGTGCAATGTGGGGAGCAGACGGGCGGCTCCCGCGGTATGGCACAGCTGCTCCACGCTGCCCAGGCGCCCGAAGTGCTCCCAGGGCAGAGTGTGCTGTGTGACGGGGCACAGCGAGCACCCAGCTGGGCACGCAGGGCTGGAGTGCCACACGCTGCCCTTGCGCGGCTGGCACGAGGGGAGCGCACACACCCGAGCTCGCAGCACCCCAGCCTGGGGCAGCCGCCGCCGGCCAGCGCGGCCCAGGGCAGCCCCGGCACCGGCAGCCCCCGTGCCCGCGGCCAGCGGGGTCCGGAGGGGAGGACGGGAGGCGCCGGCGGGGCGGGGGCCGGGCCGCGCTGGGGCCCGGTGGAGGCGCAGGCCGGGGGCGGTCGCGGGATGGGGGGAGGCCGGCGGGGCAGCGGCCAAGCCGGACAGCGGCGAGCGGGGAGCGCCCGGCTCCCCCTGGCCGCTCCGGCGGGTCCCTACCTTTTCCCGGCCCGCTCCGGGTGCTGCGGCCGCTCCGGCCCTGGGGGTCCCGCTCCCGCCTCCGCCCGCCCGCGGCCGCCCAGCCCCGCCCGGGCCCCGGCCGGCCCGGCCCCCAGCGCCCGCCCCGCCGCCCGGCTGCCTCCGCCCGGCCCGGCCCGGCGTGGTGCCGCTGGGTAGGCGGAGCTGCTCGGCGGGGCTGGCCCGCAGCCTGGGGAGCCCGGGGCCGCCGGTGACGTGGGGACTTCGCCCAGTGCAGCACCGCGCGGGCTCGGGCTGCGAGGCATTCCCCTC
This sequence comes from Zonotrichia leucophrys gambelii, assembly GCF_028769735.1. Classification (NCBI taxonomy): domain Eukaryota; kingdom Metazoa; phylum Chordata; class Aves; order Passeriformes; family Passerellidae; genus Zonotrichia; species Zonotrichia leucophrys. The sequence continues at coordinate 14,317,559 of NC_088176.1, forward strand.
GGCGGCCCACGGGGCCAGCCCGCCGCGGCACCCGGCGCCCACCATGGCGTGCAGCCCTCCCCGGGCTGGACACGGCGCTCGTGCGCCATGCACCGGGCCAGGCTGCCGGCAGAGCACCCGGGAGCCCGGCGCGGAGCCCGGCAGGCAGCTGCCTGTGCTAACCCTCTTCTGCTTCCCCACAGAGCGCTGCCGCCTCGCACACACTGCTGGGGCTCCCCTTCCCGCTGCTGCCTTGTGGGAATCTCGCTGCCTGCTCGGCTTTGGCTTTGGCAGCCCTGACGTGTGGGTCTACACTGTCCATCTGGTGCAGTCTCAGCTTTGCCGCTAGCAGCCTCCTTGGCTGCTTAGATACTGTTGTAAGATCGTGCCAAAGCATTAAGATAGAGAAAAACAAATAGCTCCCCATGCAGAAATCCATGACGGAGAGGGCCGGTTTGTGCATCACAGAGGATCTGGCATACAAAGTATAGTAGGTCCCGCGCTGGATTTCCTGGCAGGCTAAAAAAAGCCTCCATGCCCCAAGGGATACCATCCCTCAGCAACACGTAGAGCCCGGAATCTCTAAATCCCCCTGAGCAGTTAGCACTGTTTGGCACTTGTTTGTGCATTTAGCTACAGTTCCCCATAGCAACCACACAGATCTCAGCTTGACTTGCCACCAGCCAGGAGCGGGTGAGCAGAACGCGTCGCTCGCCGGCGCTCAGAGTCGTGTCAGTACGTGCACAGGCTGGCTGCTGATTCCCGTCTGCTCTCCTGAGGGGGGGACCCACGCCGCTGCCTTGGCACGATGCCGTGGGCAGGGGGCCTGAAGCTGCACAGGTGCTCTATTCCCTGCAGGTGTGGATGCTTGTAGACGGTTTCTTGGTGCTGCAGAATGGACACCAGCTCCTGCCACAGGGCTCTAGATGTTCTCTGACCCAAAATTTCTGTTGTTCTTGCCTGCCAAAGAAGGTTTTGAGTGTTTTTCATAATCTCAATCCCTCCTGCAGCCTTTCAGGCCACTGCCATGACCAACTCTCTCTTGCTGACATCCCCATCCAAGCTGCTTAATTTTTCTTTGAGTTGACTCATTTGTATTTTCCCTTTTCTGCCTCCTCCATGCCAGACACAGAAATGAGAAGGCATTGCATGCAGAGTTCTACCTGCCCTCTTGGTTCTCCCAAGATCCTCACAGTTTTGCTTATAAGAATTTTGTTTCACTTTCCTGGGCCTGGCTTCACTTTGTTTAAATGTTTTCCAGTGTCTGCATACAGTTCTGGTCCTTTCATCCCAGAAAGGGTAATAGAGAGTGGAAGAAGGTTTGGAGGCAGGCAGTAAGGATGCTTAGAGACATGTGAACAGACCGTAGTCAAAGTACAGTAATCACTGTAGTGACTGTAGTGAAAAACTGTAGGCTGGGACTCTTCAGCTTGGTAGAAGGACATACGTCAGGGAAGATGTCTACAAAATCATGAGTGGCCCAGAGAAGATGGGGAGGATTGACTGTTAGCTGTGTCTTCTGACACAAACCTGTCTGTTGTGGTGTGTTTTTAGTTACCTGTCAACTGTTTTTGCCTTGACCAAAGCCTCAAAAGCCTAAAAAATCCCTATCTGGCAGATGTTACATCCAAAGGTTGTGCCCTTTTTAGCCCACCCTTCTTGCAACACTGGGGGCAAAGCTCATGGCACCTGATTGAGGGGTGTCCTAAAAAATCCTGCCTCAGGAACATTTTGTAACCATGTTTTCACGTGGAGAGCTCAGCCACGGCCAAGTGGAGCTCTACCAAATTGTTCAACACAAAATTATTCAGAGCTGGGAGGAGAATGAACTGGACAAATCCCAGCCCAGAGAGAGAGACATCCAGAGGGTTGTATATTGCAGGAACCCTTTTGCAGGGGAAACAGTTGTGACTGAGACTCTAATTTTTCTGCTGCACTGCCAACCCCACAGCAGCCTGCGAGGGTGACTGATGTGGCCTCTGGGGCTGGTGGTCGTGTTCTAGGGAAGGAGTCTCCCTACTCTGACCCTGCCCTGAGGACTGCAATTGAGACAGTCCCACATGTTCCAGCCCAAGGCTGCTTTTACTGCTAGGGTTAGGGTTCCACCTAGGGTTAGGGTTTTGAAAACCACAAAGCCCAGAGCTCCAGGCACACTGGAGCTGTAAAAGGCATCCCAAGGGGAACACAAAACTGCAAAAACATGCCTTATTCCACAGCTTTCTCCTTTTGACCAGCCTTAGCCCAAGGCTGTATTTACTACCTAGGGTTAGGGTTCCACCTAGGGTTAGGGTTCTGGGCTTTGTGGTTTTCAGAACCCTAAGCCTAGGCGGAACTGTAGCCCTGGGCCTAGCAGTAAAAGCTGCCTTTTCAAATGTCCTTACCTTGAAAGGACATGTGCTCCTTTTCTGAGTGCAGCTTACACCAAGGATGAGGTTCATCATCCTTGGAATACACTCGTGGCATTTCATGTGGGCTGTGGCAACAGTCCAGGAATAAAAGGGAGCACAGCTCTCTGAGATGGAGCAAGTGCAGGAGAAGAACTCAGCACCTACAGACACAATGCCCAGGGAACTGTAGCCCAGGCTCACTTTGTTCTGAATGAATTCACAATTTGCTCAGGGATTAAATACTTTCTTGTTTAATAATTTGGGCTAGTTTCATGCTGAACTGTTGGAAAGTTCACTGGCTGGAGTGATCAGCCAGGCCTCATGTAAACGGCTTCCCCAGCTCCCAGCCAAATGTGCTGTCCTCATCTTTGGGTCCCCCTGCGGGTGGCTCTTGGCACCACCTTCTTCTGAAGGGCTTTGTTGTTCATCCGTGTGCCTGAGGCTTTGCGCTCCGCAGGCTTCCTCACCACTTCTTGTTTGAGCTGGAAATGCACCTGGAGAAAGAATAAAGATAACTCCATTTAACACAGTGTACCTTCGAAGGGACTCTGGGGCCAAGTCAAACAATAAGAGGTCTCAGCCATTGTTAAAGGAAATCAATTCTTAAAGCAGCTGTAAATTTTTTTCCTCCTGTGGAAAATGTACTAACAATGAACAGTGTTTTACATGCAGAGTTGCTCCTGTGGCCATGTGATGTCCTAGGATGGTTTGAAAGATGAGCTGTGAATGGCAAGGGACTGAGCTATGTCCTTTATTCTCCTTTTCCCACCAGAGAGGGGACACATAGCGTTGCTTTGCATCTCTGTGAGTATTTAATACAGAGGATGGTTTAAGACAGACAGTTCCTTTAAGCATCTTGTTAGCTTAATCAGTCTTTCAGCAACCAGTCCTCCTAGTGGACCCAGGCAAAAAAATTTCGGGAAAGAAACCTCCATCCACTACAGCCACACAAGCAGCACAAGAGGGAGAAGGGGACAGGGAGTGTGCAAAACAGCATCAGATAAATAGGGAATAGGGAGGCCATACAGAAAGGTGAAACTGGAATGGGGCTGCATGGGCTTCTTGGGGGAGAGATGGGGTGAAGAGTGAGAATGGGAGGTGTTGCAGAAATGGGAACTGGAGGCTGGAAAAGGAGGGCTGCTGTGAGAGGAGAGATGCAAGAATCAGACCATCAGGGAACAAATCAGTCTTCTACAGTAACACTGCAAAAAGAAAATCTGTTTTAAAAAGGAAACCCAAAGAGCTGGGTGCTTAACCTAGCAAAACAAAGGACTGGGCTTGACAGCTCCCTATAAATATACTAGGGAATAAACACCAGGCAAGAAAATGAGCTATTTAAAGCACAACATTGGCAGAAGAACAAATAGGCATAAACTGACCATAAATAAATTTAGTACGAAAATTAGAAGGTTTCTAGTCCTGAGAAGAGGGCAGCTCTGGAAGAACTTCAGAGGCTGGGCAGGGTGGGATGAAGCAATGGAAGGTGGGAGAACAACCACAGTGTATTTACAGCAGAGCCTGACCAGTGCACATACAGTGAAGCAAAGGATGTGCCAGGATGCTGCAGATGGTGGGGGGTGTTGGGGTCTGGTCTCTTGAGGAGCCTGCATCTGTGGTTCCACCATGTTCACAAGACAGCAGCAGAGGCAGGGATCACCACCCACTGTTTTTACAACCAATTTCTAGCTGTCCAGCCAGCCCTCAGAAAGGTGCTGTAGGAGACACACCAGTATCTCAAGAACACTTCATTTCCTGAAGGTGCTTGGCTGCTTTTTGTTTGCACTGAGTTCCCGTTTGTCTCTGGTGCTCTCAGCAAAAAGAAAGGCAGACTTCAGCCTCTTGCTATGAGTTTGATAACATGTTTGGTCCTAGGCAGAATGCAGATGATAGCAGAGTGCTGAAACCCACAAAGTTGGGGGCATAACTGAGGCCAGGCTGTCTCCACATCATCTCATCCTGGAGAGTGAAGAGGATGGAGGGAGAGCTGAAGAGCAGCAGTCCCAGCCAGCCAGGAGATCTCCCATGGCCAAGAGGCAGAAGGACACAGAAGCTGGTACAGGAGCCCAGTGCAGCTGCAAGGCTTCAGTAAGGAATTGAAAGGCGCATGGCATTGTCTTCACTCTGTTCACTGCTGTGAGCTGTGTGGAGCCTTGTCTGCCAAAACAGATAATCTACAGCCTCTGGAAATGCTCTACATCCTATCTCCTTTCTTTGCTGCTCACTAGACATCCCCCACCACATTTCTTTCTCCCTGGGGTAAAGATATTTTGAGAAACCCTTGTGACTATGCAGCCTGACTCACCAATGAAGGTGCAGCTGGGCCCACTGTTGTTGTGACTGTCAGGGGCTGGTACCCCTCTGCAGAGGCTGTGACAGTGTAAGTGCCAGGCAGCAACAGCCGGAAATAATCTCCCATATCACCTGGAACACAAGGTAGGAAAAGAAAGCATTCAGGGTGCTCAGGGAGCAAAGCATAAGACATACCAGTAATTCTCTCTGAGTTACTTCCTCTAGGATGTGTAGCCTTCAAAACCTGGATTTTTTTTTTCCCAAATCTTCTGGCTATCTCAAGGCTGGATTCACACTGGTGTACTGCAGTGATGTCTCATTAGTGCCATGGAGAGGTCAGTCTGCAAGTAAAAGCCAAATGAAAGGGGACTGTACAGCAGCATTGGCTGTGGCTGTGTAGGGGGGCTGCAAAGCTGAGCACTCACCAGTCAGATGACAGCAGACCTAAGGACAATCACAGCTCCAGCCTGACTCCTTATTCGTAACACAATCTAATTCCCACCATACACAATTTTGCCACGTTTAGGTTAGCAGGATTTAGTTGCTGATTAGCTCAGCTGCTCCCTGATTCCCTGCATAAGAAAGCCTCAGAAGCACCTTGACAGACTGTGCCCTGGTGTGCTTAGGGACAGGGGACAATCAACAGTGAGGTAACACCACCACCAAAGTGATTATGGATCACTTTGGAAACATGAGTATAATCCCATCTATGTAACTGGATAGGTATTGCAAATTGCTACAGAGTGGAGCTGGGGGTGCAGCTTCACCTGAATGTGGTAGAACCCTGGTACAGGGTTAGTGTGAAATATCCATCCTTGAGGTCAGTGAGAATTGGCTGGAGGGAGCAGTGGCTGATCAGAGCCAATGGTGGGGAAAATCTTGCTCCAAGCTGGACAGAAGAATTGAGAGGGCCCTTGACAGCCAGCTCTTCTGCGATTTTTTTCACAGTCCCCTTTCCTATGCAGGTTGGCATAATAAGTGCCAAATATTAGTGTTACTGACTCACAGACCTATAGCCAGGAGGAGCTTTAATGATTTCAAATCTGACCTCTGAAGAGCTGTAATATCAGCTATTTTCTGCAGGCAGTCTGTAGTGTTCAGTCTGCTTGGAAGAGGGTGTTCCTGGAAGGGAGGTTAAAATTGGCCAGCAAGGGAGAAACAACCACAACCTGGGTAAGTGTAAAGTGGCACTTAATTCTCAATCTAAACTTGTCTGGTGTGAACTTTCAGTCTTTCATCTTATTCTTTCTTTTTTCATCTTGTTCTTTGCTATCTTCTGTTTCAACTCTTTGCAGATACTTACAGGCTTGAGTAGATTATCCCCTCAATTGTCCCTCCCAGATAAAATAGGAGCTGAGTTTCTGAAGTCCTTTACAATAAGGTTTCCATTCCAGTTCTCACCTCTGTCCTTCCTAGGCATTTCTAAGCCCACCCTGGTCAAGGATAAGGATAGGCTTATATTTGTCTAGTGATGTCTTATTTCTCTAGTGTCTTTGGGAAGCAAACCATGATGGCCTCCCATAGTATAGCCTTGCCTGCTAGCTTCACTCACATATTCAGACACGTAAGCAGATCAACAACCCACCAGAGGTGATGTCATGGCTGATTCCCTGGACAGAAATCACTGCTCCTGCAATGCCATTGTTGTTCTCATCTGAGACCATCCCTTTGATGCCCTGGTGAACCTGCAGGGAGGGAGACAGATCAATGGGTCAAGGCCCCTCCTTTGCTCAAGAGGGTACTGCTGAGAAAGGCAGACCTTTGGGGACAACCCTACCTTTCCCTGTACCCTTGGTGATCCTGGCTGTCCCCACCACAGCCTGTCTAGGACACAACAGTTTCCCCAAAGAGCACCAACAAGAGCACCCCGTGATCTCCATAACCAACTCTCTTCCACTCCTGGTGCCTACTTGTCCCCTACCACCAGGGCCCATGGGGATGTGCAGGAGAAGGGTGTAGGTCTCAGGACTGTGCCTTTACCTCTTCAATGAAAGCAACAAGGGCCTCCCGGTTGGCCATCCACTGCCTCTCCAGGTCCTCCTCAGGGGGAAACTTATTGCAGCTTAGCTCCAGGGTGATTTCAAAGCAGTTGGTGTAGAGGTAATTGAAGTCCTGCATGCCTGGAAGAGAAGAATACCCTATGGCTAGGGTGTGGCTCCCTTCCTATTCCTATGTCCCAGTCATCCTGGCCCATCTTTCTTTGACCAGAACCTTCTCACTCTCCTCTGCACCACAGGTGCAGCCTCCTCCCTGCATGACAGTGCAACTAGAGCCTTCCTCCACCCATGCAGCCCTCTCCCTGTAGCTGCCAACTCTCTCCTTCAGCTGGATCATTCATTAACCTGCCTTCAGAAGCCCAGGGAGGTTTGGTACCACAGGGGGCCTATATATCTCTTTCAGTTCCTCTTCAATCTTTTGTCTAGTCTTATGTGTTGATTTTTCAGTTTCCTCACTGCACCTTTTTTAATGAGATTTTTCAGGAACTAGCAGCTGCCTTTCCTTTGGTCACAGTTTTGGGTTTTGACAGAATTACACCATAGGATTTTCAAATACACTAGCAGATTAATGTTTCCTTTGTCTAGAAGCACACAGGATGAAGGTCTCTGCAGACCTTGGCTTTTTCTGTGGCTCTTTCCCAAGCCATTTCCTGGTCTGATTTCCAAAACACCAGAATGGTGTCTAGTAATGGGCACAATCCTATTGCCATAGTCCTTCCCCAACCCATCCTGTCCTGAGGTTTCTTGTCTATCCCTTCACCTCCTTTAGCTGTGGGGGGTGCTCACTGGCCCAGCCCTTACCTTTGCTGAGCGAGTACCAGGATGCCCCATTGGTGATGCCATCAGCAAAGTAGTCCCCGCAGTTCCAGCCCCGGTGCATCCAGCTGTGGGCATATGAGTAGGTCTTGGCCAGCTAGAGGGAGAGCAGCCAGTGGTCACTGCTCCAGCCCCACATGGCTGGAGAACCTGCCTGGCTCTGGACAAAACACACTCCCTCCATTGCTGAGGAGCACAGGAGGGAAGTCAGACAGGAGAGAGTTCCTGCATTTTACTGCCACAAAATACAACATGAGGTGCCCAGGACCTCTGCAAGATTACAAGGAAGAGCAGTAACCTGGCAAGCTGGAAGCTTGTTGATGGCAAAAGGGCTTCTGCCCTCCTCATACTGAAAAGAGAGGGAGCAGGAGGCACTGGACCTATGCAGGGACACTTGGCCCCACACAGCAAATGGCACTAATAGAGGAAAAACCTATATGAAGAAAAGCAACCAGTATCAGTCCTGGCAAATACCAGATACATATCGGGGGAATTTCTATTAGGAAAGAGTTTGGGCAAGTTCTGGTTCTAGCAACGACTTGTTTGTTGCCCTTATTAAGATTACTGTTTATTTTTAGACATGAAGGCAGGGCTAAAACTGGGCTGCTGCATCCACAGCCAGTCCTTTGCGTAAGACACAGTTTAAGAGAGACTGGCATCTACGGCAAACTCTATACCCTTTATTATGGTTCAGATTCCAGTGCAATATCATTCTGTTGGCAGGAAAAGTTACTTCTCTACATTTCTGAGTCCTGAGGCCATGTGGGTATCATTAGCCTACGCCCCAGACTGCAGCATCTTGACATCTGGTCTGAGCACAGCCGTGATCCCAGGAGGTCCTGAAAAGCCCCTGCAGATTTTGCTTCCAGAAAAGGCTGGACTCCAGCTTGGACTTATTTTTCTCATTAACTGTTCTGAGGCAGACTTACTTTTTTCTTATGCTGGGTATTTCCTAATGGAAGCAGTGACTGAAGGCATTGTTTTCTGGGATAATGAAGAAAAACCACGAGCTTCAGCTAGCACTAATGGATCAACAGCACAGACTGATTCATTCTCTGCTGTCTGCTTATGCTCCTGGAGCTCTTGCTGTTTGTTGTAGTTGTTCTTTGCCATCCATAAGCCCCTGCTGGGCACCCACCTCCTTTATCTTGGTATCAGCAGGCTCTCAGTCAGCTCTCTAGGAAAAAAAATCCTTTGCATTCTAAGATGGTGTGCCAAAGCTGAGTGCAGCTTCCAGTTTGGGAAAAGCAGGTTGTTATTGAGTATACCAGTGGTATTTGGGTTATGGGAAAACCAAGCATGAACAAGGGGGGGGCCCTGAGAGTTAAGCATGGCCTGTCCCTGTGGTGGGACTGTCCTGACCTGGCTCCTGAGCCAGTGGCTGGCAGAAATGCTGTAGTCTGCTAATGATTATTTCCAACACGTTTCTTGGCTCAGCTCCTGCATGATGCAGTGACCAGAGCTCCCATCCAGGCCTCGCTCTGCACCCTGCCAGGGGATGTCCTTGCTCAGCGTGGCTGTGCTCACCTTCTGAAACAGCTTATCGTCAGGGGTGGGCGTGTTGACCGTGCGCCGGTGGCTCCTGAACCGCTGGTCCTGGGACTTGTCATAGGGGTAGTTTGCCACCACTGCCCCACCGTGCAGATTGGCCGAGAGCACAAAGTTGTAGCTGCTGATCCACTGGATCACAGCCAATGTCTCTGGCTCCACCTGTAAGGAGAAGAGAGAAGGAGACAGGGAGAAGAGACCTCTGTGCCAGCTGCTGCTCCATGCCAGGCTGTGGTGTGATTGACCATGTCAGACCCTGTCCTGCAATGTGTCTGCTGCAGCTCTTGCAGCTTCCTCTGTTCTCCACCAACTGCCCTGATACACGAGGCAGTTCCCCCAGCTAAACCCCAAAACCTGAGGCACAGGTGTTAGCCAGCATATGCCACCTCCTCTGCCCTGTGCACTGCAGCCTGCTCCCCCAGGCTGGTTGTGATGTCAGCCTCTCCTGGCAGAGGGGCAAGCTGTGATATGGGACCAGGACTGCATCGTTTCTCTGCAGGCAGAAGGCTCAGAGAAGGAAACAAGCACTGTGCAAGCCAGAGGATGCTGTAGCCCTCACGGTATCCCAGACTGGTACCTGGCTTTTCCAGTTGTCAGGCAGTGGGATGTGGTGATTTGGCCCGCTGATTTCCCTGCTGTAGTACATGAGGGTGTTGAGGTCAGGGAAGTTGCGGTTCAAGTCCACTCCATTGGCATTGTTCCTCCCTGTCAAGTACCCGTTGCTGTCTGGGCCCTGTGGGGCAAAGGTGCATCACAGGGGTGAGTCCAGGTTGGGTGCAGTCATGTTGGGCATCAGAGAAGCAGAGAATGGCCACTGTAAAAGCACTTCAATGCCTATGAGTTACAACATGTGTTATTGCTGGCAGGGCAATAAAGAGTATTGGTACTGACAGGGAAAATCAATAACAGTATCTTCATTTTTCAGGGTGACAGAGTAAGCCACAAAACAAATAAACAATTTACTTTAGCTGAAAGAGCCACAAATATCTCCCTGAAGTCTAGAAGCACAAAGAAATGGGTGATTTTTTTTCGGGAGTACTAAGGGGCTTATTTCCACCCCCCCATCACTCATGTCTCTGCCTGCTTACGACATCAGCATTCAGCTCTCACTTGCCCAGTCTAGGGCAGGGGATTTGCAGTGACCCTTCTGTGACAAATATCTTTTAAGGAGAATAAGACAGGTATAGGAAGTCTTCTCCATCATCTGCCAAGGTCACCTGTAACAGGACACATAGCACGAGCTCTTGGCAAGGAGGTGACAAGCAGCAACAGCAGTTGATGGGGACAAATTTGGCAGGGCATGAAAAGAAAGGATTCCCCCTCCTTCTAGCTGAAGTGAAGAGCATCCCAAAGGGATTGAAGGGCTTTCTGCCCCTACCCTGAAGGAGGTGATCACTGCCTGGTACCTGCTTGGCAGCCACTTCGTACCCGTCGGGGTTCATGGAGGGCATGATGTGGATGCGCGTGTCGTGGATGAGGCGTGTGATCCGCTCGTTGCCCCGGCGGTACTCCTCACACAGGAACTCCGAGAGCTGCAGCAGCAGCTCCCGGCCCAGCACCTCGTTCCCGTGCATGTTCCCAACATACTTGAACTCTGGCTCCACTGGAGAAATCAAGAGAGTGATGCCATCAGCCAGGGCTGGGACAGGGGGGAAGAGCAAATGCCTACCACAGGGAGCCCCAGGCAAGCCCAAGGGACACCCAATAAATGGTCTAAAATGACCCTTTCCCTTGCAAAATGCAAACCTCAGTGAGGGAGAGTGGCACAGTTCTCATATGGGCTCCACTGCATTTTGCACAGCACTCTGAGAGCAGCTCAGACTCTCCTCCAGGTTGCTTTGGGCCTTTGGAGCACACAGGAAGAGTATTTGCTGGTGGTTTGGTCTTGGGTTGGTGAAAGGCAGCACAAAAGGACCAGGGAGCACTGGCAGGATTGCCCCAGGCTGCCAGGGCCTCAGAGCTATGGGGCAGGTGGCAGTGGAGGTGACAGACTGTTTCTCCCACCTCTGCTCTTCCACATTTGCTCTCAGTGCCCATCACCAGCATGGTCCATTCCCAGCTCTGCATCTCTCCTTCCCCTTTACCTGCCTCCGAGATCAAGGTTAAGGCCCTCCTCATCCTCAAGGGAAAAGAGCCTGGAGAAACCCTCAGCAGCTGAGCTGAATATGGATCAAACTGTCCCTCAGGCAGCTCCAGTATGACCAAAAAGGTCTCTTGCCACTGGCTTTTCTAAAATAAGGTCTCAAAATACAGACTCGGAGACCACAGGCAGACAGTGCCTGGAACAGGACTTGCTGCTTTCTGAAGGAGAGGCAGGACGTGTGAGGGACAGGTTGTGCTTTCCCAGAGCCCTTTTAAAGCAGTTACTTGTGGGAAAATAAAATGTCACATTGCAGGCCGGAGCCAGCATTGGTAGAACGAAAGACAACAGGGGAATTAAGTTAAAAAGGGAGCCTGTCTGTCACATGAAAGATTCAGGGGAAAAAAAAAGTGTTGTTACAAATGCTGGCTTGCCAGATCTTGAGACTCCCATTGCACCCTGAGCTCTCTGGCCACCAGCAGGGATCAGACATGCAGTGGCAGGGTGCAGCCCTGCTGCCAGGTATGTCTGTCAGGATCCTGGGGTAAAAGGCATCACATCCCCAGATTGTGAGCTGCTGCTTGCTGCTTGCTCCTGTGCCTTTGCTGCATTAAAAAACAAATGGTCTAATTCAAGCTAAAGATTTTGCTTTTCCATGTTTTTTGATTGCTGTCTCTCAGTGCAAGACACCAGAGGTGAGCCACATATTTTGATCTTGTTAGATTTCAGGGACATAAGAACTGATTTAGTTAGATAATCGAGTTATTAAAAACTCAGAAAAATCTTGGGCGTATGTGCAGCCTGAAAATAGGGTTTCAGCAAGGATTCTCTGCTTTGTTTGAGTCTGCAGCAGGATTTGTCAGTGTTTTTCAGTATGCAAACCCCTAAACTTTATGTATATGGGCACACAAACTGTAATTACTGCATGCAAGCCCATTGACTCTGAGCTTGCTTTTCAGAGTTACTTTTCATGTCCTTCAAGGAAATCCAGTTTCCCAAATTCCTCATGCTACTCAAGCTGAAAGTGCCAGCCTGACAGTGGCTCATGCTACAAGCAGGGCCACATGTCCATGCTGCCTGCCTGGGGCAGGGGAGATCTGATTCATCTCCTACAGCCTTTCCATCTGCTTTCATGTGGTTCTGCAAGTCTAAAACCCAGTGGTGCACTGCCGGTGCCCTTTGCTCACTCTGTGCTTTGAATCAGCCCTTGATGCACTGTGGAGGGACCCCAGATGCCCTCAGTGCCATGCAGGTTTCCCAGTGCTGAACAGGGCTGTCACAGAGGTAGTAAAGGTGGGAAGCCTCCCATCCCACCTGCTGGCACCCCTGAAAATGATACCATGGGCACAGGACGGGAGCATACACCCCCAGAGCAGAGCTGCCAGACATGGGGTGCTGTGGGGTTTGTGGGGGCTGCTCCTCAGAGGGGGGCACAGGTTCTGCACACCCCTGCAGCCCTGCTGGCAGTTTTCCACGTGACTAGGCTGCCTGCATTTATCAGCCCCTGCGTTTAATCACATCAACCAGGACCTGAAAAGGCAAAAATCCTGCAGAAAGCTCTGTCCTTACCTGCAGCTCAGGGGCACAAGGCAGGGATGCGAGGGAGCCCTGTGTGCACCCACCCAGCCTGGAGAGGCAGCTGCTCTCCTCAGCCCCCCAGGGCACCCAGCAAGGGCTGGCTCGGCAGCATCTCCGAGCTGCTCAGACAGCAGCTCACGGGGCCATCTCTGCCAGGGCTCCACAGGGCCACGTGGCAGCAGGTGGCGGTCCCTGACACCAGCCTGTCGCTGGGGCCGCACTGCTCACGGGCTGCGAGGGCTGTAGAAGCCCAGGCCCTCTCTGCCGGGTCCCCGCTCGCTGTCCTCCCGAGTTTGCCGTCTGCAGGAGGAAGAGCCGAACACTTTCTGTCCTGTCACCACCCAGCAGCACAGGGCAGAGGGTGGATGCTGCTCTCCTCGCCTGGACAACGCTGTTTTGGGAGGGAGAGCATGGTAGGGCATGCAGGGTGCTGGGATGGACTCGCCTGCGTTCTCGCATTAGCTTGAGCTGAAAACTCAGAGCTGCGTCCAAAGTACGCGGCCGGGCCACGCTGCAGCTCACGCAGGCACAGTGCACGGCACGGGGCGTGTGTGCGGGCCAGGCGGGCCCTGGGCCGGCTGCGGGGTCCCTGCCGGAGACCGCCCCGCCTGGCACCTGGGCACTGCCAGAGTCCCGCCTGGAAAGGGAGATACCCCCACCCAGAGCCCCGGCAGCGCCGCGTGGCAGGGATCGTGCCGACTCCTCTCGGGGCCGCTGTCCCCTTCCCCCCGTACTCACGGGGCTCGTGGATGCCCGGGTAGTCGCTGAACTCCAGCACGTAGAGGTGCCGGCCCTCGACGCTGCGGCCGATGCTGTAGATGCGGGTGACGTAGGGGCACTGGCTCTGCACGCGGAACAGGGCCTGCACCAGCTCCTCGTAGCGATGGTGGAGGAAGCTGAGGGCGGCCGCCCCCTCGAGCAGGAGCAGGGCTCCCACGAGGGGCCGCAGCCACCGCGCCATCCTCCCGCGGCGCCGGGCGCCCGGACCAGCTCCCAGCCTCGGCTCCCTCCCCGTCGGGAGCTTAAAGTGCAAACTCCAACCAGCTCTTTCCAGCTGCCGAGTGCCAGCCCCCTGCACCTGCGGGCGGGGGGCGGCGGGAGCGGGGCGCGCCGGGGCCCCGCGGCGCAGGAATGCTCCCCCCGCCCGGCCGGCCGGCCCCCGGCGAGCCCGCTCTCCTCCGCCGGAGAAGTTTCCCCCCGCTCCAGCTCACTTATTAACTGGACAGCAAACAGGGCCCCGCAGCCACTGGCTGTCACCGCAGAAGAAGCGCAGGGCTGGAAAACTGGCTGCGGAGGGCGTCGGGGCTGCCAAGCGCTCGGGGAGCGGCGGGCGGGGAAAGGAGAGGAGAGGAGAGGGGGCCGGCGGGCGGGGGGCTCTGCTCTGCCCGCCACCGCCCGTGGGGCAGGAGCCCAGGGGGATGGGGATGGGGGTAGCGCCGGGCGGCCTCGCTGCTCGCACGATCGCCGCAGCCCTGCCCGGCGCGGGCAGCTCCCACCGCTCCTCCGCGCAGCCCGGCCCCGGCTCCGCGCCTCCTCTCCTGCCCCATCTCCTGGGGAAACAGAGCCGGCACCGCCGCGGGTCAGCCGGCTCCTCTGCCCGGCCCGGCTCACCCAGCGATCCCATTGCTCCCGGGACAAACAGAGGCGGCAGGGACTGCGTTGCCCTTGCCACAGCTGGCTGCCCGAACTGCCGAGCTGGGACGGTGCAGGGGGAGGGAAGAGCAGAGTGCGATGTGATGCAGGAGTTGTCTGCTGAGCAGGAACCATCACGGAGAGCTCCGCTCCAACAGTCTGCTATCACCCCGCCCTGCTCCGGGAGGGGGCATGAGAAAGAGCTCTGACAGGCGCTGGGCAGGACGACATTGCTTAACTGCATATAGGCAAATGAACATGTCCTGCTGTCTGCTAACAAAGGATCGCAAACTGTTTCTGGGTCTAGGGGCAGCTGGTTCCTCTCCACCCCTCTGCCATGCTTATCCCAGTGGGCAGCAGACACCTCATGGTCCCTGTTCTCTGCCCCACAAGGCTAAAACTCCAGCAGCCTAGTGGCTCTGACAGAGGTATTTACTAGGACAACCCTGACACAGAGACCAAACATGAACACAAACATCTGAAAAATTTACCATCACGGCTGGACAGGCCAAGAGAAAGGCCCCCTTTGGTAACATGAGCATGCTATTCTGCTGTATCTGGGCCATGCTAGAGAGGAGCTCCTCTGGCCACCAGTAATGGGCTGCCCGGGATACTCAGTGCCATGCCAAACATTTGCTTTCCCTTCAGCTTTGATGTGGATCTGTGCTGCATTGCTCTAATTTCCATGTCAAGGCTTGCTTCTTTCCCAGTGCTTTCCTACCCTTCTCCACATCTGCTTGTGCTGCTGTCTTTCTACCTCAGTTTTCCAGGAAGAGCATTGGTCAAACCAAGGAGTCCCTGTTTATAGCCTCTAGCTGCTGTTGATGGCCTCTGATGCAAACAGTACAGGCTGGTGGTCAAGGCACATGGATTGTCTGCTTATGACTTGGCTTACTCAGACTTTCCCATATCCAACATTCTTCTGCCCAAGCACCATCATAGTGGTCATTTCTCTCCTTGATCCTCTGCCTTCTTGGTCTTCTGCCCCACCTGCACAGTTCCCTCTTAACCCCTGTTTTTTAAAAAATACCCTTTTGAAGACATGAAAAGAAAAATAAAAATATTACACATACATAGAGATAGCAGAAACCATATTAATACTTTCTCCCAGGTAAGCCCCATCTGCCCCCATCCCTGCTTGTCAGCCAGTCTGAAAGCAGCACACGTTCAGGAGCAGGAATGGCATTGCACCCATCTAAGTGTCAGTGCTGGAGGCGATAGCTTCTCCCAGCACATGCCAGAAACCAAGGCAAAGTAGCTGAAGCTGTGGCATGGAGAGCATGGGTATGGTAGGACAGTTCTTATCTCTACAGCAAGATGTGTCTGGTGGTATTTTGCAAAGCTGGCAGCCCACAACAGCAGTGGGAAATGCCTTCACCTCCTTCACATCCCTGCTCCCAGGGCTGCTGGGTTCCTGTGGAGCTGCTCTTTCCCCAGGCTTCAGCAATGAAGGCCATGTGAAAGAGTCATAGGCAGGTTTCCAGCACTACCCAGTGTTACTTGGCAGCCAGAGAGTGCTAGGCAGGGCTAGAGTAAAGTAGTGCAAGCCCCATGTTTGGCCAGTTTCACCCTCCCCTTTCCCTTCCTAGGCTGCTTTCAGTAGCCTGGGACAGCAGTGGCAGAGTTGGAACTGCAGTGCTGCCAAGGGACACATGAGGAAAACTCTCACTTTCCTATGGAGGCAAGCAGCACTGATATAAGAAACAACAGTAAAAAAAAGAAATGCCAGAGCATTAGAGCCTAAAAAGGAGCCATGGACAAAATCTCATGTGGGTGGAAAACGCATCTCACACACTACTAGGTCTGGAGAGTTAGTCAGTGTTATCCATAGCACAGGGATGGAGGCAGCCTGTCATCAGGCAGCAGGTTTAAAGCATACAAAAGGAAAGAGTTTTGCACAAAAGACACCCTGAAATTACATTATCAAAGGTGAAAGCTAATGAGTGCAAAAGAGGATAAAATGAATTCATAGAGAACAGAGTCAGAGTTATCAGATCTTGAAGTAATCATTTGATCACAAATTTCCTAAGCCCCTGATGTGTAGAAGAAAAGTATTATGCTGTTTCCCTAGCTGTCCCTCTAAATTCTCGCTCACCACACAGCTGGAGACGAGTGCCAATGTCCTGCCTGTTTGATCTGACCTAGCATGGCCTTTACACATTCTAGGAAAATGACAATGATAAATTTGGACATGTTTGAAAACACTGATGAAAGCAGAAACAAACAATAGAAGATGTTAGGACTTAGAAACAGTGAAGGAAGTAAATAAAAACTTCATTTGGAAAACACGGCTAATACATCTGGGATGGATCATGCACTCCCCCACCCCCCACCCAGATGTTCAAAAATGGAGAGACCTTGAGGCAGTGGGAGAAAAAAGGGGAGAAGGAAAGGTCTGTGCCACTGTGGTGAGAGTGAGAGGAATGTGAATGCAAGCCCTGTCTCCCCACCGTTGCATTGCTGATGGGCACAGGCAGCAAGGAGCTGATTCTGCTGGAACTGACCATGGAAAGACTGCATCTGATGGGTTCACTTTAGTTTTGGCCATATTGTTAACAGAGGAAGATTGGAAAATTTGAGGAAACTTCAAGCTAATAGCCATAAGAATGAGTAAACTGTGGGGAGTTCTTGCTGAAAGAAAAATAACAACTGTGACAAGCATTGTTTGCCTTGACAGAGCTGTGGCTGTGGCTGCACGTGGAGACACGCAGCCCTGTGAGCAAGGGGCACAGGGCCACTGTCCTTCACCTGTTAGGGGGGTGGAAAGGTGGGCTGCAGTGCCAGCATGATGCCAGTGGTGCTGCCTGGGGGAAGGAGAGGGAAAATGAGAACAGAGGACTGCTTCTGTCCAGTTTGCAGTTCTTGGGAGAACAAACTGCTTTGAGGAGGTCAGGATGAAGCTAAGGCAAAGAAAGATGTGGTTTGGGCAGTAGCAGCCTTCCCATGAGTGAGGCAACCTGTGTGAGGTGCCCAGAGCCTGGGAAAGACCACAGTGCATTTCTCTACCAGGAGGGGATGCTACCCATCCACTGGGATCTTCAGAGCTGACCTAGGAGAGCATCGGGGAGCTGGCAAGAGAGGAAATCACATCTCAGGACTTTTCCATGTTTAGTGCCAGAAGCTCCATTCCACTACTGGCAAACTCCCATCTTCTGGAAAACAGCATGAAAACTTTTCTGGCATGAGTTCAGAAGTCTTTATTATGATAAGCATACAGAGGCTTGTGTGTGCATCAAAACAAAGATCCATTTCTTCAGGGTTGGGCCACGGAAAGAAAACACATGGCCTGGGTGGCAGGGACTGCTGTCCTCAGTGTGCTCTGCCCAGTCCCTCCTGAACAGGCTGTGAGCCTGTGACAAAGCTGGCAGCCCTGCAGAGCCTGCACATCCTGCCTGGCACAGAGCATGGGAAGAACTGGGGTGGAGAGTGAAGGGGCACACATCCGCCAGAACTGCTCCGGGAGAAACTGGAAAGCCCTGGCCGGTGCCAACACTTCAAATCAGCCTTCCAGTGCAGAGGTGATGGCCCCACTTCTGAGAGCTTTCTTCCAAGTGGAGGCCCCACTGTGCTTTGCTGTAGGGCTGGAGAAATCTGCTGTAGCCTGGGCACAGAGGAGAGGCAACTTTTTCCAAGGTACTTAGAGCCTGTGGTAGGGAGCAGTTTTCCTGCAAGAGGTGAGGGTGCTGCAGGTACCCAGGTTCTCTCTTCTGACAAGTTCCAATAGCTTTGCCCCACATTTGACACTCAGCTGAGCATGGCAGAGCTCACAGAGGTCATCAGTCCCAGAGAGACCAGGCTGCTCTTGCACTCTGCAAAGCTATCAACACCCTCTGCAAGGAACCTCCCCAAAAATGGACCAACCAACATCTGAACCCAAACCAGAGACGCTCATCCCACCTTGCTGCAGCACATCTCAGAGCTTCCTGGGAGCCCAGGAGAGCTCCTCTTCAGGAGAGACCAAGGTCTGGAGTCTTGGCAGCACAGCAGAGCTGAATAGTGAGTAAATATGTGATAGACAGGAACATGTGATGTTAAAAGATGCTTTACCCAAGAAAATCAAAATGGTAAAGCAGGAAGTGTCTAGAAATTAAAGCCAGATGCTATCAAATTAGAAATAAGGCACAGATAATTACCAGTGAGGCAGATCAACTGTTAACAAGAGAAATGACACATTAATACTGGCATATTTGGAAAGTCCCTCCACTATCATTAATGGTCTTCATGTACATGTTGGGTGGCTCTGGAATGCACATTTGAGTTGAATACAGCTGGATCAGATGCAACACAGAAGCAAAGAAATGAATGTTCATAAACTTGAGCTCTTTGACCAAAGATTTTGAGTAGTCTCCATGAAAAAAGTCCTGCAATAACAGGAGAAATGTAGAGAAAACAATTGTAGGCCATTCTGTGAGTGTTCACTACCAGGCAGTGACATGCAATGGTCTTGCCCTGACAGGATGCCTTCAGTCAACTGATTCCTGAAGCCTCAGGCTGCTCAACTGGCATGCTGTCACCTCAGAAGTTCTTATCCTGGAGAGACTGATTTATGAATGGGGTCTAAAATTCATAAGGTTTAAAAATATTGTAACATATTTTGCATTTATCTTAGTTCGGGCCCTTTTGGTTGCACTCAAGTAATATTTAAAGCTTAAAAAACCCCAAAACTCAAACCAAAAAGTGAGATAATACAGCAGCAGCAAGTGAAGATGTCACTGCTTGCCTGGCTTCAGAATCAGGAGCTAACAGTATTAATACTATGGGACTTGCAATGAAGATACAAAACATTGTAAAAGCTCTTCTCCAAGATATTTGACATAAATCCCTAGCAGGGACAAGAAGAGCAGACTGGAACAACCTTTCTTTCCACACCAACTTCCACATGAAGTTTTTGCATCAATTTCTGACGTGTCCTAATGGATCTGCCAGTTCTCATCACGGACACAGCTGAGCAGCTGCCAGATCCCCAAGGAGGTTTCAGGAGAGGACCTGCCCCTCTGCAGGTTTCCATGCTGCTCACGGGGAGGACGGATGCGCCAGCTCACCTGGGAGCTTCTCCAGGGCTCTGCTCTGCTACACGGGCTCCGTATGCAGGGAGGGTGGCATGTGATGGGCTGTGCTGCACGTGAGGCTGTCTGGGCAGCAGAAGCAGCTCTGATCACACATTTCTCCTGCATGCCTTCCAGCCAAAACCTGCTGCTCATCTCTCATCTACCTGTCCTTGCTGCAAACAACAGAAGGAGAACTGCATCCCTAGCTGAATTCCCACATTGCAGTGTGTTTGCAGATAAACAGAAACTGGTCAGCGGACTCACTACTGGTGAAAGGTCATTTGCAGATTGAACTGGATAATCTGCTTGGGGCAATATTCTTTGAATAATATGTATTTCAGTGGAGCCACACAGAAGGAAAAATGGCTCATTTTGAGAGACAGTGATGTAGGATGTGGGACAGAGGCTGTTTTGAAATGCTGTGGCTGGGTAAAAAGACCAAGTTGCAACAGTCCAGCTGGACTCAAAAGCCTAAAAACTTTCTGTTAAGTGAACAGACCTGGACCAGAGATATATGAATGGATAACATAATGCATAGATGAAAACCAGATATGTACACTATTAGTGACTCAGCTACCTGCTGAAAACTTTGGTGTCCAAGTTTCAGAAATATGTACAACTTTTAAAAGAAGTGGAGTCAAGAGCTGCAAGTGAGGTCAGCTGAGACCACTTTACAGATTGAAAACCAGTCTACTTTAATATAATATAATGACAACTTGCAAGCACCACTGAAGAAAAAGGGATTTTAATAGCAGAGTTACTCAGTCTTTTGGAAATGGGCAGAACAAGATCCAACAGAAGCTGAAGCCGCCTAATTCAGAGCAAAAATAAGACACAGGTTTTTGGAAGAACAATGATCTGCCCAAAGACCTTAGGACAGGGTAGATTTTTCCCTTACCTTTAGGTCCTTCAATATATTAGGGCTTCTACTTCCAGGCATGAAGTAGAAATAACTGGGTGACATTTTCCATCCTGGACTATGCCGAGGGACAGACTGGGAGAGCTCTGTGTCTGTGCTTGACTGAAGGAGAAGGCATGTTGGGGTTGCACATCCTGACCCCCTCCACACTGCCTGCACCTCTGCTTGGGGAAGGAGGTGAGTATTTGCTCTGCCTTCCTCTCTACAATATCTGCTTTCTTTTTGCCTCCACATTTACAGGTCATTAGGAGAAGAGATTTCTGAGATTTTGTGGGAGGTAGACAGGCACCAGTGGTTTCTGAGCGTTTTTTAAAAAATGGATTTCTGACTTACCTCTCTTTTTTTTTTTGGACCAAGAAATGGAAAAATGGAAGAAAGTGATTCATAGACTCAGTAAGTGGCATCGTCCTGGTTGTGTGGGCTGCAGTATGTGCACTCACAAGCCCTGGGTCTTGTGGCCACAGGATAAGCCTGTGCTATGAGGAAAGGAAAGGCAAATCTTCACTAATTTTGCTGGTGGAAAGAGTGGTTCAATCCGTGCATTCTCATGCTGGTTAACTACTGCCAGCTGCCTACAGGAACATTAACTAATAAACACTTTCCCTAGATTGGAGGCTGCTGTGTTATCAGCACAGTGACCCTGGATTGCTTTAGTGGGTGATACCTGAGGGCACGCTGATCACACCAGAGTCCCTGCAGGCACAGACAATCACTACTGGCCAAGGAACCTGGGCCAATACAAGCTCTTCCTACAAAATGCAGCAATGCCTGGTTGGGAACTTGTGGCTTGATGTACCTTAGGAACATGGGAATGGCTCAGTGCAACAGTGAGCCAGCTTTGGTCCAGCAACAACATCAGGAAGACGTGGGGAAAAGGCATTTTGCCACCTGCAAAAGGAGCTGACAGCAGACAGAGCCCAGCTAAGGGCTGATGACCACAAGCATGCTCAGTTTCTTCATCCTCATCCCTTCTTTTCCCAGAATGGCATTTGGGAGCCTGACCCACCTCCAGGGGCCAGCCAGGTGCAAGAGCTGTACCCAGCTGCAGGCTGCTAGAGCTCAGGGCCAGGGAGGGGAGCAGAGGCGTGCTGGTGCAGAAAGGGCTCTTGGAACAGCTTCAGCGGAGAAGGAGCAGGATCACCCTGGATGTGACAGCTCCCAAGAGCTCGGTGGGATGTGTGACCCTGAGATAACCCTTGCAGGAGCACTGGCTCCCAAAGATTGCTGCCACTTTTCTCTTTTTAATGCTGTGCACAAGGCAGAAACCAACAAGCAGCAAAGTTTCCTTGAATGAAAGTACGACCCACTCAAGGAGGGGACACGAGCTTGTCTGTCCTTGGCAGAGAAGGTGGCGAGCCTGATGTCCCAACATCTGTCAGTGCAAGTGTGATTCAGAAGAAATAAATGCCCTTGTTGTACAGTCAGAAGCTTCAGTGAGAGGGACTCTGCTGTACAGCCTGCTCTGCTGGGGTCTCCTAGCCCTGAGCAGCCAGGATGACATGGCTCCTCTCGCCTTCAGGTTCTTCCTAGACAATCCCCTTCTGCAGGCACTTGGGCTTGTGGAAGAGAAGCCAGGCAAACAGGAGCACAGACACCAGCACGAGGGAGCACAGCACCATCAGCCCCACGTAGCTGCCGTGGGAAAGAGGGGGTCCGGCTGGCTCCTCTGCAGGGATCATGTTGGTCAGGTTCAGCATGTAGCCCAGGGTCCAACCTGCATCACTGCTGCCAATCTGAAACAGAAGAGCAGAATCAGTGCTGGGAGAATGCCTAGGGCATTGCCTGAGTGGTGGCACCCCTTGGGATCAAGGGCCATGCTGTGTGGCAGAGGCTGCAGAGAACTGCTGGGGTAGAGCCCTCCCCACCACCAAACACACCTTTCCAAGGAAGTGGATCATTTGCCAGTTGTCTTCAGTGAACTCATAGCCATTTTCCAGGAGAGAGAGGATATAGGCTCCAGAGAAGCAGTATTCACTCAGGTACTTTTCTTTGATGTGGTGATATGCTGCCTTCACCTAGGGAAGGAGGAAATCACCAGACTGTTAAACACACCTTCCCACAGCTCCAGCTTGTGCCTGAGCATCCACTGCAGGTGCTGGGGGGATCTTCCCCACCTTGCTCTGGAAATTAATCCCAGCCATTTATCCCACAGAAAAATATCAGCAGCCCCAGTGTACTGCAACAAGCATGGCTCACCTCTTGCCAAGGCCGGGCACAGAAGCTCTCAATGGTGCTGATCACTTTGTTCAGGGCAAGGGGGTTTGGTTCACTGGTCAGGTTCAAAAAGTTCATCACAAAATAGAAAGCCGAAAAAGCCTGAAGGAGAAAGATTCTTTTAATCTGACTAAGCCACAAATCCCATAAAAGAAAATGAGTTTGTTTATAGATAGAGAAATATAAGAAGCAACATCACACACACAAGAGCAGGAATGTTTTCAAGAGTGATGTCATTTTGAGGGATACGGCTCAGAGCTGCTGAGAGATGGAGGTAGGAATTATGATATCCTGAAGAACTTCTGTGAGCTCTCTCCTTTATGTGTGCCAGTGGCACACAGTGAATGCTGATTGCCATCACAACCATGACCCCATTTTAGCAACTGAGTGAGATGAGTGCACAATGAATATCACCACAAAGAGCAGGGGTGATGGTCTGAAAGGATTGTACAGAGCCCCATCATATAATCCAAGGTCCAGAAACCCCATCTCTGACCATGGCCAGTAGCTGATAGGTAGAAGGCAGCTTAGGAACAGGGCATGATTGTACTAGCAGTTCCCTGGAAAGCCTCACAATCACTGAGCAGCTCTTTGCAGCTCTGGGACTGATGGTCAGCATGGTGTCACACATAATGTGTGTTCAGAGTGTGCCCTGTCTCCTCATCATGTCTGGGAGGCAGACAGGTGAGCTGACTGGTTTCACTGGGAGCACTCAGACACACTGCTGGGTGAATTTCAGGTCTGGTGGCACCACTGACCTCAGCAGACAAGGTTTGCAGGAGCAGTGTTCCTGCCTGCAGCAGGCTCTCCTGCCTCTGGTGCTGGACAGCTTAAAAAGTGAGTAAAGACAACAGCCCAAGGAGATGGGTTACAATGGGAGCAGTGCAGTGCTGGTAGGCCAGTATTTACTGGGGTAGCTCTTAGCATGTCTGTCCTCACAGTAAGTGCAGCCCTGCTTTTGTAGTTACATGTCCAAAAAGCCATCTTGTAAATGATTTCCTGCTCAGTCATGAAGAATGTGCTCTAGCATTACTCTGAATTTCTGCTCTTCTGACATTCTGATCACAGATAGTTGAAGAATGAGTGAAGACTCACCCCAAAATCCCCTTGTAATGGAGGTAGGTATATCCCATTGAAGGAGCAACTGGAGTAAGGACAATTGCTTTTGTTGAAGAGTTTCTGGATGCTTTCCCGGCACTTCTGATAGTCCCCCTCTCCCTTTATGTACAGCTGGCTGAAAGGTAATTGCTTTTTCTTGTCTGATGTGCAAGGGTTTTTGAAGAAGTCGCTAATATTTATAGTCCTCTCATAACCCTTGTGAAAGCATGGGTCGGGTAGACTGCTGTTCTCCACGGTCTGAAAGTAAAAATCAATCCAAACTGTTACACTTTACTCTAGAATAACACCCTGGGAAAGAGCCACAAGGAAGGGTGGCACTTGTCCCAGTACATCACATCAGGTCAAAGGGATA
The DNA here is from genome assembly GCF_028769735.1 of Zonotrichia leucophrys gambelii. Classification (NCBI taxonomy): domain Eukaryota; kingdom Metazoa; phylum Chordata; class Aves; order Passeriformes; family Passerellidae; genus Zonotrichia; species Zonotrichia leucophrys. The sequence continues at coordinate 14,341,517 of NC_088176.1, forward strand.
AGGATGGATTAGGGCACTGGCTGTACAGGGGAAGATGTGGGTACTGACACAGCCTCCCTGTAGGACCTGGGAAAATTATTTTTAAGTCACAGTTTGTGAAGCTGTGCTGTTGATTTGGGTTTCTCAGAGATGGTAAAATGTCACCTCCCCTGAGTACTTCAGTTAAATGCAGCTCTCTTGCTACCCCATGCCCAAGAATCAAGGCATCTCAAATTGGTAGTTTGTATGGAGAACAATGACATTTCCCTAATCCAGACTAAGAGGTGAGCTGGGATGCAGCAACTTTTACAGCACCAGTATCCCAAAGCTGGGAGAGTCCAGGATTGTTCAGTTACAGATGTAGATGTACTTGCCTGTAGATCCCTGGCCAGTTTCTGCTGCAGAGCCTGGTCCTTCCCATAGCAGAGAAAGCTGTGGGTGTACACTTGGTAATCCTTGCCATAGAGACGGAAGTAGAGCTGGTTCTCTGGGGACTCAGAAGTGAGGTCCTTTGATACAAAGGTAATCTGTGTGGAGGCTCCTCCTAGGTCCAATGCTCCTGATGTCTCACTTGAGGATTTCAGGGAGTGTAGAAGCTTTTTCCAGCCAGACTTGGGGAAAAAAATCAAAGTAAACCAGATATATTGAACATGGAGAAGATGTATTTTGGAGAAATAAAAAAGAGAAAGAACTATAAGGAGAGAAGCTGAAGCACAGAACACAGGAAACATGAGAAGTCCTGGAGGGGGCATGAGGTGAGAGCTGGAACAACACATAAGAAAAATGCAAGCTTGTAAATACAGAAGATGGATCATGTCCAAGAGTTTGCAGAAGGGCAAAGAATATGAAATCTAATACTATTGTTATGAGAAAAAAACAGTCCACTTACTGTTTCAGCTCTCAGAAGATTTTTAAGCTCAACAGGAAAGAACCATAGTCAAACTTTTCAGAAACAGAAATATTTTAGATCAGGAGATGAAGAGGATACAGTACCCAAGCAAAATTATTGAAGATGCTGGTGTTTTATTTCAGTGCTTGAAGCCTAATTATAGTGGTGCATCCTGATCCCACTAAGTATCAGGATGTACTCACAGCAACTGCTGAGGCAAGATGTGCTGATCCCTGGTTTACAAGGGAAGAGAGTGCCTGTGACACCTTCTTGCAAGGCAGGACTTACAAAGTGCTGCAAACCAATCATTCAAATGTCTTGCTATGGATACAGTACCTGCTTGAAATTGCCCAGAAGGTAGTTAATGGTGATCCATCCATAGGCTCCTTCTTCCTGACCAGTGATGATTCTGGCACCCTGGAAGTTGAAGGGAGCTGAGCGTAGTGTCTTTCCTACTGAGGACAAGACGTTTTCTGCTGCACTATTATTCTGCAACCTAGATGAACAGAAGAAAAGATGGAGTAACTCTGGCTGACAGCTCTCTATGTGCCTTATTCTGAGCAGGCAGGCTGCAACTCCCCACCAAGGGTCAATGATCAGAGGTCGGTCATTCGTGTGGCTCATCCAGCTCTGACTGGCCATGGTCCTCTCTGTCACACCTTGACAGCACAGCTGCCACCAGCTCTGACACTTACAGACCCTGCAGCTGGAATGGTAGGTACCTGGAGAGAGACCAGAGCTCTTGTTCTGTAGCATGTATTCTAACAGGAATTGCACTGTGGAGACTCCTCTTTACCGTCACCTCTTTACTGTTTCATTAGAGAAGAAATCCAGAACATAACCCCAGGCATATTATACCAAAGGTCAGTTCCCTGTCCTAGCCAGCAGAGGTCTGGGTCACCCTCCTGAAAATCACAAATTGTAATTAAAGGAAGTTGTGATTATAAAATTACCTTAGCGTCTGATGGTCCTCTGTGGGGAGTTGCAACATATTTGGGCTCAAAATCTGGGCCTAATACCAGACTGTGGGGATGTTTGAGCATCCCTTTATTATGGGGATGTCAGGGCATCAGCTTGGGCACTGCTGATCTCCTGGTGTCTCTGTGCTGCATGTGGATACAGGAGATGATGGAGGGTTGGAGTGAGTGGGGAAGCAATGGAGAAGTCCAGGGCACTCAGGGCTCAGAGAGGGCAGCAGCAGAGGAGGTTGTCTGGGCACAGTGTGAGCTGTCAGTGTGTCCAAGGACTGTCCCCCAGAGGCCCCCACTGCTCATCCACGGTGGTGCCAGTGCAGAGCTGCAGGAGAAGGGACAAGCCCTGCAGTACCTGAGAAGCCGCATGCCAGCAGTTGCTCCGAGGTAGACGGGTGTCTCTTTGTGCTGTGCTGAGGGAATCACGTCTTCTGCTTGTTGTAGGCACTGTGCCAGAGAGGGGCCTGCCTTCTCTGTGGCATGGGAGTAACCTGAGATCCCAGGGCCTGTAAGAAGTTTATAGTTTATAGTTCAGACTCCAAGCATAACCCCAGAATGCTGTCATGAGTGGATGTGTCAAACCGTATCACAGGCAGCAGAATTGGATTCAACCACCCCATTCCTGAGGAACTTTAGCAGTCCTACAGCACCAGCTAAGTGGGTGCATGTAGTGGGTGGTCACAGTTCCCAGCATCTCCAACCTTTTCTCTGCAAAGCAGGCTATGAACTAGCAATGAGGGCTGAGACAAGCCATTTCTTTAGCATGCCCTGAACATCTGCAGTCTCTTCTCTGAGTCTGCCTGGGTGTACCCTGGAACTGTGCCTGAATATCCCTGACCCTTCCATGCTGGCTCCTCTGGGGGCAGATGCTGTCATTTGTTTGTGTACTTTCTGCTCACACTACAACACCGGGTGTTCTGCAGCTATTGTGTCTCATGCTAACCCAAGGAAAAAATCGTTGTCCCTCTCTGCCATGTGTCCCCTGGTTCCCTGGACTGCCCCAGGACCAGTGCCTGCATGGCAGCAGTGAAGCACCATTTGCTCCAGCTTGCTGTGTGCTCAGTGTGCTGCTCGTGACGTGGGATGCTGCAGCACTGAGAGCTATCACAGCAGCTTGATAGCAGTAGGGCTCTCTCCTGCACTGCAGAGGCCTGAAAAGACCCCAGGCAGGTCTGTCAACATCTCAGAATGCAGTGATCCATGATGGTCTGTGCTGTTCCTTGTTGTAGGCACCCTGGGCTTCATTTATGCCTTCCTAAACCATACAGTATCTACACAGCAATTAAGTAGAATTTAAAAAGCACCATGACATGCATAAGTTGAGCAATCCTGAGCCACAAGCCCTGTGCAGAAGCCACAAGCTTGCACAGAAAGCCTTGAAAAAGAGCAAACCATGCTCTCCCCTCTCATTGCTTTCATCAGCACTTTAGCAAGAGTGCATGCAGACATTTTATTTATTTAAGTACATTCTTTGGTGTAGTTCTTTCCAAAAAGCAATTAATTCCAAGCATCCTGAAAACAAAGGAAAAAGTGGATGCATTTTTTTCCCCAGGAAGGTCAGGCACAAACAGCTCCCCATGGGAACCAGTGAGATGCATTACCTCGCAGGTGTAATGCTGTTTCTACTATTGGTCTCTTCCTCTAGATTTCTCCTCCCTCACCCTTTTATTGCATCATCTCTTCTTCATCCCACGCCCCTTCCCCAGCTCGTTTTTATCCTCTTACCTTCAACTTTACACACCTCCACCTGCCTCACCACACCGGTGTCGTTCTCCTTCTCTGCTGGCCACTCGTACACGTAGAGGTTGGTGTGGGATGACCCCGCATCCAGCACGATCCCATACTGCGGGCAGAGCAGAGCCCACGTCACACCTGAGCACTGTGCTGGCCTCCCCTGGGGCACAGGCACACACAGCCCCTCTGCGTGGCAGCTGTGGGACTGTGTGGGCCCTTGCTCCTCTCTGCAGAGCTTCAGTGCAAAGCTCCCGGCAAAGGAAACAGGAGCAGAGAAACCGCGAAGCTGGGACTGCTGACTTAAGAGATGATTCTCTGTGAAGCTGTGACTGGTTTTAACACAAAGATGTAAAACAAGATGTTGAGGAGCATGGAGCCAGAAAAAGAGGTTAGCCAGAGCCAGCAAGGGCAGCAACATGTCTGTGAGCACTATGGACACCTAACCCCCATCCTGTTTTCCTCTAAGGGTACCAGCTTGTAATACCTTAATATTCTTCGGAAGTGGCTGGTTTTGGGTCACTGCTACAGCAATTAAAGCAATTACAGCCAAAGTGGAGAGGAATCCCAGGATGAGTAGAATCGTTCTTGTTGAGGACATCTTTGGTTTGGTACCTGTGACTAGAGCAGAAGAAGGATGTTAGTATCCCAGTAGCCCATCTTTCCTCACACCCCAAAGGCATGTCTTTTGGCATGTCCCTGTAGTCCTTTTTCCCTGTGAATATCTCCTTTGCCCACCAGGTTATGAATGACCTGTGTAGAATTGGCACAGTATGATAAATCACACATTTTGCAGAACTTGTACCACTCTAATTCCTTAAATGTTATAGGCATATTTGGGATAACCTGTCTAACAAATTAAGATTTTTGTGGTTTACTATACATGGTTAGCAATAGAATTCTAAAAGGCCACTTAGGGCAGATGAAAATCATTCACAATCAATATGTCATCTGAGCTTTCAGAACCAATATACATATAGTTGCACTTGTTAGTGGCTAGCATGATGCTGTCTTTCACATTTTTCTGCTTTGGATAGTCCTTCATGTGTCCCACAGTCAAAACTTCATTTCACAACTTAGACCTGGCCAGTTTTGCAACTGTTTAATAAAATACCATCTTCCTACATGGAACTCTAGAAAGGGTATCAGCATAATTTCCAGATTTATAACTTTGATGTAAAATCGACATTTAAAACAAATAAGTAACTCCAGGGGACATATGTGCTCTCCTGAGCACATGACTTGAAGTCAATTTCCACCAACAGTGATGCTCCATACTCAAAGCACTGATCATCTGACTCGCATGGGAAATTTCTCTTCTCCTTTTACACAAATACTCCAGGAGATGTTTAGAAGTACATTACAGTCATTCAGGATGGCAATACCTCAGTGCAACCACATCAGCTATTATCATGCTCTGAGAGAACCTGCTCTGCACCAGAATTTGTGTTCCAGAGGTCTCCAGACCTCCAGACCCAGATTAATGTGCCAAATCCATCCTGGCACTTCATATCATGCATGCAAATATGAAAAGCATTCAAGTTCTGAACTGGGTCAGCTTTTAACTGCTCTGAAAGGCAGTCTCAGGTTCCAGAACTATACAGTGTTACCTGACCTTACCAATGACCCTAAATCCTCAAGTTATTCTCATAAGTTAGCCCAAGTGAAAAGAAGCAACAAATCTCTAGAAATTTCTAACTATAGACAAATAACAGCTTCTTACCTTAGAGAAAATGGAACGTAAAAGTGCCAGTGGAGCTCGCTTTGAAGATGCCCCAGACAGGCCCATTGGGAATGTAACACTAACCTGGAGCTCTGTGCTCTCTCTGTGTAAATCTGCTGAGGTTAACTGTGAAATCTGGAAGCTTGTAACTCTTGCACTTTGTGAGTGCCTATTGGAGGGCCAGCATGCTTGCCAATATCTCCAAGAATGCAGCTTAAAAAAATAACCTAGTGCACATACCAGACAGTAGGAAGTAAGAATGTATTTTATCCAACTGTATTAAAAAACGCCCAGAACTCAGGGCTTGAAGTGATTAGAAACAGCAGAGCATGACAGCTGGGAGACCTTCCTTCTCATTGGAGAGAGTAGTTGGCTCAGGTTTTGGTAGCACTGAGCATGTCTGGTGAACAAAAATTATTTTAACCCTAGAAAAACGAAATAAAGCAGATGCTATAATTAAAATTAGCTGCACAGTATAGATTTGAAGTTAGCATGCCTGAAAACTGAATCTGCTGCTGACAGTTGCACAGCACATCCATGAATAAATTTGTTAGGTATTTGCAGTCATAGGCATGAAGGATATGTGACTTTGCACAAGTTCTAAGATTTTCACATTTCCTGTTGTGATGGGTATTGTCAAACTGCTGTATCTTTTCAGCAGCCACACTCTGAAAGTGCCAGCACTGGCAGCAAGGCAGGAGCATTGTTCTCACTGTAATGGACCATCCCAATTATGAACTAGAAATCCCTTGTCTGAAGGCAGAGACATAATGATAATTGTCTGCATCCCATCTGTGGCCTGAGATCAGTAATTTTTTTTGCCATGGCACATTATTTTATTAACCCTGAGTATGACTTTTGTTTGAATTTTAGTTCAGTATCATGAGCACTTTTCAGGACTCTGGGGTTTGTAGATAGTGACTTCATTGCTGTATCCCATACCAGACCATCCATCTCTGAACTCTAATGCTACCAAGAAGAATTTTATTGAAATGTTTTATACAAGAAAAGGTACAAGGTGATAAACATAATCCAGAATGTAATGTAACAAAGTAATAACCTTCCAAAGAGCACTCAAAGTACACAGATTTGAATACTTGACAGACTTGTTTAAAAAAGACAAACTTATTTTTAAAAATCCAAACAAAAACCAACACTGCAAATCTATCTAAACAATTCAGTGTAGTTAAAATTCACTTGCTGTTCAGAAAGGTGAGGTATTTCAATAAATTCCCTTTTTTGTGCACTTGGTTACTTCCATCAGCTCTAGGTGTAATTGCAGGTTCTTCAGGGGCTAAACAATTGAGCTATTTCAGCTGCCTCCAGCTCCTCAGAGTGTCACATTCTCAATGCTGAATGCCATGCAAACACTCCCCAGTGTCCACCAAGTGGAGCAGTACTTGACTGATTGCCAGGCCCCGGGGTTTTCCTTCCCCTAGCAGTTTTCCTCAGCTAAAGATTAAGCAGACACGATCTTCTGTGCCTGTGCCCAGTCAGAATCCAAGCAGAGACAGATCTCTACTCTTTCTCTCACACTGCCCACTGTGTGCAGTGACTAAAACATCCCGTGGGGCCATAAGCAGGCATAGAAATGATGCTGCTTTTCTCCTCTCAGAGCTGCTTGATGCTGGAGCCCTGCCCGGCTGCACGGGCATTGAGCACTCTCCAGATGCTGGAGCACAGCCCAGCTGCTCAGGCATCTCTGTCTGTTTCCAATTTTGGTCTCTTTGCTTTTTCTGTAGGGGCTACCACTGGTTCCATCCAGTGATGGCCCCCAAACATGAACAGATCTAACATCCTTTCTGCCTCCAAGACAGAGAACTGGGAGGATGTCGTCAGTCGCTCCAGGTGGCAGCAATTTTGCTGTGGAAACCCTGTTGCTCTTAGTGAATAACCAGGAAGGACCACACCAGCGTGGGAGGCAGCTCTGTGCGAAGGCACGGAACAGATTTGACTCTTGTGTCTTCCAGAGCTCAAGACAAATAGGAAATGGCCCCTCTGGCCAAACTGCACTAAATCAACAGCACCTCTGCATGCCAGGAGATGTCACTCACAGCCAAGGCTGCCCACCTTCAACTCCCTTCTCACCAAACAAGACTTACTAACATAAGTTAAAAGGAATCAGGCAACCAGCTGCTTTTAGACATGCAATGAGCAGAGACTAAGGCTTGTTTAAGGAGTGACATTAGGAATGTCAAGCAGAAAAGATGCTGAACATAGACCAAAGCCATGCTTGGTTCTCACTGTGACCCATCATCTCTAATACATACAAATGTTTTTGTAAGCTCTGACTTCACACAACAGATAAAGCTGATCTTTCATTTGGATGTTCATGCTCAGTCTGTTACCAGAGGGATCACAAGAAGTTGTACTGCAAGGCCATCCCTCTTCCACTGCACAAGTGCCACACTGACACAGACAGTTCCCACCATCACCTTTGTCCTCTCAGCTCTTCTCTCTGTGCTCAGAAACGTTCCCATTTTCAGCCTCAATGTATTTATTGTCAGTCTATTCTCTCTGCCTGTCTTCCACTTCTATCTCACAACTTCTGAAATGCCCAGTCCTAAGAGAATTTATTCTCTTAGTCAATTTGTAAGAAATGATCTTTTCTGGATTTTTGTCTTTCTTCTCTTTAGACAGCCTTTTCTGTCTAACTGAAGAGTCCAGCATCACTTCTCTGCAAGTAGAATTACTTGCTTATACTTTTCTTGAGCATTCTGACCAGAGCTGCAAGGACACTGGCCTTGCACAGCAGTGAACAGAGGAGATGATACAGTCCCAGCCTAAATGAAGTGAGGTGGGGACTTGTACTGCCTCAGAAACATGGTCATCCACCAGCACAGGCTGTGCTAAGTCAGCCCAGAACCTCTCATGGGAACTCAGCAAACCCACCCAGGAGAGAGGGGCTCTGGTGATGCAGTCTGTGCACCTTTTCCAACTGCAGGAATTCGTGTCTGTGGAGTTCTGCTGGCGGTGATGGTAGGCAAAGGGCATGGGAGCAGTCAGTGCTGCTGTTCAGCATGGAGAGGAGACACACACACCATCCTCCTGGTGAGTGAAAATGGGATTTCAGTAGTCATGAAGTTTTTCAGGCTGAACTGCCTGAAATTGCCTCACTGATTACTCTGTGAGGTTGCTGAACTTGCAGGGTTCAGGGTTTGATACACATTACCCTCCTGTCTTCACTCACCACACCAAAAATGTGAGTGCCACAAATAAACACTCAGAAGAGCCATACTGCTTCATTTGTCAACCCTTTTATGAAATTTTCCCTGTCCCCAACTGACTTCTTACTCATTCTTCATCTGCCTTTTTCATTTCAACATGCTTGTATCCAAGTTACCTAGGAAGACTTGGCTGCAAAGTAATGTAAACCACCTGTTTCAGGCCAGCATATTGAAAAGCCTTTTCTTAGGGGCTGTCAAGAGGCTCAAGTTTGGCCTGGAATTTACATACAAGCACATATACAGTAAGTCAATAGCTTTGGTTTAAGGGGCTTTATTTCAAAGTATCAGGATAAGATACTCAGCATGCTGAAATTAGAATTCAAGCTCCAGATCAGCCTTTTACACCACTTTTTACAGCTGTTACATGGAACAGTGTGGGAGACTCTGCTCCTAGTTTTAATAATTCATATGGCTAAAACTGTGGCCTAAATACTGGTGTGATCTCTGCCCCTCCTTGTAGTGCTATGTAGAATAATAAATACATATTTAATGGGTTATATTTTTCCAGATGAAATACTTGTAAGTGCTGAAGTACAAACACTGAAGTGTCAGTGAAACTGATAGTCCAAACAGTATAATGGGTTTTTTGGATGCTGTCTCTCAGAGACATTTGATACTGAAATCATGCATCCCTACATGTCTCAAAACCCACAGAGCCCTATGAATTTGGGCTATAAAGCTTGGTAGCTGTCCCATGTGCACACATACCTGTGCATTAGTGAGCTGCAAGATAAAGAGTGTGCCTGTATCTGAGACAGCACCAAGCTGGGGGCAAAGCACACTGACACATAGGGCTGGAACTGCAAATAAATTTGACAATTAGGTGAGAGCCTGGTGAAGACATCTAACTCACAAGGACAAGAGCAAATATGGCATTTAGGCAAGAGCCATCACTCAAGGACAGGGTGGTGAGCAATTTGTTAAGTAGCTTTTCCAGAGAAAACGTTATTGTAGCTACAGCAGTTTATAGTAATCTTTCCCTCCATCTAAAGCTTGTAAATACTCCTGTGAGGTTCTATGACCAATTTTGGACACTGCCTTTCAGGAAAGATGCAGAGCACTTGGAGAAACTCCAGAAGAGAACAAGGAAGATCACCAGCCTAAAAGCTTGACCTATGAGGAAAGATTGAAGGAATTGAATTGTCAAGTTTGCAAAAAAAGAAGAGTAAAGAAGGCTCATTAATTGTCTTCAGACAAATGACATTTCTGTCTGCCAGTGCTGGTGTAGCCAATCTCGCCTCAGGATGAGGGTGGCTCCTGGATTTTCTCCCAGTTCCGTTTCCTTGGTTCAGAAGGAGGGGAATCAGCAGAAAGGGGACAATGCACTCATAAGTTATGCTGTCAGCAAAGGCAGTGCAGTGCACATGCTCTCCCTGTGGGATACAGATGCAGATATACAAAGGTGCTCCCTCCTTTGCCCAACAAAGCCCCAGGTTTTGTTCAGACATAATGCAGCCACAGCAGCCACCCTTCTGGGTGCTATCCGTGTGTGCAGCACTGTTGGTGTGGGAGTTCCTCATCCTTTTGCTGCTTTTAGTGTTGAGGCTGGGATACAGCCCTGGGAAATTGCACAAGACACATTGAATGAGCCCTCCTTCCCTGGAAAAAAGGAAAGCACGTGGAAATCCTGGGGCGCTGCTGGGTGCTGGAGGCAGCAAAAGCTGAGCAATAAGAGCAGGGGATGGATACAAAGGAGCAGACAGAACACGTTTCTGTCCCCTCCACAGCTGCCCGCAGCACAGAGGGGCTTTGTGCCCGGGCAGCCCCCTGGCCCTGCAGTGCAGTTTCTGCTGGAGAGGTGATGTCCAGGGCTTCTGGCCTGAGCCCCAGTGGCCCAGATTGCCACACCAAGTGCCCAATTAACCGTGCACAAAGCAGGTTCTCCTGTCAGAGACCTTCCCACGGTGCAGGGCTGGGGATGGCGCTCAGCCTCCCTCTCTGCAAGGCACTCACACCCCTCTCTCCTTGGCCTCACAGCCCATCTCCCTGGTGTTATACACTGCCCCAACAAGTCTTCCCAATGCCTGCTCATTAAATAATCTCTCTGTAGGAATATATTTTTCTGGCTTGTATCACAGCAGTCAGACCCAGATACTCAATATTCTAAAATACAACCAGCAAGTGTCAGGATGCTGCTGACACAGTACCTTTAGGTATTTTTCTTTTCACATTTATATGATGGTTACTGGACTTTTAAGCCTGTATCCTACTTGTACTCATATTCATTTCTTTACAATTCTCACATCAAAGATGTTTTCCAAATCAGAAGAGAAAACTGTTATCAGTTACATCAGTTTCCTGTCAGGAAACCTCTGGCATTAATTTCCTACTAGCCATCAAAGCTATATTTTAACTGGAGAAGATTTATTGTCATTATCCACAAAGCTTGAAGTTTCATCAGAAAATATCCAGTGAGCTCAAGGGGGCTTCCCCTCCTTCCTGGCTCACCAGCTAAATTATTGCCTGAATACACTTGACTATCACTTGATGTGAAGGCATTGGTTTGTCTTTTTGGTGAAAAAAAAAAGATGCACCAAGCACTGACGCCTTTCAGCTTTGTCATTGTTGACAGTTTGAACACACAGACTTGCAATGGCCCAGTGGTGCTGCCAGGCTTCCACTTGGGCTCAAGATCTTACATTCTTCTTTCTCTTTTTAACTCCCTGGCCATATTTTTTCCTTATGCTTCTTTTGATCATCTTTTACACTTTCCAACTTTAAATTTCCACTAAGTTTATAATCCTTTTTTGCCTCTGAATATGCATCTTTAAGAAATTTCATTATTTTCAAATTAACATAGCTTTCAATGGTTGGATTATGGCTTGTGTGGAATGAAATAAGAAGAGAATGGGCTGCTTCTTATTAGCATTCCTATTTCCACATTTTAAATACTCTGCTGATCCAGCTCAAGTATTTTTTATTTTGTGATGTTACTTCTTTTAAGGGCTACTAGACATTGTCAACACAGAATAATTGTGCATTACTTTTATAATAATTTGAAACTCATAGAAATTCCTCTTTTTCTCTTGTGACTGGGGTCAACACATATTTCTCCTGAGCTAGAAGTAATGCATTGCAAATTGTGAGATGGCCACCCTTAGTTCTGAGAAATTGCATTGTCTTTCACTAAAATCCACCATCATATCAGCTTTTCTTGTCCATATATAGAAAACCAAGCCTGTCTCTGTCCCCAGCATCCTGGCTGGTGGCAGGCACTGATCTTTGGTTGCTTTGGTCTCTTGCTCCAGTTCAGCCCTGGGCAACTATTGTGTACAAATATTTAGTTATGGTTGCTGCTGAAGAGAGCAAGACCCAATGGAAGATGGGTGATGTGTGAGTCACATCACCAGCCCAGCACGGCCCACCCTTTCCTGCGTCCCATCAACCACCCACACATGAGGGGGATGTACAAGTTATTATGAAAAAAAGAGAGGAAACAGCCTCCAGAACAACCACTCCCCCCTTCAACACCCACGTTGGGCCAGCAAGTTCAGAAACTTCCTGGAGAACAAAAAGTCCTGAGCTCTGTAAACGCTGCAACGCCCCAGAGGAGGTTCTGGTGGGGAATGGCCACAGAGGAAGGAGATCCAAACGCCCCTTCACCCACAGCTTGCCCTGTGCCCTTTGACTCCCGTGGTGGCCCGAGCATCCCCAGCTTTCCTGTGAGCCCTCTGCACTGACAGCCTGCCCTGCCCTGAACGGGCTGAGGCCACCAAGCCTCTCACCACACCTCGAGGATGTTTTTCTCTGAGCTGTAGGCTCCTGGGATCACCTTGTGTGTTGAATAACATTTCTGCCTTCGGGGGCTCACTTCCCTGCTTTCCAAAACAAGCAGCTCAGCTGCCCAAAGTGCCACATGTCAGCCAGCAGCTGCCTGGGCTGCCCGACGATTTCTGCACACAAAAGCAACCAGCATTTCTCCTGAAGTTTCACTTCTCATTGACTCCAAAAACCACTGGAGACTGATCACAGACACACAAACACTGTTCCAAGCTGGTGCAGCATCAGCAGAGCCCCTGGCAAGGCGCCTGGAGTGATGCCCATTCCACAGCAGTCCCACATGCTGCAGTGCCTAACTGTGCCTGGGACTTTGCCTATACCCAGGTTGTGCCACCCCTTGGTACTGTGATTTCCAGCACATCTGTTTGCTGTCTTAGAAGAGTATTTCTCAGTCCTATAAGGTACCCACTGAGTTTTTCCTCCCTTAACATGCATAGCATCCCTTTGTAGCATAGAACACTGTAGGCACCTTCCCTTTGCAACTAGTCCCAGCAGAAGCAGCAAAGACCCCTTGCTATTCAGGCAGGGCAGCAGCCCTGCTGCCTCCTTTCAGCAGGCCAGGGTTAGGGCTGCATGCATGAAAAAAGACAGCACTCTGCTGAAATCCTTCCCAACTCACCCCTTTACCTTCAGCTGTCAGCATTGATATCTCCATTCCTCATTGCAGAGCACAGGACAAGAGACAGCTGGAATAGTTTCTTTTTCTTGCTGAGGAGCACATCCACTGTCTAGGCCATGTGGAAAAATATACTGATTTCTCAGAGGTCAGCTTTAATAACTAGGATTCCCACAAACCATGAGGAGAATTCATCTCATGATATTTGGCATGAATATAATTCTCTGTTCCTCATGCTGCTACAATTTCCATTTCAAATAGCAGGAAACAAATTACCCTGTGGTATTTTTAGTGACAACCAATGGTAAGGAACATGGGATCAGAGGCTATTGCGGGGCACAGACCTTGACAAATTTCCTGAGCGTAAGAGAAGAAATACTTCTTGGAAGCTACAAAGGTAATAAGGTAAATGTGAATCCAGATTTTCGTGGTCAGAGGAGCACTGTGAAAAGGCTGGAGCCTCATGCTGACATGTAACAAAACAGCAAAGGAGTTTTGCTGGATGAATGGGCTGGCACAGGGTGCTATTAATCTCTAAAGTTCAGATTACTTATTACTGGGATGTGCAGTGAATCCTGAAAGAAGAATTAGGCTCAGGGAAAGAAACCCATTTATCATCAAGCCATAGTTTGGCCTTCAATTTGTGTATCTCCATTAATCTTCCCTCTCCCCACTATTCTTGCCTCAAATATTTCAAAATACAAACACGAGATGTTCTGGATAAGGCAGCACAGGAACAGAGGGACAGTCACAGCAGCCCACCCTTCTGTCCAGAAACCCTGGCCCATGCAAAAAGGAGCTGCAGGTCTGCTGCTTCCCTGGAGCCTGTGTGCTTCCCAGCCTCTTTCAGCACCATTTTCCCTCTGGCTGGGGATGGGAGGTACCAAGCTCAGGCCAGAGCCAACCTTGCAGCCACAGGATCTCCAGCCCAGCTGCAGAGCTTGCAGCAAGTTCACATGAGCACATATTTTTCTCACATCTCCTGCAGGAGCAGGGAAAGGTTATTTATTAACAGCTCTAGGACAAATGAGCAAGAAAGAAAACAAATCCATTTATAAATCAGCTAAAGAGAAAACTTGTGACTCTAATGGTCTCCTTTGTAATTCCTTAAGTGTGGCCTGGAGCTGCCCTGGCATAATTTCTTGTGATGCTGAATCAGCAGAGCAGCCCCACTTGTGCATTGAATAGCCTGATAAGAGCAAAATACACCCGAGAGAGCACTAACTTACACCGTGTCCAGATTTTTCTTTGTTTCTGTTAGGATTTGGGGAGGCTGATAGTGCTCTGATTTCTCACCACTAAATTCCAAGCAGTGACTCACATTAGCATCTAACTCTGCAATCCAGGACAAATGCTTTCCTCCAGGACAAGGTGGAGACAGGATAAGGGGAGAAAACTCACGCTAGAGCTGTCTGAAAGAACAACGTCACTGCTATCTCAGCTCTCATTTAGGAGCATATCAGCCCTGAATACTTTGCCAGACTTTGTTCTTTGATAACATTTCTCAAGGGGGCGGGGGGAGGGGAACAAAAATAACAAAACACTGTTCTGTTTAACAGTTACCCATAGCAGAGAAAAGCTGAGCTAAAGTTTCCAACAATTATCAGGACAAAATCCTAAAATAGACACGCAATGTACCATGTTTGAATTTAAAACTGTCTGGACAAGAGTTCCATCATGTGGATTGAAAGCTGTGCAAAGAGAGCAGGGCAGCTTATCAAGATGACATGTTAGAACAACAGTGTTAAAATGCTCAGTATGGCAGTGATATGGATGAAGAAACCAAGGTCTCAAGCAGATATGACAAATTGTTGTGTAAATCATTGGGAGGAACTCTATGTCCAGGAAGGAGTGATAAATGATGTCCAAGGTATCTATGGAAACCACCATCTTATACAGGAAACAATTAAACTCAGAAAAAGACAAACAAGAGAAAAAGAACTCAAACTTCAGATGCTCATAAGGCAAACAACACTAATTGAAAGCAGAATTTGATCCCAGAGAGATGGGGCTCACTTAAAGAGACGTGAAGGACAGAAATGAAAGCTAGCAGCTGAAGGAGAAATAGGAGCTGTACAGTAACTCTTGGGGCTGTCTTCTCAGAGAAGATGTGGGAACCCTTGTCTTGAATCCATTTATGAACTGGCTGGGCTCCCACAGCAGTGTTATTCAGAGGACTCTCAGCAGTAGGTCTCTTCCTGGGCCATGACCTGCCTATCTTCTATGCAGGCATGTGGGAAGTCAACTTGCTTTGGGTGGGAACAGTGAAGTCAAAGTGCTTGGGAGTAGTTTCAGTTTTGCACTTGCTATCACTGAAAACATCTGAGAATTTTCCTTGCCCTCCTGTTTTGTCTGATATTTTTATCCAGTATTTTTCAGACCTTAGAGCCTCTTACAGCTCAGCTTAGGCCTGATTATATTTTTGCTACACTGATCACACCAAAACAAAAGCTTCTTAAACTCTGATGGTCTTAGCAGTTATAAATGAAAAAAGATGTGAAAGATTTGTTTAAGAATGGAGAAGTTTTTAATGTAGCTATGATACAGCAAATTAATGCAGCAACAGCACACGACCTTACAAAACAGGAAGACAATGTTAGTTTTGAAAAATCCATTGGTCCCATTTTCACACTCACTCTTCCTCACTCCCTCTGTACTCACAGGCACCAAGCTGGCTGAGGTGCTCCAGTGGGGTCCTCTGTGAGATGAGACCCAGTGTGCCAAGTGCCAAATCCTCACTGCACCTCTTGGGTTCCTCTTCAGTGACAAGCTACAAATTCTTGAGCAGGTCTTTTGCCATCTTCAGGAGTTAATGGTTACCACAGGGTGATCCTTTTTCCTGGAAAGACCTTTTATCTAGAACAGGTGGCTGCTCAGTGCCTTTCCTCCCCCCTCATTTTGGGTACCTTAGCTCCCACTGCCTATCTGCTTGCCCTGAGAGGAGGACAACTTGCACAGAGGATGTGCTGTGAGTTTACTGTGATCCCTCAGTTATTTGTTCCCCAAGGACTAGTCTGCACTTTATCAGCACCCAGGCCTTTTCCTGACACGCCATCCATGTGAGCCTTATCAGGGCACAGGCAGCCCTTGTTGCAAACACATTTTCAGCACTCACCCAGTTTTAGTGCAGTCAGTTATGTCCTTGGTTATCAATATGGACCATTTTCTGTTACTCCTTGATCTGTTTATTCTTCTCTCTCACACACATATTCCATTCACATTTCCTCCAGGCCAGCTGGAGTATTCCTGCATCTCCAGCTGCATGCCTACCTCATGCACGGTGTGTTTTCACAGGCCATCATTGCAGCTGGGACAGGGTATCTTTGCTTTGGTTAGGTTATGACAGCAGCAAAGGAAGTAGGTTTTAGGGCTGCTGTGGTTACCATGCAGTTCTGCTGCTCAGATGCAGGCAGGTCTCCTGGTCAGAGCTTGCGGTGCAGCACGAGCGCAGCAGCAGTGGCAGTCTTTGGGAAGTCAGAGGATGCTGAAATCCTGCAGAGCAACACTGAAACCTGTCCCTGGGTGTCACTACCAGGCTCACCACAGAGGATTTAAAACAGTTTTCAAGCAAGATCTCAGCAGCAATGTTAGAGCTGGAGCTGTTTTCAGCCTGTCACCTGCAGAGCAGCTGCCTGTGACAGTACAGGGTGAGACCATTGTCACCAGTGTCACCAAGACCTGGTACTGCTCCTGTACCCAGGCTTGCAGGGCAAGGCTGGCATTAACCTCAGCTTCTCCCATAAAGCTCCTGTGAGACAGGACAGCTGCAGTTATCCCAAAGCAGAACCCCAGCACCACAGGGAGGCTTTTTGCACTCCCATTTTCTCATGTCACATTTCTATGAGTCCAGCCTTCTCCCAGCACATAGACACTAAGCAAGGCCAGGGTTCTCTCACTACTTTCCAAATATTGCCAGGCTCCCCTTGGCTCTCACAGCTGACTCCAGCTCTCAGCAGTGCTGTCTGCCCACATCATACAGGAAACTAATACAAAGCAGGTAATGCTGGAGTATTGTCACCCTTTCCCTAATAACAACTCATAACACTTAAATTTGACACAGTGCTTTTCACTCATACATTGCCAAGGAGTTTACAGAGGTCAGCACCATTAGCCTTATTGCCCTGGTTGATGAAAAAGCACGAGAGAGCAGCAGACATCCCAGTGCTCTGCCCTGTGGACCATCCCACCCGCTTGTCTGGGTAGCTCTCATGGATCAGGGCTTGCAGCACACACTCTCTTGCAAAGAGGCAGAATTCCCAAGGTCCAGGGAAAGAGCAGCACACTTTGGTTACAGCTACTCTTAAATTCATCTTCCATCATTTTGATATTTTCTCTGATGTTCTGCCAGACTAACAGCAATTTGGAGATTAATGGTCCAGTAAAGTATGCACATGACTCACGCTACAATTTCTCTGCAGTTCTCCTACAACTTTAGAAACAGGGAATAGAAATTGAAAATGTCATTTAGGTTAGAAGAAACAGGATGGAAAAGGGTAACAAAAGCATCAGGGTCCCATGGAGGAATGAAGGCATTCCCTGTGTCTTCTTCCTGCAGACTTCAGGGATGGAGGAAGGAGAAACCAGCAGTTAAAAGAATTCATTACTACATTATAAAGATGCCAATAAACTCAAGACCAGCTGCTACACCACACGAAAAATTCCCAAGATGTGTAAATTTATTGTTACAATATCCTGAGAAACAGAGAGGCAAAAGAAGCTCTCCAAATCCCTGTTTACAGAAGGACATCTATTCCCAGAAGGCCTATGGGATCCAGTTAACATTCTTAGGTGCCAAGCGGCCACAGGACTGAACATTCTTAAATTGGTAGAGAAATTACTGGTCTCTGTAGCTGAGACATGCTTTGTAGCCTAAAAAGCAACAGTGAAATGACTGTCTTTAACAAGGAGTGCATAGCATGGGGCCAGGTTCTATTGTAAACCACTATTTTTAAGATGAAGTGCAGGGGTTTAGTTTCACAGTCTCCTTAACTGCTCTGTTTGCTCTGCCACAAAAAGGGACTATCCTACCTCTGTCTTATGCCATAGTTCCACCTTTCAAATATGATCCTAATTCTCTTTAGTTAATGACAGAATAAATTCTAAAGAACCGTGCTGGAGCATTCTTTTCTTCTTTTCTGTATGGCTTTGATGCTTTTGGCCACAGCAGTATTTCTAAGTATTGTTAACAAGAGCCTGACCACTAGATTTACCAGAATCTTCTTACCAGAAAGTTCTTTTTGGCTTCCGCTGTGTTCATGTTTACTGCAGTCTCAAACAAAGCTGACAAACAGTAAGCTTCCTACATTATTTCAGTGAAGTGAGACTAAATATATAGAAGCTTTAAATCAACTTATTTGGCACATTCAATTCAAGACAAAATTGCAGATTTCCAGTACATTTCCCAAAAGAATCTGGAACCAGCAGCTAGGGGCTGATTGTGGCAAAGAGCAGATGTTCTCCCTGGCAGGAGCTGCCCACTCCCATTCTGGCAAAGAGCAGGGAGGGACAGTTCTCAGCAGAGGAACAAATCCCATTCCATTACCTGTCCCCACCACCAAACCCACCCTCCACAAAGCAGCTCCACCTTTCCCCCCTGCACGCCTGCCCCCTGGGCTTTGCCATGCACTCTGGAGGTTTCCATCCATCAGCTGTACTGAAGGGACTCCAAATTCCCTCCATCTCTCACTCTTGGAGGAGTCTACCCCTTCTTGCCAAGCCCAGGGAGGAAGGTGGAGATGCTGCTGCATCCCCTGCCCCCAGCTGCAGTGGGACTTGTGGTGAGCGTTGGAAACCTCAGCAGCTGAACCAGCCCCTCCTGTGTCTCCTCTGCCTCGGTACCCCACAAGCAGATTGTGACAGTGCTGTGAACCAGCTGAGAGGCTGAAGTGGTTTCTGAGTCCTGAGCTGCTGACTCACCTTTTCCAGTCAGCACACAGAGCTCAAAGGCCAGGGATGGTTTGAGCTTTGGCTGAGAGGTTGCAGACAGTTAATTAAAAAGCAAACTGAATCTCATTCCTTTGTAAAAATAGGTCCTTTTTCTTTGCATCCTCTCCATCAAGAACGCTCTGGCACTCACCATGATTTGTGATCAGGGCCAAGACTCTCAGGAGGAGAATACAAATCAAAGGAGAGAATACAAATCAAACTAAGAATACAAATCAAACTAAGAGCCTTTAACTTCTACTTAAGCAACATAAAAACATTTGCTTAAAGGTGCAAGTCCCAGCCTGTAAATCAGTCTGTTACCCTGTAAGGCGTACTTTTTATTCAGAAGAGATGTAGTATTCAGCTGGGTGAAGGTCACCAGGGAGCGCAGAACAGCACAGGTCAGACTGATGGGTGTGTGGCTCCCCATACTAGAAACTTAATCCCTGTGTTGACAGCACAAGGGGAGTTTGAAAGGCAATGTAAAGGAAGACAGTGCAGTGGCTCTGCAGATCCTCACTGAAAGCTCTTCCCAAGCTGGAATGGACAAATATGGGCCCCAAATGTTTCAGACAAGAACCACAACAGGCAGACTTGTGGCATTGCTGGTGGTGGCTAAGCACCCACAGGACAGTGACAGCACTGACCATTACACTGCCTGCATCACCCTTGAGTGTGAACAGCCAGTGCAGCACTAGGGACAGAGGGACAAGGACAAAGAGCAGGCTTGGAAACAGATCTTTGCAGAATTTTCCACATTTGGGGGCAGTGAGTGCATGAGATGATGTGAGCAGATGAATTTGTTCAGTGTGCACTTAGCTGACTCTGTTCTCTTCCATCTGGTCTCTCACACTTTTCCCCTTTTCTTAATTTGTACTGCTAATGCAACGTTTCAGAGCACAGGGCTTGTGTCATGTCTCTCCTTGTGTTGCAGTGAAGATTTTCCTCCTGCACTTCCCAATAACTTTCATGAAAGTGACTTTTACCCTTATCTTCCTTCTGTTCTCTCACTTGGGCCAGTGTTGACTTTCAAGTTGGACAAACTGAAAGTTATCACAGAATAAAAAGAACAAGGCCAGAAACAAGGACAGGTGCCTTTTCTCTTTCAGCAGCAAAATTAATATGAAATGATAAAAAGTAGAAGTTCACCCTTAGGCTCTGCTGTTCTCCATTGTGAGCATTCTGTCAACAGCTCTGTGACTAATGGAAATGCCTGCCACAAACCATCAGTTCTACTCAGAAAGGGAGGTTTCCAATGAGTTGAAACTTAAAGCCAGTTCTCAAACCTAGATGACAAAATAATAATAGAGTTTTACAAGTAATCTCCATCTAACTTGGCTTTCAGAAAACCAATTGGGTTGCTTCTCTTGTCAACATGATCCAAAATTTTACAATTTAAATTTGATCACTCTCAAGCAATACTGATCCCTTAGGAGGTCACTCTCCAAAGTAATTTCAGCATCACCTACTTCATCCCAAGTTCAGCCCAAACACTTCCATCTCTAACCAAATCTTAACCACCTTGAACAGATGATTTCTAAGCTGAGAACTCAGCTCCTGTCTCAACACACTTCCAAACACATCCAGCTCTATGGAACACTGTTATTGGACACTGGGCTAGTAAGAAGGTATAAAATACCTGCCCAGAGGGCATTAACCCAAAAATTTCATTTCCTGCTGCTCTCAAACCCACTGGTAGAAAGATGTCTTAGGAAAAGAAGAAATGTAGCTAAGCATGAAACTTCTGCACCACATGATGCCAGTTTTGCAACTTAGGTAAAACCAAAAAGATTATAAATTATTATAGCTTCTGTAACACTTTGCTTTTCAGGTGTTCAGCCTCTTAAATTTATTCTTTCTCCTCCAGAAATTCCTGAAGGGTATTCTGTATGTTTCTGGTAATTACAAGTCAAAGGGCAAACAGATTGCAGTGGTCACAATAAGGTTGACTAGAGGACAACCTTTTTGCTCCATGGTAATGAAGAACCCGAAACCTCTGACTTATGGCTGTCCCAGACATATATATATATTTATATTAATAGACATATACATACATGCCACACACCTCTACACATTTTTTTCTGAACAACGTTGTCTGGAAATCTTTCTGGTCTATTCAGTGTTTGAATGACCAATTTTCCTCACAAAGTCACATTAGCTGTGCTTTTACAGGCTTGGCTTAAAGCCTTTTCTTTGCTCTTTATCTTTCCAACCACTCTTGGCTTCTTTAGACTTTTTCCTCTGACTTAATTGGTATTTGTACTGGTCCTCCTAGCATTGACAAACTCCATCTGCAAATCAGCAGTGATTTTATGCTTTTCAGATCATTATTGGAAATGTCTAATGCCATCAGGCCTCTTGCAGAATACCTCTGAAAACACAGCTGTTTCATGATTATTTCCTTTGATAACTATTTTTAAGGTCTATTGTTACCCAGGTCTTAATCCATTGGTTCATTCTTTGCTAGAGAGTCATAGGGAGACTTTTGCAATCAGAACAACATTGGAAGTGTATCTATTGTGAAGAAGTTTAAACATGGAAGGTATTCATATTTAATCTTTTCAACCACATTTTTTTCCTCTGGAAAATAAAACAAGTGCAAATAATTAGTTGGAAAAAAAAGGACTGGTGCCTTCCCAGCCCTACATTTATAATCCAGACCATGGCTGTCAAATACCAGCCAGGGAATTCAGTTCTTCCTGTTCCCCTTTTGTGTGGTGGTTCTAAACTATCTGGAGAGTCAGGCTTTGGAAGTCCCTTAACTCACAGCCCAGATTTATTCAGCAGCCACTCAGCTTTTAAGAATACTTATTTTTTTCCTTAGAACTTCAATGAGTGTTCACATGCACAAGACAAAATACAGCCTGTATTTTTTCCCAATGGGAATCACACCAGGCTTGTGTGACAGCTATTTTTTTAAGTCAGCTGACTTACTGTGTAAACAAAAGAGCCTTCAAGAAAGTAAAGACAGATTAAAAGATCTACCAGTGCTTGAAAGACTTCCACCACTCCTTCTTTTAAGTGCATTCTCCAGCCAAGTTCCAAAACCAAAAGAAACATATTCCTTGAAGTTCTTGCTGCAGACTCTTGTAAGTGGGACCATCTCCATCCTAGGATGCAGGATGGGGATATCTGCTCACTTGAGGGGGCCACATGAACTCATAAGTTTGCTTCTGTCTGGGATGAGTAATTTCCTTTTCCATGTATTCATTCCATTATCCATTTTGACAGTGTTACCCATTTCTACAATGTTATTCTGAAAGTTACTTTGATAAGTTTTATTCTCTACAAAACCAAACGAATATAATCAAACTAGCCATTAACACTTGGTTACTGAGAGATCTATCCAGTAATTTATGTAGGACTAATGTCAGGCTATATTGGCAGTAGCTCTCCAGAATATCCACCATCATACTGCTGGGATATTGGGTGAACAATAGCACTCTTCCCATTGTTAGGGATATCCCTAGTGCTCCAGCTTGCTGAAAATGAACGTTATTGCTTATAGGTCTTCTCAGTAAGTACTAGGCACATTTCATTTCAAATTGTTGTTAAAATTTATTGACCCCAAAACATTAATCTACAAAACAAACTACTTCCATGAACATCCCTGAAATATTCCTTCATATCAGAATTCATTGCCTCCCCTACTCCCCCTGTTTTGGAAAAGTGTTTAGCCAACACTTTTCTGGTTTTGTCCCGCATTGTCATTAAAATCTTTCCCTGTCCACCTCCATAATGATCTTGCAATTGATCTATACACATTATTTTGCTCCTAAGGCATACTAAATGCCTCCTTTGAATTGTGCCTGGCCCTAATAAATTTAGATTTTCCCCTGACATCTTTACTTTCTCTAAATAATCTTCCCCAATTCAGAGTCTATGTTTTCCATCAGATGTTCTCCACTTCCTCTTTCTCCATTTCCTTTAAATTTACTTGTTTTTCCTTTAATTTACTTGTTTTAACTTCACAGCTTGAATGAACAAATCAAAGTCATCTTCATTCTTGGTTTTGATGTGCTGCTCAATATGTCTTCTTTAAACTTTTGATTTTTCCATTCACATTCCTTTACTTTTTTTCCCTGTCAGATTTTGCTTTATTACGGTTCCATGCTGGAATGATCTATAGAGAGCAGTCATCAGACAGTGACTAAATAATCTCTGTGTATATAGAGACCTCCAAATCAGAGTTACTACATGAGTGCCTTTTATGTTAAAATAGATAAATTTAATAAGGTTTATTTCTTTTCACTGCTGTCTACACGAGATCAGTGTCATGCTCTTGCCAGACTGAAGCACACCCATGCATCTTCCAGTAACATGTATTTTTAAGGTTGTCATGCTTTCTGCCGAAGAAAGTATTCAGTGATCAATGATATAACCTGTTGCTATGTAACATCCCAAACAGCATTTATTTTTTGGCCATTTTAGCCAATTTCAAAGCAGAGCTGACGGTGTCAGTGTTTAAAAACAAGCTTCCTAACACTGAAGAGTAGTGTTCCAAAGGCACTTAGTCCCTGTGGACATGGCTCACAGGAAACAGGTGTCTTACTGAAACACTTCTTAATAATTCCTTTCTGATGACAGGATGTGCCCTTGGTGTGCATTTGTGCCTCATTTCAAGGTGGAACCTTCCTACTCCTTGATGAATACCACCTGTCCCAGACTGCCCCATCTTGAGCCCATTGACTGCTGGAAAAGATACTGTGAGAGGCATTCTCAGAAACAGTGTGGTGTTTTCTTGCCCCACAGAGATGTAATGCAATTCCATGCTATTTATTGCACTAATTTTCTATGGGGTCTTGCAATACTTGCATGCTCTGCAGGTCAGCCTGTTACAGAACCATCATTGCCTCATCTGCAATTGGCTTGAGCACTGTCAGTTTCCTTTAGTTTCCTTCTGTCTCTTTAAAATTCCACTTTCTAAAAGAAGGCTTATGTGGTTGTTTTTCCTAAATCAGTTCTCATTGTCCAAGTTTCTTCCCTGTGATTCCTCATCCACTAGAAAAGACATCTCTGTTCAAGCATTGTATTTCATTTTTGGAATAAAACTTTTAAAAGACTGGTTTCAAAGCTATTCTTATCTCCCTTCTCAACAGAGGCAAATTATCTCCAAATATTTCCAGCTTCCCTCATGACTGCATAAACTAATGAGCTAACCTTCTCCTTCTGCCAGTCTTTGCTTTAAATTTTGATGCTTGTCAGACTGAGAAAATCCTCCTTCCCCTCAAATGCATTTATCACATTCTATGAAGATAAAACATTGGAAAGGTCCAGTTTAACATTTTATTTATTCTAGGGGGAAAAAAGAAATCACATTTTGTTTCCCCGTTGTCATAACAATGATGAATGAGAGACTTCCACCTGGTACTGAACAAGAAACTATCTGCCCAAATATTTTTCCTGTTTACTGCCTCTTGTGAATTTGTCCGAGTTCCTGCTCTGTGTTTGAAAGCCCCGCACGGAGCGCAGTGCTGTCAGCAGCACGGAAAGACGGACCGCGTTGCAGAAGAAGGCGCTGTAAACAGAGGGTAAGGAACCAGATAGAAAAAAGCTGATACTAAACTAGGAAATGTTTCTGCCAAACGTTGTGACTAGTGCTGCTACGTGCACCGTGTCAGCTGATTATAAAAGGCAAAGCCAAGTACAAGACATGCATCTTGTAGAAAAATCACCGTGCAATAAGCATCTGCAGCTATTGCCGGCTCCCTGCCCCGCTCCTCAGGACCGCACTTAAGGCCAGAGGGCTGCCAGGCTGCCGGGCGGGGAATCCTCCTCTTCCGAGCACCGAGAGCCCCTCGCAGCCAGCAACGCGCTGCTCCCACCCCCCGAGCCATTGTTCGGTTCCCACCGAGGTCTCCTGACAGCCAACACTTCACCGAGTTTGTGCTCTCCCCTCCCCGCCCCCTTCGCCCTTGGAGCGCGGCGCCGGCCCGGGGACAGCGCCGGCGGCAGCCGGGACCGGCCGGGGCTGCTGCCCGCCGGGGAGGGGATCCAGCGCTGCCGCAGGAGGGATCCCCAACACTGCCCCGGGAGGGATCCCCAACACTGCCGCGGGAGGGGATCCCCCACACTGCCGCGGGAGGGATCCCCGCACTGCCGCGGACAAACTCCGGGAGCCGCCGGCGCCAAGCCCCCGCTCCCGCCCGCACCGCCCGGGCACCGCCGGCCCGAGGCCACCGCCGGCTCCCCCAGCAGCCGCGGCCCCCGCCCGGGCTCCCCGGCACAACTCGGCATTGTCCCTCCAGGAGCGACCGGGAGTCCCGGGGCTGGAAGATGATGTCAGCCGGGGGCGGACTGCGGCAAGGCTGCGCCCACCCCGGCAAGCCCCCGCCGCGGAGCCCTCGCCCACCGCCGGCAGCGCTCCGCGGGCGCGGAGGGAGGGACGCGCCGCTCGGGGATGCCGCAGCCGCAGCTCCCGCCTGACTGGCACATCCCGAAGGAGAGCTCCTCATGAATATGCACAGCCTCCCCCGAGCGCCGGCCGCGGGATGCCGCCGCCCCGGGGGCTCCCGCCGAGCCCCGCGCCCCTCGCCGGGGACGAGGGCTGCCTTCGGCTCGCTTCTGTCCTTACCCTTTGGCTCGTCCATCAGTGCCGGTGCTCGCTCCCTCCTCCCGCGCTCCCCCCTCCTTCCTCTCTCAGCCTCTGCCGGCTCCGAGCTGCCTTAGTGAGAGGTGCTCATGAAAACGGGCGCTTTAGTGGTCCATAGCTGTGGGAGGGGTTAGTTTAACTCTACATGACTCAATCCGTGTAACTTGCAGGCTGACCTCCCGTTTTTCTCAGAGCACGGATCGCCTCAGAGCTGCCACGTTACCAGCGCCTCGGACTTCTCCTCCGGGCCGGAGGGTCCCGCACGGCCGGGGGCAGCGGTGCGTGCCCGGGGCTGCCCGGGGAAACCGGGGCGCTGGGGCTGGACTGCGTCCCTGCCTCGGGGGGCAGATGGGCAGCGTGGCTACGGAGAGAAAGCATTCTGTTAGAGTAGGGTTTTTTGTGTTTTTTGTTTTTTCTTAAGTCGCAGGAGACTGAGAAGATACCCTCCACATCAGCGAGGTACTGAAAGGGCAGTGTCCAGAGAAGAGATCACCTTCCTTGTTTCTAGATCTGAGGTCCAGCCCACAGGAAAAAACCTCAACCAAATAATGAAAGGAGATAAAGTTGCAATAACTGCTGAAAAGTAATTTCCTGCACCTGCCTGTCCCATAAATGAACTCACACCGCTGGCTGCATCTCCTGGGAAACTTTGTGAAAGAGCCAATTTTAGACTTGCCTGGAGGGCATGAAGGTATCCTACCCTCCACTACTTTTTAATCCTGAGTCACCACAAATAAGAAATACAGGGTAGTGCTGGAGGGGTGCCAGCAACTTTTCTCCATAGTTTGTGACATTCAGTCCCATTCCAGGAACCACAAGTGTCTCCACACTACTGTCTACAGAGCTGTCAGCCTCCCAGTGCAAAGGAAGTTGTAAACCAACCGGGCTCTTTCACTTTCTTTTCAGAGAAGTGGATATCAGCTTCCCAGCCTCTTCCCTGCTGGTCACCTGGAGCACAGGCCACCAGAACGTGCAGCCAGGTGCTGCCCTGCCTGCGCCAGAGCCTGCTCCCCTCTCAGAGCTGCCACCTTTTCCCTTTCTCTGCGGCTGGGCACCATCCAGCTCTGCGCCTACCACCGGCTTCCAGAGCTCTTGCCCCTAGAAGAGAGAGCAAAAGCAGGATCCTGGTGCTAGGACCTGGAGAACGACTTCTGGACATGGGGTTTCAAATCCCTTTTGTTACTGCAGCCCACCATAAACAATGATCAGTTCCTTCTCCTTCACAAACAAACATTGACCTGGCCTGTACTACTCCAGCTGGTAGGGAAACACACCCATTTCTAATCTTCCTGGGACCAGGAAAATAAGGATCAGTGACATAAAACAATTTACATGACCTTATCACTCTCTACAACTTCCTGAGAGGTGGTTGTAGTCAGGTGGGGGTTGGTCTCTTTCACCAGGCAGCAGCTGACAGAACCAGAGGACACAGTCTCAAGCTGCACCAAGGGAAATATAGATTGGGTATCGGGAAAAAGTTTTTCACGGGATGAGTGATAAAGTTCTGGAATGACCTGCCCAGGGAGGTGGTGGTGTCACCACCCCTGGATGTGTTCAAAACAAGATTGGATGTGGCACTCTGTGTCATGCTTTAGTTGAGGTGTTAGGGCATGAGTTGGACCTGATGATCTTAAAGGTCTCTTCCAGCCGGGTCATTCTGTGATAATTTAGGTTTTAGTGATTAGTGTGATTAGTGATGTCACTGCTGGTTCAAAAGCTCAAGGAGCAATGTTTCATGAGATGAAGGTAGACACTGAGTGTCATCTTAATGAGTAAAATCGGCCTGGGAAGTGCAAGAGAGAACTGATCTTACTTCCAGTGATAAGTCAGCAACATATTTAGATGGTTTGTCATGGCAGAAGTAATTTTGTTGGTCACCTTGAACATCAGGTTTTTTTTAAAAACAGGAGTGCAGTTGATTCAATGCTTATTTAATAAATGAAAATTTAAAAGTATTCACTGTAATAAATATCAACTGCACAGATTTATCAGTAAGAAATACATTAAAAAAAACCAGAACCAAAACCTTGGAAAAAGTATGAGTCCTTATCTACCAGCTTGCACACTGACTTCCCTAAAGAATACTTGTTGGCAGAGTATCATCACAGGAAATAAATCAAATATATACAAAAATTCCATACATTGAATAAATTAACTAAACTGAACAGTAGTTTTAAAAAATAGCTGGAATTTATGACTGATTTTTCAAATGCTAGGTTAGACACGATGTCTCTACAGGCAGAAATTCAATAAACTCTGTCAGCTGAGCTCACCTATGAGCTGAGAAGTCCAAATTTAACAAGTGGAGGAAGATATGTACAAGCTCCCCTCAGAGAAAAATAGATATGATTTCACACCATGTTGAACAGATCTTAGGATGCCCAGAGCTGTGTATTTCAAGTCCTTTAAATGCACCTGACAAAACACAATAAACCACAACTGCCTTTTTTTTTTTTTTATAGCAGTCTGCCAGTGACAGGCTTTTGTTTATTTTTTTCTCTTAGGAAAGTTCACTTTCAAACTGAGACACATGAAACTTCAATGGGGAAGGATGATACATGATCAGTGAGTGGCCATGAAGCACACAGCAGTGTTTTCACACAAGAGGAAGGTGTTACCTGGAACGTGAAGGCCCCGTGGGGAGGAATTGCTGTGAACAGTGATGGTCTACTACACTTAAAAATACCCAGGTCATTCACAGAGCCACGGGGAGCAGACTTCTGTGTTCTGTAGTAGCATGATCTCCTCTAACTGATGGACTGATACACCTGTGAGTGGCATTCCACAGCTGCAAGATCAGGAAATGGTGGCATTGCATCTCCTGCAGCCTTTCGGTTTAGGTGCAAGAGACAGTGAGGAAACTTTACCATCCTTTGTCACAGCCCCAAGGGAAGAGTGGCCTTTGCAGCCTCATGTGACATGAGATGCAGAGTTCCCCTTCCACAGAGGGTCAGATCACATCCATGTTTGCTGGAGCAGTTTGGTTCTGTCTGCTGCTCCTGCCTTCGGGCAAACCTCTGCCTGCAGTACACAAACCAGCAGAAGGCAACAGCAGATTCTTTGTCACAGTCATTTCCATAAGAAAACAAAATGAGGAAAAAAGAGAGCAGCCCCGGAGGGAGGCCCAGGCTGGCATTTATACTCAGATAAGGTTCCAGACAGCTGAGGAGGAAGCTTGAAGCACAAATAAAAAGAGGAAACCAGAGAACTCAGGATGTAGTTTCCACACATCTTGTGCAGAGGGTAAGAATAGCAAAAAACCCAGAGTGCCAGTTTTCTAGTCCCTGGACAAAACTGAGCATCCTGAGCAAAGCTGGAGGAACAAAATGCATCTTAAATATCCATATTCTTCCTAGCCATAGTAAGAACTTATTTACAGTCATTTTGGTCTAAGTTTACACAAGTTGTGTGTGTGTTGCTTTGTGGCTAAAATTATGCAACTTCCTAGATCTCTAGAATTTGCTATTTTGCAGATGAGCGAGCTATGCTGATTTTGGGACTAAGGAAAAGGAGCAAGAGTGACTGAAGACTAGCATCATTTCCAGAAAACAGGGGGTGGGATTGAAATAATGCTGGAATCCAGGGCCAGAACCTCTCAACTTTGGGATGGGTGAAAGAAACATCCATAGGAAAAGAGAGTCAGGGAGCCTGAAAACAAACCTATAGGCATTAGATGCACGGGTACCTTGTTCCTACAGAAAGAATTGGCATGAAAGAATCTGAAATATTTTAAATGAAAACAGGCCATCCCATCACCAAACTCAACAATATTGAAGTCAGTGTTTGCTTAGGAGTCTGAGGGTATGTGTTTAGATTGCAATTTATCACTCTGTTTGTTTAAGTGACAGGGGGGAGTGGCAGCTTCAAGAAATGCAAACATAGAGTGAGGGATAGGCTGAACAGTCCTTGGGCTTTCCCAGGCATTGAGTCCCTGTGTGCTGGCTCGTGTCACCACTGGCAGCCATCAGCCAGCAAAAGGGACAGCAAAGGTACACGGGCGTCCCTCCCCACCATCTCTGAAACACCATAAAAGATGAAGCTCTCCAGAAAAACAGTGAACATATGAAGTTGCTGGGACCAGAAGGAGCAGAACGCTCTGCAAAGGGACAGTGATCCGAGAGATTAGGACAACTTCCTTCTGGAAAGAAAGGCAGAGAAGAGAGGCCAGGCATTAAAAAAGGACACATAACCAAAACCATGCCTGGTGCCAAATTTTTTTTTTTTAACAGCTTCCAGCTCCTTGGCCCACTCATCCCACATTGCAATCACCTCAGACTTGACAGTTTTCACAACACAGTAGGCCAAGTCCTCCCCACATCTCCGGGTTCCTCTGAATAGCTGAAGTTCAAATGCTTAACTTAGATTCCCCAAACACTTTCTTTGTGTAAAGCAACCCTCTTGGTTGACTCTCGAGGGATCAGACAAGCAAGCAGTGAGCTATACACTATCTGTGTGCACTTAACATTACCTTTTAAGAATGCAATTCTTGGAAAACAAAAATAAACTGCTTTTGGTATTTAGGTAAAAAGATGAGATGACATTCAGCTTCATCTTGCTGCAAACAATATTGCTCTTTAGCCTTAAACTTATGAAATGCACTATCTATTAAAAGCATTCAAGTTCCTTTCCATCACGCTACTTCCTTGTCTTGGTTTAAATATTTGCAATTGTCCTTTCAGAAAAGTTCCCTATGCTGTATTTGCACCACTATTTATGGACATTGTCACCCAAAACCTGTGTATCACCTTTATCACCTTGAGACTGGCTCTGCTGCTTAGAGCATGGTCCTGAAAACACTAAGGTTGTGGGTTTGATCCCTGGATGGACATTTGCCTGCCTCTGTTTATTGTTTTTGTGATATGGAGATAATAGTGCTCAGATGACATCTGCAGAGCAACTGTTCAACTGTGTTTGTATGATTTCTACAAAACTGATAACACAAAATTAATGATGCTCATTGAAACTGGAAAAAAGTTCCTGTGCCTTTGTAGAGGCGAATGAATTTTCTAGTTATCCTGCTTGGTTTGTTTTTCTTTTGAAGAAAAATTGTATTTTTACACAATAAATGAAATAAGTTAAAAATTCACAAAACTTCATCGAAACATGCAGACAGCTCCCATGCTCAGCCTTGGTATGAATGATGGGCACTGACACATGATTTGAAAGGAGCAGTACCAAAGTCCCACTCTCTAACACCTTAAACTGCCCACCTAGTTTACATATTCATTAGCAAATTATCTATTAGGTGAAACTCTTTAACATCCTTGCAGTGCCTTATTCTGTAGGTTCAATATACTTTCAATACAAGTCTAATAATATCATGAAAGATTATATTACTAATTTCATTTAACCTTACAAAGACACGTTAACATACTAAAAGAAAAAGCAATTAGCCTTTTTATGCTCTACAAATTAGTGTTAAAAAAAAGTATGTCCTGAAAAGGAACATGTTATTGCTCATTAACTGCTTAACAAAACACCACTTGCTCTTTCTGTTCATGTTATTTCATGCACTTGGTACTTTACCCACGCCACTCTAAATATGATAAACCAAATTTACAGAGTCTTCATTTTGCTGGGTAATTTTAACAAAACTATCCCAGTCATAAGCAACACCCTGCCCCACAAGTCTGCTGCTCAGATTGTTGGTCATTGTGTTTATCCAGGACATGGGAACTCCCCTGCTGGCAACAAAGCTCTTGTTTTTCCTTCCAAGCAACAGCAAACAGAGCTAGCCATAGCTACTGTCATTGGTTTTTAGCAAATGCACAAGTGCTAGTGGTATTTTCAAGTCTTTTAATCTTCTGTTCTTACAGTTTGCATCTCTTTGTATCTTCCTAGTATTTTATCTGGCAGGAACAGCAGAAAATCCTTAATAATGGCTCACTGAAGCAAACATTTCCAACATTCCAATGCTCCCAGGGTAGGAAGCCCATGGGAGCAACTAATAACAGCTTTATTCTGTTGTTTAATATTATGGGGTTACCAATATCTAGAAGAGAAAGGGGCTCTATAAAAAGAAATACTTGAAGTTTATGAGAATGTAGTCCAGTAGAAGAAAGAAAAAAGGGAAGGAAAACACAGAAAATCCAATAGGGAGTGTCAGAACAATAAGTGATAACTATATCATGAATTGATAAGCAAAGATAGTGAGTGCCAGTTGCCCCATTTAACACACAGTGTACCTCCCAAATTTGGCAAATTAGAGACAGAAAATAAGAAAATATGAATTAGCAGCACAGATATGGGCCTTGAATAACTGCTGCCTTAAGACTGAAGAAAGGAGACTATTTTATTACCAGCTCATCTCAGTGATTTTTTGACCAATCTGAATTTATCATGCAGCACCTTGGTAGTTAAGGCAAAAATAAACATACAAATCATCTCAAAGCAGATATTTCCAAAAAATGAACTGCACATATTTAGACCAGATTGACACTCAGTATTTCTTCAAAAGAATAAAAGTAGACATAATGTGGAAAACATACGTAAAATGAAAAAGAATAACTTTAAAATAAATGCTTTTTAAATGTCGGATTTCAGCTTGACTACCCACTCACCCTCTGTTAAGTGATTTGGTCTTTATTAAGTGAGCATCCACAGAGGAAACCAGCAGCATGGTGATGCATTGTCCATCAGATGTCACTCAATTAACAGCAGAAGAGAATCTGACTGTGTCCATCCAGAAGGACCATCTGAAGACAGTGGCAAAAAGGGAGAGATCTTAAAACCCCCAATCATCTCTGATTTGCATTTGTTTGTTAACACAGCCATAAATAAACCCATGATAAATCACCCACCTGCTTTCTTGTGTTCTAGAAGCATAAAATGCTCTCCCTTCTAAGAAAGCCTCAGATATAAACTTTGCTTAGGAAGATAAGGAAATTGGTTATTTACCATCCTTTATCAAAATCTTCACAACTGAAAAAACCTGCTGCCCTCTTTACATCCCACTTCACTTCACCGTGTGCCCGTGCTGAGCTTTTGCAAGTCCATGAGCATCATGGAGAACTATCTATAGAGATGAGAGCTCTTGGATATTTTCACACTTGCTTTTGGATTCTCACTGCCAGATTTTTCTCCCTGTGGGTTTATGTACATTTTACATGACTTCATTTTATATGCATTTCAGTGTGGTCATCTTTATTTAGCCTCTGAGAGGTTTCCTGCTCTTTAATTCTATGCTTCAAGAGACTGAGAAAGGAGACTTCAAAGAAGTCCCAAATTTTAGGAAATAATATATCTCAGGTTCAGTGGTGATTGATTATTTATTACTTCCACAGGTTTTAGTACTTTTGCTTTAAAAAAGTCTTCTTCATCCCATTTCAATTCTCTTTGAATTAACTGAAAAGAATAAGAAACCATATCTTTAAAGCAAGCAATTATTTATTTTTTAGTCTTTGCATTGATTTAAAAAATTTGGGAAAAAGGTCAGTTCTAGTGTGTCAAGCTTCATGCTCAATTCTAAATTGAGAGATTTAATTTATGAAATGCACTCTTTGTGTATGAATTTATAAAGGAGGATTGGTTTGAGATCCATAAATTCATACATATTGACTGCATGATATAAATGGCTTTTCAATCCTTCTATTTCCCTTAGTGGTTTTCCCTTTTTCCACCACTGAGTACAAGTTATTAACTACAACACTGTGTCGTACTCACAGATCTGCCTCCTTACTAAATATACGCAGATTGTTTCAAAGCACATTTTCTCCTTGAGCTGTTCTGTGTACCAAAATGTGTGCCTTCATCATTCAGCATGCAGGAAGCATCCTTCATCCACTTTTTCCATGAACACATCTCCAACTTGGCATCCAGTTTAAACTGTCATTTGTATTGTCAGTATTTTCCCCATATAAACTCGGCAGTGTCTTCACCTACTTAAATGTGCAAGTATATTCTTGTCCAACAATCTTGATTCTAGAAATAGCCTTTCTACATCTCTCAGCTACATCAGATGGCTGAGCCTTTTCAAGTTGAAAACACTTTTTCTTAAGTTAAATATCCTTGTTCTCCTATTTAGTCATGAAATCATTAACTCTTCAAACCACTGACTAGTCTAACAGTGCCAATAAAATGAATTTTATTAACTCAACTCTCCATTTAGTAAGCTATTTCCTACAGTAGGAAATTTCAATATGTTTGAGCATTATTTTAGTATGTGTGAGAGTTATGTCAGTATTTCTTCCAGGCATTCTTTGGCAAAAAGAAAATTACAAAGGGAACCAAATGATATGAATAGGTATTCAGAGGAATACCTATGATACCTTTTTCTATAAAGGAAAGGTTTAGGTCTGAAAAAATATTCCCAACTGAAAAGATTCAGGAAAGACTAGACAAATATGCTCGACTGTCTTTTTAAGGAATTCCTGCACAGAAGTTTCTTTTCCAAGGAAACTGTCACATTTCCAAAGATTTTGCACAACACACTTTCTGGCACAGTGGTTTGCCTTTTTTTTTTTTTTTTTTTCCATCACAAGTGAGATACCTTAACTATCTCAGTTACAAATGAGCAGGCTCTGAAATCATTCTCATCTGCAGACAAAACCCTACTTGTCAGATGCTACCCTTTCCCAGTTGTGCTCACCACACTTGGAAAAAGGATTTATCCACCCACTGAGATTCTCCTGGTGATATTTCCAGCCAAGATTTCATTGTATGGCAGCACATGCATTAAAGAAGCAAAAAGTTATATACAACCTTTAGGTGTATTTAGGTGGGGAGGGATGGTGGAGCTGCAGCAGGACCAGCCTGCCTTGGGAAAGGGTTCTGTGCCAGAGCTCTGGACTCAGCCCTTGGAGCTCCAGCCCTGCTGTGCCCAGCAAGGCCCCAGGAGGAATGGATAATCAAAGGCTGCCATTTGTGAGCAGGTATTCATTTAAATACTCTGCAGGATGGCTGTCAGGCTTTTAGGAGAGTGGTTCTGTTGTGTGAATCACAGGCTTTCAGCAGGTGCTCATGTCACCAATCCATTACTTACTTAGATATTAAAATACTGCATGCAGAAAAAGAAAAAAAAGTTTTTAGCCCTCTGAAATTATCTGAGCTAACAGGCACATATGGTCAATTATCTTTTTTCATTGTTAGTCTACTTCTTAAAAGACACTGGAGCAAGAAAATAGTACCAAAAAAGTGAACCCAGTGAATAGTTCTAGTTTCAAATGGATTAGAAAATGTCGTATTTCAAACATCCTCTACAGATTTCAAATTTCTTAGGGGTGTACATGGAGTTTCTTTCTCTAAATTGGTTGCTGGTCTTTGAAGACCTGTGAGTCATTATGCAAAATTTTTGTACCCATGCAAAAAGCCACAGAAAGAACAACTGTCTGTAGAAACTACTGATTTCACTTCTACTGTTCCCTCTCCTATTGAGCAGACTTCCTCTAACTCAGCTGCATCTACTAGAACATTACATCACAGAAAATCTAACAGGCTAAAAATATATTTTGTAGGTATAATCTTAATTACGTTCAGGTTAAAAAGATTTAGTAACCTTGGAGATGGAAAACAGTGTGAGAAATTATTATTTTTAGCATCAAGGAACTTCTCCAAGCAACACAGTGTAAAAATATACCAGGTCAGTACACTTTGGAGATTTCAGATGTTTTATCCTCTTATGGTCTAAACTACAATGCATTTAAACTGTATTACTCTGGAACAAGTTTCTCCCCACAAATTTTTACTCCATATGACCAAAGCAATTACACAGACACGTGAAGATGTACAGGAATTTTAAGCACATCATTCTTACAAACTGAGCTTGGCTCAATAAAAACAGAGTTTTTCACTTCTTTCAGGACAACATTTACTGCTTTAAACAATTTGCAATATAGAGAGCAGAAGTTTCAAGTGGTGACCTAAACTTGAAGACAACTGAAGTAATTTCGCTGGGTGCTGTGGGTTTTTTCTGTGAACTTAGAAGTGCTCGGGCTGCAGCCATGGGCAGAAGTGCTGTGCAGGAGTGCTATGGCAACAACAATCACATTATTTGGTCCTGTTAAAAATGTTTGTGTAGTGACAGTCCCACCCATGCTCCTCTCTCCATTTCTTCTCTTAGGAACATGCCAAACTGCCTGAGCAAGCACAGCAGCATGCCAACCCTCTCCATATCCTCACTGGGTAACAAGTGTGAGTGAATGTGCCTGTAGGAGGAAATAATTGAAAGTACTGTGTGAGTAACTATCTGTTAATAACAGCTTGCTTTTATTAATAGCATCCTCATTTCTGCTAAATAAAGGAGAATTTCTTCTAATATTGAAAGAGATTCTCCCTGACTTGACACCCTACCAGGGAAATGCACTGCACAGTGATATTCGCCTGATTTTGTTAGCTATGTGAAGAATGCGCACAAAAATTTCCTAGCTCAGAAAAAATGAAAATTTGAGTTTCAACACAGTGGCAAAGCCTATATGAAAGTGTAAATGCTGGAGGTTCCTTAATAAGATTTACCAGAAGGACATATGTGGGTAACAGTCATTACACCCAACATTTCCCAAAGTGCTCAGATTCCTCACAGGCTTCTTTCCCTGATGTAACTCTAATTTTTACAAGCTGAACAGGTGGTGAGATTTCCTAGTCATAAAGGGCAGGTCACCCTCTCCTCTACCAGAAATCAGTTTAAGCAGGCTGAGAAAAATCGAACAGCCCTGGAAATCACAGAGGTCAACTCTTCCCTGGAGCCACTGAACACTGCTGCAGTAACTGGCACATGCTTTCCCATCATAGGAAAACAGAATTTAAGACAGCTTGGTTTAAATGCAGGCAAAATCAAATACTTAACATGGGAACAATAGGGTTCTTTGTGGTAGGGAAAAATGTTTTTTTTTTTTTTCTCTGAGTGCTGGCAGATTAGCTCTGGTCTATTCTGCTTCTCTTTTGCTTGGTGTGCTTTTCATTATTACTATTTTTTTATATTTTGCTTCAAAGAACAATCTGGAATTCAGGGAAAAGCATTACGTACTGCTGTGACACAGGCCTGCCCAGCAGTATGAAATAGGAAAATGCATTTTCCCAGAGTACCCTTTCGCTTAAAATTCAAGCTCCTGGAATTTCAGGAGGGAGTGGGGGCCTGGGTGGGCTACATGAGCATGTACAAACACAAACCCTGCCAACCTCGGGCTGTTAGTATTTTTTGCATAGTTCCCATTCCCATCTTTCAGCTCCTGCCTCAGCAAGATTTTTTCTTCGATTTTGTAATGTTTCACTTTGCACCCTTCCCCCATCTGTTTTAAGTGTTCTCTTCTCTCATTTCTCCTTTTCTCCTAAAAATAATTCCTCCTTTCATATTTTTACCTCAGGATTTTTCATCTGAGGTTTCAATCTGTTTCTTTTCTGTGGAGAGGATTTGTTGTCTTCCATTTCTTACTGTTAGTGTGTTTTTATGCCTAAGAAATTCTGAATGAAATGCTGCTAAACTAAGTTTAAAGCACAAAGACTTGTTTTACATTAGAAAAAACTGTAATAACATTCCTGTAAATTATTTCCAGATGTAGTCTATAAGAGTAAGTTAAATTTGACAGCATATACTGTGTACTAGGGTTGCATAATTTATGTAGTAGCTTGTCATCACTGCTCTGAATGACTGCCAATAACAGAGACCTAGCAAATGTCCTGCAGATATTTATACAATTATTTTTGGAACATAACAATGGTAACAGAAATGGACATCTATGACAAGCTGAAGATCTACTGCACAATGCATCCACTTACGAAAATGTTGTTTCCCTGCATTTCTTATATAGTAAGATTTACAATAAAAAGTAATACCTACTTTGACTTGTCACTTGCAGAAAGATGACTTAAAATCTTTAGTTTTTGGGAACATTTGAAACACTGCACTCATTTAAGCTACAGAATATTGTTCATATCCTCACGAGTAATGAATTCTTTATTTAAGACAAATTCAGCTGTTGATTTTTTCCTCTAGCCAGCTTGCACTCTGGAGTACAGGAACAGCAAAATGCAGGAATGCAGTACTTACATTAAAATTATTTTTTGAAACATACATCTGTATAAGTCTCCTAATAAATGATAACTCCACCAGGATTTTTCCAGGCAGTTTTCATCTTTCTAGTGGAAGTCGGATATTTATGGTTCACCCCTTAATCTTGATTTAATAAAGGCAATTTAACCTTACCATTAATTTATAGGGAGGAAAGACAAGTGCCCTGACTAGTAATTTTCACCTCTCCAGGCTCACCCAGTTCTGCTCTCTATTCCTTTGCCTTCTTGATTTCATTTCATTACCCCTTTCCAGGTAATCTTCTGTACCTTCTGCATCCTCATGAATCCATCAGCCAAGCTACTCTGGAATAAACCATCTTCCTTAAGTCTTTCCCTCAATTACCCTTTTAATAAGGACATATATAGGTCTTCCTTACACTCTAAGAAACTGTTACATGACTACAAAAAAAAGGGCAAGGATAAGGTAAGGAGAAAAATTCCTGCAACACTAAATCCTGATGCCAACTAGGCAAATCCATCCCTCAGGCACAGCTTCCCAAGTCCTGATCTTCATGTCTTCAACTGCAATTCAAAAAAACTGACTTCAAGAGAAAATTAGGACTTCAGCCAAAATTTAGCACAAGAATAAAGTAGTGCTGGTCATTCAGGCTGGAGTTGGAAACTCAAAACAAGTGGCAGCCCAGCTGCCCCTGTGAGTGCCGCCATGTTGGATCACTGATGCATCAACTGTGCTGCCCCTTGGCCACTGGGGAGACTGGGCAGCTGTGCCCACATCACTGCTGAAACGAGCTTTTAGAAGCTGTGAGATTCACTAAGAGATCACTTGTGTAAAATAAAATAAAAACAAAATGAAAAATCCCTGCCGTAATCAAGATTCTTAGCTGAAGCAAAAAGAACCCCAGCAAAAAAAAAAAAAAGAAAAAAAAAAATCCCTCAACACACTGGGATTAAGCTGTTTCTTTGATTGCCTCTTTCTAATTCAGGGTGCATATAGGCCTTTTTTATTTTCTCTGTAGAAAAGATAAATAAATACAAGAAAAGGCCTGGCCCATTTGGTGCAGTGGAATACTGTGATACATGAGCAGAGAGGCATTTTTTGCAATTACTTGGAAAGAAACCAATGTCCATTAGAATTAAAATGACTTGTAGGAGAAACTGAGAGACTGGGCCTTGCAGGGACTGAGCAAGGATGAAGAGCTGTGCCTTGTGAAGGCAGACCTAAAATAGAGACCAGACAGAGCTAAAGAATAAAGCAGGGATTTATTAAGAGGCCTCAAATAGCTCTACCTTGGGCAGCACAACCCAAAATGGCCACAACATGGATGACAGGTCCCAGAGTCTCACACTTTTATAAGTTTTGGCTCATTAGCATATTGGAGGTGATTGTCCAATTACAGTTTAACCCATGAAGTCCCATCCTGCTTGTTTCCTCTCTTCAGTTCACCATTGTTTATGCTCTTGGACCTGGAGATCTGGATCTTGGCTGTCCTTGGGTCCCCAGCTAGAGAAGGAATTCTTTTGTCTACCTGTTCTGTGGGGAGAACTTACTATCCCCTAATGTGAAGCCTAGACTTACACACTAAAGCAGAATAGAATCTGGCAAATATAAAAGCTAAAACCTGAGGCATCCCCGTGGTGCCATGGTGTGAGGTGTGCTGGCCAGGGCCCTGCGTCCCTCACCCCACACAGGCTTCACTCTTGGTCAGGAAGGTGTGGGGCTAACAGGCAGTGCCAGTTCACTGCTTTACTGCACTGTGCTCTATCCCAGGCTTGGCAGAGCTGAACCATCCCTGGAGCAGCTTGCCCCATGTCCTTGGGCATCTCCACACTGCAAAGCCCTCCTGGGCTGAGGGCGGCCCTGCAGGCTGCACACTGCTGGCCAAGCAAGCAGGGCAAAGCATCAGGAATGCTTGGAGAGATCCATTCAGACATTGTCTGTCTTAGTTTGTGCCATTGCCTGCTTCCAAAGCAACTGCTCCATGTAAATATTCCCCAGGAGTTTTGATGAGCTCTCACTGTAAGTCCCATGGCCGAGCAGCAGACTTTCCTCCATGCTGGTCACCACAGCAACATCAGGGAGGACATGAGTCTCTTGCCTGAATTGCATTTTCTGAGTTAAAGCTGGTGCTGTAGGAGCTCTGGAAACACTCTGGGTCTGCTGCTGCCTCAGTCTAGCTCACTCCAATAACCTGCTCCGAAGCACATCACTTGATGTAGGCTAAACTGAGTCATATTTGTCTTAAAAAAATGATTTCACCACTACATTAGTTTAAACAATGTGAGGTTTATAAAAACACTTGAATTTTCACTTACATTAAATCACTGAAGATAGTGACCTGTACAAAGCCCTGAATATTCATTGTCATATTTTCCCTACTCATGTTAATGATACTAATTTCTCTATTCCCAATAGTAATAATTGTCTCAAATTATTTTCAAAATAAACCAGTGCAAATGCACTATTTCATTCCATATGAAGTCTCACAAGAATATATTAGAAAAAAACCTAATTTTATTACATCACAGAAATTTTATCATGGAAATAAATTACTCTGAAATAAAGCCAATTTTGTGGTGGAGTTTCTGTAATGAGCAGTTTCATTTCACATGACACTAAAATCTAAATAATAGAATTAGTTTTCCACATAGCTTAGGCAATATTTTCATTATTACAGGCAGAAAGAATGAAAAAAAAATTAAATAATCTAAGTTATAGTTGTAGCAACAAGTTAACTGCTCATACAGCATAACTAAGCCAGTGTTATAGTGTTTACAAATACAGAAATCTCACTCTGAACTACCTGAACAATCAGACAAGCAGGATTATTTATGCAATACAAAGATCTGATTAGATATGAGGTATCTAAAGACAAGGAAATAGTTGTAGTTACATAAAGCTGCTGCCTGAAACAAGCCATTACATCTGTCACACTGTCACCTCAGCATCCAATACTGTGGGGAAAGAATCCAGTTTTACCTTGTTCTGCATATTTCCAACATCATCCCACAGGTATTAAACAACTTTGCTCCAGTAATTTGTCACCTGTGCCACTCCTGCAGGTGAATATATTCCATTCATGAATTCCACACCATTTTAACTGGAGGGGGGTGGTTTGTGGGAGACCTCACAGCCCTGGGCAGGGTCTGTGTGCCAGCACTCCAACCTCCAGTTTCTCCCCAAGGGCTACCCAGCCAGGAAAACCTTCCTTCCACCAGCTCCACAGCACTTCTTTACACAAGAAGTGTAAAGAAGTGTAAAAAGATCACATGTGATCTTTTTCTGGGGTTGGAATGACCATCCCTGATAACGAAAATACGCACAGAACCTGTCTTGGCCAATCTTTCATTTATTATTATTATTGTTATTATTATTATTATTATTATTATTACTATTACTATTATTATTATTAATAAAATGGTGATTATATATAATATATATAAATTGTGATTTTATAGATATTTATATTTATATTTATATTTATATTTATATTTATATTTATATTTATATTTATATTTATAGTGATTTGCAGGTGCTGCTGCATGCAGCTCACCTGAGCAGGCGTTCTCCCATGGGAGTGCCAGCACAGAGAGCCCCGGGCCCGGGCGGGCAGGACGATGATGCTCGTTCGCCCTCAAAGCCAGGAGGCGGCTGCAGCATCAGAGGGGATGCGGAGCGCCAGGATGGTACCACACTGCCACCCTCTGCAGGAACCGAGTACCGCCCTTCTTCCAAAGGAGAAGGACCAAAGGAATTTTAATTTGCTTTCAGCGAGCAATAACCAGCCAATAAGAAAACAGGCAGAATAGGGTAAACTACAGTGACAGCTTGGGCCAACCCCCCCTATTTTATGCTGTTGTTGTACTCGAAAACTAAAATATATTAATATACTCTTGGTGGTGTTTTTCTTAAAGCTTGCTATTTTATGTGAGGGCAGTAGTTGAACTAGTTTAAATCATTTTTATTTACACAAAGTAGACAGTGCTCCATATTCAACTCCTCAAAATTTCAATTTTCTAGGCTCACAGCTACCCAATTTTTTAAAGTTGATATATATTTTAATAACTAAACTATAGAACATCTATTGCAAAGCTGTTTTCCTGAAATTCAAAAAGTTACCCTTCTCTTAAATTCTAGCTCTACAAAAAGTGATAGCTTTCTTTTTGTTTGCTTTTTTACTAAAATTCCTGGAAAGCTTTTTACTTCAGAGATAAACCTAATGCTTCTTCAAAAACATCAGCACTTTTGCTATTAAAGTTGGCAGACTTAATTCTAGGCATTGTGCAATCATACTGCCATTACAGAGCTGACAAAACCTTAACTGCTATTTCACTGTTGAAATTGAAATTACTATTTCTGCAGCTTAAAATTTGTTTTCAATCTACTTGCTTAAGGAAATAAAGTTATCTATTTGCTGATATCTATTAGCTCCCACCTATTTTTTTTAGGCATTGGAACTGGCCAAGGACCAC
The DNA here is from genome assembly GCF_028769735.1 of Zonotrichia leucophrys gambelii. Classification (NCBI taxonomy): domain Eukaryota; kingdom Metazoa; phylum Chordata; class Aves; order Passeriformes; family Passerellidae; genus Zonotrichia; species Zonotrichia leucophrys. The sequence continues at coordinate 14,383,384 of NC_088176.1, forward strand.
TCCTTAATTTGCCTCAGGTTTGATAATTCTTCTCAAATATATTGAATTAACCAAATTTTCATGCAAACAGAAGTAGAAAGAGAGCATATGTTTTAGTACAGATGAAATGAGCTCCCTTTGCTCCAGAAGAAAGGCACAATACCAAACCTTCTCTGGCCCTGAAATAGTTGGTAATTGATGATACTTCAGGCATACAAAAAAGCATCAGCCCAGACAATTTTTAGACACCAGTGATTACAGCCATGGGCCAAATAAAGGAACTATGTTCTCACAATACTGTTCCTCATAAGCAAAATATTGGACACAATTCTTATGTTCCAGCTGTTTGCTGTCAGCCCAGAGGCAAAGGTAGAAGATTTTGCCCAACTACATTGGATTTCCAGGCTTTTCCTTCAGGAATGCAGGGTCAGAGCATTCCTCTAGCCTGATAATGAAATTGTAAAATTACTATGTACAACTTCACTAGTCTGATCATAAAGTAACACAAATCAGACCAGGAGATCAATAATTGCATAACTTCAAGTATTAAAGGACAATTTCTAACCTAAACATCAAGAATTCAGTCTAATACATTGAAAGAACAGAAGGGAAGAATGCAGGGCAGCATCAGTGCTATAAGAACAGGAGCAAAAACAAAACAAGGAAAACTAGCATTTGGACTACTGTAAAATACACACATAGACTTTAAAAACCAGTAGGTTTATGAGTCTCTGAGCCTCAGAACTTCACATCCCAAGGACCATTTGAAAAAAGCTCTTTGCTGAGTTCATTAAAAGAGACATTGAAGATAATACATTCCTACTTCATCAATTTCTGTGTGATTTTGAATCAATGTGGCATTCAAGATCACTGTTGATGTTGAATTGCATTAACTTTTGCTAGGAGATTTCCATGTCATATATATCTATAACTTTATATATTTATCTATAACTTCTTCAACTGCCTTTGGCATTCTCTTTCTCAGATTTGTTTTTTTTTTCTTCAAGTTTAATAGATCAGAAAGATTACATTACATCTTTTGAATTCAAACAACTCCCCATGCACTCCTGAGGAAAATGAATAATGATTTGAGCATTACCACACACTTCTCACATGGTCTTTTTGCAATTTAAAACTTTTTAGCCTCCAGGACAATGTAGATAACAGTTTTTCTGTAAATTAAGGTCTGGTCTTGCACAGATTAGAATTTTACTTCTGACTTCAATCGAAACATGAAAAAATATTTTTTATGACCCACGTTACAGGTATGTTAATATGTGATAACTTTCTTGGCTTCTTTGGAGTATTGAGGACATGGCTATTTAGGCTTAAGCCTGGAAACCTAGTTAAATATTCTGTATTTATTTCATTCTCTTGACAATTAGTTCTGTAATCTGCAATTCCAAAGTCAAAATCACAGGCATTGAGACTCCTGACCTGCACCTATTACACAATTAGTCAGCTGAGGAGGGCCAGGACATCAGGACACCCATTTCTTTATTGGAATCTGAGATTTTTGCCTCTGCTGCTTTTCCTCAGCCCTGCCTGGACTACATCCCTGCTTACTGCAACTACAGGAGGCTTTTAATGCTGAGTGGATTGCTTGTGTCCTCCAAAGAACAGCCGAGGCAGCCACTAAAAAATGCACACCACTAATTTCACCCAGATACTTCCAATTTCCCCCTTGTAATACTTTCAGAAAAATCCACTTAGCTTGCACTGAGTGGAAAAAATCTTCTTTTTTTCCTATTAATTTTTTCTCCAAATACGACAGCCTTACAAAGAGGTATTTCCAATCAAAAATTAACGTTGTCATCACATACTTAGAATGAGTTGTAGAGATTTTAACTTCACCAGCTTATGGTGTAAATACTAATATTTCTACATAATGATGTTCATACACAGTATATTTATAGGGCAGAAGTGGATATTGCATTTTAATTGGTTAAATTTAAGACATCATAATTTAAGTGGAATGTAAGAGGCTGTTATCCCTTGCTATTATTCTCCTTGTATAATTTTACAGTAAGTGAAAGTCTGACAAGTGCCTATTAGAAATACTTTCTCTATGCTTGCACCTAAATTGAAAATGTAAAATTAATACCAGTCAATTTTTAATTTTTTTTTAAATTTATAAGTAGCTGGTAAGCTTTAACAAATACCATTGCTACTACTGAAGCCCACATTTAGTAAAAATAGGAGTCAGATTGTGGGGTAGTGCACAGCTAGCTACAGAAACAGATTTTTTCTTAATTTCTTCAGTAAGTTTTGAAAGCAGTTAAGAGTACCTTACTAGCAGAAACCCTCCTGTGTAAGAATGCAGTGTTTAAAATTCAAGGAAGAAGCAAAATAAATTATTTCCTTTTACAAACAAAATAGATTTATTTGCTTTACAACATCTCTAAACTTTGGCTCTCTAGTGTCATGTAATATATTGATATAGAGAATAGCAGAACAAACTAAGCCATAAACAGATGTAGCCGTGTGGTACACATTCCCAGCACAACATGACTCCATTTGGGCTGGAAAAATCATCTTTTCTATCAAAGCAGAGTTTTAGTATTCTATCATCAATTAATTTAGTCTTGGTCAGATTGCACAGCAGGTAGGGCTTAGGAAACAAAACTGTGATATACAGAGCAATTAATATATCACAGAGTTCATGATGAAAAGATAATAATTACATGCATGAACTCTGATGGTGTCTTCAGGCAAATTGACGTGGACAGGAGAAAGTGGCATTTTTCCAAGAACCACTTCATTGATGAGGAAATATGGGAAAGGTGCAATCACCACACCAGCTTCTATTTGAGGAAAACAAGCCAGTCTTCTCCCAGCATTTCAGGTTTATCTTTAGGACTACACAACAGCAACTCAAATTTGTTTGGCTGGGCAGTTAGAGGGAGCTTGGTGCCTCACAGCTTTTTCGGGTCCTGCTTAAAAGGGGGTTGCTCACTACACACAATGTTTTTTTCTTACTCTATGTAATACCCACATGTGATACTCTCACAACTCATCATTAATATCTGTACAGCTCCTGTGGCAAGGGCATTGTCCAAACTGCTTCTTGGTGTCTCAGTAGCTCACTTCTGGAAGGCTTTTTTATTCATAGCTGAGCATGGTGAAAAGTAAATGCTCCAGGTGAGTAAAAAACCCAAATCCAAATCCTATCAAACCAAGGATTTTTTAAACACTGGGAGACATCCCAGCCATAGGCTTTCACATTTCCACAGTCCTACTGAAAATAAACTGGAAAATTGTATATGGTGCAGGACTAGCACAAGCCTGCCTGCTCTTGACAGTTAATCCACCTGGCCTTTCAGACATTGACAGCATCATGCAAAGAAAATCAATTACCCCGGGTAATCAAATCCACTGTCTTCCCCCCAGCTCTCTCATCCATTTAATCTAATTCTCGAGTATTGACATTATTGCAGGCATAATGGGAACAAAAGTGCTTCATTAAAGGCAGCACCTGGACATGTTCAATAGTGTAGCAAGAGCTAACAAAGCTCTGACAAATGCAGCGGGGCTGTTAAACATAAACTGACAAGTGGTACAACCAAAAATATGTGCTTCTCAAAACAACCTCTGAAGGAATGGAGGTTCCAGGTGGAGGTGCCTTGCTCCCAGGGAGGTTTCATCCTGGAGTGCTTTGCCACCCCATGGCAGGAGTGCAGGTGAGCAGTGCCTGAGCACAGCCTGAGCTGGAGATGCGCAGGTGGAAGGAGCGGCAGCGATCCCCCAGGTAACACAGCCACAGTGCTCCGCCTGACAGAGGGTAAGGCACCCCAGTTCCAACAAGAATGTGCTTTGATCTTGGTGTGAGTAACCCTCCCAGATGCCAGATGAACATTAAAATAACTCATTAAACTTCAGTTACTTCAGTGGAAAAAGCAGCAAGCAGTGAAATAACAAAAGAAGTTCACTTGACAAGTAAAGGCTTATCAAGAGGTCAAAAAATTTTAGTCCAGTATGGGTCTAATGTAAAATAAAACCATGAAACGATTAATAATAATTTATGATGTTTTATGTGTGACTCTTGATACACGTAATGTGTGACTGGGTAACAGGATGCAAAAATAAAAGGCAATTTCAAATTTGAGCCATTTTATATGCTTATTATTTGCCACTCAAATAATCGGTAAGAGCTGCAGACCATTGTAGCCCCAAGGTTACTGAGAATTATTACAATAAATTAAAATTTTTACAATAATTTAACTATTCATTCAGTATAAGAAAGTAGACTTTCATGGACAAACATTTCTATTAGAAAGTAGACCTTGAATTGGAATGCTAACTGATTCATCCTCTGCTTCATGAAATTTATGGTAATCAGAAAACTTTATTTCCTGATGAATTCTAAGGGTAGAACACATTTTATGGTGTTAGTTTCATTCTTTCAATTCCATCCTCTGGGAACAGACTAATGGAATAGAATTGTTACAGTAATTCCAAATCAATACTCTACTACTAGTGGATTTTAAAAGCCCTAAACATTAGCCTCACCTGTTACCTCATTAAAATGGGGAAAAATTAAATCAATACAATAGACTAGTTGGTGTTTTCTCACTCTTTGTTTGCCTTTTGCTTAGATACATATTGTACTATTTGGTCTATTTTTCAGGTCGTCACTCAATTCTGCATTAATTCCGTACTCATTTGATTAGCATTCCAAGCATTTCCAATTACGTTAATATGTCCAAAATAATATCTAATAAGTGTGAATGTAATCAAGTTAAAAATGGGGACACTTTGATTCATGCTGCACCCCGTTTCATGTATCAATTATTACTTAAGTGGTAACGCTAATGTTGGCTTATTTGTAAGGGTTGTGTGTTATTGGACAAGCAATTCAAGCATCAAAAAAATCTCACATCCAGACTGCTGATCAGAATTTAACATACCTCCAGGAATCCCTGGAATACCAAGAGCTCAATGTGTTTTCTTTTACTCTTGGCATTACAGATGTTGAAAGCCATTACAGATTACAGTGTTGTTTAATCAGTGCTGCAAATGTTACAACTACCCTCTGAGGTTACAAAATGTAAGGAAAATCCACTAAAAAACCCAACTTACCCAACATGGGCTCCAATACAGATGCAGAGGACTAAGTGCACAGAGGAGTTAAATAATTTCTCACTGTGGGCATCTAGATTTTTGTGTTCAAGGAGTGTTCTCTGCAAGCTGTTCTCTAAAACAATTTCATTACTCTCTACCAGCCTGAGGGTGGAGTCAGCTGATTTTCCCAGCTGATGAATGGCTCTATTGACAGACTCAAGCTCTGGGTTAATAACTGAGCTGTTCCCTTCTGGCAGTAGCTTAAGGCAGGACGTGGTTTGGAGCCCCAGAGGTCCCACTGCTGCAGGGGGCACACAGGGGACAAGGGCTGATTCCCGGGGTGACAGGGCAGGTTTGTGCACCGGGACAGACTCATGTCCTGAATTAGCACACCCCTTACTGAGGCTGCAACAGCCCCAGGAGAAAATTAATAAACAGAGAACCATAGGCACTCTGAAGGACCAGGATAAGCTTTACAATAAACCAGCATAAGTTTTAGTTTTATCTTACCAGGTTGTGCTGACAGCCTTAACATTACAGGCCACAGCAATTAATTTGGTGTGTTGTCATTTACTTGCTTGTCTCCAGCAGTCACAGCCCAGGTGTTGTTTGAGGTGATCTGAAATCCCAGTGACCACTGCTGCTCAAGGGCTCTGGTAAGAAGAGGAGAATATGCCCTGTCCCAGACTTCCAAATGCATCACAGCTGCCTTAGAGCCTTGAAATGCCGACAGGTGCTGAAAAAGAAGGTCTTAAAGTGGGAATTTAATGTTCTCCAGCTGGGCACTGTGAACTGAAACAGGCAACATCACATTGATGCTTTGCATTTTCAAAATTTTCATTCTGATTAAATTATGACCTGGGAACTTGAAGAAGGTTTTAAGATGTAAATAGGAAGACTTCCCTAGAAATTTGAGGATTTCTGATATTGTGTATTAGCTAAACTTATGCCTGGAGTTCTATTGGGAATAACAATCAGCACTGTTTCTGTGCCAGTTGCTTACAGAATTTGCTTTAAAGCTGTTTTCTCAGTTAAAATGCTACAATAGGCCACATGAGACCATACTTGCTTATTCTCCCACTTTCAGCTGCTCTGTAATAGAAGCAGCCAGGGACTTTTTTTTCCCACTGGGTTTCCAGCTTCTTTCTGCTTGACCGATGAATGGAGATAAACACTACACACTTTATGCAGCTAAACAGACTGTTCAAATGAGATGTGGGGGAACTGTCCCAGAGCAGGCACACTCAGCACATATTCTTGACTTTTAATTGGATCAACACTCAACATGTGCAGGAAAGAATGGCTTTTACATTTCTTTAATTTCTCCCTCCCACAGATGCAATAACAAATAAGAGCTTTAGCAATAACGATAGAAAGGCAAACAACAGTAGAGGAATCTGCTCCATTTTTTGCCCTGTAGAGATGTGTTTTCCTCTCTTAGTCTGAGCCTGAGATCTTCCCATGTTCTCTAACCTGTTCCAGTGTAGTCACAGCAGATAAGTGACATCAAATAGCCTCTTAGGGCAACATGTCTGTACCTGGCTTTAAGCTGAAGTTAAGAAAAAGGACCAAGGGTAAAGGTTTTAAACTGAAAGGAGGTAGATTCAGACTAGATAAAGATGACATTTTTATGGCATTGGTAAAACACTGTCACAGGCTGCCCAGAGAAGCTTTGGGTGCTCCATTCCTGGAAGTGTCCAAGGCCAGGCTGGATCGAGCTCTAAGCAACCTGATACAGCAGATGATGTCCTTGCCAAGGGCAGGGGGTTGGACTTAATGACCTTTTAAGGTCTTTTCCAACCAAAATAGCTCTATAATTCTGTGAAAAAGCAAACAACATATGCTTACTTCTGATATGAGCTGAGACTAGCATGCTCTAGGAAGAAAAAACAAGGCCTGCACTGCTGGAAGATACAGGATTGAAACCTCTCAGCCTTTGCCTTCCTCAAAAGTTATAAACTCTTTAATGCCAAAAAACAGCACCAGGATTTGAAACTGAAGTGGTCAAAATCATCTTCCCCCTGCTCCACACCTTGCTCCAGCACCACCATACTTTACTACTGGTGACAGTATCAGGAAGGGTTTTGTGTGTTCCTGTTTATCCCTTTCATCAACAATATTGTTGTCACAGGAAATGATTTCTGACAGCAGATGTTAAATTCTGTCTGAAGTGGCTTTTCTTAATGCAGCCTTTGTTGGTAATCACATTCTCTTAAGTGGTTTCCCTTGTCCTGAGTTTTGTAGAACGGTATTTCCCCAGAGAAAGTGCTCTGAAAACTGCCAACAGGTCCTGAAGTAGAGGGCACACAGGAAAACAACATCTGCAAAACGACCACCTTTCCCTTCTGGAAAGACTTGAACAAAGCTGCTCAAAGGCTCCAGAGCATTTCCACAGCAAATAGAGAACAAGGCTGCAAGTTTCTACCTGGGGCTGCTGGGATGTGACAATTGCAAGAAGAAAAACTGAGACAATCAGCGAGAAGTGTCAAGCAAGCTCTGTTACAGAGGTATGGCAGAAATAGAAGCCATGGGAAGCGCTGCCCCGACTTTTGTCTGTCAGGGATCCCTCCCCACTTCTCTGTCCAGCATCCTTTCCCCGGACGCGCTTGAAACTGAACAGGGGTGCGAGCGAGGTGAAGCAAAGGAATGGCAGGGAAGGGGCAGCGCTCAGAGGTTCCTGTGGGGGCTGGAGCGAGCAGCAGCAGGGCAGCATCCATCGGGAGTGCGGCATCCATCGGGAGTGCAGCATCCATCGGGAGTGCCGCCCCCCCCGGCCGAGGGCGGGCTCGAACCCGCGGCGCGGCGGGGCAGAGCCGGGCCGGCTGCCAGGCTGAGGCTGCACCAGCGGCTCCTCGAGCTCCAGGTAAGGCGCGCCCGCCCCGGCTCCGCGGCTCCCTCCCTCCCCATCCCTCCCCCTCCGCTCCCTCAGCTTTTATATTGCTTAAAAAAATATATATTAGTGTTTCCTCTCTGAGGTATCATTGTGCTGCTGGATTAAAATGACTCAATCAATTAGAATAACTCAAATTTCAATTAATAAGTCAAATCGAAGATGTGCATCTCTCCCCTAAAAGGCTGCAAAACCTTCCTTTTAAAAACAGCCAGTGGCACGTGGAGAAACTTCTCCAAGAAAGATAATGCAAGAGCTAGCTCCCATTTTCCACCCCTGTTCCTCATCAAATCTGCATCTCACCTCAAATGGATATATAGAGGAACAATGCACTAGTACTTAAAAAGGTGTACAAAATTTAAAGTGGATCTCATTGATTAAACCTGTTATTGAGCACTGAGTAATGAAGAAAGGGAATATTTGAATTTAATGAAAGCATTTTATTTCTCTAGGAGGCTCTTTTTTCTAAATATTAAAAAAAAAAAAATCCTATACACACAATTTCAATGGCTATTCAAACTTTATAAACAGGATTCTGAAAGGTTGTGCTCCATCCTGAACACTCCATGTAATTCTAATAACCTGTCATAGAGTAAAGCTAAAGCAGTTTTTGCTAAAGGAAAAGGAAGATCCTGCAATAGGCACACACAGATTTAACTAATCTTCCCATGTGGTAGCTGTGGAAAAGATCTGAAATATATGTTTTATCGGAAAAATGCCTCTTGCTTTCAAAGTCCCTCATGCGATTTCCTCTCAGACCAAATTGCTGATTAGTTTGAGCTCAGCTGCACCTCTCAGTTGGAATAACTCCTCTGACCTCAACCTTAGCAGGTACAAAAGCTTTCAGCTGAGCCCAGGATACTCAGCTTGGACAACATTCACATTTTGTGCATGGCTGTACAATTAAAAGCATTATACTTTGTGATTATTATTCGCAAAAATACATAATTCTACTGAGTAATTTTAATTTTATTCATTTGTACCAGTCAATTCTGAATACAAAAGCTTAATAGATTTAAAAAAACCCAAAACTGCTCTAAAAACTGATTTTCTCCTTCCCAGTCTTTCATCCTGTTGCACTGCTCATAATGGTTAGTTTGTAAATCACCTGGTTACAGACACTTAACAATTCACTAAGGAATTTGAGTCTAAGACCTTGGATCCAAACTGAGAAGTAGATATTTGGTGACTAAGAAAAAGAAAGTTTTCTCAGGAGGGTTTCAGATATGCATAACAATAATCAAACCCAGAAAAGTCTATGATTCAAAGTCATAACTTGGATGGAAAATAAAGGGGCTCAGCTCAGGTGTATTCCTTTCCTTCTTCCACTTTGCTCCCAAACTAACAAGAATTTGCAACAGAAAACAAAATGAATTGCAGACCAAGGGGCTGTTCTCTGTCATAAATTTCAAAGGCACGTTGCACAACATTCACTGAGGAGAGAAGATGGATATGACTGACCCTGATCTGCTCCTGCAGGGCCCTGGTTTTTCCCTCAGAGGAGAAAAGGGACAGAGCGAGATGTCCCTCATTCTCCCAGGCCCAAGGCTGCATGGAGAGGAGCTGCAGGAGCATTACTTGGGTCCTGGACAGTTTCTACAACGTGAGAGTGCTCAGCAAAGCTCACAATCATCATGGTCTGTGTGGGGAGACTTGGCCCCAGGTTAATGGCTGGAAGATTCGAGATCTGCTAACTCTCATAGGAACAGTGATTTAAACTGGCACAACAAAGACAGGATCTCATTTGTCTTTCCAAATCAAGTTGTTATTTTCTTGATCTGAACCAGCATATCCTGTCCAACTTTTGGGGTTTTCAACTGTTTATCTTAATGCTATCTAGGCTGACAGTGCCTGAACAAAACCGTCTCCATTTTGCTATAGGCGATAAAACCACATTATTTATCCTGTGTAAACAGTGAAGGTTTCGGTGCTGCAGGAGGGCTGTGTCTGTCCATTGTGGGTGCCCTATAAAATGCTGGTGACCTAAAGTGCTCACCAGGCAGCTGTCAGGGCTCAGAGGGTCGATGGGAGACCACCCAAGCCATCAGTGTTTGCCACCCTACAGCTGTTTGCACCTTCCTGCACAGTCAGAACCTTCCCAAAGGTGCCTTTGATGTTTCACCCATCAGTTGCAGCCTCTGAAGGTTACCTGCCTCTCTGACCCAGCTCAAACACACTCATTCTTTAAATTGTGCACAAACTGAGGGCCTCCTGAAGCCACATGGGTGGGCTGTGAATGCTGACTGTAAACCTGCTGTGGCAGAAGGTAATCCCCACGTGTCTGTGGGAGGACCTTGGAGTGTTGACAAGCACCTTAAAAAGCCAATAAAGGTCTCAGATTTGAGATTTGGATTTTGGTACAAGAGGACTCAAACATTTGCAGACTTAGGCAGAAGTCCAGCTGCCCAGATAGCAGAACCAAGATGCACAGAGCAAAAAGTTTTATAAAGTCTGTGTGCACATAAACCCAACCATTAATAACACCATAAACTGCTGATTTCTTTGGGTAATTACAAATGGTAGTAATCATCAACCATGACTCAAACACCACTAATATGCCAGACTTTTGAGTGTTCAGCTATCTAAATTCATATTTAGGAACAAGGTGGAGATAAGTTACTTTGTTCTCTGCCTTTTAAAATTAGAAAATATCCTGTGGGGCACATTTTCTGTAGATTTCTCAGTAGATATAAGCAGAGCTTGTAATGAGCACTACATTTAAGCAGTCACATGAACATGTTCATTTCTTATAATCTATTCTGTGAATGTTTATTACTGCATCCATTTCTGTACACTGCCGAAACCTTTCAGTTCAGTGTTAGGCTGGTTGGGAGCAGGACATCTGGCACTTGCTCAATGAAGGCAACTCCTAGAATTGTACTGTCATCCAAAGTACTCAGTTTTTATAAATCTGAAATTAATTTTCCAGAAAAACAGTATAATGCTAACAGCATCCTTGCCAGTTATTTTGCAGCTAATCCACAATATGTACTGTATTTAAAATGCACAGAGTGAAAACAACAACAGATAAACATATAAAATAATCCTGTCATGGGTTATGTAACTTACTCTAAGGCTTTGATGTTCATGAAATTGATAATACAGGGAACTTGGTGAGAAATAAAGACCTCAATCCAGGGCACCAAATGTCTCCCATACACTTAATTATGTAAGTATTAGCAGCATACTGCTAGTCCCTACTCCTTTGGTGGCTAGAAGTGCTGATACTAAGAATTTTAAGGCTATAACAGTAGATTTGTTTGACTTTGATTCTCACCTCCCAGTGCATTTTGAGAACAGTGATTTTACATATAAACTCACTGAGTTGTTATTTATGTAGTCGGAAATCATGCTATGGTCATTTTTTTAAAAATGTATTTGTCATGCTGATTTGTTTGGGATAATTTTAAAGACTCTCATGTAATGCTTATACCTATATAAACAATTTCTAATTATGAAGTTTCAATTACAGCTCATTTTGCTATACCAGAGAAGCAGTTTTATTTCTGGTGAATCTTAAATTCATTCTACTTATTTAACAGTAAGAGCTTCTGTTGCTGAAAAATATCTTTGACAAAAACATCTCAGGGTACAGAACTTGAGAAGATGCTTTCAGACTGGAGCAACTTCCCAAGTACTTCATTGAGAAAATGACACTTCTCTTGCCTGGCACACATAGCAACTATTGATCAGAAGATCATAGCGTAACTGCACTCCAGTGTTTCACTTTGAACTATTGGCAGACACAGCAGCAATAGAGGCCTAAGAGCCCCTTCAATTGCTGACATAACCCTGTCATAACAGATGGCCCTGTGCTGCCTGTCTGCAGAGAAAACACGACAGGACGGCTTCTTTCTATGGGCCAAGTACATCCAACTCTGATTACTTGCCCAGGGAGACTTGCCCATGGTAGGCAAGCTCAGATGTGCCCAGGGTTTAAAAACAAGCTAGCTGGTGTGCCAAAAGCCAGTTGTCAGCCACATAACAGGGTGCCCCTTATAATAGGATGCAGACATATGCATTTGTCCACTTTCATCAGTCAATTCCCCAGTTAGACCTGGAGTTTTGCTGCCACTGGGTTTTAGTCCTTCTTTTTAATTTGCTGCATTAAAAAAAAAAAAAAAAAACAAACTTCTTGATATTTTTCACTCAAGCTGCAGTCTCTGCAGTATTAATACTGACATGAAAAAATATTTGAATGTTTGAAAATTTTGCATTTCTTTCTCTTTCAGGGAGTGTTAGGAAGTACCATGAAAGTGCAGCCATTATAGATTAACCCAAAGACAGATATCATGGGTATCAGATACAACTTTATTATATTTAAAGTGCTTTGTCAGTGACTACTGTCAGTCTGTTGTATGCAGTTGACTTTTCCAGGCTGTGGTGGTTTTGGCTGAAGTAATGTAAATTTTCTTCAGAATGGCTGGAATGGGGCTGTGTTTTGGATTTGTACTGCAAACACAAGTGTTGGTATTTCAGGGATGTTTTAGTTACTGCTGAGCTGAGCTTGCACAGGGTCAAGGCCTTTTGTGCTTCTTCTACCATCCCACCAGTGAGGAGGCTGGTGCTGCAAAAGAAACTGGAGGGGGCACAGCTGACCCCAGGGATACATGCTCTCTACTTCCAAATCTTACCTTGTGACTGCCTTCCATATACCCTCTCCCTTTCTCCCATGGAGTCCTCAGTGTTTCCAGCTTCCCATCATTTCCCCTCCAACTGGTTCATTTTGATCTAACAAACAGGGTGAAGTCAAGAGCAGATAAGCTCACAGGTTACTTTGCAGTTCCAGTAGACAATGCAAGCAGAGAATCCAGAGCAGGGGAGGCAGCTTTACTTCTCTGGCACTCTGGGTGAATATCCCTCCCAAGTTTCTCTCTGCCTTTCACCCAAGCACTTAAAGACACTATCATTCAACGGTTTGGATGTGGAAGAAAAATGCAACTGTAATGCTAATTCAGTTTACACTCTAAACCCCACCATCTGCTTTTTATTTTAAGATAATTCTACATGCAGTTTTAGATGCCTGCAGTAGCAGCCATGGGAATTCAGGCATATGGCCACTACCATATGACAAAGTGTATTGTCTAATAATTTCTAGTCTTTCTCATGCATCCACTTGTGCATAAGGTACTCAAAATAATAGGCATCTTATCCTTTAATTCATTCACACAAAATTCACTTCCAGTGAAATCTTTGGATATTTCTACTACCTCTGCCAGCTGTCTGCCTCAACCCATTTCAGCCTCAAAGGTTTGTGAAACTTGCATAATTCACTTTTTCTGTCATGCTGAAGATAATAAATAACTGAATTCCCATGAGAAATGTCAAAACATTGGATGACATTTTACAGTCTTAATCTGATCTGAATAAAAGTAGAAAAATGTTGTCTCATCATATGAGAATCTGGGGCAGATTTGTTACCTTCACCTCAATTAAATGTTTAGAATAAGATGTGTCAATATATGCACAATAATCTGGACAGCATGCAGTCTGTCTAGTTAAACCAAATGGCTCAATATTCTATGCAGAAAAGAGGTTATGCTTATTTTTCTAGTGTGAGAGAAAAATATTATGGGTTTGGCTGAACTAGAGTTAAATACCAGTAGTTCCGTACATACATGCATACAGGAAGGAACCTTGCTGTGAATGTGTAGCCTTTGATAAAGAAATGTGTGACAGGAAAGGTCCAGATGTGCAGACATGCCAAGAGGAGGCTCTTCAGCAGAGCAAACCAAGCCCCCTAAGAAAGGGGCAGCAGGGAGAACGTGTGCGTGCCTGCAAGCATGTACACACATGCAACAGAGATTTATATCCAACTTAAGTATTATCTGTGAAACAGCTTAGGGCTCCAGCAGTTACCCAGTTCTGTCCCTTGGCTGGCATGCAGTGTCCCTCTGCAGTGAGGGCAAGCCAGCTGACATGGCAATTGGATCTCTTGACTCGTGTTTCTTGCACAGAGGTAAGAGATCTTCTCCCTTCTGTTACCTCCATGCTCTCTTTTCCCGAGCATACAAAAGTAATCCATGTACCATAGGATGGATTTGACCTATGATTTGTGAAAGACCAAAATTCTCCACACCACCCTCCCATAAAATTGCTACCTTGGACATTGGTTAAGGACTGAAGGTAAATCAGTTGCTTTAGAAAGAAATCAGTAATAAGCTCACTCCTTTTCATCTTCAGTACTGTAAAAATGAAACCCAAACAAGTACAGAAATATCCATAGGTTTCCTTAATCTCTTTATAAAGGATCTTCAGTCGTATTAGGAGCTCATAGTAGCAATTCAAAAGCTAAATATAAAAGCAGCTTTTTGAAGTACTTATAAAGTCAGTAAGAGGCTTTTTATTTTTAGCATATTTTCCTGTGAGATAAAGATAATGAATGTAGAAAGCATCCAAACCCAAAATGAGATACGCAAAAGAGATCCCACGATCTGCACCAGGAGTGCTACAGAATCAGCACGGAGAGAGCAATGTTCTGACAACACCATCTGCTCATTTGTGCTGTTTTTTCCTATTACCAGCTCTCTTAATGTCTCATGCATGATTTTCTGGGGAAGTCAGGAGGAGTGTATGATTTATTTTGACATTAATATTTACCAGGCTGGTGTATGCTTAAAGTAGCCAAGATGCTGAGAATGTTTGCTTGTTTAAAAAGCCATTGAAATGGTTTTCCTTTTTCTTTGGAGACATTAACAAGTTATTTTGTCACTTCACTGTTACATAAAAGTCATATCCCATTTGCATGACATTAATTTAGGTAAATACCACAAGTTTTGCTCTTACTGGAGCTGTAGACTGAAAGAAAAATTACTTTGGTTTTCAAAAAGCTTTCTGGCATTTTACATTGGTCACTAAAGAACAGTGAAACAAAGTTTCAGGCTGTGAAACTTGAAGTTATTTAAATTAGCAGTTTAGTGGGAAATTGAAGTGCAAGATTCTCCTGCAAAACTCATGCTGGACACTGAAAGTGTTATGTTTGATTGCTCCTTCGTGAAACCTAAAAAAGATATTTCATTTGCGTTTATTAACATTTAACAATTGTCTTACAGATTCTGGATAAGTAGCATTCCTGATATGTAGGGTTTTTTTAGAGTTTTGAAGCAAGTCTTACAAATAAGGTTTGTGTACTCTGCTGAAATACAGGAAAAGTGCGCACAGTCTGTGCATTTCAGATCTGTTGCATGACTGCATTACACTATGGATTGATACTCTTTTCATCCAGAAATGGATTACAGAGCTGACAGATTTCTTAAAATAACCATTATGGATGTGAATCATACTGACAAAAGCAAAGCAATCCCATTCAGAAAAGACATCTTGCCTCAGCCAAACATTCTCATGAATGTGGATGGCTATATATGACTTATATACAAAGGATTTTTTAAATTGCTAGGCATAGAAGCCTAAAATTTCATTTTTTCTCATTAACAAAAAGATGACCAAAGTTACATACCAGTGGTATTGATGCTATGCATGTACCATAGAGATTGCTCTTAAATAGCTCTGTCTTCTAAGATGGGGTCATGTATTGTCCCTTAAGAAGGGACACTGATATGCCAGAGATGCACTCACAAGCATGAGGGTGCACAGGATTACATTATTTTTCACAGCAATTACTTTTCCTAATATTTAAAGGACAGAGGCAAAAATGAAAGAGCTGTAGTATAATGGAATGGAGCTTCTTTTGGTTAGTTAAATTAATCCTGATGCCAACTCTTTTTTTTTAAAGTTTTGAGATTTTAAAAAAATTTATGTAGATATTTAGTAATACACTAGAAGAAGCTATTCAAGATACAATATCTTTAGTGTTTAAAACCTTTGGAAAAATTCATGTATTAGGAATGCATATGTGCTGTAAAACATTAACTCTGCACCTTTTGTTTTTTTAGGAGCTACAAGAACTTCTGAAAGAATTTGTGACAATGTGCATTCTTAACTGCTGCAGTTTCAGAGCCCTTTTTCTATTGCTGTTCTGTAGGTAAGAAGTATTTGCTAAAAAGATTATTTCTTCAATATATTATTATATCAGTTGGTTTATAATCAACTTACTTACAATTAGAGACATATTTGACAAGGTAAAAAAGTAAAATCTTCTTGGCATTTGAATCTTGCCTCTTACAAAAATTAAAGAACCTGGGTATTAACAGAAACACAGGACTGAGCTTCATGAATCTCAGCTGCCTTGACAGATTTTTTTTTTTTAATTGGAAAGATTGATGAGGGAGAAAAAGAATGGAATTTATGAAGCATATGAACCCGCAAATAAAGGATTACTGGGTAACAAAGTGAGTATTGTATCAGGTTTGCTTAACAAATTCAGATGGGCACACAGACCTTGCCTGGAGCATAGTGCCTTGCCCTAGGACAGAAGCTCACAGTCCACCTAGATTTACTGCAAGCTTGAGATAGTAAAATCATCACTGTGCACTAAAAGGAGAGTATCTTAAAAAGAAATATCTATTTTAAAAATTGTTTTTTTATTCTCTGTTATGAAATTGTAAAGTCTGTAGGAAATCTGAGTTGCCTTATGCTGGAAAGTGAAAATTATCCCCTCTGGCTACACATGGCACTTCTAACAGTGCAGCTGCTATGACAGAAAAATATAGAGATGGAGCACTTAAAATATATTCCTTCTATAAAAAGGGGCAAAAATATTCTTTAAGTAATTCCAATAAGAAAATGTAAGCATGGACAGGTTAAACATTCTCATCACTACTTTCATCAGAAGTATTTAAAGTCTGTGAGCCAATTCTTTATCTAGAATTGCCTAACCTACTTCATCTCACAGTAGATTCCTCAGGGTAAGATTCTATCTGAGCTTTAACTCAGGTGGGTGTGCAAACACTCATTTAGATAAAGCTTTCTCTTAGTAGTGTGAAAAGGTGGAACAATCCCCAGAAAATAAGTTTAAAGCATCAACTTCCCCCATCTTCTCCATTCCTATAGAGGGGTCTTTGTGCAAAACATGCACTTGCTCTAATTCCACCTTCTTTCCTCATCAGCTGTGACTTGCCATGCTATAATGAGTGGGTGGCTCATGGCTTAGCCATAATAAAACACTGCTAAAAGACCAACAACTTCAGAAGTATCTAAATTAAAAGGAGGCAAAATTCCCCCAGGAGCTCAGCCTGTGGCACACATTTCATTAGTATCAGACAGGCTTTGTGAATCCTCCGGCAGCTTCATGAGGCTGTGAGTGTGCAGAAGCACGGGGGGTTCATTCCTGAGTTCATCCATGGGGGTGAGGGCACACACAGCACCTGTGAGAGTGCCTGGGTACAAGGGCACAGCACTGAGCTGTGTGTCTGTTGTACCCAAATCCAGACACAGCTCTGGCCCAGGGTTATCTCACACACAAGATGATGCTTGGGTTCAAAAATGCATTTTTCCAGTGCACAGATCAGGAGGGGTTTGTGAAAGTGCTGTTTAGGACAAAACCTGTCCTGCTTGGCACTGAAACAGAGAAATATTTCTAAACAAAACCCAAGGGCTGAGGTGCACCCAAAACAAGGACCATGATTTTTTGCCAAGTGGTCCCTTAGATATTCCACTTGGAAAAGCTCTGCCTAACATGTGAAGAGAGCTTTTTTTTTTACTGAATAATTTACAGTCAGTAATGGTATGGGGTTGTTTTTTCCCTTTCTATCTCTCACTGCCTGAATGACACCTCTTCACTTCACTTAACATTAAATTACATTACAATCACAACATGGCCCCCTTTTTACTATTAAAATCTGTTGCCTGGATGACTTCTTTCCCATTTTTTTTTAAATTAGTAATAAAAAAATTGAGGCAAACTGATCATTTTCAGGAATCAGCTTAAATGAATGAATGCTATTTGGTCTGAAGAAGGGTTCCCATTTGTTTCAGATAGGGTGTTTTTAACATAAAGAATGCTAGCCTAGGTTTATGGAGTCAGAATTCTATGAAATGTTCATTTTTTTTTTTTTGCTTGAGCTCAAAAGCATTTATGGTATTTCACTGTTTGTTCTTGTGCCTGGTAACATGATGCTAATTTCAACCTCACCATTTAACCAAAAAAAGAATGGCGACAGTACTGTCCATTTCAAAGCAGAGAATTAATCAGTGATGTGGATTTTGCTACAGTTTATCTGCAAAGACCATAAACCTCCATATCATTGAGCAAAGGTATGAAACCACAAATAACTACTTTATTTGCATCTGTAAGCCTTTCGCCTGTCAGTGAATTGCCTGCAAAAAAGCTTTTTTTATTCTTGTTTTCCTGGGGGGAGTGTTTCAGAAGCTTGTTCAAACTGTATCTGGCATTTTGTTTATCTTCTTGCAGTTCTAAGGTGTTTCTGTCTCTTTCATGCTTTCATGATACATATCTTCTGACAAAAAATAGCCAGAGAAAATATTCTCATACATGTGTCTAGACTGCACTTATGCCTAAATAAATGATATATACTACTGTTTAGGGCAAATGTTCCTTTTTTCCCTTCCAGTTACCCCATTCTGTTAAGACACGGACTTGAAAGTACCTTAAATAACAAACAGTTGTTGTACCTTTCAAGTTTAGCCAAACTCATGAAAATTGTCAGTTTTTGAGCTCAAGAATGACTTAGAAAAATAAATAAATAAAAATTTGCTTTTATAAAAGCAACCAGAGGGCATTGAACCTCTGAGTTAAAGCATTTATTATGCATTAACAGCCCAGAACAGGCAGATAGTCTCAGCTGAAAAATAATTATATGCTCAGGTTTTTTTCTGTAAAAGCCTGTTCACACCACAGTTGCTGGAGCACCTGTTGCAAGGCAATTCCAGGCTCAAAGGCATGCCAAGGCATTTCACATACATTAAGAAAATGGAGGAACTTAAACAGCTTCCCTTAACTATGAAACATAAATATAGCAACACAAATATTGGTTAAAGGAGAAGCTTAAGTGCAGTGATGAGAAGATGCAGATG
This sequence comes from Zonotrichia leucophrys gambelii, assembly GCF_028769735.1. Classification (NCBI taxonomy): domain Eukaryota; kingdom Metazoa; phylum Chordata; class Aves; order Passeriformes; family Passerellidae; genus Zonotrichia; species Zonotrichia leucophrys. The sequence continues at coordinate 14,402,246 of NC_088176.1, forward strand.
GAGGAGTGGAATGAGTCTCAGATTTTTCCTTTGCGAGTGTGTGCAGCTGTGAGCTCACGGTGCCTGAGCTGGGAATGGAGCACGTGGATCAAAGAGCGCTGTAAAGGAACAGGGCACCATCCCTTAAAACACAGAAACCCCAGACTGCTTAGGGCACAGAACCTCTGTAGGTTCCTTGTCTCTCACCACTGACCACCTGCCTCTGAGTGTCCCAAAGTCAGCAGGTTGGTGACAGCTTTGGTTTAACAGCTCACACTCACATTTAGGAGGCCCCAGGTTCCTTTCACTTGCTGGCTTGCTGTGCTAGGACTTCTCTAAGGTTTTATGGCCAAACTGCACACAGGGGACCATGCCTCTTCAATTCACAGCCTCAATTACAGCACTACAGCTTTACCAGGCTTACTTAGCCATAAATCTCAAAAGGCCAGTGATACGAGGCTACACATCATGTGTTAATGAGGAAAATTATGAATTATCACAGGTCATTTAAAGGAAGGACTTCCATAAAAATTTTAAAGATATATTTTGGAAAATAGAGTTAATGATAATGAACTAGGCCCCTCTGCAATTGCAGATTGACTGGCAGAATAATGATATACCCTAACAGTAGAAAAGAAACAAGTTTTCCTTTAACATTTCACAACGTGTAAAACTTATTCAAGAACAATCCAGTAAAGCTGTGAAATTAAGCTCATGCAGCTCACTGAACACTTAGCTAAAATTTATATGTAAATTACAAAAGGAGAGATATCTATTCCAAGAACAGTATTTAAGAAATTAATTACAGTCAAATGCATTTCCAATTTTAACACCTCTATGCAACATAAAACTGGCCTTCTTATTTATAGTCACATCTCAATTTAACATGACTGTTTGTTTCTTTAGGAAAAAACTTACAGGAGAAACTTCCCTTATTTCAATGCTGGCATTTCTCAAGGGTATACTTAAGTAACAACATCGTTCTTTGGCAATATAGAAATAAAAAACAGGGAAAAAATAAAGGAAAAAAATTAAAACATTAAAAGAGCTAAGATATTTGTGTTATAAGGCAGCTAATGAGAAACAGCTATTTCTGTGGCAATAGGATCTGGTGAATAAAAAATTATACAGCAATAGCAGTTTTCAAGCCAGTGGACACCACATTTAAAACCACAGTGTGATTTGGCCACGTGCACTCAGTGAGATCATCTTAGCATGTAAGCTTTTCCAGTTTAAGATGCTGGATTATTCCTGGTGTCTCAGTGTCCTGACAAAACAACTCAAGCTTTCTCGGAAACAGCAAAATTAAAATGAAAATATCAAGCTTTGTAAAGCTCCAAGAGACCCAGAAATACAATGCAGAAGAGAAAGCAGAGTTCTCAGGAGCAGCTCCAGAAAGAACCAACACTAAGAAATTCAGTGAAGATTTAGCACTATAGGGGAAGACCACAAAACACTGGTAGCCCCTTACCTAATGGTCTATGCTTAGATTCTTCTCTCTAGGAGCAAATCACTACAGCTCTTGCACCTCCTGTTGGAGAGCTGGTCATTTTTAGGGGCCAGTAATTCCCAGAGCAAGGATTAAAATCCCCAGACCCTTCTCCTGGTGGTTTATATAGGTGTCTGATCTCCATCAGCAGAGACAGTGCCTCTGCCAGCTGGCCTCACTAAGGCAATTAATTGTTTGGTTCTCACCTTCATAATTCATACCACACCTTTCTCAAATCATTGGGAACAAGTAGTTGTTACCATTTGTGCTGTAATTTCTGAAGGGCGCACCCTGCTCAGGGTCTTGGGGTGCTCACCTTTGGGGTTAGGCAGAAAGGGTTTGTAGTTGTTTATATATCACTTTTATGGATTGTATTTGTAGCTGTTTCTGAGCAGAGGAAGTACTTGAATTCTCATTGTGCTTTACTGATTTTGCTCAACAGGATTATTTCTGTAGCCTGTTTAAAAATTGTGTTGTGAAAGCAGGATTTTAAGTGTTTTTATGCACTGGTCTCTGAGGCTGGTTTCTGTCTCTGAGACCTAAATATAATGTATTTCATTATGTAAAAAGAAGCTTTATTTTAAATGATGAAATAAACAACCAGCATCCCTTCCACATTCCCAGATTATAACCATAATGCCTTGTTTACAGATAAAGTATTAAAGAAGATTGTTTCTCAGGTGGAATGTTAAGAAATAATAGAATTTAAGGCATAAAAAGAAATAGACTTAGACTTTATGGTATAAAAAGAAAGAATGAACTCTAAGGTACAAAAGAGATTTTTTTCCAATAAGAGACAAATACAGATTATGAAACCTGATATTTTTTTGATTTCTTTTTTATTATGCCCTTTTAAAATATCCTCATTTTCAATTCCTTTTAGGTCCATACAAATTCCTGAAGCTGAAGGAAAAAGTGAAATTCTACCTCCAACAATACAAAAAATCATAAAAGGGTACAACAAGTATCTACGTCCATTTTTTGATAGTAAGTAGAAAAGCTCTTTCAATAAGACTGAGTCATAACATAATGTGGTGTCTAAAATTCAGCAGTGAGACTAAATGGGTTTTTCTGTACTTTTTTCCTCTGATATCTGCCAGCCACTGATCTGATTATATATGTTCTGTGATATAATAAGATGGAGTTTAATAGCTTTTGTGGCCCAAGGTGAAACTTGTATTTTCCAAGTATTTGCAAGCTAAACTTTCAGACTGTTAGAAAACTTGACTATCATTGTATGTGTGTCTTCATGAAATATGCTGTAACATCTTACCTATTTAAAAGCATAATTTCCTCTAATTTCCTAAATAATAGCTATAAAAAGCTTTGATTAAAGATTTGAAAGCTTTATATATCAAGCTGTTCAGAACAGCACAGGCAAATCTTGTTACTATGCAAAGTACTATATGCCTCAGCATATAGTAGAGATTGCAAGAGAATTATTTAATAAATGATTCTTGCCTCAGGTCTTAAAGGTCACTGAACAGATTTACTGAAAATTGTGGGGGGGAAATGAATTGAAAAGGGAAAATGAATAAAAAATGTCAGTTCCCTGCATCAGAAACCAATGGTCACCAGATTGGAAGAGCCACAGAGTCTACTGCATCAAGGCTGATTTTTCTGCCCTGCAGTGCAGTCAGACACCTGAAATCTCAGTGAAAAACCTTCTTATTTGAGTCAGGCTATTGGGTGTATCAGAAGTACTGAGGAGTTATGAAGTGGTGGGAAGAACTTGTCCTGGAGAAAGTGCAGAACACTGAAGAAGAAAATATTCTGAATGTTGAAAAGAGGCTCAGCACCATGTGTCTGTCAGGAAATAAACTTATAGTGTGAATTATAGACCTTAAGCTGGATGTTTGGAAATGCTAGAGGTGTGAGTGCAAATGAAATATCTATATCCCTTTGTATCCTACTTAAAAAATTGATTGACTAATGAGCTTCTAAGACCCTACTGTTACCTCTTGCCATCCAAATACCTGGTTCAGTATGGATGTTCCACATCATGTGCTGTTTCTGGATCCATTTATAATAATTTTAAGATATACCTGTATTTTAGGTTGAAGAAAAAGAGGAAAACGATTTCATCAGGTTTTTTTATTGTAATTATCTTAGCTGATGATAAAACTGCTATAAAATATTTAATGCCCTAAGGAGACTGACAGCAAAATAAAAGTAACTTTAATAAATAAACTAACAACTCTTCCTCATTGGAGATGATGCATAATGTAAAATAACTGTGTTCAGTGGCCATTAATATATTTTATTCATTACCTCATGATAGTACTAGAGATATGTTGGCACTGCCATGATGAGTGTGCTTGGGTAGACAGCAGAGTCTCATTTCAAAATCCTGTAATAGCAATTAAGACCTACCGTAAAGCATATTTGAGTTACAAATCTCCCTTTTCTCCATCTTTGCCTCAGCTGTTGTATTGCAGCAAGGCTACAGTTATTTTTTTGTCTGGGTGTTTTGTTCAGAGGGATGCTAAGAGCTCCCTGGGTGTGCCCAGAAATCCCAGAGGAGCTTGGGCACAGACTGAGTCTGTCACACAGAGCCAGTCTCACACCTCCAGACAGTGCCAGCATCTCTGCCAGTGCTCACTGCAGCTCAGGCATGCAAACTCTGCCTCAGAAACCTCTGATGGATCCTTATTAGCTCCAGTGCTGAAGGAATGAGATGACACTCTGAAAAAAATACATTTTATTGATGCCGCTTCTAAACACAGGGTTGGTGGTTTTGTGAGAAATTACTTTCTTTGTAGGAATAATTTGAGCTAGGATGACTCAGGCAATGCTTCTCTTTATTTTTGAACCTGTAGCTTTTTGTGAGATCACTGGGGATCACTTTCCCTGTCATAGAGGAAGGTGTGCATGGGCTGGGGAGTGGGATCAGCCTGGTCCTGACCCCTCTCTGTTACTGGCAGGGTGGGCTACACTTTGCCCGAGAGTCAGGCCCAGGAGAAGCTATTGCTCTTCTCAGAAGCAGAGCTAGCAAACCAGCTAAGTCCTCAGCTTAACAAACCTGTGGAATTTATTTATTTCTGTGACCTCAGCTATGCTAGCTTTGTTCCATGTAGTATTTTCCTGGTTTACACTGTGGTTTTTTGCCTGCAGCTGGCGTACCTTGTGTCTGTTCTTGGTGACTGGCTTTACTCAAGTGGCACTGAGCTCCTTAATATTTAGCAAAATGGGGTTTTAGTCCTAAAAAGAAAGTTAGGTACAAGCAAATGTTCATAAAATGACAGTTCCTTTCTCCTAAAGCCAGAAAAACCAGAAATATTTACTAGATAAATAAAATTTATGGCAGCTCATAATTTTTTTTGTTTAATAAGCCCTCCATTTGCTTATTAATTTGTGTTTGGTCTTTGTGCTAGGGCTGGCAGATGACTGGAAATGTCCCAACCACATACCCCAGCTCGGGTAGTGCCATTAACAAGGGGAATATGAAGATCTTTTTCATTTGAGTCTAATGACTGCATAGCAACATAAAAACTGTCTTCTCCTTTCCTTGCATGGAGTGAATCTCCTGCTTTCCTAGACTTTAATTCTGGGTTTATCTCACCTTTGGCCATCTCCTCCTGCACAGTCACCCCTCCAGACTGGCTGCACAAACGTTGCCATTTTTGTGCAACACAGACTGCCCTTCCCATCTCCAAGCGCTGAAATTGGGCGCCCAAAGTTGGGTTAGTTGAAAGCAGCCTTAGTGTGTCAGAGGTCTGCAGAGAGGTAAAACTGGCTGAGTGTTCTGTGTTTGTCCATACACCCACATGGTGGGTGGCACATACCATGTACCAGCTGCCGCATTGTGAGGGTGCTTCAGACGCTGCTGGCACAGAGGAATCTCAGCTGCACTGGTTATTTAGCTCAGCCCTCATCTGAATGTTGCTATTAAGAATGTTCTGTTTCCTTATCTATAGCACTTCAGTGTTCCTCTTTGAGTTGGTTCATCAGGCAAGTCTTTATAAGTTGAGCAGATAGGTGCAATTACTAATTAAAAAACCCCAAACCCCTGATCTGGAACGATTTTAGCCATTCTTTGGACTGGAATATGAAATGCTCCTATATTAATGTTAGTAGATATTATTCCTCAGTATAATAATATCTATCCTACCATTACAGATATTTATGGAATACTTCTATAGAAAAGCTGGCATAAGGGATTTAAAAATCAACAGTTATTTCCCTTAAATGTGCTACATAACCCTGCTACTTTATCTCAGCAATACAACTTGATTTCTACCTCAGGTTTTCTGCTGGAACCATGTAGATCAATTTTATAACTTTTTGTGCTGTGCCAAACTCTCTGAATTAATGAGCAATTCCTGCAGACTTCAGTGAGCCTTGGATTAGGTTCACAGGGTTGTTAAGGGATGCATAAAATCTTGTAAATAATTTTATACAAATAGATTTTGTTCTGTGATTGAATGTGATAATTTAAGTGTTCTAATTAAAAAGAGAGATACTAGGAAAAGGTCACAGCTAAGTATATTTGAATATGGAAGCTGCTTTCAAGTGGTACAGAAAAGTGTCATGCTTAAATCAGTTATTCTAAATCACATTTAAAAGATTATTTTCCTTCATTTCATAATGAGTAATACATCTCATAGACAAGTTTTAAATTAAAGCAAATAAAGTTTTTGGGTCCAACCTTCTGTCTAAGACCTGTCATCATGGGTTTTTTCCCCCTCAAATGTTGTTTATATTAAGTTCTATGAATGTAATTAGATGAAGGCATTTTAGTCTTCAGAAGTGTACAAATGAGACATCAGAATGTTAGCTGTGTCTAACACCCTTCAGTCTAGGGAGGCAAACTCTCAGGGTACATGAGAAAGAAATATCAAATAAATATCATCTAAGGACTATTTTAAGCTAGCATCTAGTCCTTTAGAGAAAAGCGAAAAGCCCAGAATATGTAAATAAACTTCAGCATAGACATGGTAATGGAGATTTTCCTTCTTTTCCCAGAAGACACACAAAGAGCATCTGATTGCCACCCAACCCATGTTCCTGCATGCAGGACAGTTTGGGTTTTGGTTTTCAGCAGGGTTCCCTCCAAAGACTTAGCTCCAGAGATTCTAAATTATAAATGGTGCTTTTGTTCAGATAGTAAAAGATCAATTTATTTGAAGTTTCCTGTTGTCTCCAGCTTCCACAAACTGGGATCTTTGCTTTGCTAAACAATGTGCACAACTAACTACTGCATGCATTTTCTGACATTGGACAAGTCACCTTTCTGACTTCTCTTTGAGGAGCTGAGTAAACAATGCTCCTTGATTTTTATGTTACAAGATTTGAGATTTTTTTGTATTTTGGAATATTTTTCGCTGTGTATGCTGTTTGCACATTTTATTCAAATGTGGAAAATGAATCTTGTCACAGCCATACAGTCTTGCCAATACAGAATAGATTGCAAGATAACTTAATTCTGTGCATTACTCCCCTTTGTAATAATGCTGCTGCCAAAGCATAGGATGGAAAGAGCATGTTAAAATGATTATCTGTGACAGCGTCTAAATCCTTCTCAAAGGCACTGCTTGCCAAGATGGTTTCCTGTCCTCTGTGTGCTGCCTGTCTTATTTGTCCCCACATTAATTGCTTGCATTTGGCTGTATGGAAACATGGGGGTTTTGACAAATGATTTAACAAGCTGTTGTTAACATGGTCCCCACCAATTTTTGTCTTGTCCACAAACTGTACCAGCAAAGCAGCATCAACGTCTAAGAGTTATTGATGTAAACAAATAGGATTGAAATTGATTTGTGCTAGAAATGGGTCTGTCTTCTCATGCCTTCAAATCAAGAATTACAGTTGAGATCTGTCAGAAGGTCTGTCCACTTTCTTCATGTAACTATTTGTCAAGAAAAATGTCTTGTGGCGGGAAGTTAAATGCACTGAAAAAAAATTCTAAGCATTATATAAGAATTCTGGTATACTCCAAACAAAGCTGGCAATCAGAGGGACAAAATGAGTTTTCTAGGAAGCTATTAGAGTTATTCTAGTATTCTTCTAATTTTCTGTTTACTTGCAGTATTTTATCCAGTATTGCTGCAAAGAAGAGACATTCTTCCAAGAAGCATTTTGAGGCCTTTGTGAATGTCAGAATTGTTTTGAGTTTTCTTAAACTAAATGAGAAAGGGCTCATGCTAATGGCTCAGCACTGGAAGTTTTTGATAGTACTGATCCATTGCAGTAATGGGTACACATGTGACACAGTGCTAGTTTATTTTGCTGCTACAGACCAGGATCATTGCAGTGAGTGATCCAAACTTAATTTTTAGGTATGCTGTCTGCCACTCTTCTGGCTGCTTTCCTATTTGGGATCACTATGAATATCTATAGAGGGCACAGAGGAACAATTTACATAAATTGCAGGAAAATGGAAACGTGTGCTGCTTGGGCTGCACAGGCAGGGCTGTAACAAGGCACTCCCTTTGGCCCTGCTCTGCCATGCTTTGAAGATTCCCTTCAATAATGCAGGACACAGTAACTTCAGTTCTCTTCTGAGGATCGGGAGATTTCTTCTGATGTTGTCATTATACATGGAACTTCTGCCAAACATATGGAAATGTAGGAACTGACTGCCTCATCTGGTTTGCTGCCCAGTTTTTGACACTGTCAACAGGAGACCTTCAGAGGAAGTTCAGAGGAAGCCCTGGTGAATAATTATGAGCAGACTCATTCTGTTATTAGTACTTTACAATTTATGGTGCCTTACTAAATAAATATTTATCCTCACATGCAAAAAAGAAATCAGCATTTAACTATTAATGTTGTTCTGATTTAATTAACTGCTGGAGCAAAGCTCTTCTCAGCATCTTGTATTGTGTTAATAATGATCCTTTCCATAATTTGTTTTCCAACTCCTCCCATAGAGCACAGTGCTGGATCTGGGGTGGTGGAATTTTCTGCTGAGTTTTTTTGGATGCTGGGCTGGGCAGGCTGGGTGTACCTTGGCAGTGAGGGTTTTTGGTTGGGGTGAGTGGAGCAGGACGGTTTGTCCTGACTGTGCTGCCACTCCTTGGCACTTGAGCCCCAGGGCAGGTCTGTGTTCTGCCACTTTGAGCTTGAAGTGTGTCTCAACCTGAGTGAGATGTCCTGTGGTGCTTGGGAGTCACCCAACGCTGCAGTGCTGTTGTGGTACTCAGTAATATTTTGAGAAATACTTCAGCAGAAAAGAAAAAAAGGATCTACAAAGTCCTGTTTGTCTGATTCCTGAGAAATTACCCCCTGCTTAATTTCAGTAATCTTTCTGAAAATTGGCTGTTCCCCTCACATGTGTAACTACCTGGCACTGATGATACTGAAGTGTCGCTAATGGACATTTTCCCTAATCTGTATCACCTTACTGGGCAAGGATCAGGTGATAATAATTCATTATATAATAGAAAGAGTCTGATTATTCCCAGCCATCATTTCTGCAAAATCATCTGAACAGTGCACTGTCCTCTCCTTGGGATGGTCCATCCTTAAACATGTGCCTTGCTGGGTGGGGTTCTCCTCAAATGATCATGTGATAGTTGGCAATAATATGCTCTGGTACAGTCACACACGGGAATCTCTATGAAGACGTAAAAAAACCGCAATTTGGATTATAAATCACATTATTTTGAAATTCAATGGTTTTTGAGCATCTGACATATCTTTTGAGGCTGGCAATATTGTACCTGTCATTATGATATAGTACAATGGTAAATATAAGTATTAATTGTTGTACCCCAGGTAGCTGGGATGAGTTTCTTAGGGGTTGAGCTTTTAATCCTGGAGGGAGAAAAAATGAATTTATTAATGGAGTATCAAAACATGAAAAGACTGGGAAGAAACAGAAGAACAAGCTGTCAATGATCTGAGAGTTTTTCAGTCAATTTTACTTCAAAGTTAACCTCCAAAATCTTCTTTCAATATATGAACAATAGTTTCTAAACCCTATGTATAATTTAATAGTATACATGCATATTAAAAAGTAATAAACATGCATATTAGCAGCAGGGCATCCTGCAAACCTGCAGTCCTGTTTTAAGCTGGAGCTTTATATTTAAACTTTCAACTGAGTCCAGAACAAAGGACTTACAGATTTTTTTTCAGGAGTGACAGATGTGTAATGATTTTAACACATGCATTAAAACCAGAAATATTTTGGAAAAAATAAAAATACTAATAAAATGACAGGTCTTAGAATGACACATTTTTTTCTTTAGTGTTATTCAGGAGGGTGGAGTTGGACTCCATGTTTCTCTGGATGCAATTTGGGAAATTTCTACAAAATGTATTGCAAGGAGCCAAGGAGGGCTTTCAGTGATTTGCCTGTGAGATAAGGGCACTACCAGCTGCAGAGATCTTACCTAAAGTACTTCTGCATTTCTCAGTGCTGTGTTCTTTTCTTCTCAATTGCTTGGAAAGATTCACTGATTTAATACTAATTTATTTGTACAAGCACTCTGTTAATTATTCTGCACATATTCCACCAGGAATAATGTTGTGTTTTCATCAAAGCTCTGCAAAAATTCTGCATTTTAAAATGCACAGTCGGTGATCTTCCCTCCAACAGTGTGAAATGCACATTCAGGAGGAAATGGGAATCAGAGCATACTGACATTGCAGTAACAGCTGCTTAGCTAAGATGTTTAACTACACTGAATGGGCCTTCAGCTTATGACAAGTTTTCCTTTATAAATGTAATGTTTGAATCACAAGTTTCCTGCTAGTGGTCAAAGGCAAGATCTTAAATTGCAATGATACAGTATATACCATAAATTCTTAAATGGAAGTTACTCAGCTGTGCCATCTGGATATTAACCACGTGACATTGCCAGGTGAAACTTCTTACTTCACCCACATCTGATGGACCAGATGTTGCAAGAAGAATTCTTGCACTGGAAGAATTCTTTCTGCTGCTCTGCACCTTAGAGAGTGTGAGGTGCCATGGGGATTGTGCCTTCCACACCATATTGAGTAACATTTTCCCTGGCATTTTTTTTTTCTGGGAGAAAAAAATAATATAAATCAGAAAGTATTTAAGAAATAAAGCATATTTCTGAAAACTAAAATAGTTTTAGCTGAGAAGTATGACATTTTGGTTAAGAATGTGAAAATTCTTGCATAATCTGTGTTTGAGGAATATTTAAGATAGCTTCTAAACATTCAGGAAAAAAAATAGAAAGATTTTGTAGGCAGTTCTCATGAACACTGAATATTAAAGAATTACGAGCTATATTCTGACTTCCTCTTTTTTTTGCAGATGGTCCTGTGTCAGTGGGAATGAGTATGGATATTGCAAGCATTGATACAATATCAGAAATAAATATGGTAAAGTAGTTTTTGCAGTCTGTTTTGCTTGTTGATAAGCTGATGTGCTTACAGCTGCTGGCAATACAACTTTGGGCTTGTCTCCTTGTGAAGACAGTGTGGGTTAGGAGGTGGAATTCTCTTTTTCACGAGACATAGTGTTTATAACACTATAATAAGCATAGAAATGCAGCTGTGAGTCCCACCTCTCACAGATACAAACAGAAAGCTGCTACTGAGTATTAATCTTAATGAGAAGCATGTGGATCAGTTCTTATTTTCCAGCTGAAATGTCTAAATCGTTACGCATTTCATAAAAATGAAGATGTATTTATGTGCCTTTGAAGCCACTCTCCCTATGATTAGATACAGCTGAACTCAGGCTGTTTTTCTCTTCTATTGTTGCTGTCACACATTAATTTATTCCAGCTGTGTTTCATTTAATTTGTATCATTTGTTCTTGAACAAACTATGAAATGGAATGTACTTTTCTACTTAAAGATCCTCTATTGGTACACAGAAATAAAAAGGAAAAAAAAATTAATCAGATATTAAATATGAGTGCATTAGTAATTAGTAATTATTAGTTACTATTTAGAAAGGGGAAATAAGGTCAGAACTTCAGATGAATTTATAATATTGATAAAAACATACCATAAAATCAAAAGTAGTTTTAAAAGTGTTAAGAAATAATGCGATCTTAATGTAGGACTGCAAGGCATAACTAAATTGAAGGGGAATTGGACTGCTGTGTTCAAGGTCTTGATAAATTTGGTACCACTGTTTCCTTTGTGATGCTAAAAAGAGAAATTGTGTTAAAAGATGCCTTTCCTGTTTCACTAATTTTTTTTGTCTATATGAATTTATTCAACTTTTTGCCATGTGCTCTTAAAAAATTCTTTATTTATTAGCTTATGTGAACAAAATGAGATTTGGAACCACTTACATAAATCATTCTAAAACCTGGAGGTTTACAGAGCCAGATTATCTGCTTACAAAGCTCTGATGACTTCAGCTGATTCATAGCCCTGACCAAGGCCAGCAGCTCTTACTGTAAATGACCATTAGAACAAAACCTACCAACCTCACATGGAAAACTTGGCAGAATTCAGCGCAGCTGCTCTTGGAGTGCCAGGGACATGGAGAATCACTCTTTGTGCCCAGCAGCTGTTTCCATATACTTCTGTAAAAGGGAATACAACACAGGCGCCCTTTCTATGATAATTTTGATTTTCTCTTTCAGGACTACACAGCCACCATATTCCTCAGGCAGAGATGGACTGATGAGAGGCTTTGTTTCGATGGCAATAAGAGCTTGAGCTTAGATGGTCGACTTGTGGAAATGCTTTGGGTACCAGATACCTTTATAGTTGATTCAAAAAAGTCTTTTCTTCATGATGTCACTGTTGAGAATCGTCTTATAAGGATATACCCTAATGGAACAGTCTTGTATGCCATAAGGTATGTAAATACCACCCATCAGCCTTTCTGATTGTGTCTACTTATCTTTTAAACTTCCCAGGTTCTGCTTAAGAAAATGGGTCTGTCTGTAAAAGTAGCATCTTGTAGTTTTAAGAATACTTAATATTCTTGATCAATATGAATAAATTCTTAAATTTATCTTCCCTAAATAAACTCTTTTGCTTTCATGCAGGCTGAGCACAGGAATTGCATGTTGCCATTCCAGTTTGCAGTGAAGCCATCACAAGGGATAACAAGCTGTGATGATGGACCTGCATGATTTATTGTGAATTACCCTTTGTAAAAGGTCTTGATAAATAGAAAACAATCTTAAAATATATTGCAAATAACAAATGAAAATGTGCACTCTAAGTGAGAAGAGAGCAAAGGGTGGCCTTTTTAGGCTGCCACTGAACTCAGCTGTTCTGCTGTGGTTTCTGTTTGGGATTGTATTACTCTTGTTACATTAGATACCAGTAAATAGTAGATTTTTTTTCCTCACAATAGATATTAGGCTGAAAATATTATTTCAAGAACCATACATGGCATTTTTTATTTTTACTGATGAACATTTTTTTCCTATTAATACTTATAAAACTTTTTTTCCCCCCAAGGATCACCACAACTGTTTCATGCAGCATGGATCTGACTAAATATCCAATGGATAAGCAGACATGTACTTTGCAACTGGAGAGCTGTAAGTCACTTCATCCTTATTGTTTTATGCAATTAGAAAAAGATCTGTGATCTATTTCTGCTAGATATTACCAGAGTGGCTGGAATTTTCCTAAAAGGCAAGGGACATTATGTGGCCAGTCCCAGTGTCTGTGTGCAAAGGTGTGTGCACAAATGTGCACATGACCTCACTGAAAATAGCATGGCAGTGCTAATTAATGAGTGAGCAAAATCCTGGGGGATTCTCACAGGCTTGGTTTTGCAGTGCATCCTGCAGTTACTGTCTTGGTCTTCAGAGGGAGTTCTGTGAGCAGGCATTTTCTCAGCACAGATGAGATGGCTTTGTTTTTTTTCCCTTTCAGAGAGTATGTAATTTTTTCTCGCTGAGATAAAATTCCTTTAGGAAAGAAAGAAATCAGAATAAGGCTTCTTTGTAAGGCATGCAGTTCATATTTAATGATTTGACATTTTCAGATCTTGCTCTGACTTATTTCATTGTCTCTTATGTCAGTGCCCTGGTAAAAAATGTGATCAATTGACGAATAAGTGTAAATATATATTTTCATTTTATCAATCAATCAATATCCTCATATTTTCCTTGAAATAGGTTCTCTAATACTTTGTAGGCGTGGTTACTTTGCAAACACATAAACATGTACTTTTTTAGTTAAATGTTTGCTATTATTCATATGACAAGACTCTAGAAAATAATTTTTGCAGGGGATAACATAGAAGAATAACCAGCTCTGTAAGATGAAAATATATATTTAAAATATGTCTCAATACATGCTCAAAATCTTCTGGAAGGCTTTCCAGTACTTGTTAAGTTTTATTCTGTTTCTTTTCAGAAGTGTGTATTATTCATCTCTTGTTGTTAATGACCAATCAGATTGGAACAAAGTTTCATTTTAGACATAGACACAAAGTAAATGAACCCAAAATCTTCTTCACATCCCTCTAGAACAAGCAGTTTTATGAGATCTGTTTAACAAACAGTGCTTTGAATTGTAATTGGGATTTGTCTTTATTTTCCTTTGGAAGAGCATATTGGTAAATCAATGTATATAGATTTAAATCAACAGCACTGCCTAACGAGTCATTTAGTATTTTCTCTAGTTCCAGAATGAAATACATGTCCCACAGGAATTTACAATTTGTTTGACAGGATTAAAAAAATAAAAAGGAAAATTCCCCGTATAATTAAAACCAAACTTTTTTCAGATTGATTCCATCTGCTTTTTCAACAGCACACAAGCGTCTCCTGTCCAAGGGGAAAACCCAGTGCCACAACAAATGCTCCCATTACACTGGTGTTTAGTTTGAGGAAAAGAGATAGAAGCAACAAATACAAAAAGGAAAGAGTGTGCCTTGGGCTTTTCTCATCAGTGCACTGCAGTCCTTTCTTTTGGGTAGGCTGGAAATGGGGTTTGCTTCCCCATGTGATAAGCTATGTTGATTTATACATGAATAATGTGATCATCCTCCTGGCACACTGCTTGCCAAGACCATTGCCTGGGTTTAAGAATTGTGAATGCAGAACATGCACACACATCTGCACAAACATTGATGCTTGTAAATAAAATGTAAAATCTACAGCAAATATTTGAACTGAGACAAAGAGTTAGACTTTTATTAAGTGATTATTAATATAAGGACAAATATGTCATGATATTATGGAGTAATGGCTTTACACCATAAAGCATCCCCAGTGACCTTTCCAACATTCTTTTCTGCTATTGCTAGTTAGTAACTTTAACTGACTTGTACTTTCTACATAGCAAAACACATTTTGGCCAACATATTATTGCATTTTCCCCCCCTTATTGCAACACTTTAGAAGGTAATGCTGGCATTTGTTAGGAAGCAGAGACTTGGCACTCTGAGTCTCTTGATATGAGTGCTGTGACATTTGGGACAGTGGAGGGATCCTGCCTTGCTTGGTGCTGCCAGGGGGGTTCTTGCTCTCTGCCCCGTGGCAGGGAACACCACCATTCATCCTTGCTGGGCTGGAGGGTTTGTCCTCACATTTCCCTCACACACACCCCCAGTCCAAATACATATTCAAGTCTTGGGCCCATCTCTGAAATTTTATTTATTTTTGAACTTGTCCTTTACCATTCATTCAGTGAAGAGCCATGTGAAGGCACTTAACTTGTGCTTGACAATCAGTGAAAATTAAAATTAGCAACAGAAAGGTAAAGAAACTAATTTGTATTAGGCATTATGAATGTTTAATCCCAAATTTACTATTCCTGTAGTTAACCCTATTGACATTAGCAGCTCATACTCTATCAACAATGTACAGGAATGAGACATTCTGGGCTTGAGGAATTAGCTAGGATAAAAACTCAGTGTCACATAAAGAGAATAGAGATTACTTGTAAAAGCCAAATAACATGGGCTTAAGGATTTTGTCTCTATAAACTTTTGAAATGTTTTATAATTACTAAAATATTAATCCCTTGAATAAAGAACAACTTTGCACAGAGGGAGCACTGTACTATTTAACTTTACTGACTATTAGAAGGCTCTCTCAGTAAAAATTCTTCTTAAGAGTTTTGGAATTATTATACTCAAAGAATTTTCATAAGAAGGATCACCCAAACCTGCTAATTGTTCCACTAATGAGAATATTTTGGAACAAAAGCAAAATAACCTCTGTTTCAAAATATGCTCGTTATCATTTATGTGGGCACCAAGAACTTCTCCTGTCTCACACAACTTGGAAGGCTGAATGTCTTATGAAAACAAAAAGGAATTTACTGTGGTACTCTCTAGTTCTTTGGACTTCATTTAAATGTCTGTAGTTCATTTATACTGAAAGGAAGCAAAATGCATCCATGGCCGGAATCATGCATAAAACCTGGTTATATGAGTGTCTTTGTTTTGACTAAGGACAATGCAATCATTTGTTTATAGAAAATGTTACTTCTATTTTGCATCTCACAAATCTGGGAAATTTCCCAGTATGTGATTTTAGGGAATTGAAAACTTAGCTTGGATGCATATGCTTTTGGCTTAGTCTTTTGACACAAAACTCTTTTGGCTTTAATTGCTATAAGTGTGATAACGTGAGCAGAGATTCCAGGCCATGATACCTTTTCATATAACTACCAGTGATAGTGAAAGCAAAATGCACATTTAAAGAATGAGCAGAGAAAAAATTTTCAGGTGAAATTGTCATTTAATAGATAACCAGCCCAGTGTTTTCTTAGAACAAAATTTATGAACTCCTTTTTTTTCCTGCATGAGATGGTGGGATAAATCTGTTCTGTTTTGTCATTGCAAGAAAAAACCCCAATAACTTAAAAATATTAAAAGGCACTTTTGTTTTTGTTTTAATACATCTCTTTTTTTCTGTGATTCTAGAGCTTTGTTCTTTTTGCAGCATATACCCTTGTGCAATGTATTGCATTATTGTCTCACTGTAATTTACTTACAGTTGACTAAAGTCTAAAAATAATCATCAGCTCATGTTTCTGTTCCCTAAGCTGAGCTATTAATTTACACAATATAAATCTGTCAAATACAAGAATGATTGATCTAAGTAAGCTAAAGAAAAAAGATGTTCAAATGCTCCCTGTTAACATGTAAATTACATTAACATAATCTTGAATTAATCAAATACACTAGTCTGTAAAGTGGCTGCCTTTTATATAAGGGGGAAAAGCTACAGAGGTATTTTGGCTATGATTGTGCTGCACATTGACAAGTGTGTGCAAAACACGGTTGCCTTCTGATAGATGATTCATCCAGGTCCTAATTACTGCCTGAAGGTTAAGAGGGAACCTCCTGGGGCCCCTGAAGCGTGCCATGCTGTTGAGCCTGCAGAAACACCAGCTCTAAGCTGGTTTCCTTGGCAAGCATCCGAGTCCTCAGCCCAAACCTTGTCCCAAGTGGTGACTCGAGCTCCGGTTGGAGCACAGCACCAGCGAGCAGCAGCTGTGCTGCTCTCCCCATCCCTTCATCTCTGTGGGAATGAGGACCAATGCACTGCACCGAGAAACAGCATTTGGGATGCAACACACGGCACGTTTCATGTCCAGTCAAAGTGCTGGCAAGAGCAGTAATTCATTAAAGCTCTATTTTCTTAGAGCCTAATAGCTTTTGCCTTTAGAATACCAGGTGGTACCAATCTATTTTATTAGTTTGTCATTTATACTGAAATACAAGATACAAAAGGACCACCTCCAAAAACATCAGATTTTAACTTACAAGACTTTGCATGGTGTTGCAAATTTTGTCATGAACAGGAATTACAATCTGCCAAAACCCATCATTGTTTATGTCTAATTGCACTTCCAGAAATAAGAAACAGCTGAACCATAAGTGTACTCAACACAAATTAATTATTGTGCAAAATAAACACAATTGTTGGCTTGTGTCTCACTACAGGGGGTTATAACATCAATGATGTCATGTTTTACTGGACCAGAGGAAATGATTCAGTTCGAGGTTTGGACACACTCCAGCTGGCACAGTACACAGTAGAAGACCACTTTACTTCTGTATCTGAAGCTGTGTATGAGACAGGTAAAAACACCCCTAAAACAATTTCTGGGTGCAGTTTGAATTATGGCTTTGGAAACAGAGCAGCTTCAGGAACTGAGCACACTGCTTTCTGTTAGGATGACAGTTTTCCTTTTCTAATAATTACATTCTTGAAGCTGTAAATACTTTCCATGTTACAAGCAGAGACCAAGCTAATATAAAGACTGAGCATTTTCTTGTAGGCCACACATTATCTAAAGAATTATAAACATGAATCTACTGCTCCTTGCATATGTCAGGGAGAGCTCTTGTGGAGAAAGAGGAGCATGGAATTGGTCATTTAAATTGAAGACAGACCAGGGACCTTGGGGTACTCAGCTCAGATCAGCCATTCTGGCTTTACAAGGCAAATCAAAAGCCTTTATTCATCTGTGGAAATTCCCAGAATATGCTGTGTGCTTTCACAGCTGCAGGAATTGGAGTTTCATGGCTACTGCTTGTAGGAGTTTCTGTGTTTGTGTGGCAGCCTCTGCCCGGCCTGGTGGGCAGCAGGAAGGAGATTGCCTGACCTGAGGTTCCTGTGCCCAGGGAAGGGTCAGGAGCCTTTCCCCGACCTGCTCCTCTGCCGAGCTTAGGAATCTGCTGTAGAAAGTTTCCTCTAACTGCAGGGCTTAACCTCAGGGAACAGTGTGCTCTTGGTTATTTTCCAGAGATTTTGAAAGGGATTTCAGGGAGTTCAAGACCTGCCAAACCTTTTTGTTCTTCGAGTTACTCTCAGGTCCTTCATTGCTGCTCTTCACTGTGTACCCAGTTTCTCTTCTGCTCAAGTCAGCACACCCACACAAGGGTGTGATCTTTAAATCAAGACACACACATCCTTCAAAACTGCAGTTTCACCAGAGGACATGTTTCTAATTCTGAATCACAGAGATATACTATTTCTATTCCATTATTGGGTATTTCTGCTTTAATAACACAACACAGAGAAACGTGTGATCTAATTTCAGGTATTAATTCAGGGCAAAAAATTGAAGTTCTCTAAATGGATGTAAAAGTATAAATTAAATACCAGCAGGCTCGAGGATCACAGAATTGCTTGCTACTTATGTAAGTGACATCTGCTTGCCTTCCTTTACACAGTTTCTGAGTAAGCAGCATCAGGTTCAATGAAAGAATAATCCTTTACTGCGGTTCTACCCAGAAGGGTATTAGGACCTGTTCACCACACAGGAAAGCGGAAGAGGAAACCTGCTGAATTCCTATCACATTCTATCACAGAATCGGGAGTTTAAAGACAAAAAAATTTGTTTGTTTTGTTTGTTTGTTTTGGTTAGTTGGTTTTTGGTTTTGTTTGTTGTTTAACTAGATTGACTAAAACCTACTTCCAGTTAGAGTTGAAGAGGTATGATCAGATGAACTGTGCTGTTCTTCCAGTAAATGATGCTGTTTTCCTCCCTTTGTCTTGGCAGGAATCATATGTTTGAAGTCAAAAGCCACTTGTTGTTTTAATTGCATGTTTTAAGACACACAAATTAATTCAATTAAAATTTCTTGCACCTCCGGTTCTCCTATTCAAGACAGCCATGTTATCAAGTGCTGTGCAGTGCTTTTAAAATTTTAAAATCTCTGAATCCTCTTAATTTTCTACCGAGTCATTCTGAACCTTGTGCTATTTTCTACAGTTTTTCGGAAAGCAGTGCCTACTGTAGGCCATATTAAAAGAAAAAAGCAACCAGATTATGGAGCTGTGTAATCAATTTTGAAATGAAAAATGATGTTTTGCATTTCCTCATTACCATTAATAGATATGAGAGTAACTTATAAATAACAATAACATTATAAATAACAGCTGTTTATTACCACTACAATTCAAGGAGCTAAAGCTAAGGTTATGAGAGAAGAGCTGTGTGCAGTATTTCCTAGCACAGCAAAAAAAGCAATCAGGGTTTGATACTCTGTGAACATGAACAGGCAGTACAGCTGCTGTGCAAGTGAAATATTGTACAGCGGTGCAAAACCCAAGTTCACGTACAGCCACTGACAGAGCCAAATTTAAAACGCAGTCAGCAAAATTCCTGCATAAGTAACTTCAGTAAATTTAAGAAAAGGACACTGAGGATTAATCTTGTTTGTAGAACAGCATGTATCACATAATAGTAATCACATTACTGTAATCACATAATAGTAAGTCACTTTGAATAATGTTAGCTAGATTTCTGGCCAGGGTTTGGTGTTGATTTTGTTTTGGTACAGAACAATTTCATTTTGGACATGGGTAATTTAATTGTTAGAACCATTTCCTACATGTCTTTAACTATAGTCCTCATTCTTAGAACACTGATAAACTCTTGGACTCCCAAACCATATTATCTGCATCATTTTAGCTGTCCAGCCAACACCAGCTGCATTCTCAGAGTAATCAATACTAATCTAAAAAGCTTGCTTTTCTTACTGGAAAAACATAAAAGCAATGAAGAACCGTAACAGTGTAGCTTTTTTGTATAAATAATCATAGAAATAAGGCTGAAATACATTTAAAAAATTCATTTAATCTATTCTTGCGTCACAAGGCAAGGTCATCTATATCTGCAGCTACTTCCTGACAGATGTTTCTAGGAGTAAGTCAGACAAACCTCCAAAGTGTCTGCTTCACAGCCTCCCTAGATGATTTTTTTCCTGGTGTTTATTACACGCATATTTTCCTCATGTTTAATCTTGATCTCCCTTGCTGCATTTCAAACCCATTATGTGGATATTGAAGACAAATGTCCTGCTTTTTTTCAGCAGCCTTTTCACTGTACCAAGACTGATATATCTTTTCTCAGACCAACAATTTTCCTCTTTTTTAATTCATACAAGCAATTTTCTAGATATACTGTCTTTGCTATTGTTCACCCATTGAATTTTCATCTCTTTGCTAGTATGCAGCACCCAAAAATGGGTTCCCATTAGATATCCTCTGAGGATGGAAGGGTTTACTTAATGTGTTCCATGAAATCTGTTCCTCTTTATGCATTCTAGGCTGATATTTGCCTTTCTTGCAGAAAATTGTCATGCATTTTTGGCCTTGTTCAGCTGGTGGTTCTTCCTAGTTCTCTGACTCCTTTTTTGCCCTGTAACCACATGTTCCCTGAGCTCTGGGAGCTGGTGATTCCCATCTGAGTGCAGGACTTCATACTTGTTGAACTCCCTTGCTTTACTTGTGTTATAATAGTTGGTGAGATATTTTTGAACTCCAGTCCTGTTCTCCAATGTTCTAACTCCACTCCTAACACACTCATGCAATGTCATCTTGTTAAGGAGCAGTTTTGGGCCCAGACCCTCTGTGTTGCCACTTCATAAATACTTCTATTTTCACAGCAAGCAATAGCTAATTAATCTCGATTTCCATTTTTAGTCAGAGAAAGAAGCAAAAACATAATTTAAAGCTTCATGCTAATCGGCTGTTGATAGCTTTTTTCCCCAGCATCTTTCCTTAAGTCTTGCACCCACTGCTGTCCTGTCAAGTCCTTGGCAGCAGCAGGAATGAGGAGGCTCATCTTGCTCAGGCCCAGTCTAATGCTGAGTTTTATCCCAGAACGAGAGGCATGGCAGGCAGGCAGGGCTCTCGGTGCACGTCCCCGCTTGGAAAATGTCAAGTCAACAAACTGCCACATTCAAATGGCATTATTTTGGCAGAACAGAAGGAAAGAAGAGACAGAAGCATAAATTCAATCTCTGCTCCTTGATGCACAAAGACAAGATATTTGCTCTGTTGAAAAGGCTGCAGAAGGAGCTGGCTGCTGTTCTTGTCTGCAGTCGCTGCCAGGGATTTGATGTCTGCCTCAAATCCTGCTCCAGCCTCCTTGGGCCGGAGGCCCTCAGCCCTTGTGTGGCTGTGCAGGGCTGAAACTCTGTGGTCCCCAGGCCACTGCCTGTTGTCAGCTTCTCAGGGGGATGTCACAGCTAAGCCAGTGAGGAGTTGCTCTCATTTATAATTATATACAAAATACATATAGGTTATATAAAGTTTGTATAGGAGTGTGTGTTCATCAGTCATTGTCTCTCTCTAAATAGAAGCACTGCTTGCTTTGTCCTACAAGCTCATCTGCAATTTCCCAAGGTTCAGGAGGTTATTTAGTTAATAATCAAGTTTTTCTAGGTTTTTCAGTGCTTTTCCTTTTGAGGTGTGGTGGGCTGAATAACTTCCCTAATTTCCTTTATCTGTTCTTTTATTGTCTCTAATTGCTCTCCAGTTGTTACTTCTGAGAACATATTCTCTGCCATACAGGGCTCACAAAGAATCCCAGAGGTTTTCAGTAATAATCTTGCCTGGTGAGTCTTCGATCAGCCTCACCTAAGATTTAAACAATTACGTATGCATGTCTATCTATGTATTATCATGTTATGTTCAATTTACCTCTCTGAGCTCATAGCATCCCTCTTTGTAAACAAGCTTTTCCACTTAAGTTGGTATTTTCCATCACAAGTTGTTTCTAAGATACTTCTCCAATGTAGAACAGTTTAGAAAGAGAACTGGAAATTTTGAAAAAGTTACGGTAGCATAAATCCATATGGAAATGCAATGAATGGAAAGAATATCAAGGATATTAGGAAGCATTCTGTTATTAACTCTTCTGAAGTTCTTGGTATCATAGAGATAAATATACCTCAACACTTGGAAAACTTTTGGTGGCATAATATTTTTCTGTTGTTTTGATTATTTTTTTGTTTTGTTTTGTTTAGTTAGGTAAGTTAAGTGGATAAATATATGTACACATATACACTACATGAAAGGGTTTGTTTCATTCTTAGGAAATCTGAATTTCAAACTTATTTTTTGTAAAGCATTTTCATGAAGATGAAGCACTTGTTGAGAAGCCCAGCCTGAACTTTCATTTCCTTTAGTTCAGCTATGAAAATCAAGTAAGAAAAGGGGCAGTTTGTAAGATCTAGACTGTGAAGGACAGAAGATTGTTTTTTTTCTCTGAAGGAGGGGCACAGAAGCTGTAATAACATATTAGCAATTTATATTGGCATCCTCTTAGCATCCTGCAGCAGTCAGAGAATTGCATTTCAGTTGCACAACTTATTTATCGTGTAAAAGTGGGGACATTCTGATTATTCACTGCCCATGTTCATTGTAAATAAGCAATACCAAAATTGCATACTGAAAGCTACATTTTCAGTGTATAGTTAAACCAGTAAAATCTATTTTAAGCTGTCCTGTCCTCTGCCCTTAGAAGAGGCAAGATGAGAAGGAGATGATGCATTGGTAGAACTACACTGACATGCTTGTTTGAGTTGTACATCACACATTTCAGCGGACACCCAAGGGGTTAGCATAAATAATTCATGAGGGAGAAAAGGATGCTCTTTGTGCCTGGCTGCACACCTCTGTGCAGGGCACCAAAGTGCTTCTTGCATAAAGAGTGATGTGGAGCAGTCTTTTACTGGAGTAGAGTTCAGCAGAAAGTCCTCAGGAAGTGGTTGTGGGGAAGATGGTCCCATCCCAAAGCACTTAGAGTGGAAATTAGGAACTGCTGCCAGCATTTATAGAGAATCAGTCCTTCCTTAGGTACCTCTGCTGGGACCATTTGCTGGTCAGAAATGCTGCAGAAAAGATCAAAGGTGCAGCATTCTGCCATCAGCTGGGAACAGACGCCACAGAAAAATGGGAAAATCAGAAAATGAATGACCTAGGGTGAATAGGAAGCTTGTTCAGGTTTATGTATTTCTCAAGCAGTACAGCAACAGTCATTGTTGATAGAATCATCAGTGGCAAGTCTATATAAAGAGTCTGATAATCAGAACTGTAAATTAGAATATAATTTTAAAAGCCAAAAGCCAAGCTTCCATGCCAAGTTATAAAATGACATGAACCAGTTTTTATTGCCTTCAGAAAGATCTGACTCAGACCTAGGCCTAGGCCTGCTCAGCTACTGACTAAAGCCTGTGCAGATATAAATCTTATGGTGATTAACAACAGTGATCAGCTGTAACTTCTCCTTTTTAGGGTACTTAGCAGTAGAGGAGGTTAGAGTAGGTATGGAGATTGTCATCTGCTCTTTGGATTTGTTCTTCATCTACAAGTTAGAGCTGCTGTCTACTTCTGTGCTTCTGCTCTCTCATAAATTCTATAACGCCTGCATTACTCAGCTGAATTTTCTTTTGCTGTGGGGTCACCTAAGTAGAATACCTCACCTTGAGGTGTGTTTAGAATGTAAATATTGACAGTCATTTAAGTTCAGGTTCATCTGAGAAACTGTTGCACAGAGCAATTCAATACTTTGATAAGTGCTAATGCTGTGCCTTTGCTGCAGTTAGATATCTGAACAGAAATTATTTCTATCATGTTAACAAATTTAAATCAAAGCAGTCTCACACTGAGGTGACATTCATCATGGGCTGGAAACTTGAAAGAAAAAACATATTTTCATTTTAATGCAAATATTTTGTTGTCAAGCAAGTGGCAAACTTGACAGTTTTGTGGAGTTAATTTGAGCTGTACTTGAGTTAACTCTAATAAAGTCAGGACTAGGATTTCATGAACCTGTTTCAATTTTGTTCTGGCTGATGGCACCATGGTCTCAGATGTGCCAGTCAAAGGCAATGAGTAACAGCATTACTCTCCCATATGCAGCTCACGCAACAGGAGCAGCAAATCTGTTCTTTTTAAAGATGATAACTTTTGGTACATGGGTGGTGTAGATGGAAAAGGGACTGCAATATTTCCCTATCTTCATTTTATCCCATTGCTCATTTCTTTAGCATGATTAAGTGTGCGCTGAATACTTTTTCTCGAATACTGATTCCTTCAGTTTATTACAGGAGGAGCTCCGATGATTTCTATATATAGGTTGCTTCAAAATTTCCATTATAAAAGCTCTTCTGAACCCTTTAGAGAAATGCTGACACTATTATTATCATGTCCATGATATGTCTTTGGATTCTGGCAAGAAGAAAGCCTTAAGGTTAGAGAAATGTCTCTTTTTTGTTCCCCAAAAAGCCACTCAGCTATAAGCTGTTACATCTCTATTTCTCTTTTTTCACATTACTTCAGAAATTTCTGGCATCAGAAAAAATAATAACACCAGAATATTCAAAGGACTTGTCTAAACTTGGAAATTGTGAAGTGTGGCTTTTAAATCTGATATTTTGAAGTAACTTCACATGTATGCACTTAACTTTTATACTGAGGTAAATAGAGATGCAGTTGTAGGGCAGCAACAAGGAGAGGCTGTTATTGTATGGCTGTTTTGGCTGTTTCAGAGTTTTCCTTCTTAACAGCGAGTTCTTCTGAGGTTGAGCCACAGGAAATCCCCAGGTGCTGCAGGAAGGATGGTCTGGTCTCTTCACTCCCCTTTGCTGGGCACATCCTTCCCTGTGGTCAGCTCAGAAGCACAGCACAAGCAGCTTTTGTGGAGTATCTGGTTCTCTTTCTCTACATGTGCTTTGTGCTGCAGCCTTTTGTTGTGCAGACTCAGAGCTTTCCTTTTGCCCTGTGCTCATCTCAGAGTACGGTGCGTGCAGACAGAGAAAGTAAGGTCGCACAGTCATTGTAAGTTTTTCACTCCCTGACTTCTGAGTGCTTTACTTTAGTCTCCATACACTCAAAACCAGTTTTGGTGAGCAAAATGACATTTATTGTAACAACTGTATTGGTAAAAGTCACAGCCTTGGTAGAGGTACACTGGTGGAATGTCCCTCTTTTCACGTAAAATGTGATAATTGTGTAAAGCATGTTTGTACCTCTTGCCTCATGGAGATAATTGAACTGTAATGTTTGTACTCTTTCTTTCAGTTGGACACTTGAGGATTTCAATATACTGAATATACAAAGAAAAACCCTAAATACAGTGTATTTTTTCCTTTGGAAGGAGAAAGAACTGACTACCAGACGACTATTTCATTTATTTAGTAATCTCTTCCCTATTTAGTAGGGAGGAGATGCTCAATTTGGCAGAAAACTGAAAATGAGTTAATATTAGAAATTAGGCATTGATTCTTAGCAAACAGAATTATTTACCAAAAGAAATGGTGTGTGTCTAGGTATCCTCAGATTAAGTCTTCATGTCTGTGTGAAAGGTGGGCTCTATTCCAACCAAAATTATTTAGTTCAAAGCAAGGGATGATTAAGGAAATTTAGTGGCTTCTGATTAGGGTCAGACTACATAATGCAATTCTTTCTGTTTTAAAAATCCTGTTATTGTTCTCTTGATGCAATATATACAATGCTTTTAAAAATTGAAATTTAGCCATCCATTTTCTCATCTGGGAGCAATAAGACATTTCTTGGCATCCACTGCTTGCATTTCAGGCTTTTAAGAGTGTTCTTCTTTGTGTCTCACAGCACACCTGAGGGATGCACAAATAGCCTGTCTGTGCCTGTATTGCTGTTGCTGAAGTGAATTCACTGTTTTATAGTTCTGGCCTGACTCACAGCAGGCAGCATTAGAAGCAGATATTGGTGCCAGAAAATAGGTTTTGTATTAAAACAGCAGAAGCCAAAGCTGTTGCACTACAGAGCATTAGTCTCTCACTGATACTTAGCTGGCATGCAAATGTTAAGATTATTTTGTAAAAGCTTAATAACACTTAATTTGTAACCTGGAACTTCAGAACAAGAAGTCTTTTCTGCCTGTTTAAAAAGCAAGATTTTGTTTTCCTGTAATGCATTGAACTGGTAACAATTTCAGGCTGTGGGCTTCAACACAGCCAATTTTTGCTCAGTTAGGGAGCTGGATGAGAAATTCAGGCTTTGCTTATGAGTGTGCTGTCCCTGCATGAAACACAGTTCTGTAATTGACACTATGATCAAAAGTTCATCTTCTGGAAATCACTGACTTAGATGGAAATAATTTGAGCCACAACAGTGACACTGCTCAGAGCAGCACAAGCACTCTAATGCACTAATACAAAGGAAAAATAGATAATGAGGATGCAAAGATACTGCTTGGGTCTAAGTGGAATGTGAGGTAGGTCAGCAATGTCAGAGCAGGTACCCTCAATCCACATCTTGAGCAATAGTAAATGAAAAACAAAACAAACTGGATATGTGAGATAGTTAAAAGTAAGAACCCATGAAATGACAATCCTTACTGCTCTACTTTGTACAGTAGCTCACTTGTTGTTATGAATAGCAGCAGCTAAATCCATATGTGATTTCAAATTTCCTTGCCTTGTGCTACTTGATGAAACATCATCTTCATGCATTGATGGATTATTTTTTCCTTCACTAATCCTCATTTAATTTCCAATTCAAGGTGTCTTTAGTGGATATGGTGACTGGATGTTACATATTTGATTATTTCCTTCAGTTCAGAGTCTTCAATCTGAATTTTTCAGTGCTGTGTTTAATTTTTACAAATTTTTTGTTAATCATTTTTCACATTGTAGCACACCAAAGTAACACAGGTTGTTATTTCAAAGATCTTTTCAATAATTGCACCTTCACCATGTTTTTTTCCCTGCTCCTTCCACAGGACGTTACCCCAAACTTGTGTTTCACTTTGAACTCAAGAGAAACATCTTGTATTTCATACTAGAGACATACGTGCCATCAATCCTTCTGGTTGTGCTCTCCTGGGTGTCATTTTGGATAAGCCAGTCATCGGTTCCAGCCAGAATCTGCATAGGTGAGAAGCTGATAAACCAACCCAAACCAGGGCTGGATCACTGAGGCTCCTCCTCTATTGGCATCCGTGTCCCGAAGGTGCAAACACTTCTGAGTTTCATGGAATTACTTTTTGGGTTGGCCATACTCAGTGCATCATGTGGATTCCCCTTAAAGCCTTGCTATGCTTTAATTAAGAAAAGTGCCTTTGGCAGCTACAGGAAGGAGACTTATAGGCAGGGGAGGCCACTGAAAGCAAAGCAAAAACCTGTCATTTTGGAAATAATTTAAGCATATTCAAATACATGGCCTGCACAGGCAATTGTGAGGCTTTTGTGAGATCTCACCATACATACTAATTAACACATGAATAACAAGAGAATTATAAGAGATTAAATATAATTAATTTCAAATAAAGGATATTCTGAAAGGGAGAGAATGCAAATCAGGTTTGATCAAGCTGCAGGTGGGATGGAAAAAATACTCCTACAGAGAAGGGAATAAAGAAGGATTTCACATTGAATGAGGCCAGTGGGCAACTGCACTGAGAAAAATGATACCTGAATATTTTAAAGGGACCTTTTGCATAGATTTGCAATAATAATGTGTTAATCATAATTATACATTCCCTGACACCAAAATCTCTCTCATTTTAATTTCTAGTGTTCTCAGCTTTGCTAACATTTTCTGTTACTCTTTTAAAGCATTTTACTTAAGAGTCACAAGTTAATTTTGAAGTCTTCTTCCTAAAACATGATCCATTAAATGCTGTGGCATCCTAGGAGTTTCAGGTCCAGTGAAAACTCTCCTGCAGTAGGGCCCTTGCAGCAGAGGCCCTCAGTGCCATCTGTGTTATACCAGAACACGTATTTTTCCATTCCTCAGGTGTCACCACAGTCCTTACGATGACAACACTGATGATGGGAGCCAGGACTTCACTCCCAAATGCTAATTGCTTTATTAAGGCAATTGATGTGTACCTTGGTATCTGCTTCAGCTTCATCTTTGGAGCATTGTTAGAATATGCTGTGACTCATTTCTGCACTCTGCACCAACTCAGCTCAAAGGAGCTTCCAAAGGTAAATTAATTATTTGGTGTTGTTCTACAAACAGGATTTAAATTACATTTGCTAAAAAGAATTATCTTAGCGCTAATGGTAAATGTATTTAAGGTAGTTTCTTTTCTAGAATTAGGGAAGGGAAACATAATAATCTTGAGAAAAAGAAAAAATATTTGTATACCTGGAGCTTTTCTGGAGGAGACCAAACACACTGAAGCACTCTTCCTTCTCTCTTTTGGTATGGACTTTATGGCCCTTATAAAAATGTTCTGGATGTCTCACAAAAATCACAGGCACTTGTCTCCCAGGCAATAGCATTGACTCACAGTTCAAAAACTGGGCTGAGCTTGGTGCCTTGATCCTACTGCAATATGGAAAAAAATAAAAAAAGAGTTTATAGCATTCCATTTATGAAACCTGCACATGCATGGAACATGAGTCAGTCTCCTGGCAGATGTCTTCATGCGCTGAGTGCATCAGGTCCCTGTAGCTTTCTGCTCTCAGCTTCTCTTTCAACAGCTGCACCTGAAGTCAGACTGGGATCCATTTTCCCTTCGTCATCATTATAACAGTGCTTTTGTGGCTCTAAAGAGTTTCTCACAACTCTGAAATGCTGTGAAATATACTTAAAATGAAAATGGATGAAATCAACATAGGTATTTTTTGAGTCTGATGGTTGCTGAAATAATGAGGACAGGTTCATGAAGAGGTTTTGTCACATCTTCCATCTCCAGTGTATTGCAGTGCTTTCATAAGCAAGGAAAAATAAATCACAAGGAAGCTGAAAGATGATTGTCTTGCAGTTTTTAATTATGGAACTGAACCTAATATGCATGATAAAGAAAAATTTAAGCAGCTTATGAAATTTCTGGATTAATAGAAAAAAGTAAAACATGGAAAATGCGAATAACAGGAAGGAAAAAAAAAGGCAGAAAGAAGTTTGGTTGTGCTGTAGGGATAAATGTCCAGAAGCAGAAATATTGTTAACTGTTTAAGCCAAATTAGAACAGAGCATCACAAATGCCTAAGCAAAGCTCCTCAATGTACTCAAGAAATAGGATATTGAGCTCCTGTGGAGGAGCTTCAAAACCTTTTGAAGATCGGGCAATACGTGGGTGAGGGGGGTTATGTCTAGATAGTTAATCAATTAATGAGATTTTGGTTTTTTGGATGAAAGATAGGTCCTGCAAATGCACACGAATATGTTAAAAGCTGTCCAGGTGTGTGGAGAAAGACTGCAAAATGGACACAAAGCTGAGACACCCCAGCGGGTTTTATGAGATAATGTCTATTGGGGATTGTCTGCAAATGGGCAAACACTCCTTTCAAGTGAGGATTTGAGTGGAAAGCCTATAAGTAATTTTTATTGGCAAGGTAACATCAGTGACAATTCCCTGTGAGCATATCCATCTTGTGAAGTAAGTGGTTGTCATTTCGCTCATAGTGTACAGAAAAAAAAGCTGCTTGGAGGTTTGGGTATGAAAGTAAAGTGTTTCAGTGCTTGGGTGATTAAGCATCTTTGGATCTGTGAAGGGCACTTATGCTGTCCTTGCCTTCACCTGCCTCTGTCAGATTCCCTTTCATCTGGAGCAGGTACTCATGCTTGCAGATGGGGTGGACATGGGAACTTGTGGACTTCAAAAATGTGCATGGAAGTACGTGGAGGTACAGCTGTAAAATGAGAAAGGAAAGTTTTGTGATGAACCTAATGACCAAAAGAAATTGTCTTTCATGTCAGGCTTTTTTCCTGCCTTCTGCTGGGCATCAGGAGTGAGCAAACAAGCCAAATGCACTTCTTGCCCACGCAAACATAGGGGTATAAGAGAAGGAACAGTTTTTTGGTCCTAGATCAGCTTGTGACTCTCTAGAATAAGGAAAATGCTTGTCATGTCCTTTTCCTACTGTAGCCAAGGGCAAGCACTGCTTACTGATCTAGGTGTCATGGAGAGCACACGTGACTTGTATTTCTCATTTCTTGTTACAAAAACAAAAACATCACAAGGGCAAAAATATCAGCTAAAATCTCATGTCACTGTCTAGCAGGTACTTAGCAATTTATGTGTGAGTATCGTCACTGTGAATGTGTTGTCCTCATTATCGTATTCTCTTGTGGACACAGGTTAATTGGAAATCTCACGTTCCAGTTTGTTATTCCCATATGTGAGCTGATAGAAAATTTGCACTCAGAATTATGTAAATAAATGTAGGAGGTGAAATGGAAATGTCACCCTCTCTCTTGTATAAAAATTAGCTGTACTCACTTGCTTCCCGCTTTGCTCTTTGAAGAAGTTGGTCACAGGCATATCAAACCCCTCTGAAGCCCCTGAGATCTCCAGTTTAGAACATAAACAGGTGAAAGAGCTCACCATATCCATGCTCTAGCAATGTTTCACACCATGTGAACCAGGACCCACAGAGACACCTTCAAAGCTAATGGCAAAAGCAGAGGAATCACCTGCTGCAAGGGAGGTCAGGAAGAATGTGCCATTCACATCAGCTCCAGAGCAGCAGGCTGCTTCACAGGAGAGGTTGCCTCTCCTCAGTTTCTTCTCTTTTGTAAAAAGGCATTAATTGTGCCCTCTTGCAAAGCACAGAAATGTTCCTTGGATTTCTTCTGTCTTTTACCTAAACCTCCACTGTTAAGGCAGAAGGGAGAACAGTTTGAAAACTGTTTATAAGTGTGATATTCAGCCTCTGTGGTATTTCTGTGCAAGCCTCACACAGCCTTTATGAACACCACATAAGCTCCAGGTGTGCAACACTCTGGGTTGAAATATTTAAATGAGCAGCTTTATTATCTAGTGAAAGCGACAAATTTTCTCCAATTCTGTTGGCTCTTGGATGTCAGCAAACACTTCACTTAGCGTAAACAGCAGGCCCAGTATCAGGTGCCATAGGCAGTGCTTTCTGGGTGATGTACAGCATCTTTCCTGAATGGTACCAATTTGGTGTCTAAATAGAGCCCTCCTTAGTGCCAGCTGCCATTTCCTCATTGACAGCTGGCATCCAGAAAAAAACCTAGTGTGACATTTAAAACTGGAGCCACAGCTGAACACTCACAGCACAATTTCTTTTTTTGATACAGTGTAAACTGGCTCAGTCTTTCATCACGCTCAGTTCTTCATAGCAGTCTATAAAAGTGCCTTGATAAACCCTCTCTATGACTGCAGTTTTTTACAAATTAGCAGGTATGGTTCTCTAGACTAGCTCTGTCCTTTCCAAGCTATGTGATCCAGCACTTTTGCTGTAACCTCCCCTCTGTTTGCAAGAGCCCTGCCTTGTTGCACTGCAGATAGAATCCCGTACATATGCACTGCTTACAGTATTTTCTGCTTAAGTGAGAACTGCCCCTTGGGGAGCTGAAAGGAGTCAGGAGCAGCCTCATAACACATCAGCCTCCTGGGAATCGCTCACATGCGTTGTGAGGAAGGAGAAGTGGCACGTACACAATGTCCTTTCATGCTCTGAAATAAAACTAATTCTGAACAACCGATAGCCATCCTACCTGAGAGAAAAATAGACTCTTAAATTGAGCAATGCCCCAAATCCTGATGGTTTTGAAGTACAGATGTCATAATGAAAAATGAAAGCAGGGGGAAAAAGTCAGGACTCTTCTGTCAGGTTCCTTTATTTTTTTATTAACCTTTGAAGTGTTGAGTGCATTCATTAGGCTGTTGCTCTGGTGCCTCATTTCAAGTGCCAGGCATTCCTGACAAAGGCTCCTCTGCCATCCCCAGCACTCCCCTCTGCCGCCTGGACTTTTTGAAGCAGAAGAAAGAGAGATTTATAACAGAGTCAGGCCTCAAGTGAAAACTTGAGGTTTGAATTTTAGTACTACCCTGGGGATTATGTAAGGTTCAGACTGGAGTTTTATGGATTGATCCTCTTAATGCTTTATGGGCAGATTTTTGTCCCAGTATTTCACTGAGGTGTGGGAGGCCACGTGGAGGATGACCAAGGTTTTTTTGGTCATTGTATTTTTAGGATGATATGTGTGTTGAGCTACGTTTATCTCTCAAATAAAATGTCCCTTTTTTTTTTTTAAATTGAAAGTGGAAAGCTGCATTAATCCCTTTTCTACTGCCATTTGTTCTGCTTCACTGATTCACAGCAGTTTGAGGACATTGTCCAGACTCCACTTTAATTTTCAAGGGTGTCAGTAATTTTAGATGAAGAAGACAGGCTTGTGCTGTACACATGCACCCTGGGCAGAAGAGCAATTCTGTACCAGCATGGAGACCACTTAGGTGGCTTAATTGGCTTTCTTTGACTTTAATAGCTGGCGTGTACCTAAATGAGCGTTTTGTCTGGCTGCACATGGGGATGTACATCTTAACCTTTCAAAAGTTTGTCCTTGTGTAAACTGTTTCTTCTCATGGTGCAAATGGAAAAAAGCAAGTTGGTCAGAAGAAAGAGATTCTGCATTCTACACTTCACAAATAATTTTTTTAGACTTGTCTTACATTTATGCCGCCTACTGATTTGGGAGGTAATAAAACTATCAGGAGAAAATAAAAATTGTATGTATGCCTACCTGAATTAAAATGACCCCTGGTCAAAGTATGCATAATAGGGTTTGGTTGAGATACAAAACTGGAGCCAGTCTTTGTAGCTTATTTCTGCTGGTGTCTCTACAATATCCCAAGCCAGACTGAATACCCCAGAAATTCCAAGGAAGTTTTGGAGCTGAAGCTGCAGCTGATGTCTAATCCTGTGTCCTCTGAGTCAGTAACAGAAAACACACTGACTTCAAAGGGTGGAAATTTCATACATGAACTTTATGGCTCTGAGCCATTTCTAATCAGAGAAACAAAACCCACCAGAAGGCTTATACAACATTCTCCAAAGACATGCCTTGATGCACTGAAGCACATAAAAATATTCTTTACCCTAGCATAATTTAGAACTTAAAGCACCGGTTTCAGGCCTTGACAGAAAGTATCACAGGCTATTTAGTATTAAGTCAGCTGCGGATGGGGCTTGTCCCTCTTTATTTTTAAAGTCACTTGATTTTTATCCCAAAGCACCAGAAAGAGGTAGCCAGTTGCACACAAGGAGAGCACCTTTCATTCTGGGGTGCTTGATTTGGGGTGCTGCCAGCTCATCTGGCTGGCCTGGCAGCTCCCCCACCCTCTCCATCTCCAGGCTGGGGCTTTGCCTTCACACTTTCTGGGCAATAACCTTTGCCAGTATTTGCCCTGAGCAGGAGACAGTTTACTGTTGTGCCTTTCAGGGATTTGCTGATATCTTAAGTAAAGTTCCTTGTCCATATTTGAACAAATCCAGATTTTCTTGACAGTGCTTCAAAAGTTTTTGCTGTATAGCGTTGCTTAAGCCAAAGTTTTCCCCATAAATGGAGGCTTTGAGAGCTGAAAGGGGCTGCCTGGTGCATGCAAGTGCTTGTCCTTGAAGTTGAGGAGTGAAACATAGGAGGAGTCAGAAGAAAAATCCCATTTGCTGCAGCTCTAAATAAACAGGTGATGAAACATGCACTTAAGTACCTGCTGTTGTGTTCCCTATCAGATTATTGATGATGATGATGATGAAGAAGAGAAGAATGCAGTCCTGGCAGCAGTGACAAACAGTTGCAGTGCCCCTGACAATACAAACAAGACTGACTCAAATGAAAACAAACAAAGCAGCAGTGACAGAAAAAGGGAGAGGAATCAACACAGAGTGTGTAGTTCAGCAATGTCGGTAATGAAAAGACTTTTCTGTATCTTTGACTGCTTCCATGTTAAAAACCCTTACCACATAGACAACTATGCCAGATTCTCTTTCCCGTTATCATTCATCATAATTAATGTACTTTATTGGGTGTATTATTTGTATTTCTAAATATTTTCTTTTCTAATATTAGTTTAAAGTTTAGAAAGTGGACATGGGAGGGGAAGTTGAGGAAAAATGGAGAAATTACATTTGGATAAAGGGATATAAAAGGACATGCCAGCTTTTCAAGTATGTCTGAAAATTTTGTTAACTCACTTTTATGCATTTAAATGTCTGTCATCCAAAACTGGCTTTGTATTAGCATGCATGTCCCAAACTACTTATCAAAGGCCAAGAAGTCCTTTTTTAAAATATTTAATGATTAACTTTGTAAAATAAGACATTATACTTGTTTCTGAACTCCATTGAATAAATGTAAATATGGAATGAAATGTTGTTTTCTGCTCTCTGTACTCAGCTCCTTCTAGTTTTGTCAATTATGCATACATTTTCCAGATTATATAAGAAAATATTTAATTGCAGATCAAAGTGGTTTTGCTATGTAGCAAGAAACAGTTCTGAAGACATGACCTACCAAACAAATAATCTGTTCATCTTTGTAAGGTCACAAATATGTATTAAGATCCCTCTCCATTTTTAGACACCACTCCCATAGTCATCCATGGCTTTTCTCAGTAAGTGCAGGGCAGACTACAGAAATGGACTGGAGCCAAAAGGTTTAAATCCAGAGAGATGTATTTCTGTGAGTGAGGATTTAGTTGTTCACCAATCCTTAATGGAAAATGGGAATTTATCCTGACATTTATACTCTGTACTCTGCTCAGTCACAACTGCCTGGGTAACTACTATGTGGAGGAAAAATTTGATATGCTTAATTTTCAGCTTAGTAAATCCTCTTGAACTACATGCAGTTAAAACAATTTCACATAAAGGTGGAAAACTTCTTGAATAGAAAAGAAAACCAAACCTGTATGTGTGATAGCTCTTGATAAGATAGGAGAAGTTTTACACAGATAAAATGATGACCCACATGAGAAAATGGTTACAGGTGATGAAAAACCATAAGTCTTTCCAAGTTGTCACTTCACTGACAGATACTACAAGCCTGTCTCCTGCACTGCAAGCACGGAAGTTGAAAGGTGTTTATTATTATACCTTTTTCCTGACCATAATGTATTTATCTGTTCTATATATAGGTATAAATGTGTGCATGTGCATTTATGCACTGTGTATTTCTGCTGATCATACTGCACATATGCAAGTGCATTGAAAAGCTCCCCTAACATGGGCAGACTTGGACACACCTGATTACCAGGTGAAGAACATCATTGCATGAAGGAAGGAAATGCAAAATACCAGTGTGAGACAGATTTGCCCTTGCTCCCATCTAAATCCATAAAAATCATTGCACACTGGTAGACAATTATTAGGTCACTAAAATCGCCTCAGTATTTTTATTTTCTAAGGGTTAACTACTGAAAATTTGTTTCTCTGCTGCAATTAGTAATTCTTTTTGCAAAGCTTATTGGGACAATGCAGCTTCA
Organism: Zonotrichia leucophrys gambelii; assembly: GCF_028769735.1. Lineage (NCBI taxonomy): Eukaryota > Metazoa > Chordata > Aves > Passeriformes > Passerellidae > Zonotrichia > Zonotrichia leucophrys. The sequence continues at coordinate 14,437,553 of NC_088176.1, forward strand.
AGAACAGTCTAGTGCCTCTTGGTACCTTGTGGCTATTCTGGCTTTCATACTAAAGCAAATACATTCAAGAAATCAAATTAGGGCTGCTTGTGTTAATGAGCAACCAAAAAAAAAATCTATTCTTTCATTTAATATTCTGCTACTGAATATTTAACTTGAAACCCTTTATTCAGGAAGAGGCTGCTTGACATTTTTTCTTGGAGGTGTAAAACTGGACTCTAATTTCCAATTCCAAAACTGGACTCTTTCCAATTCTTACTCCCATAAAATTTACAGAAGACAAATATTAAATCTTTGTACTTTTCTTGAATTTGAAGTTTACATTGTTCCTGAATCTTTTCAAACAGTTATCTGTCATGTAACATGAAATTTGGGATTAGCTGCAAGCATGAAGTAAGCATTTAGAGTTTTGTAGCTTCCAATTAATTTGGAGACAATTCACCTTAAATATTATTTTTTAAAGCTGTTGAAAGTCTGAGAATTTTTATTGACAATGCACTAGCTGAAAACAGGGTCTGTTTTCCCACTGATGTGCTAATTGTAAGTAGTGTTATACAATGAAGTTCCCCATGTTTTCATGAAAGAATTGACTGCACAGCCAGATTATTCATTATTTTGCTTTGCATAATTCTGAATTAATTGCTACTTTCAAAAATAAAAAATGTGAATTTATTGTAAAAGATGTTCCCTATGGATTTCCTGTATGGTGCATGAAGAATGAAGAAGGTAATTTGAATTATCCTGCTCAAACATAGCTTCTGTCCCTAGAAACTCCCAAATCCCTTGGAGTTAGTCATAAAGGCTCCCCTGAGTAAGGAGCATTCTTGAACAATTCACTCAATGCTACAATTCAGAGGAAAGTTAGAGAGGGGGAAATCTCTTTCAGTGCTAAGATCAGGGGCCAAAGTTGAGGCTGAGGGAATGAAAATTACATTGGTTTCATATCTGATGAAAATACCTTGGGCTTTTGGCAACCATTTTCTGGTTGATAGCTGAGTTTCTTAGTTTGATTTTAATGTTTAGCAATCAGATTCATAATTCAGAAATGTTGGAGTTTGAGACTTGAGGCAGATGTGCAGTGAGGGGCCCGAGGCAGGTGAAGGGGGGTCCAACAGGAGCTGATGATGCATCCTCCTGCAGTTTGCTGTGCTTCTAGCAGGACGTGCCCTCCTTTCCATGGATCTGAGAGCACCAGCCAGCCTGAGGAATAACTTTCCTTCCTTTGTGCAATGTCTCCAAGCTTCATCTTTTAATTGATTCAGCAGCCGTCACATAGCTGTTTAAGCATTGTGCAGACTAGAAAAATACCTCTTACCTTAGCAAGATCTTTGATACTGTTTTCTTACCAAATCAAAAAGCATTATGAAAACAAAATCCTATGCTGAGATATTTAATCAGATATAGTATTTTATTATTTTTTTAGATTTAAGACATTTGAAGGTATTAACACTTGCTACCTTTCCTCTTCATCAATTATCCGGTGTTCTTCTGACTCAGCTGTGCTTTAGGTAAGTATTTCCTGCAGCCTGCTTACTGTGGTGCCATTTGTGATACTTTGATAATATTTGAAATCAAATCAAATAAATCAAATAAATGAAAATCAATAAATGAAACCTAAATCAAGGGGGAAATATAAGGAAGTTGATATTTTAGATCAGGTATTCATTAAACCTCTCATAAGCTAAGAAGGCATTTTAGGTCACTATCAGATAATTTGTTTTAAGACATGAACAACTAAATATCCCATCTGAATACTTGCCATCAATCAACACATATGGCAAGCATAAGAGAAGGGCATCCATCTGTTGATCTGAGTATCCATTTTCAGCGCAGTGGCCTTGCTTGGTAAGACTGCAACAGTAACTTAAATAAATTTTCCTGCTTTGTGAGCCTCGTTGTGTTTTTGTGCTAATTATTTTAAGAGAACTGTTATGCCTTCTGGCATGGGAAAACACATTAAAAAAAAAAAGAAAAAAAGGTGCCCCATATTGTCATCTTGTTATTCAAAATGAAATTACCTAAAGGATTATAAAGAAAACCCACGTACAGTAAAGCTGATGACAGAAAAACAGAAATACCAGGAGGTGAATGTGCTGCTAGGAGCCCTTGGCAGGGGCTGGGGCAGCAGAGTGCCTGGAGCACCTTTCCCAGAGCAGCCTGGGCAGGGGCTGGGAGCTGGAGCGGCTGGAACAGCTCAATTCACGCGTGCAGCAGTAGATGGAGCTCATCAACTGCTCTTCATCACCCAACGAGCGAATGCCCACGGCAAAGGCTGGTCAAGGAGGGCTCCAGGGAAAAGCTATTACAAGCTGACATTTGTACTGCGGTAAGTAACTAGGCCGTGTTTGTAGTGACAGATTAATTAAAGTCAGGCAGGACAGCAGTGTCGGGTGGACTATTTCTCACACTCAAGTTCTGCCTTCTCAAGCCCTGATTGCTGTTTCCACCACTGAGCCGCTGAAATCGAACATATCCTGCCAGTCCACAAAGTAACTTCATGACTGCAAAACCTTGTGTTTAAAGCATGAATTTTCTATCCTTCTGTCAAGGTTTTCTCCTGCAGGTTATAACGTTTCAAATCAAAGCACCTCAATATTTCAAGGCAGGCAGAATAGTGGCTCTATTAACAGTTTCCCTATAAAGATTTATGAATCCTAAATAGATGTTCTCAGGTAATTCACTGGCATACTGCTAACAGTTTCACAAAGATCAAGATAATTTAAAAAGCCATTTTCAGGCAAGAAAATTTCCCTTGAAAGAGGGCTGGTTGCAAAGGTGGGAAGATGAGCTGTGCGAGTCTTCTGGGCTCATTAATAAGTCACTGCAAGAATAAGCCATCTTGACCTGAGAGCTGAAAACTAGAGTGAATTTTTCTTGCAGAGTAGTGGGTGCTTGACAGTGCTTACAGCAGCTAAGCTGGACATAATTTCAAACTCTGTAATGGATTTGCCATCACTTGTTCTATAACTTTATAATTAAAACCAGGGGTGCACTTTAATAACATTGCCAAATTCAGCTTTTCATCATTTTCCATCTGGAGAGATCTTTCTTCCCTGGTCCCATCTGACTGTCAAACTTTCCATCCTCAGAAAGGATAAGGGGGTATTTGGGGGCATTTCAGTCTCATGATGTGAGTTTACTCATATAGTTTGGGTTCTGGGTTTCTTTCCAAATTGGAATCGACCCTATTTTCCTATTCTAGATCAAACACAGACAAAACTGCAGAAGACAAGAAACCCCAGAAGATTTTAGCACCATCACGTGTGTGCACAAACCATGAGCCTGATTAATTTTGAGATTCAGCTCTGAAGTTTAATCCAGATTTAATCACTGGATAACTTCATCTGTCAAAACACTCAAATATCTCCACTACTGTTGTTTTCCCTGCTGTAGCAGGTACTAGACAGTGAAAGGGTTTGATGCCAGGTTTATTTGATTTCTCCTAAAGGCAAGGGATTTAATCTTTCTGCTTTAGAATCAGATCAGGAATGGATTCAGAATAGCAGCTCTGGCTCTAGTTGGGGCTTGGCCACTTTGGGTGCAGAACAAGCTGACAAAATTATAAAAAAATTAACATGAGAGTACAAAATGGAGTTCAAACTTGAATTACATGTTGACATGCTCAGCTTGTCAGTGTCCCTGGTCCTCATGTTAAAGTCATGGATGTTGCATCTCAGAAACAGTAATAAATGTGAGATTGGTCACCAAGGGCAAAGCTGGCATTGCATGCACTCACATATTCTTGGAAAAGAGAGAAGAAGGGATTGTCTCCTCCTTTTCTATGTCCCAGTTTTGTTATTTATCGAGCACCTGCTTTGAAAGAGTGCCAGTACAAGGTGACCAAAAATGCTGCATTAATCTCTTCTACAGGAACCATCTGTTCATTATGGGCGTTTGAATACGGATCCATTAGACTTGTGTGCTGGACCACGCTGTGCATGTTTATAAGTCAGTCCTGATCAAAGTGCTTTCCATTCACAGCAGTATATTTTGGATATCTAATGAATACAACTGTCATTTTTGTGGGGTTTTTTGGGTGGTTTTATCCATGCTTGTGAAGAAAAGATCTGTAGGAAAACTTCCACCCTATGTTCAATATATGAGTTGGCTGCAGGGATACAATCCAACCCTTGCTTACCTTGATAACCCTTAAGTGCATTTTGGAGAACAGAACTGACAGTGTTGACCTCAAAATAATAATATAGCAGATTATGTCTGAAGACGTTTTTTAACTAGGAAAATATAAATCAAACCTTGCTCTCTGCTTCTTTATCAGGAAGATAAGATATTGAGCATTATTTTATCTTTCCCCTTTATCATCTTTGTATAAGTATTGGGCTCAAGTATCATTACTTTTTGAGGTTATTTCATAATGAAAGATTCTGAGAGCCTTGTAATTTTTTTTCATTAAAAGAAAAACTAAAGTATGATGTGCAAATAACTATTAACTTTGAAGTCTGAGGCTTCCTATGCCCCAGGATAATTTTAATTCTACTGAACAACCTTTTCATGTAGTGCCAGTCCACATTTTGTGAAGCCTGATAATAGGAACTGATAGCTCTGGAGGCTTCCATAATTTCCATACAGGACTCCTTAGGGATGCCAAGTACATGGCTGACCCTGCACCATTTCAAACCCACATATTCTTGCATATGTTACTGTTCTTATTTCAGGTGTTACAAATGGCCAGACTAAAAAATGCAAATTCCTTATTGTTTTGCGGTCCTTACCAGCACATTCCAGCTGCTGGGTAATGGTAAATATCTTCATTGGTTGATCATTCTTACCATGTAGCTCCACCTGAATATTCTGTCATCTTTAAGGCCTGTTAAAAGCCAAAAGGAAGAAGAGCCAGTTCCTTTAATTATACTCTAATAACCTAAATTCCCAATTTCTAAATTGGGCCAATAACACAAAGTTGCATTTTCCTTGGGTTGCCACACATTGCTATTTGAGGAGACTTGGACAGTGCCTGACCCTTTGTTTCCACAGCCCGGCTGTAGATTTCTGTTTCTGTAAGCAAGTGCACACAATGGCCTGAGCTGGATTTCATTCCTGTCAGACACCTGGAATTACAACACAGCTCTTTACCAGCAGGATCAAAAGCTGTTCCTGGATGTTTTGCATGTCTGCACATGCCTTTTTTCCAGCTCTAGCATTTCCCTTCCCAGAAGGCTCTACATTGTTCTGTGATAATGTCAGGTCTCCAGATGCACTGCCATGCTGTACTAAAGATGACAGACGAACAAGCCAAAATCATCAATTTTAATGATATTTCAGCATCATCCTGGTCCTGTGTCATTCCTGTGTACACTTCAGCCATCAATCTGTGTTTGTCTAAAGTGGTTCATGCCAGAACTTTAAATGTGGAGAAAGCTGAAGCGGCCAATTTATTGTATTCTGACAAGGACAAGCCTCATCTGGCAATCCAGTGAGGCTGAGTGCATCTGGTTAATAGTGCATCCACTTTCTCAGATCCAAATTGCTCTGTTAGTTTTCATGACCCTCTTATCTCTGTGCTGTCTCCATCCACCCCGCTTCCCTTATCACATAATAGGATTGTGCCTGTATCTTCCAATTTCATTTCTGTTGGTTTCCAATCTGTGGGATGCTGGGAGCGTGTGCTGGTCCGTCAGCCTCTCCTGCTGAGATGGGATCACTCACCCCAAAATGCCTCATCTGCACTGCAGGGAGCTCCTGGCATGGCTGATCACTCCCTTTGCCTCTTTGGGCTTCACTTCTGAACTGAATCCCTCCCCACACCAAGGGGAACCACTCTCCACAGCTCTGCCTATCAAGGGGTCTCTAAAAATCTTCAGAGAATTTACTAGATGTTTCAATGTATATCTGCTCACTAGTCCATGCCAGCTAATTTTTTGAACCCACTGTTTTATTTTTATGAAATATGATAAAGGAAACAGAAATCTCAGAGATAGGACATTCCTACAAGATTTATGTAAATAGATGTCCAGGTCAGAGAGACACTGAGAAAAACACTGCAGCAAGATCTGGAGTCTTTAAATCCCAGAGAATACACACCGAAGAGGGCACATCAATATGTCTCAAATGCAGAACAAGCTTCAGTCACAATTTACATCTTCCAGACGTGAGAGTCAATCAACACCGAACCAAAAATGTGGAGAAAATCAAGCTTCATTAGCTCTAATATTCATGAGTTACTTCTCTCCTCCAGTCCTCAGAGACTGAAAGTGAGATACAAGGTCAGAGGCACTGCTCTCTTTCCTTTTTTTCCCTCCAAATTACAGTGGAGTTTAGAATTTACTTCTTCAGCTTGGTCCTGTGAGAATACCATGAAAACAATGCTGGTACAGCTATAGAAAAATATTTATATTCCTAATATTCCTCTTGCTCTTACTTTCCCCCCATCTTCTGCTCCTTCTTTCACCTTTATAAATCTTTGTAAACACGCTCTTTTAGAATCAGATTTTTTTTTTACCGGAATTTAAATCTCTCTTAGTGGCATGAATTAGACAAAAATCAACCTGTCCCTTGCACCTCTGACCCTGGGTGGCCTTATGGAAATCAAACTAGAACATACAAGGAAGAAGAGTCAGTGGAAGAACTGGCTTCAAGTTTGCACAATAAAAAAATAAAAAAAGAACAACTAAAGTAATAATATCAGTTGGTAGCTGAAATAAATTGCTTGTATTCTTCTCCCACGCAGATGATGCATTTGTGATTCTGATAAAGACCAGGTCAGTGGAATTTTACAACATATGCAGAAGGTATTTAACCTAGAACTTGAAGAACAAAATAATGATCAGAAGAGGGTGCTCTCAGCTCATGTTCTTTTGGTTTGTTTTGAACATTTTGGTGGAATTCAGCAGAACTTTCTTCTCTCTGTTGGTATTAATAAAAGGTCTCTTTGTAATATATTTTCTGGCATTTTTCACTAAATAGATTGCTCTTCTTACTGTACCATGTGCAAAATACAGGCTCAACTTTTTGATTACCGATATTTCTATATGTTTTAGAAAGCTTTCTGTAATATTAGCTGAAGTCATTTCACAGTGAGCTTTGTGTCTGGGCTCCCACTCTTTTGTATGTTCTGTTTATGTTCTCACACAGTCATACTCTGTTCAAATTAGCATTTACAGGAACTGATTTCCTAGCACTGTAGAGAACTTTAAAAGTTGCAAGAACAGCAGTTCATTCCAATATCAGTTGCATTTTTAACCAGGCATAAAAAAGAAACAATAATATATAGCTTCAGTGATCAATTTCTAATGATTGAAATATCACCCATGTCTAAGTATTCACAAAAATTTATTAGTTGATCTTTAGAGAAGAATTTAATAAAAACTTAGTGCTGCCAATGAGATTTTTAGCAAAGCATTTGATTGCAGAGTTCACTTCAGGGAGCATGATATATCAGAAAATACCTGACATTTGTTAAGTTTTATTAAAGCAGTGCTGATGTCATGGACAAAAATAAGCCTTTTAAAAGTTAGTTGATATATGGGTGCAGTTTTTCCATTTTTTGGATCACCAGTCTTTAAAGGTGATGAAACTGCTCTGTGCATGCAGCACTAGAACACAAGAATAAGTGATGGCTACAATCCTGGATGTTTGCAGACTCTTTCTTGTCTGAAGAGGTGAAGCACAGGGCAAATTCAGGCAGAAGGAAGGCACTGTCTATTAGTTGGTGCAATGCAGCATTTAGCTCTGGTCCAGCCTGCTCATGGAAGAAATCTCTCTGACTCTGATTCCCAACTATTGCACTTTTTCTAGTACTTAAATAAGGTTCTGTGTAGCCACCTTTTATCACACATACCAAAACTGCCTGGAGGGGGAGAGTCGTGCTTTTTGTATTGAACAGCAGTGATTGGAATGGATTGCAAAAGGATTCTCACTCTTTGTGCCTGTGTACACATATTTATCTGTGTCTACTGTGCCTGTGTACATATATCTATATATGTCTATACATGAGTTGTACAAATTTGTCCTGAAAAGGCACGATTTTATTAATGGATTCATTCTGCACTTTAGACACTGCTTTTCAATTATGTGCATCAATGGTCAGGTCAAACATCAAACCAAGTAATAAACAGGGCTCCTGCAGGTCCACGTGCAGAGAGGGGCTCCTCATCAGAGTGGCCTTTTGGACAAAAGTTAAGAAAGTGAGCAGAGGGAAAAAGAGCATCCCTGCCTCAGTGTGTCTGTTTTCATGTGGGGAAAATGGCTGATGTTTGCTAGGACTCTGATTAAGGAAAACCTGTCTTCCGCCATTTTAGACATAGGTTTACACTTTCATTTTCTTACAGAAGAAAGAAGTGAAATCGAAATTAGAAAACACACAAAAACCATCAGTTTTCTCATGTAAAGTTTATCTGAAAGCACCATGCTACAAGGAGGTAAGGTGGCACTGCTATTCCAAGGATTTCCATCCAGGTCCCTGCTGTCCCTGCACTCCTCAACATGACAGGTAAAAAATGAAGGAACCCTGGGCAGCCCTGTCCCAGCTGTCAGGAGAGGAGCTCATTTCTGGCCTCACATGGTTTAGTCATAAAGTGGGAACCAAAGGCGTATTAGAGAATAAGAGATGAATTATTTGATATCCAAAACATTCTGAAGGAGTGAAGTCAGAGACCACAGGTCACCCTTGCAGCTACTTAGGCTGGGAGAGTGTCTGAGGGGTCAGCACCGAGTGTGCATTAAGGAGCCCTAGGAAAAAGCAGGGACAGGGCCATCAGGTCAGCAGCTAGCCAGCACAGACAGAAAGGCCACACACACCCTCTAATCACACTGATTGTGAGAGAGACACTAATATGTGGAAAGAAATTGCAGAGGGATGTTCACAAAATCACAGCTGACCTCTCTGAGACTTGGACAGGGAGCATAGATATAAATGATCTGCACTGCAGCTAAAACACTGCATTGCAGACAGGAGAACAGTTTTGCCCTTAAGATCTCGCAAATATTACAGATACAAATGTGTGTAAAGCATGACCTGAGAGCTGGTAACATGCTGCTTCCTTTGCTGCCTGGCAAATGCAGTCAGATTTGGCTGAGGGAAAAAATGATGTTAGCAACAATCTCTCAGTTTCTAAATGCCTGGAAGAAAACTGGCAGAAGTGTAAGGAGCGCCCTGTAAAATGACACTTTGAAAAGTATCAATCTATTTCACCTATTTCCAAGAGAACTTTCTACCCAAAATGGGGCTACTGCAGTAAGAAAGGGGATAGACAATGCCATCCCAGAACACCACAATATCCTTGTCTGATTGCCTTTGCATTTGTTGAGGTGTAAGCTGAACAAAAGAGGAGTCTGAAGGTTTGATTTTCTATAGATTTTACTTCCCACTGACAAACCAGCAAAAGGAGCGCTGTAGTGTCACAGAGCACTGGCTTGAGATTTTCTGAGACTTTAGTGACAGTCCCAGCTCTGTTGGTGTCCTTTACAGCTGGAAACTCCTCTCTTAATAACATTTCACATAAAAGTGCTCTGTCTAATAAACCAAACTATTGTCAGCACTTTAATATTACTCTTTAATTAAGAGAACAGATTTTGAGTAGGACTTTGGGCATCCTACTCTCCTGGATTACAGAAAAGGGAGGAGTGCTGGATTTTGGGATATCTTCTAGTCCTCCTTTCTTTGTCTCTATGATGGCCTTTATTGTCAGGGCAAGGGCAGGCACAAAGACATGTGATAAGTCATATAGTGAAGATAACTGCCTGGATTTGAAATATTTCTAAATAAAAAACAGTGTTAATCAAAAGCAGATAGTTTATCCCTATGAGCTCTGAATCACAGTTTTTTGGACGTGTAGGGCTAACAAACATGAGTGCATACTTAAAACAATTATATGCAAACTATTTTGCAATAAAAAGCAACCTTGTTTTAAGGCAAATTTAAGTAAAATGTTCCAAAAATCTCTACTTTTTCTACTTCAGTGGAAAGAGATGATTGCTTTTCACAAGAAATCATCATAGCATTTTCTCTGTTTGATGCCTCAGCCTACAAGGAGTGATCTGAATCATTTCAGTACTGAAAAATATCAAAGAGCAATGGGTTGTTTTCTATAGGTCATAACAAAGAATTTATATTCAATGTTTCTGTTTTGGTTTGTCTTTAACTTCACCTGCACAATCAGAGCTAGCAAACAAACTGTAAATAGTTTCTCCTCTAGCTCCAATATTTGAGGGAGTAACAAGCTGTAAATTGCTATGGATGTGCATATTTTTGAATCTTCTCTTTTTTGTTTTGGCTTGTATTCTTATTTTGGCTGTCCCTGAAAACCTGAGCTGATTACAGGTACAATGCAGATCTCTATTTGTTGGCAATTGCTATTCAGCTAATGATTTAATCTCCTGAAATTCTTGAATAGCTTTTATTGTTTACCGCTAAATATTTTTGCTATTCATAAAGAGCCAGGCTCTGAAAGCTGTTGCTAAGCCAACTTGCCTCCAATGATTTGCAATGATCTGACATTAAAAAAAAGGACCACTAGTGTGTATATTTCCTGGATTCTACTTTTCAACCAATTCTTAATAACCTGCTTCTGAGTGACAACCACTTTACTGCAGGTGGGACATCAACACAACAGGCTAGAATGTCTCCTGCTTCCTTGAATAGACAGCACCAGGGCTCACCAGGGCAATTTTGGACCTCTGGGGAAAACATAAGCAAGAAAAATACAGGAATCCTGAATAGACTTCAGACTACCATATATGTTAAAAAAAAATTCAGGATGGATTTCTGCAATAAAACTAAAGCAAAGGGTATATGACTGATTATGCACCTTTTACCCCTTGATGGTAAAGTCTGTGGGGATTCATCTCAGATTTTTTAAATTAAGGAAAATGAAACTAAAAACAGCAGCAGCTGGGTCTGGATTCATAACAAGCATTTGTAAAAGCTGATTTTCTTTTCTCCAATGACAACAAAAAATGCAATGCATATTTTACAGTTAAAGTTCATTTGTGTATAAAGAACCACAAAGTTATTTCCTCACTGCAATGACTGTAATTGTATTGCTTCAGATAACCCACAGACATTTCTATAGGACAGAGAACTATTCAGTACCATGTGAATTCAATCCTTTTCAGAATTATCACAGCTGGAGGATAGGGAATAAACGACTGAATGAAGGTTTGCAAAATCCTGCTCTACACTGATCCAGAGATTTCAGCTATTCATGGGATTGTTTTGGGGATTTCTTCATCAGTAAGTTATTTTGTCTATAAAACTTTCCAACAGTCCTGTATTTAACAATACATATGTCATTTTTTCACATTTGAGATCTTTTTAAGGTGTATGATTTTAACACTGACTTTTCAAAGGCTTAAAAAGCTCTATGTGATGCACTTTGGGGAATTTTGTCTAAGTAGAGGATTGAAGGCTGATTCCTGTGCTTAGATTTGAAGATGAACAGTAATGCGAGTTTAAAATGTACTTTCTGCCCACATGCAAATGTTCCTGAAATCCTGCCACTGAGAGAACTGAGCCTGAGTCTATTGCCAGGTTAAAGAAGTAAAGTGCTACCTTGCTGGTTTAGTTTGCTAATAAAACCAGTATTTAATTCTGATAATGCCTCTGGAAGTACAGAGTTAAAATTTAAAGAGTTTGAAAAGAAGACATTCAGCTGTTATCACTGTTTGAGACCCTACAGAATTAAGATTATTGAGCTATATTTAATCTTTGCACAAATGGCAAGAAGACCTTTCATTACATTTATGTATGGGCTACCAATCTACAGTTCCTTTCTGTTCCTTTCCTCAGCCTTGATATACGAGTTGCATGTGAGTTGGATGCTTTGGAAAATGAACCATTAGAATAAAGGATGATTTTTTACAATTTTATTTTTATCAAGGGAAATAATTTGTGTAATCAGGTGTAAAGCAGGACCTGAAGCCTTGTAGCTAACATCTGAGAAAAGGCTGTGGAAAGATGGGATTGTTGTTGAGCGCAGCCCTCTCCCTGACCAGTTGGTTAGCTGCAGTGTAACCTGCATCCATCTCCAAAATGGAGCTTACCAAATGGGATCAATTGCATGCAATCCATAGTTGTTTGTTATTGCTAGGGGTTTGTGTTTTAATACTGTCAATTAAATCATTAACAACAAAAAGTATTAAACCGTCAATATTGAAACTCAGAGAAAAATATTATCTGCTTTTGCAGCTTGTCATTTTGAAAAAATAACATATGATCCTCTGACCAAGCAGCATAACAAAAATGATAAATCAGTAAGACTGAAATCCCCACAGCATCCATCTTTCTTTCAGCCTTTCCCCAAGACTTACAGTTGTGAGTTGTCTGCCAGACAAGTAACACAGAAAGCTCCAACACAAATAAACAAAATACAATTTCTCCACCTAAAAGTTCAGATCTGTTTTTCTGCTTTCTAAAGTACTGCTCATGTGGGTGTGTGTATATATATATACACACACATATACTCGTGTGTCCATATATATCTATATGTATATATTTCTTTGGCTCTATACTTCTTAATCATCTTCATTTTGTGTTATCCCCCAGCTTCTTTGCTTTATCCAGTTAGACAAAATTTCAAGGAAAGAAGGAGCCTATGCAATTCAGTCCCAGACAACAAGTATCCCTGCAATATCTTTCCATAGGCCTTTTCTCAGATGTTAGCTAGAAGGTTTTGGTCCTGCTTCACACCTTCCTGTGCTTAGATTCTTTATTTGAAGATGAACAGTAATGTGAGTTTAAAATGTACTTTCTGCCCACATGCAAATATTTCTCCATTTTGGTGATAAGAGGACCCTTTCTATGGGGTGTTCACTGCAGTCTACTTAAATAAACTCCTAATGTGTGTGATTCAGTGTATTTACTGAGCTAGTGTAGATCATACTCTTAATTGAAAACCACTGAGCTCAATAACTTTGCAGAAAAATGTCAATAGTCTGCCTTATTATATCACAACCTTTTCAAATATTGTTTCTCAAGTAATTTGAAAGTTAGTCACAGGACATGGTAAATAGCAATTTGAAGAAAAATATGACTGATTATGTCTAGATCCATGCTATTTGCAGACCAAGTACCTGATTAATTTTCCAATGGAGGTAATGAAAAATTTTTGTTTGACTTCAATTGAAGTTTTGTCACTCTCAAGCTTCCAGGAAAATTAACCAATGGGAAAGGAGTGTGTTAATGTGTATGAGCAAACTCTTGCCTAAATGTCTTAAGATCTGAAATGTCTGCAACAAACAGATGTTACTAAATATGTCTGATGGGCGGATCAGATTTTAATTGTTTTCCAGATGGATAACAGTGATTTGAGAACATAAATCTGAACATCCTTCAGTACAGAGGGAGACATTTTTTCCACTACTTGTAATTTGTGTATTGAGTTAGAAATGATGGCAGCAGTGAGTGAGAGTAGCAAACATTTTCCTGAGCTGAAATCTATTTTCATAGTAACTAGGTTTGTAAAACAAGACTAGGCATGAGGATTAATTACTAATTGCATCTAAACACAGCTGAGGAAGATGGGCTTAGCACCATTTTTGCCCACATGCAGAGACTGAGGACAATCCTGCTGTAAATTATTCTGCATGCCCTGCAGACTTCCATGCATGGCTTGCTCTGAATTTATTCCCCAAATGCACCACTGAATGTGAAATGTTCTCAACAGAAACCGTCATAGACCTGGGTTTATCACTTTTTAATTATGGCACATGAATCTGTTGACATTGAGAGTGAGTGCTGCACATCCCACTGGTTCTGACACTCTTCTGTTCTCTGTCTTTTACCCAATTTTCTTAGTAGTGTTTGAAATACTGCTTACCATTCTTGTCCACTCAGGTTCTGTCATTCTTTGCCTCTGTGCCAAAAGAAATAGCTTGTTTTTATCCCAATACTGTGTTCCACTGCTAAATGTCTGTTAGTCTCCAAATACTAATTAACTCACGGAGGAAATCAAACCTGTGAGGCATTTTTTTTCAATTTTGATAGACACTTGGAAGTAGCATTTGGGCAACTCTGCATGTATAACTGAATATAAAGCAAAAACTTTATAACTGAGCATTTAGAGAAGTGTCTATTCCTGCCTGCTTGAGCTTGGAACATATGAAATCTTTCAATTTCTTGGACATGCTCAGGCTGGCAGAAATATCATTAAGGCAAAGTTTCACATTAATTCCTTGGATTTAGCCTTTGGAACTTGAAAAGGATGAGCAACAATGCAGTGGCGTTTGCTGATGGGTTGGAAAATCCAGGTAGCCTTGCATCAAAAGGTGAAGGGATGTGAGTTAAGGCACTTCTTTTAGAGTCTGCACATCCATAGGCTTAACACATTCACTCTTCTACAATTAGACATGAACATCTAATTGTAATATGTTTCATAGATATATGATCCTCGTGAAATAATTCAGATACTCCCAAAATATTTTAGCATCTTGCCATAATTAAAAATAAGAACTTGAAAGTTCAGCAGAATTGGCTAATTTCTGTTTTTTCCTAAATCACCACTGTCTTGATGGCTTTAGGTGGTGTGGGTATTAATCATGTTTGTGATGTCATTTAGTTCAATGGGACACTACCCCATGTTCAGTCTCCAAGTGATTCACTGCTGTGTTCACATAAAAAAGGCTTGAGATATCGTGTCCCTTCTCCTTTAGCTGGACTGTTTCACATGCAGACCAAAGATACTACTTGCAGTGTGCTTAAACACCAGCTTGCAGGGTGTGTGGCCTTTAGGAGCAGGTACAATTGGTTCACAGTGAAAAGTGAGATTTTACCTTGTAATGCTCATGATGGATTCATTACAGAATAATTGCAGACGTGTTCTTTTCTTTTTGCATTACTGAATCCCCACCATGTTTGGTCCGAAACTTTATTGAGAAGACACCAGAATCTACTATAGGTTTTCCCATTTTCAAGAAAGGCAATGATAACACATCACAGGATGTTCTTGAGCCTCAGTGAGTGAATTCAGAATCCCTAAAATGATTACTTTTATCTCTACTTTAAAGGACAGAGTAAAAATAAGCTATGAAATCTCTTTTCTATTTACATAAACAAGATTATCATACATAGAGTACAGATTATCACACATAGAGTACTCATACCAGTACAGCCTAATGAATGTACAGAACCACTTTGTTTTTAAGTATGTCACTGATAAATTTTAAAGATAAGGTTAGTTTCAAGTACTTGTATATATTTGTTTTAATGCTGAGATGTAACTTTAAATCCATGAATCTGAGAAAAGTTTACCCAGCACTTGGTAACTATAATTTTCCACAAATTAGCTTACACAGGAGTATCGTTAATGTGGGTGGAAAGAAGATGTCACATAGTTTCTCTCCTTAAAATATTTCCACTTTCTCAAATAACCTTGTATTTGTTACTGGGCAGTCACAGCAGAGCTGCTGAAGTTTATCTGTGCCTTGAGGCCCACAGAAAAAGCATGATAAAGATAAGAATAACCCAAAATTTCTTCATGTGCAGTCTATCCTCATATGTTTTCCTTCCTCAATTCTATTTTCTTAACAAAAAAGACAAAGTCACTTATGTGAAAAATCCATAAATATAAAGCACCCACCCTTGTGCACTGTCTGTTGGTGTTATTTCAGGACTGGGTGTCCACATAGCTGAAGTTCAAGCTGTAGGTGCTCAGTTCAATTGCTGTAGAAGGCACAGCAAATATTTTTTCACAGTGAACTTCTTGTACAGCATTAGAGTTCTATGTTATTTTTATTTGGCAGGATTCTGTGGAGCTGTTGTTTCCTTGTTATTGGTCTCATTAATTATTCAGATAGGCACCTGTTTTACTGCACTATCTCTCCATCAAATACAAAACCATAAATTGTCCTGCATTATTTGGTTTTTTTTACTTTATCTTCAATACAAACTTTACAGTCAATATTAATTAATTTTATTGCTCATACATCAGAAGGACATGCAGTTCTGAATTTAAAAAATTCTAATTTCAAGGAAAATATTTATTATATTTGTATTTAATTACAACAGCCATAAAAACTATTTGTAGGAATTGTGTATAAAATGTAAGTGGTATAAATATTTTGTTTTGCTATGGGATCTTGTCACTTGATACCATTATTTTTTGAAACAGGCAAGCTTTTCAGAGGTAGCAAACACATCCAGCTCTGTCCCTGCCCCAGAGTGTTGCAGACCAAACCAGAGCTCCTGCACCCGCCGTGGCACAGCCTGGTATGACCTGTCTGCTCCCTCCTGCCCCTGCAGGCTGTACTGGCAGCTGGAGAATCAGAGCAACAGGGCCAAACTTCCTCCCATTTTTATTCTATTTTAATTGAGCTTAGAAGCTGAAAACCAAAAATCCAGCCCCAGGTGACCAAAGTATTTCCATGGACCTCCAGTACCACAGCTGAGAATGCCTGCTGAGGACACTTATCCGTCATCATTCTGCTCCCTTGGTGTGCATTGCTTGATGCTGCTGCTTTGTCTTGCTATTTTTTAAATATTCACTAAAGGTTTGCCTTGCAACAGTTCTGAGCCCAGGTATTTTCAACAAGCTCTCTTGGCCTGAGCATTTCCATTCTCAGCGTACATCACAGAGTCCCCGCTGAGAAATGACTCATGTTATTTAGTCCAGCCTCAGCAGACTTTATTATGGCTTTACTTGCCTTGTTCAGACACAAGTACTTTTCCCCTCTGAATTACTATTACAGTTCTTCACACTTTTATAGGTCCAGTGAGGACTAGGTACCTTGCACCAGAGGTTGAGGGACAAGTAGTAAAATCTCACAGCAAGAAACTATCTTGCAATGCAATGAGGATTTCCACAAAAATTCCTTTCCCAAAAGAAAATAGAGACTAATTCTGGTCAGAGTGCAGCAAATTGGGAAATTAATGCGGACCAAAACTTTAAACAGATCGGAGTGGCCTAATTAAGATATTTATTGTTCATGCGCTCGCGTTAATTATGGGAATCTTGCAAAAAAAGTATGCAACAAATCTGTTTTGTGAATTGTGCTGATAAGAAGTGAGACCATGAGGGATGGGAGGAAAAGGGTATGTGCTTCACAGATGGAAGGCTAGAAAAAAAATTAAAAGTCCCTTGCTGGATTAAGTTTCCAATGGCTAACATTGTTATATCCGGAGCCAGATTATCAATGTGATCTCAGCCCTGGGAGAGTTTCTGCCCACAAAGCCCACCCACTCACAAGAACTACTTAATATGTAAAAGTCAGCTGAAGTCTCTGACTGTTGCTGGTACACAGAGCAACCTGTAAGTCTTCCTGTCATCTGTGATTTTAATCTGCAATGTAATATCAACCGCTCAGCTAAACCCATGCACTCAGAATATTGCTTTGTCTGATTCTGCTGAGTTATAGCAGAGACAGAAATTAAACAAGCCTACAGGTTATTCCACTACTTTCTCCATTTAGAAATAACAGACCATTATTTTGTTTTAAGTACAGAAACAGTACCCTGGACTTCATATTTACAATAAAATCAGAAATACTTTTCTGGAAAGAGCTTGAAAATAGTTTAACTTTAAGAGATTACAGGACAGCTCTGTTCTTCTTCAAAAGAAGACAGAATAATAAACAGACATAACTCCTCTTTCACAAACACACTCACTATAATTTCTAAGCTCTGTTGCTGGAACAATTCCTATTCTATTTCCAGCATCCCAAAGAGCAATGACACACAGCACGCTCTACAATGCTCCTTACATCAGAAATAAAAGGAACAAGAGCAAAATGAAAGTGAACATGGACAGACTTTCCATTACTCCCATTTTCTAAAGTAAACCATTTTTCTCTCTTATGATCTGCCCCTGCACATAGCTGGTAGATGAATGCTTCCCCTTACTTTAGATGAACCATCTGTGTCAGTAAGCCTTGCAAGAGAGAGCTCTATTCAGTAACTAAGAACTACTGCTGGCTAAAAAATAGAAGTGGCTTTCACAAGCTATTTTTTAAAAAAATTCTTTATTTTCATTATACTTTGGAGCCTTATATATTTTATTCCATACATTGTAAAAATGATTTTCACTCTTGTCAGCTCTAAGAATTATTGAAGGTGAATTGTCAAACATCTAGCTTTGAAAAAGGTGCTAGAGTGTCAACATTTTTGAATTTCCTGTACTCTGCAGGACTTCTGGAAGAGTTGGAAATTTTATGTTGGAGTTCTAAATATTCAGGTTTGGCCTAGACATCACTGTTTTATATTACATAGTTTCACTGTAACCAGATAATTTGCGATGTTTTAATGTGCATTCTTATTTCAGAAGAATTTAGGACTCAAGCACTTAACTGATAATTAGATTGTTCCTTTTAGAGAACTAAACACATCCTCATCTGGCACGCTTTAGTCAGTCCACTATGTCTGATATTGTCTCAGTACAAGACTCACCCTGTCTTGTCTTCCTGATTAATTAGAAGCAGATTGTAGCCAGAGCTTTGACTGGTGGAAAGTGATTGTTACACAGCCAGGGACAAATTATTTTCCCACAGAGCCACTCCAGTATTCTAAAGCCAAGTTTAAAAATATCACAGAATTTTAATATTTACATTCATTGCTCAAAAAATAATGAACACATGGAAGAATCTGTAAGATACAGTATTACAACTGTCATTGTTCATTTTATGGCACAGTGCAGAAGTTGATCTAATTCTTCAGTTGTTACAAAAAACTGGTTTTAGGGCCAAATTCTTGCAGCATCTGTGTATAACTATCCAGTACAAAATTGGCAGTGAAATGCAGTTATACAGGCAGGAAGCTGTTTATCCTCTGTTATTTTCTGTATGGGTTCCTATACCATGCTTGGGATCATAACTTAAAAAGATCCTTTCTGAGCCACAATGAGGGGGGTGTGAAAAATCCAGCATGCCCACCTCTGTCTTATGTTGTTTGTACACTCAGTGCCTCCCCAGGGGGAGAAAAGTTTGTAGGAGTTTTTCATTTTGGTTTTACTTCCTCTTGTTGTTGTTTTTTCTGTTTATGTTTATTTGAACTACAGCAGCAGACGCAAAAGAAATGTTCCAACCTGTCTCTGCTCTGTCCTTCCTTCCTGGGAGCAATTATCCTGCAGCACAGAGGAGCTCCTTTTCTGGCCTGTCTTCCTTGGAGATGACTAAAATCTGAGCTTCAATGTACTGAGTTACATGAAGACAGAGGAGTAAAGCTTTACCTTAAATCTTTCTTCCTAGATAATATCTAGATATTTCCTTCCAATAACTAAAAGTTTGCAAAAAATACAGGGACGAAATTTTTAGTAGGACCTGAAATAGGACCAAGGATAATGGTTTTAATCTCAAAGAGGGTAGATCCAGACTAGATAAAAGGAAGAAATTTTTTTATGAGAAGCGTGGTGAAACACTGGCACAGGTTGCCCAGAGAGGTGGTGGGTGCTCCATCCTTGGAAAAATCCAAGGCTGGAGAGGATGGTGCTCTGAACTGGACTCCCTTCCTTGCCTGGGTAGCAAGGGAGTGCAAGCAGAACCTGCAGAGAGCAAAGCACACAGTGGGAGCAGCACAGCGCTAGAGCAGAGACAGGGCAATGTGCAGAGGGAGAAAGTGCCCCAGGATCACATGGGTTACACGCACCTATAGGGATCCTTGTTTATTTTACCTTCACAAGGAAAAAGAGAGGTAAATTTTCCATCAGCTTCTTCAAACTAAACTCAAATAGATGTCCTGGCTCCTGGGCATAATGGGAATGGGCCTATGGTATAGATGTTCAGGGAAAATTTCTCCTTATTTGTTTAGATCAGCAAATAATGTCATCTGTAGCTCAAGTTAGTTCTCTTAATTGCTAAGGTGAATCAGCACCACTTTTTGTGCCAGCTTCTTACATTGAGTTTTTATGGCGTTTCACTTCAGTTTCTGCCAGTCATCAGGATTATACATTTTAAAACGATTGATAGAACTCTGCAGAGTTCTATGAAGAGATTATTTATTAAGTGAATCTATAGTTGTCTCCTTTCTAACACATTGTGTAACATCAATCTAGCAGAAAGTTGATGCCACTTTCTGGAGGCTGTAAGGTGCAGACACTTTCCCATTCTGTTGTTGAGGGGCACCCAATGCCCTGCCATCCATGGATGCTGGAGAGCCATGAATGGTTCTGTCCTCTGAGGCTCAGCCACAAACCAGGCAGCACGACACAAACAGAACAGTAATACTTTGTACAGCAATACATGAAATCCTGAATTTTCTTATACATGTCTGAAACATCAAGTGAAGTATTTCTGGGGCAGCACTCTTGGGGGTTTTTTTGGTGTTTGTTTAAACTAACGTTTTCCAGCGCAACTGAGAAATTTCTTCGTATGTATGGGGCACTAAACAGAGGTGTGTTTTGTTCTGTGTGTTTTAAAACTGCTTTGTTTAAATATGTTATAGTGATCTGGAGTGGATTCTTGTCAGCTAAATTAAACTTATTTTGTAGCTGGCACTTGTGTGCTGCAGACAAGCAGCTACAAAGAATATTATGTTTGCACAGCAATTGCTTAACTATTTGGGAAAGACTGTACCTTTCTCCATCAGGTAACAGAAATGTCAAATGAATTTGGAAAAAAAAAAGCCATGAAAGAAATCTTATAAGGATGTATTTCTGTGGCTAACACTTAAGTCAGGTTTTGGACCAAGTCCTTCAGCTGCACTCCTGGTGTAAATTTGTATCCTGTTATGTGATTTTCAGATCTCCAGTGCAGATGTGCCATTTCTTAGAAACATCATAAGTTATTTGCTCAAAGAGAGAATCAAATCTGTGTGCATTCATTAAGTCAAGCACAGAACTGTAAGTAGATATGATGAGCCATATGTTTGTCTAAAGAAGTTCTGAACCAAATAAATGAATGTTTACACAAATAAATAGACGTATACACAAGTGACATATCAGATATCATTAAGAGACATTACATATCCCTTCTTGAATCCAATCCTTTTCTTTACCCATAAGCTGGAAACCTAAATTAATTAAACTCTAAGAAGTTACTTTTCTCTCTGAAAATTATTTTTGAATTCTTCCTTCTGCTACAGCCACAGGTTTCCACAAAATGAACACTGAACTGTCACATAACCCTTAGGTTAGGAAAAGTAAATACACATACACACTGAAGCTAAAACAGACTTCGTTTTTTACAAGCTTTCAGTGTCTCATGTGAAATACAGAAGCAACAGCTGGGATTTTTAACATACATCCCACTCACAGCACAAGCCTTCCACCCATCTGCAGAACAGCTATAATCATGTTCATTAGCTTTTGTAAGATTAAATTTATATTTATGTAACCCTTTGATATTCTCAGTTATAAATTTAGAGTAAGGTAACAGGTTTGATTTTTTTCATCCTCTCTCACAGGTATCTTTCCATCTTATTAAGGTATTTTCCCTCTATTCTGATGGGGATTTGGAATCAAAACATTGAATTCCATCACCTGCTCATTGGACACACTCTTGATTTTTATATTGTGATCGATACTACAAATCTATCACAAATCTATCTTTCAGCTCATTAAGCTGAAAATATATCCAATTTTACTTTAAAAGAGCAGATGTTTAAGACTCAGGACTTTCCAAGGTCCATCTGGCATTAGCCCAACAGTGAATTCTTTTTCTACAACTGTGAAAGCATCATGTTCCTGGAAAAAGTTAGAGGACAATGGAAGTCTGTGGAAGCAAGCCTGGGATGGAAAGAGGCAAAAATATGCAAGTAAATCATATATATTTGCAAACTCAAAGTAACTATATAACCACCACTTAAAATCCCACAAAAACACTCTTTAGATTATACCTGCTGGTAGGATTTGAAGTCATATTTTATACAACTGCATGTGTTTTAGGAACTGGTTGGCCTTATTTTGAGGTTGTCACTAAATCCATGGGCATGGGGGCAGTTGCATTAGGTCAAATCAGGGTTGCACAGCTGCCCACACTGCCCAGGGAAAGCAGATGCCCAGAACAGTGTCAGGCAGGGCAAGCATGCAGGAGATTTCCCACTCAGAGTCTCTGGCTGCTTGCAGCTCAGGGCCTTTCTGAAGCAGACATCAGATCTCTCTGTTCAGTAATCCTCGATGGACTTCACAGGTTTTTTTCCTTTTTCCCTTTCATTAATTTGTGCAGTCCCTTTCAACCCGTATAAAATGTTTCCTTCTGCATCAGAGGCTGCAAAAAGCAAACTACTGTCCCATGCTACCAAGTTGGACCCCGCATTACTTTGGTAGTAGAGAGAAGCTTTAAATTACCCCAAGAAAGCAATAATGTCTGTTTCTGTACCAAAGGCCATAAAATAATTACTTCTTTGCATAATTTACTGATGTTAACAGGATATGTGCAAATGGATTTACCGTGGGTTTTCATCCTTAGAATGGATTTTATTTTGATTAGTAGGCCTCTGTCATCTGTGTGAAATACTGTATGCATGGAAGTATTGCCATAATAGCGATGGATCATGTCAGTGATGTGTGCATAATATATGAAGTAACAAAAGTGGCATGTCCTTAAAATTTGTCCATTAGTTATGCACCATCCCTGTGGACTGAAATTCCATACCAACAGACAAAAAGTATAATAACAGTACTATATGACCCAGCTGGGAATGGTGACAAGGCAGCACATCTGCTGGAGATGTGGGAAGGATGGCAAGGATTAATGAATGCAGGCATCTCATGTGCACAAAAAATAAATAAGTATGAGAGAAAAAGAGGTAAATTAATCTTTTTGCATTGGTGATTATAAAAAAAGGAGCTTGAGGAAGTTCTGAATACAGGAGTATTATGTGTGAGGAGCTAACAGATTGCAGTGTCCATAGGACTGGTTTGAGAAGAAAATGACAAGAGGAGTAGTAATAAATACTTCAGAGACCTTCAGGGAGGCCTGATAAAATTGTCTTCAGAAGACCCAAAATGGACAAAAGAGACTCTGTTTCTCACAACATGCAATTTAACTTTGGAACTCATCATTACTGCACTTAGTAATTGTAAATTTTTTAATGGGCTCATAAAGTAAATAACACAGTGATGAAAGAAAACACACCAAAGCTATAAAGCACAATTATAGTGATGCAACCTCAAACTCAGGATGTCTCTAAACCATGGGTACATGAAAGCTGGGAGTATGTATTGCAAGAATAATAACTCTCAAGTGGCGCCATTTCCAAAGTATCTGTAGTGACCACGACTAAAGACAAGACTGAGTCCTAGCTGCTTCTTGAGAGTTTTGACCCATCTCAGCTGCTCTTGTGCTCCAGGCACTCCAGTTAGTGGGAGATAGGCCCAGATTTGCAGAAAATGATGGTACCAAGTGCTTTTGTTATAAGGCAAGAAGAGCTTTTTATACTTTGAAGTGCAAGAAAAATCATTGCAAGTAAGATTCTTCACACAATTAATAATAGAAGATGTACATTTTCACTCTGGTGGGCTTTCAGAGTGTCATTGCCACTTTTAAAAATAAAGAATGTACTCTATGTATAGAAAGAAAAAGACAATTAAAAAGGAGATTATTTCTCTTTGTACAGTAGTTAAAAATTGCTGTACAAATATTGTGATCTTCACTCATACTGTGTTGGAAAGATGCAGCTGTTTCAACAAACCAGATAAACATGAAGTGAAATAGAAAACAGACTTGCTGGGGAAAAAGGTAAAAATATCAGTATGCTCTGAGGAGACAAACTTCTTTCTTCATTCTGCACTCTGGAAAAAGATGTCTGTTTTGTGCAATTAGTATGTGTTCCAGTGTGCAAGATGTACAAATATTTGGCTGTTGTATATGAATATAGGAGATGAGAATTAGTTCTGTGTTAGTGTGCAGAATATTGAAATGTTTCTACTGAGACTTTGAAGGCAGAATTCAACTGCTGACAGGGTTTTCTCACATGTGGTCTATGAAAGGAAGCACTGATTTAATTTTAACTCCTAAAAAGCAAAGATAGTTTGATTAAACTTTAAATTGACTTTTTGCTCAGCAGCAATGAACAAGTATAGGATAGCAGACCTGTACTTTCCAGGATTCCCCTTGTTACTCTTCTTGGATGTGAGTGACATCTGCTTTTATCCCATCACCAGGGATCTCCCTGACTGCCACAAGCTGCCAAAGACGACAGAAAGTCACTCTGTGGCCATGGCAGCCAGTTCCCTCAGCACCCTGAATGTGTCCTACCAGCCTCACAGCCTTGTGCTCTGTTCAGTTGGCTCAAGCGATCCACAACTCAAGTTTCATTTTCTGTAGGAACTCTGCTGCAAGCCAGTTAGGGCTGCAAGGTCCAGGAGAAAACCTTGGCAGTGAAGAATGACACACAGAAGGCGCTGAGCAGTTCAGGTTTTTCTGTATCCTTTGTCATTAGGACAAAGCAGTTGCCCTGATGTTGTTTTCCTTAGCCTTCCTCTGTTCCAATGTCTCTGAGTCTTTCTTGCTGCCCTCCACATTCCTTGCCAGTTCTGATCCCGGTGGATATTTGGCATGCCTGGTTCTGGCCCTGCATGCCCAGTATATATTTCTGTGCTTTTTATGGGTAGTCTGTCCCGATGTTTGCTCCCTGTATGTTCCTGTTGTGCTGGAGCCCATTCAGGAGTTCCTCATCCCCTTTACCAGACACCCTTGCCTTCCTTCCTCTAGGATCCTCTGTTCTGCTCTAAAGAGTTGTCTTTGGATCAGTCTCTTTGGATCAGTCAGATCTCCTGAGCCCTTGGCCCTTCAGGGTACCCTCCTGAGAGATCTTGCCTGCCAGTTCCCTGACTGAATCTTGATTTCATCATGGTTTTAGATATAAGGCCTGTGCCTTTCCATTATAGCACCTTATCCCTCTGCTTCCAGCAACGCTGAGCTATGTGGCCATGCACAGATTTCTAACTCCTGTTTGTCTCCCACGCTGTGGGCATGTGTGTGCTGGCATTTCAAAATGAAATCAAACCCTAAAGATCAAAGCCTGGTTCATTAGGTTAGTAATCCTGTTAGAAAAAATGGTCTCACCCCACTTTGCCAGATGGTCTCAAATAATATATTTTCTTGTTTCCAGATCAATAAATAACAGAAGAAAAATCACTTTTCTTGCTCCTCTAAACCTGACCTTCAATTTTTCCATTTCAACCTCAGCCTGTCCATTTTATTCTCAATCCTTGCATCTATGATCTATTTAAAAAAAAACCTATGGTTTTGTCCTCTCTCTATCAGTAACTCTGCAGTATATTGGTCAAACAGCCAGCAGTACATATTTGTTTTAGAATTGCTCATCTTGATATGTAGTCTACACTTTCACAATCTGTTTAATTCTTCCCACATCCTTTTTTCTTTTCAAAAACAACATGGATCCAAATAAATGGTTATTTCATCTTAAATTTTATACTTCACTATTCAAAATGTATCTCACTATTGAAGATATTTTTTTCATTTTCTGCTGGAGGGAAATATATTTATACAGTATTAATTCCATACTAGTTCAGTGTTTTTTATATAAAAATTACTTAGGTTGCATATTTAAATATGGGTGAGGAAAAAGTTCTCTCTCAAAATAACCATTACACTTTTGTTCATTGTCAGAATCTGCCATTTGCCATGAGGTTATATCACTTTTTCCATCCTCCTGGGCATACATCATGGTACAAGTAAATTGCTGCAGCACATTGATTCTAAACTGCTGAATTACTGGTGCCTATCTCAGTATTCAAAAGGGTTTGAAGAAAAACATCTCTCCCATTGCTGAGGGCTCTAAAGTAAAAGTGGATTAATAATTTATGTTTCAAACTTGCTTCCAGCATAGTAAGGACAAACCTCTCCTTGCTTGCAGACAGCAGTGTCCTGCTTCCTACACAGACTTTGGGGAGACTCTGGTGTGGACACAGCTGAATGAATTAAAAGTTCCCATCAATATAACAATCCATGTGTGTCAGCATTGTGAAGAATGCACTCCTTTATTCACTGGGTGACAGTAACCAGACTTGTTCAGTTGAGAACATTTAACAAGAATGCAATTGGACACATCTTCCGTCATTCTGACCAAGGCTAAATTCAAGCAGAAGCACCAGAAAATATAGGTCACTGATTAATTCACTGAGATTCTGCATTCTTGCTCTGCAATAATCACTTAATGGCAAGTTAAAGCAAATACTTCAATGTGATAATTAATTCTGGTTACACATTATTAAGGTCAGTGCAGCTAACAGATTCACTAATGATTTCTATTTTAGAACATGGGACATTTCAATCAAGCATATATAAAATAGTAAATGTAAGGGAATTTAACAGTATTTACTGGCTTAGTACATGATTAAACATTGACTAGTGCTCAGCATGTAGAGGCACTAAATGCTGCCCTTCTATCAGAGGGGAGATCCAATACTTTTTCTGAAATAAGCACTTTCAAACTTTCATAAATTGAGTTATAACTTAACAAAAAGTCCTGAACTTAGTTAATATAGTGACTGACAGAATAATAATTTTGATCTCTCCTACATTGGAATAATCTACACATGGAGAGACAAAAGAGTATTTTATCTCCAGAAGTGAGAAACAAAGCAGGGATACATGAAGGTTCCCAATTCACTTAGGAAAGCCCTTCTCTCAACTCCTCACACCCTCCTTGTTTGGCATTGAGGTGGGTGGGACTGTTTTGTTAAAGCCAACTGAGGTACCTGCTGCACAAGGAGCCTCCAGAGAAACCTCTGTTCAGAGATCCAAACCACTGGGAACTAACAGATCTTTATACATTATTAAACATAATTTTTCCTCCCCAGGATTTACAGCAAACCTGTCTGCTTCTTTCTGGCTCTTGCTCTTCTTTAAAATATGCAGACATCACAGAGAAGGGTTTTCACAGATTCAGGAGAAGTAAAAAATACTTCATTTCTTGGGTACCCATTTCCTACAGGTTTAGACTCTCAGTGAGTAGGAGAAGGGAAACCTACATCATCTTTGTACTTTATTCAGTTCTTCCTTCACACTGTTACTGAAGTTATTGGTAGTTTTTCCAAGTCAAAAGCTTAAGTGACAGCCCTGAATCAGAATCTTGTTTATTTATTGTGAATGTATTAGTACTACTACACCAATAGGTTGTCTTTCTAATTAATCATAGCATAGAGTGAAAACTAGCATTAGTCCCATCTACATCTGTCACACTTAACTCTAAATGACAATATGAAATGTTTATTAGTCTCATTGAACTGCTCATCCATCTCACTGACAACACTTTCAAACCATATATGCCTGTTTATCACCCTGGTGCCATGAGCTGAGCTCTCTCAATCTGAAGATATTTGTGGTTGGTGAAAACAGTCCTGCCTTACTATTCCCCCTCTCCTTCAGGTCTGAAATGAAGTTCAGAAACTTCATTCACTAATGATGGATGGGACAATGAGTTTCCAAAGAATACTCCTGGTTTTGACTACTTGCAGCAGAGCTTTACAGGGAGGAGGAATTGAAATCTAGATATATTTTCTTTCATTTTTTTTGTTTTGTTTCTGAATGGGATGATGTTTTATGTACTCCTTCTGTTTTTCTAAAAAGCTTTGCAATGTGTTGTCTGATTTCAGACATTTTTAAGGTAAAAAGAAAATGTTCAGACATAAAAAAGTTTCAGTGAGTTTTGTGAAGACTGGATAGTCCCTGCATTAAAAAGACATTTGAGTTAGTACTTCCACACTGGAAAATCATACAGTGCAAGGCTCAGCACCATTCTGTTCTTTCTGGCACACGCCAGTGAGGCAAAACTCTGGCTGATGTCTCAGAAAGAGCTGCAGCACAAATTGTTTCTTGAGGAGTCAAGAAGGTGCAGAGAGCTGGGTACTCCCAGAGAGATGGTGGATATTGGAGAGGGCAATGCAGAAGCAGAAATGAGAAGGCAAGCTAGGATTATTGGAAAGGTCAGGAAGTGCAAGACAGAAAGGCCTAAGGAACATGGGGTGCACTGGGTTGACTGCTTACAAAACTCATCGTAAAACCAGGACACTTGTGTGAATATACAAGGTCCTGAACCTCATCCTTGCTCATTGTTGGATCTTCTGGGCTGCATTCTGGTGTTTGCAGGTTAGAGAGACTAAACACCTTGAGTCCTGTTGGCTAAGACCCAAAAGTGCTTAAATCACTTAGGCAGTATAATTCACATAACTAAGGGTAAGTTAGGAAGTTCAACTTACAGGGCATTAAAAAAGAGCAAACTTTTTTATCACTGGCTGGCAGAAAAACAATTTGTTAAAATTCTGCTAAAGTTTGCTTTCAAATCTTATAGTAACCAGAAATTTTTGAATCCTATATTCTTACCTTCTTCTCTTCTCCATTTGCACTCTGGGTGGGTTTGTATTATTCAAAAAGTTACACAAATTACCTGGTGTATAGTCTGCTCTGATGCTTATTGAGTAGGTATGCCAGATTCCTATGTCATCAATCAACTCTAAAAGGCAATAGAGAAAAATATCACTTAAGGAGCTGTTTGGAAGTATCAGACTTTGCAGGTGTTTTGGAAAGATCTGTCTTCATTGTTAAATCCCACATAAACATCATGCTTTGCCACCTTCCTCCCCTCTGACATCTGGCAACAAGACTTCCTATACAATGACTTATGCATGACCTGTTTTTAACACTCATAAAACATGTTAATGTGACCCCTTTTCTGTGGCCCATTTTTGAAGGCATTGGGTCTGCTACAGAAATCTTATATATTACCACTTGGCATGCAAGAATCTCCCTTTTGCTTCAGTAGCAGTTTCACTGTTCACCTTGCCCTCTTTGCCATTGTTCTGATTTAAGTTACCCACTTGGCTTACTCACAGAGATGACCCTTGGGTAGTTATCACAAGAGGAGAATTAAATGATTGCTTAAAAAATAACTAAAATAACTAAAACTAAGTAAGACATTTAACAGGTCTCCAATGGAAAATGATGCACATAGATTTCAGATTTTTCTTTTGTTTGGATTTTCCTTCATGGAGAAGATTGCAAGAGTAAAAAAATTAATTTTTTTAATGATTAAAAATAGTTTTGTTATATAGATAAATGCTATAGCAGTTTTGACTGCATTTGATTTTTGAAAGTTTCTATTTGTAAGTTCATATAAAATGTATAGTTTCATATCCTTTAAAGGATGTTTTAAAAATAGATCTAACCATAGCATTTTAAGTATATTGCATCCATAATGTGTGTTTTTCCTCTCTGCAGGAATGGTTAACATAAATAATGAAGACTATTTCCAAATGGGTATTTAAAAACCTGTTAGTGGAAACTCAGATATACTACTATTGGAAAAGGATTCTGTGGTCTTAATTTACAATGACCAGTCAGATGAACATTAAGGAAGGAAATGCTCATGCAATAAGCCTTAATAGTGCCTTCAAGAGTGTCAGGAATAATCTGTAGGAGGACAAAAGCTTTTCTCCTCAGCTCTGCTCTGCAGATCACTGTGGGTGTGAATCAATGCCATGACTTTGACTTTGTCACTCCTTTGTCACTCCTTTGTCCACTGCCACCCCAATGTACTTGTGCTGAAGGATTGTTATCTCCATGTCTGGACTCAGGAAGGACACATAGACAGGCCAGGCTATCTCTGCTTGCAAGAAATGGACAGAGGGATTCCTTGGGAATTGTGATTCTTTTTCCTTCAGCTTGTTGCCACTCAGTATAGTTGTAAATATTTACTATTAGAGGCAATTGCTGTCTCAGTTAATAAACCTCAATCTCTGCCCTTCTCATTTAATGATTCATAAAATACTGTAATTTCCTATGAGTGCATTATGCTACCTTTTGCTGCTAAAAAATTGATTTCAGAAGAGAAAGAACTGAGAAAAGGAGACATCAAATAAAGTCTCATTAGGGAAATGAAGGCATTTTGGACATCCAGGCAGAAAGCTGCATTTGTGTCCTAACAGCCAAATGAGCCTTGTAACTTATTGTTAAGTGAAAAAAGGAACTGCAAAGTTCCCCAGTGAGGGATAGGTGCTAGTGACAGCATCTTACCTGACAGCTTACTTTTTCTTCCTATCCCCAAGGAAGTGGCATTTTTTCCATTTTTTCATTACTAGGGCTGTGGCCTAGTTCCCGTAAAATTGAAAGGGTGGATGTTTAACATAAAGAAGCATGCAGGACCTCCAGAACATGCAGAGTAGGTATGTACTGAGATTTATTACATTTTATCTCTATAACAGAAATCTAATCTGTGTTGATTAGGGGTAAAACCATATATTTTATTTATTTTTTTCAAGAGTATTGAAGACTATAATAGGCAAAAGACCATTTCTTGCTCTGTATCAGTTATTATGTTCTTCATTCACTCCATCTTTTAAGTTCTAGAGTAATCAGAACTGATCCAACTCATGATTATGAGTCAATAATAAGTGTAACCTAAGATAATGATATTTTAACTTGTTTTTCACAATTTAATTTTATGATCCCAGGATCCAACTCAGTCTTATCCCAGCACTGTCAGAGTGCACAATTTCAGACATCATTGTTCAGATCAGGACCAGGCACTCTCATGAATTCACAGGACACCAAAGACCAAAGTCTCAAACAAAATTCCATACAATTACACAACAGTTAAACCACAACTTGGAACTCTTGCAAAACATGTTTTGCTATATGGCTATTTTGGCATTCTCCTATATGAGATCCAGTCTTCAGACTTATTTTCATGCACAGAAGTGCATCCACAGTCTCTGCCATTTGGAAGCATTTCCTCAGTAAATGCAAAATGGCTTTTGCCCTTTGTGATGCATGGCCTTATCTGACAGCATTTTATGTGGGATTGTAAGAGCCCTGATGTTTTGCAAATCAGTGATGATTTAAATTCATTAAAATTAATTTTACCCCTTGCTGTATCTAAATGCTTTGTTGATTTATGGAGATTGATTTTTCTCTTAAAAACTGGCAGTTTCCAAACATAAAGGGTATCCAAGGTATGTGTATATAGGGAAAGCTTGGCTGGATCTAATGGGATCCTGCAGGTATCAGGGCTGTGCTGAGTTCAAGGCAAGCATTTCTTTCATGCTCTGCCAGAAACTAACACCTAAGTTCCTTTTCCAGTTGTCACTTCCCTGGTAACATGAAAAGGATTGTGGATAAATGTTTGTGGATAAATTATAAGACTAATCAGTAAATTCTTTACTCTGTCAAGTGCTTTTGCTATTTCTCTCTTTAGAACCCACTCCTTTTTCTTTTTCTTTTTCTTTTTCTTTTTCTTTTTCTTTTTCTTTTTCTTTTTCTTTTTCTTTTTCTTTTTCTTTTTCTTTTTCTTTTTCTTTTTCTTTTTCTTTTTCTTTTTCTTTTTCTTTTTCTTTTTCTTCTTTTTTCTTTTTTCTTTTTTTCCTTTCCTCAACACACTG
This sequence comes from Zonotrichia leucophrys gambelii, assembly GCF_028769735.1. Taxonomy (NCBI): domain Eukaryota; kingdom Metazoa; phylum Chordata; class Aves; order Passeriformes; family Passerellidae; genus Zonotrichia; species Zonotrichia leucophrys. Next base: position 14,468,773 of record NC_088176.1, read on the forward strand.
ATGGTAGTGCTCAAAATTCCTTATCTGTGTTGTTACATATTTTGTGTGGACATCACTGTAAAAGGCTCCTGGAGCTGGTTGGAGGCTGTTTATCAGAGATCAGGAGACACAAGTGGCCTCTGCAAGCCTGTTTGCTATCAACACCCCTCCAACCTCTCACTTGCTAGTGGTGAGAATCTTAATAGAAATTTCTCACTGAGTTAAAAAAAAAAAAAGTCAGAAAAGCACAGTATTAAGGTAATAAACTGTGTGTGTCAGAGAGGGTAAAAAACCCATTCCTGGACATTAAGACACCATTTCCTTGAGAATTTTGCATAATTCAGAAATCTTCCAAGAATATTTCTTCATATATGACTTAGGTCTTACTTTTTTATTCTTTTTCTTTCTCTGCATTACATTCAACTGTGTTTAATAGCATTACAAGCAGCTGGAGAGCTGGCACAGGGTTCTGATGTAGAACAACAACAGATGTCACAGGCACATCAATCAAGTAATAGGTTTTGGACAAATAGATTAATAATAAAACTCGGGGTGAAAAGTTGCCATTCCCTAGAAAAACACTGAAGTAGCAGAAACTTAAAAGACAAGTTTTGGGGTTTTTAAATTTTTTGGGCCACTGTGCTTGATCAATAATTCCATCAATCATATGCTGTGTCTTTTAAATCCAAAACTCAGAGGAAGGAAACATCCATTTTGTGTTCAGTTTATTACATAGGCTGAGCCATGCTCTCAAAGTTCCTCTTCTGAGTTTCAATCTGAAAAGTAAACATCCAAATGAAAAAGTGACTAACAATCCACCCAGAAATAAAACATCTCTGTTAACAGAGGGGACCCTCAGAGAGGCTTCCCTAAAATGTCCTACCCAATGTTTAATTTAAAAGTCATCCTCTGGACTCAATGAATCATCTTGGTCATAATCTGTAACAGAATTGACCCAAAACATGTGAAAAATATCTAATAAGCAGAGTTTATGAAAGGGAAAACAGTATTAAACTAAAAATTCTAATGTTTTTGTGTGCATCCCAGAAACTGAAATCACTTTTGTTTAGAAGTTGGATTCAGTCTGGTAGAGGAGTACATGGATAAATTTCAGACATCAATCAACAGTAAAATAAGGAAGAATTAGTAATTGTAAAAGACAGCTTGGTTTATCAACTCAAAAATGCACTCACAGAGGCCTTGTAACGCATGGGACAAGGGCTGAGCTGTCAGCTCTGAGGCCACCTGGGTCGGTGTCATCATGTGGAGTTGGGAGTTCAGCCTCAGAACCTGCCTTTGAGCACCACAGTGCCACAAATGTCCAACTAATGAAACCACTGAAGTCAGTGAGGGGAGCAGAGAGCCAGCCTCCACTGCAGAAAGGAACATTAACCACTAAACACCATCAATGAATCATCTGGTGTTTTCTTCAAAAAATCCTCTTCCATGCATTCTTTCTTTATTAGGGTTTATTTTTCCCTGTAGCCACTTTCTTTTTCTCCTACAGCTCTAAGAAGAACTCCTAGCTGCCTCAGCACAAATAAGTCAGAATTCTTGGTAAGTGAATCATCTAGAGCAAGAAATTCACTTCTCTATCTGATCATTAATAGAATAGAGACTCAAACCAAAACCAAAGAGCAAAACACAACCACCTTTTGAACACAAATAATTAATTTTGATCTGAATAATATCTTATATCTAAAAAACTGTAAGATTTTTTTTATCTCAGTCATTTATGTTCCCATGAAATAATAATGAAAACCTTATTTCAAGTGATTAAAATGTGCAGGATTACTTCTGCACTACTGGAAATATGAAGTAAGATTTACTTTACTGTTATCTGCAGCTTTGTTTGTTAAGTACCTACAGTTATTCGTAAAATCAGAAGAAAAAAAAAAACAACTTGAGTAACTAGGTTTTTTAATTTATGATTTTTTTAAGAATTTGTTTAAAATAAAATTTTTGTGGCAAAGGTATGCAGTATGATTCTTGAAATGCCATTCATTATAGGCTCCTAAAAATTAGGACAAAGTGTAAAAACTGACATATAAAAATTACATAGCAGAGAAAAAACACTAGCAAATGTGCTAAATTATAAACCTCCCTATTTGGAGGGCAAGGGTAAATATTTGTTCTTTAATTGTTAATCCATTATATCAAGCTGAAAATTTATCCCTTATGACTTCCTATCTTTTGAAGGTGGTTCTAAACCTATTAGCAGTAATGAAGACAAGTGCAATGATTGATTTTGTCAATCACTGGGACCTTGTGTTATGTAACATGGATTGTGGGTCATCTGTAAGCTTCATTAATCATATATAAACCATTCATTCACGAGGAAAAATGATGAATTACTGTCTGTGGAAGCCTAACATTAGCCTCACTAATTCCATGGAAGTGCAGGATATATTGTAAGCTTTTTTTTCCCCTATAAACATGTTGGAGACTGTAATCTGTAATCCTGAATGACACTTTAATCCGTGTAAGCAGATATTTATTTCCCATGGAGCCACACTGATTTTAGTGGCTGATGCCTGCTTGAGTCTAATGACAATATAGTTTTCTTGCTGTTCCTATGATGATAAAATTCTATATACCTAAGAAAAAGAGATTAGGGACTTCATTTCACCCAACCTCAGCTAACTAAAACTGGACCAACAAACAAACCACAAGAAGTGAAGGGAAGGTACTTTGGATTCTTATATATAAGCAACAAAATTGCTATAGAAGTCATGTTAAATAAAATGGATTGAATGCAATCTTAAAAAGAATTAGTTCAGGCTCCAACAAAACTTCTTTTGGGAAGTTTTGGGAAGTATTTCAGAATTTTTCTTCACTCATGGATAGAGACTGCACATCAATGCTGCAACTATTTATTTCTACACCAACATTGTCTAGCATTGTAAAACCCTCCCTTCTCCTTGAGCTCTTATCCACAATATATTTATAACAGCAATTATAACCCCCCACAAATATAGACAAACTAAAAAAAAAATCTAAATCTTTTAATCTGTTCTCATAAAATTGGATCTTTTCCCTTGATTATCCTCAGGATAATCTTAAACATTGGTGACAAGAAACTTTTGCAAGTTCCAGAGGAGGTCTCACAAGAGGCAAATGCATCTCCATTTGTTCCATAAAGTACAGTAGGTGACAAGTCATTTGCTGCTTGTCTCTTGTCTTAAAAAAAATAGGTACTTGAAAATAATTATGCTGGTTGTGTCCTGAAACAAACACCTTGCAGTGCTGAGTTGTCTTGTCATCCTTGTACTTTACGTCTTTCTGCTTCACTGCCTTTAAATTTTTTCTTGATGCTTTTTTTCTACCTCAGATAGTTGTTTTTTTTTTTTGTTAAAGATTTGTGTGAGTGTTTTGTACAATGATTAGCACAAAATGGCCATGGCTACTCTGCCCTAGAGTGATAGTTAAGGTAATAATAACAGCAATCTGAACATATGCACGTTTCATTCTCTCAAGATATGCCAGAACACTATCAACTCTTTTTCTTCATCTAATGGCACTGTGGAGTTATCACCAGCAATAGCTGTGAGTCATTACAATTACATGCTCTCTGTGGTACTTAATACACATTTTAAAGGACATTTAATTTTCCATTAGTCCCTAGATAACTAATCTAGTTCTGTCTATGTCTGCAACAATATCTGCATTCTGAAAGACAAGTGCTGCCTTTTTGACCGAATTAAAAATCAATGTGATTTCACAGGCATGTGCTGTGGGGTCATTTCTTAATGAGAACAAACCCAGCCCCACTACAAGGACTGCAAAAGAGATTTCTCTTTGCTTGTCTGGAATATACACACGTGCAGAGGCCATTTGTTTCCCCATGTAAATAAAAGGGGGCCCTGTATCCAGAGCTACACGTGTAAGTATTAGCTTTATCTTATCACCACAACCATTTTTAGATTGATGGTGAAAGGCATTGCCTCCAGTGATAGCTCATGCAGTAGAATGCACACTATATTGCTAACTGACATTTAACAACATCTAATATGCATTCAGCCTCCACTGGAAAATTTTTATGTAACACTTTCTAGATTTTGCTTTCATGTACCGATTGCAGAAGAGATATGCAGTGCTCTGAGCAGGAATCTCCACAGCAGTTACCTTCACTTTGGAGAGAAAATGCTGACATCTGCTTACATTTCTTGAGCAGAAGAAATGATCATGGCCAAGATAACAGCTGAACCTACAATGCAGTGAGTGTGTAAGAGTGTGGGGGTAAATACTGTGTAAAAGTTGTTCACCACTTCTTTTTCTGAACGTGAGGTACACTAAACAAAAATAGTCTTGCACACTGCAACTGCTTGAGTGCACATCATTGCTTCTCAGTTTAGTCTTGTTTTCAATACTAAATCTGATTTCCTTCCTCTCCCCCACCCACCCATTCACATTCCTTTCTACTTCAGTTCTGGAATGTGTGGTCTGTGGCCAGCTGACAACTCTTTTTTTTTTAAAAATAAATTAGAGGATATTTAAACAAGACATTTTAAAGATCTATGGGTCATGAGCAGGGAGAGCTGCTGCAATGAGCAGAAAGTAGTTTAAATGTTGGAATGATTTCTCTTTCCCATCCTGCTTTTCCCACCTGTGTCTTTGTTATAAAACTGACTGTTATTGACACATCCAAGGGTTTTAACAATTTCTGTAGTGCCACCAATGACTGCCAGGAGATACCTGCACATCCCAGGAGTCAAATAGCTCCAATAATTTAATTCTAGTCTATATTATTTTTTCAGATATTTTACATTTCATTCTTCAAGTTTCGTCTTTCTACTGCTTAACCAAAGCAAAACCAAACTAATTTGTAAGTAGGCTTTATTTCTTGGAAAGTTGTGGGGTTTGTCACTGAGAAGCAGGACAGACCAACTGTTGGATGGAAAGTGGTTCTCCAGGCAGACTTTGTTGATAAAGGAGGTAGGATTTTCATTGGACTATTATGCAAACACCAGATCAAAATTAAGAAATGTGCTGCCATTTTTTGCAGTATTAGGACAAGAAGTAGTTTGTACAACAAGTCCTGCAACCAATTACCAAAGATAGAAAGAAGTATCACTGCCTGCTTCTGAAATCACTCGGAACACTTCAAAATAAGTTTGGCTTAGCTGGCAGAAAGCATGTAAAATATTAGTTTTCAGGATGCTAAAGGAGAGTAGGTTAAGAATTTGCTATCTCTGCAGCTGGTTGACACTGGATAGGAAGAAGTAAAACTGTGAATCTTCTACACCAATAGAGCAATGTGTTTAAAAAGAAAATAAACCAGCAAACAAAATAAATCCACTGCCCTGCTCCATGTCCTAGCCTCAATCTTACAACTCATGTAGAAAGAGCCATTGACAAATTTCCATCTGGCCTTTCCTACGTCAGCTCTTCGGAAACTTTTCTACTTGGGTGTCAGAAAAAATCCTTAGCTTTCCAAAATTGTTACCAGAAGTCTTGATCCTGCTGCTGCTGAGATCAATGAGAACTTTATATGCAAACTGAAAGAAGGATTAGCATTAAAATCATGAAGTATGCAATAGAATTAACTATTTTATATATTTTTCCTAGTAAATTTCAAAGCGATTAATGGCAATTTGATCTTTAACAGAACTGAGTAATAGATACAGAAGGCTCAGTGGCAAGGTTTCCTAGCCAGGGATAGATTGCAGCTCTTTCAAGTCCTATTGAGGTGCTTTAATACATTTATCTGTAAAACATCTGAATGTATATCCCCCAAAGTAATTTCTGCAAAGAATTAACAAAGCAAATCAATTTTGTTTTTCATCCTTCATTTATTTAACAATTCCCTTAACCTATTTTGAGAAGGGTTTAGTGTAGAAGTTTACACACCAAAATTGACCAGTTGTTTCTTGGCAAATTATTTTCATCATAATATCCTAAATGTATGATACCATCAATAATATAATATATAATAATAATAATATAGTATCACCTTTCTGAAGCTAGTGAATTTACTGTGTCATAACTCCCAGATTTATGATGTTTTATGTGTTAGTTTAAGAGTCTGGCCTGGAGAATGGACAGAGGTGTGATACAATTGCATATATATCCTCTAAGCTATATGGAAAGTAAGGGGAGAAGCTGGAGAAGACAGCTCAGTCTGACCATTTTGGATTTGAATGTAGAATCAAATGTAGATGTAGAATCATCCCAGTGATTCTACAACTGCATAAACTCCAGTCCTAAATTTCTTATGAAATAAAATTTATTTTCTTACACTAACAGTTAACGACTTTCAGCTGGTATCACAAAGCTTTCTTTTTTCGTATCCTGCACAAATTCAAAGAAGTCTAGTGCAAGCAGATATAATAGCAAAGGGCAATGTTAACTGAAATTACAATGATAGATTTTGATTTTGCTGGTGTTCAAATAAACTTGATTTGAGTGTCTTTGAAAGGTTACTCTGTTAAAAGAAAAAGAAAAGGTGGAAAATTGGATCCTCCAAAAAAACTTTTTAAAATGTAATCTAATCTAAAAAGATGATCTCTGTGTAGCCAGTGGGCTTATGAAGCTACTTACCATCGGAGTAAAACAAGGGCAAGTTGTCTAATGCTGTTTGCATTAGTAAATAAATGGGTTGGGGACAGCAGGAATCTGTGTTATCCTACCTGTCTCAGCACTGAGGAAGTCTCTGGATATTAGTAAGGGAGATCATGTGTGTCATAGTTACAGTGCACTTGTGATTTATATGTTTAAATATTCACTAATCCTATTTTATTATAAACACCCCATGTATTATAAATATTTTCTTTCTTCAGATCAATTTAGATACTCAGAAATCATTAATTTTAGTAAGAAGGAGCAAAAAGTAAAAAGATAGGCAAAGGACAAGCTTTTCTTGCTGATTTACTTCCAGACTTTAAGTCCTTGTTGTAAGTGGAATGACAAGGAGCATTTATTTTAATTCCCATTGAGGGCCCTGTGAACACTAACTTCCATTTGCTTCTCTGGCTTCCACAGTGTAACTTTTTCCTTCCCCTTTCTAAAAGAAATTTCTGGTAACCAGCAGAACACCAGGCTGCCTTGGGACATTACACAGATAGGAACTTCACAAAGTTGCTGCCTGAATATTAAATGTGCTAGGGCTGTTTGGGCCTCTCTGAGCTGTTCCTGGGTAATCCTGTGAAGAAATCCCTATGAACAGGAGCATCAGATGTCTCCAGCTTGCATAATCAGCCTGCAGAATTTTGATAATTGACAGCAAATCCTTCACTATGCATGTGGAGGCTTTGTAAGCATGTGTTTGGTATACACATATTGTACACAAGCCCACTATTTTAAAATAACAAAAACACAAATTTATTAAAATATGTGAGTTAAGGCAAAGCCTGATTGTTCAGGTTATATAGATAAAAGGGAAAAGGCCTTTATTTTTCCATGGACCCTGTCTTTCAAATCATTACAGAAAACATAAAAGGGAGAAGAAAGGCTTAATTACTATTCTTGATGGGTTTAGTCTCACTTTTGTAACTACTTCAAGAACACTGAGGAAAAATATGCAAGTTTTAAAACTTATTCCTCCTATTTTATTTCATTTACTTTTACATTGAGTGCTGGATCAATTTTAAATTTTACTCTTTAATCGATTCTTAAGTAGTGTGGGGAAATGCACCTATGAACTTCTGTGGAAGATTATTAAATTAAAAAAGTCTCTTGGTGGGCATAAGGGAAATTCTTGGATATGCTGGATGTTGTGTTTCATGTTGGGGAATAGGCTGAGACAACCTTGTGCTGTTTTATGCTCTGCATTTCAGTACAACTCTGCTGAAGCAGAGGGTGCCCAACACTGACCTTTGCCAGCCCAGTCTCTGCTTTTCAACCTCAGAGTCTTTGAAGAGATTTCTCAGGTTATTGGGATATCAGCAAAGTCACCACTGACTTGATTTTCAGTACTTCAGCAAAAATGTCCATTATACAAGAGGAGAAATAATACATTGAAGTTGTCCCCTTTAAAAGTGGTAGTTTCTTTTGGTTTTGTGTGGGTTTTTTCTTAGAATGAAAATAAACCCAAGACAATTGGCTTCAAAACACATTCCTAATGCTTAAACCATTCTCTGAAATATACAAGTACTTGGGCTGAGGAGGAAACGGACATTAGATGAAGAGATTATTAAAAAATGTATGATTATTTAAGGTCAGTTGTTATTGTAGCAGAACTTAGCCATACAACCATCCAAAAGTTTTATCAGCTATGACAATATTTGAACTTATTCATGATCAGTAATCACAGCCAACCATAAGTTTACTTAGGTATCCAATAGCTATAAATATCAAACAAAACTGTTTTCTACCTAGCATGGCCTGATAAGGAAGTACTGTTTACTTACTCCATTCAAAGAAGGTTGGATCACTTGACTTATTTTAGATCATACTTTTCTGTACCAGACTGAAAGCCTGGACAGGAGAATCAAGCCATGGGGTGAAACTTGGTTCCAGTAGTGATGGCAGTAAGATGCCTTTGAAGATCTGTTTGAAATGTGAAAGGTTAAGCCTTTACAGAGGACAAACTGAGAAATGCAGAAAAGCTGTAATGCTGTGACTCAGCCCAGCACTTCCAGCTGAGATGAGCTTATCTGACACCCTTGCAGTGGCCATGTACTTGTTTCTGAAACTGAGACTGCAAGAGAGATGCTCTCTTGACTGACATCTTCCTGTATAATGACTTTTTCAAATGTTCTATGAACCTTGCAGATCAGGCCTCAGCTAAGCAATGTTTTCTTAATTTATTTTTTTCTGGCACCTGACTTCCTGCAAATGACAATACTGATTTTTTTACTGTTTGTGTTGTGTATTGTGGTATTTCACGGGGAGGGTTGGTTTGTGGTTTGCTGTTGGTTTTGTGGGCGGAAGTTGTATTTATTTGTTTGTTTGTTTGTTTGTTTTGTTTGAGAATACTGCACATTTCTACAACTCTTCATAAGACTTGTCTTTCCATGTGTTTGGTGTTCACCAACATCCACGAGTGTTTATACTGTGGTTCCCTTTGGAATGACAGAATGAAGGGATTCCTGAAAGCCATCTGATACCACGTGCATGGCTTATGCTGAAACAACAAGCAAGTGGGTGACCCTCCTAAAGAGCTTTAATACAGTTGTGCATCTTCAGAAAAAGGTAGCTAGGAGGATTTTTCTTCTAGTAGAAGAAAGCACTGACTACTACTATTTTGTTTTACTCAGAGTGAAGGATCAGACAAATTTGGCAGCCATGCTTAGTATTTTCTGTGTGTTGTGGTAACAAATTAAAAAATTCAGGTTGTAAAATGTCATTAAAATTGGGATTAATCAGGATTAACACACATTGGGGGGCGGGGAATGCATTATTAAGTCTCCTTGTCACCTTTACGGATTTCAGGGCTTTGTTTCGCGTGAAAATAAATATCTCATGGGTTCCTGTAAGTTTAATAAATACATTATTATTGATCCAATATAGACATCCTTTTTGCAAAAATAACATTGAAAATAAGTTTATATTTACCAAAGCAGTACATCCTTGGGTTATTTTGGGTTTGTTTTTAATTTGCTTGTCCCCTGACCCTCTTGCTTGTTTCCTCTGGCAATAGCTATTCCTAGACTATAAATGTGCTTCGAACACAGAGGAATTCTGCTGTTAACTATGATTTCAGAAGTGTAAATCTATGATAATAAATAGCCTAAAGTCAAGAAAGACTAGCTGTTAAACTTTTTTTCTCATGGCCAGCAGTAATAGCAGTTTGATATAATATATACAAACTAGAGGAATTTTTTTGGTAAATACTCTTTTTTGATTTTCCTGTTTCCTAGTGACACAGTTGGAAGCAGGAAACTCTTTTTGAGTTTTGAGCTGCAGTAGTCCAAAGGATATCCTTGTCTCTCTCCACCTCTATAAATAAAGCAGGAGAACTTTTACCCTGGCTCTAAAATCAGTATGTGTAGCTTTTAGACTGTTTACAAGGAGAGTCAGAGCTGTTCATAACTAATTGATTTATTTGCAACTAATGAGAAGTATTAAACATCCAATGTTATTTTCTTAGGCTTCTGACAAATATTAGGTCTCTCCCCAAACACACAAAACTAGAGTTTGGGCATCTAATTGTTGTTGTTTTTTTTTTTTTTTTCCTGAATGGCTGTGGTATTTTATTTCTATTTTGGACAAAATTCAGGAAACCCTTAGAGTTCTCTTATGCAGAATACCAAGCTGTCAGGACATCATTGAAGTCCCTGATTACTAATAAGTGATTACTTGTTATGGCTTATTATTAATTTTGTCAAGATTTAGTAGGTGAAAGTCTGGCTATGCAAGTTCAGTGGAAATACTGTCACTAATTTAAATGACACCATAACTTAGAAATATTTTATTTGCCTGAGTGATTTAAATACTCAGTAGTAATTCTGGGTTATGAATTGGGATTGTAAATTATGGTGGTATAGTCAGGAGACAAAAGCAGAGCTTTGCTCATCTGTGAACAGGGAATCAGGAGGCTGCATTGGGCCTCGCTGGTTTTCCAGCTGTACATGCTTCAGTATATCCACTCTGCATTTGGGACAGGGGTTGTGAACAGTAGCATCAGCACATGAAGACACCCACCTGATTTTCACAGTTTCTCTGGAAATTGAAAGCTTCTCTGTTACCTCAACATAGCAGCAGCTCCCAAGCACGGTGGAACTGAGGTTGGAAACTTCTGCAGTCAGATTTTCCATCACTCTTCCCCTTGAGGTGAGACTGTCACTTTTCAGTTGGCGTGGGCAGGTCCCTGCTCCATCAGCACGGTGTGACTGCTGTGCCTGGAGGGAATGAGGCTCGAGGTGCAGTGGCATCAGCTGGGGTAGGATGGAGGAACACACCTCTGAAACACAGACCTCTCATTCAGGCCATGGAATTCCCTACCTGAAGGCAAGGTTGGTTTCACTTCTGCCATCAAGATACAGCTGGAGACAGAGGAGGAATCAGAAATTTCACTTGCAGCCTGTTGAATGAAGGGATCTAACACAGAGAGCAGAAAAAGATCAAAGAAATAAATTAATATATTCGCAAGGAATTTATGTTCAAAGATCAGAAGTCATCCTAACCAAAGAAAAGGTGGGCAAAGAAAGAACATGTGATCTCTCTGTTTTAACTGTTCCCTCCCTGTTTTCTATCTGTTTCCCAGACACATCAAGACCCATGAAAAAACTTCCATTCTTGACTTCTCTGGACACCTCCACTGCCCCAGATAGACATATACACTCACTAATCATTAGTTTTTACCAAGGGCTGAGAATATTTTTTGCTCCCTCTTTGTCTGGGAAGAATAAGATTAATCTTTAAAGAGAAGATGCATTTTAGTGGCCTCTTTTTATCAGAACTGTACTGATTCACCGTCTGACAGGCTGCCCCTAAATATCCTAGTTGTATGTGTCTGCTTTTCCTTCACCTGGTACTTCTAACTGTGGAGATATTTTACCTCATCATGAGAATGAAAGGCAGAAGAAGGAAGATCTGGAAACCCTCACAGGAACGGAGGATGAGGGTTAGCTACATTCTTTGTTGTTTTTTAAGCTTTTTTTCCTTTCCCCCAAAGATGAGAGAGTTCTTTGGTGTTCTTTGTTTTTCATTTCTGAGCATGTTATGTTATGTGATGCTGCTCCTATCCTGCTTGGCAAAAACTGCACCCAACTCTCTGGGGTCCTTGTGCCAGGCACACCTACTAAGAATGGCTTCGCCTAAGGAGATTTAACTTCAAACAAAGTCAAATGGAATAAAGAAAAACTGTGACACATAGTCCCTTTTCAAACTAGGAAACTGATTCAGCCAAATCAGTTCTTCAGTCAGTTTCTCTCCAACATTGATCATTGCTGTTGGCTGGGAAAGTAGAACACTCCAGAAAAGAAGGTATGTCAGGTACCAAAAAAAGAACTTACTTCTTCTGGTATGTACACCTAGAATTGCAGATGATATTGCAAGAGAGTTAGAAGCACCTTCAATTAGCACCCTTAATTATCTGTTTTCCCAGCATCTTGCTTAAGAGATTTAGGCACTGCAATGCTGTTAAAGTGATGGATTTCATGCAGTAAAATGCACGGTGCCAAGAAGTTTCCCTCAACATGGGGCTTTGTACCCCCAAAACAAAAAAGACTGGTCTGTGTAATGGAGCACAAAAGACAGCTGATCAGAAAGACTGGAAAAAGTTGTGGTTTAACTTTTCTCTGGTATTTTGTACACCTTTGCACTTGGTCTGTAATTAAATGCTTAAACCTGTGCAAGAAAACCCCAAACCAAAATAGACAAAAACACAAATGGCAAAAAGCAAACAAACTCAAAACGCTTAAAGTTGTAAAAGCAATTAATTTTTGATGCAGAAGGCCTTTCATAGGCCCATGGAAACAAAACCCACCTTCCACTGAACAGTCCAGCTATTTGTTTATGTGGAAATGAAGATGGCCTCTCACACTGGGGCCGCGTTGCTGGGAAGAATGAGCTAAGTTTGGCTGAGCTAAAGGCAGAAGAGCAATTCAGTTCTCATTTCTGCACCCTCAGCTGAAGGCAGAGCCTGGGGATGGGGAGATTCATCTTAAAGAGGGCTGGGAGATTGCACTTGCTTTGTTTCCAGACTGTTGAATATGAAACTATTCTGACAATATGTATACAACTTCCTTCTAGTCCTTTTTCTTGTTGCAGCAGAAGCAGCTATATCCCAAGCAAAAACAATGTTTCATCCTGTCAGATTTGGGTGGAAAGGGGAGGGGAGGATAAAACATGAAAACAATTAAAATGTTTATTTTTAATAGTGTCTGGCAGTAGTCAGAGGTTCTAAAACTATAAATAAACAAAGATCATAGTTAACGATGAGAAACATATGCCATACACATGTTTTTTAAAATTTAGATAAAGAAAATAGATAATGAGAAGTATTACATAGATGGCTCTTCACCAGAGTCTCATCAAAACGGCTGTTGCAACAGAGAATCAGAGGAATGTAAAATTCAGGTGTCAGTTCCTTGAGTCACCTCTGTTCTGATGGATTTAATGTCATCTTCCCCCTTTTTTGATTTGGGGACAGGACTTGCTGTGCCTGGAGAAGATGTGTACCTGTGGGGCCAGGTACCAACCTGCAGCTGCTTTTAAAACAAATGTGGGATCTGAAAATCCACTTGTGTGCAGAAAGTGGGAAATTCTGTTCGGTGACAAACGAATACCAAAGCTCTGGCTGAGAGGACGACCCTGAATTTCTGGTATTTGGTAGAAGACGAGGGCAACTTGAGCGCCAGCCCAGGTGGCTAATCCAGCCATGGTGTGTGGTCAGCAGCCCTGCTCTGCTGCAGGATTGAGGGCAGGAATACGGCTCCAATTATCAGAGCTATTTATGTGCACTTGCTTTTGGCAGTCCTGCTTTGGAATGCTGCTTGTAAAAGGTTTCATACTTTTCTCTTAAGCTTCTTAAAGGGCCATTATGCATTCACAAACATCCATATCCATCTGGTAAGGAATGTCTCCCAACTCAATTAACACCACATCCACACCAATCGCTGCCATTCTGGAGTGTGATTCAGTATTCCAATTGTGCTTCCATATTAAGAGAGGAGGTTAGGAAACACTGGGAAAACAGTACAAATTACAAGAAAAGCATAGAGAATAATAGTTTAAAAAGGATTTTAAAAATAATTCTTTTCACAATAGGCTTTTGGACATTGGAATTTCTGAGTTTTAAGGAAACAGCTACGTTTTCTGCGTTCAGGCCTGATACCATAAGATTCAGAAGCAGATGGGGCCCTTTAAAAGCAATAGTATTTTCTTGAATCATTTCTGCTATGCTTAACAGCAAGTAAGATTTGCAAATACATATAATTTTTGTATTCATTCCTGTAATTCCACTGCTTTAAAATGTTTTCTTTATTGACATTTGCTGCTGTTGCTGTATGTGTTACTTTAGTTACACAGCACTTCAACTTAACACTGAAGGTTTTTCTTTCCAAAAGGACCAAGACAGATGACATAAATGGGTATGATGTCTTAGAAAACATGATGGCCACTAAGAATGCATAGGAAGTATTAAAGCAAAGTCCAGAATTACTGGAAAAACCAAAGACATTAGACATACTTCAATAGAAGAAGGCATCTACCTGGCAGAAGAGAAGATCAGTTTCTAAAACACTTTTAAGTTAAGGAAGATATGAGCTCTCCAAAGGATTTTTAAGGAAACAACACATAACAGTAAATGACACAACAATTTCAAGTGTTTTGAAGTGGGAAATGAAATTAAAGTGGGAATAAGGGGACAGAAAATAATAGATGCAACTTTGTGCTTGTAAGGCAACAGGGACAGAAATTTGTTTTTACAGAAGCAATTCAGGAATAAGATGGAAGTGTGTTAGAGTTTATCTGAACTTCACGATTATTGATATTAGCAGAATGTTGCACAGCTGTTAGTGATAATTGAATTTCTTGGCTCTTCATGTTAGTATTTCTACCAATGGACTTCCTATCTTGGCCACAAAATATGATTTCACTTAAATCCTCTACAAAATTAGTTCAAGACACTGTATAGTTCATTTTTAAATCATGTGTGTTCATGTAAGAAAAAAATTTTCATTTAGTATTTGGATTTTCTCCCCTGTAAAGACAGGGAATGGGTAATTTAAAATACAAGTTAGTAAGTAATTGGAATCACTAGCTGTTCATGGAACATTCTCTATTAGGCTACTGTTGGCATTCTGATTGGATTCCATGTAAGTGAGTGATAGGGATGAAAGGTAACAGGCAAAGCAACATTTTGTCTATTTTAAGCATTTATTATATAATGATATTCTTATTTTAATCATTGTCTTTCAGATCATAAATCACTATTTTCCTCTTTTGCTACAAGAGAATAAACTCCCAAGCAATGAAATATGGGTTAGGTTATTATGTCTTTTTAATTCACTGCCTGAATGATAGCACATAACCCGTCAGCTTGCTGGAAATCCTTGCCATTAAGTTGATTAATAAGGGAAATAATAAAGCAATAACTACTTTGATTTTGCACCATCCATATATTGTCACAAGATGGGAGAGTCATGCAGAAAAATGCATTGATAAACTGGTTTTACCTTGTTGGAGCATCAGTGAGATTGCTGGGGGGCTGCCACACCTGAATTATAAAGGAAAGAGCAGGGTTTGTTCTGCCTGGGGAAGAGGAGGCAAAGGGAGGATCTTAATGCTGTCTTCAATTATCTCATGGGTAGGTGGAGAGCAGATGGGAAAGATAAACCTTTTTTTTCAGATGTTCACAGCTAAAGAAGAGGGAATAGATACATTCTGCAGCAAGGGAAATTATTCTAAGAGCAAAGGAAAAAACAGACCTTTGCAGCAAGGATGGCCAAACTAAAGGGAAATCCTCTTCAGTGCAGTGATTCAAAATACCACTGGACAAGCCCTGGGCAACCAAATGTACTTTTGAAGCTGTTTTAATTTGGAACTTGGATCAGGTGATGTCCAGAGCACCATCCTGACAGAAATCATCCTGGCATTATCTGACCACATTACAACCCTAAACTCCATTAATGACTACTGTAAGGTGTATTTAAAGTCCATTAATGAAGTTACAGAATCATACAATCATAGAAGGGTTACGGTTGGAAGGGAATTTAGAGATCATTCATTCCAACCCCTCTGTCATGGGCACAAGCACATGTTGCTTTTGCTGTTCATATCTGACCCTTGCCATCTTCTGACTTTAGAATATCCACTTATCATTTTGTCTCATCTGCAATGAAGAGAATGACTAATATGACACCTCTAAAAGCACAGAGGAGGGTATTAAGAGATCTTTATAATCCAGAAAGGTGTGGAAAAGACTCATTTGGCCTTCTTAATGCAGGAAGATGACAGAGAGAAAAAAACATTTTTCTATGATAGGAAAGTAAAACTTGAACTATCTCTCTACCTGAAAAAAAGTCTGTTTTCAGGGTGCTACATTTTTCATTTTTCTCTCCCTTTTTCCCTGATGCAAGGCATGCTGGTAAATTAGTCAGAATTCTCATATGTCTGAGGAATGAAAAACACTGAGAAGCACTGGCATGTGTACATCAACATCCAAAAATATGTCCTCCCAGTGTATCTTGGAACCACGTGTGTGAGAAAGAGGGTGGCTCCTGAAAGCCCTGCATTCCATGCCTGGGTCTGTGGGACAGAAGGCAGCTGCCATCCCCTCTGCACTTTCTGCTCGGCTTCTGCAGGACAGCGTTTCAATTTTCAGTGCAGTTTTGCAGCCTGAACCTTGCCCTTGTGAGACCTCAGGAGGTACAAAGTTAAAAAAATCTGCTTCTCCTTTGGCTGACCATTCAAAAGTGTTGTTATTTTGCTACTGCACAAGTAAATAAACAGCATGAAGAGATGAAGGCTAGAACATTAAAATATATGTGCCATCAGCAGGATTTCTGAACAATTTCAATATGTTCTCTGAAGCAGCAGAGGGACCTGGTAACAGCTGGAGCTGTATTTGGTGGTCATCAGAAATTTACACTGACATGTACTCCCTTGTAGGTATGATTTTCCTGGGGAAAGGGGACTTTGTATTATTTGGCAATAACCCTGCAGTATTCATTGGAGGAAAACTTGCCTCAGTATTGAGAAAAATCAAACACTTGAGTTTTTTCTCTTCAAATATAATTTATTTCTCTGTTGATATTTTTGTGATAATTATTCCCCTCCCCACTGATAGCTTATTATTATTTGCTTGTGATTTCAGAGCAATAGTCTCAGTTTTGATCAGAATTTAACATTGGTCTCTGCTAAAGCAAATAAAGCCACATTTTGTATAAGAGGTCTCTAACTTCAAGGACTTCCTTACTTCAATGAATAGTTCAATACAACTTCTTGGAAACCTGGTGCCCTGTGAGGACTGAAGTGCTCAGACCCCTTTTGATTTCAGATATTATATATAAATGTGAATGTGCTGAAGAAATGTAAGCAGTAGGGAAGCAATGCAATGATATTTGAAGGTTTCTTACAGTACGATTTCTTAATATAAAAGCAGTACAGAGGTGTTTCTGATTGTACTGATGCAGAATAGCAGATATGGAAATCCTGTTTTGTCAGTTCTTTCTAACACAGTATTGTTCCTCCAGTATATGATTCCCTGCTCTAATTACTCCAGTCCAGAATGACTCAGTTTCCACATTTCCTTAAGAGATAGCTCAGTCTGTTAAATAACACCAGGATGGTTTTGCTCAGAGTCTGTTTCTGCACTGAGTTTTATCCAGTGATTGGTAGCAAACCTGAACAACTTTGCTTTTGTTGTTTTATTCTCTGTGTTTTGATATCACCAGTGCCTTACATGAGCCTATTTATGGACCAAGACTATCTCACCTCTAACACTGATGTATTATTAGTTCATTGTGTGTGAAGGTAAAAATTTTTGGGTCCTTTCTACATGAATGCTGTACTGCATATTTTTATCCATTCTTGGTCTTTCCTCTATCACCTTTCAAATAAATATTTTTATAGGATTCCAAGCATCCCAGTGGAAACACACTCTGAATTGTTTTTCTCTCAGTTACTTTACCTATCTTTTTTCTGCAACAAATAATTTCTTGGTTTGTTTTTTAAATTATTCTGTTGCAAAGGCTTACAGACACTTGTGCTATGCTGATGTGATGAGCAGCATGAGATTCACTCATGATAGAATAAAAGTGATGGGAACTGAGGTGATGGAGGAAATGGAGTAAATGATGCAGTGTTTTATTACTATCAATAAAGAGTCAATGTTCAAGGAATTAGAGGGCTGATAGAATGCCAACTTCTGGATAAGAAATGAAACAAAAGCCATGACCAAAACCTGCTTGTGGTTATTCAAGTTTCCATGGCTCTATTCCAATACTAACAAGCAATTTTGAAATCCTGACAAAATTCAAATTCACTTATTTACATTCTGCTTCCCCATATTTCCTATTATTGTATAACACATTCTTGTTACTTAATTGCTGTGTAATGTCCTGTGATGCTTAGCAGGTGCTGCTGCTTTTTTGGGCTTGGGAATGTGATCTAAATGAAATGTAAACCTGTAGTTCAGTGAATCACCTGTCTCTCTAACCTTTGATTCCTTTTTATGTTGTTCATATTCATTCAGACTAATATTATTTTAGCATTATATTCCTAAATTAATTTACATTCCCTTTTAACACTTACACATTTAGCCACAGGATAAAATTTGTCTCAAGTACTGTAATAAGGCCCTGGTGTGTGGATATACAGATAGATCTACTAAAAAAAACTTCAAGCTTTTGATGCTTGGAAATAAAAATATAAAGAAAATCGGCACATTTAGTAATTTTCTTACTTCCTTGTTCTAAGAAAATGAATCCCTTGGTTCTATTATTTAATCAAATAACTAAAGCAAGAATTTAACTGTAAATAAATCTTAAAATTAGAATTTTTTTTCATGTTTCAAGTGAACCTCTGGTCTTGTTTCTGTCAGCCAGAAGCTTCATGTAATCACAACTGGCATTTTAGGACTTCTCAAGTGTTTCTTAAGATCTTGTTTGGCTTTGTGTGAAAAAGTAGACCAGCACATATCCCATTTTGATTCCTGACTAAACCAAGACAGAAAACTCTAAGGAGAGATATCCTAAAGTGTGCCCTTTCAATGTAGGTGGGCAATAACTTTGAGCTAGACTTAGAAAGATTCAGGAGAAATTAAAGGCTATAAGTTAAAACATGAATTAGAAAAAATTCTCCATTCTGTTTAACATCACAGACACCTAAATTCTCCAAGTATCTTTGACTTCAAAATAAACTCACAATTCTCTCTTTGCACACACCAACCCCCAGCTGAGGAGCTCATGACCTCTCCATGCTATCTGCTGTGTCAGTGCCCAAAGGTGGTACCCCAGCTGCAGGCACACAGTTTGTCTAAAACTGGCTCTTTGCACCCCAAACACAGTGCAATGTTGGCTGCTTTTCAAATCAAAGCGCCACAAGTTTCTTTCTTCCCTTCTTACAAGGGAATCCAGGATTGTAGTGCTGTCCTAAGCCATGGGAAATTTAGTTGTTTGCATGTCATGAGTGGGTGGAAGTTGTATCTTTCGGAGTCTGTGAAAATGACCAGCTCCTGCAGGCATTAAATGTTCTGCTGTGCTGGCTGGTGACAGCTGAAGCAGCATTGAGCTCTCTTGGTGCTCCAGTCCTTTTGTAGCTGACTGGGGAATTGCTTGGACTGTGAGATCTCAGGGCAGGAACCATCATCTCTGCTTTTAAATTGTCTAAAATTTGATAATCTTGATATTTGTAGATGTCAGTGAGAAAAATTGAAGATGCCTGAACTTTTTATGTTTATGTGTAATAAAGCAAGATGAAAGATGCATTAGGAAATGGAGGGGAGTTTCCTCTTATTTTTTGCCTCTAATGTTTTGAATAATTCCTTTTCTGCCTTTTTTCTAGAATTTGATAGATGACTTCAATGTCAATGCAAACCTTCTTATTCCCTAATGAAACAGTATTTTTAAAAAAAATCTTTCAGCATCAATGAGGTAGGAAAAAATGTTAAAATTCTGGTAGCATATGTAAGGGCTGAGTTTGACTGAAAAATTCCATTTCTTCTCAGCAAGGTTAACTCTGAACAAAATCTATGCTACCATCTTAATAAATGCATATTTTTCACTTACACTTTCTAAAACAATGTGGATGTGACAGAATTTTTCAAAGCTAAAAGAGCATTTTCAAAATTAAATACATTGGGTTTCTTTATGATAAATAACATCATGCAACCATAGCAATGTTGAGTGGTCTCATGAAATACAATCCATTTAGCTGCCTGCCAGTAAGACTTACACAACTTTGCTTTTAAAAATAAAAGAGCAGAGGTTGTAATATTTATGATTTTTTAAATCAACAACTGTTCAGAAAAAGATTGTTACAGAAAAATTTCCTATTACCCTTGAATTTCATGAGGCCACTACCCCTTCTATCACTTATTAATACTATAGTGCCTAAAGGCTCCAATTAGGTATTAGAACAGTGATAACAGGCACTGTAAATGTGCAAGACAAATCTTCCCTAAGGGGCTATAATAAAATATTATTTTATAAAACCCAAGTAATTTCTTAAAATAGCTTTATAGCTATGGCAGACTATTACTAACTTTGGCCTAGATCCTGCAGTGAAGATGTGCATTGTGAGTCTCCATCCAGCAAGTGAGGGCAAGGAACCTGCTTTTAGTAAAGGGCCATTAAAAATGGAAGTTCCTGGTACAATGTGGAATTTTTTTGTTCACTTCTAGGAAAAAAAAAAAAAAAAAAACAACTAAAAAACCCCAACAGGGTAGCTCGTAGTTAATGCTGAAAATCTACCCTAGAAGTTACTAGTCAGATCACAAAATACTATGAGGATGCTCCAAAGCCACCAAGCGCCATAGAGGACAGAGATGTACAAGTAGAAAAGTAACGTGCTCGTTGACCAGGATGATGAAGTGTCTTTGACTACTGATCAAACCTTTGCTCAGGTCATGTTCACAGCATTTTCTGAGGTGTCTGAAGCCAGCTAACCGCATGGACCCTTCCCGGTGGCACTGGCTGGACTGTCCTGTCTCTTGGTCCGCACTGCCCCTTGCCCAAGTCCCGAAGCGTGTTTCCCACAGCCATAGGTGCGAACAGCACTGAGCACACGTGCTCCTCAAGAGCGGTACCAAAGGTGGCTATTTTCAAAACTACATTCCCGACCCGCACGATTTTCCCGGCTCCCGGTTTCCTGCCCCGTGCCCGGGCTGGCCGCGCCTCTCGGGTCTGCGGCGCGTCCTTGGAGCATTTGCCCGGTATCCCCGGGGCGCGGACCCGGTCGGGCAGCAGCGCCGCGGGGCACCGTGCGCAGGTAGTGCCGCTCCGGGCGCTGCGGGGCCGCGGCTGCCGGCCCGGGGGGCGCGCCCGGTGAGCGGCGGCGGGAGGGAGTGGCGGGGGGGAGCCGCTGAGAGCCGCGGGGTCCGCCCAGCGCCGCGGCCGCTTGGGCTGCGGCAGGAAAGGAGCGGCGGCTCCTCGGAGAAAGGAGGAGGAGGAGGGGGGGTCCCTGCGAGCGGAGCCGGCCGCAGCGAGGGAGGCGGGGCGGGGTGGGCGCGGGAGGCGTGCAGGGCCCGCGGAGCGGAGCGGCGCGGCGCGGACGGACGCGTGCCATGCGCGGCGCGGCAGCCGGCGGCTCCCGCTCGCTGGCTCAGCATGCGCGGGCTGTGCCCCCGCCTCTGCCTGCTGGCCGCCGCGCTGGGGCTCTGCGGGGGCAGCAGGAACTGCCCCGACCTCATCGTGGACCGCTGCCTCTGCGCCGCCGAGCGCGCCAAGGGGCCCGGCCGCCCGGCCCTCCGCATCAAAGTGGTCTGCACCGGCGGAGACTTGGTGGAAACTTTGCAGCCCGCCGTGCTGCCCAACCGCACCGTGTCCCTGTGAGTACGGCCCGCGGGCGGCGCGCACCTGGCGCGGGAGGGCGGGCGGGGCGTGCGGGGGATCGAGGGGACCCCGCGCCCGCCGCTCCGG
Source organism: Zonotrichia leucophrys gambelii (assembly GCF_028769735.1). Classification (NCBI taxonomy): domain Eukaryota; kingdom Metazoa; phylum Chordata; class Aves; order Passeriformes; family Passerellidae; genus Zonotrichia; species Zonotrichia leucophrys. The sequence goes on from NC_088176.1 coordinate 14,490,219, forward strand.
AGCCGCGGAACCGCTCCGTGCCCGCTGCAGCCCCGGCCCTGCTGTTAAAAAGTCTGTGAGAGTTTGGGGTGTTTGTTTATTTATTTAATTATTTTTTTTCATGTTCAGTTGGAAAACTCCTTCTGGCGTTCGGGTCCAAGTGGGAGAGCTGGGCTCTCCCTGGTGTGAATTGCACGCTGCTGCGGGCGGCGGTGTGGGAAATGTCAGTGGCGGCAGAACTGATGGAGCTCTCTGCTGTACCTCTCCGGCAGCAACGGGACGGGCTCGCACCGTCCGGGCAGTAAATGAATGGTATCGGTAATGCTGAATGCCTCCTGGAGTGCTGTGTCATTAACTGGTTTTCCCTTTCTCTCTCGTCTCCTCTAAATAAAGTTTGGAATTTGATGTCTCCTTTTTTAAGATGAGTTTCTATACTGCGGTATGAAACTCTCAAATCTCCCATATGGTTCAGAGTTGTCTGGTAATTTAAAATGATTCGGGGTACTGTGAATTAGGTTATGATACTTTGTTGCCTGTTGCACATAGCTAAACTTGAATAAATAGCATGTTGTAAGTAAGGTAGTGGAACTTTCTGTGATTGTATTCTCAAGTACAGCTGAAAGTAATGTCCCTGTAATGCACCCAAGCAGTAATAGCTCTGTGACATTTACCCTCTGGATCATACATATATCAACAGATCTTTTACTGTTGAATTTAGTTCTGTTGACAATTCCTGCTATGAACATCTCCACTGTTCAGTGCATTTTCTTTAAGTCAACACTTTCAGGAGGCAACTGGTAAAGATAGTAATTCATAACATCTGGGGAGCTTGTGCTTGTAAATGTACAGATGTGCTGTGTATGCTCCAGTTCAGTTTTAGCTATAACTGTTGAGTGACTTGATGCTGATTATCTGTATGCTGATTATTTATTTAGGAAACTTCTGCTTCTATACAAGAGACAATAATTGCACTTCCTCCTAAATTTTAATAGGCTGGTTTAGAATATTGCATTACTTACCAACATAAGCTTTAACCTCAGTGATAAATTCACTGCTATTTCTATAGTTTGTATAACTGACTATGGAGTTAGAGGTGGTACCCACCAGATTAATAAAATGTCAACATCTTGGGGAGGCAGGAACTAGTTTTTCCTCTTGGTTAAAAAGCTATAGAAACTCTCACACTCAGCATGTCTGCAAAGGTTTTTCCTCTTAAGCACTGACTTGCAGAGTCTTATTTAGGTGTTTAAGAAACTTTTGCTGAGGTAAGTACCAGTCAAGGAATCCAGCTGACCATGAGATCAACAGAAGTATGTATTCACTGCAGTGAAAAGAAATTGAATTGGAAACAGAAGTGAGAAAAGATGAACAGGGGAGGTGGTGTGTTTGAAGTGGTAGGTGGGAGGATTTGCTCACTTATACATATGATTTAAGGCACCAGTAGCAAGCTTGATCCTATCAACTGAAACACATTCATTTCAGGTAACACTTGTTTAAAATTAATGAGAAAGGTACTGTGCTAGTTTTTTTAAACTTAATAGCAAATACCTCTTGACCTGAGAGCTGATTAGTTGGCCTTAGTTGATACAAAAGATACATTTTGGTGTTTTTTTTTTTTTTGTATTTCATATGGACAAGTATAGTACTATGTATCACATAAACATATCCCTTTTCCTCATACAGTCTCTCATCTCATTTTTGAGAATATTTTTTTTCTTTCCCAGAAGTAAATTTAAGGTTAAATATTGAAGGTAAAAAAGAAAAAAAAAATAAAATCTGTATTTGAAGTTATCAGTAGCTAGAACATACAGGTGAAAATTTGATTGAATATGTCAAAGATTTTCCAGGTGAAACTGGTTTTATGAATTAAGTTACACTTGTGGAATTTGGCCAGCTCTAGAAAATAATGATAATGAACTCAAGTATTAGTGCTGTTACATTTGTTTTTGTAGCTGAATAAGAGATGCAGGCAGAAGAGAATATTCTGGTAGATGCTGCTTGCTTCCATTCAGTTTTATGGGCCCACAGAGAGAAAGAGAGCTTTAACATATGGAACATAACCTTTTGGATTGCTTTAACAATTAAGAAATATAGAGGTGAGTAAAAGAATATATGTTCAGATGCAATAATACCTTAATGAAACAATGTAATAAACATTTTGTGGGGTTTGGGGCAGATTATTCATTATATAGGGAGGCTATTTCCCTAGTGCTATCATCTTTTGGAAGGGAAGAGGAAAACCAAACTGGTAACTGCTCTGCAGAGATGGAAGAGAATTACCTCTGCTTTATCTCTTCAGCCATTCAGAAATTTAACATCTCATTTACATGCTCAGTAATGGTACTTATCAGCAAATTTAGAAGTTATGATTTGGTAGCTTAATTGAAGCCTGAGTTAGGTGGCTTAGGTTCTTTCACCTGAGTGACTGTGGGTCTTGTCTGAGTTTGATAGTTTAGGCTCCATGGTATGTATGTACTGAACTATTGCTGCTAGGAATGCTTCTGACACAATCACACGTGGTGACTGCAAACTAGTGCGAAGTCACTGAAGAAATTCTTATTCTTGACATGTTTGGACCAATTACTTTGAGATTATGAGGTGAGGAAGTCTGCAGAGTTTCTTTGAAATCATTTGAACACTAGAGCTATTCAGTACTGTCTAAATGCTCCCAATGATAATCACACTAGAAATAAAATCAAAATATAAGCTGAAAAAGCACCTATTCTCTCCTCTTTATTTTATATTAAAACCCAAACCAAACAAAAAACCCCCTTGTCCTGTGCTCTGTTTCACTATCTTTATTTAGTATTTTACTGATTTGGAAACAGGATTCATGAGTTTGATGTGGATCAAAAGTATAAACTTAGCAGTAGCTTCACAAAGTATTTGCACGTATCTTGTTAAAAGAGATTCTAGTCCTTATGGATTTGCAACATGCATCTCTTGCTTTTTATTTTGAGACAAGGTGGAGAAAGGGAATTACCTTTTTTTTTCCATGGAGAATACAGCTGTTGAATCACTAATTTATGGGATCTACTCTCACCATTTCACTTTCAGTAGGCATTGAAGTGTAGACCCAACAGAAGGAGTCATATCACTTCAGCATAATGTAGTTTTCTCATTTTAGACTCTGTGGTTGAATACTTGGGAATTATTGTATGAAACCAATATTTTACATTTTTTTAATCAGTGTGGTTGGGTTGTTAAAATGTAACTCTAGGGAATGAGACTATTTGCAAACTTCCGTCTCTTCTGTGTTGATGGAAAAATTACTTGTAAACTTTTTGACTGAGTTGCTGAAATTTGGGCTATGTGGAGATGTTGCTATGCTGCTTTTTACAATGTGAAACTTCTGCAGTTTGAAATTTTGGGAATTAGGAGATTGGATTCTCTACTGGACAGTATATTGGTAGGTTACTTACATACTTGTTTCTTTCATATCAAGTGGTGTTAAAAACTTCATGCTTTTAATCTTAGAAGTTCTCAGTTCAATAGGTATCACTGGGCAGAATGGACTTTGAAGTTATAAATGCCATCAGTTTCTGATACTAGTATCACTTTTTTTTCCTCCCTCAATTCAAAAGAAAGTCTAAGATATATACCATTGGTTGATATTTTTACAAATTCTACCCACAGATATACCTATTGAAATGTGTAGTTTTAAACTGTCATAATAGAAATGAAGAAAATTTATGGTAGTGTATGGCTTATATAAATTCTTGATCATACAGAATTCTTCATACTTTTTGTATCTAAGCCTTTCTTCTGACTTTGAATTGTCTCAGATTCTCAATTTCAGAGTAAGGCTACTTGACTCCAATGGTAATCCATAGCCATAATATGTATGAAGGGTGTTCATGTTCAAAGCACTTCACAAACATTAAATACTCTTCTGAAAGCAGCATTGCCCCACTTTTCTCTGTCCCAAAATTACTTTTATGTCACATTCATTTATATCATGTCCACTGGAATTTTTTCAGAGTTATTATATTACTGTGTTTTTTTCATGTCTAGTCTGGTCTTTTACACGCCTATATTCAGTTGAGGATATATCAATATGGTTTATTTGATATAAGCATCTTGTTTTAAAAATAGATCACAAAAATGTTATGTTCCAAAGAGTTCAGCACTTAAGCTAGCCAAAGCAAACAAAGAGTTGGAGAAAGACTGAACAAAAAATATTATTCAGTAGTTTTATTTCCATGTCTTGAAACTCTCATATTCTTCGTTATTGATTTGAGACCTAACATAGCATTGCTGGTTTGTAAATAAGAACATTTTTAAAGAAGGTAGGGTGATTCTTGTTAGAAAGGTTTTTGCAAACGTTTTCACCTTGGTTAGTTTATTGTGTTCACTCAAAGTGGCAGGAAAAAAGAAAAAGGAACAGGCTTCCTTCTTCATTATTTATATGTATATACATATTTATAAATGCTTTCTCTGAAACTCTTAAATAAAGAAAGAAAAAAACAGTTTGTGGAAGAAACTCCTAATAAGGAAGTCTACATAAAATACACCAAAGACTTGGAAGGTCTGGGACAGATGGTCAGGGAGAGCAAATTATGGAGAAGATAAAGGTTGTAGTGATGAAAAGTCTTCAGATATTACTCAAATGTTAGTCTAGTTCTCCTTGATAATACATTTTATATATTAATCTAGAGTGGCCATATGATATTTTTTTTGTTTTGTTTTTTTCTGACAAGGATATACCTGCACCTGAAAAGTACTAGTAGTGTGACCATTTCCAAATGATAACTCTTTTATGATTTGGATTAAACTGATGCATTTGGCATCACTGGAAATGATAACCCAAGAGGAGTGTAAAAAAAATTCTGCTGTGGAAAATAGAACTCTCATAGCAAATAGTGTTCAAAATACTATAAATGCTACTTTAATAGTTACCATATACCATAACTTTTTAAAGGTATATGAGTCATCCTGAAGTTTCTTTCTCTATTGTTATTAAACTGTAAAGGCCTTGAGTTAAAAAAGTGCCATATATCATCCTGGTGCTTTTGCATCCTCAAGTGGAATGTTGTCTGAAGAAAACAGTTTGTGTAAGAGGATGGGATAAGAATATCTGGAAACAGATAAAATTATCGAACAGTTCATTAATTTGGTAATTTAATGTAGAAATCAAGTCCTATTTTTTGTTGCATACTAGGAAATTTGCAGTATTGTGGTCTTTCACTAAGTTTCATTCCAGAGGTAAAAATAAACTGGCGAGGATAGCCAGGGGGAGAGCAATGCATGTGGGAAGGGAGTTTTATCATGTAAGTATATGATGTGATACCTATCGAGAAGTTCTAAATGAAGCTGAGGTTTTATGATACAGTGTAATTTGTCAGTTGTCTGGCAACTGACCTTGTTTGCCTTAAACAGGAAGAGATTTAATATATCTTATTGGCTCTCTTATCTTTTTCTTTTTGGTATGTTCACCTAATATTCATAAAATCTATTTAATTTTATTGATCTAAAGATATGTGCAACATAAATAAGTTTCTGAAGTGTATGTATTTGCATCTCTTGCAGTGAGTTGGTGCCAGGGAGGTGATTTGTGTATATGGAATCTGCCTTTTATATGAAGCTGCATGAGTTGCTGGCCCTTGGGACCAAAGTGCTGTCATCCCTTAAAATGGATTGTTCTTAAAAGATTTGAAGATGTGATGCCTTTTTTTTTTTTTTTTTTTTTTTAGTTTTGTTTTAAGGCATTCTGGAACATTTCTCAAAGTATTTTTTTCTTTCCTTGTCCCCTTCTAAATATCCTGACAGTATAATAAAATACAAGGTGAGGTGAAGAGTGGGGAGTGGTGAAGTGGTTAGGAGAGAGGTGAAAGTGGGAAGGTCCAGGAAGAAGGGGTCTAAACAGTGTTATTAAAAGGAAATTCCAAAGGTTTATAATTTTATGTGTTGTCCTTTTTCTGCATCCTCACAGATATTTAAATGATAGATGCTTTATAACAACAGAATCACATTAACCCCCTGTGATGCTAGAAACCCATTTATTACTTTGCTGTTAAAACAGACCTAGAAACTTTATGGGCAGAAATAGCCAAAGAAAAACTATGTTTTTGTGAAAAGTTTCTCCCAATTTGAGTTCCTCTGTCATCACAAATTTTTCCACTATTGGATTCAGCCATGTTCCAGCTTATCCATCCCTACTTTCCTCACTGATGTCTTTTGCCTTGGTTTTATAATACACAGCTGCCATAAATCTGAAAGTCAAAGGACAGAGTACCTTTACCAAGGCAGAACTTCTGCCCTAGCAGCCAATAGGAAACACACATTTGTATATCTGCTCCTTACACCCTTTGTTCATGCACATCTGAGAGCCAGGGCTTTCACCCAGCTTGGTTTTCACTACTCAATAATATTGATGCATGTTTTCAATAATTGCTATTTATGCCATTTGATTTAGATTTTTGTGGAAAAAAATAGCCTATTGAGTCTAAGCTTCCTCCCTTTCCATGTTTCTAATGGAATATCCAAACCCTCACGGCAATAAAAGCATACAAACCATGAAAAGTTTGAATATGTACTTATCCAGTCAACTGTGATTATTTTCTCTCAGTTACAAGTTTGCTGTCTAGTTCTCGACTTGTCAAATATGATTTGGCTAAAACCTCTGTATTATCTATGATATTAGCATTTTTTCCTCTACTTTAGCAATTATGCAATACAGGGAACACAGTTTAGGCTTTGTTCTTAGTCTTGTGGCAACATGCCGTTCTTCACCCTTCTCTTAAAATCAGTTCCAACTGTGTTTTCATGCCTGGGACTGATTTGAGACTGTTCTGAAGTTATGGTTAGTCATGAAAGCTCTGGTTTTGCAATTTCTGTTACAGTCTTGCAGAGTTGTTGACAGTTTCTTTTCTGTACTTAGTTGGATATCATCTTATCTGAACAGCAGTTTGTCAAATGCATAGACAGTTCTGCCAATAACACAAGCACACAGAGGTTTATGGGTGTTATGCTCACAGACCTGTAAGTGTGCAAAAACGTGAGATTGATTCCTAGATCATATAGAATCTGGATTTGTTGATAGCTGTGCAAAAACAAGCAAATTATTTTAAACTTGTATTTTATGCATGCCTTTGAGTGCGTATTCATCAAAACTTGCAAGGATGAAAGGACACTGGTCTGTGTTTTCAGCATTTCTACTGTAGGCTTGGTACATCACACAATGAGGTTTAATGGATTTTCTATGTTATTAAGGTATCATTATGGCTTTCAAGTAACCTGGTAAGTCAAGGTCTCTAAATTATGAACATTTATGATTCTCCTTGTTTATTGAAGAATTCATAGCAGTCAAGCTGATGTCTCTTCATAAAACCTTTTTCTTTATGTTATGAGATTGCCTGTCCCAGAGAACTCATGTTTTGTAATGAAAAGTATTAATTGCAAGGGTAAAGATTTTATGTGTACTGTGACTTGAGAAAAGAAAAACTGCATCATAAAATGGAAAATAAGGTTAAAGCTAGTAATAACAAAATCAAGCCTGGAAAATGTGAAGAAAAACATAATGGAAGAATTGAACATAACATTATTTTATATTCATAGTTCCCTGGCAACATTTGTGTTTATATTTGCATTAGAAATTAATGTGCATGGTACCAATTTCTTTGAGAGAGGAGGGGTGGAAGGAGATCATAATCTGTTGGTGAGCAACTTTATTACCACATTAGTTTTCATGGAATTCTCGCAGGAAATATACTGAACTGTCAGGTAAGATTTTTCAAATGGAACGTGCTGGCACAATCTGGCGCAACAGGAGACCTACAAGCATTTAAGAGAGAGAGAGAAACAAAACAAAAGTATTATCAATTCTGAGGAATAAAATTTCCAGCACTCCTAACTCCTGTGAACTCCTAAGTTTTATATATTAACATGTGTCCTATCTGGGGAGCTTTGCACTGCTAAGAAAAATGCTTAGTTCTTTTTTTTTCCATGGTCCATCCTCTTTACTTTGTCCCATCTGTCGCATTCCCAGAATCTTTCAATTCTACACTTTCCTTTTAAACTCCTGTTATTGCTGATACTTCTGCCTGTTTTTTCTTCTCATCTGCATCTTGGTTTCGCTCACAGATTATAAGAATTGCAGACTGCCAGTGCATTTCTAAAAGAGTGAAAAACCCATCTCCCTCCTCATCGTCTCTGCTCTTGGTCCTCTGCTGTGCTGCACTTCTGTGCCAGCCTCTGCGATTTCACTGCCCTGTGCTGCAGCCTCTGCTTTCAGCTCACGGTCCCCACCACTTCTTTAGCCTTGCATGACTTCCCAGTTTCTTTTGCTTTTCTAAAACCCTCTATTACATCTTCCCTCATCACCTTTGATCCTTGACTCATTTTACCCCTCTCTTCTGAACTCGTTGAGTGGAACTGAAATAAGCGAGGACATGGGTCCTTAGAGAGATCTGAATTAAGTCCTGGAGTTCAGCCGTGCCTGGAATTGGGGCCAGGCAGATGGAGTTGATCCTATTAGACAACTTAGAAACAAGAAAAATCGTTTTATCTCTAGCTCTCCCTCCTTAGATCTTATCATTAAAACTGCAGCTAGTGGAGGAGAGAGGTCTGAATGTGGTAGTGTCAAGCAGTGATTTTATATTGACCCACCAGACATGCCACTGCTGATCAGAGGGAACAGCCACAATGATCAAAGTTGTTTTCCATCCTCAGCATAGCATATTGTTTAGAGAGGAAAAGTCTAATTTCCAGTATTCTCTACTCCTTTGTGGCAACATTCAAACAGTACTGCAACTACCCCTGAAAAACTCTGAAATGTATGTAAAGATGAAATCTTAATGTTTGCTGCTACTCTCCATGCAGTTCTTGAGCCATAAAACTAAAGTTTACATTAGCAAATCTAAGCTTAAGGGGCTGTATCCATTTATTCTATAACACAGCGAGTACAGCTAGTATTATTCACATCATTATCATAAATCTTTATCTTAAATTAGATCAGGTTAATGAACTGTTTTCTGCTATGGCTGAGAAATATGGCTATTTGTCAGCTGAGGTAACAGTTGACAAATATGTGCTAATTTTGGAAAAGATACATTTTTCTATCCATACTGCACAGGGGATGATGGAAAGGAAGCAATCAAAATGCATAAATGGAAACCTGCTCTCCACTGGAATAAAAAAAGGTGTTAACCTCTCAGTAATTGATGTCATCATTATAAGACTTTTTTATTGGGAAGGCATTCATGAATTTCGTGGTATCAACATTTTCATCATTAGAGTTTTGTTTTACTGGAGTCCCTGATGCAGTCACACAGCATCTCACCTGTGGTAAAGGGAGAACAGCAAAATTTAGTCACATTATGCTTCAAGTAACTTTTCAAAGTACGGTATTAGAACTTTTGAAGGAATTTGGATCTCATGGTGCTTAGAAAACGCAGTCAAGCTATGGGAGTTACCACACCAGATATTAAGGTAGCTGTTAAACTGCTGATGTGAGAATAACATCTGAGATTTTTTTCTTTATCCCTCCGTGTTTGGTGAACAGTAGGCTCTTGGAAAGTTAATTTGCTCTTTGCCTGGGCTGTACAATGTAAGGGTCTTGTGGAGGGGAGTTCAATACTTCTTTCCTCTAACGTTGGGAGACTGGTAAGAATATTGAGTCTGTCCAGTGGGAGCAGTTGTGGTTTTACAGGTCCTTTTTCTGTGAACCATGCTTTCCTTTGCTTTCCTTTCCTTACTTTACCACCAGTGTTGGTAGGGTCACATAAAGGTTTTAGGGTTTGAGGACCTGTTTTTTGTAGACCCCAAGTATACCTGAGGAAGAACAGAAGAGGACAACAGTTGAGGTATGAACATCAGAAAGTGACTCGATGTCAATTGTAGATGTTTGGTAGTTATTTTTATGTTATAATGTGTACAAAACTAGTGCCAACTGTTGTTCTTGTTAAATTAAAAGTTACCTGGCATATTTGCATACTTGCTAGTCATTATAGAGCTCTAGCAGATATTCTGGTTCTGGTGTCTTTGCTTCTTTTTCTGTTTAAAATAAAGAGATTTGCAGAATAAGAGAAAGTAAATTTTCTAACACTTTCCTTTGTCTTTCCCTTCTACTATAAAAGGATGAAAAAAGAAATTCCTAAGATAAAATGTGGGGGAAAAAACATATTTTATCATTTATTGTTGTACTATTCATAATTCTCTTCCCTTTCTGCACAATTAAAAGCTATAAATAACAATATAAAAAGTCAGCAATATAGATTGATGAAGCAAAAAAATAACCTGTAGCGAAATAAATATAATAAATTATAATCTTCTGTATTTAGAGCAAATGAAGTTACTGTTGTAAAGTACTTCATGATTATTGATTATCATTATAAATTTGTTTCTAATAAGCTGTTATTTAAAAAACAATTCTAACTAATTCATTTGTGCCTGTATTTAATACCAAGTCCATTAGTGAACTGATGTATGAAACGACCTTCATAACAGCTTTACACAGTTGAACAGTAACTTGCTGACTAGGACAACATCTCTTTTTTAAATAAGTAATACAGCAGTATTGCTAATTGGATGAAATTGCTTCATATGAAAACACCCTCCATATATTTTAATATATTTTTAATAAGACTAAGGGAATTTTTTGCCTGAGTCTCTGTGTAATTAAATGCTGTTTGGGTTTTTGTTTCCTGTAGTTGCCTTTGAAGAACTCAGGTCAATGCTTTTGGTGTTGTTATTGTGACTACTTTACAAATTGAATACTTGGTTACTAAGCTATTTGGTAATGAAGAGGGATTAGGCGCCAAGCTTTAGTTTGGAAAAGATTGGGGCAAATAATTTTTTAATGCTGGCTTTCCAAAGTACTTCTTTAGCTGAAGCAGAGTGATTGTTTTAAACAAATAAAATCCCTCAAGTAATCATTTATTTAATAGCACTTAAGTCAAGTTGGTTTGGTTTTTTTTCTCTGAAAGTTTCTGTCAAAATGGTGGCACTGAATTACATGTTGAGCCAGTCTTTCCATATGATTAACTAATCTATTAGCCTTTTTGGTTGGCTGGTGTTTCCTTTCTGAAATGGGAATAGGTAATAAAGCTTTGGAAGAAGTTTTAGTGGGAAGAACTGTGGCAGTTGGTTTTCCTGGCTGTTTTTACTTGATGCTTTGCTGTTTTGTGTGAATTGGCCATTAATAATACTGTTCTTGAATAAGGGAAGATATGATAAATGGACTTTTAAAATGTTTATGATTCATTTTAAAGTGTTTATGGTTACACAGCTTTTCATTTTCTCCAGTCTGGACAATTCATAAAAATACAAATAGCTGTCCAGGACCAGGCTGAAGAGCCATGAAGTATCCCAGTATCTTGTCTCCAGACTAAAAATTTTTAAAACAAGTGCCTACAGTAGAGTAACATTGTGATATTTTCCAAAAGAATCTTGTTGTGTGTATCACAGCTCAGAGCTGTAGTTCTGTGCATCTGATTTACCCAAATGGTTTGGTTTTCCAAGCCTGATCCAGCCCCGCTGCGATCCCATGACAGTTCCCTGCACTTGGAGCATCCCATGGCAAGAAGTACCACAGCTCAACTGCCTGCTAGCAAGGAACCATCCTGCTTTTGATTATTTTCAAATTCCAGTTTGTTTCAGTCGCAGCAGATGTGGTTCTCAAACCTGGGAGAATGGACTAGGTTTGGTCTTCAGTAGGGGACTTTATATCTCTGCTTTTCTCTTATTATCTGTTAGTCACTCTCAGTAAGCTGAAAGGTAAGGGGGTGATGAAATGTCACAATGTAATTAAATGTAGTTTATTCTACTAATAATATGCTTTCTTGTGTTTTCAACACTGTGAAAGAGAGAACAGTGATAAAACTTCTTTCTATAAAAAATCATTATATTTAACTCAGTCCATGGGAGAATTCATTGGTCTTCCAGGAAAAATAAAAGAAGCTCTATTCCTGCTCTTAAATTTTGGAATAAGGAAAAATGAATAAATGTTCAAAGTCAGATTTCTCATTGGTTGGCCTAGTTTTCTTGTGTCAGATTGATGGATTTTCCTGTTTGCCTCTGTATTCCTGAACAATAAGAGCATCTTCAATTTTTCTTGTGTGTTGAGGCCAGTGTTTTTTGCTTTGTTTAGTTGTTGGCACTGCAGAAAGCAGAGAGGGAGATCCTCTGACCAAGAAAAAGCCTTCTAAATTGCAATAATACATTGCCAGTGAAAAAAGGTTTTGGAGGAGGTAAATGCCTTCAGAAGGTGTAGAGTGCTGGTCATTGGTCCTTTTTAATTTAATTTTTCAGCTGTTAAAAATAAATTTCTTTGGTTATTGAGGCTGGCACTGTATTTTTTCAGAAAGACTGCAGCGTGACTCTGCTGATTGATAACACTGAGTTATGTTTCACTTCTGTCTTTTACTGTATTTATAGTTATTATATCCTGAAAGAAGTTGAATAGATTTTGTTATTTACTGGATATGGGCCACAACACTATTTATCTGAGACTGGAAGAAAATGAATGAAACTGGAAGTGGAAAAATTCTGATTTTGAGCCTTACTGGGGGGAAACAAATGCAGAGTTGTACTTCTTAGCCAGTTTAGAAGTCCTTGGTATAGTCTCTCCCCATTATTTCTGTGGGATGTGCATGAGACTGATCCTCTCTGAACATCTGGACACAGAGCCTGTGATTCATCCCTGTCTCTGGGCTTTTACTCTTTATTTTTCACTTTGTTCTGCACCATTTTCCTGATTTTGTGCTGTACTGCTGACTGTCTTGGCTGTGCTTTTTTGGGGAGAGGTGTTTTGGGTTTGTTTTTTAACTTGTAAATGATGGAAGCCGCTTTCCAGTTACTGAGGAGTAGGAGAGTCCTCTCCTTGAGCCTTCAGCAGGAAAACCTTTGCCAGTTTTGACTATTCAGGGTGCCCATTGTCTGCCAGATTAACCCTGAAAAAGAAGATGTTTAGGGACAGATTTATCACATGCTTACACCCCATCAACGGAGTGCTTTTTACAGTAGGGCAAAATGCTTAAAATATAGATAATTTCCTTTGTGTATCAGTGTGCCTGCATGGTTTGGAGATTTACAGAGTGCACAGAGGACATCCTGTCCAGTCATCAGAGGCAGATCTCATTTGCCAAGGTCTTTGTGCAGAGAAAAGAGAAATGTGCCTGTTGTGGGCAGTGAGTGGGAGCTGAAGGCTGTCCTGCAGCAGTGGAGGATGCTGTGGGGTCCTAATGGGTTCCCCAGCCCTGAGTGCTCTTAGGGGATTGTGTGCTCACTTTGAGCTTGCAAGTGTTGTGTTAAAGTAATTTTTTTGTTCTGTTTTTGTGTTGTATTTAATTGCAGTTACTCTGCAGAAAAAGACATATCGATCACCAAACAAATAGTATTTTATTAAGTTAGTTTTCTAGTGTTTAAATGAGTGGGGGTGAAAGTATTAGTTGATGACTTGAACTTATGAATATTCCATTAACTGTCCAAGTCTTTTCCTCCTCTGCTTTTCTGTGATCTTCTGTAAATTTAAGTTATCAGAAAGAAGAGTCCTATAAAATCCAGATTTAATTTAACATTGATAAATGTTAAGTGAAAAGGGGTATTTGGAACATTTAAACTTTTCTTACACTTTGATTGGCTGTGAACGAGGCACTTGGTAGCTGCAGGAGCGATGCTCTGGAGGCTGGAAAGAGTAAAACTCAGAGCAGTCAACATGCATGAGAGAATAAAACATCTTGTTCCTGCTGTGTAAGCCCACAGTGGTGCATCTGCATCTTGGACACTGATTCTGACACAGGTCTGATTCTTCCATCTCAAAATGGCATAACAGGACAAGGAAAGGTATAGAAATATGCAGAGTTGTGAGAAAGCTTGTGGGTGAGGAATGATAAATGGCTGAGGGGCTATTATCCTGAAAACCTCTAAAGTGTGTTAAAAGTAAATAAGGAACATTATTCACTGTTTTCCATATTATGGGGCTGAAGAGGCCACAAATTAGTGAAGTTTCATAAGAAATTAAAAGCAGGTTAGCTGCAGAGCTTCTTGCTGTGGTTTTTGTATTCACATCTCTTCTCTTGACCACTGTTGGAGACAGGGCAGAGTTACTGGGTTCCTGTCTGAGCTGCTCCTGATGGCTTGTTGCTGTATTTATGCACGATGCAGATGGAACACGCCGAGTTCTCGGGTCAGGTGAAATGATTCCAGCCTGGGGTAGCTCTGAGGAGTTACACGGATCACTTGGCAAGCTGGACTCCACAGATCAGCATTCATTTTTACATGGCCAAGAATGTTGTCATAGGTCCAGAATAAAGAAAATAGTTTGCACTTGCGTGTTCCAGAAAACAGTTCCAAAATTGTGTCACTGAAAAGCAGTTAATTATAATGGTGCATAATCAGTTAAACATCTGTTCCTGGTGTGATATTACTGAAAGTGCAGTGATAACATCATCCTGGATCCTAAAGTGAGGAATAAAAAGCAGAATTAGGGAGTGTTACTTTTGTTTGCTGCTACCAAGAAAAAGATGACCAGAAAAAGGTGTTACATTTTAGTTTCAAGCATGATTTAAGAACTACAAAATCTGTGCTGCATCCTTGAAAGTGTTCTCATAAATCTGTTTTACTTGTTTGAGATTAGGAGTTTTTGGATCATTTTTCTGATCATCAGAAAAAAAAAAGATGCCTGATCTTGAAGATGTTTTAATTTGGGAAATAGTAAGATACAGTTATTGAGAACTCAGACCAAATGAATTCAGAATAAGAATGCAAATGAAAATCTACATGAGAGTAATTAACCTTTGGAAGACATAGGAACTGTAATAGAAACTTTTTCCCTTCTTAAATTAAGACTGAATACTGCAAAGCTTCAACAAGTTAGTGGTTTGTCATGTTTATTACTGGGAGAGGTTCTTAGCTTTGTGATCACATTGTCTCTTCTGGGTATTAAAATAAATGACCTGGTGAAAATTTACTTCTAGTATGCATTCACATGTACTTATGTGAGTACTACCAAACCCATGATTTCAGTGGTTTTGGGTATAGAAATACCAAGGCAATCTCTGCAGTGTTTCTTTCTGTGTGGTGGAGGCTGCCAGTCCAGTGTGGTACTTGTAAACATGTGACTCATTGTTTCTAACGCAGGAGTAGAATCCTGCTAGTATCAAAACAGTGTTGTTGACTGTACAGTAGTACACTGTGTATTTGGAAGTACTCAACACTGGATAGTTTCCAAGTGTCTTTTGGCTTGACACTGGCAAACGTATTCACCAGGTGTACTTCATCTGTGAATAGTTCTGCTTTGAGTTCTGCCAAATACTCTGGCTCTAATTTAACTCTTGAGATGTCAAGCCCAGTGATTTTAATGGTGTGGTGATGGTGCACAATTAATTCAGTTTCTCCATCAAATTTAATCCTTGCCACTTTACCTAAAATAGACTGACCAGAAAAAAAGATATTAGTGTAAGAAGTTGCAGTTTAAAGATAATCACTGTGTCTACATTCTTTTGTAATGAATTGTATTTCTGCTTTCCCTGTCTGTTTCTGCCATTAGTTTTTTTTATTGAGTGGTGGTTGTTGGTAAAGGGGATTCTACTAAAACCCAGTATAGCTCTAAGTCAGTGTATAGGAGCTTTATTGCAGAGATGAAAGTCATGAAGAGCTTTGTGATTTGAATGTTACCATCCTTTGATCTTTAAGTTACTCATTAAGTTTAATGTTTCAGTAGCTACTGTTTTGAAGGTCTTCTTCTGTATCTAGTATTTTAAATTAAAAAAAAAAGTTATTTCTGTAATTTGGCACTGTTTCTTTCCTGTACTAGGAAATGCGACCTTTGAGCCGTATTAAAAAGATTTCCTCTTAGACTTTCTTAGTACTGTTAAAAATCATTTATGCAACAATGAAAGTAGTATGTTATAATTTGTAAACACAGGCTGAACAAGTTAGATGTCTGTTTTTTCCATATCACTTTCAATCAAGCTTAGACCTAGTTGGAGAACCTACAGTTACATCACGTGTGTGCAAAATTAGTGTATTTCACATACTGAAATGACAGCTGTCTAAAAGAACATATAAATCACCCTGAAGATTCACTGGCAAATTCTAGTTAATTCTTATGTAATCTAGAATTATTTCTGTATTATTGATGGATGATCTCTTGTGTAACAGGTATGAATATATACATTATATTATACCAGACTTCTAATGCCACAGGAGTAATCCAAGGTATTAAAGGAGAAATCTTAATGCTGGCAGTTCTTTAATCGCAAATGCTTTCTAGACAATTAAACTACTACTGTTTCAATTTGTAAAGTAAAAATATAGGAAGGGAGGGGGTTTCATGATGCAGCTAGATTTCAGCTTTCTGCTGTGTAGAACAGCTACTAATAATTTGGAATTAAATTGAGATATGATGCATATGCTGGGGGGAAAGCTTATGTTTAAAAATAAAAAAAATTAAAACCCCCACAAAACATTCATAACTCTTGAAGCCAGCAAGCTTTTTTCTACTCTGTAACTTAAAACTGGCTTTCTAAGACAATGTGCAGACCATTATAAAAGTATTCAAGAGCAAAGTATTTTGCCAGAATTCGGTAGCGGGATCTTGCAATGTTTTTATGGCGTCCATGCTGCAGGCATTAAAGGAGGCTGCTGCTCCCTTCCACTGTTCAGAGCTCTTCACTTCATGTGCAGTCTCTCCAGATGCTCTCCTGATTCTCTGGCATTGGTAAAAATTATTGCTGCCACCCATTTCGGCAAGCAGGTACCATTTTCACAGGAAAAACTTTTTAAAGTCCCATCAGTTTATGGCACCATTAATGAGGTCTGTATGGAAAGCGCTCATGGTACTGCATGTGTGATCAAAGATTGCAAAAGTTACTTAATACAGTATGTATTTATACAGCATTTTGATGGAGTATGTGTCCAAATGTTATTGTCAATAAATCTTGACAATAGCCAAGCTGAGAAAATACAAACTGACAATAGGAGCTGGCACATGAGTAGCAAACGTTATACTTTGGGGATTTCTAATAAAATAAAAGGATATTGAATGACTTAAAACAAGCTTTTTCTGAATTTAATTCTTCCCAGGACACATCACTTGTATATTTAAGTACTTACATTATGAGCCTGGTGAGAGTGATAGTTGCAGTTTCTGGGATTTTTGTCAAGAACAGAGAGTGCAGAACATGTTCTGTGCTCTTTCAAGGTGACTAAGATCTTACTTTACTTTAATGAATATAGAATGGGGAAACTTGCTCATACCAGTCTGACAGAAATACATCAATAGTTCCTTTTGTGCAAGATGATAGCACGGTACTTGATTCATTTTAATCATGTTTAGGAGAGAGATAAATTCCCATTTTCTATAGTGAGAAATCAGCTCTTTGTAATTGGTTCAGCATCCAAGTCAAGATCCATTTTATAAAAGAATGTTCCTTGCTTTGCTATTTTTAAAGATAATCAAAATACGATTTTTAAGTTTACTGTGAGAAATGTATAGTCAGTGACAGAAATGCAATATTACAGTATTTGCTTTCTGGTTTGAGTACTCTACACAATGTGCACATTGGCTTAATTTTAGCATTTACCAAAATCTGTAGTCTTGTCAAAAGCTAAATTTATACTTCTATCTGTAGTATTTGTTGTTCAGAAAGTGTAGTTGAAAGGAAGTTGAAATTTTATTTTATTTATGATACAAATGATAGATGTTGTACTTTGATAGCTAATTCTGTAATTTTTGGTTCTGTTAAGACACATGTTGATGGTGTTCATAAATGACATTCAATTTTAGGAACAGTTAAAAATTCTCATAAAACAAAGCACCTTAGGGAGTCAGACTGTTGGTCCTCTAGACAAATACATCTCTGATTTCAGTCATTTGAAAAGTAAGAATTTAGGTTGCAGGATTATTATTTTTGAGATGATAGGGAAAAAAAATAGAGGGAGCAGTGGTGATGCATGGCTTGTAGGAAAGCAGTAAACTGCTAAATATTGTACAGATTCAGATGACCATTGTCAATACAGTGGAACACCATCCTTCAGGTAAATACTGGATATTTCTTTAGTTGTCAGAGGCAGGGCTTAATGATAATCTGTACTTCCTTTCAGTCTTACTGCATTTTCACATCTACCTGTCACGTCATTGCCATTTTCTCCCATTACAGTGGTACAAAAGAAGAATGGTTGTGCTGGTTTCTTGCATATACTGTAATGGAAATAGCAAAGAATTTCTTCTTTTTATGTGTAAGAAGTCACAGATAACGTGATAAAATGGCAGTAGCTCCTGATGATAAACAAAAGCATCCCTGCCTTGTTTTTCCAGGCCTGACTGAATGGTGGGTCTGTGGGGCTTGTGGCAGAGGTGAGAGAGGATGGGGTTTGGGGGAGGTCACTTGTTATGGGTTTTCAATATTTCCAAGGCATTCCAGCCAAGTATGGAAGTGTTAAAAAAATTCAGCTAAGTAATTTTTGTTTGCCAGTGTTATGGGTAGTGCATTTTGAAGTCATCAAGGTATTTGAAAAGGGAGGAACAGGGTCTATTTTCAAATTGCTTTACTTTGTATATTTGCAGTATTATTATTTGCTATTACTTCAGCTAATGACCAGGACACACTAAAAAGCTGTGTGGGTAAAAAAGAACAGCAAAAAAAAAAAACAAAAAAAACCAAAAAAACCAGCTTCATCACAGCTGTTATTTAAGACCTTTGAAAACTTCTGAATTTCCGACTTTTTCTGATTCTTAGGACAGTTTCATTCACATTAGCTTGATTTACTACAATGACTTTTAACGTCATCTGATGTCAGATACAAGATATGTAGAGCATTTGAACTGAAAAATACAGTTTAAAAATCTTTCTATTAAAAAAAGAAATGATTGTGAGCAATATTATGTCATCGGATGATCCAAGTCTTGTACTTCTCCAGGTCAGAATTCAGGGGATTAGATTTGTCTATGTTTTCTTAAACCAGGGGGACATGGTTTAAGACTCTCAGACTTGAGTTTCAAGAGTGAACTATTGCCTTTCAACCAGCCCTGTGGGGCCCCACTGAAGTAGGCTCTTTATCTTTAGGGTTAAACATTCTGAATGGATCAACTTTGAATAAATACGTTAATTTTTTATGTTGTCAAAGCTGCTTTTCTTGCAAGGTTTCCTTAGCTAGGAAGAAGAGCTGATGTATTTGTTTCTAGAAGAATTATATTTCATAGAAGATGGTAGGAAAGGAATTTTTTCCCATGTTTTTTTCTTTTTCTGTTGGAGTGGATTTAGTTGTAACCTAACACTTCTAGATGGATTTCTAGCTGTAGCTGCCACCAGCCTCAGTAAGTCTGGCCTGCCACCTGCAACAAGGTAAGCCTAAAAGTAAACCAGTCAGCCGCAGGAGTGCTTAGCCATTGTGCCTTAGAATATGTGTAGTATACTTAAGAAAAATACTTGTGCATTGCTTGGCATTTCTGAAGTTCCTCTCCAGTTCATGTGCCTGCTGGCTTGTTGTTCTCAACTTAGAGGAGGCTGGGATCACATCCCATGTCAGTGAGGTTTTGGGACCTTTGTGGTCAGCTTTGGTGTCCATTCCTACCTGTCTGAATCCAAGCTGGAAAAAGTAGCTTCCTTCCCTGCATCAAGATGTTGATCTGGAGACAGGTTCTGATGAGGAAAATAAGCATAAGGGGAGTGACAGTGATGTCTTCAGATGGTGAGTTATGAATTAAAAATAACAGGTGCAGTCCTCAGTGTCAGTTAAGGATAAGAATGTGATGGATGTGAACAAATATGCTCTGGTGATTCAAGTGTTTCTGCATGAAAAGTTGTCATTATTGTTTATTTATGAAGTACTGTGAAGATGTGCTGGGTTTCATAAATGATCTGAGAAGTAGATGGGGAGGCCAAAGATGCTAAAATTATCAAGAATTTTTAAGTACTGCTTCATTTCTGCAGTTCTTACAGAAAAACTAAAATCATAACTTTTTAAGGTGGATTTATATGTGATAACTGTTGGATGGTCCTAGGTTTGCCTCTGTTGTTTTATTCCATGAATAAATTGATTGGTACAAGGTATTCAGAAGACTTGGAAAGCAATGCAGTAATATGAAGTCTTCAAATACATGTTAATTACAGTAATAATATTTTGAAAGTCTGGAGACCAGAAAAAATGATTCCCAGAAGGAAACCAATAGTTCCAATGAATTAACCTTCAAAGAAAGATTCCAAGTATAAAGAAATAAGAAACCTCTTCTATGCTGATATATCGAAATTATCTTGAATTTTATTTTCATGTAGTTGTAGAACATGGATTTTAACTGTGCATGTTAGGAGAGAAGAGAATTAAATGAAGAACATATTTTAAAATACTTTAGTGGCAAGGTAGTTTTTTACACGCAAGTTATTACCATAAATCATTATTTTTGATATTTTTTATTAGATACTTATGCATTGAACCCAGAAAAAGTCACATTTTTATTTTATTTCTCAGGAGAGAAGAGGTAGGGCCAAATGTTATCTTTGGCAGGCATAAAGATCATCAGAATTTTGTCCAATCTTTGCATTTTGCACTTGTATCTACCGAGTTTTGATGAAAAATCACGATTTGCCTGTTGGGCACTCCTGGAATAAATGCCACAATTTTTACTTTAATTTCCTTTAATACACACATTTTGTAATGTAGCAATGTTTCTCATTGCAAAAAACAACAACAACCATCTAAATAATTTTTCCTAATTAGTTAATTATGAAAGACCAAGCTTGTTTTTCCTTTTCCATGCTGCTCAAATAATATTTGAATAAGCCTGGGAAAATTCAATGCTCTGAACTTTGGTGACTGAATATAGACATCATCCCCACTAAGCAAAGAGGGAGTAACATGGATACATCAACATAAAGAGCAAACAAATGCATTGACAGGATATAATGAGCAGTAAACTTAAGAGGGGGCTTTTAGTGAAATTGGAATGGAGTTGAAGTAAAGGAAGTGAACTTTAAGTATGGCACTTGTTCAACTTACGAAAAATACTCTTTTCAAAAGTGTTTACTACTGCAGTAAAATAAATAAAACCAAGTTTAATCCACTGAGACAAAGATTTTTGATTAAAATAGAAACACCTTGACAAAGCAGTAAGTTTAGTTGATATGAGAGCCAAATTGGTATACTTGTATAAACTATATCTGAATGCAGAGAGTGACACCGTCAGAGCAGATAATATAATGCTATTAAAGATTAGGACAGGCCTGACTTTACCAGACCACAGCTGTAGCCAAAAAGAAGAGTGTTATAAAAGAGTGGATTGGGTGGTTGAGGAGAATGGGAGTCAGTTTGCAAGAAGGAAGAGTCAGTGCTCGGAGGAGATGCCTACGAGAAATATCAAGGAGGTTTGAAACTCCTGCACTAAGGAGACAACAATATGGAACCTTTGTAATATAATGACAACAGAAATGTGCAATGAGAACGGTTTTACTGGAGTAGATTAAAAGGGTGGCAGGTACATTAATTGGAGTAACAAGTTTGGAGTAACAAGTTTGCTGAGGACAGCCTTTAAGCAATGTCTTTAAAGTCTGCAGTACTTCACGTGCTAGAGACAGACTTGTCAATGTACAGTATTATCATTAAGATAGTTCCTGTATTTGTGTATTGTTTACTAGCAGAAGCAATCAGAAATGAATTTGAAATGTAAGGAAAATGCAAGAGAACCCTTACGAATGCTGATAGAATAGCTTATGCTGCTGGTTTTGTTTGGATAATTTGCTAAGTGTAGACATATTAAACGAAGTTCATACCCTTTTTATTTATTGGTGCCTGCCAGCTGTTTATAATGCAACATGTGCTCAGGACAATGTATGCAGGGTAATATTTATTTTGATTTTTTTGGCAGGTTCAGGTCAGCTGCACATTTTGTTATTTTACTTTTTCCTTCCCTCCACTTCCCCTAAGTCAGGAACCGTAGCTTCCTGTAATGTGGCTTTCGGATATTCTCTGAGGAAATTGAATTTCTGGATTCAAAAGCTGCCCATCTCAAGTTCAAGAGCTCTTCTTTCTTCATGAATACATATTTATGAAACTATATAGCTTTGGAAAATTTTAATCAGCCTTATGAAAGTTCTTTCTCTTTAAACATAGTAGGAAATCTGAAAGAATTTAAAGATAAAGGCACATTGTTGAAGTTTAGCAAGCTGTCTTAAAGTTTCATAATAACACTGTAGGATTTAGGAATTTAAATTCCTTTTATTATAGAATCAAAACCACCTGTAAGTATATAAAATTCTTTGCCTGGTTTACAGACTTAACATTCCAAAGCAGTATGGCAAAGAGCTCTACCTTTATTTTGAGCTTATCGAACTATTAGGAGTTTGATAGCTCTCTCTGGGAACACAGAGAATGTTCAGAAGAACCAAGTTCACTTGGAATGCAAACTTAGTGGGCTGTTTTTTTTTTTTTTTTTTTAAGGTAGGCTGCGTGTTAGAAAGTAAAATATTGGACTTTTCACTTCTTTAAGTGATAATGCATTTGGGAATGAATGAGGCAAGTTGTGGTTTGTAGTTATTTTCGCTACTCATTCTTTCTGAACTATGCAGCTGCAAAATTATGGAATATAAACTATGTGGCCAGAAATTTTACTTGTCTTATGAATTTTACATGCCTTGGGCTAATACAGCTTATAAAATCTGGTGGCAAACTTAAAGAAATATAAATAAACTAGTGTCATGAGTACTGTATAACTTTGTTGATACAGATATCATTTAAGTCATATTCAAGCTAAATAAGAAAACTGTTAATCTTATTCCTGCATCCCTCCTAAAGGCCACAGTAATTTTGTATATATTTTTTCAAAATTATGAAATAAATTGCTACCTAAAGCATGTAACTGCTGATTAGTCAGTGGTTAGCTGATGATTTACAGATGGGAGTGAGATGGTCCAGATTGCATGCCAAGGAGGTTTTTATAGTTCTGGTGTATCATTAGGATAAAATTGCAACCATGGATGCTTTAGAAGAAGGGTGATCAAGTAGTCAAAGTGAGGTACCTCTTGTAAGGTTACTACATCTGTTCTTTATTTGACTGTGGTGAGTATGGTGAAACTTGCTGGGACGTTCATTAAAACATCTGTCTCTTTGTCATCTCTGCAGAGAATACTTAAATCCAAAAAGTGTGAGAATGTGATAAAAAGTGAATTCACTTTTATAATTTCAGTCTAATCCTGTTATTTGCCTCAGTGCCTCTGTCCTGGACCTTCTTCCCTTGCCCTCTTCCAGCTGTTGCCAGTAGTCCAGGACCTCACTTGCACATTTCATGTAGATGGTGAGAGTCTTCCCTCAGATGCTGAGCTGAGCTTATCCTGATGATGGTTTCCAAGGCTTATATGTAGATATTCTGCATTGGTAAAATAGGTACTCTGGGAATATTTTATCTCTGAGCAAAGAGTTTATTGTGGTGAGCAATTGCCTAGAAATGTGTAAAGAGATTTCTAAACTGATCTAGATTTCAGTGAGACTCTAGTATTAGATCAGTGTAGTTTAACATGATTGAAAGTGTCAGGCTCAGGTACGAAGACAGTATTGCATTTTTAAAACCTCTTTTAAAAGTACTCTTTTCAATCTGTAAATGTATAAAAGCATAAATAATAAGATGAAAGAGGTATCTCAAAAAAAAGCAAAGTACAATGTACAGAGCAGCCCTATGATAGCTGTTCTATATTCACATGCAAGAGAATGCTGTGACTTGCTTTAATAATGTCACATGCTTTGTAAACCTATAAAATAGAGAAAAATTGAAGAAACTGTAACTCCAGGTTTGGCATTCTGAAAAGCACTAATTTTTATAGACAGAATCAGTGTTTGTGGTGAAATCTATAAAATGTTGAAGACACGTGTGTTGCTGGGTCAGATGGTGTTAACTGCATCCTCAGTGGTTTTTATATTCTGTTGACATTCTCCAAATGAGGTTGGCAGTTCACTCTCTTACCGAGTTCAACTCCAAGTCATTTCAGGAAGTTGTTATGCATTAACTTTGCTATTTTATTAATATTATTCTCCTCCTCCCCTCTTTCTTCTCAGCTGAACTTAAACAGATGCTATAGCTGTGCAAGTATCTGATTTCAGGCTCTAGAGCCAGCAGTAGGTCCTTAAAGTTCTGAAACTGGCTTCAGAAATAGCCTTTAAAAGGTTTACAAGAGTAACCATTTTATTTTGTAGTACAAGCCATAACTGGAAATGTGATTTCTTCTACTTTAAGATAAATTTGCAGTCACACAAGCTGCAGTAACAATGATTTATCACAGCTGTAAAAGATTGGTGCAAGCTCAAAACTTACCCAACAATGAATGTTTTCATGAGACATATTGCCAAGGCAGGTATAGGGGAGGTTTTGTTTTTAATATCTCAGATGATTTAGTTGATCAGAGTGAGAGCAGAGTGGCAATTTATAATTGACAGACTAAGTTAAGTCTTTCTGTCAGGCAGCATTAGGTGTGGAGGAAAGGTCAATGAATGCCCCCACAGTTTTTTATTGCCCTTGGTAGCCAAGTATCTACATGAAAGTCAATGCCCGAATTTCACCAAGTGACAACTGATTTAACCCTTCCTTCACCAGTTTTGAAGGCAGCTCTGTCACTGCTGTGAGCTGTGGTACTTGTGAAATGGAATGGCTGGGCTCAGTTGTCATCTTAATCTGCAAGAACGGCTGTAAATTTTCAAAACTTCTGCCCTTCAAATATGTATGGAGATTATACATAAAGAAATTTTGACAGTCAATATCTTTCTTTCTAACCCAGGTACTTACAGCAGTCTGTAAAAGTGCCAAGGAGTCCAGCAATCTTTTTGATTTATTCTTGACACTGTAGAGGGAGCTGAGAGTACAGGAGACATCTGACATCTTGATGGAGTTTTGGATGTGTGTTCTGAGGCAGGAGTTGTTTGCTGATGCCTTTAAGTTTATGGTGAACTCTGTGGATCAGCAGCCAGATTTTCTTGTACTGGATTTTAAGTCTTGGTACACTGCATCTGCTAAGTAGAAGTGATTTCAGGCTTTACAGCTTGACTTTGCAAAGTCAATACCCTGTGTGCCACATTCTAATTATTTTAGTCTTGTTTCATCAAATTGTGCCATTTTGTCCCTGACTTTCTATCAAATCATACTGATTACAACTAGGAATGCCCCTTAAAGGCTTAATGTAATATTCCTTAGGATTTGGCAACATAAAGAAGCTCCTGGTTTTCCAAAGAGACCTGCAAACCCCTTGTTTTCTGGCATTGACAGTGTTAGTCTCCAAGGTGTATCCTCTGAGAAAATTCCTAAGTATATCTCTCACAAAGATGAGTGATTGTTTTTCATGTTCAGTGGTGGCAGGCAGTGAACTCAGACTTTGTTTGGAGGTTTTCTGTGTCTCCTCAGAAGATCCCCTTCCTGTCCATTCCTTGGGCTCTGGGTGTCCCTGGGAGGAGGAACCACTGCTTGCACTGCCCTTCTGCCCACATGGGTTTCATAGCTGAACTTAATGTTTTACCTGTTTCACATTAACAGGAAAAGCACCCAGAGAGGTGAGGTAGTTGTGCTTTTTTGAGATCCAACTGATTTAATGGAATCTGTAATATGAATTTATGCTTGTATGTTGGTTTTCATAGTCAGTGATTTAATAAGAAGCTCAGTCTAAGGGGTGAAATGAGCTTTGCCTAAACAATGCAGCTGCAGTTTCCTTAAGCTGTCTGAAATTGACTCATGTATCTCAGCTAATTCTTGCTCACAGTTTTTGTTCTCCTGGTATTTCTCAGCAATGCAATTCTTATTCATCCCAAAACTCAGGTTGAAATCAGTGAAGATGGAGGGAGAGTTGCTTGCTCAGAGTTGCAGCCTGAGATGCTGGAAATTGGATTTTGTTGCCAACTCACCCAGAAGTCAAAAGCCACGTGAATAATTCTCTTTTTGGTACTTTGATTCACTTTCTGTGAAATAATAGTACTTAGAGAAATGGGTGTAATTTTAAGGGTAGAGAATACCCAGATGTGTTTTATAAAACAAAGAACATTAGATCTTTCAGTGGTAGGGACCTAATGAAGTTCATCTCATTTTCCTTTCTACTAGATCACTCTGGATTTTCTATTTGATCATAAAGCCTGTGTGAAAGTTTAAATATTTTTTGCCATTATCCCATTGCTTCTTATCTAACTGTCCTCAATACCTATTTTATTTTGCACTGGAAGCAAAGGGATCTTGAAATTCTGTGTTTATTCGTGTCCCGTGCTATTATCAAGAAAGATTATTGCAAAATAAATACAGTCTTGGTTCCGTTCTGCTTCAACCAGTGAGAGAAGGCTTTGCAATGAAAAATAACCTTTGAAACTTAGCATAATTCATAAAACAGTTTGCTATTTCAAATATCTGAAAATCTGTTCCCTTAGAAAAGGTTATAAAAATTCTATTAGCCGGGGAAGATACCTTTCAGAGTAAGAAACAATATATTTATATACCCACTAGTATGTGTGTTGTAGCAATAAAAAAGGACACAGAAGATACTGTCTTTTGCTTTTCTGCAGTTCCCTTTTGGTCTTGGCTATATGAAACTGCTTTAGGTAGTACTTCAACATTTAATAAAACTTTTTCAGTATATACAGGATGATAATGATCTTCAGATGCACATGTATCACAAAAGATAGCTGTTGTGTCATTCATTACTGTAGATGTAAGAAACATCAAAAGCAATTTAAAATTCCACTTATCCTGCCTCTGCTGAATCATAAGATAATGTCTGAGTGTCTGCATGGCAGTGTGTGAAAAGCAACACATCCCCTCTCTAGGACTGGTTAGTCTGATGAGGGAAACTTGTCTGAGTGGTCTATCTCCAGCATCTATAACTCTGAAATGAAGTAAACTTATGGATGGAGACTTTTTACATAGAAATGTGAAAATAGTATCTAGAAAACAGATTTTCCTCTTTATTTAGTATAGGATTCTTAAGGCGTGCTTGAGTTGAGTATCAGATTATTCAGCAGCAACTACATAGCTTTTAGTTAAGAACTGCTTCAGGGCTGACAGTCTGACTATTTTGCTGTGAAAAGAGCCCTCAGGGGGCCATGGACACTCAAAATGAAGCTGCTTGGTCATATTCCCACATTCTTACTCTCCTTCTGGCTTGCTGGTAGCTGGCAGGAGCTCAGGTGAGTTTGAGTGTCCTGTGCCCGTGGGCTCAGTCACCAGCGGCCTGTTCCCCACCCTGTGTGCGCGATGGCTGGGCCGAGCGCCGCGGTGCCGCTGGGGAACCGCGGCCTCTTCCCCTCCTCAAAACAGATGGCAATCCCAAAGGTTCACTGGGGGCTCCAGAGGGGTAAAAGGGAGTGTCCTGCAGGGCTAAGGGCTGTGGCAGGGGGCTGTGGGGCTCCCTGCTCTGCCAGGCCAATCTCTGCATTTTGGGACTCCAGGCTGTCTGCTACAGCAGAGCACTTTGTGCGTCACACTTTGAAGAGGAGGAAGGAAGCGTTGCAGAAGTTGTGACTGAGGGCTGGGGTTTCTGGGGAAAAAAGGCCTGATTTTTAAAGGATTCCTCTAGTCTGCCTGGATGGTGCCCTTGGGTCAGGTTTTTTTTCTTCATTTGTTTGTTGCTTTTGTGTCCACAGTATCTAGGAACTTCTTGTTTTAAAGAAAGCTGGCAACCAGACTTCTCAGAGATGGAGACTTTTAAAAGTGCCAAATCCTCAAAAACTAATTCCAGAGCTGTCATCTTGTAATAAGATGCATTTTATAGGTATAGAAACATTTTGGAAAGGAAAGAAAAAGCAAATCAGAGCATGACACATTAGATAATATAGCTGTAGGTAGACAGCTGATGTGGATGTGTTAAGCTTCTCTTCAGGTATATTGTTCTTATGGGAGTGTGTGCTTATCATGCCATGAAATGCTTTAAGGTAATCTATTATTTTACATAAATATTCCAATTGGTAAGACCAGAATCATACATAATTAAGACATTGAGCCACTCTCATTAATATTTTCCCTAGTCTATACTGAATATAATTGATTTTGTACTGAAGCAGTCAGGTCAGATTGCTTGGCTTATGTGAAGGACTTTGAATGAAAATGTCTCTGTTTAGTTTAAAAGTTCCTAATGCAAAGATTACAGTGAAGAGAGATATTTAAAATATATATTGGGATTTGTGTTACTATCTTGAAATTGTTTATTTTTGGACTTAAAATTCCTGCTTTTACCTAATCTTTAATACACAAAGCTTTCAGAAAACTTGGTAAAGAAGGACTTCTGATGCCTTCTAAATATTGTGTGGCATTTACTGGGGCTAATTTCTGACACAGTTTCTATATTTCTCTGAGTGCCTTGCTAATATTCTATAAGAACTTGGAGTCTAATGGAAGGAATTAAACAAATTTTAGAGAAAGGGACCTAACAAGCAAGGAATACCAAGGTTAGCTTCATTCAATACCAGAAACACAGTAGAAATAGGTATTTAAATGAAGTTTTCCTTCAAACTATGTTTGCTCTTAGTTTAGTCTTTCATAGTATGAGGGTGAAACTGATCGAAACATCATTGAAATATTCAGGTTGAATGTTGGAAATCTTATTTGATAATCCAGAGTGGATGTTACAGTTAATTTTTTTTCTAATACTGGTTAAGGGCTTTTTTTGTTGTCATCAGGCTGGCACTTGGTAGTCTTTAAGATCTGTTGCATGGTTTCAGTCAAAATTCAGTAATAGTGTGAAATACTTGTACCAGCAACTTGCTGCCCTAAATTCTGTACATTAATCATCTCCTATGTCAATTCAGTGAGCACAAAGTAATAAGTGTATGAGCAGCACAGAAATAACAACTACGTGTGTTGCATGAAGTGCAGTTATAAATGATGAAATGGCATTTCAATGGAAAAGAGACAGATGGGTGCCCATGCTGATTTTGGCTGTTACAAGAATTATCTGTTGTGCCCTGTACTTTATTTTGCTTTCTTGTCTTTGATGGGTGATGGATCTTCCACATTGGTATACCCAACTGCCCATTACTCTAACAGGGGCTTACCTAAAGAATGAATGCCTAAGGTATTTATTTTAGGAATTATTTAAGCACAGAGTATTTTTTGTCATTCTTCTTCAAGCAGGTTGTACTGGTTTTCTAAAGAACAAAAATTATGTATGGCTTGTAGATCATTTTAGTAAACAGCTAGTAATTATATGTGTACCAGAAAAGACAATCTTTATCTTACTTTTCTTTACTTGCTTTACTTCATTAGTATTCATAGCTATACTCTCTTCCCTAACCCTGCTTTTATTTCCTTTGTGCCTTTTATTTCTTCAATTCTTTCTGAAGACAGTCTCTGTTTTTAAAAAATAAATAAGTGTGACTGGTCTTACTTATCCTTTCATGCCATTTCAGGCATCCCTGAAAGGTGCTATCACTCTCATTATTTATTCAAGGATCTGAAGACACTTCTGAAAAAAAGAATAAATTATTCTGTCATCATTAGTTTAGGAGAACTTTTAAAACCTCTGAAAGAAATGAATTGGGAAACCATTATGAATAACCGAGCTTCATTTAACATAGTTGTGATCATTTCAGGACATGATTCCCTGCAAAGGCTCTGGAATTCCTTGTGGATATTGCTGCCAGAGTTTATTATTTTAAAAGCAGTGCATTCAGCTACAGTTATTGTATAACTAAATGTTTTAGGAGCCATTTGGCAGAAATGCACACTGTGAGGTAGAGCTGAATATTTGCAATCAAGTATCAAACAGAAGGTGGCTGAGTGAGCTGAACATTGACTGATGTGAAAGAAACAGATACAAAGCAAGGTAAGGAGAAGTGAGTTGTGTAATGGAAGTTGAATCAAATGATAGGTGTCTTTGTATTATTTATACCAGTGTTTTGAACAGTTGTGCTGAAAGCTTTATTTCAGAGATTGCAGCTATAGTTAAAATGGAAAGAACATCAAATATTGAACAACACAGCCTTAGGAAGATAATTTTAAGTACCTGAGCTGATAGATGCAGCATTTGAAACTGAGATTAAAAAAAGACAAATCACAACTGAGGCTGTCATTGACCACTTTAGCTTGGAAGCTGGGAAGTAGATGGACTTGGAGATAATTGCTGTTACACTCATCACATGGGATGAAAACTGCCTTCTCAAATGCCCTGGGAGAATTTCCTTAAAGCCCATTTTCTTAAGGTAACGACATTTCCCCTCACCAGTGCAAAATCTCTGCGTGATAAGACGTGAGGATGTTGCTTATCCTTAAAATTAGTACTTTCAACCAAGTAAGTTGGAGTCTTCTGCTTACAATAATTAATTATTAATTGTCTAGTTAGGGACCCATGTTGGGTAAAGCAAAATGAGTTTCTGGAGAAGCTCAAGGTCTACATCCTCATGTTTGGAGTTTCTCAGTCTGACACTTACTGTGACAATTCTCTTGCATAAATGTCTGATCTGTGCAGTAAGTTTAGAGCAGAGGATCTCTGTGCTGTCTAAATTTCAAATTTTTAGGGATTGTTCAAGGTGTTGCAGTCTGTTTTTTAAGTGGTGCCCAAGGCCAAAATAATCCACAACAGCTATTCTGGATTACACAATCTACAAAATTGTATTGTGGATTACACAATTACACAGAAGTGTCCCTGTTTTACCACTCTGAGCAGTGCTCTGATCTACCTGGGTCTGCTTTAGGCAGGAGATGGGCCTGGATGACCTCAAGAGGTCCCTTCCAATCCAGATGATTGGGAGAATCAAATTATCTGTCATCCTGCATTTTCTCCCTCAAATGGACACTATCCCAAATCTGGTTTTTAAACCATTTGGCAGACTTGAAGAATCTCCAAAAAGAACTATAAACTGGTATGATGCATTGTGTTGGGTTCACTTGCCCTCTGAATTAAGTAAGAATAACCACTAACTGTTTAAAACTTTGTGCTGGCACTCAGCTAGAGTGTGTATCAGTAGCTGTCTGAAGTGCCTTAGAAAAACTTCTTTGTCACTCCTTATTAGCAGCTAAAACTCTGTTCCTCTTGGTCTTTGACGCCAAATGGAAGGCTGGGGACCATTCTGACATGCAATCTTAGTGGTTGAGGCAAGATAGAAAAAACAATTTAGATTTCCTAACCTAGCTCTTTAAATATATCCTTATGAGAAAAGATTTTATTTTCAAATTCAGCAAGGAATTATTTAATGAAGCCAGACCAAGTGGTTTTTTTCAGGCTTTCAGATTCAAATATATTACCCAAAGGATGTACAATGAGTTCTGTATTTCATTGAATTATCAGAAGGTGCACACTGTCATTTAAAAAAATATTACTGCAGATAGCTCTTTGGCAGAATACAATTACAGTCCCAGCAGAACTTGTAAGTTAAGCTATAAACATTATAAAAACAACAAACCAATTTGTGGCAAAATCAAAATAAATTGCTACAATGGAAACTTTTCAGTATTTTTCTGGATTTATCATCAGCAATTGTTACTGCTTAACTGTTTTAGTAACTGAGAGACATGAGCATTTCGAAGACAATTCTGAGCATAGTTTTCAGAACTAATATGGAAACTTTATAATGCTCTTTTAGAAATACATAAAAGATTAGCAAAACTGGGGAAAGCTAAATGAGTGTTTCAGGATTTAAGAGAACAGCAGCAAGCTGAATATGAGAAGTGCTGAAAGGATCTTACAAAGGAAACAGAAGGTAATATAAGAAGTGTGATAAAATAGGAATGGTGACTCAGGAAATTTTACTCTTTGTACAAAGTGACTTAGAAGTAAGTTATAGTAAAATCTGAATAGGAAAGGTGAATTCTTTCTTATACAATTTTAAATTAAATGTTAAGTAGTCTTGTTAAAGTCCTTGAACTTAAAAATTCAAAATTTACTTGTAGTACAAAGCCTCCTGATTGAGTTTTCTGTAGTGTTAAAAACAGGTTTGGCCCACCTGTGGAGGTATAAGACATTTTGGGGTGCTTGTGATCAATTGGCTGAGCAGTGGAGTGTCAGCCCAGGAGAGAGGAATGGTTATGCTGACCTTGCCATGAATCACTTGCAGAAACCCTTTTGAAGTGGGGAACCTAAATGAACTTCTTATTCCCACTGCAATGCGTGTAAAAATTCATGCCCTGTAGGATAAGATGTTTCTTAGCTCGTCTGTCTGGTTGGTGCCGAGTGTGCTGAAATGCTCAATTTGTGCATTGCTCCAGTGCATTGTTCTCTGTTTCTCTGCAGCTCCTGGTGATGTTTGCACCATTGCTGGTGGTGAATTTTATAAAAGTGTGAATGAGAAACAAACATAAGAATGCAATCTTCCCACAATGTCAACTGAGTTGAATGAAAGCCACGTCAAAAGCTAATCCTCCTGGAGACAATCACTTCAGTAAATCCATTTGCATGTTGCACAGGCTTACTCAATGTAAGAGTTACTAAACTCTTAAATTTTAAATATTCTGTATGAATCTCATTTTTCCCACTAGAAATGGATTTTAAATACATATTGATAGAAGGATGTGCAGTGATTCAAAGGCAAAACCAAGAACACCAGAGCATGCAGACCGTGCTGTCACCAGTTGGCTACATATGCTTTTAGAAAGTGTTTTATTGAGAGGTCAGACATAAGGATTTCCTTTTCATTGTAGAAAGAGCTTTGAATGATTCCTCTCTTTTTCCAAAGAAAATGTTGACAATAGGATCTTTGATCTTCAGAAGCTAATGCACGTGACAAATTTAATTCATGTAAATAATTCTGCTAGACTCAGTAAGACCCATCACAGAAAGTTAAACACGCATAACTGTGTCTCAAGTAAAGACCATGCACGTGGTAGGTATAGTGATATAGCCCAAAAGTTCACTTAGATAAAGTTCTCTCTTCAAAAGATGTAATGGAATTGCTGTCTTATCAAAAGATCATGTGGGTTTTTTAACTACGTTTTGCAAAAACTGACATGCACTCAAGTTCAAATCTTGTAAAAGCAAGATTTATCTAGACAGCTGAATGGTGTTATAAGTGTCCATGTTGTAGTTAAATAGTAATGATTTATTACATTTTTTTTATATCCTCATATTTTATGTTCAGTTCAGTATTATGTGATTTTAGCAAATATTACTGTGTAATTCCAGTTTACTATTCCAGTGTTATATTGCTATTGTCAAACCTTTTTCTACAATCATCCACTCATGATGTAAGTTTTCCAGGTGCTGACTTTCTTGAATACAATTGATTAAACTTGTATTCTGTAGAATAGAATCCTGTATGACACCTTGGGTGTTCAGTGATCTTTAGAAATAACCTTTAGACCTCAAGGTCTTGTGGGAAAAAAAGTTTTACTTAATAGGATCGTCTAGTTCAGAAATTCTCTAATGCTTGACAAAAGTCATAAAATAGACAAGCACATTTCTTTTCACAAGTACTTGCAGTCCTATTAGTAGTGCTTTGATTCCTACTGCTACTTGTCCTGTTCAGTTAATTAATATCATTTTGTAGTGGAGTGGGCTTGTTCAAAAGCTGAAAACTCTTTTAACTCCCCTACTGTTAGGAAATCATATTAAAATTTCTATTTGAGAGTGACCTTGCTGCTTCCTTTTGTTGATACATTAATACCACTAAACCAGTATTGGGGAGAGATGAGTTGTGCGTCCTGCTAGTGATGATAATGTTTTGTTTTACTGCTTGAATTGTGATGTTGCTTAAAAAAAGGCTCTTGAATAAGACTTTACCTAATTAAATCAGTTGATGTGGTAATTAATACAAGAATTCTCTGGGTTTGATATTCTGAATGTGACCTAGCAGTCCCTTATATCATCCAAGAGGACTCTTGATGAAAAGCCACCAGTATCAACACCAAAGAATAAAGGATAAGAGTTTTGCCTTATACTTTAAATTGCTGAAAGTGGGGCTATTGAACAGTGGTTTTCCACAAAGACAATGTTCTGTTTTCATACTATAGTTTCTCCCACATTCCATCAAATTTATGACAGACTATTAGTGTTAATTTGCACTTTTGGAAGGACTTCCATTTTAATAACTAATTACCTATAAGGAATTTTTTGATGCTTGTTTGCTGTCATCAAATAGTGTCAGGATGTGGAAGCTGCTGTACGGCTGGTACTGTACAAATTAGAAGGATAATTAGCACACTGTTACTGCCTCTTTGACTGTAGCTGTTTGGGGGTTGTTTCTGCCATATAAACATCCTATGTACAATAGTAGGCACTTTTTGAAGTATTTTTCTGCTTTCACTACTGCTTGATGTTGCTGCAAGTGAATGGGTTTAACACAAGCTGGTATATGGGAAAGATAATGATGAAACCAGCTGGAGTTGGAGGTGCTGAGAGACTGGGTTTTATTGCTTTCTACAGGATTTTTGTATGATTCTTTTTAGGAATGCTGACCACATGCTTTGTTTAGTTTGAAAAGACAATACAATGGGCCACATTCCCCTTCAGGAAGAGCAGTGTCGCTTTAGGGCATTATATGCATCTTTACCTTCTGATAATTTAGCTTTATGCTCTTTCAAGTTTTGATGTTTTCAAAGTCAGAAAGAGATGCAGACACTGAATTACTGTACACAGATACTGAAATATAATAAATTAATGAATACTCCCCATATCTTTACAACTTTTCCTTCCTTGTGTTTGGGTATCAGACTATGTAGATGTCCACCACACCCCATTCATCTCGTGAGCTGTCAGTAATGTTTTCAGTCCTTTTTCTCTTTTCACTTGTTCAATCAGTTTTGTTATTGTTCTGTGGCTTCCCTCCCAGTCTGTCTGTATAGTTCTAATATTATCTCTTGAAGTCTTAGGTAGTAGCTCAGTAGTTGGGCTGTGGTTTGCAGTTGGGAGAGGGGAAGAAAAAGTGCAGTTAGTACCTATATTTTATGAGAGCTCTATGTATCTCTCTGTGTGGCACAAAAAGCAGGTATTCTTTTTTTAATTTACTTTGCTATTTCTGCCATGTTTGTGGGCAAACTCCTTAATTTGTTTCTGTGGTGCAGCTCTCAATGAATTATGGATGTTGAGGGGAATAAACAATAGTCTGGTTTACCAAGAAGGATTTTAAAACGTTAAAAAATTTAGGAAAACTTAGCTTTTCATTTTACACTGTAGGATTTCAATACAAATTATTCCAGTCTTCTTCTGATAGAATAAGACTGAATTTCTGATAGAAATTAATTTTTCCCTACCAGTGTTACAGGGAATTTCACAGGATGTCTGCTCACACTCCCTTTGTATCTAACCACATACCACATGTAAAGAGAATGAATATCTTAAACATCAATTTGTTAGCTCGTATCAAACTTCTGTGAAAAGTGATTAACTGCTATTTGTACTTAGCTTGTTGTTTTGAAGTAAAGGATACTTCAAGTTGCTTGATGTTAAGTTAGTATGTGAGAGAAACTTCATGACTCAAACCACAATTTCTGAACAGAATTCCTACACAGTTGCTCCAGATGTGCAGCCTTAGTGGACCAGGTTTTCAAATTCTCATGGATGTCTGCCTAGCACACCTTTCTACTTGAGAAGTGGAAAGCTGAAGAGGGATTAAGAGGAAGTGCCCAGCAGGGGCAGGTGTGGCTGGGGGTCTGGGGTGTGTTTCCTGTAGCACTTCAGCTGTGTCCCTTCAGCTGTGCTCAGTGACAGGGGCTTAAAGGAAAGATTTGGAGATTTCAGTTTTCTAGACATGGTCTATCAGCCTAGACACAGGCCTGGGTCAAACTTGATCTGTACCAGCTCTTGGGCTGCTCAGCAGAAAATCAGGTGAAAGTTGACATTTTACTGATTTTTCATGAAGTTTGGGAGGGAGTTTTTGCTTGTGGTTTTTGTGTATTTTCCCCTGTGAGTATTATCAGAGGAAATACATATTTTCATTAATGGGTCACACTTCCTTCTGTGTTCACTATGCATTTGGGAATAGCAGTCTTCATCTCCATGCCTTGTCCTCCATGGATTTGGTATCTGAGCTGTGCTTTCTCTGTGGGTGCACTGCTGAGTGAGCTCGCAGGCTTTGGGCTTTACTGGGTGGGATGCAGCCCCATCCCACTGAAGAAGCCTCAGCTGTGGAATTTGTTTACTCTGTAATGTCATTGACTTTGGAGGCTTTCTAGAAAGATTCCTTTTCTCTGAGAGGTTATAGGAAGTTGAAATTTGTTTGCATTATGATTGAGAGCTCTTTATTTGATGCATATTAAATACTATAGTAAGTTCTCTTATGCTGGGCATTTTTTATACTTGAATGAGACTCTGTTGCACAATGTCACATCATCCTGTATGTTCTATGGTTTCACAAAACCAAAAATCACAGCATTATTTTAAGCAAACTGTGATTTTGTGGCTTGTTTAACTCAAATGGAGGAATTGGAAAGAAAATCAGAGGAATTACTTTTATCCATTTGAACAATTTATTCTTTTGGATGTCTGTCCTGTAAAGCAAGGGTGTCCAGGAGAGAGTGGAAGCAATGGCTCATGGACTGCCCATGCTTCTCCATTGTTAGCATCTCCTTGGCATGATTTTGGTCCTGGTGTGTGGTGAGGTTGGTTGGTTGGTTTGTTTGCAGTGCAGGGTGGATGAAACTGTGTTCAGCCTGTGCTGCAGCCCCCCAGGGAAGTGCATTTGTGCCAGAAACTCTGTGCATGAATTAAATGCTCTAGGGTGTCAGTGCAAGTCGAGAGAGGGTGTTTGAGTGATATCCCTTCAGGACAGGGGCAGTGCTGGGGGGCTCCACAGGGCCAGGAAAGGACAGACCTTTTGTTGATGTCTTCTGAACAGCCTCCCTGGGGTAGACTGTCCCCCAGAGTGTCTTGGGAGAAGGAGTAGCACGGACATAACATTTCAGAGGGTCAACTGCAGTAACAAAGTGGTTCATAACATGTCTGATCAGCAGAGTGGTACTGACAGGTAAATTG
Source organism: Zonotrichia leucophrys gambelii (assembly GCF_028769735.1). Taxonomy (NCBI): domain Eukaryota; kingdom Metazoa; phylum Chordata; class Aves; order Passeriformes; family Passerellidae; genus Zonotrichia; species Zonotrichia leucophrys. The sequence goes on from NC_088176.1 coordinate 14,526,986, forward strand.
CTCCCCAGCACTAGTTTAGTTGTATCCTGTCAGAGCTGGGACTGAAATTACCTTGATTTGGATTTTCAGTTACTTGGGCTTAAGTCATTAATATATTCTGCGAAGAAAGTTTGCAAACTGCTTTAAAATAAATGCTTATTAGAAGGCTTCTGTGGGAAACTTCTTTCTTAACAAAACCAAAAAAATAAACAAAAGGAAAAAACCCACTGCCATCACAAAAAAACCAGCCCCCAAACCAACCAATCAACCAACCCCAAACCCAAAGCAAAACAAAAAAACCTACTTTAAGTAGATTTTGGTTTTGGAAAATATGATCATTGAAATAAAGTGTGCTCATTTTTCATAGTGTTTCTTCTGCTGGAATAAAATATTTAAAATGTGAGATTCTTAGCACATAGCTAGAAACTGATAATTATTTAAACCAGCTGCCTAGTTGCAGTGTATAGTGAGACTGATCACTGTGATTCACTAACACATCAGAAAAAAAATCCCAAAAGGCAACCAAGTGAAAATGCTATGGATAGATATAATGTGAGAAGTGGGTGCATAGTGTTGGTTTATTTTTAAAAAATGCAACCTCTATTTGAAGTTTGATTAGAATGAGTCAGTTTCTGTTAGATCTGACAGTTATAAATTTGTTATTAGCTTTCCAAAATAAAATACATGACTAACACTTTTTTAAAATGTGCTTATTCACCAAACCATTGCATCTGTAAGTACTGGAAAAGGATGCTTATCATTGCAAAATTTCTGCAGGTCTTTAATTAGAAGCATTTCCCTGTAAGGAGATGACTGTGTTTGCAGGAAAGGACAAACTTCCCTGTTTTGGCCATACTTGACACATTTCATGTCCAGTCTGTTACTTGTCTAAAGAAATAATGTACAAAAATTATTCAGTGTAATTTGAGCATCAAGAGTAAGAGCCACAATTTTTCCGGGCATTAATTATTTTCAAACAATTTTCATTTTCTATAGTTCAGCCTCATTTTTCTGTTAGGATTTTGAACATTGTAACCAAAACTTTCCTTCCTTCCATCCTCATCCCCGCAGCAAATATTCTCAGAAGGGAAGGATGTTACAAGTTGCATTGAAAGTTTAGTAAGTGATTTATTATTGTATGAAAATAAAAAGGATTTATTTTTGCCAGTGAAGTTGTTCATTTTATTCACAGAATTGATCTTTGGTGCAAACCAAATCCTTCTTGATAGCAGCCTGTTGCGAGTTCTTGTACATCACTAAAACTAATTAAAAACAGGTGGATTCTTCCCATGGAGCAGTACCACCCAGGTCAATGAAATGAAGATAACTTGTATGAATTGTTAGAGAGGATGTTGTTTTCCTTAGGGACTGTACTGGAATGCTAGGATTCTCTAAAGCTGCATTTCTCAACAGAAAGATAATAATATTTTAACTATGATACCCATATTACTTTGTTTATAAAACTTGAATTTAAGTTGGCGCTGTAGAGAAGAGGAAACCCTAAAGGAAACTTAATTTTTGAAACCTGATCTCTGTGTGAAAGTCTCTGTGAAACTCTGGTGTAAAGATTTGAAGGGCTTCATTTAGGAACTCAAATCTACATAGCTAAGTTTTGTTGGTGGTTTTTTTTAATTTTGTGGTGTCACATTTTTCAAGACAGCTTATCTTTCCCAGGAATGAATGAGATAGCAATATTGAAGAATCACGAGCTGTGTTTACTGAGTATTCCATTTATGAACTAAATGATCTGCCTAATTTCGTGATTTATTGCTAGTTTGATAGTTCTCTTTAATTAGTAGGAGTTTGGCTTATGTGGGATAATGATGCTGGTTTCATTCTGTGTGTAGGGCTGTGCAGAACGGGACAGGGAGGTAGGGTAGGAGACCGCCTGATTTGTGCTGCATTTTCATGGAGTGCCAGCAAGGTTCAGACCGGCCTCTTTTTCTGGGCAGAATGAATAGAAGGCTGGAAAAACAACCGTCACAATAAAATTTTTTTCAAGACAGAAATACTTGTATCTAAGCCAGCTATGAGTTTTGAAATAACGTATCTTTGCAAATCACATTATGCAGAGTGGTCCAAATATAGTCTTTGTGTCTAATGTCATTGTTACAGACCTCAAAGATGGTCTCTCTTAACAAGGCATATTAAAAAAATGACCCAATATGAAGTGGACTAGTTTATGTTAGTCTTTTATGTTAGTCTTTACAAGCCTTGCCAATTTTAATTTTGAGTTTTCTTTTCTTCTTTACTAGCTCCAGTTCTGTGCAGCCTCAGATGACAGGTTGAATAAAATAATAAAGTAATAGAAGACTGAAAGTAAAACACTAGAGCATTTCATATATTTACATTTTCTAGTTTAGATAGTTTAAATTTTAAACAAGTCTTTCATCATGTCACTGCTGAAATGTATTCCTAAAATGGTAAAGAAGACTTGGTAAATTAGATAAATAATATTATCATACATACAATTTTTAATCTGAGAAGTAGGAGGAGAAACTTGTGATATGCAGAGTTTCTTAATTGATGGAAATAAACTGTGTGTATATTGGAGCATATTTAATTTTTGTTGCAAGCTGAGGGTTCTGTATGCTTTCAGATGCATGGGTGTATGGACCATGGTCGATGCCAAATTGCCATTTGTGGGTGCCTCTGTGAGGTTCTGAGTGAGGAGTGATGCTGCTGCACACATGCATTGACAAGCAGCATAGTGTAGGGCAGGTCAGGTCTGATCATCTCTTTTCTCCATGTAGATGGCTCACAGTGGGCCATCATCTCACATCAAGATATGCATTTATTGATGAATTTTAGATCTGCAGAAATCTCCAGATCTTAATAACATTGCAGTATTTTAACTTTGCTACATTAGTATTTTTTTTTCCCTGTGGGTCAGTGTTGTTACATTTGCGCCTGGAAGTGGGATTTTATGTGGTTGGTTTGTTGTGACAAAGAACTTACTGTTCATATACAGTGGCAAGTGCTAAGAGCAAGACTATCTTGTCTTGCATAACAGATTGTTTTAAAACTTTACTAAAAATTAAAATTGATCAAAAAACCTCAAATTTTCTAGTTAAGAATATAAAATTTCTTTTGATTTTTTTGTCTTCTTTCTATCTTATTGCAAACTGCTTATCTTATTTTGAAACATACTTTTGTGCACTAGAGAAGTATAATTTATTGTAAACGTTACATTAAAAGACTCATTTCTCAGGCAGTTGGAATTAGTTTTTTTCAGAGAAATGTTTTCTATGCACAGTGTATAATCATTAGATTAAAAACCCAATTTCTCCAGCTTCTAAAACAAGCCATTTCTTTTGCATATTGAAAAGTTTTTAAGGGGTAACATCTTCAGAATAAGTGCATGTTCATATTGTATTGCTTCTGAAATAGCTGGGAACAGTGATGGAAAATCACTAAGCTAGAAAAGATCACTTGTGAAATGCACAGTACCTTAACATAAAGATGACGAATAAACAACTTTTTCCATGGCCTGCATGCAGGGCCAGTTTGCAGCTGTGTGATGGTGGTGGTGTTTGATGAGTCAGGCATAGTTTAATTACTGAATTTCTACTTTGCAGAGGTTGCAACAGGAAAACATTTTTGGACTTGTCTGTTTTTGTTTGTCTCTCCTATAGAAAATTAAATATTTTGTCTGCATATGTGAGCTATCCATGGTATGATGGCTCGTACCTCCCTGCTACAGCAGCCACTGCAAAGTGATTTGATTGTCCTCCAATCTACTGGAATAATTTTTAGCATGTCTTTTTGCCAGCCTTTTTGCAGACCAACAAGTACCTCAGTGTTAATTTAGAATCTACGAGTGAAGTGTGAGCATTTAGCAGTGTTAGAATTTTCAAGCTGGAGTCAAAATTCTTTCTTGACATATTTATTGACAATGCTTTTATTTAATAAAGAAACCACACGCTTTGGGAAATGGTAATCTTTATTTATGGCTAAGATGGGAAAATGCAAATGAAGTGGTGAATTTTGTGATTAGTATTTTACAGAGCAGTCACTTACTATAATTGCATGTTTTAGATCAGTGGAATTATCATGTTCTATTAACCGGATTGTTTCCTGACTTCTTGTAGGATTCTGAGTAACAACAAGATCTTGGGGTTGAAGAATGGCTCTTTCTTCGGGCTGAGGTCCCTGGAGAGACTGTGAGTAACTGATCAGCCTTGCTCCACCTTCAATTAAAAGTCTTTGTACTTTAAATATAGAAACAAACGTCAGATAAGGAAGCTGAGATGTTCTGAGCTGCATTGCACAGTAGAGTTTCTAAGCAGTCATCAGGTTAAGAAACAGCCTAAAAATGAGTGCATGAGGATGGACGTGGAACATGCAGGAAAGCACTGCCATCAATTTGGAACTAAAATAAACACCCAGTCAAAGCCTTGTACTACACTATGTGCACTATCACAGCAAAGACTGCTATATGTAATGGTAACACTAATATACCTGACAAGTAGTTTGGGTTATTTAACTCGTTGGTCTCCAATATTTTTATTTCAGATCTATATAATTTTAATTTTTTTCTATATTTTAATTATAATATCAACAACTTAGACATCATTTATCACAGGAGCAAACAATGACTTTGATAAAGCTCCATGGCCATGTATTTCTAGCCAGTATTTGAAGGGGGAAGAGGAGCTCAGGAACAGCTAATGAGTTAGGAAGAAAATATTTGGAAACTTCAATGGAAATAAATGAGTAGTAATAGCTACACTATAATAACACTACTTTCTGTATATATAGGTCAGTCATTTGAGAATGATTGTGAACAAGCCTAAAGGACTATGTTTTATATCTATAGGCAACTTTTGGTACCAGTACATCTAAAATGAGAAATTATGTCATGCCTATCTTACAGTACCTCCTGCAACTTAAGCTAAATTACCCTTATACTGCTTTGTAAGAGTAGCTTTGTTATGTAGAAGTATTGATATAAAATTGTTGCTACATTCATGAATGCATGAATGTATTGTATGGGGCGTGAATATTTCCATATGCAAAGAAATTATGTATTAAAATCAACCTTAGCTAATATTTTTTACAATAGATGTGTGTGATATGCATGCTGTTCATGGTTGTGGAACAAAGTGGGTAAGTATACCATACTAAGTTGAGTGTCCTAAATGTGGTTTAAAAATAAACAATTTATTTCAAGTTCTACAGCAATCCCTTTGAAGGATTTGGGTAAAATGACTTTCAGAACATTTCTGCTGAGTAACATAACATTGTCTCTGCATGCAGTTATAGTTGTGTCAAATACTTTCATCAATCTATTAAACGATATGGAATATTAAGTAGTCTGGAATGGAGAGTGAGGTATTATTAACTAACTATTATTGTTTAATATTAGGATTAACAGTGATACGAGGTTTGTAAAAAAGTCTACAAATATTTTAGATGAAACAAAAACAATTTAGAACACAGAACAGAATTACAAAATTATTGCAAGGGAAATTAGTAAGTTAAATTCTCATGTAATGGAAGTAAATGCAATTAATGTAGTGTTTAGAACTAAAGGAAAACATTTCCTCTGAGGTTTTCTTAATGTTTAATTTCCATTGGAGAATTATACTGAGTGTGTAGTTTTAAGACTTTTATTAGTTAAATAGTGGGAGAAATACTTGAGCCTGAAAAGACATTACAAACAAAACTAAGAGCAGTGAGAAAAGAGAAAAACTGCCTTAAGTGTGTAGCCTCAAGTACCATAACAATCCAAACCATTCTATTTTCCTGTACTGGTTTTTCACAACAGTACAGATAAAATGAATATCATCTTCTCTGTTTATAATTCTATTTGTCTATGGTGTTAATACAAAATCCATGAGTGGTCCATGAATTGAAGACTGGAATTCAAGTGATGACATTCTCATGATTCAGCTGCTCTGTTTCTGTTTCATTTGGGGCCACTCAGGGCCCATATGCTTCTTATCAATATCTGTGAAATCCCAGTTTCAGCTGCAGGGGCGAGAACAGCTGGAATAGCCTACCAGGAGGTGAGTGTGAATGAATTACAGCTGGATGAGTGCTCCTAGCTCTTGGACAAAGGTTTCCCCAGCTTTGCCTTTTGGACAGAACCTGATTCAGAGCAGTACTTCAGGTGCTCAGCATGGAGAACTGTGGCAGCAACAGCTGTTGATGTTCATGACTTATCAAAACGGACCAAGAGCTTCCATTCCTTGCCTGAAAGGAAGGACTGTGGCAGGGAAATCCAGCTTCCCTTAAAATAATAAGTTTACAAGATTAGGTGCTTAGGAACATGGGTGTGCTGGAGTTAAGAATTACTCACTTAATTTGGTTTTGCACTCCTTGTGGTCCTGTTCAGAGGAAAAAGTAATGTGAGTGCCATAGAGGAAAGAATCATGTAAGTCAGGTTTTTTGGGGTTTTTTTTTAGGTTACCATGAGATCATGAGCTCGAAGAGTGTAAGATTACGTGGAAAATGAAATCATTCAATGTCAAACTGGAAAAGAATAGAGAAGTAAAATTTCAGGTGGAATTGAATGACTTGTATATTCTGGCTCTTCCCTGTTCTGGAGTGCTTAAACCCTCTTTTTGGGTAAAGAATGGTTTGAAGCACTGCTCCAATAAGTGAGTGACAGCTTTCCCCCTATTATTTTGTTTTTCAATGCGTGTCACAACAGGAATTGGATTACAGAAGTGTCAGTCTTCTCAGGTTCTGGTGATTTCTCAAGAGCATGTTACACAAGTGAGGTCCCTCACTGAGCAGTTGTCTCAAAGTGGGGCTCTCATTCTATCAAGCAAATCAAAAAAAGTTATTTACCCCTTAACTGTCCATTCTAAGAATAAGACAAAATTGATTTCTCTAAAACTAAGGCTATTGTAGAATTCTAATATTTTACCTGGAATATTTTTTTCAAATTTTTTTCAGCAAATTGAGATTTTTTTCAACCATAACAAGGTTAGCGTTGCAGATTTTCTCAAACTGTGTTGCTGCTGTAGGAAACATGATACTACATTTTCAGAGGATAGAGCCAACAAACCAGGGAAAATATGTTTAGGGAAACATTTACTTCCTGTTTAATAATTTAAGGATAGTATTATATTTAATAATAATCCATTAATATTAAAAATGAAATGTAATAATATCTATTAAAAATAGTGATCAAAAGGCATGTATGAAATACTGATATTTTTACTGGGCATTTTGTAAAAATGCTTTAAAAAACACTGACTCAAAAGGGTGCACTTTCAGTTTCATGTATGTGTATGAACAGTGACTCATGAGTGATCCGTAGAGGTGGCAATACCTTTCCATAGTTACAATTTTCTGAAATTAAGAAATTGCCATGTGCTGGTTTGGAAAGGTTGGCTCACAAATGTGACATGGCATCTGGATCATGATGTGCCCCTGTGCCACTGAGCTTACACTGTAGAGACCAGAGGCATTTAGATGTGAAGATCATAACTTTAATACTATAAGAGAACAAAAGTTTTCTGTAAACTTTTATTTTATACAGATATGATATGCTGTCCTGTTATATGGTCCTTGAGTTGGAATAAATCAGAAGTGTAGGTAAGACTATAAATAAGCTTTTTTTGAAGCAAGTGTGGTCAAGGAATTGTTTGTTAAAATATGAAGAGCTATGTGGAATTTAACCAGAGGAGATCTACAGGTCATAAATTTTTTAAATGAGAATGCACACCTTGAACCCATTTCTGTAATACACCCTGTGGAGATGGCCAGCTTCACATTCAGGAGGCTGAGAATTCAGTTTGGGTCTGAAGCTGAGGGCAAAGACTTGACAGCTTGTAATGATTTCAGTTTCAGTGCTTTCCCTGTCTGTAGTCAGTGTTCTGCCTTCCCAGAACAGCAGGAGTTATAACAGAGATTTAAATAAGTTTTACTTATGCTCTAGATACCATAAAAGAAAGGAATATGAAAGTGAAGTAGCCCTTTCAAGTAAGTCTCAGCAATCTGAAAACTCTTGTTTAGTGAAATATTTGGAGGGATCTGAACAGCTGAATTGTCTGCGTGATTTAGTGGTGGAATTATTGAATAAACTGGAACAATATAATACATGGGAAAATCTGTGACAGTTTCCTTCTTTAAGAATTATTTTTATTTATTTATTTTTATTTTCTCAACATGGGGTTGAGCCTGCTATTACCCAAAGAATCATAGGCTAGTGCAGGTTACCAAGCTGCTTGCAGATGCCTTGTCGTGGCAGTGTGGGGTATGGATGCTGCTTGAAGCATTGCCATCCCCTCAGTGTGCAGCACTGAGAACATTAGTGCCAGCTGTGGCAAGGCATTTTATGCCTGAGGATGTTTGGCCAGCCATAGTCCATGGGATGCTTCTGGGGACAAAAACTGAGGTGACTGGGCCAGGTGCTCCAGCTGTGCTGGACCTAAAGCCAAGATCCAGACTAAGAAAAGAAATATTTTGCCCTCATCCTTGTGCCAGCTGGTGCAAAACACTATGTCCTGCAGCTGTTATCCACACTGCTAATTTTCTTTCTTTGCACAGCAGCCACTGCAACACAGTTGTCAGGACAGCCCTGCCCTGAGCTCTCTCCCCATGTTCTCCCTCCTTTCGTGGCTTCCCTGCCATGGGCTCCTGGTGTTCTGGGATTGAATGTGCACTTGGGATTTTCAGAAGTGGGTGTATGAGGTTGCTCTCTCTCTCTTTCATAACCAAATGTACTTTTTCATTAGGTTTATAGAAGCATTATACCTCTGAGACTGTTGCTCCTTTGTCCCAGTGACTGAACCTCTGACGGGTTCAGAAGCTATTGGGAGGGAACCAGCAAATACAAATAAAGAAACATACACAAACAGACTGTGGTTGCATAAGCAGTTTCCTTGGGAAATCAGGATGAAAGATCACTAAGCAAGATTACACATATTTTTCCCAGTTGAGCCAGAAGAAAAGCATGCCAGGCACTAATACGCAGCAGTGACTGTTTTACAGAAACTCGCTTTGTTACATTTTCTAGACAAAGAAAAATAGTATTCAAGTATCTGTAAGAATTTAGCAATGAGTTTATTTTTTGTTTTGATTTTATTTTTTTAGCACTATACATGTGTCTTACTCTACCAGGCCTCACTTAGATTGTGTGTAGTTTTGTTAAGTGCTGTTGTACAATCAAGTTCCAATCACATGTCAGTGCTGCACAGCCACATGTTGTCCTCAGTTATTATCAAGCAGGCCTAAAAGCTGCTTCCAATGGATTTCAGTGGGACATTCTGCAGCTATGTGTTGTGGTGTAACAGAAGTAATAACACACTAAGTTGAGGGATGAAAAGGAATAAAAAGGGAAGCATTAAAAATTAGACCATAGGAAAAACATGCTGCTAAGCAGTTGTTAAAAAAATTTGATATTTAGATTTTCTTTAGCAAAATTCAAGTGATGGAAGTGTAAAACATGAAGGTTTGACATTTTTAACATGCAATTTACATTTTCTAAATTACTGTCTTCTTAATTTTGTCCCTGCCCATACATTTGAAATGTGCATATGCACGCACACACATGAAGAAACAGATGTTCTTCGTAGGTACTGTGAAGAATTGGAAATATGCTCAAAGAAACTGCTAACAATTATACTTTCAACACATTGTGTATGACATCTTTAAAGTTAGAAACTTCATAGATTAAATTTAGAATATGTGTTCTTTTTTGGATTGTTGTAAAAATAGAAAAATACTGGTTATTATGAACTCACAATATTTCTGACTGACAGCCAGGATCCAGCTGTGCAACGTTTTTGGCTTATTTTTTCCCTTGAAGATCTTGCAGCTGAGGAGTGTGCCCCTAACTTTGTGCAAGCACTTTTAGCAGAAAATAAATTTATAAGCTTGGAGACCTCAAATGCCACTGAACTGAGTGTTTAGAGAAATGCTGTGATGGTATTCAAGTAAAGGGCAATCTAAAAATCTGTTTCTTAGGGCTGTTAGTTGTGTAAATAGTCATAGTATGAATAAAACTATTCCGTTTTATCAGGTTGTTGTATTTGGAGAAATATTGAGAAAGAAAACTCTCAAGCATCTGAAGTTGTCTTGCAACTTTTTCTTGCATTTGAAATTCTGCATGGATTTAGTAAATTTTCTAGGTCCAGTTAATAATGATAGCAAACAAGTTATTTCTTTATTCTCAATGAACAAAACTACAGATCCTGCAACCATTATTTTTTCTTGTTTAGTAATATGTCTAGGACACCTGAGGAATTCCAAGCAGTTTTACATGTAAATTTTTTTACTGTGTTGGCTTGTAGTTGTTTACAAAAGCTCATTATACTACATTACTGTTTGAAGTGATTGATCATATTCTGCTAGATGCAGAAGGGTGGGAATAGTTGTGGGGAATGATTTTCCTCCAGGAGCAAGGCTCTGCTTTGTGCCTGTACTCTAAAATATACTGAAGATAATTCATGTTCCTCTTGGCAGTCATTGAACTTTGAGTTACCCTTTTGGTTTCAGTGTCAGAGGAAGGGTTTGTCTTTTTAATTATGATGATGCCAGTGTTTGCATGAGGCAGGAGATTTCCCTTTGTCAGTCCTAAACACAGCTCATGTAGCTGGCAGGTTGATAGTAATTGATAGATATGTTTGCAATATGGTCTGTACAAAGGCACTTGTAAATACTGAGCTTAAAAAACAAGGTTCTGAAAATTCCTGAATTACTGAAGGTACCTTTTCATTCAGAGACGTGTCTATTGCAGATAATTGGTTTTGAGGGTTGGAGATACTCAGGAGATAAAGAGCTTTACAAATACTGAAGGAAAAACAAGCCCAGTGAATTTGGCAGTGGACAGATCAGAAAGAGGAAAGAAAATAGTTATGCATATAATAATAATTTATCACCGAAAATTAGAATAGCTTCTATTCTAGTGAAATGAATGGTTTTTAAGGTTCATCCTAGAGCATGGAGAAAAGGAATTTCTAACAAGAAAATTAGTGTTAAGCTAGTGAATGACTCCTGCATTTCCTTACACCAGTCTATCTTTGTGGTGGCTGCAGCCCAGGGATTTTGCCTCTCTTCGGTGCTTGGTTCTTTGTCATTGTGATAATTTCGGTCATCTTACTCCATAATGCCAATGTCAGATATATTCTGGTAGAGACAGAAGATAGAGATGTTCACTTATATGAATGTGCTCATTAAATATCTGACTTCATGTACCTGTCAATGAAGATTGTAATGCATTACTGAATTACTAAAAAATAATTAAATGTATGTCAAAAGAGGAGTATTTTTTCCATAAAATCAATTTATTTCTGCAAAATACATTTTCTATAAAATAATTTTAATATTTTAAAATATTAATGGCATGGATTGGTGAGAATGGTATGAGCCTGATATGAGACTGAAAGGAGATAGGAAAATGATCCTCATAGCACCAGAGTACCTTCAGTTTCTCACTGCCAGGGGGTTTTTTTTAGCATCAAACAAGAGTTCCTCATTAACATTTACAATATTTGTATTATATCTTGTAAATCATTGAAAACAACAAATTTAGTAATTGCAAATAAAATTTAATGTTACAATGCAAAGTTTCCCTTATCACTTAATTAGCTAGAATTATCTAATTATTTATACCTGACTATTTAAGTTGAACAAAGTTTTTACCCAGCCATATTAATTTATTTATTGACAGGTTTCATTTGTCATTATCTGATGGCAAAGATGAGGTGATATATTTCAGGCATTGCATTCAATTAAAAATACAACTTTTTAGCTTCTATGTCTTTTACTTGAAAACAATTATTCTTGATCATAAAGGACTTCGTATAAATAGGGAATTTTATGCATACTGTAGCAAATACATAACGGTTAGGTAATACAATATTTATATGTTGATGTTAAACAAGACAGTATTTAGAAAGAAGAAAATCTGTGAATGAAAAGGCTTTTATTTGAGACAAGTGATTGGAATCAAGGACTGTCTCATTTTAGAGTTTTTGAAAGTTTTCATTCAGTTTTTGTCTCATCACTTGATCTTTCTCTATCTCTCTGGTTTTTATCTGTATTGCTTATTTAATATCTCCAAATGCAGTGATAATGAGAGATCTCAGGTGATCAGGAAAGAGAAAGCAAGAAAAAGTACATTGGTGTTTGTGTAATGCCAATTATTTTACATTTCTACCTTATGTGAGGTCATTTTTGTACATTCCTGCCCTGAGTGGGAAGAAACCTTAATGGGCACAAGTACAAAAGTGCAGATAGAGATTACTGATGCTTGTTGAAAATACCTGCCCATAGGCAGGTAAAGACAGCAAGAGACAACAGCAGACATAAGGAACTATTGGAAAATGTCATGGATCTGGACTTGTTCCTTGCTGTAGTTGAAAGAGTATAGGGTAAATTGCTTTTCAAAGTAAGTATAATTTTGCTGCAGGCAGTGTTTTAATGAATTGCACAGGAGGAGAGTATTTAATTTGCTATCATTTCATAGAAATTTTGAGAAACCAGAGAAGGAAAAACATCAATGTCACAAGTCAAACTGGGCAAACTTAATTAAAAATTGCTTTTTCCTTTTAATTCTGTGGTCCTTAATGGATCTCTTTGTTCTGTTCTATGAATAACAGTAAGTTACTCATTTAGAAGTGCAAAAACTGAGTATTTTTTGACAATGGCCTCCCTAAAAGCGAATTAAAGGAAAACCACCAACCAAAAAAGCAACCTCCCCAAACTCTCTAAGTGCCAGAATCCATTATGTTCTAGTGTGCAGTATCAAAGAATGATGTAGCATTCTATCAGCAATTGTAAAACTTTTGCTATTCTTAATATGACTGTCAGAAACAGAGGAGTTAGAAATTAAAAGTAAAATTACATTACCCTCTTTCTAACAGGTTGTATGTACTGTAAGTCCTACAAGCATGAAGTATCTATCAAAGCACTTGTAATGCAGTGTGACAGAAAGGTAATGCATCTTTTTCCTCTATTCATTTGTTATTTACCAGTACAAAGTCACAATACAGACTATTAGATGTCACATACATTATATTTCACAGGATGAGACAACAAGAAAATAACCTGTATGTCTATTGCTGTAGAGTTGCTATGCTGTAATGTGCAAAAAACAACAGTAATTTTAGAAAAAGAGGATGTTTTCTTAGGGACATTACAGTGCTGTTTAAAAATAGCATTAATTAGCTCTGAAAAACAGGTTAGTAAATCAATCCCATTGTTCCTGGTACAAGGGTCCAGAACCAAGTGTGATTTTCATCTTTTCTTTATACCTTAAGCCTGGTTTTTTTTGCCTGCTAAACTGCCACAATAATTTGTCTGTTTCTGTGGTATATTTGTTTCCCCCTGGAAACAGCATGGGCTGCCAGGCCATGTCTTTGCTCTTAATTCCACGGTAGTATTTAATGTAGTGAGGTCTGAGAGCTGCTCAGTGCTGCCTTCCCTCGCAGGTGCTGCTCGTGGGGTGACAGGACTTGTGTCATTCTGAATGCACTGCTGAGATTGCCTTCCTCTGCTTCTGACATGGAGCTGTGCTTTCAGCTTGGGCACAGAATTGCCAGCTGCTGGCACGGACATGGCATAGCAGCAGTATTTCAGATGTCAGTGGTTTGCCAGGCTGCATCGATGAACTTTTGAGTGTAACTCTTTGCAAAACAGATTTCTGTTGGAAAGGTGAGCATGGCAAAATAGAACTGTTCAGCAGGGGACACAGCAGTTTCACAGGACCATTTTTATCATAGGCACCAGTGTTTCATTGAAACTGCTTTATAGTCACAAAATATAGAATCTTTTTTGATTGACAAAGCTAAAGTATACCACTTAGGAATGGTGCAAGCTGTGTTTCTATAAAGAAGCACAGAGTGGTTGAAACAGTAGGAAAAACAGAAATGTGGTGTTAGGGCAGTTTGTATGAAGTCAGAAAGAAGCATTCTGGGAAGCCAAGCTGATAAAAATTAGTGTTAGTTCATCAACAACTGAGCATATCTTGTGAAGGGAACTGTGAGGTGAATTGGTAGCTGAATCCTTTTATTCAATATGTGGTTTTGATTCCTCAGCTGTAGGCTATTGGTGGAATAACCCTCTCAAACTCCAGAAAATACTATATACTAGTTGTATTCAGATGCAATGTAGTCTTTAACATGTTTACGTTCAAGAAGCCCAGTAAGTTGCCTCACCCTGGCAGTGTCCATACACAGAATGTGAGACGCCTCAAGTTCTGACTGGGGACATCTCAACATCATGCTGGTGTTGGGTAACTGAGGATCTACAGAGAAGCTCCAAACTCAGTCCTTCCCTCCCAGAGATTTTTATGGGCCCTACTGATAACTTTTCTTTTTGTGTCTCCACCTCTGACTTGATACCAATTGACAGACATTTCTCAATTGCTTACTTATAAGGACAAAACTCCCTGTGTATATTAGTTATTGTCTGCCAAAAGTGCATGTCTGTAGACGAGGCTGGGAGATCTCAGATGAAAACATGCTATTTCTCATTCGTATCATGCTGGTCTGTAAATGCTCCAAGGGTACCAATGACCCTGGGAGCTTGCTGCCCTCCAAACTTGTGGGGATTTCTGCAGAAAGCACGGCTTGTTCTCTGGGCGCTTGTGCTTCGCCAATAATCTCTGAGAAGGCAAAAAAAAAAAAGTGGAATTGAAAAGGAATGGAAAGAAGGGCTATGGTTTATGCCAGTTTAGTTTAAAGAAAAAAAAATCCCCAAAATGAGTTGTCTGAAGTAGTTAGTAAAGCTGATGTAATATAACAGCTGTGGGCAGTTTTTCTCCCCACTTCTTAATATAGACAGAATTGATTAGTTGGGTGTAGTGTAGTGCTGCGTGTGTCAAGTAGGTACAAAATGGTTGTTCTCACGAGAAAATTGCATGCAGACTTAGCACATGATAAGCTGTCTTGTGTTAACACAAATTGCCTCGTTCTTGAAATGGAAAGTGACTGGGAGAGCTATAGAGGATGTTTGTATAGTCTGAGCTATGCACATATTCTGTGAAAAAAAAAAAAGAATTACAAAATTCTACTATGTGCTGCTTTTGAAAGTGTTTTGCTGAGGAGAATACAGAGAGAAACATTGTGCTGAAATAAAATGGATATTTTTGTTTGCTTGTTAACTTGAAAAAATGAAATAAAATTGCTATGTGCAATGGTAATGAGATTTATCTGATAAAAATAAGTGGTTTAAGTTAAAAATAAGCCACTTGAGTTAGCATAATGCAAGAAACTTGTTGAAGCAGAAGTAAAATGTATTTATCATGCCTTTATAACCCAGGAAACTGCCAAAGGGGCAACTTGAATCTCTTAAAGTCAATTAATCTCTGTCAATGAAAAATATGAAAGATACTAAATCAGGAAAAATGTTAGCAGTAGGTGCCTGTGAAAGCCAAATTTATTAAAAAGCATACCCTCAGCCATAACTGTAACACTTCTGCCATGATGCTGCAATTAATGGCCAATGAAAGAAAGTTTTACAGCTAATGTATGTACTCAGACACATGGTACATTTATTACTTTCACCAATTGTGTTTTACCTTTTTTTTTTTGCATTCAGTATTCCCATTTGTTTGTTCATGCAAAGTAAGCTAATACTTTTTTAAAGACCTTAAAGACATGCTTTTCAGCTGAAAGGGCAGTGTAAAGTACATTGTGTTCAGAACAAAACGGTGTTTTATGTACTATGTCAGCAGCTAAATTGAGAATTTGATGTTTTTTTCCTTTTTTGTGCCATTAATTGCGTTTAGGTATTTCTGAGAAGTGCGAGTGCCTCACCAGGGACAATTCCCCCATTTGAGTGAACTTTAAATACTGTGTTAAGCTTTCCTACTGTACAGAGTTATGTGAACTTACAAAAATATTTAGGAATGTAAGACCAGAATGGGTTGCAGCCAGCCGGGTCTTACAGGCACAAAAGAAGAAATTGTACTTATTTTGCCTTATTTTTACGTGTCTTTGCCACTGTAAGCAATGAATCCTCATCAGCCATTCTGACAGTTCCTTAGCCATGGCTGTGCCAGCAAGGTGCACCAACACAGGCACTGACTTTTCAGTACTGGACTAGAGCAGGTCACCAGTGTAAACTATCCAATACACCCTTGCTTAGCCTTTTTTAGCAAAACAGGAGGAGCCGAGGAAACTCCTGAAACCATGTTCTGCATCAAACAATAAATAAATAAATAAATAAATGTTGCTGGTCCTGGAAGATGCCTGGGGAGGATTCAGCTCTGGGTATGCAAAAATTCATGTCACAATCTGCAGTTTCTATCTCTAGTAAGTTATATTCATGCATGAACAATATCAAACTGAACAAATATTTTAAGGCTGCTCCAAATATTTTTTCTACTTTTTCTTATCTATGATCTAAATGTACTCATAGCCTATTTTTAGCCATATGATTTTATAATATTGCTATCCTTTAATTTATACTAATCCTTTTCTCTTTGTAGGGTTCACCATTTATAAACAGTGATGTAATACCTACTTTCATCATCTAGCAAGCCAAAAATATGATAATCTCTTAGTGACATCATGAAAATAACCATGAATTGTACATATCTTTAAAAAAAATTATGGGCACAATGCCTGAAGTATCTAAAAGTAAGATTATTATCTGCAAAGATTTATTTTATACACAATGGCAATGTAATCTCTTTATAGTCTAAAAAATTGATTTTAATCCAGTTAATTGAATACTCAGATAAGTACAATTTCAGCTTAGTTTAGCATTCAGAAATGATGTTCATGTTGTAAAACTGATACAGTTGAGTATAGAAAAGGCCCCTCTGCACCCCTTTACATGCAGTAAATAAATATCCTTGGGAAATTCACTGTGACTTTTGGGCTTAGGAGGTCTGTACAAAGCTGCTTTCTCTGCTCTTGCATAACAAGCCAGCGCTGACCAAATGGTTACTTAAAGAATCCCAGTGAAAATTTAAAGCTTCCTGCTGAGGACATTGAATCGATTCCTACTTTCCATCCTATTTTTATTTTTGTTGTCCCTGTTTTCAGGTTGAGTGCTGGAAGTGTGGTGGTGTTCCTTTTCTTTTTGTTCTCTTGAGAACTGAGAATTCAGTAAATTGAACTTTTTTTTCCCCTTTTTTTTTTAAGCTCAGTCAACTGCACAGAGGGTAAAATACAGACATTTTGTTACAGGTCTTCTCTCCTGATTTCCTTGCATTCAGGTGTGAATTACTGAATCTGTGATTACTTTGTGTTTTATTTGTGTAAGTCAAATTAAATGTCTTTCACTTGGAACAGAAATGAGACATTTCACTCATTTTTCCCCATTGACTATGTTATTGCACAACAGCCGCTCCCTGGTTTCATAGAGCTATCTACTCGTGTATTCAGACTCTGTATTATTGTAAGATGAAAAAATTCGTCTTAGCTAATAGCTCTGACATAACTTCTCCTTCATTCATTGATTTCCTACCTTTCTACTTGCCTTGCTCAAATCTTTCATAAGCAGTGACAATGAAAGGAAAAACATAGAACAAAAGAGTGTCAGCGAGTGTGAGTAGTGTGCAAGGGTGTGAGTAGTGTGCAAGAGTGTGCCAAGTGTTCCTGCTCATTCCCAGGTATGTCCAGGTGTGCCTGAGTTCAATTTTAACAGGGGGTCCCTAGATTCAGATCTATGTCTATATGCACGGTGTTCTTGCAGTAAGCACACAGATCTGTGGCTTTCTTGGCACAACTAACTCATGGTTTGTGTTCTGACAGCACATTAGGAAGAAAAAATAGACTTTGGAAAAATGTATTAGGTATTAAATAGGTCAATAATATATAATGCGCGTTTCTCTTAATTGATGTGGCCAATGTACAGTGTAATAGCTGCACAGGAGCTGTTGTGGTGCATGCTGTGAAGACATTAAAACAATACACAATAGTAATTTAAATTCGAATAAGTCCTTTAACATACAGCAGTATTGGATCCAAGAGTATCTCTATGATTTCCCTGTCTCAAAGGGACAAGCTGTATGATTTTATTTCTACAACATGAATAGAAAAGAAATTGTAATATTTTAGTGTATGGACTAAACAATGTGTATACATCATTTTTGGTGTCGTGTAACCCGAGTTTATTTTAGGTTAAAGAAAACTGAATAATGTTTGTGCTTTTAGTAGGAGCATCTAAATAGCAGTTCCTGATAGTACAGTGCTGACAACTACTTTAAAGGGTCTTTGCTGATTAAAAGTTGTGCATGATTCTTTTAAACAACTCTATACTTGCCTGTGTAATCTAGTGACTTTTGGTCCATTTCTCCCACAAATCTGTAAAAGCTTTTTCATTTGACAATTCTTTAATAAAAGAATCAGGATTTATTGCTCACAAAGGTGAGCTAAGCCAAGTTTCATTTTTTCAGCCCACCTGATGTCTCTCAGCAGCCCTTGTGGCTCTGCTGTGTCTCCATGTTGTTACAGAGGTGCTGTTCCCCAGTGTTCATCTCTTTTTCACAGGAGCAGCCAATGTCTCTGGAGAAAATACAGTATGCCACTGAGCAGCAATTTCATTAGCAGGCATTTTAGGGAAAAAAAAGTAGGTGCAGGCTGGGAAATGAAACTCAGCCTGATGCCTACAAAGAATGTAGAGGCATAATTTATGAAGGCTGTGTGCTGGACACATGGAGCTGAGCACATGCCAGCAGCAAGCGTGAACCCTCGGGGCTCTGGGCTCAGGCCAACTTACACAAAAGCTGGTACAGGTATGGCATTGTTGCTGCTCTGCTACAGCTTATGGAGCTTGGGCTGTGCCAGGCTTTCTTCTGCTAAATGAACCTGGGGAATTCATTTCTTCAAATACTTGGTGTGTCATGGTGAGGTTGAGGTTCAGTTGGCTAAAACCCTAGCATTTTTAATGAACTGTAGAGCATTAGCTGTGTGATTTCTATTTATTTATTTAAATGCTTGCATGTTTTAGAGTTTTTGCACATGTTGCTGTAGTGTGCTGTTTAAGCCACTGGTGGTACACTATGAAGATCCATTGATTGTCCCATTTTCTTGGTATGTTAGTTGTATCTAAAAGCAGATGTGGATACTGTTTTCATTAAGTGGGTTTAAAGAAAACTTACTATTTACAAAATTGCTGGGAAGGATAAACAACATTTACACTATTTTGTGATCCTCAGTCAGATTTCCATGAAATGCACATTTTCGGAATCCAAAGCTTTTCTAATGACCTATTAAGTAATTGTGTAGTTCAACATTTAAAAGATGATATTTGAAAAACAAACCCTAATGAAGTGTGGTGAGCCAGCAAAAAGCAGATGGGATCATGCACAGTATTACTGGTCTTGCAGAATGACTGAATGAACCTTTTATACTAGTTACAGATTTTACTGTCAAACTTTAGTACTGGGCTAATGTTAGAAAAGTAAACTGTGAGAGCAGCTGCTGCTCACTTTCCTGCTTCAATCAGGCTGGAGTAAAACTAGAAATGGTATTTCTCTTGTTTCAATATTGAGATAGTAGTAGATTTCTAACTTAGAGCTACACAAGTGCACTGTTTATATTGATTGCTAGGATAAATTAACATAAAAATTAACTGATAGATCAGAACAATACTGGCAGTTTGGCAGTGTTGGTTCTGCATGCAATTACCTTTCATTTCCCATTGAATTTTCAGGCTCCTGTGTGTGACAGAGAGTATGGGTTCAAAGAAATTAAAGAGAGAGCGCATGTGCAAGTATGTACAATATCAGTGCCAATATGCCAGCAGTGAGCCTGAAGGAAAGCAGCCTCACTGCTCCACCACTCACCCAGAAAGTTAGCAGAACAGTCAATCAGCCAATTACCCAGCAAGCTGTCTACATCCTCCAGTGCTAAAAGGCAAAGCAATTTGGTTTTGTTCTTTACTGACCTTTCTCTTTTGCATGTCAGCTATTTTGTGCATTTTTTGTATGTTAAATTTGGGATTGCGTAAGCTTTGTTTTTCTGGCTTATTTGCTTGTATCTTCCTAAACATATATTTATTTAATTTTATTATATTGCTGAAAACAAAGAATTTCTAGGTGTTAGTACTGTTATACTGAAGTGTACCTATAAGTACATTAAAGTACTTTGAAGAAGACTTTATGCAACTAGATTGAATGTGACTGCCTTGCTTCTTGGTTTTTCATCCTAACCACTTCACAGAAAGGACTTCAGGGAACAGTCTAAGAGAAAGTCTTTGTGATAGAAACAAAATATGAGGCACTGCTGCAGGTCTTTATCCTCTGTCCCCTCTTTGCTCTCTTCTCTACTCTCAGAGACAGAGGCAAAGGAAGTGATTTGAGCTTTGCATGCCTTGCACAGGAAGGTTACAGTTCTGCCAAGGAAAATATCCCTGTACATTCACCACCCCCGACGATTTGGGCTGCCTGTTTCCAGGTTGTTTGCAGGTAATGTTTAATTAGTGATTGCCATAGTGAAATTGATTAACTGTTGCCAGACCCAAAGAATTATTTTTTTTTTTTAATCCTAAAGAAACTTCTCTGGAGTCCAGTCTATTCTTGGTATAACATGATTTTCATCAGCAAAATGTGCATCAGGAATCATTTGATCTGCATGATTTTTGCTTGGAATAATGCTCAGCAGTTCAGTTTCTACACATCTCCTATGCTTTTGGATTACTTTTCTTTTTTCTTTTTTTTTTTTTTTTTTTAGATAATTTGTACCGTTATAAATCTGAGTACCCATTCTTGGTTTTCTTGGTTGAAAGATTAGTACAGGTTGTAAATTTTTTTTTGAGGAAAAATGATCTAATTTGCCACACCTCAGAACTCTTTCTAAATATGTTTTATGCCCTATTTTTATGGCTGTTTGATAGAATTGTATATTTTATATTCCTCTGATGGAATAGATATTGTCATTAAAATAGTATTGTTGCCACTTCAGGCAAATGTAGCATCATAAAGATTATTTGTACAAAAATTTTCTTTAAAATCTTCTAAAATGTGGACTTATTTCTCCAATGAAACACCTAAAAGGTTGAAAGTTTAATTTTGTGGGGTTTTTTTTCTTGCCATAATCAGAAATCTCTTCTTAGAGCTTAGTACAGATTTGTTCTAATTCTGTGGTTTTAATCTCTGGTGTGAATAGTTTCATCAGATCTTTTGGTTATTGCGTGATTCATTTTAGGTTAAGCCAGGGGTTAACTTCTTACAGAGGTTAGTTAAAAAGCAGATGGGTTCTTTCTGAGGACAAATGTGCTTTGGCCAAGATTTTAAAGAAATCATGCGAAATTGGGATTTGCATTCATTCCCCTCTCCTCCCTGAACACTTACGTTAAGATTTGAAATATTCAGACTTGAAATCTGGCAGAAATTTGTCCCTATTTCAGATGGGGTCTTGCACAGTTCAGTAATCTTGTTTCCATTTGGCTGAGATGCAAGTTTTTAAACAAAGTGCACTTGGTACATTATTTGTGTGTGTATGATATATAAACTGTGAAAATTCCCAGTAAAAGTCTCTATTGCAGTACCTTGCTAGATTCATGTGGATAAAAATGTGAGAGAAAGGAGTTCAAAGATATTTACAGGGCTCAGGACCATAATTAACATAGTCCAAGTGAATGAAATAATGGATGGAAAAATTCTAACTGCATTCATTGGAGACTGAGTATGAGAATTCTGATTACCAGTTCTGTGTTCATGATGATGGAGTTACAAATCAGTGGCTTAGTATGCCTGAAAGTGAGTTTCTAAAAGCTGTACAGTGAACTAAATATAAAACAATAAAAAGAGTTTCACCTGAAATGCTAATATCTTAGTGTCACTTAAAAAAGGGTAATTTTGCAAAAGTATAACAACTTTGAATGTAGCCAATCAGGCCAAAAATAATTATTCTTAAGATTTATAAAAATGAGAACAGAAAGGTAAAAAACAGAATTATAAAATAGTGTTGTATGTCAGATTTTGGTCTTATGGAATGACAAAAGTTTCTGTTTCAGTTCTGAATGACCTATTAGAGCTTAGCAATACAAGCATTAATTGCTAAAATAATTATTTTGCTACAAGGAAGTCGGATTAGGTGATCTTAGCAGAATGAATTGAAAAATACTATGCATTAGCTGAGAGAAAAAAATGATAATTGGACTATAGAATTATCTGCTTTTTCATATTTATTTTACTTGTTAAAAGATTGTTAAGAAATAATGTTTTAAGTGTTACCATCGCTGTAGGCTATAGAATGTCACCATTAAGAATCCAGACATTTTCCTTATGGTGGTGTATCAAATGCCTGATACTGACAAATATCAAATATGCTCCCTTTTTTTCTCAGAAATCCAGGTGTCATAACGGCATTGCTCTTACTGTTTCCAGAATGCTTCTGTATAGCTGTCAACTTGATGGTCTTTGCACGTGTTAGATGTGGGCATGAGCATGTCAATAAATTTTGTGAAATCCTGTGGAATATTTTATAATAGAATAGAATATGAAGCAAAGTAAGCTTATATTGAGTCAGAGTTTGAGGTGGATTATTAAACAAACTTAAATTGGTCCAATTTGCATTTTGCCTGTCTTCCCTGTTGCTGCTAAGTTGGATGCTTTTGAGACTGATATTTAATGTGTATGGTCAATCTCAATGTAGCTGTGAGATTCTATGAGTGTGAAAATTTGTTGGCAGATTCATAGTACCCATTATTAATCTCTAACTAAGTCTGACATGGCACAGATGTGGTCATTTGGTAAAAAAATGTTCTATCTTCTTGAGGCCAATAGTGAGGTAATTATCTAAGGATAATATAGAGAACTTTCTTGACAAACAGTTCTGAGGAATGAAAGTCAAACAGAGAACACGAAATATTTTACTAATAAAGGGACACTAGCTTTGGATTTATTATAATAAGCTTGACAGAGTTAGAAATGAATGTCTAGGAAGACTGCCTATTTTATCAGGCTTTGCAGAGCAATACCTTCTGAGCTTCTCAGCTGCACTGGAGTGTCACAGCACTGAGCCAAGCAGCCCATTAACCAGTCTGAGGGAACCAGGCGTGCTCAGCTGAGCTGGAGAGGAAGGTGATCTTTGTGGATGTAATAATAACACTTACAGCTCTCTGGCTAAGCTCCCTGCTTCTAAAAAAGATTATTGGAAATGGTAAAAAAGAAGACGAATGTAGGAGAAGGATAAATGGAGTATGAAATTAAATAAAAATCCAGGTGGAGAAAGCAGGGTTGGAAAATGTCTGTTGGTACCACAGTGGATATGAGTTGGGAAGATCCAAATACAGGATACCTGTGACCAAGTGCTGGGATGGTGGTGCTTCCACAGGGAAGGTGGAGAGTACCAAAGAGGTGCTGAAAAAGGAGGAAAATTCATTGTTCTGACCTGCTCAAGCCATCAGGCATGTGGTGTTACTTGCAGGGCTGGCTAGGCCTGGCTGAGGACTCTGGTGGACACCTGTGTTTATGTGAATGTTTTATGTTCCTTATCTCTGGAATGGCTGGTGGATCCTGCAGAGGGAGTAACATGCGCCTCACAGTGAGGAGGAAAAAGGAATAATTCACATTGCTTAAAAATAACATTCTTCAGCTACACATTGCAGGGCACCTTAGGGGAAACTGGCAATGAGTGAATGGTCTGGGCCATATTGGAAAAAATTATTTAGGAGTGTCTTGGGGGTAAAAAAATCAAACTAAAACCTGTAATTCCTCTGCAGGATAAAGCTTACACAATTTGCTGCTTCATTGCAAAACATTTCTTTTGCACAACTATGCCTGAGGTGTCTTACATACTAATACATGTATGTCAGTCCTCCCTCAGTCTGATACCAGCTTGGGTAGGTCGTTTGCTGAGAGTTTTCTGATGGCTGCCTGTCTTCTGTATAAAAATCTGTGATTTTTGCCAGGCAAAGGGAGAGATATAAGAACACCTGGAAAGTCAAGTGGGTCTTTCTGACCACAGAAGTAAATGAAAAAGAAAAGAGCAGCAAAAAGCCCTTCACCTTTCCAGTGAAAATAAAGTAATAGACTGGGAGATGCCAACATCACCCAGTTTCTGAAACATCCTTGTTATGCCTGCTCTGAAAGAGATGTCTCCACCTTCAAAATACAGCAGCCTCTAGCAAATCTGGAGTATAACCTGCACCACAAAAACTGATTGTAAAAGAAAAAATCAATTAACTCTTAAACAGTGAGTAGATCCTGCTGAAGTTGTGAGATCCTGGACTGACCTATAGTAGTCCAAAGCTGAGTTTTCCATGTTCAAGCCTTCAGCTTAATACAGAGAGGGCTCTTCTTTCCCTTCCCTAATTCTTTTCTCAATTTTTCTGCCTTATTATTCTTTCTAGCTAAGGAGGTCCTCATAGACATCTTGCTGGTTGTTAAAAAGGGACATGATTTCATCCCTTTTTGGGGCTGGAAAATGCAGGAATTCAAAAGTAGGAAAAGGACAGTGGTTGTGAATATGAATTACAACAGAAATATTGATTTGGTTTTCATTTGTTCAGAACTTTCTTAGATGGGCTTTTGCAGCAACTGTGCTTTGGTGTTTAAAAAGGAGGTTTCTATCTCCCTTGAAAAGAAAGTGAGTTAAAAAAAAAATAAAGGATCTTCTTTCCTTTTTTTGTTCTGTTTTTTTGGTCTTTTCTTTTGGTTTTTTTTTTTTTTTTTTTTTGCTTCCTTTTTAAGAGTTCTGGCTCTTGAACTGTAACACTGGCCACATGTGCATTAAAACTATAAAGTTCTTATGAATCTTTAATGAGTAAATGTTCATGTGCGTACAACGTAGATGGTTCTAACAGAGGCACCTCAGCCACTTTTAATTTTGTTCGCTCACCATCCCCCAAATACCTCAAGGGCTCCGTTCTGCATTCCTTACACATTTTGCTTGCTCCGGAAAGACTCACATTCACATTAATTGAAAGACCATCACCTCCTTCCTCCCCCCAAAACCCACATAATTTCACCAAAACCCACCAAAATTCCATTGCAAAATCATTTTGATCTCAGAAAAGAGGATGATTTTTTTTCCTTGATTATTTTCAGAAGTTTTTATTATGGACTGGGGAACAGAATTATTCTAACTGCAAATAGGGAAACCTTTTGGAAGTGCTCGTGTGCTGTGATGGATCTGGGCATTAATATTATTGTGTTCCATTGGAGTTCCTGCTGTAATCGAGGCAGGGGAAGTGAGGCCAGTCTCAGAGCAGGCAAGAGGAGCTTGGATCCTTGGCAAGAAGTTGGGTCTCATCCTTGGCACTCAGTGGCATGGCAGACAAGGATCTTTGTGTGAGACCCCATGTAGCAGCCACCTCGTTTTGATGCACTATTGGAAATAATAAAGGTCCATGTGGTTGATATGGTGTATGAGTAAAATGCTTATCTTGCAGGAGAATCTCGAAACCTACTAAACATGGCTTAGTTGTGAGCTTAGTAAAATATTGATAAATGGTTTATCCTTGCTTTCAGAAGTATGGGGTGACATCAGTCGACAGCCATAGGACTGTATAAAGTCCCATCATTTCTATTAATTTGCTTTCTCAGGAGGGTTGTCCTTGCTTCCTTGTCTACATTTTGAGAAGTTATTCACCTTAAATTATGTTTCTGCTTTTAACAGAGGAATTAATGTTTTGAAATGGAACAAGAAACATGTTTTAGTTTGTGGGGTTTTTTTGTCCTAAGTAAGGTTTCACAGCAAAAAACCTAGCAGCATTTGTGAAGATGGAGATAAAGTTCAATGGAATGTAAAGAAAAAAAGCACTTAAGCTTTCTTTTAGCACCAGTGAGGACAAAAAATGGTTGTTTCACAAGTACTTGTTTGTCAAAGTACCACTGCGAATTATTCCCAGTGTCTCAAAATGAACCTTGACAATGGAATTGCTTCTCTATCGCTATTTTTAAAATCAGATTCAGGAATTTGAGGCCAGCTGTATGTATGCAGTTTCAAACTCCAGTGTTTTAGGAGGAAATGCAATACTAGGAGTAATACAGCTTATGAGCACACTGGATTTAGAGGTCTCCCATTTCTGGTACAGCAGATTGAAAGGTAATGGGGGGAAGCAGGCCAGTTTTGTCATTGTGACTATGGGATGGGGAGATCTGCAGCCTGACCCTGCCTGCAGGGACCCACCCCAGCATCAGGGGTGGCTGTGTGTGCCTGTGGGAGGTAATGGGGCACCTTGGCTTTAAAAGGGTGGGCATTGGCAAGGTAACAACCTTTGTTCATTCATGTATGTTCTTGCTTCTGATCATATTATATTTTCTTTGGTATCCTTCAAATGCATCATTGGGTGGCACTTAAAATCCAGGACGCAGAGAGGCTGGATGTGGGACAGGATTGCACGTCTTTGCGGAATTATGATTAGGTGGAACCCAAAAAGTGCTCTCAGGAGGCTACCCTGAGTTTCTAGTGGTCTTCCAGGGATCATTTCAGTTCTTGCAGCAATCTGAAGGCCAGAAAATATAAAGACATGAAAATTCATTTTCCCTCAGGGTGCCATTTAGGTGCATCTTTGGACCATCTTCTCCCTAAGTCTTGTCATGTACAATACCACAGTGTGGGGCGATGAGAGAATTTAGTTTCCTTACAAGTTTATTTTGATGAAATTTATGTAAAACTAGAATTCATAAGGCCTGGATTGACTATGAATTAAATCAGTACAATCAGTACTTTGTATGAAGTTCCAGGATTTAAAAAAGGGTAAACCTGGAGCTTGTCATGTCACAATACTGGCCATGGACAAACAGCATGACACCACAAAGTAATGTCATGTGCCAGCTGGAAGTGCTAGCAGATAACTTAATTCACTCATCAAATTGTAACTGAGGCTAATCGTGGAAAAACCACAAGGCCATGCAGCTGCTGCTGTCTGTGGAAATTTGTCATATGTCAGTGGGTTGCCTTTTAACTATTTTGAAACGCCAGAGTTTGGCATATCACAAACCCTCTCAACTGTGTTGTGCCAGTTTGTATGCAGTGTTTTACAATCTGTTGAAATATAACTCAGAATTCAGGAAAGACTTAATATTCCACAGAGTCCTCCACAAAGGTCTGAGAGCTTTTTTTTACAAAACTTCTTCATTTTCTTTTGCTAGTGCATACTTGGCCACCCAGAAGATAAAGTCCATCCTGTATAAGTAATAAAAGTAGCTTCACTTACAATTTTTAGGGTTTTTGAGGGAAATATTTATTTTTGTTTCTATGCTAGACAGAAGGTTTTTCCTCAGACAGTGTCGTGTTTTTCTCATATCATCAAATGTTTAATGTACGGAGCTGTTTGCAATAGGAATTGTGAATTGGAATTGTGAATAGGAAGCTTGTGAAATCCTTCATTAGAGCATGCTAAGGTTGTATTTCTAAATATTTTCAGCTTAGTGGGTGGCTTTATATCCGGTTTGGGTTTTCTGTTACTTATGAACCACACAGCTATGTTGGTATTAACTGGCATGATATTGAACACTTTTGCATTGCCTTGACAAAAAGGCATTTGAACAGTTAACTTGCCAAGATAGTTTCTCATCTCTATATATGCTCCATTACAGTGCATTTTTATTAGGTGAAAATTTATAAAAAGACCCTGTCTTAAGAAATAATTTGCTTTGGATTTTTATTTTTTGTTTAAAGTGTTGTAGTGGTGCTCTGAATTCAAGGCAACAAAATCAGGAATTTGTGAACCACTGTAACAGGAAGTTACATGATTTCCCATTCAAGCAGCTGTTTGACTGTTCAAAACATTGCAGTCAAACACATCCTTAAAAGTTAATTGTATAAGTTTTGATTATATGAGCACTAAACTGCCTGGCTACAGCTTTCAGGTACACATCTAGTGAAGTAATGTAAAGTTATTAATAGCATTCCTTGTATACATGATAGAGAATGTAATGTATAAAATGCAATATGTTAATATTGTCTAACAGTGCCCGTAAATGTCTGTGAGGCCATGGTTTTATAGATAAAATACACCAGCCCACCATTTCCCTTTCGCCTACCATTTCCCTTTCCCTGGTTTCCCGACCAAAGCAAGATTTCCACTGACAAAGACTGCTGTTCATTATTAAACTTGCAAATACAATTCCCAGAAATACATATGCTTAAAATGTTATCATTGGGCTATTTTTTTTTTCTGTTTAGCATTTTCTCACAAGGAAATTCACCAATCATAATGCAATAAAAGATCCCTTTATTTGCACTCGGGGTTAATTTATAGCAGGCATGAGGAGAGATGTTCACTTACAAGCAAAACCAACCTCCAGCAAAATATTCTGAATGACAGAAGCAGCTGTCTACTGCTCAGGCAGGAATGCATTGTTCAAGTGAGGAATTTTAACTTAGCCCTAGCCAGCTATATGTACAGACCCACAAAAGAATGTAATTGGAGAAGCGTATGGGAAGAGAGGGTGTGGCAAAGTTTGTACCACCTCTGTGCTCCCAGCCACCCTCTTTCATCCCTCACTGCATGCACCTTCTAATTGTAGTCCCAGGGGAGAAAAAGTCAAAGGTTTTGCAGCTTGAAAATGAGGAAAACCTGCTGGTATTACTTCACATGATTGTGAAATTACCGCTTTGGACAGATTTTTCACTGCACAATCTTATGTTGTTTTACTGGTCAAATTTAATTTGGAAGTGATGGAAAAGATCTGTCCTAAATTAGGAGAGGGAAAGAAGGGAAAGCCTCTTTACAGAGCCTCAGACCTGAACAAGTGTGTGCCTGTTTTCCTGTAGTTGCCGGTGGGGTGATGAATGCAATGCAGATTCAGTTTTAGTCAAAGTTGCTGAAAGATTCTTCTGCTCCAGCCATACTCAAACCACAGGAAAGCATTATTTACTGAAGCAGTGTGCATCATCTGTTCTTTTGCTGATTCTGTTTTGTTGCAGACAACTCTCCTGGCCTCATGTATTCCAAATCAGATTTATAGTTGCCATGTTAACAATTAAAAGTTTGTCCTTTACCCTTTACTTTTCTTCTGCTCAGTCTTTAAAGAAAATTGAACTTCTGGCATTAATAAGGGCTGCTGTAATGCCAGCTTTACTCTAACTATTTTATTTTGCATTGCTACTCAATATAGGTATTCCTTGTTAATTCCCTTGGGCAATGTTCCTCTGTTGATGCACTAAGGAACATTGTGGTATTCACATTAATTTTCATTGGTATTAATGATGTCAATCTCAAAGAATACTTCCCACATATAATTGGAAAGTTTATTGAGATAGTCCTGGTTATGTAAGTTAATATATCATTAATAGTATTTTATATGGGAAAACAAATTGAATTTTATGCTCATTTCCTCAATTTATGAAATCTGTCATGTTACCTTGCAACTGGAGGGGGAGCCTCCCACCTCCTATTCCTTAAAGAAATAACTCTTCAGTGCCAGTGTACTTCTATCCCTTGGGAGAGTTATATCTTAAAAAACCAAAATAATTTTAGGGAAAAGGATTTGACTTTTTCAAAAGCCTACACAGGTAAAAAAGGCACCAAATATTGCTTTAAGGTAGGTTCCCCACTTCTGTAAGGAAACAGTGTAACAATCACCCTGTTCACTGGGCTGGTGTCTTATCTATAATGGAAATTCCTACTTTTAACATAAAAGGTATATTGTGCTTCCTGCATTTCCAGAAAATACTGCTTGAAATGCATACTATGAATGTTTAAGTAAATGAGAAAATTGTTGTTCTTTTCTTTCAGCCTTTTCCATTTTAAATATTTTAAATATCAGACTTTTGTCAGTTGAACTCCTTTTCCTTCTTTGGGACTCCTGTAGAATTTATTAATCCCTGAAAATGCTCCTCCCTGCAAATATGGACAACTTTTGTTTATCTGTGTGTAGATAATCTGAGTTGCAGATTCTTTGTGCAATACACAGTAGTTTGATCAGAGCAGTGTACCTGTGTATGGCTCTGACAGCTGTGAATTCAGAAGCAGCACAAGAAGAGTTTCGTGTGGCACAAGGCTGGAGTTCAAAATGTGTGCTGGACCTGTGCTTGACCTGGGAGTGCTCAGAAATATATAGATGTATATAGAAATATATAAATGTTATATAGAAATATATAAATGTTATGTATAGAAATATATAGAAATATATAAATGTTTAGGTGAGTGACAACAAAGGAAATGTGCACAGGGACGAGTGCAATACTGCACATAGGCTCCTCTGAAAACCAGTGCCCTGGGAAGGCTGTTACAAGGACAATCCAATCCAACTCGAGGGAACTGGATTTCTTTGTATGAGCTACACATTATCTCACTTATTAACCAAAATTTCCTATCACGTAGGCTCTGCTTCCCCTTTGCCCTGGATTATAGACTGAACTGGATTTGATGAGCCATGGAGGTCAGATGGATATTTACAGGAGAGGGGATGGGATGTGGCAGCCTATTCAAACTCTTCCTTTCTTAGAGATGATTTTGCTTGATAACAAGTCTTTCTATTCTAGTGAATGTTTGCCCAGGAAATCTTCCTGTGAGACCAAGCTGCAGTTTACTTTTAAAATATATCACATATTCTGTTTTTCATATGGACAGGAATTCCTGATGTTTTCCAAAAACATATGAAAACTTTTGTATATTTTACAGCCCATGAATTGATAGACAGTTTAGGATTGTAAGTATTAAAAAAATACAGAAGTAGCCTGTATTTCTTGAAGTGTTTCAGCTGATGAAGGTAATGTTGTACTTAGTCTAGAATACTCATGATGGTTTCAATATTTTTGTTCTCAATTGACCCAAATGGAAGAAAAGCAAGTAGGTTACTAGTTAAGGTACAGGGTTGTTTTCTCTGTGGTGGGCATGCACAGTAGTGAAGCAGTGGAGATGCATATTTAAGTAGTCCCTTAAAAAGGTGTGTTGAAACATGCTCCTGAGAACAGTTAACAATATTACTTAAAAAAAAGTAATTAATTATAAAATTAGTATTTTAAAACTCTAAAAGTAGAGGAAGGCAATGCAATGGTCAGATTATATGGTCTGTTTTATGGTCATTATTGCTTTTAGAAGTTAAAACTATGTCAACATAAAAAATAAAAATGTGATTTGTGGCTTTTCTCCCCCCAGTATGTAATATTCAGCTGATATTTTGTTTCATGCAAGTTGATATATAGTACAGTTTTATTGTATTTAGTGTAGCTTTATCCATTTTTGTGTCGAATACCATTGCCACAGATGCCGTAACTGGGGGTTGGGCAGCTGCATGGAAAACTTCAGAAGTGACCAAAGACTCAGTGAGCACTTGGGAAAAGATGCACTACTAGGGCAACATTGCATGGCTCTCTACTTTTTTTCTTGTAGGGAAAAATAAGTATCCCTGCACTGGATGGGCAAGTGCTTTGTTTTTGGTGTGTGTCTGTGCAGTAGATCCAATGGGCCAGGTTTCTGCACACAGACTGATTTCTGTACAAGCCAAACACGCCCAGGCTCAGCATCTCCCTGCAGTGTCAGCTCCCTCAGGTGCACCCGCAGGTGTCAGAACACTTGTGACAAAATAATATTCTAGACAATGACATGGTCAGGCTAAAATAATTGATGTGTTTTTTCTCTGTCTTCTGTTTCACTCATCTTTATGACATTTTCAACAACTATTTGTATTCCCTGACTGGCCAGGAAAAAATTATAGAAGTAGACCTTAAATACAGTGCTCAGCGTGGCAATACATCTCATCTATGTGCATTGAGGACAGCCATCACTGAGCCTAAAACAGAGCTGTAAATTTATTCTGGAGCTAGCTATCTTCTAAAAGATTGAAACATTTTATTTTTTTGCCATTCACTAGCTCTAATCTTATTGAGGTGTTGTAGATGCCAGGTTTTCCATTGTGTCAGGAAACTGTGTATATATGGGTTGTTAAAGTAACGAAGAAAAACTGTGTGGGAAATAATTCTCAATAGTATGTAATATGGAAAGTATTACAAAAGTGCTATTAGACTGCTTTGTGCTTCCTGACCTTTATACAACTCTGTATCCCATTTCCTGGTAGTGACAGATATGAATTCATTATGCTCTATGGCAATACAGAATATTTCAGGCTTTTGAATTTTAATCTTTTGACTGCGGTTCAGACTTATTGCATCTCACTGATTTAACTCATTTGAAGTTGACAGCCTAGCTGGATAATATTTATTTACCTTCTCCTCTTCAACCTCTACTTAGAAAACTCTTCCTTCACTTCCAGTCCACTCCTCTTTTGGGAAATTTGGATTCAACTCCTTTCACTTTGGATAATCATTTTATGCCTGCACATTTTCAGGCTGAAGGGCAGCTGCTAGTTTCCCTATATGGACTGAACCTTTCAATTGAAGTTATGTTTTCTGTATCTTGACTTTAATAACCTTCAACACATTGGTTTTCAGATAATATGATACAATGCATTGTTCATGCAACAAGCTTTGTGTTTCTTCCTTTTTAAAAACTTGACTAAACAGTAGTTTCCCTACCACTGTGAGTTTCATCTGTACTATGTACTTTAGATTTAAAATTTGCCTTTGATTTTTCTAAAATAAAAAATTAAACATATTTGAATATATTTCCTCCTGTGATTGCAGCAGAGATATAAAAGGCCAAGACCAAGGGCAGTGTTGTTTTTCGCACTGAGTGCCACAGGTGTCATGGGTTGTAATGTTCAGCCACATCTGAATGGGAGTTAATGGAGAAACCTTTACCAGTGTTTTATTTTGATAAATAATAGTTGTACTACAGTCCTGGATGTTTCAATACTGTGCATGGTGGTTGTTAAGAGTACCAGTGAAATATTAATTTTCTACTATGTAAAATGGTAGTTGTCAATGAGAAAATGGCATAAAAAATCAGTCTACTATGCAAATGTACACTAATATAGAAAATTCTTAAGTACACAAACAAGCTAAGAAACACCATGGAGTTAGGATATAGCAATAACATCTGTAAATATCTGTGAATAAGGTGATAGATCTGTGTCACAATATCTGTGACAAAGCAGACATTGCATTAGATGTGCCATATATCCACTCTATTGCCTAATAGGTTTTGCATTTAACTTTGTACTGATCTAAATGTATTGATAAAAAATATTTCGCATAAATGCTGTATAAATTAATAATTATTATTTATTTATTTTATTAATAAAGTAATATTTCGGATTTTTTTTCTTGGGTCATGTTGAGAAAGAAAGAGAAGCCAAACAAACTGTGTTGCCTGTGACTAATAGTAATGCCTAAAGGTAGCAATTAATTTGAAACCCAGCTAATGTGATTAAGGCATGAAAATACTTTCAAATTATCTGTTCTGCTAAGTAATAAGCATGCCTTGATTAAATAAAAAGAAGTGAGAACATCTGTAAAAATTTCAGAGGCCTGCAGGGCGTAACCCTCTCTATTATGTGAGCTTACAATAATGCCTGAAACCACAATACTTTGAATGCTTTTGGTACTTTTTAGTTGTGTTACTGTGAAAGCACCCACTAACCAGTCAATAGATAAATGTCAAGCTTTCTATGTAAATTTTCAGTTTTCCATTGTAGAATAGCCTGGTTGGCTCTTTCAAATTAGGGAAAATTGAGAAGATGTGCATAGTGTGCCATTCTATTTGATAAGTGTAGACTTTCATTTTAGACAGCTGGTTCTTGAAATTGATGTGCAGCACTTAGATGTGCTGCACTATTGTGTATCATTCTAGAAAAGAGATCCAAACCTTAGAGTGTGCCTCCCTAGGCAGAGCCACTGCAGGGACCAGCTGTGTAAATCACTTTCTGGTCCTGCTATTGTTCCAATCTGCAGCTTGCTAAGGTTTTGGACACAGCAGAATTCCTGTTTGTAGGTGTGTGACTTCAGATTGCTTAGCTCATAGAGATGAGATGTTGTCAATCAAAACATTTCAATTTAATGGCTTCTTCTCAATCAGTATTTAACCTTTTGTCTCTCCAAACTAGCCTAAATTCTGAATCTGTTTTGATGTTACTGATATGTTTGAGCAGAACAATTCTACTACTTTCAATATTTACAAAAAACTCAGAGGTGTGTAAATGTATTTCTGGTATGTGCCCATGGTGGTGAGGTCTGAGTGGAAGGGGCACAGAAGAGGCAATCACACAGCTCTGTGTGATAAAACAAAATTTGCTGGCTTTCTTTTGGGCTCTGACTGAGTGAAAGTCTAGAAGGCTCTTCAGAGGGCAGTGTTGGTAAGGAGCACAGAGGATGCCATCTAAAGACATTATTGATTAAAACAGAAATAGTTTGAGCCCCCTTTCCCTTTCTCTCATGGCTGGCTGGAAATAAACAATGAATGTTGCCTTTTTGTGCCAGTAAGTTTATTTTAATAGGATCAATTTTGCCAATGTGAAATTGAATTCAGTTGATGATGACAGTCTTTTACTCTCAGCTGAAAGCACATAAATGGCTATCAAAGACTGTGATATAAAATTTAGATAATTTTTGCTGCTCTGCTGTTATGATTTATATTTGTATTTACAAAGTATTTATAATTGATCATCTTCTATATATTTGTATATAAATGTATTATTATTCAGTCTTTTAAAAAGTAATTATAAATACTTGGAAAATAAAAGGTCATGTTATCCCTTCAGGGCTATTTAATTAATTGGCCTCTAGCAGTTTATTCCCTAGACACTGCTGCAGCATGAGTGAGGCACTGAAGCCTGCTCCTTCCAATAAAACATCTGAATTAAACAAAGCTCATTTGCTGCCCTTCAATTACTGTGATGAACCTATTTACTTCTTTTTCTGTGTCACAGTGATAAATGTTACAGGCCTGTTGTATAAATACTTCATATTACAGATTTTTAAAATAGAGAGCAAGTTTCTGTACAAAAATAATGAACAGTGGGTTTAGAAACAAAGCGAAAAGTGCAGTTCAAGGGAAATAATGAGGGCAGAGTTGTTGTGCTGGACTCTCTGGTTGCTTTTGTTTCCTCTTCATGGGTTGTATTAGGTAAGGGTTATGTTTTCCCAAGCCATGTGCAAGTTTGATATGTACAACCATCAACACTGAGATGATAATTCAAAGAATTTCCTATCCTACCAATGTGTCTGTGACAAGTGAGATACAAAAACTTTTTGGTTTTGTGAGATTTGTTTGAACAGATGAGTTTAAAGAGGTTCTTGGGGGAAAAAGGAAAAAAAGAGAAATTTAAACTCTTGTTATACATCATGTGTTTATTGTTCCTGTACCTATGTGCCTAAAATCTTGTATTTTTGACAATATTTTATTTTGCCTAAATATGCAACTTAGTTGAGAGTATCCATTAAATGTTTGCAATAGTGTCTTAACTGATGTGGAAACAAAAATTACCTCCTTGCTGAGTTGGGCTAGTTAGCTGTTTCTTGTCTTGAGAAAGTATCCATTTTTATAATTACATTTAGATTTATACATTTTTAGATTTAATTAGTAATTTTTAATATACATACATATATGTACACACTGATGCTGCATCCTTATTTGTGTTGGATATGGGGATATGGTTTAGCAACTTTTTGCTTATATTTTCAATTTTATAATAACTAGCAAGTAGAGCTAGTTTCAGCTTTCTGCAATGAAATATTTTTTTTTCTGCAATGAAACTTACAAGAAAGCTCCCAAAAACCAAAAAATACCCTACCAAATTAAAAATTCTAATAACTTCCTTTAAAGACTTAAAATGAATTGCTGTAAAAGAGAAGGCTCTGTAGAGTTCTTAGAGGAAATTCCAGTACCTAAAGGAGCATGCAAGAAAGCTGGAGAGGGAATTCTTACAAGGGCACATAGTGATAGAGCATAGGAAAATGACTTTAAACTTGAAGAGGATAGGTTATATAAAAGGAGGAAATTTTTCATTATGGGCCTCCCAGAGAAGTTGTGGATGTCCCATCCCTGAAATCATTCAAGGCCAGGTGGGATGGGGCTTTGAGCAACGTGGTCTAGTGATGGATGTCCCAGCTTGTGGCAGGGTTGGAATGAGGTCATCTTTAGGGTCCCTTCCAACCCAAACTGTTCTTTGAAATATAGATTTGTATTAATGCTATACAGAACTCTTGAGCCAGTTGATGGAGAATCTGCTATAAGATAAATGTGCTTGTCATGTACTTTTCAATATAAAAAGTCAGTTAAATATTAACAGTTATTTCTGAGGGTTTTTTCTGGTTTTAGAGATACTCTCTTGCAAAATAGAGGCAATTTATAACCTTAAGACTTCAGTTTGTGCAAGCCAGGAAGTGCTGTTGAATGCATCACAAATATAGGTGTGATTTATTTATTTTTAATTTGATGAAAGGTCTCTTAATTCTGGAGTGAATAACTTCAGTGTCAGGGATCTAGGAAGTCAACGAGGAGGATAACAGATACCTGGCTCAGGAGGATATTTGGAGGATTGGTGACAATTCAGATATTACATATCGGAAATAGGTGTCAGTTTCCTAAATGAGAGTTCATCACTGTCTCCATCTTTCCTATGGAAAAAGCTGTGCATTAAAGGCCACAAATGGAGGAAGTACCTTTCCTGTATGGGGGAAGATTGTCGTAATAGTAAATGGCATTATTTCTAAATAATCAAAGTATTTGTCCTCTGTACAAGCAGACTTTTGAAGAATCTTGTACAGATTGTGGGTACCAACCAATTTGAAGTTTTCCTCACTTTCCACTATGATTGAAATCCAGAAGCAATTGTCACCCAAATATGTCACCACCTGGTGTCTGATTTGATAGAGTCAAACTGCTGGGTCAAATTTAGGTCACTGGTTTTGGTAGTCCTTGCCAACAGGTTGCAAAAAATGCCTGCTAAAGCCTCTCTTATCCATGAACCTGGTACCTGAGAGCTGGAGAAGCTCCTTTTGCAGCTTATGCTTATGTTTATGGGGGGTCTGAAATGACCGCTTTGGTGGGGCAATGTAGCTTCTACCTGCTGTGGCTGCTGCCCCACCTCTGACCTCCCAGGGCCCCTGACAGAAGCCAAAGCAGCCTGGCATTGCACCAGCCTGCTCTGTTCCACGGTGTCAGCACTCTGCCTGTGGGATGCCCGTGTCAGGCCCTGCTGCCGTCTCCTCCCAGGGATTACATGATGATGAAATACCCATGATGTGTCCAGCTTGTGGGAGAGAACAGGAGGGAGGTGTCACTGTTCCTCAGAAGCATTTATGGTGAGTTTCCACTGCTGGCCCCAGCACTCTTGGCTGGATGGACTCTCAGTCTGGTCTGGTGGTTCTTGTGCTCCTGATGTGTAGGAAGCCAAGGAGCTCACTGGAGATTCCGGCTGCAGCCAGGCTTTTACAGCCCCAGCATTTGCCTTCGTAGAGCAAACCCACAAGGACCCAAAAAAGGCAGGAGTACGCTTGCTGGCAAATCTAATATTATCTTTCAGAAAACTGTGTCCAGCATGCCAAATGCTATAAATATGCTGTAAATACGAGGTTCCAACTCCTCTGCCTTTTTCTTTTGGTTTTTCAAATGTCACTGTTGCTCATGAAGAGAATGAAAATGAATGAGAGCACAATGAAACAAATTGCAGTTTTAGAGGAACACACTCATCTGGGACCAGGAGGCAGAATTTTCAAAATAGAAATACAGACAAATGATCTCTAATGAGAAAATTATGTAAAAATAATACTGTCACTTTAGAATTTTCTACTTTCCATGAGCAGTTGGATTTATATATATATATATATATATATATATATATATATTTAATTTATTATTTTTAAATGGGGAAATGACCATTTCTCACATTTTGTTCAGTGTTTTAAATGCAGTTGAAAGTTTATGCCTGGCCCAGTTCATAGAAAACTCATGCATCAATAATGTGGGATTTTCATGCACTTGGAAAATGCATTCTGTGTGCTTCCAACAGAAAGCAGCCCCTTTAGTATGTACAATATGTTCATTAAATACTTTTCCCTGTTTATACAAGTGCTCATGTCTCCATTATTCATTCAGGCAGAAACTAATACAAAATGTGGCACATCTGCTGTAGCACGTAAAAGTAACTATAGAAAAGAAAAAAGATTTTTACTTAGGAGGAGGTAATTCTGCTTACTTAAGAGGAATTCTCCTGCATGTTTTTTTCCACAGCTGGAATGTCATCTAATTTCTGATGGATATCAGGTGGCATTAGAGTCCTACATTTGTTTTAAAAACAGGGGGAGGGGTATTTTCTCTGATTCAAAGCTGAAAATTTTTGTGTTAATGCATTGGTGATGCTTTCAGTGGGAGGAGTGGCTGGAACTCGGGGGCCTTCTGGAGCTCAGGGCTGTACCCTTACTAAGGCACTTGATGGTGTTTTCTGTTGAACCAGGTATTATTTATTTTATACTTGCAAAAAATAACATTTTTGAGAATTAAAACTGACCAAGGCATTCACCAAGATTCAAATGTTTCTCCATATTGTGCAACGATGGCCGTTCCCTGTCACAAGACATCTGCTTGCTGGGCTCTCAGCCACTCTCCTATTTCCTTCAAAACCACTAAGAAAGTGATTTCTTTTATTAGTGTTGAATGAGAAAATAATACCAAGCCTCCAGTTTTCATGAAATAGAAATGTTTTCTTGCCCTTCCTGTTATTACAATATTGGTTATCACTACTGAGAAGAGATTCCCTGACACAGTGTCCACCCAGATATGCTTTTCATTAAAGCAGTGACATCTGGTTTCATACTCACAGACACACTGGTGCACAATTTTGCAGATACTATTTTAAGGTTTGAGAATGAGGACTTGATCTTTCTGCATACCTAGAAAGATAGCTGCATTTTAGAGGAATACTTCTCCATCCTGGTTTTACGAGGCAGCATCTTGGTCTCTATGTGCTGGAGAGATCTGAAAAAAATCTGAGCGATTTGGAAATTGATGCTGGCTCCTTGATACTGGGGAAAGTCTTATAATTCCCTGGGAGTTAATTTGGGAGGGCACTGGATACCAAAGGATGCAGGGATCATGTACAAGTAAGTGTATGTTCAGTCTCTCAGCACAGGGCTCCTGTGCTTGTTAAAGATTTTTTGCTGCAGGTCCAGGGCGGTGTAAGAGCCTTCTTGCTGGAGTAGACAGTTCTTACCATTAACTCATGCTGCAGCAATTGCTATAGGCATTTACATAGACCAGTAAAGTCTTGCAGTATCTTTAAGCCATGAGTTATTCTTTTCTTTTTGGGGGATATAATTAGGTAAATTGAGAAACTCATTTTGTAAATGCAGCTTTAAAATAACACTCTGCTTTGCCATTCCATTATGTATATCTGCTGTCAACAGTTTATTTTTTTTAATGGGAGTTTCTGAAAAGTTTGGAAGTTTTCTAAATCCTGATACTTTAATGGAGACTGTAGATGAAATATAATCCTCATCTATTCATAACCAGTCAAAAATAAACAATTTTTTCAAGCCATTAGAACATACAGAGGAAAAGTTCATGAACCAATCATTTGGGGCTTTTGGCAGACCATACGGAACTTTTCTAACAGCTATTTATAAGGTCCTAATGTGTTTATTTTCACAATAAATCTGACTTATTGCTGAATGTGTTGGTTTCATAGTAAAATAAACACTGAAGATTACAAACACATCCTTTCGTGAAGTCTTCTGAAAGTCCAAGGCTTAATTTAATAAATGTGATATTCTCAGTATTGGTTGGGAAATGAGGGCCGGCTCTGAGAAAAAAAAAAAAAAAAAAAAGAAGGAAAAAAAGGACAGCCCAAACCCTTGCTTTAAATTACAAAATCAATTGTCACCAAGTTTACATTATAGCTGAGCCATTTGACATGTAAAAAGTATTAACAATTGATAGGTTGATAAGAACTAAGAATGAACAAAAGAAGGAAGAGTTGTGGTTCAGTGCTGTTATTGAAGGGCTGAGTGGAAAAATGCTGTCTATTTCTAAATACACAAACTTAATTTACAGATTGTTTAAATTTGCTTAGCTTAATTCTGTAAATTAGGAACAAAGTTACATGTAGTTAGGCTGCTTTAAAGTGCTCTGAAAGTTTTTGCATTGTGACTTTTACTGGTTTAATTACAAGAATTTATGTCATCGTGCTGTAAATCAAACTATTTGTGCAATTCCTCCAGTATTTTGCCCATTGCCAGTACCTGAGGTGAGCATCCTACTCTACTAAAGTTAGTGGCTTTGTTACCCATGTTGTTGAGTCATATTTTAGCTCAGATAGATAGTAAAATTTTCAAATCTTCAGAAAAGAATAATCACTCATCAAAAACCTTTCTTTTCTTACAATATATCTTCAGAAACCCTGCCTGATGTGTTTGTGAATGTCCTCATGAAGCATATGATTCCTAATTCTTTTAGTGAATCTTACTAAGCTCTTGACCTCAGTGATGCATTCAGTAATGAGACTGTAGGTTAATTGCATATTGTGTTAGAGGACTTCTTTCTGTCAGCTTTAAAAGTATTGCTTTTGTACTTCACTAGATATTCCCATCTTCTTGTAAGATGAAAATGTATCACTGCCAAACCATCAAGTAGACTTTTGTGGTGGTTTCATTATTTGTTTGTCACTAAATTATCTTTTCTTCATGGTAAAGTCCCTTCAGACTTCAACCAAATGCTTTAAGTTCCACACAATGCAAAGCTGCTTTATGTAAGTTTTATTGTGCTTCGTGTATGTCCATTTGCAAGGGTGGGAATTGAACTTGGCTGGGATTTGGTGTAATGCTGAGCATCCAGTGTCAGACCACTTTATGTAACATAGCATTGTTTCAATATATCATTTATTTTCAAAAGAACTTGAATCGTGGCCATAGAATGTGGTTAATGTGCACGCTTTGTTCTCAAATAGAAGCCTGCAGGATCTCAAACAATTAAAAAGAAGTTGTCATTCCAGTTGCTGAAATGGTAGTTGGGGATAGTTTGGGAACAGCTCCAAGGGACATGCCTGGGAGGGTGGACCTGGATAGCAGATTGTTTTTAAGAAAACATCCTTCTTCTGAGCGATTTTGTGTAAAAGAAGAAAGAGACCATTGAAATCCATTAAAAATACTTTGTATATTTGAAATGGTTTTTAAAGCTTAGAGAAAAATGGACCAGCTGGACTAAGGATCTTAATACACTGCACAGTAGTTGTCTGTTTTCTGGGTGACACAGCGGACATTTATAAATACCAGAAATGTTGGCCTGTGCCAGGTTTGGGTTGGTGAGTTTTTGTTTTGGTGGGGTTTTTTCAGCAGTGGGACAGCCTTTTTCTGCTACTCAGAAAGCTGCAGATCTCTGATATTTCTATCAGGAATTACTGTCCTGTAGAGCTTTTATGAATATTTTGTCTTCCCAGTAAATTATTTAAGCTGTGTTTGATTAGTTCAAAAGAAAAAAAGGTTATAACAATAAACATGGTCATCACATTCCCCATTTTTCTGAAAGTAATTAAGACTTTACTGGCATGCATTCATACTATGGTAGCCTATATATCTTGTGCAGATCCTTAACACTGGTGTCACATATACATTAGATAAGTCAGAATGAACAGATTATTTGGGAAGGAGAATTTTGGTGTAAGCAGTATCATGAAGAGACTGTGCCCAAAGAAATGCTCACAGTTTATAGCATTAACTTCAAATGAACTCCAATATCAGAGCAATCTGGGACACTTTCCTTTATGTAAATCATGTAATTGAAGTTTTGTTTCAGCTTCTACCTTGTATTTCTGTTGTGTTTGAAATAATTGAAAGACAAGAATTTCTTTGACTTCATTTTAGTCTCTCAGAGGTCAGTGACAAAACTTGGATGAATTTTATTCTGATCTCTTTAGGGCAGGGAACATAAGATTTTTGGCTGATACTGCAGATGATTGTATATGGGTGAGCTCATGACCTGTCATTCTATATATATCCAGAATAGGAAAAAAATGTGTTTGCACAGCACAAAAGAGCTCCAGCCTTGACTGGGGCCTTCTGGAGTTCTCTGTATTTTCTTTTGTTGCTGTTGTTGTTCCTGGAAACAAGCAATTCAGCCAAAAATATACAAAAGTACAAAAATACTTTTAATTCTAGTTGATGCAACCCTGGATATCAGCTTCTGTATTTTATTTAACATGTAAATGGCCAGATTTATTAACTTAGTGGAATGTAGCTGTACTTGGTCATGTCTACGTGTTCTACAGCCCTGTGGTTCTAGATAGTTAACATGTACTGTACTACCCCAGCCTCTTAGTAAATCAAGAGTAACAACTTAATCTAAATGTTTACCTGCTTTCTAGATGAATTGCAGTACTATAACTTGGACAAAATATTGGAGACAAACTCCAATATTGAAGGTACAGTAAAATAAAAAAAGTGGCAAATTAATCACCCAAAACAAATGTTTAAATTACAATATCTTGCCATGAAACAGTTCAAATCCCTACTGAAATGGGTGCACAGTTCAGTACATAGTCTCTCAGAATCTATGATATATGAAAATTACTTTTTAGAATTACCTCATTCTCTTTTGTTCTCTGCACTTGTAGGTACTGTGTCACGGAAAAAATTTAATTCATGCCACCTATATAACGTGGCTTTGGATCAGTCACCCACACATTGCATAGAGTCAAAGTTTGAGTGACTATATTTAGCTCAACAAGAGGAGCCTTCATTCAAAACAAAGCCAAAAAAACCTACCTGTCATCTGTCAACATTTCCAACTCATATTTTTTTAATAGCAGCATCCACCAAGCCAACACTTAAAAGCAATAAAATGAATGGTAAAATACATTTTCTATTGTATAAATACAATACATTTTCTATTTCATACATAAAAGACAAGAGTGTTGTCATCATCAGTTATGGAGAAATACATACATGATTGCAAGTAAAACTGCTGAATTTATCTAATGATGATGGATTTTGTTGGATTTTAAACTTGTAGATTTTGAAAACTACTACTACTAAACTTTATCTACAGAATATTTTTGAAACCTGCATAAAAATTCCATTATCACTTTCATTGTTGACTATTAATATTTTGATAAATAAATTACATTTAAATTTCTTGAAAGCCATATAGACTATTGTAAGTTATCAGAGAGCTTGTGGTTAGAGAGGGAGATAAGCTTCTCATTTTTTGGTCCTCTGTGCAATAGATGTCCGCATATGGTTGGTTTTTTTTTGGTATGCTGGCAATTTCAAAATCAAGATATTTTTACTATACTTTTCTTGAGCTGAAAAACTTATTTTCAAAGTAAGTGAAAGTCTTAACTGCTCTCTCCTCTTTTGATTATTGTATGAGTTCTATTTTTCTTGAGGATGATTTAAATGCTGTGTAATGTTTATCTTATTTCATACACTATTTGGCAGGAATGTGTTGGTGTAGTTACTTTCACAGAGTCAAAATCAGCCTCTTACCTTCTCTCCCTCATGCTTGAATGTGCTCAAAACAGAGACAAGTGAGTGATGAAATTTGGGCCTACGTGCTTGCCTTAATATACATCTTTTCAAATCAAAAGACTGCTGTAAAAGTTTCACAGCAAGAGTGTTTTCCTTTTAGGACAGTCCTCTTTTTAATGAGTCTGTGTCCAAACAATGGCAACATTTCTTTTCTTTGTGTTTTTAATTACATTGCCTAGGTAAGAGCATAATTACTTCAGCATTGTATTTGATTTTCACACAATTTTTCGTAATTGACATTGTAAAAACAAATTATCTTTAGTTTCTTGATGTGAAAAATACTATATATTGACGGATGAGCATGTAATCTGTGTGAAAAATGTTTTGTTAAATCATTAACACTAGGTTGTTTGTCTGTCGAATAAACGACCTTTTGATGGCAACAGAGATTTCACTGTAATAGTTTTTAATATTCTTCTTTTCCCATTAGGGCAAGGAGCA
This sequence comes from Zonotrichia leucophrys gambelii, assembly GCF_028769735.1. Classification (NCBI taxonomy): domain Eukaryota; kingdom Metazoa; phylum Chordata; class Aves; order Passeriformes; family Passerellidae; genus Zonotrichia; species Zonotrichia leucophrys. Next base: position 14,570,581 of record NC_088176.1, read on the forward strand.
CCAGTTTTAAAGCAGCCTCTCTTTCACTTTGATATGAATAGATAAATTGTCAAAGCTGCCAACAAGAATGCTTCCTAACTACAGGGTATGTTGTGCGCAACACTGCATACAGTGTTCTTGCTGGTAAACACAAACTGTGCGCAGTTAGTGCTGCAGCTTCCTTCTCATCCTTCCCATCCTGAATTTAATGAGCTGAGCACTGATGAGGTTTTTGAGAATTGGGTTAGTGTGTGCTGAGTGGGAGACAGATAGGGGATGACATTTTTTCTGAGTTGCCCTTTCCCACCACTTATCAGCAGAGGGGAAAGGATAAGAGTGGAATATGTGCATAGTGTATATTGTTCCAGATGAAAATGCAGTTCTTCAGAATTAACCCTTTTAAAAATGCTTTATATGGAAAAAGAAACGCAAAATCATATTTAGCCTCATGATCCATGTCTTTATGAAATTATAAATTGGTTTTAGAGGTATTGCCTGCAGTGTTTCTTATGGGTATTGCACTGTGCTATTACTTAGAAATTGGAGTAGCAATCCCAAGCATGTACCTTAGCACTCTGTGTTGGAAAGGAGCAAGTGTCACATTAATTATGCTCTCTGCTCTGCTTTCTCACCCCTGTCTTGGGTTTTCTTGCTGGATTGAAGAGAAAGTTGATTCTTGTCTTGGCCTATTTCAAAGCCATCTGAAAACAGCTAAAAACAAACTAAACCCAGCCAAATGGGTAGTAAATAATAAATACAGCCCTTAAACAGAAAATTTAGCAGCTTGCTAGCTGAGGAAGTTGCTAAAGCTCCCATCAGCAACCAAATATAGTAGATTTAGTGCTTCTCAGCACTGTCACGTGTAGAACAGATACTTGGCTTTAAAAATGTAGTTCTCAGCTATTCTTTGGAGGCCTAAGCTCTTTATACAGTGAGCAGGGAGAATTAGGTCTGCAAGAAGAGAATCCAAACCAGCCATCATGGCTGAGACACTGAACAGGCATTGAGCCTTTCAGAAGTGCTGAAGCCTGACAAGTTTTTTTCCTGGGACTGGGATTTGCAACCTAATACTTGTACTGAAACCATTCCACTTTAAAGGCATAACTGACTCCATATTTTATTTGAAATGTGGTCATAAAAGGAGATAACTGTGCTTTCTCGACTGGTCTGATGACTGAAGTATCTACTTTGGAAGAGAAGGACTCAGCCTCTTCAACCTGAGCACATCACACTTTCACTGGCCTCTGTGGGAAAGGCCTTAACCAGGACGTAGATCTTGTTGAAATGGAGCTGTGCCAGTATGTATTCAAGTGTTCAAGATTTATGGGGCCAGAAAGAAAAGAACAGAAGCAGACAAGTGCCAAGGGTATTTCTTTAACAAGGAGATAATTGTTTTTACTGTAAACAATTGTTCGATAACATATAAAAATACTGTTTCAGGGAACAGAGATCCCAGCTAGTTTCTTTAGCTCCTGTGTATTTCAAATGTAGTTATCCATCCCTTCTGGTGGAGGATGGTACCAAAACAGTGTCTTCCATTTCTCCAGCTGTCATTGGTTCTTGTAGGAATGCTGCATGGCAGTATTTTGCTGCTCCCTTGGATGCTGGGCTGTGCTTTGCTGTCATGGCTTTGCTGATGGCATCCTCTCAGCCTGCCTGGCCCTGCAGAGAGCCATGGTGTCTGCAGGTCTTGCCTGCGAATCCCAGAAGGGCTCTTGTGTGTCACCAAGCTCTGAGGTGTTGGGCATGCCCAGCACGCTTTCTGAAATTTGGGGAGTTGAAAAGAGGAGGCTGAAGTAGCTGCAGCCATTGGGACGCGTAGGAGGTGAAGTGGGGGCTGTGAATTGCACTCTGGGACTCAGAACCAATGCTCCACTCAAGTTTTACTTTAGTTGTCTAAGTGCTTTTTTGGACCCAGGCCAGCGCTTTCCCTGCCATTCTCCGAGTGACCAGTGTATATTGTCATGGCCCTGCTAGGCATTAAGTCCTTTCTGACTCTGATATGCTTTGAGTTCCTGAAAGTGTTGAAAATTATTTCTGCCATTCAGGGCAATTGATTTGAGGAAGAGATTATCCAATCCTGCTTTTCATTTCAGCAATGTTTTTGTGCCAGTTTGTGAGTGCTTTACATGACTTGACTGGCTGTGCCCCAGCATTCTTTACTGATACTGCTTGTATGAATTTAACAAGTATTTTATGTCTCAATATTGGCTAAATGAAAATAACTTAGAAAAGGAAGACTCTCTAAATAATGTGTGCATTATTTATGGAGCTCTATGCCAGCTATTGCTAATCTGCTGAGGTGAGTTATAGTAACAATTCTCAGGAATTCTCTCTCGAAATTTCAAAGTAGAAATTAAATTCAAAATAGGAAAATTGGAATGACCTGCTCTCCAGCAAGCCGGTTTTACATCAGGCTGTCTATTAGGGAGATTTCTGGTCATCTTCTAATAAAACAGTTGGATTCTGCTAGTGTACAAATAGCTATAAAGAACTTTAATTCACAATTACCTAGAATTGAAATCAGCATCACAGAGTTAGAGTTCAGCTGAGAAGGTTTGAGACCACTTGAAAGAAATGACAATGTAGAAAGGAATTGTCACTTTGAAACACCATTGTTTCCCCACTAATAAATGTCTCCTAAAGAGAGAAATATTTTAGTGGTTTTGAATAAGAAGGAGACATGGCAGGGTCCAGGGTCAAGTTTAATTTTCTTGAAGTAAAATAGCCATGAGGGGAGTTGCTTTTGCAGATGATGAGTTGAGAGGCTGATGTACCACAACCCAAACTGCATAATGAGCAGTTAATTTTGTTTCAAATAAAAGAACATAGTTTCATTATTAAAACAATAGAGAGTAATAAAAGATATTATGCTTTGTAATTTTTCCATTGGTGGATGTTGTTCTGTTCTCCTATCAGAGTCTTTGGAAGAATAACAAAGTGTAGCCCTACTGATGTTTAGGAATATAAAGCTTAGTTTATGAAGGACTAGTGAAGCCTCATCTGTGCAAGTTTCCTTCATTAAGAGATGCAGGAGATATTTGAAATACATAATCTAATTTAACTTGATCATTAATTATTACTTACGTATTTACTACTACTACTGTTATTATATAAAATTATTAAAATTGTATGTATTATGTAATTTAAATACTTTGAAGCATTCTCTATGCTATTGTGTTTTGCTGGTACAATATTCATTATCTTTATGCTCCATATGTCTCATATAATCAAGATGTTTTTGCTTTTATATACATTATTTAATATCATATGACTTTAATAATAATAACATATATCTTTATATATCACATTAATTATCCTAGTATCTAAAAGTTTCATAGGAAGACTACAGAAGAATTAATACAATTACATTTTTTAGTAAAAATGAAGTTTGCAAATGATAATCATAAATCATAATTCAATAATTCATTTTGCTGGACTATAATGTCAAGAAGCTATTTTTATTTTTGTCTAAAAACATTTAGATCCCAGTCAGTGCTGTGAAGTGTTTTAGGAGTAGGCACTGGATCCACCACCTTTTAAAAGACCAAAACACGGTGTGTTTCTTTTCATGTGTAAAAGACTTAAAATGTTTCAAAATGGGAGGAATGTATATAAGACACATATTTTTGTTAAATGTAATCCCAGGGAAATTGTTTAGTGAAAATACATCTTCAAAATTATTACAGTTGCTGCATGAACAGGAAACAGTAAGAACATGACAAAAGCCAGGAATTTCTTCTTGAAATTGAGAGGATAGGAATGTAAGCAAAGGGAATGAAATACAGGGTAAATTACTACTGGTTAAAAGTGAGAGAATTGATTAGAAACAGAATGAAAGAAAGTTGTGTTAGACAACTGCAGGCTGGAATGAAAGGTTATAATTTGCAGATCACTTTTGGTGTCAATTTAGAATTAAAAGCATCTTTCCTGTTGTTAGTGCAAAGCACTTGTACAATTAAATAAAATGCCAGTTCCTCAGGGTCAGCTGTAGCTGCATTCCTGACCCAGAGCAGTCTAATGGTGGACGGGTTTAGATACATTGATTTGATGTAAGAGTTGTTATTCCAAGGAATTACTTTTAAATGCCTCTTAAAATGCAGGTATGTAAGACAGCTTGGCAGTGTTTCTTAGGAGTTTTGGTTGAACTCTTGTTGTTGAGTCATAGTTTTCCTGCAGTATAAATTTTTACTTTACAAAAGAGTTCATTAGACACCAAAATTGTTCTTGCCTTAGCACAAACTTTAAGACTTTTATCAGGGCATTGTATAGTAGGAAAAATATAAAAGATATTCTATATAAAAAATAAAAATTAAATATTATATAAAAATTAAATATTGTGATAAGTGACACGAATATAAAATAAACTCACTTGTAAAGTTAGTTTATAGGGCTGTCTAAATCATGAACAATTTCTTTGTCCTGGGATTTTTTTTGAAATGTACGTAACATAGTTTAGCTGTATTTCAGCACATCACTTAATTAAATTTATGGATATTTCAGCTTCTGTTTCCTGTTAGGACCACAAATAGTCTCTTAGTCTGATGTGCAGTCAGCCAAGGTCAGCCCACCCCAATGATCTATCCATCTGAAATGTTATGTAGTGATGTCATTAAGATAACACTTGATTTGTGTCAGATGCTGTCATCCTTTAAGAAGATGTAGCAAGAGCAGATTTATAAATACACGTGTTAAAGTAGCCACCACAAAGTCCCTTTTCTTGCACCAGGTTCTTGCTCAGCAATGAGGCTGTGCCAGAGCTCCAGCAGCCCTGGGGTTTGTTAAGAGGGCTGCTCATACTCAACCCCCAGCTTTTGTGTGCCCCCATGCCTGCAGGAGGGTTTGCTGAGCAAACTGAATTATTTGTGGGAGAGAATAGCTGGATCCCAGGCCTGACCTAGGAAACCTGTGGAAATAAAGCACTGTTTCTGAGGGCCTGAGGGAGAGGCAATGTGATGAAAGTAGAAGAGATGCCATGAAATAAGGTGTGAGTAAATAAGCTGGGAAAAGTTCTGTTACTCTGTGTGGCGAGAAGGATTGATAAGGAAGGGATGCCTCACTGAACAAAACATGCCAACAGCTTTCAGCAATAATGATCTCCAACAATAACATACTCCTTCTTTCCCCGCATCCTTTTTTTGTGTTTACTTTCCTGTTTCCTCCATTTTTTTGTGTTCTTTCAGGCTATGAAGACCTGTGAGTGTTCCTGTGGCCCCAGCTTCTATTGTGTTTTATTATGTCTGTGTTGATTTCTGTTTGGCTTTTCAATAATCTTTGCATATCCTAATGAATATCCTAAAGGCTGAATAACTGAAACTTTTATATAAGCAAAAGAAAATTTATTTTAAAACTCTATGATTTTGCCTAAAACACTAGTGGATGAAACAAGGCATGAAAATCACTGAAAAAGAACATTTCAAGTGGGACCAACAGAGACAGGTTAATTATGTGCCAACTTATTATTTATAATAGAATATATTTTGACTTGAAATAATTATTGGCAGTTTTGAGATAGAAGAAATAAGATTTTTTTAGTTTCTTTAAAATAATTTTTACTTGAAAATCTCAACATACACGTGGTATAGAATATAAAGTATATGGCAATGAATTTAAATAATGGGGAGAAATTATACATTCACATAGAAACTCTGGTCATATTTTTCACCTCGTATGTAGTTTGCTCATCTGTATTTTGCATGAAATCTTAGCAAGAAGTATTTTAAAATTTCTGACATTTACCTGCAGGTAAGTGCAATTTTATAAAATGTGCACTGAAAATCTCAAGGAAGTTCTGCAGAGAGCTCACATTAACCCTCATTTCTGCAGAAGAAAATTCTGCATGCCTTCTCATTAACACGTGTGGTTGGTTTTTGAAAAACTAAAATTTGTCTGTGTTATTACCAAAGACCCAGTTTATATAAAACAGGACTTTCTGGGGAAGGATTCTCAGGCCAGTCTTCCAGCAAGATTTAATTCCTCTGAGTTAAACTGCTTATAGGCAATTCTTGCCTGTTATCCTAAAACTCCTTACTGGCAGTTTAAATTGACAGGATTTCTGTGCAATTAATGTTGCCTCTGACACTGACTGAATGAAGTGTTCAGATGGTTTCTGTATTTGTTTCCCCGCTCCTGTTCTGGAAAGGGCTTCCTTCTCTGTAGGATGCTGGAATGTATCTGGGCACTGCCGTGTTCCCAGGTAAATGGGAGCACCTGGAGATGGGTGGAGATCTCTCAGTGTTGCCGTGTCCCCAGCGCTGCACATGACTCCCATCATGAGCTGAATCATTACTGCAGGTCCCTGGACTCAGTGTCTATCTCAGTGTCCCTGTTCTTTGTGATATTGTTAATTAAGATTCTTTCTCTTTTGATGAAACTCTGAAGCAAAAGTAAGTAGGAAGAAAGATGGAGTTGCTCCTTGACATTTTTTAATTGATTCAGCTTGCGTTTTGAAGTGTTCTACTTCTCTATTTTAAAAACAGTAGAATGAAATAAATGCTGTAGGAAAGATGATTCCTATTTTCTTGATCTACACTGAGTAACAAACTATCTTAATTTTGGTTCAAAAGTACTCCTAGATTAATCTGTGTGCCATCTGCAGGTACTTATTTTTCCTTTACACCTCAGGCTAAAATTCATTCCTCTTTTCTTTGGATGTTTTAAGTCCTGTAATCTCAAATTGAAATTCAATAATGAATCACTTGTGGTTTTCCAGCTCAATCTTGATACAGTAACAGAAAAAGAATAAAATATTTCCTTATTTCCACCTTTCCACGATACGATGGATGTATATTTTAGAGTTCTCTTATCTAACAAGAAACCACATTTTCATTACATTTCTGATACTTGGTATAAAAAGGAAAATCTCCATATTTTATTATGAAAGATTAATTCAGATGCACTTTTGAAAATTCTGGGTAAATTTCCAGTATTTCATGCTATTTTTGTACTATAATTCCAGAATTTGAAATTTGACCTAGGAATGTTGAATACACTGTGCTGGAAATCTGTAAAGCCAAAGCAATGCAGTCTCAAAATGTGGAATAACTACTCCTTTCTCAGCAGAAAGCATATTTTACCCACTTTCTATCTGTCAGTTTTACATTTTATTTGGTCTGTGTGTTTTGTTAAAAAAAAAAAAAAGGTTGAGGATACTTTTCCCCTGACTTTTTAAATTTCTTTACAGTTTTCTCACAGACTGGAATTAATCTCTGAACTCATTTATTTTTCTTCTTTTTTCTTTCTTCCCCCAATGATTAGATTTTTTGCAAGAGGCATGGGGCACATGTCAAGAAACATAAGCCGTGCTGAACTGCCTTCTAGGCATGAACACAGAGAGAAGCCCCAGTAGGTGCAGAATTTAAGGAGGCGTCTGGCTCTTTGCAGCTACCAAAGGTTTCGGTGTTCCTCATGTCTCTCCACAGTTATGGACAGACACAAGTTCTGCCATTAATGCCAGATCTGTCACTGTACACCAAGGCCTTGGTGCCAGCAGGGAGGCATTTTCTGCTGGCACTGCAGAGTTATGGAGGCCGAAACCCACTTTATCTGCTCTCAGCATTTATTTCTTCTGACCTTTCAGTCTTGATTGAGCCCCATACAGCTGCTCCAAGTGACCCCTCCTTGGGGGCGGGGGGGCACAGCCACTCTGTCCTCAGTCCCCAGGTTACAAGTGCCAAGCATCTGCTTCTGTGCCTAATGGGATCTCACCACATATGTCTGGGTTTGTGGCATAAAAAAGAAAACATATAGGAACAGTTGCATATGCTTGGAATGCTGAATTTTTGTTTCTTAAAAACATGCCAAAATAGAAGGATACGGAAAAAGTAGATGATTTTTCTTCATTTGAAAATACATTTAAATCTGAGCGATCAATAACAAAATGCTGAAAGTAGAGGCAGGTGCCAAACATCTTTGCACCTATATTCTGATTGTTCAATGCTATATTTAGAATGAAACTGCATTAATTAATCTTTTAAAATGTTATTTTTCTCATATACATTATAAAAATGTATCAACAAATGTTGATACTGACAGTCTATCTTTTTTTATCTTGTTTTACCAAGTCTTTTAGTCTTTTTGTTTCTTACTTGGCATGCTGCTCCTTCAGTTTGAATACCCTGAGTCTTACATTCTTGTTCTATGACTATTACTGTGAAGATGAAATAACTTATAAGATTCTATGGGATTCTTTGAGCAAGCAAACTACCATGAAGCCTCTCTCTGTTTTGTTTCAGCTGCCATTATTAGTACTTTGTTTTACACTTTTAGGCATGTTCCTAAATAATGAATAACTGCCAAATTACCACAGCACATTTGATGTGAATGAGTCATCAGCCTTAAATTAAAAACCGAAGTGTGATGACCTTTCTGTTGTTCTGCATGTCATAATTGCCATCAAGTGATGGGTCTGAAACCTCTGATCAGTCATTAGCACCTTGAGCAGACAGCAGTCATATTTTTGTCTAGTCGTTAGGGTCTATTGTTTTAGGGAATCCAACCAGTAATGGCGTGGATTAAAAAGGGGAAATGAAAGTAAAATGCATCATCAGCATGCTAAGCAAACAAAAGACCTATAGCCTCTGTGTCTGGAAAGGCAGACCATTATTGGACAATTATTGTCCATATTACTGTGCATGTTTATATTTATTATCTGATGTTTCTAACAGAAAAGAATTTTGTCTTTATCTCTTGGATAACTGAGATGTAACCATAGCTTATCTGATTCTGGAAAGTAGGTTAAATATCTGCTCTCATAATTTAAAAAAATAAATTAAAATAAAGACAACAAAAGAGCTCTGGAGTTCCATGGGAGCACGTTAGTTAATTTAGTTACTGATGATGGCACCAGGTAACTGATGTTACTTAATCTGCTTATTTAATGACATATGTTTGTTCAACAATGCATTTACCAACAATGGAGATGAAAATAAGTTTTGATTATATCTATGCCACCAGAGTACAAGAAAGGTACTGGTTCCTGTACCGATGGGTACCTTTGAAATGTTTTCAAAACTCATTTTGCCAATATCAACCTAATTCTTGTTTCTTGTATTCAGGAGCGCCAGCCCTGACTGTCACTGTCATGGTGGTGGAATAGGTGCTAATTATTTTCTTCTATCACTGGCTATGCCTCTTTGCTACTGCAGTGACCATAATCTTTTCTTCAGAGATCTCAAGTCTGCATTCATTTCTTGGGCAAAGGTGACATTTAGTTTAGCAGTAATATTTCACATGAGAAAGAAGTTGAAGGTGTGATCTTATTTTTTTTGTTTTGTCTGTTGTTGTTTCATAGTAGTATGCAAAATGTGGAAAGTCAGTCATATTTCATTGGTATTTGGCATCTGCTCAACAACTGATTGCTCTTCTCAGAGCTTTTTTGGAAAGTTTGCAGCACCATAATGACAGCTTTCTAAACACAGATGTCCTCTTGGTACAACCTATAATTTTTTATGAAAGATGTATCGATGTCAGGAATTTGAACAAAGTACTGGAATTAGTTGAATATTCTTGTTATGAATATGTATTCAAAATATCTACAGTACTTATATTGTAAGTTGAAGAAAGAATATGCAATGTCTGAAGGCAAAGATGTAGGTACAAAACATCAGAATATGGTTTAAGATAAAGTGATTCCTTTGTTAATGGGCTGTCTATACTTCAGTGAACTTTTCCCCACTATGTTCTGTATACTGTGTAAGTGCACACAGAGATCTTGAAGCATCAAGAATCTCAGGAATACATTCAGATAATCAGGGATTTGGCCATGGAAGATGTCTAACAGCTGAGAGGCCAGGAGTAGTTACTAAATGTTCTTGTGATGTTCCATTAGTAGCCTGTTCCTCTTGTTTCATTTACCTCTCAGCTAAGCCATCAGGAAGTGAATACTTCAAACACAAATTCCCTCTCCTCAAGTCAGCTATTTTTCTTACGGTTTCTCTTAAGAAAGTAAAAGTTAGTTGAAAGCTTAATGTGTAAATAGGTAAACTTCCAGCAGCCTGTGGTTCTTAGTGAAGGAATCCTTGATTGTATTTACCTGTGGGCCTATTATTTGCAAATACCTACAAATAAGAAGACAGTGCGTAGTGGTTGTTGGATGTAATTTATGTCAGCTCAGACTTGCAGGTGAAAAGGAAAGTCTCCTCTGTAACCATTTGAGATTGTTTTTTAGTGATAACACAGTCTATATTCTATATAGTTCTTCTACCTATTTAGGTCAAGTTAAGATCAGAGTGCCCTGCAACTCTAATGATATTAGAGGAAACATAGCTCAATAAATATTTTCCCATTTTGATTTTGTGCAGCTTTGCAGCCAGGATAAAAGTGCTGCAGTTTTTATGACTATAGCTAACTTCATGTAGCTTCCCTCTATCTGTACTTGTACATGGCACTTGGTTTTGATTTAATTTCAGGTCTATACTCCCACACCACTAATGACACGTCATTCAGATTCAGAATAGATACTTTAAGGTTAGAATGCAGCATCAGAAATGATGGAAAATCATAACTGTTAGTTAGAAAGTGCTTTCTTTTTGGACTTCAAATGGGTCATGCTGTGGTCAATATTATGATACTGGGGTTCTTTCACTTCCCTTTTGCTTTTGGTTGATGATAAAATCACTTGTCTGGTATATGTGCATGTGTGTGGTCCAGCCTGGGCTGCTCTTTGGCTCCTCTTGGATCATGACCTTTTGCCAAACCTCAGCAGTAGCTCTTGGGGAAAAAATGTAAACACACAACCAAATTTACTCTGGTTTCTTTATTTAGCTCAGTGCAACTTAATTCTAATTGCTATGAGGCTTCAATATGACAAACTTTTTCCTAAATCAGAAAATGGGAGAAGCTAATTTAATAAGTTAATTATAGTAATTTAGTAACAAATACAAGTGGCTGGGAAGAAACTGGGATCTCCTAATGCGGAAATATGAATTTTTGATTTTCAGCAGTTGTAATAATTTTATTTTTTAATTTTAATCACATTAAAAGAAATGCTCAAGAATCACAAGGAATAAAACACCTATTTTGTTAGGCCAGAATTATATGGAAACATTATGCAATAATACTAATTGCTAAGAAAGTGCCAGAATTGTGGGTAGTGTAATTATCTACAATTTTCTGAGAACATCCTTACAAAAATGACCTACCTATTTTAAGTGTAATTTCCAAAATGAGGAAGCCAGATGTCTTGTTTGTGACAGTGTAAGTGATGGACACTTTTCCATGTAATGGTCTACCTTCTAGACCATAACATTAAATGAACTTTTTTTTTCCCTGTGGGTGATAGTTGAGGGTTATGCTGGTTTTTCCAATGTGGTTACAAGTTATGGGGAAACAGGGCAGTTTCCACAAACAAGAACATAGAAGATTTCAGTAAATGGAAGGCATTTTGTCTACTAGGTTATTTTGACTGTCATTAAAACTCACCTGTCAACAGTTTGCCACTTACCCTGACTATTTTATATTTGTTCTGAGCTGTTACCAGTGGCTATGAGAGCTGATCACTTTGCCTGATTGCAACTTTCAGAAGGTTTAGATGAGTTGCCAGTTAACATAGAATGTATGTAATTGATATAAAGATTAATTATTAAAACTGGCAGTTTCCCCTACCTAAAATGCACATATTTGCAGATGTACTATGCCTCTTAAGTTGTTTACAAGTGTGTAAACACTTCAGTGTAAAGTTTGAGGTAGATTTTTGCTTTGTCTTATGAGTTATAAGAATATGGCTGTTCTATGATGAAAACAGTATTCTTCCAGTCATTTTTATATGGATTTACTTCTGCAAGCTAAATAACTTCTTTGACCTGAGTAGTTACATATTTAACATACTGTACAAGCAAGAGGAGTAGATACAAATGTTCAGTATAGAATATTTGAATGTTAAAAAAGATGAGGCTTTGACTCACCCACAGAACAAAAACCCTAAATTATCAAAGGAATAAACACTTGTGTAGATTAAGTTTTGCCAAACAAAAGACTCATCCTTGCAAGCTGACTCTGGAGAATGGTGTGCAGAACTTTTGTTTAAACAGTTTTATTTATGAGAAGGTGTGGAAAACTCACAGTTAAAGAAGTGGTCAGAACTTCTTGAGTGAATGAAGACAGAGAAAGTAAATCTAGTAGCTGCCTCTGATACCAGGGAACTAAGATGAAAATGTTTGACCACAAAATATTTAAAAAACCCCTAAATCTTCTTCCAGTTCTAAAAGACTTCTTCAAGACTGTTAGTGTCTCAGGCTGAAAGCTGAACTTGACTCTTAAAGAGTCCAACTCAGATCTTAGTTAGGGACAAATCACTCATTAGCATTGTTTCTATAATAGAATGGGCATGAGCTACAAGTTTTTGGAACTGTATTCAAGAGATGTGCAAAAATGACTAGAAAAGTGCAGAAATGCTTATTTATGATTTTGACTTAGAAAATAAAATATATCCTTCTGGGAAATAAATATTTGGGACGAAATCTTGCTATATTCAGGCCAATCACAGGTAGTGAACTCAAGCTTTCAGCAGAGTGCATTTTATCTGCAGTAAAAAAAGTTATAATAAGATTATTCCTATGTCTGTTGATCCATCCATGTTTTGGCAGAGCCAAGCACTGTATGTGCTGTAATTTCTGAAGGTGGCCAGCCTGAGAATCAGCACTGAAATTAGTGAGCACCAGTTGCTCCCTATGAATTGCAAATTGTCAGAAGATGAGCACTGCCTACAAGAATTTACAACATTTGTCTCCTAGGCCTGCTTATCTGGTTGCACTGAAGGCACTTCCTCAGGGTTCACATCACAAAAGTCTTTGAGACAGTTCAGCAGTGAATCTCTGTGGGGACTGAGCTGAGAGCAGTGTCATGGCCCCAAGCTCTGTGTCAAGAGCAGACAAGATTACTAATGCCAGTGAAATATTCTTTATCTGTAAAACAGCCAATGCTCTGGATTGTCAGCGAGTGCAAAATGAAGCACCAGTCTGCCAAATAGGAGAAAATGCCTGTATTTCAGAACAGAAACCGGACCTGTCTGTCTCACATGCCAACTGCTTTGCCTACACTAGGTGGAAACGAGAAATTTATTAAGTGTAAAGTGCACAGTACAATGAATAAGCAAGCTAAAAGGCTCTTGCTTTGCTGACTAATTACTTCATTCACTCATTGATTAAAACATTTTTTCCTGGGTGAGAATGGCTGGTAGGCTTGTTTTGAAAAGAATAAATAGGAAAAGAAGAATTAAAGCAAACAGATTTTTTTTTAAACATCTAATCTTAAACGTCTTGCTTGGAAAAATATGTTTTTATAAACTGTGGATGATGTACTGTTTTTGATGCTACTAGCTAAATTCTTAGTTTTAGCTAAGACAGATAAAGGTTAGAATTGCATTGCATTTCACACTCCACATGTGTAACAGTGGTAAAGTAGGTAAAATGATAATTAACTGCTCCTCCTATTATGTCTCTCTAGAGATCTGAAGAATAATTTGATCAGCACAATTGAGCCAGGGGCCTTCTATGGGCTTTCAGAACTGAAGCGCCTGTAAGTATTAATTCCATTTGAATTATTCTGAAAATTGTGTTTGTATCGACATTTCTATCCTTGGGCAACTCAAATATGCCACCAAGCAATAATCAAATAAGGGCACTGGCTGTAAAATAGAAAATCACACACTCTGCTTTTTACATTTACCATGCCTTTTTTCCCCTTCTTCCCCTTTGTTCTTCTTTTTAATTTTCTTTTTTACCTTTTGCCATTTAAAATCATCAGTTTAGTCTCTGGTAAGTGTACTAACACATACACCTACAAAGGTAAAAGCATGCCTAATTAATGACTAAGCAGATGATATATCACTGTAGACATTAATGAGAAATAAACAGTAGACAGAAATAAACACTAAACAGTTCAGATGTGTGTGAACAATGGTTTGTGCTACACTAACTTTTTTTTTTTTTTACTTTTATCATAAATCAGCCCTATCAAATACATTACTAGAAAGGAAGCTTTGTCATACTGTAGAGTTTGTCTACCATTTTCCATACCATCAGCCTTGACTTTGCTTGATATTTTTTACTTTTATAATGGTTTTCTAAGGAAACACAATCTTACACAGTATATTCCCTGTTCATCATTCTTGCAATTCTGTCTTGGAAAAGGCTCTCATAGTACTTTCAGAAGCACTGGCTGATTTTTAAACTATGTTTTAGAGGGTAACAATATCTAAGTTAGTAGGATTCTACGGCTGGGCATTTTTCTTTTAATTAACAAGGACTACAGACCCTCCTTAGTTGTACTCAGCCTAAGGAAAAGTGAGATGAACCCTTTTTTAATTATAATTTTCCAAGTGACAGCTTCCAAATATCCGTGCACTGGCTAACTAGGCCATCAGCACATGCCAGGCATTTTCCAAGCCATCGTGTATGCTGTTTTATGAGAAAACCTATAAGAAAACAGGGATTATTTTAATGGGATGGGAAGATTTAGACAAGAAGGAGAAGGATTGCAAATCCACAGAAAAATAATTTTACAAATCCTCTGCTTTTCTGCTGTGTGGTAGTCTTGAGCCGCTGCGTGCTGGGAGCGCTGCAGAAGGTTTCTCTCTCTGATCTTGCTGTAGCTGTGTTTTCTAGTACCAGCCTCTCAGTTCCAGTGTGTTGCATAATAATGATGAAGCCAGAGTAGCATATACATTTTTAACACAAATAAGATCATTAGGTTTGAAGCTTTCTTGCTGGCTCTGTGTGCAGGGGTAGCAGTAGGATGCAACAATAAGGATGAGCGCTAATTGTTGCTTTGGCCGCACACTCTAATAACACAACCCTGACCTCTTGTGGGAAAACCAGGAAACCTGTGCACGTCTGGGCTGCTCATCCACTGAATGCACAGGTGGAGCCTTTAGGTCAGCCAGGAGAAGGGAATAAAGGGAGAGGAACTCATCAGGCATTGGACAAGAGGGAAGAAAAGAGTCTTCAGCACAGTACAATTGGCAATGTTGAGTTTTGTCATGCCAAATCTCAAAAAACCCCCTTACTGATATGCACAAGAAACACTGGGAGCAATTTAGAGACAGAATTGTTTAATTGCTAGACTACCACATTTGATACAAATCTGTGTAGTTCCATGGTAAACAAGAAAATATCTTCCCTCCTTCAGTGTGCAACTGTTGGGAGGGAGACAGTACAGCAAAAGGAATAAATAGTATAAACTCCTGTTGAATATTGAATACAGTAATTACTTTAAGACTATGCATTCATATCTCTTTATTTCCCATGTAAAATATAAATGATGCTGAGAAAAGCAGAAGCTGATGTAATGTGGGCAACTGCAAGAGAAATGGCTATGGCAAGTCAGACAGACAAGCCACAGGCTCTCAGAATGTTTTCTGTGAATGATTTGGAGATCTGTTATTATTTGTATTTGAATGACAAACTGAATTATTTCTAGGGTTTACTCAAAAAGGTACACACAAAATTAATGGAAATTGAAAAATTATGAATCACTAAAATGATGGCATTTGGTTATTCAACACAGAAGAGTTATTTTCTCTAACATCAACTTTGTGAGTCAGCATTAGTAAGTTAATGTTTAACTCCTGAAAAGGAGGACCAGCTTTGTACATTATGGACTGAATTGTGTTTAATGTAACAGGTATTAGTCTGGGGAGAAGTGTAGCTAGTTGCCTTTTCTTTTTGCTGTTCTGTTTTTTTGAAAATATGTTTTACAATACAGAAATTTCAGTCACTGCTATATAACTTCTTACAAAAATAGCACTTACTGAAGTAAACTTTGAGAAAATAGCATTATTCTTTCATTTTGGTAAAAATGTGATTTTAGTGTGTGCCTGTCTTAAAGAAATATGCACCCATATTGATTAGTATAGACAAAATCTGCTTTTGCTACCCAGATTATGCCCCACATTGTGATGCAATTCTTCCATATGTGTTCAGACTTTGCCTAGACAAAAGCAAAGCATTACCCAACCAAGAATTCTGGGTAGGTTTTTTTGTATCTTCTAATGGAAAGGTATGTAGACGCATATATATATATACACATATACATATATATATATTTGTCTTAAATTTGCATTTTTAGAGTTCCTATGTAGCTTTTATGAGGAGAACTTAAAGAATAATGCTAACATGAAATTAATGCAGTATATTGTATCCTCAGTATTATCTCAGCTGTTCTCTACTTAATATCCTTGACAAGCATTTAAGAAATATTTTCATTCTAATGTGAGGTTTCATCATATACTTGCACAACAATATATTCTTTGTCTGATAGAAGACAACTTCATACTGAACTCTAAAGAGATTGCCTTCATTTTCCAGCTAATTGAATGAGTTCCCATGAAAGCAGTAACTGAATTTGTCAAACTGCAACCTTTAGTCTTCCATTTGATTACTTTAGTATTCTCATGTATCAGTAGAAAAATATGGAATCTGCACACTGTAGTAAAGGAATCAGAAAACTACCTCTAATTCTAAAACAAGAAAATACATTCAGATCAATTTTAACATTTTTCCTGGCTGCATGATCACTTAAAATCCTTGCATAATTGCAATTATTTTTTAAAAAATGTACTTGGTGAGAAGGAACATTTGGGTCAAGGTTGAAAACCAAATATATCAAAATCAAACTCTAATCTACCAAGGGGCATATTCATGGCTTTATCTCAATATGATTGCTTATATCTGTTTTTGTCTTCTTCCTGCGAGCATCCTGTACACTCTGTTGCATGTATGGCTAATACAGAAAACATTTCTTCACTTTCTGCAGGCAAACGTTATGGAATGTAATGCCTTTTACTGTTTGTGCTCTCAGAAAGCCACAGTATTGCTCTTTTAAGAGCTTGCCAAGTGCTTATCAAAACTGACCTCACTAGCTCAAAAATTAATTGCCTTCTGGTGTCTGTGATTTCAGCAAGAAAGGCTGCTGTTAATGAGATGAAACATGAGTAAACAGTAAAAAAACAAGTCAGTTTTGGCTGAATATTGCATGGAACAAAATACATAGTATTCTTCCTAAGTTGAAAACTTCAGGTGCTGATAACTCTGATCAGGAAAATTCTGTATATTTGTAATATTATTTTGCTTTTATTTACTACATATATATAAACCCCCATTTTAATACAATTGGATGGCACAGAATGATTTGTGGAATATTGTTCAATAATGTTAATATAAAAGTTATTTAATCTATTTAATTCAGTTATGTTAAATTATGGGAATAGGGTTTATTTCTCATTTGTCTCTAACTTAAGTCTTAAAAATATAGTTGCTCTGTGTGATTATGTAGGTGTGTATATAAATAAGACAGACCTAATATTTTATGGGATTTTTGTTTGTTTCAGGGATCTTTCAAATAACAGAATTGGTTGCCTAACACCAGAAATGTTTGTAGGACTTAATAATCTTCACAAACTGTGAGTATAACACCAGTTTTGTTTTAGACAGAAGAAATCTCAACTGTCACATTACTGACCTGAGTATAGTTGGCAAGAAAATTACATTATAAGAAAGTTGTAGGCTTTGTAGTAAAAGGCCCCTGTCCTGAGCCTTTGATTGTGATGAGTTGAGATTTTAAGTATTTTTTCTCTACTTGAATTGTAAAATCTATCATAAATGCAAAGAATTAAATTTG
Organism: Zonotrichia leucophrys gambelii; assembly: GCF_028769735.1. Lineage (NCBI taxonomy): Eukaryota > Metazoa > Chordata > Aves > Passeriformes > Passerellidae > Zonotrichia > Zonotrichia leucophrys. Next base: position 14,588,176 of record NC_088176.1, read on the forward strand.
ATTTCCACATTAAAAAAAAGGCTAAACATGAAATTTCTGTTTGCATGTCTAAGAAACAATTAAAGTAAGTTGGCTGTAAATTTCCTGGCAGGGAAAGAGAAAATTCATAGGAAGAATCCTAGTTTAAATGGACATTTGGCAGAGCCCAGGAGGGCCCTGTATCTTCGTTCAGATCTGTCTTCCTGAGTTTCATTCCTTCAGATTCCTCATTCCTGAATGAGAAATAAATTCCTATACTGCATCCTTTAGTATAGTCATTCCTATAATATTTGACAAATCTCATACTTTCTTTTAATCTTCTCCAGCCAGTTATGGCATTTCCTTGAACAAAAAGGGAAATCTTTCTAGAAAGATCTGCCATGAGGTCAAGATAACACCAGGTAAAAGGCTGAAGTCTGGCACACTTACAGATCCCAATTATGAGAGTAACTGTGCCAGGTCTTCTGTGATGGAAACAAATGAGAACAGATGATGGGAAGAGCCTTGATAGCACATAATGAACAGGTGCAGCCTGCCCCTCTTTTTACTCATCTCAGATGATGTGCCAAATTAGGCAAGCTATTGAGGGTTTCTGTCTCTGCTTTTGTTGTGCACATTGAACATGACTGTGGCCATAAAGCCAGATTACCTTGGAAGGTAAGTTTAATTCAAGATGGTGAAGTCACATTATTAAATGGCATGTGTTTCTAGTGGCTAGGAACAGACTCAATAGAAGCTCTTCAAATCCATGTTCTCTCAGAAAGATCTGCAATTTCCATTCACAAATCTGCAAGACCCCATCTTAAAAGTTAAATAGAAGTTCAATACAGAACATTGGTCTCTTGGTGGCAAAGAGCAGAAATTCGTTCCCAGAGAGTGCACAGCACTTGGTCTGTGACAGTGTTTGGCTGCACTGTCCCTTTTCTCTGAAGCCCAGGAAAGAATGTGGCAGTGTTGTCTCCACACCCTTCACCGATGCCAGAGATGCTGGGAAAAGGCACAATGTGCAGGCTGACTGCCCGTGGTTACTGGGCTGATCAAACCACACCATTACAGTTTCTTTTTGTACAGATTTGCTGTATACCTGCTCTTTCTGGTAGCCCAAGTATCTGTTCCAGCATTGGCAATTTTTTCTCAGCTCTAAGGACCAGAGAGACTCACCAATTCCCTCTACAGAGTCATTGACTTTGTATTTTCTTTTTGTGGGTCTGACTTTGACCCACATTTCCTTTTGAAATTGCTGTGTTTCCAGATCTTGCTGTATCATTTTCCTTCTGAGGCACCAGTTTATAACAGAAATTTGAATGAGACATTTCTTAAGTGTAGCTCCCAAGTGGCAGTCTAGTAGCATTTTTCACTTTGAATTATGCTATTAAATTAATTACAAGTCTCTTCATGTTTAAGAAGGTTCATCTCTTCTTGTTCTCCTTATTTTGACCAAACGTTGGTTTTGTTATTGCCAGATTTCATACTCACATTCTCTTAATGCAGTGAGGCAGAGTCATTGCGGAAAGCTCTAAATGCAACCACTCAGAAGACCATTTTGGCAGAGCATCAGCAATGTCTTACTCCCCTCCTTTCCATCTTGTCCATTATCTTACTTTGCTTTACAGTAAATGCACTTAACACCAGGTCCTTCACGCTTTTGTGGATATGATGTCCATGCTTCAGTGAAAAAATTATGATTCTGGTAACTGGAGACCTCTTAGTCTGGCCTCTTTGTATTTTATAAGTGAGTTTTGAAAGAAAGAAAAATGGAAAAAAAAATGGCAAATCAGAAATTGTTAAAAAATCAATATGTGGCTATAGATGGTTTATAATTTAATCATATAAAGAGATCTTTAATTTTAAAAATCATAGTAATATATATTTAGGCTGTCTATAATATCTACTCTTTAATAATCTCTTAGTTACAATAGAGTAGGATTGTTGAAGTATCTTTTGCACCATGTCTTAGCATACTTTCCAGATTTTAAATTCTTCCTTCCACTTTGCTAAGCTTTTCCTGTTATCTTCTCTCCAGTTCTTTGATCTTTTAAAAATTTGAAATATTTTTTTCAAGATTTAAGATTTGGCTGTTAATCCATTTAGTCTACCTTCCATTTTTCTTATTTGGGTTTTGAATTGCCTTTCTACCACTGACATAATAAATAGATCCATCCTGCATTGTAGTCTCTGTGGCCTAGTGCTTTATTAATTACTTTATGTGTTTTATTAGTAGTAGTATTTCAAAAGTCTGTCCTTAGGAAATCAGAGGCTTAGTAATAGTTTAGTCTACCTTATCCTTTCGTCTCAAGTGAATCATTTCACATTGCTGTGCCAAAAGCTACAGCTGCCTTGCAGGGATTGTCCTCCTTACCAAAATAAAGCCCAGAGTACCACCACTCTTGTTGGGTCACTGAGTATTTTGTGAAGAAATACAGCCAAGTCCCAATCAAGAGGAACTGTCCCCTGCCATTCAGAGTATCATATGTTCCTTGATCTCAGAAATCTCATATAATGTCCTAAAGCTGGTAGTAATTATTTGGACTGAGATTTCAATTTGGCTGTGGTGTAAGAAGTGGTCATTGTTAGTGGACTGCAAGCTGATGCTGCCTGGTACTTTTCTAACATTGTAGCTTGGTTTGCCTTGAAAGTTTTTGAAGAACTATACTTTTTAAACATGTTTAAAAGACAATAGGTCACCTTTCTGTTCCTACTGATACCTCTGAATTGTGTTTACTTGCCATTTGAGGGGTATGAGAAGGCTGTTCTCTGGAAAGGTTATGGAGAAGCATTTACTCAGTGCAGCATCAGTGTTTGTAGCAAGGAAAAGATGACAAGTTATTAAACATGGAACTGGCTTCATAGCCATTTACTGAAGGAGAAATATAATGATGAATAGATGTGTGTTGATTTATGTAGTTGTTGATTTGGTAATTAGAGCTCTCCTGTGTTATGTTAGCAGAGATGAAGTACAGAAGCATCTTTGCAGGCTGTTATCAAAACCAGTAGGGAGAGCCGTGAGTCCACTGGAGGGAGCAAAGGACATAAATCTTTTCATGTGCCTTCTGTGAAGTACAAATATGGGATTTTCTTGTACTGTTTACAAGCACAAATGCCAGGTGAAACAAAATAACACAGTGTGTTTCACTCAATCTTGTAAATCTAATTCAGTTTGGAAAAAGAAATGTAGTTAGAGCTGTAAAATCAGCTCTAGGCCCAAACTAACACAGTGTGGTTTAGCCCAATGATGTGATGCATAAATCAAAACTAAGTACAGTAAAGACATGTTAAAATACTTCATTAAAAGGATGATGAGGATTGCTTGGGCTTTCAGGGATAATGCAGACACCCTTCAGTGGGCTTGGTGGTTTTGTGCAGTCTGGTTTAGAACAGGACAACCTACAGGATTCTTGATAAAAGGAAAAATAAATTAGTAGTATCATCTGGTATTGTTTTTAAACAGGCCGACACACAGAAACCACAAAAAATGGTCAGCTTCTTGATGATGTAGAGAAGACTTTTATTCTATTGTAATCAGGAGGTGTATGTCAGGGAACAGAAATTGAATTCAAGTAATCCAAGTTACTAATGATACCTTACATCTCATACTGGCCCTGAAATTACTGCAGCCAGTGACTTCTGATTATGTTCCTTGAGATTGATCTAATTTTTACACCCTCTTGGATTTGATGATTTTTACTCCGTAAAGTGATTTCAAAATGCTTTGACGTCATAGGACAAATGCAGCTGGCAGTGCCTCAGTATGAGAATAGATTTATTACATTTTGTAAGATACTAGTTTACCTCTCTTGGCTAATATATTGCCCTTTGGCTGTGTTTATGCTGTAATGAGGTGCACGTATTCTAACTAGGAGTGACATAATTGAATGCAACAAATCTTCCAAATCTCTTTTGGACCCAATGTTTCAGTGCTTTGTTCCAGAATTAAGTATGCAAATATATTTTGGCTAGGTAATGGAGCTGCTATCTACATTAATTCTGTTTATATTTAATCTAAGTATTAAGAGCTGTGGAATACTGGGATGATGCCACTGTGCTGATACACCAGACTTCATTTATTTAGTCCCTCATAAATTGTCTTCTCAGGTTTCAAAATGTTGCAGCCTGAAATCTATTTCAACAAGTAGCTACTGCTGGTTCTTCCCTTTGGAGGTTCAAACCCAAACTTTATCACTGTTTCCAATTGTTTGATTAAACTATATCTGATTTACTCTTCATCCTGTCTCTGAATCATCAGCAGCAGTTAGGTTTGTGATAATATTATACTGCAAAGTCTTGTGTGACTTGATGTCATTGCACCAACTAATCACTTTGCATGGTGCCAGAAATCAAATAAAAACACTAACAGTTAATCAAGAAGACCCCATTTCAGCAAATAAGGAAATACAGAATGTAACCTGCCCTCTCTGTATTTCTCTTGTCATTTTTTACACCTCCTATCCCATTTTGCCTTTTTTTTTTTTTTTTTTTTTGCACAGATCAATCTGTTACCATTGCATTTGACTTTTGCTTTTTAATGCTGCTCTTCAGAGGGAAGCATTCTTCATATTCATATATTTCTGCTTCTGTCTATATTCTGCCTCAAATGGTACTTTGACGCATGCAACTCTTTTTGACTCTTTTGTGGCATTTGTCATTTATATTGAAACTTTTGGCAGAAGTGCTTTATTAATTTCTGTAAAAGCACAAGTATTGGTATATGAAAAAACAAGTTTAGGACTTTCTAAGTAACACCGAAATGTTTTATGTCTGATAAAACTGAAAACACATTTTTCTATTAATGGAGTGAGTTAATGGCATAGTAAGTGCTATAAGCTTTGGAGTGCATTAATTTGTTGCATTTGAAATATTTGCAAAAGAGATGTTACTGACATTTTAGAATAAATAACCTTTTAAATGAAGCTAGAGTGGGGTTCTAGGACATCTGAAATGGAGAAATTTTGCAACAGTATATATTTGACAATATTTTAATATATAATGTAAATTATGTGCACTAAAAAATAGGTATTTACAGAGTACTGCATCAGCTCAGAAATGCATGAGTTATTTGGTGATTTGAGAAGGTTTCTGATATTTTTGTTAAAGAACAATCTATTTCCACTGGTGGATATCCAAATATTGTAATTATGTTTCTTGGACATAGAAATGTGTTGCATTTTGATTTACACAGCCCTGTGAACATGATCCTAGTCTGCTACTTATTAGTAGTAATATGGAAACTTCAAGCCAGGTCATTGCCAGAAGAATATGAAAAGTTGAATTGCTGGATTTCTGCTGATGGCACTGTCAGGGGCTCAATTACTCCAGCACCTGGTAAAAAAGAATTCTGAAATTTTTCTGGTAACTGAATTTTTGTAACCAACTTTGAATTCAAACATATGGTGTTCAGGCACTGGACAGAACATATCTCAGTATTTCATAAGTAGGTAATTCATGTGCTCTGAAATCTTGATCTTGGATATGCACTAATTTTTAAGTTTATGGGTAGAGAAAAAGACATTATTGCTTGACAATTAAGTATTTAATTTTTGTATTACTAAGACATTGGCAGAGCAATACTGTTTAACTATGTAAAAGTGAATTTCCTCTGTTTGCAAGTATTCAGCCGAGCCATTCAGCCATCAAGACAAGAAAGAGTAGAGCAGTAATTAAAATGGAAATGACCTAATTTAAGGATGGGAAAAATTGGTGTGTTGAAAGTCCTTTGTAATAAAACTATTTGTGTAGTCACTTTGAAAACTCATTACTGTTTTAAGGAAATGCTTGAATTCTTTGGAACATTACTAAATTAAGACACTGTTTTTGTTTCTTTAGCTTGTAGATATTCTGACTATACAATAAAAATACAATACAAGTCTCATTGGCTAATTATTTTATTAATATTTTCACTCAAATTCTAGAATATTCTCTTCTCAAATTCTCTTCTTTTAAATATGTAGAAGTGTTCCTCTTTATGAGACCAAGTGAATTGTATGTATTTCTGCTGCAAAAATAAAACAAGAGTCTGTGAATTGATTTAAATATTACTGTCACCTACCAAAACCAAACAGCAATGCACCAAATTTAAACGTTTTTACTATTGTCAAGAAAGCAACTTTTTAATTAGCATTGGGAAAATTATATTCTATAACAATTTTCTTTTCTTCTTGCATTTGTTGTAACCAACAGTAAATTGCTTTCTTTTTTCCCCAGGAATTTGTCAGGGAATATTTTTTCAAGTCTCATGAATGGACTTTTTTCTGAGCTGCTAGCTCTGAAAGCCCTGTGAGTATCCTTCCTTTTGTGTGTAATCTGAAGTACTTCAGAAACACATTAGAATAAACATAGCAGAGTTGAATATGAATTCAAGCAGGATTGGCTTTAGAGACGCATTCTAAAAATAAAATCTGCAGTGTTTTGTTACCCATGTCTGGCTCACTGTTGATGAGCTGCCATCTTTACCTGTTGCAGGAAAATGGATAGCACTGATAATTCAACCCCATTCCTGACTAGCCCAGTCTGGTCCTCCTGACTAGAATCCCCCTTTTTTTTTTCTTTTTACTTTAAAATCTTATACTTTTCCATGGTTTCATGCATTAAATTTTATTAGGCCTCTAATTGCACAAAACCAATAGTGTTAAATATTTTTCCTGGAATTATGCTAACATTTCCTAGTTATTGACATTAATTGTACTTGCCTAAGATTTCAAAGTGTATACTGAATCTTTCTACTTAGATGGGTTTTTTATTAAATTTAGGTATGTTATAGTATGATTTCTGCAGTAACACAGACCCAAAATTATTTCAGTAGTCAATGATGTTGTCCTGGAACCAAACCCAGAATTTTTGCATAATATTATGAGAGCAATAAACAGTGGGACAATATGTACTGATTGTCTCAGACTATCTTTGAATTTATGCTTCCATAGTTATGCATTAATCTAGAATTCTCTTTCAAATTAGATAATCTGAGTCCAGGCAGAAGAAAATATGTTCATGGAAACTGCATGTTTACCAATTGTGGTCATTCTTTGCCTTTGTAGACATTTCAACACTGATTCACTGATTTGTGACTGTAACCTGAAATGGGTCTTGCAATGGGCCAGAAATGCTTCAGTGCGAATAGCAGAGGAAACAGTTTGTGCTTACCCCAGTGCTTTACATGGACTGTCCCTTTATAACCTGAAGGAAAACCAGCTGATCTGTGGTGAGTTCTACTCTCATTTAGCATTGCAAATTGAAGTGGAACCCAGAGAAAATATCGAAAACCCAGAAATTATGCAAAAAGCCAAAATAATAAATCTAACAGGTGTTTGACACAGAAGTTACACCTGAGAATGAATGAGACAAGAACAAAAGAGCAATTTCTTATTTCATATCTCAAGAACATCACTGTTCTGTAATGTATTCAATAATATGCAATTATAACATAGAACATTTAACTATGATGCTAGTTCTACATTATATTCTTCATGAAACTGAGGATTCCTACATGAGTTTATATAATGTTTCTTTCAAGTTATTTATCTGAAAGAGTGATATTGATGTCAAATTTAATTCTTGATTTTTTATTTTTATCAACCTGTAAATATACATTTTATCACTGCTTCCTGGGGATGAACAGAATTCTTACAGTGAGCTTCAGCTGGTTGAATTCTGTATGAAGATGTAGAAGTGAAATGTTTTTTGGATATTTTCCACCATAACAAATATGATAAATGTGGTATGAGGGAGAAAGCAAAAAGGTAAAAAGAAAACTCATTTCACATTGGGCTTTGTCTATCAATGAGCAGATTAAACCAGAGATTTATAAACGTATCACACTGCCTAGAAAAGATCACTGCCTGAGATTGTGCCAGTGGGTTCCAGAATCAAAAGTCTAATTTCACACATGGTTGATGAATTTCAGAATCTTTGAATCTCTCACATGCTTGAATGACAAAAAATTGCTGAGACTTTGACTTTGCTAATGTCTTTTGCAAACAAAAGGAGAGTTTGTCTTATAACCACAAGAAGAGCAATGTGTGTTGTAACAAACATATTAGCAGCAGGAGGAAGATCAGAAGTTGCCTGGAATGATTTAGAGAATTGGTTTTAATAACAAATACAGATGGTTATAGGTTGGAAATGTGAAAGGATGTGAATACTACCTGCAGATGATCCATCAGGTGAATTCTTAAGGAAACACAGATAGGTGTCTGGAGGCAAATATGGAATGTGAGACCTTGTGAGTGCAAGGCAGAGACAATTCCAGTAGCCTGTGTTACCAAACATTTGAAATTCTGCAATGCTCTTCAAATATTAAGCTCCCATTTTATAGAGAGCCAGCATGGGCATCTTCCTAGAGATCCATTTCCCAGCAGGAAAAGTAGTTATTCTAAAAGTGCTGGAATGATCAGAAGAGTGATTAAGGACTGTTAATTGGTATTTCCAGGTAACAAGTGAATATAAATCTCCAAATTCTACAGAGGAAATGAAAGCAATTTCTCATAATTTCTTAATTTAATTCCTAATAGAACTCCTTATCAGACCTTTGATACAGAATTTATAATGCCCATATAGTTCTTGCTTCTGTTTACAATCAAGGGCTGTAATGACTGCCAGTAGCTTGACTTTGCTTCCAATATCTGCAGAGAGTTTTACAGTGGTTGTAATTGCTGAGCCTTCCACCAGCTCTGTAATATCTGCCAGGTATTTCATGGTGCTCAGAGTATCTGCTGGGTAACTCACAGTGCCCAGAACATTTAGCAATTTCATTTTCAGTAAGTTAATTTGAGCTTAGGCATAATAGAAGGCTGTCTGGCACCAAAATAATAATAGATATTGAGGATGATTTATAAATAATATGTGTTAAAATATGCACAGAGTTGATCAAATTAAACATATCTTAAAGAAAATATTGAGTGACTTAAAATTTAAAAACTCCTTTATGTGAACATCATCCATATTGTCAGACATTTATAGACACTGATCTTCCTTCTACATGCTAAAAGGTGTTATGAGTTATCACAGTGATAAGATGAGCAAAAAAAGAAGAATGAAAGGGAAAAAATTAAAATAGGAGAGAAATGGGCAAAGAGTTTTGCAGGGGAGTTAGGGAATGAACCAAAAAGTCAAAGTATGTGGACTCTGAATAGCTACAGGGAGCAGTTTGCCATCAGCTTTTTAGATTATTTTATATGTTAAGGTGAGAAAAAAATTAATCTTTTGGATTTCTTCCTGGCAAATCTTTCTCACACATCTACTTACTCATGATAGCCAGAATAGTAAGTTGCCTGTTGGAAACAGTTAAAAACCTGCTTTGGGGGTTTTAGGAGCTATGTATCTGCACAGTTTTAGAATTCCCAGGATTCTGCTTGCATGTTTCACTAACAGCTTTTAAGAGCTACTTAAATCTTCTTTAACAAAATTCTCCAGCTGTCAGAAATGTTTGGTTATAAAACAATTCTTCACAATGTTGGAAATAAGGCTGAAAAGCTAATTGGATGACAAAATATAGTTTTGCCCTTGTCTTCTGTGTTAATGATGAGGGACTGTGGTGAATTCGTAATAGTATGGACAGAGAATCTTTCTGAAAAATGGTTGGGAAATTGGCTTCATACAGTGCCTTGTTACTCTTTCTCCATGACTCCAAATACGAGTTACTCAATTTCCAGGAGGAAAATTGTATTTTCCTGAATGCAAGTACTATAAATTTCTAATTTTCCTGAATACGAGCGCTGAAATCTGACAGGAGTCTGAGATTTTCTCTGGCTCACATCACCAGCAGAAATGGATTCTCTAATCCAAATTCTTCACTCAGGAAAGACCTGTATGTGTGTTTGTCTTAAGGGGATTATGAAAGGTTGCTCTTAAAGCTGGGTTTTGATTATTAATACTGGTGAGTGAGATGAGAACTTAGTTTCTCAGTCTCAAAACTGTATTGATGTTACTGAACAGCATGAATAGGTAAAAATTCAGTTGTTCTGCAAATTACAATTGACATATAACTGTGATGGAGTACTTTTCTGTTAAAAAGCGTTGACTCATCAAAACAATGTTTGCAAAAGTGCTGATTTTCTTTTTTCCTCCAATTAGATTTTATTTAAAAGTTAGAAAGTAGTTGACATAATATCAATAACATTTAAATAAATGTTTTGACAAAAATGCTGAAAATATTTACTGAATGTTACAAAAAATGTTGCAACGGTCAAATTACAGAAATAATTTTATGATGCCTTAAGACGTTTATTTATTTATTTGTTTGTTTCTTTGTTTGTTTATACCACAAAGAAATTTATCTAATTCTCCTGGGACAGAGTGCTGTTTCTCATACAGATCTCCTACAAATTAAAATCTTGGGTTTTGAATATATATATGCTCTGCTGATGTTTATAAATAAGTAATTGAGAACATGTTATTCCCTTCTGTTAATTAAAAAAGAAACTGCGTGAAAAGAAAATACAAAAGGATATTGAGAAATCTGGTTTTTTTTGCTTAGAGTTTATTGCATTAATACATAATAAATTGCATTTTTATTCTTTATCATTATGGATTTTTTCATGCAGTTAGTAAAAAAGTTTTGTTCTTATTTTGGTGTCAGTAGCTTTTCTGCTTTCTGTGGTCTACTGTTCTAATCTTAGTCTTGATATGGTTGCATGGACCTATAAAGCAGACGGGTTCAGAGAACTAGAGGCAGTATCTTGGTTCTCAGGAAATCTAAATGCACAAAAGAGTCTACATTGCTTTAATGTGGTTGTGCTCTAGTCAGCCAGATGGTTTGCTGTGCATACATTCACATCAGTGCATCACAGCATTTTCAGGCAAGCTCATTCTGCTGCATGGCACCTTTCCTGGAGCTGTCCTTACCTGTCCTGTAGCTGTCCTTACCTTTCTGAGCCGTGCTGTGAGGCAGTCTGCCAGAAAGCCCCATAAAGCAACCTTGCCCCATAAAGCAATCTTAAACAGTCCTGGGTGGCTCTCTGGCCGCTTTAGCAGAGCTTGCTCTGGCTTTTCATCTGACCCCATATGAGATGCTGGCTAAAGGTAATCCCCAAAAACTGTTTGCCCTTTTTCTCTGTGTTGATATAAAGCTATGCACAATTCTTTTCCTTGGAAGAAACAAATCTATTGCTTCTCTCTTTATTATGCTTCTGCATTGAATGTTTCTGTTTTCCACTTCCTTATTATCTGTGTTGAATTGAGTGGGAGAAAATCTCTTTCCATGTTGAGCTGATTCAACACAGGACTGTAGGACAAGACTTACAAGAAGTTCGAAGATACAGGGTTATTTATTCACCTATAGTCTGCACATCTCTGAAAAACCCATGCTGTTGCAATAATTACAACTAGGAAATGGAGACAATTAACAAAGCTAGTATTAATACATCTTCTTCTTATACCATCCTCAGCAAAGAAACTTCAAAGGTAAAGGAAACATGTATAAGCACAAATGTTAGATACATTCATTGAGGAGACAGTTTTGGGTAAAATATGGTAAAAGTAGAACTTGGAAAGCACAGGGTAACAGCAAATTCCAAGACAAATGTCTGAGCTGAGTGATTTTCCTTTCTTGTATTGACATAGGTGAGATAGCATCTGGTTTTAGGTACCATCCCATCTACCATAAATGCTTCCTGAGTCACAGGAACCTGTTTTTCAGAGGTGGAGTACCCAGAGCTTTGGTACCCAGAGGCTTGATTTGAATTGTTGCTCTGTGTGCTTCACATTCATGAAAATCAGCTGTAGGGTGTTTCACAGAGGGGTTATACCAGTAAATTATTTTGAAAGAATGTATTATGCCAGAATATGTGTTCTATCCACAGGTGGTGCACCTGTTGGCTGTGATCCATAGAACTCTTAAGTATTTACATCTACATCAAACTTACACTGGGAAGTTCTTTGGGTTGGTTCATAATTTACTAAAAGCTTTCATAGTCTATTTGGACTTTCACCAGGGATGGCAAGGAGCGAGTACTCAAAATAGAGCTGGAGTTTTGTCTGTGTAGGATCTGTATGGTGAGGCTGCTGCCATGCCTTAGGGGGCTGTCTGTGAGAAAAGCGTTAGTAGAATAAAAATCCATCCTATTGAATATAGAGGTGAGAAAAGAAGATAATAGTTGTGGCTTGTGAGTGTCCAACAGTGTTTGAATTATTACTCAGTCTCTGAATTCTGTAAACTACCTTAGTTTCAACTGTTAACGCATGAATTAAATTAGCAAGTTCTGACTCATAAAATATTATTGAAATGTGGGGTTTGGGGAATGATAGACTCCCTACTTGTGATGGACTCTTCAAAGGGAGGAATAAAAGTCAAAAGAAGTAAATCCTTTTCTGACTTCTGTATTCTGCAATAAAATTCTTTAAATGTTTCATAGAAAATGTGAATAATTTATTGGAAGGGAGGTGATAAAGTTGTTAGGGAATTGTTTGTACTTAACCAGCACCTTGTCCTTTGTAGTTTGCTTCACTTCAGTGAGAATCAGAGTATCTGTTCCCCCAAAGGAGCAGAGTCAGGCTAAAATGTAGGTGCTTTTTGCTCTGATGCTCCATACCTGTTCACATTAAAACTTGTGCAAGGAAAAAAAAAGAAAAAACCCACAATTATATGCTTTATGCATTCATTCTACTTGTGTTGTTAGAAATTTCTTGTCCATTTTAAGATTCAATTTCTTACAAAGGAAGCACTTTCTTCATTAGCTATCTACTGTCACATTTTCTAATCTGCATTTCTCATGCTTATATCAGGAGAACATTAAGATATATTTCTCTCAGGCCACATGCTGCTCCCTAGTCTATATTTATAAGTTTGTTGATGGCTTTTTTTTCAATCTTACCTAGAATACCAAAAAAAATGAAATATTCAAGATATTTTAAATCAATTATAGTAATACCATTGGGAAAAAATAGAACATTTTCTTTTCTACACTGCCTCTATAAAGTACTTTTATTTTTTTGAAGCAGCTTTCTTTTTTCTTGACATAGATTCTTAAAAGAGTGTGGCTTTAAATGATTTCTCAGCAATGGTGGAGCAGCTTTAGATGCTGTATTTGTTGAGATGTCTTTATAATTTTACCTAATGTAATTGCACATTATTTCCCCATCATTCCTAGCAGAGTAAGTCAGTATCTACTCTCTGACAGTAAGAACTTTGAAAGAAATACGTACTTTTAAAATGCTGAAGAGGGAAAAAACCTATGTACTGGGAAATTTTTTCTTTGAAAGAGCTTTTTCAACATTTAAATTTAAGCTGAAGTCAACGGAATACAATCAGCCTTGATTTGTGTCAGTTTTTAAGAATACTGCCAACTATCTTGTGTTAGGTATATGGTAAAGAAGTGAGATTTGAAATTCCTTTTTTCATGTGGTGCAAAAATTAAATATCTACATTCCCATTCAAGTCTTAAAATTATAAATATCTATATTTGCCCATAGATTATTGTTAAAAGTTTCCTTTTCTGTGTAAAATATATTGCAAGAAAAAACACAATCTTAAAATTACCAAGGAGTATTTTTTCTTCCTTTGTTTTTTTCAGTGTACACAAAACATATTTTTGGTAACATATGTTACTTAAACTTAGGGACAGGTTTGTGTTTTATTGCAAGAAAAAACACAATCTTAAAATTACCAAGGAGTATTTTTTCTTCCTTTGTTTTTTTCAGTGTACACAAAACATATTTTTGGTAACATATGTTACTTAAACTTAGGGACAGGTTTGAGACTGTTGTTTCAATTATTTCTTTATTAATTTACAAGTCATTCTTGCTGCATTAACACAGTGTAAATATTGAACTGTGGGGGGTTTCAGGATGTACTAACTGACTAAACTCAAAACCTCAAGCAGGAAGAATGATGGATTAATTATCCAGATTTAGATTTCAGTCCTGCAGTTTCTTGGCAGTCCACAGGTAGCTTGCTGCATTCATGCAGAGCATCATTGTCTTCCAGAATATGCAGGATCAAGACTTCAGCTCTAATTCTGCAGGGAGTGCCTAATCACATGAGTAGGTTTAATTATATTAAAATAGGAATATTCACACTAATAACCTTTCACAGGATTAGGTTTTGCAAGATATGGATAGTGATACAATTAGCAGTATTTAAATCCTCTTTGAATTACTTTGGTTTCACGATGTTAGCAATTCAAGATTTTCTTTAATAAGAAAGTACTCATAATGACAGAATGCATATAAATCAGATAAAATAACTGAATATTTTGATCTTTCAAAGATACATGGGGTAAGTTCATTTTATGTCAGAGCTAAGAGGCCATTTGTATATCTAAGCTGGTTTCCATACTATCATTTGGTTGTATGAAATGAACAATGTTTTAAACTTTTGTCTCCAAATTCTAGATTTCTCATCTAATATGATCAGTCTCAAAATGAGAGGAAAAGGACTATTTTGCCCTAAATTTCATCTTAAGCATTATTATCTAATTTCTCTAGTGGCAGTGTAGAACACTGCTGCAAGATTGGGGGCATAAAATTAGTGATGGTTAAACCTTATAAATGTGAAATAGCAGAAATATTAGAACGTTCATTTGAGGATGAAATTTTACTACAACATATTTTCTTGCATTTGTGCTCACACATGAAAATTCAGTTCAACAGAAATTTTAATCCTTGAAATCTTGCTGATTTAGATATAGGAAAGGTACCCAGTTGTTTGGGTTTGCTTTTTTTCCATAGCTTACTCTTACATACTGCATTAGAGGTTTTTAATGTACACTTATGTCTTATTTTCTACATTGTCTTTGAGAATGCAAAATGACTGAAGGAAAATTTAACCAAGGTGGAGTGAGAATGGCAGTGAAATGAGGCATTTTAATCTTCAAACTCCTGCCCTTGAACACTTAGCTGGCCGTATTTAAAAGCCAGTTGCTTATGAGCAAAACAATGTTAAAACAAACAGCCTTGGCTACAATCCATTGAGTCTCTCTGAAGATATATTCTTTATTTATTATAGTAACATGAACATTAAAACACTAGGGTTAAATTTTATACTGGTGATTTCTAGGTAAAATTATATAAGCTTTTAAACAAACCTACGTTAATGCTGTCCAATAACAGTGCTTATTAGGGTTTGCTGTAATTAATCTTAATTGTTACCATAGGAAAATTCCCTATAAAGCTTTCATCCTAACAATCTCTCTTTCATTTAAGTGGACTGTACCACAGGGGCATTTCACGTTTTTATAGCACATGTCAACATACTGCACTTTCTTTAATGTTTGTATAGAAATGGCTGTTGAGGGCTTCTGACACTGTCAGCTGGGCTGAAAGGAGCTTGGAATGGAAAAATGTAATACTTCAACAGAAATATTGTTTGTTCAGCCTTTCTTTGAAGAATTTTTTTCTTTTCTTATGTTCTGGCATAGATGAGAATTCATGCAGCCTTCTGGACTCTGGGCAATTGGGGACAATCACTGACACTCTTGGGACCTTCCTGCCATCACCATCTTTCTTTGATCTGAGTGTGCAGTTACGATTTGAAAATAAAAAAGGTTTAAGGTTTGGAAAGATGAGTGCTATCACTGCACTTCCCAGTTAGATAAAGCTAATCAGTGTATTTGATTATACCTCTTGGACCTGTTGGAGTGGGTCCAGAGGAGAGCCACAAGGGTGACTGGGGACATGGAACATCTTTCCTGTGAGGAAAGGCTGAGGGAGTTGTGGTTGCTCAGCTGCAGAGGTGAAGGCTCCACGACCTCAGTGCGTCCTTTCAGTACCTAGAGAGGGTTTATAAGAAAAATGGGGAACAGACTTTTTAGTAGAGGCTGTAGCAACAGAATTAAGAATAATGGTTTTAAACTAAAAGAGGATCTATTTACATTAAGTATAAGGAAGAATTTTTTTACAATAAGGGTGGTGAGACACTGGCAATGGGCTACCCAGGGATGAGGTGGGTGCACCACTCCTGGGGGCATTCAAGGTCAGGTTGGGTGGGACTCTGAGCAAATGTCCCTGCTCATTCTGGGGGCAGTTTAAAGGTGACATTGAAAGATCCATTCCAGCCCAAACCATTCTATGATTCTGTGATTTTGTAGAGCTGGGTGCTTTACCTTTCCGCTGCTCAGCCATTTTTATTAACTGCGAGCTGTAATGAGTATGCAAAGCCATGAGCCAGCCAGTTCAGTTGCCATAAAGGTAATTGGAGTAATCAAAATCAGCTTTTTAACAGTGGGTTTCTGGCTGGTGCCAGGAGGAAATTTGTGTTGATGAATCTTCCAGTACCATAGCTGTCAATATGTCAATTTCAGCATATGGCAAATAATCAAATGCTCCCCAACTTCTGAAATAGAGTTCTGGGACAATTTGAAAATAAAAAATTGAAAATTTTTAGCAGTTTTATTTGATAGGAAAGAAATCAGTGATGCAAAAACTATTTGTCTATTCTTTTAGATTTCTGTGCCAGTGCAAGACAATGCAATTTTTTAATTGTTTAACTGGAACAAAACCTTGAATTTCATATTGTGGAAATCTTTCAAGTAACTTTAACATTTTACAAATTAAAATGTTAGGGTATTTACCATTTATATTAAATAAATGAAATCTGTTATTTAATAAGTGAAACCTGTTTCCTCTGTTTTTCGCTGCCACTTGATTTCCTATCAAGTAAATCACTGCTATCATCAGTAAATAAGAAAGGGCTTTTTCTTGCGCTCCCTCTCAAGACACATCAGTCCCTAGAAATGGTGCAAAAAGAAAAATTAATTTTACTGGGACTTAGGAATCCGGAGGAAACTCCAGTAGACAAAGACAGGTTAAATAACTTTGTCATGGCTGGAAATGTCATTCATCTGCTGAGTGATGAATGAAACCTGAATTACTTGGATTTGCCAAAAGTGACTAGATTTGAATTGTACATTCCCCAGCTCAGCCTTTCTTACTTTCTATCCAGCTGTAAATTATTTTAAGTAAATAAATCAGATTAGTTATATAATCCAAGTGACTTTTGAAGACTCATTCAAAGCTAAGATTTTAGCTCATCTTGGCATATTTGCGCTGAATTTTAGCTTCTGTTTTGTGTCTGAGGAATACCTCTATGAGGCCAGATGACACAGTAACTGCAGCACCAGAAGCAATGGACTATGACAGCCTGGGTTCATTGTCTTTCTAAGTTATGATAAATCCCATTTACTACTTCTGCTGATCTCCTTTGATGGCTTTACAAAGTTTGCAGGAGTAAAATTGCAATAAAGATCTTGTAGATTTAGGTAAAACAGCATGCATGTCAGAAATCTTGCTCTGTGGTTAGTGGCTACCATTTCAGTGCAGCACTTAGCATTACAAAAGAAACATAACACCATAATTTAATTATAAGATGCTGGGAAGAAAAAAAACCCCAACAACAAACCAACCAAAGCAAAAGCACTGCTTGATATTCCTGTTTGAAAAGCATGTATGAGAGGGAAAGGGACTGATAAAATGGTGTGGGATATCTCTTGCCATGCCAGCGTTATGAGGCTGGTGGAAATAAAAAGCTATTACATGAAGAAAAGCTCTGCTTTTCCTGCAGTGAGTGGTAAATGAATGTGATACAAAGCTTTCTTGTCCCAAGCCCAGGAGACTTACCTTATTCTGCTGTTTAATACACGTTGGCATCTGTATTTTCTTGATATTATGTTGAAATTGGAGCCAGACACAGCTTTTATTAAAACTGAAGCTTGGCCTCAGTTTTTTATTCATTTTTGTCTTCCTTGGCACGTGGAGTGGTCTGTGACCTTCTACACCAAACGTTTCCTTACTGCCAGCAAATTTTGCAACACAGAATCTGGCGTTGGTGTGCTGGCACCTCCCTTTTTGGCAGAGCTGGCTCTTGGAGCAATTCAGATCACGCTCTTTTCTCCAGTTCCATTTGGTAAATATCAGATATAATTTGCACTGTCAGCAATTCAAATTTTTTACAAATGTATTTCAATTTGTTTTTCCTCATTTTCATCTGTCCTTTTTCTTGGATTGGTTCCTTTGCTTTGTCCTCACTTCCAGCTTTCCCCCACTGTGCTTTCCATGCACATTTCTTTCCCACTGAGACTGTATACAAATATTAGAGCTCTAACTCACACTTTTGTCAGCAGGATGTGCCGCACTCTGTAGGCACACTCAGTTCAAATAAAAAGCCCATTGGCAATACAATAAATCAAGTGATTAACAAGAAGCAAAATGCCAACCTCTGGCTTTTTTCTGTCCCAGAAGCTTGTGGTACACTGTAGAAAACTGAATTTTCTACCAATCAACTGAAGTCAAAGGTATATCCTCAGACGTGAGCACTGCAGTGCTGAAATGATGTGTGGGCAGCCTGGAGAAACCTGTGGATTTTCCTATTTCTGGTTGTGTGAAAACTGTTGATAGCAAACAAAGCCACTTAATGAGGACCAGAAAAAGTATAGCAGAAAACTGTTTCTGGTAGACTGAAGAGCAGAAGGTTCTGGTGTAGTGCAGGTTTTTGCACTTAGTAGCTGTTGAGCTGAGCTGCCCAGATTAAAGGTGATGCAGCAGGAAATGCAACAGAGCTGGCTGGAGGTAGGACAGTTTCTCCACCATCTTGTGCTGGTCATGTTGGCTAATATCTAGTCAACTTTCTGTAGTGTTTAGACAGATCTGTTGCATGGGCCAGGTTTTGTACTTACAGGTTTGCTTTTAGTCATTCCCCCAGAAGACAGCAGTGTGCAACATTGGAAGTGAATATTACCTAAAGATAGTAATATGGTACTTAAAAATGTAACTTAAATATGGGTAAAGATGCACTTTGTCATCTTTTTTACAACCATTTTTGTTCCATGTATGTGAAGAAACAGCAACATTTCCTTCACACTCTTCTTTCCAACTTGTAAAACAAAATAGAAGGCCAGAATTAGATGGAAAATTGGAATACTTTTAAAATCTCAAGAACTGAATTGTAGGGAAAACCAGGAAATACCATATGTGCGTATATGTGTGTAAAGAAAATTCTTCTATAAATATATTAAGGGCATATGCATTGCAGCATTCCCATAGAGCTTCAGTGCACCTTGCTATTATTCTATTTTTGCTAATTTTTTAAAAATAATTTCTATTTTCTTTTTCAACATCTTGGGACATTGCATGCGTTAAAATATGCAGGGGTATACTCTGTTTGGAAAAGACACAAGTGATCATATAAAATCAGTGGTTTTTGTGTAACCTGATTCCTTCTCTGTATATCCTCAGTATTCTAGTCTAGATCTAATCTGAAATACAAGACTAGATGGCACAGAGAGTCTGGCCTTCAGTCAACAAAACCCTTTTCTGCTGAGAAGTGAAAGATAACGAAAAAGATGTAATTACTGTAATGATGGGTTAGACCTTTAGATTCTTGCTGCAATCAGTGATTCCTGTGGTGCTCTGCTGCAATCATGGTTTAGTGCTGACTGGAGAGACAAGACAGGTAAAGACTGTAAAACACTCCATCAGCTCTTGATCTGGATGCCTGAGGGGAGTCACACCTCTCATTTGCAGACAGGGGTGCTGGCTCCCAGTTCGAGGGCAGCATAGTGAATTGTCTTGGAAGGAGCATCTTGGAATATTTTTCAAGGGTGTAAAGAGTAAATGAGATCCCTGTAAATTGCTCCCTCCCTTCTCAACACACAATAGTAAACATTTTGATTTTATGAGGCTGTTGTGTCTGCCATACACGCACACACATGCATAAATGCGAGCATCAGAGATTATATATATTTAGTAATCCTGATTTAGTCTTTATTACCCACATAATCAAAGAAAAAAATCAATTGTATAGGGCTATGCTTGCCAGAGCTGTTATATTTAAAGTGCTGTCAAATCAATACCAAAATAATTCCAAATATTTTCAGAATTTCTTACTTCTTCATTTATTCTCAAAGTCAAACATGAAAATGTGCATACAGCATTAATAGATACTTTTATTTTTATTCTGAATTTGAAAGATTGTTGGATTATGCACTTAAAGTAAGTATTTCCAGCTGATGCTGATGTAACTACAATAATTTTATAGCCATTTGGGATAAAGGGTATTGGTCATAATTCTGAAACTCTTATTGGTGTGATTAATCCTCATAACTGTGAGCTGTGTCACAAAAGTCAACTGGAACTTCTGCGTGAGTAATGGTTGCAGAACCAGCCTCAGACATTTAAATCATTACTATCCCTGGAAAACAACTGAAGATTAGCGCTGGTATTAATATTTTTGTGCGGACGTCACAGAGATTAAAAGCAGATGTTTTCCAGGAGTACTTATGTTTACCTTCCATCGTCTGTAAATGTCATAATCCATAGAAATTTTATTACTTTTAATTTGAAAATGAGTTTTCAGCATTATTTGTCAATTTGTCCAACCCAAATAGGTACATTCTCAAAGTTGGTCAGGAGGATATCCTAGCATAATGGTATGTTTAATTCCAAGGATGTATTTAATTAATTTTGCATCTTTGTTGGTACTTAAAAGGATTTGCAAAGAAAAAGAAAATGAGTACACTGTTGATAGGACTGATAATTTTTTGACATGCTGAAGTAAAGTTTTCATTCACTTCTGATCACTAATTGACAAACCCTGTAGAGAGCACCTCATTCCCACTGCATTTCTGGGTTTGGTGATCCCCTGAACAGCAGAAGGGGTTATGGGGGAGCCTTGGACACCAACACTAAAGACAGAGATAAATTCAGAGTGATAGTGTTACACTTCATCCATATGCTCAGCAGGTTATTTAACTTGACTTAAAGATATTGATATTCTAGTTCACACTCTTCCTACTTCATAGCCTCACAGCACAATGTGTCACCCACTGCAAGACCAAAACCATTCAACCAGGCACAACATCCTCAGTTAAAAACTACTGTATCAATGAGAAATACTTTGTTTCTGTGAGTAGTATCTATTGCTGTTGTACTGTCCCAGTGCGCTTCATTTTTCTGCATTTTGGTAGTCCTTTAATTAATTTATGGATAAATTTGTATTCCATATATTTCCTTATATTCCATAATTGACTTCATAATGCAACACAAAAATCACAACTTTTTGGAGAGAGAGATTCTTTCTATCTGCTAGTTAAAGACATTTAATATAAATGACTGGGACCAAGGCTGCAGCTATTAGGAATAAGGCATTAATCTAGTTTACCTACTCTTCTCTTAATTAGAAGCCAAAAGTCATATAAAAACACTGTGTATATTTCAAGGAATTTTTAGTATCACATCATTGTCTCCATGTAACAGGTGCAATCAAAAGGTAAATTTCAGGATGTGTGCGCAGGTAAGGAGTGCTTTCTGAAGGCTGCACTTTATAGTCAAAGCAGACTTAAAGCATTTCAGTAGAGAGCAGCTAGTCGCTTAATCCTCTGTGTGCTTCTCCCAGACAGAAGTAGCACGTATTCACTTGTACCAATTTTGCATGCTGCGCTGGCCAGCATTCTTCTTTGCATAAAAATAGAACTGATCCCTCTCACTGTTTACTCAAAACAGGTGATGAATGTACTGTTTAACAAAATAGTAACAAAGGCCCAAAGCGGGGTTTGTAACTACAACTTCTCACAATTTAAGAGTTCCAAAGACAGCACCTGAATGACATAAAGAAGTGTGTTAGGGTGGAATGCTGAGTAAGAGGAAGAACACTATTGGCTGTCCACAAATTTTAGCAGCTGTAGAACCAGTGGTTCTGGCTTGCAACCTGGACAGGCATGGCTAAGTGCATCTGTATTTGTTATTGGCAATGGAGGGTTTTGAGGAGCAAGCTTAAGGAAGATAAAATGGCAAGCACTGAAATGGAAAAAAAAAAAAAGGTACTTGTCAGAAAAATAGATGTTTGAGGTAGTTACTAGTGGTGCAAATGGTGGAAGGGTGACCTTTCAGCTGACAACTCCATAGGATGGATTGATATTAATGATGAGAAGCCTTTAAATGAAAACAGAAGAAGGGATAAGATCTAGCTTTAAAATTCTCTTTCCTCATCAAGGTAGAACGATAACCAAGATGCAAAACTATAGGTCTTTTGTGTAAAGTGAGATTGCAGATTGATGTTAGAAAGCAATCCAGGCTCAGAATTTATTTGGTGTTGGAGCCTGAGGTGAAAAGGCTCTATTGTAGGAGCTGTTGTGCACGATGTTCATGAGAAATTAGGACTGAGGAAAATAACCTTCAATCACTCTCAAATCTATGAAATAGCAGACTTTCATCAGGGCCAAAAATGTACATATCTTCCTAATTTGCATTTTTTTAACTGTGTTCAGGCATTTGGATTTGTGATTACAAAAGCTGGTTTTTGTAGTAGCCTGCTTAGAATGTGCAATATTCTCATTGTTGGGGTGTTTCTGCGAGAGAGCTTTGAGAGATAAAGTTCATTTTAAAAATATGGTAAGAAGTATTCATCTTTAAATAGATAAAAAGAACTACTTAGATAAATATTTAATGTTAAGTAATTATCTAGAGAGTAGAGATGACTTGTGGAATTGGCAGAAGGAACTGGAAATGAAAAGTCATGGGGACAGTTGAACTTAAGAGGAAAGTTTAACTATTATTAGTCTTATTGTTATCCAAATCCCAGGCAAATGAAGTAGCTTCCGCTCTCTAGACAGTAAGTTTTGTTCTGGAGCAAAGTGGGCATTTCCTCTACTGACAGAGAAGTGGTCTTGTAAATGTTAATTGAACCTATATTAATAGCTGTATTTTTTCTCTAATTGGAAAACTCACTTTTTTATTCTGTACACTTGTATAATAAAGCAGCCTGCCTTGAGAAGGAGGCTGGGTTGGAGCATCTCAAAAGATCCCTTCCAACTTCAACCATACTGTCACCTGTTTCATGAAACTCATTTTCTGTAGATATTCTGGTAATCCTGTGTTTATCTGGGCTCACACCAGTAAAAAAAAAGTGATCTCTAGAACTCACAACATGATCAGACTGCAGAAGGTCATATCTATTATGTCTAAATTTTCTTGTGAAGATATAAGAAGCTAGAAGGGTATACAACTAGCTCATGTTACAATATTCATAAGAGAGGAATTAATTGTGACTTTTTTTTCCTATTTTTATTTTGTTTTCCCTGCAGCTGGGCCTCTGGAGCTTCCTCTGTTCGAGCTGATCCCATCACAAAGACAAGTGGTTTTCCACGGGGACCGCCTGCCCTTCCAGTGCACTGCGACTTACGTGGACAACAGCACCCAGGTGCAGTGGTACCACGGAGGGCGCCTGGTCGAGACCGACGAGGAGCGCGGTATCTTCGTGGAGGACAGCATCATCCACGACTGCTGCCTGATCACACGGTAACACACACCCCCTCTGGGCATAGCCAGCCTTGCAGGCAAGGGGAACACATCTCACGCTCATTAAAACACCAGGAGTTGTTTAATTTGAAGCAACTCAATTGTGCGCTTGAATCTGAGTACAGAGGTAGAGATTTTTCATGGCTGTGATTGGCTGTGATTCGAAATTGTACTTTTTGAGTCTAAGTATCCAGATTTGGTCAGATATGGGTTTGAACCAGATAAAAACAGTTTCTTATACAGTTAACCATGCAAAGAAACATAAAAAAGCAAGAAAAGAAGAAAAGCTTCAGAGCATATGAGTGACATAGCCAAACTGCTTCTTCATTACACCATCCACCATAAATGATGGACCTATGAAGAACTATCAATTGAAAATAAATACTTTGATTAGTTTTTGCAGGTTCCAATATACTAGATCCTGTATTCTTTAGTTAAGTAATCTCATTTTTGTTTCTTATTAAATATTTCTCAATTTTCTGTGACTTTTACTGTCTCTGTGCCTGTGTGCTTGAGATACAGAGATCTACAGATGCATTTGCTGATGTGAAAAGTGCAAGAGAAATGAAGCAGAGTAGGCTTATATAAAAGAAGCAGAAACTAAAATTTGGCAGTGACTGTAATGTTCCAGTTTTGCTTCAGTTTTCCTGTTAAACATTATTTAATAAATTATAAATTTCAGTGTTTATTTTTGGGTTTCATCACAGAGTATTGGCTTGTCACTAAAAGCTGCTAAGTTGTTGCACACATCCTTTTGTCCTCTGCCAGTTTCCATCACTGATCAAAAAGAGAGTCTGATTCTGTGTGCATGTTCTGCCTTTCTCTTTGTAGAAGATGGAGTGAAAATAAGTATGCTAATTAGCTCTGGATAATCATTAACATCTTTTCACTCAAACAGTTTCTATTAATATAATTGACCTGAAATGCTTCTTGAACTATCAAATAGAAGTTATGAAGGGAGTCAAATTAAATCCTGTCCACTGGGGACTTTTGGCTTTATTAATTTCGTCTACCCACTGATTATTTGACCCCTTTTGGAGTCCCATAGATCTAGAGGCATAGATCTGACCTATTCTCAGAGCTCCTGTCTTTCTTCTAATATCAATGAAAGAGGACTATTAGACCAATTAGTACAGTAATGCCACGTGCATGAGCTATTATATAACTGCCAAGTCACTTAAATTAAAGCATGTTCTTCCTATTTCCATTATATCAAAATTAAAATACATGCTGTTAATCACCTCATTATGTTTTTCAACTGAATTATATTTTGCACTGTATAAGTAATTTTTAAAGCATAGTAATAAGCTAAAATAAATAGTCTAAAATTGTTTCCAAATTAGCTATCTTTTTTTAAAAAGCTGTAAGTAGCTTGACTGATTTTTACTTTACATTACTTCTCTTTTGCCAGACTGTAAAATAAAAACCATTGTCTGCCATAGCATATTTTAATAAGGATGGTTGATCTCCTGCCTACCTCGTTTACTGTGCCATTTAGTAGGTGACCTTGATGCTGATGGTGCAGTATGCACTGGAATGTGCAATATGCACATCTATTCAGAAAAAATGTTCTTTAAGTACATCATCACATTCGCTGTTATAGACTGGAAAAATACTCTGACTTGCTAAGTTATGTGATAAAGACTGTTAAAATAAGAAAAAATATTTTTGAATAAAACTCTAAGTCCTTAAACAGCTGTTGAAAAGCATTCAACATTTTAATTCCTCATTTATTTGCATTATACATGACACTTCGTAAGATAGAAGGCCATTGACCATAGAGCATAATCCTTATCCAGCCAAAAATGCTAATACTCAAGCAGCTGTGCCTCTGCTTTGATCTAGGTGCTGATCAGAATTAACTTATTAAAGATATACTTTCAAACCTACTTTTAAAAACTGTACTATTTTAAAGTCAAATTTTTAAAATTAAAGACATGTATTGTTGAAAATAAGAAAAGATTTGCCATGTTATGACTGTTAAAATTATCTTCAGCATTTCTTAATATTAATCCTATCTTTATGACCATGTATATTATATCCTAATTAATATAATTATTATAATAAAAAATTGAAATAATATATAATAGCATGCTTGTTACATGTTACAATAGCATGTATTAATATGCTTGTTACATGATATTACACACTAATTTGTGATAGTTCTTAAGGCTAAATCATGGTTGTACAAGGCACTGAAACATCAGAATGACTCTGCCTCCCTGAGGCTATCAAATGTTAAGTATATGATTTGGACTAAAAATGGAGGTTACTTGAAATCAGTTCTTACAGTATCATATTTTGCCTTTGCATACCTAGTCTTTACACCAAATGTCCACTCTCTGTGGCTTTCTGTAATTGCACTAAAGGACAGACTTTGGCCTGTGCTGCTTAGCAATTTAAAGATTTCTATAGCTGGTTTTGAACAAAGAGGTGCAGTCATGTTCCAAAAGCTGCTTATTCAAACATTTTTAGGTGGTTATTTTATTGGGTAATTCCAGATATTTCTGGACGTGGACTTACAACACAAATATCATGTTAAACCCTTCTGTTTTATTAACTGGCACAGTAGAAGGATAAAATATCCAAACTGTGTATTTTTTGTCTCCTATGATAAAGCAGAATAAACTAAAATAAATATTTTTGTTACAATAATTAAACTAAAGTTTTGAACTGTATTCCGGTTTGTGACATTTTTCTTGGCAAGGAGTATTCCCTTACAGGAGATCTTGAAAAGGTGTTTTCAATTCTGCTGCTAGCTTGCATTTATCATTTCTTGCCAATGATAATAATATTTGATTTTGCTGGTGTTTAATCTTCTGTCATTATGCCTGTGTATAAATGTCAGAGTCATATATGAAAATATACATATGATATGGGACTAATTTCCTATCATTTGTGAATGGATCTAGCTGAATTTGTTAATGATGCTTCCATGAAGGCAGCCTCATTTCTTTAGCCTGGAATATTATATCAGTTCAATAATAAGCAGCAATTCTAACCCAACACATTCTGGTTCTCTGATATCCCTGAAGCCACATAGAAGGAAGGTCATGTAGGATTCTCTGCAGCACAGCATCTTTCCCAGCTTCCCCACTCTTCCCTTTCAGTGTTTGGAGAAGCTAGCAGGACAGTTATTAGAATATTAAACTGGAAAAAGAAACTAATGTAATTCTATGAACCAAGAAACTCCATTGTGGCAGAGATACTTTAATTTTCGAGAAGTTTCTTAATTTACCACAAAGAATATAATGACAATTTGGAAGTCTTTTTATTTCTAGTCTGCAAATCCTTGTGTAGAGTGTTTAACAGTGCTTATGCCCCGACAGCTGTAATAGCTGCTCTGGGACCATTACAGTCCACAAGTGCTCCTTCTGAGAACATTAAACTGTGAAGAAAGTTAAGAACCCATAAAAAGGAGAGCTACAGCTGGAGAAACAAACATGCTCTCAACTAAACCTGGGCTAACAGGTGCCAGGATCAAAAGTTATTTTCAGATGTAATTTTTGTTGTGTAGATGGATTTGCCACTGGAAATACAGTCTCTTAGGACTGAATTTTGATCCCCTGAAAATTGTGTTTTTCTACTATACTCTGTGTTAAGTATCTCAGTCTTCTAAAAATGGTTGACAAAGCTAGTTTATTTTGTGGGGGTTTTTAATTAAAAAAAAAAAATTAAGCTTAAGAATCTGTTTAAAATCCTCCAAGTGTTTATTTACATTGTGACACTAGCCACTGCCAAGTAAATAATGAAATAAATAGTAGTGTTTGAGGTGAGAGATATATGATTATGTGAAAATCTCAAAAATGTGGAGAAGAAACAAAGAATTTCAAATCAGGGTCCACTTTTCATAGCGAAGGTACAAAAAAATTTCAAACATATAAAATGTTGTGGGTTGAAACTTTTGATCATAATTTGCATTATCCGAACAGGAGGTTGATTCCAATTAAAACTTTTTTACTGTTTGAAATTATCACTGCAGATATTAGTAAGGAATTAGGAACTTGATTGAGGCAGTTTCACTAGAAGTATAAAGATTATTTAAGATATGATTAGAGAAAGAAATTGATTCCATGAGTAGACAAGTGGTATCATGGCAAGTTTGAGATCCAGGCAGACACTTCCTATAAGAAAGAACAAAATGCTTCCAGGACCTCTGTGTGAAAGGCAGAAATTCAAGGCATGTAATGACCCAGATGATCCCTGAACTTTGTTAACAGTTTGGGCAGGAATGCATCTGGAAAAGACATGAAGCAAGCAGCAGCGGATTGAACTAGTCCTAGGTAAAAAAACCAGCCTGAAAATCCCTGATAAGGATGTTGGTAGGTTGGATACTTGACTGAAAGTTCAGATATGTACCAAATCATGGCAGAATATTGGAGATTGCACAAGATTAACAAGATTAGAACAAATCCAATTAACTTGATTCAGAAATGCAGATGTTTTATAATCACTTTGTGTTCTGCTGCATGAGTATTTTGGAGATGAGCAGCTATGGGTCATACTGAGAAATCCAGGGAGATAAGCAGAAATTGTTCAGTGCTGATATTTTTTGCTTTACCTAATTGACCCAGTTTGACCTTTAGCTGTCAAGGACCTAGGAAACAAATGAAGCAAAATAACAGTTTAAATTGTAAATCAATATTTCTGTATTATTTTGAGGTCACTTTAAACTTTGTAGGCAATGGTACACAACTCATTTCAGGCACTGGAGGCAGAAAAGAACTACTGACAGATGTGACTTCACCAGCAGTCTTCTCATATATCAGATAGGAAGATAATATTTTAAATTATTGCAGAATATTATT
Organism: Zonotrichia leucophrys gambelii; assembly: GCF_028769735.1. Classification (NCBI taxonomy): domain Eukaryota; kingdom Metazoa; phylum Chordata; class Aves; order Passeriformes; family Passerellidae; genus Zonotrichia; species Zonotrichia leucophrys. Next base: position 14,616,177 of record NC_088176.1, read on the forward strand.
AAATGCCCAGGGTAAGGATTTCATAATGGGAGATTAAGAGTATCTTCATGTGAATTAATTTGGAAGATTAATTAAACTTAGGTCTTTTATCTAAAAATATTTCAATTACCTGAATAAAATCAATGACAGCTTTATTACTAATCGGTATGGGGAATATTTTAACATATAACCTGTGGAGAGACTGATACAATGAAAAGCAAAAGCAGCAAGCATGATACCCTCTGTCATTAAAGTAATAGACCATTACCTAAGAGTTCTGCTGTATCATAAAATTTGTAGGCTTAATTTGGGTAAGTGCTTATTGAAACATGATTGAAAAATAGGTATTTTCACAAAAAATATATGTAAGTATTTTGGCTGCTAGAATTAAAATACCCTAGAAATATAGTAAGTCAGAACAATAAAAACATTTTGATGGGGTCCTTGAAGAATGATACAAAAAAAATATACTTTCTTTGGTGTTGACACCAGATTAAGATGCCTTGCACTAAATTTTGACCTCTCACTTCCCTCTCTGCTGATATCCAGCAGCTATATATGGGTCTATCCAGCCACAACTCTGAAATGTTGAGTAGTAAGAACAAAAATTGACGTTTTATCCCCCACAAGGGAGAATCAGAGGGTTTTGCTTTGACTTTTTAAGGCCAGAATGATTTTAATGTGGCCCTTCAAACAGCTGCAGCTACACAGCTGAGGACACGCTGCACTGCAGCAGCAGTTGGGAGTCAACATCTCAGAGCTGGCTTTTTCTAAAGTACTTTTCCTGTCAACAGCAGTGTTAGATATAATTGCACATTTTCTCTGAGTCCAGGCAGTAGTTTGTAAATCTGTGAACCAAATGTGAGCATATCAGAGCATTTATGACATACATCCAGAATCCAGTGCCAGTTAAACCACCCTAAATATTGGTGAAACAAACAATTCCTACAAAGAAATGCTTGTTAGAAATATTAAAACAACAACTGAATTACTTTTTAATTTTCATCTGCTCAACATTGAGAATGTATTGTAGGGCATATTTCCATTAATATGCTGGTATTCCATGAAAATGGTTCCTCTCCCTCCCTTATCTCCCTGCAGGATAAACCCCCCCTGTATTTAATTGTTTATGGTATTGTGATTGAGTGGCTCCTGGCCATTACAAAATAAAGTTTACTCTGTAAGAGAGACACCAAATACTGAGAAAGAATAGAGATTGTTCCTGAAGTTCTTATGTAGGAAACTGCTGTCCTACGTTCTTTTTAGATCTTTCCAAATTTCTTCCAAGTGGGCAAGTAAAAAAAGTCAGTATTCTAACCCTAATATATCAACCAGCCCATAAAATGTACATTATATAATTTATTTCTGCATTTGTATCATGTCAAAGTAATATGCATTTGACAAATATTTTGAAATTGTAAAATTAATTTATTTTGGTAGTAGATTTTTATTTGGTTTGCTGTGGTTTTGTCCCTCTGTTGGTTTTTAGTTTTTTTCTGTTAGTATATTGTTATTAAATCGAGGTCCTTTCCAACTCTTGTCCTGGTTCTAGAATGTGAACAATATAGCTGATAGTTCAATTATAGAAAAAGGTATGTTATAGCACATTACATTTCTTGGGTACCCACAGATGGTATTAAATGGTAAGTTAAGCTTTGTCTTTATATGCAATCAAAAGAAAAAAAAAAAAGATGTGTATTGCATTACCTCTGTGTTTGAGAAATTGATTACACCTGAAAATACTTGCTAGACATCTCACATAAAATGAATACCAACTTTCATCTTCCTTTTTTTCTTGCTGTTGCCTGGACACAAGTTTACTTCAAAGGCCATCAGCCTTCTAAAGCTGTTTCTTTCAAGGGTAAATAACTAATTTTGTCAGAGAGATCAGACTAGCAATTTGAGTTCAGACAAGTGCCTTGATTTACAGATTCTCTCTTCATTTTCCATGTTTTAACCTTATGTCCCCTGTGAAAGGCTGTATTCCGAGCATCAGTGTACTCTGGAGACCAACACTCATTTTTTAAATTGCATGTTAGTATTAATAATTTAAGGTGGTATGGGTTGGAGGCATGTTGTGCAGACCTTCTGCCTGAACTGTGGGAACACATTAGCTATTTATCTGTCTGAAGAAGAATATGAGAAAACCTAAATGTCTCCTGAGTTAGAGTAAATAATTTTTATTTTCCTGCAGGAAGACCAGTTGGTTCTTCCTAAATCTTACAAAAACTCAAGTCAGACTTTAAAGTATTTCTTGTGGAAAGCCAATCAAAACATGGTGTTAAAGTCCCTTCTTTATTTGTTACTTTGTTTCCTGGCATGCGGATGACTGCTGGGGCGTACAGTAAATGTCGCTATAGTACTTCTTCAGGACATGGCTGAGTAACTTTGCATAATGAGACCTACTTCTGATTGTCTAATTAGTTATGCATAGCTGTAGCAATGCAAAACTATGCCTCAAATAGAACTCTATTGTCATAGGTTACTTGATTACATGACTATGGTTTCCGTGTGTATTATGGTTCCTCTTTTTATAATGACAAATGCCACGGGCTTCAGTTGAATATCAGAACAACTTCCTCATGCAATTGCATCAGCTGTACATTTTAATTAATTTTTCAATATGTCAATCATCACATTTGTAAAAAGGAATTCTACCATGCATGAAATTTCCCAGTACAAAAAAAGAATCATGTATATTCTCTTTCCTCTTTTCAATGTTTTAATGAGAAGGTCACTGCCATTTCAAAGGGAAAGTTGAGAAAAGCCTGCTAGCCATCCTTTTCTCATCAGGCAGCAGTCTTCCTATTCAGTTAGCCTTGATACCATCTCATGAATATCTGACTTCATTTTACCGTCATAGAATATCACAGAATTGTTATGGTTTCAAAAATCCTCTAAGATCATCAAGGCCAAGTGTTTAGCACTAAACCATATCCCCAGGTGCTGCATCCACATGGTATTTTGAATACTTCCTGGGAGATGATTCCACAGTTCTGCTGGGCAGCCTGTTCCAATGCAGGACCACCCTTTTCATAATATCTAATCTTAACCTTCCGCCTGCTGCAACTTGAGGCCATTTCTTCTCATCCTGAAAGTCAAAATTTCCTTGCAAAGTGGCAACTGTCACACTGCTGACGAGTGGGATGTGATTGCTAATGCAGAGGGCGTAGGAATGCTTGTTGACTCATGTTCCATCCTTAGGAAAGCTGCAAAGCTGGGGCAAGATTGTTGGCACTTGTCGCCCAATGTTTATTAGCTCTTGTGAGATAGGACAGTCGAGAAAAGAATACAGCCAAAGGAGCCATCTTCTCCTCTCCTCTCTTAATTCTTTTGAGGTTTTGTCAAGCTCCTAAATCAGAGTCCTGCCATGTTCTCAGGTTATGGCAGAGTTCTTGCCTTTATCCAAGACTTGTTGCCATGGCCAAGAGAGATCAAGAATGCCTTTTGACTATGGGTGAGAGTCTCTGGGTGTGCATATGCAACCATGCCAAGACTTAAACTATGTAACTGACCTACTAGAAAACTTTGTGAAGTAGAGTTTTAAAATTCTATACCCAGGAAAGGCCCACCCCTTCCTTCTGGTCTGCCAGGACTGTGAAGTCAAAGTCTTCAAGGATTACAAGCAGAGAGAATGCTAAAGGACCAAGCTGACTGCTTTTTTTGAGTATTAAAAGACTTTTTTTTTAAAATTCAGTCCCCCAAATTCTCCAGAGATATAAGATCAATTTATCATTTGTCATATCCAGATGGTAAGCAAATGAACAGTTTCACCATTGGGCTTGCTATCAAGATATTCCAAGAGGAATATAAATGAATGCATCATTTGCAGTGGCCAGATGGCAATTCAGAAGACAATTTCATGATCTAGTCACTATATTGCATAAACCTATTCTGGCTTGTTTTCTATCACCATCTGAAGAAAGGGCAATAGAAGATTAAAAGTGTGAGTGTGAGGAGTTTCTTGTCTTTTGAGATAATTTGAACCAGTGTTCAAGTATTGCGTTTCTATCAGAAACAAGGGTGGTGTACCAGTAAATATTTGTCTCTGAGTCTAGGAAACTTCATCTACTGAGGGGAGACCTGTTAAGCAGCAGATACATTTACATCAGAACACATTTCAGCAGTTTAAATAAATGGAAAATGTACCCTTTTTTTATCTGCATACTGATTACTTGTAAAATTTATAATAAGCTGAAATATGGTATGTACCTACCATCACCATCATCATTGTTTCCAATTTTATCACATTTTTATTATTAACAATGTTTGTAGATATTTTCTAGAAAATATATCAGAAGATCAGCACAACTATCGTACATTCTGTTCATTTTTGAAGTCTCCACGTGTTGATGCCACAAGTGATTGTACCTTATGCCTTTTCTTTCAGCAAAAAAGCTTTATGTCTAATTGTTTTTATAAGCTCTAGGAATATGATCTTTCTTAACTGTCTATAATGATGTGAGATTGTTGTGATGTATGAAACATAATATTTAATTAAAACATTGTTAAACTGGCTAATTTCACTGAAGTACTTCTCCCTGAAAGCAAAAAGATGTATTAAAAATTAGCTGAGAGGCTGCTGTTACTGGGCTATTCACCTGGGACTTCTTAAGAGAACAATTACTTCTTTTGACATTGAAATACTGAGCTACTGTCTGAGAACAGATAATAATGCTTTTTCTATATTTTTTGCTATAAAACTATGTTAGAATTCATTGTAAAAATGAAATAGGGGGTTACAAGGCACTTGGAGTTCAAAGCCATCATAAATAGGAATAATGTGATATTTTTAAAGTTACTATTTAATAATAAATTTCACTGAATATCTGGAGAAATATCTGAAATTCTGAAACAACTATCTTAAATCAAAGGCGATTTATTGTGGTTTGCTTGTTTTCTGAGGCCCTAGATAACAGCCCCATAGTAGGTTCTTGAGAAAATCATCTTTCAAAATTTCAGGCTCTACAAAAAAAGTGCTAAAGGCAACAAGTAAATTTTTTAGGTTTTTTTAAAACACAGAGGTGAAATAAATTTATTAACTGTTAATTCAGTCCTTCAATTTTTATAGTGTACATTCTCTCTCACCCCACTGTGTTTCTTCCCACATAATTTTTAATTGTCTAAACCACAAGGCATATTCAAAGACAAGCCATTTCTGTAAAGCAAAGTAAATACTTCAGATAAATGCTACTTCTTTTCCCCTCCCAACTACTCTCAAAAGCTGTAATTTGTTTAAAACTGTAGCAAAATTTATTTCTAACCCCATGGCAGATTTAAGATATAATGTGTTACCTTCTTAAAATGCAGTAGTTAGCATTATTTTTGGTCTATGACATCTGTAGAGTTGGAGTAATTGAATAATGTTCTGCCCCTGATAGCAGAGTGCCAGATTCTGCTGCTAAAATGCCTCAGGATCTGTAATCACAGCTGAAGGCAAACCCATTCTCTGTGGGTTGGTTGTGTGGTCCACTTGAAGTTCCTTTCTGACTTCCAAGTGCTTGGTTAGGCAACAAACCAAATATTCTGTAGTACCTGGGGAAAACAGAATGGGCTTTGATAAATAGTTTATATTTTTTGTGATGATTTGTGATTTGTGTTATATCCTGTTACTACCCGAGTAGTCAATACAAATTGGTGCTGCTAAGAGCTTACTACCACTTCCATACTGTCTGACCTTCTGATATCATAGACCAAACCCCATTCTGATGTTTTCATAAAAAATAAGTTAATGTCAGAAAACCAGTGACTTGATATCTGTATAATTAATTGTACACAATGATGATTCTTTTACTTTTTTAGTGAACTTATCCTATCCAGTATTGACATTGATGCAACTGGAGATTGGGAGTGTCTAGTCAAGAATTCCTATGGAAATAGCACCAAACAAGTAGAAATTGTGGTACTTGAAACAGCTGCTCCCTACTGCCCTGCAGAGAGAATTATTAACAACAAGGGAGATTTCAGGTATGACTTTCTGGGTTTGGAGTGTGTTTCATATATTAATGGAGGTACAGACCATATTCATGCTTACATGAAACTTCACTCTCAGTTATAAATCACTTATTTTAGTTGTCATTTTTATATAATATGGTAGGAAGGAGAGCACTGTATGATTTTGATGGGAAATGGGACCTAGTGCTTCAAGAGAAGCAGTGGTTTGTGAAAGACAGGAAATCTAATTCTTCAGTATGCATTATAGAAATTTTTTAAGAAATTAGATAAATTAGAGAAGATTTTTCTTGGTCTTTGTAAAAGATGATAACACTGCATTAAAACATTAGAAGATTAAAGCTTCAGTGCTTTACTTTTTAAAGTCTGTTCTGGTTCGGATGGCTTTGTTCAGCTGAGATTAGAGGTAAGAAATTACATGAGACTGTTAGTAAAATATTTCACTGAGGAGGATCAAAATAGAAAGTAAAACTATTTAGTAAAATAAATAGATTGTACGAGGTGAGCTTAAGGACACAAAGTTCTACCAATGTATCCCATGCTTAAAAATACATCTGTCCTGCTATCTGAGTCCTAGGAGCTGCAAGATTTTGTAGAGTAAATGTAGCTTTTGCTCCATCATTACTTTTATCTACATATGCTAGTGGGGCTTTTTAAAATTGTAATAATTTTAATCAGAAGCAAAGGTTCCTGTGGAATTTGGCATTGTTTTCAGTCAGCTCTAAAATACAGTGGTGGTATGCACAAAGCTCTTAAACAAAACCTGCTTGACAATAAGACTGATGTATGATGGCAATCCCATTGAGAAATCAAGACAGTAATTTGTTACCAAATGAATTATAATGATAATTCGGCTTGAATAGATAATGAAAGGAAAGTGGATGAGGAAAGACGCCTTTCTTAAATAGCAGAATTTTCTGTGAATATTTCTGACCCAAAAGCCTCTATTTATTTTCAGGTTACCTTTAAAACTTAAAAGCCCAAAGGGTTTTTCTACTATTTCTTGTATTTGAATAAAAGTAAAGGATTGAATTAGAAAGAAGTGGATATAAAAACCTACTCAAATAATCTGTTTTCTCTTTACTACAAAGCTATTTTATTATGTGTTAACCTCAGTACCAGCGAGTTTGCCTCTTTCATTGAGGCAAAATTGCTGAGGCAATGCATATATATGGATTAAATTTCATTAGAGACCTTTGACAATCTTAGCTATAGATTTTTTTGTCATCACAATGACTGGAATTGTGCTTTTTCATACTGGATATGCTGAAATAGGTTTTCATTAGATCTTTAAAAAATATATATACTTTGTATCAGAAAACTCATACTGAATGTTTTAGATGGCAACTCTATGAAGTTCATGTTCTTGCCTTAAAATGACATCCTTTTCTCCATAAATAAATATATATAAATCTTCATGCTGCACAAACTAACACCAGGGGCATTTTTGTCATTTTATATAAATCAAAAGAACAAGAGTGGACATTTCTCAACCTATTGATCATCTTGCTAGAAATCCATATAAATTTATTTTTAAAATGTACATCAAAAGGATGCTGAGTCCATAGGTTCTTTTGGCATTTGAGAGAATGAATTTAAAATCGTGGAGAATTTATGAGGCTCCAACTCAGCATTAACGCTTGAAATTGTTCAAAGGTTTATCCTCAGAGATGGAGCTTTCACACCAGCAAGTTTTCTTACAAAGGTCTTTGAAGTTTTGGTAACATAACAAGTATGGAAGTAAAAAGAATTGAATCACAAAGGCAAAGCTAGAAAGAACTGTTCTTTTATTGGGCCAAAGAAAGGGGAAAAAAGCATCAACTGTCAGGGGAGTGTGGCTATTTCAGAGGTCCAGCCTAGGTGGTATTTATAATTGTGTAACTGCAGCAAGAATTAGGCACTGAGAGTCAGAATAAACTGGCCTTTTCTGCTAAGAGGTTTTCTCTATCATGGCCATATTCTACCGTTTTTTTTTTTGTTGCTGTTTTATAGAATGCTGTAAGCTTATTCTGAAAGGCAAATGAAAATATTGCTACATGCTATTATTCCTAGTCATAAAGGCTGGATTCTGCTCACTGTGACAATGCTAGGCTCAGAATTCTCTCTTTAGTTTCACTTTTGAATTAAGTTGCCAATAAGTGTGGCCCAATTGCATTAATGCAAATTTTTTACTAAAAATAATTCATCCCAGAGGCAAAAGTCCTCTATGATACTATATGCTCTATATACTACTTTACATATTTTGATTTTTTGGGAAAGCTTCTTTCATTATTCATTTTTTATCCACTGTTTTTACATTACACGTTGAATTTTTTCAGTGACAGCTGTGAAAAATAAAAGTATTTTTCTTCTTAGCTTTTCTTTGAGATGCAGAAAACTTTTATAGTCCAAAACCTTTCAATATATTATGTAACAATGTACAATTGAATATGCATTGTGTAACTAGAGGAGCTAATACATTTGTTTGAGGAAAGGTTGATTGCCAAGCTGTAATTTCATTGAAAGGCAGAATATTTTTGTGATTTATTTGGTTCACTCATCAGATCAGTGCAATTAAAGAACCATATCCTTCCCACACCTGCTGACTCGCTGATGATATGCTTATGGCTTTCTTTGATTTCTACCAGTTGCCTGATCCTGCTATGTCCACACTAGGCTGTAAATGACAATAGATTCTGTATCTGTAGAAATAGATCCATTGTGCCATTCTAGAGAATGCAGCAGAAAAGCACTTTCTATACACAGAAAGTGTGTTTCATAACAGACCAATCAGCTCAATAAAAGAATTCTGGCTGCCCTTGATTTAGTTTGTTTTCAAAGACTGTTTTGGAATCATACTACATAAATCATGTATTCTTAAACAGCTAATTTTTGAGGGCTAGTTCCTTCCTCCTTCATGATGTGTGATCTCTGCTGAAATCTTGTACACTGTTCTCTGACACATTTGGGACTTTTTGGTTTTTTCGAGGCTTTTTAGTGGTAGGTCAAAATGCAAAGCAGAGATTGTTGGGTACATTTTGGGCCCTTAGTTTTAAGAGCATTTAGTAATAGTGTTTGGTTTTTTGGGGTTTTTAGGTTTTCTTTTTCTTCACGTACTTACTGCTCTGCTTTTTGCAGTCTGCAGACATTAATGTAGTAGAAACACCAACCATATATTTTTCCTTAACATTAAACACCTTCCTGGAATTAACGCAGAATGAATGTGTGACCAGCTAGACTTGAACGTGTATAATTCTGCATTTTCCAAGGAAACAAAGTAATTAATTATAAAACACTTTGAAGTAAAAGTTAAAATAGACGTTTTTCCTCTTATACCACTTTACTTTGTTGTATATGTTCATATATATATATAGATAGATATATAGATATAGAAATATAGATATATATATGTACTACTTAATTAATATATATTGTAAGTTGCCTTTTGCATTTTAATTTTTACTACCATGGTGTTTCTAGGTGGCCCAAAACTTTGGCTGGGATAACTGCTTACCAGCCCTGTCTGCAGTACTCTTTTAACTCTGGTGCATTTCACAATGGTGCAGAAGAGGCAAAGGCGTGGCGCAAATGTAACCGGACAGGACGCTGGGATGAAGAAAACTACTCTGAATGTCCTTATTCACAAGAAATAACTCAAGTTCTTCATGCTTTTAGTCAGGTAACATTTTGAAATCCAAGGCTCCCCTTCTCTAGTACTGAGCTTGTTGGATAGCATAGAAATGTCAGTTCAGCCATAAGTTTGGAATAGATGGACTTCTAACAAAATGCTTTACTTGAGAGACAACCATTTGTTTTGTTGGCAATTGGAAGTTTAGTAGGAACAAGTGCACAGCATTAACTTTATCTTAATATTTTTTCCATTTGGTGCTTAGAATCTAGATCATTATTAGTAATGCTGGCAGGGTGATCAGCACTTGACTTTCCTTCCCCTCATACGGTTTTCCAGAAAGATGTTCATTTCTCATGAAGTCCCATATCAGAGTTTTATCAGCTGAAGTGCCTTTCCTCCTTAGAATGCCCTTTTGATGTCTTCAAAAAAAGCAGTACCTTAATTGTTTCTTATGGATAAGTAAAAGAATGAGATGAAAAAGTAGATGGATAGAAATTAAAGAGAAAAAAAGAATGTAACAGGAAACACTGTGGAGGATGGCCCAGATTTGCAACTGCCATACTGATTTTACAAATTTCAGTTTCCTAGACCACTTCTTCCCTGGTAGTATCAGTAGTGCTGGATAAGGCCACAGAAAGTTTGTTTTCAAATGGATTCAGAAGTAAGAGTAATTAATATATTAAGAGGGCCATTGCAATTACAGGGTAATAAAATAATTAGAGAGACGTCTAGAATCCAGTCCGTTCTTCTGTAAGCAATGAGGTGAGTTTGGGTTTCTCAGGACCTTAGACACTCAGGAATTTATAACCTCTGAGGATGGAGGCTGCACAATTTCTTGGGGCTAACCTGTTCAAATGCCCGACTACTCTTGCAATAGGAAGGATTTTCTTCACAGCCAGGCTGATCTTGTTCTCCCACCATGTGCCACTGAGTATAGGAACCCTTGCTGACACTGTTGTTTTCAAGAATGTCTAGAGATAGAGGCAAGGCAAGGTAAATAGCTTGGTATATTTTATGAAGTCAGATAGTTACAGTCTAGAAAAAGTAGACAAAAATCTTCAAAATTTGTTCGTCTTTTGTGGGGGTGTCTTCAGATAACAGCAATGTAATCTAAGACCTAAGGCTGAAAATACATTCATGTGCCTGAATATTCCCCTGAAATGTATATCCATGGCATACTGATGCACATACATCCATGTGAAATTAAGGCAGGCATTGTACCAACGGATGTGATCTCCAGTTTTTGAAGAGAATGAAGGTAGCTGATTTATTAAGGCTAACAGTTCTAATCTGTTTTCAGATGCACATCAATTTGACAACTGTGCTGGAGTTTTCCCGCCAGCTGACAGCCTACACAAGAGGTGCTTCCCTCTTTGCGGATAAAATGGATGTCATATATTTGGCTTATATAATGGAAAAGTTAATTGTCTTCGTGGATGAAGTTGAAGATGTAAGATATCTCCTCTATGCTTAAAAAAAGTATCAGTTAGAAGTGAAGTCTTCTCATGTGGCCCTGCTCTTAATGTATGCGGGTACACAGTGAAGAGTAGCTTCTAAAACTGATTGCTGATTGCAAATGTTCTGCGTAAACTGTGATGTGTCTCTTTGTGCCAAAAAGGAAACTAAGTCTTCTTTGCTGATGACAAGGGCATTGCTGCTTAGGAATAAAACCTTTTTTCAATGAGCCACTTAATTAAATTTCTTTTTAAGTTTATTTTCTATCATGGCTAATGTGTTAGAATGGACTCTGGCTGGCCACTGGAGCTACACATGCTTCTTTTGTTTTCTCCATTTTATCAGAAGGTTTTCACTGAATTTTGAAAGGTGGTATCACTTGTAAAGAAAAGATAATATGTCTTTATGTGCAATTTCTTACAGAAACTTTTAGCATTATGTATGCCATTTTTGCAGCAAAATCTAATCAGAATTATGCAAACCCTATGGGAAAAGTAGGTTTTTAGAGAGAACATAAATGTTCATCCTTTTTTTTTACTGTTAATTTTCAGAGTAACTATTTGCATAAACATTTGATAAACTGTAATTTTTGACCAAATGATGTTTTCTTTTGGTTTGGCAATGTTCATTCCATTCTGGCTCTGGGAATTGTAACAGTTAACATTTCAGTGCCAATTTGAGAAAGTCTCCAACTTCAATTTCACCATAATACACTAGATCTAAAGTATATTATTAAGTGCTCTCCAAGAATCATGTTTCAAAGCTGCAACTTTATTTCAGCTCAGAATCCTGATAAGATCTTTCTGCTTTCTGACAAAACAAAAATTTGACATTCAAAAGAAACAGCTGGAATTGCCATAAAGCCTCTTTGTTTTTCTAGCACTGATGTATTTTCCATTAAAACTGAGCACCATCTCTAATCTTTTAAATGACTTCTTCCAGCTTTCAAATAGGTTTTCATTTCTGCTGTTTTTTGTATCAAAACATCTCTATCTCCATCACTTACGTCTACATCTCTGATATAGTAATACCTTATTTTCTAATTCATAACATTTTTCCTAATTTTTTTCTCTTTTCCTTTACCTCTCTCTCAAGTTTTCTAGATAGAGTCCTCATCCATTGAGTTCTCAACTAGCATCCATTTCTTAGCTCTCACTTACAAGGTACAAAAGCACCAATGAAATTTGAACATGCATAATAGTGTAAATTTTTGTATTTTCAATGACATGACTTTACTCTTCATTAATGCACTTAATTATAGTATAAATTACTTCCTTTTCTTATTTCTCTCCTTTTGTATATTTATAGACTATTGTTCTGCCCTCAGTAAGTTACTGCCTAGCTGATTGGTGTTTGCTTTTATAGTTTCTCATAAATCACTCCAGACTCTTAATGTGATTCATTATTATTCATTTTATCAATAACTCTGTCACATTGTCAAAAGCCATCTAGAATTATCTAGTAATTATGTTCTCAAAAATAGATTAAATATTTCAGGAACAGTCACATAAAATTTCACATGTAGTCTCATTATTTGTTTCCTTTGCAATGCATGGGAAATTTATCTTGTTTTTATTGAAAATGCAGAACTAACTTCATAACCTCAGCAATCTTTTAAATCTTTTTCACCATTCCTGAATTTCTGTTTTCCTTTCCACTGAATCATCTGTGTATTTGTCTTATTTTTTGCTTCTATTACCGTGACTTTTTGGCCTCTCGAACTTTTCTTTAACAATATTTCTCAGTTGTTTTTCTCTTCTATTTACCTTTTTATTCAGGTTTACTTGTGATAACTGGGTATATCTTTTCCATATCTTTGCCTTCAAATATATCGGTACTGTGGTCATGTTAATTTTGAAATTTTACTCAAATTAAGTTTTTGAATTTTAAGAAGCAAACATTTTTATTCCATCTTGAAATAATTACAGAAAATATTCGCAGTGATATTTATTCTTTCTAAATGAAGCTACTAATAAAATTTCAAACACACATTTACCAAAATCTGTAAAATGTCACCTAGCAAAACAAAGATCTGTTGTTTTGAATTAGGCACAAGTGTGAATTAAACCTACCAAAGCTATGGCTCATGAGATGATCTAAGTTTCTATCAGCACCTGAGCTATATCTCAAATTTACTCCACTATGTCTGTAACAAAGATGTCTTTTGAATATGTTTTTCCTTCCCCCAAGCCTCCCCCTCAAGGTCCTTTGATTAAACATAAAGCAGTTCTTTAGAGGGCACGGCCAATTTTAATTAGTTTATAAAAGAGGGCGATAATTCTGGAATTCTGTTTATTGAGATGAGATGACTCAATTTGTCTGGTTTATCTAGAAGATAAGCTTTAAAGTTGTGAATTAAAAAGCTCTTCCTTGATGTGAGTTGCACTTTTCCTTTCTTGGTTTTTCTTTTTCAATCTACTTAAATTTTTTATAAAATCAAAACTGTCTTTCAATGATGGTTACTAACAGAAATAATGTGCCTGCCTTTGTTTGTACCCTTATCTGTTTTTTTCTTAGTTACTGAGTTTTACAGACATTTTTAATTTCATTTTTTTAATTTTTTTTTCCTCTTCCAGATTGGGGATGCTCTTATCGAGATTGCCAGCAATATAATGTTGGTGGATGACCACGTGTTGTGGATGGCTCAAAAAGAAGACAAAGCCTGCACCAGGATTGTACGATGTGTGGAGCAGATTGCAAGTCAAATACTGACCAGCAAGACTCAAGTGATATCAAAGGTATTTCAAAAAATTAAAAAATGTTTTGTAAGATTTTTTCTCTTGAATTCTATTTGCAAGACCAAAGTATTTTTTAAATATAACTAATGGTATTAAAAAGGGGTTTTCTTTGCTCAGTTGTATTTATTGTGACAATATAGTGTTCACAACAATATCTTTTTAATGTTCTTACTATTCATTCATTTTCTATTTTTAAAGCCACTATAGTATATGGTTTTATTTTGAGAGGCCCAAATTAAATGAGTGACAGACAGCAGCATGTCAGACCATAAAAGACAACAAGATCCTTTGTAGTTGGAAGATTTTAATATGCCTTACAGGCTTTTGGACAACTACTGATTAAAGTATTTAGAAGATTATCACCAAGGTCTATCATGTCTTAAACATTACCGATTTGGGTATAGTTTTAGTTTTTTCAGAAGCTGTACCTTTTAGAAATAATTTTTTACTCCTTGTCCTCCATCTACACAAGCGTGTCACTTGGATGCTGAGAGGTTCTCATTTGGAGACTAAGACATTGTCTTCTTGTCAGCTTCAACATCTAAATAGCAGAAATACATCTAAATCAGAAGCTTGAAAGTTATCCTTTTAGAAGTTTAGATAAACACTTTAAAGCCTTATCATTCCTTGAGTTAGTTTGCTTGGTTGCTTTTAAACAACCTTTATTCTTGTCTCAATTGTCCACTGCATTTACACAAAACCACTATTTAAACGTGAGTTCAGGTACAGAATAAATCACAGGAAAAATACAGAAAATTAAAAGCAACCAAAAAAAAAAAAAAGGAAATTATAGACTGAAGTGAATTATAGAGGAAGCCAAATAGCAAAATAGCCTTAGTTTGTGTTTTTAAGAAAATGGTCTTTCAAACAGACACAAAAAATGTATTGGACTTTTTCTTAAAAGAAGTTTTTTATTTAATTATCATTTACATAAAAGAATCAAATTTCCTAAAAGTATTTATATTAAAGCATAGTGACAATAATGTAACTTTTAGAAGTATTTGGCAATGTGACAGCTAGGAGGGCTCTGTTGTTTTATACTTGCCTTTCTTTTAAATGTCAAGTGACAAAGGTTGAGTTTTTTCCCTTTCACTGCTTCAGGAAGATGTTGACATTACTGAAAAGAGTAATTCTATGTACTCAGACTTCAATATGTGTCACTAACTGTTTTGCCTTGCTTTATCTTTTAGCTTCTTAAGGTTTTCTGTAGGAGAAGTAGTTTGCTGTTGAGTACAATTTGTAAATAAACAAAAGCTGTGGAGTATTTCTGGTCTCATCTTAGGCAATACCAAACATATCTGTTCCTTTGGGAGGCCAGCCAGGAAACTGTCTCGCAGAAATTGCATCAGCTTTCTTTATTTTAGAAAACAGCAAATAAAACACCTACAGCTTAGGTAGCCAATAGTTTTTTGTACCATTCCAAAGGGGAAAAAAAAAAAGAGAAACTCTATAAACTGTGTTAGCCATATAACATTGAACCATAGAATCATTTAGGTGGTCAAAGACCTTTAAGATCATTGAGTCCAACCATTAATTCAGCACTGCCAGGTCCACAGATCAGGACACAATCTGTGCCTGGAAGCAGAAACCATACAGTCCTATCAGCGTGGCACCAGTCTAAGGTAGTGCACCTGTTATAACACAAGCTGTTTGTCCCATGCACTGTGATGGAATTAAAATGCTAGTTTAAGAGCAGAGATGCATCTCTGCACTCTGCTGCAGGCTCCAGCTCCATACACTTCACTTTGCTGAAGGATAGGTCCCAAATATACCTGCAACATAATGTTGCTTTGAAACATTTAGTGATGTTCAATGTTCTCATGGAACAAGACATGTGAAAAGACTCAGCCACTAAATAGCTAAGAAGGTTCCTATTTAATTTCTTAGGTATGAAGTACATCGTTATTCATTTTTTGAGTAGTTCTTAAGCCCAGTGTTGCTAGTTCACTTTGTACCTCTATTGCTTTAATTCCAGATTCCATTGAAGCTGATAATGATGGAATTGCACCACTGATACAATAATAACTATTGTAACTGACAGAAAGAGATCTATATCTATGTGTATATACGTATCTTAGAAGGAAAGATGGGAGCAAACCCACTATGCTGTTGTAGAATCCTGTATCATGTTTTTAAATAAGTTCTATTTTCTTTCTCATTCCAAGAGAATAAATATATATATACACACACACATATATCTGTGTG
Organism: Zonotrichia leucophrys gambelii; assembly: GCF_028769735.1. Taxonomy (NCBI): domain Eukaryota; kingdom Metazoa; phylum Chordata; class Aves; order Passeriformes; family Passerellidae; genus Zonotrichia; species Zonotrichia leucophrys. The sequence goes on from NC_088176.1 coordinate 14,632,116, forward strand.
TATACATGCACAATCCTTTATAGAGTTTATGCAGTAAGCACACAGTGCACATGCAATTGCAAATATGGTTTGTGACAACCATTCTCAATGTTTTCACAGGTATCTCGTAATATTGCTCTGGAAGCCTTCATGATCAAGCCCTCCAGTTTCACAGGAATGACTTGCACTGCCTACCAGAAAACATCTGCAAACTCAGACAAGTCAGTGACTCCTGATTTGGGAAGATGGGAAGCAAATCACAATCCTGATCTGTATTTGAATTTCAAGTGCAACACTGGTAATCTGGATGGTTCTTTGGTGAATTCTTCTACCAGAGTAAGTCAGTATGATTATGACTATAACTATCTATTTTATTTGTTTAGTGTTTTCAGTAGCACCTTTAGGCAGAATAATGATTTGTAAAATGAATATTTTATGTGTTGTTAGCACTGTAAACTTGTTAATAATTTCAGCATGTAAGTGGGCTTCAACTGGTGTATTGAGTGTAGCATATTTTGTTGTGCTAATGAATATTTCATTAATGTAATCTGGCAGAATGCAGGATGTGAATAGAGATGAGTGAATGTCTTGTTCTTTCTATCTCCGAGTCCAGTTGTGCAAACTTTTCTATGTGTAAACAATCTCTTCAAATTAATTTGGAAATACTTGTTTTAGTGAGGCACTGTCACAGGGTTTTACTTTGCAGAGATGTATTTTTTTTAGGGAAATTACCTTTACTTTCATAAATAATACTGCACTATCTTCTGGCCTTCATACTGAGGGAGAGTGTTTTGCATGATTTCTGAGTAGTAGCTAAAGAAAATAGTAAATAAGTCTTTTAATAGAATACACTGTTGTTATCAAATAATGAAGTGTAGCAATTAAATTTTGATCTAGCAGGAAATGGAATTTTGTATTTGGCTGAGCATGTTATTAAATTTAAGTATTAGTGTTGAATTTCATCTATCCTCCAACTGAATCTCAGCTTAATAGGCTTATTTCTTGAATTATTTACTATGACAAAACGATGCTTCTCTGAATAATATTACTGGTTTATTGAACTTGAAAATATTTTGATTGAAGTTTGGTGCATTTTAATCCGTATGGACTATGCAGTCAGTTATATGGTACTTTGTGCTCCCATGATCTTCTGCTAAAAGGAGTCATCTTAATAATGGAAGAATAGGTTAAATTTGTTTCCTTTAATGGAGTTCATTTTTTTCCTCTGAACATTTTGAACGCATCTGTCTATAGGGAAAAGAGCGGTGTCTCTGAAAAGTAATGACTTTGCCATTCATGAGGTGAAAACCAAATGTGAGAGGTCTGAAAGACACAAGATTTCTTCAAGAAGAAATCCTGGAACATTCAGAATTGTATGGGATAGTATTATTGATACAGAAATATATATGGGATTACAGGAATTGGAAAGTTTTCTTTATTAGCTCCACCAATATATTTTGTACTTCTTTAGAAAGTGAATACCAACATTTTTAGTAAATTAGTCTCTTTATAGTTGAATGGTCTAGCACTGGTGTATCTCTCCTTTTATAAAAATCCCACCATAATTGCAAATTTCTCGTCTCCTCTATCAGCATGCATTTGTCAAATATTTAAAGTTAGGCCAGTTATTTGAAGCCTCTTCCTAAATTGTTGTAAGAATGTCACCATAATGATTTCAGTAAAACCTTTCCTTGTATGCTGTGAAGCTACCTGACTTTATGCAATATAGAGAAGGAAAGTTCTACTGATAGTACAGAGAAGGCAGGAAAAAGTGAGCTTATTCCCATGCAAAGCCATTTTGATGTATGTGATATATGTTCTGATGGAAGTGACTTTCTTAGGTGGATCTCCAGTTATCACCTGTATATGAATTGGTAAAGATTGTAAGAGCACAATACAGGAGATTATAGACTCAGCTAAATGTTTGTTACATGTGACATGGAGGTGTACTCTGGCATTAAATGTGGTAGGGGAATAAACAGACTGGATATATTCCTTTAACTTTATCCTGAAAAGCGAGAAGTTTTAGTTCTCTGCTAACTGAATGTTTTAGGCTGACCACTCCCTTAATTCATTCTGAAATTGGTTACATTTCTTCACTGTTGAAGCAAATGATATGTAGAATTGTAATTCATAACAGAAAATGGGATTCTTTATCATCATCCACTAGGAAAGTTATTTCTGTATTTGCTCATTGGAGGTAAACCTACTTGATTGTGCTGTGCAAAGTTTAGGAAAAAAGAGAATTTGTTCTAAGGTCAGAATTGTTTCTTTTATTATATCTGACCTTTAGAAATTCATCTTAGATGCTGAGATTACTCTTACAGTCTTCTTCTATTTAGCATAGGATTAATAACGAAGAAGAAAAAACATCTAATTAAAATCACCAAGCAGATGTAGCAATCACAAATTTAATTAACTTCTAATAAAAATGTGAAAATTTGCTTAAGAAGCTTACTAAAAAATAATATTCATATGTTTTTGTGCTAGAAAGTGTAGCCCTCTTCAAATTTATAGTACAATCATCTGCTCACTAAGCAAAACAATTGTTTATGTTCTTCTGTTGCTAAGGAATTTCACTAATCAATTAAAACGTGAATCCTCAGGAAGCAAAGCGTGGGCAGTGGAGGGGAGAAGGCCAGTAGGGGTGAGCTCAAGCTTTCTTGTGAATACCATCAAGGCTTTTGTAGCTATTCATAGTGATCTTCCCTGGCAGTGGTAGGAAATTGGTACATATTTAGACTGTGGTTTTCTGTACATAAATTAACCTGATCTGGTTGTTATGGTATAGAATGCCCCAAAAAGGTAAAGTAACATCAAAATTTAAATAAAAAAGTAAAAAACAGTTTTAAAATATAGACTTTGAAAATTAAATAATTTAAAATACGCTGAAAGAGGTTCGCCATTCAGAGGCCATAAGGACATAGCTGTTAAAATGTATCTGTATCCACTTATGGTTCCAAAATCTTTATACACCAACTTGCAGTGTTTTCCGTTATCCTAAATTCAAATATTATTTCTGTTTGATGCACAAATTTTTATCTTTAAATCTAATTCTGACTCTGTAGCTACCTGCAAGTTTGAAAATAATAATTTATCACTGTTGCAGATCAGAAGTTTTGTGTGTTAGGACTTAGACCCAAATGCCTTCTCTTAGATCCCATTTCTGCTGTTAGTAGGAGGCTTTTGCTGCCTGTCTGGACTCTACTGGGTGGGGAAAAAAAAGCTCAAATATATATTCTGAATTTTTGTTACAATATTTTGACACACCGGTTGTTTTCCTCTCTGTTTAAGACACTTTAATGGGATTCTCCCACCCTGGGTCTCCAGGCTGAGATCCTATCACAGGAATGCTCCTGAGGCTCAGTTCTGTCCATGAGCTGTGGTCTGAGGATATCACAATAATGGAGTGATGATCACACACCAACCAGGCTGCTGCACATTTGAACTCAGACAATGTGAGAGCAGTTGATGAAATTTTAGTGCCATTTAGTACAAATCCAGAGTCTGGTTCTTGTTTGATACCAGACCTGGAGCATACTTGGAACCTGATCTCTGCTCCAACCTGATTCTGCAAAATAGTGTGCAAAGATAATGACTTGTGCAGTTAACCCACCCTCTGACTCAGTAAAATTCCTTCAGTACAGAATGAACCTTTACACTTCCTGTACCATGGCAACGAAATGTGCAGCTTATGGTGAACTGTAAGTTTTTGTGCTTTGGCTTTGGAGAAAGTATTTCCTTAACATCATTTATACTTCCAGCTTCATTGAAAATTCTTGTCAAATGAGAAGTCTATTCCTATCTTAATTGTTCTCCTGACACATAAATGAATTGGAAGTGAGGTTTTTAAATTTCAGTAATGTGAATTTCACATGTAATGCCTGACTTCTGGGTTCTTCATGATAGCCTCAATGCATTTTATTCAACTTTTCAATTCTGTTTATTTCTTCTGTGCTCTGAGCCAGACTGACCTTTGGATTTGTCAGGTTGTATTACAGGTAGTGTCCATATGAAGAAATGGTAAAAGTTAAACTGGTACCAGACATGCTAACTACAAAAACAAATTCTAAAATGCACAGACAAAATCCTATGATTGCTTGCATGTACCATGTTGAGATATTACACAATTTTAGAAATATTCTTGTCTCAGATATGTACTGGAAAATATACAATCTATGTAAGAAAAGGTTTTGCCTTGCGTAAAAAAATTTTGATTGTCCGACCATAGATGTAATGCATACATAATGGTAAATTTACAGGTAAAAGTTAACAGGAATGGAGAAAAGAACTTAAAGATTTCCACCAAGTGATGAGAGTAGGATCAAACACAGAATTAAAAATCCAAAGAGGAATTGTGAATGGGAAAATTATTGTTACTGATATCAGGAAGTTGCTCATCCATTTTAGGATACCTTTTCCCAGTTTCAGAATGCATGTGTACAGAAGTTTCTCAGTGCATGAAGATCAACTCAGGAAATTCAGAATTCATATAGTGTATAAAATTTGTGAAAAATGTAATACAAAATGAATATACTTCCTGTAATTTGCACAGAAAATAGCTATTATTGATTTTTCTGGTTCAGTCTATGAGACGAAGTGTTCCACACTCCAGATCTTTTTTCATTCCATGCTACATTAAAAACAAATACTTTTCAGTCTTCTGTTGAGAACATTCACATTGAAATATTCAATAACCACATACATCATATTAAGAAAATACCATCCAACATAGTCAACAAAATACTTTTATCCTATGGTATGTCGCAGTATATTGTTAGGTGAATTCTGTATTATTTTTCTGGCATGTAATATCCAGTAGGTTGATAGATATCATAAATGTAGCATGAATTATGTTGACATCATCATTTCCATTGTGATGGCCTCTAATTTCTCAGCACATATTGCTTTTTAGAGATTATTGCAGCACTTTCCTCATCAAATATGATGGACTTTGAGTATGTTGTATTATACACGTTAGTACAAAATTATAATTTTTCTTTCTTTTCTCATGCTTTAATTTTCACAACTGCAGAAAACATACAACAAAGAAAAAAATTGCCAAGTAAGCAGGACACCAGCAAACAAAACTTAGTTTCTCAGTTTTATAAGTATGGCATATTACAGAGTAACACTGGGCAGAATGCTGGAATACCTAATGTCAAAGCCTATTTTATTTCAAAATATTTTACAAAGATTAAACATCCAAATCAAGGCATATCATGTTATACATCATAATTTGTCCTCTTCCCTTCCCTTTGGGAAAAAACTTTTGCCCATTTTCCTCTTTTCTCAATTTTCTTTCTATGTCTTAGAGCCCAAAGCATTTTGCTCTTCCTCTCTTGGATAATGATATTATATGAAAATTTGTCCTGGTAACTTACAAGAGATTTTGCTTTGTTGTAAATTTATAAATTGATTTTACAATAACTAATCTAGGACTGTGTTTGTCTTTTCTCTGTGGTTAGGTGTGTACTATCACAAAGGTATAGCTTAATGTGATGTAGGCATTTTTAAGTGTGCTATATTTTACCTGCTTCATCCTTTTACATTTATTCTACTTTTTAAATGTCTTTTTTATATAGTTCTAATTTAATCCTGTAGTGGTTTTAATAGTGATTTAGACTTTATCCAGACATACAATATCTATTTATTCAATATTCTAAATAATCACCTTTATTCTAGATTTTTGCATTCAAAAAAGGATTTTTTAATATTTGTCCTTATTCTTAGACATAATGTATAAGAGTAATCAAAAAATAGCTGTTGGTATCTCTCTTATTACAGCCATGGAATGCTTGTTTTAAAATAAAATTTAAAATAAGTAAAAACATTTAGCCGTATGATATATAAACTAGTATTTTCTGTGGAACTATTAATTTGCTTGCAGATGGGTTCAGATGATACATTGAGTACTAGCTATGGAAAAAGTTGAGATATCTGTCGTTCCGGTAATTAGAGGGTTTAATTTCAAAATCAAAACCAGGCAAGAAAAACTGCAACTCTCTTTCTATTTCCAGTATGCTCAAATCACATTTTTATATTGATACCACTTAGTACTATTCCTTCTCAAATAATGACTTCATATATTTATGCCTGGTATGACACCTGCAAGGTTTGTAGTTTGGTGTTTTGTGTTCAATATACCTCTTTTCTTTTCTCTGTACATGCTTCTGTGGCGTTTTATAATGTGGATGTTCATCCAGCACTTACAGATCTTTCTGAAGATTGAGAAAATGGAACAGTGCCCAAATATTATTAATGCATGTGTGAAAAATGTCAATTATCTTGCGTATACAGAAGTGTTTCTCTAATTCTTGTATTGGTTTATCATATATTTTAACATCTAGCCATTTAGTCATTCTCCCTTAATGCTATGTACAATTTGGAGCCCAAACTTGTATGTCTGAAGAAGTGAAAAGAAACACGAATAGCTTGAAGTTAATAAATACAAGGACAAAGAGACTGGGAGAATTAGCAACTTGTATTTGATGTAAAATTGTGTTATTTGAATTCACATTTGCTTTCTTGTGAAACAAATTTCTGTTCCTGAACACATGAATACTAGTGATTTTATGTATGCTGTCAATATATATCTAGGAGATATGCTGCCGCTCTCTAATCCACAATGGCTGAGTAAAAAACAGACTTCTGATTTTCAGCACCATTGCTCTTGTTACAGAAAAGTTATCTTTGGGATTTCCCAAAGGGCATTATAAGATTAGTTTCCTTGTTATAAACTATCAGACTCCTTCATGTGCATTCTGCTGTTAAATAATAGTTTGTACACTAATTAAGATAAACCACATAACAAAACCCCACTGACACCATAACAATTAATAACACAGAGCATCAGTGTTGGAATGTATTTTATGTTAACTTGATGGTACAAAGGTAATAATGACCACGTACAATACTGAGTACAAATGCACATCCCAGTTCTGCATTGATTTTTGAGGACTTAACCCCCAATTTTCTCATTATATAAAATAAGATCCCCGTAATTTTCTCATGGTATAAACAATAAACTTTTAAAATTTTTATAGAACTCTCTGTGTAAATTGAGTATTTGCAACTGTTCTTTGCTAAACTCTTCTTTTCAATGTTTGTTTTATTTTCTCAGAGAATGATTGATGCTACGTAATAGAACATGCATCAGTATCCAATAAGTAATTACATTTTGTTTCTCAAAATCTTTTTCACTACATGGATGCTTAGGTAATTGATTGTTGCTTATTTTAGAGAAGGCATTTCCAATTTCTAGACTGGTGTGTTAGTAAGTGTGGAAGTGCATTTAGAAGCTTTTTCTTTCTTCTTTCTTGTGTTTTGTTGGGTTTTTTTTGTTTTTTTGGGTTTTTTTGTGGTTTTTTGGGTTTTTTTTTTTGTTGTTTTTTTCATTGTTGGTTTGCTGGCTTATATTGGCCCTCAAATGACCAGTGGTCATAACAAAGAGTTCGCTAAAATAGATTGATTATTAGGAGGTGGTATGGCTGGATTTTTTTTCCTGAATATGGATTCTTTTCCTAGAAATTCTTGATTGCTTCCTGACTTTTTAGTCCCCAGCTGTATGTGATAACCTGAGAGAATGGTCGATAGCACACAGGTGAGGAGCTGCTTTGGAGGAGTCAAACCCTGTACGTGGTATAAAGGTGCTCACACAAGGATTGAGCCTTTCTCATTTCCAAAGTGACCATGTTGGCTGGAACTTCTCTTCAGGAAAAGGCAGCAATGTATGAGGTCATGTATTAAAGATTTTTTAGTGGGTTTTGGTTTTATGTACGTAGAGGAATTAATCTGTGGGATTTTCTGTGTAGTAGTTAGGGCACTGTAATTGCTGTGCTGTAGAAACTTTCTAAAGGACATGTGTACACATGTTTATCTCCAGACAGTCATTATTGAGTATGTAGTGGAAGTCAGCAATGGAATGCAAGTTTTCCAGGAAGTGGGTATGTTATCTCTATACTTTATGCACAGTGAAGACCTAGGGGTGTATTTGGGTAGAATACTTCTTCTAAAGTGACTTATGAAGAGAAAACTATACCAGCACGTTGATAATTGGAAGGACTAGAACACTTCAGAACTGTTTTTGCGACACAGGAACTGAAATTTCAGTTAAAATATTTCTACCAATATTGCCTTGTTGTTTGCTGAAGAAATTATTAAATTGGGCGGTGTTGTTTCTGTGGTTTTGGTAGGCTTAGCTGGGAGAAGGAGTTCACCTTTGATTTCTTTTTTAGTTCCAAAAAATGTACATACTAGTAGAAATCTCTAACATTTCTTTTTTGGGTTGAAGGATTTAATATTTCCTTATTTAATTGACTGTTACTGCTTTGTAGAAATTGAGATATGTGTTCTGTGTCACAGTGAATTCAGAAGTACTTTGCATAGTCTGTCTTGTCCGTAAAAATAGATATGAAATTCTGTCAAGTAAAAAATGTTCTTGCAGTGGTTGTTGTTGATGTATTAAAGTGGTGTTCACTAAAAATATATAGATTAATTATTCTATAAGAATTAATTTTTTTATTATTTTAAAACCCAATGTAAAATTCTGGCATTTTTTACTGTATGAAAGAGTAATAAACTTGTAGCCATCTATGAGCACACGTGCACATACACAGATGTTTGTACAAATGACCTGAAGGAATAGCCTGAAGTTGTGTCAGAGGAGGTTTAGATTGGATATTAGGAAAACATTCCCTATGGAAAGGGTTGTTAGGCATTGGAACAGGCTGCCCAGGGAAGTGGTGAAGTCACCCAAGTGACTCAAAAAATGTGTTCAAGACTTTCAAAAAGAGCTCAGAAAACATGTGCACGTCATTTGGGGAAATGGTTTAGCAATAAACCTGGCAGTGCTGCCTTACCTGTCAGACTTGGTGATTTTTAGAGGCCTTTTCCAAACTTAACAATTCCATGTTTCTATTTCATGGTTTTGAGGACTGGAATCCTGCTTTCTGTGTATGTAGGGTTAGCAACAGTGGTTCTGGAAGGATAGTGCACATGGACAGGTAATAATACATGTTTATGGTGCCTAGTAGGTATTTGAGTTTAATCTATTTTCTGAACTTTGAAAATATCTCCTAAAAATAACACAGTGGGAAAATAAAGTGAAGAGAGTGAGGCAAGGGGCAGGAGGGTGTTTCAGAAGTAGTAAACTTACTAGAATCAATTTCCTGAGTTTACAGTTCTCATGAGATCATTCCCTGCTCTGACATCGAGTGTTGGAGTGTGTGGGAAGAGGGAGAGATTTTCGTGGTGAGGGAGGAGGAGTAAGTTGTTTACTTGGGCTTTTTTTAACAAACAAAACTTTGACAAGGCTTGTGATTCTAGGGGAGTTGACTGTGACTATAATGATTCATTCTTGTCTGTCATTTTAGACTGTCATGTGCTACACTTTGAAAATAGGATGTAAAAGCGCATGACTACTGTCCCAGCAGGCATCTGACAAAGATATGCATAGTATTTTTTGAGCCCATCTCAATGAAAAATTTATTTTTTAGCTAAATTAATATTGATATGCTGATTCATGTTTATGCTCTGAGCTCTTTCTGCGTTATTGATTTATGTATGGTTGGCATACTATATCTCAAATATATCAAGGAAAGCTTATAAATTTGTTGAACTATAATTGAATATAGTACAGATGGGATCATACCATTATTTCCTGACTGTGAGTTATAAGAATCCCATTTTTAAACTTTCATAGTTCTACATAAGAGTTAGTTCATTATTCTAAATTATTGTTATTGTGCTCCCATAATGTTCCAGAAAGTGAAGGAACTTACAGGTGTTAATTGAGTTTCCAAATCATCAGTGGAGGAACTTAGTGTTTTTAATACCAGGTTAGTTTGTAATGAAACACTTAAGCTCTGCTTTACAGAGAAAGGAATTCTTCACAGATATTCATTGTTTGACTTCATAAATGGACAGTCATTCTTTGTGAAGTTAATTGGCTTCATAATCTTGTTTTTAGTGAATGAAACTCGTACATGGCTTTCTTTAGTTTCTGGGAAAACTTCATGGTGAAATCAGGAGGGATTGGCTTAATGAATTTGAGAAAAACAAATGTGTCTGGACTCTTCATCCAGACTTTTTACTGCTTTCTTCTCTTGAGTAATGAGTAACTAAAAGTTATGTTACGAGTAACATAATTTAAAACAATTTAAACCAAAAGTTACAATTGTACTTAAAATAGCTAGAAATATTCAGTACTTCAGTAGGATTCTTGAATCTGATGTTTTTTTCAAATGCTAGTGAAAAGTGTTGAATTTAGGGATATAAGAACAGCTGCAAAGGGTCAGTCTAAAATTCTATTTTGGCTTGTTTCTTACCTCTGGTAGGAGTCTAGTAGGTTGGAAGTTTTGGGAGAGAAGTATATATAGAAATGGAAATGTAGCAGTACATCTCACTTATATGCACCTTGTATGCCTCATGGATTTCATCAACAACAGACTGTAGCCAGAAGATGGTCAATACAGGACATTGGTTCCTTTTTTGGGAAAAAAATTATCTCAACTTTTGATACCTCTTAATGGCTTAGGTCTTATAGTCTTAATGGTCTAAACCTTCTTAATGATTGAGTTCTTATCCAACTCCACTTGGCTTTATATGTTCACTAAGCTATATTATGTTTGTTATTCAATGTAGAAATAGTTCTTTTTCTTCATGTGCCAAGAAAGCACATGTACAAACCTGTGAACAGGAGTGATGATAATTGTTAAAAAGTCCACATCCTCTCTGTGTGCATGGGAATACATATTTATACAATATCAAAATACAGTCCTGGAGGTTTTCTGCCATTAATCTTGTACTGAATTTTTTTTTCGTACGCCTTGCATTACTGCTAAGAAGAAAAAAAGAGGAAAAATAAATTGGCCAATAGTTTCAGCTCTGTAGGCTATGAATTTGGATAGACAAGATAACAATTCTTCTCCTAAATGTAGGTTAAAGCCCTTCAGACCAGAACTCTGATGAACCAGAACTAAAACCCACAATGGCTAATTCGAAATGTACAGGTCATACAGTGGATGTAACAGCTGTGTAGTGTATGCTTCACTGACCAGCATATGCTGCTATTTTAAAGGAAAAGAGTAATCTTAGGACTTGGCACTTGAAGAAAAAAATTGCATTTCTGTGACATTTTATTGCAGAAAGTCTCCTGTATTTCATAAGCTCTGTTTGATCAGTACTGTGTAAAGTGTCTTAACAGATTCAAAACTCTTACTAAATATAGTCTAGCAAAGTTGCATGTAATTATCAGAGTCATTGAACTGGAGGGTTATTTACAGCTATGTTGTGTTTCTTCAGCCTTTATCACTGCACTTTGGAAGCTAGCAGTCACCTGCAGAAATGCCACTGAATATCAAATATACTATTTAAGTGGTACTGATCATTTAAATTTGTAAATTCCTAATTTCCACATAGAATAAAATTAAATATGTATTCCAAACTATTGTAATAGCTGCTGTTCACCAGAACAGCATGGTTTTCATGGTTTTCAGTCTTGTGCACTTTCAGAGTACTGATGCCAAATCACTGATTTGGCATCTGTATTTTAATCCTTACTTTTCAGAAATTTAATGTCTGATTTTAGTGAAGTCTGTAGTAAATAAATGTCTAACTTGAGTATATGTCAGAATGTATGTAGTATATTTAAAGTTCATTTAACCCTTAGAGTGGAGTTCAGTTTAATTCTGTCAAATAACAAATCCAATCAGAGGGAGCATCAAGCTTCAGCAGTAAGTTTTCCTCCAGTGCAACTACAAGAATTTCTATAAGGAGGAAACTTTCAAAGAGAATCAGACCCACTGGGTACCTTTTCTACCGTTCTTCTCAGTGTGTTGGTTCTTGGGAATTCATTAATGTGTGGAAAATCACTCTAGACATAACTGCAAACTAGCAGTGAATGTTACAATCTATTGATAATTGATTTTCTGCAATAAAGGCTCAGAAAGCCTACTGCTGTACCATTTGGGCCTGATTTGCCCTTGTAAAATCCCAGTGAAATCACTGCACTGAAGTCTATATTTATTTTGGGTAACAGTATGTGTATTCCTGAAAACATCTTGTCCCTTTTCAGTTAACACTTAAAAAACCCCCAAAAAGCAAACATTAAGTGACTAGGCTGCAATTATTAGTTTCCATTTAAAAAAACACTAATAAGTTACGTTTTTCATTTAGCATTAAACTCAGTCATACTCCAATATAAATCAAACTTAAACCATCAGCAAAAGTATGATAACTCGGACTCTATAAGCATGAACTGGTAACCAGGTACTTTTTGTAATCATCTGCTAATCCTTGATTTATGGTAACATATTTGTTCAGGTTTATGCTCATACCAGTTTCTCTACCTGCAATTGCCCTGGTAATTCTGTTTCTTTTACACCACTACTGCCACTAGGAAGAACAAGATACATAGATGATGCTGATTTTCTTTCAGTATGCTTTCTGTTTACAGGACATTTGTACAGTCAGGAAAAGCTACCATGCATTTGCTGATTTCTCAGTGTCCTTGAAAGTGGTACAACAGTAAATCTGTTTTGCCTTATATTTCAGTCTAATCGGTAATGGAATTTTTTAATAATTATAATGAAAAATACCTGAGAGTAAGCATCCTTTAAAATGAAATGGGTCTTCAGCAACTGGGAAATGGGTAGGAGAATCAAAAGTGAAATATACCTTCTGTAGGCAAAATGTGCAGATGTGTCATGTGAAGCTGTTATATAACCTGAAGAGTCAGGGAGGAGATGTTTATTCAGCTCAGTGAACAAGTACTGGAGTCAGGTTCAAAACTTTAGGACACTAAATTAAACATCATCAGTGCCAGAAAGGAGCAGGCTACAGCTTTCACATACCACTATGGTGATGTCTTCATGCAACTATGAAGAAGAAAAACGTGTAGGAAAATTATTCTAGGACTAAAACTCTTTTTCTCCTGTTGTCATTAGCTTTGCTAGCAGGTTCTTCTGTGCTGCTGTGAAAGCATGCCATGTTTATTTACAAAGAACTCATGATATGAACTCCATTTTACTTAGCAGTTGAAAGGATTTAAAAGAGTACAAGCTTCTCTGTAGGTCTCAACATGTAGATATTAAAATAATGCAAGAAAATTTAAATAATGCAAAAAAAAAGTGGTAAAAAGTAATAAGCTCTGAACTGCTGAAATTATTATCTTGGAAATAAGCTTCTAGTGACACTCTATGCACGATTTCTTGTAGTCAATTTAAAGGTTTTTCCTACATGCAGACCTCGAGAAAAATTAATCTGAATGAATTTTGAAAGTGTTTAAGTAAAATTCTAAGTAGGCACCCTTATCCAGAATCAAAGTAGTTTTGACTCAGTTCAGCTGAATTGAATTAATTTAGAAGTGAATTCAGCTAAATTGAATTAAGGCCACTTAGTTAAGAAGGAAGGTATCAACAAGAATGTCTAAGTACAGTTTATTAACTTTAGGACTTTTAATAACTTGTTCTAACTTTTCTTGATCATCACTTATGCAGGTAAGTGATCTTGATCATTCTTAACACAGGTACACTCTCCAGATTTTCCCAAAGATTTTTCTGTGGAGTGTCAGAGGCTCATTCTATAATAATTCTGCCATATAGAACAATTTTGTATTTCTTTGCTTAATCAGTATTGAAAACTTACTTTTCCTTTTCCTCTTTCTCCATCTCACCTTGTTATTCATGCTAGTCATATTTTCATCTGTTAACTCATGCAGGAAGGACTGACTGACGTGTCATTGTCCCAGTAAGAAATTAGTATGTAGTCGGTTTTCACTGTGGAACTGCATACTGAAAAGTGCTGTATGCTTTTTCTGCCATGGCCTCACTATAGCTCAAAAAGCTACTTAACAACCTGAAGTGGACATTTGCAAAATGCAATGTGCAGAAATTACTGGTGAGGCTTCAGAGCCTAAACATGTACTCAGGGTGATTTGCTTGGCAGTAACATCTTTGAGATGTCATTATCAACAGTTTGATACTGTTATGTAATAGTAGCTGTCTTAGCAGGCCCTTTTACAGTCCCTTGCTCCCTTGTATTAACATTAATTTTAAGAAATACCATGAAAGGATAGAAGAGAATATTCCAGGGTTGATTTTTATGAACTATGAATGGCAACAAAATGAAAATGCAGTAAAAGATAAATTTACTGCAGTTATGTTACATAACAGGGTCATGCAGGCAAGTCAGGCAAAGCACAATCTAAAATTTAGTAAATATACAAATTAATTCCTCAGATTTTATCTCTATAAAGTAAACAAGCATGCAAATCTTGAGTTAAGCTGAATGAAGGAAAACTGTGAGGAGCCTCAGGTACATAATATTTTCATAAATCTACTGAGAGAGCATGTCAGCCAGCTGCTTTTGTCATCTTATATCTGTTTATATTTTCCTATAGAATTGGCTCCTGAGTACATATTTTGTAGTACAAGCACATTATAACCCTTAAGCAGCAAGACAATTGCTTAGAGCTGATTCAGTTAGACTGTTTGTTGGAATAAATCCTGCTCCTTACTGCCTAATCACAGGAAGCTTTGCAGGCTCTGTGGCTGTTTTGTAAGGAGTCACAAATCTCATTCTCTTAGAAAGAAGTGTCTGCATTTTCAGGTTCATAATACCTAACTGTGATCAGACAAACTTGGAATTTCTTGTATTCCAACAGGTTGTGAGGCTTGCAGGGTAGGATGAGTCAGAGTAGTGAATCCATCATAGCTGTACCTGTTACCAGCCCAAGTACAGGAATGTTAGAGTGGCAAATCCTGCTTCAGTGATTATTGGCATGACAGGCCATTTTCTTTCTGATTGACTTTCTAGAGCATTAATACACACAAATCCCTACTAAAAGAGCCCTCTATGAAGGAGTTAGAATTTATTTTAATATCAGCTACTCTGACAATTTCATGTGCTCTGACACCGTCACAGTGCCATCCTCTTTCTTTTCTAAATGCTGTTATTCTAAATTGAATAATCACCACAAATTAAGACAATCAGATCTGTTTTCACCTGTTTCTCTTCCACTAATTTTTGAGTTTCTTCTATGAAATTATTTCCCTTTGTTATGTCCTTTTTTTAGGATTTAGTTTTTCCATTGATTCTGATTCCTCTAGAGGAAGGCAGTACATGATAAACTGATCATGTAATTTGTTTTCCAGTAATGTCCTAATGCACTGCTTATCACTTCAGCTGGTATGTAGCTCGTTTGGGCTATTTTTTTTCTCTTTTCTTCTCTTGGCAAAAGAAGCTGTCAGGCACATCTTGCTCTTTGGCTGCTTGTGGTGCTTCTGCTTAGGCTCTGCAGAAAAGGTGACTGCCATCCTGTAACATGCAGGAAAACTCACTATAGAGGAGGTCTGGATAGGGGCTGAATACTCAGCTCCACTTTTACGGTGCAGATTTTCAAGAAATTGGTGGTTTGTTAACATATAAAGGCAAAATGTCATCTCTTAAGTGATGTGCTGCTCACACCAGGGAAGGGTTTGAAAAGTCTGTTATTGAGGCTCTTTTTTTGGATATTTTTGGTAATCCTAACTGTATATTTGGTAGAGGAGTTTTATTTTCAGTAGTTACAGAAATGATTGTTATGATTGCCTAAAGTTAAAATTATTTTTCATGTTAGAGTCTTCAATTAAAATCTAAAAAACAAATCCAGTGGGAATTTTGGACATAATAAATAATATGATAAATAATACTGAATTGTTTCAGTTAGCTTTAATTCTTTGAATAGTCTTCCCATGGTTCTCCAAGCTAAATACAATACAAATATAATACTGTACAAAATAGTAGGCAGACTCTATATCATGATTATATTTGATAAATTCAAAAAGATGTCTGTTTGCTGGAGAAAAAGAAGGCAATTTGATTTTTTTTCTTTCTATATTTACTTAGCACACAATCAAAATAAAAAATATATCATTGCTGGGGAAGTTTTGTTCCTTAGACCCACTGGTTTCATATGGTCTCTCTCTTGCAGCTACTCTCCAAAGCAGTGTGGCTCAGAAAAACTTATCACTCATTAATGGTGATAACTGACAGATGTGACTTATTCTCTCAGACTTTCATCAAAATATACCTATAATTTTAAACCTTTATGAATATTGATGGTGATGCTCATATTACTTGCATTAGATAAGAGTTTTTACAAATATTCCAAATGACATTTGTCACAGCAATAATAGTGGCAATCTATGCACCTGCTTGATGAAGCTATAAGAAGCAAACAAGTTGGAGAAAGATTTTTAGACATATTTATTGGCTAAGCATTTCTGTGTTTTTCTTTTGCTTCAAAGAAACCAACAAAGGTTTTTCAGGTGGCAGAATATGTTGCACTGTCTCTGATCTCAGTTTTCAAAGGACAGGAATTATGGAAGCATATACTGAGTATTGATACTATTATTCTTTTTTTATTTGTTTTTTTAAATACGGTGAAAACATATTTCACATTGCTAGAGACAAATTCTTGTCACGAGTTCCAGTACAAAGGTAGCCCAATAGAAGACATTGACAAAGGTCAGCATAACATTGAAAATGTTACTAAAATGTTGAAAGTGTACAGGGTCAGGTATTACAATAAATGACCAGTAGCTTTGAAAAATAATGAAATTAGCTCTGAACACAGCAATATGTTTATTAGCATTCTACTCAGAAATGTATGTGTGCTTTTAAAATTGTACATGCAATGCATAATGCATGTAAAATAGAGAAAAGTGGTTTTGTCAAGTGAATGGAAAACAGATTGATGCTGAGATAAAAATTGCTTGAAGGACACAAGGGAAGGATTCTGCCTCAAGGGGATGGGTCCACTGTTGCCCTGGTAAATCTCATGTAAGCTTGGAGTAATCTAGATGCAAGAGGTTTTTTAGAGGTTTTTTTACAAGTAACACACAACGTTGTGGAAAAAGGAGGAGATTTTTATTAGTTAAGTTATTGGATAATACTTTGTCAAAAAATTAATCATTGTTTAACAGGGTCTGTTAAAAGGTAGGTTAAAAGCTGGCTTCTACTGAAAAGCAGGAGTTCTCACTATTTCAGGGCAATAGGATGCCATTCTGATTTTAGATGTTTGGGAGAGGAATAGTACAATGTCCTAGCAAAATAGTTGAGTGTAACCTACTAATGCTGCTGTAAAAATTTTATAGAAATATTGAATTGGAGCCTCAGTATTATGAGTAATTATATTCACAATATGCATGTGTAGAATAGTGGGAAAGAGTGATTGTTGATGTTTACAAGTAATACACCTTATCAGGAATTCATGGGAAGGATTTCAAGAGATGGAAAGTATTATTCCCACATGCTCTGATACAGTTTGAGAGTTAAGAGCCGTATGAAAAGTATATTTTGGTAATAATAAAAAAAAAATTAAATTGGTTTGCTTTTGGGAAAGCTTTATTAATTTACCTTTTTCCATGGTCATCTAACATTTCAGCCAAGATAACAATGTGGAGGTAAAACCTTCAGGCTTTGCAGCTATAGAAAATTCTTCAGCTTCTACTGAAATTTTTTGCACCAAACTTGGAAAACCAATCAAAATATTACTCCTGTGTTATGTACAAGATTAACCATGCAGCCTTCAATTAATGTATTTAGTATTCACCTGTTTGCCTTTACATCACTGATGTTTTTGTTGTGAAAGCACTAATTATTTTCCTTCAAATTAAAGAAATTCAATGACTGATCATTAGACAAACTCCTTGGAGACCATCCCTGTGACAGCTAGACAGATAATTAGAAAACAACTAAATTAGATAATTGGGAAAAAGTGATAAATAGTACACATGGAGCTAGACATTCTTTATATTGTTGATTTGCCATAGAATCTTTTTCCTTGGCAAAGTTCTTATGTTATTTAAATATGTGTAATACAAACTATGTAAAAATAGCTCAGCAACTTCTCCATGAGCTTTTTTATAAGTACCTAAATTAAAATAATGACTACTGCTGACATAAGTTTAGAGGAGCTGGATAAAACCTTACTCATTATATTTAAGTTTTTCATGTTTCAGTCCTAAATACACAAATTGATCAAACTAAATTTTTAATTTAATAATTTTAATTAAATAGGATAATAGATGTGCACATTCACAGTGCAGTCACTGTGCATAGCTTAATAGAAAACAATCATAAAAGCACTGCATAGTCACTGACAAGAACTGATCATCTGAGCACAAAGATTCACATACTGCACACCTATTGAAAAGTACCTGTTCACTCATTCTGACAGTCATGTCTTCTAGAGTTTTATATTTAAACAATGGAATAGTTCTTCATTATTGTGAAGTTCTTTATTATTATGAGTTTTTAATTTAGTAGTCCTTTTGTAGGGTCTTTGATCTCTGATTATTTGCAATGATTCAATCTAATTGTGGTAAACTGTATTAATCAGCACTTGCCTAATTTTCACTTTTCTTTAACAAAAGTTAGGTCATATCAGAGTAATAACTTCCAATTGTTAGACCATCATGTGAGTCAGCCAAAGAGTAACTTTTATTTTCCTGATCACTGACAGTGCGGTATTATGTGGGGGGAAATGAGTCATGTTACCAGGATTGGAGACCACGGGTCCTTTTCTGGAAAGGTCTGTGATTAAGGAAGGTGTGCCCACCTTTGCACTGTTAATTTTGGCATGAAGAGTGAGCAGTAAGTTGATGCAAGTGCTCTCTGCTTTTCTTGCTTCTGCAGATTGTAGAAAATAGAGGTCTGCAGTCTCATTATTCTCGTTAGAGTAATCTGAGTTTTTAGGTTTTGTCTGAAATGTTCACTAGACTGAATTTAGATGGGGAGGCTGAAATAAATAATTATTTATTTGATGTGACTGATGTATTCCATATTGACCTTAGGAGGATCAAAGAGATTTACTATGAATAAGGCCAAGTGATGGACAAAGTCATAAAGGCAAATACAACCTCTCTTAAAGCCTCAATGTTACCAATTCTTATCAGAGAAATAAATCTGTACTTTTGTTATAAGAGAAGTGAGATATTTATCACTGCTCTTTCTGTCTAGAAATAGCCACCTTTCCATATTAAGAATCTATGGACTCGGGGGTGAGCAGATCTGCTGCTGTGACACTGTGTATTTCTGTTCATGGCCTAGACCAGTCTGATGGCAGATGGCTGTTTTCAAGCCTACTTACAGAAAATTAGTCTACAATAACAGAAAATAGGAGTTGAGACTTTAAAATATGCTTGCAATTGTTAGCCTGTAAGTGATGCATCAAAAGTCTAAGTTTTTAAAGGTGTGAGTAATTGTGATGCAAATAAAATTGAAGTCTGTTCCCAGAAAAAAAGCATTACTATTTATCTTAAGTTTTATGTAAATAATTTCTTTTCTGTTGTAGTTAGCATAGGTTTGATGTGAAATCTTTATAAAATATGCCTTACCTTCTTTCACATGGTGAGCAGCTAGAAAGTCAGAGCTGGAAATTTTACTGCTACTCTTTCTTCCACATATGTAGATTAATTCCATGGCTTTTTCAAAAGCTTGAAATTTTAATGCTTCAGCATTTGCCATAATGCACAAAGAACTTTTGAGAAAGATACTGGGATAAGGGAAGAAGGAACCAGCAATTACTATCTGAATATATTAAGTTTTGACCTAAAGAGAGACTCCTAAAGACTGATGTGGCAATTCAGTTTTCATATCCTTTTCATCTTTGTTCTTTTTTTTGTCTGTCAAGAGGGACAGTATGGTTTCCAGATGTACTTGTGATATTGTGTTGTGTTTGTGTGTACAAACATCAAGAACTAAACAAAAGCATGTAAATAAATCTGTGTGAAACATTGATTGAAAGGCTGGGTAATTAAGATGTTTGACTACTACTTTTAAATCTAGATTCAGTCTGGTACTGTAAACATGAAAATTCCTGAATAATTACATTTCTAGCCAACAAATATGGAAAGAAATTCTTTTCTCTTGTGAAAGCCACAAAGACTAAAGAGTTTGGGGTAATTAATTCCTGTGCTTGCCCTTCACTGTATTTACAGAACTTGATGGAAAATGCACTGCAATTAATTTAGATCTTCAGTCTTTCAATCCTTTTACTTGGATCTCTGATCACTTATCACTTTAAGTTATTTATCAAGCAAGTTAAGGTTACAAGTCCAACCAAAGGGGGAGGCAATTTTCTTTCTCCTTTGAAAAATTGCATCCCTGCCTATGGCAAAGGGGTTGGAGTTGATGATCTTTAAGATGCAAGGTGCTTCCAATGAAGACTAAATGAGAGATACTCAAGCAGAGAGGGCATTACTCTTCCCCTTTTCCCTTCCCTCCTCAGTCTATGGCACTAAGGCAAAGATCCAGGGATTTGGGGTTTTTTTAATTCCTGCTTCATAAATTTGAATGAATTTTAGGAATGATCATAGGCCATAGAAATACAAGCGGTGTACAACAGAAATGTGAGATTCCTTCTAACCCTAACCATTCTATTATTCTAAATGTAAGTGTTGATGTTTGTTCTTAGGAAATAATTAATTTCAGTGATCTGAACTTAATTTCAGTGATCTGAAATTGAGCATAGACAAACCCAATCTCAACCTTCTGGAATATAAGTGTTGAAAAATCTCTTAGAAAAACAGTCTTCAGGAGTACTGTTTATTTTTAGCTATTCTTTAGAAAAATTATCTTCTCAAGTTTTTCTTCAGAAATGAGACCCTTCAAAACACTTCAGAATATCTTTAGTTTCTGACTGTTGACTCTTGTTTCCCAATTTATCTGTCTGTAGTGAATTCCCTAAAGGCTGAGACCATCTGGTCCTTCAGTTTATTTAACTGTTTCTCAGTTTCTGTGAGCTTTGAATTAAAACTGTCAGGCTCAAGGTTTTTAACCATAACGATTTTTCAGACATCATTAATTTTAATGTTTCCAGGATCTGTTCCATTTTGGCTGTTACACTTATCTCCCACAGGAGTAAGAGCTTCCTTTCTTGTAGAATGCGCTTTAAAAGGGGATTAAAATGAAATAAGTAGGGGGAATCACTGACTTGCAATTCAAGTCTTTATTGGAGTTACTTCAAATTTTCATTAAATAGATGATGCATTTGCTTGGTTTCATGTAACCTTCCATTAAATATAGAAATAAATCTATTTTTCCAGTGGACAAACCTCCTCAGATGTATGTGGTGATTATATATGCTAAGTGAACACATAATAGTACATTAATTATTAACACCTTCTGTAAGGGTTAACCACCTACTCTCAAAATACCTTTGGGAGGCTAATAAGTATTATTTATCCTTGGGGATTTGTTAATTGACAAGATGTACAGACACTGATTTATAAATTCTGATGGTACCTTTCACATCTTTTCTACAGGAATTGAATATTTAGTATACATTCAGTTAAACTTACACATCCTATACTCTACTGAGAGAATTAGTTAACATTTACTATCCCAGTGAAAGAGAGTTGAATCCCAAATATGTTTTTATGGATCTTTTGTGATATATATATATATTATGTCAGTCTTCTTACTGATTTTTTAAAAATATCATAATATTTCACTAAAAATAATACTTTGGGGATCATTATCACTGCATGAAACCAGAAGTTTAATATTGATATAGACATGAAAGATAAAAACACATATTATATTGATCATGACTTTATCATGGTTATTTTAAATGCCCAGAGCAAGAACTTAAATAGTATAGTAGATAAATCACAGAAATATCTAGGGATCACTGCTGTGCTTGCACTCTTGTTTTAAAGTACAGGAACCTCAAATATTATCCTCTTAAAAAGTGGGATTGTACCACAAGAGCAAGTAAGTAAGACAAATGCTGCCACGGAATGTGAATCTTGGGTCACATCATTTACTCTTCAAGTCTGTGTTTTTCCATTGCTACCATCACAGCTCCTTTGATTTCCTTTGCTGTGACCTGAATCACATTAATTCACAGAATGATCAAGATTTCAAATGAAGAAGGGTTTACCAGATCTTAAGAAGGGCTCCTTCTGTAAGGACATCTGTACTTTTCCACGTGATAGACTTGAAGTTTTTTGGTGGCTCTCCCACCACGGGAGTCCCAGGGGCCTTTGATTCAAACTTAGAAACTCATCTAAACTAGGACAAGAGTATTTTACTTTTAAAAATACTTATCTGCTGAAATCAGTTCAACTGAACTTCACACTTTAATAATAATGTTTTTAGAAGTGGTTTACCTGGAGGAGGGCAGCAGACCCAATTGTAAGGATGTTATTTTGTATGTAAAGGAGAAGAGGTTTATTTACTTGTTTTAAGACAATCTCTCTTTGCTGTTTTTTTCTTTTTTACACTCAGAGATTGAGGTAATGTTAGAATTTTAGCAGCCCATACTATGTAGTAGTTGGTGCTGTCATTAGCTAGTCTCACTGCTTAGGAAATCATGAAGGTGTTCTTCTTTAGTTTGTCTTCTGTACATGACATATTCCTGAAAGCCAGTTAAAGAAGTCAAAGTTGAGATATCTTTAAAAAATAGTTCCATTTCCTGGAGTTGGATCAGCTTGTCACCTCTTTACTTATATGGTTTTTACAGTACCTTTAATCTAAAAGCCTAAGATATTCTTGTGAATACTGACTAATTTTCCCTTATTTAGAAGCATGAGTAATTTTCAATAAATACATTCTTCAGACTGTGTATTGCTTTGCACAATTGTAACAATTGCTTCTTAGTTCCATGTGAAGCCTTTTCTATGACCTTCCTTACAAGAACCTGTTGTCTTTGTTGTGCTGTCCAAGAATAGTCAATGGCACCGTCATGGTGGCAAGGCTGGAATGCTAATTTGGCATAGAAATCTTGATAGCAGGGTTTTGCACTCCTTGTACTTTAACTAAAGGCCACTGTAGCAGTACATTTATGTTTGGAAGATATAATTATTAGTATCTCATTTTTAACATCAGCTAGATAACCTCCCTAATGGGTAAGACAGCATGGAGACCTGCCTTGTCAGTTAGAAATTACCAGAACAGTAATATTTAACATTAATATTGTTGTGCATACATCATGAAAATATATGCAAATACTTTCCTAGTGATGTTTAAATTAAAACTTTTTATGTTAAGAGAATTTCCAGTGTAAGATACAGGTTTGTTGTAGATTTTTAGAATCACAACTCTAACTTGCATATACTGGTAATTAATCAGTTTATACCAGTGGAGGTTCCATTGGCAAAATTAAAACTACCATCTCTTTGTTTACACTGAATATTAAATCAAGGTTTATTCTGAATTTTCTAATTCAAAGTTTCCATTTCAGTTTCAAAAAGCTTTAACTGTAACTTACAATGTAGTGCAGCCCAGCTTTAAAACTCTGGCAGGTGTATAAGACACAGATTGGTGCTGTGGTCCAGCTCACCTCTGATGTGTATTTCAAGCACAGCTGAGGCTGTTTGCAATTGCCTCAGTAAGTTGGCTATGCTCATTCCTGTGCTTTGAAACAAAGAAAAAGTACAGAAGTTTTCCTAATTGTCCCCTGAAAGGAACAAAAAGCATTCCCAGCTTTTCCAAATTCCAGCATCTATATCCTTTCAGAGGATGTGACCAGAGACCAGGAGAATGGAGGAGGATTGCATGACAACAGGCTAAGGTGTGACCAGCCACCCTCCAATGGAGGCATTGTTTGGATGCCCCTTTAGTTAGGAATTTTCCTTGCTTTTCTACTTTGAATATGCACCCTTGGACAAAACCTAGGTCTCAGGTTTACCACTGTTCTTCTGCCACTTCACACATTGTCAAACGATTCTTCAGGTACTAAAAGAAAAATCTCAGTAGAGTTTTAAATTAAGGATTAGAACATAGCTGTAAATTAACAGGAATGTGATTATCTACAGCTATGCAGAGACAGTAAAAAATTAATACTGATTGCTAAGAATGACTGAATAGATATTTCTCTGTTTGCAGTTATTAACCAGATGCTGCTTGGAGGATATTTCTCTGGTTTTCTCATTTACAGGTGATAAATTTTCTCTGGAATGTGAAATAGGCTTTGCCTTTTTCAATATTAGGATATATTTAGTTCAATGCCATTGAATGCCACTGAAGGATATTTTACCACAAGAGAAGCAAATTTGCCTATCTCTATCAGAATAAAAAGCACCCAAATGCAAATCTGCAAATCTTAGGCTGCTGGAATGTTTGTATATCAAAATGCATTAAAGCAAAGAAGATTGACAGAGTTAACTTGATTTGCCTCTGTTGAGGCTTATTAAGCACTCAATCTCAATATTACGGACTTAATTAGCTGGAATCATAGTTACATCACCTTCAATAGGGAGGATAATTGGTATGAGTTGAAGCAAGTCTAATAGGCTTGACCTTCAGTCACATATTTGAATGGTTTGGAAGTTAAATGCATGCTATATTTACCTGGAGGTTCAGACTGATCAAGTCTTCAAAAGAAAGAGCTGCAGAAGTCAATGCTGGGAAAGTCAAGTGCAGGCATACACACATTTTAAATGTAGCTAGAGGCTGAACTTTTTGCAGGACTCCAAGCACTTTTGTAAAAGTACTGCTGACTGGAGCATGTGGTTCTATGTCTAGGGAAGGAAATTGCAATCAAAGCAGTAACAGGTTGTCAGAAAGAGCAAAACAAGTAAGGGTTCCATTTTTAATGCCATAGGCTAAATATACCAACATTAGTTTTCTTCCAAAAAATTAAATCTACCTGCTATCTTCTTTGCAATTTTTGCACATGGTTTCCATATCCACGTTTCACTCAGAAAATATTATATTATTATCATGTCTACATCCTTCCTCAAATGCAGTCCAGAGCACTATAATGAGGTCTGTCAACTGGGAACGTGCCTGAGTGTCACAGCCATGGTCTGGGCATGTTTATCTTCACTGGACAGGGCTGACAGTGAAACCAGAACAGCCTGAAGTGAAAACAGCCTCAGCTCCTTCACAACAGAATATCCTCCTGAATGCCTTGAGAACCATACCCTGTACCTACACTGTGGGAGGAGAGAGAGCTTTTAAGTGTCCTGTTCTCATTTCTCCCATGTAGGTTTTAGCCCATGAATTTCCAAGGCCTCTGTAAAGATACTTTTTGAAGTGTTTAAATCTCGTCCTTAACTAAATGATGCTGAACCTAGGACACATCAGTGAAGGATGAAGAGCATAGAGACTGAAGACTAATCAATTTGTTATATGTAGTCTTTGGCAGTGGTTAAAAGCAAGGGATTGGAAAGGGTGTTTGAACAGGGCAGGCCTGAAGAGAAAGTGTCCCAGAACATTTCTGCAGCTCTGGGTTTTCTGGTGCAGTCTTAACTAGGGGAGCACCTTATAAGGATTTGTTATTAGGGGCTTTCTTCTTACAGAAAAAAGGGAGAATTGTAACTTAAACAAAATTTTAAACCATGAACTTCATCTGTGACTGCCAGGCATGCTACTGTACTTTTTTGTACCACTAACAGCTCAACTAGAAAATATAGTGGAACACTGGACTTCTGTGAAATTCAGATGTTAAATGAGTTTTAGTACATGACAGCTGAGAAACTTTACCTGAATAGACAATTAGGAGAGTTCTGAAAGTCTTATTGTTGCTAATGAAAATTACAGCACTTTCAGTATTGCGTAGCGCATATTCTGCCAAAATAGTATACTTAAGGTCTGATATTCAGCATCTTTTGTGATACTTGACTGAAAGGCATGATATGCACTGCCTTAGTTCTGTCATGACTATTTACAAGCATGTCAAAGGAGCTGCCTCTCATACATATTTTTTTCCCTTATTTTAGGAATTAAAGCTTATAGTAATGTCTGAGAAATTAATTTAAGAATATCAGTAAGATGTTAAATCATAAATAATTGTGTAATTCCTGTAGGCTCCTGGAAATGACTACTTAACATAAGTAGCTAAAAATAACCTTTCAAATACTGCAAAATAGCTGCACTGGATTTGAAGTTGCTACGCTTACTTTCTAATACAATATATGGTAAAGACTCAGTGATATGCTGTTGCCTGAGTTCTGTAGAAATTATCTTGCTTTTGTGTAGCTCTCCCTGAGAAGTTTTACTGAATATCTTTCAAAATGTGTTTTTATATATACATGTGTATGTGTGTGTATGTATGTATAGATACAGAAAACCCAGGTATATACACACTTAAATACCTATATATGTAAGTATGATGACAGGAAAAGTATAAAAAATTTATGCTTAGTCTTGACTATTGCTGAATATCTTCCTGAACAGCTTGATGGTTAAGGAACATTGTTGTCATGGTCTATTGTAGGTAAGAATTATTGCTTACTCCACTGATATTTCATTATGATTTGTTTGCAGCTGAGGTCCTACTCTTTTGTCTAATCTATGTGATTTTATTTGGGCAGCGTGTTAGAGATACTTTTAGAGTGCACTGCAGCTCTCCTTCAGTAGATCAGAAAATGAAAAGCATAGGCTAACATTTAAATTACTAGCTGTTAATTCAGAAGTTAATTTTAACGTCATTTAATGTAGAAGCATCAATGTACAATCCTGTGTGATCCTCCAGGTTCAAGTAACAGTGGTTGTTCAGCTGTTCTTGTTCCTGGGACATCAGTAGAATTTTTCAATGGTGATATTGACCAAATTAGAAACTTCCACTGATCACATACAGTATCTATGATAAGGCTTCTCTTAACATTTTTTATAGACCTTGTGAAATTAGTCAACAGATTCTCAGGGTTCTATAGTCCATGTGTTGAAATCTGTTGACTAACTAGTGTTGATATAATTAATAAGTTAGCCAGGTGATGAAACTTAGGTTATTGGCTTTTAACCTGTGTAGCAGTCCCAGAAGAAGAGGCAAAATGAGCTCTCTTCATACTTTATTTCTCTTGACTCACAGCACTAATATTGCTTTTATAAAGTGGAGTTCTTTTAGTTCCCTAGCTTGCCTTTCATGAAAGTGATGTTTTGTATCAGATACATGGCTGCTTCATCATTTTGTAAAACACAATTGCTATTCTATAAAAGTGGATTGAGTTTTCCTTTATACCCTGTGACAAATTCATTTTAGAAGCAACTGCAAAGTACTGCATTTCACCCTGGTAGGCCGTAAGTTATGTTGTGTATGTGGTTAGAATACTCTGACAGTGGTCTTTGGTATCCAGAAGGCATCCCAGTAAACAATATCTAAAACTCTTACCTAGGAATTGTTACTGGAATTGTGCTTCATGTGGCAGTAGGGCCGTAACGTTCTCTCCAGTGGTAATCTGCTGGATCTTCTAAATTGTATCTAAAAGGAAAAAAAAAAATCACAATTGCTTCATTCTATATAACTGATTATTTAATAAAAGGTACTTTAGTTGTTTGAGTAAAATGTAGATTTTGATACTGGAAGACTTTACTTATTGACAATATTGTCTTCCACTCTGTAATACTGACAAATTCTAAACCTCAAGTGTCCCATATAGAGAAGATTCCTAACAAAAGGCATCCATTTTTTGTAAATAAAATTTCCCCTTATAATATTGGTGTTTATCTCATTTGCTTGAGAATATAGCATAATCATTTCACAAAAGGAAAAAAACAAAACCACTGCAATGACTTCAGTGTTGATTGTCCATGTAGGCAGTTATTTCCTTCATTGTATTTTATTATGGGATTTTTAATTTTATTATATATATTCTATTTCTGTATTTCTTATATATTTTTATTAATTTATTAGGACAGGTAATTTTTTTCCATTCTAAAGAGAAATGGCAAAGAATTATTGACTTTAGATTAATCACAGTATCTCACTGTTACGTTTTACTTTCACATAATTTATTCAGTAAACAAAAATACTCTCTTTAGAAATAATATTATTTCAGGCAAACTTCCCATATTTTCTCATGGTATGAGCCAACAAGCCACATCTTAATGAACAGATTGGAGAGATGGACTGTTTCTATCTTCTTTCATTTGGTGTCAAATCCATTCCCTTCCATCTGAGGCTACTAAAGTGGTCAGAATGTGTTTTCTCTGCATGGCATGGATGGGAGGGAACATTTATAAAGAATGAAGAGGAACATTCCTGGATGTTTGCCAAAAAAGAGAGAAATCAAAGCTTTTTTTTCTCAGCCTGAATACATCCCTCTTCAGAAAGATTTGTTGGAAAGGTTGAAAAGTTCAGATTCCCCTAATGTAATGTTAGTGTTTATGCAACATTTTTGTTCCATTTAATCTTTCCCACAGAATCAAATGCGGCTTAGGGAACCAAGGTTATGCCACCACTGCACTGTTGATTTTGTGTTGTTTTTTTTAATGGTGCTGCTAAATCCCCTTTTTTTTTTTCTATTCCAAGAAAACTCATTTAGAGAGGATTTAATTTAGCATCTTGCATCTTCATTTTCCTGCCCTGCAATGGAAAATACCCAGGCTTCATTTTTTATGTGGGCTTCAGAATACTTTCACAGTTTTTAGGGCAAGTGCAGGGAGAAGAGAGAAACCTCATGAACTCGGAAATTTTGGCATGTTTATACATTGATTTAAGTTAATACATACAATCTTTTCTAACTCTGTTATTTTGAAAGCTTTTTGACATCTGTTGGCACTGCTGGTGAATTTCCAGCTATGAGACCCATATGGTATGATGGGAACATCGGTTGAGTTCAAGATTTGTTAAAATGTACCCTAACTGCCAAATTGGGTGGATGTTGCAGAGTTTCTTCTCACTTATCTTTTGCTTACTTGTTATCTCAAGTTAAGGAACTTAACTTTATTTCTGTATTCTGTTGTCTTTTTTGGTAATAGGAGAATTCACTCTGTCCAGTGGATCTCTCCTTAATTCCCAGACTTCTTTGTTAGCTGGAACAGAGACACTGTGTTTTAGCAAGGTCTAGGTCTTGTGCTGCATTTTTCACAGGGATATATACCTTCAGAAGAATTTTTTGCTGCTTATCTCTTATAATTATTAGATATTCAAACACAGTTTTCATTTAAATATATAAATAAAAATTGAATCGTTAGCACCAGAACTAAGTATCATGTCACGAGGAGCCAGAGAAAAAATATGGGATTTTTTAGCTAAAAAAAACATTTTCTAATCACAGTCCAGTGAGGCAAGGACATGCCTTTGAGCAACTCAGAAGGCCTATAGGTTGATTCCTATCAGAAATGCAATCAAAGACCCAAGCAGCACTTTATAGTGGTTAAGAACTTAAAAAGTAGCTAGTGCACAGCCAATCCTATGAAGATATTTTCAAGAATTGACCAAGATCCTTTTTTAAAATAGCACTTGTTAAATAATACAGCTTCCTTGAGTTAAAACAATATAAATATATCTATTATCCTCTTTAAGGCAAATATTTTAGTTTTTGATGAATATGGGGTTTGCAATAAAAGCATTATAAAGCTTAATTACAAATAAAGTGTATTTGCTAGCTATTCAGAAATGTTTGATTGGGGTGTTACCTTGTAGGAATAATATTCCTCTCCCTGTCACCTCTTTCCTGAGTAATGTGAAAGTGAGGCATAGACTGATTTGGGCTAAGTCACTGTTTGAAATATAGACCTGTAAGATTATAAAATGTAGCCAGGAAATACATAAATTTGATGTGAATAAAAGGTCTTCATTAGAATTGTCTGTATTGAAACTAGTCCATTTTTTGGCAAAGTAATGATGTTGTACAAACCATTTTCCCATGTGCAGGCTATTCAACATTGTGTGGAACATACCTCTTAAAACTTTGGTATTCTTTGGAGCTGTAACTAATTTTTCAGAATATTGAAACAAAATCTACAATATATATAATCTTTGCTTCTGATTTTGTTGGGTTTTTTGTTCTAGAGCAGGCTTGTGCACAAGCTGCCACAAATTTGTAAACGCCTACACTACAACTGGCATAAATTGAATTTATTTTTTGAGTGCATGAAATATTTTATTGTGAGACTACAGATAGTTTATTCATGCAATGGAAGGATGGCTATAAAGTGGTAGGTCTGTTCATGTTCAAAATCAGAGATAATTTGCAAAGGTTAACAGACTAATGTTAGGCCCTCTTAATGAAGACCTGCAAGAGTTTTGGGTGAAGATGCTGAGATGACTTGAAGTCATCAGATTATCTAATAAGCCTAAGTACAAGTAAAGGCTTTTTAATGTTTGTGTGATACAGGCCCTGTGCAATTTCATAAACAAACACCTTCAAATATTTTGACAACAGCTCCACTTTAAATTTCAGACATATGCTTTATTCAAAATTTTACAATTTTCTGTTTCTGTTGAATCAACCACTTTCACACATCTCACTCATGTTTGAATGTTTTCTTTTAAACCCTGATAGTGTTTCCTTTCCTGAAATTTTTCACTTGTTGTTCCAGAACTTATCAAAATAGTTTTATATGTTTTTGGAATAAGCTACTCTTAAATAGTTTAGAATATCAATGTCTTTTATGTCTTAATCATTCATGACAATATGTAGTGATGACTGACCCAATCAAGCCTTCTGGAATCCTAGCAGAAATCTTCTCTGCTATAATTTCCTGTCAATCTGCTTTTTGCATTCCTTATTTTGAACCCATGTGAACTCATCTTTTAGCACTTTCAGCAAAATTGTATTTCTTTTATGTGCTTGGGTTAAGATACATTGCAAATATTTCTTCATTCTTATCCACTAGTTTAATTACTCTGACCAAAAAAAATTTAATTAGGATGGTTTAATATGATTTCTTCTTGGCAAATCTGTGTTGCCTGTTTATTATCATGTTATCCCCAGGTGCTTGGAAATTGATTTTTGAGTAATTTTTTTTAGTAAGTTTTCAGATATCCCAGTTTAGTCAACCATTCTATGAACTCCAAGATGCATATAAGGAGGGAAATGAAGTGCTAGTACTGGTTTTGCTGCATTAATTCTAACCTTCCCTCTTTTCCACGTTGTCAGGCCTAACAGATAAAAATCTGGTTTTAGCTGATGACAGCTCTAGCAGATTGCTAAGTCCCACTGAAATGCAAATCTAAATATGGTTTTATTCTTTCCCTTCCACTCTTTTTTGTCTACTCTGATATTCATTTTATTAAAATTATCCCAGTGCTTGGTCATGTAGTTGCTTTCTGAAAACAAAAGAAAAAATTTCCAAATTGTTTCAGACTTCTCTGTTATTTGTCATTCCACTTTTTTGTTGCAATGAAAGACCCTTTCATGCCTCTTTTGCTTGCAGCTTTTAATATTTTTGTGATTTGCTTACTGCACCTTACTTGTCATTACTTATCTCCCTAAGGAATTGATAAAATTCCTTTCCAGGTGATATTGTTTACACTCTTGGTGCTATTCCTTTTTTAAATGTCAATCAGTCAAGAGATCTCAATTTAGACTCATAAGTGTCTTCATACGCTTCATTTTTATCTTCCTGTTTGGAATGAGTTATTTTTCTGCCTCCAGAACTAGGTTTCTGTTTTGAGCTTTTTTCAGGAGCAAAACCTTGACTGTTTGCCCAGGAGATCCTGTCTTTTGTTTCCTCAATTTGTTGAAGTCTGGTTTTGGAATGTCATTGTTCTCAATGCACTGTGGCAATTCCTTCCTTTTGCAGTATTTGAGAGCTCTCTTTTAAGGCAACTTTTCACTCCATCTCTTGACTCTTCTCTGTACAAGTAGGAACTGCAGCAGCAGCCCTGACCAGAACTTACCCACTTGTTTTTCTGTCTGAGGCTATTTCCAGGAGAACTTGTTAGACAATCCACATCCTCCATAACAGCATTAGGGCAGTTGGTTTGCCATCATCCCCACTTCCTAGATTTTGGCTGTTTTTGTTAGTTGCTCTGGAAAAGAGTCATTCACCTGCTGCCTGCATTGGATGTATCACTGATCCCTGCTGTGGCAATGGCTCATTTTTTCTTTGGTTCTATCCTTACCCAAGGGTAATGGTCTCTGTTAGGTCCTGACTCTCACCTGTTCTAGAACAGCAGGAGAATAGATTCATCACAGCTGCGTCTCTGCCTCCATTTTTTACTTGTATGTCCTTTCTTAAGCAGTGTTTCGTAGCTTGAGGAGAGGGCACTCTATCACAGTACTATACATAATGGTAGATCGATTCTACCTTTTATTTAAAAGAAGAAAATCTAAGCTCATTAACTAAACCTAGTGACTTGAGTGAACTGTGCTAAATGACTGGGGAAGTATGTTATGATCGATGTATTGAGAGCAGCATTTATGACAGGATGAAGAAAAGTATAGAAACCTGAATGAAAAAAAAGAACATTATTCTTCTAAGGGCATGCCCAATACAGATAAAAGGGTGGCAACTCAAAAATTTTCCAAGATACTTCTTAGAAATTACAAGATCAGCTGGAAAAAGTCTAACAAGTCTGAATATAGGGTATGAAATGATTGGAAACTCTTAGAATGAATAATTGTAAAATAGGATTGAAATCTGAAAGAGAACTGCTTTGTTGACAGAAATTTTGAATAGAATTGGGTATGAAATGCTTGTGCAGATTAGCAATAAGATTAGCTAAATATTCCATTTCTTGAGAGCACATCTCAAATACATGGCCAGAATAGAGGAAAAAGAAGCATGTAGACATCAAAAACTATTTTTACTTATAAGAAAAATAAAGGGAAAATGAAGATGATATGGACTAAAGATGCTGCTTAAAATGCAGATTTTCTCTGTATGCACATGACAGTACATACAGATTTTTTTTACCATTGCTTAGCATGCAAGGAAATCTGCATTTCTTGTCCAAAAGAATTTTGTTCTAGGTGTTCCCTGCCCCCTAACAGCGAGGAGAAGGAGTTAATGGGTTCAAGGGGGAGGGAGGATGCCCATTAAACCTTTGATCTCAGGAATCTCCTGTCCGAGGTTCCTGTTCAGGGTAATGGATAACAGCTGTGGCTGCTCTGCCCATCGACCACAGCAATGACTGCAGGATGGCTGCTCTGCTGCTGGGAAGCCGAGGGCAGGAATTTGCTCTCTCCTTTTACTCTGCACTACGTAGAGCTAATTTACTTTGCATTGCAAGGCTGTGTAGAGTTTGCTTCTAAATACTTACTTCAAAATGAAATTCTCAACAGAAAATTAACTCAAAAACTTCTATGTGCATATCATACATTTGTTGTAGGCATTCAAAATTATTAATTTTGTCATATCAGTGGTAGTATCTTTCCAAAAAAAGTGTGTGGAGTGTAAACATCTGTTTTATAAGCTCATAAAGGGACTTTTTTTTATAGTTTATATATGGTTTTATTTAATCTCTCTGAAACCAATATGTATGGTTTTACTGTGGTGTAGAGACTAACTTTTTACTGCCTTCATTACTTTTTTTTTCTGAAGTGCTTCCTAAGAATTACAGGTCTCTGTAGCAACGAGGGCTTGGGGGCTTGTTACATAATAACAGGTATGATACTTTATATTGTTCCTTAGTCTGTGAAAATCTCTCAACACAAAACTTACTGTTCAGGAGTGATACCAGCAGCATCACATAATCAATATCTAGTGCATCTCATCAGATAAGAGGCTATGTAGATTTTTTTGGTTACTGTTCTTTCTTTAGATGGTAAATACAAAGAACATACTTCAATTTTATAGAGGACTTGAATGTCCTGAGTGCTACCATTCTCCACTTCCTTGGTTTTTCATCTACAGGGACTTACTAAAAATAATTTTCAGTCCTGGGGAATTTTATGTTGTTTTATTTGCATTAGAGGCTGTTCTGCCATTACAAATCCATACCACCTTCTGTAGGAGTATTCATACTTACTTCTACATTCAAAAAGGTAGTTGTTGAATTAAAACGTGAACTTCCACACTGGAGTTTCAGATAAATTTTGCCTTTCTTTCAACATTTTAGAACCTTTTGAGGGAAATTCTAACATACATTTAAAAATGTATGTTAGAATTAACAAAATATCTGTGTATTAAAAATAGCTAGTAATTATTTAGATATTTTTGCATCTCATATGTTATGACTTCTTTTAATTGTGCAGCTCTCACTTCATAACATTTTAACACTCTGATTTAAGCAACACTAACAAACAGCACTGAACTGTGGGTAGATGTTGGTGGACAGCGAAGGGATAAGAGGGGATGTGTTCCCAAACTTGAAACTTGTATCAAGTATGTATGTAATCATCCATTTTCCTGCAGATCTGCATTTATGCTTGATAGTTCGTGCAGATTGATTCCAGGCTTCTAGGGTATGGGGACTGAAGGTGGTCTTTGATCTATGTTCATTTTAAAAATCAATGAGTGAAATATCACTGAATCCTTCTATGACAACTAATTAAGAGAGTAGGAGTTTGCAATCTTTCAAATAGAACCAGCCTAGAGGCCCATTCTGTGCTATTCTCTGAAGAAGGAATGATGGCTTGAATACTGATGCTATTTCATAGCATTAGTTGTGTTTGCCTTTTAAATTTTCCATTGTCTGGTCAGCCGTCTCCCTGAACAGGCTTCTGGAAGGACTTTGTGTGCTCAGCACTCCAGCAGGACCAGGATCATGGGCTGTCTGGGAGACCATGAATGCCCCAGCCTGGTGCTGCAGCTCCCAGAGTTACCCAGCAGTGGTGGGAACACAGCTGGAATGCTGTTCCCAGGTGTAGCTCTCCAGAACAGGAACAACATGGGAATGCAAGTCAGCAAGGGGCCAGGAAGGTGGGTCAGAGACTGGATGTGGGGAAAATACAGAGTGATGGAGCAGCAGGTCCCATGGCTCCTTGAGGGACCTCTGTGGGTAGGTGGGTTTGGGTACCTCAGCTGTTTAGTTAAGGCACAGGATAATACAAATGTGTTCTTTTGCATAAGGCTTCAGACTAGGACACAGGTGAGCTGGGTTGTATTTTTGCTTGCACACCACTTTCTGCATGATGATTCTTACTTAAATAACCTGATTTCTTTGAGACTCAGTTCTACAACCTGAGCAATTAAGAGATAATTGCTATCTTGTATGTTTATGTAAAATGTTAATGAAGTGCTTTCAAATATTTGAATAGAAAATGCTATAGGGGTTAAAACTGTTCTTTTATTAACAATAAATTTTTCTTTTACTGGAGTTTGCTACAATATTCAGTCATTGTTGCATTTGATTGTAAATTAATTCACTGGGAAGCTGAAAAAATCCATGAATTCATGACAGATAAATATTTCTATAAAGCAATTTACATGGTCATGATTGCTAATCTGGCAAAACTTTGTAAAACTATGTAAATAATTTAACTTCATAATATATAATACAAACTTTTTGATTGCTGCTGTAAGATCAACTACACTAATTGAAATTTACATAAAGTTATGGTCTCTGACAAGTGCAAGATTTCAAGGGAAACCATTGTATTAGGCATATAGAAGTTCTATAACAGAAATTTTGCATTCCTACTTGATCACTTTTTTTGTCAGGTGAGGAAATGTTTTCTGTCTCTATTTGTGCTACTCTTGTTTCCAGAGTATACAAACTAAATTAAATTTAGATTATCCTGAGCAAAATTTGTATGAATTTTTTTTTTTTGCTCAAATAATGTTGCTAGTGGTTTTCTTTAGGTATCACTATATAGGGGTATGCATTACTTTGCCTGACTTTAGTTAAATATGAGATCGCAAGTTGCAAATTCTTTCCAGTCAAAAGTGTGAATTGAAAGAGTATAAGCAATTGCTTATCAAAGCACAATTGTTGTTATTATTATTATTATATAGTCCCTCTAGAATTTTCTTTGCACATTCCTGCATTAGAGTCTATACATCCTTCTCAGATTGAATCCCACCCAAAGAGCTTGTGGTCTTCCTTAAATTTTAGGACTATTTTTTGTTTTTTCTCAACCTATGGTTTTCTGTCTTGAATAACAGGACATATTTTGGGGGTATTTCTGCTTGAAGTATCAATAGAATTCTGGTACTTGGTACAGATTTCCTTATCCTGTGTTTTGTAGAAGCAGTGTTCTTCTAACTGTTCTGCTCTGACTGCCAGCGCCAGAATTGCTGTCTGTGATGTTACTCTAGGAATGGAAGCCAAAAAAAAGACAGTTGGACTATTGTGAGGCAGGTAGGCACATTGCCTGGCCAAATGCCCAGGAGCGTGTCTGAGTCTCCCTATAGTGCTTGCCTCAGAAATGCTCTGATGAGTAAAATGGTGTAGACAAACTGTGAATTCATTCTGAAATCCAGCCTCATAACTACTTTTGCACAGTACTGTAGATCTGGCATCTTGAAATCACATTTAAGCTACACTTACCTTGTGTAAGAGCGATATCTTGTAAATGGGTCTTAAATTACATTAAAGTCCCCTGGAAATCAAATGTATAAACTCTTCCTCTCATATTAAAACATATACACTGCTAGTCCCCATGAAAACGCTGTATCATGTCCTTAGGAAAAAATGGTGTTGTTAATTTTCCTTATTTATATATAGAAGTTGGGGAATTTGTAATTAACTATTTAGTTTGGTTACTCTGAGTCTTCTACGTGAATTCAATTTTTTCTCAAAATTCTAATTTCATAATAGTTGTTCTATCTTTGAGTATTTAAAATTTGAGGGAGTTTTAAGTGTTGTTAGGAGATTGAGGAAAAACCACTGATTTCCTGCTCCTAGGAAACTTTGTTCCCTTGTAGCTGAGAGGTGATGTAACACAATGATGTAAATTCTGAAGTTTGGCTTCTGTCTTCTCCCTCTGTGCTTTTGGAATTGTTTGGGAGATTTCATCATGAGGTGCTTCTTGTATTTCTCTAACAGCTACTCCATGTGAGCACTAAAGATAAGGAGCAGGATTAAAACTGCTACCATAAAGATCCATTTGTAGATTGGTTTTCTGGCATTTCACAATGATATCATTTCACACGTTGGCTCCACATGTGAACTGTGCATTTGTTCTCACTTGAGCAGCCATTCCATCATTGCTTTTTCTGCATCTTGTCCTGAATCTTTTTCATCTTCATACAATTTGTAGCTGCTCGGAACACTGTTTAGTTTGGGTGATGCCTAAAAAAGGAAGAAAACATCATTCCTGTGACAGAGAATTTTTGAAATGCCAAAATATCCAGTAAACAGAACTTCCAAAATTCAACTGGCTTTGTTTCCTGCTGGTAAAAACAGCATGGCAAATTCACAGCTTGAAATTGATGCTTTTATCTCCGACTTTGCTTTTGTCAATAAGCAAAGGCCAGCATTGCTGGCCAAGCACATCACTTAGTTTCACCTGTCATTTCTCTTCTCTATTAACATTTTAAAAGAACATAATTCTACAATTGTGACATTATCTGTAGTATATGAATGCAGCTGTTTCTAATAAGATTAATTGCTAGAGATGTTTTTGTTGTTTCTGTGGGAATAATTAGGTACATCAACACACAAAAACTCAGCATAATATGCAAACAAATTGGCAAAATCATATCCTTTGCCATAAAGCAGATGAGCTTACAAAATATGAGACTTGGCATATTCACAGTGTGATGTTGTCCTCCCATTTTGAGGACTAATCTGTTCTTACCTGCTTCGCGTTGTGGTTTTGTGAAGCAGCAAGGAATTCCTGTATCCATAATCCATATATCTGCACCCTCAGCTATGTCTTTTCACCTTTTTCTGAGTTTCAGGAGGTTGCTGAGTTTGACTGAATTATTGAGAAAGGTCTGGTAAATCAGCATTCAACTGATTATTTTTCCATATAGATCATGTATTTTCCAAAACTATGTTATTTATAAGTCTAAACTACTTTCCAGTTCTGAGTTAAAATCCAGGTCAAAGCATTGTTTAAGTGTATGTATATGTATATACATGGAAGACAATGCTCCTGCTATGCCTTCATTCCCTGTGTTAGTGCATGGTGGTTCAAATTGCCTATATGATTGATTTGTATCTTGTTATTGGTAACATGGTTCTTTCCTTCAATCATACCTATTCTTAAGGTTTTTGAGTATTTTTATAGATCTAATACTATATGATGCCAGTCATAGAAGCTGTTATTTGCCATCATGCCCAACAAAATAATGATTTGACCAAAGAAATTAATAGAATACTTCTCATCTTTCATAAAACCTGAAAAAAGCTCCAACCAAGTCAGGCTTATTTTCCTTTTATTCAGTATTTGTATTCATTAGTGAATATCAAAATGATCCAAAGAGCAGATGAAAAATATCTGCAGTCAGTGTGCATAAATTACAGTTCATCACTTGACTAAAATAGTGTGAGAAATGCTACTGGAGTATGTTAAAAGCCACAGTAGTTTATATACTATGCTTTTTCACAAAATCATACTGCATGAAGAGAAAGACATGTCAGTGTGCTCAATTAGGATTTTATCTGCCAGTCACATATCAAGTAAAAAGGTTGTTTTAACACTAATGCCTCTGGATGCAGCTGGCTGTTACTTGTAGCTAAGAAACCAAGATCAGAAATTTCAATTTTTGGTACTGTGCAGAGTGGAAAATTACTTTTTAAAACATCTATGTTTGATGAGTTTGT
This sequence comes from Zonotrichia leucophrys gambelii, assembly GCF_028769735.1. NCBI lineage: Eukaryota > Metazoa > Chordata > Aves > Passeriformes > Passerellidae > Zonotrichia > Zonotrichia leucophrys. Next base: position 14,670,418 of record NC_088176.1, read on the forward strand.
TTATCACAGCTAACACTTGCTGAATGATAGCTGAGTATTGGTAATTATGTTTGTAATGAAACATTATTTAATTTGATTATAAATGTTTTATATAAACTTAGTGTTTATTCCTCAAAATGACATCTGAAGTACAAACAGGGAAGTAACCATTATATTAATATTTTAAATATACCATAAGCAAATAAGATACTCTCTTACTTGATGGAAGTGTGCTAGTGCTGTTTTGAGGCACCTGTAATGCAACACATATTTATTCAACAAATCCCACCATTATTATCAGGTCTGTGCACTGAAGTCCATTTTAAATACTCCCATTTTGACAGCTCAGGAATGAAAATAATTAGATTTTATATGCTTCAAGGCAGGTTTGGGTACTGATGATTTAACTATCTACAAAATCCTGTTCATTTTAAATTCTTCCTGATCCAAAGCTTGCACACAGTGGATGTTGGAGTAGGTCTTGGCTTAACGAATGCTGACTGAAGTCAGTGGCACATTTTGGCAGAAATAAGATAGAAGAAGTTTTATTAAATCAGTTATTGGTCTTTTAAGGATTTATGTATATGGGATATGAATTTTTTCAAAGTATGAAAGCCTTCATCTTTGCTTAAGCCTGGGAAAGTTTGAGATTGCTATTTATCCTGCACCACTTTTGAGGCCTCCAGCTTGCTTTTGCCTGCAGGAGGGCTGACAGTGTTGGGTGCCAGGGCTGTGAAGGTGCTTAAAAATTTGTATTTTTAAGCACCAGATATCTGTGTGGGTGTCAGTTTAGGTTCTCTCAAAACAAGGTATAGATCTGCAGCTCCAAGTTTTGGTTTTTTCCAAAATTTTGCAGTTGAAATTCACGCAATTGAATTCAATTCAATTGAATGCATAGAATGGGTATTTGGAAAAGTTTAATTCAAGCAATTGAACTTTTCCAAATATCCATTCTGTGCTTCAGTACAACTAAGAACTCCTGGATACCAAGTACTTATCAGTAGTGTAATAGAAAATATGTTTCTCAGGGATGGTTTTAGTCAGCTTTACAATTTTTCTTTTAAAAATGCCATATTTATGGGCCTAATTACTAGATTTGATGGAAGGTTTGAACATGATTTTTCACACTGTTATTTTCCCTGTCTTGAATGCTGTGTGTTTCATAAAATGCTTTTTAATTCCTCATAAATTCTAGAATGGAAGCACTTAGGCTGTTAATTTGACAAGAAAATTTTCAGTTGTACTAAGAGTATAATTTTCCCCAATGTACAGTATACTTATTTGGAGTTTCCAAAAAAGTTTGTTTTGTCATGTGTGTATCAGACCTAAAACCCCTATGTAGTTTGGAGTGAATAGTGCAAGAGACTGAAACATTGTTGAGGTTCATATTGCTCAAGTTTACTATCAGACTGAAAATATAAACAGAGGCATTCAGACTTTTTCAGGAAAAATACAGTAATTATTTTATGTAAAAAGAAATAATGTTTCAATAACTTCATATCAACTCATCATTGTACACAAAAAAGATGTTTTCAAACATGAAAAATGTGTTTTGAACTCACATTAGAAAAAAAGATAACTATGAAACAGCATTCTTAAACCTTGAGAAACAGGAGAAGAATGGATTAAATACTAGTCTTAGTGAAGTCAAAGTAAAATTCATGTGCACTTCAGTGTAGTCAAGATTTCTTCTGCTGTGTTTGTTTTAATAAAATCTGTCAATTTATAAATTCATTAGACCTTCAATGCACCACACAAATACAAGGAAGGGTAAAAGCTGTAATGTTTGGCATGCCAAAGTAGCATTATCCCAAAGCTGCAGACCTGTAAAAATGTTTGATGTAGCTAAACAAAAAGGGAATAATGTCGTTAACATTCAAAGTAAAATTTAGTCATGCTAAATTTTGGAATGGATTTAAGATAATTGTGCACACTATAATCAGCATCTTTGCTGGGGGCTATAAAACCATTATGCATTATATCAGTTATAGAACCCAGCCCTGAATGCAGCAGACAGACAGAAGAGATATGGGGACAAGACCAAAATTAATGCAGCAAAAGAATGAAATTGAATATACTTTGTCTATTCTCAGCTCTTATTTTCTCTATGAATTTGCCTAGTACAGCTTCTGTCTGCTGGGTGAACTTTTTCCAGTTCTGTTGTTTTAACTCATCCTAATTTTCAGGTATGTTACCTATTCCTTATAAGAATAAGGACCAGTCTTGTGCAGCATTTTCAATCTGTACCAATGAAAAAGGGTTGTATTCTGAATTTAGTACTTACCAAATATGATGTACTTTAAAGTATGAGTTTGCATATTTAAATCAAATCCTAATTTTATTTAACAGCACAGATTAGGCCACTTCTTACACTGCTGTCTTCAATGGATTTGGTTTAGTTTGGACTGACTGGACCCTCCTGCACAAGTCCAGTGAAGTGCAAGTAAAAGCAGAAGCCAGTTTTCTCTGTCTCTTGCTGTACTACATCTGGGCTGAAAAAAAAAAAATGAGAAATAATGGTACCAAACAAAAAATTGCATCATGAATAAACATGATTAAAATTTTTTAAATGGCATTTTAGCATAGTCCATTTTGATTTGGAGTTTTTTGAGTGCAATTTAATTTCAAAGACTCATGATTTAAGGCTGAACTTAGCTGCTCAGTTGCTAAGACTGTACTAAATTTGTAGAATTAATCTGTGAAAAATTATGCTATAGCAGTTTAATTCTAATTGTTGAAACAGAGAGTACAGTGAAGGAACTTCAAGGACTTTCCGCGCTGCAAGGCCAAAACAATTAAAGGTTTGATCACATCTCTGGTGGTTAAAGCTGGTAAAATCTCTCAGGCAATATGTGTGAACCATTTTATAGTTCCATTTTGGTTATGAAGGCACTAGTTCAAATAATTATATTACTGGACTGCCTTGTAACATTTGGATAGCTCATTTCTGTGCTATCCATTACTGATGATGGAGACCACACTGTTTCCATAGAGATGATCTCTCTCTTTTATCTCTTGTCATATAATTCTCCATGCAACACATTAAATACTCTTCACAGGGCAGAGGGGCAAATTTTTTTCTGACATCTACTCCATTGGCTGGAACTTCAATATTGTTTATTCCCATGACAGCGATGATCCTTTTGATTCATGTTTTCAGAAAATCAGAGAATTGTTAGACAACATATAAGTATAGAAGCAGTTTCCCCTTTTAACTGGTCCATTGTTAAAGAGCTGGTGAACGTTAGCTTGTCAGGATCATAGGTTTTAAGAAAGGACTTTAAAATTGTGGGTTTAAACTTTCAACTTAAATTCAGAGTGTATGAATTTAAGTTTCTTGATGAATTTTAGCTGTTGGACTTGTGGAGCTAAAGGATGGTGGGATTAGGAATTTACCAAACGACCTGAACCTCTGTAACACTGGGCAAACACTGGTGTGATCTGCAGTGAATGGATGTAATGCCAGTTCAGAGGTTTGCAGAGTTAATGTGTGTACCAAATACAACAAAAATGTGATTACATGAAAATGACCCTTTCAGATGTGTGGAAAAACAACGTCAAAGGCAAGTTATATCATATTAGAGACATTTTGTACCCTGGTGAAAGGAAGCCTGCCCTCCTGATTTGTTTCAGCTTTTCATGGTGTGCCTCTGATACCTGGTAGACACAAATAGCTGCACAAAACTGGGACTTTTTGGATGTCTGCCCTTACCTTGCCATGTTTATGAGGTTATTTACTGCTGAACAGAGACAAGAAAATCAATTGGTCATTTACCATGTGAGCAAAAGGACACGTACTGCTGGTTCTTCTGGCTTGAAACAAACATAATAAATCTGTTCTCTAGCCTGTCATGCTTTATGTAGACATCCTCTCTATCACTGCTTTGTCAAAGTGAAGAAATTTGGTTTTCAGCAATAAATGATTCTATTTTAGACAAACTTTGGCCTACACTCAGTGCTTCTGCCTGTTTCAATACCAATGTTAAGTTTTTCATCGATTAGCCAGGAAAGACCCTCAATGTTTAGTATAATCAATCTTGCTGGTTGCTGAAAATTACAACAAATGAAAACACAGAATCTTGATTTGAAATCATGCAATATTTTTACCAACTCCCATATGTTCACTGGGATGCAGAGAAGAGACTGCAGCACACCCTGAACTGCTGTAAATTAGCATAGCAGTGTAAGAGTGGAGTGGCTGATGATCTGCTGCATTCTTTCTTGAGCTGTTGGTATTATTTAGGTGCCATTTATCAATATTTCCTGCATGAAGAGTACATGCTCTCTCTTTCTTTAGAAAAATGGGCAGATACTGACTTGCACTCTTTGTTTGTTTTGTTAGATGGGTTTGTTTCTACAAGGTATGTACAGCAAGTGATAATTAATGTTCACGGTGTGAAATTGCAAACTCTCCTCCACACCCGAGGAAAATGATGTGTGCTATACATCAAACTATAAAATTAAAGGTTTTTTTGAAGTGGACTCTGCCAGAGCAAATCCAGCTACATTGCTGGACTAAGGTTTATGATACATTTTCAGCAGGATATGAAGTTACTGCAAAATGCATATTGCACATGCCTTATACATAAAGAATCTTTCAAATTCTGGTATATTTTCTTAAAATCATAAATGAAAAATAGATATAGAAGCCTAAGCAGAGAGAAAAAAAAATCACACACATTTTTAAACCCTTTGTACCCTTATAACATTCTTTTCTAAATCATCTCTGAAATTCTCCAATATAATAAATTCCAAAGTTTTGCTTTAGATATTCAAATTGGTATGTACAACAACTCTTGCCTTCAGACTCCATCTCTCAGTCCACTTCTCCCCACCTTATATAATTATGAACTTCTCTCAGGATCTCTCAGTTCATTATGTACTCACCTATCTCAAACACAACCTTTGAATTGGCTTAATTGCTACAGTCAGCCTTTTCTAGAAATATCCTATTTGATTATCTCCATAACAGAAAATCTTATTTTCACTGTATGACTGGAAATGCCAATTGAAATGGTATCACTTCCTTTATGTATATCTGAAAAGAGGTTAACTGCTCAGAAGAAAATAATAATTTTTATTTTTTCAGCTCATTGATTCAATCCACTAACTAGTCAGACATCAAAATGTCTTTCAAAATGTTCATTTTAAATTACTGCCTTTCCCTTGCTTCAGAGGAAAGTATATTTCAGGATTAGATTAAAATGTGATCAAATAAACACATACTTTAAAACATTAAAAAGGTCTGTGTTTCTAAGGAATATGGGACTGATTGTAAAATTGAGTTACTCTGTCTACCTTCAGCAGCTAATCAGCAATGGGAATAGCATCATATTATTAGAAAATTTATATTCAAAGAGGAAATGCCAGCCTAAAAAGTGTAATCCAAATCTCTGCTTGCCAAAACCGCTCTAAAAATAATGATGGAAAGAGAGTGATGACAAAAACTCAAGTTATCCCAAGTCTCTTCAGTTGTTGGGTTTAAAAAGGGTGTCTGAAGTGCACTTAGGTCCCAGAAACAAATCCTAGGACTTTCCTACAAGGTGAAAAAATGCTGGAATGCCAAACAATAGCTTTCCTGTCCTTATCAACCAAATAAATTAATGGTACTTCCTTCTTGTTGAGCTGTGTTTTCTGGCTTTTTGCAGACCTGATTGAGGAGTTAAAGAGTGAAGCTGCTCTCTCTGATTTGCTCCAGCTTTTAACCTGGCCTTTTCAAACGCTGTCCTGCAGATTCCTTAGAGCCAGAGCACAAGGTTTCTTCTGGACAGTGGCAAGCTTGGGTTCCCTTCTCCCATGTGAGTTCTTCCACACCTGTGGGAGATGTGGAGCTGCTGTAAATGTAGCAGTCACAGCACATTTCAGGATTCCCCCCATTTCACAACTGGGGGCAATTTCCTTAAATGAGCCAGTGTTGCATTGGTCACCTGAATATGTAAAGGTGCAGGACTTTGTGCCAGTATGCCGTTATTCTAAGAAAATCATTTGCAAGTTCAGATCAGCTGTCCCTACAATCATCTGGGGAGCCACAGGTTCCTTGTTTCCTGCTTCTCCCTCTTTCTTTCTCCTATCTTTTCATTCGGTTTTAATTGCCAGATTGACATCTGTTTCAAGGGGATTTACTGATAGCAGTTCATGGCTACAGATGAAGATTCTCATCTCAATTTAGGATTGTGGACTGCCTTTAATTTGAAAAAGCCACTCAATTCTGGTTCAGCTGGCTGTCCTTCAGTGAGACAATGGGTGAGGTTGCCTGTTGTAAGCTGCAATGGTTAGACTATAGTCCAATGGTATGTGCAGGCTGAATGATTGTGGCTATTGCAGAGCTATCCACAATTTTATAAAGAAGGAAAAAAAGGGGGTTAGACTGTAGGGAAGAGAAAGAGCTCCATTTTAGTTGATTTTGAGGCTTTGGAATAGACTCTTAGGAGGAAGAGAACAAGGAGAGGCCTGAATCACAGAAAGGGAGGAAGGAATCTGTAAAAAGAGAGAACTGTTTAATCCCACTTTAACAGGCAATGCAATGCAACAGGTCCAAATCTGTGGAGTGTAACTGAGAGTCTAACAGCAATATCGAATATTTGAAGTTATTTCAGATTAGGTCTTGTCCTCTCCCATGTAACTCATCAGTTACATTTTGGGGCTGTTTCATTGGATTGAAATCCACTTTGTGCACTGTGAGAGGGCTTTGTGGAATCATGGCAGTAGAGAACTCATCAGAAAATTGGAACTCAGATATGAATGTGATAGGATGAAAATAATTCCAGAATATCAGACCAGTTTTCCCAATCTAATCTAAAATTTTAATACAGACACACCCATAAGTCAACTGTATTGAAGAAGCATATATATGACAAGTTTATTCAAAAATTTGGGTGAGACCTATTTTAGAGGAATGCACCTGTGAAACGGAATATTTTTTCTTATTTTTAAATTGCTATCTGAAAGACCTTTTGCCTGAATTTATAATCATGGAACCATGTTTTTTTAAAATGTGCTGTAAATACTTTTTTGAAATGTAACAAAAAAATATCCATTAATGTTAGCAATGCTGCTTGAACCCTATTAAGGCATCTTTGACACAAGGGTATAGATGCAGCTTCAAGGCAAAATTATTCACATCTGCCTATATTATCATCTTGATTTACTTTTAATTTGTATTTTACTTTATGATATTACACTACAGCTTAATCTAGGAGTTAATGGGTTATTGCAAATCTGTTGAAATTCAGTAACAATTCAGTAAATTGTTTTCCCATTGTCATTTACCTTTGCCAGTGCAGCCTTTTTGCTGGTAAAAAAATAATTGCATCTGTCTGAGTTTGTGAATTTGGAGCCCCAGGTTATATTTTATTCCTTCTCTTGCTTTCTACCTCTTTTCTCCCTTGAAGTCTTCTGTTTTAACATTTAAACATTATGCGCTCCCATTGTTGAAGATCGAAGTGCTATATAGAAAATCCATTTCATTTTCTTTCTTGCTTGTAGTGTTCCTGTCAGTTCAGTTTAGTGTAACCTTAAAGAAGGGTTTGATTCCAGTCTGTGCTTGATTTCACATTGCCTGTCACTGATAACAAATGTGTCCACAGTGATCCAGAGCTGAATGAATGTCTGTGCTATTTCCTTCCTCAATCTCTTAGATATTATATTATGATATTATGATTATAGTTATTTTTCTGACTTTGTCCTCTGACCAGCATTCTCCCATAAATGAAATTTAAAGCTGAAAGCATTATATTAAAACAAAAACTTTTTATTGCATGTCTTTTCCTGAGGTTTAGAATTCAAAAATCCTAACCACAGATTAAAAATGTTTTTCATAGCATTAGATTCCTTACAGCCTCTGATTGTTTTGCTTTTTCAAGTTATTTGATAATTTTTCTTTCCTGAAGTGTTTTTATGGTCTGTAATGCAACAAGTGCTATGCTGTACACCAAGTGGGAAATCTGCAGTGATGTTTTGTTGTGGCACTTCCTCCCACAAAAATGAATGAAGAATATATCATTAATATGTGTGTAGTTCAGTATGCAATATTTACAGTATCTTTAGTAAATACAGACTCCATTTTTTTCTGCTTTTGATTTTTTTTGGTTGCTTGCATAAAAAGTAGGGTTATTAATTTGTTACCTTTAGTTTAACTATACATTACATTTTTAATAGCTTAGCCACCTTTTTTTAAGCATTTAGGTTGCCCTGTCCCCACCGTCAGTGTACAAATGCATAGCTGAGAAACGTGTTTTATGTTGTTGTGGAGGTTCCTGTTTTCCCTCAGAGCTCTACATCCTACTGTTCCAAAGCAGACCTGTTCATCATTGCCATTAAGTGTTTATCCAATGACAATCATGGAATTATAGAATAATTTAGGTTGGATAAGGGCTCAAAAACCATTGAGCTGAGCCATTAAGCAAGCACTGCCAATTCCTTTACTGAACCATATCTTTAATTGTCACACCTAACGTGTCTCTTAAATACCTCCAGGGATGGTGATACAACCACTTCCCTGTCAAGCCTCTTGCAGTGCTTGACAACCCTTTCTGTGAAGGTTTTTATTCTGATATCTAATTCAAGCCTCCCCTGGCTGATGCCATTTTGCCTTATCCTGTAACTTATTGCTTGGCAGAAGAGACCAACCTTCTTCACCCAAGCACCTTTCAGGTACCTATAGAAAGCAGTAAGGTCTCCCCAGAGCCTCCTTTTCTCCAGGCTGAACAACCACAGTCAAATCTGGCCATTTATTGCAAGAATGCCTGGCAATCAAAAGGATCTGAAGTAGCCAGGTGGCTCCTTCATGCTGATGACCAGACATGCAACTGTGTGATGTTGTACCAGACATTGCAAATATGATGCATTCCTGTTACTTTTCATGTTGCTTGGCTGTTTCAAAAGCGACTGAGCAATTGATTATTGAAAATAAAAGCAAAACCAATCTACCAACCAAGCAAAACCCAGCAAATCCAGTAGTTTACTAGAAAAGGCAGTTATTTTGGAATTCCCCAGAAATGATATTCCAAGTTTCAGGTTATTTTCCAGTGAAGAATTGCTGGTTGATACTTTTGGTGAACATGGGTTAAGCTTTCTTTTCTAGTAAGAATCTGTATAGCGAGCATACACTGATGATGTTAGTGATACTACCCAAGGTAATCAACAGCATCATTCAAATGTAAATTTTAGAAAATGATTAAATAAATATTCAAATGCATTTTCTTCACAAGCTCTTCTGTGAATGTTACAGTGTCTCTTCTCCATAAGCTTCCTGCATGTTCAGGGGATTAGGAATTTTAATGGTCCTCAACTTTGTATTGAGCAGAAGATTACTATTCACCTTTAATTTTGAAGAAAAGTCACTGCAGCTCTCTGAAAATCTCCCAATTCCTACTTGGAATTAATGTAGTGAGATAAGTAATATTATGAAACTGAAAATATTTATTTGTTCTTAAACCAGATTTTTACCTTAGGGTAATGCCGAATTTGTTGACTTAAATCATTGTTAGAAATGGTCTGCACAAATTCAAACTGATGCTGTATGTGGGAGACAGCTGGTTGTCATGGTAACTGTAGTGCAGTTTTTAATTCCACTTGGTGAGTAATGCTAACACAATGTTGCTGAATAGACCATGGCTTAGCAAGTACAAGGATCTTGAATTCTCCATGTCGGTGTTACAGACTAAGAAACTGCTTTGTTCAGATATATGTATGCTGCATCATTTCTGGCTTATTGCTTTTCAACAAAGACATTTTAAAAGTGTATCTAAAAAGCTGGAGGATATCAAAACTGTATGGAGAATATGCCTTTGGTGTGGCCCTCAAAGAGCCCCAACAAGGTGATAAAATTAAAAGACAGACAATAAGATATCTATGACCAGTGAATATGATTTTGTTTCCTTGTGACTATTTGTCAGTGCATTTTTAATGTGCATCTATTGAAGAAATGCTGGATTATAAAAATTTAGGGTGGCAGAAGAGCACAAAATAGCCTATCAGTTTTTATTTTTGTATTTATTTGTGGAAGAAAATAGGACCTTAACTGAAGTTATTTCATTTTGTTAAAGCTGAGATACTCACTTAATGCTGTGCTTAAGAGAAGACCTTTGCTTTTCAGGTAATGTGTCCTATGTGAAAGAAACAGAAGACAATAACTCTAGGTGTAGTTGGGGAAAGAGGATCAAAATCCATTTGTTAGTTTGTGAATTACTGTTTTCTAGACCCTCATAATTACTAGAAAAACACTTTTTCTTTATGTAACATAATAGAGAAGAATGAGAATACAAATTTAAGTAGAGTCTGTTCCTTTGGCATCAGTGTTTCCATTTCACTGTGGATATATAGAGCTTCCAGGACTCAGAACTCCTGATGATAATTGTCTTTCTCATTGCTGAGATAGACAATTTGGGACTCTGCCAGTTTTTAAAAAATACACTGTCTTTCAGCTAATAATGTTAGTTATTAATTTTGTACACGATGTTAGTCCTTCACTTGGCATGAGAGACTCAGCTTTCTTCTGTATCGATTTTTTTTTACCCCCCTTTTCCTACTTGAGCACATTTCTTTCAGATCCTTGCTCTAAATAATTAATTCATACTCTCAGGTACTCATGTCAGCATCTGGTACAGCAGTAGTAAAAGTCCAGAAGTGCATGTGTAGGATTCACCAAAGTACTCCCATCTGATTTAATGCAGAAAGTAAAGCTGGGAAGTCCAGAAGGAAAAGGTTGTGAAATGGTGAACATATTAAGTTTTTATGTTAGAAAATGAACATTGCTACTGTCCAAAATAAAGGCAAATCAGTTTAATAGGAGACTGGAAGTGATTCAGCAAGAATGAGAACACATTTAAAAAAAAAATCCATCAAATGTGGCGGGGGAAGTCCTTGAGAATCTCTGAATTGTACACACTGTTGATGTGCCTGACTGGTAAAATAAAGTCCTTTAAAATAAAGGCCTCTGGTAAAAATTTTCGAACACATTAAATATACTGATGCCAGAAGAATTGACCTTTATGGAAAAAGATTAGAAAATCAGTAGAGCAAGAGGGAAAGACCAAGAATATTCAAACCATTGTGAATACTTACAATATAACAATGTAAACCAATTAATTTTTCTACTGATTAAATTGAAAACTTGGTGCTTATATAATTAATTTACAAGACTTTAAAAGTGAACACTTCATGGAATATACGCCACTATTTTTAATGAACATGTTGCTGTGGCTTTTTCAGTATGCAGGCCCTGCAGCACTAATACTTGAAACTATTAATTCAAAAGCCATGAGCAAGACAAAAAGACTGTGTTTTCCTGTTCAGTCCTGTGGTACACTGAAAACTGGAAGCAGCTTTATATTTGGAAGAATTAAGATCATTATTTTTCCCTCTTTTTGTTCTAAGAAATGGGGAAAGAAGACTGAGCTGAGTCCTTAGTTATTACTATATAAGTCTCATCCCATGTAACTTTAGCTGGGTTGGCACTTGCCTGAGTATTTAAAGGAATCTCTTACATCACAAATCTCTTCCATTATATTAGGAATCCTCATTTTCAACAGTCATTGAATGGGAATGAGGAGATTCTCCTCCTGGGCTTAGCTCAGACCTCAGCTGGATTCAACCTCTGTATAAGAAGGATCAAGTGACCTTTGGTGTCTGAAATCCAAGGGACTCGCTTGGCTGAGAGTGATGGAGTGCATTCTGCCCCAGAAATATTACACCATCCTCACCCAATTTAAACCAGGAGTTTTCAAGTGATGAGAGATGACAAGTACTGATAATGTGTGCAATATTTTAAAGTCTTAATCAGGGGAACATTATCACTATTTCACAAGCAGCTGAGCTACAAAACTTGATTTGACTAGAAGATTAAGATTTTAATTCAGTCAGCTTTTAGAACTAAAATGACATAGACTATGTCAAGTGATTATTTATGTGGTAACAAATAAAAAAAATTCACAGATGCCTAGGTGTTTTATTAGCATCTGTAAAAGATTAATAAATAAGAGGTAAGTTTCTTCTAACCTTCTTAAACTAACAGGACTGTATAAGGTGATCAGTAGGTTGGTGGAGATCTGCTCTGATGGAAGGCTTGCTCAGACTTCACTTCCATTGTGGTTGGATTTGGATTTTACTGTGACTAATGCTAGCAAATATTTATGATTTTCCCATCATTATTTGACAAAACTCTTAGAAAAACATAGCAGAACCAATCAAGATAGAGAATCCCTAAACTCTTAGTAGAACAGAAGTGTGCCCAGATAAACTAGTGGTCTGTGATGAGTGATTCAGCTGGAGGTAAAAGTGCTCTCTTTGGCTCTGAATGTTTTCTGGCTGAATTCTCTTTGGCTCTGAATGTTTTCTGGCTGAGCTAAAGGACTGACACCAGATTTTTACATGAGCTGCAGACACAATGTGCCTGTGGATGTATCAGCATGCATGGTATTTGGCCAGAACTGAATTTCAGAGGTGAAGTTTGGCTAACATTTCACTGTCACACTGAGCTCAATCAATATCTTGTATTTTGTGTCCACACTGGGTGCATCAGAATGCTGAAGAGCAGAGTATGGGATTCTGCATGGGAGCTTTGGGGAACAGCAACTTCAGCTGATGGCTTCAGGCTCTGGTCGTAGTGGAGTGCATCTTCTCCACACTCAACATCTCAGTTACAAGAATTCTCTGAAAACATCACTTGCCATCCCTGATACAAATGTGCTTTAGCTCCATGCAGCTCAAGGCCCTTGAGTACTTTCATCCAAATGCAAATACCTCTGTGACACAGAACCTCTCTCCTGCTGATGTAACTGTACTCACTTCACTTCCTTTTTTTTACGTTTCTTTTTATGACGTGCTTTCTGACTGCACTCATAAATTGGCTACATGGCTGAAATTCAGAAAGCAAATTATTATTTTGGCAAATTGGAAATAAAAATGTATCAGTTTTTCGAAATAGAAAAATTAATTTTGGAACGGGAGGGAAGAAATCCTATTTGCTCCTCTTGAGGAGGCGTAATTTCTTGATTATTGTGAGGATAGTGAACTTGTATCCTGCAACTGAGGGAAGGGGAGGTGTGACTCTGCATAAAAAGGAACTAAAGGAAAAGACATCTTCTGCTTTTCTTTTTCTCATACTTAACTGTCTCTATAAAGCAAAGGAATGTAGTGGTCTTGCATCTGCTTCTAGAAAGGTGTGCAAGAATAATGTTGGGTCTGAATTGCTTAATGACTATAGGCAACATTCTTGATGATAATATCCAGATGATTCAAAATCAGAATATTGAATCATTTCATGGTGTGGAAATTTTAAATTCACTTCCTAAAAGATCCAAAATGCTAAAATTATTTTCAGCAGTTTCAGCTTTCCTCCAGTGTCAGAGAGGGGCAATATTTCAGCAGTCATCAAGCAGCAATGTCAGCATTTCATTGCAGGCATCTTTATGAAAAGGCAGCATCAGAAAAACACTTGGACTTCTGTATATCATAGGCAATGCAGAAGATCCCTTTGCTTCCGGAAAATTATATCAAAATAGTTTATTAAAAATTTCTGAACTAAGCCCTTTCACTATATTCCCACTTAAATTACTAGATGAACTACTATTTATCTAGCTTAGTTAAGTGTGAATATCACATCAGTGAAATCAGAAGTCCTATCGTCATGTCCAATAGTATGATTAAATAATTGCAATATTCAGTCATTGAATTCAGTTTTGAATTACTATATTACCTAATTGTTGCATCATTCTCTACTCATAAATGTATCCATACAAATTATCTAAGTTTTTAGAAAAATTATCATATCTGTAATGCTATGTATTGCACTCCACTAAAATGCATCTGAATTTTGTTTAGTACTAAGTATATTTTCTCATGTATAGAAGCCACCAAATAGCCCATGTTCTTTTAATGAAATTGTGCTTCTCCAACTTTAGAAATAACTTTGGTAACACTTTTTGTCTGACTGTTGGGAAATATTCTCTTTGTTCTCATTCATAATATTTTGTTATAAATGATAATTACTAAGCTATGCAGAAATACTGTTATGAGGCCTACATTAGCACAATTCACCTAGTTAAAAAAAGAAATTAAAAGTTACCATGGCAAAAAAACTTATGTATGCCAGTTAATTCAGAATTCACATGATTCCTTTTTCTAAACTGATCATATTTATGTGTAATTGAATTTGGTGGTCAATGAGCTGTAGAAGATATTTTGGTTAGTTAGGTATTCTGTATAATTATGATGTCCCTCCTAAGATCCATGGAGATAGCTTTGCAATTATGCAGCTGAGAGTTCCACATCGACAGCTTATGAATGTTTTTTATTGTTCTTATATTTTAAAATTCTAGCAGAAGTTTGCATCCTCTGAGTGCATCTGCAACAACTAAAACCACAGTATCAATGTAACAAACTTGAATATTCTTATGATCTTTTCAGAAAAAAATCATACATTTAATGCCTGAAGATTAATTGCGCTTCTAAATAAAAAGGAAAAATACTCCTTCATCACAGGCTGTTTAGAGGAAAGTGCAGCATTTCTAGGAGCTAATTCACCCCTGAAAGGCCCAGTGAACCAAACTCCTGAGAGGATGACTTTTCCTGTAGAATGCACTGCCAGAAGCCATCCTTTTCAAAAATGAATCTGCAGTGAGTCTCTGTAGGTCCACAGCTCATCGTGTGAATGTTGGAGTGAGTCTAAAATCCTTTAAGACTTCAGTGATCTTCCCCAAAACCCTAATAAATTCTGGTTGAAAACTCAGAGGCTGCCCATAAGAACTCTTAAATTCCCAGGAAGGTGCATTTTATGCATTCTGTGGTAGAACTTTTTGCAATATGGCAAGTTCAGTTGTGGACCCTGAATTGAAACAGTCATTTAGTGCTGCCTGAAAAAGTTTGTTGCCTGCAGCTCGTACATGTGTCCAGCATGTTGTTTAAAAAACTTGTTTCTCAAAAAAATAATAATATAATTTTCACATTTTTTTATCACACTTTTTTCCTACCATGTCTGTGTAGTCTTTTTTCCTTCTTAGTGAGATTTTTATGAGCTCTCTTAGCTGTATATTGGGGACGTAAGTAGAATGTTTAAAAATTCCTTTAATCAGGAAATTCATGAGTTCTTAGAAGGAATTTGAAACACTTCTTGTAAAACAGAGAAATAAATCAAACCTTTCTAAGTTCATTTTGTAATTCTGTCATAAAGCTTTCAAATACTCTCTCAAGAGTAGGTAATTTTTTGTGCCCATAATACCTGAAAAGTACTCCACCCTCTCTGTTATAAAGGCTAGGAAACATTTGCATATTTCAAGTCTGCATTTTTTCTCTTGGCTAATGTCCTACTTGTCCTTGTGCTCATGCTGGCCATTTGCTTACATGGCTTTCATTTTGCCAGGCTAGCAAAGCTAATCTCCTTTATTTTCCACTTGTGAAAGAAATTATTCATTCTAAGGGTGACCCTAATAACCATCCTCTACATCCATTCTATTCTGGACTGACTTTTCCTCAGTCTAGTTGATCAAAATTGTGTATTATATTTCTGATTAGGCCTTTAAAATCAGAATATTTACATGGAAATGAGTCATCTTGTATGTTCTGGATTGTATTTGTAGTCTTTCTTTTAATTGTTAAATCATAGAGGCTCTGAGTCATCCTGTGATCAACCAGTGCTTTCACATCCTTGTCCTTATCTTTTGCTTTCCAAAGTGGCTTGTTTCACCAGCTTATAATAGACAATCTCATTATAAATATGTAAAACATGATTTAGAACATTGTCTTAGATGACATTCCTCTTTGTTTCAAGGTCATCAAACAAAAATTGGAAGTGTTTAAACTGATTTTCACACTAACTTTGGATATATTCACTCCAGCCTGTCTTCTCCTTTCAAAGTAAATAATTGTATTATCAATTGTAGCTTGTTCCTTATTCACCTGAAACTAACTGCTGCTAGTTGTTAATGTCTCAAAAGAAATCAGGTGAATTGTATTGCCTTGTCTGGAAAAATACTTAGTGAGGAGAATTATCATTTGGGTCTGGCATTATTGATGGTAAACCTACTCTGTCTCCCTTCATGGTCTTTTTCTTTAATTCTTTTTTTTTTTTTCACTTTTTCCTTCACAATAGCTCATTAACAGGTTAGCTGCTGCTTGTAGGTTTGCACATATTTTCGTTTTCTTAGAAAGTTTGCAAGATGGTCAAATATGAAATATAAAATCCTAATTTGGAGACTTTTGGTTTTTACCTTTATTGGAAAAGGGCTACTGACAATCAGATTTCCAGATTATTTTACATTATCAGCTTTTCTAAAATTTCAGTGCTGTTTGCTGTATCCATTTTTATTGAAACAGATTTTCCAGAAAAGTTTTTATTATTAATTAGGGAGAACTTTCAAATTAAGATTTTTTTTTATATATTTTGATGCAATTTGCATGTATTTATAATTTATGCCACATTTTCATTGTGCATCAAACCATATTTTATGCCTGGTTAGAACAAAGATATCTTGGACTCCATACTTAGTTTTCCAGAAATTGAGATGGATGCACACTGCAGAATTACTGCATAATGACTTTACCACATAATAATCCCAACATGCTTAGCAATTTCGTCTCAGTCGCCAGGTAATTTCATGTTGCATTTTTGGAAGTACTGCTTCATTTCATCCTGGGAGTCTATATAAACTTTGCTTTTTACCTGCTATTCATCCTTGAACCTTTCCAGACTTGTGTTCGAACTGCACTCCAGAAAGCACAGTTAAACCATGACAAATTAGTAGCAAGATTATGTAGGTAAATTAGCATGGCTGGAGACCTTCTACTTTCCTTGTTTGGTATCAACCCATTAAAAAATAAAAAACCAAAATCCTGTTTGTTTTAGCACCTGGCAAGTTCATTATCTTGTATAAGCATTTTCAAACTGGCATTGTTTTCATTATTTTTACAAACCCTTTATTTGGTATTTTCCCACCTGGTCTAAATTGTGGGGGCTTTTTGTTGATACTTTTCATGCCAGAAAAAGAGATCAGAACTCATGCACAGACTACCTAAAGCCTCACAGAACTGGGCCAAATGCCTGTGCTTATCTCATATATTTTGTGCTGAAATAATTCCAAAGGAGTGTTGGTTAAATACCTACCAGGAGAGACAGCTGGAAAACACAGTTGTGCCTCTTTCTGTTTGTTAACAACTAAATCTTTAACATAAACCACAAACTGAAATCTTCCATTGCTTCTAAGGATCTGCTGTCTTATTTGAGGGACTAAGTACAATCTATTATATATGTATAAATAATTTATTTGCTTGATTTTATTATGATGACCACAGTGTTAACTCAGTACATATTTAATAATGCAGGTATTACCTATAGAGCTTAGTTTCTACTTTTTTTACTGTAACTTTATGTAGCTTGTGCCTATTTTGGCAGCACCCTTATATCTTTAATAATTTAATATATGGTGTCTTGCATCTGAATCTCTACACTACTTTATCAGATTCTTTGAAATCTGGAAACAGTGAAGCTGCTTTTCCAGTTCTCCTCCAGGTTTTAGGTGACTTCATTCTTTTTTTTTTTTTTTTTCCCTTCAGACTTCCTCTGACCTGTTGTTAAGGTGCTGGTTTTTAAGTTAGGGAAATCGCTGACTGGAAAAATGTACCCAATGACTGTTCTGAGGACTAAGAATTGGATGGTTTCCTGTGAAATATATTTTATCTTAAACATAAATACTATGCCTGAACTCAAAAGTCAGTCTAGTACCAAGGCATGCACAAGGAAGAGTTACTGAAAATAGATTGATTTTTGTCATTCCACAGTGGTTACCAAGTAGGTTTCTTGATAATGATTGATAATGAGTATGGTCTCTCAGCATTATGTTAAATTTTAGGCAAGTTGAGCACTGTAAGAGGAAAGCAAAGTTTCAAGAGTAAATGGGAGCAGGTCTCTTAAAGGAATTAAGAAAGTAGAAGGGCCAACATATCACAACATCACCTAAGGCAAGAGGCTGTCTTTCCTAAACACTTAAAAACTCCTTGTAAATGCTAGCATTCATTATAGGAAATGGAGTGCCACCAAAATAAAACTGCCTAGGGAAAAACTTCACTTTAAATCTCTAATTTTTCCCTTAAAACATTTTTAATAAGGGCCACACATGCATGAGTTGCAAGAGTCCGTAGCTCCCAATATCCTGAGGACCATTTCTGCTTTAGAATGAGATTTTTAATTTAAAACTTTTAGAATACAGTTGGATTTATTGGTTCTGTTTTGGTGCCTCAGATATTTTGAAAAATTACACACACACACACAAAAATCAGTCTAAAATGGAAACAAACCCCAAAACTTCAAAAGTACTTATAAAACTGTGCTGTCCAAATTAGCTTCAGAGTGTTTAAAGCAGCCTTTCATTCTGCTTTTTGGAAAGTTGACCAGGTTCCAAGAAGTCCTAGGACCCACAAGTCCTAGGAGGCCTCCCCGAAAATCCTTAGAGCTAGTTTAGAGCTGATAAGCCCTCTTTCCCTGGCTGCAGGTCACTCAGCAGATTTTCAGATATCTGGGCAGATGACATGAAAGACACTTCAGAGGGTTTGAAAATTGCATCATTTCTATCATATTTGTGTGCAGATGGGTGAATATCTATGAATAGTTTTCATTTTGAAGACAAGCATTTTCCAGAAGAAAAATGCTCCTTAGAAGAATCTACACTGTATGTTCAGGATTCCCTTTTTCTAATCAATGCCAGTACAATCCAGTTAATAGGACTGAAACTGAAATGGAGTCATGATGGGATTATTGACATTCTGTTTTGAAAACACTCACAGAATGTCTAAATCCTGACTGGTGAAATGCTGACACGAACTGTAAGCTTTTCCAGGAAAATATGAGGTGCCAGTGCTGTCACTGCAAGGCTGTGGCTCCTGTGGTGGGTCTGCATTGCTCTTTCTCCCTTCTCAGAGGTGCAGACAGCTTCTTGCCACCAGCATGCTCAGATACTTCAGCTCCCATGTGATGTGGTGATATGGTGCCCAAATAAAAAAAAATAGCTGAAATTATTTATGTGAATTTTGAAGCATCTGAAGTACAATAATTCCCTCAAAACTTGATGTTGCTGTCATTGGTTTTAGTAATACGTGTTCCTGTATTGTATTTAATCTCTGAACTCTGGAGCATCTTAGAGTACAAAACAAATGCCATCACTTTAATCTCACTTAAGTGAGAGGGAAACTGAGGCAGGAGTGGGGAACTGACTTATGCTTTACTTCACACAAGATTAGCAGAATATAAAACTGAACCTTTAGCTGGGTTCCCTCCATCCTCTACTACAATAATAGGAACTACCTCAGTGCTCACATCCTCCCTCTCATGTGAATAATAAGTAATACTGTTGAAAATTCTCACACATCTTAGATGAAAAGAATGTATTTGTTCATATTTTTAAACAGCACCATGAATATGTGGGCCTTCTCACTATGTGCATCTTTCATTAATACCCTACTAGAGGATCTTGTTGGCAGGCTTGCTGTCTTGCTGTAGCAGACAGTTGGGTGTTTAATTTTGAGGAATTGCTAAGCAAATATTTGATGTGCAGCAAGTGGTTTGACTTTATGTGTACATTTGTCCAGTTAAGGAATACCCTGTCCCTTTGCCTTTTACTCCACCAGACTGCCTGCATGCAAAAAAACCCTGAAGTAGCAGGTAGTATAAGTGGGCAGTGTTCACAATAAAACTGGACTCCAGGTAGTGACTGTAGGCAATTTAGTGAAGTTTATTAAATAGTTTCTGCTATGGGTATTCATATTCATTTTGAGCAGACAACAAGGGAAAAATGCTGTCCTGAAGTCTGATCAGGAAAACGTTTTCTGTAAACGTGTCTTTTTGTCAAGTAAATAATTTGATGTTGCTGCATGTTTGAGATTTGCTCAGTCAGCCCGAGCAGTGCAGCCAGTCCACGCGAATTCCACTGTGGGCTGTGTGCAGCCTTTCCTCCCTGCCTTCAGCCTTGGCCCTGTGATGTGGAGCTGCATCCGTGGGTAAGGCTGGGGCACCGTGGGCACGTTCCTCCCTCCCTGCTGGCTGCTGCAGGGTCTCTGTGGGCAGGGAAGGGCTGGGGGCAGCTGGCCCTGCCCAGCCCTGCTTGGGCACTGATGGGGAAAGAAGGGAAGGGCTGGGGGCAGCTGGTCCTGCCCAGCCCTGCTTGGGCACTGGAGGGGAAAGAAGGGAAGGGAAGGGCTGGGGGCAGCTGGCCCTGCCCAGCCCTGCTTGGGCACTGATGGGGAAAGAAGGGAAGGGCTGGGGGCAGCTGGTCCTGCCCAGCCCTGCTTGGGCACTGGAGGGGAAAGAAGGGAAGGGAAGGGTTGGGGGCAGCTGGTCCTGCCCAGCCCTGCTTGGGCACTGGAGGGCAAAGAAGGGAAGGGAAGGGTTGGGGACAGCTGGTCCTGCCCAGCCCAGCTTGGGCATTGATGGGGAAAGAAGGGAAGGGCTGGGGGCAGCTGGTCCTGCCCAGCCCTGCTTGGGCACTGGAGGGGAAAGAAGGGAAGGGAAGGGCTGGGGGCAGCTGGCCCTGCCCAGCCCAGGCACTGCCCCCTGCCCCAGCTCCCTGTGCTTCAGGCGGGAGCAGCTTCCACTCCGCACCTCCCCAGTCCCGCAGGCAAGCTCTGTCTACACCATTACTTTTTCCTATTAGTATCAGTAAGTCCCAATGGAGAAGCAATTAAAGAACCACAATAAATTAGATGATTTGCCCTCTTAGCAAAAGTGCTATAAACCTGTTGTTTTCTCTGGTTTGTGTAGGGCTGCTTTTGTCAAGTCATAGCACACTGTTGCTTAACCCAGTGCCTTTAGCTGTCGGTTTCATTATCATAAGCTTATTCATATGCTTCTGTCTTTCTCTTTTTGTGTATAATGAGTAATTAGTGCAATTTAATATGTCGTCATTGTGCTTTTTCCAGCACAGAATAATAATAAAAATCCAGCATAAATATAAACTTAATTGCACCTTAACCTCTTTACACATCTGTACGTCTCCACATAAGCCCTCAACAGTGATCTGGTTTGATAAATGACACTTTTTTAAGACTCTGTAGATACTTTTTCATAGCAATTTTAAGGACAAAATGGAATCATCAGAGGTTCAGAATATGCAGATACTTGGGATATCATAGACTAAAACATGTCTATTTCAGAAGCATGAAATAAAGCCAATTATAACAGCTTTAGTGAATTAGACAGTGGAAACAATCTCAGGATGAGTGCTTGATGTTTAGCTCAGTTAATACCAATTAAAGCCTTCATAATAATTTAAAATTCTAATGTAGAAATGTTCTGTTGCTATTTGCTCTTTTTTTTCTCAGTACTTTTAATGAGCAGCATTGCCTAGATTGAATTTTTATTTTTACTATTTTTAAAAGGACATTTTTGCAGTTGTACTGTTAAAATCTCAAAACCTTCCTAAAATATGCATGGTAAAAGGAAAATGGTGTACAGAAGACTTTATCTCTTTATTTAAGCATTCAAATGGCATCACAGACTACTCATGCCTTCCTTCCATATTTATTCTGTGGTCACTAGATGCTTCTCATACTCATTTTAGTTTGCTGATCTCTGTTACACCTTTTATCTCTCACACGTGTATTTTTCCCAGCACAAGGATGTATATTAAATGTCATGTTTCTTTATATTGTTGTGAAGTTCATTGTTTTACTTCTGAAATAGGTAGTGCACATGTGCTATGAGCAAACTGTGGTAATCTATGTAAATTATGTGCACAGAGCCCTACTCTACCCTTGGGGGAAATGCAAATTAGAACATTTTGTAGTTTGTTTGTTTTTAAATACATACACTTTTCACATCAAGGCTCAGGACAGACTCCCTGTTTATTTTCCCATTGCTCATCATTTGTTATTCCTTGTAAATATCTCAGTCTTTAATGATTAGTTTGCTACTTTGGCAGGAAAAAAATACTTGATGAGTGAAGTCCTCAAAATACAATGTTTGGTGTATTTTATAGCTCTGCTGTAAGGGATTTATCTGCTTGTAAAAGGGTATGTAACACACAACTCAAAGCCATTATAGTGATCTGACAGTCTTCATTCATTTTCTCCCAGTGTTGTTTTGTTTCTTTATTTTACGTTAATGTTTGTAATTTTTTTTAATCCTGCATGACTAAAACACAGTTAACTGATTTTCCTTATATGAAGCAAGAAAAACATATTCCTAAACTGTGTTGTTTACTGCACTTGCAGTTCTCTGCAGATGTAATTTGTTTTAATAATAAAATTATTTTTATACCCTTTAAGTACCCTTTCGGAGAAATGTTTTAATGTAAGTTGTCTGATTCTATTTTAAGTGAAGGAGAAAACCTGGTAGAGGTTGTCTCTTTAAATCAGATCTGCAGTGTTGATGGACCCTCTAGCAGGCACGGTAAGAACCATTCTCACCTCTGCAGCAGGGAGCTTGACCATATAGACTCTCACATTCAATCAAAACGTTTTCCCTTTTAATATGCACTGTACCAATCCTATTCCCATGGTTACAGCCCGTGCTTCTTTGGTTGCTTCCAGAGTGTTGGAAAAGGAAGGCAGCATACATTTCTTGTACAGGAGTTTAAAACATCATGAAAGCAACCCTGTTGTGATTTGCATTTTAAATGTTTCTTTTTTTTTCTCATTGTACAGAATGCTGTAGCAGTAGCTTCAGTTCATTTGCCACAGTCTGTCTTCTCTCAGTCTTCAGCCTGGCAATCTGTTGATAACTCCACTTGCAAGCTGCAGTTTATTGTCTTTCGGAATGGAAAACTCTTTCCTAGCACAGGAAACTCATCAAATCTCGCAGATGATGGGAAACGTAGGACGGTTGCCACACCAGCTGTTTTTGCTAAAATAGGTGAGAAGCTGTTATGCATTATTTTCTTTCATCTAAAAGCTACGGTATACTTGATTGTGCAGAGAATAGAGGGGTAGAGTATGCAGTGTGCTGGGAGGCTGGATACAGTGTCTGTCTTTAGTACAATGTTTGCAATTGTTCCTGTCTGCACGATTTTGTTCAGATTGTCCTGCAAATAAAGAAATGCCCTTGCACTACGATTAGAATGCAAATTCTGGGCTGCTGTTTGTTGGCTGTGTTGTTACAGATGCTCGCTCCTTAAAGCTATCAGAAGGATCCTTGTTTTACTCTTTGCAGTTGCAATGTTAATGTCCTGGGCACTGGTAAAAATAAGGCTTTTGGAGTGGGAGTAGTGCCCTGTTGCATGTATCAATACTCAGCAGTATACTTTCTGATGCGATGGATGTAAAACAGGTGTTGTTAAAGACTTTTATCTAAATGGCATACATTGTATGTGCTAGTGAATCAGTATTTTGGTTAATTACTCACCCATGCAATTTTACTAATTTTGCCCGACGCTGAATAGTGCTCTCATTTCTATTAACATTTTAAAATCTTTGAATGTTACTTTCAAAGTGCAGAATTGTCTCAGCTAATAATCATCCATGAAACTGAGCCGTTTCTGCAGTTACATGGGCAATAGTGTAATAGTGGTCATAAATGAAGAATCTGAAACAATAAAAAAGATCTCCTTTGTGAGGAGTTATTAGATCATTGTGACACAATATGTGTTTGAAATGCTCAGATTTATTTATACCATTGCAAACTTCTCCGATGTGAGCACTACCTTTGATTTTGACCATTAAGATTTTATGTCCCCTGGCTTTTTCCCCCCTAGTTTAGTGCATCTGGTCTCTTTACAGAGCATTCATCACTAAAGGGTTTTCCACGCCGTCTCTCTGATTCAGTTTTTTCCTTTTGCAGATGGGTGCAGTTTCGGAAACCTCACTAGCCCTCTTACTATAGGATTGAGGCACTTTGCACGGGGTATAGACCCCATTGCAGCCTTCTGGGATTTTGACCTTCTAGATGGACATGGAGGCTGGTGGGGAGAAGGGTGCCACATAATTAGTTCTGCAGGCAATATTACCACCATTCAGAGTACACACTTCAGTAACTTTGCAGTGCTAATGGTAAGTATATGACTTAGCAAATATAACCATATTTCTCTCTCTCTCTCTTTTGCCATTCATTTATGTTTTATTTACATGCATCTGTTTCATTCTGATTTGTCAGTAGCTGACCTGGGTTTTTATAATGTTTAGTATAAAACAGTCTAAAAGAAAGTAAGTTACTTAACTGCTAGCAAGTGAATGAACCTGGTGGTCAGTTTTAATATCCTGAGACAGGCCTAATCAGAAATGACATTAACTTCAGTCTTATAAATGAAAGTTCCATCAAGGAATGATTAGTACATAATGGTTATAAATTATATGACAGGGTTTAAAAATGTATACTCCTGTGTGCTTTTACATCAGCACATCTCAGAGGCTGGTCTGCTTTTGTTCCTGCCCTGCACTGTGTTGATCATACTAATTAGTTGCAGGCATACCGCAATGTTGAATCATTTAATAAATGGAGAGGAATAGCATCTTCTGCTCTTTTGAGTGTGGACAGAGCTGTCCTTGTTGATTCTGTGGGAGTTTTGGTTTGTGCACCGATGCCGATAGCCTACTTACGAAATTGCTGCTTCTGAAGGAAAATATTCCTGTGCAGTGCTAACACATCAGCTGCTTTGCTCTGTTCTCAGTCACACTTACAGTTCCCATTGCAGTTATTTAACTAACCTGCTTAACAGAAAGTTACCTTCATGAAAGCAAAAATATTATGCATGCAATAATGAACTCTTATTATTCAGGGACTAGAGGAAAGCGAACAAGAAACTGAAATGTTTCTAAGCTTTAGAAAATCTTTGCACCCTTAAAAATATTTATTATAAAACAGTTGTAAAAAGAGTAGATGTGTGTACTATTAATACTAGATTGCTCTTGAATGCTGATGCATGATTGCACTGTAGATGCTGCTTGTGTACATTACAGAAATGTTTATAGTTGAGTAAATAATGTATTGTGTGTATGTGTAAGGGACAGCAAACACAGGCGACAGGAATTGCGAGGACGTGTGCAGAGAATACCAATCTGCTGCTGTCAGATGGAGCCCAGATGGCAGCCAATCATAGCACAAAGCTCTGCTGCCCACGAGTTAAATGCAGATATTATCGTCCACTTTGTAAGAACTGATTTCCCTGAGAATTAGTTGAACATTTTTTTACCCACTATAGAATTGCTCAGAATGTAAGAGCTGTTCCTCAGATTTGATGACAGCAAATATACCTCATTTTCTACAGCTCCTGTGAGTTCCCTTTCCCCCCAGCCTCTTGTTTCCCAGATGTGAATCATAATTTTGCTTTGAGGGTGTTTTTCTAAATTAATTAAAGAAAGCACCTGTTGACTTTGCAGGTGCCACACCCAAAATGGCTTCCTCCTTCTTCAACTGCTTGAGTTCAGCACGTTGCTGTTAAACTTTGAGCAGTTACTAAATGTTAACTAACAGTTTGCAATCAACCAATTCCATAATTTCTTTTTGTTTGAAAAGTTGAATACTGATACAAGGGCTGCAGGTAATTTTTGGGTTGAAAATCCCATTTATCTCTTATAAGATGTAGGAGATGGGTTTTTCTACAACTGTAAAGGCAACTGAGGCACTTTTTACTGGAGCTTTTGTATCTGGTATGTAATTCTGCTTTAGGCATTGTGTTTGTTTGTTTTGAGCATTTGACTGTGCTTTATTTCATGTGTGCATCTTCCAATTTTATCTGTGCAAGACAAGAAAGTAGAATCTTAGAATCACCCTTGCTTTGCAATTTCTATGGTAGCAAACAATGGGATATATTTCCTAGCTCATGTTTCACAGTAACTTTTAAGG
This sequence comes from Zonotrichia leucophrys gambelii, assembly GCF_028769735.1. NCBI lineage: Eukaryota > Metazoa > Chordata > Aves > Passeriformes > Passerellidae > Zonotrichia > Zonotrichia leucophrys. Next base: position 14,696,156 of record NC_088176.1, read on the forward strand.
AAAAAGATGACAAGTAATTTTAAAATCTCCATATATAAATATGCACACACACAAATCCACTTTCCAGTCATTGTCTTTCTAAATAGATAATAGAAAATTTTTGTAGCTTCATTATGTCCAAACATTTTCATTCAAGTATTATTTCTTAATTACTGTTTTGTGGCATAAAGTCAAGGATTATTTTATTTGATAGAAATTATGCTTTTCTGGGCAGTTCAATTCTCATATCAGAAATGAAAATACTTAATTGTTCTGCATTTTTATTAATTTATAAAATGAATAGTATAATGTGTTTATGTGTACCTTATTAATTTATATCTATATGCCTAAACTATTTTTAAATACTAACAAACCATCAGCAAATTCAAGATACCTGGCATATGGTGTGTAACTAATGAAATTAGCTACAATATCATGATACATGTCATTAATCTGTAATTCTCTAATCTGTTAAACAACAAAAATTCATAATTGATTATTATGGTTGGGGGTAATTGCAGAAAACTGAAGTAATATCTGTAAAGTAAAAAGTAGCACTAAAGCTTTGCATTGCCATCAGAATTGTGTATATCCTGCTGTAGATTAAGCTGAAGCAGAAGCCTCAGTCAATCCAACTGTCCATTTTATGGTTTGCACAGCACATATTCTGGTTTGGCACCTTTTTAAACAGTAAGAAAAAGTTTCCTAAGGTGGTTTTATAGAAGTTGCCTATGCCTATGTAACATAAAAGGGTTAAAATAAAGGTTTTCTAGAGTCCTTTTTTTAGAAAGGCAGCAATCAAGGATTTATCAACAACGATTGATAATTAATAAGCATGAGCATACTTCAAGTGAGAGGAGTCATGTAGAGCCCTTTGATTTCTCTCTGTGACAGTTGTTCAAGTGATGTCAGTGAGAGAAAGTTTAGTTTGGAGGTTGGGTTGGGAAGGAGGTACAGGCTCCTTCCCTCACGTGGCCTCACACTTTCACTTTGCTCTGGGTTGGGCTGGCAAATAGAAGTGAAATAATAGAGTCAGACACAACAGAGCATTATCTATTTCTGATCATGTTTTGAGTCGTATGTCCTAGAGGTGAGAGTAAAATACTATGATCTAACTCCCACATTACATTCCTGCTTTTTACTTCATGTACTGTGCGCTCAGACTAGTCCTCTATTTTTTTCCTTTCTTCTGTTACCTATAGGAGGAAGAGAGTTTGTTATGCTGTAGTTTCTTTTGGAGGTGTCCAAAGCCTCTAGGGTCCTGAACTCCGCAATATGATTTTCTATTTTAGAGTAAAATCATAAATTTATGGACTCTGAAGCTTTGTCATAGCTAATGATAAGTATTTTCTTCTTAAATACTGAATATTTATGTTGTTGTGTGAACAAAGTTGTACATCAGTATTTTAATTTTTCAGGACAATGTGTGTGTATGTTACGACCAATCCAGAGACCTCTGTATTCTGAGGAATAACTCTTCAGGAGATGAAAAAAATATTCAATAGCAACAATGAATTTCAAAATTTGCTAAATATGTTTTGGCATACATTGTCCTTTGTTCTTCCTTTCATTTTTCTTAGAACGCAATAGAAATTCAATAGTGATGGATATTACTGTAATTGTATACAGCATTTCCTTTCCCCTTTAGACTGCTTTGTCAATAGTAATTTCCTCAAATCTGCCAAATAAACACAAATAAAATTATTAAATCTAAGTATGACACTTCCCAATTAACATAAAATGGATTAATAAATATTCTTAGCACTTCTAATTGTAATCCTAAAAGTTAAATCAACATAAGGTTAAATCAACATGAAATTATAAGCAGCTCCTTTCCTATTCTGTCACAATTTGTCATATTGTTCCAACCAGCATAGATGTGGATTTTGTTGGGTTTTTGGGTTTGCTTTATGTGCATAAGGAGTAATTATTTGTAGAAGTAGCATGCATTCAGTGGATGCTTGTATGAAATAATTACGGCTGGCAAGGCTGAACTGACAAAACCAGAGCACATTTGAAACTGTTCTGGAAGCAAACCTTGGAAAATGGTGTGAATGGGAAACTGAGAAGAGGGAGGGTACTAGGAATGGATCACAGTAAGAGTTAGGGCACTTTTCTCTTGTTGTTTTGCAAGCATCCCCCCAATCTTTGTAGACTTTCCAATCTGGTACGAAGAAAGCTACTTTTTCAATATTTTCATTGTTGCTAGAAACAATTGCAGAATTTCTTAAACCTGTTCAGTTCAATTCTGAACACAGAATTCTAAACTTCCATCTTTCAGGTCTTCTGCAAATTAGGCAGCCTGTCTAAGCCTTTTGAGAAATTAATTCATGAGTCGGGGAAGTATTACAGAGATGTCATTTAGAAGGTTGACATAATTACAGTATTTGACTTTTCCCCATAGAGAACACAGGGTTTTCTCATAGCAGGCTGTGGAAACATTGTTCTGTACTTTGAAAAATCAGACTGCCTATAACAAGAGGCTTAAGAACGAACATTTCAAGTCTCTTTTAATGTTTAACCACAAATTTAAACACATATAGCATAGACCTTAGCAGAGTTTATGCACCAAAGATTGTGAAAGTGATCCAGAAAGTTTACTTGCTATATGTAAAATTAACATTTGTTGTAGTGGGAGCTGCAGAATTCCCTGGAATTAGATTAGTTGCACATGTATAGATGTTTCCCAGTGTGAAGAGCCTGCAAAGAGAGGCACATGCTCCTCACTTCAGTCCTCAGCTGGCATGCAGTGCTCTCTGCTCATGCAATGCTCATGATCATCAGAGAATGCTAAGCCCACATGGACAGTATTGAGTCCAGCCCCCAGAAAAGGCTGCTTTTTTAAGAATATTCCTGACTGACATTCTTTTGCACAAAGCCTTGGAATTAGAGTACTCTTAAGAGCAAGATGTGCTTTTTATTTAGTTTTCCTTCCATGTACTTTTTATTAAATTGCATTTAATAATATGTATTATTTGCTCTGTAAAAAGCATAAACTGGGCTCAAAATTCCATGCTTGTCTCCTCCAAAAGGCAGTGATTTTATCACAAATTAGATCTCTGGCTCAAGCTCTTTCTTTCTGTTTTTCCTTTCTGTTGGCTTAATGGATCTTGCATTCATCATGGTGCAACTTCAGCCAGCAGGTAAATGGATTCAGATTGTAAAACTCAGTAAAATATGCCAACTCTTGGAAGATAGATGGAAATTAAGGGGCTGGAATCCAGGCCTTGGGACATTTTATTGTCTTGGTGGCTTCTACTGGGCTCCTTTCAATTCAGTAACGTCATTCTTGTACTGAAGTGCCCAAAACTAGACACAGTAGTTGAGATTTGGCTCACAAGTGGTGAATAGAAGGGAATAATTATTTCCCTCCTCTGCTGTGTGCAGTCTTGGTAATGGGGCCCAGTATGGGATTCATCTCATGTGCCCCAAGTGCTCACCACTGTCTTGGTTTGTTTCACACCATCTTAAAAGGGTGAATCAATTACAGTTTCTCATTGGACAACAGATAATGGGCCTTGTAGTCGTAGACACCAGTTTGTAATGGTCAAAATCTCATAAGTATTCATTTTCCTGGGATAATTACTGTGATTTTTCAATGTCATAATTATTTGAATCCCCTCTAGGAAATAAAATCAAACCTAACTTTTTAAAATGTAACATACCATTTTGCTGCTTTGCATACAGCATTTAAAAAAATGCTTCTTTTCTGCATGTTGTCTTCCCCAGAAGATTACTCAAGGGAAGTTGATGGGTCAATAAGGTTTAATTATCATCAGAGAACAGACAAGATACATCTCTTATATATAATGAAATCAGTTTTCAATGTACAAAACTTCTAAAAAGGATATTCTACTTTGGCATTAATGATTTTCATACTCAAAATTTTACAATTTATTTACTACAGAAGTTTAGATAAGAGATAAAACTCGTGCTTAAAAATGGAATTAGCTCTAAGGTGCTGATTGTTCTTCATTCTTCTGCAGGCAAAATGACTGTATTCCTGTAGGACACATGGCATTTGATTTATACTGATGATCAAACACAGGGAGATGTTGAATCTTGCATTTATACTATTAAAAACTAGTTCTTGAGTACACAGTGATGGTACTCAAGTAAAATTGCTTTCATTTTTTTCAAATGTGTAGCTACAGCTTTCAAATGTGTAACTTCACTCTGCTTCCTTTTTCACAACTTTAACTTTTCACAGTGATATCCAACTTACTTATTTCTTTAAATAACTGTGCTGTTACTACTGTATAGTTACAGTAACAGATTTCTGAATGCAGAGAAATTGTGTGCCTAAATTTATGGCAAAGTGTACTATAGTATATGAAAATATAATTACATCAGTAGGAGCTAGAAGTAATGTTCTGTCATTTTTAGCAGAGTATTTCTGTTTAAATTGTCCAGTTGTTTGCATTACTAGTCCTAGTATGAGCTACAATTGTATTGAACATTCCTGTTAAATACTCATTCATCTAACTCAAGGGACTTACTCTATAAAAGAATTAACGGGGAGACAATGCAAATAAAAACATGGGAGAAAAAGATGATAAGGGTGAAAAAGGATGTTTGAGTGGACATTCAGAGACAGTTCTGAGACAACAGATGTTTAAGGAATTATTTGAAAGTTACGAAGTCATGGTATCCTGAGTGTTTATTCATGCACACTGGAAGAAAACAAGAATGAGAAGGCTTTAAGAGCCTGGTTCTGCCATGTTAAAAAAACTAGCACATCAAAAGACAGAGTTCTTTTCCTCTTCTTTTCCATTTGTGATTGAGGGAAGAGCAGCAGGAACTGACACCTCTAGATGAGACAGCATAAGCTGAGTTCCTCCATGGAAGTGACTCTCCCTCTCACCCTGGGTATTGGTGAACTGGGCAGGGCAGAGAGGAAACTTGTGAGAAGGACAGGAGTGACAGAGCAGGCTGAACTGAGGTTTAACATGCAGGCTGAGGAAGAACCTGGAGAGAAATGGGATGTGATAACATGTAGTTGGCATTTTGTTCGTAAGTTATTTTTTCATTTTGATGGTGCTTTTTATATATGTTGTGAGCTGCTCTGTTTAGAACTGACATTCATATGCATCTGGAGAAACTTGTACAATCAATCTTAGAAACTTTAAAGCTGATAACGAAGGAAAATAATAACTACCAGGGCATCAGTTACTTCAGAGGATCATTTTAGAAGGTAAACTAAATTCTCACCATTTAGTAATTGCATATACTCATGAACATTATCTGCTTGTACGTGGACAAATTCATATTCATAAATAATGGTGCTAGAAATCAGCTCTCTGCATGCAAATGCAATTAAACAGAGGTATTAGCATTACAGTCCCAGTTTCCTAAGGGGAGATTTCAAAAATAATGTATTGAATCTTCTTCTGCAAAATAATGTATTGAACCTTCTTCTAAGGGAACCTAAAACTGACAAATAAGAAGAAAGTATTTTAAATGTTTGCCAATATTTTAAAAGTTAGAGTGCTGGATTGTCATATTTGGTACTATTTCAGATTTTAGCTTTGTCTGCTGGGATGTATATTCATTTTTATGTGCAGAGTTGGTGCCTCTGCACATGGGAAGTGGCATGTAGATGACACTGAGTTTGCACTCAGGTTTTATGTATAAATTTTAGTATCTGTGTGCAGAAAAGTAGTGCCACAAGCAAATGTGGCTTTATGCATTACAGGGAATGTAATGTTTGCTGTAATTCAGATGGTCCAAATTTAATTCAGACAGTCTGAAGACATTCTGTTTTATGTAATGGGCTCCTTTTGCTTTCCATCCATCACACTTCCAGATTTAGCTCTCCTAAATGTGTAATTTAGAATGGGAATTTGATAAGGTTAATTTTACAAAGATATGGATAGTTTTTCATTGTTTTTCATGAAGAATTGTGTCACTAGGTGCTAACATGTTCAAAAGGAACATATGGATCTTTACTCTGCTGTTAATATAGCTGTCCAAGTTACTTTAGAATTACTATAGGGAGTAGAGTACTTCCAACTAAGTGTGAAGGTCACTGGGTTACAGGAGTTATATCAACTAGTAATTATATTTGAGTGAGTTGATAATTTGAGTGTATTCTCATGGTTCTTTTTTACTTTGAGTGGTTCTTCTGCAGCCATATATATGCCATTTGGTGACCTTTATGGTGATTTGAAATGTTGTTCTTAATATCTTAGTAAAATACACTCATAAAATTCATGTTATCAGGAGGACCAGATACTGCTAATTCTGGGAAAATGTAATATTCTGTGTATTTTTTCAGATTTTTTTTTTTAATTAGGATATGTCTGCTTGTACAAAAAGGTTAATTTCTGTCTAGCAAACTGTATGCAGATGAGGAAGGAGCAGTCTGTTATTGCAAATTCATGAACTGCATCTACATTAAAAGTTCATCTTTTTTTTTTTTCCTGCCCTTGAAAGGGAACAGCTAGAAATGACAGGACATATTGGAATGAAGTCCCAGTTTCACACATGCCTAACAATGTTAAATCATTTTGCTCTTTCCACAGGATTTTAAGACAGTGCTGTCTTTCCCCCAGTACCCAGGGGAGTTTCTGCACCCTGTGGTTTATGCATGTACTGCGGTGATGTTGTTGTGCCTGTTTGCTTCCATTATCACCTACATTGTCCATCACAGGTAAGAATTCCATTTTAAGCACATATTAAATGGTCGGCGCAACACTTGAATTTGAATTACTGTTGGAGAATAACATCAGCAGTGTGATTTACACCAGAGAAATCAAAGTTTATGTCAACCTCTCTTAAGCTGTTTCTGAGCTTTCCTCACATATATGTTTACATTTTCTGTACACTTTTCCTAAGATTTGTAACTCAACAAACTCAACATGAACATTATTAAGGTGCTTTCTGGCAAATTCCAGTCGAGCAGCCCTTTGGTCAGCTACACTTGCCATAATGACTTTTAAGACCAAGTTTGGTTGAAAGACTGGTAGCTGTCACTGGATAAAAGGAACTTTCTTTGTCTTTTAAATTTTGGGTTTAGAAAACTTGTGTTTTCTTTGATATGAAAAATTTATATAAATGCCATTTTAACTACATACTTCTGGTTAAAGACCATTTGCAACTTAAATGAGTAGGAATGTATTGTGCTGTAGAAGCTGCTAAATATTAATTATGTGAAGTTAATGCAATGTCTTCTGATATTCAGCTTCCATTTAGTCCTTTAGAGATGTCTTGTTAAAGCTCTGCATACGTGAAGCTATGCAATAAGCTTTTGCTTTTAGTACTCCACTTTAAATGCTTAATTTGGTGGAGGAAACGAAATCAGTAGAATTTTATGATTTTTACTATTTATTTTGCCTTTTAATCATTTATTTCAATGCTATATAGGTCAAACTCTGTCCTGTGTGTAGATTGTTATACACGTATCCAAGAATCTGAGAATTTTATTCTATTACATTAAGTGTTTTTCCCAAATAGTAATCTTTATAATGAATATGTTGGGGTTTTTAATTTTAAAATGTGATTTTTTTTTTTTTTTCAACAGCACAATCCGAATAAGCAGAAAAGGATGGCACATGCTTCTCAACTTTTGTTTCCATACTGCTCTCACATTTGCTGTTTTTGCTGGTGGAATCAATCGCATTAAATATCCAATTATATGTCAAGCTGTAAGTATCTGTCTCAGTAATTCTTACTGATAGAATTGAAACTTGTAAATGAGTTCTTAACATAATATTTTGGATTGAATGTCTGGGAGTTGCTGCTTCACTTCTGTAACCCATGCACTGTTTGCCTGGGGGTGGCCCTGGCTTCACTGGATGATCCCTAAGGAGACACAGCAGACCAGCATACTTGTGATTTAAGAACCCTTGTTTGCCCTGCTGGACTGTTTCACATCTCTTGCCTCAGCATTTTGGGGCAATAGTGTGATGAGATGCACAGACAGGGCTGGATTCAGCTGCTCTGAATGGAAAGGCTGAGTCTGTCCAATGTGTAAAGTGAGTCATTTCAGTCATCTTCTGTAATGTCTGATGAGAGCGTGTTGCAATTTGTTTGCCTTGAGCATTTCTTCCTCTCAGATTTTATAGAAGTGCACCAGGGCTCGTGAATGTTGTTGGTAATTTCCTGTAGTAAAGCACTTTGTTTAGCCAATGTTCTCCTGGCTTTTTCCTGTTACTAAATCCAGTTCTTCTGAATGCCTTGAATGGGTGAAAATAGCAAGTCAGGAGCCAAGAGCAGAGTCACTGTAAAGCTTGCATAGCTACTGTAAGAGTTATCACACTTAGAGTGTTCAGTGAGGTGCTTTGGAAACCTTTTTTGTATCCTAGTGCATGACCATCAGTAAACAGCACATGTGGGTCTGCAAGCACTGTGATGTTCTACCTGAGAAGTCTACCTAAGTGTGTTACACAATCCTCATTTGAATAACAAAATTGTCCATTAGATGGAGAGAAATATCTCACAATATCTAGTGTATTGTGTCATAATTAATTTGTAAGTTCTAGCAAATTGAAATATCACTTACTATTGTCTTTGTGTGCAGTTTGCAAGTGATAGTAGCAGATTAGTTTGTAGGGCAGCCATGGCCATGTAATTACATGGTCACAAATGACCATCTGTTGTTTCAGGCGTTGTCTGATTATTTACTTTGCAGCTTGCATGGTAGCAGTGTGGTATTAACAGCTATAATGAAAAATTGATTGAGATAAATGTGTTATTAATAGCCTTTTATAAGTAGTACATTAACTACAGGGGTATCTTAATAAAGTGCATTATTAGTGGCATCTGTCTTTTGCTGTGGGATAGGGCCAGATCCTGAGCTGCAGATAAATGTGCACGCTTAGAGAAACTGAATTGAACCATCCCTATATGTCTGCTAACCAGTTTCATTAAATTATTTATTTACCTGATTGTATCATCAGTAGTTACAGTATAGGAAAGGTACAAGTGACAAAGACTGTCCTCTATTTCCTGGTAGAAATTGTCTGATGTAATTAGACAGAGCTAATGGAGGAAATGGTCCAAGCAATCTAAGACAAGGCTCCAATAGCTGCTAACAGAGGCTGAAAAACTGCTCACTTTGAGAACATCATACCCAGCCACAGATCTTTTCTTGCTTTCTGACAGCAGTGTTTACAAAATTCTGAGTCCCAATGCCTCTGTCCTGTGATAACCCTGAGACAATTAGTCCGTGATTTAATATCCAATGTGCCAAAGCTCTGTTACTGGGGCTCAAAATATATTTGTGAAAATGTTACTGCTTCAAGCAGCATTAAAATGTTAGTTATACCACAGGTGTAATACCATCAGCTGCCATTCCAGAGGTATCTTTCATTCTGCTAAAATTCAAAGCACAACTTCAACCTGCATCAATGCAGATTTCACTTTTTATTTCCTGAGTGCATAGAAAAAGATTCCAAGTGCAAGTATTTTTTGTCCTAATCACTGAAATGTTGCATAAAAGCCAGTCAACCACCCCCTTTCCTATTGTAATTATCCCTAAAGCTTCCACCAAAAGATCACTGCAGCATATTTATCAATGTGAAATAATAGGCTAAGTCAACTTTTATCCTTCAAATTTAACCTAAAAGGGTGGTTCTAAATTAGCTTTATTTGGATCACCCTCTGCCTATAAATGTGTAGTTACAGGTTAGTTTTAAACATCAGGAATTAATGCTATGGAAATGGCCCCATTTTCTGTGATAGCTGGAAGAACCTTCAAATCCCCTTCAAGATGATACAGTTACACAAAAAAAGTCTTTTCAAAAATGGTCAGACATTTATTTTTATGTGGAATCTAAAAATCTAAAATTCCCTTTTAAACCTGCATATCTATTTCAGAGAGGATTTTGTATAGACCTTTCACTTGCATGTGTGCTCTACAGTCATTATCATTTACAAAAATCCTGATGTTAGAGTGCTGGTCTAGAAGAGTTGATTGCATCTCCTCCCATTTCCCAAGTGAATGGATCTACAGACTCCTTAGATTTCCCTTGAATCTCATTCTGGGTGTCACTGAATGTTGGCTGTTGCAGAATCCAGACTCTTGAGTTCACTGGCAAAATCTTTAAAGCAAGGCAGAGGTTGTCTTAGGAGCTGCAGGGATAACTCAGAGGCACACCACTGCCAGAAAGGTGCTTGAGCCAGCCAGTGAGCCCCTCCATCTCCCAGCCTCGGGTTAGTTTGCTTCAGAAGGCAGGAAGAAGCTCACTCCTTTCATGTGAAGAATGAGAGAGAAGGAGACACCACTGTTGCTGGATCACTCCCCGTGTGTGGGAGGCATCAATTTTCTACTCAAAGATTTCTGTATCGTGGCTTCTGCTTTAGAGCAAAGGATGATAGCCATGAGTTTAGGGATGCTAGGGGTGAAATCATCAGTCAAACATGTTGAAGCATGAAGAATGGACTGGGCACAAGATTCAGGAGGCAGAAAAGTTATGGAGAGAGACAGAATCTTATTTTTTTATTCCATGATCACTCCAATCACATCTGCTAGAACCTCTATATGGTTTATAAAATAAAAGCTTCCATATAAGTTTGGCAAGGCTCAGATCTCCTTCTCCCTGATGAATGTCATATGTGAAGCTGCTTGTGAATTTGTTTCTGTAAGGCAGTAGATCTTCAGCAAGAAAGGCAAAGCTCATTCCATACTAGCCAGCAGCCCACAAGTTCAACTCAGAAAGTTGAACTTTTTGCTCTAAATTTTCTACCTGTGAAGGGAGCATGGGGTTTTGCTAATGCTAAATGTTTAAAGATCATGAAATATTCAGATCCGTTGGTGTTACAGACTGCAGAGAAATTCCTGAGCCCCTTCATCTCACAGAAAAGAATAATTTTCATTGCAGGATTAAAAGTTTAATCAGAATGTTCGTGCATATCTGTGTCCTTCTTTAAATAAAACTGAATTAAGAAGTACAATCTTATCTGAAATATGATTACAACTAAAAAAAAAAGAAATTAAATTAAAAATTTGGGAAAAATAAAGAAAATTGTGTGCAACTTAAAGCTAATCAAGAGACCCTTTTGTGCCAAAATGCTTTGCATAAATGTGTATTCTGGTCATTACCATGGTAACTGCATCATATGGAACTTAACTTATCTCTAGGGTACTGAAATATATTGAAGGAGCACAAACAGACAGCATCTTCTTGCTGAAGAAAAGTATAATCTTCTATTCAAAAGGCTAGTGCTTATTCCCAAAGATAAGAGTTCTGAGAACACAGGACGAGTTAAAAATGAATCCAAGAAAACAAGAAAATTTTTGCCATATAACTGTGGTTATTAAAGAGCTTTAGATACAGTGCTCTTATCAATGCTTATATTCTGGCAGGTTTTTTGTACCATTTGGCCTGTCAGTGGAAAACCTTCTTAAAAATAGGGGTCATCACTTCAATATTTCCAATCACAATCCTTTATTCTCTGTGGAAAACACAACCCTTTCCATAAAAGTTTATGTGAAATACAAAAGTTCTGCTAATAGTGAAAATAGTTTTAAGTTATTACTTTGGTATTAATTTTGTATATAGTTTTTGGCCTCTTAATCTTTACAGAGGTAGAAATCCAGTAATAAAATACATACAGCTAAATTTGTACCCTGAACCTTTCATGCACAACCTCCAGTTTGCATTTTCTCAGAGAGTCAAGAAAGAATTTACAGAGCAAAGCCACATTGGTCTTTCTGTTGAGCCTCATCCTTCCCTCCTGTGTCATGAGCTGCTATCTCGTGCATTTCTACTGGAGGGCCCGGGTGTTTTCCTAGCCTGAGAGTTAGCAAGGGGTGACCCCACTGGAGGGGACAAAAGAACTTGCAGTCACAGTCCCCAAGCACAATGGTGAGGATGCATCTCTGTGACATAACTGATGTCGGTGGGGAGACAAGGGGAGGGAAGAGGCAGAGAGCAAAACCCAGCGCTTTGAAACGCTGAACTTTCAATGGGGAGTGTGACAACCGTTTCTTTACTATTTATTAGAGAATATTAGCAAAAGTTCTAGAATTTACTCTAACAGCTCAGTGCACCCTTCCAAATCCCACACCTCTGCTGTGTCACATCAAATCTGTTAGTCATAAGGAGGTCCTGTATCTTCAGGATAAATACTTGTTTCCTTCGAGCAAGAAATGCAAATGGTTGGGGGTTTGTTTTGTTTTGTTTTGTTTTGTTTGGGGCTTTTTTTGACAGAGAGATGCAGATCATCAAAGAGTTAGTACAGAGAATGATAACATTTTTGCCTCCTCCATGTTTGTTCAATTTCTCCATATACCAGAGGTAACTCAGTTGCTGAAACATGAGCACGCTGTGAAAAACAGCAATGTGATGCAGGTGTGGCATGGCCATGATGTTTTCAGTCATTTCAGTTGCCTGCTTGAAAGTTCAATAAAATTGTTTTGTTGTACTATTTTTAGGTCTTACATTCATTTAAGTGGCGGATGATTTGTATCCATGTGGTCATATATGTTTTCAGAATTTCACATGTAGGTGCCTTTTGACCTGAAATTCCTTTCAACTGTTCCTATTATTGCACGTACCTGTGTGAAAAACAGAATGTATAGCAGCAGGGCTATGCGGAAATGAGAAAGAGGTTAGGAGCTAAATATCTAGATTTTTTTTCCATTTTTTTCTCATTATTTCTGCCTTCTTCTTCCTCCCCCTTTCTCATCCTCCTGCCTCCCCTCCCTGCTCATGGTCCTGTTCAGGGCATCCCTACAGAAACTCTGCAAGCTGCCTGTGAACTGAGTCCAGACAGCACCAGTCCCTGAACTGGCAGCGTCTGCCAGCCCATAATACACAATTGTCTCATTCTCTTATTTCTGCTTCTTTTACCTCAAGCAGTAGCAGTGATGAAGGCTTTGTCCTCCCTTGTCTAAAGTGACAAACAAGTCCCAGAGAAAATTACAAAGGGTTTTTTGTTGATGATATTTGCTGCTAACTTCAAGTTTTGAGCTATAATACTAAATAGAAACAAAATGCATAGAATTTTTTTCTTTACCCATCAATTATTTTGTTTTAAGTGGAGCAAAAATGAACACTGATTCAAATAAATCATTATAATAGATTTGTGTTAGCTTTATTCAGCAATTCTCTGTATTCCTTAAACTTTTATGTTCTTTCCAATTATAGCAATATTTTACTTGTCACTGCAAAATGTCAGGTTATTGCTTCAAAGGTAACCTCATTTTATATAATCAGATGCAGACTTAGCTGATGTAATAAAGCACTGGAGATTGGATAAAATTCCAATTACTGCTTCCATAGTAATGAATAACAATTACTAACATAACAAAGATGTTAGCATTTTAGAGGTGCTTGTACTTTGTTTTCCTTTCAATGATAAACACACCAGTTTCTTGGGGACAAAGTGATAATAAGATTATTAGAGTTTATAATTCTTTTTAAGGGGGAATGCCAAGAGTTCTCATTTTCTTTTTAAATTCTGTAGACAAGTTTATAATTTTCTTAAAATATGTCTGAAAATAATCTGGAGTTATCAGAGCAAATAGCACTGATGCCATTTCCGGAAGTCAACCTTGCCTCTGTATAGCAGAGAGGGAACTACAGCAGGCTATTCACGAAAAGTTAAAGGAAATAGCATAATAGCAAGCAAAAATAATGGCCACTCAATAAATTTTAAATTGCATTCTCATGATAGGCTCAAGAGTGCAATACAAAATAAGAGTCACATAATTTTAAATCCAGGTGTAAAATGTTTTCATTAAACAGGTTCTTAGAAAACAAATGTTTTATGTCTCTAATTCCTAACATTGCTTCTGGTATTGCAGATAAGGCAATCTATGGTGGATTAAATAACTGGTTTTAAGTGCAGATGTTAGTTGCATTTATAAATTCAATTAATTTTTTTTTTGTTTTGCACTTATGAAATAAGATTCTTGCAAAACTCTTGTTTTACTGATCCATTTACTGAGTTGTTGAATTGTCCACTCTTTTTTTAGGTTGGCATTGTACTGCATTATTCTACACTCTCCACTATGCTATGGATCGGAGTAACTGCCAGGAATATTTATAAGCAAGTCACAAAAAAACCTCAGCCTTGCCAAAACAGTGACCAACCTTCTTATCCAAAGCAACCTCTACTCAGGTATGGAATATTAGTTACATTATTTTTTTAATTTCTTCCTAGAAGATGTCAATTATAAGCGAACTCTCATTCTTATTTCTGTATTTTTTACTTTTTATAGACTATAAATAGCATCCATAAAGAATTGAGCCACCTGGGTGTGTACAAAAATCTGAGTATTTATTCTGTGATGATAGTTAGCTCTACTCAGAAGATGGGAATATGTAGAACATGTATTGGCTGAGTTCAGATACCTTTATCTGAACAGGAAGAATTGAAATGTTTCGTTGATTTAGTAAGGAGGAAAAAAAAAAAAACCAAAACAAAAACTGGCTTGATTCTGAGCCTTATTTAATCACCAGAAACTGTGTTGTAACGACCCTTTACCTTTATCTCTTCTGCTCTACTTCTTGCCCACACTTGTATTGAGAGCCTTATAGCCTGATAGCAATCTTCCTCAGTGCCCATCAGGGATGTGGTTCTGTCACAGAGCCACTGGCAGTCTGCACTCCCCTCAGTGCCCATCAGAGATGTGGTTCTGTCTCAGGAGCCACTGGCAGTCTGCACTCCCCTCAGTGCCCATCAGAGCTGTGGTTCTGTCTCAGGAGCCACTGGCAGTCTGCACTCCCCTCAGTGCCCATCAGGGATGTGGTTCTGTCTCAGGAGCCACTGGCAGTCTGCACTCCCCATCAGCTCACACGTGTCTCTGATGGCATCGCAGGTGTAAGACAGTGGGAGTTCTTGCCACATGCCTCTGAGATGCTGAAACTGCAAGCCAAAACAGTCAGTCTGCACAAGAAAAAACAAAATATTAAACCCTAGCAAAACCTTACCACAAAACCAGGATTTCAAGCCAAAGGCATGAGAAGATTAATTCATCTTTTTAAAGCTTAGTTATCAAAAAATTACTTACTAGCCAAAGTTATATATTGTCCCTATACAGATTTAGGAGGGAGGCTGAAAAAGAACTTCCAGAGAACAATTCCTCCTGTCCATCTTGAATGTTTGTGTGAGGACAGGATGAATTGTCTTATGGAGTTGCCTCTCATTTCCCACACATCATGGACAAGTCTGAATGGTTAATTCAGCCTAAAGACCTCAGTTTTATAGTGAAAGTCAGAAAATACAAATTCTACTTTTTATGTATTTTCTGAGTAAAATCCACAGTGTATTCTTTTAAACAGATGTAGATTATTTTATTTTAAAACAATTTTTTTTAGCAAGTAGCATTTATAGATGACTGTGTGATGGTGTCGCAACTTGTTAAAAGTTTGTAGGAAGATGAATTGAGTTTTTCTGCCTGATTCTGCAGTCAGATTTTTACTAACATAATTTTAGTTAGAAAACTAGCTAGCTTTCTTCTTTTTAAAACACTTTATTTCTAGAGATGAAATTGATTAAAGTTAACATAAAATGTGTATTGTGATAAGAAGGAGTGCCATATTGGATCCTTAGCTTTGTTAGGTGTAAGCAAGAGGATATTCTTTCCTTGAGAGTGCCTGACTTTGCTAATCCATTATTTACTACACCATTCTTCAGAGATGAGAATTTCACTCCTTCACTTACCAGCTCATGGCAAAATGAATAATTGCCAATTTTCAAATGCTCCAGTGTGACTATTAAGGTAGAAAATTGTTACAAGTTACACAGACCCAGCATAGCGTATGTTCTTCAAATTCAAATCTTGTTTGAGTAGGAAAACAATAGACAGTCAGGTTACAGGAAAGATGACTCTAATTAGAATCTTTGTTGTACCAGTCATGTAGAGGTTCCCAGACAGTGAAAATAAATAGTAGCTATTTTAAGTTTAGCAATAGAAATGATAAACCACCTTCTAGCTGTAAGAGAACATGGGTATAATTGTTTAATAGCTAAGTAAAATTATTCCAAGCTATTTTTCTCCCACAGGGCACCATGTATCTTAGAGACACAGGCACTGAAATGTCTAATACAATTTCACAATGGTGAGCACTAGATTCAAAATAGTAAGGATCAGTTTCACTTCATGTAGAAAACAGGCATAGTATATGTAAAATTAAGAATCACTTTAAGCAAGAACATGCTAAACTCATAATTAGTAATTGTTTGTTCTTTCAGAATGATAATGATCATTTTTGGGGCATTTTACCTTTCCTGATTTTAATGAAATTAAAGTCTGAATTATTCTTTGTCACAATATTTCCATAAAATCCATTAAGGATGCTTACATTTCAAGGCAGTAATTTATAAGAAATGTTTTAACTAGTCAGTGTTCTTGTGTCTATTAGCCAATGCCAGCCTTTATACATATTGTTCCTCGGGTACTTAAGGGAAAACACCTGAGTTTGAGTGAATAGGTGTTACTTTGTCTCCATTTGACATCATTAGATAGCTGATGGAGTTAGGCTTTTTTATATGTCAGGACTGTCAGTGATAGGAAGCCAATGATACAGTCTATGAGACACTTTTAAACAAGAGGTGGTTTTTCAGTGATCCTTCTCTATAGACTTAGAGAAGTATACAATACAAATATGTGAATGTGTTTGGTCAGAACTCTGTGCTCAGCTGTTGTCCTTCAGCCTTCTTTGGTAAGGGTTGTGTTTGATAGAAGGTGTTTCCAGTTCATATGGGAGTGGTTTTGTATTCCTTATATATGCACTTGCTGTAGGAGACACACAGGTACCTTTTGTGAGTCAGTAAGTGGGATCTAATGCCAAAAATCAGTACATAAATCTATCATGTGGAATTTACCAAGAAATCATAAAAATTGCCTCACCACATTTGTTTCACCAAGCTTGGTCCATTCTAAAAAGTAGCTGAAATAGTAAAAATAAATAGAAGAGAATATCTGAAAGGGAACCTTACCTGTTAGTAGAAAAGGATGCAGGCTTGTAAGAGTTGCTGCAGTTTCTCTGCCTGCTTTTTGCATATTCATTTGCAGAAGCAAGACAAATGAGGTGCCCTTGATCTTTTTCTCCTACTTTTCTTAGAGCTGTAGCAATAAGTACCCTATTATGGAAAGCTGTGGTTCTTTATAAGTTTTCTCTCTTCTAGATAGAGTGATCAAATTTGGAACGTTTTTGCAGTCTAATTTGACTTCATGGCAATATGATTTTAAATATTTCCTCTTTTTATATGTTAATCATGAATAATGAGATACATTATGTACACTGTACATCATACAGTATATATATATTTATTATATATATTATTCATGAAATATATATTATCTGTTAATTACAGAGTTAAAGCCCTGAGGGCCCATCACTTTGATGACTGGAACCAACTGTAACAATTCTGGCATTTTTCTCTAAATGTGCCTGGATGCTAATGAGGTGGATCAAATTAATGCATCATTGAGTTTTGTGTATTGAAATTCTGAACCTTAGCACTTCAACAGATAATGAAATTACTTCCTGTAAAATATACTCTGTGGTATTCTTAATAGAAATAAATAATTCTATCTGTTCATCCTCTGTGGACATTTGTTAAACCTGGCAGACTTTAGCTTGTGACTCATCTGAAGGCAGATTTTGCCAGAAAAGGCAAAGGGGCATGCAAGATTCAGCTATTACTGCAATGTACAGAACTTCTTATCAGCCCAAGCTGAGGCACAGGTAGTGTTAGGTTTTGTGCCTGCTATGTGCATGCATTTTTCATGTGATGCTCTGTGCCCATACAGATTAGACAGAAGCACAGACCAGCAGAAAATACTTCTGAAAGATATTCTGTAAAATCATTTCTTTCTAGAGTGACAGGGAAAAAATCAGCTGCTTTCATTTTTAATAAGATAACTAGTGAGCACAATTGCATTCTAAACATTTAAAATAAAAAATAAATAAGCTGCTAGCTGCGCCAGAGATTGGTGATAAAGAGACAGATAATTAAGTTTTATCTCAAGGTTAGGTACAAATATATCTCCTAATGTTCTCCCACTTCTTTTATTCAATGAATGTCTTGCAAGATAACTAATATGGCAGTCTTCAGATTACAGAGTCCAATATCCCGTATCTGTCATGAAAAAATATCGATGTGCATAAATAAGGTTGCAGAAGCAACAGCAAAACAGATAACAGTTGATGTCACTGTCTCTGTTAAACTTCATCTTATTTTTTTTTTTATGTAACATATTTTGATAAGCTTTTTAAAATGTTCTTTCTAAAATTGTGGGGCTGTTAGGAAATGTACCTCATGCAGTTCTTTAGAAAAATTGTATATCTAGCTGTCATAGGAATTTCAGAATGGATTGTGCCCTTTGCTTTGTATTCAAAGTTGTAGCCTTAGTACTGTAGCTAAAAACCCACAACTGAGGCAAATTGAAACAGTTTTCAGCAGCACATAACAGAGTACCTACAGTCAATACCACTGGCTTCAATTCCCTTCTCTTGCTGTTTTCAAC
This sequence comes from Zonotrichia leucophrys gambelii, assembly GCF_028769735.1. NCBI lineage: Eukaryota > Metazoa > Chordata > Aves > Passeriformes > Passerellidae > Zonotrichia > Zonotrichia leucophrys. Next base: position 14,714,562 of record NC_088176.1, read on the forward strand.
CTTGAATGATTTTTAGAATGAGAAAGCTGATTTCCTGTTTCACATATTTTGGAATGTCTGAACTGTCCTTTAAACCTGCACGCAGAGCAGACCCAGAACTACAGTCAGTGAGGTCAAAGTCTTCTAAATTGCTAATGGATGTTTACATGCAGGTATGTGTCTGGGTCTGCTCTTCTATATGAGGTTGTATGTGGACAAGTTTCTGTACATCACACAAACACTTCCAGAGTACAGAGCGATGTCTTGCAAGCATCAGTGAAAGGGATCTTCCTGGTGAGCTGTGTTTGTGGTGTTTTGGTGACTAAGAGCCTCCCCCTGAGGTGTGCTAGTGCTGCCCTTGCATCCTCCCCCTCTCCTTGGGAGGGTGGCAGCCGCTCTTCATGTTCATTCCGAAGCTCGTTATTTCTCTCAGCTACCTAAACATTAATCAGCTGCACCCAGCTAAACAGTAGCTAAGTATCTTTGGGACGCTGAATTATGCTAAATCCTTTCACTGCAAAAAGGAGAAACCACACAAAACTTTCAAATACAAGAAAATCCTCTCCTTCTGTTATTGTCGACTGCTCCTGTGATGAGGCTCTTGCCTTACAGTGAGGGGATTTTACAGACTTCCATGATACCACAGGGGTCATGGCACCCACTTAGTGCTTTGTTCACAGTGTTAACCCTGCTTTTCTCAGGATGAACATTTAGCTGCGTGATCTGAATTCTGACAAGCTGAAAACCAACACATGAGTGTGAATGGATCTATTGCTGTGTTTGTCTGGCTGCTCAGAGAGTCCTGAGAGAGCCTGGCAGGAAATGCTGTGTCTTCCATCACAAATTGATTAAAGGGAAATTTTTACTAAGTTACCAAAAAAGCAGGCTGTCTCTTGAATATGAGTTGCACACACCAATCTTCATTATGTTATTAGAAATTGTCACATGATATTTGTGCACCATAATGGAGATACTAAAAACATTCCAGTTATAAAGACCAAAGACTTATTATATTTAGATTTTAAAGAATTATTATGTCCACTGAAAAACCCTAGGGGAAAAAAAAAAAACCCAAAAACTAGTGCTTTCTAATATTCCTGAGGCTGAAAGGGTCTTCAGAAAATGATCTTTGTTAATGTTCCCTATCATTTATAACAAGTTGCCTGCAATTTACTGCAGTATGATAGGGGTGTAATTGGGGATCAGCATTTGACTATGATCAGAAATACTTTATTAAAGATCAAGTTTGGCAAATATGCTATTTTTTTGGTCATGCCATTTTCTGAATCTTCAAACTGAATCATATGAAGCAACATAATTTACATTGTGACAGACAGAGACATTACTTGTTCCCTTGACACCAGCAGCTCTGAAATGCAGTTAAGTTCTAGTGCATTTTTCATTAGTGCTGGCTCTCATGAATTCATATCTTCTAGTACGAAGCAGTGATTGAGAGAGAGGGGGAGGGAGAAAGAGGTCAGATGAAAAGTATCATTGCAATCCATTGTTTTTTTCTTCATGATATGCTCTTAAAAATTAACTCATAAAATTTTGATCTATGAAAGCCCATCCTTCCTTCCCACAGAGAACATATCAAACTTCCTCTACAAAGTATAAATTTAGACCTGATTATCCCAAGGGATCATCTGTATTTTTCTTAAAAATTCTCTATGGTTTGAGTATGTTGAATTAAATGGGATGTGCCACAGGGCAGAATTCTCAGGAGCCTTGAGGAGATCTCTCTAGTTCACTCTTTACTATTAGCATAGACCCAGTTGTGTCATTGCATAGTAAGTGAAAATGATGTCTCCCTGCAAGAAAGGTTTTCACCAGCTGGATGAACCATGGTGAGCCAACAGTCTCTCTGAGAATCTGCTCCAGGAATTTGGCTATAATTTAAGTACGTGATTGTATCCTTTGCTTACAGGACAGAATATTTTGATCTAGGCGGGGTCATCAGGAAGTCTGTCTCAAATTTCTGATATTATAATCAACATTTCTTATTTTAGATATGGGAAGTTAATACTAGAAATGTATATTATTAGATAATTTTAAAAATTTGCAGTAATTTTTTGCAGTCCTCTTGTATTCTCAAGGCTGCTTATTACATCCATACTGTGAGTTCCAGGAAACAAAAAAGTATGTAACAACTGTTTTTATCAAATGGTTTGATCTGGGAGGGACCTTAAAGATAATGTAGTGATATTTCTTAGATACTATCTGCAAAACACTATTCCAGTGTTTCTTGTTTCAATATTTGTCATATTCCCAGGAAGGAGAAAGGCCATATTGCCGAAATAGCTTTTCTAAATTTTTTGCATTTAATAAATTACAATTGAATATAAGAAAAGCCATGTTTCCCTTCTAGCTATTGTGTTCAGTTTATTCACCAAAGTAAGATTTATATCACAACATCAAAATAAGTTATTATATCCTTATATTGGATATTAAAATTATCTAAAGGTAGCAGCCTTTTTGAAATTTTAGTTTGATTTAATTATAGAGCTAGTATTTTGAACATTGCTACGTTGCTTCTGAAGACAGTTTTAGTAACTGTCATTCAAAGATGACACAACACAAGTAATACAGAAATGCTGATCATTGTAGACAGACTGTGCTCTGTCTTATCAGCACAGCAATTTAGGCATGTTCTGAAAAAAAAACCAAAAAAACCAAAAAAACCACCCCAAACCAACCAAACAAAATCAACCAAAAACCCCACTCAAACTGAAAGAATTAAAATGCTGGAAGGAACCTTAGCTAGAACAAACAGAACAATTCTGCCCCTTGAGGTATAAAAGCTAGAGATAATGAAAAAGAGAAGCTGAAAAACAAAACAAGAAGTTTAAGTCTGTATATCCCAAATTAAAGGAAGAGACAGGATTGCAGAACCTAAGGGTACTTGGAATTTGGTTTGATACTTCAAGGACATACTGATATTATGTGCTATTTAGCAAGATCACTCTTAAATGGTGATATATGTTCAGATGGAGTCAAGGATGTAACTGAAAGGTCTGCAGTGGAAAAGGGTATAAAATTGTGATGAGGGAAATATTTTCCCTCATCAAATTTTCCCTCATCAAAAAGAATTCATTAATTCTTTTTACTGAATTTCAACTTGAAGCCAATTTTATTTCCATCAGATGGGGGTAAAATTAATTTTGGTGAAAGACAACTTTTAATTCAGGTTTGTATTAATTGTTCTACACAAGAAAATTTCCAGTAAAATGAAAATATTAAAATAGTATGGAGGTCCACTGGTGTATGGAATAGTATGGAGTAGCAATATATTGTCATTGGTATCCTGAGAATGTTGTTGCACTTTGCATAGGCCATGTAAATATTCATTGCTGACAGCATTGGATTTCCGGGGTATGGTGCCATAGCACGGACATATTTTCCTGCCAACTCTTAATCAAACAGGAGAAGTGATCAGAGCTTTTCTGCTCCACCTTCAGTGTGAGTGATGGAATTGTGGAGTCACTAACACAAAAATGGTAACAGAACTGCCTGCTTTGTTTGTAGTTCCACTCCATCTGGCTTGTGAATCAAAATTCCAAAAGTTCCTTCTCATGGAGAAGTTTGCAATACTGTTCTTCAAAACTGACCTGAAAGCACTAGCAAATACTTTAAGTCAATTAGAATGCACTACCAAATACTTAAAGTGAATGATCCCCAGAGGATAGGATCCTCCGTGATGTGAACTGATTTCAAGAGCATGTCAAAATCAGGGTAGAAAAAGGATTTTGTTGCTGTCATAACTTCATTAGCTAAGGTACGGGCAAGGTGCACACAATGTTAGCGCTGTTCAGAGTAGAAGTACAGTAATACCAAATCTTTGAGAGATATTGAGGTAGAAGGTGAAGTTTTGTCTTCTTTTTTTTAAAGAACAGTGTCTGAGCTACTTAGTATGGATGAAAAGAAACAGGTTATGATTATTGCCAAAGAAACATATGTCAGCTTACTACTTATAAGCAAGATATTAAACAGCATAGCAAGTCACTTAGATCCATTCAACTGAAACTCTCTTCTATGCTATGGCTGTTGACAAACATAGCCAAAAAAAGAAAATGACCACACCTCAGTGATACCTGGGCATTTAATGAGGAATTGATGGGCTTAGGATAGAAATTTTAACTACATGAGTTATGTAGTTACGGCGATTGCAAGCTTTCAAAATTGTGAGCTTCCTGAAGACTTAAAATTAATTCCATGATATTTTGAGCTTTGAAAGGCTTGAACTGCAACATGCTGATCTGCAGAACTGTGTACTAGACTGAATTTTCAGCTGCTTTTATCCTGAGTTCACATCTAGGTATTTCCTGGAAATTCAGAATTCTTGTCACACTGTCCCTTGCCTCAGTAGCTTTTAGCACTTGAGCTACTCATATACATAATTGTAGAGGGTAAGTTGGAGGGTGGGTAAGCTTGATAAAATGCTCTGTACTTTGATATGCTGCTCCAGGCAAAATGTAAAATGCTGATTGGAAATTTTACAAGTTCAAGGATTTTTAGAAGATAATATATTCAGACTCCAATGGGGGCTTTGTAGGAAACTTTATCAGATTTGAAAGAACTAAATATTTTCTCAGATGATTCTCTGGTGTCATATAGATTAAACTTGATTATGCAAAAATGCTGTAAAGATAAATGCATAAGATCTTTTCAAGTGTGCTTATTGTAATTGTATGGACAAAGAACTAAGCATTCCCATCTGCATGAAATTATATTCACCACAATTACAGAAAAGCATATCTGACTTTTAATAGTAGATGATTGTACTCATTAATTAGTGAGAAAAATTAGTCACATTAGATACAAATTCCTTCTTACAAGAATTTTTCTGTGAGAAAGATAGAACTTAAAGTTTGTTACAGGACACTTGTCTTAAGTAGGCATCTGTATACATCCAGCTTAAGTGTAATGAAAACCCTGATGTTGCCAGAAAACATAAGTCATGGAGATTTGTGAAGCATGTTGTGCAGACTGATAAACTGCAGTGTCACAGAAATGAGAATGCTGCAGGCAGCCAACTAGTGTAATATAGGTTTGTGCAATAAATAGTCTGATAATAACTGCAGTACAGTACAATCACTGTGCACTTAAATTATAGTGTGGTATTGGACATAGTAGGTGTTGCATTTACCAATACATTGCCACTATTCCATAAAGTAATTTTGGCTAAAAGATATTATCAAATTCCAAGAGAAAATGCTGAACAAAAAAAAAGTTTATCTTAAAATAAACTAGCAATAAAACACAAATATATATATTTTATTCACATATGTATATATATCAGCAGTGGTAGTTTTAAATACATAATTTTAATGTTTCGTAATATTTTTATTTATTAATGAATGGAAAACTTCAAGGAAATTAAATTATATTCCTTGGACAAACAAAATAAGTGAAGTCCACAGATATGTATATTACATTAAATATGTTGGAGCACACTTATGTATAACTGTTGCAAATTCAGTTTCAGACCTGGCTTATTCTATGCATACTTCCTGTCAAATATGTGTGATAATCTCTGGTTTATGCCTGTTTGGAAGAAGGGCTTAAAAGTCTTGGGAGTAAAAGCTGCATTAGATTAATTCACTTGGTTTTGAGTTGAAACACCATGGAAAATGATGCATAAAGTTCCACTGATCTCCCTGACATTGTATATCCTAAGTAGTTGAAACCCATCACTGGAAATGTGGATGACTCAAGTTAGTGTTCATTGAAAATTCCAAATGAAAAGGCATTAAAGAGAAAATCATGCAACAAATAATAAGCTTAAATTGCAGCAAGGGGTAAAGAGGTTAATATTAGGAAAATATTTCAACTTACAAAAATAGTTGACAATTAAAACAGGTTACCTGGAAGGCTGTGGGAACTCTGTCCCAAGCAATTTGTTAACATGGATTAGATAATGCCAAGCCAGTCATGACAGATGTTTAATGTGACCCTGACTCAGAGCTTTTGAGTGGACAAGATGATCCCCTGATGTTCATTCCTGCCCTACAATTCTGTTACTAGTAAACCAAGGATTTTTCCTAACAATATTTCCATTTTCTCACCCTTATTTGCTGCTGAATTTCTACAGTCTTGTTGGTCTCATAAGAAACTCCTGTGTTTCATTATGCAAGCAAATTCTGACAGAAGAGACTTTGAAACTAATGTGTTCCAAATATGCCTTCAGTGTTTGGAAATGTTATGAGTCTTGTAGAAACTGGCTGCTGATCCTGCAGGTATTTTTATTCAGGTACCACCTTACTATACAAAATGTAACAAAAAATTAGGCCACCTTCTGCTCTGAAACACATGCACTCACACTGGATTTTCAGTGGGAGTTACACGTATTTAGTCACAAGAATATTTTGGTTCACAGGTTGAAAATACTGCTCATTGCTACCTAAAAATAAATTTTGGTAAATACTCTGTAATTTTAATGATGCAGATTAAAATATATTAGATATTATATGTTGAAATTACCTTAGTAAAATAGAATGTCCAGGTTAAACTTTATGCCTGGTATTGATTGAGTACTCATTCAGAGAAAGGGGTAATGCCATTATTATTGGATTACACTTAGTAATCAGAGAATCATTCAGGATTTTAAGTTTATCAGAAAGTGAACATTGGTGAGGTTTTCTGTGAAAGAAAACTTGAGCACACGAGATACCTGACTTATTTATCTACAAGAGATACCCAGTATTGTTTTAGCTATTAATTATGAGGTAACAGAACTGTGATTACAGAAGACCATTTGTGTTTACTTTTCAATATTTGTGAGCAATGTCAAAAAAAAGTCATGAGTGGTCATGATCTTGCTGCCTTTTCATATTGGAGGAACTTGCAGACATTGCCAGAAAAAATAAGGGTACCTCTACAGGGAGATTTCACTTCCACTCTGGAATTCTATATCTGGAATTACTGATGTCTCTAAAACTCTTTCTCATGAATCCAAAAGATAAGGAGCAGGAATTGTGAGCAAATCACAACCTCTGTTATTTGCAAATTAGCTAACCCATGCTGGCTATTACTTTTAGGTAAGGCATTTTTGGCTGTTTAACGTGGATTATCATACTCATATTATTGTCATATAAGAATGGTGTTAAACTTGTTTACTTGTATGTCTCAGTCATCCCTTAGAGGTGTTGCAGAAGCAACCAATTACCCATATTCCCTCTCCATGCTTCTAAGAGAGTGTTTTCCAACTAGAGAGAACATTTCCTTCTGAGGTTCTGGCATTGCTAAATCAAATAATTATTGTACCTAGCAAAGCAAGGCAGCCTTTTGACCCAGAAAGCTGAAAAACGAGATGCTCTTACAGTTTTGTGAAGATGGCTGTTTATTCCTTTTCAAATCTATTTTTTCCATGTTCCTAACTTTCTAGAAATGACACATCATTTCTATCTTTTGTTGTTTAATATTTATTGATTAATATTTATAAAAATAACTCTATCCCTGCTTTTCCTTTTCTTTCAAAGTTTCATGATCACTTCCAGTTGAGTGCTCAAAAAAACCCCATGATTTTTTTTTAAAACTTAACTTTTGACCTCTTTATAAATGATGGAAAACCTTTCTTTTTGCTTCAGGTTAAAATCTGGAACAGGAATCACCAGAAATAGATTTCTGTGTATGTCAGCTTTTAAAAAATAGGAAAAAGCAAATGTTCATGCCATCATCATACATAAAAGATAGCTCATAGCTCACCTTAGTAATATAAAGACCGACAACAGCAAAATCCCTCAACATTAAAGTTAAAAATCAGGGTTGACATTCATGAACTGATGCAATTGTACCTTTGTTTCTTACTTTTCAATAGGGTGAATTAAGGACAAAATGTCAACTTGAATTTTTGTCAATAAATCTAAATCTCCATGGTTTTGTGGTGTCAAGTCATTAATTGAACAGTACTTTCTATGGGTTAACAGCAGGCTAATCCATAATATTTTTTTCTAATATAAAATTAAAAAAAGAATACTCCTTGCTGCCTCTAGATTAGCAGCAGATTGAATTACATCCTACAGACTGTGAAAGAGAAAGTGTTCCAGAAAGAAGCTAGAAGTCTTAAAACCATCTAAAAAATAAGTTATTTTCAGCATGTTCTAATGCTTCCCTGCTGCTTGTTACATTTAATAAAAGCTTCTTGCTAAGTTTTAAGTTCTTGGCTACCTGCATATCTGTCAAGATGAAAAATTTGGAGTTGTAGAAATGGATAACATTGCATAAATCCTAATGTAATATTCTCTCCACAAAAAACCAAAAAAGTTGGCTTTTTTCTTTTTGAAAACTTTAGGGATGAAACTTCATTAAGGTTCTTCACAGGGTAGATACGTTTCTGAAAAAGAATAATGCAGTTGTGTAGTAGAAAATCGAGCAAGTCTGCATGGCACATGGAGTTTGATGGAAGCAAGTGAAGATAAGGCACTTGGATAAGTAATGGATGACCAACCTGTTAAACACAATAATGGGGTTTATACATAGCATAAATTTCTTCTTGGTTACAGCTGTTCTTGGCTGACTACAGCCACAGGTGTAAGCATTGTTGATGGGATGTGGAGCGGGGTCTCCCTCTGAGTTTCATTGTCTCCTATCTTGGTTGTATTTTGACTGCATTGCACTGTTCTAAAGAACTCAGACTTTATTCTCATTTCTTAAGAACTCAGAATTTATTTGAAAATATAAATGTATATATAAATATAAATAGAAAATATATGAAATACATTTATATTGAAAAATATTCAGAACAAATTTGAAAATTTAGGAATTTTCAAGCTATGCTCACTCACCTGTGAATTAGTCCACTCTGAGTAGAACATATGTTTCAAATTACATATTAATATATACCAGAAGAGCAGTGGTTGAAAGAAGCCTTCTCTCAGCACTGACAGCTGGTATGGATGGACTCTCACAAGCCTGAAAAGATAACAATGAATAATAAGTTAATTATAGGGTCATAAAAAATAAGATTGGCAGAAACATCTGTAAGTCATCGAGTTTGACTCTCCTTTCAAAGCAGATCCAACTTAAAAGTGAGCTCAGGTTCTCACCTAGGTCAGTTTTGAAAATCTGCAAGGACTTCTTCCTCTTGTTCTGGCTCCGTATGCTTTTAGGATTCATATTGGATGGACCACAAGCATGAAATGTAAGGCCTGAAATAAATCACAAAAAAAAAAAAATCACCCAATCCCATCAAAATTCACGAATAGGTTACAAATTAAAATACATGGAAACAAAGTTGTCATTACTAAGGATTCCTGAGGGGAAAAAATATAGGAGGTAATGAAATGTGCTTTAAAATGTTGGAATACCACTAAAAAAAGTCAAGGAAAGAAGTTATTCACAATTAATCAAATTACTAGATTTTGGATTCCCACTATTTTCTTTTTGTATTAGTTTATTAAGGAGTAAGTAATGGTTACATGCAGAATAGTTGCCTGTTCCAAATGTTGCCAGCTGTAAAACTGGATTTTCCTTCAGGGAAGATGACAACTTTTTTGCTATGTCTTCTTTTTCTGAAAAGGAAAATAAACTTAAGATTGAGAAGGGATTATGCAAAGCAGATGCAGAAAAAATTATGTTTGAAAAAGATTGAAATGTTTTATCTTTGTATTTTGAATTTTTTACCCGACCTGTACTTTGCAGCCTCACATTTTAGATTTCTGTTGCATAAATTTTCAGACTCTAGTCTTTGTGGACTGCAATTTAATTGTTGAGGGAAGCATTCTATTCTGTTCTGCTGCTCTGTATAAGGACTGAGATTTTTTTTCCTCAGGAAGTAATTGTGAACCAAGACAATACAAGGGTACTGTCTAACTTATACAGGCACCATGTACATAATAGTTTATTTGCATTGTTTCTTTGTGCAGTCTTGGTAAATAAAGCAAAAATGTGTGCCTTCAGGATCTCTATGTCAAAGCACTGAGGTTATATTTTAGGATTTAAACATCTGTGCCTTGCCCTGGCTTTATCTGACTGTTTCCAGATGGTTTTCTGTACGATTGAAAGCAGCATCAGTGTGGATGAACATCATCTCTACTACTTTTTCTTAAGAGATGCTCCCTCCTCAACTCATGACATGTGGCAAACCCTAAAAATACTAGAACTATTTAAAAAAATCAAAATATTTTAAAATTGGAACCAAATTAAAATGCAGAGTCCCTTCCTTTACCACAGAGGTCTTTAGAGGAATTCAAAACGTGTATATATGCTTTTCATGTCTGAAAAAATTCCTTTTGGGAAACTGTTTGATCTCTTCTCAAAAGATGTGGGTTTGATAGCTGAAATCTTGGTAGCTGAAAAGATTCAACAGAAAGGGTTTTGTGGTTTTCATGGATCTTCTGTGCAAATGCTTTTCAATTTTAAATGGCCCTCTGGGTTTGTGACTGAATACTTCTTGTAGACCAGGAAAATTTAATAATCCAAATCATATTATTTTTATTTAGTATGTGGTTTCTTCATGTCTTTAACAAGACTGTTTGTCCTCTCACTTTGCCTGAGGATACCTCTTGCTATAGCTGTGTGATTAGATTTTAGATACATGCAGTTGAAAATAAACCAAATTACCTAACTAAATGGAAGGTAACAGTAAATTGTGATTAGCACATAATTGTAAACTTCACAATTGTAAATTGTAAAGAGATGCAGAAGTTTGAAACACTAAATGTTTAAATTTGAGGATGTAGCACCTAATCATTAACAATACTTTGAAGATGAGGCATTTATTACCTTATTAGTAAAATTCTCAGAAACAGTAAGAATGCTTTAATACTTTGAAGTATTAATATTTAGAAGCCAATGGAGATACTTCCATATATTTTCTATACACAGTCTAAATATGCCTTGAGTATGGTGTATGTGTTTCATTTAAGAATATGCATAGGAGATGCTGAACAAATCTAGAGGGATGGAATTTACCACTGTTCTGTGCACTTCATAGGAAAACACTTTATGAGGACATATCAACCTATCAAACAGGACTTTATCAAATATTAAAAATACGTATGCTGCACTGTGGCCATAACATGTGTGATTTTAAAGTCTTCCTGAGAGGACTCAAACAGTAACAACCCAGTCTATGTGAGAGAAACCAGCTGATGCATTCAGCAGTTTTACATACAATTATGTGTGAAGCTGTAATTTTCATTTTCATTGAAGAAGGACAGTGTGGGGTTTTTTGCAGAAATGGCAGATTTCCCAGGGCAACATTAAATTTCCTAAACTGATTACTTTAATGGCTTGTATCAATCAAACAGGCTGTAAAAGATGCTTGAAATGTTTCAGGGCCAGATGAAGAGATAAATATGCTTTTTAGTTTTCTCACTACTCTATTCTCTCTGTAAGTAGTTACACTAACATTCATCATTCAGGAATTAAGAAACTAAAGTAAAAACTGTGTTATTAATATAGAAAAGTAGGATATTTTTGAAGACTGAATTTAAGATTCCTGTTTTCTAAGCTTTGACCCATTGAAGCTCACATTTTCACATTTCACCTAAAATTATCTCTAATGGAAAAATGGAAATTTATTCTTATTTTGATTTTGTTAAAGGAACAGTTTGTTTAGGGATGTGTCTGTTGTTGAGACTTTTCATGTCTAATAACTCAGCTGTAGTTGGTCTGAGATCGATAGAGATCATTAAACTTCTCTGGGTTCCACATGACTGGCTGGGCAGGTGAATAACAAAGATAAATACCTCAACATAAGGGAGGGCTGAAGTTACAGAGAGATGGCAGAACTGTGGGAAAGATCTCAAAGGGACCTTGCAATGTTTTAAACACCAAAGACAAATGTAAAATTTGTAGAAAATCAGATTTGAGTTTTTCCCACATAAAAGTTCAGCTTAGAAAGCTAAGATTCTTTATTACCTGCCCTCTGGAACAGGGGCTTAATTTTGCATCAAAAGATATAAGGCTTGCCAAAAATGTGCAAATTAACAATGTAGTTTCTTTGGAAATGCACATCTTTGAAGTGTTTCTCATATTTTTCACTTTCTTCTAAACAATTTTAACTCCCCCTGGCACTTTGGGCAAAGATCTTGCCCTTCCTGTAAGATCATTGACTTATATCAGAGAAAAAGGAAAGAATACATGAATTTAGAACAATAGTATTAGCATGGTCTCTCTAGAGCTATTTCTCATGAGTTCCTGTACTCTCTTTTCATTGTCTGTTTGCACATATCTGTCTCAAATGCTCAGCTGAGCAAATCTAAGAACAAAGCTGCTGGGTCTATCATTGAAGTCCCCATCTTTGTGACATTGATTGCTTGGTCATTAATATTTTCTGAATGATTCTCTGTGTGTACAGTGAAAGAGTTTAACAGAAGATAAAACTGAGAGTATTGCTCCTATGTTACCAGTGAATCTTATGCAATTGAAATTATTTAGCTCTAACTTGTCATTATAACTCCTAATAAAAATTAATACTTCAGAATATCTTTTTTAATACAACAAATATACTTCATAGCTCAATCTAAAAATATATCAAGTAGTGAATAAATAACCTCTGAATCAACTCTCAAAGCTTCTCGTTCTATGAAAGTTAAAAATACTGTATTTTCAGGACATTTGAGAATTACAGAATTTCAAAACAAGGACTTGAATGGTCTGCCTAAACTTTTTAAAAATTACTGCAGAAGAAATAACATTTTTCTTGAGAAAAAAACATTCCCTAAAAGGCACCTGAGTGTCAGAAACTTAAAGTACATGAAACACAGGGGAATTCAGGAAGTTATGTTGGTCACTGCCGTAATAAAATACGGGATTGACATAAATTCCTTTTTAAAATTATTATTTAAAAATTTAGTCATAGGAGAACATAGACCAGAGCCCCTTGTCAGTGACTTTCACAGTCAAACCAAATTAAAATATATGTTCTCATGATAGTAATTTTATTTGGTTCCTTTGGCAGCCTTAATGAAATACTAGCTCAAGTAAAACCAAAGAAATCCATATTTTCTGTTTAAAATGCAAGGTGGCTCTACTGACAGTCATAGGACATTGATACTAATATAAAGTGATCTGAGTATTAAATATGTGACAATATAGGAGTACAGCACTTATTAGCTTTACACGCTTTACTTTTCATTTCACTTTCATATTATATAAAATGCCATTGTCACATATAGGCTGCCATCAAAATTTCTTGTCTTGATGAGGGTTGATAGTTAATGGTTCTTTCCTCCCCTTTGAAAGGCAGAAGGACATCCTGGTGGTAATTGACTTTCCAGAGGTGTACTGCAATGCTTGCTGAAGCAGTTGTGTTTGATTCAGTAGACTGGAACTGCAAAGTGATTTCAGCTAACAGCTCCACGCCAGAGCAGTCAAACGCCTGAAAAAATGAGGTGGCAATGAATACCTCCAAACAAGGGTATCAGCCATTTTACTGCTGGAAATTAACAGTGGAAGCAGAATTGAAAGGGCTGCTTTGTTCTCTAGGCATAAAATAATCGTGTAAATAAAAAATACTCAAAGCATAAGTATTATTTCTCCTCCCATGATTTCTCTCCGAGCATTACCATAAACTGTTCTCTCTAGAAGCATTGTACCTTTGAACTTAAATACTGAATCTTTAAGAAATACTAATAAATGTATTTTCTTTCTCATAAGCATAATGCTTAATATTTTACTTACTTCTTCCCTTCACAAGTGCAGTCAGGATGGATTCCTACTTACCCTGACTTAAGTTATTTATTCATTAAAATAAGCAGGAATAGAAGTCAATAGAGCTAAACTGCAGCATGGAATACACTGTAAGAATCACCTCTGTCTGATTTCCAGCAGCCCTCAAGGCATTCTCCAATAAAACAGGGAAAAAAGTCAAGGTGTCTCTTGCTTCTTAGATACAATAGGTCTTCAATTAGTCTAGTTCACTAGAGACAATACAGTTATCTCTATGTAAATTAATCTCCTTCCTCCTCTAAATTTTCTCTGAACATTTTTTTGAGTTCCTGAATTAATCTTTTATCTTTTTGTTACATGCATTTTTATTTTTCTGTCCTCTCTGCTGGCTTAGACTGTTTCATGTGGTCGTGGTAAAGCAAACTGCAGCTGTACTGTCAGCCTGTAAATTCCTTTTCGTCTGCAAAATCCTGGATAAGTCATAATGGCCACACTCTCCATGGAGGGTGTTAACCAAGGAAGGTGAATATAAATCCCTTCAGTGAAGCCTCCTGGCTGCCCCACCAGCAGGACCCAGACTCTCACCCTGCCTGGCAGGGCTTGAGCAGGGACTGCCCTGGGTGGAAGGGCAGAGACACAGGAATGAGTGAATACCCAGGGCAGTGGGCTCGCTGCAGGGAGCCTGAGGATATGGCAGATAAGCTTTCCTATTAATTGGCCTGGGAAGTTTTAGGGAGGCAGAGAGAAAGAATGGTAAACAATCTGTGGCTGGTGTTTTGAGCAAGTTGCTTTTCTCACAAGGTCTTTACCGAAGAGTGGCTCCTTAATTCACCAGTTGGGTTACTGGTGCTAGTGAGAACCAGTCAGGTTCTGGGTGAATGATGTTGGTTATAAATATTGTGAGACTGTAGTAAAGATACCTGTTTTGCCTTCTGGTTGTGGATGGAGTGTGTCACTGCCCTTCTTGTTCCTGACTCAATGGTGACAAGAAGCAAATAGGTTTGAAGCTGTTTGTTAGATGAGGTTTCAGATCTTCTGACACTGACTAACATTGTCCCACTTTATTGCCCATATTCCTGTGACTCTTTAAGGACAGATGAAGAAAGGTATTTAAACTCCATTCTCATGGTCAATTTTAATAAAAAAACAGAGGCTAGTTTTGTCTAATAGAGGCCTGGACATCTTAAGCTGAGCAAACAAATCTGCAGAGACATTTCTTAATCAATTTTTTAAATTCATCTTTTTATGGGTTAGTGTCTGCCTCTAAATGGAAAAGATTATAAATATTCTGAGAAGGACATTTTTACAATTAATTAATTAATGTTTGCAAAGCTCTTAAGTTGCAATAAGGTCTAGAAAGAACGGGTATATATAAAATGAATTAATAACTACGTGTCCAGTGACCTTTGCTGCTTCTGTGCTGAGTGAAATGTCTTATGGGGGGGAAAAAAGTGGACTGTGAATGGGCAGTTAAGGAGAACAACAATAGTGACACATAAAAGGTGATAAATAGAGTTTTCACACAATCCTTACTTCTGCAGTTATTTACCATTTAAAGCTTGACTTACAAAAGTCGTTTATTTTAGCATTATTAAGAGATTCTTTTTTTGTTTTTAGTCTGTATTCTCCATCTTTAGATCTCCTTTGCAGACAGGAGAAAAGCACTGAAGGAAACATAGGTTATTTCTCTTCATAAAGGTCATTGAGAAAAACAAACATAGTATTTGTAAATACGTTTGTAAGTCAAGACTGTCTGGGAATAGGAAAAGTATATTCTCAGAATCCCATAATTTCTAAAAGTTTTATTTTTATTTTATCAAAATTACCAGGAAAAAGGGCCACAAAATGATGCGATGCATGAAAGATTCAGGAAGAATAATTTGAAAATCAGGCTCATAAATTCAGCTTTCTGCAGAGCAGCTACTTATCTGTCTGCCTGCCTCCTGGGTACTTGAACAGTGGCATCTGGTTAGCTCTGAAGTTAATGACCATTTTCTATATGAATTATTTTCACAAAGATGTTAAAACCAAGTCCAGGCTCAAGGAAAAAGAAAAGGGAAAGTCATCTTGCTGTGACTGTTCTTTTATTTTGAGGTTTAGTTTGCAAGTGGCTAGTCTTCCTGTATGACCTGTGCCCTAAACATAAGTAGAGCTAAACTGATAATTTTTTTTTAATTGCTACAATGGGCAGAAAATAAATTAATGCTTCAGTGGTTTCTTTATATATATCTAACATGTACCTTTTTAGATTTGTGCATGCAGAGAGGAATAAAGTTAAATATAAATATATATATCTTAATCAAGTAGTATCTGCAATAAGGACTACTTGAAGCCTTTTAAATGACTTCCTGATACATTGCCATTTTGCCAACCTCTGCAGGAAAAAACCCCTTATAGTCAGTCTTGCATTACACCCATAAAGGCAATTTTTTCCAGACTCAGAATCTTGACACTGAAATTTTCTTTTTGGAAAATTTCAGAGTCAAGGTTCTGAGTCTGGAAAAAATTGGGGCTAGAGAATAGCCAGACACTCAAGCAAGAAATTTACCACTGGGTAGAAATCTCCTTTTACTTGCTGACTTACTGAGTAACATTTATGAAAATAAACTTAGCAGAATAGAGTGTATGTTAAGTTATCAGAATGGATGCTGCCTGCAGGCCATTGCAGTCACTCCTGCTGACATTATCCTGTTCCTATCAGACTGGCTGTGTAGCTCCCAGTATTTTGTGGTAGAGTTCTCCTTACAAGAGGAGTTCTTGCCGAAGGGAAGCTGCAGAACATTAAGGCAGGATGTCAACAGAGGGGCATCTCCTCCAGCAGTGTCTGCTGCTCTGTTTGGGGGGGTTGTGTTTGTGTCAGTGCATGTAATAAAAATTATTGTGCTTGCTGGTCTCAGGCAGTCTCTGCAGCAGAAACTTGGGGGTTCCCTGTATGTTCAAGGAAAGTGATTCCTGCAGATCACTGCCCACCATTGCTCCTCTGTGTCTGCACAGCCCCGTGCTCAGGCCCTGGGTGCTGCTGCCTGCAGCTGAGAGGTGAGAGTGCATCCTGCTGAGCCCTTCCAGGCTGGGTTTAATCTAATTAGCTGGGATAACAATGTTAGTGAAGATGTGATGGAATGAGCTTCGGTAAATAAATGTATGCTGATGTAAAAGCCTGCTGGAATCATCAGGACATCCCTGGGTGGCCAGCAACAACAATGTACAAATTTGAAAACCTCTTCCCAAGGGCTGCTGAAGCAACGGCTTGGCACTTGCTTCAAAGCCCCAAATCATCCCACTGATAGTTTATAGCTTTCCCTGTAAAACAATTTGAAAATATTACATAAGTTAACTGCTTGTCAAGATAAAATTATAGCTGGAAAAAGAATTTTCATTTTCTCCCTGGGGTTTCCTTTAGTCTTTAAAGATTTGCATGCATAGTCATCATGACTACAGCCAGTCTGTCCGTGTTGACTGCCTTCCACATAACAGTCACATTGCTCTTCTTACTGCTGCATACAGGGCTCAGGTACTGGCAGCCTGAGTCTCACTTGTTTGTGTTCTTGAATGGTAGAAGAGTAACACAAGCAGATGAAATTTGCTCTGGGTTACTGCACGTTCTCCTTTGAAGAGGAGACACCCCACTGGCATAACGAGAAAAATTAGAAAATCAATTCAGAAGTAGAAAAGGCAATTGGAAGACAAAAGCTGTCGACTGAAGCAAAGGACATTGACCTTTAAAGCTTTAAAATTCTAAGATAGTTATAAGAGGAAATAGGAAATGAAAAGTAGGCAAACATTATAGGGGAAAGATAGATTTATTTTTTTTTAAATAGGAAAATATTCTTGGGGTGGGGGAAAGATGGTTGAAAAGCATGTATTTGATCAGTTTACAAGGTTCACACTTCTGGTACAGCTTTATGACTCCTTTATTCTGTGAACAAGCATTGCTGGACAGGACAGGAGCATAGCCCTTCCCTTTTCCTCTTGTATGGCTGAAAGACACCAAAAGTTGGCTGCAGCAGCATAAGGAGCAGAACCATCATCTCTCCAGCTACAACCCTTACACTTGCACTGCTCTAACTGGGCTGGAAAGCCTGTTCTGTGAACAAGCCCAGGTGGTGCTGTCCCAAATATCAGTGAGTATTGGTGTTAGGGCTGCCCAGGGAGGAGCACAGCCAGGCTCCTGCACAAGCAAGGCTCGGTGAGTGCTGGGAAGGCGCCACCCTGGGCAGGGATCATTCACATGACATTATATCCATCCTGCTCCTCCTGAGACAGGGGCAGTGGGGTTTTTGGGCTTGGAGACAAAACCCTGGATGCCTTGGTTTGCCCAGTCCCTTCAGGACAGTAACAGAGAGGTGCCTTGAGTGCAAACATAGGATGGGAGTAAAGGACTCTCATTTCCTGCACGGCCTTGAACACCTCATCTCTCCTTGTTTCCTCTCTGTACAACAGGAACAATACAATTTATTGACCACACAGGGGGCTGTAAGGCTAAATTAATTAATGTTAAAAACCTTTTGATTCTCTTAGACAAAAGGTTTTCTAGAAGTATGAAAAATAGCTATTTATTATCTACATTTTTGTCACTTTTTATTTATGTCCTATCAATTCTACTGCACTTTTTCTTTAGAATTATTTGCTTTATCTCATCTGCATGAAGAAGAAATTGATAACAACTCATGATGGCATTAAAAGTAATGTTTGAAAAGTCTGGTCTATATTTATTAATTTCAAGTGTACTTCCTCAGAAGTAACATGTATATGAAACTTCTTGGTCAATGTCTTTTCTTTGGTGACTTAGCAATATGGTCTTTTCTTTTTTATCCACTTTTTAAGGTATCCACAAGCTCACTCAAATGGACGAGAGCATGCACTTCTGCTCTTACAGTTAATTTAACTTTTGTATCTTTGATTATATTTTCTATTCGGTCTATTTTAATCCTATTCCTCTCTTGCTGACTTTTCTTCTATTCGACAGCTTTTATTTCACTTCACCCTTCAAGAATCCTGAACCCACCAATGAAGAATCATTTCTATACACTGTCATTTCTATTTGCTATTTCTTTTTTTTTCCCCTCCCAGTGAGACGGGGGGGATGTGTGTGCAATGTGATGTGCTGGATATCAGTACAGTGCACCTCAGGTACACTGAAACATTTGACTTCACTTTATGTTGTTTCTAGAATGTATTTTCTTGCTCTTAGCTCTGAGCCACCACAGGAATTTGGCCGAATTTTGCCACATTTCTGCAGCACTGTGTAGCCAAAGTGCTTCCACAACATCTGCTGCTACTGTTGTGTTCAGGAGCCTGCTGAAAGTGTGAGCTGTGAAGCAGATTATCCAACACCCAAATACTGGCTTGTCTGAAACTTTAGATAAGAATTGATTTATACGTATGTATCCAATTCTGTAAAAAGTGATGGCACTGCAAAAAAATGAAATTATAGGTTGCATTTTAGGTAAATTCTATGGTGTAATCACTTCATGTGAGTTCAAAGTGCAGTTTCCTGTACTTCATTCTCTATTCCTATCTTTTCTGCTCCTTACTATTTCTTAGATTAATTAGGATTAGCTTTTCCATGCCTCATTGCTGTACCCTAGTAATTTCCTGGATTTCAAAAATGCCATTGAAAATGTCTTTGTTAAAAATAATAAAAAGCTATTAAGCTAGCTTATTCAACATGCTCAAGTCAAAAGATATTTAGAATCATTAAACTGTAGTGGATGAATGAATTTTGTAGGAAGACAGCTTGTTCATTGGAATTTGTTGAGCTCTTCAGAATAAGCCAAGTTGAAGAAAAAATATATACTCGGTGACATTGAATTTATAAAATCTGAAGGGCTTTCTGATGAGAGCAAAATAGGATTTTCTCTGGTCTGTTTACAGTTTAGACCATTAAGACAAAGATTGACTGTAAATACCAACATAAAATTTTCTGAGGCCTGACCCATAATTCTACTTTGGAAGAAGGTGGGAAAAGAGGTTAAGAAATTCTAACACTAATTCTCGGCTTGCATTAAATGCTGATTTATTTAATCTTACTATTGCTCTGTTTCTGTGAAAATCCTACCTTGCAATGAGTGTGACATCTCCTAATATTTATAATACCTTAAATAAAACTAGTGGCTAGGTTGCGATCAGAATGTGCCCCACAGGTCACCAGGTTCCTCTTACACCCGAGGGACAGCAGGGAGTGGGAGGTGTTTGTATCCCTGCACACTGTTTCCTCACCAAAGAACTGGCTTGAGCAGAGACTCATTTTGCCTGCTGACGGAGGAGGAGCATTGGTTGAGGCAGGAGATGAGTCAGGATTTCAGCTGAGCTCCTGGGTGCAGTGGAACATTTTCCCTTTGCTGCTGAGCCTGGTCACCTCCAGCTGCGGGAATGGGGGCTGGGGCTCTCCACCTCAGAGACCACAGCTCCAGGCACAATTCTGTGTTTTGGTTCTGTAAATGGAAAATGTGATGATGGTTCATTTTGCTGAATTTGGATGTAGGCATGAAGGATGGCAAATTCAGTGAGAAAAGTGGCTCCATATAAATATTAAACTTTCTGCTCTTTGCTACATAGAGTTCTTATTGTGACAGTACTTCATTCTTTGCTTTTCTGGTTTTAGGGGCTTTTTAAATATTTCAGCAATATTTTATTCCCAAAATACTTCAAGAAGGTACAATTATTTAAAAAGTATTTTCAACTTCAAGTCAGGCAAATTAAAATATCAGTTATTATCTCTCCACAGATTTTACCTGATTAGTGGTGGAGTTCCATTCATTATATGTGGGATTACAGCAGCAACCAATATCAATAATTATGGGATTGAAGGCAATGCACCATAGTAAGTACAAACCACTTTCATACCACTTTTAAGGAAAACAGATTGTTTCTGTTTCTTATCCAAATAAATGTACCTGACTTCATAAAGGGTACAGGCATGCAATTTGGGATGGTATCTGTTACAAAACTTTATTAGCTGTGAAAGAGCAATGTCTTAATCTGGAGTTTGCTGCTTCACCTCCAGCAATTCGACTCCATTACTGGCAATACAATCACCTTTCATTTACAGAATTACTCTGCATTTACATCTGAATAAGTGAAAGATGTTAAAAATACCTAATGAATATCATATCTAATGCAGCTATTATTTATTTAAATATATTCATTTCATTATCTACCTTGATTTACCTTCTGGCAACTTAAAGCAAATTAAAAATAATTATGTAAGGACAAGTAAAAATCCCTTCCCCACTTCCTCCACTCCCATCCCTCCACTAAAACCCAAATATTTTGGATTTTCACCATCTGGAAATGTTCCAGTCACAATGCCTGGCAATCCTGTCATAATCCCTTCATGTCCTTGTGCGTAGGGAGGTGTTCAGCAGACCTCCACAAGCTCACCAGGCATCACATTGTTATTAATTACTAGTTCTTGGCATGAAGCTTGAGGTATCCATAAGTACATCTAGTCTTTCCATAAAAGCATAGCAGAAAGTGAATTAGACTGCAAAGTTAAATACAGTGTGTGTAACAGATCAGCATGGCAGTGACTGGCACACTAATGGATATTTTAGTACTCTGGCAGCACTAATACTCCAGAGGACATCACTCTTAGTTACTGCTTTGAGCATCTATTGTAACACATTTGAAACTGGCTATGTTCTGGGCACGTGAAGTGGCAGCCAAGGAGAATGGTTCATAAGTGCGCATCTGGCTCCTTAAAGACATTTTTATAGGTAATTGAAATTTAAATTCCAATAAGAAATCAGTGCATACCATGGCTAACTCAATGCTCTGCCTAGGGCCCAACACATATTTATATATTTATTCAAATTTATCCAATTAAACAACCAGTTTATAATCAACAGTGTATTCTAAAGCTCTATTATTTATGTTCATAAATAAGACACATTTTTCATTTTGGTGCAGTTACTGGGGTTATACTTCTTTAATCATGTTAATGTAGCAAATCAATACCTGGTGCCACAGTGTGCACAGAAAACAAGGGACAGATGAGGAATGGTTATAAGACTGAGTAAAAAGTTTCTAATTCAATGGCAGCATAGTGAGTTATATGCCTTATTCATTTTTTATAGTATTAGTAAAGTAAATGTAGATGCACAAACTTGAACGTCTTTTTACCAAATAGATTTTGTAAGTGATCCACAATGAGATTCTACTTGAAATAACAGCATCCCATGAGAGTGTTCCACTTGGGAGCATTCTGCTCTCCACTTTGCATCAAATACTCAGGGTTCAAATGTATTTCAAGTATTCACCTAGCTTTGTGTTCTCTACTTATCCAATTAAATGTAGGTGGTTATTTACCTCTGTTTTCAAAATATTTTTCAGGGGATCTTTTCTTGTGCCTAACAGTAAATTGTGTACTCTTTGGAGTGTTTCTAAGTTCATTAATACTTGTATGTATGTATCTGTTTAAGATTCAGATATAAAAAATTCAAAGTCATTATTCTGCAGTTTCTTGCTGTAAAGTCCAGTGGGACTTTCTCTATTTAGCTGAGAAGTTCTCAGCCTGGGAGAAAAAAGTCATTCTGCCCTTTTTATAGTAACTTGTAGATAATTCCTGGCTTGACAAGAATCTGATATCTGAAGTTTCCTCACTGGAACTGGAGGAACTGCAACTAATCACACATGCTTAAATGAATATGAAGTGTCACACAGTGTCACTTTTAGAGCTGGAATCATCATGACAGATCACCTGGTCTGTCTTTCTGACCCAGTGGGAAATTAGCTATATCCAAACCATTCCTGACAGTTATTTATCTGAGGTACTTTAAATGCTCCCGTAATGGATAGACCACATTTCATTCCAACAGCGTATTATCCTAATTGTCCTAACAGCTAAGAAACTTTAAAAAAAAAATCTAATTTAGATCTTTCTTGCTGCAGTTTGAGCCCATTACTTTGTGCCCAAGTCCAAGAGATAAAGTAATTTCTCTTTCCAGAAATCCATGCAATATTTAGGATATAAGAACCTAGTAGCAGCTGTACTAGGCTACACTGCCAGCTCAGATCTCTGTCTGTAACCATAGCTAAAAGCAGATCATTGAGAAGAGTCAAAATGAGGCAAATATTCCTTCTCCCTCTAACCCATGTTCTGCCAGTTTCCATCTAGGATTTCATTAGTGGTTTCTTCTCCCGTGTTTGTTTGATCAGATCATTCATACTTAAGACAATCCTGTCAGACTCATGCTGGCCTGGGAGCTACTTTAAGCTGCTCTAAAATGGTTATGGTTATTTTAAAGGCTAGCAAACCATGATCATGCTACAATGATACTATGCTACTAACATATCACAAAGAGATAATCAGTTTCCCTAATTTTTCTGAGAACATACAAATTGACATGGATGAACTCCCAGGAACTCTAGAAACAGTACAGAATTCAGAAATAGCATATATCTTTGAGGTCTGCTCACTGCAGAAAGTGGTTACAGTTCAACTGGAAGTCTTTTATCCTTTCTTGGTACTCAGGCCATTCTCTCGCAAGAAGAAAATTCTGTAAGAGCAATCTTCAGGCTTAAGAATTTGTAGCAATGTTCATTGAAACAACCCACTGAAATCTGTACATTTCTATTGCTCACATGGAGTGTATAAACTATGCCTCATTTGCTTTTTAATCAAAGTATTAGTGCTGACATTTTTAATAGTAGAAAAAAGGGTTGACATAAATGGTCTTACACTTCACTGCAGTTCTGGAGTCTAAACTGACCTACATTTCTTGGAAATTTTTCAGTTTTAATAGTCTGTAAATTATACCACATATTCTATTCTATTTAAAAATTAGAAAGTGATGCCCTCAGCTTAATTAATATTAAAGACAGGTTCCCTCTCTCCACAAGCTGAACTTCTGATATACCATTGTGTCATACTAGTCAGACAACAGTGAGTTGTCCATCACATTTAATATGGACTCTGAAATGTTCTTGACTCTCTCTTGTTGTTTTCAGCTGCTGGATGGCCTGGGAGCCCAGCCTCGGTGCTTTTTACGGGCCAGTGGCATTCATTGTGCTGGTGACCTGTGTTTACTTTCTCTGCACGTACGTGCAGCTGAAGCGCCATCCCGAACGCAAGTACGAGCTGAAGGAAAAGGCAGAGGATCCGCAGAGAATGCCAAGCACTGACATGGGCCATGGTCACATTACAGACTCTGTGTCCGTTCCCCAGGCAACCTGCCCCATGATTTCTTCTTCCTTGTTGGAAAATGAGCATTCATTTAAGGCTCAGCTTCGAGCCGCAGCATTCACTTTGTTCCTGTTTACTGCCACTTGGACCTTTGGAGCACTTGCAGTGTCTCAAGGCCATTTCTTGGATATGATATTTAGCTGTCTTTATGGAGCTTTCTGTGTGACCTTGGGGCTTTTCATCCTGATCCATCACTGTGCAAAACGAGATGATGTGTGGCATTGCTGGTGGTCCTGTTGCCCATCCAAAAGAAACACCTACTCTGTGCAAGTCAATGTGCGCCCAAAGGTCAACGTCAATGGCGACACCCAAGTTCACGCACCTTGTCTACAGGAATCTCCGTGTCCCAACAAGTCAGCTGTGTTCAACCACCCAGCAGCCAGCCACTGCAAACTCACCAACCTGCAGGCAGTGCAGAACCACGTTAACTGCCTGTCGCCCGTCACGCCGTGCTGTGCAAAAATGCACTGTGATCAGCTGCTTGACGATGAAGCTCACATTCACGTCCACAACGAGGGAACCTTCAGACCCAACATGCACATTCACAGATGCCTGAAAAGCAGAACTAAGCCACGTTACTTCAGCCGGCACAGGTCTGCGGGGGAAAGGGAGTACGCCTACCACATCCCCTCGAGCATCGACGGCAGCATCCACAGCTCCCACACAGACAGTCCCCACAGCACGCACGAGAGCCAGGCGGGTCACAGACGGGCCTGCTGCTCCAAGAGTGACCCCTACCCCACCGTCAACCAGCCCGAGAGCAGCGACGCAAGTACTGTCATATACAGCTGTGGCAAAATGCCAGACAGTGACTCTGTGCACCACCCAGCTCACTTTGAAATGCACCCACGGACACAGTCATTGCCATTTAACACCACAAATCACAACGGGATTCTCAAGGGAAACATGCACGAAGCCATGATATACAGCTCAGATAGTACGGGAAATATCAAAACTGGCCCTTGGAAAAATGAAACTACTGTGTAGTTCACGGGTCACCATAATGTGGTTTTTTGCCCTAAACCATCATTATCTTTGGTTTTATTCCAAAATAAATATGGTGATATGTTTGCGTAGCTCATCAGTAAATTGTACAGCTTTTCATTTTTTTTGTAAGTGTCAAAGAAAGAGAGATAGTGACAGTTTTAAAGTGGAAATTATTTTTAAAAGAAATTTATAAAGTTATTCTGAAAGGTAATGAGAAAATGAAGTCTAGAAAATTGAATAAGAGAGGCAATATCCTTTTGTCTTACAGAATGGCATTTCTTTAGAAACATAATTTTCATTCATTGTTTTCACTTTTTTTCTGTAGTAACTTCAGACACTTTTATAAACATATCAGCATCCTAAACTTTTACTTATTTATTTTTGTAGAAAAATATTATTACTGTGCCATGAATTTTAATCAGAAGTGGCTATGGTAGAAATGATAAACAGGATTTTATAAAATTGCAGCTTTTTAGATATACAAAAGTGATACTGCCTCTAAAAACCTTCTGTAGCATATGGCCTGTAAAGTCATGTAATGTACAGTCTCTGTTCTGTCCTTTTTCTTGTTGGAGAGAAGTGCTAGGTAATGTCTCTGTTACATCTTTGGTGCTGTATTGGTTGTATTTTGCATGACATATGTCAGGATATACCATTTGCTGTTTTATAGTGTTACATGTGTTTAAAAAAAAGAACAAAAAAAGTGTGGTACAAGGCTGTGACAAACCCTATTGATATTAATCTAGAGCATTATAAATCTACAGGAAAAAAAAATCACTCTGCACTAGTTTAAGTGGCACAATCCTTTGTATAAGGTTATATGATAGCTTTGATAAGGGTCCACTCTAATGTCTTTACAGAGCATGCACTACTCATTGTATGTGGCACTGTGCAGTGTAATAGCAATTGTCTCAACAGATTTTACACTTCTTTGTAAAGTATGCCTTTTAAACAAACCTGTAAGCTGTTCCACGTTAACCTTTCCACATCTGTTAAGGCAGAGCAGTTTTATCATTAACTCTTTGAGGACTACAGTTATTTTCTTAAAGTAGCTTATTCTAGTTCAGAGATACTGTATATATGATATTGTCTATTTAGTTACATGATCAATGTAGTCCAGAGTTGTCAAGAAAAAGGAAGTTCAGTAATTTTCTAAAAACACCTTCTTAGAATCCATCTATTAATTTCACCACTTGCTTTCTGAAAATCCATTTCCTCCCCTAGCAAATTTCAGATTGTCTTAATCCTTTAATGCAAATTTGACCTTCAGAGAAGTTCTTTATGTTCATGATTTCTGCTGAATTGTTGGGCATTCCAGGGTCAGTAGCATTCTCTATTAATAAGGCTCTTGGCAAGATTTTTTTCATATTTCCATGAACATCTGGACACAAAGCATCAACTCACAGTACAGAACTGCATCAGAATGATCCCTATATGAAATAAAACTCCTTTTTACAAATAGGAGGGGTGCAGAATAATAATAGATTTCAGAAAGTGAATGGGAGCATAGAGCTGTGAGAAAAATGTCTACAGTGGAAAGTGAACACTGGATCCAGAAATGAGAGAAAAAGCACAATTCTGTACAGCCACACAAGAAAGTTTGCTGTGATGTCTTCACACAGACTTATGTAATTGCTTCAGAGAGGAAATAGAAAATTCCATTGAGAGACCATCGGTCTGCGATTCTCTGTGTATATGTGGCAGAAATCTTCACTATATTTAAACTCCATATTTTTCTGTTATTAGCAGTTTATTAGACTCTACCTTCTTTTTTTCAATATGTAGGAATAAATTTCCTAATAGTGTACATAAAGATGACAATTATAATTGTTAGAATGTTATAAAAACATGTAAGTCAGATGAATGTGTTCTGCAGTGTTGCAGGTGGGAATTAGTACTCAAAGGGTTAATGCTCAGTATCTGAGTGCAAGAAATCTTGTTTTTCTGTATTTTTGTAAATTTGAAATATATATTGTAAACTCCAGCAGTGCAATGTATCCATCTCAGATTGTGTATTTTTAAAAGGTGAGCAAGAAGAATGCACTAGGTGGTTGTCAAGTTTTAAGCCAATATTCAACAATTTCATGACTGCTTCTTTAGCTAATACAAAAAAAAAGACAAAACACTGAGCTTTATTATGTATATGCTGTATATGCTTGAACTGTCTCTAAACTAAAATACAGTATTTTTCTTTGTTTGCATACTGAAATATTTTCTGTTTCATGATTGTTTTCTTTTAATATTACTTTTACTCATTCCACATAGACAGTGACCCTAAATAAGCATAGACATAATGTGAAATCCACTTCTCTGTGTCTCAGCACTCTGTATATGTATATTCTGTAACAGTAAAATTGTAGGAAGTCTGTAGACCATTATGCAAAATATCACACACACACACACACACACACACAGAGCCAAGATGAAATACTCACTCTGCAAGAATCCACTCAGTAAGCTCCTTTATTCAGCTTGTGTTTTAATCATCTCTGTTATTTTGTCTGAGAGGCCAATTCCATCTTCATAATGGTGTACAAAAAAGTAAATAGGTGCTGCTTTCCACAGAATATCTCTGGAATTCAAAAGTAAAATATTAAAACACTTTTCTTATTGTGTTAAAAATTAATTTAGTGAATATTTCTGGGTTAATTTGGAAGAGATGTGTTATGCAATAATCTGTTTGCATATTATTTTTCAGAAAATATACAGTATTATATCTACAGAGTAGGAGACAAGATATTAAATAAATATAAAAATGTTTTGTAACATCAAATTTGACCAAAATGCTTTTTATGCTTTTGACATTTTTTTTCTCCTTAAGATAAATGAGATAATTTCAATGCTTTGGAAGTCTGGTTTTGATTTATTGTGGGGTTTTGGTCAATTATAGTCAGTGAACCATTACTACTTTACCTGATTTTCTTCCCTATAAAAATAAAGTCAATGAAATAACCAGAGTATGAGATATATTGTCCTAGTAAATTCCTCACGGACACACATAACACATTTAAAAATCAGTTTTAGTTTTGGTGATTCATTGATGATAATAAAATGGTTGAACAGATTTTACTGTTCACTTTCTGTCTGAGATCAATCAAGAGGAATTTCTTCCAAAAAAAAGATAATTTTCAGAGAATGATGCAATCAACAGAAATCTGAATAGCAGCTACCAGAATAAAAATATGCTCTTGCTGTGGTGTTGTTCTCTGCATACAGAAATTCCAGTTTTCATGACCGAATTTGAAGTCACATAGGTTGTTTATGAGAAAACTTCCTACCCAGCCTCATATAATGAATTTGGGTGTCAAAATAAAGCATACATTTTTGCACATTATGTCTGGTCACCTGTGTTGTTCCCAGGAACCCGCTGATTGTGGCCGCATTGATGGGACTGGGCAGTCACCGTCAGTGCTCATGAGCAGCTGCTCTCCTCCACACACAGCTGCCTGCCTGCTGCCCTGTCAGCGCCCTGCCCTGGTGTTAGCCCACCACGGGAGCCTCACTGGGGCTGCAGAGCATTCATCCTGCCTGAACCAGAGCAAAGTCTGTGCTTAACACAAAGTCAAGGCCACCTTTGATGGACCACACAGGCAATTGGGCAGCCTCCACTTGAACACTAAGCAATGAAGGCAGAAAAATGTAATGCAAGTGGATTTAAGCAGTTTTGGGTCCTCCTCCCTCCATCTCTCTAAAGCACCTGCCTAGTAAGTCTACTGCCTACAAATAGCTACCAAATCCAGACAAACCTAGGCAAAAATCGGCAGCTGACCTGAAATTCTTGGTTAGCTGAAATGAGCGAACAGCACAACCTAGTTAACAATCAGAGAAGCCCAAGCTGGAGAAAACCTCTTTGGATGCTCTATCGCAAAGATGTTTCAGGTTGGTTATGTGTGAAGACATGAAACTAAATCATGTCTGAAGATCTGAAATTGCTCTTAGGTAGACACTGTTAAGGCTAACAAAGCTGATTTCTACTCCTCAAATTCAGAGGTAGCTTCCACTGTAAATTATATGCCTTTTCACAATGAAGAGATTATATGACATTTCACTATTTGGGAAAAAGAAAGTTGTCATACCAATCAGGCTAGTAACATTTTTATCATAGGATTTTCTTTGATGGAAACAAGAAAAAGGAGACCACCTGTACTCCCAATGAGTTTTTGCTGCCTATGAAAAGAAATGTCAGGCTGATGAAGATATTGGCAGCTCAGCAGCTTCCTTGCCAGAACATAAATTCAAGTTCCTGTAGCAGCATCCTCCAATTCAGAAAGAAGCTGTAGAACGCAGCTGGATCAATCAGAATTCATTGGCTGAGTTTAAAGGCTGCCTGGCTGACTTCAGTTGAGCAATTTCAGTAGTAACTTGGTGCTCTAGGCAGCTTTTACTTGCCTAGTTAACTCCACAAGGAAATGAGCTTTTGGGTTGGCTGGTTGGGGTTTTTTTGCTGCGCCCAGCTAACTATTTTCTAATTAGCAACTGAATAGCTAAGAAGAAAACTTACTCTACAAATTACCTTAACTATAAGCCATGGATTTTTGGTTCCTTTTAAGGGGTCTGTGAAGGTGCAAGTGAATCCCTATTCCCTTACCTGACCAGTCTATTACCTGAGTTTTTAAGGGAGCCAAACAAGCAAGTATCAGTGAATTCAGGTCAATATAAGAGGGCTCACTTCTCTGCAGGGAGGGTTGAAATTTGCAAATTCTAGAGCAATTCAACCTCAACAAATATCCTGCCTTGAAGTTGTGCAGCTGGCCATGCCTCTGAGGTAAGGGGTTCTTTGTAAACATGGTGTCTGCATACCCTATAGGTACTGCTGTCTCTTTACATTTTGATCTGTTAGAATTGTGTAGTGCCTTGCAGTCTGAACAACAGAATGAGTGACTGTTCCCATCAGCCCATCACTCTGCTCCAGCTGTTTGCCTTAACCTGCAGCACACTGCCAGGCAAGATTCTCCAGCACAGCCAGTGTTTTCATTCATTCCTAGATTTGCTTCCCAGGTACTCAATAACACCTGAGGAAAGCAGCAGGAAGAGTTTATTTTGGGACTAGGGGGAAATTCTGGGAGAAGAGAAAGCAATAAAACACATTATTCATATTCTTCTCACACCACTTTTGTTAGCCCATTTGTTAGTGAGCTGGAAGCAGTTACAGTCACTTATTCCCTGATTCTTTCCATTGCAAGACCTTGTTCTCCACTAATTAGAACATAGCTGAAAGTTAAGCTTTTAGCTTGATTTATGCCCTCAGCAATTACTGCCCTCAGATGGATGATTTTACAGAGTTCAGCCAAAGCAGCTGCAATGTTTTCAACAAAGAGGCTTGATGAAAGGACGTCTGTCCACAATAACACCTTTCAGTGATTTTGTAATAGTTCTGTCTTCAAGGCCCATTATTTGAAAACTTTGAGCAGTATGGCTATTATAAGAAGAGAGCATCTCTTGCTGCTTTTATAAAGTAAGTGGTTTGGTACGGATAATTTAGCCACTAAAAATATCACAATATATTACTCTGAAATGTCTTCCTTCTTAGTCTGTGTATGCCCCAGCTGGGACCACACTCACTGATGTGCTGCTGCTGCTGCAAGCCCTATGGGCTCTAAAGGACCAGCCCTATAAATGATCCACTTCAGCTGCCCTCAGCTAGGATTAGGATTGAAAACAGGGGGCCTTGGTTGTTATCTTCTCTGCTAAATGCTTCAGTTTGCCTCCCCTTCAGAGGCACCATGATGGAATAGAAGAGACTGGTTTGTATGAGGAAGACAAATGCTGGGCTTGAAGAAATCAAGAAGAGATTGATCTTCTAGCAATGGAGCAAGCTGATCAGCAGGAGAGAGGTGGGTGTGAGTAGGGAGCTGCAACATGACTTGGGGACTGGAAAGGAAAGGAACAAACTTTAAAGGAGAGTCTTGGATGTTGGAAAAAAACTGGGACCAAATTGGTTTTTAGGGTAGAGAAGGAGGAAAGTGAAACAATGAGTCTTTCCAAGCTGGATGTGAAAGCCAAGCTTTGTGACTCCACTGCCATCAGTAAATATCTGAAAACCTGCTAGCAAAATGGCTATTCACTTGTAATATTGTCCTCATACAAAATGACTGTATTAGTGCTGTCAGCTATTCCAGTAATGTGTCAGAAATCTGGGTATTGAATCACAGATCCTCAAAGCTGTTGATTAACCAGATATTTCATGTTCCACATGACAGAATTTCTGTATTTTTAATGTCTTTTGAAATCTAGATGCTATCACAAAAAAGAAAACTGATTTCAAACAGTGTGAATGAAGCTGAAAGTCAAACACACCAAATTGAGGAACTGTTAGAATTAAGGCTGTCTTTGGAACCTTCATTCACAGCTTCAGTCTGCCTTTTGATGTTGTTTTTCAGTATTTGAGATCATGCTGCTTTCTAACACTTTGGCTTTGATGCTGCACATTTAGTGTTCTTTAAATGTGCTTTTGTGTACATCTAGAGCTAAGCCAGCCATTTCACTGTAAGCTTTCTTGTCTTTTTCTTTTTTTTTTTTTTTCCTGGAACTTTTAGAGAACTGGTTCTTAGAAGAATATTGATGTTGAAACTTTCTGGTAACACAAATTCTGCTTTTCAAATCTTCCCTGTGCTAAATACTAAAATGGATGAAGTGGAATGAAAGACTTTCCACTGAGCTTCTGCTTGTTTGTTTGGGTTTTTTTTGCCAGCTCTGGGCACTGAGGGATGGACCCACCTTGGTGTCTGGCTCTGTGCAGTGGCCTCCTCCAGCCAACAGCTGCCCTTGCACAGGGAGAGGTTCACTGCAGGTTCAGGTCACTGTACAAAGGTCATTCTGAGCTCCAGGAAGGTCTCTCTCCTTCAAACCCACACCTCCTTGCTAACCCTGAGCCCGCTGCCCAAGCCAGAAGCTGGGAAGTCCCAAGTCCCCTTGACAAGATGGCATGAGAATGCAACATCAGCATGGAGGGGTGGTTTCTCTCCATCTGGAGTGAAACATACTGAAACCTTCTCTGTGTTCCTATATATGAGAACTAAAAAGCAGGGAGGAGAGTTAAATGACCAGCTAATCTCTGCTAGGATAATAAGGGGAATAGCTTAAGTGCTGCAACAAACAAAACAAACCCCCAGCCATTCTGAGTCAGTATGGAAGCCTTAATTCCAGCATTATAACAATGTTGTATTCCACCTGACAGCACAGCACAAGCAATGTGACACCCAGTCAAGGGCTATAGTACATTCAAAGTAACTACACTTCACCACAATGCTTTTCCCCTGGATAAAAATAAGTTGTACACAGTTGTACCATGGAAAAATTTTCTGCATCTTTTGATACACTGGTGGGCTGTCTTAGATTAAGGACCCACTTAGTGTGGACATGCACTTAAAATGGTTTTGTACTATTGGAGTGAAAAGAGGGAAAGTTACTTATTTTTTTTTCTTTTTAATTACACAAAAAGTCAATCATTTGTGTTACACTGAGATGTTATTTTTCTTCAGTATGTAGATCACACAGAGTCAGAGAGCTGCATAACAGAGCACTACACCAAAAGTGAAAAACAACCACAGGAAAAGCAGAAAAAATCCTCTTACTATCAGCATTTCTCAACTTTGTCTGTAAGGGAATGATTTCAGATCATGAAATCTGCTTCATTAGCCTGCTCATCTTCTCAGTGTGTTATTAAGGTTCAACTTGCTTAACAAAACCAGGAAGGTCAGAATATGCCAATCAAATCTGGAATGACTTAAAGAGTCTGTGGTATAAGTGGTTTACATATTTCATTGTAGGTTGATGTGGGGAAACTGCTGATACAGACAAAACATACAGGTTATAATTTCAAAGGCCCTGGAGCTGTAGGATGAAAAAATCTTTAGCAAAAGTCTTTTTCCTTAGACAAAGTAAGAAGAAAATATCTATGTAGGAAATAGGAGTTTTCAATTTAAACCAGTGAAACAATGAAAGAGACTGACAAAGAGCATTTTGAACAGCTCAGCACAGGCTTTCCTTCCTTGTGCAATCACTGCTGGATGTAAGGAAATGTTTAATTTATGCAGTCCTTAGTAAAACTTTTTTTCCTTTTAGATGTAGAGTTGAAACTATAGGCAAGAACCTTTCCTTTGGTTGCCACAGGTCTTAGACCTAAAGGCACAGTGAACAGCAAAGGCTCAGCATACGGTTTAGAACCTAAACCAGAGGAGACTGCCAAACTACAGACCCCATTAAATGGAGACTTTCTGTCATAGCATGGGGTCACATGTCCTGGCGTGCATTCACAAAGAGAAGGATCCAGAGGACAAGTGGAGAAATGGAGTACAAAGGGGAGGAGGGTGTTGTGATGGGTTATTGAAGGAGCACAAGTGCCTGAAATGGTGTCATCATAAAAGTAACCACAAGCCCTGGATGAGTAAAGGAGGGTATTGAGCAGTGAGCCTGCTTCTGTTGTGATGCTCACTCAGTAAGGATGACAAAATATTAGATGGTGTTTTTGACCTCAAAGGAGCCTCAAAGATGGGCTGAAAACTGGAAATATGCTCAAGGCACGTAATGTGTTTATATTATAGAGAGAGGGGAGAGAGGAAAAAATAATTCAGTGGTTTAATCACTGTCCACAGGTAACTAAATGCATAGAAAGTACTTTACAGGAGGGTTTTAATCTAGCAGCAAAGGTATGAAAAGATCCCATGATTAGAAGCTGAAAGTAGCGCTTCCCCTTTAATCTGCAAAAGTAATTAACTTCATAAAAATTTCTTTAGTGATATGGTATGTTGAATTTTTACCTCAAGAGAGCATATCTTTTAGCAATGTATTTTTTCCTTCAAACACAAATTTTTGACCTTGGTGCTATAAGAGCTACAGGGTAAAATTTTCCAGGCAGTTTACATTATATTTGATGTTCACTAGACTTAGCCTCAGAAAAATAATCCTCCTTTCAGACAGGTATTGTCGATGTGAGGTAGAAAAGGAAGGACAATGTCTCTACCTGCCTATGGAGGTTGGGACATTGAAAATGGGTTGTATTCCAACAACCTTGACTTTGGCCTTCATGGAACTGTTCAGTTTAAGTGTTATTTTTATGTTTATTATTCCAGGTTCTCTGTAAGCTGTACATTTGAATGTAAAATCTTTATATTCTGCAACATAATAAAATTCCTAGTTACTGTTTATAATTAAAAACTCCCTTAACTTCTGACAAAAATCACAATGGTCCTTGCTTAGCTAGATGTTATCACGATATCCTGTAACAGCCTGCATTCCACCAAACTCTTCCTTATCTCCTCTCTAGCACATAATGACCTAATTTTGAGCTATATTAAGAATTTGATGTTTCCAAATTAATTCCTTTCTTACAAACTTCTCAGTTTTGCTGACAGTCGAATACATTCTTTAGAGTCTTCTATTTTTTCTATCTTTCCAGTTATTGGTAAAATAATTCCAGGTTTCACATTTACAGTAGTAGAGAAATTGAAGATCTCAAAAGTTTCCCAAAATATTGTTCCAGTTTCTAAGTCCAAAGCTCCATCTTCCTTATTCTTTATATTTACTTGGTCTTGATGTAAATGATTGAGTCTTCAGTCTGTTGGGACACGGTAAAGCAACCTGTGCCAGGGTCCCAAAGTGCTGCAGGGAGATTGGCATCTTCTGGCTGGACACAGCCCTGGTTGTGCCCTTCCTCTTTGTACAAAGCCCCAGAGTTTGTACCTGTGGATATCTGTGCTCCTCAAACTGTGAACAGGATTTCTGTTCGTGGACTGCTCTCCTGCACTAGGAGAGGTTTCTTTTTTGTCCCTGTTTCCAGCCTCATGCACAATGTTTTTTCTCATATCCTCCTGGTTTTCATTACCTGACTTTGGTTTGTGCACTGACTGCTCACATTGCTGTTATTCCACTCACTTTTTCTTGTCTTTTTAGAAAGGCAGCTCCAGTTCAGTGCTGACCTCAGCTTACCTGACAGCCCCAGGTCTTATGCTGACAGGGTAGGTCATAGCTGTGATCTGAAATGCTCTTTGCTGTCTTTTTCTCTCTCCTCCTAGATATAAATTTATCCAGGGAGATAATTAAGCTGCAGTCCCCACACTCTCTCTGTTTCTCCTGCCTGCTGCAGCATGCTGGGTCCCAAGACAGGATCAGTTGTGTCCTTTCTCAGGCATGTTGTGTAACTTCAGTGCCAGGCATCCACAGTGTCCTCTTCTTTATTCTTCCTTTCTGAAAATGCTTTTGCTGTGCAGCACATAGCTCGGCCTGATTTTCTGTGTTATTTGTTTTGAAACGTCCATATATCGGAAAGGTTGTTCTGATTAAAGACCTGTGGCAAAGTGGATTGAAATTATTCTGCTCCTTCTTTTAATAGTTATTTTATTTGACAGTCACCACTTGTTTATGAGTACTGCAGCATAAGCACCACAGCCAGTTTGGAAATGTCCTCTGCTGACATTCCCCAAAACATGGGTTTATCTACCAGGAAGTATCATTTCTCATTTTTGTGCTAAGCCATCTGAATTCTTCATTTTTCACTCCTGTGTTGCCCCTAAAGCTCCTTGCTATACCTTGGATTTCATCCTCCCTCTCACTCTTTGCTCTGTGTGGCTCAGACAGCATCCAGATGGTCTCTTCCTGAAGTGAGCCTGTTCTGGAAAAAGCCTCACCGCTGTCACTCACCAGAGGATGAGGCTGACCTGAAAAGACTGTGAACAGCACAAAAGGTCATTTTTCTTTCACTGGCACTTAGGAGTTACCCAGCTCTACACTGCAAATGTGTGTGTATGTGTGTGTGCACGTGTACATTTTGTACATGTGGAGATTCACACACACACACACATATATAAATTAACATGTCAGCGGTATCAGCTGAGTGCTTGTTACTGCCTCCTTCTGTTTTGAGCAAGCAGATCATGTTTTCAGACTATGTATTCTAATCTGAAATATTCTGAGTCTTTTTAGTATTTTCTACTGGCTTTAAATGGATCCTACAATTTTCTGTGTTAAAGGTAATCCAACTCTGCATAAAAGGATTTAACAATTTAAAACCTCAGAAGGTTTTTCAGTAGCAGTAATTGCTCTTTCGCTTGCAAGTATCTCCCCAGAAATACAGTCATAATATTAGTGATATTTTTAACACAATTTTGCACAGGCTAGACAAAGTTAGACCTTTTATATGTTTTGGATATACATTAGCAACTTTAACTTCCTTTCACAAAATTTCTCTTCCTTGGAAATGTCTTGATTTACAAGCAAAGAATACTACCATGTGTTATTTTTAGAGAATTGAATCCATGTGGGTCTAATTCAAATTATTTCAGATGCATGTAGTTTGCAAATGGAAATTCCCCCATAAACCATTAGATATTGATGAGTTTCTCCAGTTAAGAGTTAAATGAGTCAGACCATGGTCTATCTAGTCATAACAATTAGAGGCAGAAATCATTAATAATTTAATTTAATTATAATTACTCTTCTGACTGTGGCTGGTGTAGAAGATTGCAAATAGGAAATGCTCACATAATTATTATTCTGAAGATCATTCAGGACAAATAAAAGTCTGAAAAAGATGTTAAATCTCTTAAAGGACTCACTTTAATTATTTTAAAGTCATACATTAATTAAGGTGTTTACTTATTAATCCTTGGAAATTGAATTCTGTACTCGGAATTAAGTGCTGTAATTTTCTTGAGTAACTAAGAGCTGTGTTTCTCATACATGAGAGGCTGAATTGCTCAACCTTAACTTTAGAATTTTCTATAATAACTTGAGGGATGCTGACAATTAACTCACTCAAAAACTTCTCTACGCCGCTAGCAATTTTTGTGGCTCTAACATTCTCTGTCTTTAGAAATCTTGTTGGCCTAGTTTTTTTGGGTCATTTACCAGTCATTGTCTGCTGCTTCATTTCTTACTGGCCCAATTTATCCATCTGGAACTGAAGCAGAATGTAGACAGAATTGATTCTGTGGCTGCCATTGCATGCCAGCTATCATAACCATCTGAAGTTGAAGCACTTTGACATTTGTGGCTACTCTGGAGAATCCCCTTCTCACAG
The DNA here is from genome assembly GCF_028769735.1 of Zonotrichia leucophrys gambelii. Lineage (NCBI taxonomy): Eukaryota > Metazoa > Chordata > Aves > Passeriformes > Passerellidae > Zonotrichia > Zonotrichia leucophrys. The sequence continues at coordinate 14,751,344 of NC_088176.1, forward strand.
ACATAAGGGATGGGGGTGTGGACTGTTCTCACTGCTTTCTTTTCCTTATGCTGCTGGCCCTCTGAAGGTAGTAAAGAATCTTCACGGACTTCTTACACATCATGCCTCTCCTTGGAATATCTTTATTAGTCAGAGTTTTAGCTATCCTTATGAAAAACATTTTAACAGCCTAAAACTCAATCTGCAGGTTCATGATTTTGTTCTTTACCTCTTGTGTGCACCACATTCACCTTCCTACCCTCTCTTGGGTCACCCATATAAAGCCCACACTAAGCACTTCATCCTCAAGCAGAGGATCAGCCCTAGTGCTTGTTGAAAAATACATGATTATGGTTCAAATATTTTTTCCTAGAAAAAGTAATGTTTTGAGGTACATGGAACACTTAAATGATGCATGAAAGAAATTGGGTTGTTTAGATTAAGAAAACGAATAGTGCAATATATTCAAAGGCTTTTTCAATCTTTTCAATGCTTGCAGGTCCCTTAGAGCCAAAAGAACTTCACTTTGCCTTCTGTCCTGCAGTGCCCAGGGAAAACTGACAATCCTGCATCTTCAGCAGAAATGCAGAAGCAGAAAAATCAGAAAATTTCAGCAGAAATCTCCCTGCAGATGAAATAATGCAAAGCCACAGTTCTGCCACAGCAGCTCGTAGAGTGGCCTGGAAGGGCACTGTTTCAGGAAAAGGAGAGGTGCCTTCCAGATTCAGCTGTGAGCCTGTTTGGCTTGGCTTGGCTTGGCTTTGCTCTCTCCCTCCCACTCCCTCACTGTCTGTGCAGGCTGTGAGAACTGTCACTGCACCAGCTGGAGCAGATTTAAATTTCACATGGGAAGTAAAATGTTGGTTATGACAACGTGAACGATTTTCCCATTGTGCTGCAGCGAAGCAATCACCATTCCCTCTCTCACGTGGCTCCAGCTCACAAACAAAGCCCAGCACTGTTGTTGTAACCAAGCCTGGTTTTGGAAGCTGAAGCCATTTGTTTCCTACCTGGCTGCTATCTTTTCCCACACTGCTTTCTCTGGGTTATTTGAAGTTTCTCCTCGAGCTTTTTACCATTCCTGTGAGGTGGCTCTGGCCGTGATGGGTTGCCCTTTTCAGCAGGGAGATGTCATCCTCTGAGCTACAACAACAGCAGTCTGACTGATGGTTGTTCCTTAGCTGCTGCAGAGACTGATGGATGCACCTGGTTTGTTGTGGCCATCCAATTCCAGTGATGTGCAAGGTCTGGGCAGATGTTGGCTGTGAAAACAACTTACCTGTATTTGATTGACTCTTCTCTTTATTCATCAAAGCCTTCTAGAAAAGTTCTGCACAAGCTTTTAAGTGCTGAAATCTGTTCGAGGCATTCTGAATTTCCTAAGCAGACATATGTCATTGATTTAAAGTTAACAGATCTGTTGTCTGCAGCATCTTCTCAAACTACCTCTATCATAAGGAGCAATCATGTGTTTGTGAAATTCAGTTGCCAAATAAAAGATTAAAGCTTCAGGCTTGATTGTGGCTGTTAGCAGCCTTTCAAAGACAGTAAGTCATTGGTCTAAGGTAAATTACCTTTTCATACTGTTGGACATAGAATTTCTCTGAATGCCCATCTGAAATAGCTCTTATCTACAGAGTCACTTATTGATTGCACCTGTGATTATTGGTGTAATTGAGAAGGTCTATTTTTCGCACATTAGACCAAAAATGAAACATTTATTTTGACACATTGGGCTACAGCCATCTGTGCCCCAGCATCAAAACATTTTTTTAATGTTCTATTTCAGCTGTTCCAGTTGGCCTCAAAAGAGCTTAAAATCTGGCAAAAATAGCACCAATGTTTAACTGTGCACAGAAGGTATTATTTATATGTCAGTAGCACATTGTTCGCTTTCTAGGTCTTTAACAGCTGTATATAATGACACAATCCTTTACACATGTTAGTTTTTATAGAATGTGTCACATGGCTCTTCAGTACAAAGCTGGGGGGGCAGAAAATAATTTTATATTTTTCCCTTGTATACAAGACAATACACAGGCACTGCGTGGATTTTCATCATAAGCCAGATACTATATTATTTCATCAAAAGTAATAATGCACTTTCCTGGCATTTGTAGAAAAATTGATTTCTGTTAACCTAGGTCTTTTCTTCAGATACTGGGTAACCAATTCTGTTTAAATCCCTTTGTATAGACAGATAGGGTATGTAATATCCCCATGGGCAAGAGCAAGGACTTGGCTCTCAGATGACCTAATTTTGAGAGAGACAATAAGATTACTGAACTGAGGTGCAGCTGATATGAGAGCCCAAGGCCACCCCTAAGCTTCATTGCAGTTTATGTGATGGAAGGTCAGCTCACTTTAGTGTTTGTAAATTGTAAAACAAACAAAAATATCAGCAGTGCAAAAGGCCTCACAGAAACCTCTGTTTTAATCAGAGGCCAGTTCTTTATTTCAAAGGTCTTTATAATAATTCTATTGTAATTTTTAATTTAGTATAAAAGAGTACTGGACATAATATGTTTTTCTAAACTCTAAAATTAATTGTAACAGTCAGCAAATAAAAACCCAACAATCATTTTGGCTGAATATTAGAAGAATATGAGATAAGTCATCTGAGAAGTAATAACAAAATTAATGTGACAGTTAAATTTTTTTGGTCTCAAATACTGATAGAATCTTCCAATTCATAAACAATAAATTCCAGATGCTGCCTGATATGACTTTTTTTCTGTAAAACTAAGGACACACATCAATCTGTAGACACATTGCTTATGAGTTACAGGGAAAATAAAATATCTTCAGACTGATTTTTAAAGGAAAGGCATGAATTGGTCTGCTAGACAAGCTGTGCCAGTTTATCCACATTTGTTGGTGCTGAAATGAAATCATTACGGAAATAAATATCATTCAATTCAAACTTCCCATATTCCATTGGGACAGCAGCATGAGAGGAAAATGGATGTTTCCAATTTCCCCAGCTGCTGTGTCTGTCCGTAACTTACTGCCCTGCAAAAGCCAGCAAGTGTCCAGTGTCCCTCTCTTCACTGGCCAATGCTCAAGAACTTCATTTCAGTAAAAAAAAAAAATCAGGGAAAAGGATAAAATTTATTAAAGAGGTTTAAAATAAAAGTAAACATTCTGCATTTTTTAATGCATGTGAAGTAGTCTAAATGAGAAATTAATACTACAAAGTTGAATTCATATGATTCTATGAGCAGTGAGCTGGGCATCAAAATAGCAGCACCAAGAACTGTTCAACTGCAAACTGAAAGCAATAACTGGCTTAAAAAATAGGTAAGCTCCTGTTTCTGACTGCAGTGTTTAACTAAACTTTATTCCCTTCCCTACTTTAATGTCTCATCTCATTGTCTCAGCACATAACAAGCATTATGACATTATTTTTTTCTCACATCTCAGTATTTTTCAGGAAGATTGGGGTTAACAGAAGTGAGCTAAGAAGTCTATTTTTGAGACTGTCTAGGAGTTCACTTTGGTTATTCATGGATGAATCAGCATGCCGTCATCTCCGTAGGTCTGGACGTAAGAAAGGTCTAAAACCCAATCCCATGCCAGTCACGACTGCAGTGCAAGCCCTTTATCTGAGCAGCGTGAAAGCACAGCCACTCTGCAATCAGATGCAGGCTCAGAAGCAGTCAAGCAAGAGCAGCTCAGCTGAAACTCAGGGGAAAAAAAGAAAATCCTGGCCCAAAATATTGTGAAATATAAACAACAAGACCAGTTTTGGTTGCAAAAGCATATGCTGAATGACATGTGAAAAACATAATATCCTATAAGACAGAGAAGTCTCTCTTTTCCCAAAGGTAAGGCCATTCATGGCAGTTTAAGACCTTTCTTCTTCTTGTGACTCTGCCATACCTACAAATGCCATCTGCACTGGTGAATTTTCACTGCCTCAGTGTCATCGAGAGAAAGGTGCATGGGCATCTAGCTATATTTATTTAGTCAGCAGCTTCAGTATTTTCCTTTCTCAGTAAAACTCATCTGCCATAAATGCAAGAGCTAAAGGCTCACTAGGGATTGTAGAGCAATGCAAATTTTATAGAAGAGATCAGATATTATCTAAAACTCACTTGTTAACAATTCTTTAAAGCCCCATAGGGCAGTTGGTGGACATTAAAAAAGGTTTCCAAAGAAATCTGGTGATTTGCAAGCCCATCCTGCAGTACTTTCCAGGGTAAAACCATGTTTTAGCACTGCACCTCTAATGGGGTTCCCTGCAATGTTGCCCAACCTACAGTCTTTGGTGAGATTATTATCTCAGGGGCAAAATTTTCTGACATGGGTAAATGTAAGATATTGAGATAACATGTGGAGAAAAAGCTTGTATTATTTAAAAATAAAATACGTTTGTGCAAGAGACTAAAATATTGCTTCTGCCTAGAAAATATAGCTATGTGTTACAAGGTGTGAAGGCACAGGCAGTGTTGATGAAGACCAGGGGAAGACTAACTGCTACAGTGGGCTGTGCACAGCAAGTTGAACCATCTGATTTGCAGAATGACCCCACTGGCTTCCTACCCTGAGAAAAGTCCTGAAGTGTATGTACGTAAGTATGAGGTCTCTTTTTCATTCAAGTCGATTTAATACATTGATCTGTGTGTGCCAGGTATGAAAACTGTTCTGTATTTGAGCTAAAAATTCATTGCACCTTGTCTATGATTATTATGAGGTAAAACAGTCCATGGCCCCACACCACCAAGCTGGCAGATGCAGCTCGTCCATCCAAATAAAATTAATGTGGTAATATCTGTCCAATCTGGCCCATATCAGCACAGGAGGCCTGAAATATACAAACAGAGAGAGATATTAGTGAGTAAATGATAGTCAGTGTAGATATTTTTTAAATTTTCATGAAAACAGAGAGAGATGAGAGAATATCTGGAGAGGGACCAATTACAAATAACCCTGCACACACATGCATAATTAACAGGATTCAAGAAGCAGTAATGATCATTCTTTTAACACAGTGTAAGTCTGCCTAGAGAGGTGAACACATCAAAAAAACTCAGCATGAAATTTTTAAAAAATCTTTGACTAGTTGGGCTTTGGGGAGCTTGTCAGTTTATTAACATTACTTTACCCTAATTTTAATTTTGTTTAATGTGATTTCTTTTTCTGTGGAGCTCTTTGAAAAAAACTGTTGTTTATGCAAATAAACTACATGGAAAATTGGTTTTGTAACTAAATGACAGCTGACAGACTAGGCTGTAATAGTCAACTGGGAACTTCTAAAGCATGATTTGTTTACTCTAGTACAAATTGCATAGCTATGATTATTAGGGACAGTAAATATCTTAATAGTGGCTATTTTAATTAACAGAGTCCTACGGCTGGATTTCAGTCCCCACTAAGACTGTTTTGAACTGCTCCAGAGACAGCAAAAATAGCCTTAATCCTTATTTCACTACTTGCTCTATTTAATATTTCAGAGGAGTTGGCATAATGAAGGTCAGATTTGTCTCATTCATTTCCTACCAAAACAATGTTTCTTGCTTGACTGTTTGCACAAATCATACATCCTACCATTTTTATCCTCACTGGCAGCTCTGATTTCACTGTTTGTCTTCATCTGACTTCATAGGAGTTTTTCTGCCTGGGATGCAAGCCCTTTAAGAAATCTCTCTTCTCCAAATAATTATATTCTATTCTAGTGTCAGGTATTTGTAATTTTTAGATATTATTTCTTCATTTGAACAACAAGGTATTTTTGTCACACAGTTCTACAGAATTTAAAAAAAAAAAACAAACATAATCAGCAGCAACAATAATAAAAAAACCCAAACACCTACCTCTATAACTGATGCATTATCTGTAAGCAATAAAACAATTTTCTCACATTTTCAAATGTAGAAGTATGGATGCTAAGCAGGCAAAAAACTGTTGCATGTGTCACCCCTTTCCTGCCAGAACAAGGTTTTGCCTGCCGACAACAATTCAAAATAGCACGTTATTATGGAATTATGCAGCATCATAGGCAGCAGCTTCATTTCTGAGAGCTTGGTATTCTCAGAGATATCTTTATTAGCTGATCAATATTTGATCATTGTGTTAAAGAAAGTTGTGCAAACCTCTGAGGCTCTGTTCTTCCTCACATCAAAGGCAGTGCTCTGTCAAACCCCCATCATCCTAAAACACAGCTCCTCTGCAGAGGGGGATGAAGGGAAACCAATTCCAGAGACCATGGAAACTCTCAGCAGGTGAATTACCAGGGGGCGAAGGGAGCTACCAGCTCTCTCCTCACATGAGCGCTCTTATGAGCAAGTGAACCCCCTTTCAAAATGACTGACTTTGAATTTCAACATATTTTCTTCTTGTCCTCCTTTCTTAGGGTCCTTTCACGCCTGTGGATTTCCCCTATTAGAAGGGAGTGGGAATTTGCTTTCTAATCTGCTTTGCTCCACCCTGGCTGCTCAGACTGCCACAGGCAGTGGCACAAATCAGTGAAGATGCTGCAGAGAAAGGGTCATTTGAGTAATCGGAAGTAGAAAAGGCTGGTGACAGCAGTAGTCAGATGAGCAGAACCTTAAATGAAATATTCCTAATCTAGCTAAGTGATCACCTGAGACTACTGAGAAGTAGTAGAAATATTAGTATAGGAATTAAAATCATCTGAACAACATAAGAGATGAAACTGAATTATGATGCAAGGTGTCAAGGCAGATATAATTAGGGTAGCCCAACTGAGGTAGACTAATAATAATAGGGTGCAACATAAATAGGAAGAGTACACATTGTTCAGGCAAACTAGAAATTAAAGGCAGGGTAGTGAAACAGCATTATAATGTATAATGTGCTAGTCTTAAAAAAAAAGATAATGTGATAAAATGATAAAATGGATAAATTGGATAAATTTGAATAAAAAACAATTTAGGGAAGAAAAAGGTTTGGATGATGATGTCTGCTTTAGTCCCCTAGAGTTTAATTTGTGCTGAATAAAGATCTCCATAATGTTATTAGAAAGAGAAATATTAGCATTAGGGAAGATTTACTGTCTTTATGGAAGATTTTGACCTTCCAGAAACAGGCTTCAGAACAAATATTACTAATAATGGCACAGTGGAGGAATATCTAGCCATAGTAAGGAAAAGATATTTTCACTGAACAAAGGAGGTATAAGAAAGCCATGCATTTAGGAAGGAAAGTAATAATGATGCATTTGGAGTTCAACATTTGAACAGTCACAACATATTTGTGAGTCACTAATGTAATAGGGAAGAAAAAAAGTAAAAGCTGTTCTCAGATACATCAGGCAAACTAAAAAGAAAAAAAAGACCAGAATGCTAAACACTATTTAAAGTTTATCTGCAACACAATAAGCAGTTCTGGTTATCTGTATTTAAAATAAATAGGCATTCTGATAGAAATTTGATGTTAGAGCTCTTCTGTTATTTGACCTGAAAAGTACTTACAAAAGGACAATACATAACAACATTTGAAGGCAGAATAAAGTTTGATAAAAGATGATCTTGGCTTGTTTAGAGAAAATAAATCAGTGCTTCAGGGGATGGGTAACACAAGGAAAGGAAAAGAATTACTGAAGCATAAATGATACCGTTGGCTTAAAACAACTGGACCTATGGTAATTCAAATATAGAATAAAGATCATTAATCACTAGAAGATTTAAATTCTCAGACACACCAAGACAAAAAACACAGTGAAGTTATAAAGCTGTGATTTAATAATTGAAGTGGTCACTTCAGGTGATCCCTGCATCCAAGAGAGATTAAGTGATTTTGATTATTGGCACCAATGAACAACTGGGATATTTTATCCTGAGATTTAGCACACTTTAGCATGCTAAAAGCGTGATTTCCAGTTTGGTTGTGAGATGACTGCTTTTCATTACTCCCTGATCTTACATACCTTGTCACTTATTTGGGTAGTGCCACAATATATGTTCTTCCAGTAACTAAGTCACAGGGCTTTCTTTATACAGATTTATTTGAGTGCATTTAGAAGAAAAACACAAAATGAGAAAAAATTGTTATGATATATTATATACTGTAATTCTATTCTAAAAATAAAATTTCACAAATCAAATGGTTTTATTTATATTTTGTTACTATGGAGATACAGTATGTTATATTGAGAGAAGAAAAGGCATTTGGTTAGATAGCTGCACACACTTATAGTAACATAATAAAAGGGAATTAAAATGAGTATGCAGCTCTCTTGAGGTGAATTCATATGGGGAGGGGCACTGAGGTTGCTTGCTCTGTTCAGTCTGGAGAAGAGGAGGCTGAGGAGAGACCTCAGTGCAGTCACAACTTCCACTTGAGGAGGAGGGGCAGGCACTGAGCTCCTCTCTGTGTGACAGTGACAGGACCTGGGGAAATGGCCTGAAGCTGGGTCAGGGGAGGGTTAGGATGGGTGTCAGGACAAGGTGCTTCACCCAGGGGGTGTTTGGGCCCTGGAACAGCTCCCCAGGGAAGTGGTCACAGCACCAACCTGATAGAGGGCACGAAGCCTTGGGACAAAGCACACGGTGTGTGCCCAGGCACAGGGTGTGACTCCTGGGGATGTTCCTGGCAAGGGCCAGGAGTTGGGCCTGATTATCTTTGTGGGTCCCTTCCAACTCAGCATATGCTGTGATCCTGCAATTTTATTATTTCCCTTTCAAGTTCAAGAAATGTGATTCTTGCAGGCTGCAGATTCAAGTGGACATCTCTGAATTGTTTACTTTGTTAGTAATGCTAACTACTGGTAGCTTTTCCTCTAGAAGTCAATATTTTTCCATGAGAACTTAGCCACTACGGCACAATTATTTGGGAAACTACAAAAACCAGAAATATAATTACCAAATATATTGTATGGTGAGCATTTCAAACATCAAGTGCAAGAGCCTCAAAGTTTTATAAAGCACCCTGGGACTTGCTACATAAAAAATATGATACAAAAAATAACTCCCACCATAGTATATAATAAAGTGTCTAAAGCTATTGCTTTTTTAGATCATAGTAAATCCTAATGACCTATGTGATGGAGACTTGCTTAGAACACAGAACTGTTTATGTTAAAGATATGTAATGAAATGGAGTGATCTCTCTGCTAGTGAAGGCTCTTAAGCTAATGTTAGAGATGGAACTTTAGCATCAAGATAACCAGCCTGGCCTTTCTCAGCTGGCTTTGTTTTCTCTAACTATAATCCCCTGTTATATAATGCAATGCCGTACACTCTCTCTTCACTAAAAACCATCTCTCACTCTTAGTGCCAGGTGTTCCCAGGCAGTGATCAGGATTGATGACCGTACAGTGTGCTCTGGCTCATCACCCCAGAAGCTCCTCCATACTTTTACTGAAGCCACCACCTTTCTGCTGAAACTCAGGGCTAAATGCATCAGCTATAGCTGTCAGACCTCTCAGCATCACCTTGCAGAAGTGGAGCATTCAGGCACATTAAGAGGGCTACAAAAATGAGCTGGTGACTAGAGAGAAGCAATAACCCATGGAGAGCCACCTGCAGACTGTCAATTAAAGCTGCCATCCCACAGCTGAACCTATTTTGGCCCCGTACTATGGGACTGCTTTCTGTTAATGCATTAAGTGCAGTCAGGGCACGTGTCCTTAATTTTGTACCCTGATAGCTTACAAAAACCCAGCTATGCATTGCTTTGGCTTGCTATGCAGTAGAATAAGTAATTTTATGACTTTGGGAACTAAAGTCCTTACTCTGTCATTCACTAAGAATTCATTTGCCAAAAAGATCAATCTAGGCTGTTCTTGTATCAAACAAAAATATATGTTGAGCTAAGTTGCCCCAGATGAATCATAAAATATAACTTAATAGGCACATGCATCTGTTTCATGGAAACTACACAGGAGAGGAAAATTATGTGAGTATTTTTAAAGGTACTTTAGTTATGATGAGTTCAATTGTATTTTGATAATGCAAAACTGAAGTTATAAAGAAGAAGTTAAACAAAAAATTAGCTTCTTTTTCTCTTTTGATTCCCCTTCCTTTCTTATTTTATGTGTATTTTAATGGATTGCTATTATGAGAGAGATTCTTTTTTGTGTGTTGCCCCTGACATGCCGATTTGTTTGTATTTATTTGTCTCCTGAAGCTAAATTCAGAATTGCAGAAGCACTTCTGGCAGAGTCTCTCCTTATGGTTGGTTTAAACTACCTAGACCACTGTAATACTGCTGTGGTTTCCAGGAATGATGTAAAGAGACAATTGACCTTTATTTTCTGCCCTCAGATACCTGACCTGTTCCAGGATTACAAAATCTCATGGTCCTCTTACATGGCAGAGGTCAGAATTTACCAAGATGAGCATTAACTTCTATAGAGAACAAAGCACTAAGGTAAGAAATATGAGGAGTAGAGTATGGAAAAATATATTTCTATTTTGTGATACTGAAGGGTGAATATTGGCTTGTTTTGTGCCTTGCATTATCCAGACAAGATTTCTTCAGTCTGTCACCAACACAGCATCTTGTCAGCTGCGCTGTCTGTCTTGCAGGCGCAGAAATGTCATTTTTGCTTTCATCCCTTTTTTCCTGGCAATACAGTGGGGGCATAAAAAAAAGTTGTTAATGTTGAAGAGAACATTGGTGCAAAACTCAACAAGGACAAAAGCAGGCATCTGGGAGTCACAGGATGGTTTGGGCTGGAAGGGACCTTTCAAGGCTGTCGATTCCAAACCCCTGCACAGAGCAGGGGCAGCTTCAAGATCAGGCTGCTCAGAGCCCCATCCAACCTGACCCTGAGTGTCTACAGGATAGGGCACCATCTTCCAGGAAACCTGTTGCAATGCTTTGCCACCCTCATTGTAAAATAATTTCTTCCTCATATGTAGCCTGAATCTACCTTTTTTAATTTAAAACCATTAGCCCTTGTCTCATTGCAACAGCAATAAGCCCTTGTACACCTCCCTAAAGCACTTAAATGCTGCAATAAGATTTCCCTGGAACTTTGTCTTCTCCAGGTTAAACAAACACAACTCTCTCAGTCTTTTCTCATAGCTGAGGTGTCCCAGCCCTCTGATCATTTATCTGGCCCTCCTCTGGACTTCCTCCAATGGATCCCCATCTTTCTTGTGCCAAAAACCCCAGAGCTGGATGCAGCACTCCAGGACTCCCCCAGCTCCTTCTCTGTGGGGCTGCTCTTAATGATTTCTTCTCCCAGTCTGTACTCATGTCTGGGATTGTCCTGATCTGAGTGCAGCATCTTGTTGAACCTCACGAGGCTCAGGTCCCTCTGGATGGCATCCCATCCTTCAAACACATGGCATCCCGATGTGTCAAACCACCACTCAGCTTGGTGCCACCTGCCAATTTGCTGAGGGTGCACTAAATCCCACTGTCTTTGTCATGGATGAAGATTTTGAACAATTTTCATCCCTGTATGGACCCCTGAGAGGTACCACTTGTCACAGGTTTCCATCAGGTCTCTGAGCCATTGACCACAACACTCTGGATGTGACTGTCCTGCCAATTCCTCGTCCACTGAACAATCCAATTATCAATCCCATCTCTCTCCAGTTTAGAGAGAAGGATGTTGTGGGGGACTGTATCTAAGGCTTTACAGAACTACAGACAAATGCCATCTGAAGCCTTTCCCTTGCCCACTCTCCATCATGGAAGGCCCTGGGTTGGGCAGGCAGGATTTGCCCCTGTTGAAGTCGTGCTGGCTGTCCCAAATCTCCTTCCTGTCCTCCATGTGCCTTAGCAGGATCTGTTCCATGATATTCCCAGGCACAGAGAGAAGGCTGACAGGGCAGTTTCTGGGGTTCTCCTTTCTACTCTCTTTAATAATTGGTGCAGTGTTTGCCTTTTTCTTGTGTGTGTAGAGTGATGTAGCTGCCCAGTAGCGTAAAGCCAGTTACTCTGTTGTGAGGTCACATTGATGGCAATACAGAGAAAGCATGAAATTTGAACACGAGGTTCCAGCACGCAGGCTTTTGGAGATTCCTGAAAGGGACAGATATAGTAACCAAGAGGCTGAGTCATTCAAAACTTACTTGAATTTCATGAACTTCACTGGACTGCAAGAGATTCCATTCTACACAGGGAAATTTTCATTCCTAAATGCTATTAGTCTGTTTTGGGGTTTTTACACTGATTCTTGATAGATGCCAGCATGAGGGTAGACTGCAAAAATTTGATTTGAATAATACAATTACTGTAACTGTGAAATTTGGGGCTTTCACCTGTTGGATTTTGTTACTGGATTAAGAAATTTTCCAACAATAATAGTAAAAGCTCCTTGCTCTATCCTTTCCCTTCTCTTTCCCCAGTGCACATTAATAGCACTGACAGTTGTCAGCATCCCCTTTGTCATCAGTGCTGACAGGCAAGAGGATGTACAGAGAAATGTGTTTATTTCACCAAAATAAAAGCTTGTGATGATCATAACTCTAATGCCTCTGAACTGTAAGTCATTCCCCCTGAAACGTCAAATAATGTAAGCTGAACAGGGAGAGAAACAACTTGGTCGCAAAGAGAGGAGATCTCTCCTTCAAAATAAAAGAAAACTAAGCCACCACAAACACACGCACAAAAGAACACGAGTTACAGACATTGCTGTTATAGCTAGAGCTTCCCAAAGGATTTCTTCTCTCACAGGATTTCTTTTTCACAATAAAAAATTTTGAGCAAGACAGACATTTGCCTAGCAAATGGCAAATGAAATATGGAAAACATTCAATTTCTGTTTTTATAAATGTGTTAGAAAAATCACTTTATATTGAGAAGGAAATTTTCACTGTCAGTCTTTCAAGGACAAAACCACTTTCTTACAGCTATAGGTTGTAAACTCTGACAGTAAAATTAGCTCTTGGGAGGATGAAGGTTCTCTTATACCAAGCTGCAGCTACACTGATGGTTTCATACTTTCAAAGATCTTAGGAAGGCCCCATATTTTGATATATCATGGCTATATAAAAATTTTACAGTTGTATATTAAAAATAATTCTTGCAAGAAACATTGCACCAAATGTCTCTGAAATTCCAGGTCTCTGTCTGCCTACTGTTATGTGAAGCTGTCATTTTGTTTAATGGACAAAGTGAACGCAATTTTTCTTATTTTAGCTATGAGTAAAATTGTTTTGATAAACCAGAAAAGGCTTGATATAATAAAGTGCAATATAAATTATTTTATATAACAAAATTAATATAAAATAGGGTTAGAATTTATCTGCACAAACTTGTCAAGGAGATAGTGTAGCCATTTCTCCTCTTTGCTGTGGCACTTCAAATCTCTGACCATTTTAGTGAGGAGTGAAATACTGGTCTTGCTACATTATGCATTCCTGAGACCAGCCCCTTATAACTCATTTTCATGGGGTTTGGAGGCCAGAAGTGACCACCTACTCTGACTGATATGTCAGAGCCCAGTGATCATTTTTGATCAATAAATATTCTCCAGAAAGCAAATTGACACTTTTTGTTATTACTCATTTCAGCAATTTATCTTAAAACCTGTGCATCTGTACAATGTAAACCTTGTTTTGCACTTCCAGTGAGTATTTTTAATCTCTTCCAAGACTGTTCTTGGTGAGCATGTGTTCTCCTCTTTAGAGATGAACATATTAAAATCCAAACCTTTGGATTAGCTAAGCAAATTTGTTTTGCTAAGTTGTTTGGTGTTTCTCAGGGTTCTACCATCATTGTTGTGATGCTGGTTTTGCAGTTTCTTGGCATCTTTTTTATGCTGGGCAGCAGGGCTGTGAAGTATTTTGTATTGCTCTATATTGCAGTTACTGGTTAAAAAAACCCCACATGTTTCTATACGCTAATTAACTTGTTTTTATAGGGTCAGTTCCAGCCAATCTTCAAGGTAATTTTAAAGAGAACTGCACAGACATGCTTTTACTCCTCCCCTTGCGAAAGCGATTTAAGTTAAACAACAGCTCTGAAATGAGAAATTACATGGCCGTGCATATGTCCACCCTGCATAAGCCCACAGAATGAACAGCACAGTCCATTACCCCAGGCAAAGCAAATTGACAGCTTGTCTGGGGAGATTTCATTTGCTTCCCACTGGCTTGGCAAAGCCGCGCAATGTCTGCCTGTAAGTGAGCGTGTAGATGTGCGCTGAGCACGGCCCGGGCCCCTGCAGGCTGCAATCACTTGTCTGCCACACCAGGAGAGGTACTAGCAGCCAGAATTTCAGAAGTCAGAAGAGCACTGTAGGGATGATATCCAGAGTGAAATGTGAGGCTCTCTGGCTGTTTTACACATGAGAGTATTAGAACATACCTTGCTCAAGTGAACCTTACACATCAAGAGATGCAAATCCCGCCAGTCATACACTGGAAAGTTTGGCCATGTGGGTACAAATTGCAATGTGTGCCAGGGCCTGTATTGTTTTAAAATCTGCGAAGATTGCATGCTGTTTACTGTTGCGTTCAAATTTAAATATGGCCTGGATGGTATTTGGTGGGGCTGTCTTTAATCTCTACTTTTATAATATTCAGACATACGAGAAAAAATTAATCTTTTCCAAGATCTAACTTGGAATTTAACTTGGTCTTTGTTGCATTTTGTCAATATAATCCCTTTATAGTATTTTTTTTCACAGAAAAAATCAGGCATAGATACATTATAATTATTTTTAAAGTCCTCCTCAAGAAAATTCTGCAATCTATAATTTGATCTTGTATCTGAGATACTGTATTTTGAGTTCAGGACCTTTTTTACAAAAAAAAAAAAAAATGCAGTGTTTCAGTCCATTAGTTGCTCATTTTAGTTTGACTCAGCTTTAACTAGATTGAACATTGTGCTAATGAGATAGATTGGAAATGGCCTTCAGTAGAATGAATGATTTGATGATGTCTACTAATTTGCTATAGGACAATGACCACATTAAGGAGATGCATTTTTTCTGGCCTAGAAAAGACTTCAGGCTATGTTCTAATGGGGGAGGAAAAAAAGGAACTGGCTTCTATGCTCTTTTGATATCCCTTGTCCAAATACGTTTCTAACACACAGAAAGAGAATTCTTTACAACTAAAAAGAGCACTTAACCTGCAGATTTGCATTACACATATATGTCTCAACTTTCTTTCACTTGTCCAAACTGTTACTCTCATTATAGCAGAACCTGCAGCTTATGTTTCATTTCAAACCACTGTTTGTAGAATGAGTTTCTAATCATCTGAAGAGTCTTACCTCTCTGGCTCTGTAGTATTCAACAAGAAAAATTCTGCCTTGCTAGAAGGATGGATCAAATGCATCCTTTTTTGCCTTTTCACCAGCAGTCAGATTAGAATGAAATGACCCTGATTAAAATGCCAGTAGTTAGAGAACAGAAGTTGCATTGCACCACCAATGAAAATAGCTGGCAGTAGGAGAAAACCTGGCAGGGACAGTGTTCAGCTCTAACAAGAGAATTCCCAGTGGGTTTCCAGGCCAGCTTCCCCAAAGCAGGCATTCAGCAGAGCACTCCCATGCAGTGCAGGCTCCTGGCAAGCTCCTTCCCAGACAGATTGCACCAGCAAGCCACA
Organism: Zonotrichia leucophrys gambelii; assembly: GCF_028769735.1. Taxonomy (NCBI): domain Eukaryota; kingdom Metazoa; phylum Chordata; class Aves; order Passeriformes; family Passerellidae; genus Zonotrichia; species Zonotrichia leucophrys. The sequence goes on from NC_088176.1 coordinate 14,766,802, forward strand.
CACAGGGGCCCCTCAAACAAACTGCTGAGGAGCTCTGCAGGGAGGCATGAGAAAGGGTGAGGTGTGGTCATCCTGAATTTAGAGGCAGCACATTTGAAGATGTGACTTGCAAGAGGGCTGAAAAATTCTCCTGCGTGTTAAAACATCCACGATTTCTGGTGGGAGTTGTTCACAGCCCAGAGCATTATATTCAATAAAACCTGGCATGGGGTTGGAAGAAGAAGAAGATGCTGGGAAGAGGGTATTTCAAAAATTCTATTGTTAAATAGTCTTTATTTGAACATCAATGTGATCATTTTAAATTACATTTTCTGTGTGTGAATCATGAAGTGGCTTTTAGGTCAAGCTAATCAGAACAGCTAAAACCACCTTCTTGCTGTCCTACAGGGTCTCATTAACCTACACAGAAAAGGAAACCTGCCACTTCTCGCTGTGTTTCATTTAATTTCTGCTCAAGTAACCAGCCTATTTCCACTTGTCTAAGCTGTCACAAGAAAAAAAATTGAGCCTGAAACATTAGGTTTATAAATATTCAATGTGACATGCTTCTTTTTTTTCTTTTGATACATAAGGCTGTGTCACAAGGAAGTCCCATGTTATCTCCAGAACTATTGAGAGGAGGAGTCAGGATGCCACCATTTACCAATATTTTGGAGTCCAACATCCCCTTGTGCCCAAACTGAGTCTCACATTGAATAGGCAGCATTGGATGTTGATCTTTCTTCACCATCAGCTGAAATCTGTACCACCTACTTTCACTGACAGGCCAGGCTTTTAGAAGAGAAGGAGTCTGTATTTCATTAAGCAGTTGGAGCATTTAAAGTACTAATCTTTACTAATTACAGCTAAATCTAGCTTATCACAGAGAGACAACAACTGACCTTACAGGCAAAAGATTTTAATCTAAAATTTGTCCATTCCTGAGACAGGCAGGACTTATCACCTTGTTTGGAAGCCTTGTTGTCTCCACTGTCTAAACACACCCTAGCAAATGCCTCATACCAGATGCCTGACTTCCAGATGGCTGAAGTAGGTGAGACAAATCCCACTTTTAACCAGGTAGTACTTGCCTGGTCCCACCCCTGCTTATCAGATACTCCAAGAGTTTATTCAAAAGGCATTTCTCTGCCTCTTCCCTCTTTTACTGGCAAATCACAGTTTGAGTCATAACTGGACCCATTAAAAATGGGTTTTTGTGACCTCATTTGAGCTTGTCTCTTCTCATTTCAATATTAAATAAATAAGCAAGAAGCTCCTTTTTTCAGCTTGTCTTCACAGACTCCAAAAGCTCATCTGCAGTTTGACTGGGCTGAATGGATTATTCAAAGCAGGCATGTTTTGGAAGGGGATTGTTTTGGTTCTACTCATCAGAACAGTACTGAGATGAGAATCCAAATGTGCTCACTGTGGGGGCCTGTAATGCCTTTATCCATATGCATTGCTACAGTCACATTTGGTCACATGGACCCTTCATGTCAAGTGAGAATCATCTTGCACCCACTAGTTAAGGTATTGTAGGAACATTTTCTCATTTGCTAACTTTTTCCTCTGTTATCAACTTTAAATGTTTAAAGGCAAATCATCTTTTGCCATCTTCTTGTAAATGCATATTTGAAGTCTGTAAACTTTCATACTTATTTAGTATTTTTGTCAAAGTAAATTATTCCAGTGTCCATTTTGAACAAAATGAGTTCTCTTGTGGCTAATTTCAGTTTACTGTTTCTCACCAGTTTTATTGAACTTTGATTGTCATTTAAAAATAATGTTAATCTGTTGGGTTTTTTTAATAATACATTAGTAATAGAAAACACTTCAGGAACTAAAGCAAATAAATTCATTCCTTTTTTTTAATAGCATCCCACAATAAAGTTCCCTATTGCTCCTGTATGTTCCTCCAGTTGTGATATAAAAGAGAGGGTGACAGACATACAGGAACAAGTGATTTTTCTCCATGGTTTCACGGAAGTCCTTATGTGAATAGTTCAAAATTACCACAAGGTAAATGGTGCAAGGCAGAGGAAGGCTGAACAGTCTGGAGAGATCTCCAGAATCTCCCTTGTTTATTTTTAAGGAATAGCTGGGCTGTTTGTCTTTGAGGCGTGATTAGTGGGTTCCTGGAGGCAGCAGGTACACCCCAGCTCCAAAGGTTTGTATATAAATACCAAGCGCTGCCATGGGCTTGTCTTCATGCCACATTCTCCTCTGAAATGCACGAGAAATTTAGACACAGGCACACAGACATTTCCCTGTGCTGAGGGCGAGGCCCTGCGCTCTCAGCATCTTCTTTAGCAGAAGGACACTGCAGGCTGGTGTGCATGCTTGGATCAGGGCCCAGTCTCAGATGGCAGTTTAGTATAAATGATTTTAACCTTGATCAGGAGGCAGCAGACAGACTCACATGGCCACCCAGCTCCTCCATCCTGCTGGCACACAGCTGCTCTCCGTGCGGAGCCATCCAGACACACGTTCAGTGTCTGGCGGCACTGCAAGCCCTGGGGAACGCTTACACACACTTGGAGTGCTGAATTTTGTCCTGAGGAGTTTCTTTTAAAGTAGGTGAAAGTTAATGAAGATTCAGGTGTCATACTGGAGTGGGAACACTTCCTGGTTCCATCACAGTCACACAGTGACACAGGCTTGTCCATTCCTGTGAGGTTGAGAAGATGGAAAATGGTGTAAGAGGCAAGGGTGACCTAAAAGTGAAGCCAGAAAAAGGTATTTAATATTCCTGCAGTCTGTCTAGCAAAATATCTTAAGACTGCTGTAAAGGAAACTGAGAATAATGTGCTTAACTGAGTATAATGTGCTTAATAAAAATAATTTTATTTTCATGGAATGTATTTCTGTGATGAATTGGATTCCTTTAATTGGTTTGTTCATGTGGGGTTTTTTTTTCTAGTTTGTTTTTCTTGTGAAAATTTTGCCTGGATGGGAGAGAAGGGGGAGCTTCCTCCCTGCCTCATCCTGGCTGCTGCTGCTTTCTGGGTTGGGGAATGGTAGAGCCTAGGGTAAGACACTGTAAACCTTAGTAAAACAGAGTCTTAAGCCTGGAAAAGACCTCCAAGATCATCAAGCCCAGCTCTTAACCCAGCACCACCATATTACCACCAAACTATTCCTCAAGTTGCACGCATTTTATCAACACTTCCAGCAATGCTGATTCCACCCCTTCCCTGCTCCAATGCCTGGCCACCATTTCAGTGAAGAAATATTTCCTAATCTCTAATCTAAACCATTCCTCTGGTGCAACTGGAGGCCATTTCCTCTTCTCCTGCCACTTGTAACCTGGCAGAAGTGCTCTTGCTACAACCTCCCCTTCAGAGAGCTGTAGAGAGTGATAAGATCTCAAAAGCACCAGATTCTCTAATTGCACCACATTTTCACAGAATGCAATCTGGAGCTGGCACAGATTTGCACATTACATTTGGATAATTGTAAACATTGTTTTAAAATACTCAATAATTATTTTATTAGCATATTTCACATGGCTATGCAATAGAAAAATATTCAGGCTTCTAGAAAGACAGTAAATTGAGAGAAACAAATAGGTATCTTCATATGCCAAACCTTTATCATCCCTATAATTAAAAACATTTCTAGTGTGTTAGGATTAAAGAAACTGAATTTACCCTTCTGCAAAGGCTAGCTTAAGGTTCATGCATTATTTAAGTCATACTTACACCCTATTTTAAGGTTTTAGGTGAGATTTAAATGACTTATCAGCTTTAAGCTGAATTTTCCCCTTAGAGAAGTAATCTATATGCAAACATCATATATTAAATCATACATTAATTTCTTTGGTACACAACTTCAGTAAGAAACAGGGGGGTTTATATTTATGACTTGAACCACCTAGAAAGCATTGAAAAAAGCTCAGTTCATCATTGAGATGCCATCTCTGCTCCTAAGGATGAAGGTAATGCTCTGTGACACTAATGTATCCTTGCACCATCTGCTTTTTCAGTCAATAACACTCAAAGCTGTTTCTTTCAGAATTCATTCATTTTAAATGTTTAAATTTTCTGTGGAAAATATTTGGATCATAGAGTTCTTTTATATGTGTTTTTATTTATGTTGCCTTTATGTGTTTTAAAATCAAAAAGGACAAAACCATATATTAACAAGCAAGAACTTAGTTGTGCAAAGTTCTTAAAATAAGCTTTTGTTTTACGAGCTATCGCTGATACAGAGATACAAATCCTCTGGGAGGGATGTATATTATTCAGTACGTTTTTCTGTACATGTAAGAGATCTGAAAGGGGGAAAGAAGTGCTCAATATTTCTTGTTCAATAAATTTCAGAATGAAGTAAAAACTCAGGATGGGCTGACAAACATAATCATGAGTTTCATGATTTTTAGGCCTGGGAAGCTGATGTGTAAACTGTAACCTAGCACTGAATAGAGCTGTTCAAACACACAACTGTGGGTGTCAGCTCAAATCACATCCAAAGTCATCTGGGGAAAGAGGAGGAGCACTAAAGACTTATTCAGGGATATCTTAACTTCTCACTCTCAAGACTTGAATGTCTTCATATCAAATCTTACCTGCCAATTCTCCTTGGAGATTAAGAGAGCCACCAAGTCTCTCTGGATGTAGCAATATAACCTGTAGTCCTAGAGGTAATGTTTTCTTTGTCTGGCCCTGCCTGAGGACAGGTATGGTCTTTTCTCACAAATCTGAATCTATTTCCTCAGCAAATCCTTTGTCACCACCACTTTATGTTGCTGGAGGTTCCTCTGCTTGCTGATACAAACACTGAAACCAGTTCAGCCATGGAAGAATTCAGGGGCTCTCCATAGGGAAATGTTATGCTAGCAGTGTCTTAAGACCTATATGTCTACTTTTGTAGATGCTCCCCATATTTTGGCTAGATATTTCTTAATCGGCATTTTTTATTATTATGTATTTCTTAATAAAGGTAGGTGTGCCAAAGCATCAGTGAGCCTAAGGAAATCTTCTGTGCACAAATTTTAATGTGTGACAGGGAATGCATTTGCATGGAAGAAATTGAAAGAGACACCAGAGGAGTTACTGTGTAATGTGAACAGACAGAGCAAAAGGGCTACATGACAATCCAGGGAGAGAAAGAGAACTGTCAGATAAAATATAAAGGTGGAGCAATCACAGTGCATGGGACTGTGTTTAACTCCATCAGCGCCATGCCATGTGAGTCCCAGGATTTATTATACAGTTTGCATTCATCTTCCTGTATGTGCCAAATTGCTACATCCTAGATAATTGTGGTTAGAAGCAGACCTCCTCTCCAGGCTTCTCTAAAATATGCAGTATAGTCATACACAAACAAGGATTAAAGCAGATAAAGGGCAGGAAAGATTTGACAATATGTATTTTGCCAGTTCCTTCAGAAGACAGATTAAGAATTCATGGGAAAGGAATGTTAGACACTGCACTCCATTTCTGCACTGGTCAGTACTCACAAGCTGTATTCAAAGGTCTTGTTGAGATTCACCAATGCAAAGAGCAAGTTAATAAAAAATAGATCCTGCCTTTCTTGTTCTCATGTGTAGCTGATGTTCTGGCAGATCTTTCTCAAACTATGATGTGAACTGGCAAGTGAGCTGTCGAGAGTGAGATGAAAGAGCATGACAGAGACTCCAGAGAACAGTAACAGTATTCTAATCCCAGCCACACTTACACTGTTATTTTATTTATTATTTGTTACATACCTGGGGTATGCTTAACACATTGCAAGACTAAAGGAAAGATATTTCTCTTGTGCCTTAATGCACTTTGCAGTGAAACACACAGCTGTGTCTTTTGTAAAAGCAGGGAGGCAACCTTCCATATTTCTGAGACACGAGCCCTTCAGAAGCAGAAATTCTAGCAATTCAAGAAATTCTACCTGCAGCTTCTGTGAGATTTACTGAATAAAAGGTTTCAATTAGATTGTTTTTCATGCAAAGCTGTGGGTTTTATCTTTTTCTTTTCCCCAGAAAACCACTTTATATTTTTCACACAAATTCCATTAATGAGAGATCCTTCAACATCCCACTCACACCTCTAGAAATTTGTATCCCATGTCTGGCCTACAGAGATGGGATGCAATTGATGTATCAGATGTGTTTTATAGTTTGTATCTCTCTGATATGTCATAACCATAATGAAACCTGTTAAATCATGATTTTCAGATCTTAGCAAGCCCTTTCTTGAAGGAAATTGGGAGTTTTATTTATTTAGTAACAATCTTACTAATTAACAAAGGTGGGCCAGATGGACCAGATTCTAAAATAAGTCAATTTTATTACTCTAATTCTGCTAATGGTACTTAGAAAAGGAACACTTCAGGTCTTCAAGGAGTTGTGTGTCTTAAATTACAGCATTTTATAATCCTCTATATTATTGTTCCTCCAAAGCTGCAATTTTCCTGTGTATTTGCTAATAGACCTTTGAACTAACACAAAAAGAGTCCTCTGGTAAATCACACCTTTCCCAACTGATTACCTGACTGGAATCATTCCCAAGGGCTGAAATAGCCACAGGCATGAGACACACATTCTCTGTCAATGGAAAAAATCAAATTCAGACTTCAGAACGGACCTGGGGGATAACATGTAAAACCTATTCCATTTAAATTACCAATAAGTGTATTTATAACTTTGTGTGAGTGTATGAATAGATTATTTCTATCTTTTTACTCCCAGCAATTGTGGTTTTATATAAATATAGATGGACAACTGCTACATGGGTAATATAAGTTGGCTGAAGTCAAGGTCAAGGGTGATAAGAGATATATACTAATGGAATAATTTTGTTATTTTCAATCTCTTGGATATCTTTTTTCAGCTTTCTGGATAGAAAAAGTCTCTTCCTTTAGCTTCTCCAGACAGACTGAGAAGATTGTCATATTTACCATGAATAGTAAAGATTTCTGCAAGACAAGCCTGAATGTTAAGGCAATGAAGAGAGTTTGCTGTCTTGCTGGCCAAAGCCTAAATGCTGCCCAGCTCAGAATTGCAAGGATTTCATAAGGTCTGTGATCTCTTTAAAATTTATCATTGCAAAAATAGCACAAAAATATCTACTAACTCTTATTCACAAATCTGATTTGAATTTAGTAAAAGCAAATAATCTAGTGGTGATGTAATTTGAAATGTATGCAACTGTACATAATTTTATCTTGGTTTATTTGCACCATTCCTTGCACCTGAATGTGTGTTGTGGTTTTTACATAAAACAGTAGAAGTAAGCAATACCATGGTATTTAATGGCAATTTTGGCCTAAGAACATGAGGTCTACCTGTACTTTTGTTTGAGCAACATCTTTCTGAACAGAAAGGGAAGCAAAGATAGAGCATAAAATAATCCATGATAAAGTAGAAAATGTTCACATAACAAGACTTTAAAGAAAATTGAGGACAGAGAACCTTGGGTGCTGCCAGAAAGCATCTCAGAACTGGATGAGGAGAATACCAAATTTTGGTGTAACTTAATTACTGTCCTGTTCTAGGAAACATGGCTTTTTCACTATTATTAATAAATAAACATGATAGTACTAAGGAATAATTTGATTGATGTTTCCTAATCAAATTTATATGAAGGTTCCAAAAAATGACTGATGGGTTCAAAAGTGGATCATGAGGAATATTAGTTCAACAAATCTTAATTTGTGTTTCTCCAAAATTTTTATGCTGATTTTTTTAAAGACAATTATAAATTCATTCCTTAGTGTCTTACTTGGAGGCAGGCAGGTCAATATTACATATTTATATTAAAGCCTCAACTGAGAATATAGTTACATTTCCCAGTCCTCTTATAACATGCTAATAGTTGGGCTCTTTCAGAGAAAACTTAATTAAATAGTTCCCTAGATGCACTAAGTTAAGCATTAAAACAACTAACGTGACATAAATCATTTAACAACCTTTATAAATGCATTTTCCCCTTACATTTCCATGTGTCTGTGTCTCACTTTTACTCAGAATCCTCTGATTAAGTTCCAGGAAATTCAGAGCCCAGCCATGCATTCTGGGTTCAGAACATACAGATGGCTGAACTTAGAGATTTGATGAGGATTGGGTGGCAATTTGCTTATTATCACAGGTTGCAGCTGTGGTGAGCAGATAAATGCCAGCAGGAAGAGCAGCATGGGAGTTTCAGGGTGCTTGTGCACAACAAAACTCAGGTCAAACAATACACTCACACCCCTTTAACGAACAAATTCTAGTTGATCCTTTTATTATTGTGGTGGTTGATACTACTTCACTGTGTCATGGTAATTTGTCATCCTTGGCATGCATGGCACTTCATCCGCTTTATAATGCACCCCCTCTTCTGTGTCTGGGGAACAACCGGGGCTTGATGGAAGTGGGGCTGCCTTACCACCTTGGCCAGGGAGGTGATGATGCGTGAAACGGTGTCCTTTATTGCCGGAGATAATGCTCTGGCGCTGGGAGGGAGAGAGCCTGGAGTGGGAAAGCTCATTCCCTTGAAGTGAAGGAATTAAGCTGCAGCATTTCTGCTCAGGTGAGTTGCTGATGCTCTGCTCTGTTCCCCTTGGCATGCCTTTTGCAGCTGCAGTGTGCTTGGGGCTCTGGGCTTTGTGGTTTTCTGAACTCTAGCCCTAACCTGCTCTTTGATGGAAACACTGCAGTATTCAAGTCACACCTATCACCTGAACAGTACCAGGACACTCAGGTCTGACACTCAGTTACCCACTGGGTATCTAAGGAGGCTGGTAGCCCTGATTTTCTGATGAATCACTCAAGTTAAGTGTCACTCACTGCATTATGGTTACATAACTCATGACAGCAGAGCATAGCACCCATTGCAATTAATTTAGTTGGACATTAATGAAAGCTGTGTTTCAATGCTGCTTGCCATTTGCCATAGTATGAAGAAATGTAATATATAATGTAATGATATAATTCAACCAAAGAACACTTCTCTCCTGTAATCACTGAATCACAGAGTTGACTAGGCTGGAAAAGAGCTTTGAGATCAAGTCCAACCAAACTTTCAGTTTCATTCCCAGATACAGACCTCATCAGGTGAGCAGGCACGTGCACAATAAAACAAGAATTACTTTCGGAACATTATTCAAAATGAAATGTAAGATTTATCTGGCTTTTCTACTATTTTTTCTACTTTTCTTCCTATTTTTTTTTTTAATTAAAAAGAAAGAATGGTATTGATAGTCCACTATTAGTACAGATGTTGGCATTAAAGAGCTGGCAACTGCGCTGACATATTATAGTTTATGCAGCTATAATATGTCAGACATTCTGGTTATACCCTTCTAGATTTTTACCAGTTATGCTGATGTTGTGTTAGAGCATTCTTCTACTGTACTATTTTTGTGCTTTTAGAGACCTAGTAATAAAACAGATTGCCTGACATAGCAGAATTTACTTTCTGGGTTTGGTGACTCGTGGTCTGCACCACTTTCCAGACAACCATAAGAACATTCTCTTTAACTTGACTGTTACTATGTCCCTTGCACAAACTATAGTGAAACTATAGCAAACTATAATGAGACTACTAATGAAATTACACTTAGAGGATGGATTGGCAGGTGGAATTCCCTAGTTTCTAATAGATAACCAAAGCATATGAGTCTATTGAGCCAAGAAATAATATTCTGGGAAGTACCTGTTATGACTCTGCAATATGGTGACTTGATGATTTACTGTGGCTGGAGGCAGCTCATGTGCCACAGCTGCTTGTGATCCCAGCCATTTCATTTAGGGACTTTCATGCTGCTCTCAAAAGATTGAGGCAAAGAGCAGATTTCATTTCCTGTTCTTCACAGAGAAATGTATACAACAAAATTGTTTGGAATGCATTCCCTCTTACACTGCGCTCAAAAAGCAAACTATTACTTTGGAAAATGGCTTTTTTAGAAAAAATATATTTTGGAAAATAACATTTCTGGTCAACTTTTCTGTACAAGCAAACCCATCTGATGAGATTGTTGCCATCACACTGGTTTTGATAAGAAGAAATTTGCTGATCAAGCAATGGTTTGCAAAAAAACCTTGTATATACTTTATATGACAGGAGATATTGAAGGGGAACCTTTCTGAGCAAAACCGAATGCAGTGGTTATAAGCTTTGACCATGACACTCTAAAGAACAAGGGAAACATACTGGTCTACACATGTATTAAGAGTTGTGTGGCAATTTATCACTAGATAAATTACAGTTTTATAATGAACAAAATGTATTTTTCATAATTTGAAAGATGCTTGGAAGGTTTTAGAGGAAAATATATCACCATATTAAGTAGCAGACAAAGCAGAAGAGGAGAGCCTATCAAATGAAGCAAGACAGAACTCCATTATATAAGATATACATATGTAAAATCTCTAACATAGTGAAGAAAATGATTTGACTTTTCTGATTGACCTTTTTCTCACTGAAGCTGTAAAACTTTTTTAAGTATAAAAGGAAAATTCTATGAAATCTATGGAAGGCAGCCAACCTATTATTTAATATTCCACATGACTGGATAATATTATTGATGGATAATAGGCAATTTGTTGGAATATAGTAAGAAAACATACATATTTTTCCACTTATATGTGCAATTCTCTGTAAAAATTAGCTTTTTTCATTTTTATTATTTTTCCTGGAGATGGAAGAATAAATAGAAATTAAGAGAGATACCGTAAGGTACAGTTCTTTTCTGTAGGACTATATTACTCTTTTCTAATTTTGTAAAACTCTTTAAAAAATATCTCGGGAAACTACTGTGAAACAAGAGGGCATACTGATGGATTCACAATATCATCTTCAAAATAGAAAAATGATAAATAATGTTCCCAAAGCCTAACTGTGGTATACCTTAGAGGTTTCTGAAATCAATTTTCAAATAAAGAAAAACTCATAAATCTTGTAAATTTACTAAGAAAGAATTTATAGCATACTCCTTTAAAATGCTGTAAAGACTTTTGGACATAACAAGTCCTGAGAAAAACCTTAGTGTTTCAAATGAAGTGAAACTAGTTTCTTTGTCTATGTCATGGGACTGCTAATTTTTGTTAAACATTTGTTTGGGAGGTACTTATTCTATTGTTCTCTGCCCACTATCTCTTCTGTTATTTTTATTAAAATATAAACAAAAGAAGTTACTTTAATATTACTACATAGCTCTAATTTGTCATTTCTACTCCATGCAAAGTTCCGCTGGATCTAAGCTTACAACTTCATTTGTCTATTTGGTTTTCAAGATGTGAGAGCATTTCTAAGGCACATTTTCCCCTTATTGGCCATAGCAGATTTTGCAGCTGTTGTCTCACAAGCTTTGCTGCAGTGACACACAGCTTCAGAAGGGCACTGAGACCCTAGCAACTTGCAAAGTCTGACGAATATTTTCATACTGGCTTGGTAAATGAGTCATAACCTTTGAGAATTGCCTGAGGGCACAAAGCAATTCAAGGGAAGAGTCATTTAGAGAACTCATCTTTGCAGACTCCTTTTCTCTCTTCACTAGTTAACAAGGGTCTTTTTGTAATCACAATAAAATGCTGATTTCTAGAATGCTGTGTTCTTGCTGTACATGCTGTATATTCTTGTTTAAGCCTATACCACTGACCAGTGGCAGAGACAGAATAACTGCACTTACTGGATCTCTGATTTGAGATGGTCATCGATTTTTATAATTGGGCAAGAGACCTCATATTCCTCCTCAAACAGGTGAAGGTAAAATATTATTTCATTAATACATTTAATATGCATTCATTGGTTATAGGGAGGATCTGCACTTAACCCAGTTCTGAGGAGGTCTGGCAAGACCTTGTTGAGCTGCATGAACAATCACCTCCTACATCCCTAACAAATGTCTTTTGGAAAAGAGGGTAGGAGAGAAGGGAGCCTGGAGGAGTCCAATATTACTTTTTGAAACTTTCAAGAGCAAGCTACAAAAGGTCTCTCAATTTTGAGTCTTGCATCTCTTCTCTCATGGTCTGGAATCACACAAGTGTAATTTAGATTAGACTGGAAATGTGGAAACAATTTGGCTAGTGATGCATAAGGAACAGAAACCAGTTCTCCCTTTCTGATTCTCTTCTGTCAAGACAGAGAATAAAAAGCAAATCATCTCTGCTTCCCTTATTAAAATATGGTTCCTAATATTCAAAGGGAAGTAATCCATAGAATACAAAGGCAATGTTAAGACATAGGTAATTTAGAGGGTGGCAGAATGTGTCATGTAAGGCTAGTGGAAATGCAGTACAACAACGGATTTGTTGAAAAGCAGGGAAGTTTTAAAGTAGACTTTTTCAAGTGTTCTTTTCACACACTGCCTGTTGCAACTGTGTAATACAATAACATAAAATTGCTGTCATTAATAGTATGGACCTATTTTGCCTGCAGAATTAGGCTCAGCAGGATGGATCATTGTTAAATTGCAGAAAACATTAAAATAAACTCTGGGTATTGAGGTAGCTAACTTGGATAAAGTTTTAGAAGCATGATGCAATGTTCAAGACTATGTAACACTGAAAAGTAGAGTGCCCAGAGTAGACATGGCAGAAGAAATTGAAGTCTGTCCTTTAGTTATCAAACAAACAAACAAGATCCCTGGCCAGTCACTGAGACTGTCATGAAAATGCTGTCATATCAATTAAAGCTGCTTTTCCCCCGTTTTTTTTCCATGCTGGCAGAGGCCCAAACAAAGGACTTGTGACATCCCAGCCCAATTTCTTTTTGACTTTCTGTAACTTGCATAAAAGTAGGTGAGTGAACATCCCATTTTCTTATTATTTCACTGCTAGTCTTTAGAACTTGGAGGTCTGTATTTGCAGTGCTGTCAAACTGAGAGCAGAGTGCACACCCAGCGTGTTCTCACTGTCAGTGCTGCTGGTGGACCTGGCATTCAGGTCTGTCCTTACCCTGATGCAGTGCATGGGGGAAACAAGGTGCCTTGAGTTATTTCTCTGAGCTCCCAACAGCAGGATTCACACACAGAATCCTTCCAGACAGCCAGGATTCACACACAGCCTGTGGCAATAGTGAGGTGTTTTGTGCCATGCTGTGAGAATGCTCTGGTTGCTCTTTAGCAACCAACTGCTCACGATGCCCCAAGAGAGGGCATTGCCACGGGAGTCACAATGATGGATCTTACTAGATTTGGTAAATCTCATGTGGACACAAAGAAATTACACTGATGTAATCACCTGAGTAAACAAATATGGAATTTCACTGAACTGAGAAACAGGTTCTGTATTTTTATTGCAATAAAGGATGATAGATGATCAAAGCAGAGGCATCCAAGATGCAGACATACGTCAATGCAGAAGATTCTAATAGCAGAGAATAGCACACTGTGCTTCAGTTCATGGTAATTCTTTCTTTGTGAAAGGCAAGTACTATTGTTCTCAGGGTTGGAACATATTTTCTCAAACTGAACTCTTAGGGAATTTCATTCCTTTGATGTCACTGTCCATTTTAATTCATGCATACCCAAAAAGCCATGATTAGACCCTAGGCAGAAGGAGAAAATGAAAACTGGTCAAATTAAGCAATATGTGGAGCAAGTTTGTTGAGTGAATATTTCACTCCAGGTTTGCTGATGTTGATGGGGAACAGCCACACTGCTGCTCTTGCAGGGCAGTGTTCCCATACCTGCAGCCAGAGACTTGGCTCCCAAGGAGCTTTGTTAGCAGGATGGCACCAAGACCAGGTATTAGAAACTCTGCCAGGTTACAAACGCTGCTTTCTCAGATAATGAGAAAAAAAATGGCGAGAGGTCTTCACAGGTATTTCTTACCCACAAACTCACCTTGTCCCCTCTTTCAAACAGAGAAGCAAGGTTCATTTTTCCTTAATGCATTGTATAGTGGGGGTTGAAACCTGCAGGTGGAAAGCATAGTGCTGTTATTATTACTTACTCTTATAAAAGACAGCACAGGGATTGCCAACAGTGAATCTGTCTCTCAGAGTTAGGTTTGAAATTTGCAGTCCTCAGCTATCTGGGTAGGTTTAAGGAATAATTTCTATTATTTGTAATATATGAAGCAATAAAATGCTCCTAAGAATGATTAATAGCCAAAGTGAAGCTCAGACGTTTCATCGATCTCAAAAGCCATTTATTGCAAGTATGTGAAAGCAAAAGAGATCATTGCTATTATACAACAAACTATAAAATCAGAAAGGAGAAAAATGCATCTTTTTCTTCTTGCAGATGATGAAAAGGTATTCTGCACTTTTCCTCTCTGCTGGATTTTCCATTGGAAACACATGTTGGAGGCATGAGTGGGATCAATAACATCACAGAGCTTTAAAGACTGATTAAATGATCAAGGACAGATACATTTGAGGATAAGCTGAAAAACTGTTCACAGAAGCAGTTGGTGCAGAGCAGAGGTGACTGGACTGGACAATGAGGGTTTCATGTGCAGATACGTTTGAATTTTTCTGCCTGGAATTCTGTGCTTGTTACATAACCTCTCTTGATTAATTGAGCCCCTGTGCCAGGTTGTCAGCTGCAGCTGAGGTATGTCTGGCACAGCCAAGAACTGGCACACCAGCCTGCTGCTAGGTTTTGCCCTGTTCCACCCCAAGCCTCAGACAGAATGAGCCTCAGGAACACCTGATGGCTTGGATGTTCCTGTGTTGGTTCTGTACCACCTGAAGACTCCCCTTCACACCAAACAAAACGTCCAGTCCTTTGACTTCACACTGGTCAGAGCAGCCCCACAGAAATTCTGACTTCGACAGAACATTCCTGGAGGCCCCATGCTCTGGTCATGAGCAGACAGCCTTTTGCACAAGGTAAAAATATCAGCCATTCCACTGGTCATGAGCCACTCTAATAACTACTGATGTCTGGGGGACCTAGAACACATTAGGTGCATTAGGACAACTGGAATTTGTTATATTGAATATGTGATTCTAGTCTTGCATTTTTAGGTCCCAAATGGAAGAAGTCTTAAGAGATATTCAAAGAGAAGTCATGGTGAAACGAGTTTTCCCTTTATTCCATGCAGTAGTGAAGAGTGAACAGAATTAGGGAAGTCTAACTAGGGAAGGTTGCATGCAGCTGAACTTTTTTTTTTTGTTTTAACCAATTTTCCAGGCTATGCTCCTACAAGTAATAGGGATTTATTTCAAGAAGTTGAATTTAAATAATTTACCTGTCCTTGTGAGGCAGATAGAAATGGTGTATTGTCTCTTTTCTCCCTCTTGAAAGGTGTGCTCATGCAGACACCAATGCAGAGACCAAATGTTTCATGAAATCAATGAAATCCTATGCAATACTGGATGGAAGCACTACCTTGTATGCTTTCTGCTTCTCCCTGTGTGCTGAGAGACTTTTTTTATTGGATATTCTTCTAACCTAACTGCTTGCTATATACAATCTTTCCCTTTTTTTCTCCTTAATATAAATCAACAATCTTTACTAAAAATGAAAATTTAATAACACATTATAGATTCAGATGAATCAATAGCTCTAATGGTTTGGAAGAGAGTTTTGCCCAGTTGATTAATTTGGATTATCAAATTCTGGAGACACAGACTGCAGTTCATGGATTTTATGATGCCCAAGATGGCTTTGCCTTCATCCAGAAGGTAACTGACGATACCTAATTAATGACGAATGTTTCAAACACATACTTGCTGTAGCTACTATAGTCTTTTAGCTGAAATCAGCAATTTACCTTTCTTCCTGGCTCATTAAACTCTATTTTGAGCTCCAATAATATACAGCTAATGATCATGTCTTTAAGAGTATTTGCAAATCAGTCACCTCTGCCCTGGAATTAGTTCTTAAAAAGTCTAAAAATCTACAATAATTTAAAACAGAGTGCATATCAATGCTTCAGGGCCTGTATAATTTGAAGGTTGGGGGGATATTTTCTCCTTTCTCTTGATAAGATCTCTTGCTAAGAGAAGCTCTTCTGGTAAAATCTTTTCTCCTCCTCCTCATCTGCATGTGCAATGTACAAAATTCAGTCTCAACTACATTTTCGGGTTGTATTTATAAATGTTATGGCTAGATTCTGGGTATCAACTTCTCCTCAGAGGAGCATTTGCCATTATAAAGGAGTCTGCAGTGGGGTAACACATTCCTAATGTATCCATCAGCAAATTATCTAGGCAGTAGTCACAAAATTGAGATTTAGTAGTAAATGTAATTGATTTTTTTTCACAATAGGAGCTGAGTTGAGAAGTTAGAAAAGAGTCTTAATTTAGGGTGACTGGAAATAGAAGTGTTGGGGTTTTTTTCTCAGAATGCAAAAAAGGCATTCAGCTGTGTGTGGCATCAGGGTTCAAACCCAAAGCCAGCCTGCATAAAGGACAACTTCTTCCATCTGCCAGGAGCACACCCTACTCACAGCATTTGAAAGCTATCATAGCAGAGGTCACCCTTAGCAAATGCCCTTTTCCTCTTCAGTTGTGGCTATGTGAAAAATAAAAGTCTCTCTGGAACTATTTTGGAAATTAAATTTACATTTTTAATAGCATCAGTATGCCTCCTGTTGTGTTCTTCACCAAACATTTTCTGATACCCTGTATGAGATTTGCCTTAGTTTGTATGTAAAAAACCTCTGCTCTTCTGAGGTCAAGTGACTTTATTGGATGATCTGTACCTTTGAAAGTTTCTCTGACTATCTTTGTTACCTATTGAAGGGCTCAGCAGAAGGATCACGTTCAGCATTGTGATCTGAAATTGATTGGGATCAGACTCATTCTAATCAGCTCTGGCACAAAGTAACACAGCATAGGGCTCTCTGCCAAGAACAGTCTGATCTCAGCTCCTGAGTGCTTCACAGTGAAGCACTGCAGTCTCTGGGCTTCCATGGAGAGCAGTTTTTTTCCTAGGGTAAGAATGGAGAACAGGCTGCTGGATTAGCAATGCTTTTCTTTTGGAGGGTCTGTAAGGAACGTGGAGGACAGCACCTGGTATGCTCCCAGGAGATTTGTGGTGTTGTGTCTTGCACAGGTGGAATTTCTTAATACTTTTCCAGTTCAGTGCCAGAAAGAACGAACTGCATTGACCCAAGTGTGAAACACAGTAGCTAAATCCTCACTGGAGACAAGTAGTCACAGCAAATCAAAAAGATTAAATTGTAAATATTGTCTATTACCTCTGTCTCTAGTAGAAAGTGTTATCTATGTTCTAGTTTGTCTTTCTGTTTTACTGAGAAAGATTCCCAGAACAGCCATGGTCATGTCTTTGGAGAAAGGAGCAGAACACAGACACTCGTGGACTGCCTATCAGCTGTTTGGGACACCAAGAGATTGTTTTGGAGACCTTAGATCTTCAGGATGGGCTTTTCCTGCTGGCTTATTGACTTCAAGAAGAATTTAAACAATTCAGTTTGATTCACTGACCCATAGATGGAAGACTACTTTGTCCTGTTAATGTTCTCCTTTTCCTTATGAGCAGCTGATAATGATCTCATAAATCTCTAGAGGAAAGCTTAAGGAAATAGCCAAATGTCAAAAATAAAAGCCATCTCAGGGTTAGAATGTGGTATGCACTTAGCTAATTTTTATGGTTTTTTCATATGAATTTAAGTCTTAGTTAATCATTATGAGATGTTTCTCTGAAGGATGGTTGGTACTATGCTACATCTTATTTTCCCATGTGAAATTGCACAGGCACCATATTAGATTTTATTATGAACATTTTATTTTAAATTTATCTTCTGTGCAACTTCTTCTTGTGTTTTCAAATGAACACCACTAAAATGAATTAAAAGAGCAAAGGGACCAATAGGTGGTTCAAAGACAATATTGTGTTATGAAGACAATATTATAACGTAAAAACTGAAACAGTTCAGAATCAATTGCAGAATATTTTTGCAATTATTGTATAAATTTGGCTTTCTAGGTTTATGGCTTAAATTTCCATTTGGTATGAGACTCCTGAGTAATGCTGGAAGTTATTTTCATGATGCCTCACTTTACCATGTGAAACAAGCAAAGTGGACTACATTGCAATACAAGCAATTGAGATAAAGGAAGTCATATAACACTCCAGAGTGATATCAATTGGAAGAATGTGTGTTTACACACATGTATGTTTCTGGATAGATACTGCCTATGAAAAACCTTATAATCTTATTGAATTAATGAGACAACATCTAGGAAATTCCCAAATACCAGACTTAGCACCAGATTCACTGTGGACACATACCTCCTCTAGTCCTAATTTTCCAGTGGTGAAAACAACAGGTCTGTTTGCATATCAGATGATTACTAGGTTATATGCCCGTTTGCATACAAATAAAAACAATTCTAGTCTTTGATCTTGCATATCAGTGAGTTCTCTTCAAAGGAAATTATGCCATGACAGTTTTTGCTTTTACTTCAATTTGGGCCAAATTATGTTCTTTACTTCTGCTGTCTATCTCTATTTCAGCTGGTAGAGAAACTGCAACAGCATAAGATATTTAAAGAATGACAAAGTGGAGATGCCTTAATGCAAAGCACATTATTCTAAAGTAGCTCCTGATGGGAGCTATCCATGCCTGGAGTGCCACCTAGTAGAGTTCATGTGAAAAGAATACAGGAATTGGAGAGGCTGCTGCAATTCATTTGAAAATGTATTAGATGGCTGAAAGATGTCCTGAGGAGGAGAAGGGTCAAGAATCCTTTTATCATCTTTCATATGAAAACAAATGAAACTACTATTCAAAGGCGCAGTGAAATCAAAGTCTTTAGAAGTGGACATGTGAGAAATTATGCAGATGAAGAAAAGCACATGCCTAAAGAAATACATCAAGAGGAGAGATACAAGAGGAAAAGATCAGATCTCCTAAGCAGCTAAGGAAATTATGAAATCAAGTTTTATCAGTATTATAAATACAACAAAAGTGTAGTGTAGTAGAACAGCAATCCTGACTAGAATGGGGATTTAAGAAAATGCACTGTTAGGAAAGTATAAAAACAAAGTAAGAGGCAACAGAACAGATGTATACATAAAGTGGTGATTGGTAAATAATTAGAAATGAGATTACAAAATAAAAGACAATGTTGGGGCAAAAGTGAATGAATGTAAGTAAAGTCTGGAAATTAAAAAGTTCCTAACTTTTAGGAGCAGGTGGAGTTTGATTATTTCTTTGAAAAGAATGATGTGACAGGTGTCTATAATGACTGCAGACTGTGCTTCATAACTCTGAAGTTAATTCTTCTACCATTCAACCCCATGAAAAAAGTAGGCCTCTATGTGAGTTTCCCCATACAGTAAGCAGTCTATGCATGTAATTTTCTGATATTCTTCATGAATGCATGGCTAACTCACCCCTATGCCTTTGTAAGATTCTGTACCTGGCATACAAACTAACCTACCACTTCAGGCAAGCAGAGTTATGCTCCTCTATGAGTCACAGCAGTAATGGGACCAGTTTAAAAATTGTAGTTCCTTACCTTTGAATTCTTTCAGGCTTTTCAGTAGCAGCAACACAATTTGCTTTTTATTGTAATGCTTTCTCGCTGCTGCCACAAAGGCAGCAGCAGTTGGCAACTGGCAGAAAGCTTGTCTCTGTCTTGAAATCCAAATAACTGCTAAAGGAAGAATGGTAGTTTCACAGACTGTGAAAGTATTAAAACACATGGCAATAAAGAGATCTCTGATTAACAAAACCCAAACAATTGAAAAGGATACAAGTCACACACACAAAACCCCCAATTCTTTATAAAGCAATCCCTCAGTTCCCTCAGTTTCACCCAAACTAAATTAAAATGAGAACCTTCAGGCAAATTGCCATTAAATGAAAACTCTTAAAAGGAGAATGTACAATCTAATTATAGTGTAACAAATGTGTACCTTTCATCTACAAGGCTGGTACTCCAAATTATAATAGTCAATTATGATTATATAATCTATTAAAAAGAATAACCAAAGTGCTATAATGAAAAGTAAAAACCTACAAAAGAACATGAAAGACATTTCCAGTGGCTCAAAGTGGCATAACAGTAGTACCCTATACAATTTCCTTTCTCATGTAGCCTGTATTTAGACTATGTTGCAGAGAAGGGGTGCTGGCAGTCACTTCCTGAATTCTCAGGAATGCATTCTTTATGCCCAGTGTCCACTGAATTATTTTCTATGATGCCCCATGAATGTAGCTACCTGGAAGTAAAAGTCATGCAGTTCATAACTGCAATATCAATAAATCACAGTTAAAAGAAGTACTTCCTTTTATTTTGCAGGTCATTCATATATTCACAAAAAATCCTTCCTTCCTTCCTTCCTTCCTTCCTCCTCCCTCCCCTCCTCCCTTCCCCTTCCCTCCTCCTCCTCTCCTCCCCTCCTTCCTCCCTCCTTCCTTCCTTCCTTCCTTCCTTCCTTCCTTCCTTCCTTCCTTCCTTCCTTCCTTCCTTCCTTCCTTCCTTCCTTCCTCTC
Source organism: Zonotrichia leucophrys gambelii (assembly GCF_028769735.1). NCBI lineage: Eukaryota > Metazoa > Chordata > Aves > Passeriformes > Passerellidae > Zonotrichia > Zonotrichia leucophrys. The sequence goes on from NC_088176.1 coordinate 14,787,121, forward strand.
CTTCTCCTTCCTTCCTTCCTTTCCTTCCTTCCTTCCTTCCTCCTCTTCCTTCCTTCCTTCCTTCTTCCTTCCCTCCTTCCTTCCTTCCTTCCTTCTTCCTTCCTTCCTTCCTTCCTTCCTTCCTTCCTTCCTTCCTTCCTTCCTCCTTCCTTCTCCTTCCTTCCTTCCTTCCTTCCTTCCTTCCTCTCCTTCCCTTCTCCTTCCCCCCATTTTTTAATTAAATAATGACATAATTGGAAAAAATACTGTGACATTTTAAAGCATGCTCAAAGTTATGGAACAGTTTCAATTCTACAAATTAACATCTAGAGCATGGCCTTTCAACTTGAAAAGATGAAACTAAGGGAGACAGGAAAACTTTACAGTATCATGAATGACAGAAATATGACACACAAAGAATCTATCCACCACCTTTTCAAATACAAGAAATTAGGGGGCACAAATGAAACAAAGAATTTACTATATCTGTGGGTCAGTGGAGGAATTTTGTAATAGGATATGGTAGATAGTAAACCCATTCAGACTTAAAAAGTGAATGAACAAATTCATTAAAGAAAAAAATATTCAAGTGTCTCTTGAACCAGTAGACACCACAACTGCCTTAGGGACTATCTGAACTGTGACACTCTGGGAACATTGTACATTATTACCTTGTTCCTGCACTCTTCCCTAGACATCTGCTATCAGCTGCTGTCAGACACAGAAATCGAGTCAGCTGCTTCATTGCAAACGCTCCTTGTGTGAAAATTACAAACTTCCCTAACTCAAATGCATTTCCTCTAAATTTGATACAGCTTAAGGGTGATGCCTAGAGAGGTTACCTGGGACAGAGGCTAGACAGTGTTGAATGAATAAAACAGGTATTTATTAAAAAGGCCTTCAAAGGATACACCTTGGGCAGTAAAAGAGCCTGGCCATGGCTCTACCCAAGATGGACCCAAGATGCGTGAGTGGTCACAAGTTTTCACACTTTCATAAACTTTGGTTCATTTACATATTTGGGTTAATTGTCCAATTACAGCTCCAAGTTATGAAGTCCCATCCTCCCAGATTGCTCTCCTCAGTTTGCTGTTGTTTACACTTTTTGGGCCTGAAGATGCAATGGTGTCCTTGATTCTATGGCTGACAAAGGATAGCTTTGTCTAACTAAACTGTGAAGGGAACTTGAACAGAGCTATATACTATAGCAGAATATATACAGAATCTGGAAAATATGAAAGCTAAAACTTAAGGCATCAAGGGGAGCATGCTAAAACTGGGAGGACTAAAATCAGGGTGTTTTTGATCCATTCCTTCTGCATTGTCTGTGATCATACAGTCTAAAACACAAAGCTCCATGTGATTTAGTGACTTTTTGGTCAAGAATTTTCTCATGTATAATATCTATGCTATATTTGGAGTTTGCCTTTGCTTAGCTTTCCATCTCTAATTTAGTATTAAAAAGTCAAAATCTCTAGTAATTGTGATTCTTGGTATAATTATTGCTAAACAGTTCTCAGTTCATATTCAAAACCTGATCACAGGTAAGTGAAACCTCTCTCTGGTACTTTCATAGTAAAGCCTGACCCAAAAATCCTTTACCAAAACAATTTTAATCACAGTATATTCATTTAATCAATACTAAAATTTCTTATTTCTTTTCCATCTGTAGACTATTATTAGTACAAAGTAATGTTTTTATTTCTACCTTTTGAGAGCTCTCACGTATGAGAACCTGATTTGTCTTCTATATATTTGTGTTTAATATGATACTCACCTGCATATTCAGTCAACCTCAGACTCAGAAATAAATTTCCACAGACATACATTCATCAAAATGCTTTTCAAAAAATGCCTACCAATAAAGACCTCCTAGGAACTTACACTTCCCTAAGCAATATTGTGGAAAAAAAGAATGGAAAATATGACTGCAGACAAACTGACAGCTTCATTTACATGTGGGTTTTTTATAATGCTGAACTGTGTAGTGTTGCACGTCCTCCAACAATCCCCGTGAGCCATGACTAATTGCAGAAGTTAATAAGAATGAATATTCTAGCCTGAGAATTGCCATGTAAATGTATCAAACAAGTTGCAATGCTTTTTCTGACAGCTGCCTCAGCTGTGAGGAAAACAAAACAACACTATTATTGATGAGAGCAAAGGCTTAGCATAGCAATTTTTCTGGAAAAAAATATACCAAACCATGTCAGTTCCAGGGACCGTTCTGTCCTGCCCAGACACTTGTATTAAGTCTAAGTCCACTACAAGTTTTTGTTTACAGAATAATGTTGTGTTTGTTTCATTTTGTTTTCTTCATAGAAATAGCTCTTCAGTAGAGCTAACAAGTTAACCAGAGCAACCATGAGATAGGTCTGAAGCATCCTGGATCACTTGGAGACAGTAAGTCAGGCACTTACTCTGATAAAATCTACCTAAGTCTAGATTCAATAAATAAATAATGCAGGTCCAAATAACGCAGGGTAGGTGTGTGAACCTGAGCCTGCTAACCTCACAAATGCCCTATCACCCAATTACTAGAAAGGGAATTCCTCAGTCAACAAAAAACATTGACACTTTCAAAAGTAGCATGTGAATTTCTGTGCAGCTTCCACAGGTTTACCTTAAACAATCTCTTTTCAGAAGAATTTGTGAATGCTCAAGCAGTGATTGCAATGGAGTGCCATCTAAGATGTATTGATGGGTGAGTGTAGATATTAGGCCTGATTTAGGCACCAGAGAAACTTTTTCTGTTTTCTCTTTCTTTCTTTTTTTTCCAATAATGCACTTGAGTCCAACCCACAAAATCCATTCTTGGATTCTTGGGTTCTTCTTGGGTAGATTGTGCTGCCTGAGGAAAGTATTTTGCCAAAAATGCTGGTAAAATACAGTTTAGGAAACTTGTATATTTTATAATGTTGGCCTTTTTTTTTTCCAGAAGTACCAGGCATTGTTTTCCATGCTTCAACACTTGTTCACAAAAGCCTGAGTTACCAGATTGTAAGTATATCTATTGTTCATATCAATTTAGTTCAAAAATGTTAGTAGGAAGACAGCATATATATGAAAGGCTGCAATCTGTCTGAGTTTGGCTTTTTTCTCAGTAGCATGCCATGACTGTGGAATGTATCCAAATAACATTCAATTGGGAGAAATCTTACAACTGCAGGATGACTTTTATGGGGCAGTTAATCAACGTACCTTTGTTTGCTTCACAGTGTTTGTTAATGTTTATTTTAATAGAGTATTAATCTTTTCCATAGAACACTACATACTAAAAATAAAAAAAACTCTTGCTTTGCTTGATTGTACAATGCACAGATTAATTAATTAACATACTTCATTTTGACAAAGAATTATAGATATAAAGGAAAACAGAATAATTAAATTGGCACCATTATTTTCCAGTAGTTCTAAAATTTAATTACAGGAGAAAAGTGTTCTCTCCATCCACCATGTTTTTACAATAAAGATAAAAGATTGTTATGCGGCTTAAAGTTATATCAGGAGACACCTGGTCAGGGGTTACTTGTCCATTACCAAATGCCGATTCCCATTCCCAGGCTACAGCCTGTTTACTCAAAACAACAATGGGGTTTACTTGAATTAAAAACTGGCTTATGCGGGTGGTGGTTTTGAAGGAATCCTTGATTGTGAACCGTCGATTTCAAAGGGGAGTCTCAATGAAGTTCCTTGAAGCACTCTAAGCCCTGTGGATAGCAAAAATGGGCCGGGGCTAATGAACGTCAAGGAGGTGACAGCGCCTTGGTTTTGCTTGTGGTTGTTATGGCTCGAACTGCGTCAAGGGTTATGCCACGGGCGTGCAAATACTTGGCCACCTGTCTTAATTGTAAACACTGCTTAATGCAGCAAACCCAGCGGTTCGGAGAGCCGGTGGCGGTAACGCGAGCCCGAGGGCTCGGGCAGGCAGGGCGGGGATCATCGGCGGCGGCAGCAGCGCCGGTGCCACCGCGGGCACCAAGCACCCTCGCCCGACGCCGGCCCTCCCTCCCCGCCGCTGCCGCTCGCCCGCAGAGCGCAGCCGGGAGGGACCGGCCCCGGCCCCCGCGGGGCCCCGGCGGCCCCAGCTCGCACTGCGGCGGGCGCGCCCCTCAGGGCGCAGGGCCACGGCACCGCCACCCCAGGGCGGCGGGGGGGGGCGGGGGCCGCGGGCACCCAGCACGGTGCGCGGCCGTACCCCGGCGGCTGCCGGGCCTGCCCGGGGCGCGGCGGGGGCGGGCGGCGCCGCAGGAGGGCGGGAGCCGCCGCAGTGAGGCCGCGCGGGCGAGGCGGCGGCGGCCGTTGCCATGGCAGCGCTGCCCCGGGCCGGGGCCTGAGCGGAGGGGCGGGGGCGCCCCGGGCCGGGCCCGGCAGGGGAGGGGAGGGGGTTAAAGCGGGCGGGCGGTGCCGCGGGGGTCGCTGCCGGGGGCAGCCCGCAGGCGGGGTGAGGATGAGCCGCGGCGGGGGCCGAGGGCCGTGCTCCGAGCGCACAGGGAGGCTGCGGAGGTGAAGCCTCTGCTCCCTCGCCGGGCGGGATGGAGACTCTTGGCGCTGCAGAGGACGTGTTTTATGAAGAGGAGGAGGAGGAAGTGAACTGCTACGACTTTGAGCCTCTGCCGACGCTGCTGGAGGATGAGGTGAGTGCGGCAGGTGCGGGGATGGAGCCGCCGCCCTTGCGCTCACCTGTGGTGTGGCGGCCTCGGGGAGGCGGCCGGGCCGGGGGCGCAGCGGCCCCCGGGAGCGGCCAGGCCGCGGCTCAGCGCCGCTCGTTTTCCCTGTGTGCTCCTGGTCCCTGCCGCCAGCCTGGGCTTAGCCCATTGCCGTGCACCTTCTCCACACAACAGCAAAGTCATGGTCCTCGAGTGCGGGATGTCTCGTCACTGCTGTCGTAGCCGTGGGTTAATGCTGCAGTCGGCAAGTACGTGTCCTTGTCGCACCCGATCAAGGGAAATTTACACGGGCAGAATAATTTCCCGAAGCTGCCAACCACTTCTTTCGTACTGCCGTATATTGCTGCCCTGTGCTAAAAGGCCTTTGACACTGGGAAATAAAAATCAAAAATATCAAACTGTTAAATCTGTTTCTTCAGTTGTTATGCTGAAAACCTGTAGCTAAAACCAGTTCTTGTCATTGCATTTGTCTGGCTCTGTTATTGGTTTTGCCCTTGCTCTTTGTTGCTCTTGCTCATCTTTATATCTTTTCACATGAAGTGTTTCTTACCCCTTCATGAATGTTGGGGCAAAATGTTTGGAGATGCTTTGCTTTTGTAAGTAAAGGCTTGGTGAACTGTATGTGAGCTGCCCATTCCCTGAACCAAATCTTGCAAACTTTCTAACTTGCCATGTCAAGAATCCATGCTGAATCAGGAGTTAAATGTGAGTTTGAAAATGCAAAGCCCCTTTCAGCTTTCCTGAGTCACCCATTGGCTTGGCAGTTTGGCTCTTCCACTGTCTGTAGTGCTCAGTGCTGCAGGCCCTCTCAGACTGGCCCATGCAAAATCTTGGAGGAAGGTGCTAATGGCCTTTTTTTTTTACACATTGGCTTAAATACTTAGAGTATTTTCTCGGAATGGAGAAGGCTAAGGGTCAACGCTTCTGTACAAGAAAGTACAGAACCTATTTTTCATACCTGCTCAATGTATACTTTGATTGTGGGTTCCCATGAGTCCTATCTATTTAATTATTACAGAAACATAGAGGTTCAGTATTTTTCTTGGGAGAATGAGCATGACCTATCACCTGGTGATTAGATAAGTTAATAAAAAAGAGTTGCTTCGCCAAGCCAACCCGGTGTTTTTCTTCAGCTGTGATGAATGTAATGGATGTCATTTGCCACATTTTCTGTGATTCTGAAATAGAATGTTTTGAAGTTTGTGTGAATTATCGTGGCAAAAAGGTGTCAGAAGGCTGTGAGTGCTGTTGTACTGAACTGTGAGCTGCTTAGTCATTTAGTGGAGTCTGCTCTTCTTGTCATTGTACCAAGTATAAAGAATGATGTTGATGTCTGATGCAGGTGGTTTTTTGCCAATATGTGAAGCAGAAATCTGCCTGAGCTGAAGAGTAGAAAATGCTAAGGATGAGGCTGTGTTTCCATTTCCTCTCTTTACTAGAACTTTATTCATTTCATACTCCTTAATATTTGATTTCAAAGTTTTTAAGAAATGGTATGTGGCCAATTAGTTTTTTTATTCCTACTCTCTCTTAATTATCTCTGCTTAATTGTATGCTACTGAACAGTTTTGTACTTACTGAAGAAAATCTGAGAGAAAGCTGAAAACTAATGTGAGCAGTTAAGCGTGGTTGCCCAACAGGTTTACTTTTTGTAGTGCTTAGTGTTAAAACCAGACACTTTCATATTAAAACCAGACACAAGTGTCTTTTGCTGAAAGAGACAAAAAGAGTGGTCCGAAGTACTGAAGCAGCTTCCAGTGGTCCGAAGTACTGAAGCAGCTGCTCACCAGAAGTTTCAGCTTGCCAGAACCTCCTGTGTTTGAGTGTTAAAAGGATGGTTTTTTCCACAGTGGTACCTCTTGGTCTGTGTTGCTTTGGAGATACAAGCCAGCCAAATGCAAGTCTCAGTGTTTTCAATGTTTTCATTCTCTACAAAGGCCTTGCTCAGCTGCAACAGCAGCTTTAATAACTAAGGTCAAGGAAGACTGATCATTTGGGAAATTTGTGGTTTCTCTGAAGTAGGTAACTTGCTGCCCTGGAGCCCTGGAAATAGAAAGGCCTGCAATATGGTGGTGGTGGTATTTTGCTTTATCTTTTTTTATGTTAGTTTTATTTTCACCTAGCCATCGACTGCTGATGGAAGCCATGGAACATTCATAGGACTTTTTTGCCTTTTTTCTTTTTTTTTTTTGCTTTTTCTGTATGACATAACTTTCTCATCCCTGGGAAGGAAGATAAACTAAGCTTATCTGACATTTGAGCATTACCTTTTGTTTACTTCCCAAATAACCACAAGACAAAGATGTTTTGTAGGTTTGTGCTGTAGATATCATTGCTGGTAATTATTATCTGCAGTGGAGATCAGCCTCAAAGCTTAACTTAAAAGTTCTCTCAAGTCCTTATTGTGACTGGAATGTGATGCTGAGGCTGTCTGAAAGATTGCAGGTTTAATTTTTTTCATGTACACTCTGAATTGCGCCTCTTATGTCCATATGCACAGATCAAACTTAGTTTTGCATCTTGATTAGTAAATCATTCTTTTATTTCTCTGTTGTGGCAAATGCCATCGTGTCACCTAGCTGGAGGATTCTAGGAGAGTTAAAAATAATTGCTCATTCATTGTTTTGATCATAGAGTTTCTATTTTTTACTTTTTTGCTGGCCATAGAATAAGAAGTGGATCTCCTCTTTCCAAGCCTATCCTTATCCCACCACTCAGTTTGGTCAGTTTCAAAGTCTAATGTTTGTAGGAGAGTTTATTGCCGTGTGTTTTTGTTTGCAGAAAGAGGAACCTCTCTGCTGCTCTTAATGCTTGGAACAGCTTCCCTATGGAAATTTGCAAAGCCTCCTTATCCACCCTCACACTCTGATGGCAGCATTACACAATTGTATTGAGCATAGCACACAGAAAATAAGATTTTGTGCTGAGATCTTTTGCTGCTCATTATTATGTAGGACTGAATTTGATGAGACCAGGATCCATGATTAGTGCTAGAAGGCACTGAAATAATGCTGCCATTAGTAAATCAATCCACGTCTAGGCCATGTCTATAAAAAATAAGACCATTGAAAAGTTACATTTGCCAAACAGCAATGAGTGTGCTTTATTTCTTACCTCATATTTATTTATTAAGCATTATACTTTAGACTAAAAAGCACAATACACTTGTGGACTGAGGTTTGTTTCTTATTTGAAGGATATTATGAAAGCAATGCTTAATTCTCTGAAAGACAGTTTAATAAACTGTTAACCCCTTCTGTATGTGTTAATCCAAATATTATTGATGTTCTCCAGTGCTGGAGTAGGTAAAGACATTTTTAACTGTTCTCCAAGGGATTAAAAGTTTAAACTACTGCAATTTTCAGAGCTGTAAGGTAGTTCACATCCTCTTTTGCTGATTATGACATCATTTATTTTTTCTCTCTGCTAAGCAATGTATATCTGCACCTTCCATTAAGGATATATTTAATATCACTGTGTAGTTAGTAGTAGTTATAGCTCTGATACAAAGTAACTTCTGTAGATTACCTTCTATTTTTGTTACCTTACTTTTCCTTATAGATGGAGTTGATGTTTTGTTTGTTTGGGTTTTTTTTCTCCTCATTCCTTTAAGTTCATGAAGACTTCTGTAGCTATGGGTAATGTATTGGGTTTGTTTTCCAAAAATATCCATAGAGAGTCTGGTGCTTTGAGCCAAGCAATGTTTCGGAACATCTTGACCAGGAAAGCCACATTAGAAACACATTTGTTTGGGAATGGACTCAGAGCCTTGCTGTGGTAATAGGGTCAGTACGAGTTGACTACAGTTTAGGGCAGCAACTTAGACACTTAAGCCCATGAGCTGTTTTGATCACTAAAAGCTTTGGATATAATGGGAAGGCCTAGGACAACCCAAGTGTTTGGTTTTAAGTCCAAATATAAAAACACTTCTTCTATGGCATGTTTGGCTTTTCAAAGTTTATTAAATGGTCTACACCACTAAACTTCACAACAGCATCATTTTTAAGACAGGCCAATGTAAAAGGTACTTTTTCCCAGTTCACAAATGGTAGGGAGAATTGCTGTGAAGAGAATTTTAAAGTAGTTTATATAAAGACACCTGGGAAAGCTTGAAAGGCAGGGATGAGATGAAATGTTTTCATTTAGTCTCTCTGCTTTTACCTCCAAGTAGTCTGTTTCCTTTGATGTAGTGTTTATGTAACTTACATATCTCCCATAGTATTTTTTTTTATGTGTTGGAATACTGCGATATCTTTGTTCAGGTTAACTATGCTTCTTAAAACATCTCTGTGTTATAGAGCAAAGTCATGCACTTGGTGTTTCTTGGGGTGTTAATCAGTGTCCTAGAAAGTCTGAGAACTTGCTGGAAACATTACTTGTAGCCAATTGTGTCAAATATAATCTATGATGCAGAAAGTAGTGTCATGAAATCCAGGGTAATTTATTAATTCATATCTTGGCAGGAGAATGTGTCCCTTGCTGATATTTTGTCACTGCGGGATAGCTGTCTTACTGAGCAAGATATTTGGGCAATTTGCCTGGAGTGTTGCCATTCTTTGAAGAGCATTGCCCATTCTGCAATCTTCCAGACACTCTGCATCACTCCTGACACTTTGGCTTTTAACACCAATGGCAATGTATGCTTCATGGAACAGCTCAGTGGTGAGTATTTATGTTCCCAGGCTGTTTGTTTTAGAACTGTGCAAACTCATGGCGATAAACTGCAGTAAAATATTACATTCTATTTTTAAGACTTCCAATTAAAATAAAGATAAAATAAAACTTATTTGGGAAGGGTTGTGAATATTTTCACGTGAAACTACATGTTCAGTTTTATATTTGATGAACAAAGGCTGTTCTGAATTTGCTTAGAAAATTCCTCCTAGTTATTTTAAGACTTATCCAGGTGATAGGTCTTCTTTATTTCCATTTTAAACACACAGATTGTGTACTTGTGTGTGCAAGGCTCTATCTTTGTAAAGCATGTCCTTCACCTCTTACAGATCTTCTGATGTCATGGATATGTTCTGTTTCTAGAGAAGTCTGATAGTCGGTGTATCTTGGTGATTGTGGCCATAAAAATGGAGCAATTCTATTGCATATTTGTTATTGAAAAGGAAAGTTGTCTCAAATAAAGGCCTTTTTTTAAGCTCTCTCTTGAATAAAAAATTAGTTTTTAAGTAATGATTTTCAGACTTGCCAAGTATTGGGACTGATTGAGAAATGAATTTTAATATCTTAAAAACCAGTATGTAATAGCAAGGAAGATATTCAGGTATCATAGCAGATGAACAGGGAGATGCTTGACTTTAAAACACTTCTTGTTTCAGCTTGGACAAAAAAGCATGTTATGGTTGCTGTTCCTTTCTCATGTGATGCGTGTCAAGATGATAGGTCTTCAGTCTCTTAATGATTTTACAGGAGAAGAGCAAGAAAACCAAACAGCTCTTACTCTATGGTACTTTTAAATTTTGTTGGCTCATAACTAGGAGAACCATTCTAGTCCAGATACACACCAGTCAAGTTTTTGTTGTGACTTCTTTAGCCTGATTTATTTTTAAATCTCTGTCAGGATGTTTATGCTTTCACACAAAATCTAGATCACAATATTTAGAAAAAATACTAGAATAAAAATGAGATAAGATACCGTTGCAACAAATGAAGATTTTTTGCCTTTTTACAATTAGTCTTTCGTATAAATGAAACATCCTAAAATATCATTAATAAAGATTAAAGTATACTTTCATAATTGTTGTGATGTTTTTTTAAATTAAATTCCTTAAATAGACATGAGACAACTTTTAGTTACATATTAATAGGGTAATGTGGAATCAGTTTCCTTTATTTTAAGGAGCTTGTCATACCTTGAAATTAAAAAATAAAAAGAAGCTGGCTTTGTATAAGCCAAGGGTGTATGAAAGACTTGTTGAAGAGCATAAATCTAGTGGATGAAAAATGCCCCTCAACTAAGATCTTTGCTTGTAGCTGGGGAAGAGAAAAATCAATTCCTTCTTAAATGTTCTAGTCTAATTGAATAGCTGGCAAACAATTGATCCAGGAATGCTGTATTCATGTACTTAAAATGTAGGATAACAAATTCCTGTGCAAAGCAAATGTACGAAGATTTACTTCCCTGAAGTCATGTTAGTCTCTAAGGAAAAGACTTTTCATTAGTTCTCTTTAAAGAAAGATATGTTTTCCATAGGAATGCGAAAAAGTGACACCTGTGTTCTATTTCTCTCAGGCTTCACTGTGTCTTTGGCTCTTTCTCTCAGATTCTGTTACTCTTTGGTTAAAAGATAACAGTGTTGGAGGCACTTGAAGAGGTTGTCCTTTTTGCTTCCCTGCAGTTGTTGCCTATGGATTTATTCTTCCAGAAGAAAATTATAACCTCTGGATTTGCTTTCCAGTGAGAGAAAGTGAGCAGGCTGTCACCTCTGCTTTAGCAGCAAGTTCTGCTTCCTGCAAGTTCCGTGGTGCTAAAGTGACAACCATTCAACAGGATATTCTGCCAAGGGCTCTGATACCTTCTTGTCTCTTCAGATCACACACATTCCCATTGTAAACATTATATTAAAATAATACAGTGAGCTGTACCAGTGATAAGTTAAATACTTGTACAGCCTTTAAAGTGTTCTGTGGAAAGAAAGGGAAAAGGTAGTGGGGAGATAAAAAGTAGTCTGCAGGTGGGGGAGGGGGAGAACAAAACATCTCTCTGTTAGTTCCCCTCCCCTTCAGCATCCTCTGCCCACCCCCAAAATCAGGAAAAAATGTGGTGATGGGTAAGAAATGCAAAATTGGTTGCATAGCCCTCTTTTTCAGTAGGAAAGTACATTTGAGAATGTCCTAAAGAGCTGTAAATCAGTTACTGTTTCTAGTCATCCATACCACCTAGCTACAACGTATGAATATGTTTTAAAAGTCCTCTCTAGTAGTCTCTGCTACAAAACTGGTTTTAATAAAAACTTTGCATTTCACTCTTAAGTACAGGCACAAAAGCTAAAGTTATGATGATTTAGAATTAAAGCTAAAGTTATGATGATTATGCTGTGCCTCTGAACATCCTATTTTTTTCTTCTTGTTGAGAAAGGAAACACCCTTTTTGCATGTCAATCATCTTGACTTCCCAGAAGGATAGACTAGGTGAGTTGGATATGTATGTGGAGAGTAGGCTTTTTTGTTGTGCTCCTGTTGAATTCCTTGATGTTTTTTATGGGTTCATGTGACAAAAGTGCAGTGTGATACTGTGTACCTGCTTGGATACAGAAACAGCATCAGACTCTCATAACGTGTTCTTTTCTTCTTTCCACCTCCTCACTCAGAATTGGCTGCTGCAGTAGCTCAGTTCTCTGCTCAGCAGCACATGCATGGGCTCTTTACTTCCTCTACTCTTTTATTATAAGTAAAACAAACTAAGCAGGAAGGTTAGAGTTCTAAGCTGGCCTGTAGATGAAGAAGCAATTAGCTGTTCAGGCTGGCTTTGCTGCTTGAACCCTTATCTCCCAGGTCTGTAATGGAAAATAGTGAGTAGAACTGTCCAGTTAATCAAATCAAACCTCTAAGCCACAGCTGAGCCGCACCAGCTTTGGTGATAACTGGGTCCAAACATAAATGCCTGAAGGTAAGAAGTGGTAGACATGTTAAATGTATTTCTTTGTGAGTGTTTAATCTGGTTTGTTTCTTAGTAGGGAAGTTATGATACCTCTTTGGAGAGAGCTTGAAAACCACACTTTATTTAATTCCAGCACTATAAACATGGATAACAGGTTCTTTGTACAGTGGATTGGAGTGAACCAAAATACTGCTGTACAATGTTTCTTTTGTATCAGATAGGAGTGTGTCATTACACTTGTATCATCAAGTTGGTTTGTGGTTTTTGTAAACAAGACTAATTTCTAATCTGCCATGTTTCTTTTTGTTTTCAAAGATGATCCAGAAGGTGCCTTTGTTCCACCAGAATTTGATATCACCGGTAACACTTTTGAGGCAAGTTCATAAATTTATCTGTAAAATGGAGGGAGAGGTTAATACTTTTAGTACCTCTGGCAATACCAAATGCTCAGCATTCTCAGTATATAATTTTAGAACTTCTAAAGATTGTGAGTAGTAAATGGTGCTATTTAGATATGTTTTGTGAAAATAAAAAGTAAACTTAAAATGCCATATTAATTTTTGGCATAAACATTTGTTCACTAACTGTTAAAATGTGAGAATCTATTTTGGCTGAATAATGTTACACTAAAGCACAGCTGGCCTATATTATGTTCACTGGTACCCTTCACTGGTTACATTGACTTGTTTGGGGACTAGCCATGAACTTTTATGACTAAGTATAAAATTTGTTTGCTATCCTCTTCAATAAAATAATTCAGGGAAGGGTAATCAGCAATTTTATCTTTGATTTAATGAAGAAACAGATTACTGTCTGTTGCTTTGCAATGCACAAATGCTCTACATTGTTAAATTAAATTAGATTTAAATTGTTTATACTAATTCATTAGCCTCCCAAGTCAACCATCTCATTGCCTGCTAAAGGAGCATTTGCTTGCTTAATATCCGTTTCCTTAATACAATATTTTTTATGGCATGTATTCTTAGATAATTCAAATGCTTTAACTAGCAATGCATTTAATTCAAGGTATATTTAAAAAAATCTGGGTCTTTATATTTTGAAACAAATATCTTTTGCTTTTCAGAGTCATAGCCTTCATAGTCATGCTTATAGTTCTCTGTTTCTTGATGGGGGGAGGTGGGAAGGAGGAGGAGGAAAAGTGAACCTTGGAAGTGTGAAGTACCACATGTTAAATGAGAATGATAAGGCAGGAAGGGTGGTAGAATAGAATCTGAAATAGTGAAGTCTTTGAAGGTTAAAGAGGCAAAAATTCAGAAATTCAGTTGTTGCTATGCTTTATTAATGTATGTACATATGCCAGCAGAGATCTCGTGATTTTTGTGCTCATTCTCCTCCTCATCCCCATGATCGTTTTTGGGGTGTCTTTCTTTGAGGACAAGGATTGTTAAGAGGTGGCCTGCATTCCCTGCAAACTTGGCAACTGTAGAAGCCTTTATATTTAGATGTGGTTGAGGAAAGCGAGACCCAAAGGTGACTGGTTTTTGTTTCGTTCTTTTTGTTGTGCTTCTGAAGCTGTACTAAGGATTTTACATAAATATGTTCTTCATCCCTCAACAAGTTTCCAAGACTTGACACAAAAATGCTTACAAGGTTTGCGGAATTACTTGCTCCTTTGGCCAACTGATTTCCCCCAACCCTTTTTCCTTGCCTAGTAGTTGCTGAACTTGTGTGCATAAAGTAAATAGATACAGTGAAAGAGGTTCAAAGACCATGGAGATGGAACAAGGTGAAATAGGAATTTGGGAAGACTGTGGTAATACTAAGTGACCTGAAATTTTAGTTCCATCTGATAGACAAAGCCATTGTATTCCTTTTGGATAAAACACATCTGTGTGTAGATCTGTTGTTTAACTCTTCTCTTTCAGCATGTACAGGCCTGTTAAACCCCAGTGAATTCCAAACCCAAGCACAGCACAATCAAACATTCAGTGAAAGCTGCTTGAGCCAGGAGTGGCTCTGAACATTGACCCTTTTACTCCTTTTGCAAAGGTCAGTGAAGATACATGAAGGTACACATTTGTGTGAAGAAGTTGGCATGCTCTGCCTTGTCTCTTGTGACATGGGCTGAGTGCACTGATTTCTGTAAGTTGCTGCTGTCTCTTCATCTAGCAAGTTGGGAGGCCTTCCAAAGCAGGGAGAGCAGGGCTATGACAGTGTCCTGTTGTCTCAGCTGTTTTTCCCTGACCACCCTGGAGCAATACACAAGGCAGAAAAGCAAGGGCTTTCCCCTGCATTAAGGCAGAAATGTATTGTTTTGCTCTGGGATTTGTGTGCATTTGGTCAGCCATTTATGGGATTCAGACTATTTGTGAAACTTTCAAAGCTTTACCTCTTACCATGTGTAGAGTTTGGTTGAATTTTTAAGTGCTTTGGTACCAGACCAACTTCTGCCAAGGATTCCATGGTGATCTCTGCTTGTTTTTACTTTTGCAGATTCCAAGACCTCCAGTAGGTTAATGCTTATGTACTTGTTTCAAGGGTTTTATAATACTGTAATCTTTCCAAGTTGACCATTTCCTTCTTGGTGTTGATACTTCAAGTTCTTCTCTTTTCCAAAAGTATTGAGACTTTTTTCTACCCCTATTATAACCTTTTGCTATTGCAGTAGCAGAATAGTAGTGCTTTGTATACATCTCCTGGCCTGTTGTGTTTTCTCAGTGTTATGAAGTTCTTTGATTACAATAAGCTGCCCTTTATACAGGGGTGTCAAGTGTCTTGAATTAAGTCCTTGCTCCTTCCTTGGTGATGACCTGACTTGGTTCTTCTTTGTTGGAGTTTTTCAGCTGCTTGGTCTGCTTTGTTTAGAACAATGGCAAGTAATGTTTGTATTGAAACGATCTGATTTCAATATAAAAAGAAAAAAATTGGTTTTGGAACTACTAATTATGTTCAGGATGATCTTTGATAGCTGTTACTCTAGTGTCAAAGCTTGGCTCCTTTAAAATAGTTATGTCAGCCAGAGGTTTTGCTTGATTTGAGTGCAACCTATTTTGTGGCTTCTAAAATGGATGCACACAATGAGATCTGTATGGCTACTGGATGACTTCTTCCCCTTGAACTCTTCTTTTAAAAATCCTTCAATTAAAGCTACAGTTATTTCAACAAGAGATGTTTTGTTTCCTGCTTGGTGAATTACTGATCCAGACCTCTAATGGTATTGTGACTCCAGCCTAATTAGTTGCTAAACTTAGCTGGCACTCACAAGCACACAAGGGTAATAGACACAGGAAACAAATTGAAATGCGTTACTGTCCTGGTGTCTGAAACAACACTATTAAAGATGTCAGTGTCTAGTTGGAATTTCAAATAACTAGAGATCTAAAGCTTTGTCCAAATGACAATGCACAAGACTGAAAATTAATTGATTTCATGTGGTTGGTTTTAGACTTGTGCCTTCTTTCTTGACCTGCTCTCCTTTTGTTAAGTAGGAATAATAGCACCAGCTTCAGTTACTGCTGAAAGCTGGAAGGTGAAAATTAGCCCTTCAGTTTCAGTATCAGGTGTAAAATAGACTTTTTAGAGAGAAACATGGTTCAGAAGGAATTAACTGTGAAAGGGGCTTGTGGTACTGACAGTGAAGTGCAGCTGAACTTTCCATGGTGACTTTAGTGCTGCCACAGTTCCATCCTCTGGGCTTGGAGGAAGGATTGCAGTTTCTGAGCAACTGAAGAGACCTTGAAATCACTGTGTTGCTAAGTAGTTGGAGTGCTATTGAGTAGGGCAGTTCTGGAATGTTCTCTGCTTTCAGGTGTTTGCGTAGTTGCCGTACAAGGACAGAAAGGCAGCCAAGCAGGTACTGCTGGGCTCTAGGACAGTACTGAATTAAAACTGAGAATCTCCTGTCTATCTGTTCATGTTATTTTTTTCCTCTGACTGTGCTATCTCCTTACAGACTTCCATTACCATTGTGCTCTAGTAAATGTACTGTTAAGAACTGATGCTGAAAGGAGAGAGAGAATAGGAGTTACACTTTAGAGTTATGATCCATACTGTAACTGCTAAAAAAGGTGAATTTCTGTACAGTACACTTAGTATCATTTGCACTTCTTTTCTTAATGCAGATGCAGGCATGTGATATAACTGTGCTCTGTAAGTTTTCAGATGACTGAAGCTGTCACTTGCCTGCATTGATGGAAATATCTCAGTTTCTCCTTTTCCTCTAAGCTAGAATTTGTGCCTTAATTTACTATTGAAAGTATTGACCATGTCTTTATTCTCACTGAATCTTGAGCTAGAAGTCCATTAGAGACATCTGGATTATAAATACTAGTGTCTAATTTTATCATTTTCTACTCATCATACTGTAGAGAACAACAAAGAATGTGAATTTTTCTGTTCTTCAAAGACAGGAAGAGGCTGAGATGCAAAAATACATAATTGAGACTTCTTCTAAAATTTGCCCTGATTTTGCCTTCTAAATAGGAAGAACTTCAGCCTTTTTCCTGATGAAAATGGTTCCTATTTCATTTTCTTGCCCTGAGCAGTACAGTGTTAGACTTGTGAAATTTGACCAATGGGAGGCTCAACATGAATAGTTAAATATTGTTGAGTTCGTTAATAGCCTTACTTCTATCACTACAATACAAGATTGCCTCAGGTTAAAAACATTGGCTGTCTCAAACCAGTTTCAAATAGCTATTTGTCTGCATCACAAAACTGCCATTGAGTCTCACACAGAGGTTCATTGATGTGGAACACCACATTTCTAAGATATGAGCTTTCAGTGAGATGAAGGACTGATGTCCACCATGTGTGAGCTTGCATTTGTAATCGTTTAATAATGTGGCTATTCAGTTTTGCTTGTTCTAGTGAATCTTTGTAATAGAAATCAGTGAATTTTCACTCTTGTCTATTTTTTTTAATCTAAGGAAGCTTGGACAATACTTCTGTTAATAACTTATTTCAGTATTTGGAGGTGATAAGATGCAGTAGTTTAGAAGCCTCAGTGTGCAGCAGGATGAAAACCTTCAGAAATTAAAAGAACTGAAAAAGTGATACAGAGTTAAGTACTACCTTGAAGAGAAGGATGGGTTAGTGATGGGGAAGACAGTGAAGTTCACATTGACTCTTTTTCTCATCTAGAGCTTGTTCTTGCTTTTGTCTATCAAGACAGGAGTGGGGTGTGCTGATACCTCACCTGTGAGAGAATCACAGCTGGAAGAGGCTGAATGCTGTCACTATCTTTGTTAGAATGTCATGACTGTCAACTTGCAGCGGGCTGTAGTTGATTTATATTATATTTTAAAATAAGTCCAAGTATTTCACCAACCTTGAAAAGAAACAAACGTACATGAAGTGGTAGAAATGCTGCAAATAGAAAAGATACAAAATTAAATGTTATTACATTGGTTTTGAATACTAAATTATTAAGATTCATATAGCTTTTTCCTATGAAATGTGACAAGGCAGTTGGAGTGATAAATGCGGTATACATGTGAATATTTTATGTACATATAAACGCACGGGTTGAAGTTTCAAATGAAACATCGTGTTCTGCAGAATAGATAAAGAAAGGTTCAGGGTGTGTATGTATGTGTGTGTATATATATATGTCAGGCCTACTGAAGAAAACTCAGCAGACAGTTTCATGCTGCAGTATTTTTCAGTACCTGATCATTACTGACTGAGTGCTCACGTCTCAGCTGTTGGTCCTTCTCTAAATGTGAAAGCCTTCATCTTTCTCCCAAATCCAAACAGCAGACAGTATAAAGGAAGTCTTGTCTTTGTGACTTTGCTAGTCTTTTAAAGCAATAGCTTGGAATACTGTGATATTATCTCTATTGTTCTATTTGTCTTTTGCTCTCAATGCAGGATGAAAAAAGAAAACTTTTATATGTTCTCATAGATGGGTTTTTGGTTTTGTGTTTATCTGATGGGGGAAGCAAGTCTTTTGAACCACCTAGTGCCTTTTTTCTTCAATTCTGTTTCCCTTAGTTTCGTGTAGCCTCCCCTTGAGACTAATTCTATCTAACAGCAGTAAGGCTTGTCATCAGCAAATGGTAACTTATCTCTTCCTGTAGTCTAAACCATTCGATCTCCTGAGCATTATTTAAACCTGTCTTTTCCTTCAGTGACAAAAATAAATTACTTTCATTTGTTACGTCTGCCTCTACTGTGCTATAGAAGAGAAAATGGAATCTTCCTGTTCTTGCTTTTACATCACCATCCCAGTTGAGGTCCCTTTCAGGAACTTAGGACTGAGCAAACACCCTTTAGATGCTTTACACAAAGTTAACAAAAGGAAGAATGAGGCCAATGGAATTCTTTTACGTCAGTCGTTTTGGTTTTTTTTTTTTTCCTTTTAATGCATAGGCTATCTTAAAGTTTATAATTTGATTACCTCAAAAACCTACAGCTTGTTGCTTAGTCCTGAAGTTGGAGTTGCAAAGTTGTCATATTGGTCTTGGCATTATTAAAGTTAAGATATATAATTTTTCCCCTAAGATTTCTGAAGATTCTGCCCTGATGTATAAAAGAATTTTTAAATTATCTTATTTAAGAATTTTTGTGTGGAAAAGATTGAGAGTGAAGACAGACCTTTGTGTTCTCTCTCAAAACAGATGGGTTTTGTTGTTGGAATTTACTTTTTTTGAAGCCTGAAGGGTTTTGTTGGATAAATTTGTGGATAACTTCCATCATGGGCAAAAAACTATGGCAAAGAGAAGAGGTTGTTTTCTCCTGTTACACATGCACAGTGCCATAAATCTCTGGGCTTCTTTGGATTAGTTGTTCGTCTCCAACCTCTTCCATGTAAACTCATTGGTGCTTTCTCAGCTATTGATGAAGTTGTCTTCTTTAGTCCTCGTATCATCTGTCAGTTTCTGGTGCTGCCCAAACTCATTTCTTTGATGGATCCATCATCATACTGGTCTTAGTTGCAGAGCTTAGTTTTCTCTGCTCCTTTCCACTTATTTCCATCATTTACTCCTTAGAATGGTTAACAATGCTGTTGAAATATAATCCCAAACCCTTAACAGCACCATGGAATTATGCCTTATCATTAATTTTTATCAAAAGACTCCTCTTTCATTAATTTTATGTTTGTTTTTTGTGGATATTCAGGTCACTGAAAGATCATTGCTACTCTGGATCGGGATAATTTATACTCCCTGAAACAATGGCAATTAATTTTTACCATTTGCACAAACTGAAAATAAAGCCATTTCATTAGCGTATGAGAACATTTATAAAATACCAATGTTTCTGAAAGGTTCAGGAAATGATTGACTTAGAAGTAGATAGATTAAGAAGGTAGAGGCCTTCTTAATCTCCAGATAAAGTTTCAAGACTAGCTCAGTTTCCCCTGTGAATTAGATGGTTGTAGAGGATTAGGTTGTTGAGATTTAGTCAACAGAGCCTTCAGGATTGTGACAAAATGGTTGTCACTCACATGTCACTGTCCTTAGTTACAGCATTTCAGGAAACCTTAGCAGAATAACTGTGAACATGCTTTTGAAGCTGAGGATAGTGTCTCTTGGGAAATGTATTTAGTGTGACTTTTAAGTTTTCTTAGATAACCTTGCAACATGTTGTGAATTAATCTCTTTGTGTATGCATGTTCCAGGATTCTTGAACTTTTCAGCCCTTTCACCAAGTTTAAAATTAAAACAAACAAAAACAGAGGAAAAAACCCACCCAAACAAAGAAAACCATCAAAACCACAAGCCAACAAACAAACAAAAATTCCCAAACAAACAAACAAATACCCTAAAGCAAAAAAAGCCCCACAAAACAACCAAAAACCCCAACCAAATTTCTTCTTTCTCTTGACTGTAATACTGCTTCTATGCTTAAGTAGAGAAGGAGCAAGGTTTACTTAGGCAGAAAACATTCCCCTGTGAAACAATCAAACTGAAAACATAACCAGTCTGAAATCAGCCCCCAACCCTCCCTCACCAAATGTTTATGTTCCTGTAATATACAATGAGAGCTACCTACCTTGGCTGCTTCTGTCACCTCCAGCTGTTCTGTGAAAATTGGTGATTTGAAGATATTATGCAGTTAGGTAAATATAGAAGTGTCTGACCAACTTTTTACATTTTGCCGTTCATCTTATATATGATCCTGATAGGGAAAAAAATAGAAATCTACTTAGATTATTTTGTTAAGGAAGAGTTAATTGGTTATTGTGCAGTAATGAATATTTTATGTGTCAGAGTCTGGATATCATTCATTGATTCATGTAATGGTAAAAGAACTGGAATGCTATTCTAGTGTATTGGCCCATAGTGTTCTTACATGAAAGTGCTGCAATTCAGGTTTTTACGTCCAAAATCTGTAATAAGTATCCCTCAATACAGAATGATGTGAATGCATTACTCAGTGACAGACTTTACCAGTAGGCACAGTCTCTAAGGTTTAAGAGTAGGGGTTTTTTTTAATAACATACTTCAGTACTATGACTAATATTGTATTTGCTATAAAATAAAAAAAAAAAATTGTACACAGTTGAGGGAAGACAGAGCCAGTCTGTTCAGCATGCATATAACTGTTTCTCAGGCTTCCTTGTTTCTATGCCTACAGGGAATAAGTTGTGTTACCTTAATTAAGTGATAAATTAATTACCTATGGCAAGTAACTTAAAAGTAAGGAGGTTAATGGCTGATAAATCATAAGGAGAGCTGTGACACATGAAACTCCGTTTCAAAGGGAGTTTTTAAAAAAAAGCATTGTTCAAGAAGCTTTAAAGATAAATGTGAGTAACTTCTGCTATCTAAACCTCTGAGGTCTTCAGCAGATTTTTTTTTCTCGGCATTCTTCCTTACCCCTCATAATTATACTTACTCAGTCATGCAGGAGAAGAGTCAATTGGTGTCCTACTCATCCGTGCTGGAGTGCCTGATCTTTGTGATTAAGGGAGCCTAAAAGTGGGATGGAAGTGTAAGAAACCTGTTCTTAATTTGTTTCTTCACTCTGCAAATACATGAGTAATTTCCTGCAAATAGCATGGTTTAAATTTGCTCAAGATTCTGGGCATGTTCATCTTCATGTGACTTCCAAGAAGAAAATGAATCTTTACTGAGATAACAGTCAATGGCTTAAGATAGATCTGTCTTTAGTACAGTAGTTAAAATAGCAGCAGCTTTTTGAAACTGTATTGAGGTCCATTTGAAAAATTTGTATTTTTTTTCTTCATTTCTGGGTATAGCTTTGAATTGACAGTACTCCTTTACAAAGTAATTACTACTATAGATGCTGGCAAATTCCTCTATGGACAACAATCAACAGAGCCATATGGAAAGCCAGATTTGTAGCTGTTAAAATAATGTTCACAGGTGCACAGAGACTGTTGTAAAGGTACCTTATGATTTATTTAAAAAAAAAAAATCTTCTGTCAAAGAAGACCTGAAAAGAAACCCCTGAGGTTAGTCAAAAAGTATGAAAAAAACTTACAAAAGAATGAAAACCTGATATTTTTCAAATTTCTCAAAACACAGAAATGCTACCCGAAGTCTGCAATGTTTGCAAATGAATAAAATACAAAAGGGTTTTTCAAAGAAAGCTACAGCCAAAAAACTGTGTTATTTTTTTGAACATGTTTTAATCTTGTAGGACCTTCAATAGCTTCATACATTGCAAGTCTTCTTTATGGAGAATTATCAAAAATTTGACTCAATTAAGAGTGTCAGAATAGACTAGTGGCCAACCTGACAAGATTAGCAATAACATAAATTTCCAGGAGCAGACGGTGAAGCAGCATTCGTAAAAGAAACAGTTACTTCATGTAATATTCTTTAGTTGGAAGACAATGCCCTGAGGGAGAAGCTCTGCTAGAAATCTGTGAGGTGTGCTGTGGCAGCAGCCATGGAGTGAGTGTCAGCTCTCAGAAATGAAGGGGGTGGCAACAATGAGATGTACATGGGTGGATTCAAACAAAATACTCCCTTTTTGTGCTGTAAAATGTGGAAATTCTTGCTGCAAAACATAGGTGCAAAAAAGCTGCATGTGGCTAACAAATGGCTAACAAATTAATGGAAATAAACAGTTAGCATGAACTGTTACAAACAAGAAGTCTGCAACTATAAACTAAGATTAGGGTAATTTCCCAAGTAATGTTTCTCAGTTCAAACTGGATGATACAAATAGAGGTCCCCAGAAGCCAGAACCAGTAAAATGCAGGGACTAGGTAACAAAGCCTTGCTTGTGCCTTGTAATATAAATTGATGACCTGATGTTTGCCTAACAACATATACGAACTTGAAAGCTTTCACTTACTTTTGTTAGGTTAGTTAAAAGAAAATTTGAGAGTTAAAATACCTGCAGACTTTGGTTGTGAGAAAATATGACCTGTAGATACTTTTTGGGCCCCATTTTTTTAAGTCTTTTGGGGACCAAGTTTTTTTCAGGCAAGGTTAACTGTAGTTAGAAGGGACAAACTGCACATTCTAGTATTTGTTAACCACTTCAAGCTGGACTGTATGTTTTGTGAATAGTCTACAGTTGCTGAGCACTTCTAGCACACTCTGCAGACTAATTATGAAGGTATCCAGAGTGCCAAATGAACATAAAGCTAATTTTTAATACAACACCTTCCAGTAATTACAATTATGCAGAAAGGCATTTAGTCCATTTGTAGTGAAGGAAAGTATTAAAAATAATGGACCTATTTCCCTTTAATTTTCTCACTAAGGAATATTACTGACTTTCTTCTGCATAAAAATAGTGCATTTTAGAGTGACTACATAGAAAAATTACATAGGTAAATATTAAATGTTTTCTCTCAGTAGTAATTTTCTCAAGCATTACCTTGAATTTCTTTATAAAACTTTGAGGCTTAATATCACACTGAAGCTTTCTTTTATGGAACCCTTAAATACCTTGAATTGTGAAAGGGTGGAAGTAGTTATATCTGTGCAATCTCAGTAAAAAAAGAGAAAAATACACAAAGTAAAATAAGGGTCAAGTAAGAATGTCAAAACCAATTACACAATTTCTATAACTTATCATTTAGTCAGAAATATTTTTCAGGAAGAATTAGTTGTATTATGGTCTGTCTTTTTCAGTTCTTTGGAAGACCTACAATTCTGAACTTAGTGCAATCTCAGTACAGAATATAAATGGCCATTATTCATAATTGCTACATGCTTGTGCAGTCACTATTCAAAAGCTCCTTTGTCAGCTTTTTCCTGTAGTGTTTGTCTGCAAATGGGAGTTTCTGGAGAAGTTCAGTTCTTTAGCTCTGTCAAGCAGTAATACAACAACGCCTCTGTCATGCTCTCTGTGTAGACTTGGAGCTTTTACTTCCTCTCCTGATCTTTTGATTGGCAGATTTTAAAACTAGAGCAGATCATTATTCTCTGATTTCACTTCCTCTGGTGTTAAATGATTATAAAATGACATGCAGCAAGGCAAGTAACTTTTAAGTAGAACTTGCAGAAGCCTTTTGTAATATATTCCAACCATTATATAGAATTATAACATGATGGCAGAATCTTTCCTTGCCCTTGGTAAGTGCTTCCAGTACTTAACCTAATCATTTTAAAAAAAGGTAGTATCTTCACATTTTGAATTACCTTTTTGGAATTTTTTTGTCTTCTTATGCCTTTGTGTCTTGGAAACCACTCTAGTATTTAAAGTTATTTTGATTTGAAGCTACTCGTATGATCATGACCTTCAAAATTTTCTCTGGAACATGAGTTCCCTTGTTTCAGCATGTTGCTGAAAGGACTTCTATTACCTCAAATAATTACTATCTTCAAACTTTTTTTTTGTGTGTGTGTGTAAAGCATACCATAATGGTTTACCTACAGTTCTTGTTGTGTTTGCTGGCTTTGGGCTAAGAGGATATGCATTCTCTAGGATCAAATCTGGAGAGCTGGTTTCTTAATGTGACTTCTCCCCTTTTCTCCCATCCTTTCTGAAGCTGACACTGTGGTGCAGTCTTGCTGGCATGGTCTGTATGTTTTTGTAACAAGTGACATTTAGTCTTTAACTCCTGAACCTCCTTAGCAATTTTGAAGAGATTGCTTTGGGTTTGTTTGGTTTTTCTTTTGGACCTCTCCTCTGACAGTCATGCTATTTATCAGCTATTAAATTATTACCCTGTAATGAAAAATGCTCATAATTTAAACAGCTTTCCTCCTTATCTACATTTAAAACAAGTGGGTGTGAGGGGTTTTCTTGAGGGGGAGTATTTTGTTGGATTTTGGTTTTGTTTCTTTTAGTGGTAGTGGTTTTGTTTGGGGTTTTTTCAGAAATTAAGGAAAAAAGACCTCTTAATTATTTAATAAAATTCCTAACAGCCAATTCAGTCTCAGAAGAAAAGTTTTCTGCCACCCTTTCTTATTTGTTGCTCTCCATAGAACAGGCTGAAAAGTTTTTAGCTTGTTTATGAGATTGTTTTCATTGAGAGCAGTCACTTCTAGTAAGCATTAGGTATTTTATACTCAGGAATTTGCTTTATTTACATATTTATTACATAATTATTACATATTTACGTATTTTGCATATACCCATCTTGCTCTTCTTTCCCAGGAAGTGAAATTTTCTTCCTAAGCGCAGCTGTGCAGTTAGGTAGAAGCTTTTTGATGCATTAACTTGGGGGATGCCCCACCTAGTGGATGATCGTAAATGCATTTTCTCATTGCTCCACTAGGACACAAGGTTACGTTGGATTACCTTAAATATTACCCATGTTTACTGCCAACTCGGGAAATTGATTAAATAGCTGGGTTTTCTTTCTGCTTTTACTTGTGGGCTGATGGTGGTGGTGTTTGGGGAGCTAGAACAGGGGAAAGGTAAAAGAGGGATTTACATGAAAGAAAGCTTCAAGTTGAAAAAGTTGTCCACATTCCCTGTAAATGTTTTAACACAGAAATTAGTTACAAGCTATGGTGCTTAACATGGCCATCTACAAAACTAGTTTTCCTGCCTGTCAGAGGAAAGGAAGTACCTTAATAGAGAAACTTTTAGTGTGTTGGGGAAAAAAAGATCTTCAGTTTTTTTCCCATCACCTTGTTAGTGGACTATTTGCTCAGGCTTCATAGTTTTGTGTCCTTTTACCAACGTGGTCTGTTTCATCTTACCAAAAAATTAGAATCATTCTGGTCTGTCAAGTGTGTGGCTCAGTAGGGCTGCTGCCCCTGAGTGGCACAGGGAGCGGGGCCGGGGAAAAGTAACCCTTACTTTTGGAATATATAAATGGCCTTCATTCTTCTGCTGAATCAAAATAAAAATCATAACAGTTCCTGTCTTAGTTCCTCTGATATTCTCAAAACTCTTCAGCTTCCTCTTCTGCTTAATGATGAAGTTGTATAACAGTGAAAAACTTGAGACTGAAATTATTGCGTTGGAAAAAAAAATATCTTTTCTGTCTAGATCAGATGGCATATAGTCTGCTTTTCTGACACTTGTCCTAATCTTGATGTGTCCCAAACATGAATCAAAGCTTCTGAGCCAGCAGCCAGCACTGTTTATGTGTTCTTGGTTTGGGGATGGCATGGAGGGGAGAGGGGAAGAGGGGAATTGTTCAGTCTCACATACACAGCTCTTCCTGATAGGTGGTGTTACACGTCCCTTCATGGAGGTGTCCTGCCTCACTAAAAAGTAAATCTAAAAGCATACCTGTGGAAAAAGTACAATTCATACAATTTAGAGACAAAAACACACCTTAATGATAAAGTTAGGGGTGGGTGGAGGAAATAAATTACTTTTGACCTTCAAGTCAGTCTTCTTTCTAAGATAAGAAATGGTCAAGTGTGTAGCAAAGGCATTAAAACCAATTTAATGTACAAGTGCAGTCATTATTTTACTTATGTACGTATCTGTAAACCTCAGAGGACAGTGTTCAGTACATTTGAATTCCTGGCTATGCTGCATCACCATTGAAATGTTTATCCAAACTTGCACTTATGTTTGCTTATAAATTTTACACATTTTATAAATCTGTTCTATTAATGGAATATAAAATACAGGCCATCATGGATAAAATACGATTGCTTAAGTAGATCTGAAAAAGTATTTTAAAATATTTTTTCTTTTTTGTTTTTTTCCCCAAGAAGAAAGATACTTCTAAAATTAAGATGTAGCTGTGTTGTGTGGGAAATCTACTGCATTAGCACTAGATTTTAAAAAGTTGCTGGTTCACCTAATCCTAACCCATCACGAGGATGTGGGCTTTGAGAGAAGCAGAGGTGGAAAACATGGAGTATTTTTAAAAACTCTTTCATAAATGTCTTCAGTGACAAGTGGTATTATGCTGTATTTTCTTTGCTTCTTTATGCTTGATAGCACTCATATTGCTCTATAGAAAAGGGGCTTTTTTCAAATAAATATTTTGTTTCCCTGCTAAGAGGGATGCCACTTCAATCTCCCTTCAATCAAACTTTTTAGCATGCTTTTAACTTAAACAGTACTTACACAAACACAGGGTTCTCAGTTTTATATTTATTTGTAGCCTGGTATAATACTTGTAATACTGGTTATTGATGAGGGGAAAAAAGAGTTCTAATTGGACCCCACAATATTTCCTTTTGTTTGCAGCAAGTATATCCCCCAAAGCAGATCTGAAGCTGGTTTTGTTCATCATGTTTAAGTTAAACCACCTTTCCAGTAAACTGTTACATTAAATTTGAAAATAGTGTAAGCTTGTGTGATCTTGAAGCTTTTGTGGCAGGACAGAAAAAATTGGTAACATGTTTAATGTCTTTTTAAAAAATTTTTGCAGGCACACATCTATTCTTTGGGTGCAACACTGAAAGCAGCAATAGAGTATATTGTAGAACCTGAGACAGAATCAGAATTTGGACAAGATCTGCACACTCTACTGGAACAAATGCAAGAAGAGAATCCTGAAAATAGGCCAGATATTGAGGTAAAACAGTCCTACATCATTTTTTGTTTTAAAAAAGTTGATACTAATACTTCTGTATGTGTGCTCATTAATCTCTGTTTATCTCATTAATCTCTGTAATTATCAAGATGGTCTTGATAAGCAGTATGCTCAGGTTTTGCAAGAAAGCTGAGGTCTTCTCTGACTCTACAGAAATTCATCCTTTTTCCCACTCTGCTGTATATACAACCTGAAGGTAGATGTAGATATTTGACAGTGCTTGGATTTTTAAGAAGATTGTGTGAATACACTGATGTATCTAAATTTTCTCATTAACTGTTTTCTTCCCATTTAGTATTTGGTTTGCAGAGAGACAGATTGTCATTAGAAATAAAAGCACAGGCATTATATTGTGAAATTTGTGTGATAATGGGATTGCATTTAAGAAGGGGAAGTAAGGACCCTGCCCCAGAAAGCCTCTGTTCCTTGGCATGTTCAAAGCAGTGTTGTTCAAAGCATTACTACTAACTAGCTTTTCTGTAAATACATAAAGGCTCAGATATCTTTATTGAATTTTGTATTTTATTCCATTTAGCCTCTTATTTTACCTTTAGCCATTAGAAAGAATTTGAAGCTGTATAGGATTTTTCATGCTGATGTTTTCGAAGAATTTACATTCTAAATGTTGGTTACCTGATAGAGTTATTTGACATTAATGTGCAGAAGTTTAATGTTTTTGCAGACTATGAGGATGTCATTTTGGGGGGGGCGGGAGGTCATGGGTGTTTCATTTTCCTGAACTGATAGTGTATATTTTAAATGGTGTAGCACCTATGATCAATACTTTGCAGAAAGATTGCTGCAACAGAAGAATTAACAGATTTGTTTTTAGAAAGTAAAAAATATTGGCTCCCTGACTTGAGGACTGCCCAGGCAGGAGACCATACCCAATATGGAGCCTGTTTGGTCAGCTGCTCTATTTCTATTCATTTACTGTTAAGTTGTCAGAGGAGGGATTGTATAGCACTCTCTCATTTCTGAGTGGTCTGTAGACCCTGAAAGCTGTTGCTGACTATTGAAATCATCCCAAAAATAATTGGTCTTAGGTAATATATATAAGGGTCACTTTGTGGGTATGTTCTTTCTGTTCCTTTTCCACTGGACACTTTCTTGGGTGAACAGAGTTGTGGGAGCTATTTGGAGGGAAAGCCCCTAGACTTTTCTAGGTATTTTGCTAGACTTCAGCACAGCTGGATACCTGTCTCCCTTTTTTCTATCCTTCCTCAACCCCATATGTGAACCAACAGGGCAAATTTCTTCCATGCACAACAGCAGAGGAGCAGTTGGGTGGGAGCTGCTGAATGGGGAAGTGAGAGCATCTCCTGAGGGCTGTATGAGGTCTCACCAGTGTTTATCTAGGAATAGTTGCTGAGGAAATGGTGAGATATATTTGGTAAGGCAGCTCTCTCCTACATCCTGCCCAAAGGGGCAGGTTTTTAAATGTGTGAATCTGTAGTTAATTATGTGTGAGACCAATGCTAATGCCATCAATGGTGCCCAAGCTGCAATTTAGAGATACGAAGTATGGTTACTTTTTGTGATCTGATAATGATTGCTTTTTCTAACTGGGAATATTGCTTTTTAGATAATTGTATTTTGCAGTTTTTGAAAGATTCAGCATTTAATTTTCATGTAATTTCAGTAATAAAAACATTCATCATCCTGCCTGTGTCACTGAATTCAAGTAAAGCATTGGCTGTTTAAAAAAGTAATCAGCACTCTAGCTTTTTGCATTTTCACTATGTTATTCATAAAGGATAACATTTAAGATAATTTTTATCAGTTGTTCTTGATGTTCTAACTGTAGGCTAAAACTTGAATTGTATTAAATGACTTCATAATAGCCCATGGTAAAAACAAGAAATTAATTCAACCACATAATAGAAACATTATAAAGAATAGAAACGGTATAAAAATTGGAGAAGAAAGACCTCCAATGTAGCATCATATAAATTCAGATGTACTGTGGGAGTTAACATCATTCATATTAGTTGAAATTCACAAATCTATTCATTATTAAATAAGTATTTAACATTCTTTTTCTCCAGAGCATTTTGTCATTATGTGAAGAAAAAATGAAGATTGCTTCATCAAGTAATATTTGTCGAAGCTTGTCTGCTGTTGGAAGAAGAGTTCTTTCAATTGAATCTTTTGGTGCTTCTCAAGGTAACAGTAAAATGTATTTAGTCCAAAACTTCAGATTGCCTGACATATCTAATCATTTTTCAAAGACTGTGTTTTTGTGATCTCCTGTTATACGTTCCTTTCTAGATTGCAACAAATCATTGTTAAATATTTGTCAATTGGTGATGGGGAAACAGGGACACGCAACTCTTAATTAACATAATATGTTTGAAGTGTCCCTTATGATTCAAAGTGATTTGTTCAGAAATTGAGAATTTGTGTAGCATACTAAAGATATGTAACAGCAATGGCAGAAAAAGTAATGTAGAGATTTACAAGGAGAGATTAGGAGGTTTAATACACATTTAATATAAGCATCTGTTTTTGTATCTAGATGTCTGTGATAACATGTGGAAGGGAAGAATGTGTCAGAGGAGTTTGGGATCTAAATTATATGCAAATGAGAAAAACAACATTGCAGGTGATTCGTCTGCAGTGGAAGATGTGACTACTGCCTGTCATAACAACTCTTCTGTAGTTACCATGGTGACTGGCAGAGAAAGTGGTTTAAAGGAAATGCAAATTGATCAGGATAATGAGAAAACTCAACATTCACAACTTGCAACTCAAACTGAAAAGAGCAAAGAAGAGGACAAACACGCAGTGTATACTGACAGTTTCGCTTGTGTTGCTTTGGATATAAAATCATGTGTTATTGACCTGGAGAGAGATTGCCTTTTTAAGAAAGGTTCTTTGAGAAAAATGAAAACCTTTCCAAAGCTACCACTCGAACTTGCAGATACAAATAACTTTTTTACTTCTGTAACCAACAGTGGACCACTAGATAGGAAAAATCACTTTGTAACACAAGAGTCACTACCTCTAGACAATAATAATGAGGTTGCTGTTTCAAAGGGAAATCTCAATTCATTTGCTGTCAGTAGTCCACCAGAAACAGAATCAAACAATCGCCAAGTTGATGATCATCATTTAGAAGCACCATGTGTATGCACACAAGTGTCTGGCTTGAATCTAAAAGAACATATGTCACTTATCAATGGTAAAAAGATAGGTTTTTCTTCTTCTGGTCACAAAGAAGACTCTTCTGGTGCTACCTCTGAAGTGCTAAAACCAGCTGATATGCTAAAAGGCCCAAATCAGTCAATTGCTGGAGCAAAAGTGCTAGACAACTACATGGTGTTGGAAGACTGTTCTGAAACTTTTCAAGGGTCAAATGAGAATTATGTACCGCATTTTAACAAGATGGATTCAGTATTAACAACAAAACCCAGTGGGAACAGGCATGGATCAAACCTAATTAGGCCACCAGAATTAAGCAACGGTGTGATGAGTGCAAACAATAATGAAGATAATCTTTGTGGAGGCAGAGGTTCAGAAATCAAAAGTAATGAGCAGGTAGTAAAAATAAAGTCTTCGTTATATAGTTGCTGTAGTCACTTATGTGGAGATGAGATGACTTAAATACTGTGTGACTTCTTTCCCTCTTGTCCACTTTAGCATCCCAGAAAATGGCATTTTGCTAGTCTGCACACTTTAAGAGTTAATATTGCAAACATGGTGATCCCTTTTTCTTCCTAAATGAAAAAGTAAAGTGCTGCAGTGAAATTTATGCTGTTGCAGAATCAACTTCCATTTTAAATTGTTTTTTTAACAAATGGAGCCTACTTGCTCGTGTGTTAGAGCAGCATTCCTTAATAGCTGATTGCATTTGTAAGAGAACAACCAAAGCATACATGTATTTTTAACTCTTTGTGTTCCTGTCAATGCATAAATTTCACTACCTTGCAGTGAGTCTCCCAGGTGCTTAAGAAAATTGCAGAATTCCTGACTGTAAACCTGACCTCACTGAAATCAATGGCAATATCCCATCAGCTTCAGGAGGATAGAGTCTGTATTTTTTTTTAATCTTCCATGTACATTTAAGTTTTTGGAAATTGTACATATGCTATATTCGTTCTGTGTTCTTAAATTGCTGTCTCTGTTTGTTAATGTATGTTTCACTATAGAATTTAAATATGTGCACAATATGATGGGTATGTTGTCTCATGCATTAAGTCTTTATAAATAGCCAAATAACAAAGGGAGAATCTACCAGAGTTTGTTGATAGTTAATTGTAATATGGTCTCTTCTCTGCTCAAATTACATATCTCAGGGTGGACAAGTTTGGTCTCTGACTAGATGGTTTTCTTTTGTGCCATACTCAGAGGTGTAAACAATCCATGTGGTAGGAGAGCTGCTGGCTAAAACTGTAGGGTTGTTTATCCTTCTCCAGCTTTGTTACAGCAGGATAAAAATGAGCAGCACAAACTTCACACATTTTGTTTCTAGAAATAATTCTTAGGTGAAGATGTTGGGCTTTTTCGTTGCTTGTCTACTGGCAAGTCAGCCTTGTTCTTGCCTACCAGCCCATCTTCCAGCCCTCCCATACAGTGGCACTTAGGGCTGTATTCAGTCTCTGTCCCTCTCTCTTTTCAACTTGCCCAAACACCTCCTTTGGAGCACTAACCTCGAATTGCCAGGTGTGAAACGAGCCTTTGGTTCATCATAGCTCAAAAACTAGAGCAAATACAAGAATCTGTCCCTTTTTCCCTTTCCTGTCTCTTCTCCCTCAACAGGTGTGCTTATTAAATTCATAGTTCAGGAGGATGATAAATGTGGATAAGTACCACATAGCATGGTCTTGCCTTCTGAGGGGGTTATTCACTCTATGCATATTGAATCCTTTATTTAGGTTTTAAACCCTGCAAATGCACTCTTCAGACTCTGAGAAATAGTCCATTTATTGTACATGCATCCTTTTTTCTTCTATTTCTGCCATCACTTGTGGACATAAGTTGAATGTAGTGATAGGGGTTCTTTTTTAAGGAGGAAAAAATGTTGAAATAAGACCTATATTCAGTCCTTACCAGATTACCAGGGCAAATTTTAAGTCTATGTGCATGAAGGCAGTTTTAAGAAAATAATCTTCCCCAGAATTATAATTTTCCAAAATTCTTCCATGAAATTAAAAGTTGTAACAAATCTTATTTGCTTTTTTGCAGCAGCACTTGAGACTGACACACAGGAAAGTAAACCAAGACATATTTTCATCTTATTCTGCCATTCTTCTAAACTCTTCTTTTTCTTCAACTATTACATCATCAATTTAAATAAAGTGTCCTTTCAGCCTAAACAGAATTTCATTCTTTCAAACAAGTAGGCTCTTATTAACAGTGATGTTATCCTGCTCCCACTGAACTCACAGGACAGTCACTGTGAATTAGAAACAGTGACTCTTATTCCAGGTACCCTAATAAGCAGTGTTGTATTACATAGCATATGAAATGAAAACAGCAGGGTAGTGGTTCTTTATTATATCAGAGGTTTATAGCTGTCTTTTCAATAGAAGAAATGCTTGATAGACTCATGCTCTACATTCTCTTTTTGAGTAAATTATTCCAGCAAATGTTCAGGTACTGCCTCAGAAAAAATGTGCTATTTAGAAAAATCTTTTTGGTCTTAAACAAAAATGCAAATATAATAAAATGTTATTTGATTATTTAACTGCTCTAGGAAGGAAAAAAGCCTTTAAGCATATTAACACCTAGGCTTCTGAAATGGCTTCCTGAAATGCTGAATTTCTAGCCTCGTAGTCCTTTGTTTTCTGAAGGAGGGTCATTCATCGTTAGTAGTTGTTGAACTGTATAGCAGGCTTTTTTGTTAGTCTTCTTAGAGAAATGCAGTGGGTTAATGTTTTCAGCTTGTTTTTTTCTTTGGGAAAAGCGATTTTATTCCTCAGGCTTCCAAAATATAGCAGTTTTTGACTCTTTGTTACCTCCTGACAGCTGAAAGTCACACTGTGCTATTCCTTACGTGACAGAAATATAGTTGCTGTCTCTTTCTCAAGTTCCCATTAGCCAAAATTTTACCAAATACCTTTTTTTAAAGAAAGCCTGAGTCTGAGTTTGTTCACTTACTGTAAAAGCACAAGAAGTGTGAGGACCCAACTAATGTGATTTCTGCCTTGTGGGGTAAATAGAAAACACCTCAGAGGATTTGCAGTGCTGCTCTTTCCTGAGTTCTCCATTACAGATTGGCATGATTGAAGCAAGTGGAGCTTTTAGAATGGTATCTCCAGCATTCCTTTCAATATTTCATGTTGTTTAGAGAAGGTGCAATACCAGCCCCATCCGGTTGAAGATCAACCTTGTCTACTCTGGAGAACAGACAGTTTTTCTTGCCTGTCAGTACTTCTCCAGTGGACAATATTTTTCTAATACTCAAACACTGCTTCTTATTGTTGTGTGCTTTACTGCTAGTAAGCATTACTAAAAATACTTGCTTGCTTTTGTCTGGCTACTGCAATGTATCTTGTGAGGGTTTTCCTAGTAATTTTTATAGCTTTGCATGCCATAAATAAATATTTTTCACTTCAAGTTTGAGTGGGGATCTTTTATTTCTCTAACCAGTTTCATTCCAATCGGGTGTGTCTCATCTCTAATCCTTTTAAATGTTTTTCTGTGATTTAAATGCTATGGCCTTTACTTGGGAAGGGTTAATGAAAACCTGGCAAATGCAAGTTTGTTTTCTGTTGGTCATTCATACCCTGTCAAGCATGAGAGAAGTGAAAAGCCATGTAGCTAGAGGCTGACACTTTAACACTGGGGAAATAACATGAAGGAAAGAAAAGTTGTCAATTCCTAGAATAATACTTGCTAAGAAAAGAATGATGAAAATCTTGCTTTGGCTATTTAAAATGTGCTAGCATTATGTTCATAAAATAGATTATGTTTGCATAGTTGGAATGCTTTTCTAAATTTGGGGGTTACAATTCTGGTACCAACAATTAAGCAGATCTGTTAAATAGTCTTTGCAGCACTGCAAAAAACCAATCAATTTTCCAACAAGTAAGGTTTAAAATACAATCTTTGAGCATAAACCAAAATGGCACCAGGATGTAGATATAGACAATAATGGCTCATTTGGCTTTTTTATATTTTCTGACAAAATTTCAATGCTGTGAAAGCATTTTCTTACTTTAAAAAATTGGTAATATAATTTCTGTTATCAAAAGGTCTGGTTTAGAACATTTAAAAAATTTTGAAAGAGACATTAGGTTATAATTTTGGTTCCTCTTTGGTACACTGATGATAATATATTCATGAATGTTTAATAACATTATTAAAATAATGTTAATGGTTTGAATGAAGTGGACTTATAAATGCTGAAGAGTTGTCTTGAGCTTGCTTTGCTAAAATTTCTTGGTAGATAAGTAACAATGCATGCTACAGATGGTTTGACTAAAAGCATTTAATCATACATTTTCCAGTACTTCAGATTTTTTTTTCTTGGTGTTTGTGTGGGGATTTTATTTTTAAGTTTTAGGAAATAGTAATAGCCATGAATC
This sequence comes from Zonotrichia leucophrys gambelii, assembly GCF_028769735.1. Taxonomy (NCBI): domain Eukaryota; kingdom Metazoa; phylum Chordata; class Aves; order Passeriformes; family Passerellidae; genus Zonotrichia; species Zonotrichia leucophrys. The sequence continues at coordinate 14,821,765 of NC_088176.1, forward strand.
AGAGACTTGCATGTTAAAAACCAAAACAGCCACACCTGAGACATGACTAATTAAGGAGCTGTACACTTACATGTTTACTAAAACAAGGTTCAGGAGAGTTAGAACGTGCATCGTGTTAAAATACCTCAGAGGTGAGGTACCAGGAGCATTGCATTAAATACCTTTGTTTTACCTTTGTTTAAGGATTGAGGCTTAAATAAAAGTTGCCTCATAACCATAGGCTGAGAAGTATATTCTTTTTCCTTTGAAAACTGTTTGAACCAGACTGCATCCATTTTTCACCTCAAATGCAAATATGTGGTGAAACATGTCTTGTCATGTACCTTCAGTACATGGGGTAACTTCTGCAAGGTGTTAGAAGTCCCCAGCAGGTCTGAACCCTCAGTTTTCATCTGAAGTCTTCCATATTTCTCTTTCTGTTGGAGGAAGGTGGGAATTTGGAATAATTCTAGGACACCAGAAGAATGACCTTCTCAGGTGTTTCTTTCAGGAATAAAATTGATATGGTCAAGGTGAGGAGAGACATGAATTACAGTAAGAGACAATAGCAGTGCAGATATTTATTAGCGTGGCAGAAAACCAACTAGCACACAAATACCAGCTAACAATATTATATTTGAGGTTTCTTATTTCTTTAGAATGATTGCCAGAGAAACAATGACTATATACATTTAAATATAGTTCACCAAACTGTAACCAGACTCCATCCTTCTTTTTCCTGATTCAGTTTGTTTTGGCTATGCTACAGATGGCAGTAATTCCCATTTATGCTAAGATTTGCTTTCCCTACATACCTTTTTCTTCCAAAATAGTTTTTCCAGTGTCTCTTCATTCTCTGTTTTCTAATCTATCATTGACACTTCTGTCTTATCATAAACTTTTGCTGCTGCTCTTAGGATTTATTCCTACTCTCCTGCCACGCCTGAATTTCTTTCTGTCATTTCTTTCTCACACTAAAGAGTTTGGATATCCCAGAGGTGATGAGAAATACTTTGCAGCTTTCTGCAGTACAACAAACTTCAGTCTCCAGTTCACTGAGAGATTCTTCTTTCCCTGGCTAGCCATTCATCACCTTTTCCTGAAGTGAAAGGTGATTTGTATATGCAGTAAAGGAAGTCCATCTTTCTTTGCTGCAGCTTTTAGAGCCTCTAAAGACATAAACTTCAAGAGGAGGGATTCTCTTACAGAGAAACATGTGGCACTTGTGTGTACTTACTAGAAGAAAATTCCTAAATCCCAAAGCCTTCTTAATGTTTTAGTCAGTCTGAAATTTCTCTTATGGTTTCTCTTCACTCATGTCAGCTGTGCAGGGTTAATTTGAAGATTTGGGTGCTCCTTTCTTTGTAAAGTGCCTGTGAGCAAAGACACTTGAGGCACATGAGAACCACAGTGCTCTGGAGGGGGAAGCACTGCTGCTCAGGGATAGGAATCTATCAACAGTATGAAGCTCTATCCTATATGCTTTCTAGACTGATTCATTCTTTTGATTATCTGTCCTTTTCCTTCCTGCTGTGTGATTGATGGCTTTTTATCGGACTGTTCAAGAGCTTACTTTTCTAGATACAGGAAAAGAACACATGGATGAAAGAATTTTGCCCTCCAGGGTGCTGGTGATAGCAAAATTGGAGAATGAAACCGAATCTTATCACCTGGCTTCAAATCTGTCTATGCTGAAGTTACTAATTTTTGCCAATATAGGATAGAAGAATAGCACCCAGTTCATTTTTATCTGTTGGAGGTAGGCAGAATATGAAACATTTTCAGTAAATCAAAATGTATTTCCTGACATATTTTGTTTAAAAAAATGTAGTTTATCTGGTTCACCTTCAAAGAATATTTAAACAATATGAGCCTAAAGTATTGTGTTCTTTGAGAAGGTCTTCTAGTTCAAATTACAAGCAAAGTTTCAGCTACAGAAATTAATGTCCTTCTTTTCTCCATAGATTGCACTGAAGCTATTTGTTTGTTGAGCTTTATGAAATTCAATGCAATTGTCAGCTCATTACATATCTCATGATAAAATCCAAAGAGCATCTCAGTAAAAGGATGAAAAATTTACTTTAGTAAATGACAGTGCAGAGGATGATTTGTCAAAGTTAATGATGTAGTGCAATTGTATGTGGGAAAGACCTTTAGGCAATGCAGTTTTTACAAATACTGATTGGGATAGAAAGCTGTTGGTAAAAGCAACAAAACAGTTCAGAAGATTTTTTTGTTTGTCTCCTGTGCTTCAATTTTGTTGTTTAGGGTTTTTTTGGGTTGGTTTGGTTCCTTTTTTATTTGATTGATTTTTGTTTCTTTAGGGTTTTTTTTGAGGTTGAAATGGTTTTTTTTCTAGAGTTAATCCTGAATTACTTGTGGTAATTCTTTTCCCTAACATGGCCTGAATTTGACTCATTCAGGACTGCATATGTAAGAGAAAATGTGCTGTGCTCTTTTTTAAAAGAGTTCTTTGGGTCTGCTCTCACTCAGGAGCTTCTGCCTACAATGAACTTTTTAGTGTTCCTTTGTTAGATGAACGGAGATCATGAAGTACAGCCGATGTCAAGAGCCTCTGCTTGAGATGAGCTTTTCCATTAGCCCAATTTGATCAGGAAGGTGTGTGTGCCCTACTGTAAATCTCCAATTCTTAGATTCACACAAACACACACCACCCCCCAAAAAGAAAAAAAATCAGAAAATGTAAAGTATGTCTCTGAAGAACAGAAAGTTTCCATGGAGCAGTATCTTTTCACATCAAGATATTATGCCAGATATCAAAACCTAAATTGGTAGTCAGAAAAACAAATGCTGTTACTACAAATTGAGCAGCCAGTGATTAAAAGCAAAACAACACGCTGGGATTTTGAATAAACCTGTCATTAATTCTGTCAATATTGTTAACGTCTTTCACAGAAGAACAAGAGATGTTGATGAAATCTTTAAGGTAAGACATGTAATGCAACTGTCAGGGTAAATCAGGTTTTGAATGTGGGACTGTTTTGTTGATGGCAATCATTTGAGTTTTTATGTTTTTCAGTCTAGGTGTTCTCCCTATAATTATGCAATTATGTTTCATCATAAAATATGTCTATTACACAGAGGACATTCTAAGAGTCTTTTCTTAGTATGGTAAGAAAGACCTTCCAGACAGCTCACATTTCCTGAAGGAATTAAGAAACAATTAATTAATTTATACAGTTAGCTGACTGTGCCATGCTTTTTTAATAAATAGTATTAATTCATTACTGCTAAGTGCAATAAATACATTTTCTTGTTACTTTTTAAGTTGAGATTTTTATATTAGGATTTACTTTTCTATTGCATTAGTAAATATTTTTAATTTGTAATAATTTTTATAACTTTCTGCATCCTCACTGTTTTTTTCAGTGGATCTCTCTAAAACTCCTGTTGTCCTGGTATGGTAGGCCTCTGAAAGACTATGAACTCTGGGCATTATGTCATGAGTGTTTATGTACTCTGCAGACTTGCATAGATTATCCAGGTATAGTCTTAATTATCATGAAGTATTTTGCCTAGTTATTTATGTTCACTGTATTAATATTTCCTTTATTCTCTTGATTGAAAGGATGTTGACTTTCATTTTGTGTGCAGATATTTCTATTTTGATTCCCTTAAATTAAAAAAAACCTCAATTTGGAGTTGTTTTCCATATATAGGTGAATGTCTCATATATAGGTGTTTTTTTTTTTTTATTCTGAATCTTGATGGCTTTTGCAGCAGAAATTAATCTTTGGCGTCAAGCAGTGAAACTTTTAAGATAAACACTTGTGACGTATCAAGCAGGAGGAAATAAGTTTTACATATATATGTGTGTGTGTGTGTGTAAACAAAAAACTTCCTCCTTTGCCTGGATTTCTTCGTGACAAATAATTCCTGACCTATTTTCTACAGTACAGGGCTTTGTCATTTTAAAGTACCTAGGATCTTGTCATGGAATTAGTCCTTCCACATCCCCTATGCTTCAATTTATGGGCAAATTATCAGACATAAACTTCTGAGAGAGGAAGAGGGAACTGTCCTTGGACAAAATTAGAATATGTTGTGTACAACTCAGAAGACCATCTTAGATTTCCATGGGCATTCTGAATGGTGGTTTAGCTTATACTAATGATAAATCTATAGCAGTTCTGATAAACAGAGCAGAGGTTTCCACCACCACCACCCTTTCTTTTCCTTAATTTAAAAAAACTTGCTTTTGGGAGTATGGGCAGGGATGAGCTTGAAGCCTTTAAGTGAATATAAACAACAGGATAGTAATGTACGGAAAACTTACTGCATCTCTTTGGATTTCAGCTTCAGTTTTTTTATTTCTATTATATAAAACTGCTTAAAATGAAATAAGCCATAAATGAAGATTCTGAACACTTTAAGAATTGTAACCCATAAAACTAAGTATTTAATATACCTTGTACAGAAGAATTATTTCAGCCTCATAGCATGTTCCTTATGTTTCTGAAGGTTTCAGATAACTGCACATAATGGCTGAGATTCTAATGTAATATGCTTAGCCAGCCTTTGTTACTGCTCTCTTAAAAATGCATAAAGTTCTCTCAAAGTTCCTTTTGAATAATACTTGAATAATACTTCACCTTTGAATAAAAGGTGAATCTGATACATATTTTGAATACATCTTGTAAAAAAATCCTTTGTCTTGACAATAGTAGTGCGACTGGTGGCTGATGAGCCATGGTTAAATATATGAATCTGGATTATTTTTTGTTTATTCACATAGACAGCCTTTTTCTCCAAATCCTTCCTTGATTACACTTCTTTCATTATCTTAAGCAGGAATTACCTGGCTAAGAAAACATATCCCAAAGCTAGCCTCTTCTTCACGTATTTGTTAATTCAACTCTACTACAGAAGTTGTTTGTAACCTCCATTGGGACTTAACTTAATTCCTCTCCTCTTATCAGAGGATGTTGCTTACATATTGCTTGTGGGTGATTCAGGGAGCCCAGGTGAGGATTCTTATGTTGTACTGAACAAGCTGAGATCTGGTTTGTGTGAGCAGGGCCAGGGGCATTTACTGCTGACACACAAAGACAAGTGAGCATGAAGCTGCCTCTGCAGAGAGAACCAGCAAAGGTTCTCATTTGGGAAAGCTTTGCTTTACAAGACATATACTTCAGGTCCAACTTAAATATTATTGAAAGTAGTAGACAAGCCTTTATGTTAAGCATAGTGAATAATTTAATTTTAGATGTGGTTTGTACAGATAACTGAAAAAAGGAAAAGTGTTACTGCCTTTTTTCTTACTTTCTTTTTTTTTCCTCTTAGACCACTTCAGTTAATTATTAATAAATTAATATTTGTGTGTCTCTTAGACATCTTTAAAATTTTATTTCATAATTAATACATTTAATGTTTTAATCTCTTATTCAGTTTAAGAATCTATTCTTCCAGTATTTTGTTTTTAATAAGAAAATGGTGCATTAGATGTTAGTCTAGAAATAGAGGACTACAGTTGGTCTGCAAGAGAACTACTTACTGGCTAGTTGGCTTAATATATTAAAACATGCTTAATTAAAATGTCCTTTGAAGTTAGCAAACAGATAGTCACAGTTTTGTCACAAGATTTTCAACACCAAATTTATAGGAAATTATCTCCTTCTCTTAACATTAAGTTCCTGAAGACCTCAGATAATTTAAAATAGTTTTAGTAGTCCATTATTTCTTTTTTAACAATGGAAAATTTCATGGCGTTGCAAATACTGGCCTATGTAACATGTCTTCACTGAGAAAGTGTGATTATAACTATTTGTGAAAAACTGGACGTTATATCCTGTTGCAGCTAGAGGAGTTTTGGATCTGGCCACTTGTGTGTCAGCTTTCTCCAGATGGTGACCCTCTATTTTTGTGGGGTTGAAGGAGGAGAAGAGGAGACTTTAATTCTTACATATATTGACCATCTTTTATTGGTGCCTTGTGAGAAGTCTAGAGTGTATCTACCTATTGTGTTTATATTTTTTGTTTTGTTTCTTTCTTGTCCTTCTTTTTCAATGCTGGGTATAAAGAGAATAAATTTCCAGGGTTTTTTCCACTTCTTGTCTTTGTTCTGCAGAAATTGCATTGGGTAATTACACAGCTATTGTCTCTTTTGTCTTTTTATTGGCTTATGTCTGTTCTAGCATAGATGTTATTTAAAGCATCATTCATTTTAGGGTAATTTCTGACACTGTAAATTCTTTGATAAAATTATTTACTTTTTTTAGTGCTAAATAGCTACAAGAGCAGATACTTATTATGCCTTGCCCTTTTGTGGTTTTTTGGGTTTTTTTGCAGTGGTCTTATGTTTGGACTCTGTGCTGATTGACTGCTGTGGAAGAATCCTCTTTGCTGCTCCAAAAGCTGGAGGTAAAATAAGAGATTGCAAGTTCTGCTTTTATTTCTTTTCAGGGGAAGTGGAGAAGAAAGCAAACATCTTACCTTTTGTTTCTGATTTCTTTTCTTGTTTAGAATCTTGTGATATATTTTATTTAGCTCCTGAAATTGAAGAAGAGGATGTGGATACTGAGAAGGTAATGTGGTAGGTTATGTAGATTGCTTTGTACTTTATCAAAGGACAGTTTTATCCCTCTGCTAGTTGGAGAAGAAAGCTAAACTCTTCTAAGATTGTGTTAATATTTCTCCCAATGTTTTCTGTGAGGCTTTTTTTGATATATTGATCTCTCATGAAATCAGTTGCCTCTATAATTTTTCCTTCCAGGATTCTTGGAGTAACTGCCAAAAGTCTTCTAATTGATGGTTTTCCATAAGACTTAATTATTTTCAGTTTTTTAGCAGTAAGACAGACTGCTTAAGTCTTTTAAGTCATTTTTTCACATTCTGAAGGTCGCAGTAAGATCATTAACTTAGACTATCTGGGCAAAAGCCCAAGCATTATTCACACTTAGAAGACTGGATAAAAATATCATTATCAGTATGTTTTTACTTTGGAAACATTATGAATGATGTCTTTTTCCAATATAGTTTTTTCAGAGCTTTTCCCTATAGATAAAAACCATTAGGAGCTTTTAGAACGAAGATAATAAAAATGTCAAATAGCAGGTGAATGTGTCTCCACTGCAACTACTTTTGAATTGCAAACTGTACTACAGTGATCTTAAAAATCAGGGGAACAGAATTTACAGTACTTTTCTGTTTTGTAGCAAGAAAAAAGGTTAATTGATATGTGCCTTGTATCACATGAGTTCTTTGGAATTAGGCATAGTAATCATGAATCAGAAAATAAAAGCTCATAAAAATCTACTAAAAACATTCAATTTTCTGTAAAACTATCTGTAACTAGAAAATATTTTTATATCTTTCCTAGATTTCTTAAACTGCTTTGATCCAATGTGCAGGTTTTTCAAAGGCTTCAGAAGCTTAAACTAACCCTGAAATATAATACAGCATTTTCACCAGACAGTAGAAATTAATAATCCTAAAGTCTTTGTGACTTGTTTTCTTTAGAATATCGAAAGTAATCTGTTTCCTTGTTTTTCTACAACAATTATTCTATTACATATAGAATAAGCTGATGGGGTTTTTTGCCTTTTTCCTGATGGCTGTATAACTTTCTAGGTATAAACATTCAGTTCAGTTTATGGTATGGGAATGAATCTGTGTAGTGTCAGTCACAACAACAGTAAAAAGAACTTTCTTTGAAGGTTCTGATGGCTTGGATGGTATGTCTTTCCTAAATAAATTTAGGGTAATCTTGGAGTTCTAAGCCTAAGGGGAAGAAAATTATTTTTGTTTTGATTGAGTTGCTTTCTCCATTCCAGGTGGTTTTGTACCTATTAGTAGCTTTTGTTCAATGGTTCAAATGGAGCTATTAAAAAAAATTGAACTATTTTGTCTATAGTGAACTTACTTGTTATGTTTTGTTCATTGCTGTTCACTTTGCTCAAAAAGGTGCCAGAAAACATTATTTAATGAGAACACATTGTTTTCTATTGTGCTTATGGTTCTGTCCATTCAGCTTTTGTAATATCTTTCAGAGGTGATGTATAGTGTGGTACTTTATATTTCTTAAAATTGCATTTGTAGTACATGCTAACATATGGAAACTAAGCATTAAGTGGACTAAATCTGACTCTGAAAATTGTAATTCTTCAAACGAAACAAGAAAGCTGGTAAAGACCAAGTCCTTTTCAAGGTCCCTCATTGGAGCAACTTCAATTGGTCTAGCTGCAGGTAGCACAATAATTGCTAAAATAAATATGCAGTGCCTCATTCTTCTGACAGGTGTAATCTTCTCTATAAAATATGACTTGTGCTAGCTAGTGTGTAATTACTGTGTGCCACTTACTTGCTGAATTATCATGACCTTTTTTAAGTGAATTGCAGCTGGCCACATTTTATGGTAGAACTCTGAAGCTTGCAGCAATCTTTTTACATGAGAAAGGAATTCTTCAAAATGGTTCTAAAATACATTTTTCGTAGGTAAAGAATAAGACAATTAATGTCTGTTACTCCAACAGTAGAAAAATAGCTGCTGTTTTTGGCCCTGCATGCATAACAACTAGATTTTGAAGTGGGCTGGAATTTTCATCAGCACCCTCAAAAGCCAAATGTAATCTGTACTTTAAAAACTCTAGTAAGTTTTTTGCTTTTTGGCAGGAAATAGGGGGAATGTTTGGATAATTTGCTGGAATTGTTTTTGAAGTGGAGGTTTTTTTTAGTCTGTTCAAATCTTTCTTGTCTCTTACGTTATACCAATAGGTCTGTGTTTATGGTGTTGCTGCAGTTCTGTGGATGGCGGCAAAATACAGTGTTCCACTGAGTCACAAAGTAGTATTGCCAAGAAAATTTAAAAAACTGCTTCTGGATATGGCAAGAAAAAACCCTGAAGAAAGGCCTTCTCTAACTGCTGCAATTAAGGTTACTAGATTTAGTTGTGTCTCAAGTCTCATTTTAGTATTTTTAAAATCAAAATAACAGCTTAATACTTGTAGTATACTGATATCTAATTAAATCATAGCCAGTCACTTTGGGTTTTGTTTTTAAAGTTACCTCCTTAGAGACACAGAGGGGCGTGTTTTCAATTTATATTGAAATTATCAAGGCACTTGGACTTGGAGAAGCTTCATAAGACTTCCTAAACTTAGATTACTTCTAATTGACTATTTATCTTGACTTTGTCCTTGTCCAAGAATACCTCACTTGATTGAAAACTTATTTACTGACTGAAAATTACAATTTTTTTTTTAGACATGCAATCATTATTTACTTGAACAAGGTGTAAACAGCAAAAGTATTTTGACATTATTGGGTAAACCCATCTTTAAGGTAAGAGTGCCACCTTTCTTTAATTTTGTATGTTTTTTCAAATAATTCTGTAAATGTATTCCAGTAAGATTTTGTTGCCTGCAAATGCAGCTGGATTTTGGGTTTGGTTTTGTTGGTGTGATTTTTTTGGTTGTTTTGGTTTGGTTTGTTTCAATGTATTTTCAAGTAGTCTGTAAGTATTGCCTTTTCCTAGTTCTTGCTGTTAGAGTAATTCCTCCACAGATTGTGATGCTCTGACTCCATAGTCTATATGGGTGAAGAACAAGTACCTAATTTCATAATCTCTCTTTTTATTTACCACCCCACAGAAGAAATTAATATAGAAATTAATATTGTTGGGTTTTATTTGTGTTTCAAATGTGTTTCTATAATGCATACAAGATTCAGTCAATCCATGGAACTGAGTTTATTCAAAACTTTGAGTACCAAGTTATCAAGATTTCTAAACAGTTCTACTAGTCCTTAGACTTCTGTATGTAATTTTTTTAATTTCTCACCTTGGCATGGCTAGGTTGTTGCAATATTTAAGGTATATATGAGGATTGGGGTTTTTTTAAATAATGTGCTGAGCAGAATTTGAAAAAAGAAAATGCTAATAACATCAATTTGTGCTTCAATGTTTATTGTTAGGCTGTTGAGGAAGAAGTCTTGTCTCAAAATCACGTCACTTTTGAATTTAAAAATGATAAACATGAAATGGATCCTTCAGAGTCAAGTCCAGGTAAGCAGTCAGGCTCTGACATGTTTACTCTGGTTTAATACTCTCTAGTTCAGTTCTTCTTGTAAGATTTTCTCAGTCCAATATCCAATTGTTTTTCTATGTAAATTAATTGTTACTTACTTTACATTTATATTTTACATATTGATCATCTTTCTGTGTTTTTGCTTTTAGGATTTGTGCCTTTTACCAGTGAAAGTAAACTTGTAGCAGTTAAAGGACCAGTACCATGCCAGATTTCACTAAATTGTGAGAAAGCAACATTACCTGTTGCATTCACCTCTCCTGCAACTCACTTTAAGCCTATTATTTTGCAACAAGATGCCAATATTACAAAGTTAGTATATCCTAAAGCAGAATAAGTTCAAGATTAAATGTCATTGCTAAATCTATTTGAATTTTCCTTTAAAAATTCTTTGGGTTTTTTTTTCAGAGATGTTCCAACACCAGTTTCTGACCAATTCAAGAAAGAGACAAGGAAAGAAAAACATATGAACAACAACAAATCAGGGTATGTAGAAGACTCCAAAAGCTGTGATATTGAGGATACAGGTGTAGTTGAAACTGTTCCTGAAACACCTGAGTGTGACTTACAAGTTCCAAGCCACTCATTCCAGATGTCTTCAGAAGAGCAAAACTCAGGCAATATGTTTGCTTCTACAGTTACATTACCATCACCATCTGATTCCTCACATGCTCTACAAGAGAAGAGCTTTTTATCTGAAGATCCCTCCAGCTCTTTAGCTTTTCCTACATCTCCTAATTTTCTTCACATAAATAACATCATTCTCAAACAAGACTCAGAGAAAAGAGTTCTGACATTTGTCCCAGTACATTTGGCTGTATCAGAGCAAATACCAAATAAGCCTCTTCGCTCAAGAATTGCTTATGATTGCTATCACAGTTTGCCAGTGCTACTTTCAAGCACTATTGCAAGTTATAAAATGAGCATGCAAGCAGAAAATGATGCCTCCCTTTGCAATGTGCAAAGTCATGAGACTGCTAATGCAGAGAACCACTTTGATAAAAGTAGCCCAGTTATTCAAACCAACTGCCAAGAAACTGAGTGTGCTACCAGCATAGACAGTTTTTTCACTGAACGAGAAGACACATCATGTACTTCAGTGAGTAAAGACAGCTGTAATTTCTTTGATAATGAAGTCCTGCCCCATCAGAACACAACAAATGACACTTTACTCCAGGAAGTGATTCATCTCATACAAGAGGAGTTTGCATTTGATGGTTATTTAGAGAATGGAGCTGAAGTTTTTGATATGGGTATGTGCATTTTCTTCTGTATGTTATTATCATTGATTTGTAAGAATATTGCTATTAATTTTTTTTTCCTCTTTTATTTGTTTCTGTTCTTTTTATTTTAAACAAGGTAACTTCATTTTAAACTTAAAGGGAATTAAGTTTGGTATGTTCTCTGATAGAATTTGTGAGAAGTTTTGTGACCTCTACTGGGATGAAAAGTTACTGGAGAATCTCTATCAGGTAGTAAATGGAGGAAGATCTTCACATTTATGGTAGGTGTTTTTCAACTTTGACCTTCTTACATTTGAATTTAATGCTTTTATCCCTACTTCATAGAAGCAGGAAAGAATATACGCTTTTTCTCCAGGTGTGTGTGCTGGTCTCCTGTAAACTGTTCATTTCACAGTTTGAGGGTTTTCAAAGCTTTCTCCATGGCAAATAATGCCTAATGTTTCAGTCAAAAATAGTTTCTACCACCCTTTTCTGTAACTCCATCTTAGGATATCTGAGTCATGGAAACCCAATTCTGATCAATTATAACCATTGATGGAGAGCTTCATAGTCCTGTTAGAAGGAGACTGTTTAATCAGAAGTATATTGTTCTTACTGTTCAGTTTGTTTATTCTGTTTGGTATTAGTTCTTTATACATCATGTGTTCTAATCACACCCAAGAAAGAGGAAATTAATTTAGCTTTGCTAGAAATATTTTGTTTAACTGGTTTAATTTGACTCAGTGTTTTATAAGTAGCCTGTTAAGTGACAAAAACCAGCTAAATTTATTTCTTATTAGTCTAATTTAATTTTCAATGACATACGTATCTACCTGAAAAAGAATTTTTAAATTCTTGTTTTACTGCAGCCTCCGAATGTAGCACACTTTTGTAAAAGTGTCTTGCTGAAGACTGTTGAAAAATGTAACCAATTTATGTCAAAGTTAATTTGGGTGTTTTTGGAACTAGAAATTTCAAGTTTTGACAAAGAAGCTTAGTAGATACAGTTTAGAAAAACTTCATTGTTGAAAGATGTGTAATCCTTACAGCAAATTTCAGGGATAATAGATTATGACCTCCAAATACCCAACCTTGGTATACTGGCCTGCTTCCCATTTGAGTTGGGATTTTTAAGGAGATATTGAAAATTGGTTGGAAGTTAGGCCCTTAGTTCCCCAAAGTTCAGATATGGTAGGAGACACCTGAGCTGTTGCAGCTGAATTACTGAGATGTATGAAGGGTTATCCTGTATATGAACTTCTGTTACAAAGTAGCTTTTGACAGTGAGAGATCATAATTTATTATCCAGAGAAAAATGCAGGTCTAGCTTTCACATCACATGCAGGGCCTGTCTTAAAATATCTCTCAGACACTGCTTACTGAACATTAGTTTGACAAATACTACAGCAGTTTTTCAGTGTTAGCTTCTTTGATTTAAGATTATGATTCTAACTAGGGATGACTTAGAGTCAGTTTTATCCAGAGGTTGAATCCTGAGTGAAAAACCCACTACCTGCAGCCTGTAGTTATGCCTTCTGTCTGTGTGTGCTCTGATCCTTCTGTTGAAGTTTTGCCAAATGCTGTACGGGAAAATCTCTATCTTACTGTGCTTGAATAGCCATTTGAACTTTTTTTTTTTCCTCATAAAATAACAACTGCAGCTGAATATGAAAACTTTAGGAATTACATAAATGCTATGAAACTTTTTATGTGCATGATGGAGTCACTTATAAGATCTTATTTACTATATGTAAATATAAAAGTATAGGAAATATTAATTTTCCCTAGTCTCCTTGTATTTTCAGCATAACTGAGTCAGATGAAGCAAAATGCAGCAATATGTTCCAAGATGTGAAGAAATCTGAAAGCTGTTTGGCAAGCAGTGATCAGACAGAGGGTGAGAAGGGACTTCATGTTTCTAGATCTTTGTGAGTGCTGGAAATCCATCAGTGTCAGAAGCTTTGAGACACTTTGCTTGTGTCCTCAGGAAAGCACTCTGCTACAACAGTTACTGACATTTTCACTGAATCTGAACATTATCAGTGACTTAAGGACATAAATATCTTTTATATAAAGCTTACATATGACCCAATGTTATTTTGTGGGATGTCATTAACTTACTTTCATTTAAACAGATGTCTCTGTTGAAAACCCTAAGGCTGGTAACTGCTGTGTGTGGTTTTCTTGTGTTTGAGTAGATATTTTAGTGTCTACCATATAAGTGGGTTGTTTATTTATACTTCTTCAGTTTGGGTTTTACATTTCTCCTGACACACTTTGTGATTGAAAGTTTACAAAATATCTATCTTTCAGTAACTGAACTCAAACTGAGCTGGGACTGGTGAATCCTAATATTATAACAAAACTATTACCCTTTCTAGGCATAGTGGACAGCTTCTATTCGGTTGCTGTTTTACCAGTGTGAGGTTTTTTTCAAGATAGTTCATCCAAATTTCAGCATTTAAACTTGGTTACTTCTCTGTTTTGAGCAAAGTGAAAATAGCTGTACTTTACAGAAGGGCTTACACTTGTATTGTTCATTTTTATAGCAAAACATAAATTTGCAATTTTTCACTTGGCTGCTATTGTTCAATATTACAGTTTTGCATTTTATCTCAGAATGATTGCAAATGTAGAGCCAGACTTTACCATGGAGTATGTGATTTTCTTGCACCAGGAAATAAGCTTTGTTTGACTCCAAGGTGGCATATCTAAGCCCTGGAGGGTTACTCAAGTGAAAAGGGAGACTTCTGGCAGGTATAAATGCTCGTGTCAACATTATACTGACCTTTGTCACCTCAGTCCCTGAAGGCTGGTAGTAGATGCTACAACTCAATGGATTGAGTCCTGTAGAGTAGAAAGTTTAACATCTATTGGCTATATCAAGTATTCTTGTCCTTTCTGTATGGAATAAAAGCTTCAAGACTTACAGATGGAAAAAACCTCAAAAGCTAAACATTTTACTAATGTGGTCTTAGGTCTGACATATTTAACTTCTGTTTTAAAGTTTCTCAGTGTTATTTAAATGCTTCTTGCATATACATGGAAAATATTTTGTGCTTTTCAGAAATTTATTGTTAAACTATTGCTTGATGGTTCTGAAATGTTTTTAACCTTTATCATTTTACAATCTGTAGTTGAGAAAAAAAATGTAAAGTCACAATAAGCATCTAAACCCATTAGGTAGTCTCATAATAATGTTTTGTATGTGTCATGTTTAAGCTCAATAAAGCATGCATTACAGCACATGACCATTATTTATTTTCACCTGTACACCTTCTTTAGGAAAAGGGGAAGCAGACTTTGATGTGAAGGCTGAGCCCGTGGTAAAAACATCATTAGTTGAAATGGATTTTGATGAGCCACCTTTGGATGATATCAAAAAAGAATTGACTCTGCAGAGTACAATCCCCATAGCAAAAGAGCAACAATATTTGCAAAGCAATGGCTGTGGTCCAGGCTTTGCAGAAGAAAATATAAGTTCAGAGGAACAGGCCATGATAAAGACAGCTGGAAACACCTACCTGGCATCTTCCAATCTACCTGACTTTTGTGGCTGTAGTCCTGGTTGGAGCAGTGCATTTTATGGAGCTGAATGTTTTGATTCAGAAGTTCATAGTTACTTGAAAAACCTTGGAAAGCAGAAATCAAGTGACTCACAAAATATAGATGCTAAAAAAGTGGTGAGTACATTGATTTTAAATCCTTAAGTTACATCTTGCTGGTTAAAAGTGTGATAAAATGTGTTCTGTTATAGTGAATCAAAACACCATTTCATTTCTAATATTGACTCTTAAGCAGTTTAAAATCCTCAGGATTTGTTGTGTCTTGGCGATAAACCACAGGAGAGGTGTAGTATTCCAAAATAAAGCACGCTGACACAAATGTGCAATCACCAATCTGCAACCCATTTTCTGCTCTTAAAGTTGACTGGAAAAGCACTGTCTGCCCTTTGCACCAACCCCATGATGGTGATACTGAAGGAAAGAGCTAAGAATGACTGTGACTGTAGCACGTCACAGACATAGAGCTTTATAAAAAGTTTTTATACTCTAGACCTACGTTAATTGGAAAATGTTGTGAAATAGACAGGGAATTTGCCTTTGATTTCATTGCTTCTCACCATTGCTTCTCTTGCAAATCCCCGGATTTTTTAGGGGACAAACTACTTTGTCCCCAGATTCCAAATGGTCATTCCTTCTGATTCCCTTTCGGTTTACATAGTCTCTTAATCTTGATTTTGTTTTAATTGATGAAGCAAAAGCAGATCTTGAAGTAAAAGCAAGCAGCTTCCAATTAGAATCTGGGTATCAGCTTTCCTGTGCTTTCCCTGTTCTCTAAGCAATGCCTCTGTAGGAGTACCTCTTGTAAAAATCCGAGGGGCTTTTATGACTCTGTGCTAATGAACTGTGTTGTTAAACCTTTTGAGCTTTTCTGAAAAACAGTGACAGGTTTTTCTAAAGCTCAAATTAATTTCTAGCAAGTCCATCCCATTAAAGTAACCTATTTACCAATCTGTTGTTTGATATGTTAGCTCTGAGCTGTGTGTTTTCTGATCACTCTGCTTGTGGGAGTTGTCTGCTGCATTCCGTGAACTTACTGCATTTAAGATGCTATTTCATGTAACTGGGTCACTGGTAGTTAACTTAGGACCCAAGTGCAAAAGTCACCTCTTTTATAAAGCACAACATACATCATGTTTGTTTTTTCATAATAAATGAGAAGCTGAACTCAAAGTGGATGGCCCATTTTTACTGGCTGGTAATTTAATGAAACCTTTGATATGCAAACAATTATAAATGTAAATGTTTGCTTTTAAATGTATATATTTTGAGGGGCCTGACATACTTTAATTTCTGCTCATTGCTTAACTTACATAATTCTATAGAAATTTAGTTTCATTTTTTCAATTTTGTGAAATACATAAATAGAAAATATGAAAGTTGAACTTAGAAATTTTTATGTCATTTATTTCTAGAGCATCTCTCTTGTCTGCCTTCTGACCTGGTTGTATAATATAATGTAATTATACTTCTTTAAAAGCCATTGATTTCAGTCAGACTTTCAGTTCTTGCTACAAATATAGGTCAGCTGTTTAAAGTGTTTCTAGGGCTGCACTAAATTCAGAACATACAGATTTTAATTCTGGATTACTTCTGATTTTAGGTTTTAAAAATACCCTTGAAAACAACAAGATAAGTGCAATTATAGCTAAAGGCATATTTATGTGAACAAATTCAAACAAACTTCTACACAGTCTGATCATACACAAACCTGCTCCAGTTCTTAACTTGTAGAACTGTGACATCACTAATTCTTTTCTGGGAACAGTTAACTCCTGCTGTATCTTGCCTGTAAACACAGATGTGAAAGGTAGTTATTCATTGCTAATAACATATTCTTGTCTCTTTGGATGTTCTTTTTTCCTCATACAAAATAATTCTCTTCTAAAACTTTACTTACTTACCAGAACTGCCTTCTGCTTACAATTCTGAATAGAATCCTATTTCTTTTTAAATAGGAACTAGAACAATTACTAATGATGGAGACAAAAAATTACAGAAAGACCATAAAGTTTTACCAGAAACTATTGCAGAAAGAAAGAAGAAGCAAAGGTAAGATTACAGCAACTTGCCAGTAATAAAATGGCTGCATGGTGCTTTTAAGGACCTGCTCTGTAAATCTGAATCATTGATGTTCTTATGCCATGTATTTTAAATCTAAAGGTCCTGAAACTAAGTCTATGTTGCCCAAACTGAGAGGACAGCTACAGGAGATGAAATCAAAAGTGCAGTTTCTTGAACTGGTAAAGAAATATGTGCAGGCAAGTCAGACTTTATTTCACTTGTGCTTCATTTGTCATTTCATTACTGCATCCGTGTAACTGGCTGCTCAGATCACTATATGAAATTTGAATGGTTTATGTCAAACTGCCAAATTAAGGCCCAAAAGAATTATTAAAGGTAATTGCTACTAGTATTGCTTAAAAAGAAAAAAAATTAGTTGTATGAAATGCAATTTGTCTTTAAATTGATTGGATTTTGTGTGACTTTACCTCTCTAACTTCTTGTTTTATTATGTCCTTGCTTCTTTGAGCAGATGATGTATGCAGAGCAGTGGGGTGTGGAATCCTATGTGCTGCCTACAGTCATTCACAATGGGAAAGCTGACACCATGGACATGGCACCCATGGATGAATCATCATTGCTGCTTTACTATAACACAGAGAAACACCAGTGTAACAATCAAAATGGAGTGAGAGTTCTGCAGGCCGGTACACCGCTTGGTTTAATGGCTTATTTGTATTCTAGGTATAATACATTTTACACATAAATTGGGAGTGGGTTGAAGCATAGTTACTAAATCAGGAAAAACTTGTTTCTGTGCTGAATCCTAGTTACTCAACATTTAATAAATTCTCCTCTCTTCTATCAAGTTTGTGTTGTTTCTGTGAGCACTCATTTACAGAAATGGAGATGAAAATGTCAAAAGATCAGCTGACTTTCATTAAAAGTATTTGATAATAAATAAAAAACTAGCAATTTTAAACTTTTTAATCTTTTACTTACTTGAGGCTTGCTCTGATAGTTGCCATGGAATCAAGACCTTAAGTTACTGCCAGCAGTACAGCAATTCTTCAGATAATCATATAATCATATGATTTGGTAATTCTTATTAATAAGGTCTGGATATGAAAATGTTTTGGTTCATTTCTACAGATTATTGCCCCAATAATCAGTCCTTGGCACTGATCAAGATGCAGGCTTATCTCAGGGTTTAAATAGGGACAGAGATGTCCTTCAACTCTGGTGAGGGCAGTGTTGTTTTAAGGTACCTAAGCTGTAATAGTGTGATAGATGGAAATTGCCAGAGGCTCCATCAGACTTGTGCCACTCTAGAGGGAGCAACTTCCTCCCAGCTACTTCTCCCAGTTCATCCTGACTCTTGAGACCCTGTTACATTGAATGCTACTTTTCCTGGTAATGAGTATTTTGCACAAAGTGAAGGAAATGTTTTAGAATTGGACTCTCCACATTCATCAAACCCAATTTCCATGGTCAGCTGTAACCCAATAGGGAGAAAAGAGAATTAACCTGTGTTAAAGACCTTGAAAGTGTTTATGTATAAAAAAATAAAATGCCCTTGTTTTTAATGTGTATAATAAGTGTATTCTGCTGTTAAAGTAACTACTCCTCTAATTAGAGCTACAGGGAATATTTTCTTGCTTAATGTATCTACTTCTTATGCTCTTATTATAATAAAAATGCTTTAAAGCAGCATCAAGTTAGATGATAGAAAAAAAAGAAAATGTAATATGTTCTTCCATACTATTTAGATTGCAACTTGCCTTAATAATAGAAATGTCAAAGTGGTTATTCACAAGATTGAAAGTAGAGAAACTCTTTATAAAACAAATTATGCTTTCAGGGTTGGCAATCACAGTACTTGATGTGTAAAAATAATTTTTAAAAGAACCAAGGTTTTATGAAGAGCTTGAGAATTTAAAATGCCTATTCTTGATATTTTGAGGATTTTTTTGCTGTTGCTGTACTTGAATGCAAGTTGGAGATATGTTCTGGCTTGTCTGAAGTTTTTCTTGTGCTTTACAGAAATGCCTTTTTAGAAGGTTATGTCCAGCAGTTTCTTTACACATTTCGCTATTTCTGCACACAAGAAGAATTTTTGCAGTTTCTTCTTGATAGAATCAGCAGCACTTTATCCAGGTACAGTAAATTCTCACAAACAACATTATTGAAGCACAATTGAGTTTCCTCCCAATAACAAATAGCTGTTCCTCAAAAGTCCTACTTAATTAAAATTAATTTTTAAGTTTGTTTTTGTAAGATTCTCTTAACAAGTGAGAGCAAAATGGGAGCAAGAGCTGCATCTGACAGTGTGCTTACTTCTCAGTTCTGCTTCTCACTTTTACCAGTGATCCACTAAGGGCTTGTAATTACAACCCCAGCTTTGTTTCCATAGAGCCATGGATTCTAGAGACATGAAAATTAAGAATTTAAGATACTACATTAAATACCAAATAAAACTTGTGGGTTTTGTCAGTGCTTATTTTTCAGTTGGAATTGGATGTCAATTTTGGTGCAATAAATTTCTTTTTCTTCTCACCAGTTCAAGCCTGGATCCTTCCACGTCCCTTACCAAAATATGTAACCGCAGTTTCTACATCCTGCAGGCATGGATTGAAGACTGTTACAGTGTAGACTTTGCAACAAATACTGATCTTCTGGGTACCCTAAAAGAATTTATTTCTTCCAAGGTAATTCAAAATTTCAGTAGATCCTTTAAGAAAAAAAATGAAGTCGGTTATTGGATATGTAACATAGGTATTACAAAAAGCTGCCCTAAGGACAGTTAAATAAAAGAAAATAATGCTGTATTTGACAGCTATAATCAGTATGTCTGGTTTTGAACAGGCAAGAATCTTACAACTGTATTGCAACTTGCTTATAATTTCTGGGAAATTGAATTCTGTGTTCTGTTAGCCTATTTTGCATTCCCAGGTTGCTTCATTGAATGGCTACGGGGAGCGTTTGTTGTCACTGCTTGAGGATGCCTCTGCCAGGAAAAGTCCCAGTGCTGATCTGTGCTCTGGTGTGGACAAATGTAAAGAGGAAAGTGAGGAAGGCAGAAAAACATTACATTCCCTGTGTAAAAAGCTCTCAGAAGATGTTTCCAGAAAGGTGTGTCTTTTCTTCAGACTGCAGTGTATGGAACACATTTCCATATATTATGTTTTGACAAAAACAGAAGTGTGCAACTTAGAGTCCAGAACTACTTAGTAAGAATTATGTACCTGCATTTTAAATTTTCTTTTGAAAGTATGTAAGATTCAGACAGTTCTGAAACCATGACAATAATCTTGAGTTTTAACTCCTGACAGCTGTTTCAGTAATCACAGATCAGATAATCAAAATTTTGAGAGTAGAATTCTTCATTCTTGACACTAGCATGTGACTCATAGTTATTAGGAAACTTTTGCCCCCTTGTCAACCATTAATGCTTTTTATTAGGCATCTTTTTAAGACTATAAATACAAGAAAACAGCAGGAGCTGTGAGGTTCCCTGCTAGAACTTCAAAGCTTGTAGCAAGAACTTGTCTGAACTTTTGTCTGTATTTGCTATTTTATTGTGTTCTACAGCCCTAGAAACCAGAACATAGTGCAGGCTTTTCTCAAAAACAGATCTCTTTGCAGAGTGACCAAAATAACATGTGGAAGTCAAATGTATCAGTAATTTGCAAGCTGAATTAAACATCAGCCTCGTGATAAGGGTGCACAATTCCATGGGTATACTGGGAATTCAGCCAAGAAAGGGCAAACAGAGTAGAGGAACATGGACTTTTTTTACTGTCACTGCACAATAATGATAATGGACAATGAAAGAAGGGAAAAGAATGAAAAAATAAGTGTTTCTTGGAAAGGGATGTTTGATTCTAAGCAAAAAGAAGCAAAATATTTTATGGCAGCAAGCTTTAATACACAGAGGTTTGTTTTAAATACTGATTGTTGATTGAGATCTGGCAGCCTCCTGCTTACACTCATCCATTGTGCATATTATATTAGCTTAAAATAGCAGTGTTGAGTAAACCAATTTGTTCTGAGCTAACCTTGAAGGTTAGTTGAAGAGTTTTGCATGCACAAAGGTGTTTCTCTTAACACTTTCTTGAAGTTACATCAAGGGGAGACTTAGTGTTTGTTTTAGAGAAGTTGTAACCTTACATTTATTTTTTCTACAGAACTTCTACTGGAAGCTATCCAAAGGGATGGGACCAATTGCACAGTATCAGAGAGAGCAACTGCACACAGGTTCAGCAGTTTTGCCAAAGCCGTGCTGCAGCAGTTTCACAGAAGGATCCTCAGTCTCCTTAGCCAGAGCCGATGAAGAGGGACCAGTTCTCTTGATTGAGTGCAGTGCCCAGCAGCTTTGTTGGCAGCTGACACTACTGCAACAGGTACAAAGGTCTAGGCTTATTTGGAGGTACAAATAATTTCTATCTTCTTACTCCTTCTCTTCTTTCTTTATCACTTCCCAACCTTATTTCAACCTTATTTCATACTATTTTATAAGACTTTGAATTAAAACTTTTCTCTTAAATCTCTACAGTGAAATTTAGAATATCTAATGCTATTCTTAGGCTCTGATCCCTCTCATAATTCATGCAGGTGAGGGGAAAGGACCCTACTCTGTCATTTTTATTCCCAAGCACTTTAAAAGAACTGTTAGAACTAACAGCAGATATATCTTGGTTTTTTTTGTTTAGGAAGTATTTAATAAATGTCATCCAGTACACTTCCTAAATTCCAGAGCACTTGGTGTTAAAGACAAATGTGTTGCTGTGCCAAAGTAAGTTCCTTGTTTTAACTACACTTCGATTATGTTGATGCACAATAACTTAGAGTGTTACACTTTTAATACAGCCAGAAACAGAGAAACAATTTAAATACTTAATTTTTTTTTACAGACTAGGTAGCCTTATTTAATTGCAAGAGATTTCATATGTGGATACAGGTATGTACCTATGCACATGCATTTATGTGAAAGGCCACATTTCCCAGGTGATTTCTTTGAAATCTGAAGTGAGTTGAGGCTAAAAGTTCCTATTGCTAAGAATTTGTATTGGGAGTTGCTTGGAAGTTTCATTTTTGGCAAGGAAAATGTGTTGTGGGTTGTGATGTCGATCTGTGGTCATTAATGTGTGTGTGTATATAAAATCTCAAGGACATTTTCAATCTTACAGAATAGCTAAGGTTGGAAAGGACCTCTCAAGATACGTAATCCAACCACCCTGCTGAGGGCAAGGTCAGCTGGACCAGGTTGCCCAGGGTTGTGTGCAGTTGGGTTTTGAAGGTGGATGGAGACTCCACAGCTTCTCTGTACAATGCTCCTTCTGTATGTTAGGGAGATGAATTATTGGTATTCAGAGATAGATACACAGGAATTTTCCTATAGTTACTGGAGTGATTACCAACCTACTTAAATTATTTGCTCATCAGTAATTAATGTTTTCATCCAACCACATAGACCTAATTATTTTTATGATGGTCTGCTTCTTACATACTCAGTGGATTCAGTTTGCTTCTAATTAGTAGTTGTTAATTGCACTACTTATGGCAGATTTTTGCTTCTAAGGGTAGGGAATGAACAGCTAAAGCAACTCAGGTTGTTCAGTGGCCAAGATTAGATCACCTGGTTTATACAGATTTTGGGGTTCAGTCATGGAAATCAATATGTATGGTGCCACTTGATACCAGGTTGAATTTCTTATGTGGCTGTGGTTCTTGAGTTTGAGTTTCTGGCTGTTATTTTGTGTCAGATTGGCTGAGGTTTTATTATGCACTAATGAAAGTGGTGAAAGTGTTTTTATGTACAGAAATGTATTCTGTATATGCTTTTTTAAATCAGATATACTTACCTTGTAATTATAAGGAAGAAAAAGTAGCATAGCTCGCTACATATGTCATGAAGTATAAAATCAAGATGTCAAGCAATGCAAAATTATTTTAAATGGTTCGAAGTTGACATCTTCACAATCAAGGTTTTCTTTAAAAATCCAATGTCAGCCAGAATTATTTTTGGCCTTTTTTTTTCTGTATTTTTCTTAGGGCAGTTTCTGCTGAGACAGTTTCCCTTAAAGTCTGTAATCTCTTTCTGTCGAAGTGCATACAAGACCACTACCTTCTGCAGTTATTGAAAAATGCAGACAGTATCAGCACCTGGGTTGCTGCTGAAATTGTAACATGTCACACAACTAAGGTTTGTCATTGTTTATTGTACTATTAACTACAAAACAGTTAAGTATTTGTCATTATCTATGACTTGTTATGTAGCAAACCTGCAAGAAATAGTCAGAAATACACCTGTGAGTGGGCAGTTAACATTTTGGTTTGTTATCACAAACCAAATTGTCTTGGATGCTTTTTAGTAGCAGGTGTCAAAATCTAACAGAATGTAAGAAATTGATTGTCTGAAGGGAGTACAGGTCAAACTTTCTTCAAGGACACCTGAGTGACAGGAAGGGATAAACTGTGTGAAGGGAAATGTTATTACAGTCAGTAATTCTGATAACAAATTGAAAAGGAAATACCTCTTCTTCCTTCTCATTTAATTTCATTATGTAGATTTATTATGTATATTATATATATCTTAATTTTTTTCCAGCGGCAGGTGAGCTTGTTATCAAAATTTCTTCTTATAGCAAAATGCTGCTATGAACAAAGAAATTTTGCTACTGCAATGCAAATCCTAGCAGGCTTGGAAAATCTTATTGTACGACAGTTGCCAGTAAGTTGGGACTCTGTTCTCTCACCATTTTGCTTAATATTATCTTGTTCCAATATAGACATTAATGTGAAAAAAAAAAAAAATCTATTCTGTTTTATTGTAAGGCCTGGAAAATTCTACCTGCAAAAGTTGCTGAGATAATGGAGGAGCTCAAGGCCGTTGAGGTATAGTATAAAGTTCTTAATTACATCTTTGGGGTTGGAGAAGGTGCAAGATCTGCATAAATGGGTGTCTCTGCAGGGTGGAAACCATAATTATTACTTTTAATTGTGAGTTTAATTTGATTGAAGATTTTTTACTCTTAATCCAAGAGTTTACATAAATTTTAATCTTTGTATTTCTTTAACACTTGTCCTGTGTGACAAATCAAAATTTCAAAAGCAAGCTAAAACATTAGATATGCTACACTGCATTAGAAGATTTCTGCAGAAACTTTGCAGCTGTAATGTGTTTTGAAAAATCTGAAGTGCCTATTTTATTATAGGCATTCTTTTATTGCTCTGTACAATTTTGAAACATAGCGAGATTTTAAAATGCAGTTTTGCCTGTGATTTAGAACAATGGAAATTATGTATGAAATACTTTTGATTAAAGTTACTTTATTTGTGTACTTTAAAAAGTTTGCCACCAGATGAATTCATAGTGTTATCTTCAACTTCAGTGCTGGAAATTAATATTCATGGCAAATAAATAGATAGTGTTAAGTACATGGAGAATTTGTAAAACCTTCCCCAAGACTTAATGTGAGATTAATCTGTGTGCATTTTTTAACTAGGTGTTTTTAAAAAGTGACAGCTTATGTCTGATGGAAGGAGACAGGTTCAAAACTCTTCCAACAATTCCATCAGCCCATGTTTTGGCTATGCATGTCCAGCAACTTGAAACTGGAGGATTCACAATGACAAATGGAGCTCACAAGTGGACTAAACTTAGGTAATTATTTTAATTATGTGCATGTATCACCCATGTTTTTTATTATTGTCTAATGAGATAATGAGAGCTAATGCAGCATTTCACAATTAACAGTTCAAATAATTTCATTTGTTTAGACATGTAACTAGAGGTATATATACAATAGAATAAAATTTCCTTTAAGGTTTGTTTTTTAGTTTATGCTTTTGTTTTAATCATCAGCAAAATAAACTAATCTTTTTTACCATATTCTCTTACAAGAAATATTGCAAAAGTTGTGAGCCAAGTTCATGCCTTTCAAGAGAATCCTTATACATATGCACCAGATTTCAAGCTGCAGTCTTACCTCAGACAAAGAATAACTCGTTTTAAGGATGCAGACATTTCTGCCTTGGCAGCTGACAACTGTGCCAACTTCCATCAGATACCAGCAGAAAAACATTCTCGAAAAATTCAGGACACCCTGCGCAGGATGAAAGCAACATTTCAGTAATTATTTATGTTTCACCTGTTCTATTCTGGGTCTAGACTGTAAAACTGGATTAAGTTGGCTTCATCTACTGGACCTACTTCCAAGAAAATACTTAAGTGAAGCGACATAAGATACTTTCTCAAGTTGAAATTATTGTATTTCATAACATGGAATTATAAAATGCTGACTAATGAAGTTTGAATCACTGGCAACTGAATGGCAGATCAAAAGAATAAAAAGAGAGAGAAAGAGAGTATAGATGAAAAGGCTTATTAATTTTGTTACTCTTCTTTAGCATAAATAATTAATTAGCCTGAAAACCAATGTGGAAAAAAGTTAAAATTCCAGCTTCTGTTGCCAAGTTGGCCTAGGAGAGTTCAAAATATAGTTCATTAAATGTTGAATCTATTTTTATATAAACACAGTACACTTATATCCTGTCACATTGTGCATATAATTCAGAAACACAGATCCTCTGCTATTCATTAACTGTTGGTGTGTCTTGCTTTTATATTGTGTATTATAAAAACTGTAACTGACATAAATAATTGGCTGTCTATTTCTCCTACCAAGGAAGGAGAGGAATGCTATCATTCAACTTTTTTTTTAGTTTGATTTTAAAGTCATCAAACTAACCTGTTTCCAAATGAAAATAAGATCTGAATGTAAGTATTACCCATTTGTTGCTCTGCTTCTGCACTCCTGGCATTGTGAAGACAGTAAATGTGAAATTGCTCCTTTCATCTGTATTTGGCATGAGTCACTTTGCCAATTTATGTCTGTCTGCACATTTGAGTATGGCTTGTGCTCCTGAGGTTGTTTTGTAGATCACAGTGCTCCAGCAGCGTCCAATAGAAGATAACCATGTGAAATTTGGATCTGCAACTTGTAAAACTGTGGTGCTAACCTATTCATAGAGTTTATACTTAAAAGACCTTCTAAATGGCCGTGAAATGTGTTGCTATTGCTAGAAAATTTGTTGAGCTACCCAGGTTTATGCAGGGCCAGAATGTTAAGGCTAAAAATTAGTTAAAAATACAAGTATTTCTACCAGAGGGAGCAGTGGTAATATTGAGTGAGAAGTAGGGAAGGGTAAGAAACACTTAAGTACTGTTCTGAAACTGATTTGCTTAGAACTGTGTTAAAAAAATTTTAAAAGAAAATGTTTTGAGAGAAGTGAAGGGCAGATATGAAGTCAGTATCTCATCAAGTGTTAGTGATGGAGAAGGATAATGATGTAAGAAATCGGAGCATGTGCATGTCTGGTGTTTTGCAGTTGTACTGTTGTGTTTGACAGAAATGCATGTGCACATGCTAGACTGTAGCTTTCTCAATGTATAAGAGGAAGGCTTCTCCTTTTCTTTGTCAGTAACAGCAATATTATATCTCGACCCTCTCTCATCTTCCTCAGTAAAAATATGGTGTGTCCATACTTTCCTTTAAATACTCAGTTACTTTTTCTTACTAATACAATACTACTAACTTTGGGCTCTTATTGGTTTAAACGCTGAAGAACTCAGTCCTCAACAAGGTTTTCTTGCTTTTGTCCTACTTTTAATATGATTTATTTTATTTACTATATGTAGGTTTAATATGTCATTAATTATAGTATTCTGACTTACCTTAGGGAAGTAAATCATGTTTGCTATTCCTCTAAAGATTGTCAAATGTGAAAACATTTCATATTTACCTCCTACCTTTATGATTTAAGAATGTTAATACTAGCATTATCTTCATACATATATTTCACATATTTTATCTGTATGCATTTATTTTAAATAACTGGTTTTGTCAGTAGTTATTTGAGGTTTTGTCAATTAAAAATTACCATTCACTTAAACCCACACCTTGCCTTTGAACAACAGTAAAATTTTGAGTAGCATAAGTTTTACTAATGTAAAATACTCCACAAGACTTGCTAATCACATGATCTTAATAAATTCATTTTATACAGTTACCAGTCAGACTTTTGAAATTGCTTTTGTGAATTTTCTTATCATTTATATTTTTCACTCATGAGGATTAGCTCATGTACTTCTTAGCTCTGTGTTAATAATCTAGAAAATATTGTTCATTCTATGACAATAACTGATGCTACACAAGTTTTTAAAAATCAGCTCATGTCTTCTGTAAGTACTTCAGCATATCAAACCTTATATTGGTATTAATGCATAGTATTGAGTTATGGTACTACTTTGGGGTGTTTCCACCAATCAGGCATTTCAGATTTTGTGTTTAGGTACCACCCCACAACAACAACAGCAGCAACAAATATTAATAGCTAATGAAAAAACTTCGCATTTTGAATTCCTACTTAAAAATTCCTGTAGCAAGCAAGTTTGAAGAAACTTTTAATGTGGCTGGTTTAAATCCATCAATGAATGACAACAACTCTGCAAATAGATGCTCATTTGCTGTCATATGTGACAAAATTTATAAACAGTAACAGTAGTCAATTATTCACCTAAGTAGCAAAATTACAGGATAATCAACTGCACAGTCAGACAGTAGGATTATTGGGTTTTCTGGGGAAAAGGGAAGAAGTTTGAGTTTTCTGGGGAAGAAGTTTTTCTGGGGAAGAAGTGGTCTTCAAGATATCTCCTAGTTCTCGTTCTCTTGATGCAAAGAAGTGAAAGGGCAAAGGGCTTGAAAATACAAGGTGGAAAAGAGCAGACGATTCCTGAGGTGGGAGTACAGATGTACAGACATGAGCAGAGTAACTTTTCTCCTTGAAGGTAAACTACAGGTCAAAGGTTGGATAATTCTGTTAAAGACCATTGTTGGGATTAAAAAATCCCCCAAAATTAGTTCATTTAAATAAAAAATAATGGACTGAAACCTAGAGAAATATGTGAAGAACACACTAGAGTGCTAAACAATTGTGTTTTGATGTTAATCAACTAAGCTGATGAAATACTGAATATCCTAGGCTGCATCTGAAAATTGTGAGGATGATGTCTTTGGAAATGTCACCTATGGTCTCTCATTTATTGTTTCTCCAGAGCAGGTGATGTGTTGAAGTACACTGTGCTCACATCCCTGCCCACACCACCTTCTTATCTCTCTGATGACAGCCTGGATATGAGCTGCTCTGACCCAGCATGAGCACACTTCAGATACAGCTTTGTGTATACAAGCTAGTGCTGAAACCGTAGGGAGTATTCTTACTGTTTAAGATTTTACAGTGTTTTCTAGATAAACTGTTAAAAATCTGCATGTGGAAAACAATCAAGATGAAAGTGACCATGGAACAACAGAGTTCATGATTCAAAGGACACAAAGAGATGAAAGAAGCAGAATAATAACACTAGACTTCAAAAAAGCAAACTTCAACAAATTCAAGGAATTGAATTGAGATCCTGGGGAAGGAGTTAAAGCACAAAGAAAAGTTCAAGAGAGCTGAGAGTTTCTAAGAAGAGTTTCTAAGAAGCATTTCTAAGGCTGTATTTAAGTATAACAACAGTCTATCCAAATGCAAAGGAAAGAAAACTCAGAGAGCACTGTGGCTGAATTAGGGGCTCATCAATTACATGAAAAAAAAATAGAAAAAGAATACTGGGGAAAAAAATAGAAACAAGACAGCTACATTATCAAGAACAAATATAAAAGACCGGCACAGCAGGTTAGGAACAAAGCTAGACAGAAAAAAAAATTATCAGCAAGTGAAAAGCAAAACAGTAAAAATGGATTTTTAAATATCTTTCTATAATACAATAAGAGCTCTCTGCTTACCAGAAGAGATAAGTATCAGATGGTACAAAAGCCTGGAGTGCTTGCTGTTCCAGTGCCTCCACTCTAAACAATGCCTGTCATAATCAACCAGGAATGCAGATCAGAGGCTATCAAGCTAATTAGATGTATCATGACAATAATTTCTGATAAAAGCTATTCTATAATAATAATAATAATAAGGAAAATTGAAATAATCTTGGAATTATGGTATTTTTGGTTGAGGAAGAATAAGTGAGTTCCCAGAGAACCAGAAAATAATACTACTTTTTAAAAATGGGCAAGACCACAGGCATGAGTGGAAAGGCAAGGTAAAGAAAATGACAGAAAATCAGCCAGGAAAACTTTGACACTAGAAGAGTTACTGAAAAAGCTGTCTGAAAATCTGCAAACATAGAGACTAATTGAAAAGGCTGACATGTTTTTGTCCATTAAGTAACTTTTAAATGACTTAATGGTCAAGGTAACTGTCCCAAGAGATAAAAACAGCATGTTGTACATTGAAGTCAATGAATGCTTTGACAACAGCTCCTCCTGGCCTGATTATGATTATATATTTCGTTGCTCAGATTCAGATGATGGGCCTCTAAGGTGAATACACAAATGATTAATACATCATTTCAAAGGGTAATTAACATGCTTGTTGAATTGTGAAAGTGAATTGACTGGGGTTAGGTCTATGCAGATGTTATGAGTGAAAAGCAGGTGCAGATCCCTTGGGGACAAGACACAAAATAAGTGGCTCTATCAAAAGTGTAGCATTCCCACAGTGGGAATCCTGGAGCAGCAATCAAACCAGGACCCAAGGCACTGGAGCCCTGCTCAGGAGTGAAGCTCCAGGGAAAGTGCTGTGGGGTGAGTAAAGAAATCTGTGCTAATTAACATTTCATACATATGCAATGTCCTGTTTTGCTCATTAGCTGCCCCATGTAGTGCAGGTGCTGCTGTTTGAATCCCAAGATCTGCAGCTGGCCTTCACCCTGGCACCCCTGCAGATGGGAGGAAGCAAACTATTCTGCCTTACAGTAATGAGGTAAAACATGCTCGGTGCACAACACACCCAGGTGGTGAGAAGGGAACTGTCACAGTAACAAGAGAAGCCCTGCTTGGGACTCTGCATACTCTGATGAGGGAGGCAAACTGTCCAGGATTACCATAAAGCACTCTTCTCCCAACCTACACTGTATGGAACATGTAGGAATGTCTGTGAGTTTTACTGCTCAAATATAATGTGGGATGGAAAGCACACTTACACAACATGCAAGCTTAGAACTCACAAGAACTGTTATCATGTGATAACAGTTTAAATTTCAGCATCAAGTCTTATGGTTTTGAAGGATACATATTAAATGAAAAATAACTACAGAGCTTCAGTAAAAATCTCTGGGGACCGTAACAGATCACAAGCTGAATATGAATCCATGTGTACAGTTCGCAAAAAGAAAAGAAGAAGCGGGGGGGAGAAGACCTGAGGTGTACTGCACAAGAGCTGCACATGACAGAAGGTAATTATTTTGCTCTGTTTGGCAGTAGAGAAGCATCAGCAGGAATACTTTACCATTTGGGCACTGCAGCTAGGATACATACAGCCAAAATGAGAGAAAGTACAGGACCATGATAAGTATATATTTAGAATCATAGACTGAGAAAGACTGAAAGAATTTGACTTAGGTAGACAAGATTGGATTGAGCAGACCTATGAATGTGAAATGTTGCTGTAAAAAATTGTAGTAGCTGCAGGGCTTTTTGAGGCGTTTTTTTTGTGTTCTGTGAAGCTTAAGCACTTGATTTTGAAACACAGCTGATTTTGTTTCAGTTTTTACATAGGAAAGCTTCCTATGAAGCACTGGAGTTGGTTACTCATCTGTAACACACCTGTGAGATCTGCTTTCCTGTGAATTTTTAAGAACAAGTGAGATAAAACTCTGTCATAAGTGCCCAGACCTCCTTGTTCCTGTGAAGGAAGGGACTCAGTAGGGATCTTCAGTAAAGCAAATTGGGCACTAATTCAAATACTTACCTGCAATCAGGGAATTATATTAATTTAATTGTATTCCAGTCAGTTCAATTTTCAAGGGTTTATTTGCATTCTTCCACTGATGCATACCAAAAGTAGGTGTTGCTGTGGGATGTGTTGCTAGAACTGTTGTCAGAGATGTTCTAGAGGGATGCGGAATTTCCTTTCTATACCTGTGCCAATGCAGTGGGAAAGGGACTTGATGCTAAAAGCTGCAGCAGGGGGAGTAGAGGCCGAGCCTGCCGTGCACTGTCCTGGGTGTGCTGGGTGAGTCCTCTCAGCTGCCAGGACCTGAGTGACCACCCGGGAGAGTTCCTGGGTACATGTGGCACTCAGGGACATGCTTCAGTGCTGAACTTGGATTAAGGGCTGGACTCGATGGTCTTAGAGGTTTTCTCCAACCTGAAAGATTCCCTGATTCTGTCACTGCCTCAGCTAAACTTCTAGCACTTCCCTTTCCTTTCTGTAGCAGCTTTCTGGCTGCGAGGTCTCTCCATAACCAGGAGATGGCACACGAGGCCCTCGGCAGCGTTTTAGATGCTGCTGCACCGGGAGCCAAGGGAGACTGGAAAACGATCGGCTGTTCAGATGTCTGCCCAAACCTTGCCTACTAGAAACATGCAAACACGAAATTGCAGGGTTTTTTTTAATATTCCATTTGTAAAATGAACATATATTTATAGTCAGCGTTCAGCTGTTCCTTTAATCTTCTAGAGAACCTGCACACACGTCGTCATAGTCTTAAATGCTGTTTACCTTCTATCCATGTGTAACACACTCATTTCTGTAAAACCTGGCACAAGAATTACACTGCACTGTCTGGAGGAAACATAGACATCGAATTGCAGGTTACAGGGCAGTGTAAAGCATCTTAACCTAATTACATTCCTGGCCTCAGCCACTGAGCCCAGCTTTCCCCTTATCAGTAAACCATGGAAATGTCAGGACATGTCTGTGCTCCCTGTTTGGGATAAGTGAAGGCAGATGTACAGTGTCATTTATGCTCTGTTGCTACAGTTACATATCCTGCCAAAATTCTTCTCTTCTTCAGGCAATAGTAATGTTTGCAGGATACTTGATGGAAGTGACTGGAATAAGGGAAATTGGAAGAAATGGTGTATAGTGGGGAATACAGATGAAGGGGAGAAATAACTAAAAATGTGAAATGGAGAAGAGCCTTGAAGTCAGAAAAAAAAAAAAAAAAAAAAAAAGGTAAAGGTTATTTCCATTTAATTTGAACAGACTGGTTTTAGAGCAATACAAGGACTTGATTTATTTTAAGTGTAAGTTAGAGGGGAAGGAAGAGACTGTAAAACATTTACACTGCTGAGACCAATGCATTTCAAAGCAGCATTGTATGGCACAGACCACGATGGGCACAGAGCTGATAGATGTCCCAGGGCTGCCAGCTGTGATAGCTCATTCTCCTGCTGGCTGACTCATCATGCTCAAATGCTAACTCTGGAATCAAAGGGGGAAATGATTCATTCTTTAATAGCCGAAATTGAAAAGTTACTTTCAAGAATAATAAATGCTTTGGTCAGTATAATTTCTTTCATTTCTTTCCAAATTTCTTATTTAGAGAGTTAGCCTGTTAGTTTTGAAAAGATTGCAAGGTGTCTAAGTGTGTCTAATTGTTTTTAAAGTCTAATTTCTAGTCTAAAGATAATTAAACCAACTACAGATTTCTGAGCAGTTTCATTTGAGCAGTGTCCATAGAGATCTCCCTCTGGCAATATGATGGCAATGAGTGCTGAAGTAGGATTTACATTCCTAAAACTTGGATGGTTTTCCAGCTAGAATAGTTTGTCTAATAATAAATAAACAAAATACTCTGCTTCTGTAACAAGAGCAGTACATGTTCTAAATGTGGTCCTGCTTCATACTGAATTTTACTTGTTTTTAATAAGCTTAAATTTGGGTAAGGAGCCACTAAAACAAGTGTTTTCTCTATAAATATTTGCAGCATGTCTCTGCAGAATATATATATTTTTAAAACATTTCACTGATTCTTTTTAGCTGCTGGTGGCAGCCTTGTGTTAAGGAGCAATGGGACCTCTTGGCATTTTGAGTGCTATGTTGATTTAGATCAATTCAAAACATGATGAGACATTAAATTTTCATCTGTGATTGTCGCTATGTTTATATCAGGCCCTCGTGGTATTTATGCACATATGGTCTTAAAATGCCTCATGGAAAAGTTGCTCTTATTTTGTCAAAGAGGAAAGATAATGATAATAATTGATAATTAAGCGATTGGTTGGAGGCCATTTGTAATGCTTTTAAGTCCTAAATAGTGATCACTCAGAAATGGAATGTTTGGATAAGCACACGGGGCAAAGACTGTGTAAATTGCATAGCAAATGCCAGCAGCCCTGTTTGCCTGGGCGGACCTTCATAGGAAACCTGCATGTCCACAGGTGAACATAGCCCCTGTGTGGCATGAACAGCCTGGCTTTTACTCTTTGAGTTGCATCACCTCCTAGCTACTCCTAAGAACCACAAATTCCCTCTGCTTGGGTCTCACAGGACCCTCCTATGGGAAGGGTCCTGTGCTGGTACAAGGTGACAGTCCCTTCCTGAGCCCTTGTGTACCCACAGCAGCAAGGCCAAGTGGTGGTGGCTCTCCGTGGTCCCAGAGGGGAACCGAGGCAGTCACACCCTCAGCTGCTCCCTTCAGTTCCTCCAAGCTCCAAGAGAGGGGACATCTCAGCACAATCCTGCCCTCCACAGCTCCAACAGCGAGGGGACATCTCAGCACAATCCTGCCCCCCCTGCAGGGCTCTGAGCTGGCTTACTGGGGCACAGCTGAGCTTTGGGCTACAAGATGTGGAGCCACAATTAATTCTCAAAGGCTGAGATGTAATCCCAAAGTATTTCTATTTATTATCCATTATCCAATATTTCTAAATATTATCAACTGTCTTGTAGGCAGCCAAGTAGGAAGTTCTGCAGAACCTCCTCAACACGAGACCAGCGTTGTGTGTGAAGATTTCTGCAAAGCTGAAGGGGAAGGTGCTGCCTCCCTAGAGAAGGCAGCTGTGTATTCTGCAAACATCTGCATAGAGTATTGCCATTATCTATGGTAATGGATCTCCAGACTCCTGCTTGTGGCAATCGTGTTGGTATGTCTGAGCTCTGTCTCTGCCGAGTAAAAGCTGCTGTCTGTCCCTGTCCCTGCCCTACTCTGACAAATTTCATTAGCATGAGCAGGTTTGCATCCCATTGGTAATATCACTTGATTTCAAATGTGGTATTTCTGAATCGCAGTTTAACAGGAAATTTTCAAACGAGCATTTAATGAATAATAGATAGAAAAGAAAGAAGGCAGCTGAAGAATTTTAGATAAAATTAAACTAGCAGCTGTTAAATATTGCAGCAGTCATTACATTCAGAAGTCATCTGCTACCTGTCCAGGAGACTTACACATTTTATGTGTAATGGAAATGAGATTTGGTTTAATCCTGTCACACCATGATCAATTTGTATCTCTGGGAGCTCAGCATTTGACACCATCTTTCTGCAGTGCCATTTGCTGCAATGCAATGCAATTAATAAACCAGCAGTGTAAAAACATGTCATTTGCAGCTCAGATGGTAAAAAGTCTTCAAATCAGTAAAGGCAGATGTATCAGTGGATGATAAAACTCAATATTTTCTATTTTTAGAGCTCCATCATAGGTCATGTATTCTTTTCGTCCTATATGACAGCTTGCCAAGTGTCTTTATTTGTTGACATAAAGCTGGAAGAAGTAATGTCATAGAAATAGACTCTTTCATATTTTTAAAGTATTTGTATAGAGATATATATGTTACATAGAAGAACATAAGTAGCATATATTATACTTATACATAGTATTCTGTAAGAACTAAGACTGGAAATAATTCTGAGCACATGGGACATATTAATCTCATTGGGATGGGATTGTGCCCCATCTGTGGTGCAGAATGCTGTTACAGTGATCAGAAACACTTAAACTGAGAAGGAAGGCTGCAGAAAAGTTACACTTTCTTTTTCTGACATTCATGAGAATTAGTCCTCGAGAATGGCATTTTGCCTGGCTGCAGGGGAGGCTTGGCAGGACTCTGCAAGCTGCCAGTGGCACTGATATTCCCAGTTCTGACTGGAGAGCTTGCTGCCAGGCCACGTGTTAAATGCAGCTGAGTCAAGAGCCTTGTCCTTCAGCAATTCAGGGAACAGAGCACATTCCTGTCTGTCTCCTCTCCATCTCCTGCCTGCTTGGTCTGCTCTGTCAGATAGGCTGACAACAGGACAGTCTAATGCTCAGAAGTTCTGGGATTTTAGAATTTATCCTCAGGACTGTGGTGGGGAAAGTCTTCACATTTACCCAAAGAAAAAAATAATTAAAAACCTGAAATATTCAACATGGGGTAGGGGGATTGGTGGGGATGTGTGTTATAAAATAGGAAATTTAAAAGCAATTTTGTACTGTCTGCTCAAACAAACTTTCTAAACTTTCCACTGTTAATTGGAAAATGCTTGGGAATGATAAATGGATAAGGATTCAAATACTTAGATATCAAACAATTATATTTGTTTGTTGAAAAAAACACCAAAAAAAAAAAGTCTGTATGTGTCTGTGTCTGTCTGTGTCTTGTCTGTGTGAGTGTGGGTCCTTTGTCCATGCTAGAAATGTTTGTGGACTTCTTTGGGTAGATATATGGGAGGCATTAATCATTAATCTTTGAATGTTTATTTACAGATTTTTACACCATTTTTCCTCCAGGAAGCTTGTTTAGTGGGCTCAGGCTGCAATGTCAGTCCCTACCTACACAGGCCAGAAACAAAGGGCTCCAGCAGAGCTCTAATCATGTATGGTTGTGGTTCTAAATCAGTTATTAGTTATTACATAAAGGTGACAATTTTGTTTCTGGTTTTATTTGGTTAGAGAAAAACTCATGAACAGTGTCATCACTGGTAGAGCACTCACACTATGCCACGAAAATGAACAATCAATGACAGACAGTGCCTAAAAGGGGTTCACAAGTCAAACTTGAATATAGTTCAATGAAACAATTGTCCGGTGAACAAAAAACTGTAGGATTTCTTGATGAATGGATATAGTAACTGTATTTGGAGTGGAGGGGGTGAAATATTTGGTTTAGGAAAAGATTGAAAAAGAGAATTTTAATGAAATTTCTACTGAAAGAAAAATATAGAAGAAAAATATGTATCTGTATAATATTAAAATTGACTACACTGGAAGATTTAGACGTAAACTAAGTAGGAGGGTTTTCAGTCTTCAAACCTCTGCCTCACCAAGAGTCTAAGAAAGAGTTGAAACTGTGGTTACAGCAACTGTTATCACAGAGAAAGTGAAGGCTGAGAAATGCAGCCAGAGTGGCAGGATAGCAGGCTGGCCAAGTCACAGGACAGAGAGACAGCAGAGCGCTGGGTTTGTGTGCAGGTGGTGGGTGAGTGTAGAGCAGCAGGCAAGAACAAGGACAGATAAATGAGATGTGCAATCATGATCTCTGGAGGCAGACTGATACCAAGCAGGGCTGTGATAGGAATTATCAATGCAGTGCAAGTCCCACTCTGTTCTTGCACAGGACAGGAGGGTGAAAAGGGGAAGGAACTCACGGCTACCCTGCAATGAAAAACTGCCCATAAAGCACCAAGAGCCTTTTATCAATGTACTACAGAGGCTTTGCTGCAGCAGCCAAGTGTTCCTGTGGCACACAAAACCCAAAGATGAACAGGAACGTTTCTGAAAGACACACATAAGGTAGTAAAAAGAAAAAAGGTGAGATAGTAGAAAAATCTGGGTGACCTGCATAGCTGCAAGAGTTCTGGGAGGGAAGATATGACATGAATCCTGTAATTTCAGAACTCTCAGCAGAATGTGAATTCTAAGGCAATGATTGTCATTTTCTGACTCGGTAGTCCAGAAACCATACTTTTATATAAACGACCAGAAGCCTGTCGATTTGTAGAATCCAATGACCTTGACATTTACCCTTTTCTGTTTCACAACCTTCTCCTCCAAACTCCTCAGCCTGTGCCTGGTGCTGCAATCCCGGAGAACCCAGTGAGTGAGTTTCTCCGCTTGCCTGGCCTAGGCTGTCTCGGGAACGCAGTGCTGAGCCCCGAGAGGAGCAGGCTGGAGAAGAACAGTGGGCCTGGTGCTTGAAAAGGAATGGAAGAGCAACTCCAGGGGAAGGGAGTCGGAAGTGGCAGCGTCCCTGCTCCCTGCAGCGGCCGGGGATGCTGCGCTCCCCCGGGGGTACATTCCCCAGCGCCGTTTGAGGCTGCTCAGCTCCATAAATGCCATTTGCATGGGGATAGGATGTAACAAGAGCTGTAAATCACTGACGGCGGAGTGAACTCCTCAGGGGCAGACACGGCGGAGCCGAGCCTCCGCGAGCTGGGGCAATGTGTGAACGATATCTTTTGTTGGGGGGGAGGTCTGATAGCAATTAGATGATACTTATCTGGCCCTTTGATGTGTATTTACACAAACAACGTTTTCCTCCGGGAGTTGCGCTATAAAGGAGAGGCCTGTACTCCGCGCCTCCTTCCCGGCATCTCCGAAGCGAGGCACGATGACTAAGGCCCCTTTCTCCGTGGAATGGTTGTCCCAGAGCAGCCAAACTCTCAAGAGCCCCACCGAGGGCTCCCCACACCGAGCATCGTCCGCGGGCCACGGGCCCGGCTGCGGCTCCAGCCTCGATCAGAGCGAGCGGAGCCCGGAGCAGCCGGCGGGCCCTCGGAACGGGGACGGGACGGGCGGCCGGAGCCGGGACAGCGGGGCGGCCACTCCCGCCGCAGGTACCGCGGGACCGCCGGGGCTCCCGGGCGGGGGCGGCGGGGCTGGGACACCCCCGGGCCTGCCCGGGAAGGCACCGGTGCGCGGGGGCTGCTCGGGGCGGAGGGGCCGCGGTTCCCCGCGTGGCGCCCAGGCCGGGCTGACCCTTTGCTTCTCTTTGTCCCTGTGCCCAGGAGCAGGCGGGACAGCAGCAGGCGGGAGGCCGTCGGGAGCGGTGCCGGAGGACGGTCCCGAGTGCGCGGGCCCCGAGGAGCCGTGCGGGCGCGGCGGGCGGCGGCTGCGCACGGCGTTCAGCGCGGAGCAGATCAGCACCCTGGAGAGCTCCTTCCAGCGGCAGCAGTACCTGGGCGCGGCCGAGCGGCGGCAGCTGGCGGGCAGGATGCGCCTCTCCGAGGTGCAGGTAAGCGGGGAAGGGCCACGGCACGGCTCCAAACAACCAGATAACCAAGCCTCGGTGGCGTTGTAACTATAACCTCGTCTTTTCTCCTTCCCCACCAGATCAAGACGTGGTTTCAGAACCGCCGGATGAAGCTCAAGCGGCAGCTGCAGGAGCTGAGGACGGAGCCCTTCTGCAGCCCCGCTCTCCCTTACGGACCTCAGGGCGCCGTGCTGCCCCTGCCGCTCACGTACGTGGCCCGGCCACCGCCTCTGCCCCGGCAAGGGGCCGCACCTGAGGGCTTCCCTTTGGCGGCCCTGCCCGCACCCGCCCTGGACCTCAGCAGCGCCTGCAGAGCGCAGCCGGTGGGCTTGTGGGCAGCGCCCTGCTTCGTGGGGTACCGGGACCCCAGGGCCTTCCTGCTCGGTGTCTGACCCTCTGACACCAACCAGGACTAAAGAGGATTTGCACTACTCCCGGGTCTCTGGGCTGCCCTCGTCCATAACTGCTTGGTGGAGTTATGATGCAGCACCGACCTAAATATTTACACAGAGATGCTGGACAATCCGAATCATGGACTTCCGGCCCTTGCATTTATAGGCAACTGTAAAATGTAAAATATAAACGGGGTGGGATAAACAATAATATAAATGGAATCTTTTAATAAACCTAAATTTTTTTCCAGCTTTCATGTGAATTCCTTTGTTAAGGATTGTAGAAGTATTCATCCTGCCCCAAAAGAAAGCTTCTCTTCACTTAAAGAAGCATAGATTCCTTCTTATCTAGATTTGTTCTACCCCATCTGCAATTTATTCTGCCACTGAATTAAAAAAATGTGAATTTCCCTCTGTCTTCTAAAGCAGGTATCCTGTCATGAAACTGTGCTTTTAGCCAAATATGTGGATACACCTGTTACTCAATACTGGGCTTGCTATGGTAGCAGAACAAATAGTCTAAATATTTTAAAAATTACTTTCTAAATAAGTATGATATTATATTTTCACAATTTTATGGGCTGCCTCAGTAGATTAGTAAGACCTTCTTACCTAAACAGATCCTGGAAAGGGTCTTGAAATCTCTTATCTACAAAACAGTATCTGATCATTTTACATGCAGTTATCAGGGTACAACAGTGATGATCAAAAGAATTTCAGCATTCCAAAGCTGGTTTTCCATAAGAGGCAGTACAATTCCTTACTGTGCTATACGAACTTTAAAAATTTGGATAATGAACTAATAAGCTGATGATCAAAATGGCCTGATTTCAGGCCCGAAAAAGGGTTCTGAGAAATTATCTTTGACTGTAAGTTAACATAAATCTTTCAAAGCCAATTGTCAACTAACATGAAAAGAGCAATAAAAATTTCCATGACTTTAGATGTGATCTGGGGGGTTACCAGGATATTTCCGGCACACTGGTAATTTAAACTCCTGTAATGAATGGTCTCAGGGCTCTCTGTCAGCCTCCTGAATATCTTTTGTATGCAGAGGCCAATCTCCCACTCGAGTACCCTTGACTGGTGAAAAGCAACATTATGTGCTGCTGTGGGCACTGGGCTTTGCAGTCACCTCTGCAAGTCTTGATTTTTTTGTAATCTGTGTTGTATTTTTCTAGTCTTTTGAGATAATAGTATCTGTTTGCAATTGCACAAGTTGTGTGTCTCTCATGCAAGAATTTCAGCTAAATTAAAAAGGGCTAAGGTGCTATCAATCTTGATGAGGTCTCAGGGAAGTTTGTTGACACGTAAGTGAATTTCCCATTTGATGGAGGCTTATTTCTCGAAGTCAGGTATCATTAAACGGTAATATTGATTTGAAGAAATTTCTTTGGCACTTTCAAACGTCATCAGGGAACTGGGGTGTCTCCACAAAGAGCTGCAATCGTGAATATTTTCCTCTGCTCTAAAGCAGTCGTGTTTAAAATAACAAAGCAGACAAGGCCCATAAATGTACAACTTATCATAAAAAGCATTAGACTCCATGTGGCTTTCTGTTTTCAAGGGAGTAATAGTTGGAGGGTTAGGAGTTCCCTTTATAATCTCGTATGGCCACAGAAGAGAGTCCCACCACTTCTCCAAATGCTCTGCTCAGCTCGTAGGAAAGGAATAATGGGAATAACCCCTCCTGCTCTCAGAGGGCAGAGCGGCGGTACGGGAAGCTGGGGGTGGAGGGACGGAGCGCTCCCTGAGGGCACCGGGACTGCCCGCAGCGATCCGGGAGCGCCGCACCCCGGGCCAAACGGGGGAGGGGGAAGGGAAGCGGGCACGGGCAGCGCCGCAGCTGGGCCCGGGGAAAGTGAGAGACAGATGGAAAGAGAGAGAACAAAGCGCTCCCGCCTGCGCTGGGGAGCTGCTTCCTGGGAGGGGAGCTGCAGGGTTGGGGTTCGTGCAGGGGAGGAGGGTGTCACCCCAGTGCTAAAGAGGGAGAGGCGGAGCACACCCTTATGTCCCCGGGGAGAAGTGATCTGGGGTGGCTCTGAATAAGCCCTCATCTCCTGGGTCTGCCCTCCCTGCTCCCGGACTCGTAACCCGGCCCCAGCCTGCCCTGCCCTGCCCGCTCCGAGCTCGGCTCCGGCGGTGCCCGGAGCGGGGCAGCAGCTTCCCTTCCCCTCCGTGCAGACGTTTAGGGCCAGGCAGAGGCAGCCGGTGCTGCCGGGCACAGCACACAGCGCTGCCGTCCTTGCCGTGACTCAAGCCCGCGCCGGGACAAGCGGGACTGCGAGGCCGAGGGACACCAGCCCCGGTCGGTCTCGGGGATGGAGCCCAGCGGGCCCGGGCGGGTGTGTCCGGCTCCCCCTGCTCTGGCTGGGCTGGCGGGTTTTGTGCCAGGGCCGAGCGCTGGTTAGCGGGACTAACGGGGCATCCCAGCTCCGGGCGTACGAGCTGCAGAGCGGCTGGCGAGACAGAAGCCGATCTCTGTTAGAAAGGGTGCTAATGGTCACTTAACATAATGACTCCTTGGCCCCAGGTATGTTCAACAAGAGCATGAAATACTTTGCCAGTTTTACGGCAGGGGTAGCTTGCAAATACTGTTCTGTTTCCCGGTAGTTGCTGAAATGAACGCGAGAGGTGATGCGCACTTGGCCGAGTCCCTAATAGTAACAGGCTCCTCCGAATGTCTACATGATCATTTCTCGCCGACCTGCAAAAATCGGCTTTTTCTAGAAGTCTAGAAGGCAACTACTACGCTCCAGTTGTCTAGAAAGCTTTATGTGAAGTAATTTCATTTTTGCTAAAGCCGTCCAACTCTAGCATTAAAATATAAATGCACTTTTTTCCCTTTGATCTGAGAGAAAGAAACGCGGGCTTCAGGCTTTCTTCCTGCTTGTTTGAATTTCCCCTTCACTGTGTTTTAGCCCTGTCAGCAGTAAAGGGGCACTAGCGTCAGTGACACCTGCACGGTACCGGCCCCTCGCAGGAGGCGGGAGCGCTCCGGCCCCGCAGCCGAGCCCCGGGCAGCGCGGCGGGGAGCAGCCGCCTTTGTGCCCTCAATAACCGCAATAACCCAGCCCCGGAACGCTTTCCGGCAGCACAAAGCGGTGTGGGGGGCAAGCGAGCTACAAATGGGAAGGAGGAAAAAAAAAAAAAAAAAAAAAGGAAAAACGAAAAAAAAAGGCGAGTCGATTAGCTGGGGAGGAGTAGTTTAATGCTCGCGGGGTGAAATTGTCGGAACCCCCCGGCCCGGCGGCTCCCGAGGAAGAGGCTGTATAATCTGGAAACTGGGCTCCCCGGGGAGGAAAAGGGGATGGGAGGGGAAAATTGCCAGAGCGCTGACTTCAAAGGCCTTGTCCCCCGCAGTGCGTGCGCGGAGGGGGCGACACCTGATTGAATTTACACCGCGGGGCGGGGGAGCCGCCGGCAGCCGCGCGCGGAACGCCCGTCCCAATTTGGCCAAAGCGACCATCAGGGGACTGGGAATGGGACCGGGGTGTGTCAGCCCCCTGCAGCTCCCAGACATGGTGGAGCCGCTCCGAGGACCTCTTTACAAACTAGGTGAAGTTATTCGGCGTTGTGTGCTAATCGAGAGAGATCTCGCACTGTTAGGCCATTACATCTAATTGCTGCCCATTATCTCTTTCTTTGATACTCAATTAGATGACAATTAACTGGATAAATCCCACCGTAGTGGGGGGGGGGAGAAAGAGGAGAGACTTGGTCTCGACATGTTCCTTGTGTAGATTTTACTACTTTTCCTTTATACTTGTGTCTTAAACTCCTAGGCTTCGACCTAGTGTTACCCTCTAATAGTACCTAGTAGGGAGTTAATCCCAGTGTCTCTTCGGTATTCAGGTAGGCTAAGTGCTTTAATTCTTATTTCAGCTCCTAGTAATTCTGTCTGGGTAATTCTGAACAACTGTGGAGGTGTCACAAGTACCTTAGGCACTGGGGCGATGGCGCGCATAGAAATTCAAGTGCTAGCTTGTTTCGAGCTAACTTGTTAACTTATCAAGGTGCTTTGTCCATTAGATCTGCAAAGCACGCAGAAATATTTCCCCGATAAATCGTTTTTAATGCAAAGGGCGTGTTTGCTCCCACAGCGGCTGAATGGGGATATCTGGGCTTGCAGCGTGAGCCGGGAGAGAAGAGGGTGAAGCGCTGCGGGCTGAGTCAGTAGCATTTGTCATTTATTGTGTGTTAGCCCGCATTGTTCCCGTGGGCAAAGGAGCGGCGGGGTGACGGCACTGTTAGTGTTCACGGGTACTTCAAACAGAAAAGCATCTATTCCCAAACAATCGATCTCGTTGATGCCTAATTGACTATCTAATAGCACCTATCAGGACATCAAAGGAGACGCTGAATAACCGAGTTAGCATTTCCAAAGGGGAGCAGCGGAGGGTACAAACAGCCATCAGCTGTCCCACCGGCCGGGGCCCAGCCCGGGCCCTGCGGCTGCCTGCGGGCCCTTCTGGAGCAGAGCAGACTGTCCTGCCTTGCCTGCACTCTTAGCCGTGTTAAAACTCCGATCCTTAAAATGAGTTTACTTGCCTCTGAAGGGATGCTACGCTTCCCCAGGCTCTCTCCTCCTGCCCATTTGTGCAGCTAACCATGGGGTTTTTTTGTGGTGTTCCAATGTTGGAGTCTTTTTGGCTTGGGTTTGTTGGGTTTTTCGCTTTCTCATAGTGGAGTGGTTGGCATTGCACCCCCTATCGTCTCCACTCCTCCAGTGTTGTCAATAATGCGTTGGAAAATCGGTGCTTTACATAAATATAATTAGGATCTGGCTATGATGGAGCCACTGTCCCAGATCTGGTGGCCTAGTACATCAACTCTCAATCTATGATAAATACTATGATAGTTTGGTCTGTATATTGTTTTGAGGTTTTGGTTTGGGTTTGTTTTTTGGTTTTTATTTTCCCCATGGTCTACTTACAGACATGGCTAGCAGGTAGAAAGTTTGCAACTTGAAGATTTGCCCAACTATCCTAGTAATTATTCCCCTTGAGAAAGACTATTTTTCTGTTGGCAAAATACGTCCACTTTTTCTTTATGTTTTCATGCAAAATCAATGTGATGGTCTGCTGAAGGTGGCCTTTGCACACCAACAGCATTCCTGGGCAACCAAAGTGCTTCAGCATCTGGCAAAGGATGAGTATCTAGTGTCTTGCAGCCTGAACAATGGGCTGGATCTTCCTCAGGCAATACCTTCATGCTGAAGAGCTGCTGCAGTCTTGCCTGTTCCCATGGATTTACATGCCACATGGGCACAAAGCCCCAGATGAAATATTCCCAGGCATAGCAGTGAGAGAAATCTGCCATTTGTCCTTAGAAGCCTTGTCGAGCTCACATGGGAAGAGCACTCTGTCCTGACAGCCGTGTCTGTAATTGTCACATCCTGGCACGAATCCCTGCACTGACATTCAGGATTTCATACCGAGTTACAAGAGTGCATAAGCTTTCAGTCCATTTCTTGAAGCAGCAAGTGTGTTTCTTATGGTTGTAAGGCAGAGGAATAAATATTTTGAAATGTGATTTGAAGAAATGGGTCCACCATGTTCTTAATATAACACACATAAGAAAAATCCACCCATTTTTCAATATTATACAATATCTGAAGTTCTGAGTATACAGAATTCTCTAGGAAAATACATCATTTTCCCTGAGAATTTAGATTTTTTTTTTCACCATGTTTATATATAAAGATCAATTGAATGCTGTAAAAATTTCACATAACGGGAAAGAATTGAATGGAAGTAAATTTGTGTCTCATATGAGCCCCATACTACTGCAAGGTGAGGGAAAGATTTAACTGCAGCTGTAGCACCTCTGTCCACCCAGGGTCGTTAAAGTTTTCAAGTTTCTCAAGCTG
Source organism: Zonotrichia leucophrys gambelii (assembly GCF_028769735.1). Lineage (NCBI taxonomy): Eukaryota > Metazoa > Chordata > Aves > Passeriformes > Passerellidae > Zonotrichia > Zonotrichia leucophrys. The sequence goes on from NC_088176.1 coordinate 14,865,912, forward strand.
CCACCTCTTTCTAATGGGAACTACAATAGCCACATAACACCTTCCACACTTTCCCCATCTGTTCCAGGGTTTTGTGGTCCACAGATGCAGCTACTTTCATCTGGTGTTGGGGGGATCCTGGTGTTTGGTTTAAATATCCCGCTAAATAGGCAATTCAAAAATAGTTTTCGTTGACTGTGTGACAGGTCGGCTGCTTCCCTGTATTCCCAGCCAAAGGAGAGGCAGGAAATGGTAGCAGCTCTTCATGAACAATAACATTTGCCTAAGACACACATAATGTACCAGTGCAAATGTTGGTGTCTTTGGGCACAGCACTGCTTGGTCCTCCCGTGTCTGGTTCAATTTTGGCAGCTGGGGATGAAGTGTCTCTCCTGCAGGGCGGTCCCTGGGTGTTTCTTGTGTGCTCGGGTGGGAGAGGGGCCTGCAGGGCACGGGGGACCCAAGGCTGCCTGGCTTGGCACAGATTTCTTCTGCTGGAGAAACGGTGGGAGAGGCTGCCCTGCTGGAGGCAGAGTTCATACTGCTTGCTGAGTAGTGCGTGCTCTGTTTGGGAGCACCTGAATACCAGTGGTTTTCATGTATTGTGTCTAAACTTCTTTCTGGTGAGGTAGTCAGGCTCTGCAGATAGCACTCACTGCTTTACCAAGGACAGCTTGCTGTGCATGAGTTTCTATGTGGCAGAACATGAGTTTTTCTGCTTGGATTTGTCCACATATGAGGTTATTCAGAAATTGCTGCTCTGAAGAAAGATTGGAGATAAAATAGTGATGTGTTTGCTTCAGAAAAAGAGGGACCAAACACAAGTGGGATAGTTAAGGAATAGTTATTAAATCCTGAAGTTATTAAAATTAATGTGCAGGCTCTTAGTTCATTTGGGGAACAAAACCTATCCCTGCTTGACTGACATGTGTCTAGGATTTAAATGTTCGTGTTACAGTGGTTTTGGGTCAGTGGCACTCACAGGTGTGCGGTTCTGATCCAGGGTGGGATCCAGCTGTGTTCAACTGCTTGGACATTTGCATTGGCTTGCGCATATCAGCCAAAATGACAGTCTGTGCCAGCAATAAGTGAAACCCCTTTAGTAGCTGTGCCCAGCACCCCGCAAAGAGCAGGGGGATCTCTCTGTCGAGGCTGTGCCGAGGGAACAACAGCCTTCCCCATCCCTGCCCGGAGGGGACGGTGTTGCAAGCAAAGCTTCAGGAGGAATCCAGCGCTTGGTGAGGGGTTTGCATTGCTCGGGTGCCTGGGCTTTATCCCTCCCCCGGGGCCAGCGTGGGGGAGGGACAAGCCGACTCTGTGGGATGGGGAGGGGTTGATAACCTTGGACACATTCCCCCGGCCACGGAGTTACGGGAACACCTGAGACAGTAAAAATTAATAGCACGAACATGAGGGGTTTTTCCCAAACGATTTTCATAATAAACTGGGGAGATGGTTTAGTTGGGGTTTGGTTGACTTCTTTTTTCCTTTCACATTGCCCGTGTGTGTGGGAACCTAGATTATTGCTGTGGTTTAGAAAGAAACAGACCCTGTCAGACCAGGGTTTATGGGCTCCACTTCTTCCGGTGATGCATCCGAGCAGGAACTCTGAGGATTTTGGAATCGTCATTGAAATTGAGGTCCTGTCAGTGCATTTACCCAGTTAGAGGGATTGGCGCTCGCTTCCATTCTACTGCAGGCGTGCTCGTGCTCGGTGTGGTATTTTTTACTGGCGTGACCAAAAATCCCGGTAGAGCTGAACAAAAGAAGAACCTGGAGACGGGCTGAGCTGCCGAGATGCCCTTTTCCCCCAACCAAGCGGTGCTGGGAGGTGTCTTGGTATCCTCCCTGCATTACAAGGGCACCGTCCTTGTCGGGAAGCGGCACATGGATTGCGGCAGTATGAAGCTGATGAGGTGCGAGCTGCGCTGCTCACCCAGCGCTTTGATCGCTAAACGATTGGGGCGATGGGCTGCGTTTTCTGGCTAGACAGGCGGCGCCAAGTTCAAGCTGAGAGGGCCCGAGGCTCTGCTCCCCCCCAGCCTGGCTCTGAGCCCCGTGGATAGGGACTTCTCGACATTGGCACCCCGTGGCTTTTCCCAGGGAGGGAAAAGGACGGCGGGGCTGGCAGGCTGTACCCGAGGTTCCTTGTCCCTCATCCCTGCCCTGGCCCCGTGGGTGCGGGTCTCGGGGCTGGTTTCGGGCATTGTGCAGTGTGGGACCCCGCTGCTGAGAAGGGGGCCGTGAACCCGCGCTGGCACCGGCAGCCACGGTGTTTTTGGAGGCGGTTTGCGAGGCTGGGGCTGCCCGTGCCCTGCCCTCCGGGGGAGAGGGGCAGCTTTGCACTTCAAGGGGGTCTCCCCGGCCCCGCAGACACGCTGGAGCCAAGGGCTGTAGACATTTGCCAGACGTGTGAACTTTCTTCCTCGCTGGTAGCTGTTATCTCTGCCCGATTCCCACTTTGATGTGTGTTCGCACTTACAAACGACCCCTCCCGGCACGGAGGGCCCATATAAGAGCGGACCCGGCCGTGGGTCACCCAGCCCGACTCAGCCATGGATCAGGTGAATCAGGCACAGGTCCCTTCGGCAGAGACCAAGCCCAATGGGGGCAGGCCCCACATTTGCTGTGCGCCCCCTCCCCGCGCCCCCAGCTCGCTGGGCAGCCCCACGCTGCTGGTCAGGGCCAAGCCCCGCCGGAGCAGCCCCGAGCCGGGCCAGCCCGCCGACAGCGAGCCCTGCGCGGCCGAGCCGAGCCGGGACCACCCCCGGGATGGCAGCGAGCCCTGCCCGTCGGACACAGGTGCGTGAGGAGGGAGAGTGGGTGGGAGGCCGAGAGATAAGGGGAGCGGGCTGGGAACACGCCGGGATCTTGCCGGTGGCACGGCCTGGCAGGGCTGAGGGGCGGCGGAGGCCCTGTCCAACCGGGCAGGGGCCTCACCGCCGCTTCTCCTCTTCCTGCAGCCCCCGATGGCGGCTGGCTCAGCGCCGACGAGTCCTCGGGCTACGAGAGCGAGAGCGCGGGCGCGGAGCGCGGCGAGGCCGCGGCGGCGGGCGGGGGCCGCGGGCGGCAGCGGCGGGCGCGCACCGCCTTCACCTCGGAGCAGGTCTGCCGCCTGGAGAAAACCTTCCAGAGACACAAGTACCTCGGCGCCACGGAGCGCAGGAAGCTGGCGGCTGCCTTGCAGCTCTCGGAGATCCAGGTGAGTCCCGCAGGAAGCGGATCCTTCCCGGCCCCGCTTGGCAGGAGCAGCCAAGGTTGGCGGTTCCACATCTGTCTTCAACTGCGATGAACAGACCTTTGAGACGATTGGGGATAAAAGCATCATATAGTCAACCCAGGACATAGGGGCTGGGGGATCTCTCGGGGATTAACGAGTTATCACTCCGGGAAATTTGTGGCACTTTCTATCTGGAAGCCGTCAAGATATTTTTATTTGTTAGTGGGATAAACAGTCCTGGATATACGGCGATCTGCGTGTAGACCATGCAGAGCTCAAAACTGGTCTTAAAGACTCTAATTGATTATTGTAAAATCCCTGAACTCAGCCACTCTCTTCTCTACTTCCCGCAGATCTTCTGCCTTTTGCTACGTAGGGCAAAAGCATCAGTCCCTCTGTGTCAATTCCATCTGAAGCAACAGGGCAAAAGCAGCTGAGATACAGTTGTTTATAGTTTGCACATTATCCTTAGGCAAAGTCCCTGATTTGTCTCCTGCATCTCCCCCTTCTTTTTGTTGCCTAGATTAAGACCTGGTTTCAGAACCGGAGGATGAAACTGAAGCGACAGATCCAGGACCACCAGCACAGCCTCGTGTCCCCGGTTCCGTTCCACAGCTACGCCCCGGGGCCCTCCCCAGCTCTGTTTCAGGATGGTCTCCACTACCCCTTTGCTGCCCAGCACCAGAGACTCCTGCCTTTCACCCCGGTGCCTGCTGTGCAGTTCAGCTTCTCCTTTCCCAGATACGACGCATCCCAAAGCGCCTACCACTTAATGGCAAATGAACTGCCCTACTACCATCAGCACCTGCTTCCTCATCCTTCTTTCCATCCCGTTCTTCAGAACAAAATGGACAGGCAATGCCACCCAGTATATGCATTATAGTGATAGAGAAGTGTTTTATACTGTAATGTATTTTATGCTCAGAATCTCTTGCCTGATTTGAAAGAATGTCTTTATTAAATTAAATATGAGAATTAATAATTTTATATTTGATAATATTAAATATTAATTAATCTAGTCTAATATGTTATGTAGATGGTCTTCATTGTTCCCCCTAGTTTATTCATAAATGTGTTTATATATATTAATAAAACTTAAACAGGGTTATATTGTCAACTCTATAAAAGATTACACTTGTGCAATGCAAATTGCAGTGGTCACTTGTCCTCCTGTGTAAAGGTAGTGGATTTAAAGGTTAAATACATTTTGTCTGTCTTTCCTATTGTCCCACCGAGATTGTCTGTCTGTTGATGAGTTGTTTGGTAGCTTGGACAGAGGCAACTGCACCAGTTGCTCTGCACTGTGCTTTGAGCTAAGTACATCCTCCAGAGGAAGGGTAAGTTGTCACTGAGTTTCTCAGTGGATATAACTAAAATATTACAAGTTCAGTCCCGTCTTCCATGTGAAGGCAGCAGAGGTAATTATATTTATTAAGTCAACATGTCTTTTAAAAGGAATTAACATAATTAGGCCTTCATTATGGAATTTTCAAGTTTTACAATTGCCAAAGCAAATGCTAGGCAAAAAAAAATTTGGGCATATTTGTGTCTGGTTCAAAGCCATATCATCTGATTGTGATTGTAACCTGAAAATTTGGCCCTTGTCTCACCGCTAGAAAACAATTATAACTGCGTACTTGGCAATTTGCACTTCTTTAGGCAATTTGATCTATTTCCTCTAAACGTAAAGTTTTGCTTTAGTAATCTTGAAAGGTGTTGGGGTTTTTTAGTTCCTCCTGGGAGTGGTGTTCACTCCTAAAAGTGCTCTCTTAACACTTATTTCTTAGTCTCGATTTTAATGAAGTCTTGTTAATTCATTTGTAAGGCCTTTTAAATACATTATTTGATTGTTGCACTATAGTCTAAATTTCCACCCTCTAATGCGCTGAGTCATCATGAGTTTCGATGTAATAGCCTAAGGGCTTCTCACCTGTGAAAAAACACTTGGAAGGGGTAAAGGGAATATTCTGTGAAGTGTGCTCAAAGTGACCTGGAAATGCCAGGCCGTCCCTTCAGCTGCCTGGCTCTGTCACGGACCGGCGCTGCCCTGGCGGGCACAGAGGAGCGGTGTGGAGGGGGAAATTCCTTCGGGTGCCTCCCAGCTTCCCCCCTCCCTTTTGGCTGCCAAACGCCACGGAGGGAGGCGCTGGGGGAGGGTACACGGACCTGGAGGGTGGAGGGAGAAGGGAGAGGGAATGCATGGCACAAAGATGTGGCAGGCCTCTTTTTTTTTTTTGTCTTTGGAGCAGATGAAAGGGGGGATTTGGGTATTTTCCTTGTTAGTGGTGGGTTGTTTTTTATTTTTTTTGGTGTTCATTTTTTCCCTCTTTACAGCTGCAGAGTAGTCTAACCATCACCTAGCAAGCAAGTTAGATTGGTCTGGTCTGGGGTAGAAGATGTAGTCACACCTGCTGCAGCTGCTTCATGCTGATGTAAGGTCTCTGTTTTCCCATAGTCTAAACACTTGATTTTGCTACTATCCGTAAAACTTGCTTAGTGACTTTTAGGAACATCCCTAAGTGTTCCTAAGATCAAGCCTTAACTTATTCTGCAGCTTCAAAATTAGGGAGGCTATTAAGTTACAGCTGCAACTTCTGGAAGTAAAAAGTAAAATGTTTTCTTTTTCAGAGTCCCAAGAGACCTGAATTGGTGAACAATTCTTTTCATAATCAGATTTAAATTACAAGTATGCTTGACATTGGCATCAACATGCATGCTTGCCTCTTAATTCCTTAGCTTTATCTCTCTTTTAATGCATAAATGCAACATGTCCATCAAAAACAGGTGAGACCACTTGAAGAATGGTCCAGAATATACACATAAAAGAGAATACTGGGCAACTTGTTCGGTTTTGTTGATAGCATTTTTACCTTTGGTTACATTTTTATTTAAATGCACTTGGCTGTAGCTCACAAATGTTTTCTTAAAAACTCCCACTCAGGTAGAATGGACAACGTTTTTACCACCATTGCCTATTAAAAAACATAGTTACTACATAAATTTCAGTGTATACGGTACTCCACTTTTTGAGTGGATATCCCCACATGATTATAGGTTATTTTCTGAAAACTTTTAGGTAAGAAAATTTATATAGAAATTTCTATACAGCATGATGACAACTCTAGAAATAAGATTTCATGTCCTCCGCTTCCACTCTCAGAATAACTTCTCTAATATGAATAAATTATTTTCTCCTCTAATCGAACTTTTTATGTAAAGAAAATAATTCAAAGAATCTTTATCTAATATAACAAAATAATTAGTTACTCTTAGAGATATTTGGCACTTTTTTGAGATTACAGATAATCGTTTACATTTTTAACAGGAGGGAAGATCTGGTTGGAACATCAGTCTTTTATGTTCAGTATTTAGAGTCATTGCTGGAAGCACAGAAGAGCAACAAGATAATCCTGGCCCGGGAGGCAACAGTAAAGCTGGACTTGGCAAAACTGGCTGAAGAGACTGAGCTGGAACAGAAGGTAACAACAAGGCAGGGTTTGGCACAGCCGGGTGAAGGGAAGCAGCAGAGGTAGCAGGGACATTGACATCCACCCCATGAGGACAGCTGGATGCAGCCGTGTCTGGGTAACAATGACAGGGCAAAAACAAGCCCGAGAAAAGAGCTTCGATCCTGGCATCTTGAGTCTGGCGTTTGAACTTCATACGGCGATTCTGAAACCAGGTTTTTATCTGAGGATAGGAAAAAAGAGTCAAGAACCAAACAAACAAACCCTTTTCCATATAGCTCCTCTTCCATATAGTAGTATGGAAAGGCAGACTTATTGTCAAAGTAACAGAATCCATTAACAGTAAAGGTGTAGGGCTAATAACGTTGGCCTATATTTAATGCAGAGTAATTGTGTTGGCATGATGAAGAATTGAGCACTCCATGATGCACGGCAAGCCAATACCTAGATATGGGCCAGGGCTGTAACACAAGGCTTGTGCAGTGGGGATAAAAGGGCTGGGTAGGGGTGGTTCTGTTCAAAAACCCTGCAATGCCCCTGCCAAGTAGATACGCAAACATAGCAAAGAATTAGCCTGAAAACTGAGGTTCTGGAGATCACAAAAGTACCTTTACCCCCAGTGAAGTTTCAGGTTTAGAACTTGCATTCACGGTTTTCCATTTGCCCCTTGTCCCTGGGGCACTCGGAGCTGAGCCTGGGCTCTCAGTTTGCTACAGCCCCGTTTGCTGCCAGGGGGGCGAGGCTGGGGGGCGGCCCTGGCCGCCGCACCTGCGGGAGCTGTCACTGTCCCCATCACTGTCCGCGCCGCGTCCCCCGGTGACCGCGAGGTGCCTCCCATCCCCGTGTCCCGCTGGGGCGGAGGGCGAGGCGGCGCTCACCTGGCTCTGGGAGAGGTTCAGCGCGGCGGCCAAGCGCCGCTTCTCGCCGGCGCCGATGTAGCGCTGCTCGCAGAAGCTGCGCTCCAGCTCCCGCAGCTGCGCGGCCGAGAACTTGGTGCGGACCCGCCCGGGCGCGGCTCCCGCCGGCCCCGCTACGAGCCCGGGGCGCTCCGCCGCCTCCCGCTCCCGGGGCGACTCTGCGGGGACAGGTGGGGGCGTCAGAAGGGGGAACCCTTCGGGGGACCCTTCGAGGGATGGAAAGCGCCGCGGCCGCTGCTCGGGGGGACCCGGGGGGCACGGCCGGCACTCACCGGGCAGATCCCGGTCTCCGCCGCGGCTGCTCTGCGCCAGCCACTCCACCGAGAAGGGCCCCTTGTCCATGTCCCCAGCCCTGCCGGCCCTCGCTGCTCGCTGGAGCCACCCCGGACGCCGGGACAAACATTTAAAGCGCCGTCCCCGGCGTGGTTTGAAAAGGCCCAAAGCATCAAATGAGGCCGGGGACAAAGGACCTCATTGAGAGGCGCTTTAATCTCCCCTTTCAGGTGATTGTTACATCCGCCTAATCTCCGAGCGCAGCAGTTTGCAGAACTCAAGGCTGCCTGACCTGGCGCCAAGTTCAGCACCGAGTCGTCTCACCACGTAGGTGCTGGGAATTGCATCACGGCCTGGGCTTCTTCACGCTGCCCTCGGCCCCCCTGGTTTCCAGTCTCTATCTTCTGCTATGAAGGACGAGGATTCAGAAGGGACTGATAACAAAGAAGGACAGAGAGAAGCCCCTTCTATGAGTCTTATACCCAAATTTTGCCACCCTCTTGCCTGTTTGATGCAAGGCTTGAAAGAATCCCCTTGCATATAATCAGCAAAAGAAGTAGGGACGTGAGGTAGGAACAAGTAAGTAGTCCTCGTCAGATAGAAATCTTGAAGAAATCTAGAAGAAACACTGATACAGTATCTTATCAGTATGCCTGAGAGCAGCTCAGTGCTCTATGCTGAGTCTGAGTGGGTAGAGGTTGGAGTTACTTGGCAAGTGCAGGGTTAACTATTTTTGGTGCTGTCCATGAGGCGGAGTGCTGCAGTCAGGACTCTCATCTTCCTCTGAAGTCCTAGACTTGTTGACTTCAGTTTATGTAGAATCAGAGATTTTAAGAAGTCTTCCAGGAGAGAACGATTGAAACTAGAGACAGATATTTGCATAGCAATTTGTTAGGTCATTTTCAGAAAACAGAGTTTTTAATAATTTCAGTTCATGCTTATGAATTTATTTAAGAATAAGATTAAACAATGAGCAGTTATATGTTAGGACATTGGACAGGACGGGAAACACTGAGAAAATTACTAGTTCACTTGAATTTATCTGTTCATGTCTTAAAACGCCATCTCCTTTCCCTGCATCCCAAGAAAGAAATGTGTGCATTTCAAAGTAAACAGTTCTGATGTTCTTATGAAGTAGATCAAAGAAGAGGAGTGTAAACTCTGTTCAGAGGCAGTCTGTTCAAGGATGATTCAGATAAGGGTGAGAAAAGAACCACTTTTACGGTCTGAAGTGGGCCTGCGATGGCACAGTCCTTATCCCCAGCAAACACGGGCTAACACATTTACAGGTTGTTTCAGTAAACAGTCACCGCTGCTTGAGTTTATACAGTCAGAGATAATGAAGCGGCTTCCACGGAGCGGAACATGTTTGAGACAACGTGCTAATCCTTAAACTTCAAAGAAATTCATGTCACCTTTTACGAAGGGTGATGCGTTTATAGTGAGATGGCATAAATGAGATAATGCTACACTCGCAGCTCTGTCTCTTCTTAGGTTTTCTGTATTTCTCAGGCAGGAATATAATTTCCTCCCTTAAAACACAATGTAATTTTGTTAACTATGCTGAAGCATGACACACGTAAGAAATTTTGAGACTCTGATTTTGAATATTCTTCATATACACATTCATCTGCTTTTATAAAGTCTTTTACTCTTCTTGTAGTAAAAAGAAAAAACCCCACCATCTCTTGAATATCTGCCTTGAGCAGTCTTGCTTGGTTTTGTTGTTTTTATGTTTGTTTTTTTTTAAATGAACATGACACTTTCAGTAGGTGACTACATAGGCTTCCAGGTAAAGCAATGACTTGGCAGACCTGACACTTATGTTTTAAAGAAAAGCTCTTCTGACTTAGCTAACAGGGACGGTGGTTGCATTGTCTTCATGTGCTTTTGATTCTGCCCACGGTAATTTGCTGCTCTAAAAAGCAATTAAGATGAAAGTTGAAAGTTACAGCTTTTCTTTTTACTAAAAACCAATCCGAACTCACCAACACCACTGCCCCACTGCCCTCTTCGTTTCCATAAGGTTATAGTAAAAATTACTGGGAAATGATTCAATGTTCAGGACGATTTTTCTGAAAAGGACCATTCCAAATAATGGACCATTATTTTTTAATTAGCCTGTTTCCTAGTCCTATAACCCTGCAAATTAATCCTGGAGAAAGTAAAGTTTGGTCTGGAAAAATGAGTAAGTATTAGACAGTCTCTGAAATGAATAATTGTAATTTTAGTGTTACAGGTAACAACATCTAACCAGAAGGATTAGCAAGATACTGTTCCTTTGTTATATTAATGTTTCTAGTTGTTGATTATTATTGTGCTTATTTTAATAGATGAACAAATGTCTTGAAACAGTAAAGTTTTTGCCACTATGATGGCAGTTTTAAAATTTGTATTTTAGTGTTAGTGAAACCTGTCGATTTGTGGATATTTTGTTTTTTTATCCTGCAATGATCGATCATGTTATTATCTGACTATATTGTAATAATCGACTGCACAATTTCAGGAGAAAGGCCCTAATTTCAAAAGACTCAGGAAGCTAATACAAAATTTTATTTACCTCTAAGTCGAGCAGTCTTTCAGACTATGCTTTAGATTGTGAGGCTTCCTTCCTACTTGTTTCATGCAGAAAACCTTGTACAGACATACAATGAAAGTGACTCTGGTGGCTGTTTTAGACATTGTCTCTTTTATTGTAAACAGAAATAGATGATCTAATGACTAAACTGTCCTGTGCTGGCATGTGACTGCACTAAAGAAGATGTTCAGTGTTCTATTATGTTAGAAAACCAATATGCATTTTATTTTGTTTTTAATGGGTTTTGATTTTGTTAGTGTGATTATTTTCCCCTCTAAGATCTTTCTATTATGTTTCCTTTGGTTGATATTTAAATTTTAGAGACTTGGGGTGCTGTGGTGCGTGATTGATTGATTTTGGGGAGGCAGTAACCTAATTAACAACAAGTTTTATTTTTGCCCATTGTCATTTGACCTGTGATGTTAGAACTAAACAGGAAACTCAACAAAACTAGAAGTATCAGTGGCTGTGAAAGTGATAAACACCAGCAAAAATATGCTTGAAACACATTATTTTAAAGTATGCTACTGTTGATGCAGCGGAGTGTTATTGTGATGATTTACACAAGATACAGATCGTGGCTTGAGGCCAAGCTCCCGTTCAAAGGACTTTGATGGAGTGATTGGATGTCATAAGCGACCATCACCTGAGAGCAATTACAAGTCAAAAGGTAATTGTCGTGTGTTTCTGGTTAGCAATTAACATTCGTCAGAACCTGTGATGAAACATTTATCCCATTTTCCATTGATCATCAGCGCTTTTTATGAACACGTGGGCTACAAAATCCATGATGACCCAAGCTTAGAATCTAAATGGTAAGCTGTAAGTAAGTGTAGTGGCGGTGCCACTGATCCACATTTTACTGCTGTGATTTAAGGGCAGTTTTTCTTGACAGAGCCCTCGGTGAGAACATCTGGTGACACCTACAGCTGTGCTTTCTGTTGTCTATTTAAGTGTCTGTTTGAAATAACTTTATGATGTGTCTCATAGTTGTTAATGCTTTTAATCATTGCATCAATTGTCAAGATAATTTCCTGCAAAGCAACAATTAATCTTCTGGTGTTGGTTTGAGCACAGAAAATATTGCTGCATAGATGTAGTAGGATTTGTCAGTATGTTAGCAATGAAAAACTCTGGAAACAGGTTATTCAGTTATTTTGATTAATATTAAAGACATTAATCAGATAAAAACGTTACAAACGACATTAATTTCCATCTCATGCAAAGGACATGCCTATCTAAATGGAACACGTTGAACAGAACTGCCAGCTCTGCTGTTGGGAGGAATTGATTTACTCCTGCTTCTGTCTGCTGGCCATGCTTTTCCCCATGTGCTCTGAATTTAGGTGGCCCTCTGATCTATCAGGGAGTTCATTTGGGTTTCTAAGCCAGCAGGAAAAGGGGGAAAGAGAAAAATAAAAGAAAATTGCTTTTTTTAACAGTTTGGAGATACACCCACTTACTGAAAAGCTGGATGAGCTCTTTAACTTGCACAGAGCAATGCTTGAAGTAGAAGGGGGAAGACGAAGAACCAGGATGGTTCACTCAGTAGTGAGTAGATTTGTTTCTTTATATGAGCAAATGCAGGTGTCTCTACAGTCAGCGGGTCAGTATAACTCCTCACTTTCTCCAGATGGAGAGCAAAAGGCAGAACAAGGTCAGAACTGGATTGATGTGCAGATGGAGATGTAACTCACTAGTAAATAAATACTGATTCTTGAATACAACTTATACTTCCAGGGCTTCCTTTTTGCCGCCTTTTCTGGCAGTTTGCCGTGTGCCCCAGCGTGGCTCCGATGCTGCTCCAGCCGGGGTCGCTCCGTGGCCGCCCCAGTCCCGCTGCAGCCCGGAGGGGCCGGGCCGGGCTCGGTCTCCGCTCGGGCAGCGCCGCCCGCCGGGAGAGCCGCGGTCCCTGCGCCGGGAAGGGCTGTTCTTCCTGAATTAGCCACAGATAATGGATATCATCTTCTCCCCTCGCTCCCTTTAATGCAAAACAATGCTTATTTTTTAGAATTAACTTTCGAATACTGCTTCATCTTAATTTAACGCCCTCGACATATTATAGAGCATGGAGAAAAAAAAGGCAGGGAGATTTTATTACAAACCTTGACCCATCTCATGGAAAATCTGCCTCTGTTTGCTGTGTCACTAGGCTTTCTTCACTGTAATTTTTTTTCTTTTTTATATCCTTGCTTCACTTGATCTCCAGCTTCTCTTACCTATAGCTGTGAGGCTTTGGTCCTACAGAGTGGAGAAGAAGTATGGGAAAAAAAAGTAGTAGTTTATTGGACTGAAAATCCAGTCCACATTGTAAGGCATTTTCTATGTACTAGATTTAAGTTTGAGTAATGTTAGTATGTTTTTACTTTTAAGCCCGTGGTAGTTTGCATAATAGTTACAAAGATTGCTTTTAAAAATAAATAAATAAATCCACAGCGTGGATGCATATCAAAGCTGACTATCAATAATGGTAAAAGCTACATTTTACTGACAGGCATAAGCATTGTAACCCCAAGTTCTGAAGAAGGTTATGCTATTAAAATGAATGGCTTGCAGAAAGGGATGAGCTCAGGAAAGAAAACCGTAAAGACCGCAAATCCTTCCATCCTAGCAACAGATCTTGTATTCCAATACACTCCACAAACACCCAGCCCCCCCGTTCCCCTGCCCCGCGGTCCCGGTGTGCGGGGCCGGCCGCTCCGTGCCCGGCGGGGTCGGCAGGGGGAGCGCTGCGGGAAAGGATCGGGGCGATGCTCTCGGAGCCTCGGCGCGTCCTCTCGGGGGCTGGGGGAAATCCGTCTGTCCGACGGAAGAATAAGATCTCGTTAATTAAGTTGATGTAGCATTTATTTACTAGAGCAAGGAACCCCTGGATTAGTCCCACATTGAGGTATTTGAAGCCAGATATTGAGTCAGGCTCTTTATGTTTTCCTTTCTCTCTTTATGCTCATGTGCATGGTGTGTAAATTATCATTAAATTGCAGTTCTTTAGTGAAAAAACCCATGAAGTTAGCAAGGACTAATATACACAGTTGTTTTGATGGATTTTTTTCACTGGTTCTGGTTTGCTTTTTGTTTAACCCCAAAGCCAAGAATTTTTCTTTTTCCTCTTTCTGTCTTTGGTAAGAATTAATCGAGGCTCAGAAAATTAGCCTGAATTGGTCCAAGGTAATCAGGAGGAGAAGGAAGGTATGACAGACTGCTCCTTTTCAGCATCAGTGAGCTGTTTAATCTGCTCAGTTTTTCATATAGAGCTGCACCTCTCTTGTTCACATGGAGTTATGAAGCTGACCTATTGGCATCCAAAGAAAAATTTAAAAAAAGAAAATTTCATGTGTATGCGGGAATAGTATTTGAAGATTTAGCTTCAGTTTTAGTAACCAATGAATGTAAGTGTTCATGGTATAGTATGTTGCTTCCATTTTGTAGCAAAACCCCTCTGTTTGGATGTACAGACCATGATTGCTTATTGCTTTTCCATTGTCACTTATGGCAGTGCTGACAGGTGGATTTAGAGATTAATTACATTTACAAGTGTCTTGTGAGTCTTTGAAATAGGCAGAGATGAAGATTTTTCTCTAGGACAAATCTCTCATGGGTATTTTGTGTTAGGCAAACTGGGTGCAGTGGAAGGGTAAATTTTTTTCCTCACACTGCAGTTCCAAAGAGGTTCCTAACTGTCCTGCCAGCAGAAGCAACTTCTGCTTCTCTTATTTAATTTCTTTTGTTATACTCATGCATCTGTGCCTGTTTGTGCAGGTGCAAAAGGAATTAGATCAGGGTTGGTTCTCTGATCTAGTTTAAAGACCAGATACAGCGAAGCAAAAGCAGGAATAGGGAGTCATGGGAACTGCAGGATGAGTCATGCATGCACAATGTTTCCAAATACGAGGGCATGATTTCCAAAAAAAGACATCTTGTGTTCAATTTTTCCTGCTTCCCAGCAGTTACATGTGCAGTGACAAACAGAATGAGCAGCAGGAGTATATTTGTGCAAAAGAACTTTGTTTATGGTTTCCCTGCCTAACTCAGTGATATAAACTGTGGTGCATTTGCTGAACAGTGCAACCCTTAATACTGATTTCATTTGTATTGTAATGTTTTTTGATTTTTCCAGCCCTTCATTTTACACCACTGAGTATTTACTATTCAATAACATGACACGTACCTTATGTTCTTTTCATTGCATCGTTCTATAGGTTCATCTTATCCTGATGTTTTCAGGAGTGAAAAAGATATTTACAGCTAAAATTCTGTGTTTCTAGTTAAACACTACAGTATGGGATCATCCTGTCTTTACAACCTAGGTTTATTGTTCTCACTTAAAATAATTATTTTTAAATGATAATTAGAGTGTATCTTGCATTATGCCAAAGGAAAAGGGGGGGAAGGTCTCTCCACCCACACAAACCATGTATTTTACTCTCCTTTCAGCCTTGTTCAGGAAGGTGTTTAAGCATAGGATTTTCTTTTGTGTTTGAAAGATTAAGCCGGAGCTGGATAGAGGTAAAAATCCCTGTAAATTATCTGTGCTTCACTGTGCTATTGACGTCCCACCCCTCCTCCAGATTTGGTAGCTCAGGTCCCAGTACCTGTTCAGAGTTTTATCATTTATATATCCTGTTGTTTCACCACTTTATGGACAATTACAGATGTTTGGCGTTTAAGAACCATTAGAGGTTATGTTATGGCCTGCCAAATTTTCACTTTAGCCACAGAAGGTGGGATCCGTAACCAGTGGTGTTAGGAAGGAGAACTAGATTTGCTCTCCTTAAATGATTTTACAAGCATTATGAAAATTTCAAAAGGTCCAATAACACCAAATAATACAAAACCCCAAAATCATATAAAAGAGGTGTTTGTTTATCAGTTCATGCTGTTCACTTTGATCTTGCTGCTTGCTCCACTGCTACTGTGATTATTATGGTTGATATTTGGCCTGCTGTTGTTATAGGTTTCACTCCTAATTCAAACACCTTATTTCCTGGTTTTGGTAATGGCTGAGATGACATTATTATTCCTATTAGCTTTGAATTTAAGCTCTGCATTCTGTGCCATGAGGAAAAAAAAAAGAATCAGTTGCAGTCCTGTTACATAGGAACCTTGGATTTGCTATAGGCTAAGTTTTAAAAGAGATGTATTAAAGGTAAAATATGCACATTTCTAGTGCAATTGCTTTAAAAATTTTATATTACTGTGAAATTTCTGTGAAATATGAGAAACTAAGTTACGTGGGGGGGTTTGTCTCTTGTTTAGTAATACTTTTTTTTGTTTTTATCCGCTGCTTGTGCAGTAATTCTGGCAGTTCCTTTTGACTTTAATGACTACTAATAGGTTTTTTGGGTTTTTTTTATATTCACAAAAACCCTTACAAGCTCTCTTTACCACAAGCTTTGATATGAAAAAAAACCTGGTGAATAAAGATGTGATTGTGGATGTAAGTTTTATAACTGCTTTTGAATTTAGTAAAACAGTGATATGTAAATAGAATAGTCCTTTGACACCATTATATTAGATGAAAAGTAGCTTCTAAAATATTCATTTAATATTGAATAGTGTAGCATGACAATAACCACCGGGTAAAATGACTTGTAATGTAATGTTCTTAGCTCTTTCTGAGCTCACAGCTTTAAAACACTTGTTAGAAACTGTGATGCAGCATAACACAAACTTTTGATCTGTGACTGAACCATTAGATATTTATTTGACATGCATTATGTACAGTTACATTGTTTCATAACAGCAGAATTTTCCCCCCAGGGTTGATGTGACACATTGCTATTTAGAGTAAATGAAAGTAATTTGACAGAAACATTAAAATTTTGTTTGTCTACAAAATAAAATGAGCAAAGAGAGCTTCTACTTCCACTTCCCAGACACCTGTGGGTAAAAGAAAGAAAAAAAAATTAGTACGTTTTTAATCTGGTTTACTATAAACTGAGTTTTACAAGAGGAGACTTCACAATTCCGCACACGCGTGAGTCATGTAAAGGTACTTAGGATCTTAAAGGATAAAATTCTAAGAATTATAGATATATTACAGAGAACCCACTTCGGCAGCATTTGCATGACTGGGCTTTACACCTGTGAGTCAGCATTACCTGGATTCAGTGACAGTGATCCCGGCACCTGTGAGACAGGGACAGAGAGAGGCATTTTTGTTATTTTCAATTGGACTTATGGCATTAAGGACTACAGGGGTAGCTCCTTAGCAATACATGTGCTTTACATTAGACTAAGTAACATATTAAATAATGTAGTTGGAGAAATGCTTAAAGTATTACTCTTGTAATAAATCAGGTTTTAAGAGGAAACCAAGATTTAGACGTTAGATCAGAGTAAATAGTGGCAGTATTTTTACACGCGTTTTGAGGATAAATTGGGAGTTTCCTAAATTTACCTTTCATTTCTTGGCCCGTCTGTTTTCTCTAAACATTTCTGCCGCTGCCTTCGCGATGCTGCCTGAGATGAGGGGTGAAGTACCTCACTGCCCCATTTTCCCATGCCCTATACCTCTTTAGAAGCAATTCTCAAAGAAGTATATGCATAGGAAAAAGGAACAACGAGCCAGATCGTGATCCACTCCGCTTGCGGCGAGAGTAAACCTGGAATATAAAAGTACATGGTAGGGAGAATAAAAACAGTTTCTATTCGTTACACAGTACCATTTCTTTTGAACTATAAGGCTGTTAAGAAGTACTGCAGACTAAAAGAGAGGTTGAAATATGAGATAACCAACATTAATGCATAGGATTCAACAGTATTTAGTAGGTTAAAAATTCATCGGTGCATATTTCTGACATACGTACAAGAAAGTGCAGAGTTCTCAGAAATAATGAAGTGTAGCTCTGCAGACTTGACCTGAAAATTAATTACAAGTTAGTAACAATATCCCCTTTTCAGTATATTGCACAAAATTTGAAGCTTTTATATTTAAGACCTGAGAAAATACTTATTTGAATTACTGAACAAATGCAGGAGAGAAAGAAAGAAAAGTTTATAAATTACAAAATATGGTAAGGTCAGCCCTACAAGCAGCAATGAGACTTACCTGGTTCGCTGTCTGATGCCCGAAGTGCAATGACTTGGTTTTCATGAGAATTTATGCTTTGCTCAAGACCTTGAAGAAGAATGAACTATACAGTGTTACTGTTTTCTTAAGTGATAATCGCTTTGCCCCTTGCCAAGGTATTTGCTGCACCTGCACATTGGGTACACAAAAAGTGCTGCTGAAAACATGGGAAGTGTTGCTCCTAAGTTGGGGGAGTGCAGTAGACAACAGAAGTGATAGGAATAATTAAAGTGGTGTCTTGAATTGTGCGCTGAGAATGAGAATTTATCGTCTGTGTTTTCTTTCGCATATATCAATGGTGTTTGGAAAGTGTAAATCTGCGAGAGGACCTTTTGTTCTCAAAGCCTGTGCTGTGTTTTCAGTCTAACTCACCCCCCTTTTCCCCAGCACACTATTTTGAGAATCTCTATCAATGTCCTTCAGCTGCAAATGCAGCTTTACTGGGGAGATAGCAAGGTCTGTGTACAAGGCTTTCCTCTGCTTATCCAGGCACCAGCGAGGCTCTGTGCTGGATGCCAAGGCTGGGAAACATCTTTCACCATATTTATCCTATTTGCTAACAAATTCATTAACCATTTGCTTTCAAGTTGCTGTCTTTCTTTTAGGTCATTTATTACACTATAAAACTGCATTTCATCTCCTATAATCTGGTTTATATATTAGAAGTCTGAAGTTACCAGCTAAAATTGTTCAAAGTGGTTCAAATTAATTCAGAGACCAGCAGTGTCACAAGCAGTCACAATACTAATTGTTACATGCTGTTGCTTATTCATAAGTTTGGACGCTCCTGAAATGCACTGTGTGTTCTTTCAGAGTCAGAAAGTTTCAAAGTTTCTTCAATTCCCTAGTTTTCCTTTTCTGATCTCAGGTTCAGTTCATTCTTTTCTGTCATAAGAAACAGTATTGCATTCTGATTTGTGCACAGTACCTTCAATTTTAAAGAAATCTAGTTTTCAGTTTAGGATGAATATTTCCCTAGCTTGATTCTTTAAGCTTTTCCTCAGGTTCTGTTCTTGTGAAACCATCCCAGTTGCGATCTGAAGCAACTGTGATTTTAGTTTTGTGGTTTTCACTTCTGCTGGGCTTTCTGCCTTCAGTCAGACAGCCACATCACCTGGAAAGAGAAAAATTGTATTGCACAAAACCAGAAAGTGTTCAGAGCTGTGAACACTTTCTGTGAACACATTTCAACCGCTTTTGACATAATAGCTGTGCTAGGGGAATTGTCAGTTTTGGTTTTGCTGTGTGGTGCTCTAAGGGAGAGAGAAAAGGTTGTTTGGTTTTTGTTTGTTTTCCTGGGGGGCTGAACACTAAGTTTCTGGATTGGCAGCTGGAATAGAGATGCTGTTTAAGCTCTGGGCCTGGGTTCCAAGTGGGCCATCTAATGCCTTTAGATGGTGGGTGAAGCTCGGGTGAGGGGCTCTATGCACAGAAAACCACAGTGAAATCTGGTGTGGGGTCTGAGGGCTCTGATCAGGATCCTCACTGAGAGTAATAAGATGGTTCACTTGTGTGTGAAGGAGCAGCCTCTTGCTTCTTGTGCCTTATATTTGCTATTATTTATTTGTGGATTTGGAAAGTACCTGCTACAGCTGATTTGTAATGTATCAGTTTTTCTTTAGAAGACAGTTAAAGATGGTTTCGATTTGGATTGCAGAATTAAACCTTTATTAAACTGTGTTATATTCAGAAATAGAGCAGGCAACTTTGAAATTTTAGAAAAAAATTTAAAATAACACACCAGTCAGTCTTTTGCCTTTGCTGTTGAATACAAAGTAGTTCCTTAATCCTTTTAACCTCAAGGCATGTTTTCTGAAATTTACTCCATTCAGACACTCCTCTGAAAGCCACATAAAGTTGGTAGCTAGTGTAAAATAAATAGCCTGAAGCATTCAAGAATGGATGTTTCCAATATTTTATGTCTTGTATGTGTAATTTGATATCATAAATATTTAACAACCACTTCCTCTAAAAAGACTCATGCAAGCTTCATGAAACTGATTTTGAACCATGACCAGAGAGGATAAAACAAAGTTTTCTTGAAAAGAAAAACAAACCCAACAACTCAGGCCACCCCCCAAACCCTCACCATCCCAGTGCACTTGTTATTAATTTACTGATTCCTGCCCTGGTGGGGAGAGAGAGTTTGGCAATTTAAAACTGATATTTAAAATCTTGTGGTCTAAGTAAAGAGCACTCTTAATTGCATTAGCTGGCAACTTTTGAGCACTCTGTTTGAACAGCCCCTTTTGAATGTTAAAAGCTATTTTAAAGTGCTCCTCTAAAACATTTGTAACCTGTCCTTTCATGAAGGATTGCTGCAGAGCAGATGCAGCCAGATGGGAAAACTGGGCTGTAACACAGAGATGTGAATGAAAGCTCTAGATTAATCTTCCATCAGCTGCATGATTTGTAATTGAATTGTAGCTTTGAAAGAGAAAAGGCTGGAATGCAGTTCATCTGAACTGTGTGGCAGCTATATATATTTATATATAATGCTTTGGAAGTTTGATATAATAATGTTCTGCCCAAGTTCAGTTTATTTTGTGGATATAAAGTACTTCACTGTTTGGTGCACAAAGTCTTTGATGTTTAGCTTAAAAGTATGACCACTGCAAATTAATTTCAGGAAAATGTAGTGAATGCATAAAACCATCAGAGAGCCATCCTTGCAAAAAATGCCCATTTGCACAAAATTCATTTATAGAACATTATGTAAGCAGAAGAGAATGAGCATTCTTGTTTGCAAATGCCAAGATATGATTTTGTAAGAAGATGCATTATTATATTTTCTTTTCTTTATTTTTTAATTAAATTGCCTTAAAGCAAAGATGCATTAAGTGTGAGCAGATAGTTGAGGCATAAATTACAAAAACAATGCAACTATCAGGAATGGTAATGTTCAAAGCAGTTGGAAAGAAAGCTTGAATATTTTGTCTGAAAGAATGAAGCTGGCAAATATCTTAACTGCTAAAGGAACACAAGATACAGTAGTTGGCCTTCAAAATTGTTTTTTCTGGGCTAAGTCGTGTGAACACAGTTGTTTTTTGCAAACTGCAGGAAGCAGCTTATGAAAATCAACTGGAAAACATTCGTATTCAGACCTGATACAATGTCTGCTGAAGTCAGCAATAGATACCCAGCAAAAACACTGGAACCTCAAATTCTTTGGGGTGTTTTTCTCCTTTTGTTCTGAGGGATATACGAAGTGCCACTATTTTAACACATCAAAGCTGAAACCCTGCTTAACTGTACAGATGCAGCAGAATTCCAACACAACTAGTAGAATTATTTGTTTTTTAAATGAAGATATTTGATTGAAAATATTTGGTTGATAATATTTAAGTTCCATTTGATATATGTTAACCAACACAAATGTGTGTTGAAACTACCCTAAAAAGATTTTCCTATCCTTCAATTGCCTCTTGCTGTTCTTTCAAAGGAGGAAAAGCTCCTATTCTTTCCAATATTTGATTTGGGATCAAATTTTTTCTTCCCTGTGAGTGTGCCTTTTACTCTTTTCCTTCAAAGTACTGTTTAGCTATGTGCTTGTAGGGTGATCTCCTGGTAGAACTCAAACATGCAGAGTTACACTTTTCACTGATGTGGCACCAAGTTGTCTTAAACTACAAATCACTCTGGGCTACCAAAAATAATTGGTTCGGTTTTGCACACTAGGGCAGGCTAAACTTGAACCATTTCTGGTGTGCAGGTGCTGTCCACTCTCTCCCTTCCAAGCACTGTTTCCAACTGAAATGTGATGCTCCATGATGCATCTATTGCGATCCATCTCGGGTGTGGGATAGAGGCTGCCAGATGCTTTTGCACAGAGGTGCCTTCCCCAGGCTCCCTGTGAGGAAACAGCTGAGCAGCTGAGTAGCTGGCAATTCCCTGTCCTCAGCAGGACAAACAACTTGTTTCGCAGCTCCCTGGAAAGGATTCTTGAACTTATACCAATGTTATGGCTGGGGGGATAAGCTGCCCCCAGCCTTTTAATCTCTGCCAGATAGGTAGAGTATAATGAATGCTCCACAAAATGGGTTTGCTTGTCTGGCTTCTGATATCCAAACTGTATATTCCTGTATGACCTGAGTGGATCACTCTAATTAATTCAGCAGTGTAGCATACTCTAAAATAATTTGTATTTTGAGTCCCTGCAGACAGAGTGACTTTAAGGAAAAAAAGTTGTGTTTAAAGTTGAACATTGATAGAAGTATTTGAACCACTGTCACTTTGGTTTTCACTAGAAAGGAGCATGTAGAGAGCAGCTTTTAAAATTTTTCTCAGTTTGTCAGTGCTTGCAGGTGACCTTGCTGTCTTCATTCATTGTGCTTCATTAGTACACTAATTGAAGCGCTGATGCATTCAGTGTAATTCTGGGAATCCAGCATGTTCAAAGATAAACCTCTTGCTCATCTTTGTGGAAATATAGAGGAAGATATAGAGAGACTGTAGGTTACTGAATTTAATTCCTTAATTGAGTTCTGAATCTTTCTAAAGGTTCTGTTTCTTGACATTAGCAGAGAAAATCTTAATAGAGCTTTGCTACTTCTTTGCTTTTCCACTGAGTCCCAGCCACATGCCTCTGTTGCTTATTCTGTGCTGATTCTGGCTTTTGGTGTTCCTCCTCATAAGCCAGTTCAAGTCTCTAGTTGCTTTTCAGTAGAGAATTAATTAAAAAAAAAAAAAAAAAAAAAAGTGGAAATAGAGTCCCCATTTTCATAAAAGCAAGAAAGCAAGATTTGCTGGCCTGTCTGCAGCACCACACCTCCAAAGTATAGAAAGCCAGAATTGCAGGAATTTTTCTGTGGCTTGTCTCAGAATGGTGTTACTGCTGTGTGCCATTTCCACACACCAGCTTTTGTCTCTAATTTAAAATTGATAAAATTTTGTAAAAAGAATGCATTTCAGATGTGGAAAAATACTTACATGTTAATAAAAAGTGAGGATTTTTTTTTTTTACCTGTAAATACATGTATTGGCTCATAAGACTTCAAGTACTTCAAGTATTTTCCTGGCTGTTTAGCAAATGGCAGCAGCACTTCTGAACAATCTGTTAGCCTCAAGTACAAAGTATCTCCTGCATCTCCTGTAGACTGATCCCCAGCTGATGTGAAGGAGTAAGGGTTTGTGGGGTGAAATTGTGTTGATTCACAGCAACAGGCCTTAAAGTTTTTGTGCTATTCATTGAACAGAAGTTCATATTTTAGTATTTAGGAATTTGTTCTTTAATTTAAATCTGAATCTATTGGTTTTGTAAACAACTAAACTGACTGTAGCCAAAAGTTTCACAGGCCTTAAATTCAACAATTTTACATGTTTACACTTAGAAGAATAGTTTTCTTTCAGTAGAAGTACTAATGTGAACAATACAAGGAATGGAACACTTTTTGAAGGATATTATCTGAAAAATAAAACTTTAACATTTATAGAATTAATTTATATCTTAATGCTTGACATTGTGACCAAGAGATTTATGCTTTTCCCCCATCTGTTATACAGCCACAGGAAGAAATACTTTTGGTCAGGTTCAAGCAAATCGTCTTCAATTTTAATTACTCTGAAATAGAAATGGAGACAATAGAGCAGCTTTCCCTACAATGTTGTCACTGAAAGTATAAAACATTCTCAGCAATCTCTCTAACAAGAAACAGACAAACATCTTTTGAAGTATCAATATTACTGTTAGAAATATAACAGACAAATTCAAACAGTGGCCTTGGCAAAATATGAAAACTTCGTTTAGCATGGGTACAAGTTACTGATATCAAAGAAGCTGGGAAAGTGAGGAGACAGAATTATCTGCTTACCCTGCCAGAGGGAGTAACAGAAAAATTAACCTTGAAAACTGTTTGGAGAGCATTCTTGTGAAAACAGTATGACACAGTGTTGGATTTATGGATATGAAGAGGTCAACAGTTCTTAACTGACTGTGGGCAGTTACATTTTATTTACTGTGGTTTTGAAGCAATGTTACAGCAGACGTGCTTGTTCTAAAATGTCTGAGTACAAACACAGTTTATTCATATTTACTGTAGTCTGTTAGATTTGTTCAACTATTATATTGTTCACCTCTAAAAGCAAAGTTCCATTCACGTATTTAATTTGAACATGACAAAAGTACAACTTCCCAATCTTAGACAATTCTTGCTTCAGGCTCAGTTTTGGATAATCAGTGAAATAAAACAATTAAGTGGAGTATAATAAAATTCATATCTGTTCCATATATTTGAAGACCTTTTTTCCTGTGTATAGCTGAAACCTGCTGCAAACCTATCAAACACATTCTGTTTATGGTTATAGAATTCATATTTCAGGATGTGAGATTTTGTTAATATTATGCTTAGGTCATTAGGGAATACTAACTTGGACATGTTTGCTGTAGACTTCTTGGTGGTGGTGACAAACAGTTTTCTAGCCTGCTTTTTAAGAACATTATTTTTTTTAATGTCTGTTCTTTCAGAAAAAGCATGCTCTAGGGCATAATTTTGGTGCAATCATGATATGCTCTCAGATCTTAGTTTAAATGTGGTTGTGCAGTAATTTTTACATGCAGTATCATGGAATAATGGTTATGCTGCATCCAGAGCAGTGTGGGCAGCAGGGCCAGGGAGGGGATTCTGCCCCTCTGGGGGAATTCTGCTCTGCCCTGGTGAAACCTCACCTGCAGCGCTGCATCAGCTCTGGTCCCAGCACAGGGAGGGCAGGGATCTGTTGGATGGAGCCCAGAGGAGGCCACAAACGTGGTGAGAGCAACACCCCTCTGGAACATCTCTTCTGAGAGGAAAGGGTGAGAAAGTTGGAATTGTTCACCCTGGAGAAGAGAAAGTTCTGGGGAAATCTTACAGTCTTTCAGTACTTGAAGCGGCACCTACAAGAAAGATAAGGACAAACTTCTCATTAGGACCTGTTGTGATGGTTTTAAACTGAAGGGGTGTCATTTTAGACCAGACACAAGAAATGAGCATTTAACAATGAAAGCGTTAAAGCACTGTCCCGGGTTGCTCGGGGAGGTGGCAGATGGCCCATCCCCGGTGAGATTCACAGTCAGGTAGGATGGGGCTCTGAGCACCCTGCCCTGAATGAAGGTGTCACTGCTCATGGCAGGGGATGAGGACAAGATGGCTTTACAAGGTCCCTTCCAGCTTGAACTGCTCTGCGGTTCTATGATTTAAACTGCCTTTACTAGCAAAGAATCATAGTAAAGTGTGCAAGTAGAAAGAGAAAAAAAGGAAACATAAAGCAAAGTGAAAATGTCTGGATTTTATATTTAACCAGGGGAATATTAGATAAACTAGAAGGTACTTCATATTGTCACAGAGAGGACTGAGATGTGAAGTTAAAGAAGGGAAATTTTTCTTAATAACTGCATGTGAGTAAATGCATTTTATAAAGATTTTAACTTTCCTGATGCTTTGAGACATATACTCTGTCCTTTTGTATCAGCACAACCCCTACAGTGGCATGAGGTTAAAAATTTACTTTATTTAGGCTTTCAAGATTTGGTCTTGGTTTGCTGAAAATTTATAGAAAGTTATATCCCCAATTAAAGATTTTCCTCACTTAATGAGAGAGTAATATGCCAACTTTCCCTTTTGACAAGACAGGAAGCTGGCTTTGTACATTTTTAAACTGATTACTTTATACAGGCCATGTGAAAGAAAGTTATGTACTAGGGACAGATGGAAATGGATGGACATCAGGAAAAGGTTGTGGCACTGTTGAAGGAGAACATAAACATTTCTAGGGGATCTAATGAGGCCAAGACTTTGCCTCAGGCATCCAAATAGATTTGTTCAGCTCTGATTTTACTGTCTTTCCTGCTCTGGAACTTAAGCTTGTCCTGATACTTCTGTAGCTATACACACAGACAATTTTTAATATTGCTTTGAGTGACTCCTCTAAGTACTGCTGGGTAATGGCTCATTTGTCCCCAAAGATTCATCCAGTGCAGGATTGCACAATGATCTATTCTTCTATCAATAAATGAATTGTAACAGACTTCTGTGCCTTTGTAGCAGAACTGTGAGCTCCTAAATCAAAGAGAGAAAACAAGAAAACTGTTTCAGATTGTGAACAAACGTAATCCCTGTCTAGCAGTATCTCTAGCTGAGATTGTGTCCAGGCAGCCTCCGTACCATCTGCAGCAACTTTGTTTTGAGAGAGACTGATAAATAGCAAAATGAAAAATATTTTCCTTTTGTGCAGTAAGCATTCACTCTTTAAAAGTGGTTTCAAATCTTAGCTCTTTATGCCAAGTTCTGAAGTGCGTCAGGTGATGCAAGGGTGTCATAAACATATCAGAAAAACATTGAACATTATTTTGGCTAGTGAAAGTAAGACAGAGAAACTATTAAAAAAATATTAAAATGGTTTCCTGAATATAGGAATTTTTCAGTCTATGCAGGGTTTAAAGGCCTTTCAATATTTTATATCTTCCTTTTAAAATATTTTTGTGTATATTTTCACCAAATTTACTTTGAAAATGGTTTATTCACAGAAAATGACATTCATTTTTTAGTATGTGTGTGTGTGTCTTAAAAAATACACTAATAGAAACAAGAATTTGAAGCTTGTATATAAACCAGAACTTTGATAACTGACTTTTTCTTTATGGTGAAAAGTTTTCTTTTTATTACATGGAAAATATTCACATAAAGAATATCAAAAGCTATTTATTTTATTTTATGCCCTTCCCTCCTGGCAATTGCAAATCACTTATCAAATCAGGCTCTGAAACCAGGTGAAATTCAGGACCACACAAAAATGACCAGAATTACTGACTAAAAATTGCTCATTTAAATTGGATTATTAACATTTTCATTTTCTAATCTATAGCTGAAAAATTCATCTTGCCAGAAAATGTAAGGAATACATTTGTTTCTTCTTGTTAGAATGAATTTTCTGGGCAGATGTGAAGCCTCAGGGAAAAACCCCTTGGGATTATTTTGCTTTGGTCCCCTCAGTTAAAATCTGGCTTAACACAGTTTCCTCTCCCCTATTTATGATTACATTACAAAGTGTTCTAAAACATATAAAGTATGATATTTGTTTTGAAACAAAACACTAAATGTAAATGAGAAGGATTCATGGAACTGGAGGCAAGAAGCTTTGGAAGGTTTAATAGGAGGTGATCACTTAACAGGCTCTTATTTTTTGCCTCGTTACCTCTGTTGTTGATCCTGCTAATTTTGTTTTGCTGTAGTGTGCCTTTCAAAAGATCACCTCATTTTGACTGAAATGTCAAAAGATGGGACCCTTATTCTCCTTGGAAATCCCTTGTCCCTCTCCCCAGCATGATAAATCTCCTTGCATTTCTTTTCCCACTTCTCACTGCTGGTTCTTGTTAGGCTATTCCTTAGGAATGAGATAATTCTCTATTATCTGGTGTTTTCTCCCCAGACAGATACTTTGTATTTCTCTGTGAGACCGAAGCCCAAACAGCTCCTCTGCCGCTGAGTTACAGCAAAAACAGGAGAAACCCTGTTTGTCTCTGGTAGCTGCAAAGCTGAATTGCAAACCACTATCAGTATTTACTTTCAAACTTTTAAGCATAAAACTTGTTTTTTTCTTTTCACAGTAGATTGCTTTTCGTTGAAAACATGAAGATTGCAGTTTTTTATTACTTATATTTACTTATATTTACTTTTTATTACTTATATTTTCAGTTTTTTATTACTTATATTTACTTCAGTAGTCAGAAGTTTAAATGCCTATTTCTGACATTGTCTTATGTAATGTATTTTTCTAGAAATGAATAGAAATGAAATTATGAATTCAGAAATTATTAAGGTATTAATTCTGAATATTCATTTATTTTAACTACTGACAAAGAGGGAAAAATGGACTCTTAAGGAAGGTGATAAAGTATAGCTCTTTTAAACAGTTATTTAGATAGGAGCTTATTTAAATATAGATAGAATATTCTCGGAGTGCTTAGGTCTAGATTTTAATTTGGGCCTTAACCTGGTTTCCAGTGTTGAGAAGGAGAGTTTGTGTGTGGTTAATTACAAAGGTAGTGATTTCATTATTCAGGTGAGTAATCTTCTGAGATTTTGGTCCAGCCAGTTCATTTTCTATTTTTTTCAGGTGCAGTTTGCCAGGTGACCTTCCTCAGTGAAATAATTACCTGCTGTTTTCAGCCTTGTTTCATTTTGGTGTACAGCCACCTGAATTTTAAGAGAAAACTGCCTTTATGGTTATTAGCTGAATTAGCAGCTGTCCAGAATTTCTTAATGTCTTAGTTCACCTCTACTATTTCTTTCTACAAAGAAATAATAGATCAGAGGAAAAAAAAAAAGTAAACAAGAAAAAACTCCTGCTTTTGATTTTGCTCTTAGGAATATAGGCAGAGAAGTAATCAGTATTGCAAGGTGTGTTTATAGGGGAAATCTCTTGTTGGATCCCTTATGGCCACTGCAAGAGAGGAGGAGGCTGCTCTGCTGAACATACATTAACTGTTTAATTTTTTTCACTTTTGCTTTTGCTGGAAATCAGACTTTAAAGTCTTCTTTACACCAAAATTCCTCACTTTAGTGGTTTGTGCTGCCCAGTAGTGTCTGGCTGTACAAAGGAAATGGTTTAGCCATCCTATTCCAGGACAGGTTAGCATTAACATTGGAGCAGGCTGCACATAGAACTTGGACAGGCTTTTCAGTAACTAAAGGGATAAAACTCTAGGTAATTTCATCTGACCTCAAAGCTGACCTTGCTTTGGGCAGAAAGACCCGGCTACATCAGTTCCACCTGGAAGCTGATCCTTGTTGGAGTGGGCTTGATGCATTTCATAGATACAGCAGAAACATCTGGAGGAATAAAAGGGCCCATCTCGAGATTGCTCCACCAGAATGATCCCAGCTGAGTTTGCTAAATCATTTTCCACTGCACAATGAGAACTGGTGATGGTTTGGAGGAGAGTGAGTTATGAACTGATGGTCACTGCAGAGCTGAAGTGTTTGGCCTGGTTCAATCTCTGATTGCTGCATGTCCTCAGCCCTGTAGCTGAACAAACTGCAGCTCTGATGTTGCAAGCTCAAAACATTTAATCCCTTTTCCTTCTGCAATCACTATGTAGATATTTCCTTTAAAAAATCATATTTATAGCAACAAAAAATTTTCCATATATCTTATGTGATTTTTTTTCAATGTATGATGATACATAGCCAGCTGTCATAAGGCAAAATATTTATTGTGTTTAATTCATTTTTAGGAGATGTTATAAAAACTGTGATTGTATTTGGTATGTTATTGCTGAAGTTTATAATTTCATATGCTGTTATTTTATAATTTCTTGCCTATTGTTTTTATAGGGACATACTTATAATAGATTTGCCTTTATTACAGCAAATAATGACTCAGTTAAATGAGATTATACTATTTTTAAACTTGACATTTAACTCAGCCTTGGTTTTTCAATTAATCACAATATGGTAATCTTTTCCACCTAGGTTTCTTCAATTATCATTAGAATGAAATAGTTCTACATGCTGATTATGTCTACTATTGGAAAATTCAAGCTGTGAGCTGCAGATAATTTCCCAGTTGCAGGAAAGGTTAGGAGTAGGGTGGACTAATATTCCCCATTTACCTTCTAGTTGTCCTTCAACCAAATGATGGCCCAGTTCTATCTTCCAGCTGCCCTGTTCTGTTATTCTGTCCATAAATTAAGAAAGAAATGGAATGAAAAGTGAGAATACTGAGAGGAAAACAGGTTTTTCTAAGTCGGAGGGAGACTGCAATTTAGTGGCCAGCTAAACCAGAATGATTGACTGGCCTGGCTGCTTGAAGTGCCTTGATCAAACAGCTCTTCACTTTACTAGGTCAGGTTCAGCATGGCTTGGGTTTTTTTTCTTTTTTCTATTTTAAGCAATGTAACCCAGTGAAGTACATCAGTGACAATGAAAATATTAATGTTTTTTATTCATGACAGCACTCTGGTTGGGCAAGCACCAGAACTGAGACACAGGAGTGTGCAGCACTGTGTAGGTGACACGGAGATGGAGGATTTGGAGCACAGTTTGAGGAAAAAGCTGCACTGAGGACTGATGAAATGTAATGGCTCATCCTTGTGAGAATGGGTAAATTACTCCTCAGCTTTGTGACCCCACATTCCCCTTCACACCAGCTACAGAACTCGACTGGACAAATTGTTTCACATGTTTAAATCACAGACAAACTTTCTTTCTTTGTTAGGCTCGTTTTCTTTTCTTTCAAAGACTTGAATTAACTCAATTCAGGGCACGATGTGTGGGAGAGTCAGAGTGGGAATGGAGAAAGAGCAGTTTTGTGTCCGAAGGAGGAGGAAGGAGGAAGATCTCCCCCTTTTGGTCATGATGAATTTGTAGATTCAATTCAAGGCCTAACATCAAACCATCCCATGCTGTTATTTTGTGCAACAGACCAACAATTGTTTTCAGAAAAAAAGAATTGTTATTTATTATCTTTATTTTGTTTTGAAGTTAAATGCTGAGTGTCCATATTTCCTGGACTAGTTCTGCAAAACACTGATTTAAGGGCCCTGGTCTGGTCCATTTCACTGTCTCTGACAAGTGACAGAATTCTCTGTATGAGCTGCTTTGGTTTCTGCTTTCTATCCCAGCTTGCATTTCTGACACTGGCAGATTGCTTCTTTAAAAGATAATTTGCAGTGCACGCTTTTCCATCACTTGAAGTCGTGTCTTGCACAAGTCATGTTGTGACTCATAAAATAGTGCAAATTAGAATTGTTAGTAGTCCATCAGTTTGGTCAATTTCACAATGACCCATGAATGCAAGAAGTTATAAATTTTCTAAAGAGTATAATCTGTGTATTTAATTAATAATGCTAAGACTCCTCTGCTTTCAGAAGAAGCACTTTCTTTCAGTTTACTCAAGTGGTTAGAAATATGTATTTTGAATATCTTACTGTAATATGGTAGAGTGTATATTTATTAATAGTATCTAAATCTGAAGAGATTCCAGGAAGAATGAAAATGCACTGTACAAAATACACTGTGTTCCATTTTCATTCCAATTTGCACAGTTAATTATCAGAGGTGCATTTGCTTGTTTGTATTACAATGAGATTTATCCAGGTATCAAAGAGCTGAAAATGTAGGAATTAAGCTTTCTGGGATTTTGGAGATTATTTTAATTAAGTAATCTAGAACTGAGGTTGCTGCTACGTGTGTCAATAGGATTACCTTTGTGCTAAATTATCAGTTTTATTTTGTACAGAGAGTTAAGTCTAAAATCAGAATTAGACATACATATTTGTTTCCACACAGAGAATTGAAAAATGCAGCAAGACATTTGGTATTTGGAAATATTAAAAGAGAATATTCACTAGCTCATTCTGAGAATATAGTCAAAGTGTTTTAAATACAATTTTCTGCTAGAATAAAGGATTCAAGGATTACTTAATTTAAAGAATGTCAACTTTCTTTAGAATAGCAAAGCCAGGGAAGATACCAAGGAAAGATATTTAAATGAGTATTAAAACATTCCCTAGAGGCCTGTGCAAGTACTTGGAGAAACATCAACCTGTGAAGAAAAAGCAAATAGAGGTCACTGTGCCTAAACCCCCAGTGCTTGGTCTGTGGTCCAGACACCTCTAATGAGCTTGGAGAAAGTCTGAGCTATCCTAGGGTAGAATTGTGTGGGACAACTTTTCACCTGCAGTTCAATTAACAACCAAAACCAAATTTGAGCATGATTGATGTGATAGTGCCAAGTGTCAGATTTTGTACTCTTTTAATGCTTCCAAGCACCAAACACGTCTTCCTGCATTTTCAGTTCTCTGTGTTGAAACAAACATGTATGTTTAATTCTGATTTTAGACTTAACACTCTGAACAAAATAAAATTTAGCACAAAGGTAATCCTATTGTGACAGGTTAGTATCTTTTTGTTCTATGTGTAACTTGATTTGAGATCAGCAGCACTATGAATTGTCTGATCACTCAGATTAGATAATCTAACTAAAAAAAAAATAAATTAAGTGCACATAGCTGTAGAAAATCACTAGGTAATTTGCTACTTAGGAAGTAAAGCTTGATGCTCATAAACCTCATCTGCCAATGTGAGCTCCAATGAATTCTTTAGAAAGATCAACCCTGATTTAAAGACCTCAAATCACAGACAAATAATAAGTGTTTAAAATAGGCAATTTACCTTCACGATTAAGACTGTGTGTTCTATTTACATTTGATCTTCAGCTTCTGGTAATGTCCAAGGAATCCAGTTAGATAGGTAGGAGATTTGGGAAGTGATTACTGTTCAAACAAGATGGGACACGTTCTGGTGTTTGAAAAGGGGAAGAGGTTAGCTCTCTTTACTTGACCCAAATGATTTTCATAACTTATATACATATAAATAGTTATGAATAATTTATTAACAAACAATGCAGTAATAAAGATCATGGCCATTTCAAGGGAAATTTGCTCAAAGAAAAGTTGAATACGTTATAAACTACCGTGGTTCTGAAAAGTCCTCTTGGGCAAGTCTTCAAGTGCATTCTTATAGGGAAGACAGAAAAAACATCAACCTTCAAAACTGAATATGTATAAAATTGCATGCCAGCATGGGGCATAACATTAGTAAATAAATGAAGCATAGATTTTTAGAATATATCCTGCACATTTCCAAATACTTTGGATTAAATATAATTTCTATATGGGAAGATTTCGCTATTGTAAATAGTATCACTAGATGGCAGTAATAGCCAAGTGAAATGAAACCATGTAAAGAATCTCAAGGTTTTATTTTGAATTAAATTTCTTAATATCAACTCTAGATATAGGTCCTTGCTATAGTTCTGTGTCCAAACCCAGGCCAGACATAAAATATGATAATTGGTCATATCCTGTTAAAAGGGCATAAGATAAAACAAAAGGCCATTTTCAATGCTTTCTAGAACTTTAGGGGTCCTAATATAGTCTTCAAACTGTTCAGTTTTGTTGGTGTTTAAAAAGACACAAAAACAAAAACATCCAGGACCCAATGCCCAAAGTGGCTGCTTCTGAGGTATTAACACAGAGCCTAAAAGGCAGGAAATGAACAAGTGCATATGAATTGTAAGCAGGAGGCAGATGGAGTTCCAGAATCTTACTGGGAGATATGCAAATCAAAACATCTAAAATTGTGTCAATTTATAGGATTTTGAAATTATTTTGGCTGTTCTCAGGCAGCCAAGAAGACACTGAATCTAAACCAACAACCTGATTTGTAATGGATTTTTAATTGTGTGGACTGCAGGCTGGAGAATTGATAAAACAAATGCTTCATTTCTAGTCTCCCATAGAGCAGATCCTCTGTGTGCTCAGTCACACACAGCATCTCAATTTTTGTATTACTCACAATGATTCAACACTGACAGAGCACCCTTTCTTCCCAGGTTCTATGCACAGTATCTGTGTGTGAGAGAGATGAAATGTTGCTGCTATCCTTTCCATATGTACTTGAATAGCTTTGAAGATAAAGAGTCAGCTTTGGCCTCTCTTGCTTGTATCTGAATTGTGCATTCTTCCAGCAGAGCAGCTGGAGAGGAACCAGCCAGCCCGAGCACAGGGAGGGGATCAGCCCTGGAATTTCAGTTCTGCTGCCTCTGGTGGCTGCACCACGGGCAGATAAGGGAGAGCTGCAGAGGAGCCAGGCAGGACAGGGCTACTGAGATTCAGTCCCGAGCAAACCTGGAGTCAGCAGAAATTCTGGGCTTTCCCCTGGGTTTTCTATTAACAACATACAAAGCTGAGAAAGAGTTTTTTTTTTCCTTCTCCCCCACACCCCCTTAGAAGAAGTCAGATATATATACACCAGCTAGTTCTGCTGGAAGGTTATGCTGGCATTAAACTAATTTTCAGATTGTTTTACTGTTTCTCTCCTTTTCAATAAATTTACTGTTTATAATTACATTTATCAGTTTAGTTGTTCTCATTCTGAGAATTTTGTAATCAAACCAGATAGGTCTTTTGTATTTAGTGTCCATATTTAAAAATCGTTATGGACATTAAAGTCAAAGAACATATGCTTCCTGACACATAGAAAAATCAGTTTATTTGGTCCATTTGAGTAACTGTCCAATTCAAATACTGTAATATTTATTACTTAGAAAAGAGTTTAATTGGATTTTGCTCCAAAACATGTTTTACATTAATGTTATAGTATGCAAAGGTTTTCTGCTTATTGTAGGATCTTTGGAACATTAGGCTAATCTTTAAGAAATGCTTGTGTTGTTAGATCTCTGCTTTACGTACATTCACAGATCCCAGCTGAGCTTCTTGAGAAAAGCTGAATTCAGCCAAGGAACTGCTCTCAGAAAAGTTAACAAAACTGAGAGTGCAGCACAATAAGCAGTTGTTGAGTGGACTTCTATAAGCGGCAAGGCATTCTGCCAAGTCCAGATAAGGAGGATCTACAGATATTTCTCCCTTCCCCCTACAAAACCCAGTGTGTAATTACCAGCACTGAATCTAGCAGCAGAAAGTAACATTTCAGTTTCAAATTGCAACTTGATTAGACTTTCAGTGTTAAAATTAAAGCTGTGAGAGCCCAGGAAGATCTGCCAGCTCAGCTAACTCCTGGCAGATTTTTTTTGTTTGTTTTCTTCTAATGGGGTTTTTGCTACTCCTTTTGCCATTATTATGCTGAACTTAACTGAAATCTGTTCTATTTTTTCATTGTTTTAATTATCTCGAGGTCCCTATAAATTAAGCAGCAAGAGATAAGTGAGAATAAAAAACAGACAAGAGAGAGAGAGGATTATTTGCTTTTGAGATTTAAAATGCATAAATGAAACTCTTTTTACACAAGAAGCTGGATGTCTGAGCCCCAGAACCTGAACTACAATTATGTTTTGTTTTGACATTGCAGTTTACTTTGAGGAAAGGATAATTTTGTTCACATTTAAATATTACAAACTTAAAATAATATAAACTTGCCATACATCTGTCGCCATAGAGTCTTATATTATTTTGCTTTTCACCATGACCTTTGCTATAAATTTTTGAGAGTTTTACTTAAGGACTAATGGACTATTTCATTTCTTCTCTAATTTGAGTTACACATTGCACTACCTGTTGCTTTCCTGCAGCAAAGATATAAAGAGTTCAGTATTATTTATTCAATTGTTGAATTCTCCACTGGCATAGAACTTATACTGCACACAATAATTAGTAAGATTAATCCAGTTTGCATTGCCTCTTATGTGGAAATTATTAGTCTGGGTGTGTATTATTTCCAAAGAAGCTGTTGAAGAGATTAGGTAATGGCATATTTTCATTAATATTTTTGCCATCAACTCTGCACGAGTGGCTCAGATCTCAGAAGCAGAAGAGTTTTAGAAGATGAGTGTTCTCAGTTTGGTTGCTTTGCTGACAAAGCAAGGTAAGTTGCTCGAGGCAGAACAACGCAGTAATTAATCACTATTGCATTTGGCACCTGATTTAGCATGGATATATCAGGATAATCTCGCATTCTTCCATGTCAGACGACTCTCCTGATGTGTAAACAACTGACAGTTTACAGGTTATTGTGCCATGAATGAGTGAAATCCTGGCAACAAAGAAATCAACACCAAAAATCTTGGAGGTCCTTTCTGTCAGGGTGTTGCCACTAGGTGTCAGTTTCATTTTGTTAGTGGGAAAGAACAAATTGATGTTGTGTGGATGCCTTTTGAACTAGAGATAGGGACAAAGGTAGGGGAGCACAGAGGAAATTAATGCTTAGTTGTTACAGTCCTGGAAACTTCTCTGTTTCTGCATTGAAACTTCTGAGTTTAGACACCCAAATTAGGTGCTTCATATAATAACTCCTGTTAGTTCATATAATAACTCCTGAAAATTAATTTTGCATCTGTTTAGCTCTTTCCTGACCTGATGATTACACACACCAGCTATTTGTTATCTGTTCTGTTTCTTTACAGAAGAAACAGAAACAGCTGCCTTCTAGACTATGTAAAATGTTCTTTCCCTTTATGGAAAGACCTTCACTTTTTTTCTGAGGTTGAAATGCCTTTAAATCTATCTAACTGAAGGTCAGCCTCTCAGCTCTGCTTCAGCATTCTTGCAGGCTCTTCCTTCCAGCTTTAAAGTTGCTGTCAAGTCCTTTATCACCCTGTTACCTTGGAATCTGCCTGCTGGGGCTGTACTGTTCTTGCAGCAAATTTGCATGACAACTCTTTTTCCCAGAGACTTTGTAATTTTTTTCAGTACTTTAAGTAAGGCCAAAAATATTGAGAAGCCTTGTGCCAATTTAGTCTTCTCAAGAGAAAGCTCCCTTACTCCCCACAAATATTGATGACTGGCTGTTCCTGCTTCTCAAATCTTTTTGCTGTTATCTTCATTTGTTTTTGGTGTAATTCATTTTCCTGGCCCAGATTGCAGAAAGAAACCTTTACATTCTCGATGCCAAACTTTTGCATTGTCTGTCACGTCACTAGGAAATTAGGATGAGCAGAACATAAGTCACGGGGGAAATAAAGGAAACTGAAACATTCAGGTGGGGGAAGGTATGAGTTTGGCCTGAGCAAGGGGGAGGAAAGATTATTTCCATAAGTGTTTGTTTAATTACTTATATTTCCTTTTTCCCAATTGTTGGAAAAGATGAAAGTTTAACAAGAAAGTTTCACAGATATGTATGCTCGGCAGAAAGCTCTCTGAATGTACAACCTGAGAACAGGACAGAATTGGAAGCAAGTTTTGATATAGAAGAACAAAAGATGTCTAAATTGACAATTGCTGAGCCAGTTGTTAGTGGACAACTAAGAAAGAAAAGATTAAATCGAGTTGAAAGGGGGTTTTATGACTAGAGCAAAGGATATATTGACCACAAATAAAAAAGATGTTTTTACCAAGCAGAAATAAGTCTTAGGAGAAGCAGAAAGATACCATAGGCAAACAAACATGCTGATGTGGCAAGTAGAAAAGAGGTCTAAGAATTTTCCACTGCAAGAAAACTGAAAAACAACTTTAAGCTTAAACTGTGACATACTAACTCATGTGATTGGATAGTAATGACCATAATATGGTAATGATTGTAGTTATGATAGCCTGTAGGGAGTAGTTAAGGTATTGTATATGATGCTGATTGGTTGTTATGTATTAAGATGCTCAGCAAAGAAAAATCTATAATGTATTGTAACCAGAACTAAAGTGGCTTCAGGCTTGCCTAAAAGCTGCAGCCACTGCTGCAGGAGTGGCTCTGTCACCCAGGACCCGAGACTGCTGTAACATCTCCTGTACAATAAACAGCATTTGGAAGAGCTGCCTGGAGCCCCACCTCTCTTGTCTCAGGCTCTTACACCCAGTATTTGAATCAGTCATTGTAAGTTTGTGTTAACTGGTAATAACTTGAGTTAAAATAAACTCCCTGATTGTTAAGGCTGTTTTGCCTGTGACTATTTAATTTCTTTAGATCTTGAGTCAAATTCCACAAGGAAATGTGGGTTTATAAATTCTGTTATACTTTGCCTGGCTTGCCTGGGACACCCCAGCAGTACAGAGCCGGAGACAGCTGGGAGCAGCTATTCCTGGATGCTCATCTGTGAATAATTCCTGTCTGTTTCCATCCTCGGGCTAACCCAAACCTCTGTTCTCTTGCCAGGGTACAGAACTGAGAGTTTCAAATAACTTTATGCATACTTAGTCGTACTCTAGAAGTTGTCTCAGACGACCTTCCATTCTGTAAGTGCATTATGAAATTCTAATCACCAAAGTTTTCTGCCTTGAATCCTAATTCTCCACTGCTTTGCACCTCGGCTATTAATTTGCACATATGCAGAGCGAAATCAGGTGTTAAATGAAACCAAACCAGTTTGGTAACAGATTGCATACCTTCTGAATAGTTGTAAATTATTGTGATGAAATTTAAAGGAATTGGGAATTGAACCCTTTGTGGCAATTAAAAGTGATTTTGTCTGATTGCTTTCACATGATGTGGACATGATGAAATGTTTTGTTCACCTGTCTAATTAATGCATCTATGTGTATTATCAGATGAGAGCAACTGATAATTTAGGACCTGAAATCGTTGTCTTTCTTAAGATATTAAGAACAGTACTAGTTCTTCAAAGAAAATATTTAAATAATGGCAGTTCAATAGGAGTACCTAAGTTTTTGCGAAAATAGCTTTGTTTCTGAGATAATGACCATTGACTACTGAATGGGAGCAGTGTTCTGTGTATTCCAAAATTAATATTGACTGTGTTCTGATGAGTGAATCACACTAAATGCTAAATTTTATATGCACGGTTATTAATATAACTTTCAATATTGTTTTAGAAATCAACAGCTATTGAAAAAAGCATTCAGAGAATCATAGAAATACTGGTTGGAAAATATCTTTGAGGATCATCTAGTCCAGCCTCTGTGATACATGAAGGGACAAGATTCACCAGCAGAGAGTGAATCTGAGATTTAGTCAGAAGTGCTCAGTGTGCTATCTCTACTCCTAAGAGCTTTTTTTTGGTTACAGCTTACAGACATAATCACAGTCCCACCATAAATCTGTCCTCTTGACATTTTCCATTGTTCTCTCCAAGCCATGCTAAAGGAGCGTGCAGAGTGAACAGTTCTGTGCTGATGTAGAAGCAGAAACTCCAGTTCTGTTTCCTGCTGCTGGTGGTGCTCTGTGTTTAACTCTTTCCTCACACCAACACCTGTACCCCAGCAAGCTTCCTGCTACCAGACTATTGCCAACCCCACACAGTCAGCAATGGCTTCTTAATGCAAAAAGAGGGCAGATAGGAAGCCAGACCAGGTGCCAAAGATGCTACAAAAGCATGGCTTAGGGATGAGATCCCTAAAGCCAGGCTTAGATGGAGCTAACACTGGATAAGGACAAAATGAGAAGCCATAATTGATCCTACCACTACAGCAGTAACAAAAGGAAACTGTAGGTCTGTTGATGAAAGGGTCCAGCCCTGCATTATGTTATTTCTCATTTGCCTGCAGTTGTCAAAGCAACAGCATGAGCATTCATGCTAGATTCACAATGCAGGATTGCATTAATGAATCAAAGAGAACCAAGTTATTTTATCTAATTGTTTTAATCTGCTTTTAATTTGTAATATCATGTTCTGCCTATGACAGTAGGACCAGAAATGGATTTATAAAGTTTGCCTTTTCCCTAGTCCTTTTTTGCAACTAATTATACCTCAGGTTATAATAACGCTCTACATCAGAGAGAAAAAAAATTGCTGTCAGTTATAAATGCTGCATGTTTTCTGTTGGTTCTAGGCAATAGCTCACAAAACTTCATCAGGTTACAGCCAGCTCAGTGGGACTATGTGCATTTTCATCAGGTAAGAATGTCAGCCTCAAGAAAACAAACCTACAACAAGCCTCAAGTTGCTAAGGGATAATGCATTAACAGATTTTTATTTTGACTTTCAGATATTTTATCATTAAAACAATTAAATCAAAACAAAGTAGTTCTACAAAGTACTCAGCATTCAATCTGAATCTCTTATCTACTATTATAGGTCCTTCCTCTTCCTTAAAAAGGAAGCTATGCAAACACCCTCTTTAGTACTCAGACCACTTTCTCAGAGTTTTTTGTCCTAAAAGAAGGTGAAGAAGAAAAATTGTCTTGCAGTCTGGAAAGAAAGCCTTTCTCTTTGTGTTTATGCAAGCTGTATTATCATTCCTTTGTTCCTTTGCTCCTGTACTTGGAAATACTTGAATTTTCCAGTGATGGAAACATATTGGCAAATGTGTTGAATTATTGTTAAAACAGAACCCCAGTAGATATTTTTAAAATAGCTACAGTTTTTTATTGTTTCCATCATTAGGGCTCAAGCCTGTGGGAAATGACTTTCAGCAGTTTTTGTGTGCACGTTTGCTTTCTCCCTGTCTTTGTGCTTGCTCATGCTCTCTCTCTCTCTGATACACACTGTTAGCCTTAATTAGAGAAAAAACCTGAAAGCTTTGAAAAATAAATTAAGGAAACTGGAAGGTGCATTGGACAACAACAATAACAGGCTTCTTAACTGGTGATCTGGGGCTGGAGCAGCTTTCCTGTGATGGCTGAGAGAGCTGGGGCTGCTCGCCCTGGAGAACACCAGCACCGGGTTTTGCACGGCCTGCAGGCAGCCCAAAGAGAGCTGGAGAGGGACCTTTGGCAAGGGTGTGTAGTGATGAGAGAAGGGGGAGTAGCTTCAAAGAGAGTAGGTTTAGATCAGATATTAGGAAGTTCTTTACTGTGAGCTTGGTGAGATGCTGTTGCAGGTTTCCCAGAGAAGCTGTGGCTGTTCCATCCCTGGGAGTGCTCAGGGCCAGACTGGTTCAGGGGAAGGGGTCCCTGCCCATGGCAGGGGGTTGGAACTACACAACCTTTGGGTCATTTCCAACCCAAACTGGTCTGTGATTATATCTGTTCTTTATTGATAGATGAGATGTCATGACTATCTTTTAGGTTTTGTGATGTGACTATTCAATGTTTATACTATTTATCAAATGCTGTTTGGGATAATGTGTATAAAATGCTCTAGACAAGTCCCCATGCTTCCATTCTCTGACAGTGTTGTAAAGACAATGACTGAATGATCTTAGTTGGTTAGCATTTAATTCTGTATTCTTCATTTCAGTTTGTGACTGAAATATGAGCGTAGTTTCTTATCTGTGCATCATGGAAATCACAGCTCACTTCTAATTTGTCCTAAAAATGGAAGGCCAAAATTATTTGGAACAAAGAAAATCAAAGATGTAATGAACAAATGTCCTTTTGATCTTGCAGGGAGGAAAGAAAATTAACTGATAGAGCTACCATGGGTGGATATTACATGCGAATATCACTAGAAAAAGCCATCTAAACATCTAAATATGTGGTCCAATACCTGTAAGACTAAGCTGCTAGTAATAAAGTCTTCAAATGGATAATGGCCCAAACTTAATAAATGCTTGAACTTGCAGGGTGCTACTGAAGGAAATATATTAAAAATTCAAACCTGAAGTATTAAAAATTTTAGGACCACAGGTGTGTTCTTGTTAAAATTCATGCATTTTGCTGTGAATTTCAGTGAAAACAGATTTAAGCATTTTTGTTTCTTCTGGTTAATAGTGGTTAAATTAATCCTGACAATGCAACCCTCATGCTTCTATTGTTCTAAAACTGCTTTCAATATGAATAAATGATTGAAGGAAAAAATTGCACAGGTATTTAGAAGGCAAATACATTTGAAAAACTGTCTTATACACAGTACAACAAAATCATGGACTCAGTGCAGCAAGTTTTCTGTCTGTCACCTAAAAGAAGTTTGTTAGTTCCAGAATCTGCCATGACTAAGAGCTGTCATTCCTCATCAAGTCTATCTCTGAAGCCCCAAAGCTCAGAAAAGACAAGGTGGCTGTCTTGTTAGAAAAGCCCCCGAGGGTGTTTGGGTGAATATCAGACTCTGAAGGGCAGCTTAGTTCTTCTGGACAAGTCTTTTCTTTCAGGCCTGTTATTCTAGGGGTTAGCATGGATCTCCTTACTGTGGGCTTCACAGCAGATAAAAACATCCTTCCAAGAGTCAATGAGAAATTTTAAATAAAAACATGACAACATAACTTAGAGGAACTCTTGGCAGAACCTGGCAGCTTGATGTAATTTGAGCATTTGAATGAAGATGTCAGCTGACGCGCAAGCAGAGCAGAAAGCGCTGCCAAGACAAGGTTTGGAGAAATCTCCTGTAGGTAAATTCCGCAGGACATCTTCAGAGTGGGTAATTGTCATACATGAAGGGACAAAACCCACCAGCAGAGAGTGAATCTGAGGTTTATTCTGCAGTGCTCAGTGTGTTATCTTTACCCCTAGGAGCTTTTATTTGGTTACAGCTTACAGACATAATCACAGTCCCACCATAAATCTGCCCTCTTGACATTTTCCATTGTTCTCTCCAAGGCCATGCTAAAGGAGCGTGCAGAGTGAACAGTTCTGTGCTGATGTAGAAGCAGAAACTCCAGTTCTGTCTCAGGTACAGCTGTCCTGAGACACCCTGCTGCTGCTGCTGCTCTCTGTTTAATCTTTCCTTGCACCAGCACCTGTACCCTAACCGGCAATCTTTTCCAGTGCATTTAGACCTGGTGAAAAGGAAAGAAAAAAAGCAATGAGCAATGTTTAGCCTACAATAAATTAATATAGGACATTGGGAGAGCAAGAGAAACAATGGAGACACCTTACAAATTGAGATCTGTTCAGGGCAATAGAGGAGGGTTTGAGATCTGTTTTGGTTTGTTTTGTTTTGTGGTGGCTGTGGTGGTTTTTTTGATGTGTGTTTTGTTTTTGCTGCCTTCTTGAGGAGACAGGGCTTATGTGGCAATGCTGTCCCTGCTTCTCTTCATCTGGTCATTGCACCCATAAAAACTTCTGAAATTATAGCTATTTTCAAGCAAATTTGAAATATACTTCAATTCCTATGAGATTTGTGTCACTCACATGCTGGAGATTTATTCAAAATAATGTCACACTGAATGAAAAGCAGGTACAAGATACCTTGTTCTTTGGAATAAGAGTGAAGTTCTTGAGGTGAGTAAAGCTTTTTAGGGGAGTGAAGGATAAAAATTCTTAGGAGGGTTTCATTACTTCTGCTGTTTATAGATCAAATTTTCTTTGAAGGTTTTCTTACATTCTGTGCAGCCTCTAGGAAGGAAACATGTAAACTTGTAAGATCACATCCTTTATGTTGCAAAGAGATTCTTTTAAATACTTGGAAATATAATATTTGGATTATAATCCTTACTGCCATGTTTGAAGATTGAAATTTCTTGAAATAGGACTTTGAGAAATAGAAACTGTAGTGAATCATATTATTAAAAAAGTCAAAAGGTGCTTGAAATTTTAATCCATTAACTAGTTCAATATTGATTATCATATTTTTTTAACCTTAATACAAGTTCATAGAATCCACAGATGTTTGTTGTCTGAAATGCAGAATGACAGAACAGTCTATGCAAGAAATTACTTTGAAAGGTCATTTGGTCCAGCCTTTCATAGGAAAGGGAGCAGAGATGAGATTATTTCCAACCTGTCCCACCACATCTACAAAACATCCAGTGATGGAGGCTCTCCCAAGTCTTTGGTGAGGTGGGTTAGTGGCTGATTGATTGTTCTCACTGGCTTTAAATGTGAGATTACTTTCAATTATTAATTAGGTGTTTTACATACCACGAAGATCTTTCCAGGATTAATTTCTTCCCTCTAGTTAAAGAATTATTAGCTAAGTCTAATTATTCCAGTTACTATAAAGTTTAATAAATCTGTTAAATCCACAGAAGCCTGAATTTATGATCCTCTGAACTCAAAAGTATTACAAGAAAAGGAATTTATTCCATGAGTTGAGGAAAGCACAGAGGATTTGAAATGAAGACATGCAAAGTCTGAATTTAAAATAGAGGCAGTAGTTGGTAATACAATTATGTTTACACAGTAGGAATACCTTATTAAAGAGATGTCATAATGACTGTTTCCAGCACGTGTAGAGTAATTGGCTTGAGTAGCCACTTGATGTCATCCTGGTGCAACAAAATTTGTTTAAAAACCTTTGATTCACAGAGAATTACTGTTTTGGTGAACAGTTCTCTGCTAAGCTTAACTTTTCTTTTCTTAAAAATTTATTTAGTGTTATTTTTCCTGTAGTCATGCAGAATCTTTTTAAGAAGCTTATGACAAAATGCTTAGTATCTTCTTTTTTCTTAGACTTTAGATATCTGTTAATTTTTCCAGAAAATGTGACTCACTTGTCCCTCATGTAATTAGCTTGCTATGAACAGGTAGATTGATTTGGCCCAAATACTCTATTGATGTTATCTGAAAAA
The DNA here is from genome assembly GCF_028769735.1 of Zonotrichia leucophrys gambelii. Lineage (NCBI taxonomy): Eukaryota > Metazoa > Chordata > Aves > Passeriformes > Passerellidae > Zonotrichia > Zonotrichia leucophrys. The sequence continues at coordinate 14,909,186 of NC_088176.1, forward strand.
TATGCAGAAAATCTTTCAAGACTCTGAGTGATGGTTTTGCCTCCAAGATCATTCAGCTGTGTTATGGCACTTCTGTCCTTTTCTTTCAAAACATCAATAATTTTACAAAGGCAGTTATATTTTTGTCCAGGAAAAGTTGTTCTTTAATGTTTTGTTCTTAGCATCCAGCTTGATTTAAAGGGGCAAAAGGTCCCGTTTGATCATTGTGCATGTTTTTGGTGAGAAGGGGAGAAGACAGAAGAGATAAACTTTAGATAACTTCATAGGATTCAGAACAAGATTTTATATGGACTTTGTCAGAATTCATTTTCTGTGACACTTTTACCGGAATAAAATGTCCCTGATTTCTCAGCATCTTCCTCCTTCCACCCAGGCAGGTACCCTAGATCAGCTAATTTTTTGCTATTTTTAAAATTTCCTCTGACTTGTTCCTTCCTCTTAACTCTTTGTGACCTTTATGCTTTGGCTCAGCTCTGTGCCTGCTTGGCCAGCATTTTCTATCACACAATTCACTGTATTTTCCCACACTACTCCCCCGGAGTTGTAAAACATGAGCTCTGACAGACTGCCCCTTTGTTCTTTGTGACTGTATTTTATTTACAAGTGTTTACAAGTTTGTGTTGTCATTTGAAACTTCCACACATTCTACAGTCTATTGTGTAATCTAGAAGATTATTTACAGTCTATGGACTGACAGAAGAACAATTTGTATTTCAGGTCGGAGGAATGAACAAGTGCAGGAGCTCGCTGGCAATCTGGGAAACCCTGTGTGAGAAAATGTTGTCCAGATTCTGTACATGTTTGTGATCCCAGAGCCTGCCCTGGCAGCTGCCTCAGGAAGATAAAGCTGAGACTGAAAGCATCCAGGTAGGTGTAAAGAAGTTGATTAAGGGTACAGTAGACTTCTATAGGAACAAAGAGTCATTGAAAAGAGCAAGGATAACTCAGTCTGAATAAGGTGAATAATAGGGATTTGATTGAAGTGAGAAGATTAGCAAGAAGTGACTACGGTCTTCCTTTTAGCTCTATCTCAATGTGTGAAGCAAGGAGATAAAGTGAAATTAAAGGCCAAAGGAATTTTTTTTTCTTAGACTTATCACTCTTTGGCGCTTACTATTTCAGGAGGTCATTGAGGCAAGTCAGGAGCTGATCATAGCAGCTTTTAAGGGTTCATTAACAGCAATTAGTAATTTTTTTTTCCTTTGAGTTTTCAAAATGAATAAAACAGATACAGGTTTAAAAGCAAGGACCCTGAGCACAATGGTAAATAAAAAAATTGGGCAGTATTTGAATTAAAGAGAATGCATTCTACTTGAACTTCCACAATTATTTATGGCTACAACGGTGTTTTTGGTTGTCAGAGTGAGACAATACGGTTCTTTTCATCCAAGTTTATATATAAACACTCTTCATTTGCTCTTCTCATTGATAACAATTTGGGTAAGATTCATCTGCTTGAACTTAAATGCTTTCAGTGCATATATTTGCAAATGTCAACTCTTATGTATATTTCAGTGAATGGCAACAGACACCCTTAGGGCATAATTTTTCTTTTGCATATATGCCTCAAATAGGTCAGATGAACTATGCTCTATAAGTGATTATTTCCTCCCCTGCTGCATATTACTTCTAACTGAAAAAAAAATCAGGCAATACTTACATGCAGGTAGCTACCATGTAAACATGAAAATTTAGGTGGAATGAATGTTAGATCAGTCATGGCTCACAGTTTATCACAACTGTATTTCATAATCGAAGTTTTGCAAAATGTTAAGAGAGATTATCTACAGTCTCTTCTGCTTCTACTTGATGTCTCCATTCCATAAATTATTTTATATTCCCTCCTGAGAAGGTGCTATTACAAAACCATGTAGTTTTTACTATCCTTGCTGATGGGTTTTATCAGATATGTATGGAATCATTCCTCTGTTTATATTACGAAGTTTTAAAATGGGACCATTTTTGGCCTGCTAAGATTGTTATACACAGGACTTGCCTTTTTTGTGTTTTTCAGAATAAGGCAATAGTATGTTTAAATGATGTAAAGTCTCTGTGACTTTCCAATTTCTGCTAATCCACGTGGAGTATCTAATGTGGTTCTTATCTAATGATATTCTTCATACCCTAACTGAATTCTATAAAATTTACCTCTGCTTCCTCAAACAGTACTTGATATCTCAAGATGTTCATCTGTCAAGCACAAAAGTTCAAAAAGTTGGGATGTGTAAACTTAGTTAACTTTAGCATTTAGATGACTTTAAATGGTCAAAATTTATATGTCTGGGATGAATAGAAATTTGAAATTAGATAAGATTTCTTAGTCATAAAAGAGAATGAAAGCAGAGAATGACAAATTGATGCATGAGAAGCAATATATGAGATGTGGTTGATAAATTATCTTCTGATATGTTAATGAATTCCAGATAGAGAAGTTCATAATATGATGACTTATTCAGACTTTAATAAAGTAAATTAAAAATTGAAAGGTGATCTGAATGAAAGAAGCTCCAGGAATCTTTGAAAAAATAATCAGGAATTTGAGCTTTTAAAAGGCTTTTTATAGACATTGACCTTTATGCTCACATATACACATATTTGCATTTTAAATAGATACATCTGAAAAGTCTACTAATTCTACATTTCTCCTTATACTTACATGGAAATAACAAATTCTATGGTACTTACTTAGAAATATGCTGTGCATACTTGCATGGACTAAAAAAATCCACATTTAGAGCCAGATTCTTTTTGACCACACAGAAAATCCTGCAGTTCTGTTTTACAACGATGAGTAAGGATAATACAGAGAAAGATGAAAAAAAAACCAAAAAACTTAAACACATATGTATTTATGATTAAGACTTCATTTTAGTAAAAACGAAACCTGTAGGTAGGATTTCTTCAAGGAAAACCAATTCTGTAGTGCTCTTTTTTCTGTTTTGCTTTCACAAAAGAAACACAAGAAACAATGTAGGAAAAAAAAATAAAACTATTGCTGTGGCAGGAAAAAGTAATTGTAGCTGTCAGTTCAGCCTGCTACTCATTCTAATTAACTGGGTGAAACTTATACAGCCAAGATGTATCTTTAAAATCCAAGAGCAGCCATCATGCCTTTATTGTTTCTGAAAAATGTTCTTAATGTCTCAGCATCTGATTCAACACATTTGGTTGCTAATGTTCATATTATCATTCTCTATCATTAAAACATATTTTATAAAATAAATTTATTTGAGAGATAATTCCTATAATGCAGAATATTTCCAAAACCATCAGTATTGTAATTACGTTGAAGTGAGTGTTTAAACACTGATTAATCTTGAGAGGTAAAAATCATCTGCTGTATCTACAAACCACAATATAATAGATGAGATTGAAAATATTCAAATAATATATTTACATAAAATACATGAGAAACAGTCCCCCACTAAATTTAATCTAGCAAATGTTCTCATTATACAAGATGTAATTTTTTTTCTTTACTGTTTAAGTAATTATTTATTTTCTCTTTTAAAATTAGGATATATTTAACATTTAGCATCAAAGTAAATCTCCATAATTTTAGCCTTTTCTACATGAAATTTAGGCACCATTTTACATTCCCCATGTATGACAGGAATGCTTCAAATGCTGACTTTTACTGTGGGGGTTTGAAATTTCTCTCAGTACAGAAATTTTGTTGAGTTGTCTGCTTTTGGAATAAATGAATGCAAGACATTTTCTCTCTCCTTTCTCAGACATTCCCAGTAGTGTGGTATTCTACCCCTCCCTCCCCAGTATTGAAAGATATGGATCCACCACATTTGAGAAATTTGGAAGAGGCTTTATTTTCTGTTCTGCTTTGCTTCGTTGTGTGCCAGCAGGAGGTCAGACTGATAAACCACCTCTGGTGCACCAGTGCAGAGAGCAGCTTTCTGTCCCTGGGGAGGCTTTGCCCACAGCAGAGGGGTTGGCGCAGTGTGGCTGTTCCTGCAGAGTCCAGAGATCTGCCTGGGGAATTAGGGTCCTGCTGTCTGCGGCAGTGGGTGCAGAATTCCATACATAAAGGGTGCTAATGATCACACATCAATAGAGGCATTGCCTGCCAAAGAAGCGTGGGTTTTTATTTTTATTTAAAATTCTGTAGCGGTCGTGTAAAGAAGTTGTTCCAGCAATACTTGGCTTTGCTTGTTGCAACGTTTTCCCTGGTTAAACAGGCATCCAAATTAAGTATTATGGAAAGAAGTCACAGTAAATTAACAGCTGGCTGGTAAGCCTGGAGCTTTGGGGAGAAAACCCCTCCTTCCTCCTTAAAAAAAGCTTGGGTGGAGAAAAAGCAGTTTCTCTTCAGTTATTTGGTTGCATTGATTGAGGTCAGGGCAAACTGAAATAGAGGAGAATTGGATGGAGGAGAGATTAGGATCTATGAGCAAACACTGCTGACTTCCAAAGAATAGAAGGAAATCTCACACTATCATGTTTTACTGAGTGTCAGAGTACAGATATTTGGTTGAGGATAAAGTAAACAATTATAATGAAATTTTTGCTTCTTAGCTCTTTAAAATAATTGATCTCTGATTTGTTGATGGGCTTATAAATGCAAACTCAATGTCATTCTCATCCATAATAGAACTGCTAACTTCTAGGTATTATTCATCAAGAAAACACACCCATGACAGCTATCAGGTAAAACATGTATTAAATTATGCAATTTATATTTTGTTCCTGTATGCGGAAAACCTGAAAGTATTGGAGCATTAATATGACCCTAATCTGGTTTATCTCCTTTCTTGCATAAATCTATAGCAAAGCTTCATGACTGAGTAATAGCAAAACCCACACGCAATGTGCATAAAGAGATCTATAGGGCAGAGTTTGAAAATCTGCAGTTTTTGTTTAAATGTGTTGAACATATCTTCTTAAAGAATAATATGGTTCATTAGAAGAAAATAAATTAAGGAGCATGTATCACTGATTATTATAAACAAAAGAGTATATTTCCCAGGTAATAAAAACTTTCTGTTTACAGAGTTTTTGATCTAAATGTTGTAAATTCCTACCATGACCGAAATTCAGATTAAAGTAGCAGAATCTGACTTTGAATTATGCCATATAGCATTAAAAAAATAGGATCTCATGAGTAGATGATGGCCCCTGTGGTTTATAGCTGTTTGCCTGACCACCTTTTGCATTATCTCTCTCTGATACTGCAGATCCAGAAAATTCTCCAGCTGATAAACTAGAAATAGGAAGAGTGTGATCAGTCTCTGTACCACTTTGCCAGCTCCTATGTTTGAAGTTTGAGTGTCAAGTGCTCTTTTTTCCAGGTATTGGAAAATTGGGACTATATTAGTGTAAGTATCTTGCCTTACTCTTTTTTAATTACAGCATGTGTTTATGTTATCTGGTTGTAGAGAGAGAAAAGCATGGAAATACGACACTAGAACACCCTGAAGGCTTCAACAATAGAGGGTTGTGTCAAACTGACTAACATAAAGAAACCTATGATTTTTCTTTCAGTCTTGCATTTCTTTGGGACTGGTTTATTTTCCTAAGCTACCTGGGATGGCAAGTGGAGCCAGAATACTTCTGAACCTAGTTATTTTCTTGCCTGTTTTTGCATTGTGTCTCACAGGGGTGTGGTTTGGTTCCTGCACTCATTTGAAAGCACAATCTGACTTACTGAGACTTTGAGAGGAAGATGCCCTGAGTTACCATTAGCATAATTTATACCCTGCTGTAACTAAACAAGACTTGCAATTGCTTTCCCTCTATATGACTGAAGCATGTGATCAAAAGGCGAGATTAGCTAAGGCAAACCCTCGCAGATTTAATTTTTCGTGGTGGGTTTGGGCAGGAGCTCTGCAGAAGGCGTTGTTCCCCTGGGCGCTGGGGAGGTGCTGTCCCTGAGGCCGCAGGTTGTGCAGGCTCTGTGCAGTTACTGACCAGAGGCTGTGCAAGGACCTGCAGTCCGCTGGTAACCCCATTGCAACGGAAATGAGACCATGCTGTGTTTGAATTCCCTTGCTGGAATCACCATGCATATCTTTGTGAAATGGCACAGAGATTAATGAAATACATGGGGCACGTTGGGCACCTTGCATAAATGATCCGTTGCCTGCAGCTGGTTCACTGTGTAATTTTGTGTTATTGTTGCAAGGAGAGATCAGCAGAAGGGACTGTGACTCCTCACAATGTTTTGCTGGCTGCCTGCTAGCCCAAGGTTTCAGATTTTTCGTGTTAATATTTAAAATCCCAAGAGGATTGCATCCCAAGTGCATTTTTGAGCTTCTGATGCCTGTATTCCATTTCAATCTTGATGGTTAGGAGGGAGACATTTGGGGCCTGAGGGCTTTCTGAAATGAGCCAGCTGAGAGTATACAGTATCTTCTCCTCTGGAGTACTGGCTGTGTGGAATTTTCCCTCCAGAGCTCAAATGTGTGATAAATTTAGTATATTTAAAAATATACTTTCCACCTAAGCTTTGCATGACAATACTATAAGTTGTAATTATTTAACTGTTAGTAGTTGTGATTTAAAGTAGCAGACTAAAGAAGAAAGACTGGAAATATCCTAGTCTTATTAGAGTCATCACTCTTTGCCTTGGACATTGGTTATGAAATATTGTTAATTTGACATTTTCAGCTTACTTTCCAGTACTTTGAAGAATCTCTGAGAGGCTTTTATGATTGCTTATTTTAAATCATAAGACATTAAGTACTTCAGACAAATAAGATTTTTATGCTCTTCATTTGTAAAATGCACAAAGGTCAGCTACTAAGCATGCTGAGACTCTTTTGCTAGAGGTATCTTTATTACTCTGTCTGTATTTCATATGCCTGTCATAACTACTAGAGGAGTAAATCCAAATTCATCCCCAGGTGTGGGGCAAGAAAACATTTAGTAATAAGAGAGCAAAGGAAACTCGGCTAAGAACAAGGACTGTTCAGTCAAGGCAGGAGAGATGTAAAAAACTTTCTAAAATGTGACAGGTAGCAGAACCATGGTAGTTTGCAGAAAAAAGTCTTATGCAAGCACTTGTTTTAAGGAAAAAAAGCTGATGTGAACACTAGGAATGTGGTCTATTGGTTAGCAGGCGCATGAACAGTTCTACTTGTTGACTATCCAGGTGTGTGTTACTCTAATCTGATAGTGAAAATATTGTAAAAGCTGTGTACACTTTTATTAAATGTTTTCTAGTTATACCGTGCCTGGGGACCGTGCATCATTCTGACACCACAAATGGCAACCTGAACAGAGACACACAAGCTCCTAGGCCACCCTGGACCTGCAGCATATCCTGGCTGTACCAATGGTGGCCTGCAGGGATTGCCAAGGACGGCCTCTCACTGCTGCCTACAGAACAGGTTAGCCTTGCAAGCAGTCGGGAAAAGTTCCCCATAAAAATGGGCAATAATATCAGTAAACTGGAAACTCTCCATAAAGACTGTTTACTGCATATTACTAAGGAACAAGGGTATAAAATACAAGAAAGAAAGCTTATACAGCTCCTTATATGGGTGAAAACTTACTGTCCTTGGTATCCCCCCAATGGCTCCTATGACCTCGATCACTGGAAGCGAGTGGGGGAGTCTCTAAAGTCTCATCAGGTAGACAGTCATGAGGTTAACCCTGATGAATTCATTACATGGCTGATTGTTTATTCTGCGCTACAAGCTTTTCGCGATTCGGAAGAAATATTACACCCGGCCGTAAATTTGTCTGCAGACACTTCCCATGCACTCACAACTCCACTTTCACGTCCTGATTCGGTTGGTTTGCAAGTGGAGGAGGGAATTAATGGGGAGGAACAGGAAGGTGATCTCGTGAATCCAAGAGCTATTGATCTAAGACAGGAATGTGATTTATATCCTGCTATAAAGCCACAGCCGCTGAAAGCTATGACTGCATCACCATCTACTGACACAAAGGTGCTAAAACAGCAGTCTTGTCTCCCACCCTATGACATGTCTCCCTTAAGACACGTGACTGATAATGAACTTTCGCTGTCCCCTGAGCCAAAAAGCTTTTTAGACACCTGCCGAAGACAAGCATTAGATCAAGGGGATGTTGAATTGCTCCATGATATGCCCACGGTCTATCAAGGCAATCAGCCTCATCATGAGCAAATTTCTTATGAAATGGTTAAGGAATTAAGAAAATCTGTGAAAGAAAATGGTCTTCAGTCTTCCTATACGATGAGACTTGTAGAAGCTATAGCAAAAAACTATGTTATGTTACCTGCTGACTGGAAAGCTTTATTTAAATTGATTATGACAACAAGACAATATTCGATATGGTGTGCAGAGTATGAAGAGTTATGTGAAAATCAAGCCCGGGCTAACATGGACACTGGTAATGCTGGAATAACAAAGGATCATTTGGCAGGGACTGGAGCTCAGACAACCATAAGAGATCAGTTAAGAATGCCCCCAGAGACATATAACCAAGTAAGGGGGCTGGCTATAAGAGCTCTGAAAAGAGTGCCAGACATTAACAGAACTGAACGTGGCTTCTCCACCATAAGGCAAGGACCCCAAGAACCCTACATTAATTTTATCGATCGCTTGCAAACAGCTGGTACAGCAGGTACAGCAAACCCACGCAGCTCAAGTTACGTCAGGAGAACCCCAGGCAGTGCCAGCTTGGACTTGGCAGTTTCCACCACAACCACAATAAATGACACATCAGTTCACCTTACACCTATCGGCTTAAATGGACCCCTTGGTTGTCATGGTGGTGTTTGGGAACGTGGCAACCTAATGCTGGCCAGTCTGTGGGATGGTGTCTGGGCAATGTAAATACAGGTATGAGAAAAGTAAGTAACTTCCCTGCTCTTTCACTACAGCCTCAAGAACTGGATGTACTAGGCTCTATAAAACTCCTGTATGTTTTTATCTTAATTATGCTAACAATACAAGCACAGACAACACAGGAGATGATATAAGTGGCACTGGCATTTACCATTATGCATCTGCCTGGTGCAATCCTACTCCCCCCTCACAAGTCACATCAGGGACCAATGCAATAAGCCTGCCTGATAACATACTTTTAATATGTGGCAACAGAGCATGGCAAGGCATTCCAGGTAAAGCAATGGGAGGTCCATGTACTTTTGGTTGTTTAACCAAGTTTCGTTCCAGTCTCGAAGCACTAATTGGACACTATGACATAATGACATAGGTGAAACAAAAATGATGATAAGTCATCTGGCCCTGACTGTAACTCTGAGGTTGAATCTTGGAATCCTGCAAAGAGATTTTTTAGTTCTTTAATTGCCTCTGTTGATACTGCATGTGCGTTGAACATAATTAATAAACTAGGCTGTTGGCTTGTGAAGGAAAGTAATGCTGTTTTAACAGGATCATTAACAGATGTTAACTTTGCACATCATGCAGCGCTGCAAAATAGAGCAGCAATAGACTTTTATTGTGAGCGCAGGGACACCAATGAGAAGACTTCAATGGAATGTCCTGCATAACCCTGAGTGACCACTCTGAATCTATTCACAAAAGCATCCAGGAATAGAAGAAACTGTCTGGAGAACTGCAACAAAATGAGGGATGGGATCCTTTCAGCCTGTTCTCCTGGTTGGGAAGTTTCAATTTTGGGCCTTGGGTTAAACACATAGTTGGTTTATCTGTAATGGGATTTAACAGCACTTTTGATGATTATGTTATGTTTGCCATGTGTCTTTTCTTGTATTCAACAGCTTATCAATCAGAAAATAAAGCAGGTAATGCTTATGCAGACATACACTGTATTCACTTTGCAATGCTTAGTAAATAAAAGGGAGGGAGGTGTGGGGCAAGAAAACAAAGAATGCTTAGCAATAAGAGAACAAAGCCTGCTTGGATAAGAAGAACAAGTACTATTCAGTCAAGGCAGGAGAGATGTAACAAAGTTTCTACAATATAACAGGTAGCAGAAGCACGGTAGTTTGCAGAAAAAAGTCTTATACAAGCACTTGTTTTAAGGAAAAAAAGTTGTTGTGGTTATTAGGAGCTTAATAACTTATGTTACTGGTTAACAGATGCATGAACAGTTATACTATTGGCTATCCAGGAGTGTGTTACTCTAATCTGATGGTGAAAATATTAAAAGCTATGTACACTTTTACTAAATGTTTTCTAGTTATACCACAAGTGGGGACCATGCATCAATCATATGCCACACCCACATCCAGTGAAATTCTGACAGGTTTACTTAACTTGAGCTGAATATAACTGTACCTACTGCTACTGAAGACACAGGTAGTGTGAATAAACTATCCGAATACAGGCACATCCAAATAAAAGGTTCAGATCTGTAACTTCAGCTCAGGTGTTGTGTCTGTAACAGGTTTTTTTCTGGTCAAAGGCACAGAATCAGGCTCCCATGTGTTTTGTTTATGATAATCTCCCTATCAATGAGGTAATGGAAAAGCTAAAACATTTATTTAGACTTTTCTATTGCTCTTACTTTTGGTATTGTATTATACTATATATAAATTGGTTAGCTATAGTCTTGTAAAATGTTTCAAGCAATACTTCATTTAAGGCAATAATGTAAAGTTTGACAGTTGTCCTTGCCTGTCTTATTATCACTAAAAGAGCACTGCTGCTCTGTATTTCTTGATATTCAAAGATATCTAAATACCATCAGTGATGAGTAAAGAAATAGTAACTGAACACAACTTTGAATCAACTGCAATAAAAAATTATTTTAGTAATTCAAATAAAACACTTTCTAAAGTAAAACAAAACAGTTTAAAATAATTTCTGTTATCATTAGCATTGAAATTACTATATTTATTTTAAGGACTGGTGGCTTAATCAGCATTGAGAGCATGTTGCGAAGTGTTGGAATATATTCTGTCATTTGGCTCAGCTTTAGGCAATTATACATGTAAATATAATTACTATGGTATTTTTTAAAAACATATTTGTCTCAAGTTTGTGATGAATGAATCTGCAACATGTTTTCTTAACACCTTTTTGAAGTGAATTAATCCAATATTAATTTATTTTAGATGTGCCAGAAGCATCATCCTATTAGTAATAAGTTGAAATAGACAGCAGGAGATGCAGGTCCCTTCCTAGCATTGCCAGAATGTATCTCTGTGTGTATCCAGCAATCTGGGTGATATGTTGACAGAATGAGGCCAGCGATGCAAATAAAGGAATTCTCCCCCCTCCTCTCCTTGCATTTTATTGCTTGTCATTGACTAACTCACTGGCTAGAATTTCTACAGAAAAATCAAACTAGTAGAGAAGCAGCTTCTATATTGGCAAGACTATCAAGTGTTTAATTTGTGTATTAGGTGATGAGAGTATTTATGTTTCCAAAATTACAGCTACTTAATTTGGTTTATCAGCTGCCTAAGACTGAAGCAGGATTCTCTAGGTATATAAATTTCAGGCTGGATTCTTAACACAAATTAGAGTAGTTTTACTGCAGTCGCTGTAGCAGACTGTCATCAGTGTCACTTTACATTAGTGGAACACATGAATCCAAATGCTTCTGTTAAATACCAAATAAACACTTATTTTTTAAAATGGAAGGTGATTTTTTAATCTATCCTCCCAAAATATCTAAAATTATGCATGCTAGATATGTTAGGATTTGTTATTTTTGTCTTAATCGCTTGCAATTTTTTAATCTGATTCCCTGACATTGTAACAACAGCAGAGAGACAACATATATTTATTTTTGCAAACCATAGGGTATATGTCTCAGCAATTACTGTTTTCAGACCAGGAAAGCTCAATTTAAGATCAAAACTATTTATTCCATAAAAGAGAAAAGCCATAATTCACTAATAAATGAAAAAATGCCCCAACAAAAACAACAAAATCAAACACAGAATTTATAGATAGAGAAATTCAAATAGTGGATGACTGGAAGGAAAGTTGCATTTATGTGAAATAAATATTCAGGGTTTTAACATTAAAGTGAGGTAACATAATCCTGTTCCCTTTGATCATAATACACAGATGATCAGGATAGGGAGTCATACAAGCATGTAGAACTGTACCCAATTCTTATTTGATAAAAAAGAATCATGGACAAAGGACTCAAAGAAGACAGATAACAAGCTTCTGCATTTTCTGGCTCATTGTATCCAGTAGATACAGAAAGCCAGATTAGTATATTTTATTCATATTTACTTGAGTAGCTTTATTTATGTAGCATAGTAACCATCTGTGAAAACCAGTGCTTTGCACAAAAATAATAGAGAACCTAGTTAAAAAAAAAAAAAAAAAGTGGCTTCCAAATTTAGTTTGCTGTTACCAATGAAATACATACTGCAATTTGGCAAAAATCTGTCTTGTGGGTGATTTGAGGGGTAGAAAGGCACCTGATCACCCATTTCCACACAGGCACTCTACCAACCAGAAAAAGATTTTTCTCAGATTGAAGCCTGAACCTCTGTTTGATGGGAGGGGGAAACCACTCTTCCCAAGCTCTCAAAAACTGTTGCAAGCTGACGTTTGACTGCTGAAGCAGCCCTGCTTTCTCCAGTCTGGGGCACACAGCTCACTATGATTCAGGTGTCCATGTTAAGTTACCATAGTTATATTTCATAGGCCATTTTTCTCACCTATCTGGAAGAAGGCTTGGCTGTCCCCATGCCTAATCTTTGTATCTTTAATGCAAGTGATGCATATTTTGAACTGCACCCATATAAAATTGAAATCAGCTGGCAAAAAAAGATATTTCCTATGAAAACATGTTTTCAAGGGAGAGATGAGAGGGGCAGCGTGAGGCATAAAAGAACTAAATGAGAAGTTGATGGTGTTGTAATGCTGCTAAAGATGTAGTAACTTTCGAAAGGTAATACCTTATTTAGGACACTGAAACCAAAGTATTTTCAAATTCTTGGATGCATTTGAATTTTAAAATTCCACATTTGTTATTAAAAAGTGTAGAGGAGGATTTTACACACACACACACACACACACACACACACACAATTTAAAAAGTTTGTTTTTTAGAAGTATGAAAGGCAGCTTGCTTGAACTGTGTTCTGGTGTGCTTCCTGTGCACAAGTAGGCCCTACGTATATCATCCACTGGCTGATTTTTCCCCAGCTAATCTATACATGTGTTTTATTCATTATGTCATATGTACACATGACAAAGAACTTCAATCACATAAACACTGTTGTCTGGCAAACACATAGTTAATATGACAAAAAGTTACAGATTGCTCATATATAACTGTTACCTCTGGCTTGGTATGCCTTCAACAGCACCACTTTAGTGCCCAGCTGTAGCTTGTACCTGTTTTTGTTTTAGAGTCAGTGTGTTTTGTAAGCTGTGTGTGATGCATGTGTGTAACTACAGCATATGCTGTTTATGAGCCCTTAATCTTTCTTCACTTGAGGCAGCACTGCCCTCCCACAGTTTGCAGAGTTCCATCTGCATCACTTGTCTTGAATTGTAGATTTGTATCATGGCAGAGTATAGAAAAGCTATCCTCAATCTTCTCATGACAGCTGCATAGCATTTTTCTAGGCTGGCAGTCATTGTCAAATCAGCAACAAACTTGCTGCATTTAGTGCTGCTGATTTTCCATAAGGCATTTCCAAGGCATTTTAAAATGCCCAGCGTTTAGTGAGGACAGTTATCATTTCCCATCCAATTTAACAGGGTATCACTGCAGAATTTTACCCAAGGATAGGCATAATATACTCAACCTGTCCTACAGCACTGTAGGACTTTCTGATAAGGTGAAATATAGTGCTTTGAAAATGTATATTCATGTATATTCCCAATAGCCTAATGAGCACAAAATTCATTCAGACATGTAGAAGACATAGCTAAATCCCTGAAACAGGATCCTAGTCCTGTGCGTTGTCTTACAAGGCCAGTCATAATTTTCAGTTGTAACTGTGCCATATTGGGTTAACAAATATTTCACAGAAGAAGGCCTTCAGCTCCTGTTTTATCCTGTTCTAGTTGCCTTTGTCTTATTTTTTCCCATTGCAAGTTTGGTTGGTACATCCCTAACAAAGTTCATGATGGAACAAAAAGAAAACCTTACCCAGCCTGAGTGGCAAAGGGAATGGCTCCTTAATTATCTGTGCTTCCCCTTAATTACTGCCACTTGATTTAAATCGAAAAGGCACTGCTTTAGAGTGACAATGTGTTTAGTCTAACATTCATCAGAATAAGAAAAATTGGAACATAGTTGTATTATGTAATGAAGAGAGAGAAAATACTGAGACTGTTAAGCTATTATCTGTCCCTATTTAGAAGTGGTTTTTACTGAGAACTGTAGCAAATTAAAGTAATATCAATTCTGATATAACTCTCTACTTTTATTGAAGGGTGACTCAAACCACCTTTTTATCTCAGAGGAAACAATATAATACTAGAGAAATGGCCTTTGAGAGAGAAGCTGTATCCCTGGTTGAGAGTTTACATGAAGGTATTTTTCTAACATTTAGTGAGAGGTTTTTGTAATGGCACTGAAATAATACACAATGTGAAAGTGTAAAACTATATTGAATCAGAAAACAGACCTCATAGTACCTGTTACATGGGCTAATACGGGAGAGTCTGTGTTTTTCCTCACATCTATTTTCACAGAAAACTATTATTTTTATCAGTCTGTTTTAATCTGTTGTATTTCCCCTAAGTAGCAGATTCACCTTCATGGACTAATTTTTACATTGCAGTTCTGTTAGTGTCTTGTTTCCAAATGTTTTCAGGAACTGTGGTAAGCTCATGTCACTGTTAATTAACCTTAAAGGGAAGACAATACAATTCCTCTGTAATCACAGAATGATACTACAGAGTCTGTTTAGTCACCATTGCTTCTAACTTTTAAATTAGTTTTACAAAATAGCAAAACAATTTATAAAGTCACATTGAAACTTGAAATAATCAAAGTGGAAACTCTTTGGCCAGTAGCTAAATATTGTTCATTTACTGCTGGCAATGATTAATGTTCTAGGCAAATTATTACTGATTTTATTTCCGACGTGTCTACACACTTATGACAAAATTCAAGCTTTTGAAAGAAATTAAGACCAAATCCACAAGTACAGAAAATAATAATCTACAATAATATAATACTTTAATAATTTAAATTTTCCTTTCTCATAAGGGAAAAGTTATTCTGCAATTCTTACTATGAATCAAAGTTTTTGGGGTAAGTCTCTCTTTTTCTTTTTTAATTTTTTCAGTTAAACTGTGTAAGTAAACTGATAAATAATATTTTTGGTTTTGACCACATAGATAAAACAAGAAATTATAGGGATTATAAAAGTATTATATTTTTTATCCAACTCACAAAAACATCTGAATTGACAAAGGCAAATAGAAGTCAAATTTGATAGAAGCAATTTAATTTTAAAATTTCTTTTTGATGTGCACAAAGGCAGAGAACTCCTTGTGTGGATAAGCTTCCCTACAGTCGTCAGTGTGATTGGTCTCCAAAAGATAATCTTTATAGGAGTATCAGTTTTGTGTCAAGAGGACAGGAAAGGAGCCGATGTGCAGCAGCATGCAATGTGTGTGCCCTCTGTAAAGTTCTCTAAAATAAAAAATGTCTCTGCTTTAACAGATATCCTTTAAGAGGGACTCCAAATGCCAGGCTTTAAGGGCTAAGTTGTGAAAGACGAGACGCCAGGGTCCAAGGCTTTTGAGCACCTGGACTCGGGGGATACAATGGAAAAATCCAACCCTTTTCCTGGTAAAAGAATGAGTTAGAGTGCAATGGAGGAAGTTCCTAATTTCTTCCTCATTAGTTAAGTACTAGGAGTTTTGGGGGCAAAATCCTAGCTTTTAAGGTTCCCAGTAATTTATTTGATGTACTATAGATAATATATATAGTAAAAAAAAAAAAAAAAAAAAAAAAGAGGTGATATTAGACTCATCTAGACATTAAATGTGTGCTGCTCATTGTGGCTAAACAAATTCAGTTACAGCTGCTTGATATGGTTAATTCTCTGTGATATTAGATCAATGAAACTGTAACTATGGCATTTTTACTAAAAAAGAAAAGGAACAAAAGGTTCATATTTCTGGAATGCAAAACAACATCAAAAGCCAGTCAAACCATCATAAATTCTGCAGTAGTCTTGCACATGTAATTATATCATCTGTTCCAGATGTTCCCAAAGATCTTTGAAAAACTGCATGACTTCTTCAAGTGACCTTCCAACATGAAATTTACTTTTGCAAACAACACTTGAGTATCAGATTATGAGATGATAATTTCTTTTAGAGAAAAGTAACTTCTGGTTTGCTATAAATTGTGTAAATTCATGAGATATATGTAATTTATTAAATTGTGAACTGTCTTGTTAATAACATCTGCATACTGATTGTAAGCCTTCAGGTCTTTCCAAAAAATTGACTACTTTTGAATTCCAAGTTTCAATAACTGAGAACTTTTTATTTTACTATTACTCAAGTATGGCTCAGTGGACTGTATATTAAATTGATCTGATTCCCTTCCTAAGCATGAGGGGAAGGAGGGTTTTCTTAAAGACTGTAAGAATGGAAAAGGTCAGGACAACATGAAAGAGTATTTTTCAGACCACAAATGAGAAACTGATTGAAAGTTTGCAATGTAAAAATGCAGTCTAACCTCTATTTTGCAGAGGTTGAGGTGCAGGTTTTTTGACCACTGACTAAAATAAAATTTCTGGTGAGAATCTTGTTTTACATAAAACCACACTGAACCAAACCAACCCCTCATCCAGATTTTATTCATATATTTATTAATACTTTATATCCTTCTCATGATATCAGTAAACTCTAAAATAATATTAAATTCATTCCATCAACTCTGTTCTTCCCCAAAATGCTGAAGAGGAATGAGGAGTGATAACAAATCAAACAGATATATGCATCACTAATCCATACAGCTCAGCTCTCCTTGAAATGTAAATTCCAGAAAGGGACTTGCATTTTCAAAGATGCATACAGCTTCTGCTAACTGGTGCTCCTGCATTCAGCTCATTTAAAGATTAGCTGTAAACTTCAGAGAAGAAAGAGAAAGACTTGATGCCTGCAAGCATAAATATAGAAAGACATTAGAATTTTCCCCCTTCCTTTTTCTTGGAAGACTATGAAATTTTATGTGGCATATAGACGTATGAGTTTTTCAATTACTAGCATCTACCTGAAATTTTTATTAAAGTATGCATTGTTTTCAAATTTGCTTCTTGTAAGAAAAAAATAAAATAGGAAAAGTAGATTTTCAGAATGTATAGGAAAGAGAAAGTAATATATTTTTGTCCGATATAAGCTGCATTTATGTTGCTCCCTTTGCTAATGTATTTCTGAAATTGGAAGGAGTTTTGTTTATCACTGAGGTTGCATTGGTCAGAAAGAACCAGCCATGCTAGACAATACTGGGAATCTGGATTTGGGTGTTCTGTTATCAGACTAAAGTGCTGTGCCCACAAAATAGAAAGAGCCATTCTGATATAGAATCACACTGTAAATTCAGAGTTCAGACATTTTCTGGTCTAACCTTTTACTTGACAAAAGACAAAGAAGACGCTGTTAGACTGCACAGCTGTAGTCATTACCGTTTACCTATGCAATGTCCTTGTAGAGATGGTAGAAGAGCAGCATAAACATTCTGTTCCTTGACTAATTTGAAACAAAAATTTTGTATTTCCACAGATTCTTATTTGACATTGTATTTCTTAGTGTCTACATCTAATCAATATTAATGATTAAGAAGACACAATCTCAGAAAAGTGGAAGAAGTAAAAGACAATTTCCACCATCTGTAGAAATCAGGGATGTAGAAAATATACCTCAGAAAGGTAATTTCAGAGATTAATTATATGTTAATGAAAATAATTTGCTCTCATATATACAGCATGATTTCTCTCATATATACATAAACAAGTAGTAGAACAGCTAAAGAATAAGATTCATTATATCATTTTTAACATTTTGCATTTTTTGAGAGAATGTTTGGTGGAAGATATTTCTACATAGAGTCTGATTCTATCCAGCTTCAGAAGAATACCTCTACCTGCCTAAGTAGCCCACTCATAAGGTATTAAAAGCGAAGAGTCAGCCCTGCAATACATACCTCTTAGCCTGGAAAGGGGAACAATCCCACGGTAGAAATACACTCTCCTTTAGGCTGAGCAGTGACTTAGGTAGAAAGACAGAGATGCAGGATCTTCATTGGGTTTGATGCTCAGAGTTGATTTTCTTCTTTGGTATTGATATGTAATAAATTGTTTACATGAAAAAGCAGAAAAATCAGCACAATACTGTTAAAAAGTACTGAAAATAAAATCCTGATGCAGGGCTAGAAATGGTTGTGGTTCTTACAAATAACCTGAGTATGTCGTGCTGAACACTGTGTCTGAGATACGTAACACAATAAGAGGTTTTTTTAAAGTTTAGACTATACCATGGTCTGCACCAAAAATGGCAAAATAAAACTACACCATGCTTCGGGGGCAAGTAAATAAGTTTTGTTTTTAACAAGAACCGTTGTGCCAATAGAGGTAATATAAACCAAAGTCAAGAGAACAATAGAATAATTAGTCAGAGAGTACAAACATAATTCATATGGTAGTACTAAGAGCCTTTCCATTCAAAAACAAAGTGATAAAATTTATGCAATCAAATATTTGCACAGTCACTCGCTAATCATTAATATTTTTTGGCATTGATTTTTATTTTAGTGAATAGAATATTAGTGTTCCTGGGATATTTTAATTTCTTTACATTCAGAACCCTCACTTTAACCTCCTTCAAACAGTTTATATTTTTACTTCGGAGATTTTTTGAAAACACAAGATAGTAAGAGTGTGGTTTAATACCCATGTTATACAGACAGTAGCTTCTAGCTCACCTATTCAAAATTACAGGTGAAATAGATTCCTTCTATTATTAATTAAGTACTTCAGCATATTAAAGATGATGATTTATTTATTGGAGCTACTATGTATGCTCCTATTTTAACATACAATTTAAACTTATTTTATGAAAAATTCTATAAATCAACACCACTATCATGTGGGATATAAAAAATACTAACAACAAAAAATACAGAACAGTCAGAATAATACTATTTCCAATATTTACATTTTTTTACAGGTAGATGCATTTTTCCAAAACAGCAGAAATCCTGTAGAGATACACCTTTGCTAAGTTTGCTGAAGTTAATGTATTTGCATGTGAGACAAAGAAGATCAGAATATGACTCCCAGTAATCATACAAATACATAAAACTTATTTTTCCCACCATAAAGAGTACCCTTTCCATGAGTAACAGATGTGTTTTTCCAATGAAGCATATAACCAGTGTATTAATTCTCATAATACAAGTCTTTACAGTTTAGAAAGATATGTCTGAAAGTGTGTCTCAGGGCCTTTTAAAGAAACATTGACTCCTAATGTGTTAATGCCAGTCAAAGGAATGATTAACCATCCTGTAAAACTTTGCATTGTGCTCTCTGAAGTAAGAATAGAGTTGGTCTAAAACAGTGCTGTTAACAAGAGGATGGGGACGTCCTTTGGATTCATGTAAACACCTCTCCCTCCCATCACTTCTGATGCAGTAGAATCCCTTGGTTTGGTTAAAATAAAAATTAGAAGACATAATTCGGGATGGAAGATTTAGAAATCTTTCAACTTTTTGTAATTCAGGAAGAGGGTCCTTGATCAAAGTATTTCCATCCACTATGTGAATCTGATCCAAACTGAAATGCTTAAGCCACTTTTCCATATGGACATCATATAGACTTCTCTGAATAGCTTTGTATTTGGTATTAAGTACTCCATTCTTAATAACAATATCTTCAAAGAGTTGAACAGGCTTGTGACTTTCTACTCTGTTGTAATACACTTGGGTATAGTCAGATATAACTCTCTCAGTGGGATCTCTTAGAATGAGCAGCAGTTTAATGGAGCTATTCATGTCATGAATTCTTCCTGGAGCCTGTGGTGATGTAAAATAGCCTGGTGTTTTCTCAATTGTAATTTGATTTCCATAAGAAAATGGCATCAGATTTCTATACCAGTCTATTCCTTTTACATAATTTTCATCCCAGTCAAAGAAGTGGACTTCTGTAGCTGCCACCACAATGTTAGGATGAATATCCAACATTTCCAGCAAAGCTCTGGTCCCTCCTTTACGAACTCCTATGATGATTGTCTGAGGTATTTGTCTGCTCGTGCCAGGAGGTCTCACCTGTGCTGAATAGTGCTCACTTTTATTGCTGAATAATCCCACTTGTGACTTCAGTGTTTCCAGCAGTGCCCCATTCTCAACAGGAGCACCCCGAGCATGAGTCAGCAGAAGATAAGCTGACACAAGTAGGAAGGCCATGTGGAGAGGAATAATTATTTCAAGATAATGTTTTGCTCAATTAATGAAAGAACAGGTGAGTCCCCTCTGGTTGGCAGAACCCGTGGTAAACACACAGCAAGCTTCTGAAGCATCTGCAAAATAAAACAAGACAAATCAGTGATTCTAAAGTCATCATGAGTTAAAAAATTCAACACACAATTCAATTCACAAAGCTAATCTGTGATACCAATAGGAAATGAATAACGAAATTATTTGTTTCCCCTGAGTTTATATCAGAAGGACAGGAAAGTCCCATGTGTTGGGGCTTTTTTCTCCTTACCATGAGTGACCATTGATGGTTACTAACCTTTCAACAACTTTTATTTCCTCTAAGCAGATTAGAATTGTTCACCTGATTTTGAATCCTGACCATTTGTTGCTTGCTTTGATTTTCCTAATTATCTTCCATATATAGCACATCTCTTGTTATAAATACTGTACCCCATATGATAACAATAATTCCAAAGAATATTTGAACGTCAGCACCTTTCCCCAAATTCCCTGCTAGAATAGTATATTCTCATATAAATAACAGACCTGGATGATGGTGCCACCATCTGGGTTTTAGTGAGCTATGAATCACACAAAAATAATTCTGTTTTCTTAGATACAAAAAACCAAAACATAGATAGAGGCAAAGTTTTGAAATCGGTGCCCACTAGAGCAGAAAACTAACTCTGTCAAACAAAAGTAAAGTGGCTAAGTGGGATCAGTGTGGGAAAAATAAATGATGCAGGGTGGATGAATTCTCTGTAACTATCCAAGTGTTGCGCTGCACAGTCATATGCGTGTTGGGAAAATCTGGGCAAAATCAGATCTTCAGATAATATTCTGCAGTTCCTCCAAAGCTCTGTATAAGACATATCCCGATGCTTTCTGGTCACTGAGAGATTTCTGCAGGGAGACAAGTCTGCTTGAGGCTGAACAGCTTCTTTTACTTAATCCACATTGCATATGGTCATTTTAAGAAGTGGCAAATGTTAAATATCTTCAAAATTTGCAAAAACTTGAGGCTTGCAGGTACGTGCATGTGCAGATGTAAATGAAAAAAAAAATCTATGTAATTGTGTAACTAAAATTTGAGAACTCCTGGGTAACTTTTGTACATAATATTTGAAACAGATTGCTTATGGATCTGCCGTCACAACAACAGTCATAAAAAATTCAGATCAATGCAACACCTGCACCACTGTGCTTGGATTGCCTGTTTTTAACTCTGAAAATCCTACAGGACAAATTCCCTTTGAGAGGACTCGAGTTTCACTCAATTTCTGAGCAATTACATGATTTAAAGATTTGTGGGATATATCTACATTCTTGTTTTGTTTTCAATGTAGCATGCAGAAACAAGGGTTTTGTACAGTGAAGCAGCAGTTATTTAATAAGCCAAAACCACTTTTGGAATAATTTTGAATTATGGCACATATTTTAAAGTAGTCTCAGAAATGTAACAACCTTAGCTCCTTCTCCAGTGTTCACTGTCTGTTTCTGAACATATTGGTCACAGTACTTCATCTCTTAGAAACAACCTTAGAAAACACAGCTGATTCCCATTTGTCATGGCACTGAAAAGCATTCAGTATTTCTATTTAAAAATTGTTTATGTTGAGTCTTACTTTACAGGCTTAAAGACTTAAAATTTTTGATAATAACAGTCTAGGCAATGCAGCAGATTCATTAAATCTATTTTCTAAATTTTATTGAAACCTTCTCCAGCTTCTTGGATATCTAGGGAATGATTGTAGTCAGCCTCAACGAGCACTAAACTCACAGTTATATAGCAAATATTAACCCTAAAATTGCAATTTAAAAAATAAACTATGACCTTTAGTGAAGAAATCTGCAGAGAACATTCCCTGTTATGTCTGAGCAAGACTTAAAGGGCAACTGCTTCTTCAAAAAAGAGCATAGTTTCAATAGGAAGAGAGAGTATACGATTACTAAATATTGGAAAATCCAAGTACAAATTTGCTTTGTAATCACAGAGTGGAATGCTGTTCTGTAGGAACTTGAAAGGAAGTTTCATTTTAAAGATCACCATTTTTTCCACTAGGAACTTCACTCAGAAGTTCTGTTTGAAGTTCCCAAGAGGAAAGAATGTGAGAATTTCTATGGCAGTCACAGGAGGGAAGAACAGGTATGTTTATACCAAAATCATTTATAGTTACTATTCCTTTGGATGGCAAGTTTGGGAAGCGGTAACCATGCTGTTCAGTGCTGCTGAGGATTAAAATACATTTTACAATAATGGCAGCTAATGCTGGTTTTGGAAAGATCCTTCGGATGCACAGCACGACAGGTGCAGCGTCGCACCCCAGATGATTCATGGAATGCCAGCTTTCAAAGAAGGGACTCTGCTTTAAGAATTTCCAGCCAAATTTTCCACAATTCACAAGGTTCTTGAACAGTTCAATCTGAGGAAAGGCACAGCAATGCATAAGATGGTATCAGAAGTAGCAATATATGATACCATGGCAACTTTCCAGCCCTGTGATGCCAGCAGGCTGGGATTTGGGAGCAGGGGACAAGGGAGCAGTTGATCATTCTTTTAACCTGAAATTAATTCTGAAATCCCAGTGTTAGTTTGCATTCTATTAATCTTCATTGTTAAATTAAAATTCTTCCAGGAAGACTGAGGAATTGTTTTTATAAAAATCTTACAGGTTTTCTCAATTTACCACTTTCATGATAATACAGCATGTTATACATTATAAATGCATTTACACATCTATACATTAGATTACAAGTACTTTGAACTAAGGGAAGACCTGTCTGAATGTCTACCAAGCAAGGGATTACTTATAAATACCAAGGTGGAGACATACAGTTCATTATCTGATTTAAATTCTGGAACTATCCCATTTTGAAACAGTTTCATGAGCTGATTCAAGACAGGTATCTTAGGCAATTTTACTTAACTTGAAAGAAAACTATTTTTAGATTTCTTGAGAATTAGTATTCTTGAGACTAACTAGGTTAACAGCTTAAATTGAAAAAATAGAAAGGAAGAGGAAAGAAGCAGGAATTTCTCTGGAATAAACTAAAAGCAGAGTAAAAAAGAGAGAAGTATTTCATACTGGGACTCTGCACTAGTATAGACAGAGATGTGCTCTTCCTAGATTTGGTGACAGGTGAAAAAATTCTCACATTCTCTTTTTAATTTTGTTTAAATAATTCAAACACACCAACATTATTTCATCCCTGAGTTTTCTAGTTTCGTACACCTAAGAATCAGGTACAAATAATGAAACCCAAAGAAGACTGTAAGCTGTATGAGAAAATCATACTTATCACTGAGGAAAGATTGGTCTTCCAGAATATTCTCAGGTTCACTTCTGATATGAGTGAGAGTCTGCTTAATTTACCATCTGAAATCAGCAGTTCTCTATAGGACACATTCAGGCAGCAAGTAGCAGAAGGAATTCTGCATATTCTGTGACCTGAAGTACTGTTTGAAAAAATAATTAAACTTAATTATTAACCATTTTAACCAGTTTTCAAATTAATTAGTTGTTTTAAAAATTTCTTAGACTCATTGCTAGGAAAAATCCTTACCCAGGAAATACTACAGAAAAAACCAAATTCAAAATGTGCTGTAAAATTGGTTCCTAAATAGATCAAAATTGCCTTTGGGAGCAATTCTATCACAACAACATTTCAGCTTTGGCCTAAGATATTTGATTGATTTCAGTGGAGCTCCAAGATTTTAGATCCTGTGGTTAGGTTATAATTGCTACACAAATGTAAAGGTTTTAAAGCAGATTTATCACATATAATTGGAATGTTATTATAATAATTTTTGTGTTGCTTTTATGCCTTTATGCAATTACATTTTTAGAAGATATTAACTGCCTTTTATAATGAAAACAATATATTTTACATTGGTGCACTGCACCAATGAAGAATCTGAAAGTATTCTTGTAAAACTAACCCCATGACATGATCAGAATTACAGTGCCTTACTACCATTTTTCCCTGTTATTTGGTAGTGTTGGTGCTGTTCAGTAACATAAGGAACATCAACAGATATGATACTTATTAAGCAGAAATGTAGTTCAGAAAGAAATTCGTGCTGCAGAAAGGACTAATTAAGTAAATAGTACCTTGGGCTGCTGTTTCTTTTATTTTTTAAAACATAGACTAGACTTGAGAAGCTGTTATGCTGGCTGAAAAATCATTTTAATATTACAGACCTGTACTAAACACCCTTAACTGCAGCACTGTACTCTGAAAATCTTCCAAGTGTCTTATGATTTATCTTGCTTTGGGGTAAAGTACAAAGTCGTTGGGTAAACCTACATATATTATTACTAATTTATAACATTATTAGTTCCTAATAGTACTTCCTGTATTACAGTGCCTGTAATGCTTTTCATTGGAGAATTCTGCAGCACTCTGTGTTAATGAACTGCCTGCACCTTATTAAGGCACCGTATCCACCTTACAGGAAATTGCAGCAGACCAATGGATAGATCCAGTTCAGGAGTGCAAATGCTTGGGAAAGTCAGGCTAATCTAATCTGCTCAAGGTCACATAGCAGCTTTATAGTCCAACCAAGAATAAAAACCCCAGGGCTTCTAATTCTCCTTATTCTCCTTCCAATTCCCTTTTCAATTCCGACTTCATGCCATTTCATAGCAGCCTCTCCCAACCCTTATGACAATTTATAGCTGGATTACATGCTGAACTGAAAAGCAAAGAGGTTTCTCATTGTTTCAGCATAAAAATAATTTTTTTTTTAAATAAAGCTGCTTCTTTCCACTTGCTTCTCACCAAAAAAAAAAAAAAAGAAAAAAAAAAAGAAAAAAAAAAGAATCAAGTACTAACTACAAACTCAGGATTTTGTTGTTTCAAGGCTTTTGTGCAGAAATACTTCTGTTGGTGACTGAAAACTGCAGCAATGGGGGGTAGTCAGAGCAAATATAACAAAGCACCAATTTTTGTCTTGATTTTTAAAAATATAATGGGATTCAAAAACGGGTACAGTTTTTCCTGTTAACTCCTATTAGATACAAACTTATCCCGACACAAAGATCAATCACTGAGAGGAGTACAATACAAACATGTTAAGGCTTACTGGCACACAAACTTGGAACAGCTCAATTATATCTCTATAATTAAGAACATCTCTAATGCTGACAATATAAAAAAACAATTCCAGCCTAAATGTATTCACACCCCAAGGTCAGATAAGGTGAACAGCTTCAGAAATTTATGGAAGGACAATCATAATGTGATGTCAGTTAGACCCATGTAAAGTATCCCTATACAGACTGGGTTATGTAATGAATAATTCTCAACAACAGAAATATAATTCTAAAAGTTTTGGAATCTGAAATTAGGCTGGTGGTTTTCCTTCAGTAAAACTAGAATAAGTTACATATCATAGCAAATGCAAATGCACTCAGTATAGCTTATACATTCTTTAAAAACAGGCAAATGAATTATCCAGAGCGTATAGGACACATTGCTTAAGAGAATCCAGTATCAATCTATTCAAATCCAATAACGTAATGACTAAGTCAATTAATTCTAAGCATTAAATGTTAGAAATAATACTATCATCAAAAGTCCTCTTCATAATACCTTAATTCTGATTATAATGTAATTTGTGAAATAATGGACATTTGAAAATACTTGGCACATGTCCAATGGTTGAACAGAAAAGTATCCTTTTTTAATATTAATTGGAAGGAAACAATTCAGCTACTTCTATCCACCCATGTGAGATATGCCTATGTAGAGTTTAGGGGACAATGAGAGCACATTTCTGAGTGTGAAAACTTAAAAATTTTGGAAAAGTTTCCTGTGTAGAAACAATTGTGAGTCTTAATTTTATTACAAGCAGAGCAATTACTTTAGTTCTATGTTAGAATGACACCAATCAGGGCCAATTGAATAACTTTAGAGCTGTGCCCTAGAAGTGAGATTTCATTCAGAAGAATCCCAAATTACCTATTCCATGAGACTAAAGACTATGTGGGAAAGGAGAGTTATCCCAGAGAGATAACCCTTTATATGGCATGAAACTTCTCTACCACACTTTTATGCTCTGCTCCAAAGCAAGAGTAAAGTAAGAGAAAGTAAAATTTTTGTAAACAGCTGCAAGTTGAGCTCAGTGATCTCTTTTCATACAAGGAGCAGAGGACAAAGTACAAAAGGACCACAGACCCAAAGCCAAATAAACATTGCAGCAGTTCATACTGCTGATTAAGAGTCTTGTAGGCACTTAAGAATTTAGTTCACTTTCATTTTATTCAAACTATGGGCATATTTTTGTTAGGAAGATGCACTAAGATTTCCTAAATGAGGTAGTACCTAAAAACCCATGAACCCACAGATTGTCCAGAAATGCTGCCTTGCTGTTGTAACACCTCTTTGGGTAATGAAAAAGTTTAAAGGTTTCTCTTTAAGCATCAACACAAAATATATGTTGGCACAAAGAAAGACAAAGACATTAACATTTTAAAGTCCTAATCTCAGCAGTGAATTTATATGTGTGAGCTTTTTCTAATGAGATTGCAGTTTTATAACAGCCAACAGTTACTACCTTACAGGAATAAAAAAAAAAAAAGGAATAAAAAAGGAAATAGCTATTTGGTGTGTAATGGTAGGAGCTACAAAGTAGCAGCAGCTGGCTGCAGGCTTCTACCCGGTACACAGACTATAATGGATAAAAAGGAAAGCTAAGAAATGTTAGCATGAACTATAAACACCATTAAATCACTGGCAGGTGATATTAGCAGATAGGAGTTTTGAAGGAAGTTTGCTTCCCTAAGGCAAGCATTACATTTCCTAATTCCTTTTCTGACTGCAAATATGTAGCACAACAGTAATATATACAGTATAAACACACTAATAAATTTCTGAGCTAAATAAACCTTCTACAGCTGCAGTTTACACACTTATATTTTATGGTATCTTTGAAAAATATCATACTCAAACCTTCCACATAAAAGTCGCTGAATTACAGTTTCATAAAGATCTTTAATATGCTCAGCACATAAAACCAGGTACATTCTAGGGATACTTGTAAATAGACATAAATAAAAATGCAGTCCTATTAAGATGCAAAGAGTGGATAGTGATCAGATTAGCACAGATGAGAAGGCCAATTTTACTTATCACATTGGCATATTTGAAATGGAATTGCATTAGCATTTTGTTGAATTAAACTTACACCTCTAATTGTTAATTAAGCATCTGAATTAATATAAATTGAGGTAACAAAGATGCCATGCCAGTTCTTCAGCCAAACAAGCAGTAGTCATGTAATTATAAAGCTGTAAGATGTAATGATATGTGGCTGATAAGTAGCTTTTGTGTGTATTTCTACAGTACAGCAAAAAGGTCAAACTTCAGCCTCTCTGCCTCTGGTATAATTAATTGAATGTTATTAATTTTCCCCCACTCCTTTTCACAAAGAATAACTTAATACTCATAGATATTTAGGAAATAAAATTAGAATTTGATGCAGAGGAATTACTAGAGACCTGTCTTTTAAAGGAAAAAATTCCTCAGAGGGTCAGGATGGCAAATTCAACTGAAAGGACCTCATAGTCCATCTTTTCTCAAAGTAAACAAACAAGTACGACTTGAAGGGACCATAGAAAGCAACTTCTTACCAAGTCTTAACACTGATTAATAAATATATTAGTAAAATAAATAAAAATACATCAGTAAAATAAATATATTGGTCAAAACTGCATCTTCCACTGGTAAGCAAATTCTTGCTAATAAAGAAGGCAAATAGACTGCAATACAGAACAGGCAAACATATTAGAAAAGAAATAGATGTAACATTTCTTGAATTGAAGCTCGATGCCTTCAACACATATCCATCATCAAGCTATGTGCACATTCAGCCCAGCAGATAGCTGTAGAGATGCAGGAATGAAAGCAATTTAGGGAACATTTGGAAATGCCTGACAACTGGAATAAAACACATAAAACAGCCCCAAGTGCAACACTTGTGTCTCTCACACTGCTCCTCAGGCTGGTACTGGGAGACAAAGATGACAGGCTGAACACATGGAGTAAGTAAAAGACAGATTATTTTCTGGCTATTATGGAAAATCAGAAATCAGATCCTTGCTCCTTACCAAACCTTTTTCCAGTGCCAAAGTAGCACATTAAAGTACAGTAAAAGAATACTCACCACTCATAAGAGTCCGAGAGCAGACATCTAATACCACAAAATTCTAATGATTTTCTCCAGGACTTCTGAGATTCACTAGGGTCCTACCTGATTGTCTTTTCCACTTTTTAGTTAGGAAAGACAGACCTTAGGAAAGTTTCAGTGCAGTCCAAATTTTTCAAACTTTGATGTACAGCCCAAACCTGAACTCATGCCAGTAGTAAGACCCAAGATTTAGGTACATGTCAAAAATTCCTACACTTCAGTGGAAAACAAAGCAATTCCTTTTCTTTAGTCCAGACTGTTATGATGACTTCCCTGTGCAAAAACATCCTCTGCATCTACAAGTTTAAGGCGTCCTCACAAAAACACTTTCCATTGTTACGCCACTGCATTCCACAGCACGGTGAATTCCAGCAGAGCATGCTCCTCAGCACACAGCATCACTTCTGCCCCATAGCTCAGAGCCATGGTGCACCCAAACACCTCTTCCACACTTTTCCTTTAGTGCTGCTTCATTTCAAATCAATTGCAGCTTCTCAGAAAGGCTCTTTGATGGCTGAGAGTGCCTACAGCAATTTTTTGGCACCCTTAAGCTCTGTCAATTTTCACCTAAGTCTTAAAGGTAAAAATTATATTTAGGAGCCATCACATACATTCAGGATGTGGACTTTAGGACTTCAGATTTGTGAGACTTGTGACAAATGGTGAGAGAAAGAAACATCAGAAACTTTAACTAGAAAGAGCTACAATAGATGTGGTCGGACGCAAAATAAAAGCATGGTAAGAGTTGCTCTCAGATTCAAATACTGTGTTTGCTGTTTATGATAATCAATTTTTTTAGTAGCAATTTTTTATTTGAATATGTAGAATCAATTTGGAAAACATCTGTTGCACCTAGGTATCTTATAATGACCTTTTCATATTTTTCACCTCAAATCTGAATGCTCTTATCAGTATTCAGAGAGTTGATGTTAGGAATACCTATAGCAGAGAAAGAGGCAGAGGTAGGGAAGGGCTCTGATATATTCTCATAATTAACTGCATATTAATTAGAGCAATAAAGAGTTAGAATGTTCAAAGCCATTCTCTTAAGACGAGGTAGGCTGTACAACACATGTACTTTAATTGATTCTAATCCCTTGATTTTAGCTCCTCAAGTAGACACAGTCTGACAGCAGACTGGTCTCATTGTGCCACAATAACTGGACATTTCCCCAAGGACCAATCCTTCAAAGTAGCATAGAGGAGACAGGTACCTCCATTATCATACATTTTCTCTCTCAGTCTCCTTCCTTCCCAAATAAAAGAGAAAAACCCTCAAAGCACCAAATTTTGTTATTTTAGTTTCAAACTTCACTTCTTCTGTAGGAGGAGAGGATCAGTTTTGTGATCCTAAATCCATGTTCTAGCTGCAGTTAATTTTTTCCACTTACTATATAGCTTATGAGCCACATATTCCATACTATTCTAGTCCACTTATTTTTTCTCAGGAAATTAAAAAAAAGAAAAGCTGATGATCAGTACTCATTTCTCTTTTCACTGTTCTCTATTACCAGTACAACACTGCTATATAAAGCAAAGATGTAGGTGTTAGTATGTGGTGGTTTTAAACATAAAATAAACATCTTGTGCATCCTGATCATTGTTTCTTTGCCCCATGAATACCCTTAGCACTCCCTACCCATGGTGCAATTTTAAAGAAAATCACTATCTCACTGTACCTTTTACTTTTGAATATATTTTTTTCTTCTGAGGAATGCATTTGGAGTTTTTGCAGAGTTAACAGGACATTGCTAGCAGATTTTCTGCAGCATCCTTCATGGCTGTCTCAGCAGCTACTTTAAATGTTTTGAAGAACAAATGTCACCATGTGAATACCAGTTAATTTACAAGTCCAGTGGGATTCATAGATAAAAACCAGAAAGCAAAAAGCACCAAACCAACACTTTCACATCAGATTGCCAGAAACCACATAAAATCAGACCGATCTTCTGCTACTGTTTACCACAGAGAATAGGAGTTAATTCCTTTAATAAAATGGAGATGGAATTGGATAGTGCTGAAGCTGAGACTAGAGAATCTTAATTCACTACATAAACTGTGGTGCAATTTTTAAAGATTTTGAGCACCTGAGGCTTTTTTTTTGCATTTTAGGATGGCTGAGAACTCCACTGAAGGTTGCCTGCTCTCAGGCACAGATATAACAATTTTCCAGCTCAGCAAGAGGGAAGAAACATATGCTAGTATGTGTAAAGATTCTCTTGCAGACATTTGCAGCCTCCCTCTTTGCAGCTGATGTTGTGTCCAAACCTTGTACCATTTCATAAGAACTTTAATATTTTGAAAAAAGCCTCACATTCACACAGTAGTTTGGAAAGATTAATATGAAAATTTAGTTAGGGAAAGAGAATCTCTGGTGGAATCTCCAATTTATTTACACAACTATCCATCCTCCTGCTCTCAGGATTTGGTATCTCAGTGTTTGGCCACTGCCACATATAGTGCTTTGAAAATATAGCTACAATACTCTTTCCTCTGAGCCCAGTTTGTGAGAAATGTGTACTCCTATTTAAAGCAACATCATGTTTAATTTCATGACAATAAAGGATTTTTTTTTCTGCATTCTGATTATGAGTGTTCATTCCTCTTACCTTAAAATATGTGATCACAAGGGAAAATAAATCTGGATTTGAAATTTAATTTGTAGCTATAAAATATGGAATAGTTATTCCTGTTTATAGCATACTAAAAAAGGTAGTGCAAGTATGCAATGTAAGATACTGGTTATTGATGCCAGTTCTGTTTTAAAGCACTGATAATAGCTTTTCCTCTCAAGGGAGGATAGCATTTCTTCTAGAAACTGTAAATTGTATAGATTATTTCATTTTTTTAATGCTGAATTTTCAACTTAGATTTGTAGTTTGATATTTCTTAGCTAAAACATTTTCACATTCATGTCCCACTTATTCTTAATGGCATCTATCAATTTCAAGCAGAAAGAACATTAATATTAAGAGAAGGCTAAATTTCCCCTGGAAGGTTTTTTGTCCTGGGAGGAGATATGGATACACTTGGAAAATTATTACAACTACTAATACCTTAAGAGGAATTATAGTCAACAGAAAAAGTGACTTTGTGTTTTAGATAATAAACAGTTCAGAGCAAATTTTTGAGATAAGAATCAAGATGCTGGGATCAAACAATATCTGTCAGTGTGTGAGAAATAAGGGATTCAATTACTGAATGTGAAAGAATCATGATTCCTATACTAAGGAACTTACCAAAATTATAGAAATTAGGGCATAACATGAAAAAAAAAGTAATAAAATAAAGCTATTTCCTCTGACATTTAAAAAATGTAGCTGATATAACTGTCATTCAAGTTCTGGAAATATTTCAGTCACATATAAAAATACCAGGAGAAATAAATCACAAAGTCCAACCTATTCCATAAAACATCATGATCTGCTGTGTATATGTGAGTATGCAAGAGAAATTGAACGTGAAGTACTTTAAATTATAACACAAAACCATCTTCTAGTAAATGCACCACAAAGCCAGTAGTGAAAGAGTAAAGGATTGGAGAAAGCAAGGGAAGTGATGAAAAGCAAAAAATTGAGCATTTGTAGGAAAAAAACAGGTTGTTAATAATTTTAGTGATGTTCTATACTTGTGCAAATACAAACACACATATATATAGCACACAGAGAAATATAGAACAGACAGCAATAGAAAATAATATAGACAAATTAAAGAATTCAAATTATGTGGGTTTGTGAGCAATGAAGCAGATGCTGATAAATGTAGATCATAAAAGTGGATTGCAAATAGATAAATGTGTACACTGGAAACATGTTCAGGATCAAACGTTCAAGTGCAGAAGAACTTAAGATTTGTTACAACATATTAAACCTTAAGAAAATTTAGATTCTACTATAGTGCAGGTGCAAAGGAGGCAAAGGTTAAGGATGGTATTGCAGTAGATTCAAGTGGAAATTGCATTATTTGGAGTTCAGGTTTCACATTTTCTTGTGGGGACTGGATCAAACATAACTTGTGCAGTTATGCCATAACAAAGTGAGATCGAGTTTGAATTTACAATTGATTACTTGCTTTCCAAACAGAGCAACTTACTCAAACTCTGTTTATTCACATGGGGCATTAATGTTCAGCAGCTAATGTATTTTATAATTTACACCTCAGATTTCTCACAGTAATTTCCCCTTGAAGACAAGCCTTGAGAGTGAAAATTTTCAGGATCATTTATGCAGGTCTCATTCTAGTCCCACAGAAATCAGTCATAGTATTTTTTGCTTAACAGCAAAGTTATGAAAATTTTGAAAGTTTCCTCTCTCTTCCTCATCTTGTGCTTTTCAGAATTGTATTTCTCACCTTGTAGTGATATTACAAAGGCAAATTCAAACACCCTGAATGTCCAGGTGGTAGAAGAATGGAGGAAACCATAAAATTAATTCCTTAAGATTGAAATGCTGAGTTGCATTGCTACTGCTGAATAATAAAGGAAACATCTAATCACTATGCATGTTTAGAAATATATCCAGGTGTTCTGGAGAGATTTTAAACCACAGAGCTGAAAAACTACCAAGCAGTATCAGCCCACATGTTGAGAGATATTTTAAGGCTATGTACAATAGCAAAAATGTCATGGTCATTGATGTAAATTGAGAGAAATTACACTGAAATTAGTAAGAAAATGGAAAGGAGTGATGATATGCTAAAATTAAATCAATTTGTTTAGATTATGCCTCCCTCCCATATGAACAAACACATATCCTACATTGCTGAGCAAAATTTTTATACTGCTTTTGGATTCCATCAGTCATGCAAGCTAAATAACATGGGGTGAAAAAGTGTTTGACAAAGTTTATTTGGCCTTCTGACAAAGTACTTCACTATTAGTTTCAGGGTAAAAAAGCAAATATTCAATATGGATTAATAAAATCGCTCAGAAAGCAAAGTGTAGGAATGCACAGGAAATGCTCAACATCCAGCTAATTCACAAGCTTGCACCAGACATCTCTTTAGGAAAAGATACTGGCTGAGAGATTCAGAGCCCAAGGAGCTTCAGTTACTGATGCATTTGAAATTTGAATTTCAAATCAGAGATGGACCCAGATCCTTTAGACTTCCTGGAAAGCCCTACCCTTAGGATTCTTTATGAAGCTCCCAAAAATCTCAGTGAAAATTTCAGATGGATGCACAGCAGTGGACAAAGGCCAGCACATTATTAGTATGCAAAAGCAGTAAGAGAAAATGACAGCACAGTTTGAATGCATTTGGGTAAACTAATGGTTCAGAGTGACTAGAACAGCGTGTTTCATTCTGGTCAATCACTCTCAAAAGGAAAAGGGAGTTCAGAGGTGGCTGCCAACAAAAGATTTCAAGCATAAATAATTTGTCAATATAAGGAGATAGTATAAAACTGCAGAGTCTGTACTTTGACTGCTGCATTAGATAAATGAACTAAGATAACCCTTGCTCATTCCCTCACAAGTTCACAAAACATATTTCAGAGAAACAAAAAGGCAACGAAATTAAAACTGACAAAGTTATATGCTCTGAACAATGCACAATTAATCTAGGAGTGTCATCGCCACTAAATGTTACTGCAGATCTATATAATGCAAACAAAAAGAAAGCAACCACCAACAAAGAAAAAGGACATTTTAAATTGCATTTCAAAATACAGTATTAAATTTCCTATATAAAAAATCTACTATAAAAGTGGATTTTGCAAGAGCTGCAGGTGAAAGAGAGATAAATTTGAGAAAACTGCATTTCTAGCTTCATAATACCTCAGAGGTATGTCATGCAGAAATATGACTAAAAACTTACTAAAGATACTTTTCAAAGAAATTTCATATCAATAAAGTTTAAATAATTTTAAATGCATTTGGATGTATTTGTTTACTGAGTTTTGTGGAAAGAGGGAGAGAGAGAATAAAATTTCCATTTCCAACTAAATGACCATAGTTTCCACTCTTAATCTCAAAACCCAACTTTTGCCTTTCACTAATTTAGTAAAGACTAGGAAATATACAGTCTGACATTTACATTGAAAGTAAAGGCAAATTTGGATCTACAGAGGACAAGGAAAACCAGAGCAGCATGCCAGGTTGGAGTCTCATTCCAGAGGGAAAAGGCTGCAAATGTTAAAAATGAAAGAAGCTCACTTAGTTAAAGTTAGGAACTCAGATGGTTCTGATTTCATAGGTGCCAGGGCACAAAACAACATGATTAAATGATTAAACTCAAGAGAGCATGTGATAACAATCAGGTTGTGAGTCGTGTTCTAGACTCGGGCCATTCTCACTGATCGCTAAATTTTCTGTTGCTTTATATTCAATCAAGACACCAAATTCTAGGCCTCTTTACTCAGATCACACCCCACTAGCACAGAGAATAACAAGATTATGGTCCATGAAAATACTCCTTCCATTTTTTCTGCTTTTTTGCTTGGAGGTGGCATATATTCTTGAACGATTTCTAATCCATCAAATCACATGAAATTCTTCAGGGCAGAACTCTTATCTAGGCAAAAACTCCACACTTGGGATTTGTACAGTTAAACATTTATTTTCTATTTATACTTGTTTCTATTAAACTGCAGCCTATTTTATGCAAACCTTTTCTTGGAGATAGCAACAGCATTTTGACACAGTCTTGTTCTCCAATATGCTTGAACCCTTCCTGTCTTGAAGTCACCCTTGTCTCCCAAATAACACAAGTAATTAATAAAAGAAATTTATAAACCACCTACTGTGGTTTTTATGCCTTAAAATTGTGCAGTCCGATGTTGCTTTTTTGCCAATAAACACTCAACTCCTCAGCTTTCATTCAAAATGTATTAAAAAGAAAGTACAGGAGTTAAATACAAGGCAAGAGTTTATATGTGATTAAATGAAGAAAAAGAGATATGAATATATGCAGTGAGAAAATTAAAATATAATTAGCCATGAAAGGAACATAATTTCATGTGACAAACAACAAGCATCTATAAATTCATCCCATTCATCTCAATGGAGATGCTAATTTCAGATTAAGTAAAATTAAAACAAACATAGAAGAGACAAAGCCAGCTCTCCATCTCTGAAGCTACAAGCAAATTGGAGCATGTTTGCATCTCAGCAGTGTTTTTAACTGAAACCTTTGTTGAGCTTCATCTCAGACAGCCTGTACTTGGTTGAACCAAGCATTTACTTGTCTTGTGTCCCCTTGCCAGCAGTGGCCCTTCAGGGACACTTGAGGGACTGTACAAACCCAAGGCAAACACGCAGCGATTTTCCTGGGTTCCCATGAGTCTGAGCTCCAGTGGCTCTCTGAAACAGAAGTATGAGCTTTATCGTCCTTAATGGACAATATCAGTAACTGTAAATCTTACTACTTCTTGAGTGATTGTTAACACAGCTTGCATCGAGGAGTTCCATGGTGAACTACATGAAACTGTAAAAATACTTCCTTTGCTTCAACTCAAACACACCACCTGCTAGTTTCACCTAATGCCCAATGCCCTTGCTGTAAAGAGCCAGTACACAATCACTCATTATCTATTTACTCACCACTCTGAGTTAATAAGCCTGCCAGAGCCTCCTTCCGTTTTCTTCTTCACAGACTGAAAGCGTGTAGTTCTACCTTTTCCTTGTTTAAAAAATGTATTTAGTCATCCTTTACTCATCCAACCCATTCTCTCTGCCTATTCAAGATGCAGGTGCAGCACTGTGACACTGCTTGTAACCATGATGTTTTCTAATTTATTCTATTTCTTTCTAAAAATGTGTAATATTAAATTTTCTTTTCTTTGCTGCTACTGTTTTCATAGCTCACAGTGAATACATCGTGAATAGATAATGTCACAATGAAGACCTTAAAAAATAATTGTCAGTTTGAAGTCCATTGTTGTGCACAAATTTATAATTTTTTTACCCTTTGAGAACCACTTTAAATTTACTGACAGTGAATTTCACTTGCCACTTTATCACTCAGTATCGCTGAGGTACTTCTTTGCAGTTTGTCTTCATTTCTCCTATTCTAAATAATTTACTATCAGCTGTAAATTTTCCTGTATAAATTTTCTTGTTCTAATGCATTTGAAATAATGCTTATGTCTTTAGCAAGTTGCTTTGTAAGCTGTTATGCAATCTACACTATTGTGGTTTCATATTGTATTTCTGGGCTTTGTGTTTCTGTTATTCTTGAATAATGGAGTAACAGGCATGCCTTAATTTCTTACATACTGATTTGTTGGTGCCTCCTTGTAAGAAGACGTAGCCAAAATCTGATTTTTAGAACAGACTAAATGAATCTCTAAGAGGTATAGCAAAAGTAGCTGAAGAGAGCTATTTAATATATAATCAAAGGGACTAGAATAAGTCAATTGAAATTTTTGCATTCTAGACGAACTTAATTTGTTACTGAAGTCCAAGACTAAAACCAGCCACACAGTTCAATATGCCAATACACTGCTTTGGAAGTGGCCTAGATGAAAGCATCAGCTCACTTGCTAAGATCTGCTGATGTTTTTGCAATAAACCTCCTCTACAATAAGCATACAATACAACCTGCCAGTGGGAATTATTTGTACTCAGTTTAAAAGCTTTGAAACAGTTCATAAGAATGGGTTAAATGTTAATAAGCCAATAATGTTTTACACCTGACATTTTATTATTTGGTTAAGGCTATGCAACCTCTCTGACACCAAGCAGTTATTTCTGGAAGAGCAGTTGTCAGAATCTCAGCTAAATTTAAGAAGTGTATTTTCATTTTTCTCTCTATTCAAGACATGACTGAACAGAGATATCAAATAAAGCTCTTAATCGTGTTCTTGAATTTAGGCACACATTAGAATTCCTTGGGTAAAAAGCACCATATTTCAGTCTAAAAGTATTTGCTTACATTATTTTGTAATCAAAGAGAACCAGGCAATATATATATATATATTTTTTTTTTTCCCCCAGTGTCATGCTGCAATTTCAGCAACATCTCCTTCAGTTGGCAGATCTCTCACATCAAGTCCTGGGATAGTTTAACTAGATCGTTGTGTCTGGTACTTGAACTTCACTTGAGCAAGGGTAAATCTTCAGGTTCATGTAAACAGCTCCCTTTCTAAATTCATTGGAAATGCTCACACATTCTTAAATACTTGATTAACTGTGACAAATGAGAAAGGAGAACAAAAACGAGCTAGAATAAAAGGCTCAAACTAGTAATTTTCTGTAAAAATTAGATTCTGACACACAACATTTCAAGACTCCATAGGCATGGAAACTTAGGGCAACCTTTTTTAGACATTTTCAGTAAATCTGAATGCATCCCTTCTAAATTAATATTAAAATGCATCCCTACTACATAAACAACCTTTAATATACAAGATTTCCAAGTACAAGACTTCTACAAATACAGCCCATATTAACAAGGACAGTCAGGTACCTGACTGACACGTGATAATAACTACCAAACACCTAAGAATAGCAGCATATATAATTAATAAATACTTCAAAATATGTGTGCTAAATATTTTTCAAGGCAAGAGAAAGTATTTTATCCCACTGTTACTTTGAAAGTGGATATTTGCACATGTGCTTACATTATCAGAGCTTATTATTTTAATATGTCTACTCAGAATAAGAAAATTAACTGTGCATGTCCATCTGAGGTAAATAACAGCTTATGTTACCTTCATTTTACCAGTATTTAATTTTATTATGAAAAATTTTAAGTACTATGGCAAATAAAGGCAATGCTTTAGTCCCAGGCTGCAGGGACTTTCACTGACCTCTTAATTATTCCTGTTCTAAATTGCTACTTCATTTTTAATGAGTGTTCTATAAATGGTGTAGCTGTTTGTATTCTGAATCTGCAAATGTTGCAAAAACTTCTAAAAATGGGTCAGTTTCAAAATCCTAAAACTTTCAGTCTATTATTGCATTGTAGTATTTAAAGAACATTCTCAAGAGCTGATGTTTAATAGTAGACGTGTATTTTAATGACAAATATTAAATAACAATATCAAATAATGTTGACTCAAAAAAAATAAGAACTCACTAATATTAAACCCAAAATAAAACCAATTAAATAAATTAAATAAATTACTTCAATTGAACAACAAAGAGCAAACACTGACATGCATATGCACAGATACAAATTGTTATTAAGCTTGAAAGATGACTTAATTGTTAGTCACTGTTCAAGACTCAAGAAACCTCAGTTCTGTTCTACCAGCAAAACTACTGCTTCACTTCCAAAAGAGATTTAATTTCTAGCAAGCTTAGCTTTGCTTGTAATAAAAAGCCATGTTGTGTTTCTCATAACTTCTAAACTGTATTAACTGTACCTACAACATGGACTGAAGATCACTACTGCAAAGCCACTTACATTCTGAAGTTTCCTAATAGATGCTCCTTCTGCAGAGCCCCAAAACTGAAACACTTAAATATTTAACAAAAGTGTCATGCCATTAAGCTGAGTTTGAAGGGCTGCTGATACTAATCTGGGCTCAGGGGGAGCAGTGAAGCACTTCATTAGTCTGGCTCAGATCTAATTTGCCCTTAGATCAGATCACTGCAAGAGTAACACTTGTGTCCTCTCCTCCTTACGCAGCTTTTCTATCCAGAACACTTCAACTCCAGTTTAATTAACACCTCCCTTGGGATTTCAGTTTTTGAGACTGGGAAGTTGATAAGAAATTGCAGGTGCAGCTGCAGAGGCATGAACATTGTTGTTGCCATCTGCTGGCATCTATAGTTCTGAAGGCTCCTGAAGGTAAATCTACCCTCATTGCACCACCAGGACAATTTCAGTCCTGTTGACAAGTGAGAGGCTACAAAGGCACATTTTGAACAGCACAGAACAGTCTGAATTAGCATGTGACTTGTATCACCTGTTAGTAAAAGCTAAAAACACTGCTAAACATACCATCAGTTAAAAAAGAAAGGTTGATTTAGCAAATTCCAAGTCTTCATCTGTGCTGCTTTGCTTATGTTTTCCTTCCATTCAGTCTCAAGGTAGATCTCAAAATAAATAATCTGATTAAATTGCAAAAATTTCCATAATTAATTAGGAACCATTCTCCTTTCTTTTCTGCTTGGGGGTGGGATAAAATAGTAGAAATAAACTTTTCTAAGTGGGTAACTTCTACATACATATCTACAATTTATGGCATCACAGTGCCACAGAGTCACAGAGCACTGAGGTGGAAGGGACCTCAAGAGGTCACTCAGTTTGCCACTCTGCCCCTAGGCTTGATCAGTATACTGAAACCATTCTTGACAGATGTTTGCATAACCTGATCTTGTAAAATTTCCAGTGATGGAAAACACATCACTTCCTTAGGCAATATACAAAAATATTGTTAAAAATTGCAGCTACTGTTCAAGATAGCAAAAGTCCTCACTGACACTGGTCTGCAAGATCAATTCTTTCCAGTTTAATCCATAACACAGCACTCTTGAATTCATGCAGATAATGACTATGCACATATATCTCCATGAATAGGGATATAAAATGTACATTGGATTCCAATTATACAAAAAAGAGAAATTCTGCGTAACTGATCACAAATGATCTTAAATTAGTAAATTAGAGAATTTCACAACTAAGCAAGCTACAAATACATTGAATTGTCCAATTCTCCAACAGAATATTTTAAATAAATTTATCTTACTTTCATATTATTTTGAAACAGAAGGACACACATTTTCATGTATATATATATAAATACAGACACACACATCCCCTCTGGGTACACTGTGGATTAATACAAATTTCTAATGCAAACTATTCCCAGGTGTCTAGGTCTGTTGAAGCCGAAGGTTCTAATGATAAAGAAATTAGCACCTTCACAAATGAGGACTCTATGGTCAGGCCAAGCCAGATGGCTCTTGACACCTGTCTGCATCCTGACTGGCACTGAAGGGTCAATATTACAGTTTACTCACAAGCAGGAGCTGGGAATCCCTATTGGTTGCAGTAAGGATGAAGAATTAATTCTCTCCTAACAACATAAAACCCAGCAGGATTTTACTTGCAAAGGCAACAACTCTTTCCAGAATTTAATACACATTAACTAAGGCTTCTTACTTTTTCCTGCAAGGTTGTATTTTTTTCTCCTTTGTGAGAATAATTTTACTAGACAAATTAAAATTTTCATGGTGGTAGAGAGCATAAGATCTTGCGGTGAAGGGAAAAGGACAGCTTTAAGGCTTTAGTCCCAATATTTGGGAGAAAAAACGAGTAACAAAAATAGATCAAAAACAATTTTTAAAAGTGGAAAAATGGACAATCTCTTTTTTGATTTTATATCCCCTAGAAGAAAAGTTTTGAACTTACTGAATTAAATATTGACAACATTGTACCAATAAGTGTGTGGGGACCTTTTCAAACAGCTGGAACATTATAGATTTTTGCAAGTTCACAAGCCCTGTGCTCACATTTCCAGTAAAAGCTGCTGTCTAATACAAAGCTAAATGCCCCAGGGACATTGAAGTGAACATATTTTTCTGCTGGTTTAAGCACACTAGCAGTCATTTGTAGAGTTTACATGGCTTTCTTGTCAATACCTGCTGGTCACAGTTGGTGAAGAAGCAGTTTCACTTATGATCTGCTTGCTAATTAAGCATGGCAGCAGCCATTCAGAGTGAAATTTTCAACAACCTGACACACTAAAGGAAAGAATCAGATGTATTCTCAGAAGACTTCAATCTTTAAATCATTTGGATTCTGTGGTTACTGGAATTGAAAGATAACAGAAATTACTTTGTCAGATTAACATGCAACTCTTCTGATAAGCTATAATATACTGTATGTAGGATGAATGCTTTAACCCTGATGTTCTACAACAAAATTCTTTATGAGAAGGAAAATTGAAAGGATTTGAAGTAATCCCAATACAGGCCAAAAATCTGTATAGTCTTCTGCTTCTCCTCATTTTCTTCAGTGGCTCATAATCAATCCTTTTCTGTTGACATCTTCCATCATCTATCTGTCCTTCATGTCTGCTGCCCATTGCTGTCCTTGCAGGAGGATTGCACAGCTGCTGCTCTTCTGCACACAAAACATCCTAGAAAGCATCAGCAAAGCCACTTCATTGCTCTGCTTCAATTCTTTACTTCCCTGACCTTCAAAAGCCAGTTGCTTTGTGCTGAATGATGATCATCTCGCATCTCACTGCTGCCTTATATTACTCCTCCTTCTTGGTTTGTATCCATGTGTTGTCTCTCAGTTCATGCTCGTATTGCAAACTCGCAGGTAGAAGTCTCTGACATTTGTACAGCCCCACCCAGTGGTCCCAGGCTTGAATTCCAGGACACATTGCAATACAGTAAATAAAATAACCCCTTAAATATTAGTTTCCTTGAGATCTCACTCCTATGTTATGCCCCTTGTGTGAAGGGAAGACAAATCTGGAGGGGCTGGTAACCAAATCTTGTAATGAAATAGAACACACCAGTAGAAGTGAACCTTTCCTGACCAAAATATCAGGATGGCAAAAGCATAAGTGCAACTACCACAGGCCTCTTCCCACAGAGCAAAAACCCACTCCACAAGGAACACTATCATATCCCAGCATATTTTTAAGCATTTACAAGCCATGCTCAAATGCTTCAAATAAAATCCAATAAATGTTTAATTATATCTAGTTTGCAATTGCAGCTTTTCAGTTCTTGTCCACCTATGCTTTATAATTATCTTCTCCAAAATTAGATATTCCACATAATTGAAAAAAAGGTGCCTTTTGCAATTTTGTTGTGTTCCAAAGGAGAGTTCCTGGTGAGGAACCAAGGCAGGCAGAGAAGCCCCCAGCGTGGAGCAGGCAGTTTTTGGGCAGTGTTTGTGGTGCCCTGTCACTGTGAGCAGGGATGTCCCTGCGGGTGCTGCAGGGGAGCAGCAGCTCTCCTGCCTGGACGCTCTGCAGTGCTCTTCATGTCTCTATTCTGCTCAGCATAACTTCAGCAATAAACTTCTGCAAGGAAGAACGTCTGATAGTGTTACTGAAAACCTGCTTTTGAAGAAAATACTTTGAAAACTAGACAGAGTTTATTTTGAAGTCTTTTTTATCTTGTTAGAGACAAACTAAAGATCCTCTGGTGAGATAGTAGGGGGGAAAAAAGGCTTCAGAATATATGTATAAGATTTAATTTTAAAGACTGATATTCTTTCCCTGACCTTTGGCCATTTTTCTTTTAGTTTCTTAATAACAAATGAGGTTGAGCTATTAAACTCTCTAGAGATAATTCACAAAAGAGCTAAATAAAGAATCAAAACTGAGGCACAGTGAAAAATACATTAGAAAAATAAACTACCAACATTTTTAAGTAAAGTAGTCCAAAGAGTTAGAAAGTCTCTAAATTTCAATTTCATGATGTTGTACTGAAAGTCATCCCTGAGTCCTGATAATTTTCATGTTTTTCTTGTTTTGGTATTTTTGTGTTGGGGCTTGTTTTTCATCACTTCATTGGTATCCATTATTTGAGATGCAGTTCTTGACTGAGATTTTGGCTGCACCTGTAATGAAATATTTTCTGCTGCAGAATACTTGCAAAGTGCTGCCAATAATCACTAATAATCAGAAAATGTCACAGCAGGCAGTGCTGTCAGTGCGTGAGTAGCCTCACACATGAAATTCTGCATTGGAGAACAAAGAATAAAAAGTCTTTGAGCTTTTTTCAATATGAACTGCTACTTATTAAATATCAGGATTTTACTAAGCATGCTTTTAAGAAACACTTCAATGGAAAAAAGGTCACAAGAAAGCCATCAGTACCTTTTTTTTTCAGTTGGAGACTTTTGCGCAAATGTTACTCCTGTGCAAAAATCCAGTTCTGTCTATGGTGATGCAAGGATGACACAGTATTGTCTGTGAAGCTAGTTCTGCCCTGAGTAAGAACCTTCTGGCATCAAACTAGATTAAAAAGAACAGATGGTTGCAGAAACATAATTAAGAAAAAGAAAAGAAAGAAGAAACAGATATCAAAGCATCAGCATCTCTTTCCCTGAATTTTCCCTGAAAGAAGTAGAAAGGAAGTTTTAAAAAGGTTGGATCATCTAATCCACATAAGATCCTATTCAAAAATTAATATATCAAACACTCGAATCATAAAGAAGAGCCAGATGCTCAATATGAACTTGGACACTGCTAAATGGTCACTATAGGCATTCTCAAGAAATGAATATAGTGAAAGAGAAGAAGTCTTTAGAGGTAAATTACCATATTCTTATTCATT
This sequence comes from Zonotrichia leucophrys gambelii, assembly GCF_028769735.1. Lineage (NCBI taxonomy): Eukaryota > Metazoa > Chordata > Aves > Passeriformes > Passerellidae > Zonotrichia > Zonotrichia leucophrys. The sequence goes on from NC_088176.1 coordinate 14,952,869, forward strand.
AGCATAGAATTAATCAAACACAGGTTGGCTTTAGGTCTCACCTTGCTGTGTATCTGCCCTGAAGACATGGCATTCCTTGTATTTGATTAAATATGGAACTTTCTGGAGCATTAAGAAAACCTAAACCAATGCCCCAAAAAAACTCTAAGCAAAACAATCCAATCCAATCCAAAGCCAACTGCTAGGCAAAAGTATGAATAATGAGCACAAAAACAAATTGATTTTAAAAAAATACAAAATATCTCCATTTTAGTTATTCGAGAGCTGTTTTTGTATAGCTATCAGACAACAGTGCCTCAGGGGACATCTTGGGATTACACTTGCCTTCTGTATCTTGCCTTGCTGAAAGCTGACATCCTCTGCTAGTGTAAGACACAGTTTATAACCAAAACAGCCCTGAAGAGTCAGAGCTACAGTCACAGCAATATAGGCAGATATACACGAAGCTGACAGATCTTCTCACAACAAGCTGCAAAGTTCTCCAGCATCATCTTCAATGAATCCTACACATGAATCTCCCCGTGTGTGCAGGTTCTTTCCTGCAGTTTAGTACCGAGTTGTTTCATATGCACACTCTGATCATGAAGGTTATGCTTAGTATTCTGCAGTAAAACAATTTAATTACTGTAAAAGAATATAAATTTCATTCTAGTCTTTGATGCTCTTAGAAACAATTATAAAGCAGCAAGAATTTCAGAAAACAACTGTTAGTACTATTTAAATTTAATCAGAAATCAAAGTTATGAGAGTAGGTAAAAGCATCAGAAGTTGCTGGGAAAGCTGAAAAACCTCTACATCTGGCTCATTAAAAGTACCATACTCTACAACTCCAACCATGTGCAATATGGACACCTCCAGTAAAAATAGCCTCAGTTTATAATCTATTCTGTGGCACATATTCAGGGGTTCAAAACAACAAAAAAGAGGTACAGGTGTGGGTTAATAGTGGGTTAATAGAAGATGTTAATAATTAAACATACTGACTCTTGTTGCTTTATAATAATGAGTCAATATTTTTAATTATTGTTGCTTTATAAATTTATTATAATTGATAATAACTACCTTTATCCATATAGCTATAATTGACAATAACTACCTTTATCCATATATCCATATAACTATCCTACTATCCACTTGTGCCACAGGAATATCTGTACAGTCACCATAAATGGGAGGAAACTAAGAAAAAGGAAACTTGTGGATTAGGATTGAAGAATGTGCAATTAAAGCACATGTGACCTTTTTGTTTGGCCTGCTCTGAGCCATTGCAAAATGTTTCAGTCTGTAGTGAAACCAATGCATTCATCAAGTTCTATCAACTAGATATTAATTTGAAAGTTGAAGGTGTATATATAAATACAAATGAAAGATTACTGTGTAGTGTCTAAAGGGTAGCCTTGTTTGTTGAAACAATAAGCACTGCTCTTTAACACCACTGATATGAAATCTTTTTAGCAGCAATGTTTTTATTCAAAATTAGCTATGTGCCTGAAGTTATTAATTGCCTTGTTGTAAGTACAATGTTACAAAACAGATCACTTAGTGAAGCAGCTCAGAAAATGGATGTGTTTGTGATACCTTTAATGTAGGTCTTTTTTATGAAGAATAAAGAATAAACCCCAAAAACTCAGAATACTTAAAAATTTCTATTTATCAGGCAAGGAAAAACAGCCTACATACATTACATTTAGGCTGTCAAAAAGGTTCATTATAGGAAGCTTATATATTTATTTACTTGTAGAACTGGTAGGGATCACTGTCTGTTACAATTACAGCCACGACACTTGATTCCTGACAAGACTTTACCGTGTCTCTGTTAGCCCACAGCACGTCTGTGGAACTCATGGTTATCAATCTGATAAATCTCAATGTGCTGTGTCAGTTTTAAGCACCCCCAACTGCTCAGGCACATAAACATCAGCAGCTACCAGGTGCTCTGCAGTACTTTATATCCATGCCCTACACTGTCCTTCCTGATATTCAGTTTTAGAAATCCATTTTCAGTTTCATTGCTCTGGTACCAATAATCAAATGGCAAAAGCTGTTGCCTGAAGCTGCATCCAGTGTCCCAAAAAGATCATCTAAGAGGGCTGAACTAAAACCAATATAAGATATTTAAAAACATTTTTATGATCTACTTGAAACTGAAAGCAACATGACAAAATTTAACACACTGCTAATAAGAAGGAAGATATATCTGTAATATGAGTTTCTTCAGTTCTCCTGAAAACAAATCCTAAAATATAAAAAACAAATTATGACTCCAGGAGAGACTTTAAACTTTATATTTTTAAAGATGAGATAGAATTAAAGCATTCTTTAGACCTAGTTGCAGGTATAATAATAACTAAACCAGATGATGAGATACAGGGAAAACAGAACTAATGATTTTATTGTACTCACGGGGTTTTTTTTGGTCTTGTGTTGTTTCCAAAAATATGTTTACAAAACAAAATTAAAAGAAAGATGCCCATAAAGAAAATTGTTTTTTTCCCTAAGGACAGTCAGGTGTGGGAACAGGTTGTCCCAGGAGGTGGTACTGTCTCTGTCCTTAGATGTTTTCCAGACCAAATTGGGAAAACCCTGAGTAACCTGGCCTGATTTCAACATTTCTTGAGCAGAAGGCTCGACCAAGATACCTCCTGAGGTATCTTCCAACATGAATTTATTGTATAAGCCTATAATCTGTGAAGTATTTACAGAAGTATTCACAAAGGTATTCATAATTCATTTTAAAGGAACAGAATAAGGTCAGAGCTAGCACTACCACTGTTAAACAACAACAACAACAAAAAAAATCCAAACAGAACATCATCTATCTTCTAGAAATACACACATTTGTACGACCACAAATAATACACTGTACAGGAATAAGAAAAAAAGATCTTAGAGTAGATGTAGGTAAGAGAAAGAAATGCTAAATGCTAATTCTGTAACAAGTTTTACACGTACAGCAAGAGACAAAACAGTGTAGGAAATAACACTTTTTGGTGGGCTCTATCATCTTACACACTGCACTTGCTGCAGATTACAGGTTCTCATACTTTTAAGAAAGCATGGATAAAAAACCTGTATTACCCACAGGTTAAAAAATCAACATTCCATTCTAGAAGAATTAATCCCTTTCCAGTTCCAAAATGACCAGGTTTGGTTTCAACAGTTATAGCTGCTGTTGCTCAACAGTTGTTTAACAAGTCAGGGGCAAGAAGTGTGCTCAGACCTCTCCTCATCCAAAGCCCTGTCTGGCTTCTCAGACATTTCAGTGGAAGCAGGTGCAATTCCTTCAGAAGTGAGTTAGAGTGCACCGTGCAGACTTAATAACTCCTTCCCCAGCTAGAAGACTTAAGTGCTCTAAAAAAATATAAATAAGAAAACTGAAGTTCTCTAGCAATCCCTTGGGCCAATTACACAGATCAGAGATGGAATGATTCAAAGCATGATGGTCCTGTCTTTTCCATTCTTTTCTTGATTATTTTAGCATGAAAAGAGTTGGTTCTTGCTAAAGGTGGAATCAGCTCAACTACTGCTGACCTAGACAGCTGTACATAAAATTACATAATTATCCAAGATTTTTCTGATTAAGAAAAGAAACAGATGATGGAACTTGGTGTCTGGTGCAATCTTGCTTATTTACAGAGGTAAATTTCTGCTTTTCTTAGCACAACAAATCACAAGCAAGCAAGTTTTCTGTTACTTACTATTTTCCTTCATCTACCATTCCATCTAAAACCTCTCACAAAGTAGTGTCTGAATTCACACTTCAAATAGTCATTCACAGAAGGTCACGAGCATTTGCTTCATTTTTCACTTCTGTGCCATTTTCTCATTTCTTCTAAGGTTTATTTCAGCAAAACCCCTCAGCTGCATGAATGAGAGACAGTGGCTAATTCCTGCAGCATCCTTGGTTTTCTCCAGGAATTGGCAATCACTGCTAGAGATTGTTAATTTCTAACCTCAGCTATATGCTATTTGGCTGCAGATGGATTTCAGACACCAATTATATGGATGATAAAGCACTGGCTTTTCACAACAAGGCTCTACAGTTGAGCCCTTTCCACATAAGGCTGCTGGCCAACTGTTGGTTATTCAGAGCAAAAAACTCATCTTTTCCACTGACAGCCAATCTGAGCCTCATCTATAAAGTCAAGCCCTGTAGATCAAAACAGACTCAGTTCTTGAGTTTTCTGTGCCAAATGAAGAACCAAAGAACACCAAATGAAGGGCAGAGAAGGCTGTACTTAGAAATGCAGTGCAGTGTACAATCACTTTCTGCTCTGCGAAAGAGATGAGCAGGAAAATAGATGGCACTGGTCTCTGCAGGCAAAGACAGTTCTCTTTTACACTGGTGTCATATGGAGAAATTGGATTACCACACAATAACAAGTCCAATAAGCACAGATTATGAGTGTAGGATAGAAAGTAATTTACCACTAGATTAATCCCAGGCATTCCTCTTACCTAGGCTGCATTAAAACAGCAGCATTTATCTTTCCACCCTATTGTTCAATGTGTTTCATATCCTCTGCTACCCCCAGAAAGAACAGTACATTGTTTTTTTTATTATATTCTATTTACTTTTTCTATTCTGTTTTTTTTATTATATTCTATTTACTCTCTACAAAATAACAGTTTCACATGCAGCAGATGAAATCTATTTGGCAAGAAAGTACAACAGTACTTTTAAGTTGTCTGCATTTTCACTGGGAGAAAATGTGGATCTACGACTTGAGCACATGAAGTAGCTACTCTCAGACAATCACACAGACTACACCTTAATTTGCCAGCTAGGATCTGAGGTCACATCAATGTAAGAAAACTCTGGAATATTGGGCCAAATTAAATCTAAAATATTGATTTGTGTGTACAGATATTTCTCAAAAAATATAATGACCATTCAGTAAAATACACTGAACGGAGAAAAGAGAGAAGTGTTATAAACTTATTCAATTATTAAGATTTAAAAATTATTAAAATATAAAAATTCTTAGTTCAGTTAAACTTTGAAAGGATTGTCTAGTTATCTTGGAGGAAAACCATTTATAGCTCCTCCCATTTCACTCAGTCTTCCTAAACCTATGCTCTCGATATTAAATAGGAAGAAACTAATGTATAAAACTTCAAACAGAGAAAACGTTTTCCTTATTACCTTAACAATTTGATGGCAATCACTTTTCAGAGCCATTCCCCATTAAACAGGAATGTATTAAAGGTAAGTAGGTATTTACTCAGAGGCAAAATTCAAATAAGTTAGATATTAAAAGGTCAAGATGAAATTATTTCATACTTGGATACTTATCTAACTAACTGGAAGGTAGAATTTGTATTCTGAGGAATTCTGAAGCTCCAGTAGTACAATAAATTAGTTCGCTTAGGAAGCAAAATTCCTCAGGTCATTTGTAGAAAGGGAAAGAAGTTTTGCCCTAGCTCTTTGATAAAAAAAAGAAAAAATTCTATTATGTTAGGTGAACCAAACTCCGCTACTTATACAGATTTCCTGCTGCCAGCATGGTAAGCTCTGTCCTACAGCTCAGCTTCCTGAAACCTGTAGTTCTCCTAAACTTAGTTAGGAAGTGAGTGATTCTATTAAACATCATCAACATTTTCTCAGGTAATATTATGTTGAAATAGTGTGGACAGGTACATTCCCTCCAAAAGTTTCTCACCAACCCTAAGTCAATACCTAAAATTTCTTCATGCCTGACATAAGTACATTTTGAAGTGCAAAGAACAAATTCACCTCAATTAAACAATACATCTAAACCACTGGACATGGGATACATTCTCATACTGAAAATGTCTCATTCAATAGCTACCAACCCAAAATTTAATTCTGAATCTTACCCAAAGCTTCCTATGTAACAACTCACAGTATAGGCTTGGTTTCTGCATCTGTTTAAGGAAATGAGATTATAACAAGATGGAAAAAATAAATTTAATCTTGCTATCCACAACAAAAAAATCAACAAAAGAAAAATTTTTAAGTAAATATTGCTATTAATAGCTATGCACAAATAACACATTTTATGGGACCAGGATCAACAGCACATGGCTGAACAGACAGAGAATGTATCAAAATACTAATGCACTTACAATACACCATATGCAGAGACAACTGATATTTTTTGACTCATAATTTAAAAAAATTACTCTGTAATTTGAACAGTCTTTTTTTTTCTTAACCTTTTTAGCAAAGAATCATTCATAGATAAATGCAAAATATCTTAACTGAAACAATACTTGCAATTTAATACCTATATCATTATTTCCTTCCACATATATATACACACACACACACATAGACACACATATATATATATATATGATTATTTCCATTTACTAAATGACAATACCCCAGGATCACAAAAAGTAAAGTAGAAACAATAGAGTAGCCCATATATTTTATTTATAGTATAAAGTAATATGATCAGCTTGTACAGGAATAAACATGCTAAAACATTTATGGTATTATTCCACAATTGGCTGAACAGTTAATTGCCTTAATCAGTATATATGATACTATCTGATTTTTTTTTAATGGCAATTTTACACACTGAATATTAGAGTTCTTAAAGAAACAAAACAAAATGCTTTAACAGCATTTCCTTCTAGTGCAAGCTAGCACAAATTTAAATATCTCCCAGCAGGCTACAGAGAGCCCTGTTCGATGCTCGTGTATTTCTATTGGCTTCCATTTGATTAAAGGAAAGTGCTTCCCTATAGAAGCAAAGTAGAATAATTCCTTGGACTATTACTGCACCATGTTCTGTGCCTGTGACCACACAAGGATTCAAAAGAAGAACGATACAGTGTTCTTTTCAGAATAGCGGATTATCTAACTTTGAGTAATGACTATTTAGTGAAGATTTATATTATATCCATTTTCTAAAGCTCTATGCATAATTATCATAACAGTTCTCTTTTCAAGATAAATTTAGTTTTGAAACTTTGGTTTTCTATCACTGGCACTATTTATACTCTCGGAATAAAGGAGATGAAGTTGCAAGCATAAAAAGCCAGCCATTAACCATTTAAATAACTGCCCTAAACTTCCATAATTTTGCAGAGGAGGGATTAAAAAAATAATGAAACAACACAAGTGTTCAGGTCTCTAACTTGCTAAAGAGGCCTAAGCTCTCAGGAGTGTTTGCAGTGTGCAGGCATGAATCTTACTTTAGGATCCAGGAACTTAGAGCTAAGGTAAGAATGCATCTGAATAAGAAAATAATGAGCCTTTTGTTCTTTTTGTGCACATATCAGATTTTGAATTTAGAAAACTCTAAAGCACGACAAAGTCTACACATAGTAAGGATATTTCATCATTCTACTATAGGAAAGGACAGAAATTACCATAGCCAGGAAATCAGTGATGTGGTTGCTAAAACTACTGGAAGAGTTCACATTGTATAGTACAGAACAAAATCAAACTCATACAACAAGATTCTAGTAAACTACGTAGATTTTAAAAGTCAAAAAAAACACCATCTAAGTAAATGGAACTATTTATTTAGAGAATAAGCTGAAGGTAGCATGTGGTGCAAAGGAAGCTGAGTCATAATTTGTGAGACTGAAATAGCCTAATGTTTGGGGATAAGGTCTAAAAGATTTCTGACTGTGGCAGTCTAGAAAAAGAAAGCCCTTACATGTTTATTTTCATATTGCATCTCAAGAATCTAGCATTAGAAAGTGTCAAAGCTGACAAATGCAAATTATTTTCCATCTTAAACTTGACAGTATTTACCTTTATAAATGGTGCAATGGAAAACACAGTGCTGTGAGGATTAATGTGAGCCAAGTCTGGAAGATGGTCAAGAATCTGGCTGTCATAAGACACGAACTTCTTTCATCCTGAGAGTTACCTACATGCCCTTCATATGTGACAAGGTCATAAAAATAAATATTTTATTATAATATCTGTGTAAGGCTTATTTTAAACAGTGTATGTGTATGTAAACGATAAATAACAAATTCTGAACTTCCAGTAAAAATTTAATTTTAAAAAATTTTGTGTTACAAGCTATTGTTTGCAAGGCTTGACTGCCTTTATTTAATAAGGTCTGCTGACTGTATAAATTGCAGTGAACAGCTTAGCTGAGTAATATGGCATTTTTGTGGCTATGATTTTAACTAGTTAAGCCATGGAAATAGATGACAGCTACTTTATTTTTAATCTTACTGTTGGAGAAAAGCTGTAAACTTTTTCCTTCCAGAAATAATCCGCAAACTGATTGCTGTCAACTGCTTGCTGGAGGGAAAGTCTGTCAACCAAGGAGGGTGGAGACAGGAGAGACAAGCTCTCTCTTTCCATGTGTAAATACCTTTCCACAAAATGGAAGCAGAATATTATAGAATCTTTGTAAATTAGGGATCTATTCTGTGTGAACCTTTAAAAATGTTCTTTGTAGTATCCTACACTTTTATTCAGAAAAAAACTATGTCTGACTAGACTTTGTTATCAAAGAGACATGATGTTATTCAAGTGTTCTCAATGAAGCCCTGCATCTTTGTTCCTTAAAAATGAAAGCATATCTTGTAAGAGCTGATTCTGGATTCTGAGGGATGTAGTCTGCCCTTTATAAACTTCAAAAGCACTTATACCAAAACTCAAACTCTTAGCAGATTTCTAGGTCTAAAATATATTGGTCCTATACCATTAATTCGCAGAACATATAAATGCCTTCAGGTGTAATGAAGATCATTGGTGTATACAAGGATTTTTACCTTGTAAACACTATACAAGTGCTAAATTATGACAAGGACAGAAGTAGCCCAGTTTATCTCCTTCCAAAAAGCTAAATTTTTTTGCTTGCATTTGAATTACCTTATTAATTCATGTCTAAAACCCAGTATCTCTACTAACTGATACTTTGCCATTTATCAAAATAATCTAAATCCCTAATATCTCACTTCAATTTTTTTTTCAGCTATCCACTGTAAGATCCCATTGTAAATAAATACAACCTCAGAACATATTTTTCTGTTGCCAATTTCATGGGAAAAAAAAAGTCTACTCCTTGCAGTTTACCAAAAGTAGAACATGTTTTTTACCTCTCAATTTCTGAAACCCTGAGTTTCTTTACTTGCAGAAACTTACATGACACAAATTGGTTAGTTAGCAATCTAGAGAATTGTAGTAGGACAAAATATTAAATCATTTTCTCCATTGTTCTGCAAGTAATGTGTAACATTTTACTTAATAACTATATCTGCACCTTTTATAACCTCAGTGGAAAAGGATTTGCTCTGCCTTTCCAAGTTAAACAGATGTACAGTGTTAACAGGAAATTATAGACAACAACAAAAAGAAAAAAAACTAAAGCAATTATTTTTCTGAAATTCAGATGATTAGCGCTTATGCACTTATATTGATTTTGGAAATAAAAGTAAGGGCTAGAGCTGCATACTTGCACAGGTGCCCATTCACAATTTTTCAATTCCCACCTATTCACTGCAGCTTGGATGCCAAGGGTCACTTCTCTCCAAATTCTGGAGGCCTTAATACCACATAGAGAAGGAAAATTCTCCCATTTTTCTGATGGAGTTATGGCAGGATGTGAATTCAGAATCAAAGAGCAAGGACTAGATTGCTTATCAAAATCAGTGTCGAGGTACTAAGTTGTAAGTACAATTAGCTCATCACTGTCCCTAGGACACTATATCCTCATTTCATGGGGAAAAAAAGAGAATCATCATTTCAGTATTTTAAGTTCTATCATTGCAGTATTCTGTAAATGGAAAGCCATTTGATTACAAAGTTCATTTTCATCACTCTTCTATATGCATTCACATAAATAAAATATATCTTCTTTAGCTAAAAGCAAAAGTATCAGTCACTTGCTAAAAAATGGAAAACTCCTTCTTTTCAAGCAATATTGAATGAATTTTTCTGCAGCAAAACAGCTTGATCCTAGACCAAACTTAAATATTTTGAGCCAAAACACAGAGCCCTGAGTCTCACCCTAGAAATCTTAAGCATTGCTTGCAATGAGGGTAGTTCAGTGTCTTTTCTCACTGCTGCTGGCAAAGCAGGTGAGTGTGAATAGCAAGACAAAATAGGGAATACCGAAGCAATTTTTCTCAAAACATTTTTTTGCTATTTGAAGGAAACATAAAAAAAGCCCTTGCATTTTTTAACATAAGGTACACAATTTCTTCACCTGAATGAAAGACCATTTGGCTTCCAAAAAATCAGCTATAGAGCAATTAATTCACCTGTATTTTGCAATCAATTTCAAGATAACATATTTCAAATTCTCCGTTAACTATAACAAGTCCAGAGGTTCATTTGACCTATAAAGAATGAGGTGGGGAACTAAATCTAATGCAAAAAAAAATTGCAGTGCCTCTATGACGTGTAAAATAGTATCTTCCCTGTGTCAAACATATGGTATGAGTAATTCACACTCATACTCTCAAACACAGAAAAACAGACAACTGTCAGCTGGTGCACGTGTGTACACACACGTGCCAGTGCTATTAAACCAGAGCAAGGAAAGATGGTGAAGAGATATTTTTATCTGTTAATTTTCCTGGTCACACAGCAGTAGTAAAATTATTACTGATGTTACTAACTATTATTACTAACAATTACATTATTATTAATGAAGCATGAAAGTGAGGTGAAATAGAAAGTAGTGGAATTACTGGGCTCAGAGGATTGTGATCAGTGTCACAAAATATTCAGCTGAGAACATTACTAATTGTGCACCCCTGTTGATATTGGGGCCATTTCCCTTAAAGACCAGAATAAGGGGACTGAGGGCACCCTCAGCAAGCTGGAGAGTGTGTGAAATAAGGAGCAGTCGTGCTGCTGTTAAGTGGGACCTCAGCAGGTTGGAGAAATAAAGCTCGGCAAAAGGAAATACACATTTTCCACCCAGAGAGAAATAACTTTGTGGACTGATAAAAGTCTTAGGACCAGCCAGGGGAAAAGAACTAAGCACTAAAGGATGGAGAATGTCCTAATGGACAAGAAGTTAAACATGAGTCAGCAAAGTGCCCATGTAGGAATGAAAGCCAACGCTTTCTGTGTTAGGAAAAAGAGAGTTAGGAAAAGCAGGATGAGAGAGATGATCCTGACCCTCAGCACCAGTGAAGTAATATCTGGAATATTGCCTCCTCTTCTGGGCTCCCCAGCTCAGAACAGACATGGACATACTGGTGTACATCCAGTATGGCCATTCAGGGCACAAAGATAAGGGTCTTGGAGCATCTGTCATTTGAAGAAAGGAAGGGAGAGCTGAATTACTTTTTCCTGGAGAAGGCTCAGAAGGGATCTTAATCAGTATTTATAAATGCTTGGTGGGAGGGAGGGAGAAGCCAATCCTTTGAAAGCAAATATTATGAGAAAGAACATACAAAATCCACTCGCTCCAGATTTCATTAAGGAATTTGATATAGTATCATCCAGCAATTATTTACTGAGTTGGAAATACAAGCATAATACAAAAATAAAGTTGACACAAATGGTAACTATTGAATGATAACTAATGGCAACTATTGATGACTAATGGTAACATATTGAATGAACTTTGAAATCATTCTTCACACTCACTTTACCACATGCCTATAAACACGGTGAAAAGCAGAGGTGTTTTCATAAAAACTGGTTACAGGAAGCCCTCTTGATACTGGGGAGGTTCTTGCTAACTTACAGAAGAAATTGGAGGAGCATTTGCACAGGATTAGAAATGGGAAAACCTTTAGCTACTTTTCAAAGCCACATGATTACGAATAGCAGAATTTCTGATTATTTCTGTGATGGTCTCTTATTATTTATCTCTCTTGCATTTGAAAGCAACACAAAAAAGATAAATCACCCACCCATGTTTACTATTAACAGATTAAACTAACCTGGCCTATCTGTAAAACAAACTTGATATTCGCCAGTGTCTGACAAAGTATTTTCAAAAGACCAAGTGGAGTATTAGCAGTCTTATTCAAGACTTTGAGCAAACACTTCAGGTGCAAGGTTCAAATTCAGGAGAATCAAGTTACTAGCCTCTGTATCTTCCTATTTATTCTGTTTTGCCACACAGACTAAAAGGTGCTTGCTCTGCTTGTTTGATCCTAGCACATAAAAGCTGAGAAGACACATGATCGATGTTTATAATTTATTGAGGGCTACACACTGAGGAAGGAGTTGGTTTAAAATAACAATACAGAGAGATTAAAAATTAGGAATCAAAGAATATATTTAGGTTGAAAGTTCAAAGAAAGCTCTAAGCATTAGGAGAGAGGTTTTGAAATATCTTTAGAAACATCCAGAAAGAACAACAGGGCAATGTACTTAAAGGTAGACTGTGATGACTTTATAACTGAAGTTAGATAAGATTGCTGTTTAGCTCAGAAAGGTCTTTTCTTCAGCCCGGAATTACTACTGTGACCAACTGTTCCTGGTTCTGCTCCCCTGCTTCCCAGACTTCTTGCTTCACACTATTCCCACTAAAATTCAACTAGGGCTGTGAGAGAACCTCATGCCATTTTTATCCTTAAGAGAAAGCAATCGTAAGACTTAAACTCCTACCCCTCTAGCTTAAATGGTTTTATGGAATATTGCATCAAAGCAGTTGATTAGAAAACCTCCTTGAGATCAGAAGATTTAATCAGCACCTAAACAGAGCAGTGCACTGCAAACCTACAGAAATGATATTACCTCTTTGAGTCTTCATTAAATATTTGTCCTCCTGGCCAGTTTAATGGATTCCTGCTTACTATATAAACAGTCAAAGAGAGAATTTGATTGTACTCCAAGCAAATACACCTCAAACGCTGTCACTATTCAGAATCATGTAATTTAACCTGTCTGTTAAGACATACAATTATCCCCACCCTTTATAACATGGTAATATGTTAATCATTGAACAACCCATTCAGAGGATTTCCATGGCAGTGGGTAAAGCAAAAACAGCTACAGAAAAGAGAGAGGGCGTATTCACATGTCTCTAGCTACTGGCCAGTTGTCACATAATCATTTGTGTAGCAGCAAGTGAATATTGAGCAATGTTGCAGACAGCCAACTCTTCTCCATTCAGCTCCTTTCAAAGATGTGTCCATCACTAAACAAGCAGCACTCTGCTTTCCTGACCCAAAAAGCATGCTCAGCTTGTTGCAAATATTGAAAATGTAGGCGGGTCTGTCGTTCACCAATCCCACAATCCCCAAACACAAGTCAGTACTGTAAGGCCAATAAAATCTGGTATGACCCCATTTCCCCACCTCCCTCTGGCTGACAAATGATTTTTTACACTTTGTTTTAGAAATGAAGCAAATGTTTTTCCAATATAAGTGAATCCAACGCTTGACAGACAATTAAAAATGTACACTGGACTGAAATTTACACAGTGACATATATTGTTCAAACCCCAAATCAGAACTCCCATATTTCATTTATGACTTGCAAAGCCAAAGCACTGTCCAGAAGAATGCCAGTTACACAGAAAAAAAAAGTATTTCTATTTTAATGGTATCTCAGAACAAGAAATGTTCACTAATTAATAAATTTGGACCACTTTGTAGACTGGTGTTCATGACAGCATTTCCAGTTAGACACAGAAGATTTGGAAAAGAAAACAAATTATTCTCCTGTTTCATGTTCAAAGATGAACTCCACTTTCATTGACTGTCATTTGACAGCTACCATCTCTTATTTGGTGCCAAACCAGATTCTCAACAACTGAATCTCTTTTAATTGGTTGGTTATAGTCTAGACCAAGGCTTCTACCTTAAATGCCATAAAAATGCTGTGTATGTGAGTATGATTTCATTTAACAATGACCTGCGCTCTTGGATCTGACAGAAAGTCTTGATTTCCAAATGTTTTTCCCCACCTGACTAGTCTCCTTTTAGATTTTTGTCTTTATTTCTGCCTTGTGCTTATTTTTGTCTCCCTTATTTTGTTGCTGTAGAACAGTGATGTGAAAACTACTGCATCCAGGCTTGCTTTCAAAGTAAGCATATTGAGTGGCTAGCCTGGCTCATATGTTCTTGCTTACCTCACAGATTTCTGTGTTATTATTAGTTTCTTCTACTAGCATAGCAGTCTTTTGCCACACACATACACACACTTTTACAATAAGCTCACGACTTATGAAACTTGCAAATCACACATTCTGCCAAAGCACACAGATTTCTTAGTTTCCTCATTCTGAAGCAATGTCCAGGGTCCATCTATAACACTTAACATCTTCCTAATCAAAAAGCAGTATTTTTACATAAGTGGAACAAAAAATTTAGTAATATTTGCCATTCACAGTTTGGTCAAAAATATGCTAGGTTACTAAAGCAATTAACCCCAATCTAAATCAGTTCCATTTGAAATGACGAAACCTCAGTCTAGTTTTGCCAGCAACAAACCCAGTGAAATATGTGAAAAGTCACAAAATTAGGTATTAATAACTTCTACAATATAAAGCCATTATCTCATCAGGCTAAAGCTGTCATTTTGTATTTTATGATGAAATACCTGGCACATGAATAACACAAACATCTTACTGAACAGTAGGTCTCCCCAGTTCATCTCATTTAGCAGGCAAGCGTCAAAAATAAATACTGTATTGCCTTAGAGGCAGTAAGTGAAATACTTGGAAGTAGCTTATGACATTTTTAAAGTTTTTCAGAAGGTGGAAATAATAAAAAAAGACATCACACAGATTTTAGTTGCTGTAGTTGAGAAAGTCAACATTTTCAATGGAAGTTGTGCTACCCCTTGTCCAAGTTTTCCCCATCCTGCATCTCAGAAAATATGGGTTTGTGCACACTAAAAACAAGGTAAACCAGCCTGGTTATTCTCAGTCTTTTCACTTGTGGCAAAAATAAGAGGACATATGTGGTTCTAAAGCACCATCCTTACACTCCACCACCTCCAACTCTGCAAGAGATTTCAGGCTGTAATGTGTAAATCATTACTACATGCTCTAATAGTACTTTCTATTTAATCAGGGGAGAAGAAAAGCCCCCTCTAGAATTACAATAAATAACTACAGTTTTGTTTTAAATTAAATGATGTAGTTTATATCTGACCTGAGTTTCAGTCTTTTCCTAGTGGGAAATATAAATTCAGCATTTGGATACATAATCCTACAGCTCTCAGAAGAAGCCGACTCCACCGCGAACACTTTACATGATTTATAGCTCTCCTCCAGATTCAGATGACAAGTCTCGGCGGAGCAGGTGCAACGGGGTATTTTTTCCTTCCTTCAGACATCATTCCCTCGTATGTAAATTAATTAGCAAGTCTTCCTCACTTTCGCGTAAGCGGGGAAGATGAAGCTGATGGAATATCAGCGTTCTGTTCCTCACGAGGAGCGGGTGACCCGGCGGAGGGAGGGAAGGAGGGAGGGATGCGGGGAGGGGGCTGCTGTCGTTACTGCTGGAGCCACAGCGATTTCGACAGCGTCAGCGGCGATAAAGTGAGCCCGGCTCCCGCGCGCTTATGCCAAGAGAGCGATTTTTAAACCACGGGCAGGATTTGAAGGAGCCTCGGGGACGCGAAGCGAACACACCCCGCACGCCTCCCGCGGCAACCCGAGCCTTCCTGTCCCCCCTGCCGGCAAGTTGGAGCTGCCCTGCCCGCGCCCCCTCCGCCCTGCCCCTTCCCGGGCTGCCGGGGCACGGGGAGCGCGTCCCGACTCCCGTTACCTCCTCCGGAGCCATGGAGAGCCGCGGCCGAGCGGAGCGGAGCGGAGGGGCCGGCGCTCCCCGCGCTCCCTCAGCCGCCGCGCCGCCAGCCGCTGGCACAGCCCGCTCCACATAAATGCATTAACAGCAGCCACATCGTGATTAATTCATCAGCCCCAGTGACCAGGGGAGGAGGCAGGCGCGGGGGCTGGGGAGAGGCAGGGCGCACGGGACGGTCCCTTCTCCCGGAGTTGGCCCCGGCTCCGGCCCCCGCCGGCGCGGAGGGAGGGATGGATGCCGCGCCCGGCTTCCCACAGTGCCCGTGCCTGCCCGGCCTGAGGGAGGCGGGGTGTCCCCTCCCCGGACAGGGCACGGGCGGCGGGACCGCGCTGGGAGCCGGGCGCGGATGGGCGAGGCAGCCGTGGGAAGTTGGGAAGGCTCCGCGGCCCGGAGCGGGCGGGCTGCAGTCCCCGCTCAGCGGGAGCATCCTCAGCTCCACGGGAGGGAGATGCAGCCCCTCCTGGTCTCCGCGCTGCCAGCGGCCCGCAGGGTGCCCTGGCAGCGGAGCAGGGTCCGAGCTGCCGGCACGGAGGGGCCACCGGGCATACAAGCATCCGTGCGGCCGTGATCACGGCAGCAGGACTAAGCTCGTTTGCACAAATGTGTCCAAACCCCTCCTCAGCCTCGGTGAAAACAACGGCTCGGCCACGCGCCAGTTGCTGGAGCCAGGTTTTTCCGTGCCACACATCATTGGTGTCCATGTGAGCTTGCCTTGGTCTGCTGAGGCAGCGAGCCCGGCTCCTTCCCCAGTCCTCCGGCACAGAGATTTGCTGCCCTGTCTTCTGAGGGCAGCGCCGACTTCTTCAAGCACCATTTGCTAAACTAGCAGTACGCTGGACTTTGAGTTTCTTCACAGTAGTGGCACAACACCACTGTGATTTTAAGGGTTTCAGAACAGCTGTTAAACGTAGGAAACCCTTTGCATTTCTCTGCCTTCATTTTCCACTCCAAACATAGGTAGAAGTCCTCTAAGTCCACCACCCCCTCCAATATTTAATACACAAGATGCCACCTTAACTTCTTAGACAGGTAGGTCCCTAGTCAAGTGATGAAATTTGCATAGAACTGATGACTTATCAATTCCTTATCACTGCCTCACTTGATCTGTAAAACCATGTTTGCCTACCTATTGTCATACTCCAAGGGAATGTATTTGTATAGGATATTACCATGGTTTAACAGTTCCTTATTGATCATGTGCCAGGAGCAAAAATCACCTCTTGTGGATTTTAGATTAGCAAAGAATCTCCAAGCTGACATAGCTATATATAGAGATTGCCAAGTACCAGACAGAGTTCATAAGCTTTACATAGAGAGATCCTCAAATTGTCACAAGACCTGATAGGTAATCATAGGCAAAGAGGTTTAAAGCTGTGTAAGGAGGAAGCAGAAAATAAATGAAAAAGTAGAGCAGTTTTGTGGGAAAAATTCATTTACATGACACATTAATTTTCCTTTTATATTATGCTCCAGATTTGTGTTGCTCATACACAAAAGAATAATTAACTCCACAGTTAAGGCTGTGTTGTGGTTTCCACTTATAGCGGGAGTAAAAATCTCTAGGTTCAATACTTGAAAGCTGCATTTAGACTACATAGCACAATAGCACATAAGAATTACAGTTGAATTTTCTTCTAAAACATAATACTTACTTGCCTTCTACAGAGAAAAATCTTAATTGTCCTCTTTTCCCAGATTTTCCCATTTTCATCTGTGAATTCTGAAGGTTCCTGTGTATATTAGAAGCCATTCATCCTGTAGGAAAAGAACACAAATAAAGCTGATTTTGAACTTTTAAAATTAAGTAGAAATAGGGTAACACAGACTATATCCACTATATTACTTCATTGCACTTGGTACTGGCATCCCAAGATAATTACATAATAGCAGATTGAATTGTTCTACTTATTTTTTTTTTAAAAAAAGGATTTTATCAGAATCAAATGTTTCCTGCAAAAACTGATGTACTCATCTGAAAACATAAAAACATGGAACTTGATTAAAACCTCTGAATCACCAATCCAAAACTCTGCTTTTTAGCAGACATTACCTAATGTCTACTGTAATCCAGTGCTTCATCTTAAAATCAGTTCATTTCACTCTTCCTAGTGAAGGCAGTGCCTAAACATGCACTGGCTCCCCTGATTAGAAATTGTCCCATTTGTTACTCTGCCCAGAACATTCTAAGTATTATTCTTTTCTGTTCACCTATTGCTATATTCATATACAACACTCACGTTTTTCTTCAGTTGAAACAGATTCTCCTTCAATCTCTTTCCATAAATCAAATTCTGGATTTCCCCTGATGATGTCTATGACCTATTACAATTTGAATTAGTAATTTTTAAACTCTGACAGATGGACAGAGCTTTATACATGACATTCCAGTAAACTCTTATTAGTAATGCCCACAATGGTCTCTTCACCCCCATTTAAGCACTGATAAAGGTGGGCTTTGCCTCACTTTCTTTCTTGACCTTCCTATGTCATAGCTTTTGGTTTTTCCTGAGCTCCATACCAACAAGTCTTTCTCATGCCATACAAATTTTACTCTCAAATCACCAGATTATACCGAAGTTCTCATCAGGTTCTGGTGCATAATCTTGAATTTTGTTATTGTATTTCTTGGCTCCAGTATTATGTGCTATTGACAAGCTGCAAATCAACAGCAAATTATGCATTTTTTAATTTTCTATGATTATTAATTAATTTACTACGGGATACAGAAATAATAGGAACTGAGTCTTAACAAACCTAGCAAATTCCATTTATGCATTGATCTCCTTTCAGCATAAACTCTCTTCCTTTGCAGGTCCTTATCCACTTCACAATTTTTATACAGGTTTTCTTGTCTTCCATTGCAATAGTTGCCCACACACAGGTGACTGCTTCCAAGTTAAACTCTGGAGAAAGCAAAGGTGTTAAATGAGATGGTGCATGAGGTGTCAACTGTTACAGAGTTTGGGACAAAGATGTAGTACAATTAAAAGCAAAGGATAAAACCACTCATAAGTAGCCTGGTAAAAGTCATCTATCTGCTGTGCTACATTTCCAACTTAAAAATGGCCCAGTACTACAGTTCAAAGAAAAATCACCATGGCTGGAGGGGGGGGAGAGTGGACCTATTCTCTATACTGTTCACTCATTTCTTCTATTTCTGGAAACTCTCCAGGTTCTTTATTACAGAACTCACTTGCCTGGGCAATTTTATTCACATGTCATCTTACTGAGAGTGGTAGAACTATGTAACTATCAAAGTATGGAAAACTTCAAAGCTGGATTTCTTTTATTATTATTATTTACTGAAGTACAAATTTATGTTTCTATGAAATGATTAACATCCTTGCTGATACCTTATTGGTATGAAAAGATGGATGCATAGTTCCACTACCACAACATCTGAAGTTATATGGATACAGATTCATTAAAAACATTTCAAGTAGTATTTATTTTTATATTGTGAATCAAGTCTCAGTGCTGCCACATCTAGACATTTGGTCTTGGTGTATCTCTGCCTAAATCTTGGGATGAAATCTCAATCACACAAAAATAAAAAAAATTCTTCTGGTTAATTCATCAGAGCTAGGACTGCATTCACTGATTTTTCTCTGAGGGTTCACTACATTTGTCATGAAATCCTTAATTACAGCAGCTTATATTAAATATAAGCATACACGTGTCTAGGTTTATTTCTAGAAAATAAATCATATTGAAGAAAGAACATTGCACGACAGAATCAATCCTGATACAGTAAAACTAAAAGCAAATGATAATAGTACATCTCTATGAAATATCCCTGGCCTGAAGGCCATATGACATTTTCTTGATTCAAGGCTTAATATTCAAAGCTTGGTTGTAGTTATTCATCTGTTAAGGTTCATGAAGTTAGACTGATTTATGACTAATTCTGGCTACTACATGGAAACTGTGGATGCAGATGAATTATGATTATTTTTTTTTTCAGTCTGAGGCACAGACTAAAACTCAAGGCATAAAGAGTGTCTTTTGCCTTGATTTTAAACTAATTTTCAGTGAATTAAATATCTGACAAATAAGGCGGCAGGTCTACCTTTTGGAAGTCAAAGCACTTGTGTTAATTAAGAGTGAGTTTGACTCAACTTTCCTCATTCTCCAAAGAACTTTTCTTCTCAGCCTTATAAAAGTCAGATTATGTAGACAAATGTGGATTTCAATATCTATAAAACTTATGGGAACTACATCATATAAAAGCTCAGAGCTTGACATAGGCAACCTCTGTTATTCAATAAAGTAACAACTCTGGAATATTCCAGAGAAGTGCACCTTCTCTCATGTTTATCTGGTCATTGAGGATTGTAATTTCTGACCTCTTAACTTTCATGAAATGACTTTTTCTTACTGAACTCAGAAAAGCTGTTAGAAATCCTTAGTAGCAGTAAAGCAATAGACACAAAATACTGTTAGGACACCAATAACATTGAAAGATGACAGACTTATTTTCTGAAAGAGGGGAAATTCTGTCATTCTTGAAGGAATGCTGAGGCATTCCAAAAAGTATAGATAATTTTTTGAAACTGAAACATTTTGCTATATACATTATTTCTGATTTTTGAAATTGCCCTCAGTTTTAAATACCCTCACTCATATGTCAATTGTGCTGCCTCAAATTGTGGCACCAGAGGCAGTGAACTGAAGAAAGAGAGAAAATGGGAATGGTGACTGAGAAATCACAGCAAGAAATAAGATGATCCAAAAAACCATATTACTCCAAATTGCTAGTCCAGCTGAGCTGTACCTTTTGCAGTCTCAGAGCAGACTGTAACTAAGGTGCAATTTCTATTGTAGTTCTCTCACCCTGAAAACAGTCCAAAATGATCTATACAAAGCTAGGGCAAGCTGCAGACAAGGCTGGTGTCTACAGTGTACACCCTCTGAGCATCTCCTGAAGCTGTGCAATTTGCTGAGGAGTAAAGCATGTTGCAGGCTTGCCCTTCAGAACCTCAATGCATTTCCTGCTACTGAAGGAACAGACACGAAATCAGTGGAAGGAAAACTCACTACACCACAATACGGAACCAAGACCACTATTGTTTTGCTAGCTCTGATGTTTCAGCTGAAATGTGGTTTATAATGCTGTAAAATTATGGGTCAGGTAAACCTCATTGCAGCTCTTGGGTATAGCTGTCCCTCTTCATTTAAGATAGATGTAAGAACTCATTATGCTCCTTTGCTGAAACAGGTAACTGAAATGACTTTAGTCTCCAAACCCCAAACACAATTACACATCTCAGTACAAAACAAAAGCTTGAAAAAGTCAGGTCAGAATGAGAATGAAGTGGGTGGAGTGGTTTTGCTGTTTTTTAAGAAGGATACAAATGAAAGTGACACAATGTATGTAGGCTATGCATGTAGGACATGCATAAATATGGAGAAAGAGGAAATATGTAGAAGCTCATGTCAAATTAATGCTAAAGAACAGGTACCGAGGAACAAATCTAGACAGATTTTGGGCTGCTGGCACAAACTGCCACAGGTTGAATCTCTGAAAAATAAAAAGCTTTTTCAATATGCATAATTTCTGCTATGCTCAAAGAAAGATTTTTTTAATGTTGCTTCCTAGAAATAGGACTGCACTGACAAAAATCAATCTCTATTAACAGCTCCCCTATCTAATGGAAATAATAAAAAACCTCCAAATTTTGACCAGCTGTTGGGCGAAGTGACAAAGCTGTGTGACGGAGTGACAGATCTCAGATGTAAATATACATGCTATTATTAAAAATATAAATCTCAGCTAGAAATATACATATCATTATTAATTGATTTTCAGAATTCCCACCCTGTATTTTCAGAGATGTGCCTTCCCTTAAGTTCCCTGAGTATCATTTACACTTTGGGAGCTGTAACTGCTATATCCAGCTTTCAAATACCCCAAGGACCTGCTAAATCAAAGACATTCCTATACAGGAGAAAAATATTTGAATTCTCAATTTCTATATGAAGATTTAGGTGTCTGTAACCTCCCCAACACAGTTACATCCCTTCTCCAGCAAGTCCAGGAAAAAAATTAAGAGAATGTAGGCAGGTATCTGTTGACTTTGCCCCCAGGTGCCTTGAAAGAAGCTTAGAAAAGGAGAGAGTCTTTTGGGGTAGTGGACTGAAAGTGGCTTGGAGCAAGAAGTGAAGAAATACTCCAGTGCCTTGTTCAAGGAAATAAGATTTTGTAGTTTTTTGTAAACAAACAGTCATACAAGAGGACCTAACTTTACAAAAGCCATCAAGTTTTGACCCAATGTTAAGCTCATCAAAGTATAAGTGCGCTCCTGACTTGTAAAGACCAGGAAAAAGTTATCTCAAATTATCTTTCCCAAAGGAAACTCTGAGAGTAATTCACATAGTGCAAGTGATTCATTTTCTCAGTGCACATGTCACTTCTGACTTCATTGTTAATCAGTGGCTTTTTTCTATATCTGCAAATCAATGAACAAACTTAAGTGGAAGATGTAACACACTCATGAATGAAGCAAAAATATTTAAAATGTCCACCTCTGAGCTCTCTAAATCTCACAGTATCAGTCAGGACTCACAAAATTCTTAAGGTTAACACCTAAGATTGGAATGCATTTTTTTCACTTTGCTAAATAAATGCACAGTACAGTGTAAAACGGTCACATAAGGACAGTTTAAAATAAACACACATTCATATCATGTGCAACAGCAAAAAGAGACATCTTGCAGAAGACAACAGTGATTGCTCAAGTGCTCAGTACACAAAAATGGAATACTTCACATGCTGGAACTGATCAAAGGTCCAGTACTCTGCCTCTGGTGTGCAGTTCATCTACATTCCTATCCTTGGCCAGATGGTTAAAGGCTGTAAGTGAGTGTGTGTACAAAGTGGTCCTTTCAGAACATCCTCCTACCTTCTGGCAGTATTAAAGTATTAAAAGTATTATTTTCTGAAACACATTTTCCGCACAGACCTGTCAGGTTTCATAGCCATGCATGGATTCAATGGAGGAAGAACAACACAAGCAATGATTTACTCTTTCTGAAGGGGAACTGTCAGAGCTCCTGAATCTTCTGTGCACCACATACAGCACCCTGGGCTTTCCTGAGAGGTCTCCTATCTAATTACTCACCAAGTTCAACCTGCTTAGCTCATGAGAGCTGACGAAATCATAGCCTGATGTGAAGCAGCTGGGATTTAACTCTCATTTATAAAATTTAATTGGGAGATTTTTTTTCTTTCTTTCCATTTTTTGCACTTCTTCACTCTTAAAATCACATAACATCCCCACATGCATGCACAAACACACAAAACAAAGAGTAAAAGCAAACCACAACAGTCAGTGAAGTTACTTGCTATAGAAATAGCAGTGCTGGTATTAGCACTTCAAAGGGAAAAGCTATTTTAAAATTTAACTGCCTGGCAGATGCAGCAGATATAGGACAGGGACCAAAGAGAGGTAAGGAGAGAGGGAGAGGAGGAGAAAATAAGTGGGGAAGGGTAGGAAAACAGATGAATGGTGCATTAATTAAAGGTAAAAATAGCCAAATTCTATGCTGGCAGTGACATTTTGGCAATGTGGAATCCAATAGCAAAATTCCAATTGAATTCTGGGAAATCTGGTTTTTGCTCTGTATCAATAGTTTTACTCTCATGTACTGCAATGTATCAACATAATTCCTCAATGTATTTAGCTCCTTTTAGTTCATTCTTGCTAATAATTTATTCTACAATGATTCTACAAATGTTGTAAAGGCAAGAAGGAAACTAACTTTGACCACTGAGTTTTCAGTATTACATTGGAAAATCAGGATAGTTACAAACCTGTTAGTTTTTATGGCACAAATTTCTATTTTCACAGATGGTATTATACAAACCATAAATAGTCATTCATCATATATTAAACTCCTGTATTTTGAAGGAACAGTTACAAAGTTTCATCCACATCGTTCCTGGGATTTGTTATCAACTTCTACATTGTTGAACTCCAGAGGCCATGATGATTTCAAAGGGAAAGATTTAAAACCATCTCTTTAGTCTGTAATGCAAGTTATGTAATGTTAGTCAGTCTACACTGATGCATAACTGATTATTACTGAGGCTCAAAAATATTCATGGAAAAGTGTTGTACATACAGTCAGTCTGATTGCTGTGGTAACATTGAATAACCTGAGCTGGCTCATTAAATCCACCCATGATGGAACTTTTTCTGTTTCAGTTCTTTGACAATAGTGGTAATAATCACATAGATAAGTAATTAGTCTACTACAACTCTTTAATTTGCTCTTAGATCCATTCTGAACAGAGTTCAGGCAGCCCTGTTAAAAAGTTACTATCCCTGCCACTGTTATTCCAGGAGATTTTTCTGATAAAGGGCATTGCAGCAAATATGAAGAAGTATACTCACATCAAAATAACTTACAGGACCACCTTTGCCTTGAGATCAGCAGCCCGTTGTGCAAGCACTGTGTGACACCACAGGTTGCTTTGAAAGAAGGGAGATGGATCCTTTCTCAGAGCTCCTAAAACAACTGGGGCAGTTACAAACATTTTACAATGGGGGAATAAGGCTCCGTGAATCAAAGCAAAATTTTCTTGGCATATGGGCCTCTAGGATCAGAAAAAGTTCCTAACTCCAAATGTATGACCTTGTGGAGAAGCTCTGAATACAGGGAATACCAAAGGGTAACCCATAAAATTATGGGGTCATAGTTGAAGGACTGTGCTTTGCACTTTATCGGGACTGAGAAAAGATGATGGGCACAATTCCAGGTTAGGTGTTTTTGCAGATGATTTTGTGTCTTTTAAATAGACAGAAAAATGACAACATAGTCTATTAAGAAATAAGAAATTCCTTATCAATTTAGTGTGTTTTCTGAAACTTGCATTAAACTCAGATGCAACTGAAAGTTGCATTAAAGTTGCACAAAAAAGTAAGCTTTCTTCCTATAGGTGCACAAGGAATGTTGCATGGGGATTTTATTTATCCAAACATTATGGAATGGTTAGCATGTTCTTATCAAGATAAAAATTGACTATGCCTTTAGACAGTAGAAGAAACAGATGAGACCAACACAAAGAACTGAGTAAATCTACAGTTTCAAGTGTGTAGTCATACTTATCAGCCATATGACACAGAGACTGAGAGATGATTACATTAAGAATAATCATAGAATCATACCTTTATGTTACTCACTCCATCTTTTATGTGTTTTCTCTTACTTCTCCATGTTGGTGAAGTTCAGAACATTTAAAGTTCCTTTATCCGTATGGCTGAGTTAACAGTTCTTTAATTAGATTTCTAAAAAAATCTGTGGTTTTCCTTCGTGACCTCAAACTTTGAATTCCTTGGCTGAAAAAAAGGCTTTGTAGCAGATAAGTTTCAGGGAAAATACACTTAAAATAAAATGCTCATGGTTAGAATAAAGAAATTTATCTAAACAGCCAATTATTTAATGCATAAAACCATGTGGCCTTCATTTTCATATATGTAGCTGTAATCATTCTGGATTAAATAAATCTGAATGAATGTAGAATGCAGAATATGTTTATTCTAAACATAAAATTATGAAAAAATAATACATGCAAGACTTCTAGGTAAGGTACTTACACTTTGTTCAGCTCTCAAACTTCTTTATAGGCTTAGTCCATGTTATGGTAGCCTAGAGACTGAATCTGCTACATTTCCTTAAATACACTGCAGGTTTCAAAGCTAAGAGTTCTCAACTCTGGAAGTCTTGCTTTCACATTGAACACATTTTCATTTGTTTACATCTATATCACATCTCTGTCTGCATTTGTAGAAATCAGCTGAGACTTTTTCATTGAAACTGTTGGACACTGGAGGTGAACAAGGAAATACACACATTTTTCATTGACGAAATGACAATAATTTAAAAAAGTGAGGCCCTTCACTCATTTAGATTTTGGTATTAGGTCTCTGCAATAGTTTTAATGTAGTTTTTGAGGTTTCAGTTGAATATTTTTCTTGGTAAATATGTAGAGCAATTGGGTCATTTTAACACTTCAAAGCACTATGGAATATTTTAACTAAATAGAATCCACCCCTCTTGACCTCTAAGCCACCAAAGACGCTTACTCAGTGATGATTTCAGTTTTTAAAAGAGCAGGTTAACCTTAAAAGAACAACTTACCATACTTGTCAAAGAAAAAGAATTCACTTGAAACAAGAAAATAATGGTATTTCTTTTCTTTTGATGTTAATTATATGCTTTGTTGTTGATTCTACTGTCAAATAATAAACATAATCCTCTAGAGACCAACCTGGCTTTCAGTTTGGGGTACATAGTTCATGTTACAGTCAATTCTTTAACATCTGTGCCTGTAACAGTGGAGACCTGCTTAATTAGACTCCCCTCCAAAAACCACAAAGAATAATTGCATTCCCAGGTTTTTAGGTACCACATAGTGTTCTGGATACAAAACTAAACTCACAGGAGCAAATAAACCCTCCACTACTAATATTTCATAGGCAAAGGCTACCATGCGGGTTAACACAGAAAATAATGGATCCCTTTGCCTCAGATTTTTTTGCAGACAGACTTAATTGCTTATTAACTCCACAGGTAGAGATAATTACAAAGATTTAAACACATGCCTTCAATTTTGACATACCCAGCCTAATTTTGGACATATCCAAACTCTCATTTTTCAGACTGGTTAGTGCCTCAAAACTCAGCTGATGTTGAAGTGGTAACTGTAGGTACTCATCCTCATTTAATAAATGCATTAAATAATTATTAGAGCAATATTCTTATACTAAGGTAGTTTAACTGTATTAAGCACACTTAAAAACCATAAACATAAGTAGTAAAGTTTTAATTTTACTTTGTTTTTTTGTTTCTTTTGTTCGTTTCTTTTTTCCTCTGGCTGCTTGAGAGTTTTGAATATGCAAGGTTGTTGTCTTGTGTATTGACAGATGAAAAATCTCCAACAAAAGTAGAACTCTGACTTGAACTAACTAAAAGACTGAGTTCAAATGAATGACTAAATGAGATTATATTGACAGAGGATATATTGACCCTCTGTTTTACCAACAGACACAGTGTCAGTCTCGTGTGTTTTGAGCTGAATAGAGGAAAGCATCTTCCCAACAGGAGCTGTGAACTGCTGAGATGCAGAGTGCTGGAGCTGCTGAAGCTCTGCAGCTGCCTCATGGCTCATTTTGCTTCAGAGAAAGGGCAGGAAAAAATCACTTTTGCCTTTAAAGGCTAACATTAATTTATCTAACAGTGGAAGAACCAGTCTCAGAATTTTTGCTGAATATTAATGACCAAAGCTTATTTTTTTAATTATGGTTTCTAGAAAAATTATTATGTACCCTATTTTTCTGTCTGCTGAGGAAGATGATGTTTTGTTCAAGTAGTAATGTGGGTAATTTAAATCAAGTTATTCACAGAAGTTTATTTCATGACATATGATCTAAAGAAATACTCAGACACTTCAAGAGAGAAAATTTTTAGTAGATTCCTCCTCTACCCCCAAATTAGCCAAGTTACCAAGGATAAACTGATTATTTCTCTTTGAGATGATATATAATTTATGATGCCAAGCACATATGCCCTGGGGTTGACAATGACTAGTAATATGACATTTTCAGGAATATAACAGCGGTTAGACTGTTACCAAGATGCATTGAATACAATGGGCAATTATGGTAATTATGTAGCTAATCACAGAAAACAAAGTGTACTGAAGATGCATTGGTGATTTCATTTATGCACGTAGAATCTGAACAATTTAGAACTCTTGTCTATTTAGAAAATGGGAAAACATTCTATCACTCTGATTCTCAATGCATATTTTAGAACAGTGTCTAAAATGTGTTTGAATATGAAGGAAAACGGGAAGTACTTCCAAATATTTGCACACCACATTCTATTAAAAAATGTCTCTAAATTTTCGTTTCCTCATAAGTGCAGTAACTTTCAATAGGACAGAATGTGATGTACACTGCAATTTACATAATAAGACAAAACGAACCAAGATAGAGGATGCTGGAGTAAAGCATCTAAGCTAAATACACAAGGCCACTGAAGTCAAGGCAAAAATTGCTTCTTGTACATGGAAGCACCAAGGCTGCTTCTGGACCAAGGGGCCTATCAATAACAAATTAAATCTCTTGGGTTTCCACGCACAGATGTATTCCATATATTTTTCATAGCAGTTTTGCTTTTTAAATATTTCATAACTTGAAATAACTCCTTCTCACTCATATTTTATATTAAAGAAAACCTCTAATGGAAGAGTTTATATAAATTAGTATGTCCCTTTTAGGTATTTTTTGATTTTGCAGTGTCTAGAAGTTACAAAGTACAAATTAAGTGCATTTAGAAGAGAAGGGTGTGCATCTTAAAGCAGTAATAAACATTCCTGAAGTTTAGGGGGGAGAAGGAGAGGCTTTTTACTTATTTATATTTTTGTGGTTCAGCTAACTAAAGAATTCAAGTTCCAAGGCTGAAGTCCTTTTCTATTGTTTAGGTTTTCTTGTTTTAAGACTCCTGGGATCTCTAGGAGGGATCTGCACAAAGAAATCTTGCTCACTTCTCAAGGAGAGATTTAAGGCAAAGTTCTCAAACACTGGCAATGTTATTCTGTGTTCAGGAAACACAGGAAAAAGCCTGGTTGGGGCACGAGTTCCTCTGTTTGATGGTCAGTGCCTGTGGCAAGACCTCATTGTCAGCTGCCTTCTCTGTAGCGGGTGGTGCCAGCAAGCTCACTCTGCCTTCCCTTCTTTCACCTGGCTTGAGTATCTTGTCAAAACTAGTTATTTCAGCTGGATTGTCAGGTCAGGGTAGCACCTTGGGCCTGATGATGATGAAGGAAGCGAGATAAAAGTTCATGAAGAAGGCCAAGAAAATTCCAAATACCTTTTATGATATACCATGCCAAAGCTCTGTTCAAATGATATTTCAGGAATCTGTCACAAAGCACTCAACCTCAGCAGGTTTTGAGGTACCTTCAGGTGCTGTCCTGGCACAAAAGCTTAGAGTAAAACAGAACTTTTGCAGCAATTATTTTTGGCTTTGTAGAAACAACACCTCAGAAAGACTCCCAGGAATGAGCTGATGATTGTGTGGCCTTTTTTTGTTAAAGTCAGTCTCAACATTTTAAAGTTTTTAATAAGAATTTTAGCATAGGTTGCTAGCATGGAAGCTGCTCATTATGAGCTAATTGTATCAAAGAGTTGCTGAAAGTGCTTGAATGTTAAATATATGCTACTGTAAGCAAATATTCACAAGCCTTTCAAAACAGATGTTTGAAAAATAGTAGGCTGTCTGCTCTTGGTAGTACACAAGCAGTACACAAAGGACATGAAGAAGAGGGATTTAATAATAATATGCTCACAGCTACATGGATGCTAATCCACAGCAGGGTTTTTTAAAAAATTTTCAACTAAATGTATAAACCAGCAGTAACCCAAATACTTTTTGTAAGCAAGTTTACTGCAAACAGGAGTAATTCTTGGCTGTTCTGTGCTCTCCATTCACTTCTCTCCATTGCTTTCCTACCTACCCTGGCTGTGCATGGCCCTCCCACTCCCAGCACCTACTCACAGCCCTTGTTTTCTTCTGTCAGCTGGGGCTCTGCCTATTTTCAGTCTATGCACACACTCTTTGCCTTTCATTCTTCCTTTCTCTTCCGTCCTTCCTTTTTCTTCCTTTTGCTCTTTCTCCCTTTCTGTATGTCTTTATTTCTTTCCTTCTTTGATAAAAATTTTGGTGTCAAGATGTCTTAAATTCTCCAACACAGAGTGGCAAGGTTGGATAGTATGGCATTAATGTGCCACTCATTATGAACTACAGAAATACTAAAGCTGCCAATGCACATATAGCACATTCTGCACCACTATCCCCTCTTTTGCCTTTTGTTCTCGTTTTACCTCATATGTCCCAAATCAATAGCATTCTGTTGACTGATTCCTGGTATTGACTACCTAGGATATTCAGCAGATACCCCTTTACCAAAAAAAAAGAGAAAAAAAATTTACATTGTTTAACTGGCCTTACAAACTATAAGTACTGGTATTTCTTACTTTCCTATTTTTACTTTTTATTCTTATGGGTTTCAGCTGTTTTCTTGTTTTACCTTGGATATAGACAGTTTTATTCAGCAATCTGACATCTGAATAACATATGGTTATATGGTAATTCATGGGGTTTTTTTATGGTGGATACATTTGCTGATATTGAGTCATAGCATGTCAAAGTACTTGGTGGTCACTAAAGCATCTGGGGGAGAGATCTCTGCACTACTGAGCTCAAACAATCAACTGCTACATGAGTGCCACACCTTACTCATCAAACAGAAGGGATTTCTGACCTTAAAGAACTGAAACCCAGATTGAAACAGAACTAATGTTACAAAATTCGCATAAAATCCATTACTAAATAAATACATTTACAAAGCATTATATTTATCCTCAATTTATCTTTCTACTTGCTGAACCTGGAGTAGTTTGCTTGGTCGGTTGACACTTGTTTTGGTTCTTTTGTTTGTGTTTGTGGACTTTGTTGTTGTTTGGGGGTGAGTTGTTTTGATTTCATTTTTTAAAGATAATTTCTTATTTCTTCCTTCTATCCCCTCAGAATGTTTCTTAGCTTTTTATTATATTGAGTTGGAGCTAAGATGACCTTCTGATCTTGTTCCAAGAGTGAATTGGAAGGCCAGCTTTGCACTGACAAGCAAAACCTGACCTTCCTTCTCCCTTAGCTATGTTTTTCTGTATTTCTACATTTTAACCAGAATCACTCTTTTACTATAGCCTCCTATAGCTTTTGATGCACCCAGAGCTTTTCAGCTTATCTTCACAAATTCTTCCTGACTCTCTACTTCTGTTCACCAGCATGCCACTGTAATTTTCTACTATTATACCTCTTCTCATAGTGAACCATCTACAAACTATGCCAGAAACTCGAAACAGGAAAGGGAATTTGCAGAATCAGCAAGTGCCTTGAAAAATGTTATTGGAAAATACTTTGCTGCTAGGGCAACAAAGGAGAGATGAGTTTCTTCCTTGCCCAAATGTCCAAATTATACTCCTTTGATTCCTTTTCACATTCACACTCTGGTTTTCTCTGTTTAACACTTACATTAAAGTACACCTTGATCAAATATGCCTTCATTTAACTCTTCCTGGTATCTTTAGAAGATGGGATTATACTGTTACAACTTAATCCTATATTTGATGATTTGTCTTCTGCAAAGCTGCAGAAAACATGAGTCATCTTTTGCAGGCAGAATTTACCCATCACCATGACACAGGAACTCCTTTTTTTCCTTAAATTTGAAAATACCAGTCTTCAAAGCACAGTTTGAATAGCAGAGATGAATCAGGAACTCCGGCCATTTTCTCCCTATGGGCCATTAGGATTCCATTAGGAGCTAGGTGAGGAATTCTGCATCTGCAGAGCTGAACCCTTAAAACTTTTTATGGTTTTATAGAGACACCGTGGAAAAGAAGAGAGACAGTGTTGAAGAAAATATCTCTAATCATTGCTTACTTCATCAGCCTGATCTGCCACAAGAGGGCAGAGGCTTGTGTCACTCAGCTTCATCTACCTTCACATGAGAATGTCAGGGATCTTTAATGGGAAAATTCATCATGTTTAAATACCAGGGTGAAAAATGAAATTCCATTAACTATTTTTAAATGGCTTTAGGCCAAAAAGCCAAATGCAGCAACAGAACTCTGTCATCTCTGTTGCAATAACTACAACTACCATAGCTTGTTTATAAGGCGTTTATTACTGTGCATTAATTAATGCAAAATGCAAAAAAAAAAAAAAATTAATTAAAATTAATTAATTATGCAAAATGAAAAAAAAAAATTACCCATACACACACATGTATAGAAAAATATGTGTATGGAGCAAGGCTTTGCGAGTTCGAAATATGTGTCAAGCCAAGATACTGAAACCTTGTGTAATTTCTCATTGTAATAAATGGGTAGATTTTGAAGTGGGGAAAATATCAGAAATCCAAAACCATTATGCCAGTCTTAGAATAGTTTAAACTCTCTGCATTTGCTGAGCAAAAATGAGTAAATCAGCTGCTAAGGCATAAATAGACCTTCTTTTAGGAGATAAAGTAAAAGAAACCATGGACACTGCTGGCTTGGTGCTGAATGGGTAGCAGAGAAACTCAAATCAATAATGTGTTATATTCTGCACTGGTACAATAGTTTTGATGGAAAAGTGAGGAAATGAAAAAATCCAGCTCAGTTTTTACACTGGGGTATTTTACATCGCATAGACTGACTTCCACTACCTTAAAATTTCTGATAAATTGAAGTTGATGGAACTATGATTTAACAATTTGTGGGCTAAGATTCTGACAAATCCCACTCCTGTTTCCTACTGCTAAGAATTGCTTATAATCACATTCACACTTTAAAAAAGTTTCCATAGTTTATCAGCTGATTCAACTACTGAAATGAAACTCTCAATACCACTCACTGATGTATTTGTTATTAACAGAAACTGCCTAAAAATCACAGGAATTTCTTTTTCTTCTTGCTAATATTGCAGCTGTAAAGCAAGAGCAGTTCTTTCCCCTGTCAGGTTTTTTTCCTAAGCACCATCTGAGTAAAAAAATACATTATGAAACCAGGAGAGGAAACGATAATGCTCTTTTCCATTTTTTGTTAAAGCATATTTTAACAAAATGCAGACTTCTTTATAGTGAGACTGCTACCATGCTCTCTGTTCAATGCCTTTTTAAAGCTACTGTTAGACACACTCAGTGGGAGGAGATACAGCAAAAATCCCTGCACATTTTCAAG
Organism: Zonotrichia leucophrys gambelii; assembly: GCF_028769735.1. Lineage (NCBI taxonomy): Eukaryota > Metazoa > Chordata > Aves > Passeriformes > Passerellidae > Zonotrichia > Zonotrichia leucophrys. The sequence continues at coordinate 14,985,337 of NC_088176.1, forward strand.
TTCACTAAACTGATAGTGATGATTGTAATTATAAAGGACAGCATGAAGGAGGAAGTTACAAAATTCTGATAAGATAACTTGGCTAGCACAGTGTTCTGTCAAAAAATTAAACCTATCTATAACAGGGGTAAAAAAACCCAACAGCCTTTTCTCCACCCTCAAGAATTTTGGGAAAAAAGAAAAGAAAACAAACAAACAAAACTGCAACCCCTCCTCCCCCCCTGAATTCTGCTCTAGGTAAAGAGATTTCATATTCCAGAATCTGAAATATATCCATTTTAAAAGATTTATGTTGCAAAAAGTATTCCCATTGAAAACTGCTGGAGACTTAATTTTTATTTTAAATAGGGATTTTTGCTTTTATGATTGGGAAACTAAATATAGTCTGATATCTGGGAATTGATAACCCAAAGTTTCTCATTCCCCCACAGTCCCTGGGTCTGCAATTTCCCATGGGCTACCACAGACACAATGAGGTCAGGTAAACTCTTGAGAAACTATACCAGATTTACCAGAAACTTGTCTGGTTTCATTAAAAACTGAACAGAATTGCTACATTTCCACCCTGTCCTGACAAACTAATACTCTCTGATAGACATGTTTTGCTAGAATTTTTCCAACCAGGCCTACAGGCCTAGTCTCTGTTACAAATGAACTTGTGACAGCATTATTAATGCAGCTGGGACAAAAATCAAGGGCTTATTCCAGTTTATTCTTCTAATTTTAGACCAAGACTTGGACAACTCTTACTACCACATCAATTTTGATTATCAAGTTCATCTGACTTACTTGCAGCCCCTGCAAGAAGAATAGTATATAAAAAATATTTACTTCTTTTTTTAAAAAAAAAAAACAGATGTAGCTATAGACAGTGAGAAAATAATTCACTGAAAATCAAGTGTTTTAACTTAGGATGAAAAGAAAGGGGCAAAAGTATATCCAGTTTAAGCAGCAGCAAAAACTTAGGAGGCTGATTCTACTAGGTTGATCCAAGGAGTTACAAGATGATCCGGGGAAGTTGGGTACCCAGGTTCCCTTCAGAAGTAAATAAAGACAGAAGAAAATCTCAATAAACTAACAGAAAAAACCCACCCTGTGAGGAAGGGTGGGGGATGAAGATATCCAGTTCTAGCAAAAAGAAATCACTGTGAGCATAGCAGGTGAGCCAAAAGTGCCACCAAATGTAGCAGTGACAGTGCAGCATTATTAAGGACCTTCACACATCCATCCTCTGCACTCTGGAATAAATTATCTGAAGACAGGCACTTAATTAGCTGGGACTCCCTTCTTCTGAAGATTAGCTGGCTGATGATACCTGCCTTTTTCAAAACAACTCATAAATTAAGCTAATCTGTTCAAAAGCATAAAAACTGTGGGTTTGCTCTCCTTAGCCCCTGCAAATTCAAATGTATGCCTCCCACTTGCCAGGCATACATCCTTGGAACCAGATTGTGGGAAAGCTGCTTACAGCAGTAACAAAAAGCAGCCCCAGTATACGTTGGTTTTGTTAGAATACATCAGGAAGTCCATTTGCATTCTTTCCAAAAATAAAACTCTACAGACACCTTAAGCTCTTCTGTCAGTCTTTTTCTCATGTCAGGAGATGGCACATTTTGCTGAGTTAAAATCAATTGTAAATTCCCACAGATTTCAACTGAGACAGGTTATCACTGCAAAACAGTAATACCAAAGACAAAGAAATTATATAATGTGTTTTCCTTTTATAACTGGATTAATCTGTACTTTTTAATATTTTTAAATGTCATTTCTATATCCAGAAGGTCAGCTATCATTCTCATACCCTTTAGAATAAGACAGCTGTGAAGGGGACTGATTAAAAAAAGCTGTCATTTTAATGAAGTTTCCATTCTCAATTGGTTTTCTTAAAGAAACTTGCACATGCATAAAACCTTACTGCCAGGCCTGACTCATAGCCATTAGTTCTGCCAAGTATAAAAGACATCCATAATCCTTCCAAACAATGTATAAGACACATTTCTGCTGAATAAACTTTGCCAGTGTTATTAATCTTTTTGCTACTTAATATGCCTTTATAATGCACATCTACTTTTCACACTATTCTCTTCAGAATTTCTAATTTCTTTGGACCATTTTCAAAAATCTGAATTGGAATATTCTTCCCCAAATATTTAGTATCAGTGAATCTGTAAACACAGGGAAGGATCTGAAAGGACTCACCTCATGCAAATTTAGGATACTACCACAGCAATTAGATCATTACAGTAAACTGTGAAAGAAAGTGCTGACAAACAAGATTCAATTGTTATAAAATGGTGATTTAAATGAGAGTCAAGTGAAATCCACAAAAGGAGCTCGACCTTGTTGGGAGAGGACAAAAATGTGATTAGTAAAGGGATATCTGTGATTGGCCCACATCCACACTTTCAAAAATGTATGTGACATTGCCAATGAAAGGTTTGATAAGAAAATCACAAGTTATTTGGTGAAAGAAATGGAGAAAGTTGTTACCTTTTCACAGATAATGCAGGACTCGTGAGAGGAAGAGTGTGACTGGTCCTCATCAGTTTCAATGCAAAGTGACTTAGGCTCATGGAACTTAAGCAGAGAAAGAACATGGAAAACACAGATTCATTGGTGAATCTCAGCTGAGCCACCAATAATTCCCTGCAAAGGGAGTGAGAAGTAGTAAAATTGCCAGACTTTTACCATTCCCATTCATCCAGCAATACCCTAAACTCATGTTTCAAAAAAAGACGACCTGTGCTACAGTACTAATGTGATCTAATTTCTTTAAAGAGTCAATCATAATGCTGTGGACTAACAGTGAAAATGATTTTACCAAGAACTGAAAATAACTGGGAGATCCTGTGAAACATTAAAAGATGATAATTATATGGCAAAGGTCACAAAGAGACAATAAAAGTAAGACACGAGAGATTTCACCCATCACTGAATTAATTAAAAAACCCCACAAACCCAAGGAATCATTACAACAACTTCTATGCAGTACAGTTCAGAGGGTAATGTTTCAGCAGCATGTGTACTCGTCACCCTCATTATAAACTTCCTTGGAAGGATATGACCTTCATTTAAGGTTACTATGCTCATGTTCCTAATTACAGAAATTCACATTTCCATTCACACTGAGCTTTTAGCTTTCTAGGTGTCATTTCAAGCAAAGACACAAACTTGGTTATATTTCTTGAACTCTGACGCTAGCTGAAGCCACAGGATCCCTGATATTACAAATAAACACATACCAGAGTAATTTTATCAAAACAAAATTCACCATGAAAGACTAAACTGGGACCAAATCTATATTCTCCTGCAAGATTTAAGAATAATTTACCTCTGTGTGCACTGTAATACATCATCAAAAGACAAGTTTAAATATTTCACAGGGCATCTCTGAATGCCTGACAGTAGAGATTTAGGCCCAGTGAACTGTGTTACTGCATTTAGAATATACTTAAATATACAGACAGTAGCTTTTGTTTTAAGAACAGCATAATCACAATTGTGTGCTGAGACTGAGGACAGTATATTACACTGCTGCTTTCTTCCTGGAATAGAAATGATGTTTAAGGGACTTCTGTCACTCATGATTACTAGTTCAGAACAAGCACAGATATATAAAGAGCCTTGCATTGTGCTGTGTGACCCATCCAAAATTGCTCAGGTACTCACCCATACATTGCCAAGAAGGAAGCTTTTGACTGACCAGCAGAAATACCAATGTGAGGTGCTTCTTTCCAGAATGAAAATACAATTGAATGCAAATGGAAAGAACTCACAGAGAAACCATCACCACCACAACAAAACCCAAAACATGTCAGGGCATCATATTTCAGAGGAAAAATGGGAAAACAAAAGCTGGTTAGTATGCTAACTTACACTTGGACTTTCAGACATCCTCCTAACCGTGACTTCTGCTATATTCTTACATGTATTATCGGATCTGTAATATCCTGACAACTCAATTTTTATTTAAAAGTCTCTATGCCTCTTGTGCTAAAATCTGTAGCAAATTTTTTGGATAAGGTTCGGTTCCCTTAGAGGAAACAAAAGTTACTGATTTACCCCAGCTACTTTGACTGTCATTTGTCAGCCCAGCCTTATTACCCAAATAACCTGCTGCAGAAACTCGGGAAGGATTCAGGGCAAGGGCCCTAGGTCTGCCCTAGACACCAAAAGGAAAAGACATTAGTTGTTCTTCAGACCTTCTACTATACCAGCCTCTAGCACAAAGCTGCTTCATAATTTATTCCTAATCTCACCACAAACTAGGGAATGCCAGAAGAGTTGTATCTATGACACCTCTTGGCACAACTTTAGTCAGCTAAGGATCTGCCCAGTTAGTTCAGCTCTCCATTTCTTTTCTGTTCATTTCACTGCCAGAACAGTGAAAAAGGTACAGAATCAATCCTGTTCTCGTTGTATTTCTTCTAGGAATGCTTCCAGGAATGATCAGAAAACAGATAATCCAGGAGATTCCCCCAATGGGAGATAGAGAGGAGCAAGGTTAGTCCTGTAACTTCCATACTGCCTGTAGCCCTCTCCTCTGGAACAGTGAGTGTCTTCATCATCTCAGCTTCCTATTTCATCTTCTTTGATTCAGCTGAAAGTGGTGAGGGAAGAAAGCCTCAGTGAACTCTACTGTCTCATTCCAACACCATTTCTCTCCTTTCACAGGATAAACACACAGTTCCAGCAAAGGAAGTGGAATTTATTATTGTTTTGCTCTCAAAAATGCTTCCGGATGAAAGTACAAGTGTGATTTTTAAAAAGTAGTAAAGATTAAAAATAACATTCATAAAAAAATCTAAACCCAGCCCTCTACGAAATAGTGTCACATTCCTTTTTCCTCTCATATAACAATTGTTTACATTCAAAAAATTTAACAGCATTTGCAAGATGAGATTTAATTATCAAATGATGAATCATCATGATTGTAAATGAGTACAATAGCCAATGTTGAGATGAGAGTGCTCATGTCTGCATTTCTCCACTTTGACCAAAGCATTTACAATCACAAATTCTGCTTTTCCCCTCATCTTGTTTAGGCTTCTTCTGTAATTATAGCTGTATAGATAAAGGAATCCTTTCAATGTGAAACCATTTTTACAGCAGTTATAGGATGGAATTTATTAGAAACATGGGCTCATATTAGAAAATTCAAATAAATACATTTATTTGCATTTCCCTTATGGAAAAGCAAGTGTTTTATCAGTTTCTATAACAGAGTTCTTGGGGATTTCTCAGCTGTGTTAGATACCTAATTGCAATTCCTACCTTTGAAACTCTTCCTGTAAATCCTTAAGTAATCTTCCTAGAGACCAGGTATCACATGTAAACAGGTCGAGAAAGTAATTTAGTAATCATCTCTCCATCTCTGTATGAAAAACAAAGCACGTTGACATCTCTGGAGAAAGAAAGAAATTAAGCACGTTGGAATTAAATTCAGCTTAGTTTACAAAATTTTAGCACACTCCATGAAATACAAACAGATCTACCAAATGTTTCCTGCCCCCTTTATATCAGTGTCCAGGGTCAAACTAGTGGAATAACATAAGCATGACTGTTGTTTTCTTAACAATTTAAATTTTAAAATTTTTATTTCTCCAAGCTGACTTATTATTGTAGAGTAGAGCTCTTTTACCTTGCTGTGTCATTAAGGAATCTTGAGAGTAATGTTAAATTTCTTCTAGCTATATCAATTGTCTATAGGTATGCTTGATTGATAATACAAAAGAAAAAAAAACCATTAAAAGTTGGCATATCTGGCCAGATGTTGTTTATGTAGCTATAAAAAGTATCAGTCAGTGATTATTTAGTAGACATTTCTTTTTTATTACTAGTGATCAATGGAAATGCAGACCATTACTTCTCACATTTCGTTCAAGACTGTATATTCACACACAGGAGATCCATCCGTCCGTCCGTCCATCCATCCATCCATCCATCCATCCATCCATCCATCTGTCATAAAGAAAATTTCATTGGTAATGAAATAACCAATATTCTGTGCATCATTTTTCCAGCACCAAAATTCTTCTTTAGAAGGGGACAAGGGGGGCTTGGTTTCTTTGTTTCCTGCTGCTGTTAGGTCTAACACTCAGAGCTGTGGATGGCAGTGAGTGCTGCAGGGTGCTTCATTCCTTGTGATGCTTGTGCTTATTCATAATTGCCAGGGCTGCCTAGGGCTCATCATAGGCTTAGCACCTCTTCATCTATTTGTATGAATCTAAATAATGCATAGCTCTCACAAGTCTGTCTTTGCACTACCCCAAGAATTTCTCCCTGTTGTCCTTTATGAAATGTGAATTCTTGTAAGCATAACTCAGGATTATTTTGCCTGTGTGCATTAGTTTGCATTCTGCAGCAGTCTGTCAATTTAACTTAATTCTGAAGATGTCTCTATTTAAGAGAATATGGGATATTATAAGAAGTATTATTCACACAATGTCTCCATGGCTTATTTTGGCCTATATGCTCTGAGGTAAGATGAGAATCTATAAGGAACATTAAAGAGAATGAGATATAAAGATAGTGCCTCTGATTTTCCCTATATACAGGTAATTTTCTATGGTAAAATTACTGAAAACAGGTTACTCCAGAGATTCTTATGCCTCTAAAGGAGTGCAGGACCTGTTATTTTTCTGAACAAAACCAGGATTTTTTTTTCTTTCAATCAATTTAAAAATAATCATACAGATTTTCAAATTATAAAAGAGATCCTGAAAACTTGCTGCATGGTGCCCAGAGAAGCAAAGTCCTATTGCAAAGCATAACTGATCACAGTCCAGAAGAGAGTTCTCTATCCTTTGAAGCTGTCCAATATGACAAAGTGAAAAACCTTCTTGTAATGAGCATTTTGGAAGGAGCATTTCAGAGTTCAAACAGAGTGGTGTAGATGTTTGAACACTTTGCATTTCTTTTTTTCATCAACATTTCATTTATATTTTTCTATGAGTTATTACATTTACTGCTTCCAAAGTTTCAGACTAGTTGAGTGCAATGGACTCATTACACACCTACCAGGTTTATGGAAAAGGAGAATAGAGGGCAGACCTTTACAGAGAATGTAAACAATGAATGAAGAATCAAATCACTCTCTGTAGGATTATAGCACAATAAGAAGAGCTTAAACAGAAGTATAAAAAAAATAGTAAGTATAAAAACTTAGGACATCACTCCATCAAAATTTAAATCTATTACCAGCTTAGATGATGAAAGTTTTTTTCTGTTTAATTTTAATATAGATCAAGTAAATGAGATATAGGAGATAATTAAATAGTGTTTCTGTTTACTTAAAAAAATCCCCCACAAAAATTAAAATTCACACAGTGTGTTGTTTTGAAGTTGGGTATTTCAGTGATTGCCTTACTTTTGGGGGCATATGCCCATGAGTATCACCTAAGAGTTCTGCAGTAAGGCCTAGAGCAATAAATGAAAAGAAAAATCAGTGTAGGAAGAGACTGCAACTAATAAATATTTGATCAGATACACAAATTCACACAGTTTGATAATGCCTTGAGGAATTTGCCATAAATTATTAACTCCTGCAATGTAAACGTGTGGTATTATGTTCCTTAAGAAACAGCAGGCCAATAAAGAGCTATTAATTTTTTCAGGCAATTTTTTTCCAGAAGTACATATATCTAAAATATTATGGGCTTATATAAAGTCATGTGAATAAAATAATGTGTGAATAAAAAATGAAAACCATAAAACATAAAGAAAGGTGCCCCAGAAGCATAGAAGCTATAGAGTCATTCCCACTTTTCTGAAGAATTATACAATTTTAATATAGGAACTGAAGGTGTTTTTAACAATTAAATTACCTTAGAAAAAAAAATCAGTCCTAAAGTAAAAAGTAGTTGGAACAGAAACATCTCTTGACACTTATCTTGGCTATTGAAATGCCAAATGTTACTTCAACAAAACACATTTGGAGTAGGTTTTACATTTAACTCAGGAGCAGCTGAAAGAGTAACATCACAAGATTGGACTGCGCAGCACAAAATATGATTTTCAGTTCTTCTACAGTGCAAAGAGATTCCTGTAGTGACAGAATCTTTGTTCAGTTTCTGTAACTGTGGGTCGGGCAGTGCTCCTGCACATCCTCCCTTGCTGCAAGGCAGTGATCACTGAAATCCAGGGACCTGCCAAAGGCAAAGGTGCTCCTTGCCCCTCTCAGAGAAAGCTGTGTGAGATTCAGGCACAGCAGAGCAGAGCTACCGACAGATGGTGAGAAATGGCCAGCTGCTAGGCAGCAGGGTGAGCTTAAAGAGAGAATTTTCCATTACTGTTTCATTGGAAATGGAGGGAAAATACTTCAATTGTTCTCAGGATGGATTAGAACTTCAGAGTTCTCACTACCAAATACAGCAACTGGGAGAATCTAGGCAGTCTTCATCTTTCACGAGGATTTTTCAGTATTCATTTGAAGATGCCCAGCAGTCACACATACAGGGATATTTATTAACCATATCATGTCACCCTTTGCCCTTGCAATTATTCCTTTAGGGGGCCTCTAAAAAGGAAAGATCATTCTTTTTGATCACTCTAAAATGAAATAATGAACTGAAATGCATTTCAGTCTGAATAAATTAATCTGAAACCAAGCATGAAAAGCACATAAAAAACATTCATCATCTTCACATTTCTGCACAGTAAACTCTCCTGCCTACGAACTCTGTATAACTCATGTCTGCAGGAAGCAGCATGGAAAATGTTCTGCTTCTGCAAAACTAAAAATGCCGTACATAGATGGACATTTTACACATCAGATACCACTGGGAAAAGCTGACTATATGAACTGGTGAATGTACTAGAGAGTTTTCATACATTCCAAATTGAAGTTTGTGCTGATTGATCCTAGTAAATTACATAATATTTTTTAGGAAAAAGAAGCAGTAAGTTTTTCTCCACAGTGTCTTAATCATTGAAACTGTCAGAAAGAGCATTGTAGTCTGTTAATTTATAGTCTATGTATTTACAGGAATGCATTGAGTCCCACAATGAATTCCATGCAATTTTTTTCTCCAAATTGCACCTTTATAAAAAATAATTTCGCACAGGAAACCTTAAAGTTATTTTGCTTCATTTTATGGAGGGCAACTATTCAAGTATTTCGGGATTAATAATAACAAAAGCAAAGTGTAAAAACTTGAAATATTTCTATTCCTATTAAACTTGCAATAAAAAAACAGAAATCTGTCTATCCATGATGGAATAGACAATCAACCCACAAATCTGGTTTGATTGTCATGCACAAAGCTAAGGAAGCATTAATGTAGATAAAACATTCTTACTTGAGCCATGTGAGTTTCTTACGCACTAATTCCCACAGATATTTATGTTGGACTGTTTAGGGTGCAAGTAACCCAAATGTTACATCCATTTTTCCTTTGTTTTAAATTCAAAGTCTCCATATTCTGTCTGAGATCAAAGTTTTGGCCATCATACTCCATGTAAACTTTGCTTGATTTGATGAATGTAGAGGAGTCTGTAAATTTTGATAAGCCAGTTTTAGGTTAAGGAATCTGCCTCAATCTAAGAGTAGATTACTAGAGTAATCTCTAGTATAAAGTGCAATGATTCAATGTTTGAAATTTACAGTAATTTCAGTTTTGTAGTAACTGGGCAAATAGAAAGCCAGTTTAAATTAGATGGAAAATATAATAGTTTATAAACTCCTTGCTAGTATTTCATGCAAATAAAATATACATGCACATTTAATTTTCCTAAAGTATAAGTTTTAGTAATAAAGACCTTGTCACATGTTAATATTTAATTACTAAATTTATCAAAAGCACAGGAGAATACTGGCAGAGACCTTTACAGATAATTCTGTGAATGAAGAATTCAGCTGACCCTGAGTTTCAACATCTACTATGTTCTCCTTTTAATTCCAGTGAAGATTCTTTCAGAACTAAATGTATATTTCAGCATTTTATACAGAGAGACAAAATCCATATGATAGTTTGAATCTTTATACAACATTTGGTCCTACAAGCTAATATTCAGCACTAGAAGAGGCCATGCAAGAGTTTTCTAAGGGACATGAAGGGGCTAATATATTTTAAATTTATGTAAAAGATGCCATTGCAATTAAGGCAGAGATGTGCCTTTTATGAGCCATAAGAACATGATTGTTTAGAGAGATCCTTTCACCTGAATATGGGTGGTGCAAATTTTTCTGTGCACACAAAGGAATTAGTCAAGCTGCAGGGGGAGGAGGTGGATTTTTTGTTGGTTTTGGGTTTTGTTGTTTGTTGGCTGGCTGTTTCTTTATATATATATATATATATATATTTTCTATCTTAACAACCATACCATACCAAAATTAAACAGGTGATAGGCAGTGACACAACAAATTGATTGAGGACTTTTTAAAGGTTAGTAGCAGTCTCAAGGCTCTAAAAACACTCCTTAAAAGTCACTGTACATGATGTGCAATTAGGTGGCTGAGATTCTGCAAAATTTGGCACATGTCAGAGACAAGATTCCCTGCAGAGCTGCTCTGACTGCAGAATAGATGTGACCTTTTAGGGTCATAAAAAACAATAGTAGAGTTTAAAATCATGCATTCCCAAGTATTTAAAAAGAGTTCTAAATGCTTTAAAATCCGTACATTCCTTGTCCCAATAGCCAATCAAGTTTAGTCCAGAGAAAAACCCCACAGAATTAAACTCACCGTGGTGAACTTGGTCTTGCAAGGTCTCCAGGGCCCTTTATCTACCCTTTAAATTGGACAGGACAAGGCAATTCCATACTTTCTTCTGATTGAGATTTCAATAATGCTTTTCCACTATAGCTTACTAGAACTCTAAAAAGAAAGAGAATACAAGAAACTAATCATTATCCTGCAAAATTCTTTATTTTTGCTCTGAGCTTGAGCAAAGGGCATAAAAAAAGTGAATTTAAATTAGCATAAAATGTTGTAGAGACGTTAAGTTAATTCACTGCCTTCCTTTGCTTGTCTGGTAAACTGGTAGATTTTCAGAGGAAAAATAGCTTTATGATTGAGAATCCAGAATTCTGGTCAAATAAGCTTTTGTAGGATTTGGTCACAAACATTTCTCTGCTTTGTTCCCAAGGTATTTCTTTGTATCAGAAGAACTTGGTGAAAGGCATATTGTGACAGGAGAGACTGACTGTGGACAGTGAAAGCCCACTGAAGATTATTACAACCCTTCCACTGCCTTAAATGGATCAGACACCTAGGAACAGAAAAACATGATAGAACTGGCTGAAAATGTGATAGCAGAGGTGAATTGCCGTAAAACTGGACATTGCAGAGCAGCTGCAGCAGAGACTCAGCTGTAGCCAGGGATTTGCTGCAGGACTTGCTGTGCAGGGCTGCAGGACTGATAGGCAGATACTGAAATTTTCACAACAATGAAGTACCAATGAAATAGTCACAAGTGAGGAATATCAAGTGAGGAAATCAGTTTCCATCTGCTATCCTGTATGGTCTTAATTGCACAACAAAGTAAACAGAACATATCAAATATGATTTTTTACGGTTACTGTCAGAATGAGAGTTCCTTTTGGAGGGTTGGCTTCTTTTCCTAAGCAGCTGATGACAGGAGGAGAAAATGGCCTCAAGCCATGCCAGGGGAGGTTTAGGTTGGACCCTAGGAGGAATTTCCTTAAAGAAAGGGTGATGAAACATTGGAATGGACAGCCTGGGAGGTGCAAAGTCACCACCCCTGGAGGTGTTTAAGGCTGGACACATCACACAGTGCCATGGTCTAATTGACAAGGTGGCATTCAGTCATAGGTGTGACTGGGTGATCTCAGAGGTCTTCTGCAACATAATTGATTCTGAATTGCTTCTGAATTGTATTTTGGCATAAGACTAGGCTGATAATGATTTCAACTACATGGAGAAAACAAATTCATTGCCCTTCCTACCCTGCTAATGAGATGTGAATGAACAGTGAAAAGGATTGCCATGAGATGGACACATTGATCATCACTCTACACGTAAAGATAGTGAAAAGCAAAGGGTAAATTAGAGGAGTTGAGGAGCTTCAAAATGCTGCTTTCCAAAGCAGCATCTTTGCTGCTGCTTTGGAAAAGATATCACTCTCTTAAAAGGCACATTAAAAGTAAGGAAGTGACAAGACTTAGAAGGTATGTTTGGCCTCAGGGCAAGTACCATCTGGCACTTGTTTAAAATGAGAGTGAAGCAGTTAGAGAGCTTTGGAAGTGAATGTTGTAACAGGAAAAAATGTGACACATTTCAAGAGAAGGTCTAAGAGTGAGAGACTTTAGATTTTTTTTTTCCTGTTTTGTTTTAAATCCTGTGTACATTTTTTAAAAGGTTAGTGCATGATTTCCAAATATCACTGCACATCCATGCATGGGTGCATTGTTTCATAAGCCCTGGTCTCTTTCACTGTTTTAGTGACCTATCAGTGCTGGGAATCTCCATCTTCAGAGCTTTCTGAACAGATCTGAATAAGTAATTGATATGTCTTTGAAAATTACATCATGAAGGGGAAAGGATATGTGTTCAATATCAGCAAAGATTTTCTAGCAGTGAAAGTATTGAAATTTTACTGTTAATTGGGAAACTGGTGTGAAGTAGAAAGCTTAAGTTTGTGAGCCACGTTCTTGTGAGATGATTCAATCAGCTGAGAGGGAACAAAATGAGCAGTGTTCTGAAGTAAGGAAGCAAACAGAATACAATCCCAGTTTCAGGTGATCTCAGATAATATCTGAGTATAATAGCCTAAGCTGAATTCTGAATTTTATGCTGTAGCAACTTGACAGATGTTGACACCCAAGATAGCTCATTTGCAGCTAGCTTGGTTATCAATGTACTAGATTTAGATCTGCACCCTCATGAATAAACTAAACTGATACCAAAGAACCCCAAAACCCACAAAGTCAAAAGATGACATTTTTCAGTTGCTAATGTACAAATCCTATGAGACTCCCTAATGACTCCACAATAAAAGGAATAATAAATTCTTATTGTGGAAAAGAAATTGAACATAACTGGCATTCCTGAGACTTGATGTGATGATTCATCACTTGGATGCTAATATAGCTGGTTGTTGCATACTGAAAAAAGATGGACCACGTGAAAGATGTGGTACATATTCAGCATTCTACATCTCTCTCTCTTAGAGCTCCTGGCAAATTAGGAGCATAGGCTTCAAATGCATCTAGAGAAAAATGTTAACAGTGACAAAGCAGAAAGCTGTTACAGACTATCAGATCAGATGAGTTTCTTTTAAAATGCACGTCAATAATGTGTTCAAATAAAGAAGGAAAAGCATTTTTGCATAAAATAGGAGATATGCATTTGTTGTTTTGTGCATGTGGTGATAAAGAAATGTTTACTGAATAGAACAAAAAATAAACAACAACAAACACACCAAACAAACACTGCAGGACAGATATTGACTGATAAAGGCATGGAAGTTATATATATCAGTGCTCAAGTATTCTCTGTGTGTGTGTGTATATATATATATATATATATATATTTATATTTATATTTATATATATGTAGCTGCATATATATATTCCAAAGCTGATCCAGTCACATAAACACATAAGACTGGAATAAGACTGGGACTATGATCCATAAAGATCCATTTTCTATCAGTTCTGGGAAAAATGGATGGAAATATTTGCATTTTTATCCTTCCCCAAGTGTGTTCTTTTCAGAGACAAAAATGCCATTTGATTTTGATATACATAATGTTTAAAATACTCAGCTGTTTTGATATTACTTGGTTTTGTTGAATTGAAAATCGAAGTATAAGATGCAAAAGTGTGGATATAAAATCTGAAGCATTTTGCATGGGAAGAATCCAGTGTTATAATTTTTTTAAAAGATCACTTATGGAACACGAATTTTACTTTCCACAAAAATGCTCAAAGTTTTCTAATATTGTACAGCTAAAAAACTGCAAACCTCGAAGTTCAAGATTCTAACTCAGAGTATTTCTATTTCACACAAGACTATTTGAGGACCATTAGTGCTGCCTGGGATTTTTACCTTCTGCTGTTATTCATTTCTTGACAGCAAACTCTGTTCTCCCACTGGCTGCTGCTCAGCAGTGTATCTGTATTGTTAGACATGTGACTTCATTTGGTTTCCTTCAGAGTGAAGGATGGAAGCTCAAGTAACTGCTGCTCCAAAGTTTCCAGAGTCTTTTCCACTTGGGGGAGAAGCATCATTTATCTTTAAATTCATGTGCATAACATACAAATCAGCTTCTGCATGCAATACATCTTTCAAAACCTACAGACATTTCTTATTCTGATAGTGCTCATGGATAACTTTAATAAACCTTATCCCAGATGTGGTATCCAGAGGTTCCAGATTTCGTCTTCTAGGAACTGCCAAATAGAAAACCAAATAGAAAAGGCACAGGGGAGAGGCAAGTGCCTTTCTGCTGCCTAATGACTTTCCTGAGGAAACTACAGACTCTCTACTTGCACTCCAGCTTCTGTGCCTGTACCCTTATTCTTGGTATGCAACACATCTGTCTCTGTGGCATTATAAAAAGGCATCACTGGTAAGGAAATGCTTCCTTGCTTTCAGATTCGTCATCTGAGTTCGTATGATTTGCAGTATTCTACCTCCTGGAGATGAAGAATCAGTAGCGTAATACTGGTCTTCCTCATTCTTTTTTCTCCTTCTAAACATTAGGGGTTTTTTTTACTAATGTATGTAGAGGCATAGAGGTAAAAATCATCATTCTTGAGTGAAGAGAATTCTGTACTCCCTGCCATGAAAATAAACATAGGTCTTGCCCTTGTATTTATATGAAACAGAGAGGTCAAAAGGGCTAAGATTAACTATTAAAATAATCACCAAAAAGAGAGACATTTTTCTCTCCTGTTTACAAAAAAATATCAGAAGTGTATCCTTAAAGATACTGGGAAGCCCCACAACACTACTTTAATATCCTGGGTCCTGATATGTGATCAAAATAATGCAAAGAAGATGCTGGTCATCTGCCTAATGCCAAAAGCTGACTGAGAGCTTTGGAACAGAAAAACGAATTCACAGAAAACCTCTCACATTACCAAATAAAATCTTACATACAAGATTAATCATATGATCTTATAATAAATCTTATTATTTTACCAGCCTGTACAGAATTTCAGCTCACTTTGCATCTTCCTTGATCTTCTCATGTTTCTGGCTTCAGCCTTTCTTTTTCCAGGAATATGGAAAACACTGTGAATAAAAAGAAAAATAGAGATTTTTTTAAAATAAAAATCCTGAATATTTCTTATGTATTTGCAGATAAAAGACTGTCCATGGCTGACCATGACAATATTGCCAGCCTTGACTTGCATATTTTAAAGTAGTTTTATGGGAAATAATAACTGGTATGAGAGGCAGCAGAGGGTGGTCCCTATGAGCTGTATCACACTAGCAGCTACTAAAGGCCATTGTCACCCATTGTCACCAAAGGGAGCTGTGCAGGATGGAAAACTTACTAAAGGGCAACCAACTTGAAATACAAATAATAACAGTGCAATTTCTATTGCAACATGATCTCCTTTAATTTTCGTCCATTGAGCTACATTATGCATTCACTTAATACCAGGGCAGCCTAAGTTGACCAGGATTAAGTGACAGGAGAACTTGGCTGATTAAATTGCTTTAAGGTGATTCACGTGGTGCTAATAGTATAGACACAACAACAAATGGTGGTGAATAATGAAACAGAGAGAGACAAATAACATGCAGTTAGCTGAGGCTAATTTTACCAGCAGGTGCTGAATACAGACCATAGCTATTATAGTGCTGAAAATAAAAAAGCATACAGTAAATGTCTCTAATGCTATAAGTTATAGTCTGCATGTTACTTTAATTGTATGCAGTCATCCTATATTCTGAGGTTTCAGCAACAACCTAATTACTAGCCTTTTGTTCTTATAATGTTTACTTTGAGAGCTACTTTCCCAGGTTTCTGGGAAAAAAAGTTTAAAAAAGTAAAAAAAGTTTAAAAAGTAGAAGCGAATATGCTTGACCTTGGGAGAGGTCACAGGTCCTTGGGAGTATTTACCATATGTGGATTTTAGTTTCTACCTGTGTATCTCATTAAAAACTTGGAACTACCATAATAAAATTGATGAAACATATACAGCTATAAAACCATTATGTCATCTGATGGTAGCTAAATTCTACATATGGGTGATTGGTATTTTGACTCTGGACCAGCTCTGAGAGTACTTGGCTTGAATCTCCTCAGGCAGTGAAGAACCTCAGTTTTAGAACCTCAGCATTTTTGAGTAGAGTTCTCACTTCTAGGCATCATATTTATAAAGGAATGTGGATATATAAATTCTCCTGGGTTTCAATAGGAGTTAAAATACATAAGATTAAGATAAATAAAATAGTTAAAAGATACCTGAATCACTGAAACAAAGCTTATTATATAAAAGGGACATTGTCACTACCTGGTTGTCTTCTTTTTTCTATTCCAGCAGTTAAATTTTAAACAAAGAGTAAACCTACCTGAAATACTAAAAGAAAGATTAAAATACTATCTACTGGAGAGACATACTTGTTCACAGAATCACAGAATCTCAACATTCTGTGTTTTTTGATGCCAGTAGTATTTATAATATTTTTTGTAATAATGCTAGTTCACTATTGATAGTGGCAACAAACTATATCAATTATGAATTCACAATTTCAGTTGCCATGTGTAATCCAGTAAAGAAAAATTCATTGCTTTAAAGGCATTTTTAAAATTCTCATTGCAATTAATTGAAAACTAGGTCAACAGCCACTCCAGACAGACAGTGATATCAAATGTGGGGAAATTATTATAGAAATAATTAAGCACTTGCTATATTAAATTGTGATAACATTCTTTCCACATTGAGCACTGACATAAATTTGAGAGCAGGTTCTTCTCTTCATGTTATATGAAGTTTCAGGACTGCAACACAATGAAAAGGTCACTTTTCTTTTGTGCCTCAGTAATTGCTGTGTGATAAACATGCACAAGATAAACATGCACACATTCCATATGATAATGAGTGGACTTTATATATAGAAACAAGTAATTACATTTTCCTCTTTTGGTTTTTATGTACTACCTTAATTGGTAGTTAATTTATGCACCTGATTTTTCAGGTGCTTGTACATAGTCATTAAAAATGACCTCCAAGAAAAGCAGGAATGCTGAAAAATGAGGCAGGATGGCAGGCTGGCTGTTACTAAGTATAGCCCTTTTCTGTGTCAGGAAATGCTCTTGTAGATACAGTAATTATACATGACGGAAACTTTCATAAACTTTTCAAATTCAGCAGTATTAAAATGTTAGGAAGAGACCTCTCACTATTTCTCTTCCAAATCCCTCTTTACCACTTTGTTACAAAATTCACTGTAAGCTGAAATCTGATGTTTATCATAATAATCTAAATATTAAACTTTTGTATTGTTTTGTTATATAAAATCTGCCCTTTTTCTCTCAGAATATGAAGAAACTGTTTATTATGCTCCAGTTTGAAAAATGAAGCAAGAAAATGAAAAAATAAATTTGTTTTAGTCAACTAAAATTTAGTCTTAATATTAAACTGTGAGACTGCATACAAGTAATCACAGGATGTGTACAATGACTTCAACTCAAACACAAATGTCCTTAAAACTGGCAAGCTGTGAAACATTGGCTGCCTTCTATTAAAAAACATCTTACAATGGGGAGCAGTGCATAAATGTAGGTACTCATTTTTATGGAATAAATTTATCGATAATATTTGAGATTCGGAAATACCAGTATACATAGTATCCACAATGGTTTAAGAGATAGGAATCCAAAGGCTACATGCATTGTCTTTAGGGACTAGGTCTGCCTCCCAGAAGCATTAACTTTTTCATCTGCATCTGGTGTTAGGGAAAACTGCTTTCCTCACTAGTAGCCCCCCTAAAATTCCAAAATCGCACTAAAAGACTTTTCACCTGCATTCTTTGGCAAAGACAGTATAAATTCAGGATTGCCAAAGTCTTAAATGACCTTCTCCCGTCCCTGATCCACTGCTGCTTTACCTCAGGTACACTTTGGAATACACTTGCCACATCAAGGAGGTCTCTGAAGGTAGATTCGCTGCTCAGTAAAATAACGCCAACAAGCGCTTTTTGAGTTTTCCTCTTGCCATACCTAATTCCTCACTGCTAAAGGGAACTGAGGAACTGTTCAGTTCCTCACTGAGCTCTGCAGTGTTAGAAAGACAGTCTTTCAAAGCTATGTAATATCCAGTACTCTACTGTGCAGTGTTAAAGGTCTTTAAAATCACTTAAAAACCCATTAATTTCAACAGGATAATTTCTTAGCTATCCTAAAGTTTAGAATCCTGCTATATGAACTGATATAAGAATGTGAAGATGGTGGACTGATGCCAGTCTGAATGTTTGAGACAACATCTGAATAACAAGTAATAACTAGTCCACTCTATTGTGTTTTACCTGTCTTTTTCTAAGCTTACCAAAGCTTCATAACTCAAACAGAAATGCTGAACATTTTGATTGGGGTCCACATTTTCCTCAGTACTTGTATGGTGACTAACACAATGGACTATAATCAAGGCTTTATTGAAAACTACATATTAAATAGCAATAGAAACTCAAATAATACCAAGATCTCTCTAGAGCATTGATTGCCTTATACCTTTCATAGGAGAATTTTAAAAGCAAAATAAAATGTGGATTGATTGTACCCCAAATATGGAATGGCATTAGGTATTG
This sequence comes from Zonotrichia leucophrys gambelii, assembly GCF_028769735.1. Taxonomy (NCBI): domain Eukaryota; kingdom Metazoa; phylum Chordata; class Aves; order Passeriformes; family Passerellidae; genus Zonotrichia; species Zonotrichia leucophrys. The sequence continues at coordinate 15,004,064 of NC_088176.1, forward strand.
TACAAGCGTGGCAACATTTTCTCAAAAGGAAAATGCACACTAATAAGTAAAGCCCACTCTGTTCTGCTTCCTTTTTCATTATAGCTGATGTTTCATTTTAACATGTACATTTGAAACTCACTTTGTGTTTTAATGGAATGCTCTGGGCCAAATAGATCCCCGGTGTAACATTGCTTGTGCATGTCAGACAACTATTACAATTTCTAATGGCATGAGCTTGGGGTGGCTGCATTATTCATGTGGGGTATATTGATAAAAAGGTCATTCAGGTCAATGTATGAATTTTAAGTACTTCTGCAGTTCAGAAATGTATTCTTTACATACATTTAAAATGTGTGCTGATAGATTTTGCTTTTTTAATTGATAAGTGTGGATATTATTTATTTTACTCTCTGTCTATGAGGTCAAATTTCATTAGCTACTATTTGCAGGCTCCAAATGAAATGAAGACTACAGTAAGCTTTAAATTAGAAAGTACCAAAACAAAATTCCAGTGTTGCAGCAGATTCTCATTCTCTTAAAAGATTAATGGAGAAGACTTGTAGAACAATTTCTGTATCCTGTGGCAATTCATTTAGCATATTCATTATGCTGGACATCATGTTCTCTTTGAGCATTTGCAAGAACTTGCTCTATTTTTTAAATAAAGCTCCTGAATTTTCTTCATTATGAAAATAGCATTCGGTTCTACAGGGCTGTCTATGAGAAAGACTTGAAAGAGTTCATTATATTTCTACATCATTATAACAATATCCTGGAGTTATATTTTATGTGTTGTGGTGACTCTGTGCCCTTTCTTCTTGCAGTTCCTGCAACAGGAGATGCAGCCGAAGAAAAATGATTGCTCTCTATATTGCTTATACATTATTCCTGTTCCCCCTGGAGCTGTGGTTTCAGAAGTGACCTGGAGGAACCCAAATAGGTCTTGTAATTTACATCATGAGCTAGACCACTCACAGGCAGCTCCAGCATTTAGTATGCAGAAACATGAAGTACAAAATCATAGCAGAGTTCCACAAACTATCACCTGACAGGAATAAATGCTCACCTTGAGTGAAGTGCTTAGAAAACGTCCTTCATTTCTCATGAAGCAACATCATGGCTTTGCCTTAACCAAGGACTGAGGGGTTCATTATAATGAGCCGTGGCCAAGAGGACACTGCACACAAGGCCTGAGCATAATGAGCCACACCTGACACACAAGGAGGACCTGAGCCTTGGTGTGGAGCATGGATCAAAACCGACAGGGAATGGTACCTGAATTGCTGGAAGGGAGAGCTGTGATCTGATTGCATCAATACTTGTCTGTAAAGACACTTGGTACCAGAGGCTGGGGCTGGAGACAATGTTATGGGGACATCCAACAAGGGTGGAAGCAGAGTGCCTGAGGTGGAACTGCTTAGGAAGTGATGCTGAGCCTCTGCCCAGGGGCTGGACACAGAGACTGGTCAGAGGGAGGGTCACAGTCCCTGGACTTCACTGCTCTGACTCACTGGGCTGGTAATTAGGGTTGGTTAGTAGTGCATCTCTCTATGAATTTTTTATGATGCAGCTTTTTTGTTGCTCTACTTACATTGAACATAGAAAAGTCATAGAGTGACATCATTCCTTTCCTTTTTGCAGTGTATGAGAGTAGAATAGGCAATTCAGATTTTGATCTCTTTTTAGAAGCCATTTACCAACATTTGGCTTCAATCTCTGCAATTGTATTTATGAAAAACTCCATAAGCTACTACTGGAGAAACCTGAGCCTTTCCATGAATTGGGAGCATCTTGTGCTCCCCATATCAGTGAGAAAATGAAGTCTTAAAAGATCCTAGTGACAGATACAAGGTTAGGGTTTAGAGAACTGGAGCAACTAGTGGTAAAATTGTATTGCCAAAGAGCAAATATCACTTAGATAATACTTTTAAAATTCTCCTTGTTTTGAGCATATCCAGAAGTAGCTAACCTAAATTCTTTATAATCAGAATAAAAAAACCCTGCTGATCTTGTTTTTCAAGAAATTATCCTGTGTTAATTATTGAACAGATGACTCACTATTTCCACAATTTCCTGTAAACATACACATATTTCATGAGATCCTGTGGGAGAGGAATATTTTAGAAGCATAAAGCCATAAACTTATAATTACCTCTGCACTTTGGCAATGTCTGACACATGTGAGCCAAACATTCCTTTTTTAACTGAAGATTTACATTCTTGCTATGAGGATCAACTCATTTTTTACTTCATAGCATTGTGTTTTAACCATAATTTCTTTAGCTATGCTTCATGTCATCCTATGTTTGCAAACAGAATAGGGTATACAGAAAGCAATTTATTAATCAAATCTCTTCTCACTCTTTTATTCTTTCCTCTAGTAATCCCTACATGTTCTTGGTATTAATCACAAAAAACTTAAGAGTTGTCCTTGTTAAAAATTCAACTCAAGAATTCAGTACGACCTTTTACATCTAGACCCTGATTTAAGAGCCAACACAGCTAAAATCATAAGATAGTATGCTGCTGTAGCACATTAAAAGGTCAAATTTAAATGAGTTCAGGTTGACATACTGTTCTTTGTCTTAGGGAGGAATCAATTATGAACTTCAGTTAAATACATAACTCTCACGACTTTTTCTCAAATGGCATATATTGATAAATTTAGGCCATAATTACGCAAGTATTAAGAAATACTTAACATCTAAGTCCTAATCAGTCATACCAGAATCAACAGGTATTTAATATTTGGAAAATTAAATATATGCATTGGTGTTTGGAGGACTGATGTCTTCTACAGTAAAATCTTGTATGCATGCAACAGTTTGTTCCAGACTACCTGCTGGGAAGGGAGATTCCTGTCCTCAGCAGAAAGTAACTTTTACCTTACACTGATTAGTTATGGTAGTTTTAACGCTAAGACTGAAGGAATCAAGCAGTTTTAACAGCTAAGACTGATTAGGGTAGTAATTACCTTCAATCACTGTTATGGACAAGGGCTGACTTGGAATGTTGAGTTCAAAAACTCTTTCCTTGTTCTCCATTTCTTTGTACGAGGTATCTGTGCCAGCTGTCAGGGGTCCCCAGAGCAGGCACCTGGTGGAGACTTATTATTATTTTCCTACCCCTGTTACAAAAGAATACATCTTTTGTGTTAAGGTCTTGCAATAAGATCCATTTTGCCCATAGAAGGTCACAACAAGGTCAACATGTCCCTCTAAGCACTTCTCTTCATGAAGAAATTAGTCCCACATGCTTAAAGTCCCAAATTAAAAAACCTCCCTCACTTATCCTCAAACCACTGTGCCCATATGTATATGTATGCACATGTGAGTGTATATATGAATCTATACATACACATGTATGCACACTGAGACCAAATGTAAATAATATGGGTAGGGACTCTAACCACTGTTTCAACTTGTTTATTCTGAGCAGCTACATTATGCTCTAGTGGATTTTTTTCAGTGTTGGACTTTTGCCATTGACTTCAAAGGAATCAGATCCAGGCTGCTGGAAAAAAAGCAAATTTTGAAACCAATAAGATTTAAAAAGCCTGGCTTTGAAAGTCATGATATTAAGCTCAGAGTTTACTCTCCCCTATGTAGAAATAACCTGTAGGGGGGAGAATGGGACCTTTAGATAATTAACTATTCAGTAAGTCTTAAGCAGCTCAATAGTGCTTTTAATCTTCAAAGTGCTTTTTAAACATTAACTAAGTAATCCTCTCAATCCTCTGAAGAAAATAATTTGCTATTTATTATCCTAGTGAAGAATTGCTATAAATGAAAAGGAAATGCTGAAAATAGTAATTTTCATGTACATTTTTTTAAAGAAAAATAAAAATCTCAGGCTCTGCATCTGCATCCCCATGGTACTTACTCCATCTCAAGAGTTACTGCTCCAACATAAATGTAAAATCTATATGACTGTCCATTGTCAGAGATGGAAAACCAACTGCAGAAAGCAGCTGCTTCTGAACTCTACTCTTCTCCCAGACAATTGTACTCCTAAGCAAACTTTTATAGCACATTCTTCAAACAGCCTCCACTGTGATGAACTGCCCTGATTTGTGGAAAAATGATTTGACTGCAAATTCTCACAGTGAAAGAAATTTTCTATGGAGAAATGTAAAGTAATGCTCCTGAGAAAAAAATCAAAAGATACCTAAAAGAAAAATATTACCAAAACGGAGTAAAAATCCACGGTTGTGACACACAATTGATATAAAAATATCAATTTGACAGCCAATAAAACTAAGAAAGTAAAGCAAATGCTAATAATTATTAATAAATGTTCTGTGAGGTTTCCTTTTAAGCATATATTTCACTGCATAGTTTCATTTCACCATTGCTGTATATTTACAATTACATACACACATGACTGTAGAATACGAATAATTTTATATAGGATTTCGGGATTTGGTGTTATTTCTTAGCAATGGAATTTGCACATTTCCCACATTGTTTTCAAAGTAAATGGTGTTTCTCTAACAACTGGAGTATCATGCATGCCTGAGCCTCTCAGATTCACAGTTGTATCAAAAAGACTGAGAAAGAAGATAAGCTTAGCTTGCATCACCCAAGAAGTATGTTTGTATAGGTGAATTTTGAATATTTCAAAATTCATAAATTTTTTTCTATCCCTATGGCTATTACACATGTGAGGGTTTTCAGGGTCTGCACTCTAATACTATCCCATCACCACCCCCACTCTCCCCCCAATTAATATTAACTGCCGTGTTTCCAGTATTTCTGTTAGGTATACATTTTTGCTTAATATTGTAATTTTTAATTAAACTTTATTTATATATATAAATAAAGTTTAGTTAAATTTATATTAAATAAATAATTTAATTTATTTCTATTTCCACAAAAACATTTCCACCAAGACCTCTTTCCCCCAACATTTTAGTGTATGAAAGCATTTTGGTTAAAATGTCAAAACCAGTAGACATTTTAGTAAAAATGAAAAGCACCCCACTATCTAAAATCCTACAAAATGAAAGCAGTTTCAATATTAGAGGCAGGAAAATTATCTCTTCCTCCCCACTGAGGTTCAAGTGTTAGCCATTGTAACTGATAGCAAGCAAGATACTAATGAAGTGTTAGCCATTAAAAGGAAACCACAATGGCTCCAGCTCACATCTAAAGTTTATCTACAGTTTGCTTTCTACTTGACAGTCAGTTTACAAGGTAAATTTTTCTTATAATCCAAATATTCTAAAACAAGGACCAGAATGAATAATTTCTTAGAAATGTTATTTCTCTTAGTCTGCTGGTCCAAATTCTACCCCAGAGCCAAGGCACAATAATGTTAAAGATTTTGCTATTTGAAGGCCTTAGCTACTAAATTTTTCTTCCCTAATACACATTTAGAAATGTTTCCCAATTGATAGAAATGTTAGAAGTACATATAGCCTAAAACCTCAGAGAACCAAGGCTTTGAAATTATTCAGCTGTAGAGAAGAGAATAAGTAGAATTGAATCTGCTACGATTTTAAATAATTGAGTTTTCAGTAAGAAAAAATCAGTAAAAAATCATCAAAAATTCCTCATGTCGTATACAATAATTAGATACTGGGAAAGAGTTATCTTAACTGTTGGAGACAGGAAATTATTTTAATGTACTTGGGTTTGGGACATGCATGTTAGTTCATACCTTCTACATAAACTTCAAAGATCAATCCAATTAATGAAATATCCTTTTCTAAAAGGCATCAGGAAAAATAAGAGAATGACCCCAAAATCAAAAAGAGAAATATTAATTTATAGATAGTAGATATGCTTCACGTCAAAAAGTAAGTCATGCTGAACATTTTTTTAAATTCCCTTTTGAACAACTGTTTCGCTCTCCAATCAAACTTCTGACACTGCCTGTTATCAAAGTTATGGAGCTGAATTAAAAAGAAGAGGACTGAACTAGTTCAATCATTCTTGGAAAATTCAACTGCTTGTAACTAGAAGTCCCACTCCACTTCATAAAGTTCAGATCCTGACCAGAGCAGTGATAAGAAGTCCCCCTTTTTAGGCAACTATCACAAAAAGGAGAAGGGTGCATAATTACTTATGCTGTAGCGTTGGGACTTGAGGCTCAGCTCTAACAGAACCAACAGTTCTGTTAGAGCAGTACTCAAAAAGGACTTCCTTAACAATGGGACAACTGATTCACCATGTAACTAATCTATAAAAGACACTTTAGTATAATCTTCCATGAGCAGAGTTATAAAATATTCATGGGGTGCCTCTACATCCAGTGTGTAACCAGGATACTGTTTCTGGAGATGCCATTACAGAAATATGATATTCAAAATGTGAACATCTGGTAATCAAATGCATGGCAGTGTAGTACTTACATGAGAAACATGACTTATTCCCAGGAAAGAATATTAATTCTAAACACAGGGCTTCCAGACTTTCTGGAAGACAAAAACATGAAAGAGACCAGGGGAAAGTAGAGCTGTGTGTATCAGGAGAAAAATCAGATCTGAAAAATTGCTATAGTGAGCCTCGGAGAAATATAATGAATCAATCTGGGATTAAGCTACTAGATAGGAAAAAGAATAAGGACAGAAGCACAAGGGATGTGGTAGAGACCTCCAGGGCAAGAGGAGAGGTGAGAATAAAATTCTGCTTAAAGATGAGGAAAGAAAAATAAGGTTAAAAAACCCCACAAGACTATGGGAATTCGTAATTCTAACCCTCTAATTACCAAAAACCTCAGAGACACAGAGGAGGAGAAATATAGGAATGAAGATGTAGTGAATGATTAGATCTGAATTAATTAGAGACACAAAAACATGTTGAGAGCAAAGACTCTACTGCATTACATAGAGATGAGGATGGCATTAACACTTTCAGAAAACTGAAATATTCTTGAAAAAAATTCAATGTGCAGAGTTGATAGCGGTCTGTATTTCATCACAGTAATGCATGGAAAATAAATCTTCAAAGGAAAACTGCTTTTACAGTCTACTTACGCAGACCAGTTGAAAAAAACAGGAAAAAAAAGTGCTGAGTAATGAACACGAAAGACAGATTCTTCATCTCTGTAAAATAGTTCAGCTCCATTAACTTTTTCATATAGTTCAAGACAGGAAGGATCCATTAGATCATCTATTCTGACCCTACATGTCATAGGTCATTAGATTTCATTTTCAGTTCCACTCGGCTTAGTAGTTTATGTTAAACATCTTCCAGAAAAACATCTACTCTTGATTTGAAGGCAGAGAGATGGAAAGTCACATTGCCCTTGGCTCTTTGCTCTGAAGGTTAAATACTATTGCTGCAGCAAGATTGTGCCTTATTTTGCATTTGAATTTGTTTGGTTTCAGCTTCCAGCCAGGAGTTTTCATTTTTTTTTCTGCTACCTTAAATTATCTTTTAACATTTAGTATATTTTTTTGTACTTCTACATCATAGTTAAGTCACTTCTTCTTTGGGAAGCCATACAGAGCAAGTTCATTTTTGTAATGCCTCTCTAAAAGTCAACTTTCTCCAGCTTTAATAAATTTCCCCTTTTTCGACCCTTCTGTTTTTAGCAATCCACACCCCCAGTTATTGCACTGGTCAAAGAAAAGCTAACCTCTCTACCTACATTCACTCACACTTTGGTATTAATAAAACACTGTAGGAGTAGGAGATTACAGAAAGCCTGTTCAGCTCTCTATAATGAAACTGTAATTTTTTAATCTTTCCTTGCAATTTCTACAGCCAATAAGACCAAAACTCTTCTAAAGTCATTACCAAATTCTCCTCTGGCTCCACCATTTCCTCTGTATTTGATAGAGGGCTGTAGAAATTGCAATTGAAAAATTCTGGGAAACAGGATCTCTGTGCTGTTTGATAAGGCATTTACCAAAAATTATGAACAATTTGTTTTCTCCTCTTTCTTGTCTCTCTTTGCTTGTGTTAGTAGTAATAGTTTCAGGAGAAAGAGTAAAAAAGTGCAACACAACCCTTTGGTTACCTTCACATACCTGCTTATTATTTACTTTGAAACTGCTGTCAATATCCCCCTTCAACCAAGGCACTAATGATGCTTCAGCACTTAATATAAAATATTATAGTCCATTAATGAAAAGTGGTGTTCCATAAAAAGAACTTGTAGAGCAGACTGACTCTGTATATGCTACTTATTTCTACTGTTAATTTTTCCTAAGTCACTTCCAGTTCTGTTTTGCTAAATCACTTGTGAGTTATGAGGTAATTTGTAACTCAGAAATAAATGATACAGCATGGGTTATCTTTTTGTAAAGTGTTGTGCTACTATATTTAACTTGTATCTTTTGGGTCTTTTCTAAGAAGAAGATATACATTTGTTTAGGACATATCAACTCATATAGTTCCTGCCATGCATATTAAAGTAACAAAAATGTAGCTCCATTAATAAGTATTTCCACCACTAACCATGACTGTGTAAATAAACATCACACTTTTTTTTTCAACAGTAAACTCCAAATAAATGTGCATCAAGGAATCTCTCACTGAGGTGGGAAAAAATTACTACCTTAGGCATTTCCCTAGGTGACCTCTTTTTATCATTTGAGGCTTTTGTCATCTAGGCTATTTTAATTCCTCTCAGAAAATTTGTTTCTCCCTTGTGCTGAACTAAATGGTGCCTGGAAAAGAATAAAGGAAAACTCATTGCAGTCTGTAATGTTTTTCTTTCTTTTTTGAATTCCTTGACTAATCAGAGGTATTTATTTATTTATTTACTTAGAGACCTTACTGAATCTGACAAAAACTAGGAAGTTGCCATATCATAAATTAAACAGTAGGATGTCTACATGCCCTGCAATAAGCCTTTGGTCCTACCCAGGCAAAGATGAGTTTTCTAATAAATCAGTTACAGCTCTGAGACCAGATGGCTCAGCTCAAAACGTTGAATGTGTCTGTCCTTTCTGATCTTGGGTTAGTTTCTGTAATCTCATGATTCAATTCAAGCAACCTTTGGGTGACCACAATTTCACAATGCCAATGCAGCACTGATAAGACTGATGAGAATAAGGATATGTAAGCACTGGGCCTCTCTATTGGGTGCAGCTTAACTTTTTCCCATTGCAGGATCCTTATTCCCCCAGCCAGCCCACAATTCACAAGGGATGCAGAGCAATGCAGGTATTGGCAAAATAACCTGTCAGAGTTTGAAAGTCCTTTTAGTGATAACGATTGACTTCCAAACCCCCATAATGCCATCTATAAAACCCTATATAGTTGATCTAAACTGAGTGATAGTGAAAAGAAAATAGAATGTTATTGAGGTAACTTCTGTTCAAATCAGATTATACAAATACTATTCCTTTAGGAATATTCTCTGTAAATCTCTCCAGTGAAGATGAGAGTAAGTAGTTTCATCCCCTTCATGAAAACAGAAAGTTCCCTTTTTTGATAAGGTGGTGTATTTTTCTGACTGTTTTGGCCAACTATGGAATAAAGCATCCAGAACAAGGATAAAGACTAAAATTGCACTAAGAAATATAAAATGAAGGAATATATTCTCAAATTAGTGAATAAATTGAAAATATTTTACAAAACATAATATTTTTAAAATATTGAGAATAAAATAAGTGGTCTTATTATGAGTTGATATTGCATCAGTTTATAAATTTAATTGTTTTAAAGTGGTGACATAATTTTTTAAAATTTTTTACAAACATGGAGTATTACTTAAAGAGTGTCATTAATAATGGCACAGAGCAACATTATTCACCTGTAAAGTTCTCACTTCAGTCTCTTGTCCTTGATCACACAGTAAATCTTTGAAGTGTACTTAGACACCACTGACTTCTTTACATTGGAAAAAAGCATATTTTCTGAAAAAACAAACCATTATTCCCTGGCAATACACCAAGCCATTTAAGACTTGCAAGATGTAAACTATGAGTTCTGGTTAATTCTTTATCTACATTACTTTCTTGATCAACATTGCCTAGAGCACTTAGAGTGAATTGTCTGCAGACAATTCTGAAGGCAAAACTCTAGAAATAAGAAGTTACTGAATTAGAAAATTGTTGGTTTCATACTGCCAGTATTCTTCCCAGTGAGCCCAAATAAGGCCACAAAGATGATCAGAGGGCTGGAGCCCTGTCCTGTGAAAACAGCCTGGGGGAGCTGGGTCTGCTCAGCCCGGGCAAGAGGCGGCTGCAGGGAGACCGTGGAGCTCCTTCCAGTGCCTTAAGGAAACCTACAAAAGAGCTGGAGAAACACTGTGGTATGTACTCATAGGGCAAGGGGAAATAGCTTTGAACTAAGAGAAGGAAATTGAAGTTGTATCTAAGGAAGAAATCTTTTACTGTGAGGATGGTAAGGCACTGGCACAGGTTGCCCGGAGAAGCTGTGGGTGCTGCATGCCTGGGAGTGTTCCGGGTCAGGTTGGATGGGGCTTTGGGCAACCTGGTCCAGTGGAAGCTGTCCCTGCCCGTGGCAGGGGCACTGGAACCAGATGATCTTTAAAGCCCCTTCCAAACCAGAGCTCTATGACTTCTCTTGACAGAGGGATGGAGAATCATGAGCTCCTCATCTTTCAACAAGATGTTTGCATTGCAGCTCTGGATGTAGAGGCTTTCATTCATGGGGCAGAAGTCTATTTGTGCCATGTATTTTTGGAGTCAATTTTCATCACACTCACTAACCTCTTTGCAAACAGAAAAGAAATTGTTCTTACAGGAATAATGGGAGGAAGAGGACGTTTCTGTCAGAGTACTGGACTTACCTGTTTACTTGTTTGGTGTGTGAGGAACACGGGTTCATTGCTGGGTGAACTCGGTCTGAGGAGTACAAAGCAGGTTCATTACACTTCAGCAATTCACAACCATGCCAACTGTCTTGTTCACTATCCTGAGTTCTGTGGGCTGTTTCAGACCCTGGATAAACTGTAGGCAAAATGGCAAGCATTTGATTTTCAAAATTGATTCTTTGCTCCTTCTTTGCCTTCCAGTTTGAACCATGAAGTGTCCAAGATACAATATGTGGTTCATGTATGTTTTGAGGCTGTCTCATCATACAGAACATAAAATCTCATGTTAATCAGAAGAAAAGCACAGGCTCTTAAAAAAAAATTAATTGGAAAACACTATTTTTACTCTTAAAAATTTAGGTCAGGTGTCACCTACATCTTTCCAGGTAATTAGCAAGGAGAAATAGTGTTGAAAAAAGAAGTAGGTAGGAGGTATTTCAGAGCATGCCTCTAAGGGATAGCAATAATTTAATAAGGGATAACTAGCATAGTACAGCACAGGGAAAATTCTACCCAACTAGCTTTGTGGATATTATAGTGGAACTTACAATTTTTAACAGCAGATGACATTACTGATTTATATTTTTAGAAAGCCTTTGATGAAGTTCCTAATGACAAACTTCCACTAACTATAGAGTTCTATAGTCAGATAGTGAGAATCAGTTAGTATCTAATTAAAACAAATTTTAAAACCCAGCTCAGTGATCTAGCTCACTGGACACAGTTCTTGTTCCATTGAAGTCAATCTTCAAGATTTTTTTTTTTTATTATAAACAAACATAGATTAATAAATGAATTTTCACCTAAATTTAGACATCTTTAAACAGGTTGACTGAGCTTGTTGCTTATGATTCCTCTTTGGGTATTTAAGATGGAAGCACTGAGCCTTCTGGCAGCTCCTCTTTTGCTCTAATAGTTACCAAGGGAATTATGGTGACTAACAGAGTGACAAATAACTTGCATGTCTGAATTAAATCTGCTAATGAATCCAGGCTTGAAAGCCCTTCAGCAGTCACTGAGTCCAATGAATATCAATAATAGTTATTCCCTCTGATTTTGGATTTAATTTACCTGTATTACAGTCTTCATAGTGGAAGATGCAGATAATATAACCATACAAAAGAGTTGGTGTATTGCAGAATGCAATTTAATTTGTGTTATTTAGGTCACCAAACAATATATTCCCCATCTATTGTAGGAGAGCATATTCCACTAGTATTGGGGTATATCTGAATATAAAGGAAGCAAGTGCATTAACTCTTCCGTCACACAATTAACTTAACTTTTTAAAGACCAATGCTTCTAGGAGGAAAATGTGCCATTTGTAGATGAGAGTAAATTGATTACAAAAAAAGCTGAAGGCTGTGGCTTATTTATGTCAAATTTTTGAAAATCCAGAATTACCCAGAATCTGTAGAGAAATACCAGCAAAGGAAATTTCCTTATATATGAAACAACCTAATGTCCAACAGTGATGCAAAAACTGACAGAACATCATCAGGCCAATGATTTCTAACTAAAGCAGGCCTCCTATATCCAGTTTAGTAAATAAATAATCAAAACTTTGTGAAATCTACCACTGGGTAGTTTCTACACTGGGTGTAGTTTCAAGATATATTGAAAAGCACCTAATAACAGGATACTATCAACTAGTTTCCACTTTTTCCATCCATCATTTAATATTCAGATCCAGTCTATACAATATGTGATCACATATGGAGTTACTCCACAATTTCAATATAAAAAAAATACTACAAGGACCCCCAAAAGACTTGTTTTCCATGAGATCACTAAATCAAGGGAAGAGAAACCACAACAGCCCATTTTGAGAACATCCCACTGTAAGGCAGGTATAACATCTATTATTACTCGGTCATAATATTCAGACACTCAGTGATTTGGACACTTACATTTCTACTGCTACCTGCCATCATGTGCTGAGCACCTTTCAGCTCTCCCTGAAGCCAATGAGAGGTGAAGAAACTCGATACCCCACAAGGTCAACTCCCACTGAGCCATCAGCTGGGATCTGATACTTTACAACCAGCAGGCATTCATGGACTTGCAGGCTGTAGCTCCTCTGATATCATTATGAGATTTCCTGAGTTAAGCATAAACAGAGTGAATTTCTGAGAACATCCTTTGAGATTCTGAGCACCTGCATTTCCTTTTAAGCATTAGCCACACTGAAATACAAACAAGAAATAAATACTGTCCAGTCATACCCTGAAACTTCCTGTTTTAACAAATATGCAGAACTGAGCTCTAACAAAGAGGTATTTCCATGAAAGTCCATGTGCACGTAGATTTACACAGAGAGAGAAGATAACAAGAAATAATGGAGGAAAACCCTCCTGATTTTGACAAACCTTGTTAGCAAACTAATCACATGCTGTTACTTGTATCAAAATACATCTGCAAGCTAATGAGATCCAGAATATTATTATACAACACCCCAAGACTGCTGGCAGTTTTCAAAATAAATTAAGACAGAGGTTTTGTCTCCAAGGAGTCTACAGTGTTATCTTCAGGTATGACAGAGGGTAGCAAAATGACAGGGAAGAAAATTGGGAACAAAAATGGCAAGTGTTACATAGTGTCATGGTGTGCATGTCATAATGATTGCTCCAGATATTTAAAATACAATTTTTCCTTTGTCCTCTATCTCTTTTAATGTTACCCATCTTCTTTGACACTTGGTGTGCAGACACACCTGGACTGGAAGGGTTTTTTCATTACATGCACAAATGTGGAGCCATTTGTTTGGCTCACAAAACACTCACTGGTTTTTGATGTAGTTGTTTCTCCTTCAGAATTGGAGCTCGAACACAGCTGTTTCTGTTACTGTTATTGCAGTCCTATTCAGCTTAACATCTACAGAAAATGAAAAGCCATATGAAAACTATACCTGCACTTAATTAAGTGCAAAACATGGAATTCTTCCAGGAAAAATGATTAAGAAAATGTTTGTAATGTGATATCTGCTTGAGACACAAGAAATTTCTATTTTCCTTTTATGTATTTCCCTCCTTTAAAATAACTGTAACTTTTCCCTTACAGACTTGCTCTTTCTTTGAATAAAATGATATTTTTGTCTTTTAAACATGTTCATGTTCCAAGTCTGCCTATTTTTTTTTGTTCAGTTGCTAAATCATGCATAAAACCATTGTGTTTAAAGTGCATTATTCAAAGATATGACAGAAGTTACAGTCAGAAATCTTTTTGTATTTATAGCCTTGTGTAGAAGGCTAAAGAGTACTCACCCCCATTCTATTTTTCTCTAGTCCAACTTTTATTTCTGTGTTTGAAATTGGTGGGAAGACTGACAGATCAAATAAGCAATTACAAGCAAGAAATGGCATCAATTGTGCTTATTTTGGAGAACAATTTTCTCATTGTTGTCTAACCAGTAAAAGAAAGGGATAGATATTCTTTGAGATAGCTTAAAAATGAAAGGCAGACAAAAAGATAGTAGATCAATAGAGAAATCAGAGACATTAACCAACAGATAATATGAGACCTTTGAGTGTTGAAAAGCTTCCAAAAATCCATTTTCAGGCAATGTACATAAAGAGCTAGATAAGGTAAAAAGAAAAGATTGAAAAATATAAAATCAGAGGTATTGTTAATTATAAATGTATTTTGCATCACAAAGGAAAAGACACAGAAAATATTTCAAGCAAAATTCACAAATAAATTTATCTAAAAAAGGGAAAAGGGAGGGAAGTGTCTAAGTTGGAATGCCTTTTAATGAACTGGGTGTTATGGTCTTCAGACTTCAGTCAGGACCATCACAAAAATCTTTGTTCTTAAGAATTAAATTGCTGACCTTGACTGACTCGCAATCCATTTAGAATCCAGAACAAACAGGACAATGACACAATGTCTTTTTCATTGCTCTGCTTTCTTCACCATTTTTTGTCTCTGAACAGACAGATTCTGGGCCTGTTCCTCAAACTGAGGAATAAAAAAGGAGTGCACAGTGGAAGCAGGGACATGTGGCCTGGGAAGAGTGCTGGAATATGGCTTGAATGTGCAGGAATAGGATTGGGAAAGATAAGGCAAAGAAATAATAGGACTTGGAAAGGGGTGTGAAGAATAACCAGGGATTCTGTAAGAATGTAGGTCAGAGAAAACCAAGAGACCCAACCTGCCAATCCTTCCAGGAAAATTGCCTGGGCTGCACCATGGCTGCTTCCTGGCCCTTTTATGCAGGGGAGGTTCCCACAAAAAATACTGGGAAAATAGACAGCGTGCTCTGAAATTACCTAAACATGCAGGTGATCTGTAATGGGTGTCTGCACTGGCAGTGAAGTGCTGCTGAAACCAGCAGTTTCAACATTAACCCAGACACCTGGATGTAGCACATATTATACACTCTGTCATGAAGAAAATACGTAGCCACAATGAGCAATCCATTTTGCAGTAACCTTTTACATGGATTTAAAATTGTGGCTATGACTAACTTGCCTTCTTCAATAGATGAATAGAGACTACAGAGTTTAGCCAAAATTACTGGGTGAAAAATGATGACAAAGTAATAACAATTGCCTACAGATTACTTTTAAAAGAGTGAATGCCTCTATTTTTATGGAAAAAGTTCTTCCTACAAAATGTTGATCCAGTACAACAACAAAAGTCTACTTAGGTACTGCACTCTGAATAACAGGTAGGTAATTTACAGTGAAACTCAGGCAATCAGCACACCTTTGGAAAGAAAATACAGACAGAAGGTACACCATACAAAAATAAGTTTTGCTGTATTATTTAAGCCAGACTATCATTTTAGAATGCCTGGTTTAATTCACTGATGAAATTGGGAAGGAATACATGCAGAAAATAGACAATTTATGTATATCTGTATATTCATGGACAAATAAATGCTGAAGATGTGCAACATCTCGTAGCATAAATTTATAAATCATGGAATCAAGACTGGTTGCTACACAACAGAGAATACCAGTGATTTCACAGCCTCCAACTTCTACCAAATCAAATGTTTCTTTTAAATGCTCTATTGGGAAAAATTTGAATCATGAGTGGCAGAACTAGTCCAATTTTGAGGCTTTTCTTTGCAGTAGCACTCTGTGTCCTTGGCTAACAAGCTAATTTTTCAAAAGGTGTTGGGTGAAATCTGAAGACATGGAACATATGGCCACAAAATATTTGAATCCTACAGGACTTTGAGGGGGGGGGGGGCAGGAAAGTAACAGTTCTATTGAGCTTTGAGGATCAAGACTATGATTTTGATTATACAAGGGGATAATGAGGGAAGTCCAAAATAGCACATGCCATTCCTTCCAATTTGCTAGAATAATTTTTCCTGCTATAAAATGGAATATCATTCAATAAGTAATGCATATAATATAGCAGAGAATTAATTTCATATAGAACTAAAACCTGGATTATTTGATTACTGATACAGTAGTAAGTGGAGCAGCAATACAGCCTATATGCTAAAACTCAATCAACAGAATTAAAAATTAGAGGTGAGTGAGCTGGGAATATACCTCACCTACAGCTCTCCTAACACTTCCTGTCATTTCAAGTTGAAAATAACCAAATGAATTTTCACAGGCAATTAGTTGCTAGAAATACCTGTGAAAGCAAGAATACTCCCAGTGTCTCCAAGTAATTTAGACCAGCAGGTGTTGAGGAAGTGGTACATCTTCAACAGCACACAAAAAATTTCCATGGTATGGTTAATAAGGCTAAAAGTTAATTACAGGAGGACATAAAGTCTATTGTTTCTGTCTTATATTTAGCAAAGAAACAACCAAGAACAAAACCTACCCCCACAGCAGCCGTGGCACTCCTCAGGGACATTTCATAATGCAGCACTCAGTGCTGAGTAACCCATCAACATACACAGCTTCGTGGCAAGACACATAACTCATTTAACTATTCAATTAATCATTCTGAATGCTAACTGATTCTTCTCAGTTTCCTTAAGTGTAGAAAGTAAAAAACACAGAATTTTTATCTGAAAACAATAAGGTGGTATGATATATGCATACGTAGGTTTGTAAATAGAAAACAGATAAGGACCGTTGTGATCTTGTGGTGGGTGCAATATCAGATTCATGAAAACAAGTCAAGTTGCTTTCTTATATACTACCTATTTTGAAAATATACAAAGGAAGCATTTTAAGATATCTGCAATTTGGGGGTGACCAAAGTCAATTGAAGTTCAGAACTTTGCCCAACATCTTTTCATATCTCATATTAAAGCACAGAGGTTTTTTACAATGCACATTACCTCCAGGTATCTTGAATTTTTATCCTTAATTTCTTAACTTGAGCATTACAGGGGAAAAAAAAAGCAAGCAGTGTCTCCTATTTCCATCCCTTCATTCCCAAAGAAAACATGAAGGCAAACTTTGCTGTGCTGTGTCATTATGTCATCAAGAGCAGTAACCTGAGAATTTGTTTTCTAAATACTTTTTCCTTTTAGTGTTTATACAAACTGAAAAGCATCAGAATGAAGGAAACTAGCTCTAAATAAAAGAATACAACAGGAAAGTACAGGAGTTTTATTCTGTGGAGAATGGATTGCTATGGCAACAGGATTTAACTGTGCTTAATAAAGCATGGTGCTTTTACAAAATTAAACAAGAATCCCATTCAATCTTTAAATGAGGAATAACTTCAGATACTTTCTTCTAAACTTACTCCATTTACATTTTTAAGTAACTTTTCTCCAGAGATTTATTATTGACTTCTGCAAAATAAATCTAACATGTGACAAACATAACTTGATCTTTACTTCAGCTATACATTAAAATTCTGTTTCAAGAACTGTAGAATATGTATGAGATTTATTCTTACTTAGAACTGCTAAACATCTTCTGAAGTACAATCAGAAAATTCACATCAACATGCTGTTGAGGATTTCCCTCTGCATTGTAAGAACAGTTAAGTATTTGATTTCTTGGATCACAGATACATAAATTCAAAATAACATAATTGAGGAGGGACAAAGCAGGAGAAAGGACCCTCTTGGGATTTGGTAATCCTGCTCTTCTCCTCTCTCTGTTTCTGGTGGTGAAACTTTGTCAGCTCAAACACACAGGAAGAACATGCTTTACAGAAGAAGATAAGAATTTTTTGTTCAAATAAGGAACATATTTGAGAAGTGCCTGGATGGGATCCTGTGCCATGTGCCCTAGGATGAGCCTACTTGAACAGAGGGTTGGACCAGGTTACCCACAGTGCTCCCTTCCAACCCGACCCACTCTGTGATCCCATGAACAGCAGCTCAAGAATTTCATTAGCTCCCAACACTGTTAAAAAGATTTCTGGGTGTGGTTTTTTTTTTTTTTTTTTTTTTGTAGTTGTAGGACTCATTTAAGTTCGCCTTTTACATAAAAATTATTTATTTAAATTCTGTATTTTGGTACATTAATCACCTCTTATTTAGCAGTGCCACAGCCCTTGCTGGGTTTGGTAGAAATTTCTTGATGTCTGATATTTATGGTTGTTGGATTGGACCCCTAAAAATGCATCTTTAGAGGGACAAGATTAGTCAGGTTCTGGCATTGCAATGAAGACCAATACAATTTTACACGGTATGCTGCTACCTATTCCATGACACACAAAGAATAGGAAATTAGAGGGGACCAAACATAATGAAGTTGGCCATAACAAGCTTGCTTTTCTGAAGTCAGACTCTGTCAGGCTCTTCTTTTTTTTCCAGTAGAATGCCCTCTGAACTGATAATGTCCTAAAAACCATCATAAAGCCCTCACAATGCAATGATGGGTATAATAGAACACACTAAGAATGAAAAGGTGAAAAGAACGAAGTTATGAGATCCACCCTTCTCAAATTTACAGTTAAATTTTTAGTAATAAGGCTCTAAGATATCCTTAGGAACCTCGGCTACAGAAGTACAAATTCATAAGGTTTAGTAGCTTGGGGTTTCTTTTTTAATTACAGAATCCACAAAGCTATGAATATTAGCAAATTATTTTAGGTGACCTGGAGACATAGTCTGAGAACTTGATATTTGAAACATTAGAATCCTATTTCTATACAATTTAATATAACCACTTATCAGCTGCACAAAGATTCCCACATCAAAGTATGACAGATACAATTAATTAATTTAATTCCAGCATTAAACTATTATGAATAATTAAAATGATTAATTTCAATAAATATCTCATCACACGATCTGTATTATTTCCGCTATTATCCTTAATACCAAAAAGATACTCTGATAGAATACTTGATTTGTAAGTCTTAGATTTAATCACAATTTATAATCTGTTTGAATTTTTGTATGTGTACTATTCTAAGAGAATTGCTAAAAAGTTTTTAAAACTTTTTTTAACACATTCATTTTCTGTAATTCTTGAGGAAACCCACCATCATTTTGAGTGCAATGTAAATAAATTCAGGAATGCTGAGCTAGTAGTTGGTTGAGGACAGAACATGGGATATGAAACCATTTTTCCTGAATATTACTGACTTTTACTAAAGTAATAAATGTGGTTTTAAACAGTGATTTCTCAAAATTAGAGGATTTTCTTCCCCACTCCTGCAGTCAGATTCATTCTTTACCACTGAAATAGAAGATTAATCATGTAAGTTTTATCTAAACTGGTAAAATTGAAAAAAATCCCTTTAATTTGTTTAGCAATCTTCATTTTCAATGCCTAGTGGCAGCCTATAGGAATGTGTGGAATACTAAAATTTAAAATTGGAAGTTTAAAGCGAGTAATGAAATATATTTGGAAATAGAGCAAAAATTTTCTGATTCTTCCAGTTCTTCCCCACTGTTTTGAATTCAATTTGAGCATTACATAAGCCTTGTCAACCTTTCTCCTTAACTTTCCATCTCCTCTCGACACTGTGCTTTGAATATTTTCTGAATATCAAGTAAGAGAACACTTTCTTTATAGCAGTGTTGTAAAACTAATTGTTCCCACAGGTTATCCCATTTGTAAAAATAAGATAAACTGTCTAGATATACTCTATCATGCAAGAGAGTCTAGGGACCAGTCAGTCAAATTAGGAAACCAGTCTGGTTTTAAATTACAATAATCGAGAAGAATTGCTGTTTTGCCTATAACTACATTTTCTATTCTGACTTGCTTTGTCAAGTTCCTCTTGACTATAGAAGAATGTGGATGAAATGGAAGAATTGACAACCTAAACTGTTTTTTAAAACTCTACTAAAATATTTTTGCAACCATTACTTGAGTAACATTCCTATAGATTCAGTATTATTATTGGACATCTGAAACCTGTGACATTGGTATATATAGAAGTCCTAGACAAGTGTGTAGGTCAGTGCACTGAAAACCAGCTGAAGGTCTGCTGTGAGTACTCCATCAGACTATTTCACTCACCGAGCCTATTTGGGTTAAGAAATGCATTCAGTGAAATCTCAGAGTTAGGATTTTATTTCACGTGATTCATAGTAAAACTCCACTGCAATTTCCTAAAAAGACAGATCGATACTCCAGTGCACTGAATGAGCAAATTGATGTCAATAAGCAACATTGCATTGTTTAATAACATTAGGTGTGCAGGTTAGGCTTGTGCAAAAATTACATGTCAGCTACTGAATAACTGTGTTCATCATAAAGAATTTAATTCCATTCTGAAATACTGCTTTGGTGCTTTCCCTTCTTTCCCTTGAGAAAGATAGAGTAAACTAATTACAATATGCTGTATTTGAATATGAAGTTATATCCCTCTTAATTCATTTTTATGTGAAAGGAAACCTTTCCTGACAATATATTTTCTAAGCTCTCTGTTTCAAGCATTTGGTTTTACTGTAATTTAGAAAATTAGCTATCTGTACCAGTAATTTCCATAGAATTATTTCAAGAAAATAAAGAAGTTTTCAGTAGCTACTACAGCTAGTACTTATTATATTGAATTATCGGGCAGTTGACCAAAGGGTAGTAGAAGGTGATTAAAAGCAGAGAATAAATAACCACATAATGTATATGGTTGAACATTTACCTGGTAAATTTTAAATATCTCCAAGGATGGTGTTTTGCAGTTTGGCAACGCTCCAGATCTTAAAGGTTGTGATTTTATTATTCTTTTTATATTCAGCTGGAATTTCCCTTGTAGTTTGCAATTGCTGCCTCTTGTCCTTTCAATCTGCAATTCTTAGAAGTGATTGAGGGTGGACAGTTGGCTCAGCACCTTTTGGTCTTTAGTGGGTTTTTTTCTGCCTTCATGGTCCTATGAATTTGTAGGTGTCTCTTTTGTATTCCTTTTCTTCCTTGAACATCGAAATGTTTTTGTGAGACAAAGAGTAACTTTCATCCAGTTAAGTGGATTTGACTATTTCTGCTATGCAGGTATGCAGTGGTAAGCCCATAACACATACACTGGCACTGAGTGATAAACCTTGGAAATACCTCTATTTCTAGCAATTATTTCAGTCACCCATGGATTTAGAATTCAAATGCTTATTTCACAGGCCAAATTTCACAGGTTTCATTTAGGTTGCAGCTTCCCTTGGGTTCTCTGTTACTTGGGGCTTAAACCAAAAATACTCTCCCCTTCTTCCTCGTGATTGCAACAGAAAGGGAATAGGAGCTACAGCTTTATCTCTGAGAATAATGATGAAATTCAGGTAGACAGAAGTGTGCATGTATTAAAGAATGAGAAGATTCTCAGTCTCCTTGTCAAGTACTATTGTATTTTCTGGAACGTTGCCAGACAACATTTTGTTGCAGAAAAGCAATTCAAAATGTATGAAAAACTTTGCTATCCATGCCTACCTTCACACTCAATCTCTAGGTGCAGATGCAGAGCTACAAAAAGAAATCTAAATTCATTGCAAATCAAAGCAGCAAAGTTGCAAAACAAGTCTAAAAATACATCAGCTTTCTAGGTGAGTATGTAATTAAGTTCTTTATAAAAAGTATGTATGCAGACAGATGTAAAAACAGCAAATATTTCTAAATCACTTTTCATGGTACTTATTATTTTGATATTTCATGGTTTATTGATTCTTCATAGCAATCCATTGATATATATGAAATTAGAATATATTATAACTATTTTTAACTACATAATGTAAATGTATTCCAAATTCCAGATGTGATTGTCAAACAAATTTGATTTGTACTGGTAACAGTGTGAAGTGGCAGGGGGAAAACAAGCAAGTATTTCAAGAGAACAAGAAGAACCTGCAACGTCTGTAAACATCTTGAGCTAATCTGTGAGTAATTCTTATAAAAGATGTACTCAAACAAAATCAGAGTTGCCTCTTTTCAGTCCTTTAGAACTGACTCAAAGTAGGGCAAAACTTTACCAGGTCTGTTCATTAGTCTGTGCTTCATGTGTCAGAGAGTTACACTTCAATTCCAAAACAGAAATTTGAGCACAAGGAGATGCAAAGAATTCCATTCCATTCTTTTCTTTTCCTTCTTCTAGCATTTCATTATCTTAGAAGTCAAATGAATTTTATGATTGATATTGCCAGAACTCTTTAAGGGTCTGACAGTCCCTTGTTATCATCTTAAACATTGTTAGATTTTTATGTCAAAAAAAGTTATAAAACCCCAGAGGGCTGGACTGGAATAACTTCATGGCATATATGTATCTCTCTAAAGACAAGAAAATATCCCTGAGGATGTAATTGAATGGAAACCTCTGGCACTGGTAGGAAAATGGCAACCTAAAAGAAACCTAATGGCAACCTAAAAAACGTCTACTATACCTAAGTGTTTCAAGATCCTATTCTTCTATAATACTGAGTGTATTTTTGATGATCTGAATTAAAATTAATTTCAAAACTACTTCTATACCACAGTGGTAGCATTTTCTATTATTGCTGCTACAATGTACTCAGAATTTACATTGTAAAAAGAAAAAATGAAACGGTTACATTGGCTATAAAATGAACAATGAATCAGAGTTTGCCAAGTCTCTCTTTTCAAATCTGGCATGTTTTATTTATTTTAAAACCACATATCTCTTAGTGCGGCCTAAAAAAATAAGAATAAACTTTCAGTTAAGGAACAGGACAATGAAACCACCATATATAACTGTTTAATTGGAAGAGTTTCAAAAAAAGGCTGGAAAAAAACACTATTTCTTTTGACCAGGAATACTTGCAGATCTGCTGATTTTGCACAAACTCAGTTTAGTGAAAAAAGTAAAACAACAAAACCAAAATAAACATTTCTTCTATAACACAAAATATTGACTATTTTTTGAATGGGACTTGTCATTTGTTTGTGATTTTTTTTATGCACAGAAGAAGTTCAAAAACTCTAGCTCAAGGAAAAATACTTTAACAAACCATAATGCTTTTACCCACATACTAATTTGTAATAAATTTTAATAAGAATTTTCAATTGCTTTTGTTCTATATTCCACAAAGAAAAGTTTAAATTAATACAATAAAAATTTGATTTTCTTTTGGCTCTAGTTAGTGCCTACCTCAGTAGTAACTTTGAGAATGACCTTGGGAAAACTTTTTAATCTCACTCAGCTCTGTCTGGGAAAAGAATATTTCCTCATGAGTGCTACAGATTGTAAATTAATTGAATTTCTGAGATGTTCTGATATAACAGTGGTATCAGCACAGCATACAAGAAATCATTGGAGAATGATTCTTCAAGAATCCTAGTTGCACCATTTTTTCAATAAAGCCATGCCATAACAGGTCTCAACCATGATATAACTGGAGCACTTTCTCTTTTCTGGCTTTCTGCCAGGAGTGGATTTCACCCTTGGTGAATTTAACTGCTTTTTTCTTGCTAATAAATCCATAAGACAGCAGCACTCCTAAAGAAAGGAAAACCCCACAATTTCTGCATCTTAACAGTGTATTCAGTTGCAAATTACTAAGATGATATTTGAGGAAGGTAAGAAAAAAGGGTTATTGTCCTCAGTCATCACCTGACACCTGTGTCCTGTAACATAAGTATGTCCATAATCAATCCTGTAACTTTTAAAACCTCCTTTTTTTAAAAAACAAACAAAACTCAAACCAAAACATAAAAACATCCCTCCAGATTTAAATGCTTGGAGTGAAAATGCACCCACTGTTTAGCTTTCCCAGGTAAAATCTGAATATTTCCACATTTAGATTCTTATACATTTATCAGATAGATTAAAGAGCTCTTTGCCATCTGAAATTTTCTCTCCATGGAAATGTCAATAAGTATATTAAATTGCTTCTCAGGGTTTTGTAGGGATTTAAAAAGTAAAATAACTAGATAGAGCTTCTTTTCTTTCATTCCCTGTCAGGTCTTGTGAACTTAAATCATTGTTGTGGCTCCTGCAGGAATGTTTTTCAATTTTCAATAGCTGTTTTAAAGCATAGAGGCCATAGATATAATGGTCTCATTAATGTGGTGTAATGCAGCATCACTTATTTGCCTACAATGAAACAAAGAACTCTGCTTGCTACAGCATTACTTTTGCAGATCTTATATTTCTGGCTGTGCTCTACAAGGTCTAAATTCCTTTGGTTTCAGTACTTTCTCAGGAATAGGTCATAACCAGGAAGTAATTTACATTCTTCCTCATGTTGTTAAAAAAATTGGTGTAGGGCACGCTGGGGAGTGAGTGAATTGTGCCTGGTGGGAAGAACATCCACCTGCAGATTCACACTTTTGCTCCCATGTACCTTGGATAGGTATCTTTAGGCTGAGATCCTAAACATTATTTAGATGTTAAATCCCAGAGAAAACATGCTAAAGAGATTTTTGTTACCTAAATACTTCTGAGATGAAGGTTCTGAATTTTAGGGTTGCAATTCAAGTTCAGTTATGAGACTTGTCACCCAGGACCCCAAGGCCTGCTGTGAGACGCCGTCCCTGTGTAACCCGAACCTGATCCATCCTCTGAAAATGTTGGTTTTTTCACTGGCTACAGATTTCTCAATTCCTAAGACCACCACAACACACACAAACCTTCACACACTGCTAAATAAAATTCATAAATGTATCAGTTTTTCAGATGCTATGCAGGAGATTTATTGTTCCACTTCTGCATATTATCAAAGAGTGGTTGCTGTGATGAGAGATTGGAGTAATAAATCAGAGTGATGCCATCAAGAACATACTGGAGACAGGCATTATATATTCTATTTAGTCTAAATTAGAGCCTTTTAAAAAAGTTACTCTATGAAAACCTTTTGGATATTTTCAATAAAATAACATAGCAAAAAGGGGTTTTAAAAAACAGATCTCAAAGAATGTCTCATTCCATAGTAGTTTTTCAGAATAAAACTTTCTTTATAAAAACAATCAATAGTTCATACTTACTTAAAATTAATTAGCAGTAATTTAATTCCAATTTAGCAGTATTTATTCCAATCAGATATTTTGTTCCTTTATATCACACAGACAGGAGGGTTTCCATGAATTAATTCCAGACAGTTTCAAAGTCCTTCATTT
Source organism: Zonotrichia leucophrys gambelii (assembly GCF_028769735.1). Classification (NCBI taxonomy): domain Eukaryota; kingdom Metazoa; phylum Chordata; class Aves; order Passeriformes; family Passerellidae; genus Zonotrichia; species Zonotrichia leucophrys. Next base: position 15,029,170 of record NC_088176.1, read on the forward strand.
CCAATCTTGCTACCACACTTGTGGGTCTTCTTTCATATCATATCAACATTTCTAATATCATAATGTATCATATTCTAACATTACAACATTTTTCTCAAAGTATGAATCCCAAAGGGAGCTTAGCACTCTAAGAACTCTGTTGTCCTGTTCATACAGAGGTAGTTTCCATCTTTCCACTGCATTTTGTTTTTATTCTGCTCTAGACCTTAAATCACTCTTTTTAGGTGCCATCAGTAAAATGGTCAGCTAGTTTTCTACCCTGGCTCCAAAGAATTTTCAAAATCACTGATTTCCAGCATGCCATGTCCCATGTCATAGGTAAAGCCAACATTACTAGTTTCTAGATGACTTAACATTATTATTTCTTATTTCCTAACATAAGAAATGTGTTCTTAACACCATTATTTCATATTCTTTCATTATTTCTTCTCTTGAAGGACCAAAAAATATCATAGTTGGGTTTTTTTTACTATAATAAAGATGCTTTTTATAATTACTTACTGAAGACTCTTGATTTAAAACCAAGAACTACATAAGGAAAATAAAAATTACCTTGCTTACTTGTTTTGTTTTCTGAATATAAAACAATTAAACAGAATCAAAGATCTTGCCACAAAGGGAGCATTTTGTGCATATTATACAAAGGTTGAGCTAATGTTAAAGCAACCTGCTGAGCAGTTCCCTTTTTTTTTCCTTTTGTAATTCATAATAAAGGCCAGTAACATTACATCCTTCAAAAGCCCTAGTAGTTTTAACAAATTGCAATAGGAACACTAAATCAATTCAATTCAATTTATTTAAACAAGATGAAAACCCTGAGTAGACCTTCATGCATTCGTTCAAACGACAGCCTCCAATGTTAGGACCTAAAAATAAGCAGTAGGAAAAAACCCACACCCAAAACCAACAACAAATGAAAGTAGTTTAAAAAATATCTTCAGAGTATATCTAGGACTGTATAAAAATGATAAGTCAAATGCAGGTCACTGAATATCAGTAAGTTGTTAGTTAAATAAATTATAATTAGGACCATATCAGAAACTTGCAGTCTTAACTTACATGTAAACATGCATGTTTCTTTAAATGAGTTGATGGCTTAATGTACAGTAACACAGATAAAATCCTCATATCAGCATTATCAGTTCAGTCTATTAATGAGTCTTGTGGAAATCACAAAGGTAAAAACAAAATAAATCAAACAGAAATGCGGCATATTGTTTGAATCTTAAGTAAAATGACAAAGGTTACGCTGTGTACATGATCACTGAAATTAATCTGCAGCAATGAAAAACAGGAAACTAATCCTAAATGTCTTTCATATGAACATCATCTCTTAATAACAGAGAGAAATAATCATGTCTTACTCAAAAGTAATTGATAAAGTAATTCAATAAATGCATTAAAAGCTAAAAAATTATGTCTATAAAAACAAATAAGCAAAAATCCCTAAGCCCTTTAAAAAACCCCAACATGTAAATGACATATTTTACAAAAAATACTTCAGAATTCTAGTTCCAGATGAAATAGGAACAACTTGCTTAAATACATTTTTTAGGCAACCAATTGCACAAGGTTCAAAATACATTTTACTTCAACTGGAAGGTGTGTGACAGATGGTCCACTCATGCAGATTGCAAACTCATCTGCATAAAAGCAACTCAGGAACCTAAAAGGAATCACAAGGGCCACTAATGTTTCTGAGGAGAGAAGAGTATCATAACACACAAAACCCTCTGGGGCACCTTGTTAATTATTACAGGGTCACATTTCTGTGTAATATTTTGTTCTTTGCTCTAGAGCTAATTTACAGTCAGTTTGGTGTATGGTTCTGAAAGCCCAAGGCCAAAAGAGAAATTAGATTAAAACTTGTGAAGGACAATTTGAGAGTTGTCATTAGTGGAAATTAGTTTGCCATAATTGGTGGATAACTAGAGACCAAGAGCTAGTTCCAATCAAGAAACAGCAGATCATGTGAACCTGAGGGCTAAGTTCCAGCCTACAAAAAAAGGAAAAAAAAATCCCATTCATTTTGAAGGCAGTTGTGCCATTCATTCCTAGCCTAAATTTGGTTTGTGGATTAAAATATGAAATTTAAATCATATTACATCATTCAGATCTTTAATTTTAGGTCATGTGTTCTATGCTCTCAGTCCACTTTTTTTTTTCTTTTAATTTAAAACACGTGGCAGTTTGATCACCTGGAGAATGGCTGGAGTTTTCCACTTTGAGAACAGGCAGTATCTGTTAATATCCTAATGACAAGAGGATGAGAAGGAAAAACAAGATGCAAATGTACTCCAAACATTCTTTGGGAGCATCAGAGCTCTGTTGCTGATTTCACATTGTGTTGTAACCATTGAAAACAGTGTTCCTCTGCAAATAATGCAAATAATATGCATTCTCATACCTTCAAACTGTACCATACAGAAGTATATAGGACCTCCTATTTATGCTGTTTACTTTAACAAAATAAAGAAAACATGTGCACAGGATGAAAGAAGGGAAATGTTTAGAATTTCAAGGAGGGACCTAAAAGGAAGAGGAAACTGACATTAAAAACAAACACCAACTTCATACTATCCTAGGAATGAGCAATAAAAGGCAATTTGCCCCTGTGCACAAGAGAACTACATTTTTAGCACCCAGCTGGGACCTTCACTGAAGATTCTTTCCTTTCCAGCCTCCTTGAGACAGGCAATAATTTTATTGTCAAAGTTCAGAGAAGCCATATCAATAGGGAATTTAATCATAATTTGCAAATAAAATCTTTCTGAATATCAAATATGAGACCAAACCTTCCTTATTAAACTGAATTGAATGGGTCCTCATCACTTACTTCACTAGGAGCAGTATCAGTCATGTAAATCTGTTTTACTTACACGTAACTTAATTTTTCATCCAATTAGGTCACACAGTCCAACTTGTAAGACAGGAAAAGATAGATGTGGTCTTCTTTTAACTCCCTTCTACTTATTCAATTTCCTGACTTTCAGCCCAGAATGATTTTTCAAAAACAAGGTTGCTGCACATCAGATACAATACCCAACATAGGGTTATTCTTGATTTACAGCTGTCTTTCACTAAAACTCAGATAATTTAGCCTGTTTCTTTTATTCCCATATTGTCAAAATCAAACTGCACAAACAAGGATTTTTGTAAAATAGAAAACAGAGGACTTGAATTTAGTTGTTAAATGATGATCATCACTCATGCTCTTCACTGAGCTTTCTTTCTCAGTTATTATTTCTGGATTAGTGTCTGCAGATAGCACTGGACTAATAACCTAACAAGAATCATTCATACAGTTCTGAATGCAAAAGAGGGACCTTGGAATATTTTTCTTTTCATACATAAGCTGAGTTAGAAGTGATATTGTGTCAAGTTGCTTTGAACCAGTTGAATCTGACCCCCTCTGTTGTCAAGATGACATTTGAATTGATGAAACTGCACTTTAAAGTGGAATGTGAGCCAAACTGGAAGGCTGTCAACTGAAAAGTATGCAGAATATTAGTTACTCATATTAAAGGTTAAATTAACTCTAAGTAATAAAATGAGTTGGACTGTTCTTTTTACCATGATCAAGAAAAACATTTAAGAGTATGCCTCTCTAGTCTATCATTGCATTTCAGAAAACACTATAAAAATAGAAAGAAAAAGGGAACAATTTATTCTTTACTGCTCTTTCCTGACAAAAATAAAGAGCTAAAGCCTTTTAGAAGCAACTTATTCTGTGTGAGTTCTCCTGAATTTTGAGAGCCATTAATGCCAGCTATTTCCTTCATTTTTCTAAAAGGTTTTGGCAAAACCTGGAGTTCCTGCATAGCAATACCATTTGCAGCTTATGGCTTGACAGATTAAGAGCTTTGAAAAAGGCCAAAGTTATCTTTTATGTTATTTATAATATTATTAGGTGTATTTTTAGCCAGACAGTTTTTGCTTAGGTTTTTTTTCCTGCAGGATTAGAAGCAGTGACTAAAACGTACCATGATGAGAACATTTAAAGGTCATTGCTAAACACAATCTACCACATCTAAAGAAAACCGTAACTCTTACGTTATGGATAATTTAAGAACTAGTAAACTATAATCAAATACATTCTCTCTTATTAATTCTTTTAAAAGTGAGTATCCGAACAGTTTCAAGAGTTACCTAGTGTACCTCCTGATAAATGTTTTAATCAGGAAGATGAATCCAGAAAATACAATGTGACACTTAAGTGCGGCCAAAGCCATAACTCTCCACACATATATAAAGCAGTTTGTTTTTCATACTGGAGAAAGGAAAATAATTTGATCTCTCTTCTACTTTTTGAATAATATGCATTGTTCATGTGTTATGGAGGTGGAAAATAACAGGGTACTTGCCTTGACAGAAGTTTCCAGTGAAAGACTGTATATGGTTTAGAAAGTGAGATGCTGTCTATATGAAAAAGTTATGCACAGATTTCCAGGTAATAATAGTAATCACTGTTCAAATATAAAGATGGCTGCTAAGAATGAAGAAATTCACAATTCTAATTGGTAGCTGGGGGCGAAAAAGAAGTGCTTTTAAAAGAGTTAATCCACTTTTGAAATAATTTAGCTGTCCCTTAAGAAATTGCTGAAAAAGAAAGTTTGAAAAGCTTGTAGGTTTATTTATAAATCTCAGAATAAACTCAGGATGTGGCTGGCTTACACCTGAGAGACTTCATGTCTACAAATTATTGCTTATTAAAATAGTAGCAAACATGAAGGGTTAAACAGAAGAAAAATTTTCTATTTAAATCCCTAAAGCAGGGATCTAACCTAGATGGAAAATGTGTGCATTCCCTCTGGGCTCCTTCCATGCCCTTGGGATGCCGAGCTAATAACACCCCAAGACCAAATATGCCATATCCCCAGTGCTGGAGCACAGTACAAAAGCATATTCACACAGACTCAAATCTCAACAAACCTCTCTTCTTCCCTCTCTTTGATCCATGAACATAGGAAAGCCTATATTGCACAGCCTGTGACCTCCAAACCTGTGAGGATTATTGCCTGGTACCCATTAGTGTTACCTCCACATCATTCTGCTGTATTGGCTTACCAATTCATAAAGCAGTTTGAGATTCAGACTTTGCACCGTACTTACTCTTACTAAGCAACTTTTCTGCCCTTGTGAATACTGAGGGAACCTCAGACATGAACACAGCCGTTAGCTGCTTGCTGTAAATGAGGAGCAGCAAAGGCACCGCAAGCAGTGAGGTGGTTGTGCACCAGGGCTCCTGCCCCAGCCTGGCTCCCTGTCCCCAGCAGGCACAGCCAGACAGCCCCAGAGGAGCCTGGGGACGCCCAAGCCAGGCCCCTGCCCTTCCCCTGCAGCCCAGGCACAGAGGTGGGGGCAAGCAGAGCATCCCTGCTCTGCACTGCAGCACATCTGCCTGCGCCACCTCTGCACAGCCCCGCTGCTGCAAAACCCCCTTGGGCACCAGAGTCCGGCAGCAACTCTGCTGCAAACCCTCCTCTCCCCACAGCTCCTCCATACCCAACAAAGCCTTTCTTTCCAATCTCCCTCTGTAAAGCACAGCTACATGAAATAACACTCCTTTCAACCTGGCCCAGAAGTAGGGTCCCCAAACACAGCAGCAAAAATGGTATTTCAGCTGAGAACAGGATTCATACAGGACAGATCTCAATAAATATCAGTAAGTATACAAGTAAATATACCCTCTCCTTAAGAAACTGAAAGAAAACAAAATGAAAGTGGTTCGTTGAGATACAGTTAGGAAGCCCCATTTAGACAAAAAATTTGCTGTACTATTTAACAAAGCAGTCATCTGCCAAATCTAATTAAGGATGTATTCAAAATGTAAGACTAATGAAGCACATCTGGCAATTTTTAAAAGTCAACTGATATAACTTACAAATAGGATTTAAGATATGGCAAACATGTGAGATAGGGCAGATTAATTTTTTCACATCTAAAAATCTTGGAGTTATGTTTGAGATGTTTTTAAGTGCGACTGTTGACAGATGTGATCCAGGGGATGAAGTATAATTTTAAAAAAACATGCAGAGCTCCTTCAACCATACTGGGGTTTTTCTGAAGTGCTTTAAACAATTTTTCCTGGTTCCAAAAAGAGAGAAGTAGATAAATGGCTATATTGATGACTCTGCAAAGAGAATCTGCTATTTACGAAGGTGTAGTACATTACCTTCGTGCTTCTCTCCAAAGATGTCCATGAAATAATTATAACAGAGGTAGGTTTTATTGTTAAAATAATGCAGATGAACTTTTGTAGATATTGAAAGCTCAGAAAGGTCCAAATTTTTCCTCTCAGTTCATGATCACTATATGGCCTTAATATCTCTGTAACCAGAGATGTGTAGCCCTTGAAAGTTGTGTCTCTTCTAAAAGTGAGTGGAGAGATTGCAGGATCACCTTGCAGGACCACCTTGCAACCTCATGTACCTTCAAGTCAACAAAAGAAATTACAGCAGGAGTGATAACATCTTTTCTATTCATGGCAATCATTCTCTATTTTCCTGCCTCTGCAGATCATCACATGCATTTTTCTGCTAGCACTAAAAGCATACCACAGCCATTCCTACAGACACCACACCCACTGCACACACAAAGTCTGTGCATCCCAGTGATTCCCAGCACCACTTTTAATGATTGCATTAAGATCAAGCCACTCTCCCATGTCAAGTTCCAAACTGATTCCTGTCTTTGTCTGAAAGGCCAGGCAGGGATGTGGCCACATAAAGGCCACACAAACTCTTACAGCTGAAGGTCTCTGCTCCTGACTGACATTTATCCCCACCAAACCCTTTTTGGCTCATACAGCAAAGGTCACTCATTTCTGATCTTTTCATTAATTTTACTGTCGTCTTCACAGTCCCTACCCTTGTTTTTCTTTGCAGGAGAAATTTGTGACAGGTAAAGCATATAGAATTCTGGCCTCACTGAAAGTTTATCCAAACAGCACTATATCTAGTCAAGACACAAAGGAGACCTCCTGAAAGAACCTCTGCATCTTGCAGGAAAAGCTGATGGCTGTCCAAAAGATGCCAGAAACCATAACAAAGTATTAATCAATCAAAAAGGGGCCAGTGTGCTACTGGGCTTGTTTTATAAAAACAAAATAAAAATCAATTCCAAGCTTAATCAGTTATTCTGTGCCATTTGAGTATTATAGATTGTAATAAAGGACATTAAACCTACATTACATCCTAGTTTCAGGTAGATATCTATTTAGTTAGTTCTTTCTATTCTGTCTGCTTTAAAGGATTGTTGATATTCATTAAAATTTTGTAAAGAGGCTACTAATTCCTAATGCAAAGGAAGTGAGAAAAGCTTATAAGCAATCTGAAATGTAGCGAGTGCTTTACATGTTGCAGAGAAAGAGTTTCCATCCAGGTTATTAAATTCACTAACAACCTGAATGTTTTAGTAGTTCACTGAATATTTTTCTTCAAGCTCATTGTACAAGTTCTGTCTGCACTTTCTTCTCTTCTGTGCTTAGTATAAATTTTTAATAGTTCCAGTAAAACATCCAGAATACAATTAGGCACCCTTCTGCTTCACCATCTAATCTGACAATTTTCAGAGCAGCTCTTAACCCAGGCACTACATTGGTATGCCTGAAGTTATACAGTGTGAGCACACACTTCAGCATTTGCTTTTTGTGGTGTACATTGGAAGCAAGGCTTTTAAATAAGCACACAGAATGTGCTATTTGTTCTTAGTTGCCTCTCTCTTAAAGAAAAAAAAATTATTAATGGTGTAAAAAAGCAGTGTGTAAGTCAGCCAAAATATACTATAAACATTCAAAGTTGCCACCCAACCAGTGTCCAAAACCTGTTCAACCCTACTGCTCCTGTTTTCTGAACAGACCTTCTACCAGAGCACAGCCACTCACAAAATTACAATAAAAGAATACTTAATCGAGAAAAAGGAGTACTTTTACAAGATTTATTACATACATAAATAAATTTTATTTGCCTCAGTTACTCTGACTGGGCAATCAGTACCTGGAGGCAGTTCATGTTACCTGGGAAATAAAGTTATTTTGCAACTGAATTGTGCATTGCTAAATTTCACATGAAGTATGAAATAAATTTTCAATGATATTGGGAAGTAATTATTTAGTACCTGTGCAATGCAGAATGAAAAAATATCCCCAAACACGATACAATGGTATACATACATTTACAGGTGTAAAGGGTGTTTAAAATGCAGTAGCACACAGAATATAACAAAATATGAAGAGAAAAAAAATTCAAATAAATCCACCCTACCAAACACATCTCTATTAAAACATACTTCTCACTGAGGATGTTGAAATTATGAATTATTAAAAGAAACCCAAAACACATTCACCAAATGCACAGTATGACTGAGATGATTACTCAAAGGCAAAGCACAAAAATATCTTAGAAATAAATACATTCAGACACTACACTTGAAGAAACCAACCCTACCCATGTAGATTGCTGACACGAGTGAGCCATGCAACAACATTTTAAAGAATTAAAAATAGCATTAAATTGCTTTTATCCAAGCATGTCATTAAAAATAATATTGAATGAAACAGCAAAACACAGGAATATAAAATCTAGAAACAGATTAATTGGGACATTTGATGAATTACATATTGCTTTTAGCCACCTAAGACTCCTGCACCACCTCAAAACTGGTTTTCACCCAAGCAGTCTGTGTCCAGGTCAAATAAAGGAGAGGACAGGAGTATCTGCTAAAGAAGGAAAGCACTATCAAAAAAGAAACCACACACCACAAAAAACACTTTGACATTGTGGTAGAACAGGAAAGAAAACACTCAGTAAGCTCAGGAATATCTAATGTGACCATGAATAGAACAACAGGAAAAAAACAGATGCCAACTGTTCTGTCAAGCTTTGACTGTTTTTCTAGATTAGACAAATAGGTATCTTAAAAACTGAATGAAAAATCAATAAATAAATAGTGAGAGCTCATGCAGTTCACATCCCTATGCATGGCTTTTGTTTCTGTCAGGAAAATTCAGTGAAGCATCATTAACAGCATTACCTGAACGGTGTAAACGAGGAAAGGTGCTTCTTTATTAAAAAAGAAGAAAAAATTAGAAATTTGTTGTGGTTCTGGAGTATTCTTCTGATCTCCTGGGATCCCAAGCAGACCTCCATAATTTTAGAATTGTCTACACTAGATGGAACAATTTGCACAATACATCAGGTAGATGCAGTGCTTTTAAAAAATCTTTTTATTATTTAAATATATGCTAGCTTCCTTGATCCCCCTCCCCTTGAATAATTTTCCCATTTATAGATTATTTCCTGGAGAGATTGAAATGAGGCATTTTTAAGATTATTTTTCTTACTTACTTCTCTGAAAATGTAGGACTTTCCAATACATAAAGTTACTGTCAGAGAAACTGACATACATCTTTATGAGCACAGGCTCATTCTCAAAAAATATCATGTTATCAATTCAAAAATTATTAAGAGTCAGGCACTTGGATTTAATTTGACTAACTACACCTTTAAATGTGTTTTTTGCTCCTTAATGTCTACTGAATTGCTGATTTAAGAAGCCTGGAAGGGAAATAACCTCACCAAGATTCAGCCCCATCTGCAGGTACTGGCTCTGAACTGGAAACCAATAATGTCAAGCTTTGCAGTAATGTAGGGTGGAAAATCACAAGAGAGAGGTATTATCTCCTCCACCTTACAAACATCAAGGTTGTTAGAGCTCTATAGAGTTCAGGTTTTCAGAAATAATACATGATTTTATGCTAGAGCAAAGATAAACAGTCCATTATTTTAGAAGATACAGAATAACTTCAGGATATATTTCCTACATCCACCAGATGAGAAATACATCATTTGTATCCTAATAATACTGGGTTTATTTAGTATGTTTCTATTGTGATTTTAGTAACTCATATAACTAATTTAAAGTCATTTCAGAGCAAATATTTTTACCTTAGAATAATAATATTCTGCAAATATTTTTAAATGTTTGGGTTTTGTTTGTTTGCTGTTGTTCTTATTTCTTGCAGTTTACAAGAAAAAAGTTATTAGCTGTTAAAGAAATTACTACAGTTCTTTCTGAAAGGTACATGGCATATTATCCTCTTTCATCTTAGGTTATTGACCATTTATCTGCTATTTAGTCCTCATATTTGTGCTTTGTTGAACTGAATTTAAGTGTAATTTAGTCATTTTGATTTCTGATTGGCACTGGTGGAGAAAATTATAGGTTTCAAAATGTAAGTAGAACAGTTACCCACACAGTTCTCTGCAAATTACTGCAGGAAAGGCTGGTGTTTCTATTTGCCTACTTTTCATAAAAGTTTTGGAAAAAAACAACCTCCTAACAAAGATTTTTTGATGTTGTTGCATTTACACACATTTAATTACATAATTGCTTGGGGTTTCTAAATTAAATGCTTATTTATTACTGTAGAAAAAATAAATGTATTAAGCCACAAGATGGTGAGAAGGCAATTTATAGAATTGTAAAAATGTACCTAAATCTGTACTTCAGCTGGAGAGAACTTGCAAAGATTTCTGCTGAGGAGCAGAATAAATTTTACAAGATAGAAAGTTTGTTCTGTCCGAAAAAGTAATGGAATTATTGCCATTTTATGAAAGAAAGCACCATAAGGTGATAGAGGAGCAGAAGCAGACTGTGAAACACTATTTAGCTGAGACATTCATCCACACCTTCTCCAAGTTGCTGCACATTAATGACTCACAAATACAGGCTGGGAAATCAGAATCAATATGTTTCTTTACAATTAAAAATGAACATGACCGAGAAGTAGAATTAACATCAAAACATCCCCTTGCTAATGACAGGTTTCTTCTGATCTACATTTTCCTTTCTGGTTTTTCTTTATGTTTCACTTTGGGTAAAACCAATGATGGAATAACAAGGTAATCACATCCTGAGAAGATAATAAAGTCTGACCGATGAAGTCAGCTCTGAGGTAAGTGTTTCAAATCAACATCACCATGTGAGCTAACAGGTAAGAACCACCAGTGCAAAAAGAGAAAATGTTTTGAGTGGCTTATGAATCTGGAGGACAGAATGCAAGTTTTCTAAAGATTTACTTTAGAGTTGTTCTTGGCTAGTGCAACTTTAAAAGACTGAGGATCAAAGCAGTGCATGGAAAGTAGCAAATAAATAAATAGTGAAATAAGTATAAAATAGATCATAGCAGTCTAACAATGGTGTGCAGTAATAGGTGTAGTGACTGCCTAACTGCAAGTTGAGTTTCAAGGGTTCTCAGCTTCCAAGGGTTTACTGTGGCAACTTGGTTCCTCTCTTTCCAGAACACATTATTTCTTCCTTTTCCAGTCTTTCACCTTTACTGGAATTGTCCATTTTCAAAAACTCAGCTTTCCCATAAAGTAAGGTGTTTTAAAATAAGGTGGTTTTCTTCTTCTAGATCAAGAATAGAGCTTCCATTTCTGCATATCCTTTCCATAATACTTGTCAAATGCTCAGCCACTTAAGGCACTGTGTCTGTCATCTAGTGCAAGAGACAGATGGTATGAAAATGAAAGCACAGTAGAGGTGAAGAGCCATAATAACACCAGTTAGCCATGGCATAGCATAGCAAGTAGTTGAATTTTAACATTTATTCGACTTCTAACCTCTGCTAAACCTTCTTCAGGAAATATAAATGGGGCTGTGTGTTGCACACCATCTCCTGTACAAGAAATCAAGGCTTTTATGCGTGGTCCTTACTCCACCCTGATAGAAAACACGCTCCCTATTATAATTGCATTTGGCAGAAAATAAATTACACCATGTAATTTCACCTATAAATGTACTTTCTATAAGGCCTTTACTTTTTTTTCACCTTCTTTCCACCAAAATGTTTATGCTTATTTTGTATATGTTACAATGCCCTTTGTTTTCTTCAAAAGCAGAAATTTGCTACTATGGCAACAGTACTTTCAGTCATAACCTGAAAAGAACAAATTTGCAATCACGAACGAAAGGAAAAAAGCCCTCAAATGTAAAAGATTTCACCCAAATTCCACTAGCAGTTTTTCCATAAACATTGGATTGCCAATTGCATTTTCTCAGCTTTCAGGCGCTGCACAGGTGGGTGTGCGGTTCCCAGACCAGTCTGCAGGGAGCTGTGCAGGAGGAAGGCAGCCAGCTGAGTGAACCACTGACTCCCTTTACACTCAGAGTAAGACAGGCACCTCTAAATCCATCTCACCTGAGAAGCAGGTGGGATGAGTTATTCCTGGGATGCCTATCTCTGCCTCTGGTAAAGAAGCATTAAGTATGTGACTTCTAAAAAGCTACAGTAAGGCAATCCAAGCATCCCTCAGAACCCATCCTCAATAATCCCTGTCATTCACAAAGGATTTTTGGTGCTGTCAGAAATAACATAAAGTTAAATATTTATTCTGATATCTCAGTATGCACAGTAGGTTTCCCCCTCATATTTCTAGTTAATTCTCCCTAAGCTATTTTTATAAAGTGTTCTTAAAGCACTTTTGTTTCTGCTTAGAGCAAGTGAATTGGAATGCCAACTAAAAACTTTTGTTATGTATATCAAAATTTGCCTTACTCCAAAAGAATCAAAATCCACATTAAACTGATTATCTTCATGCATTCTTCTAGTGAGTGATTAACATACATTTTAGAGATTGTTAAGCTGAGATCCATTAAGATTGACATTACAGAAGTATAGATTTCAATGAAATACAATTCTTTCCCCTCAGTATTCACAATCCATGACATATCATGATCATGGTCTTTTAAATTTCAAGAAAACAGAGTGCAAGAAATTACATAAATAAGAATTAAAACAATGGTCCAACAGAAAACTTTCTGGCTAACAAGATACAGCATATACATGAGAATCTGAGGGTAAGTGAGGGAGACAGGGCAAGGTCATCTGAGTTAACATAAAGTAGAATCTGATTTTAAAGTACTCATCATTCATACAAAATAACAATGAATATAGGGCACTTGCTGGGTACACAAAAATAATTATATGTAAAGACTGAAAAGTGTTTTAAACCAATAAGCTGGTACTTTACCTAAAAGAGAAAACATGAAGTATGCCTAATAATGAAAAATTAGTATCAAATTGCTGTAGATTTAAAGTAAAACAGAACTTTTAACACTTAATGAATTTTCTGAGTAACACTGGCATATGATGTCTGTGATAATCCTTGTGTCAAATCATCTCCCCTCACTCAAGGACAGAGTGGCAAAGACATTCTTTGTGTACACACATACACATGCATATAGGGAGCAATAAGGCAGCAAACCACCTTTTGCCTCTAAACTCATGCCTTATAAATTGCAGAAATATTCACTTTCAGGGTATTGTTCTTCTACACAATCTGTACTATATACATTTACTGGATAGTGGGAGAGTGAAAAAATAGTCATATTTAAACAAGTGCAAACACAAAGGTTCAAAAATGAAATTAAATTGACCAAGTACTTTAGTGGAGTGAAAGGGTTAAAGTGGAAGCTTGCACATAAGAATAAAACTGTAAATAGTGAATCCTTTGAAGCAGAAACCATTGCATAGTGAAATGCTATGAGACACTAAAGTAAACACAACGGAGAAAAGAGCTCACATACATCACTTAACTGAAATTAAGATCTGATACAGGCGAGGTATCCCATCAGTCAAACGCTTAATACCAACCAAAGTGAATGAAAATGTGGAAAAACATTCAGACAAATAGTGAGGAGGAAACCTCATGGGAAAATACTGTGTCTGATACGATGGTACCTAGGTCCTATATAATTTTTAGACCCTGTGAAGACCAATGATGCACAATTATCATAACCATGTTTGGATTACAGACAGGGAATTGTTCAGAATCTTCCTCAGGACAGAACTGGAGAACCATGAAAAACACGACTAAGTCAGCAGTAGTAAAAGAACTTGCTTAGCTTGAAGAGCAACTATGAGAAAGTCCTACAGTTACTGTCTTTTTCTTTTCAACAAATGATGTCTTTTTCTCTCTCCTAAAGGCAGAAACTTTGGCTACAGCACAGCCAGCAGGGTAGGATATGAGAGGTTCATCCTTTGCAGTCCTGAGACTCCTCAGCCCAGACACCCAAGGGTAAGAATGACATCCTACTTCCTCAGTTTTAATGATAAATCCCTGCTGCAAAATTAAAAAAAATACAAGTCCACCAAATAGGTAACTGGCATTAAAACTTGACATTAAAACCTAGACCCATAGCTTATCTGTCAGAAAACTTCAGTCAGTAGCGAGAAGACTAGAGTTTATCCCCAGGTAGGTCATGAGTCATTTCAGAGCTTTTCTACCTCACATACACTCAGAATCAGAAAAAAAACCCCAATACAGCAGAGTTGCATAACTCTCATCCTAGATCAAGCAAATGCAGACTGATTCTGTTTCATTTTTCTGACGTCTCTTGATATGAGTGAATGCACAGAAGGAACCAAAAAGGGTTAGGGAGGAGAGCTTTGGAGAACTGAGGTTTTACAGTCTGAAGAAGAAAAGTCTAAAGGAAAGTACAGTTGTTGCCTTCCAATAGGTTAAGGAGAGGTGCAGGTGGGAGTGAAAGCAACTCCCCTCAGAGATGCACAGTGTGCACTATCTATCTATCTATCTATCTATCTATCTATCTATCTATCTATCTATCTATCTATCTTTAAGCACTGTGAAGTTTCCAAGAAAAGCTGTACAATTCACAGTTCCCATAGATATTCTAAACTCAACCAGATAAGTGGCTGTGCAATGCAACCTGACTTGTAATTTAGCCCTGCTTTGTTCTGGGGTGGGTCTAGGTGACCTTCAATGTATGTCACAACGCAAGGTTTTGCATAACTCTAAGTTAAAGCAGACTTAGACTTTACTACTACTATCATCAAGTGTGAAAATACCCTCTAGGGGCTGAAGGGGTGACAGCATAAAAAGAGTAATCTGACTGAAAAATGTATTTTGAATATTTCTGCAACTTCGTCCTCTCTTAAAACTTTGAACTTTGCCTTACTCTGAACTGTGTAATTTGTGGAATCTCTATCTAGATGATGGACGGCATTTTAAATGCAGTCTCATGACTAATTAAGGGAGCACACTGTAGTTGTACTGGCTCCCAAGGGGGACAATACGATTTCTGGAAGCTTCCCAGTAGTGCAGTTTCTGAGGAGGTGAGGACTGCTTCCACTTGATATTTGTGTCAGTGAAGGCTTTAGACCAGTGGGTGATAGCACCATTTAGAATATCTGAAAAATTCCAGCTAGCACTGATCAGATGCTTTATAAGTTTTCTTCCCTGCGATTTTTGATATAGGCAGTGAAAGTACCAGTACTACATAAGAGGAGAAAAGAACTGTAAAGTGAAAAGAGATTATTAGCCTGCTCCTTTAGCCACTAGCACACAGAGTGGAAAAATAAATGAGCTGACTATAGTCCTGGGAAATGTGGAAAATGTGGTGGACAACTGGCCTGAATAAAATTCTACAGAAAATCCAAAACAACACTTGCTACCATAAGCTTGTAGGCCAAATTCAGCAGCTCAGTGGTCAGCAGAAATTTACTGCACAACTCTTGGCAGTACTCTTGGACCATTAGATGTATTAATCATTAGGTGAACAAATAGCAGTTTCAGTTTACTTCTGGAAGTAATATATAGTAAATATCAATAGAAGATGGAAAAGAAAAAAAAGGGAAAAATGAAGAACACTGGTGGAGATGCAAGACATGGATGAAGCCATTGTATAAAACAAACTAGCAACAGCTCTTTTTTGAATTTTGGAGAGTTGAAAGAAATTCCAGATTTCTGAAAAGGTTGAGACATAGCTAAACAGAACACTCAGAGCTAAATACAAAATGTTACAAAATCCAGGTCTCTTTAAAAAAATAATAAAATTAGGGTCTGTCAGCTTTAGTGGGACATAAGGAGCTTCAGAGCCCCCATTCACAAGCACAGGCAGCAAGGCTGTTTGTCATGGCCCAACCAGCCACTGCATCAGAGCAAGCAACAAAGGCAATTCTCAAAGACAAGTGAGCTAGTGCTGCTGGATTACCACAGTATTTGTTAGGAAAATGAGTTATTAACCCTGTGCAGCATCCCTGCAAATCTCTGAAAAGGTTCAGTAAGGTGCTGACAATTTTCTACAACTCTGGCAAATCAAAGAAAAGTCTGACTTAATAATAATTCATAACTATTTATGTTTTTCCCCATGTTCTTGAGAACCATGGATGCAAGTTTGTATTTATACACGCCTCTTAATTTATACTTGTATACAAAGCAGTAGAATTCTAGTAATTGGGCTGAACCTTTCAGCAGCATACAACCCAAACAGGTTTTTAATATCTTACATTTTATTTCTGCTTACAGAGATTTCAACTTTAAAGAGATTACTAATAGGTTTAAAGAAGCATTTTCCCTCTATTTACAATTATAGCCAATAAGATTTAAATTTTTAATGTTGCAAATGTTTATTTATGTATTTCAAAATAACTTGGAAGCAACTCTCACATCTCATCACAACTCCTAATTATCTGCACAGAGGAGAAAGAGGTAACAAAATTCACTCCTTTCACTCCCCAGGCCATGCTACAGGAGCTGCAGAGTGAATAACAAAAGCAGAAGGCTGAGACTATGCAGAGGAAAGTGCAATGAAACACAGCAGTGAAAGAACAAGGATGGCTTATCTCATTGCAGCGGGAGTGGAGGTGTCCTGCCAGTCCCCCAGGTGTCCCCAGTGATGCCGTCTGTCTGTCCTGCTGCCGTTGCCTTCCTGAGGCAGCAGTGGCTGGTGCTTGATGAGCTCAAGCAGACAAAGAACCTCATGGTCTCAGCTGGTTCACAGCTCAGAATTCTGCAAAGCAGGGTCTTTCAGATCCTGTTCCTGAGCACAGTCAGGCACTTAGACCAAAGTGCTACTACAAGCATCACAAGATAACAGGTCTAAAAATGGCTCTTGATTTCCTTCAGAGAAGAGACCAGACCAGCCTGGAACCCCCACCACAGTGAGCAAAAGGCAACATGCACTGAAGCAAGTATTCTAAGAAAATACCAGTACTCTGGTTTTGGAGCCATCCACACATTATGGTATTCAGAGCAATCCTTAAAATTGAAATTCCCCTTGTATTTCAGACAACGTGATCATCTGACTCATCCTTCCTATTTACAAATAAGTTTAAAGGTAGCAGTCACATTGTGGCCAGTAGGACTAAAAACTCTAGAATTACTCTACTGTACACTCACTCTAATGATGTCAGCAAGTGATCTTTAGGAAATTTTGGCTACATCTTTGCCCCTTCTATTTTTTCTCTGCTGTGGTAATATTTTAGGGTTTCGATTTTTAAAATATCACATTTTTAAGGTTAATAATTTGGCTTTCTTCCCAATTTAAGTATCTGAAATATAATACACTTGATTTTCTTAGCTTTTCCTTCTCAAAGCTGAATGTACATTTGGTACTTTAGACAGAAGGACAACACAGTTAAATAGGGATGCAAGTTCATTGTTTTCCCTACTATTATTTGAGGACATTCATTATAAAGGTATGTCACATTAATGAACAGTGTGGTTCACACCACCTGCAAAGAAACATTATCAGCAACAGCAGCCCTGCAGGTCTCAAAATTTCTTGTCACTTTGGAATGTAGAATCAAATTAGCAAAGCTGTGCTCAAAGGATGAGTTTCTGTAAGCTTTTAAACATCTCAGACAGAAATTCGATTAAGATTAATTCAAGCCAAGCAAGCAATTTTAGAGGCGTTGGAAGCAATTTCCTTTCACATCATGGTTGTGTGCTGCTGACATGAATGCCTGGAGAAAAATGTGCTAAGTTACCAGAAACAAGATCTTACTATGGAGCAGCAACTATGTATGTCCTTGTAAGTTTAGCTTTAAAATATTAATACTAAAGGTAACAAAACTTGTAAAGAAACACAAAATATTCTTCATAAATCATAAATAAATTTACTCTAGTGACAGGGCATTTCAAATACCACAATCACATTTTCAAGCTGGTTTGTGTCATCAGCTTCTAAAGGTGAGACTCTTCAAAAGAATTTGCTGGATGAATAAGATTTAATCTTATGCCATTTTAGAAAAATGATAGCAGTGCTCATCAAATTATTAGTGCACTGGTAAAGCATTTTGAATCTAAATCCTTCACCACTTCCATTTATTTTACGATGTTGAAAAGGTTATCCTTCAAAAATTGTCAACCAATTCATATAAAAGATTTAATGTTTTAAGGATAGATAAAACGACAACATGTCATTATATCTTTGAAAGAAGATTGATTCTAACAATGGTAAAATTATCATTTTTCAGAAGATGGAAAAAGAATACATGGTTTTCACTTCAGTCTCAATTCAACATAGGCAGCCTAAAGCTGTGTAATTATTTCCAAGACATGAAAAAAAATTCAAGGAAAAAGAGATTGATTTTTTTCCTATTAAAATGATCTTGTGAATTTAAACCTAGGAATGCTTTTTAGTCATTTTCATTTTGCACACACACACCCATCTGTTTGGGTTTTGTTTGGTTTCGGGTTTTTTTTCAATAGAGAGGCAGAGTTCCACATGTCTAACTTAAAGGTACTGACAAGTTGTTCCATTTTCTTAGTCACCATTCAAAGAGCTTTTAAAAGTAGTGGGTGGAACAAAATAAAGGATGAATAATAAAAACCCAGCCTAACAGCCTGACAGTCATTCCTGTATAGACATTCCCATTCTTATGCAAAAGGGAACTTACTTTCAAGCAAAGATAAGTGACCATGAAAAGAAGAAATGTACTGTTAGGAAATAAATATACAAAACTGAAAGACTGGAATTAATAAAAAATATGTACAAGATTCTAAGAAAATGTCAAAATGCATACAAGTAGTCTACAAGTTGGTTTCCATCTCTCCTTACATAAGGATTAGCAAACATGAAACAGAGAAATGTTTTCTTTCACCTTCATACTGAAAGAATTCTAACCGTGTTTTCTAAGTGGTACACAGGCAGGTAATGCAAGCTAAGTACACACTTAAAGGACAACCTGGGTCTTAAAGATTATTTGCTCCAGTTTGCAATAGTTAAAGAATTTTAAAACCATTTCTTAGCAAACTCAACTTACCATATTTGCCAAGCAAAGGTTTATTACTGAGAGATGATGTCTCCATTCTTAATCAAGAGATCACACTCAGCTTCTTCATAGAAGCATAGAATTATTAGGTTGGAAACGTTCTCTTAATCATGAATCCAGCACTTGATTCACAGTTAACCCAATACTGCCAAGTCCAACATCCAACAACAAACCATTGCTCTAAGTTCCACATCTACACGTACAATTCTCTCCAGGGATGGTGACTCAACCACTTCCCTGGGCGTACCATTCAAATGTCAATCCTTTTGGTGAAAAAATCTTTTCTAACATCCAATCTAAATTTCCCCTGGCACAACTTCAGGTCATTTCCTCTTGTCCTATCTCTGGTTAATTGGGGAGAGACTGATTCCCACCTCAATACAACCTTCTTTCAGGTAGTTGTGGAGGACAATAAAATCTTCCCTGAGCCTCTCTTGCCAGGTTAAATATCCCCAACCCCTTCATCTGCTCCAGACCCTTCACCGTCTTTGTTGTCTTTGATGAACTATGATTAGACAAAGGAGCTGTATTGAAATATGTGAATGACTAATCATGCTGTAATCATAATTTCCCAAATACTGTCAGTACTATCTAAAAATCACCCCAGTGCTTTACGACTTAATTTTAGTGATAAATTACTGTATATTGTCTACAATCCTTTGTCAGCATTTAGGAAACCAAATGCATTTTGAATTACAGGGTTAACAGACAAATGTTCAAATGGCAAGCCTCATTCTTGGTGACATGTAATTCAAATCCAACATTATTCCTGCAATTAATGCTTTTTTCAAGCATGGGCATGGAACAATTTAGTTTTCAAAACACAGAAATCGATTAGTTCAAATTAGGAGGTTTAAAATAAGAATAAGTGGATAAAATGAAATGGCTTTGTGCTATATTGCACTAAATTACTCAATGAGTCCTCCTGGCTTCCATGGCATAGGAAGATTGTAGACAAAATGACCCTGAGCAGAAAACAAACAGTGTTTAGGCAGAGCCTGGAACATCATAGACTTACACACACACAAAATCGAACAGCCTCTTTCTATCAGGAGAGAAAAAGTGAGAAGATGAGAGTAACAAGCTTTGGATGTGAATACAGCTGAAACAAAGAGGACATGAGTTATTGATTAGCTTCAAAGACAAGTTTAGGCAGTGGCCAAAAAGGGCAATGTTACATACTAGGGACCAACAAATTTATGGGCACAAGGAAAGCAGAAGCAGAGGGAGTAAGTATCAGGAAAAATTCAGAGCTAAAAATAACTCAAATGAATCAATTTATTGTTTGTATTCCCTTGAATACAAACATCCATCTTTATTTGATAAATGCTATTTGGTTGAACCCAATTTTCTTTCTAATTTATGGGGGTTCTGAACACTGATTCAATATCCTTCTCTTCCACAATGTTACACCTTCTTAAGCAGTGGTTACCAACTCTACCTGTTCCAGGCTCTTTCCTGTAAGTATTTTTTCCTTTCATTTCTACAGAACAAAGTAAAACAATTAGGAAAAATATAAGCAGGAACAGGGAATGGAAGTAAAACCATTAAGTACACAGTCTTAACTAATAAGAACAAGAATGAACTATATCCTCCCTCAAACACTTGGAGGTTGTGAACAGCTAACAATGAAATCCAACCATGAGAGAAATAGTATTCCTGAGGAAGCTCTGATAACTTCTTGTGGTAAGACTGATCAACACCGTGGAAAATACATTTACTTTATACTAAGGAGAACAAGCAAAGTGTAAAGTAAGTAGAGGATTTCCTGGTTCCAAATTTCTATGTGTACTCTTTCCTAAATTCTCTACATTTCCTTGTGTGGAAGCTATTCCATCATTTTGGTCATCCTGCCTGTCTCCCCTCAGGATCTTTTCCAGGTCTACTGGATTGCTTTTGAAATAGGAGCAGAACAGTCACATCATTACCAAGGTAAAAAATGGACGTAGAGTGCACTTTTTGTTCTTTGTTTTGTTCCTGCTTCTCCATTGATCTGACATATTCATGGACCTTCTACAATCCCCAGTTCTCCTGTGTAGTAATGGCCTGTTCAGAGGCCATTATTTTGAATGTGACATTAGGACTTTTCACTTTCTGGCATGATTTTACATTTATCTGGGTTGGATTTCATAATTTTACTTTTCAGTCTTGTGTTTTGTTATAATCTTCTGTAACTTCTTAATAGATCACCTTTTATCTTTAATACCATGAATAACCAAAAAAGCCAACAAAATCTTTTCATAAAGCAATTTGTGAACACTTCAGATTTGATGTAAACCAAAACCTTAAAAATTTAATATTATTTTCTGGTTTTATTTTTCCAAGGCCTTCATATAGACTCAGTAGTGTGGAAAGTGACTAATACAAGATTTTGATGTGTCTTTGCCTGTCAAAACAAAAGAACAGCTCCGTGTGTGGAATAGCTGAAATTGTTGATTGAAACTTAGATAGAGCGTCATCTATAAGAAAAATGGTCTGTGATATGTGGCAGAAATCTGTTTCTATTTGGAAACATGATGAGAAATCAACATGAACATCATTTTTCTAATCATACAAAATTGCCAGGTTGATTTTCAAGTCATTATCCCTGTAATCAGATAAAAAGTTTTCAACACCAAATTGTTTTCATTTGTGGTCCCTTGATCATAGCGTGTCTAGACTATTCTAACAATACATTCTGTTTAGAATAAATGCTTGTACCATCTGCACTGTAAATGAATAGGAAAAAATGGTTTTAGAACACTACCCTTCACAAGCTTCAACTGGCTGCATTCCTCCAAGAGCTGAGCTTTGCTATGAACACAGAGAAGCATTCCTCAGAAGTCACTTTACTTACTCATTTGTATTTGAGGCACAGACTTTGCTCACCACTGAGGTAAGCAGTTTCTACTTTAATACAGGGAAAATATGCTCTCCAGCATAAAATTATTCAGACAAAGTGCACAAAGATGATTGCTTCATAGATCTTGAACTTGAAAATAAAATCTCCCTATTGCTCATGTTCCTGAATACTTTTGTTAAACAATGCCACCAGTAGATTCTAGTTGGCTGAAGCAAATATTTATTCAGTGGCCTGTGTATTTTTGGCTTTTATGCAAAAAATTGGGAAAGAGATAGTAGGAAAAATTCTTGGAATTATCAGGTTTGTTTATAAATAATATTTGACATTGTCAGTGAATATATTACTAATTACAGGGAGGGGTGCAGGGGGAAGCAAAAACATCCCAAGAAAACCCAATTCCCATTTTGCTTTTGTTTCAGAGACAGGAAGGAATGGCTGTTTAACACAAACTACTAAATTTAAGCGCTGTGTAAGCATAAACTTCTCAATCCATAGTAGCTTTCACTGTAGTAACTGTTCTGAGTGAATAATACAGATAAAAGCTATCACTGAGTACACGAACAAAAAAAATAAATGCATCTTGCATCTAAACATATAAAAAATCAGATATAAAATGTATTAAATTATAAACATATATTTCAATATAGTTTTAGGAAGTCAAGTATTTTTATATACATTGCAGACTTTCACTACCAACTGCTTATCTCAGTTACAAGAAGGAGCTAGAGATGGTGGTAGTGTGGTAACTGGTGATCAAGAAGCAAAGACCTAGACTGGCCTGAGGAGCAAACTGTTTGGAAACCGCTTCAAATACTTTTTTTCCCTGTCTTTGGTCAGCCAGAAGGAAATGAGTTTTGGCTAACGTGCCATTTTTATCTCAGCCTCTTTCCTGGATATAAATAGTCTCTTATCCCTAAAAAAATTAGAATTTTCCAGGTCTGTTTAGTACAATGGACCTCCTCCTGTAGATGTGTTCTAGAAACCACAGTTGTGTGGCCTTTCTGGTCGTGGCCAACCAAAAGATAACCCAGTCTTGCAGCAAGTAAGCAGCTCCCTACCACATCAAAGCAGCAGAAACCCCAATGCATACATCAGAACTGCTCTTGCTTACTTTTTCATAACAGTCTGTAAACACAGATAAATTAAAAAAGAAAATGTGTAGCTGAGAGAAATGTATTGTGAATTGCAGACATCATGAAACAGAGACATGTAAGAATTCTGTTCTGCAGATCAAAGCTCACTCCTATCCTTTGTTCTTTACAAGTCAAAAATAAAAATCTAACATTCAGCTTTATTTTGAGCATAGCCTAAGAGTAGGTGACAACTGATTTCTGCCATTAGAAATGAAACCTCATGAAAGCAAGAGGTCCCCCAGCAGTTAGGATGCTCAAATATGACTCTGAATTCAAATATGTTTTAACCCACTGGATATTAAGTTGATCAGGGACTGTGAAGAATTATAACACTTACATTGCAAATCTTACTGTTCTAACTTTTTTAGAAGAGCCATGGGATTATACAGAAAAAAATCAAGAATCATATTTTGCAGATAATTTAATATACTGTGGTACAGAATGATATACCATATACAGAGTATCCAATGATAGGCAGAATATGAAATATTGCAGCTATGTTCTTATATGTAGAAACACAACCACAACTGTTTAGGATTATCCTGCTTATATTAAACTTAGAATATGGAACACCATCAAAAATATGTTAGAGGCACACGTGAAGCACTTACAAAAACTGTAATGTGTGAAAATCTCTAGCCACATACAAACCATAAATGTGTTACAGAAAATTGCAGCATTTGTCTTTCCAACTTTCATTATCAAAGCTGTGATTTTCTCAGCATGTTCACTGGCAAACTGCACTGCTTTGAAACTAATAAAGTCAGTAACACTCTGCTATCCCTGGAATTACAGGAAGAATACCAAAAATACTAACAGAATAAACTCACACATATCCATCCATGAACAAGGGATTTCTGCCATTATATTTGCCATTTCCAGGGAGAAGGCTTAATCTCTAGTACCTATGAACAATATAGATTTTATATCTGCAAATTTCAAAAAGCAAAATATCTCTAATGAAACATGTTTAGAAATGTTCCCATCTACCTCAGCTGACAGTAGACATATTTACAGATTTTTAACATGAAATATTTACCAGGAATATAGAATATGTCATATGTTGAGAAAATGAATAGTCTTCACTGTACCACAAACCAATTTACAGCCACACATATAACTGCAAAGGAGATTTCTTATAACTACTTTTCAGATAAAATATTTCCAAATATTGAGAGAACCTGCTGATATAATTTTTGTGTGCTTTTACTTTTAGAATAAAATTTCTGTTTATGAATAAAAACATTATTTGAGTATTCAAAGTTACAGACAAATACATTATATTTATTATTGCCCAAGCATTTCAATAACAAGCATGCATAAATCATGCCATACAACTTCCAAAATGCAACAAGTCTCTCCTAGCTGCTCTTGAAAGGAATAATAGTGTGTGTGTCTGTCATATCAAATGTTCTCTTTACAACAACAATGGATTTCTCTTCCCTCATAAAACAGTACTTCTATTAGTAAAAGGACATGCAAGTCACCCCAGTGCACTTATTAACTAATTCCTGCAGCCTCTGTAAAATCCAGCTTAATCTCCAAACAGGAAAGAGATCTGGACTAAAAAATTTACAAGAAAATATTTAAACATTTCCAGAAGTTGACTAAGTCCATTATCTGAGTGTTTTGTGCAAACTTGCCTATCTCATTTCCTTTAATCTGACAAAAGAACTATAATGCTTCCAAATACAGTGTTCTAATGCTCAAATTAATTCTAATAGAATCTAATTTTAATTCTAATATCACATAGTGGATTAGAGAAAAGTGACTAAAGAAATCAATCTATTAGACCATAAATCTTCGTTGAGACCTTTGGTGTATTTCTGTATAAACACCTACAGAAACAATTCCTGAAATATTTTACTGATTGCTTGAAACTAGAAGAACACTTTAGGCAAATGCACAGGAGCGGCTGAGTGAGCTCATGAAGTGTTTCTATACAGAACTAAATTCACTCAGAGTTATATAATTGGGAAGTTTTTCTCCTCACCCACCTGACATGATCACAGGCCTGTGATGTCTGGAAGCTTCCAGAGGAGTTAGTTTAGCCAAATAGCCGCAGTTTGTCACTGTTCCACCTGCCTTCCCCTCATCTCCTAGGCCCAGAGCCTTGCAGAGGGTCAGCCCCTGCCCCTCAGTTGGTTATGGAACATTTACCTCAACACTCAGACCATGCTGCTGCCCCCTCCCCTCATCCTGGCCCCACAGAACAGCTTCAGCCTGACTCACCCCACCATGGTTTGACAGCTGCCACCTCCCATGCTGTGCAGATATGCTCAAGAACGAATAAAAATGTCATTGCTACACCAACAAAAACCACCTTTAAAATTACTGTTGTTTGTAAGCCCTCAACCTGCCATAGTATTTGTGCTCTTTGTGAGAAGACAAAGCACTTGGCTGGCCCAGCTGTGCCCATGATTGCAATGATGTAATTGTAAACTGGTGAGTTAAACTGAAAACCTAAACATCCTCCCTTCTCTTTGATAAGCAAAATGCAGATAAAAGAATGAATTCTGCTAAGAATAAAGTGAAGTATATTCTACAACAAACAGAAATTTTGAATTATGTTTGGTAGAGTGACTCATCAGCCCCTAAACCAGAAAGATTTTCTAAATATTTCTAGAGTCTTAAACTGAGGAACCGATGAAAATAGAGTCCCTGTTTCTTTTAAGTTGTGAAAGACAACCTTAAATGTATCTTAATGCAGGAGCTCTTTTACAAAATATCATCCTTTATGTTAAAAATTCCTAATGAATATTAAGCAGTGTTCCTAATTGTGTAGCATATGCAAAAAAGCAGAACACACAAAAATATAACATTTCCAGCTTAAAATATTCCAAGTCTAAACATAAACTGAGTCTAAAATACCAATTTGGTTGAAAGCGGATTAATCAAATACAATGAAGAATGTTATTATGTCATCTTTGTTCTTTTTTGTGACAATTTTATTGATGTTTTATTCAATCTGCATTTATAAATAAGGGTTATGAATCTTTTAAATGGCAGCATTTGACTAATACTTTTACATTGTCATGATAAGAAATAGTTATTATTCTTTTTTCTTAGAAGAATTACAATGTATTGCTCATTAGTATTAGAATTCTCCTTAAAAAGAAAGACTGCACATCTACACAGACTTCTCTAAATCTAATGGGTTTTTTTTGAAAAAAGAAACAATGGCTTAATATAATTGTAAGAAAAAGAACAAAATAATATCTAAATAAGTGCAGAAAAATCACCTTCTCCAAACATCCTAACCACCCAAGCCAGAACACTTTTAAATTTTAAAAGCAAGCAGGTATTTTGGAGTCATGTTTCTGATCTAGAGGTTCATGAGCTCAATTTGTCATAAAGAAAAAATTTAAAAAGCATAATTGAAACAGGTGCTCTTACTAATGTATTTGTTTAATGTTTTAGACTCATAACAGTTGAATACTGCAGTTATTTATCATTTTTTCTTATTCCAATTTCTGCTGAAGTTATCTTCACTGTAGGAATTGCTGCACACCCAGGTTTGCAGATTTCTTTACATCTTTTTCTCTCTAAATGTTTATGTGAACCTTCTTCCTTTAGTTCAATTACAGACACTGCCAAAATATATCTGCTTACATGCCAAAAATCAAAATATTCATCACATAGTTTCTATTCTACTCTAAAGCTTATTATTTTTCACACACCAAATTTCAACCAGTACTATGTGTGCCAGACCTGTCTGCAGAAGGCAGGAAAACAACTGTATGACTGAAACCATTTGCCAAAAAAAGGCCAACTACTGTAAGCTTGCCAAATTCATTGTTTTTGTGTAACCTGAATGCTTCAACAGAAGGCTGTGGGAAAATCTGTAGCCAGTCTCAACTGTAAAAAGAAATCACCATCTATTTTGTAATTTGTCTCCTGCATGCAACTTGAACTACAAAAGAGTTGTTCTGCAATCATAACTATTCACTGTAAAAAACAATTTAATTTCCTTTCTATTTACATGGGAGCAAAACCAATCCTCTAAAAATTGTCCTCTTTACAGTATGACTCCACAGATCCCAACTCGTAAGGAGTCCAACTCCCCTCTTCAGATGGTTGGTAAATATAATTTCTGTGAGAAAAGAATATTTCCTAGTTTCTTTTGTTCTTTCTAAACATTCAGTGGTAATAGTCAGCTCTCCTACAATGATTATGCTCTCCCATATCATCAGCATGAAACATGCTTCAGAGCCCCTAGAACTAAAACTTTCATTTACTGAGCTTCAAATAGAAGAAAAAAAATGACTGTACACCTAAAAGTGGGAAATTCCCTTCAGACTAGTTCTTGTATAGGTTACAGCCAGGAAATCAGACACCTGAAACTCTAAGATTTTTCTCCATTCAATTCTCCACAATTACTTTAAATCAGTTTTTCAAATGAAACCTTGCCCAGAAAATAATACCTTTGTCAGTTCAAATTGGTATGACATGATTCCTTGTCAAATTTTCAGTAAAAATAACTGGGTTTGCAGCTTCTCTCTGCTGCCTCTACTTTAACAATGATTCATTTTTCCTTTCCAGCCATGGAAGAACTGTTCAAAATTTCCGTGTAGGTTTTGTTTTTTAATATAGTATGCTGCTTTATACTGAATTTTCTTTATCTGCACAGCAGTGATAACAACATCTACTCAAATGTTACTCACTTACTAGGAAGCTTTCAAGGCAATGAAGTTCTGCTGGCCGTGGATGTTGCTGATTCTGCCACTCATGGTAAGGGGAGGAACTTCTGGCCTATCCTGCAGGGAAATGTCATGACTCCCAATCTGGAGAACCAGCAACAGCTGGAAATAGTAATTATGGAGAAAGCAAGATGGGTTTTCCATTATAAACTGTTTCCTTCTCATGGTTAACCAGTACTAGTAAAGACAAACATGTACAAGAATGAAGTCTGGCCTGTCTTTAACAAAATGAGAAAACACCTGCTGTATTCATTCAAGTTGACATTTCACCCAGGACATGATTAGACACTGATGACCAAGAAATAAAAGCAGTGTTAAGTTATACAAGATAAAAGTACAATGCCTCTTAAAATCTACCCAAAGCCCAGGTTTTAACCTGCACAATTTCAGCTATGCAAATGAAACCATCAGCATGATGCTTACCACCAAAACCCAGCTTTTTTCTTCTACCTGACTTTGACCATCAGATTTCCCTCATGCTAATTTTCTAACTTCTTGTTTCCCTACACCATACATATTTCAAACTATTTTTTTCTCTTTATTATGTTTCACATGTTTCAGACATTAGTTCTTTTTACAGAATAGTACGCATATGTATACACAAGTTACAAAACTGAACAAGCATCTAAAATCCTGAATTGCAAAAACCTGTCTTTTTCTTCACATGTGAATAAGACTCATCAAAGCTGAAAGATCTCAGCTATGTTTACACAACTGACTCTAGATGCCCAAATAGAGAAGGAAATATTACCCCAAACAGTAACGAGAAGGAAACAACAGTTCCTTGAGTGGAATAAAGTAACTTGGATGAAGAATGAAGAAATTATTTCTTGATAAATTCCCAATTATGTATTTAATTTAAAAAGCCTTTTTACACATTTTTTTCAAATAATTCTACTTTTATTTTCAGAGTTCTTCAGCCAACATCTCTTAAATATTTTTTTTCATAAAAGAAGTCAGAAACAGAAAAGACAATGTATTACAAATGCCTTAAATGAAAATGTTTTCATAAAGTCTGCATTAAAAATCAGATCTAAGTTCTACATCATTGTATGGCATCACATGCAGCTCCTTTTGCCGTTTGTTGGGTGCAACTGGTAATTCACATCTCATCTGGTAATTATATGTCACATAAATATTTCATTGTGCAATAATTAAGCAAACTCTATCTGTCTGATAGAGGCTGCCATGTATATAAGTACATTTTCCTGCTCTCTGTAGGGCAATTTGAACCAGCATGCCTCGATCAGCATAGGAAATACATGCATTTTGTATGTATCCATGGTATAATTCCTCTCAAAAATTAAATATTTGAATTATCGCTTTTTCTAGCCAGGCTTCTGAACAAAGCAGAAATTCATGCCATTATTTTATATAAATGTACTCTCTGAGCAGTCAAACACTGCTCTTGAAAGTATATATTTGAATATTTTACAAGTTTTGCAGCTGGTGCCTCACATGTGAAGTAAATGAATTCCCATGGAAAGACTTCATTATTTCCTTAATTTCTACTGGGAGTCACAGAGGTGCCCTTTTCTTTGTCTTTCACAAACAATTAACCTTTTGCCATGTATGCAATTGGCTGAGAGCATTCCTAAGTGGCTCAGAAAATAATTTACAGCAGAAACTGTACAAAGTTAATTAGTATTAGTCTAAGGTTATTCATATATTATCAACCTGAGAAAATGGTCATCATGACCCTCACAGAACTTTAAGCAACAGCTGATTCTTCTCATCATCAGCTGCAGAGCATAAATGCTAATCACGTTCAAGCACAGGTCTTTTAACCATGGCCATTTTAAGTCTTAGTGTTAAAACTTCTCAAAGTACAGGTATATACAAGCATGCAAATATGCCATACTCTGCTATTGCTCACTTCCTTTGTTAAACAAATCAGAAACAAACAACCAAACCAGAAGTACTCTCTTTTCATTTTACCTGAGAATGTTTTTCATTGTTCTCATTTTTGGAGATCAGTTCATTCAGATTTTACCAATTGTTTCTGCCAAAAGACTAAGCCCCTTTAGAATTAATTATAAGAAGGATTACTTATAAAGACAGAATCAAGGCATAGATAACACAGTCTCAATCTGAATTTTGGTGAACCAGAAAGGGAGCTCTCAGTGTGCCTCTTTTACTACTGAAGTGCACGTTATTTGATTTCCAAATGTCTGCACTGCTAGCCATGTGTGTGAAAGACTGGAGTGTTATGGATCAGTGACTCAAAACATTCCCCAGTTGTGAAGGTACCAGAGGGCTTTATTGGAGATGGGTTGGGAGATGGAGGAGTTGAGCTTTTGGGTATTTATATCACTAATAGTAGCTAGTCCACACTTCTTTTGGTACCTGTGACAAGTGTGTCCACCAGGAGCCAGTCTATTATATGGAAACACTTTCTACCATTGTATGCCTCAGGTACTCAGTAAAATCAAACTGACAGTCTCACTCACAAAGTAGACTTACATTCCCTAGTTAGGGACATAGATGTGTGAGTTGCTGACTAATTGAAGGTCACTCAGAAATCCTAAAATACAGTTCAATGGCCAACAACCTTCCTGGGCTCCACCCAGAGCACAATGTCCCCACAGGGGTATTTTATGGGAGCTCAGTTTCGTTGTCTCCTGCACATGGGCACAGTTTTGCTGCTGAGGACAGACAGCAGATGGGCTCCAAAGAAGAGCCATGGCAGGGCCAGGCCCAGACAGGGATTCAGCCATGGCCATGTCCACACCACCCACACTGCTGAGTGCTGTAAAGGCACCAGCTTTGTCCTGGCACTGCAGCGCAGGAGGGACAACACTAAAAGCCTTGTTTCTAAGGGCAGGGAGGAGCAGGGGAAGATGAACACCACCTTCTGCACAGACTGCTCCTGCCATGGCATGCAGGCAGGAGTGGCAGCCCCAGAGCACAAGGAGCCATCTCCTCGTGGTGCCAAGCACCAGGGCCAGCCTGGCCCCTGCACTGCCACTGCCATCAGGCCAACACAGCCCACAGAGACAGGGACACAGCACAGGGCTGAGCAGAACCCTGAGAGTGGAATAGGTTTAGAGACTGGTTTTAGCTGGTATAAGGCTCCAGATCAGGAAGACATTTGAATAGGGTAGCTATGAAACACTGGATCAAGGGTACCTTGGCTTCAAGTCAACACCAGATTTCAATAGCAACAGTGGACACCTAACTGAAAATCCTTGGAATAGTGATTTATTCAGCAAAGGTCTCCAGCCCATTCTGGAGGTCAGTGGGAATGAACCAAATAGTCCCTTTTGGCTTTATAATCCATCAGTCTGCAAATCTAGTTAAATTTTAGCATGTGAAGGAGTGAATTGGGTAGCTGGTCAAAAGAGCTTCACTTTGCAGATGACTTACAGTTATCTTGTGGAAAATTTCTCATTGCTGATCTGAGAGCCTCTAAGATTCTTTCTACAATTCACTTCATATCTCAAAACCATATTACAGCTTAAATAACATCTACTATAAACATTGTCAGGCTGAGTCAGTATCTCTGTGGTTGCTGGAAAGGAAAAATGCCTGATCCCTGATTAAAGAAAAACTCAAAAGATCTGCCATATCAAATCATTGCTTTAGAGAAGAATTAATCTCTTTTTAAAAACAATGGACCCTCAGAGCTTTCCTTCTTGATTCTCCTGAGTTTTCAAAGATTAAGTATAATAAGGATTTTTTGTACTTTTCCCGGTTTTAAACTTAAGAGGACAATGTGATTTTGAAAGTTAAACTTGGATTCTAGTAAAAATAATTGCATTCCACTAAAGTTCAAAAACCAAATTAACAAAAAAGACAATATAAAGGAATGAAAATCAAATATAAAATAAATCCTTAAAAACTGAGAGAAACTCAGTAGATCAGCAGAATATGGAGCATGTGAAACAATAATGGTGGTTTGGAAATTTGGAAAAAGAAGATAAAATTAAATCTTGCTAATACTTGTGTAGACTGTATTTGCATCTGGAATGATTCATTTTTTCCATTCTTTTTTTTTTCCCTAGAAAACTTCTCATTTGTTATTGACTTCTACAAGAAGATGAACATTTTAAAAACAAATGTAAGTGGTTTAACAATTTTACTCAGTTTAACAAAACCCCAATATAGCAACCTGCTCTGAAATTGATAAAATTAGTTATTTTTCTGGTTTCAGACAGTAAATTGTTGTGTGAAGCTAAGTGAAAATGGGAAAACATGGTGGTAAAACAGAGGACTGGCTGATTGCAAAAGTTACATGCATAAGCAACAGGATAAACTAAGGAACAGCCATTCAGATTTCAGAATAAATAATTCAGGGAACAGTTAACAGTCTGTAAGTAAGTAAGGATAAGAAGTCCCGGTGATGAGGGTGGTTTTGGCTCTAGTCCTGCTGCTTTAATCCTATCATTCACAGTCTGTGCCTGGGTCTCTGATCTCCTTGCATGTGCTGTATCTCAGGTCTGTGAAAGAAATGAGATTTTGCATATGCACATGTCCATACATTCTGAGATGAAGCATCATCCATAGTTTATGGGGTTGATCAATTTATATAGATGCCATGTTTGATACCTGTCTCTTTTGTCTGGTCTTCTGAACAATACATCCTCAAAGATTATAAGTAACTGTGCTATTATCCATCTAGAAATTTAGTGAGGTTTTAAGCTTCTCTAAGTTTTCATGTTTGCTTTTAACACTCCATCAAACATTTATTTTACCTCCGAGCAAACATATGTTAAGCATAAATGTTTATTTTACATAGTAGTACAAGGGGATAGCATTATTTATTGATAGTAAAAAAAAAAATCTCTTGAGGAAACAACCACATATTATTTCCTGGCAAAATCATGGTAGTGCTCTGTCTGGATTACACTGCTAATACTCAGGAAATCCTTGTGAAGTCAACACAAATATTTAAAAATATTTATTAAAATACTCAAACACACTGCAGATTGCTTTGTTCCACCACATTCCATCTTTCAATCCATTCACATCCAGTTGAATCAGATGAAAGGAAGATATGTGGCAGGCTTTCTAAATTACCTGTCAGAATGAGGGAAGAAGACATTAGAGAAAGAGCCGAAGACATGACAAGACATGGCTGGGGAGTGTACTCTAGTCCTTGGAAGAAGATTGAGGCCAAACTACTGATGTAACAAACTGGATTAAATATCTCTTAATGTCACAAAAACTCTCCTTATTTGCTTCAGCCAGGGACAAAGATAACAACAGAGAAGAGCTTTTTCAGACGAAGTCAGCTAAAATATAGTGAGAATCACAGAATCTACAGCATAAATGGAGACACTGCTAAATGGATAAAATGTTAAAAGAAATGTAAGAATGAAATTCTCTTCTACTTAATTTTAAGCATCTTTCAAAACAGATTTTATAATTAGTATTTTCTTTCATCAAAGCAAATGCATTCTTGTGCAATGTGGTTTATGCATGCACTTAGGGGACACCATGCTTAGCAAAACGTACATAAAGTAGATTACTGTAGAAAACTTAGTGCAAAAACACTGAAAATGAAATGAAAGTGCAGATGGTACTAAGTACATCTTCAGACAGTGGACTCTGAAGGGAATCTATAGTTTTGCTAGTTTTGTAGAAGGAACTTGAAATTTCTACTTCAACTTGCCTAAGGAAACTTTCATTAAAATAGATCTTCTGATGGGTTGTCAGTTCCCAACCAGAGTTTTCTATGGATTCATTAAAATCTGCTAATTTTAAGAATTCTAAAGTCTTAACTAAATTACGTATTATAAAGACTACACTAGTATTTAGGTTTTACTATTATTTGAAATCTGTGAACTCATAAATTTCCTATTAGTGGCAACAAATTACAAGTAATTGTTCTTTCTTTTTTTGTAGCTCTTTCTTTTTTTCCTAGCTGCTTTAACATACAGGCATTTTTTTACTCCCCAAGGCCCTAGGCACATAACTTAATTTAGCATGTAATAGAAATGGAATTGTAACATTATATGAAAGTAATATAAACACCTGGATGACTAAGCAAAACAAAGTTCCAAGGTTTCCATTCATAACAATGCACTCATCTAGGAGCATCATGCAAAAAGGTATACACAGAATGTCAGGAGCCATTTAAGCAAGCAATTTCTTCCTGGCTCTTTATTTAATATAAGACAGTTGCCAAAGAGGTCCCCATTTTCTGAAGTAATGTAAGAGAGCAAGCACGTTGGTCCAACTCCTTCAAAGAACTGGAGCATGAATACTTGATGTTTGACAGTATTTGTACCTCTCTGGTATTCTCTTTCCATCCATCATTATCATCAGTTCATTGCCTCCCCTCAAATGTGAGAGTACATCCTTGTCTGTCTGCCAAGAAGAAGTCACTGTACAATGTATTCGAAGTGATTTATGAGCTGAAAGCAAAACAGAGGCACTGAATAACCAAACACAGATACTGCAGCAGTACCATTTAATCAATTACATTACCCACTTTTATGATACACTTGTGAATTATGTTCTTTTTGCATGTATAATTAGAAGGCAGAACAGATGGTGAAAGCTTAGTTTAAAGGCCTTAGATAAAGTTTTAAAATAACCATTGCTGCCAAGTGATCATTCACTGTAACAGGATATATTTTTCGTTAAGCTATGTTTTTGCCATGGTCTAATACACTAGATGGTAATGAGACTGTAAAAACATTACTCTCCAGGGTCTTACTCCACCAGAGTTCATTGTAATGGAATGTGAACATGGAGTGGAAGATTGGGGGTGGCTCTAAGGTACATTGTCATCATTCATTTAAGTGTACTCTAAGGAATGATGACTGAACAACCATCTCTGAGAAAGCAGCACTACTTTGAGAGGAAGGAAAATTATATCCTAATATGTAACTACTAATGCTTTAGGCATGTTCCAAGATCATATATGGACATTTATCAGCATGGAGAAAAGAAAAGTACTGAAAAAGAGAATTGTGTGCAATTCATTAAGGAATCTAATAATTAAGGAGAGAGGATAACATCAACCCATCTTCCTATAACCCTGCTCATGTTTTTTTTCTCTCAGTACTGTACATTGCAACCTACATTATTTATTGCATTCATGCTCCCTGAAGGTCTTCGTTTTATTATTTGTTTATATCAGAAAGCATTTTTAAAAGAGGTTTGGTGGTAGTTTAAAATATAACAGCTTTCTCCCTGGCATCATTTGGAAGCAAACCTGTGCTTCTGTATGCTTGTCTTTTTGTGTTCTTATGTAGTCTACTAAAAACAGGTTAATGAAAAATACATTCTTTCTAGGGAATAAGTAGTTTCAAGAACCCATGTAAAATAGCTGTAAAATAGGTAATTTCTCATGTACAGAATGCCTAGGACAGCTCCTGACTTCTGTCATAGTCTAGCAGCATCACAGTGGAAACAGTCTTTGCACAACTTTTGGATTCCCACCGCACTGCAACACTGATGGACACACATCATATCTTGCTGGAGCAGGAAATCAAAAAAAGGTAGTAAATTAGGCAGAGATTCAGCCACTGACTTGTCTCTGGGTCAGCCTGGTGATATGTGACCTTGTAAAAGATGCAACCGCAGCCTTGGAAAGTTCAGCCATCATTGCAGATGTTGAGTATTTGATCAAGGTTGTTGGTCAAAGAGAAAGGTGGCACTGGATATGAAATGTGTTGATTTTCAGGAAGAATTATTAGCTACCAAGTCAAAAAATGTACAGAAGTTTTCCTGTGCTTACTTAAATTCCCATGGTATATCTGCAAAAGTGATACTTTTCCTTTCAAATATTTTTTAACATCTTACAAAACAATGAACACAAACACAAAGCACTTGGGTGAATCTTCTTTTAAAATAAAGCTTATTACATCTTTGCATTGATTATATAACTGAGAAAGCAGACTATTTGAAATCATACTTGCCAGTTTTTACTACTTACTGTACAAATCTAGGAAGGTTATTTTACTAGTTACTTAAATATTTACAAAGATATGTCCTCATATATTTATACACTTGGCAGTGATTTGCTTTTTGCTCTGTTTTGTACTGTAGAAAAGAAAAAACAAACAACAAAACAACCCAAGCAAAAATTAGCAGACACTGATCCGTTCATTTTGTTATTTTTAAGATTATACTGATGACACACATGTTCCTTTTAATGATCCTCAATATACCTAAGCACAGTATATTAAAAGATCAATAAATAACCTGTCTTACTATTTATTTGTTTCACTGGCAGTACAATGTAGTGGTTGTTATTTAACAGCCCAGAAGCTTTCTAGGTTATAATGAAGCAGGATCTTTCCAGCTGGTGACCTTTCCTTTCCTTCTTATACAACCCAACTAGTGATCAAAGGCTAGCAGATATCTTTATGCTGCACCCTCAACATTCTTCTCATAGTACTTCTCATTTCATATCAATGCTGAAATTACAGATGTACCAGGTGTTCTTGAAAAATAATATTCTTTTTATAAAGGTTTTTAATAATATCAATCATTAAGTAGAAGGAAACAGAGAGAGCTGACATGTAGAAATCTTCTGATACCTTTTGAGTGCATAGGTACATTACACCACTATTGCAGTCTAGATCTGGAATTGTTTTTTGGAGCAAACTTTCTGATTATTCCTATTCACTGTATTTCAGCTTGCAGGAGATGCCCTCCAGAAAGATGACTGATAAATTCCCCCTATTAATGCACATTGAGTCTGAGGGAGCCAAACAGGCGCAGGAATAATTTTCAAGTATATAAAGTATGGAAGAAAAGAAACAAAAACCAGCTGGAAGGTGCTTGTGGACTCCAAGTGAAAACAATAATTTACCATAGTGAGACATCTCTCTATGTTAGAAATACCATCTACCTCATTCTTAAAGCCAGAAGCCATGGTATTTCCTGTGACAACTAGAATGCCAAATAGCTCACAATAATTTAACTACTGGTTATAACAAACACACAGTTTGTATATGTATGCAATACTCTCACCACAATAGCACAGTTTCCTCAACATATCTTGGTAAACGGGAATTGATGTTCTGAGGTAACTGCTCTTCTGTTTCTTAACCAGCTGAAAATTATATACTGTATTACTTATGTTACATTCTTAGTTTTAAAAGCTGTACAAACAAAAAGTAATCAACCTGTCATCTTTCACATTTAAAATATCCAACACCTTATTAGTACCATGATCTTCTGAAAAAAAAATAATATAAATCTTAAATAAAAATCAAGGGAGATAGCCAGCATTCATGACTTTACAGTTTGCTGTTGTTATGATATGAAGAAGCAGAAACTGCTGCCATTTTTTTTAGTAAAAAAACCCTTTGCAGACCTTGGAGAATGAAGTTTTATGCATACAATAAATAATGCAGCATTTTCAAGAGCAGAATGTAACTAATATGAAAGCTACAAAAGATCCTCCTTCATAACTAGAGGTAGATTGCATAAGGCTTATCAATTGCATAAGGCTTATCAATTCCTTTGATCCCATTTTTACTGCTGCATTTGTCTTTGCAATGGAGGGTTCTCAGGAGTCTTAGATCTACTTCAACTGTGCAATGTGACATTTTTATCTTGAAACAGATTGAGAAAATAGAAGGACTTTTGTGATCACATCAGAGTTGACATTGCAATCTGCACCATACCTAAATCCCATCCTACACTGGAAGAGAACTCCCACACTATCCTGCCTGTTGAAGCTTTGCAAAATAGACAGGTTGACTGCTTGGTTATTTGAGATCTGGAGAATGACAGCCATTGCTTTTGACTATATAAGCCTCACTTCACACTTTCATTTGTATTTAGCTTTATAGCAACTTGCCTCTTCAGGTCTTATTTATTAAAGAATTACTTTAAAAATTTCTCCAGCTCTCCTATGTCCATTTCCCACTCTTGGCAAACATATAAAGGCACCCCTTCATCTTGGCCTGTCAATTACCAGCACCTCCACTCTCTCCCCAGGAAGAGCAACTTTTGTGAATTCTATTATTGCCTCAGTACTCACATCCCTGTTGCTCCTTGCATTTGACTCCCTTGTCTGTTTTCTTATACTTTCCTCCTTCATTTTAAGGACTGTCAAACAAAATTTCTGACATCTTCTACAGATTCGCAGTGACCGAGTTGTATTTGGCATCTCCACAGCATCACCAACACCCACGATTCAACACACACTTCTGTGTTTCCTGCCAAGTGTAAAAACCTAAGAAGGTCCCAGGTTTACAGAGTGCAACTTACATTAAGTAGTATTAAAAAAAACCCTGGTCATATAGCTACACTTTCATATTTGTTTCCTCAGGATGAAGAGTTGCCTTACTAATTTATAAACTTCATTGCTGATAAAATTTTTATACCTTTTACATTTTTGTCAAATGTGCTGAGTGCCATTTTGCTTTTATCTGCTGTTAGGACAATCACTCCATAAAATGTCTCCTGTACTTTATAAGCTTTCAGTTAGTTGTCTCTTGTATCCAAAGGCTGTATTTCCTTTATATATACCTAGAGTTATTTCAGAATTACGTGACTCAGCAAACATATACATTTCAAAATATTTCCAATTCTTCATGCATTTCTTTGTGCTGTTTCAGTCATCACTGCACCATGGGACCAATGAGGAGGTTTAATGTACTCCTCTAATGAGGAGGTTTAAAGTACTGGGTTTTTTCCTACATTGCCTATACTAGTCTTGTCTGGCTGCAGTTTGGAGGCCAACAATGAGTTTCTGATCTTAGGCTGTTAAGGGATTTTAAATTTTTTACAAAGCATAAAGCTTAGCTCTGATGTCTCTCAGATCATTCCATTCTTGGCCCAGTACTGCTTCTAATCTTTATGCTGGCACTTAGAGGACAAAATCTTTGGCAGTATTTGCATGTCCCTGCATGGATGCTGATACTCCACTTATCTTTCTTTAACACCTTCTATCCCTCAGGCACTTTTATTGTTCTTAGATAATTTGTCCAATCTCCACTACCAGACTTGTTGTAATATTTCCCATCTAAATTCAACCAAAAAGATGAAAGCAGGTTATTTTTACTGGCAAAGATTGTTAAATGGTTATTTTTCTCTTTAGTACATAAGCAATCCTGTATCTAACATTCAGTCCAAATATGAAAAGAAGAAGTGAGCTGCCAGTCAGGTTATTAATATTTAAAGCTTAGGTCCATTCAGTTAAC
Source organism: Zonotrichia leucophrys gambelii (assembly GCF_028769735.1). NCBI lineage: Eukaryota > Metazoa > Chordata > Aves > Passeriformes > Passerellidae > Zonotrichia > Zonotrichia leucophrys. The sequence continues at coordinate 15,068,043 of NC_088176.1, forward strand.
TGATCTTTATTTCTGCTAAGATAGACTGCTCTTTTATTATCTTGATATTGATACCTTGGGCTGTGCTTTTATTTCTTGCAGCAAGATGGCTGTGAACCTGTCCATATTTTGAAATCCACTATTTTTGACAAATTGGAACTCATAAAAAAGTATTGCTGCCTGTGTGTTCTCTGGAATATTTTAAACTATTCATATTCAACAGTCGAGTTCATCTCTGGTTGTGTAGAGACCTGAAAAAATAGCTGCACCCCAATTTTTAAAAACAGGGTACAGAATAGACCACAAGTCCTAAGAGATATTGACAGAAGCAAAACTTAAAGCTAGGTCTACCAAGGCAAAATTTATGGCTCACTTATGTCACCGGTAATGGGTAAAAATAAGGTACTCTTGCATAGGTAGTACAGCTGGACAAACCACATAGAGCTGTTTAGTCCCTGCATTAATCCCTTTTAGTGCTTTGAATATTGATACATGGAAATCTTTTTGCAATGTTACACCAGGAGCTGCTACATCTACCCTTTTTTAGTGCTTCTTTTCGCAAAGATTTTTCACTTTGCATTGTGTCATTCAGTTCTGTTGCAGGTGACTAAATGTGTTAGCATGAATAAAAAGATTTGCGAGGTTTGTGTCAGCTACTATTCTTAGGGATAAAAAGCTCTCTGATAATGGATACATGGAGTGAAGGGTACCACAGGTGTTAGCAGCACCACAAAAAACAGTAGACTGATGAGTTTGATCCAAAGAGTTAAAACGTGTTTTGTCTGCAGCATTCTTCCATTGTTACCTGCAGCCTGAAAATGAGAACCAGTTTTCCAGGATGAGAACATGCTGGAAAACTGAAGAAAAGAACCAATGGCAAGCAAGGACAGCACAGAGTAAAAAGCTAAAGCAAGGAAGAGACCAACAATGAATGTTCTTGAAGACAAGAATTACAACAGAAGCCCAAATCTTCTTGAGTGAGGGTTCCCTTTACTTTGGATTACTCCACAATGGAGAAACATCAGTGCATCCTCCACCACAGGAGGGCTTATATTCCCTTGCAAATAAACACTGCATTTTAAGATATTTAAATAAACAGAACCTGCAAGCTATCACTAGCACAAATGTTATTTTGACTAATTTAACAACAGATTATGATAATTTCCTTCTAACAATGGGGATGAAAAGAAAAGATTTAATCCGAAGTAGAAATCCTGACATTTTGAACAAGTTTTCTGACTTTATGAGTAAATGTCCGAACATGTATTTCTGCATGCTTAACACATTTCTTAAATATGTGAAAACCTCTTTGAGCTTTCCATGAGCTGACAAGGAATGAAAGGAGAGTTGTCAAGGAAATTTCTGCAGTACAGTAAATGTACTGTATGTACATATGGATGCATTTCCGAGTGCCATTCTCAGACTTTTAACTCGGCTTCATCTGTCACGCTCAGGGTAAAAAAACATAAAATTGCTTTGTCTAATTGCTTAAAATGTATTGAACAAATGAATGTGAAAACAGGATACTCTAAATCCGGAAAAAAAAACTCATTAGCAAGAGCAAGAGCTTGATTTTATAAGTTTAGATTAGATATTATAAGGGCTATCATGGTCCTTAGAACTCAAAAAGTAGTGCCTACTTTCCATTTTTATATCAGTGCAGCACATTAAAAATTAAAAATAGCATCAGCACAAGATCATAACTATATTTTTAAAGATGCAAAAGTCTTCTTTATCATTCATACATGTGAATATACATTTTTCATGCGCATGATTTTCATCCTACAAGCCAGAAAATACAGCCAATTCCAACAATGTCACAAATTGCAGTGTCATCACCATCATGAAAATTCAAGCACAGAAACCTCTACTGTAGAGAAGTTTATTCATCTATGCTCATGCTGGTTTAAAGCATCTCATAACTGTTGATGATGATTGCAGCAGCCTGTCAGTGACTGGCTTCAGCAAAAGCCATCTGGATGGGACATGGCACAATAATTTCCTCCACCATCTCAAAACATACTTGCAGCTGAGCTTTTCCTCTTTTCAAGATAAGAAAGTAGTTGAATGTTCCTAACATAATGGATTGTCAAAGTCCAATTTATTTATTCCATACAGTATCTGAACATATTGCATACCACATAAGCTCCACAGTTTACATTTACTAACAGATGTTTTTCTTTCTGGAGCAGATGGTATATTGAGTGTACTGTGATATAATTCACATTTGCATTATCAGTTGTGAATTCTAATGCATCCCATAAAGTGAGTTTTTTGTTTTGATAAGATATTTTTAATAACCTACCTTGTCTGTATTAATCAATTTGTTTGATAATACAATCAAAAACCCAAATTTCTCAGTTGCACAAAAAAGGAAAGATTTTTCTTATTCAAATGTAAGGTTTAGAAAGAAAACCCAAGAATAAAAAGAAAGGGGCCAGAAAGGTAACAATTTTTTATTACCCTTGTCTGATATGTGCATACTTATTCTGGTTTTGGTTGTTAAATATTAAAGTTGAATAATTTTTACTTTTGTAAGAATTCCAAATTTTCTAAGCTGTGAGCTAATATTGAGTAATACATTCTTATTAAAAAAACGATATAAATTTGCTTTAATAAGTCCTCATAGGCACTAATAAAGTGAAATAACTGTAAGTTGAATAACATGTTGCCAGATAATGTTAGTAACTTCACTATTACTCGGCACATTGATGATCCTGCTAAATTTACAAACAAAATCCAAATTATTTTGGATTTTATTCTCAACTTACATTATTGTTCCCATTATTTTCTAGAATGTCACAAACAAGTATCTGGAAGGCCTTGCTAAGTAACTTCCTAAAAGGAATAGAACAGATAATATGTGCGGGTCCTAACAATATTTTCTTTTTACAGTATCCAAGGTGTATTTTCACATAAATGAGTACTCAATTTGTTTACTTTCTGTCTATGATTACAGGTTTATCTCGATTCAACTAAACTTCCTATTGTCAGATTACTTCTCTTTTCCATGAGTTTTATCCCATACAGACACTGCAGGCACAAAGCACTTCTGCCACTGGCACAAACAAGCCCAGCCTTCTTTAAGGGCACAAGTTCTCACCACTTTAAAATCAGTGTGGCTGAAATGGGTCTCCAGATTCAGAAGCCCAAAGTCTGGTTTGTGCTGGGTGACAGCAAACAGCTCCTCGTAAATGTAACTCAATCATTGCTGAGTACTGTGCTGCTGTTGGGTGTCTTAGTATTTCTTCTTACACAGTTTGCTTGGTTTTGCACAGAAATGCCTAAAATGTTTAATTGAAGACTTAGGGGCTAAGAAAGTGCTACACAAATTATTTTAAAAAACCCAGATCAAAGAAAGGACATAGCAGTGAAAAGATCTCTGGTTGGATGAGGCACTGCAATTTGTAAAAATCCTTTCTTAATTAGCTTTGTATAAGGATCAAAAGCTAAAATGTGACCTGTTTTACAAGCAGAAATCCATACAACAGCAAGAAAATGAATCACACATATAAAAAGCTAAGAACTTTAGGCTTAAAATTCTGTTCCCTTAGAGAACCCTGTGGCATACTATGATTGATATATCAGCATAATTTGAGATTGTTGTCTCTGTCTGCTTTTAGATGAATTATTTGCAGTAAAATTCAGCTAGCACTCAACATCATATGGCTGTTTCTGTGATCTTTTTGAAGAGCTAAAAAGGGAAAATGAACAGTTGTCCTGTTGCAATAAGAGTAACTGTCAATCCTCTTTGCTTCTTTTAAAAGGAATTGCTGAGATTACAGATTCTGCAAGCTGGATACTTTTGAAGATACTATTCCCCTTTCTCAACAGCAAGAAATCATTACCCATAATAATGGTTTTTCACAACTAGACCATTGAGAGAGATGTTTCTCATACTACAAGTCATTTGTTTTTCTTCAATTCCATTCATTTAATGTAATATACTTCAGCTCTCAGGCAAGCCTTCACTATTGTTTTATAAATATTATGACCTTATCTTAAAACTTGTAAGTCATTAGAGTTCATAATTATTAATTTTTGTTACTATTTCCCATTTGTCTGTGGTTATTTTATTCTACCTTGTGCATGTAAGTTTGTTTTTCAGGGATTTTTAGGTACTCACCTTATTTTGCATGACAAGTATTTTCCTCTAGAGGGATTTAATATAACTCACTGAGGTTCTTCTTTTGACTTCTTAGGGACTGGAATAACTGCAATATTAAGTTCATCACTGACAGCTCTGATAATCTTCATATCTGTCCATCCCTCCCTTACATTAGAAGAATGTTTATTCTCTGTTCAGCCCTTCTTTTTAAAAGCTTGCAATTCTTAATTTGCTGGTAATTTTGTATGATCATTAAACTTCAGTTCAAATGTTTCTTGGAGGCTTTTTTTTTTTTTGTCTTTTGAAAGCTTTAATGTATAGTCATTTGTCATCTAGTGTAGATTGTCTTAGCAACCATCTGTCACTAAATCTCAGTGTGGAGTGGCCCACCCATTTACAGTTTCTTTCTCACTTGGGTGGTTTTGAAAATCCTTCCCTGTATACACACATGAAACAGTGGGGCTTGCAGCACATTTTAAAAATAGTTAATTAGGCTCCTTTATGTGCATCTGATAGGAATTTGCTTAAAACTGTTCAATATCCAATTTCCTGGTCATATATGGTCAAAGAGAATCTCTGGGTGCTTCAGGTGAGTAAAAGAAAGGGGTTGTGAACCTCCCCAACAGGGAGGAGGAGAGCACTTGTTCTGTGGTTCACAGTGGACTCCTTCAGATGTGTGTCCTTGTCCCCTCATGAAATCAAATCTAACTGGGGGTAAGGGGTGAGATTAATGGGAGAAAAACACCCATATTCCTTCTGTGACTGTGATAACCAGTCTGAAAGGACACTGATATTTATGGTATTTGGCTTCTTTTTTAGTGTTGGTATTGTGAAGGATTCAAATTAAATCATCAATCATTTGTCAAGAGCCCTGCAACAGCTCCAGCCCTGCAACCAGTCTGTCAGGGTTTCCAAAACAACAACTTCCCACGCCAACACAAAGTATACTTTACAGTTTTTAACACATTTAAAAGCATACTGTAAAAGGACAAAAGGCAGAGAATTAAGTCTCTGATATCTTAGTTTAGTTTAAAAAACAAAAACGCAGTTCATGTATCAGAATACAGTTTACAGCAGAACCAAAGGATTTCAGGATCACCAGAAGCAGCAGATCCTATCTATCCTCTCAATATATTTTGATCTTATGCATGTCAGAGGAGTGCAAAGGCAAATTTTCCCCACCATTACATGTTGAAGTGTGGGATTTATAGAGGACACTCATGGAAGCCACAGGCCCAAGTGGTCTTTCAGCCCATCCTTAGGCTACTAAAAATGGAACACTTTCAGACTTGTATCGTCAGCAACAGTTTCCAACTGCAGAAACACTCCTACCTAGTCACAATTACATAACCTCCTTAAGCTCCATTTTTGAAGTTAGATCTACCCAGCTGTGAAGAAAATTCCAAATCATTTCTCTTTTACTGGTTAGAAAAATACAAAGACCATTATTTTATTTTCAAAGAACTGGGATATTATTTTTTATTATTTGGGGCTTTTTTCCCTAAATGTTACAACCATCAATTTCTGGAATATAATCTACCCTCCCTCAGCAGAGAAATCATCAAATAAAATAGAGCTCTTTCTTGCTATTTTCTATTGTATCTTTATGCATAGCTTCCTTAAGAAGAAAAGACATTGAAGCTTATAGAAAACTTAAAATAATTTGGACATAGTATGTGTATATATAGAAGCAAACACATGAAATTATGCTATCCCGCTAAAAAGGCTTTATTTATTGAATAAAAAATGTATCTGAGTTATTTTTATATAAATATTGTTCACTTAACATCTCATAATGGTGGGAAAGGGTCTGGGGAGCCTTACCATTTCCAAAAATCCCTTTGAACGAGCATGTTGATTTTGGCAAGAATGAAACACAAAAGGAAATATACCATTTAGTATTATTTTTTGCTGCGCATTAATGAAGGAACTGGAATCAAATATCTGCAACCATAAAAAAATTAGCTTGGTTTTCAGTAAGTGTGTTTAAAACTGGGAGATTTTGTACTTACCCTACACATGTTCTCTCTCCTTCTCTCCCCATGGTCAAGTCACCATTGCAGATAGGATTGGTTCTCATCAGCCAAGTGATTTCCCTGAGGCACCTGGGCTTTTGGGATGTGTAGTCCAGCATCACCCCCCCACATGTGGAGTTTCTGTACCACCAGTAGTATTTGGGAATAGTATTTGTTTGGAGGCACCCACTGAAAAATAGTGTTAGATTTTATGGGTTGCCTATGATACACATTTATTGAAGGAGACATTAAACAGCTTTCTACGAGCTCTCTGTCTTCATTTGTTTATGTGACACTAACTAACCTGTTAGACCCAGGACCGGGTTATTTTAACTGCAGTTGCCAAAGAAAACTGTAAAATAGAAAGTAACAGCTGTTCAAATAGTGAAATAATATATTTCATACCAAGGAATAAGATGGTCTCACCTGAGAAAGCCAAAAAAATCTGCCCATAAACTGTAGAAAAGATATTTCATTTGGGGATCTTAACATTTGCAAATATTTGGGTTTGGGTTTTTTAACATTCTGGAGTTATTTATGCAAAGTAGCAGCAGTTCTCAGGTTTCCAGTTATTTGCAGAAAATCCAAGTGGCTTCAGTTGTATGAGTGTTTAGGTTGCCCAGATTTGCAATTTTGTAGAGCTGTATAGATAGAATTAGCTTTTCCTTCAATACATCAGTCCTTTAGACATTAACTACATTATTACCCACCAAACTAAATACATCTCATTGCCTTTGCCTTAAGAGATTATTAAACAAATCATATAATACTTCAAACCATGAAAAAAATACCAGTGGCTTTCCTTTTAGTTTTCCTTTTTTTTTCCCAGAGATAGAATTACTTAGTAATTTTTAGAGCATTAGTTTGTAGATGCTTATTAAACCAGTGATCCTTTTCTACTCACTACTTGCCAAATTGCCTTGGTGCAAAAGCAAGGGAGGAGGGAAAGACATTTTAAAAAAACAGCCTCCAGGGACTTTACAACTGAATTAGTTTGACATGATTTGTTTCTGATGAACAAGTTACCAATAACTTATCACTTTATTTTCCTCTAGGTGCATTAAAACTACAGTCTATTAATCATTCGAGCAATTTAGGAGATATTAAGTGCACTGATCTGAAATTCTCTCTTTCCTTCCTCCTATTACAAATGTTGGTCTGTTCTTGTTACAAGTGTTTGCCCTTTCCAGGCCCTGAGGCCCCACCTGTCCTTCATGAGCTCAGAAGCTTTGCTACCACTGACTCCAACAGTTCCATCACACTGGAGGAACTTTTCACTAGCACATGGATCCAGACATGCTCAGCTGATAAAGGCTTTATTTCCTTTAACCTGCTCCCTCCCAGCTCTCCTCTATGATTTTTATCTTTTCTAATTGCTGTCTCAGCTGACTGGTTTGGCAGCTGCTGCAGGGATGGTCCTGCACACAGTACCTGCAATGCTGTTTGGGGTAGCAGCTGCTCCAGTGAGGGTGTGCACAAGAGAAGGCATCTTCTTCACGGTCAAACCATCCTGGTCATCTAGGCTGTTCTTCTCTTTAACACAACCCCTCATTTATCAGGTCCATATATTTTTTTAAATAGTTAATTCAGTGAGCAATCTGTATGATGTATTCTAAATAAACTTCAGAAAAATTGAGGGAAGTAAGAGAATAAAGTGATATGCTGATTTCTTCTAGTCATGGAGGAGCTGACAGAACTTGTGTTGGTATCTTTTTCCTCACAGGCGGCATAATTATAAGTGATGCATAGGCACCCAAGATGAGAATTATTTATTTATGTGGAATTCAGAATTTTTGATACTTTGTGTGCGTCTTCAAGTTTGCAGAAACAGCACAACTGGCATGGATAATTGTTATAAATGTTAGCCAAGTAGAAAGAATATTCAGACAAGGTACCACAGCTTTTCTTCTCTTCGATTAGGACTGAAAAATGTCACTGCTACTTAAGTGTCAGCATCCTGATGCAAAACACAGAGAAGCTACTTCAAACATCAGCACAATAAAGCAGGAAGCAATGCAAGTGCTTCATAGTTAGAGCAGTTTAGGAAGTAGCATTGTATTTTCAGCTCAGTTAGCAAAACTGCAACTTAAATGGGGTGGTTTTATTGACACAGGCAAGAAGCAAATTCCTGCCATCAATACATTTTTCTACAACTCTGACTGAGGTTTTGGAACAGTTTACAACACAGTCCTCTAAAAGTCTATTACCCAGTTGAAAGTAATGAGTAATAAAATAAGCACACTTTTAAAAGTAACAGATACTGTTTGAATATGGGAAGCCTTTACTGTCAGTAATAACTGTTGTGCACAGCCCTGTCATTGCCATTCTTTCCTCATCATGTCAAGAGCTGAAGCCAACCTCAACAGAGGGAAAAAAAAATCCAGATTTTTAAGGAGAAAATTAATTGACCAATCCTGGTGCTCTTAACCACCTTTATTCTCAAATGATGAATGATCAGTAAATAGCTTCATTTCCTAAAGCACTGAATGCCCCTGTTTATTAAAGGATAAATGTATTAGGACTCCTTCATTGTCATTATGATCACAACAGCTACCTAGACATTTTCTGGAAACAAAATATCTTGTAGGGCTTTTATCAGAAAGCTTCTCACATCCTACATGAATTTCTGACTAAAGACAGGGAATACCACTCCAGAGCAGTCAATAGCCCAACAGCTCAAGTAAAATCCCATTCCAATGCATTCACACTTACTAGTAAATAAAGTTCCATCTATCTAAATTGAACAGATAATTAAAATCTTTTGTCTTGGAGCAGTCACCAGCCTGACACGTTAAAACCATTTTTTTTCATGCAGGTTATGATTCAAATTCCTGATTGAGGACCATTACATCTCATAACCTGACTCCTCTTCAGTCCAAATCCGTACTATAAATTTATAGTATTTTTCTACACAATTGAAGATTGCTACTGAGTGATTCCACTTTCCCTTTCAAAATCCCTTCCTATGAAATGTTTTTTAACCCTCACTGAATTATACACTTGTTTGTAGTTTTTGTAGAATGGTGCCCTACCTGCAAAAATATTACAGCTGAAGCCTACAGTTGCTGAGACTGCAAAGCAGTTACTGCCTAGGTCATTAAGCCTTATACACAGAGCAATTTTATACATGGATTCAGCAAAATACATAAGAAATTCAGTTAAAGACCAGCATACATTTCAGTAATGTTTTGACTCAGCTCAAATGTTTTGAATTATTTACATATTGTTGTAGCTGACTACTTTAAAAAACAAGTATTGTTCATACTAATGTTAAATTCCTACCATAAGCAAAAATCTCACCAGTTCCAAGTTTTCCCCCCAAAACAAGCTCTGTCTTATCACTCCCACATAGAAGCTTCAAAACTAGAAAGGACTGGAAAAGATTTTGAAAAATTTAAAGTCTTATCTTCTAGGAACATTAGCAAGTGCAAGTGGCTTCTAATACTTATGTAAATTTTTTTGTTGTCATAGAAATACTTATTATATATATGTATATATAACTATACCAGACTGCAAGGTGGGCAGAAAGACCACTGCAGTCAGCTGATGAATGTACACTGGAAAATAATTTTAAGCATTCCTTTCCCATGGTTCGACATAATCCAAGCCAAGATGTGCAAAGATTTCTTCCTCACTTCCAGCTTTGAGAAAGATCCTCTGTGAAAAAAAATTAAAAGGAAAGTCAATAAGGATGTTAGAAAGAAATTTCAATTGATGTTTTTTGCTGTTGAAAAGGAGTTAATATTTGACAGTTCTACCCATTGTATCCTCTACAGAATACACTGTCTTCATCAGCGTGCCTACCCTGAAATGCAAAAGAAAGTTAAAAAAGAATTTTAACGCTGCTTGATGTTTTCACTTTTAATGACTAGCTTAAAACTTTGTTTTGATTTACTTTTTCAAGACCCTCAAGTCCAACTTACATTTCCCTTTCATAAGGGTCAACAGCAGGACTTCCTTCATGAAATTATAAATGTTTTTAAATTAATACAGTAATGTTCTCTATAAGTGCATTCAAACTGATTTGATGGTGACACAAATTGTCCATAGCCAAGCATTAAGAGCATCAATTAAAAGCCAAGCTTTTTTATTCTTTACACACACTCCTGAATATTTTACAGAACAAGGCAGTTTTGTTTTTTATACCTGCACTCCTGATAATACAGGAGATTATTTTTACACAGGAACACTCACAAGCCTACATGCTGTATGATGGCAGATACAATAAAGTACATAGCCTTATGCATTCCTTTCTTCACTAAAGTACAATAATAATTTTAAAAGCTGCTGAGATAGGTGAATATTAAAACAGTAAAAGCCTCACAATTTAGAGTTTGGAAGCAAGAAAGATATTTCAATATTTCAGCAATTCCTGAATCATTTGAAGTCTAAATCAGTGCTCAACTCTGAATAATCTAACTCAAGTGTTGGGAAAACTTCAGGGTTGAGTTTCTAGGTTTACTCACTGCTGTGAAAGAGGAGATGCTGTCTGGAGAACTCACTGATAAATTCCTTTGAGTAAGGAGAATCTCTGACCACCCCAATGTTCAGGAACCTGTGAGCCAGCAGCAGCACCTCTGCTCTGTCAGCTGCCGAGCAGTGCCTCCAGGAGGGCTGTGCTGTCCAGCCCACCCATGGGAATGGCTCAGGAACAGGAGCCCATGGTTAGATCAGATAGAACCATGGCAAGGTGGGACAACTTCTGGCATTCTGGTGCCACAACCAAGAGCTGAGTGATTAAAGTTGTCTCTGCAATAGCAAAGATTGCTTATAAAGCATAGAGAAAGAATATCCCTCCTTTTCCTAGGAAGTTCAAATGTCAGATTCTGTAATGAAAGGAACCTACAAATAACACTGAACGGCAGAAATACTGAACTTTTTCACACAGACAGAACAAGGAAAAAATGGTAGAAAATACAAATTGAACAAGATAAAAGGAAAGAAGATATCAACAACTGCCCATTGAATAACAATACTGAGATTTTGTTCCTCAAGTGTCTCCTGGGCTGACAGGATTTTAGGGATTCTTTTGCTTTTTTTTTTCTTTTAGTATTATTAAGAAAAAGAGGGCAATCCATACACCTACATTAATGAAAAAAAAAAAAAGAACAAAAGTAAAACAAGAAAAAAAATCTTACACTTGTAGACAGATGTTACAGACACTCTTTAATAGAAGCTCTTCATATCTCTGGGACCCCAAATTGCATTCCATTTCTTTTGTTCTGTCACTTTATGTTTTCCTGCAAGCTAAACTCATTTCATTTGCTTGACAGGGAAAATTTCTAATACAAAGTATTTGATGCTGAATACCATTCTCAGTAGCTACAAGCAATGTTTCTAAATGAATCTCTGGCTGATATCTGCCAACTGCTTTAGCAATGTAAGTGTTATTAATGTTAATCATAACCTATGATTTTCCTTCTATGTCAATCTATGCTTATACAGTGCTGCAAATTTGATTGTTGCATTCACTACCATTCTTTCTTGCTTTTTTCTTTTTCCTCAAGACAAGTAATGAACTGCTTGCCTAGTTGTGATTTTATTTCATCTTCTTACTAATATTCTGGAGATTCAGAACATGCCCCACCAACATCAATCAAATTTACAAAAAACAATGCTCTGGAGCTTCTGGTACACTCTTCTCTTATCCCATTTAATCAATTCTGTCATTTCAATGCATGTAAATATTAAATTTGTGGTTGTAAACATGACCATTAACTACACCTAATGTAGAGCAATTGCTATCCAAATGTTTTCTTATATGAGTTGCTACCACTTATTTTTCATTTTGGCATTAATGATCAATAATACTTTTGATGAAAGAGAAGCAGAGAGTGAAGGCACAGAGCTAGCAGAGCTTTATGATATCCTAACCATCATTGCCAAAGTTCACATCACTTGGTTTCATATCACATTTTAATACAATGAATCCAGCAAAACAAAACCATTACTTAATAGAGCAGAATTCTAGTTTTAGTTATCTAAATCAGCAATAGCCAACAGCACAGCCTTCTTGAAAGACACAAATTTAATTGTATTCCAAACAGACTGATACCCAACTGTTTATTACCAAATTACTTGGTAATAACTGTGTGTTGCCAAGTATCAAAATAAATATTCTATTACACTTAAGTAATACTATGAAGAAGTCTTAGCCTGTCACTAAAGCATTTCATTACTACTTAACCCATCTGAAGATGAACATAGAAAATTAGTTTGAAGCACCCAGAAATAGAAGTTAGTACCACATATTATCATTAATGAAATGGAATTTGATGGTTCTGAACCAACAGAATCTGCTGCAGAGTGAAGTACTCCTGGTTTGTACATACATGTGAAATCCACTTTTCTGAAGATAAGACACATGGCGGAAATTTTACTAATTTATTTCTTTAAATCCTTAAAATCCTTGGTATTAGCTGAAGAACAAGAATTAAGTATGAAGTTTCCTAATTGATTACTGGCATAACTCTGCTTTATAAACTATTGGAAAATTTGTTCACAGCCAAATTGCACTCTTAAAGATCAAGTAATTTTCTTCCATATCCCATTTTTCCTACTCTTTTCAGAGCCCTGACTTTTATATTCTTCACAGCTGTAATTCAGAAAGAATGCAGTCATACTCTAGCAGATTTCATCATTCTTTTGAAAATTATAACGTTATGTACAAGCCACATTATTTTGCAAAAGACCCAGAAGGACCATGAATACTGAGGTCTGTCTGGACTCCTTCTGCTGTACTAGTACATGAAATAAACTGGGGAGGGGAGGAAGGGCACAGAGATTATTGCCAACAGTACCTTGTTAGTAAATAACAAAACACTCTTTGATAAAACTTTGCTTCTAGACAAGCACCTGGAATGTCATTAACATACACATTTATTCTAACCTTTACTTTGTGTCCAGGATTATGTTGCATGCTTTAAAATGGCAAAATCTTACACAAGATGTCTAGGGATTTTAAATTTAATTTTTGTCTTCTATCACTGATTTTCATATTGTTTAACATGCGGCACACATTCACATCAGTTTAATTACCTTAATATTTCCTTTTCTTTTTAAAATTAATAAAGTGGAGATATAATGATAATATGATCATACCTAACTTTGTAGTTCTACCAGTACATTGAATGATGAATCCCAAGCAGTCTAAGCCTCCATCACTTCACATCTCAAATTATCACAGTGGCCGTAAGCAAGACTATGATAAATGAACAACAGAAAAGAAGAGGACAGACTGTCATTTGCAAACTTGGAACTTAATTGTTCATTGTGCTTGGACAGAGTCCATTCTAAAAATAAGATTTATGGGTAAAGTCAGATGTAGATGAATGATGATAGCAATAGCACTTGCTTAATCAGACATGGTCAAAGATATCACAATGCACCTTAAATTTCTTACACGGGCATTTGTCACTTTAGTGGCATCTTCACAAGTCCTCACTTATGTCAAGTCAATTGAAGAGTTTTAATTAAAGTTAATTGGGACAAATTAAAAGATGATGCTGCTTACTTTCCTTGCAGCAGCTTCTTTAGATATGGAAGGCCATGGCATTCAGTGAAGCAGTGCACCATAATGTCAGACCCACAATTGATAGAACATACCTCAATGGCATATCAGACTAAAAGTACAAAGCTATTAAATTGGTCACACTCGCTTTTTCTCTGATCCCATTTGCTCAAACAGCATTTGCATTCTTGAAAAAATAATTAACAAAAGGGGCTTACAGAAAGAATTGTGAGGGCAGAAACTTAGGTAATGCATCATATCTGCCACATGACTGCCAATGGGAATGTTCTGGGTGTTTACCTGACCCAAGTGCTACCCCATCTGTTCTCTGCCCCTGGGCCAGTTCTCCAGTTCAGGTACTGATGCACCACCAGGGCACATGGGTCACACCAGCACTGCAGAAACTTTAGGAAGAAGCTGTGTTTACTAAGTCAGCCTTTTATAAGGCATACCTGACAGTATGGGTATACATTTCATTATTTTGTGACTTTTGGATTATTTTGACCTAAACTCCTGCATACCAAGCCAAAAATATTCTGCTTGTGAGACAGTCTGAGCACTGCATCAAGGAAGTCTGTACAATCACATATCCACAAAACAATGCACTGAAGTATTATTGTTTCAACATTTCCTGCAATTCTTAGATTGACTGCAGCTATCATCTGTCCTCAGTGGTCCTATTTCATCGAGTTCAGTGCAAGGTTCTGACAACAAACATTAAATTTATTCTCATCTGTGAAAATGTTGAAATAACCATGTACTGAAATAAAACCAACAAGTTATAAGAAGTGCAAACAACCCACACTTTTATGGGAGGATTTCTGTGAATGCCATAGGAACCATTGTTAAAATATTTTTAAACAAGTAGATTTTTTCTTGATATATGAATATTAAATGTAATACATGACAATAGTCCCAAGCAACTTCTTTTAATCCACAAAATACTGAGAAGGAAAATAATAAAAAGACATTTGGAAGCTTGAAGTAGTCACATTTTCATTTACTGTATGATCAGAATTGCAAGAAAATTTTGGGGTTTGCGCTACATTATTCTTTACAAACAGAAATGAGGCCTGCCTGAAAGGTAAGAAAAGAAAGAATAAAGAACAAAGAGACCAGAAAGCAATAAATATGTTGTTCCATCAACTGGTCAAATTTTGCAAAGGTAAATTGTGTAGGCACCCATATAGTGCTTTCTACCTATATAAATGCATTTACTTGCTATTTTTGAGAGTTAAAGGTGCCTGTCACTGAAAGTACACAAATCCAGTGAGAAGAAAAGGAAGGTCTCAGTGCAAAATTAAAGACATCCCAAAGGCTTTTCCATTTTACTACAGTGAGCTGCCTGAATTTTTGTTGAACTTTAGCAAACAAGCCTTAAGAAATCATACAAGTTCAATGCTGTTTCCCACTGGGAAGCCTGAGCTGCCTCACGAGCCTGAATACCTCCATTAGCTCACAACAAAAAGTAAACTTGAAAACACAGAGGTCATAAAAAAGTCATCCCCTAGCAAGGGAAGCATAATTTTAAAACAGAAACTTGAGTTCCAAAGCCAACCATTGAATGTGCTGAAGGCAGATGTCTAAGAATCCTTGGATGTGACAAGTACAAGGACCACTGTCAAAGCAACTGAGTCAGGAAAACCCAAGAGAAGACAAGACAGACAGGCAGAGCATATGTTAGTTTTATCTTCACACTTACATCTTCCCCCAGAAAGGTCAATCAGAAGAGAGGTAATCATATTATACAGACTGATTGATGAAAAATTATCCAAATTCACTCCATGGCACAACTAATTGGACATTCTATTTATTGACAATTAAGTTATTGCGAGTCCCAGAATAAACACTTTGAGTTTGTATATATCCTTGATCCCCATCAAATTTAATTAGGCTTATCCTGGAATCATAAATATGTAGATGCTACTAACATTTTCTAAAAATAAGTAAAAAAAAACCAAAAAAAAACCACCAAAAAAAAACCACAGGAGAGGACAGAATGGAGGGTGTCAGTAACAGAGTAGAAAAAGGCTAAAGCCAAACCTGGATGGATGAGTTATTGAGTGAGTGACTTGAATGACCTCCTCAAGGGCCTCCCCATGCTAACAGTTCTGACCATACTGAACATGCTGATGAGCTTCTGCAGTTCACCTTCCACATGGAGAAAGAATCCAACACACATAATAAGAATAAGACAGGGGGGTAAAACTGAAGAAAGTAATGAAGAGAAAATTTCAGTGGAATTTGAGTTCAGACACTTCTGAATTCAGGTAGATGAAAGCTCAGACTAAAATATCTAATATAATAATTCACAACACTTTACTCAAGCCAAAATTTACGGAGCCATACAAATTTACTCCAACCACCAGTCAGTGAAAAGGCAAACAAGGGCACCTAGAATAGAGCAATACTTTAGATAAACTTACTAGGGCCTTAGTTAAGACTTAGTTAGGGCCTTGCAGCAGGTTGAATAAAAAGCTTAACCTGGTTTTGCTCCATCTGAATGGATAAGTAGGTTAGTGTGTTTCTGAGAGGAAGGTGCAGGAAAGAGCCTGGAAAGTGACTCAGCAAAAGGAGCAGCTGCAAGAAAGGGAGAAAAAGGATGTTGCAAACTTCGAGTGTTTCAATTGTTGCCTGTTCAATAGTTGTTTACTTGCAAAAAGATATTCCCACCTTCCTCATTATCAAAAAGCAATCACTTTCTGGAGTGATTTTTTGCAGACTGTATTTGTTGGTTAACTGGGGCAGATAGGAGCTCTAAAAAGTAAAAGCCATAAGGTCTGAGGAAATCTATCAGAAAATGCATAATAACTCTTCATTACAATAGCTAGGAACTGATTCCAAGGAAAATAAGCATTTTGCTGACTTAATTATCATGTGGTTTTGAGCATATTTGAGTTTACTAACCTAAACACAAGCATAATTACTTAGTTCATATTGATTTATTTTACAACTTATAATAATACAAATAATGTGAGTGAAAGCTATCCACTCCCAAGCATATTTCTTTAAAATCTTCCCTAAATACCTAGCTCCATGCTATTTTCTACCCTTACCATGCAGAACTTGAATCACTGAGCATCACCTTAAGCTGGAGAGTGGGCTGTGTTTTATATGCTATATGTCAAAAAGGAATACATATGGCAACAGAGAGAGATTTTTACCAAAATTACTAAGAGGAGCCCAGAGCCACCATCAACACTTCAGAATTATTGACATCAGTATCAGAATTTAGTGATACCAATGTTAAGCCACAGGCACTATGATTCCATTTCTTTTTAACAGATGAAGATGTATCTCTTTGATCTCTCCATGAGCAGTTGGAGCCCATGCACCAGGATTTCCAGCTGTCATTCGGGTCTGTCATGCTTTACCAGGCAGCCTTACCTTCAGCATCACAGCCCACTCCATTCCTCTCTACTGACCTGCCATGAGCAAGGTGAAAGCAGGCTCTGCAAACACTGAGCACAAAGCCAGAATTTTCTTTTCCTTCTCTATGCTACTGTTAACTTTACAAGAATGAATGTGGTACCTCTTTGGTGGAAAACATAAATCTGCTCTGACCCTCAGCATAACAAATAGCTTTGCAATTTTACACCACTTACAGACCCAGAATTTTGTAAAGCAACTGCAGAGAAAGCTTTATGGAAGACCCATAAATTCCTGCAGTGCACTGACTGACAGGAAGTTGAGTGCCTTCAATAGACAGTGAAAGTATGAGAATACAACATAACACTGGTCTGTGAAATAGTGGCTACTTCTCTAAAATCTTCAGCTGATCATCAGGTAGACAAAGTGCTAACAAGAGTCACTGTGTTCAGTAATCTTCACAGCAAGAAAAATTATTTTATGGAGAGGGTGGGGAGGAAACAGAGGAAGAAAAAAAGGCTAAGTAAAGCAATTTCCATACAAATATGTATACAATTCTGTCCTTATGTAAGAGCTTTCAAATAATTGTACTCAATGATTGCCGTGCATAGTATGAACACTGCTGGAAAGTACCATGGAAAAATGAAACTTCTTCATGGTCCTGACATTCTCCTGAGAGGGACAGCAGCTCATCCCACCAGTACTCTGTCAGACAACATTCTCAACATGAAACATTGCTTGATGAAAAAAACATTACAGATCAAGCCCCAAGGAACTGTGCAGTAATTACCCACCAGAATTTGCCTTCATTATGGTCAGCACACATTGTTCATACTTTGTGGATAGTTACAACATCTGACAATTTGTCCTCTAGTACTTTCCTAAACAACATGACTAGCACCTTTCAAGTGTCTTTCCTTCTGTGCTTTTCTCAATCTTTTTCATTTTTTTTTTAAACTGGCTATTGGTGGTTTTTGCTTTACTTTAATTAGACATTTTACTATTTAAGCTGTTTGTGAATGCAACTACCAACAGCACAAACAAATTTATAATTATAGAACATAAATTATGAAGTACTAATCGTGCTAGAAATGTGAAGTATGTCTACAAATTCAATAATAATATCCCACAATATTTGCAGACACAGTGCATTTTTCATTTGACAGTGTCATAACAGTTTTCAGAAGCAATAACCTGAAGTTTCTCTGACAATATATTATCTTCACATGTAATTTTAAGGTTTAACTGGTATTTTCTGCTGTAATATTCACATCAGCATGCCTGCCTTAAAATAAAATCTAATCTGTTCCTAAGCCAGCTACAAACAAGATGATAAATAAATCAGAGGGGAGAAGAATTACTTTTTGAAATGACAGTATAACAAAGCATGATTGAAAAAGCAGTATTGCAAGCATTACCCATTGACTTGATACCCTCAGGCAAAATCATATGTAATGGTACTGATGCAAAATAATGCAGTGGAATTTATTCCAATAATTCTGGGCATGAATAATTTTTGAATGTAATAGAAGTCATAATCATAAATTCTCATTTCATCTTACCACTGGACTTGTCCTGTGCTTTTAATCAGAAATACCAGACTGGAATGTTTCTCTTAAACTCATCTCTAGCCCTTGTTAGAGGTTTATTGATATTAAATTCTGAACAGTAACAAGTAAATTAATCAAGTAAAATAGAATAATAGGGCTAATATTAGAATATTCTAGGCACTTAACCCGGCTGTATCATAACACAGTGTAACAAAATTACAACAAAATAATAAAATGCAATCTACTTACTCCAAGTAATTTTGATGAAGGAGAAAGAAAAAGACCAGTGCTGAAGTACCAACAGTTTGAAAAATACAATATTAAAAAACATTATCTGTTGACTTAACAGAACTTGCTAAAATTTCATTTGTAAACAAGACCATATTGTACATAAAATGGAACTACTGTCTGTTTAAAATGACAGATCTGTGGTTACTTTGTTGCAAAACACTACATTGTTATGCATTCCAATCTCCCATTACAATTTTAAAAATTAAAGACATTCCACAATATATTGCCATCCAGACAAAAATGTTTTTAGTTTGGGGCAGACAAAGTGAAAGAAAACTTGGAACTTCCTGTCTGACAGCAGAGGCAAAAATTTGAACAAGTTAAGTAGCACAGAGTTTTATACAAAAACAGATCAAAAATTTATTGTCCTTGCAGTTTTCTGACAATCTCTGTACTACCACAGAGTCCTTAAAAACATTCTCAGGGATTATTTCTTTTTTCACTTTAGCTATACACACATTTCACTTTAAGTCTGTGCTATTTACAGCAGCTTTGTCAAATACTGTTGGGTTTTTTATATTACCTTATAAAGTTTTGTAAGGCTGAATGAAGTGAGAAAAAAGCAGAATCCTGGATTTAACAAAACTCAGTTGTGAGTAATTCATATGGGATTACTATAAACAAACCACTACAGAAGAACTTTATTGGGATTGCAAAATCAAAGACATGCAATTTAAGAAATCCCAGAATGTGGTAGATTGAATTTTGACCTTAATTCAATTTTCCTATGTTTATGCATAGAGACTTCATTTCTTCAAAGAAATGCTGCTTACTTGAAATCCTGTAAGATGCTTAGGCTTTGTTCACAAGGCAGGAAATGTACTGTGCTACAGGGCTAACAAATATTTGCTGACAGCACTGACACAATCTTGAGTTGCAGACCAATGTGGGATCAATCAGTCTTAGAAAACTGAGCTTTTATAATCTCTATCTGTTCTAGCTCCCTGTGTTTGCTACTCCCCTATGCTAAGTTGTTGATGCCTGCTCTCATATTTCTAATGTAACTCTAGACTGGTCTCACACCATATCCAGAGTTAAGTGAGACATGCATGGTTTACTCAGTTATTTGGGGCAGCAGAACATTTACCTACTTCTTGTTGCCAGCTTAGAGCATTAGCCTGATGAATTTAATTTATTTTTCAGTCCATCAAACTTCCACTTACATCTCTTCCCTGTCATTCTATTTTTGTGGTCCTTTTCAGTTGTCTCTTCAACCAACCTAGATTCCTTTCCACAATGGAGCTGCTAATTAAACCGACCCTTTCCATTCCCCATTGCTTTTTCCAGCCACTCTGCATGTACTTCAAATTTGTACATCCACCATCCCCTTCTGACTCCCACTTCCTATGCCATTTTCCTCTCTAGTCCTCAGCTGCTTCCTTTTCCAGCTTCCTCTCTACCTAGCTTCTTCTCAAATTAATTACTTTTTTCTTTTGACAGAAAATATGAGACTCAGTAACCCACCCCCCATTCAATAACTTACCCCAGCATACTGATTGAATAATTGAATTAACACAACTGAAAATTATTGGTTCTCAACTGCCCTAGAAATTAAAATTAGTGAAAAGCTATAGTCAAAATATTCAGGATCTGCACCTACTTATGCATTTTGAGAGATGTCTTTTCATTAGCAATACAGTTTTCACTGAACTGCTCAAAAAACACACTGAGCATAGGAAATGACAATTAGGTACTTTTATCTTTGTGCTAGATGTACAGCTTGGTATTGCAAAGAGATTAGGTTTAGATAAATATACACATGAATTACATGCACACTTTGTAAAAATGACCAATCATATGCTGTATGAGAAACATTTAAAATGCTAAGGAGAATCACAGTTAAGCTCATAAGAAAATGCATAACCATTTTTTAACTTATCAAGAGATAAGAAAAGTAGATTATTTTAAGTCTTAATTTTAAAAAATAGACCAGGTGCAAAAAAAAAAAATCACCCAAATCACATATGCAATTTCCACCTTCCTGAGTGAGAGTGAGAAAAATTGAAACATAAATGAAAGTATGTGCATCTCTTTACAATCACTCAGGGTTTAACTGTAGTAATAGAATCACAGAATCTATTAGATTGGAAAAGACCTCTGAGACCATCAAGTCTAATCTATGACCCAACACCACCTTGTCAGCCAGACCATGGCACTGAGTGCCACATCCAGCCTTTCCTTAAGCACCTCCAGGGATGGTGACTCCATCACTTCCCTGTGCAGCTCATTCCAATGCCCAATCTCCCTTTCTGTGAAGAAATTCTTCCTGATGTCCAATCTAAATCTCCTCTGATGCAGCTTGAGACTGTGTCCTCTTGTCCTGTCACTGTTGCCTGGGAGAAGAGGCCAAGCCCCACATGGCCACAACTTCCTTTCAGGTAGTTGTAGAGAGCACAGTGGAAATCAATATTATAAATTTTGGCTCTTTATGTTTACTGTAACTTTAATCCAGTCATTGTTGCAGATGTCTAAAGCAAACTCTGCAGCTGCAGCATGTTTAATTCATCAAGATGTTCTCAAGGCTGATTATATCACCATTATAACTTTATAATTTTAGAGCAGCATCTGCCAAAATAAGACTATAACTTCCAGTTTTACAGAATCACAAAAAATGTGTCTTTAACTGTGCAAGTAAACTTCTGCAAGCAACCTTTTCAATGAAAGGTAGTATGGAGTAAATTTTCTCAGATGATACCAAAAAACTGACTTAGAGACTGCAACTACTGAATACACAATTAAACACTGTGAATATTACACAACTTCATGTAATAAAATTAGGTTAAAAAAATCATAGACAGCTCTTCCAGATGATAAAATTTTTTGAGAAGTAATGTGTTGGGCAGTGAAAGGAAAAAATGCCTGCTTGAAAAACAAAGCTGGCTTTTTATTGGGACCCATATTTACAAAGTTCTGGCAGTGCAGGTAACCGCCCAACCACCTGCAATCAGTCTGGCTTCCTCAGAGCAGTTTCTGTCCTCTGAGCCACCACAGGAACACATGAAAATGACTTTTTGCACCAGCAGGGTCACTGTCAGGTAAGCCATGTTCAAAATAAAAGTCACAACACAGATGCAGACTCAGCCATAGAAAAACTGGAATATTATGAGGGAGACCAGAGGCTCAAGGATCTTGCCAGGCATGGCTGGAAGGGCTGCCTGCTGCAAACACAGAGGTTTGCTGTGAAGCAGCTACTTGGGCACACCATGGGCAGTAGCAGAACTCAGATATCCCAAAGCCAGCTCACCAGAGCATTGCCACCATAAAATAGCCATTTACTGGGGCTGTGATCACACCTTTATTTGGCTTTACAGACACCTGCTAAGGCAGGCAGGACAAGCCCTGCCTGAAGAGTCAGTCAGGTTTTTTGTAGATAGGAATTCACTCTGCAGGCAAATGGTAAAGGATACTGCAATACTGATGGAGACAACTGAGGGCATGGGAAAGAAATCCCAGGATAAATTTCCCCTTTCATGCTTATTATGGTTGCCCAAGAAAAAGTAAACTTTCTCTTAAAAAATCTGGGATCACAGAATCTTACTATATTGAGTAACTGCACAGCACTTAATGCCTTGAAAGTCTGGGCCCCATTATGAAGTCTTCAGAGCAACTTGTGAGTTTGTTATTCAGAACAGTTATATAAACCACCTCTCTTGTTATTCCACAACTAAATAACATTTCGTGCCATTCAAATTCATACAAGGTTTTTTAAATGCAAAATTGTCATCAATCATCAATCAGTCATCTGAATAGTGTCATATTTTTTCCAATATTTCTCTAATAGAAAACATTAAGGGACCTATTTCCCATCTTAAATTTACATGGGACATAAAATTAATAACTGCTTTCTGCCTCAATAACTCTTCAAAATAACACTGAGCTCATGATCCTTCTCTTACAAAAAAAATCAACCTACAATGTCAGTGCAAGAACATTCATATGCAAATATTCAATTAATCTATTATACCCCAAGAACTCCATCTATTCTTTCACAAAAATAAGCAATGCTAATTATTTACATCCCTTCTTTTTGCTGCCATGAGCTGCATAAAGTAATAATTGGACTTGAAAGAGGTTTTCTGGAATACTGTGAAAATAAATGGGTTTATACAAGTTATAAATCAGAATTTACAAGACAAATTCAATCCCCCGATATCACACTTGGTTTGAGAATTTCCACTAGTGAGTGGTGTATTAAATGCAGGAGAGAAATACTTTCTACATGGCTCCAATCCAGCTATGAAGCTGTTCCATATGCCATGCTGACATGAAACAGTTGGATCCACTAGATCTCTCTCTATTTCACTCAGGTAAAAAGTTGTCAGGATGTTGTCAAAACTTGCCAACAATGCCCTAGGTACGCACACCACTAGTCCAGAGACAATGCACATAAAAAAACGTTTGTGGGTTAAGGGATAATTGCCTCTTAATCCAACAAAGAGGAGTGTCAAAACAACTGTTGATGTCCTGGTTTACAGATCAAGGACCTTAAGTTCTCCAAGAAAGAGCCTACTGTTCAGCTGACCTGACTTATGCTTCACACAGAAAAAATGGTTTCGTGGTTTTTTTGCAATATCATTTCTATTTTTCTTAGAGAGAATATTGTTCACTTATTAATCAGGAAAGTTTTACAATGAGAATTTTATTTGCCCATTCATAAAAATGTCGTGCCATTTGTAGCAGCAATAGTACCACAAGACATGGTGAACGTACAACTTTTCTTTCTTCCTTGTGACTGATCAGTGAACTCTATTCTGTAAGAGTGGGGATGTTTGACCTCCAGCTGGTGTAAATCACGGGAACTACATACCTCAGGTTGGACTAAACAAGTGCTAATTTCCATACCTTTAGTACACAGTTCTACAGACACACAGATTTGGACATACACCCATTTTTTTATGTAAAAGAGGCTGACAGATAATTGGCCTCAAATTTTCAATTTTTTTGTCACAATTTTCCTAAGAAAGGAAGATCTATAAAATGCCCTTCTTATTACAGAACTGAAAAAATCATTAGTTTGATAATTGCACACTGTCTTCCAAACCCAACAAATATATGAAAAAGATTCACACCAGAAAGAAAAAAAAAAAAAAAAAACAAGGCTGAGGAATAATTTCACAGTGTAACTTTGTAACAAGTCCCTGGAGAAAACTTCTCTTCCTTTTGTTCCCATCTGCAAAGCTATGTAATTGATTCCTAACTGCTGTGTTAATGCTCCCAATTCCTGGCAGAATCCCTTTGGAAATACATTAAAGTAAGCAGGACTCTCTCCTGCTGCAGCCCTTTGAACAGTGGAATCTGGGATTCTGTGACATCCATCATGTTTCAACAGTGGGCCACAGTGCAAGCATCTGGGCCAAACAGCTGATAAATATTAATATAGAAGTACAAAGTATACTGAATTATACATTGAAATGTAGAGCAAATCAGGGAATTGTTTTCTTTTGTAATGAATGACATTCTCTTACAAGTACAGTTACATTCCACCAAATAGAAATTAAATAAGAGCAAATAATATTTGCTATAGCATGGTTTATTAACTTCTTATAATGACTTGAAAAATTTTAAATTATGACAGGCGAGTGTTTTTTAAGGAAAGGACTTAATCTTCTGCAGGATCAACGAATAGTTTGATTCTTCCTGATCTTCCTATAGCTTTTTCTGTACACACACACAAAAGAAAAGGAATGAAGCAAAAAGGATTTGGTCCAGCTCCCAGATTCTACCCCAGTCAATACCCCAGTGACTGTCAGAGCTGTGCATGAAGGTTTGTCTGCCTGGACAGAGCCAGTGACATAAGATGACCTCTCTTCAGCAGACCAGGAGAGAAATATGGAAAAGATGTATTTCAGTTTTCACATATGGTGCCTAATTAACCTTAATTAAGCTTGTGTTGAGGGATCTTGAGCAGCTTGCACAAGGGATATTTGCTTCCTGGGTTTTTTTAGCTTTAAGAAAGGAAGATTTCATCTCAAAAAGAGAAATACACTTATGAAATACAAATTTTCATGTTCCAATCCAATTTTATGAGGCAGTACAGATTAAATACCCATGTTTTTATTGTTCCCTACAAGTCAAACTATATTAAAAGAAAAGAACAAGGATTATAATAAAGGAGATTATCTGTTCTTCATAGTTTAATGTAAAAAATAACCAAAAAACCAACCCTAAACATTTTACAATTTGGGCATATGTTCCCTTGTGTAAAATTAGATTATTTTTATCACTTATTTTAAGCTAACTACTCTGATGACCCTAAAAATGAATCAACCTTGGCAGCCACACAATTTACTGCAAACGTCTTCTCTTCGACTATGGGCCATCAGATTTCACAGACAGACACCACTGCTATATTCTGCACATTTCTGGTCTTAGTACACACTGGGTGGCAGTATGGAAGGGTTTTGTTCAAACTGTCATTTGTGGGAGTAACCCAATACAAAATTGTAAAGTTAAAAATATTTTAAAATATATTTGAATTTAACACATCAGATTATAAATATTCGTATACTTGCCAGAGAGTTCTCTCCCTGCTTCTTGTTAGAATAACACTACTTGAAAAAAGAGTCTGTGTTAAGCAAATTCAGTGCTCCCTGATCTGAAATTTTTCATATTGCATATTGCCTGAGAAGTTTCTTTCTGTGTGGAAAAAGTCAGCTAATGTAATTTAGCTATTTCTGAGACTGCAGCAGAAACAAGAACAGAATTCTGCTGTGTCAACAGATTAACACAACTTCTTGTGTTTGAAATCTGCAGTGCATCTGTGGTTTACAGCAAAAAACTAAGAATTTGGAAGCAAACTAGCTGTGTTTGCAATTAAATGAGAAATGGCAGACCTAGATATTGGGGCACAGGGGGCATGATGACAGAACTGAAAGCAAAGTCCCTCCCTGAAAGGGACAGCTGACCAAACCATGTGCCTCAATTGACATATGGAAATCATTGATTAAGGACTTTGTGGTCAAGACAGTTGAAATTTTCCCTGAAGATTTGGTCTGGGTATTTTGGGTTTCATTCAGTATGGTTTTTGTTTCGCTGGTTTGTCTTCTTGGCCTTTGTCAAGAACTCCTGCCTTATGATATTTTCTGAGTTCTGCTTCTCTTTAGGTCAATTTCTTCAGTTTTGGGCAGTACAGCTGAGGAACTGAGGAAATGCAAATTGAGACTCAGACGTGTAGAAGGTCTGGAGACTAAATTACAGTTACAGCTGATGGTTTGGGGAACCACAACGTGGGTATACACATTTCTTTGTATTTTTCAAATTTCCAAGGCAGAGACTCAACAGGAGAAACTTAAGGCAGGACACTGCAAATGCAGGGCCTTTGAAATCAATGAATGTTCAAGGCTTTAAATCTTTCTGTGCCTCAGGTCTTTACTTGAAAATTTGG
Source organism: Zonotrichia leucophrys gambelii (assembly GCF_028769735.1). Lineage (NCBI taxonomy): Eukaryota > Metazoa > Chordata > Aves > Passeriformes > Passerellidae > Zonotrichia > Zonotrichia leucophrys. The sequence goes on from NC_088176.1 coordinate 15,094,249, forward strand.
GATGACAAGAACATCTTCCTAGAGCATACTGTGAAGATAAATTCATCATTTATCTGTGAATCATCCTGGCTAATCCAGTCAAAAACACATGGAAACTAACATTTATTTTTTCCCCAGAAAGATTTTAATGGTATATCATATATAAAACCTAAACATAATCAAGAAAAAATAGTACTGATTGATATCGTTCATGAAAGAACTGTGTCCATTTTTCATCTCTGAAAGTCTCAGGGCTCTGAGTAAAAGCAGCAGATATAAGGATACATACTCATACACCAAGCAGGTAAATTTTGTTGCATACAAAAAATAACACTGGCATTCCTCAAATTCTTTGGTTTTCTCTAGTGCCATTTTTTGTTACACCCAAAAAGATATTGACAGAGCACATATTAATGTGCAGATAATAACACCAGCCATATTATGTTGAGGAAAAGACTTTATATTTTGAATACTTTCAAAATATAAAGGACAGGCAGGAATACACTGACATCATCCCTGAGTTTGTGAAGAAACATCCTCTTTAGACTCATGACAGCATATTTATCTATTATTGATTTTATATTTTCTTCTGAAGCATCTAGCATTGACAATTGCTGGTGACAGGATATATGACTAAATGGATAATTAGCCTGATAATTTCCCCAGGTTTCCATGTGAACTGAGGATGCTATAGCAGCATCTGGACCTGATGAGCACATATGGAAACAGCTGAAATGGAGTGATGGCTTAAATCACTGCTTAGAAAGAAGCAATGAGACAATAGTGCATGTAAGCAGGGGTGCTGAAAGCAGTCTCCATTTTATAAGGGATATATAGGAAAGATTAATGTAAAATCTTGACGTGGTTCTTTGCCTTTCCCTAAATTGACATCAATAAGCATCTTCAGTATTGATTTTTGCTTATTATTTAAATGGCCTCATACAAATACAGACATTAAGCCAGATAAATGCAGAGATCAGTATAACTGCAGCTAAGAGTCTTCATACCAGAAATTATACCAATTACTCCCCAGGCTGGCAAGCCTGACTAAACAGAACTCCACCCAGACTTCTGAATGCAGGGCTTTAAAAGCAGGATGATCCCTAATCTCTACTTAGTGTCATACCCTGCAAAAACTTCCTCAAGCCTTCTAACCGAGCCTGTAGCACTCAATATCCCCTCTTCCTTTGCAATGTCAGATCAATATGAGTTGAAAGTGTGCTGGGGACACAGAAATTATCTCTCCTTCTGAGACAGAGGGGCAGTGAAGTGCCTTTTTCAAATACTCACAGATGGTTCGTTCTCACATCTGTGAAGGTTGCACAGTTCCTATCAAACACAAATGTCTAATTCATGTTTCTTGTTACCTTTCAGGAATTACCTCACAATTGCCAAAAAAAAGAAAAAAAAAAAAAAAGATTTCAGGATTTCCAGACTTACCTGTTCAGATTTAATCAGACTGTTCCAGTGAAACTAAATCATGTGAAGGTGGAACTGTTTTACCACCAAATGGATAATCAAGCTAAAATATTCTATATACTTGAATATAAAAAACTAACTGGAAATAAAAGTACATTAGCTTTATTTCTGAGAATAAACAGTACCTTTCTCCTGTCATATAATCCATGGTTATCCAGTATCATTTTCCTTTCATGTGCAGCGTACCTCCGCAAGTCACGTCCAAATTGCTGTCAAAGATAGAGCAAGTATCAAACACATGGACAAACCAAAATTCTTATCCTTTGCACCTTCTAACACCAAACCAAATAATAAACTAAGGACCAAAAATTACTTCTATTAAAGGAATACAGTCTGATAAAATCAATCATCTGAAGAGAAATGTTTGGATAAGGAATCCAAACATTTGCATCTGTCCGTCATTGCAGTCGGTTACTGTGACAGCAGTTGGGCTCTGTATAAAAACGCAAACCTGTGATGGTCTCCCACAGTCTGGATGTGGATTAGCCCAACAGGGAGTAGGAGCTCAGTGAGGCAGAGAAAAATGAAGTCATTGCCTACTCATCCAAAGGGCCTCACACTGTGTGTTTTTAGTGTAGACTCCTATTGACAGAGTGGAGAGAAGGGCTTTTAAGTTGCCAAACACTTCCAGGATAAGAAAAGACCCCAAAGTCTGCAGAACTTAATCCAAAGTCCAAATAAATACATTTTGTTATCTCAAAAAAGTGACTGAAGTAACTCAAACTCAGCAGGAGAACACATCAATTTCAACATTTTGCCTGGTCTAAACCATCCTGCTTCCAATTAACCTGAGTAGAACAGAGTGGCAAGGCACCAGTACTGCTTCTAACACATCAAAAAGATAATTCAGAACAGGCTCAGAAGCTCTCCATTGTACCATGCAAGCATTCCCTAAAAAATGAACATCAGAAGGCAAATATGTAGAACAGATTAAAAAATAATTCTGTTTGGAGAAAGATTAATCATTTGAGTTTTGAGTTTGCATTAGTTTGAATTTTTTTGTTTTTAAAATAGTGTACTATTTTATATTATGCCAGCTAACTAGTGTCTATTGTGAAAGTAGCTATCATTTCAAGTTTTGTTATTAAAACACAAATCAAAATATATTTTATTTTGGTTCAAAACTAATGTTTAATTTTAAATTTTTTCCAGTTTTTTACATTTTGAAGGAGTCAATTAAAATGCAACTGAAACAAAACATTTGATCTAATCCAAAAAGAAAGATATCAAATTGTTTTCAATTTCCTACAAAACAAATTAAGTTCCAATTCAGAATATCTCTTCCTCAAATGTTTAGCTTCCTGTAATTATGTGATGCTTTCCAAATCATCTCTACCCAGTAACCATTTAAATTGCTTGTTAACAGCATCATGATGTAAAAGACAACACAACTGACCAAAAACCTAGCTCTCCAGTTCATAAACCTAAACACTAAGCTTCAAGGAAAATAAAGCTTAACCCTCCTAGAGAGACATCCATAAATGTTAGTGATGAGTTCATCAGCTCCAATCCACGACCAGTGGTGGATGACAGTATGAGATGGGATGTGTGGACATCAGGAATATTTTTTTTAAATCCATGAACTCTGAATAGTCCTGAAACAACAAAAACATGTTTGCAATGCTAAGAAAACATACAGTGCTGTGCTTACTTACCCTGGAGCCTGTCCAGCCTAACAGAGCATATGGATATTGCTCAAAGGGGGTTATGACCAGATCCACACGGATTGCCTTCCAGTCTTTGACTTCTGCCATTTCCAATTGTTCTGACGTGTTGCAAGTGCTGCTGTCTACTCTTGGCTGATATAATTTTAAAATTGCAAAACACTTCTGAAAATGATCCATGGCATCAACTTTTCTGCTTGGCAGCTGTTCCTTTACAAATGTTGATTCAATGATATCACAATAAAGGAGTAAGCCCTAAAGAGAAAAATTGTTCACATTGAATTGCTGAACTGGTTTTACTGTCATTCCAGAGTTTCTAGACAGTTGACTTAAAAATTCATGTGAAATGTAATTTCAGTAAACAAGAAACTGTGCCAGGGCAAATCTGGGCTAAGGAGAGACATGAAACAGCTTCAGATTTTGGAAAAATATTTGAGGGAAATCTGCACTGGTAGATATCTGACAGTAGTGAGGTCCTGCCCTGTACAAAAGAGATAGAATTTGCAATTCTTCCCCTCCCTCCTTTTCTCCTAAACCTTTTTCTAGTTAATGTCAACAGAAATTTCTGAGTAAAGATTGATGTGTTCCTACGTAGCAGACATCTAGAAAAATATTATTAGTCCAGTGCACAGTCTTGCTGAGGGATTCCAAAGTGGAAGATTCCATTTGGACCATATCTATTGCATGAGATTTCCTTGTGACAAGGTCTGGAATCTCCATGTCTTTTGCTCAGAGGAAATGCCCATTTCTTTAGGTCCTTGGACCACTTTTTTGTTTCTGTTTTAAAATCACTCCAAAGTTTACACATTCTCTTCCTCTGGACTAGGGGTGTTTTTAAATTGCAGTATTGAACTGAGAGTGCCTATAAGTGGTTTTATTTGATGGCTGTCAGTTGGTAACTACAATGGTGGTGTAGTTTAGGAATGGTATTCTCCCATTTAGTAGCCCAGCAAAAACCATTCTTCTTGCTTCCCCCTCCCCCGCCTCAACTGAAAACACAAAAGGCAAAGATCATGGGCTGAGATAAGAACAATTTCCTGGAAACAGCAATGAGGTAAGACAACAAACAGTAACAGCAGCACTATTAACAAAAGAAGGTATAAGACAAAGAACCAATTTACATGTAAAATACCAGACTATTTCAACCACCACACTTTCTCCCATTGGAAGAAAAATCCTTCTTCTAGGAAGAGAGAAAGTCCCTTCCCCCCATCCCTGGCAATGATGGAAAGTGGTATTGAATAACACTAGGGTTGGGCCATGCCCCTTCCCTCTGATCTGGACCAAAACCAGGACAAAGGGTCTCCAGATAAGACTCTTAATGTCCCAGGTAACAAAAAATGGATTTTTGGAAGAATACCTCAGTATTAAAAACCAGACTTTTATTATTTCTTTTATTTAGTGCAGGTGTGGTAACTTTACATGCCAATATCTTAAATGCCTTAGAGAATACTTTACAGTAATAAAATTATCTTTATCACTCAAAACTATAATTCTGCCCCCCCCCAAAGAAAAGGCATATCAAAAACATTTAACAAGATATGATTTCCATGAAGAGACTCTGATATGTATTATTACATTCTTAGCCTCCAGCTTTTTGTTGATGATAGCTCTAAATTAACAACCCCATTATTCTACTGGAAATCAGTTATAGGCTCTTCATGGGTCAATGAGCCAGCCTTTTTAATGATAACTATTTTATTTGAATTGGCATTCTTTCACTTGCTTGGAATTTTTCTTGATTATGAAGATTTATTATAAATTGATATGAGAAAACTCCTTATGTAGCTTCTGCTCTTGGATTACTAGTTTCACAGTCTGCTGATTTGAAAATGCTTAAATTTAGCAGGTGCTCTGTAACATCTATCTTTAAAACAGCAATTTTTTCTTAATTTTACCCCAATGTCACAAGGCACTGATGCTTGCTCTTTTCAAATATAGACTCAAAACAGCTGTTGAGTGTTAATGCATAACTGCTTATTTTTCTGCTTTTTTTGATGAAACTATACTCCCTTCACGTTAATTTTCTTGCTTTTAATGCTAATAAAAACAATTTTAATATCATTCATCATTGACCATTAATTGATGAATTCATCCTTTGATTAAGCACCAATATTCTGCCCATTTTTTGTAAAAATCTGATAGCTACTTAGCAGTATTTTCTCATTTTTTGCTTCATTTTTCTTTTTTGCCCTTGGAGATTTGGGACACTACACAGTATATACCAGAAGTCAGGGTATCACCATTGATAGGAGCCAAAGCCTAGGTCATATGCATTGGGATAGCATTTCTAATTAACCTAGTATAATTAGACAGTGGACATCACCATCACCCCACAAAGTAAAGGTGAAACGCACTTAGGTACACTTGGAAAAGGCACAGCCTGAAGGGGCGGTCAGCTTTGAGGATTGTGTGAAGTTCTGGCCACTGCTGCCTGCAGAGCTGTATCCTTCTCATTACTCTGAGTCAGGGAATCTGCAGTTCCTTGCACATTTCAGATTGATCTGTACACCATAAAGTGCTGTAGGTCTTGTTTACACAATTAAGTTTTAGTATGGGCATTTTAATTTCTCAAATTTACTACACCATCAAAACTAAATGTATTTTTTAGAACAGTTATGTGAAGACTCTCAACAATTTTCCATTTTTAGAATGACTGCACACTTTTACTTAAATATGCTGAGTGCTGGTGCATCAATAACATTGATATTGGAGTAAATCCATGTTCAAATTGAGGAAAAGTATGACTTTTTAGAAAAATATTAAATCAATCACCAAAAAATCAATCAAATATGGTCACTAGCATTCTCAGTAATTTTTAATTAAATGGAATTCTATTCCATATTTAGTGTTACATGCTGTCATTATTCATAATTGTTGCTAGCTGGATTAATTCTGTAAAGCTAAGTAGGATCATTTTATATCATCTGAAAATGAAATCCAATATGTTCTTCTGAAATGTATACATTGTTGCTCTAAATTTCCTTCTGAGATAGTTTAATAAAGTGAAACTGCATTTCTTTTTTTTTTTCAGTGAAATTCCTACATCTAATCCAAAATAGCATGTTAATTTGGAAAAATCTCAATCTAGATGAGATGGATAGAATTCTATAAAGTAGAAGAGCTAAAGGAAATGATGCTTGGGAGAAGTCAGCCCTTTTAGGATAAGAAGTGACTAGAAAATGGCATCAAAGGTTTGATCAGCAGTGTAAAACTCAGCAGCTGCTGCATAATATTGCAGCTGCCTTGGTCCCTTTTTCATCTTGAAGGTCCCAGTGTGTGGGAATGATCTGTTTCTGAGCATGTCTGGAGCAGCCTGGCTTTGACAGCAATGGACAGATCAGCACTGGATCCATCAATGAAGGCGGTTACCTCTCTATGCCATGGAAATTTGCACTTCTGAACAAGATAAAGAGACAGATAGACAGACAGAGAGTCACATGTACCTACTCACCCACACACAGCTATACAATACACCCCAGAAAGATCACGTCTTAAGAAATGCCAGATGTTCACATAGAACACAGCAGGAAATGGAACACTTCTGCTTACTTTATACAATAACCTCACAAGCAGGATAATCAGATTCAGCCCTGTACTCTCTCTAAAGAAATTTAAGCCAAGATTTCTCATGGTCAGGGCTCTAACCACCCTGCAATAATCTCTTTTAGGTAAGAATTTCCTCATCTGAGTCAGAATGAACCAAAAAAATTAATAATGAATTTTGAAGAAAGATGAGACAGTATGTGTTCCCAAAGGAGCTCAGCATCATTATGGTCTCTTTCATCTGAAACAAAAGGTTCTTTCCTCTGGCTTCTTAATTATTTCTATATCTTGTCTTAGAAACAGGTTTTGTTGCTGGCAAAATCCAGCTGCCACTTAATAATGAATGTGTGGCTTTCCTGTGAACCCTGTTTCCAGCAAAAGAAGAAATATTACTTGCTCCTCACCATCCTTCTTTAATGGGACATCAAACCTTCCCCTTCCTGATCCCCTCATCAAGGGTGAATCCTAGAGTTTAAACCAGACCAGTAATACATTAAAATAGGTAAGCACAGGCAGGCGTCTCCATCACTCATTTTCCTAAAGCCAAAAGAAAAACAACAACACTATATTTACATTAATATAAAGGGAAAAACTGAAGAGTGCAGGAGGGCCTGTAGTAACAGTATCTCTTCCATTGTCAAAAGTATGTATATAATAGGAACAGTGCTAAATATAGCTATACAGGTTTGCAGCAAAAATGAAAGCATTTTTTCACAGTATGTGAATGAAGCTACATCGACACAGATGGCTCAGCCTGTTTGCCCACAGACTTTCAAGCTCTAACCCACAGAAGTAATTTCTTACTTTCTTTATGAGGCTTTTTAGAGCCATTAAGACCATAACCTGTGTACTGCATCACAGCTTTTCCATTTTGCCACTCTACTTTGAAGACTTTGTGTTCTCTGTTCCCCAGCCTGTTTATCTCTGGTGATGCTGCATCAAAGACCATAAGGTGCTGATTTAGCCACTTCATTTTCAGCAGCTTTCAATGGAAGTATTTTGTAACACTAAACTTTTAAGGTAAGAAAAAGACCCTTTAAACTATTTAAAGCTGTGGTCCATAATTTAGAAGTTAAACATTGTAGAATCCTTCACTCAGAGCTGCCAAAAGGAAGCCAACATCACGACCTCTGTGATGTACATCAATTAATTTGGGCTTAGAAGGAGCAGCACAAAAGTGGCAAGCTGTGATGCAGACTACTGCAAAAAGTTACAAAGTGCTTTATTTGGGTTTTTTTCTGTCTTCTCCTCTCCCTTGGAAATAAAGATAATAAAAAGGCAAGAGGTGTATAAATCCTTTGTTTCTTTTTTGCCTTTTGATTCTGCTGGCAGTTTGTTTTTCAGTAGTGCCAGTAAAAGCCTGTACATTACAAATGCCACAGTAGAGAGCTAGTGTAACTAGTATAAACCATGAAATGTCTGGAGGACAAACAGAACACAGGAAAACATTGTCCATAGGTTTAAACTATACCCAGCTTCTTTAGGTTTGGTTTCCATGACCATTGTTCTTCTGATATGCTGTACATGCTTGGATTTCTAGAGGAATCCTAATCTTTTTATCAAACTCGTGGCCACCCTTGATCTCCCATACTCTGCCTGCTCTCCCTTCTGCCAAATAGCCCCCTTAACAAGAAAACCAGTAAGAACAATTTATTTTCATTTTCTTTTCTTTCAATTCCTTTTAATGAAAACAGCCCAAATCATCATGGTTAGTAATCAAGTACAGCAATATCCTGCTCCAAAATACTGCAGTCAGTTGTAACAAGGCATATGACATTCTTTAAGAGCTATATAGGCTTAATTCAGTTAGAACATGACTTTTTTGGTCAAGTGCTCTTTAGTTCATACCTGCTTTTTCCATAAGTCAATAACTTTATGCAGAAGTTCATCATCCTCTCTTGGTCCTGGATTGGTGATCAAAAAGTCTATGTCATGTCCAATATTCTTACCCCTAGAAGGAATAAATAACAAGGACATTAAAAGAGTTAAGTTCCTGTTGAATTTTGCTGTTTTCAAAGACAGCATTTTTGCTGCATTATAAGAAAAGTTGGTTGCAGAATAAAGTGATAGCAATGTTGCTTCAAACATAAACAAAATGGAATCTTTTATTTCTATTATGATGCCTATTAGTGTTCTTTATAAAATAATAATTACAATATTTTAATCTATGTTCTCTATTTTTCAGCTAAATACTACAGAACCATTTGCAGATGTTAAATCTCTTTCTTTCTTCCCCGTAAGTCCCAAAAAGGAAGATTTTAGTCATCTTTGGATTTAAAAAAAAGCATAATCAAAATACAATGTTACATATTATGAATGCAGTGCAGTAACAACAGATAAACTTGTCAATCAAACTACCACAGATATTCAATATTCTTCTTAGCTTTTGATGAACATTTTAGTGTACAAAACTGTGATTATGAATATTTATTTGTTCTTTCACCAGCAGATATAAATCCTTCGACTATTTTGGAGTTCTTTTAAATATAAGAATGCTTTTTACAGAGATGGAGATTGATTTTTTTTTTTGAGGGCAGTTCATCCTTAATGTGACTAAAGCTTGTTCATTATATGCACTAAGGATTTCATAATTAAATCTGTGTGCACAAATTTAATTGCAAATGTTCTTAATGAAAAATTATGCCATAACCTCCTGTTTTCCTCTTTTAAGTCTAAGCATTCAGCTTGTCTTTCATCTACTTTCCAAAGGTGTTAAACTGAAATCTGATTAAGACTTGGCTATCGTTGGAAAACAGGCAAAAGCATGTTATTGAATGTTTCCCTTTAGAATTATAAAATGCTTGAGAACACATGAAAATTTATCTCACAGTGCAATTCATGTGAGTATTGCAGAACCAATACAAGATTTTAATTTTGGACTTGGTAGTACAACAGAAACTGCACACACATTTACTGAGTGCAATCACTCCAGCCTAAGGAGAAATGAAGAGAGGAGAGGAGAGATTTCTGCAATGAGAATAACTCTTCTTTATGGAGTTGGTGGAGTAAGCACCCAAAATCTGGAGTAGTGAATCTTATGTGCAGGACATCTCCAAATGTTTTTTATGTGTTTATGGGAAAAGTCAGCTCTTGCTGATGCTCACAAGGGTACCTGATGATATTATTCAGGAGGGCGTTAGTCAACGTGTCAAGCATTCAGAGAGCTTGTGAACTGCTATTCAAACAATGAAAATAAAACTGTGCAACCCAAAAAAATCTTTTTTAAAAAAAAATCATTAAATTATTTATTCTCCTAAAATAATGCCTAAAACTGAACCTGGTTTCCTAAACTTGGAAATTTGTAGGAACAGAACTGATAAGCAGACTTGTCAACTGCCATTTGTGTGACATGAAGTCATCTAACTGATGGGTAGTTGAACAGCATTAGCACAAAGTTGTAAGGAGATGAAAGTCTGAGGTTTGCATTTGACAAGCAGTCATACTCACTATAATGCAACTATTGTGCTGCGTCTGCAGCAAAATCGAAATTGCTTAAACAGGTAGAAATTATTTCAAAGAGGTTTCAAACAACGCATCAGTCTAGGCTTAGAAACTGAACAGCAATTCAAAGTCAAGAAGTTAGAAAATATTTAGTATTCCATGTAACACTGAGTTATTTTGTAGGATGCCATTCATTATCGCTAAAATTACAATAATAATGCAAAGCTCTTACATAGCACTTTTTACTAACATGTCTCAAAATATTTTTCAAAGGTAAGGAATTCACTATTCCTATCTTAGAGATGCAGAGTGGTATAAGAATATTTGCTTTAAATTATTTTTAAAGAAATCAAAGGAAGAAATTGGAAGCTGATGGAATTGAGAGCTGACTCCCCATGCCTCCTCAACATCCACATATTTTAGATTAACAACATCTACAAAATCCTGCATCAATCAAACCATAAAATCACAGAAAATCCAAGGTGCTTCATTGGCCCTCTACTTCCCAAGACAGAGAGTATTTGTTGAAATGCTCTCAGTGGCTTTTTTTTTTGTGAGTTCAGCTTCCTGAAGCTTTGAGCAGGAAAATATTAAAGTTTTGAATTTCCTATTCAGAATCCCCTTACATATTTTTCTTCTGTTCAGATTTAAACCTCAGTTTTCACTGGGCTGAAGCTATAAGAATCCAGCACCTAAAAGAATGGAAATTGCAGCTTACCTTTTGTTCTAATAATTTATTCAAGCCTGAAGACAATAAAACACAGTGCACTATTAATTAACTGTGTTCAATTCTTGGCTGACTAAACTTGTATAAAGCTGGTAAATGTTTCTTAGTAGTCAATGAATTACCTTTAAGGTTGTTGGAACTATCTTTCTTGATGTTATTAGATTCCGAGTCACCAACTATAACTTTGAAAATATGTGAGGACATTTGAAGACTTTCTTGAATATATATGAGTAATATGCATAAACATAAGAAGAACAAATGTAATTGCTGAAGTGATGATTGTGTGGCAATGGAAAAGGAATTAGGAATTAGAAGGTTGCACATAGCTGAAGAAATATAGAGCAATGATCTTTTGTTTGAGCAGTGAAGAGAACACTTGTACAAGTAGCAGAATCACTTATTTTAGAAACAGCAAACAAGTAATTTATAAGTACCATAAAACGCATGTTCTTGAGGGGGAACCCTAGTAACCTCAGTGTGCATGCCCAGTAAAACATGTAATTACAGCTCTAGTGGAACATGCACACATATGTACACCTAGAGCAAACATTTCTTTCTCTCTGTTCTGATATCAATGTCATACTTTTACTCTATCCTCTGTGCTGGGTCTCATTTAACTCCCACTGTAACAGCAGCATAGAATTATTGTTTGACATCAGTTGAATTTGACCAAATAGAAGTGGCTCAGGAATTCTGTCTAATAACTGTAGTCCTGATTAATTTGCTTCTACAACCTATCTCCAACCAACATGTGCCTTTCAGGAAAAGGAACATACATTTATATTCCAAATCCCAGGTAGTCTGCATGCCTGTGGATTTGCTTATTAAGCAGTCTTTGCTGAGACGTCGAACGGGGGACAGACAATTTCTTACAGCCAGATATTAAAATAATTCAGTGTTACTGTCAGTCAAACTATGAAGAACTACATATTTTCTTTGTATAAACCTCTTATAAAGAGAAAAACCATTCTTTAAGCTTGAAGTACTGGAGTGTGACAGTGCTACAACTATTACATAGAAAGTAAAATCCTGGATGTTTGACAGAAGAAGAATTCTACCCATTTCAAAATAGTTACAGAATAATTCCTGGCTCTGATACCACAGATTTTCAAAACCTTGTTACATAGTGTCCCATCTTCACATATAAATTATTAGAGTTTTAATAAAATAGAAAAGCAGTGGTCTACAAAGTAGATCAACAAGTACAATTCCCTGAATATTTTGCCTAAAGAGAATTTACTGAATTCAGAATTTAATCACAAGTTTATTATTCCAGAACATTTTCTCCTCTAACCTTTTTTCAGGTCTGAAATCTAGACCCAGAGTAAATGGCTTTATTGACACAGAAGGACATTAACCTTTGCTACTTATACAATTAGTACACTGACAAGAAATTAGCAGAGTCAGATCTGCAAGGGTTTCTGAAACACTGATTTCATGCTGAAAGAGTTTGTTAAATGGAAGAAATTATTATGTTTCATTTGCCACAGGAACTAGGTAATAGTCAAAAGAAGTCGGAAAATTATTTTGTTTGTGGCAGAAAGTGTCTTCCAAGACAAGAAAATGCTGTAACATTTATTTGAAGTTATTTCCTCAGCAACTCTCAATTACATATTCTGACAAATAGAAGTTCTGACAAATTCTAACTGTAAAGGGTATTAACAGCCTAAGTAGCAGCCTAATACTGCACCAGCCCATTGCAAGCATAAATGACCAGCTAAGCTCTGTACACCACATGTTAAGCTGTTCTTCAAATCACTTCCAGCTTTATCTCAGGAGCTTTCCTTAATATTCAGGTCAGCTCCACATTTCCAAAACAACATTTAGATTCAACAGCGTCAATGCCATGGTGGTTCACATACATATAGACTAGGTAGCAAGAAAATAAATGCTCACTGAAGTGCAAAAGCAACTCAACCAAAGTTAACAATCAAAACCAGACACACAGAAAGCAGAGACAGCAGCATACAAAATGTAAGTGTTGGTGAGCCTGACTCGCATTGTGCAGTGCCCACTTTGGCAGCCAAGGGAGAGGGGAAGAGGGAACATTCAGTCAGAATAAAGCAGGGGCTCTCAAACATGCCAAACTCCAGCACCAGCTTCATTTGTCCTCTCAGTGCTTCATCTCCACCTTAAACATGACACTGACATAAAATCAATGAGGATGCCTAAAGCAAGATGCCATTTTAGAGTTCATCAAATTAGACAGAAGGCTCAGCTATACTATTTATCACATGAAGCCATACTATGCTTCCCTAAGTTTGCAGTTTTAAGAGTCATAGATCACACTGATTCCAGAATTAAAACTCAGGAAAGCCTTCCAGTGCAGGACAGGGTAGTAAATAGGAAGAAAGAGAAACCTGTAGAGATTACCATGTTACTTTCTGCAACTAATGATAAGCGCTAGATGACAATTTCGAGCAGAGTTACTAAAAATAATAACCAAGATTCCTCCCCATCCTAACACCACATATATCTATACCCTGATGTCAGTGAATGCCAACAGTCAGAACCTGCTGTTCAGAAATAATAACATTCCTGAAGTAATGAGAAAAACAGTAAACCAAGACCTGATCAGGGCTCTGTAGAAGACAGACGTGGGTTGGGCTTCTTCAGATAAGTTCTGCTGTCCTGGTAGTTATTTGAATTAGATCCTAATTGCCTTTGAAGGCAGTTTGACACCAGTGGTTGCCAGTCAATGTCAAAATTAATTCTCTTCTTTGTAATGCTACATAGGTGGTAAGGTACAAAAAAATCTCAGGTGGAGATGAAAAGTGCTAGTGTGGGAAGATACCTGTGCTAACATTTTATAGCTGGACGCTGAGCTCAAGGCCCAGCCTTTCAGTCACCCTACTGCACTTGGTTTGCATCAGCTGATAAAAACTTGGGGTTGAATATTTCCAGAATTCTAAATCCAAACTGATTGAGAGTTTTTATTCTATATCAAAGGAAATTCTGGAATTCCTGCACCGTGAGGGTTAATAGTTCCGTGAGTGTACATTACAGTGCTCTTCTGGGGTATAGTTAATATCTGTAAGATGGTTTAATAGGATGCTGAATAATGTCTAAAATAGCAATAATATAAGTAAATCAACTGAAATAAAATCTGCCACTAGCAAAGACAATTAAAATTAAAACTGATATAATTATATATTTAACTGAAAAGATACCATACAGTCATGAGAACTATCCTGATTCATTTTGAGGGAATGTGTGGGTAAAAAAAATTGCTGTCATTGCTTTGTCTGCAGAATTACTTTTCCCACTAATTTAAGAATAGAATTATTTAGGTTACACTGTCTCTGAAAGAAAAACATAGTGAAAACTGCGAACTGTTCCCCTGGGCAGCAATAAATCAGACTTCTACAAAGGTTTGAATTGCCAAAGGTAGCATACAGCAGCTTCTTCACCCAGCCAAGTAATTCAACATAAACCCAGCTGAACTATGTAAGCATTTGGCAAAGATTCACAGGTATCTTCTCTGGAAAAAGTGCTTGAGGGTGGACACTTCATTAAAATGCTATTTTTCTTGCCCAGTGTAACAGTAATTCTAATTCACTGGAGGCAGAATCTATTTTCCATGACTGTGGAATGTATTTATTTTATTTCTGAAGTTAATCCAACTCTGCAATGAAGCAGCATTGGGAAAAATCCTTTCCCTTTAGGATCAGAAACCTTACTAGACAGCAGAAGGGAATACAGCTTTAATAAAGGATACAAAAAAGAAGCATTTTTGGCTTCTCATTTATTCAGCAGGATATTGCTGGTATTGTGCATCAGCAGCTTCTGTTCAAGAAATCTTTTAGAGAATGACCAAACAATGCAGACAAGTAATTACTTAAAAGATCTCCTTGTATCAAGTCAGAAGAAAGGAGCATTACCCGCTGCAGCAGAAGGGATCACATCACTGGTTATTTCTACAAGTTTTGTTCTGCGGGTAAAAATCACTGAAGTGAAGAGAACCAGTGAAAAACCTGGGCAACAGCACTTAAATTTACTTGAAACGTAATTTCACCCTCAGTGACTGCATTGCCTCAAAAAAGGCAGTAATGCATGGCACTCACCTCATCTCATTAAATGCACTTTCAAAGATCAAAGTATGTCATGCTATGCTTGACTGTATCTTTTATGACCCAAAAGAAACTTAGACATTTCTCAGAGTACAAGACATTCAGGTACTTCTCTTCATGTCATGATGATAAGTTTTGCTTTAACAGGTATTTAATTTAATGCAATGAAAGGAAAACAGTTATTCAGCTGAGGAACTTAAGTGACTAGTGTAGCTAAACTTAGAGCTATTCACTGATCTTCGAAATCTCTCTTAGAATATTTGCATTTTAGTTATTTAATTATTTCAATTACTTAAATTATTTAATGTGTTAAACATATTCTGTGCAAAGCCCTGAAAATATTTCTCTGCCCCGTGAAAACAACAAATGGTGAATTTGTTGTTTTATTATTATATATTGTGTTATATATTGGTGTGTTTATATGTTGCCTTCTATGTACCTTTAGCCAAATGGCTATTTCAAAGCATATTTGGTTTAAAATAAGACTGTGTAAGGATTCTCTTATACACTAGCATCTAAGAAAACTATAGTCATGGAACAACATGAAAATCTGAATGGAATTCAGAATTTGAAGAACTGAAAAAAAACTGATCAAAAACAAAAATATTAAAAACAAAGTGATTTACCTATTTTTGAAAGTATTACCTTGAGGAGGACCACCTGCTGTTCACATGCTGAAACTACTTCTCTCCAACCTTAACTTCAGATTTGTTAAAAACAGAAAAGCAATTTCTGCGAAAAACAGTTGCAAAATTGTTTTTCAACCAAATCTACCATACACTATTAAAATAAATCATAAAGCTGTCTTCCAGCAGTCTGGTTCCTACTAAGACAACACAATAGGAGAATGGCCAGTGTAAGAATTTAGTCACCTGCATGTTATTTAGAAAGTGTGGCTCTCTCTAGTGATTGTGTCAGTTGCACAGCCTGGGTGGTGGTGTTGTGCTCTGGCATTCACAGAATGAGTCAGGTTGGAGGGGACCCCCTTGGATCATCTGGTCCAACCTCCCTGCTCGAGCAGGGTCATCCCAGAGCAATTTGCACAGAATTGCATCCAGACTGCTCTTGAATGCCTCCTGTGAGGGAGACTCCACAGCCTCTCTGGGCAATCTGCTCCAGTGCACAGTCCCTCACACAAGCAAGAAGTTCTTCCTCTATGGGAAAAATGTATTTGTCTTCCTTCCATGACATTGGTGCCTGAATGTGGCTGTCACCAATTATACCCTGATGCTGAATATTTATCACTTTTGGCTTGCACACAACATTACTTTTTTGTTGCTAACAGCTTTAGCCTCTCTGAATCCTCTACTTGGAGTAAATTCACTATTCCACCAAGCAAAACAAAACTATGCTTAAGCTTTGAATCACTGCAAGTGCTGTCTCAATTTCATATAAATAGCACAACTGTACCTGGAAGGTGGCCATGTAATTTCAAGCTTTAAGGCTTATGAAATGTACCATACCAATCTGTCACAGTTTTATTTAAAGTCATGGAATACATTGCTGAAGTTTTGCTTTTGCTGTCTTGGCAAATTCTTTAAATTACACTTAATTTCAATCAAGCATTTCAAATGACATCATAGAAACTTCCTGCATAAACAGATTTTGCCCAGTGCCAATCAATGACAAAAAAAACCAAGAAATACTTCAACAATGTTTGAAAGAGACAAGCAGTCCAATAAGTATTGATGTGGATTTGGGATCTCATATATCCAGCTGAAATGCAAGGCATGCAGACTAATTTAGTCTCAAAACATCAATGTAGTTTTGCACATGTGAACTCTTCTGTCAGCACATTCTATGGAAACAAGCTTTCTCACTCTTAAGAAACAGCCTGTAAGACAGTGGTACAGCATCCTTAGTTACTGGTAATTTTACAGATTTTAATTATTCTGAAACCTGCAGGAAAAAACAACATATTCCACTATGTAATAAATACTGAGAAATCAGACCTGACTGGAGAGAAGATATATTTTTTATTATTTATAAGAGGAGGTATCTCAGACTAGACCTGCTCAGACATCCTGAAGTACCTAGTTTCTTTTGGCCTAATTAAAATCCTTAAAGACAGCTTTAGAATTATGCAAACTGGGTGACAAGGAAGTTCAACTACCTCCAGTTTTGAAGAATACAAATCAGTGTACTCAGATGCTAGATATTTTGGTGAATTATCAGAAAGTATGATGCACTTCAGGAAACAAACCAAACAAAAAACCCAAACAAACAAAAAATAACCAAAAACAAATAAAACCCCAACCAAATAAACAAAACAACAACAACCACTAAGAAAGGAAGGTAAAGAAAATTACCTCTACCTCTATCCAAAAATAAATTAATATGAGAGGATGAAAGAGAAGGCTAAGGTTTTTTGAACTTCTGTCTTTGGAGGTAATTGGTGACAGGCACTTTCCAAGACAGACTCCCACAAACTGAGAGAGCACTGAATCCTTCCACATCTGGGTTATCCATTATGTATAGCTATTAATTTTTTTCAAGACCAATTCAGGTGCATTGTCCACATTCTGCTGGTGTTCTGCCAGAGAAGAAATTTGGCCAAAGCAGGTTATAGATTATATATGTACTCCAAGTACCTAAAGGTAGGATGGAATCCTTATAATGCATTGACATTTGAGATTTAAAAGTCAGAAAGCTTTCCAGTTTTTTGCTTCCATCTCAGCTGGTGCAAACCAAAACCTCAGCTAAGTGAGACACATATTGCTAAAACAGTAACCTAGTGATCTCTTCAACATCATTAATAATGCAGCAGAAAAAATAGAAAGGTCAGCTGCATTCAAATTATTTACTGAAATAAGTAAACAAAAGTCTGCATTATTAATTATGAAAGAAGCACATTTAAAAAATGCTTTCATTAAACTACTTGTGACACCTTTTTTTTTTTTTTGCAACCAGTAAAAAAATTCTTTTGCAACTAAGGTGGTTTCCATTTACTGGTTTAGATTTTTTTATCTCCAAGACAAAATTGCTTGGTTCAGAATTGTTTCTATTTTACTTACTCAGAATTCCATAAATATATATAAACTTACATTTAAGATACAGTATTTTATTTTAAAGAAGAAGGTAAAAGTTCTTTTTCTATACTGCTACCTTAATAAAATTAACAATCAGCTTTATAGCAACAATTTGTCCTGAAGTTTTCTGGCAGTAGATTGAAAACATGAATACAAATCCCATCCATTTTAATTCTCTCTAACTAATTCTCTTGAGTGTTTCAAAAGGCTTGTTCCTTTAACATATCCCTTTGTCACAGAAGCTTTTGTCAAAACGTTCTTTTTCATGCATGTCTACTTTGGCATTTCTAAAAATCAAAATGTTCTCTTTACACAATTTCAAAGACAATATTAATGTTCATGTGAGGAAGGAAACATGCTTTTTCAGAATGCTTGAATGATATTCAATGTTCAGCCTGGGTTTCACCTACTTGGCAGTGATGGGACAATCCATAGAATCAACCTACCATAAAAATAAAGGCTTCTATTTGCTTCCTGCTCAGCTGTACTGGAAGTTATATAAACATGACAGTTTTTCTATTAAAATTCCTTGAACTGAGAAATAGATTGCTGACATCCACAGGGTGAGGGGGAGGGGAGAACAACCAGAAACAAGACATCTCTCAGAAATTCTAACATGAAATAGGATTAACACTTCTGTTTGAGCTGATGGTGTAATGGCCAAGGACTATAGGTAATTGTTCAAACATCTGGGATTAGTGACAAAGACATGAGAAGCCAAATTTTGAATTCTGGCATTTTGGGGCAATATGTCTAATTCTACCTTAGTTGTGATTACTTTAGGATATTTTATCAATCTATTCCATCAAAGGAGATATAATACAACTTAAACATTTGTGTAGCTGCCAGCAGACTGCTGCAACATGGTGAGTTTGAGTCTAGCCTTTCTACCAAGTTTTACTCAAGTACTTCTGAAAAAAAATATGCAGTTTGAACTTCAAGCACATGTACAATCTGGTTAGATTTAAGAAAATTGCTCACTCAAATTTTTAGAGTGAACTGTGGAATTTTTCCAGGATTGAGCTGACATACATATTTTTAATAACTGCATTTGCAGTAGTAGTTGCCCCAGTAGGCAAGTAAGGTAGGTAGGGAATTTTACAGAAGCATAACGCAGAGAAAATGAGACTGTTCCCTTTCAATACCTAATTTGGATTTTGTCATCTACTCATTTTGTCTAAGGGAAGAGGACTTTAGCCCTAATCTATGGGATATACTCAGAACACCAGCCTTTTACAGAGAAAGAAACTGAAATTCAAAACTTGTCTACTTGGTTTACATGAGCGTTTTGCCAAGATAGCTGTGTGGTGTGGATGTATACTGTGCCAGCAGTTCCCTGCAGCTGAAATACTTACACCCTTTGGGCCAAAATAGGTTATTCCATTTGAGAAAATCATTTAAACTATACTATCAAAGGAACACTGCATCTCCACTGAGAAAGGCTGCCAATATATTCTACAAGTACAGGCATACCAGAAAAGCCTTTTAAAGCATGGACAAGCCTGTCATTAAATTTAACTTCTAACTTGAGTAAATCCCTCCATTGTGAAATCTTGTTACCCGCCTTTACAAATTTCCTTGCTCTGCTCCTAGATGTGATTCTCCATCAGCCTAAGGAGCTCATGAAGTTGACTTAGTCAATTTAATTCTAGATTGAAAACTTCCCTGATTATTACTGACCAACTTCTTTAATTCCCAAACCATGACAAGGAAATACTCTGTTTGAGAATGTAGCTTCTTAGAGTTCTCTCTGCGCCTTTCTTCCTGATCCAGATATCATAAAGCTCTAGCCATGTATTTTCAGAGACTTGTCCTGACTTCTTTCTGAAAACAATCCTGACTTTTTCAACCTTCACTTGTTTTGTTTTCAACCTTCACCTGAGGTTTTGTGACCTCAGATAATGAGTCATTTCAAGGGTCTCTTCAATATAGGTACATATTTTAATATTTAGGTGAAATGTGAAGATGTATTCCCTGTGTCACCATTTCTTGCCAATTCAATTTTTCAAACAATCAGTTGAAAGTGACCCCCTATTTTGTCATGATTCAACTGAAATCAATGTCCAAGCTCCCACCAATCTTTCAGTGAGAACACAAGGAGAGGCTGTTCACATTTCATTTATAAGATAAGAATGGTGAGGGTCAAATTTACATTGGCTACGTGTGGGTGTAGTACCATCTATTCTAGTGATACAAACGCATACTATAACAGCATCAAGACATTTCATAAATGAAATAAAGATATTATAGCAAATATAGAACATCCCCATTGGATATCATATTCAAAGATGATGCTATCACATAGATAAATTAGGTGGAACTGGACACATTAACCACTGTATAAGGACCAAATAAACAGGTGTTTTTCTTCTGTTTATCCACTAGACCTGTCTCTAGCTGTAAGATATGTCAAGATAAAAGGAAAATATTCTGCCATCCTTGATCAGTAGCACAAGATAAAGCCTGTAAGGTTATTACTTTATAAACAAGCATGAGTTTGTAAGTACGTATTTGAGAAGAAGCAATCCACAAGGCTTTAATGGGTTTGGGTTTTTGTTTCCAAGACAAGCCTTAGTGGTATGATAGAACAGTTATCATAGCAGATGATTATAACCAAATCCATCATATTAGATTTTGCTGCTATTTAATGCTGATTTTCCATTCTTCAAAAAGACTGCCTAAAACATTTCCATCTACTTCTCCCACTGTACAGCAACAATCCATAGTACGTTCCACCACTTCCAAACTAAAAGGACTATATCTTTTAATTTATGCCTTTCATACATGATTTATTGTAAACCTATTTAGTCTTTTCCCATTATCTGACGTGTAGAAAATAGTCTGACTCATATTGTAACAAAAAAAAATGAAAATTAACCAGCAGCTACCTCCTTGTTATTATGTCACCACACCACTAGCAAGATCCCATCACAGTTAATTAAAATGTTGTGGCTACTCTTGCTCACAGGGGTCTGCAAAATGTATCCCCTAGCTGCAAGGTCACTGATGTTTGCAGCTTTTCTCATGATTATCTGACAGGAAACATCATTCTTAACTTGTGCTGTCAACCATCCTTACAGCAACTAACCATTCTACAATAAACTTGGACTGCTGCTAAAGAGTCTATCAGCAATAAGTAAACTCTGCTATAAATGTCCTGTTTTCAGGCCAGGTTCCTGGGTATAAAACCATGGGAAAAATTACAAAGTGCAATTAAAACTGATTTTTGATCTCTCAAGTCTAAACATCAGGTATTTGCTTCTGCAATCTCTGAACCATGTGGCATCTGACCTGAAGAACTCTTTTGCACATGGTGAACCACAGAACACTATTTTTTGTCACAGTAACTGCTCACTAAGACAATGCAAAATTCTCACAACTTCATCTCTGACACAGATGCTCTGAGACATTTAGGTGTAAAGAATATTAATAGTAAGAAATACACTCAAAAACACTGAGGCATCAGAAACTTCTCAGAGAAAACAACACACATCCAAGAAAGACTGCACACAAGACAAAATGTACTAAATAATTTCTATTTCTGTCCTGAATCACTTCGGCACTGCCGTTCAGAGGTAAGAGATGCTGAAGTACCACTGCGTGCAACAAAACACAAAATAGACACTTGCTTCCTGGTGCACCAAGGTATGTCTAACAGAAAGCTGGCTAAGCATCATTAGCACTATTCTGTCTTAATTAACATTAATTAAGCCTCTTAATCATAGCCAAGCCCTATTGTTGGCCTATTAATGCTATATTAGAGCTGACTCTACTGCCAGGAACTTAGTCTAAGACTACTGCCAGAGTTTTGTTCCAACTACCCTTTATGCAGGTTCTGACGATTTTCCTTTAGAAAGAACATCACTTTCTTCTGCATGTCTCTTACTGTTACAAAGACAATTCTTCTGTCTCTCTTCATTCCATTCCCACCTTGAGTGGCCTCAACTTTGTGAGGCATACTCTACTTAGCAGGTGAACCCCAATGAAACGATTTTATAGATAACATGTAAGGAAAAGAACTATCTATCAAACTAGGCATCTCCACCTCATCAAAGCCAAGTACAGCTTTGATTTGACCTCTTGTGCTTTATGTTTCTCTTTTATCTTACTACTTTATCTGAAATCTCCTGTCTTTTTTTAATTTTGCTTCCTCATCTTTCCCTTAGTATATTCCACTATCTTAAAAGTCCTCCTTGTACCCAATGCTCTATAACTTTTAGAAGATTTTTTACTTACCAGTTTTATGTATTATTATACTACTATTTATGTAGTATCATGAATATATTTTATTTTAGAGCTATTTATTTGTGAGACAACTTGTAAGATACTTAGATGTTCATCCATATATGGAAAATACTTTTCAAGTAGTAAATTTTAAATATTATACTTGAACACGCTTCTTGGCATAAGTATTAAAATTGATCCATTTAAATTCATTGGCTGAGCATTTCAGAAAACTCTGCATGGTATTAACTGAATTCATGTCAAATGTCTATAAGAGACTCTCCAATTATCGTGACTCTTGAGAGAAGTACTTCAAAATATGATGCCTCCCCATAATATCCATGTAAAAGGCAAAAAACACAAACATTTTTTAAAAACCCCTCACAAACAACTTGAAACATTTGGTTTTGCTACAAATTCCGAGTGATAATTTTAGTTGATTGTGTATTCTCTGTCTAATCACTCAATCTATTATTCACAGAGAGGATTTAGTAAAGCTGGCCAAGAAAATGAGAAAAAGTAAAAGGATTTAGGTGGACAGTTGAAAATAAATGAGACAGAAATGTTTTAATACAAGTTGTCAATTCAATTTCTTGTCTAAATACTCAATCAAAATATTTCAGTCGTCTTGCAAAGGCATTGTGACACTTCACAGAGGTTTCTGTACCTCTGACTATCTCTTCCAGATGCATATACCCTTGTCTTTAGATGAAATGACACCACATGAATATGAAATTTCTATAACTGAGGCCAATCATGAGAGAGAAATTCTAACTAGAAAATTAATTTTGCTAAAGAAAAAAAAAACATTTGAATTATAGCCCCTACCAGGAAAATAATTACATTTCTGTACAGTTCTTCATTGAGAATTGAAAATTTTCACAGAAAACCAACAATAGTCATAGATATTTTGGTAGATATGTTAGAAGTAACCCTAAACATAAATGCATGAGTCACTTCATTCACTAATTTCATTTCTGGGCAGACCGCTGCTCCATAATCCTGTTGGTATGTTTTAGCCTGCAATACCTATTCCCCAACAGCAATATACAAATTCTCCTATCCTCTAGAACTAAAAAGAAAATCCAAACCAAACAAACAAGAAACCAAATGTCACTGAAATGCCACTAAAATTCCAAAAAGAATGAATCAAATCTTCACAGAATTTAGACTGTCTTATGCATTATGAAGCATACAATAAAATGAAAAACCTAGTGGAAATTACTTATTCATGTTCTTCCTTTATCATATTCCCTATGTAATATACCTAATATCAGTAGCACAAGAAAGAACAAGTCTGGCAAACTGCTTGAGCCCTATCTTATACACCTCAAATTCATTGCAATTCATATAACATGACTCTACTACAGAAAGTCCTACCAGTTACCATCTCTGATCGTGCACAATTTTTTACCATAAAGAACTGCTTGTCCTTCTTTCTACAGAGTTTGAAAATGAAGAACTTTCAGTGTGTGAATGCATCTCTGGACATGTTAATGTTAGGTACGAATTATTTGTACAGCTTCCCTTTTAATCATAAGAGCTTTTCTTTCTTCCCCCATGCCTTATCACACTAATCTACTCCCAAACTACCAGAACATTCAAAGAGTAACAGTTCAACCCTAATGCAGGAAGCAGATTTTCCAGCTTACTAAATTATACTGTTAAATCAATTTTAGTACATGCTCTGTATCATGCAATCTGCCTCTCTGCCTCAGCCCCAGATTATGTGTTATAATAATACCTGGGGCAGTCAGACTTGATGTGACTTTTTTTCTAATTATGTGGTCCTATTCAGACTGTCTCAGCAACAGTGTCTGGGTCCTGTGAAAAAGACCTTTTCTGAATTTTATTTAATACATGTTTTATACTCACTGAAAATTATGTATTTGTACATTGGAGGAATGTACAAATTCAATGTTCAAGGAAGGGCAAAGCATTTCCCCTTTCAAAACACCAGAGCAGTGGTTTTAAGGTAAGTCATACCAGAACTTAGCAATTCCATGGTTAATTTCCATAATGCAAATAGTAACCACCACTGCATATGCTAATTGTTCTAAAATGATGAATTAATACTTTTCAGTTTACCTAGCATAATAAAAAACACAATTTTTATTGCTAACATTTTAAAGTGGGAAGGGTAAGTAGAATATGCATTATTAAGTATATTCATTGATAAAGCAGGACTATAAATAATTGTATCATACTCCTTTTATAACTTTTGAAAACATTCACTTTGGCAAAACTTGTCCAGAAAATTGTGTAAATAATACAAAATCAGTTTTACATTTTTGGAATTCTAATGGTATATTATCTTTAGGAGTGGCACTGCAGAAGGCATTGCAGTTTGGAGCTGGTGGTGCTGTAATTGGTACTGACAGCTGTCACTGCTCCTTTCCACTTAGGTGGGTCTAATGAGGCAGCCGTCACGAGAGATTGGTGTTTGTTTCAGAGCTGGGACTTCACATCAGGAGAAAGCAACTTAGCTGTAAGTTATCATCTGACACTCACACAGGCTACCAAAATGGCAAAACTGAACTCAGTGCAGAAACCTACTCTAGCTAACGACAGCACCACTCCCTTGCATTTCGATAAGCAAAGCCACTGGGAAGGAAACCCAGGCAGTGCAAATCACTCAGCTCGGCTTTCTGCACATCAGATGCCCCAGATGGCTTTTCTTGGGTCCCACGCTGAGCAGTAAACCCAGAAGCCCCTTGCCCATGCCTGGGGTTCATCCAAAAATGAGAACAAACATCAGACAGAACTATGGAAACATCAAAGATGCTTTTGGACAAACTATGGTAGATTTCTAACAATTTTTATCACTTTTTGTGTGTGTAAAAGGCATACGATGTTGTAAACACTAAATCTATGAAAAGATTAAATTAAAACATTTTACATTAGTACAGACTGAACCAATTTAAAAAACATTGGACATCTACTGTTTAGGCATAAGATTATTTGTAAGATGTCAGAATAAATTTCTGAGGAGAATGTGCATTGTTAACTGACTATCCTGCACACCATTTCGTAAAATGCTTTTAATGTGTGACTCCTTTTCAAAAAATTTTCATCACTTCTCAGTCATGCATCTTTCTTAAAGTTTTAAATAGATCTTTTTGAGTTACTCTTCCTTAATTTCCATTCACAGACAAAACAAAGATGTGAATTTTTTGTCTCATCTCTGCACATTATCACTAGCATTGCACAAAAAAAAGGTTCTTCTTTTGACATTGCATCTCTATAAATGGATTAAATGAGCTGTGAATATCAGCATTTAACCAATAAAAAGAGATCTTTATTTATTTAGAATGTATCAGATCTGCTTCATCTAAAAGTCTAATTGAAAAGGCTATTCAGGTCAGCTGTGATATTAGAAGACAACTGAATCACATTTAATGCTGCTTAAAGGATGTGAATGGGCTGAAAGAAAAATTAAACCATGGCCATTAAAATTTAATTTGACTTAGTGAAGCCATTAACATTTTGGTTTTATGCAGTGGCAAGCATTCTACAAACATTTCCATATAGTTTAGAAACCTAGAAGTGCCAAATGGCTGACCCTTACATAGCAAAAATGATTGAAAGTGACCTTACAGGGCAAATCAGGAAATAAAAAGCAAAAAGGAGAAAAAATGCTTAAATAACATTATTAGCTGTCATTCTGTTCTTCCTTCAGATATAAACAGTCTTCTAGTAATTGCTCACTTTGCTTTTCATTTAACATTCAATTCATTTTGATATCAATGAACATGACATGAACATGTGGAAAGAAATAACCTATTTTTGAGATAATTCTGTCTTCTTCTAGTAGTGTACCTGCAGCATGCTGCTTTGTCACCACAAGTTTGCCTTTGCAGTTTGAAAATTCCACTCTAATATTCCCTATACACTGTGATGACAAAGATTGTTAATAGCACAAAGCATCCATCAATGCAGAAACTTCAAAAAATTTCATCAGTTTCAAATGAAAATTTTGTCTAGATTAAAATGGTAACAAATCTGATCATACATCATAGCTAAAATTTTAGACTGACTGCCTGGCAATTATATAAAACCCTTAGTTTTGGTTTTTAATCTCATTTTTTCTAATTAAGCTTAAAAAGAAAAGAAAACACCAACACAAGAGTCTTTGTATCATTTTGGGACTGTAAAAGAGTCTGAGATTTCATATCTTGCTTTATAACATTATTTGTATTGCTCTAGCTTACTTACTAGCAGTCACCATCAGACTTGATAGGAAACAGAAAACACTAAACACTGTAAAGGCTCTTACAAATGCATTCCAGAAGGTAAAGGGTGATCATAGAAACTGTAAGAATAAGGCAGGGAATTTTCTGGCTCTACATACAGAGTGTAAAACTTCTGGATTTGCAGAAATCAGCCACCTCCATTTCCAGCTCTATGCTTGACCCACCACTGGAACTAGTTTTAGAGATAAGAGAGGCAAATAGCAAAACAGCATCCTTCTAATGAGCCCAAAAGTCTGTAAAAGTAGGAAAGGGTCAAGTAGTGTAGGGCATGTAAAAAGCTTTGAATCAACAAGTTTTTGAAAGACTTTCAAAGTACATGCTCTGCTGAATGCTCAATTTTTATTGTTTCATGGATTCTTACAAAGTTCTTTTTGTCTGTGACTCCCAAATACCTTATTCATCAGTTTCTACTTCATGATTCATTGTGGCTAATAGTAGATGAAATGACTGGGAAAATAATCAAAGCTCTAATGACAAAAGGAAGTATCTGAATTACTTCAATAGATTATCTTTTAAATTGACTTGGCTAGCCATTAATTTGATTTTCTCCTTTCTCAACTTAATTATTAATGGATTACAGAAAATTAAAAGCAGAAACTTGTGATGATCCTAGTTCTTTGACAGTTGCAGTGCTTCTAACTCCTGCCAGAGAATATTTTTACTTGCAGTATATCAATACCTCAAGTTCAATCATTTCTAATCCTAGGGAGTTTGGGAAGGCAAAGCTGTTTTACTAAGCTTTAAAACCACCAAGATCAGATTAGAACATCTCCAGGTTAAAACTCTTGTCCAAAGCTGGCTACAGTTTATCAGAGGAAAGGCTGTGCTCATGAATGATAGCCAAGCAGTCCCTCCAGTCTGTTGCTGGAATAATTGCTAGATTATTCCAGGATCTGCTTAAATCTGAGTGTGTGCAAACTACCATATCAGCCTGAATGTTCAGCGAGCAGCTTGCCTCACAACTCCTTTATAGCAGATTTCTCCCTGGAAAATATTAAATACCAGCATATAAAAAAATCTAATTCTTTCAACAGCAGTAGAAAAAAAGTGAGCAGAAATAACTATATTTGGACTTGAGTACCTGGATATAGTTTATATCTTCTCCTACCACAGTTTGTGTTTCAGAGTGAAAAAAATCAAAGTATAAGTAGAATAAGCAATCTCTGCTTTGGAGTTTGCCTAAAATCTCATTGCAAGAATCTTTTGCAAAATTAATTATATTAATTTAGCAAGTTAGTCCTTACACTATTTTAATCCTAGATCTGAGGAGAAAGAAAATAATTTGTATAACAACACTTCGAATACATTTACTCCAAGAACCTGAAAAATTTGGTGTTATGTCAGGAATTCTAACCTCATTGTAGAACATTTACAGCCTCCAAAAGTTATTACGAATATCCAATATCAAAAGGTCAAATGGACCTTTTTATCAGGATCAGAACTTGTGATCAGATGTTCTGTGATTTATCAAGAACTTCAGCCAGAATTCACATGACAAGCTTGATTAAATAAAGCACAAAGTCTTGTGTATATTCCAAAGCCTGGAAAGTGTAATATTCTTCAGACATTCAATCTCAGTGTCTCCTTTATGAGCATGTGCCAGCACAGTTAGATAAATGTGATTCCACATGCCATATACAAGTCTTATTTCTGAAACAAAGGTGCCACAATAACCTTGGTTATTTATCACTGCATGAACCTGTAAAATAATCTCTCAAAGTGTTTCTCTGTCTCAGCTATTTCATCTTATCTCCAAGACTGAAAGAAGAGATATCTTTAAATTATTTTCTTGGTACAGAACAGGAAAGAGCAGAATCCTGTCCCATGTCATTACTTCATGCATTCCTTTGCCTTGTAGGAAATGTCACTGCACACAAGAAAGATTTTTTTGCATTGTAATTTCCAAAAGTATGGCAGTGGTGCCTGACAAACACAGTCACCATGTCCTTTGCTCTCATCATTGCTTTTCTATTAATAATTCTTATCTATGAAGGTTACAGAGTATCAAATCCTCATTTCTAAAAGATAATAAAAAATTCAAGCAAGGAGATAGTGATCTACACTCAGGTTCATGTTAGGACAGAATTAACAATAAGAGAGAGTGGCAATAAAACTTCCTTAAAGACTGATACAGCATGGAAAAATTAACCTCCCATAAAGATAAAACAAGATACACTAGTTATTCTTCAGGATGCAATGCCCAAGACACTTGAACAGCTTCTTCAGAACTGCAATATGAAAAATTACCTAAAACAAAACCTCTCCTTAGTCTACTTCACTTTCTCTAAAGGCTAAGGTTGGAGAAGCCAACAAGAGTGGGTCTAAGTAAATATTTCAGAAAGTGACAAGTGAAATAATACTAAGAGGATCTCTAAATATTTTTTTAAAAAATAAGCACCTATAAATGATATGGCAACCATGCCCTCACATAGAGAAAGAACTCTACTGCTACAGAGCTAACCACAACTTACATCCAGCACAATAAAACTGAATCCTAATTTGTAAATAATTTGTGAATCATATGGACAGGGCACACAGAAAACCATTCTGAAAACATAGTTCTTATATATACTTCTCTAGCCAAATTTGGAGGCTGTGGGTATCAGTACTGAGATATGAGCAACCAGTAAAGAGACTGAAACCATGAACTACATATAGGCTATAGTGTTTCCTCCAAGCTCTTATGAAACCTACAATTGAGATCACATATTAGGGCAAAACCAAGTATCAGCAGCTAAATCAAGTTAGCTAAAACCCAGGATCTTACAGAATAAATACCATAATGCTCCAGTGCCTTGTCATTACTAATGACCCTACAACAATGCTAGTATTACTATTAAAGGCATTAACATACTGCTAATAGGAATAAAATATTCTGTAACATGCAGTGATACCCACAAAATGAATTAATGCCGTTACTACAGAAATGTCCTTAATTCTCTTCATGGAATAAAATTACTCTTTTAATATCCACAGGAAAAAGCAGTTGTCAGGTCCACAATTTAACTCATTTAAAAGTGATAACACACATTAGCCTAAACTACACTCCTGTCTTGGATATAGCTGGGACAAGTGCATTATTTATCAGGGATGTTGCTTATTAGAATAAGGGGTTTCTTCTCCCCATCCCAGGGCCCCTGATTATGTAGGAAGGGAAATGTAGGAAGGATACTTCACCCTCAGGGACTTGTGTAACCTATGAGATGCTATTCTCCACCTTAGTATTTATCTCATTAGCTTAAATCACAAAATAAGAAAGGCTGGGCACTGAAAATAATACTATGCCTATTCAAACAGACTTTGCAAATTCAGTCTTTCTAATAACGTTGTCCACGGCATGATTTATATTGCACTATCAGCATCTTGGATTCTTCCTCTGCAGTCACCCTCCCTGACACCTTACCTGAATAGAAAATGAAATACCTTCCACACCATGTGGGTGTGATTTATTTTATAACTACAATTCCTCTATTTCTGTATTTCCACGCACTACAATGTTGCAATTTCTGTTTCAAAATGACCCAGATAAGTGTTGGAAAAGGTTGACAGAAAAACAAAAAGAATAAGAAAAACTCTCCCAACATCTCAATTGAAACTATACCCACTGAAATTCAAGGAATGTTTTACAGCAGTTCCTATAGGAAAGCAATGAGGGATAAACTTACCTAGACTTCATTAATTTATTAATTTCTGCTCCTGAATTATTTCAAATTAGAAAGATATGAAGCGTTGCCATCATGTTTCTTTTATTTTTTACAAGACTAGGAAAATAAGCCATACAGAAGGTGAAAGATTAATCAATCCAAAGAAAAGTCCATTAACAAGTTTGCTGGGATTTAAAATAGAACAAAACCTACCATTTACTTTAACTTTTGTACTATGCTTCTTAATTTTGATTTGAAGAATTTCTACATCATCTGATTTCTTGACATTTAAAGGAAAATATCTAGTAACACAACAAATATATGCACCCATGTGTGTACATAATAGACTGGGGGAAAAGAATGTAACTTTCATCTCTACTTTCATCTTTCACTTCTATTGAATCTCCATAGCTGCAGATCTCTATGGAAGTTCTGCTTGTTTTGATTCCTCCAGTTCTGCTGCATAGTAAGGTTTATGGGACTCATGTCTTTGAACTCAGCAATCAAAAATCTGGAGCAAAACAATCAACTGTTAATTTCTTCCCAAGCTATGAAACAGGACTACAAAGCAAGGCAAATCTGGGTCCTGGGTATATCATTCAGAGCAATCATGAGCTACTTTTCCTCTTATAACAGCAGTGTACAGGGTGTAGAATGAGGGAATTGTTTAAATGATACAGCTTGTCTATTTTATGAAAATATTTATATCAAGATGGAAGGAACAAAAAATAATTTGGTAATTGAAAACTGTGAGCTACTAAGCTTACACAAACTTCTTGCTGAAGAGCATTTCCACTACAGGAGACAGGCAAAAAAGAACAGATGTAGTCAACTCTATTGCAATTCAGCAATTAAAATACAGGGGCCTGAAAGAGGGATCTCAATCCGTCAAGTTATCTGCAAATCCTGCACTGCAGCATTTCTTTTCCATGGGCTGGTAAAATACCATTAGGCCTGACATATTGAAACCTATTGTTCAATATATTCTTGTACAGTTAAAGGCATGTAATTAGTACACAGAATTACCCACTAGTAGGCATCAATAGGTACTTAAATAATTTCTCTTCTGCCTTGCTACGCCCATTTAGAGATACAAAAGTTTATTCTTAATAAAAAAGAAAATGACTATCATATCTCCCCACGACAATAAGCAAGACTAAAGGCTTTAATTTGATAAAAGTCAAACTTTGCAAACTATGCTACCAGCAAAGCTCACAACTACATTACATCAGAAGAAACTGGACTTTTCAGTAAATAACCCGTAAAGCTCTGAGCCATCTAGATGTGTTAATCAATTACATCCAAGTTACCAATAACACAAGGCCTCTGACTGATTTGCATCAGTGGGGAGAGTCTCCTAAATAAAGATTCCCTTAAACAGAGACTCTCTTGAGAGACACCACGTGTCCCTGAAACAAAGACTCACAGAATGACGACATTTGAGGTTTTGAACATAAAATTTCACCTTGTTCCTAAACCTCTGGTCAGGGTTCCTACTTAGCCTAATGCTTCTTATTGACCACACAGTTTTATTGAAATTATGTAGCTGGAGGCTACTAACATTCCCATAATAAATATGGGATATACAAGGAATAATTATAAATATCATTAAAAGGGACAAAGATGATAAAAATATTCAACACTGTCGCAGACATTTCTTCATAGAAATCCTTTCTTTGGGATTTCTCCTTCTTCTGGGAAGCAAAGGGCCCCAGAAGAAGAATGTAAACAATTGTTATCAGCTGTTGTGAAATGTAGCAGGTGTCCCTGTGATTGGCTCATCTTCCTTGTGTACCATTAAAGGCCAATCACAGGAGCAGCTCAGGGACAGATTCCCTGGGCAAAGAACTTTGTTATTCATTCTTTCTATTCTATTCTTAGCATAGCTGCTCTCTGCAACCTCTCTTCTTATTCCTTTTAGTATAGTTATAATGTATTATATATCCTATATCAATAAATCAGCCTTCTGATCAAGAAACAAGATTCTCGTCCTTCTCTCACCACAGTGACCGTCTAAGGTCGCTGTAATATCTGGTGACCCCTCGTGTCAGGGCAAAAATTAATTTGATAAAGACCAGAGGAGCAAAATTGCTGCACTGGGAAAAATCCTGTATGTGTAGCAAGTGATGGTTGCTTTGAAGTGACCACAGAAGTGGATTCAAGCCAGGAGCTGAAGAACTGAAGATCCTGATTTGGACAGAGTTCACAGCCAAGGCTGACCACAAAGAGAACCTTCTTCTGGAACACCTTCAGGAAGATGTTCGCAGAGCTGGCCAGAGCAAGCTGGACATTTTCACAAGGTAATTTTGTCTTTTCCCTTCCTGATGAACCAGCCCTTCGTAGTTTGTGGCGGTTGGTATGGCGAACACATGCCTTGGAAGAAGAGGTTCAGTTCTCCCCTTCAGAGGAGAAACTTATTGCCCTCTGGCAAAAATGGTGTAGAGAAGATGGGATTTTTCTGTCAGCAACAGATCTCTATGAGTTCTTTCGATGGGCAAAGCTTTTTGAGTTCTTTACTCATGTCCTGTATGCCTTGGATGTTTTTGTCTGGGAGTGCATGAACTCCATTTTTCAGTTTGTCTGGGGCCAGGAACGTGTTTTGCCTTTTATCTACCCAGCATTTCTAAAGCTCTTCCCAGTTTTGAAACGGAGAGCAGCTGTTTTTCAATGGATTTCTAACTGTTATGGACAGGCTCCGTTTCCACCGTCCCCGGTGGGAGAAGACCCGGCGGGGGATGAGTGGGGGCTTCCCAGCCCCCTGTCCTCAGCGGGAGAAGACCCGGCGGGGGATGAGTGGGGGCTGCCCGGCCCCCCCTGCTTCGCGGCGGGGGGGGGCGAAACTGCGCCGAGCGAAGAAGTTTTTTTTACTCTTTCTCCGGAGCCTGCGCAGACGGAACCTTCTCCCCCCCCTCCTTCTCTCTCTCCGGGGGGATGGGAATGGGCGGTCCCGCTCGAGCCAGCGCCGTTGGTGCCGCCCCTGCCAGCGCTGCGTCCGCCTTCAAGACCCGCCTCACCGGCGCGGCCGCCACTCCAGGCGATCCCGTCTCCGCCTCTCCAGGCAGTCCCGCCCACGGCTTCACAGGCCTCCCCGCCCCTGCCAGCGCCTGCGTCTGAGAATGCAGAAGAGGCACTTCCTGTGGCTGCTGAGTTGCTAAGCGACGACGACGCGTCTCCAGCTTCCGGCTCAGCGGAGGAGAAGATCTCTCCGGCCCCTCCGGCCCCTCTGCCGCTTCCATCGGCCTCCTCGCCGCCTCAAGCCGAGACGGTCCCTGTTCAGGATGGTGCTGGAGACGGCGCCGAACCTGCGGGACCCTCGGAAAAGCCCGCGGCCGCTCCTACATCCAGCGAGATTCCCTCCCCGGTTCCGGCTTCCCCCCGCTGCCTGCACAGGCTGCCCCAGCAGTCCTGCCGTTGTCGGAGGCTGTGTCCTCCGTGTCGGCGTCAGAGACTGCCCTGGAACCGGCGGCTTGTTCGAGCTCGGACCATCCCGGACCGGTTGCTGTAGCAGCGGCCCCGGCGGCTGGTCTCCCCTTCCGTGGAGCGGGGAGTGCTCGCCAGCTGACTGTCGGGGCGATGTGTTTGCCTGCTTTCAAGATCAGCATTCTCGGCGGGCTGAGGGGTGTTTTTTCGGGGATTGTCCCATGGAGGCTGCCATCTCTGCCGCCTCTCTTGCGCCCTAGTGGCGGGGGGCAGGTGCATCCCGAGAGCTCTGCCTCTGATCTCCAGCCCGGAGGGGGTGGGGATGATGCCATGGGGCGGATGAGACACAAACCCAATGCATTGCAGGGGAAGAGGGCACAGATGGAGGAGACCATAGCTGGTTTGCTGTGGGAAACAAACATCTCCAGACCCCGGATGGGATCTCTGGGGAAGGCTTCTATTTCCCTGCTGCTGGCATGCCTCAGTGGTTTTGGGGAAAGGAAGCGTGTCCCCACTCGTGCTGCCATTGTACTGGCAGCAGGGTGCAGGCCTGTGGGAATGCAGAGCCTGCCTCATGGGTTTGGCCTGGGCCGTTGGGCTCAGGAAGTTTTTGGGCCAGGGCCAGCATTTGGCCTCTTGGTGTTTCTGGGGGTTGAGGTTTCTCCTGCTGGTCCTGGTCCCCCTTTGCGGGCCAGTTTTGGGGTTCCAGGTCCATCATGGGCCAGGGCCCCCAGGGCCTTTCCTTCTCTGGCACTGCTCTGCTCTGCTGCTGCTCTTTTCATTTTCGATAAAAAAAAAAAAAAAAAAAAAAAAAAAAAAAAAAAAAAAAAAAAAAATTAAAAAAAAAAGATTGAAAACAGTGGGCAGCAGCTCTGAAGCACTGAAGCATTGAAGGGCCAGAAAAGGACATTCTAAAGTTGTTCAAATTGTTTGAAATTGTTTGAAATAGTTGTAAGATTGTCAATATGTTTTTGATAACTGTTGATGGGACTTTTGCAGCAAGTCTGTTTTCAGGACGGAAAAGGACTCTCAGATATCTAAGAGAAACAACTTCAGCTCTTGGACTGTTCCTGAAACCCAGCTGCTTGGGCTTGAATTCTCTTTGCATTGTTTTTTGCATTTTTTTAGATTGTAGGATTGTTTTAGTGATTTATTAGTATTGTATATTTTACAGTTGAAGAAATCTCCTGTTCATTTCACATCAGCATTTTTCTTTTAATTTATACAATTTAGAAGGGTGAGATGTCGCAGACATTTCTTCATAGAAATCCTTTCTTTGGGATTTCTCCTTCTTCTGGGAAGCAAAGGGCCCCAGAAGAAGAATGTAAACAATTGTTATCAGCTGCTGTGAAATGTAGCAGGTGTCCCTGTGATTGGCTCATCTTCCTTGTGTACCATTAAAGGCCAATCACAGGAGCAGCTCAGGGACAGATTCCCTGGGCAAAGAACTTTGTTATTCATTCTTTCTATTCTATTCTTAGCATAGCTGCTCTCTGCAACCTCTCTTCTTATTCCTTTTAGTATAGTTATAATGTATTATATATCCTATATCAATAAATCAGCCTTCTGATCAAGAAACAAGATTCTCGTCCTTCTCTCACCACAGTGACCGTCTAAGGGCGCTGTAATACAACACCATCGCTGAACTGTAGAAATTATACATTATAAAAGGTCTTAATTTAGTACTGGATTGAGTCTGACCTATCTAGGTTTACAATATTAAAACACACAGGTGATACATTAATTATTAATATTCTTCTGTCTTTTGCTCTCATATCAGTTTTAGATGCATGAGAGTCACAGAATTATATATTTTGAGTTTTATGAGAATAAGTATCTTTCAAAGATACTTTTATATTTAAAATATATTCAAAGTCTTAGAAAGTATGAAATTCAGCAGCAAGAGGTAGAACTGACTACATTTTTTTGGCTTAAGAGCATAACATGTAGAACAAGGAGGACATAATGGGGGACTGGGAATAGAGCAAGGAAAGCAGAACTCCTGAAGACCATTCCGAGTCTCAGTACTCTGTTGTGTGGCTGTAAGAAAGCTCTCAAATAAGTGGTGAAAGAATAGATTTTTCTGAAAAACAGCTTAGGGTTTGGTTGTGCAGAGCAAGACCAAAATTATTTGTAATAAAAATCAACCAGGAAAAGAATTCTGAGATCATCCCATTTATACAGATGTTCGTGTATATTTAATTTAATCAGTGCTTTATAGTCATTTTAGTAACTGTTTATTCCAAGTATAGTTCTAACAGTACAAACCAAGACTGCCTTAAGCCTGCCTTCAAGCATGGCCTTACAATAGTCTCAGTCTTGGGAATTCAGATGCAGTAAAACTAACCATCTACAGCAACAAAAAACAGGAACCTGGGACTGTCATAGAACTGCTCTCCTGTTCAAAAAAAAAAAAAAAAAAACCAAACCAACAAACAAACCCACAAAAATGTTGAAAACAAACTCTGATACTTTCCCACAAAGCTTCTTTGATTTTTCCAAGACACAAACATCCTTTTTTATGCACCTGCATAAAACAGCCAAGTGACCTCATTTTTTTTCACTCACCTCCTGAAACCACCAGTTATGGTGACTAAAGCATCTGGTAGAAATGTACACACAGTATTCTTGACAATCAAGCTCACTGCATCTGCTTCTGCCTTAGACACACAGCTAACAAGGTCCTCATAGTAGAGAAGCCCTGGAAATCAAAGGGGAAAAGTGCTGATCACCCCACAGAAATAATAAATTATACACAGCATTATTCAAGGCCCAAATCACAGGTGGTGTGGGTACAAGGGAACACAGGGCAAAGGCAGCCTCTTTCTTCCCTCATCTTTGTCCTTAGAGTTTATGTGTATTTTTGTCATGTAATTTGTTGTATTACAATTTGTCATGTAATTTGTCAACACAGCAATCACAATAATTCTCCACTTTCTTAGGACCTGAATATTTATAAATTACTCTGACTTCCCTATCATCTCCCATCAATGGCATTTTTGTATGAACTGTTTCAAGAGGCAGTCTTCCCAAAGTAATGGTGTTCTACACAAGTATAGAGCCCAGAAGTATGTGAAATATCCCAGCTATCTTATTTCTGATCATAGAGCTTGGGTTGAAAGTACCCAGTATGGCAGCTTGCTTCACATTTGAATATGACATGTAAAATAAAGAGGGACAAAGAAGCACAAATACAAGAAATTCAATCCAAGGGAGCCTGAGGTGACAAATTTAATGCAAAATAAAGTTACATTATTTTAATGTCATATTATAGAATATGTTTTCCTTAATGTAACTCATTTCTTTGTTTAAATTAGTTCATTTATTTAGGGAAACAGGGCATACACACAAAATCTATGGGGAAGGCACATTACTCGTGATCAAGTTTAACATTTTAAAGATAAGATGTACTAGAATTGTAGAAAAAAATTACTAAGTACTTTATTACAAGTCTAGATTTATCAGTAAATTAGGGCTGCCTTGAGGGAGACAGATCTCCTCTGAAAAGTAGTTCTGGGCTTTCCCAATTTTGTAATTTTTTTGCAACCTGTGCAATAATGAATCATTAATAGTTTTGTGTATAAGAGATTTCATTTGGTATCTGTGCAAGCAATTTAAAAATATGCATATTCCTATATTTTGAATGACACAATTTTTAATTAGGAGCTCAGCTGGTCCAAATATTTTCACCTAATAATTCAGTATTCACAAGACTGCAGCAAGAGAACAGAAATGAGCTTTTCCTTCCCCTGTGACTCTGTTATCAAGTTCTTAGAGCACTGAGATACAAGTTTTTATGACACTCTCACCTTACCTGCTTTCTGCATTTTTGACAGCTTCAGCGTCTTGTCAGCTTTTACCTCTTCCACAGTTCGCAGACCCATTCTGTACCATTTCTCAGATGTCTTCACTCCCACTCCAAAGACTGAAGTGAATTGCTAAGGTCAGTAGAAAAACATTCCAGGGTTGTTTTCTAAAGCAGCAGTGAATTAATAATAAGTAGGCAACAACAAGGTCTCTCAGGAAAGCAATG
The DNA here is from genome assembly GCF_028769735.1 of Zonotrichia leucophrys gambelii. NCBI lineage: Eukaryota > Metazoa > Chordata > Aves > Passeriformes > Passerellidae > Zonotrichia > Zonotrichia leucophrys. The sequence goes on from NC_088176.1 coordinate 15,131,758, forward strand.
GCAGAGTTAAGCCTACACTGAAGACAAATAGTGTGATACAAACCTACAGGTTCAGCTTCCCTTCCCTTGTAGCATGACTACATTCAACAGAACTGGTTTTATACATGGGCAGTTCTCATTAACATGAAATCCAGACAAAAATACAGCAGTAGTCCCAGCACCTTTATATCATTTACTAAAATGTACACTTTTAACTGAGGTTTGAAATAAGGGTAGTATTCTTTATTTTTACTCCATTTCTTAATAGAAATCAAACAGTGACATTAGATAGCTCGATTCCCTGACACTGATGGGATAGAACAAGAGATGTCACAACTTTATCTTCAGAATTTGACTGATATTATGGCCGTGTGCTATATGCACTACCAGCTCTCAAAACAAAAAAAAAAGGCCAAAAAAAACCCAACCAAAAAATCAAACAAAAAAAAGCCAAAAAAGCAAAAAATCAAAATAAACAAACAAACAAAACAAACAAAACAGAATAAAAACCAAAAACTACACATCCCTGAACAAACCAAAAAAGTGACACACAAAAAAAAGCCTAAAACACGCCAAAATCTTCCAGTCCACCAGAAATTTTTGTGTGGTCATATTGTTCACTAAGTTATTACCCACAAAAGGATGCAAAGCAGAAGCTGTAAGCATGATTCACTGGATTGCTATCTCATATGAAAGAAGAGGGAAAGCTTTCATGTTTGCCTAAAAGCACGTTCTTTCTTTATGTTCAGTTTGTCAATGCTGGAGCTCTCCACCTTGCATTGTACTTCTGTGGAATTCAATGAGTAGCTGTGTAAGACATGAATAACTGCTCTTTTCCGTTGAATCTACAATCTCTGAATCCCAAACATCCTGGCTTTATTTTGTGGTTTTGTAAAGATATTAATTCCTTTGAAATAATTAAGATTTAAAAAGTGAAAAATTAAAATAATTGATAATATTAAATAGGAATTGCCCTACATTTTGTATATAATGTATGAAATTACCTACTCTTTGTCTGAATCATGGGCGCTTATAAAAGGATATAATTTTTTAAATACTTAGATTGTTATCTTGTAATGTTTTTGCTAGTGCTGAAATATTTTCAAAAGGGTCTATTACTGGGTTTTAAATGATTCTACGAGACTTAATTCTGAGACAAAGACTAAAGAAAAAGGATTCTATGCACCCAAAGTTTTAGGGGAAAAAACAAAATTGTGGTTTTTTCTTTCTGTACTTAGATCCATTATTATTTAGCATGTTTTTAGATGCTAGAGATGTTGCCAGCCATGCAGCACAAGTAACAGGGAGCCCATTTCTTTTCAGCTGGTGAAACCCATTACACAAACTCACTCTCTGCAGCACCCACTTCTGTAAGAAAGCAAACTGACTCTGTCAGTTCATGCCCCTGCACCTAAAACATTGACTATAATTTAATTCAGTCATTTGATAACCATGGTCCTGGGGCCAGCAGTGATGTTTCGAGCTGTGATAAGTGAAGCAGCAGGTACCAGGACTATGCTAAACAGGAAAATCTAAGAATTCACTAATATGAGATTCTTCTTAGAATTTCATTTAAAAATCAGTGGAAACAACTGGTCACAACTAATTTCGACAAAATGTTGAGATGTATGCTCAGCTAAGAAGTAGAGCCAGCTAAGTTTGTTGTAATTTTGCATGTGAAACAAGGTATAAAGCATATTTGAGATAATTTGTCTCGTAATAGGTTTTTTCCTAATCTCCAAGAGATTTTCTTAAACCCTGAAGATTTAATAGCTGTTCCTCAATCATGCTGTAATGCAATCATGCATTAATAAGGAAGTCTGCTTCCTGAATCCTACTATACATGTGAATTTACACCTCTTTTTGAATATCACTAGAGATGGCATCAACAGCTGTCACTGAACACCCTTCCATTGCAGGTCAGAGAGAATGGAGGAACCTTTGGATAGCTGAAGCAAAAGTGAGTGATGACAGGGAGAATTAAACAATCCTTACTCTGTTTTAATTTTTCTGAAGACCGAGTATAGAGAGCAATATGCAGATAAAATTTTTAAAAATGTTTGTTCATCTTGCATGCTTCCAATGGAGAATTCAATAAATATTTCAGTAATGGGAACTGCAGTATTTATGTGGTTTAGATTCCCTGCAACTATGAAGCTGTGTGAATAAGGCTCTACAATGTGCCTAAAGAAAGAAACAGCTCCAGTCCTCCTGCCTCACACAGAAGAGAATTACAATAGATCTGAGTCATCTTCTTCATCTGTTTTTTCTTAATTCCAGAATAAAATGAAGTAATTTTTAAAGTATAAACAGCTGAGGCAAAAATGAAACCAACATCACATTAAACTTACAGCAAAGTTTAAGTTGCATTATATTACTTAGCAACTATGTATACATCACATTAATTAAAAATAGAAAGATATTTCACATTATTCCTTGTCACTGTTTCTCGGTATCCCTTTATTTTTATTCAAGACCTATCCTTCTTTGTACTTGATATTGGTTTTCCCTTTATAATAACATGGATGGCCTTGTCCAAGTTCTACTAAAGGAAGGAAAATTTTTAACAGCAGCAACAAAACTCAAAGGATTTACCTTAAATGCCTTGTACCGTTCATCATTTAACACTTCGTTCACTCTAGAACTCTCTCCTTCCTCAATAATCTCCTAAACAAAGAAAAATATTATTTATTTTAAAAAATTAAAAATCCATTTTAAGACCTTACTACAAGATTTAGTGAAATAATCTAAAATCAAGTTGTATCAATATTTACTAATCAATAAAGAACCCCTAGCAAGCATATTGTTTTATTCCCTTAGGATCAAATTCTGCAACCCTTCTAAAGAAAGAAAATTGCTGAAGGATGAAGGAGAAACTGGAACCACAGAATAAATTTCACAGTCCTTACTTACTCATAAATTTACTCAAGGATGAAGTAGAAACTGGGACCATGGAATATATTTCACAGTACTTATTTACTCATAAAGTCACAGCCAGAAAGAAGTTATTTATCACAAGCTATCAATGACTTGTCCTGAAAATTAGATTTTATTATTTGGTTACGTTTTCTACTCTCAAAAGTAAGACCATTGCAAGAACAAATACCTTTTTTCTGAAGTGTACATTTCTTTTAGTCTTTCTGATAAAAATTAAAAATAAAACTAACAAAGAAAACCACCAATAGCACCCCTAAAAACCATCCTATTTTTTGTGGGATCCCGATTGCAATCCCAGCCCCCACACAGGAGGTACTGAAAGCACTTCAGAGGGTGCATTCTTAACTGGTGGAATGGGGAAATGAGGACCCAGAGCAAAGCACAGCACTCAGCAGTGACCCCTGAGCAGCTGCCTGCTGGAACAGCAGCACTCAGATGTGGGTCCTGAAAAGGCTAAGAACTAAAGAAAAATGCAGGGAATACTCCAAGTTCCAGTAGGAATGTAGAGTTCATCCATCACCAGGCTAAAAGGCTCTGCTACAACTATATATAACTTGCTATAACCTAGCAAGGTAAGATTTAGCATTAAAGTACTAAAATATTTACCACTTCCACAAAAAATATATTTCTAATAAAGCATTCAGGTGAGTGAAGTGATGTTGCCAAGGGCAGAAGTCACATGAACAAAACTATTAACAGTTTAACTGTTGCATCGAATCAGAGCGAGCCCTTAGAAATTACATGCAAAGCTCATACTGCTTTATTTATTCCCTTGTATTTATTCACTTGTTACCCTCATTCCTAAGAGTGGGGGTTCCATGACTGACCCTTGTGTTATCACAAAATGTTTCCAAAAATCATTTCATTCATAGAAGCATAGATAACACATTGTTATTACAGGAAATGCAGAAGGTTTGTACTCACACAGAGATGTGCCAGTGCTCCTCCCTGTGACCTGTAAATGCTGACCTGTAAAAGAGTCCATTGGCAGATAATTCAGAAGTACATTACCTCAATGATATCTCTGACTTGGTCTCCCACGCAGGGCAACCCTTGGATATCTTTCATTCTTGTTACTGAAAATGGAAGAGATTTCAGCAAAGAAGCTGCCCTTAAAAATTCCAGGCAGAATATTTCATTTTCTTTGAACTCATAATTTTCTGCCATTACCTCAAAGGCATCCTGGGACAGGGTGAGGTAGAGGAAAAAAAAAAATGTTCAAGTTTAATAAAAGCTTAAAATACTCAGTATGCTCCTTAGAAAGGTTACTTTGTATGCTAATTCAAGAATTACTCCTTTTCACTACGTAAAAAAGATATAGTTCATTTAAAAAAAAGCAGATCGATTTTCTACCAACTTGAAGTTTTCCAGGTATCATAAAAACAGTATTTTAGAGCCAAGCTTGAAAAGCTTTTGTGAGGTTTGCCTTCTATATTCTATGTGGATCTTATAAATCGGTGTCAAATAGAGCCATGATTTTTAGTATTATGCCCAACCATAAGTAATCCAGCAGATCAGCATGTAACATCTGCATTTTCAGACACAACCAAATAGGAATCTGTGGCAGTACTGGAAACCACCTGCATCTTTTTGAACATGTAGCCATTCTACTTGGTAATTTAGGGAACAAATTCTCCTTTTCTTCATTTTTCAGATGTATAACTTTGCAAATAGAAACACATTTTCTTTATAGCTCTTTATGGTTTGATTTATTTAACATTGCACTCAAAAATACCTGAGGAATGTCCATATAGCTGTTTTATTTCCTAAATTATCCAAATGAGGTCTATCTCCCTCGCAGAATATATAAAAAAATATTTATATTAACAGCAGAGAATTTTAGCAATTAAATGCAGGGAACAGACCACACAAAGGTGTAGAGGAATTTTTTTGTTGTTTGCCACTGTAGAGTATCAGCTTTTGAGAGGGAACCAATGCTACAAAACCATCTTGATTAGAGTGCTCAAAAAGTCCTGGAATGTTTTTTCTCGCTCCCAAAAGGCAGCTTCTCACATGCACATCTGAAGTGTCCTACACTGAATAATCATGAAGTGTTCTACACTGAATAATCAGCCCCTGTGATAATTGTGTCTGCACATCCCAGCACCAGCCCTGCTGCCCAGAGGTGTCAGCCCCTTCCCACTGCCAGGAGGGCAGCTCTCAGAAAAGCTGTGTCACCATCACTACTGAAAAACACAATCACGTGAAGCATTTCACTCAGAGGCTGTTGATAGTCAGTGAGAAAATATAATCAAAGCATTTTTATGATTCTAGCTTACATTTTTCAGTGTTTTCTTGCCTTTGTGAAGCTCATTAAGCTGTTTGAAATAAACAATTAAAGAGTATTGAATATTCATTATTCTCTGTGCAAAAAAACCACACTGCCTGCAAATGCTGCAACTAATTACAGGTGTCTTTTAACATAAAACTGCTTTTAACATTCTTTTTAATAAAACAGCTATTTATTAAAAAAAGACAGCAACTGGACTTGTCTATTAAACAGTATAGCTCATATTGAGTAATATTCTAGAGGGGAAAAGCATACAAAAACTTAATATTATTTAATAAAAATCTACAATCTAATGGATCTCTGGTGAAGTCAACTTATGGTGGTATAAAAAGGAAAGTTATTGACCATTTATTCTAAACTATTAGATGTCTTACATGAAGCACCTCACCTTCACTTTATCAATCAGATCAATATTTAGATTACCTGTTTAAAAAGTACCAGTTTAAAAGGAAACTAAATTTCCAGAGATTTCCAGCACATTAGAATTTCATTATCTTCAGAGTACTCTGCAGGGTCTGCTCTAATTAAATATGCAACAGAGCTGGGCTACATTTCAGTTCTTCGGTTATTGAAAATTTTACTTCTGTCTCTGAAATTGCGGAATGTTTGTTGGTGAGACTTGGATTAGGCAAAAATGTGGGGTTTAAATGCATTTCCAGATTCCAGTGGATCAGATCCAAGACCCACTAAGATTTTGCTGAATTGTGTTAAAAATAAGAAAGGTGACAGATATAGACAGGAATTCTGATTCTCATTTAATATCTGGTATTTAAGAACTAACAAGATAAAATATCATTCATTTCATCATCAAAGTTACCATTAATCATCTTATATATGCAAAAAATGCAAACTCAAATACTATAAATACTAAAAATCACTCCTGTGAAACCAACAAAATGTGCAAGATTCTCAAATAATATATGAGAATGATTCTCAGAAAAAAATAATCAGTAAGACCATGCTACTTTCTGGCTGCTGAACAGCTGACCCAGTAACATTCAGCCTGATTATCAGAGTACAAGTCATGCAGAAAAGCAAAACAAATTAATGGTCCCATGCGCTATTTCATACTATTCTCAACAACAATGTCAGAGCTGGTCCATTGCCACTTGCAAAACAGTCTTTAATAAACTCAGCTTAAGACTCTGCTAGAACAAAAATTATAAATATTACACCAAAAAAAACCCCATATTTTAAATCTAGTCTGTTTTGTAAAGAATTTATTACAGCTTTATGGAGAGGGCACTTGTCTTACAGCTATGCCTACACTCACAACTTTGCTGCCAGCTTGGAAAACTGCTCCACACCTCCCTACCATTGTTTCCCTACCATTCACTCTCTATTAGGACTGTGAACACTCCAGGGCATGCATGCCTTCACAATGTGCTTGTACAGCATCTCTCATAAAAAAGGCTCCTACCTTACTTGAGTCTGCAAACATTACTGCAGCACAAATTAGCTAAAAGAGCCAAAGAGCTTAATAGCAAATTGTGACTAAAACCCCCAAAAATCTTACATTGTATGTGTTTGAGAACCTGTTATACTCAGAACAGCAATTTGAGTTAAATTGTTTTCCCTCTCAGTCACTCTTTTCTACTTGTTTATTTAGTAGGTTGCAAATCCAAAGGACAGGTCCCACTGCTCATTACATCAGCATCATCAGTGTTTGATGATCATTCAAAAGCAATCTAAGTTTTAGAATGCAGCTTTCATTCAAATGATTTTCCTCTCTCTTCCACCTCTGTAAATGTCAATTTTGCATTTTGGTAGGAGGAGATATCTGGCATGTGAATGACCTTTGTATAGGCTGAGAGAGAGAAAATAAATACTTCAGGTGCTTATTTCAAGAAGAATTAAGCAATTTAGGCCAACCTGCATTATTGACAAAAGTTACTTCCAAATAAATGAAATTACTCCTTTTTGTTCAGTCTGATTTTTTTGGTTTTGTATCTGGACTGAAAAGCCCAACACTTTCCCAGATCCTAAGATTTTATCATGTTATTTTACATCAGCTAGAAAAACAAAGGAGCTGAGAAAGTAACAACAAAAGCATAATGTGCATGATCTCAGGGTCCCTGCATAAACACCATTACAAGAAATAAACATATTAGTTCCAGTTGCTCCTCATATTAAGAAACAATAACAAGTTCATTTCTTGAAACAGAGAGGAATTCATGAGAAGTTTTATATTATTCCACATTATAAAAGAAAACAATACAAATTTGAAAAAAGGTCTGCTGACACAGCACAGAAATGCAATTAGAGTGTTAATCACAAAACAATGACCTGCATGATAGATACACTGAGTAATAAGAAATATAAAATACATATATATTACATACATTAATATGGTCAAAGAAAGCAACATAGATTGATGTATCACACAAATTTAAACTGCTGAAAAGTAAAGATGCCATTATACTCTGTATTTTACAAAGCACCTTCCCATTTATCTTAAAAATCTGAATACATATTTACTCCTTAGACCAAACAATCAATTATTTTTGAATAGGCATACACTTTGCACACATTCACATCATAATTCATAGGTGCAGTCTGCAGATTTTTCCTGAAGGAAGCTGTGTCAGTGGGACACTACATGTTATTAAGAGTGTCCACTCAGTTAGTGGCTTTCTACTACACAGCTCCCAAGTAGATTATAAAACTGAAAATGAGGATCTTCTGAGGTATGTTTTAAAACATCATAATAATAATATAATAATAAGTGCTTGAGCCATTGGCATAATTGATACATTCTTTGGAATATACAAAAGAAGAAAGAAATATTTCTTTTTTATTTTTCTCTAACGTAGTGGAAAGAAACCAGGCATCTTTCCTGTGCTAAACATCCACATTCTCATTACCATGAGTAAGAGCCAAAGTAACATCCAGTAGCATTAGCAATAAGCCTCAGAATCACAGAACCATTTGCCTCTGACTTAATTAGTTTCTTCTGTAAGAATTAAATTGTATTTTCCTCACAGAAGAATGTCTTTCTGAATTTTATTGCAGTCTGATATTAGTATTCAAATCCAACATCCCCTCCTGGGCACAGCAGAATTACTCCTTTTATTTTAGCACAAGAAAACACAATGCAGTCTCCAAGTGTATATTTTCAGTGGGAGAGAGAAGATAGCTACAAATAAGCCAGAGAACAATACTGGAATATTATATTCCATAATAACATTCATATTTAAGACAAACATAAAGGAAACTTGCTAAGGTACAGACACTGCTCAGAGGATCTGCTCTTTTGTTCTGCAGCTTTGCCCATGTGAGCAGCCACAGCTCACCTGTGAGTAGGGTGATGTGGTCAGGGGCATTCCTGGACCAGCTGGTCAGCAAAACCCCAGTAGGGGTTCCCAGCCTGCCAGCCCCCAGGCCAGGGGACACTGGGACCCAAAGACTGCACAGAGACTGAGCCTGAAGCAGCTGCATCTCTACTCCATCAACTGAACCATGGTTCCACTGTCTACTCCTTGGCATCTGACATTCTTAGTGTGTTCTTCACACCACAAGCCTTACTACACAACAGCTCATAAATTATTTGACTAGGACTTGCCCCATACTGAATGCACTAACAAAACCTTGACATCTGCAATTTATGTCAACTCTTCGGTAGCTTCTTCCATGTGTAAAACTGGTTTGTTTTAACTTTCTGCAAGTTATTTTCTGGTTATTACAACAGACAGGAAACATGAGACATTTGAACATTGAAATTGCACCTAGTATATTAAACCACCAGTTTTTCTTCAAGAGCTGTCATCAAATATCTGTTACTTTTTTTTAATTAGTCTTTCATGATGAAATTTATGCAGAACAGGACTCAAGATTAAAAAGGGTCACTAATTATCAATTTCTTCAGAAATCAAGTCCCCTAAAGTGCCTCTCCCAAGAAACCAGGATGTATAAATCCTGCTGCACCCACATTGCTGCCTATTAGTGTCTGTTCCAATGTAATTACCACACTTTCTCAAACACAACCCCTACTTATTTGAAAGGGGAACTGGATACAACATCTCAGGGCAAAGTCCAGTAAAAGGAAGAATCCAGGAATTCATTGAAGGATACATTAGCAAATAATAGGTTTGTACCCCTGTTATGGGCATGATCAGAAAACAAGCTAACCAAAGAAAACAGAAAATCTGCAAGAAAAGGGAACAAGCCTGGCCCACAGAATAAGGTTGTTATAACAAAATGCTACCATCAACACATAACTCAAGATGGTTTGGACCCAGTTTTCAGGATGTATGGTATTGACCCAAGGAAAATCTGTCATTTAATGGTTGGCTGCTCACAGCATGCACAAGTGAATTACACCAATGCTTCAGTGCATTTGCTAAGTGCTTGCACTGAGAAATCTGTAGGAATGCTTTTATTTGAGAATGTGAATTACAGGATTAATACAAGGCCAACAAAACAACAGCAAATCTAAAAATCAGGCTCCTGTGACATTAGGCAGACTAACTGGCAGTTCTCCAAGGCATGGGCCAGTTCTGGCAGCCCATAAACACCCAACCCTTCAGCTGTCATTGCCAGCTTTGGCTGTGAGGAATAAGGGCAACAGCCCTGAGGAGTTCCATTACAGCTGTCAAGATGCTGATTCTAGACAGATTCATAAACTTACTCAGTTCCACCTCCAGAAACAAAACACAGCGTGAACCCTGAGAAGTTACTCTCAAAATATGTTGAAGACGAAAAACTGACACTTTTGTCACCACAAAACCCAGTGTCTACCCAGAAATGTTTAATAAATAGGGTAACAGAAAGGAATCTCCATACTCCCATCATCAAACTGCCCTACTTCTAATGTGTTCAGCTAAATTCACTCAACAAACACAAGCTGTACTTTGACATTAAGACTGCTGCATTGATAAAGCTGGAAGTAATTTAGGGACTGCCTCTGTGAAACACAGGTATAACAGAAACCACTCTAACAATGTGGTCTAAATGCTAATGACAATTAAATCAACAACTTTGTGCCTTCTGGGAGCAAACATTTTCCTTTGCCATTATCCATCACATTCCTTTTAATTCTTTTCCTTTAGAATGTCTGACAAAATGTTGTGATATAGAAAATTCATCAAAGAGCCAGGTCCCACATTCTACTCTTTTCAGGAAGTGTAGAACTAAGACACTTACTTCCTATTTCTCAAGAAGTTTGGTATTTTACATAATGTTTCAGTTGTACTATGTTTGGTGTGACATTTTCCCCTACAGCAGCTTGTATTTGATATTTATAAACAGTGAAAAAGAACTGCTGCTTTCAAGAGGTTAAATGGTTGCAATCACAGCCCTTTTTTCTAGCAGGAGGTAGGGAAATGCAGGCATTTCAAAAGCAGCAGTTTTGGGAATATTGGTAACACTGGGGTTGGAAGGGACCTAAGGAGGTCTCTAGCCCAACCTCAGGCTCAAAACAGGGTTAAAACTCAATTCCCATCATGTTGCTCAAAGGGGGCTTTTTGTAAATAAGCAAACAACCTACTTGGCTACCATAAATAGTAGCATATATTTGATGTAATTGCTGATTATTTCAAAGCATAACTACAAGCCAAATTTTAGGTTGTTTAATTTTTAACTGTGCATTCCCAGATCAAGACATTTTTGAGTTCCTTGTAGGTTTATCTTCAGTTCTGAATACCCAAAGGTTTTAGTAATTACCTGGTAAAGGGTTTATATTCACCAATAACTGGTATCTGCTGCTATTCTTTTTATATGAACCTTACAAATATTATTTTCTTGAAGTATTTGTATGTATTTACAGGAACACACAAGTAGAATCATAAAAATTATAAATAATAACAAAACACATAATAAAGCTTTAGGAAAATGAGGAAGTGTTTGATGTTATAGTTGAAACATATGCATGTAACTATGCCAGATATATTTAGACTGCAATACATTAGAGTCTCTGAGAAATGTTTTCTTTTGAGTAGTGGTCACTGAGTATTTAGAGCCAGGAGGAGCCATTAAGCACAAGAACTCCAGAGGAGTTTAGACTCAAGGACTCAGACCTTCATACACTCGGAAATGTGCAATGTTATGGGCATTAACTAGGATATATGACAGTCTCCAAGATTTCTATTTAAGTAGACAATTCAAAGGGGGTTTTGTGATGCTAAAGTAATTAACATGCAGTCTGTTTTCATAATTGCTCAGTTGTGAAAATCTGAAGTTTAGTACCACACTTTGAAGAACTGAACTTGGGCAAACCAAAAGGCAGCATAGCAACTGTGAAGAACCTTGGACTCACCTAAACCCAACTTCGTTTATCATACTTCCAGTTTGTCAAATAAGACTGTGATGAAAGGCTAAAAGACATTTTTGGAATGTTATTCTATCATTTGTTTTAAAAATTCATGTGTTTACAAGCTGTTAATGTATTTAAAGATCCACTGTGTTAAGCTTTCAGCAATACTTAGAGGATGCAAGTAAGCTTGCACTCAATTTTAATTTAAGTATGGCAGATTTATAACTATTTAAATTGTTATTATGCTGCCTGTTTACTCATGAATTTGCTGAGGGTGCCACAGAAAACACTGAGGCAAGTATTATAGTAATTATTCTAATTATACCAGTTTTTATTTTATAGATAGAATAAACATTACCGTGAATTTCTTGTTGTAGTTATTTAAAGTTGTCTTTCTCTGGCACGAATACTGAGATACTTTTGTTGCAATGAATGCTGGCATTTCCAATGCAGGCATATTCAGAGGAGGAGATTGGGATTGCTCCTAACAAGGGTAAAAAAAAGAAGAGTTAGTGACACACATGGTAAATAGCTTAAAAATAAAAAAAAAAAGTACATTTCATGAGCCCAAAACACAAACCTTTGAAGAGCAGCCAAGAAAATAGTGCTCCTGTCATCCTGCTATGAAAAACAGGTGATTTCACATTGGCTGGACTGACAGTACAGCTTATCTGGTGATTACTGGGATTTTTGCCTTTCTGCAGTAAGTTCTTACAGGGAGTTTTCAATGGCACTGTCATTTTAAAAAAAATGGTCTTTCTAAATGATGTGTGTCTCTACTACTCTCACTACTGCAATAAGTTTGAAAAACTACAAAACTTTAAGAGCAGAGAAGCTCTAAAACACAGAGTTTTTACAGAAAACATTAGATTATTCAATACAAGATTAGGGATATTAGACCAACGGGAAATGTTCTATTGACTTTTTCTGTCTGTAGCTAAATTCAGTAGTGGGGGAAAAATTTTTGTATGAATTAGAAATCAAGTTTCCTCCCCTCTTGCAGGTAAAATTATAGAAAACTTTTTGTTTTGGATTTAATTCATCCAGCTAAGTGTTTAATTTTTGAGTCATTTTAGAGTGAAGGAAACATTTATAAACAGCTACAGAAGAGTAATCACCATCCTTTATTCACTGAACAGCCAGCTGGTGATGTGGTTGCTCCCTTAGCCAATTCCCATAGATGCTGATCCAATCCAGACATCATCTTGTGATGTTCACCAAAGCAGGGAAACGGAGACAAATGCCAAGACCTGAATGGGCATTTCCCAATCTCCAGGCTGCCTCCATGCTCATTCACTTTTCACCTAATTTTGCTCCATGCAAAATAGATCAAGGTCGTACAGGTCTGTGGGCAATCCACCCCTCAAAGACAGGAATTCTCCTGAAAGCCAGGATTCAGAGTCATCCCCACTGGCAAAAGAGAATCCTGAGCACAAGTCCTCAGCATGTGGATGTCCTGACTGGGAAGCACCTAGAAAAAGGCAAACTCACACTGGTTTTCTGCTGCTTTATATATCCAGTCCTTCAATTCTTTCACTTTCTTTGATGTGCCAAATCTGAAATACTTCAGAAACATGAAGTACCTGCAACAGTTCTCTGTATTTTTTGGTCTTGGTCCTTCTGCTTGAAAATTTTTGGCAGATGTGTCAAAAACTTATTCCATTGCACTATCCAAAGGCCACACGGAAAGAGTTCAACAATTACAATAAAAAATGTCATGAAAATACATAAAAGAATTTTCACACCAAAAACGGAATTTTTTCCCTGTATCCAATCACACAAAGGCTAGCAAACCTACAAGCATGTGTGTATCTTCATAACCACATCCCCAATTATCATTTCATGCTAAATTGCCTTCGTATTTGATACAAAGTAGTTCAAGAACAGTATTCACACACACAAAAGGTATTTGCTTGCACAACTGAAGTAGCAGTGAATTATTTGGTGGTTTTCATAGCATGCCCTGAAAGGAAGAAAGCAATTTTATGTGTAAGACCAGTCTTGGGAATAATCAAAATGGGTTTCAGTCAGGACAGCAACACAACTCATCCACTTCTGCACACATTCATGAATTATATTTTAAAATTGATTTTAAATCATATAAACTATGATTGATTAGTGCTAATATACTGCTTGAAATGATAGTGCCAGCTGCAAAGACTGTGAACAAACAGAATGTTACTGAACAGAATATATAATAAGCTGTTACCTTCTCTAGGACACAGACACACAAAGAACAAGAGCCCTACATGCAGCATCAGCTTCTACTGTGGAGGAGGGCAAAACTAATGCAGAAAATCTGTGCATTTAAGAGTGTGATAGACTGGGCACAAACATTTTATTCCTGCTTTAGTAGAGATATTTGAGCATTTTCTTTAATCAGTAAGAGCGATGCATTTAGTTAACTGGCCTTCATTATATTTAAGAACAGAAGAAATTCTGGAGAGAAATTAACAGGAAAAACATCTGGCAAACAATGATTACTACAGTCAGATTTGCAGGGAATATTTTAATGCCTGCATGTGAACTATAGAAATGATCTATCAGCAGCAGGACATGAGTTGAATTGATACTCCTCAAATTGGTATTTGGTGGGAAAACTGGATGAGAAAAAAATTGTTTGTACAGATTACAGGACAAACCTAAACTTCCATCAATAGCAATTACAGTGTAGAACAAGGAATCCTGGAAACTCATTAGACCAAAAATAATTTTTAATACTGGGAAGAAACAACTAAAGATAAGAGAAAAATATAAAAAAGGAAAATATAAGCATTAAATAAATCCTTTATTTTTTTAGGTAACTCTACATTAAAATGAATTTGCAGTACACTGCACAGGGGCAACCACTGAAAAATACCTAAATGCGTAGGCTACTTAATCACTAGAACTAGTCAGAGTTTCTACCCCACATCCAGGCTGCAGTGAATGTCACTTGCTACTCGTTCACAGTGACATTTTCCACATGGCATAAGCAGGAAAAACAGCCTTTACCTCTAGCATCAATTTGTAAAGCAGACAGACTTGGTTGCAGAATTAATATTGCGGGGGACTACTTTGCTCTTTGTCAAATTATTTTTTAACACACCAAGAAGTTTAATGACACAGGGAAATAACAGGGAGAAAATGAAGCAGCAGTGAATGAAGTGCACAGACAAGCAGCCAGCAGCTCTGTAAAACCCTGGCAGCATTGACCAAATAATAAAGTCCTCTGATATCCAGAATTTTATGAAGAGAAGGCAGACAGTTTATAGGTTTCATTTTTATTTCCTGAGAAACTCAGACTGTCAGGATGAAGGATTTCTTCCATTACTTACGGCCTCTCTCTTTCACAATGAAACAGAGCGAGATGCTCCAGAAAATGTTAAATATGTTTCCTGACACATGATAAAACAAAAGATCAAAAGATGGTACTTTCTTTCCCTAATGTGGAGAAAAATCCTTTCTTCAAAGAAATAAATCTCTTTTCCTTTCTAGGAAAAAAACAAACTAACAAAAACAAACAAACAAAAAACTAATTAACTAACAACTTCTGGGTTCTGACTGAGGAAAAGGCAGAAGAGATTCAATCACAGCACAGTTCTCAAGGCTGCTGAGTGTGCAGCAACCCTTAAGGATCTCTTCCTCTCTTTTTACCTCTCTGAACACCTCCCCTCTGCCTCTTTCCCTTCCACAACCCAGGAAGCATCAGTAGTTTCTGGCATGTGGGGATGCCCTTTGTACCCATTAATGTCCATGTCCTGCTATTGTCAAGGATACCCTCCTGCTTGTGCTAGGAAAGGTGTCTCTGCACAAGGGCTGACCTTTGCCACAGAAATATTCTGCTTCTCTCTCAAAGCAGACATTGGCTACCATATTTCCAAAGCTTAAAATTAAACTAAATAATGGCTACTAACCCTAAAAGTCAAGTGTGACTGAATGAATCAATAATAATTCTGTCCATCTCAAATCTGGTCAACCATCCTTTCATTCTCTATAAATCACTGACATCAGAGCTACCATCTCTTGGATCATCGCTACCACAGAAAGATGTACTTTAATGACAATTGTAATTAGGATGTTAGCTAATGGTCTGTAACTCTGACTTTATTCCCCTTGTTTTGCATGAAGAAGGGCATTTCTTTTTACTAATGTAGTAAAACAAATGTCCTGAATGAGGAATAACCTTCCAAATAGGCTACTGCAGGGTCTGAAAGATGAAATCTTACTGCTATTGATATTAATGGAAATTTGACCACAAAACTACATGGCGACAAGATTTCACCCAAAACATTCCCCATTGCAATCCATTCTTTTTACTTCAAAACCTTAATGATCTAGCTTGAGTTCAAGGTTTGTTAATTCACTTTCATTTCACATTTTACAAGTCTGACATAACGAACCAAATTTGTCTTCAGTGAAATTCCAATTAAATTACATTATGTATGAGTTCGGTCTAGTACTTAAAAAGAAAATTAACCTTTACTTCAATCTTTCCTCATTTCTCAAGGCAGAAAAAAGAATTAGCATGGTGACACTGCAACAATAAAATTATCTTAAAATTTGCTACACTCCTAGAATTCTTCTTTTCTCCTCGTTTTCTTTACAAAATGTTTATTACTTCAGAGCAACTATATAATTAAGATTGGTTTTATAAGCTTTAAAAATACCAGTATAGCTGTCAGTGGCTTCCTTACTGTGCTCTGCATTTATTAGCATGAAATCTTTATGTTTCAATAAAAACATAAGCTTTTACTTGCAGAGCCAGTCTCACAGTATAATTACAATCTCCTGACAGTGCTGATACCTTATTCAGAAGTTTATGCTACACCAATATTCCAAAAGGAATTTTATATAAAACTAAGGCAGTTTCATTGACCTAAAAAAAACTTGTCATTGATTTAAAAAAAAAATTGGAGGAATTTAGGAGAAAAAGGTGTTTCTAGCCTTGAAAAGAAAAAAAAAATATGAAATCACATTTTCTGAGCTATCTGAATCTATAGGTGTGCTCATATTGCCAAAATTAAGAATGCACATAAAAGGTAATTTGTTTTGCTTTTAATGCTGATGTGAAACTCTCAGGAAGGCTCACAGGATTTTGTTCATGGTTTTGATGCATTACTTGTTTAGAGAACTTCTCTGCATTCCCTGTATTTATATTTTTATGGCCCGTAACATAAAATAAAGTAGTAGTTACAAGGCTTCCTTTTGTATTTTTTCTTTTCTTATTAATTTCCTTTGTCTATTCTCCCTCCAGCAGATTCACTGAAAAATGTTATAAATTTATTGCAAAAATATATCCTTGGAAGGAATTCAAATATAAACACACATTCTGTCATGGAATCATGCTGAGCCTGAGAGCGACAGCTCCATCTGGTGTATTCACTTCCCCCTCCCCCCAACCCAAACTGTTATTAAACAGTAATTCTTGTATGTAAAAACCTGGAAAATATTTTCTGGCAAGGAAAATGCAATATGACTGGGAAAAAAAATAATCAGCTACGGTTTTTTTCTTGGGAAAGGATGGTATTTATGAATCACCCTTCATAATCTAAATACCAAAATGATGAAGCAGCAAACAGAGCAATGTTGCTGTTAAATATTCAGGCATTCTGTGCCTCAGAGGAGGTCACATGCTGCACATCCTACCCTGGTGCCAGCGTGGTCACACAGAGCCTAATCCAGACCCTCAGGAATCAGCAGGAATCCTTCACGTTACTTTAGAGAGCTTTAGATCAGACTTGTAGCTCTCTTCACATATGAATAAATTTCTTTGCTGGTGCACACGAAACCCTTCACCATGAGGCTCGGACGGGTGCAGAAGGAGGGGACAGCTTCATTCTAGCTGCACTGCTGGGCCATTTCATGGCTCAGTGGCACAAGCTGGGCACAGCACGCCTGGCATCCCCACCAAACCCCCACCACTCAGAGTCTGTGCCAAGATGTTGAGTACCACTGCTCCTCACTACGCTCCAATCTGAGAAATTAGCAGGTAATTTGTCAGATATAGATAGATATAGAAAACAATCATCCATTGCTTCAAGGTCAAACATCATACATCAAATCATCAACCTGCCATTCTCAACATCCTCTGACTTACAGCTTCCACTGAGAGATAAGAGAATATAATAAAACTTAGCACAATTACTTGATGGTGCCAAGTCTGTAAACACTTGTCCACAGACTACATCAGTCTTCTTTTCACAGGTCCTTCAAGGGCCCAGCTGTTACCTGATCACCCGCAACAGCAAAAGTTGTAATATTTTTGCATTGTTTTGAGGAGGCCAAAAATGCCATCAACAGCCCATTGAAGTGCCCTGCTTTCCCTGGGATATTTACCATGATATTGATGTATTTGAGCAAATACCACAAGTACCAGAACAGCAACAAGTGCCTCACTGATGGATATTGCAGAGGAGCTGGGGCTGTTCAGGACCTTAAGGCTCCAGGAAGACCTAACAGCAGCCTTCCAACAATTTAAGGGGCTGCTAGAGAGCTGGAGAGAGAACTTCTTACAAAGGGACAGTGACAAGACAGGGTGTAATGGCTTTACACTGGCAGATGAGAAATTTGAATTAGATATACAGAAGAAATTCTTTTCTGTGAGGGTGTTGAGGCACTAGAACAGGTTGCCCAGAGAAGCTGTGGCTGTCCTGTCCCTGGAAGTGTTCAAGGCCAGGTTGAATGGGACTTTGAGCAACCTGATCTAGGGGAAGGTATCCCTGTCCATGGCAAGGAAGTGAGAGCTGGATGATCTCTAAGGTCCCTTCCAGCCCAAACCATTCTGTGATTCTGTATGTACCAGTTTGTACCTTTTGATGAAACAGTAACTCAGCATTACCAGACACTGATAAAGAAGGCAAAGAAGGTGTTTCTACTCTATTGAATCTGTGTGAATTACTCATAAATTTCACAGAAAAAAAATTTAAAATAATAACATAACACAATTACATCTATATTCAGTTAAAAAATAAATAAAATCACAGCCATTCATTCTGGCTATCACTGCATTCACACTGCAGGATCTGTCTTACCATGAGACGATACTTCACTTCTGAATCAACTGGTCTTCCTGCCTCCATGCAGGCTGTGAACCAGGAGATGTCCAGTAGCTCAAACCTAGAGCTGTCACCCACAGCCTGTCCCTTCAGCCAGTCCAGCACCTCCAGGTAAGAGTTGTTCTCAGCCACAATATGAGTGACAGAATCACTGTCAAGAAGTGTACAAAAAGTTTTCTTTTTTTTTCACTGAATCCAACTGTACACAGATACAAAGCTGTTATTTCTGTATTTACTTACCATACACTTCCTGACAATTGTAGCGTATATTGTACTTTAGGATGTGGGAGCACTGGAGTTTTCATATCACCATACATTTATTCTAGTCACTGACTCTGCCTTGAGGAAAGACTGTAGTCTGACAGCTCCTGTAAGTGCAGCATTTTCTTTCTTGAAGGATCATTTACCTTCCATAGACACTAACCTAATACACATTCTTTGCAATTCTGAAAATATTTTGCTTACACAAGCAGTACCATAATTAAAAGCCTGCTTGACAACACCTGACAGCCTCTTCCCAATATTCCTTATCAACGAGTTAAAGCTTTGCAACATTAACAAGTCAGTTAACAATAATTATTTAAAACTTTCCAGCTAGTAATATCTATTAGGATACTTAAGTTTTCTGTACTTGTATGAAGCCGTTTATTACACATGGCATTGCCAAATATTCATGAATTAAATCTTATGAACTACATGCTCCATATAAAGACCATTTCCTTGCTGCTAAGCCAGTATAACAAAACTGATGGTTTAGTGAATACAAAATTTATAGCTTGAATTGTTATTCAATACATTATATGGTGTACATTGCCTAAAAATACAATAGCACAAAATGCTATTGCAGTAAATTTCAGTTGTTGTACAAGAACAACATTGGAAAGGATCACCTGATTAAAAGGTGATCCTTTTAAAGATTAGAAAGAGACACTTCTGTACACATCACAGAAAAATAATGGACAGGGACAAAGCTGTGTTTCAAGAAAAGATTACCTGCATACTTAGGATGATCTGTAAGTTTCTGTCTGGCCTGCTGATGTTTCTCAGCAAGTTTGGAAAAAATACAGATTTGGTAGGAAATTCTGAATGATTCTGAATGCTCCTGCTCCCTACGCATCCCACAAGGATGCTGTCACCCCCACAACAAAACATGAGAGAAAGAAGAAAATTCTTCATTTCCATCAACTTGTAGAATTAAGTAACTAGATAATATAGTCCAACATTCATTTCTATCGGGCAACAGATTCCTAAACTCCTTGCAGGTAAGGCACAGACAGGCAGTGTCACTATTTGACACTATTTTTACAAAAGGAAGCAAGAGTTAGAACATAAATTGTCTTAACGGCAGCCAAATCCATTTGAAAGTCTGTGACTTTCTGGTAGCCCATGATGGTGACAGCCATATACAGTAAATTTCCAATGGAGGACCTGACAGATTGCTCTGCAAGCCCTCTGTAACACCTGGAGAAGTGGAGCCATCAGCCTGTCAAAGCAGAGAGGAGACCACCACTGGTGGCAATCACTGGTTAGCATGGACTTCAAAACATGTTCCTGCTGTTAAAGGCAGACTGCACACTTCAAAGCAAATTACCTTCCAGAAAACCAAGAAAATCCCTTGGCCTATCTCTGTGATCCTTATTCAAATGAGTGATCACCAATTTCATTAAGTCATGAAATCACAATGACAAATACTGGAATTGCTCCATAGAAAATTGTTATCAAATAACTCTCCAATGCAATAAACATACTGTATTTTGGAACTATAAGAAAGGTACTGAAAGGACTGTACTTCAGAAATGTGTGTCATGCTATAGCACAATTTTTTTTCTCCATATGGTGGAACTTGGAGAGCAGAGTCCATTGAAAAAGAATAAATCCCAATTTATTTTTTTCTAAAAGATTACAAACACATATTAAGTGAATCCCCATGAAACACTGTTGGGTTTATTATTATTTAACTCTGCTAGGTCCTACTTTAATTAAACTGTCACATCTTTATACTCGAGTTAAAAAAAACCTAACAGTTAGAGACATAGAACTTCTGCTTCCTGTGGTTTATTTCACTTCATATAAAATATTCATATGTCATGTATTTGTACCAAGCTGCAGAGCTGGGAACTTTGCCATAACTATGCACACAGCAGCAGTTTAGCTGCTGTGCTCCAGTTTCCTCTCATACCTGTACAGCTGTGCTATTTTCTTGGCACAGAACATAACAAATTTAACGTTTCCTCTGTCATTTTCAAAAGCAAAAATCAACAGTTAAATAGTTTTGTTTTATCCAGTAGCAGCTAAGCTGAAATTAAACATAACACCTGCCTCATAAAACTTACAGAAAATCTAAAATACTGGCAATAAATACGTGTGTGTCAAAGCAGCCCAGATAAAGCATTTACTCTACAGATTATTAACGTAGGATCCAGAACAGCACTCTTAATTTCTTTTTTCCCCAAGAACTCAGTTTTCTATCAGATGCTAATTGCTTGCTTCTGTTCAATACCTGATTTAATCTTGCTTTATAAATTATTTTACCCTCCCTTCTTCCTCAGATTTTCAAAGTTGATGGGATTGAAAAGAAGTCTGTAGAAATACACTTTTGTAGGGTTGTACACTCCAGAGACAGATCCAGAGACGAGATCAATACTTGGTTTTCCTCCAGCTTTTCAGAGAACCTATATAATGATGCAGCTTTTGGAAAACTGCATAATGACATAACCAGCACTTATGTAAAGCCCTGTTTGGAGGAAGGCTTCCCTCTGAATGAGGTTGTTTGCTGAAAGCAGACAAACCTGAATCTGGAGTGAGTTGCCACTCTCAAATGCCACATCTGTGGTATTTTACTCCTAAGATTTTTCTCCAGTGCTCTTCCAGATTGTACCAAAGCAGAAGCCATAACTTTGATACTCACATTAGGGTATAAAAGTTAAATACTATAATACCAGAGATGATGTAGACAAATGTCCCTCTCAACCCATCACATTTCCATTCCTGTACATTTAACCTTTTTCGTTTTCAAAATTGGCCACTAAATTTAGCTTAATCTTAACCTGACTTCAAAGAGGAAATAAACAATGAGTGATTCAGATGAGCTAAAGACACGATTTATATGCAGACCCATGAAAATTGACAGATCTAAGATAAATTAGAAATGCACATTTTAAAAGTGAAAAATTAGAAATTTTGCTAAGTTTTGTGCTTTCCCTGCTTTCTGTCCAGAAGATAATTGAAATAAACCACATAATAGGAACACCCACTGAACCCTTGAAACATATTTATAATGGAAAGAGTCAAGTATAACTACCAAAACCTTAGGCAAAAGCTTCAATCAGTCACTTGTATGACTATATTGAATTAAAATAGCATTAATGTTATTTCAAAACATATAAACATCTTCCTACCTTAGCTCACTTTCTACTCTGAAACCTTTTCTTCTTCCCAGTTCCATCAAAAACATCCTTCTGGTCAGCCCCATCTTCCTCTGCATAATAAAAATGACAAAGTTACTGAACTTTATTTCATAACTGCAGGAAAGTTTGGGGGAATGCAACCCTTTCTGTCTCTTCCTCTGGGAGATTACAGCTGGAGCTTTGAACCTATCCATGATGCAAGGTAGAAATGCTCTCACTTGGGTAAAACAGAGCTAACATGCTTTCTGCCAGGCAACAGCTGTATTTAATGTCACCACCCATTGAAGTAATTTTCTTGTTTCCCCTCTGAAATCAAAACCAGGTGCTACACAAGCAGAAACATCACTGGCTCTCTGCCAGCTGGGACTTCTTCAATAGAAATACTCCAGACAGGTGCAAAAATTATTTCATTCCTTAAAACAGCCATTGCCTACAAAGATTATCCAGATAAAATTGATCAGCCAAATCATCTCAAAATTTCAACCAGGTCTTCAGCTAATTGAATGGCTCAGTTCAACCTTTTTGCATTTAAGCACCCAGCGACCTCCAAACAGCTACAGAGGACATTATGGAGGCTATTTACATTCCTCCTCTGGAGGAGAGGGTACTGCTCATTGCAGAACTACACCAAAGTTTTTGCCAGTGTCACATTGGATGCAGTTCTGTATCTCCCTGGATTTCTATTAGAGCAAGGTGAGCACCATGAACCAGGTTTACAGCCTGTGCATCTGCTTCAGCACAAGTCTACTTCAGTGGTGAATACCCCTACTCCCATGTCAAGCTGGAGTTTTATTTTTAACATAGCAGAGAATTTGGATTGTACCAGTCCCTCACAACACATCAGAAATGTTATGTTACAGTTCTCATTGCTCATGTTCTCATGGGCAAGCAAGGTGGGAAAATTCCTAAGTCAGATCCATCAATTATATTTTCAGTTCTTTTATCACAGGTGGATATACAAGCTGAGTTTCAGGAAAATTAGTCAAAACCCGCTTCCTGCAGTTATGGCCCTGAGTTTAAAATTAAATTGCAAAAGTATTGCAGACATCTTCTGAGCCCTATAGCTCTTGCGGCTTCAACAGTATTATTGCAGATATAAAGAAATATTTTTCATCTGAATAGAAACTAACCATCTAAAAATTAATATAGAGCTTTCAGCTCTGGGGTCTTCCTGAGGCCACATAGTGCAGTATATAGATTAGACTAGATTAATTTCTTCCCTTGCCTAGGGATAACCCAGAAGCCAAAATATCTATTCCTCTTTTGGATTTATAACATCAAAATTGTCAAAATAAATCATTTGAAGCTTATTTTGAAATTATACGAGATATTTTCATAGGACCTGGAAAATGGACAAGCTGACTTCAAGAGGCTTAAGCAAAAGAATAGCAGCATGGAAGCAAAAAAAAAAAATAGGAATGGATCTGGCATTAAGGCTGAGCAATCTGTTTTGGTTGTTCCATGTCTTTTTTCCAGACTACTAATCAACCACTGAACATTGGTCACTTCCCTGTTTATAGCTTTCCTAGACTTGGTAGAACACTTTATCTCAGTCCCTACAAGGAATAATGTATTGGAGAACAGATTCTTTACATATGTTAAACAAAGTTTTATTTTATGTTATAATTAATTCAGTGCCCTAAAACATGTAAATATAATTTTCCCCAGTGTAACATCAATATGCTCAGTGCCAGTAAAATCCTTCTGGCTTGAATAACGAGTTTTTATTCCTTTGTGTTACTGTTATAACTCTTAAGCCAGATTTTCAAGGGTATTTATGTGCCAAAAAGCTGCAGAGACCTAGTGGGATTTTCAAAATATCTAAGCAACCTAAGCATTCAGCTCCTTTGGAAATCAATTTCTGGCTTTGAACCTAATGCAAAGAGATTTTCTCTAATAAACACAGTATAATATGAAAGTCTCTGCCAATGATGCAATTTTATTAAATGCACCTTCTAAAATTAACAGGATTTCCATATCCCAGATGAGTGAATTACTTACTCTCCTACAATATTATATCATAATATTTTTGACAGTACCACAGAAAGTAGAACATGCATTAGAGAGAAAGCAAATACAACAGAGAAAAGGCATGTCTCTTATTTATGACAAAGGAAAAGTATACTTCTACCTGAGCCATGGCACCACATATGATTCATGGCCTAAAACCACTGAAACTTGCAGAAATTTTCCATCTCATTACAGCCTCATGGAGTTCAGAGTATTTCACATTCCTTGAGGGAAATCTGAACGAACTTCTATGTTCTTGCTATGGATCGCTGTTGAACACTATCAAAGGCAAAGATTAAGAATTCGACACAAATACTGATGGCCATTTAAGCAAACATTTTTCATCACTTGTGATGTGGGTGCCAACAACAGCATCCCAAACTCCGCTGAGGAGCAGAGTACTGATCAACTTCAAAGGGAGGTTCTTTGAGAGGAAGAGTGCTGCAAAGTACAGCTCCTCTGAATTTCAGTATTCACGTTTTCACTGCACATTCTTGATTATTGTCAGTCTTTCAGTGCCCTGAGATCATGTGAGCTGCATTGTAAATATTTTATAAAATAGTACTTGTCCATTCATGTCGCTTTCATGAGGAGAATTGTGAAATTTTCTTTTAACACATAGCTACAATTTGCTAACCTTCAGAGAAAACATCTCTCAAGCACCAAAAGTAAAAATGAGAGAAGTGATTGGATACTTTCTTATTTCACATAGGCTTAACAGCATCTCATGCAGTATTGTTACACAATGATTAATTTTCCCTAGCTTTTTAATTTAGTAATTTTTCTTCAGTAATTCAGTATTTTCCAATGAACCAATTAATGGAAATTTTTTAATACTTCTCACATTTGTTTTTGTCTAGATATTCCCATTACTGTTATTCTGTTTGAATTCTGGCTTTCTTGGCTGCTAAGCATTTCCTTTGTTGTTTATACCCATTATACCAATTCTTTCAGTGCCTAAAAACCATACAGCAGGTGTTTTTCCTGTTTTAAAAATTGATTCTCCCACATTCCTTTTTATAGCCTCAAGCTGCAGCTGGGGAGATTCAGGTTAGACATTAGGAGGAATTTCTTCACAGAAAGGGTGATTAGGCATAGGAATGAGGGCACAGGGAGGTGGTGGAGTCACCATCCCTGGAGGTGTTTAAGGAAACACTGGATGTGGCACTAGGTTGACAAGGTGGTGCTCAGTCAAAGGTGGGACTCAACGTTAGAAGTATTTTCCAGCCTAACTGATTCTGTGATGTTTTTATTCTTTGAACCACTGGAATATTTTTAGGGGGCAGTTCTGAGCTACACGTGCTTGAATTATTCCCATCAAAGGTGACAAACTCCATAAGAAGCCATATGACCAAGAATTTCAAGAAAACTTATTAAATGATGGCATGCTTTGAATGTGCTTGCTTGGCTGTATGATGCTATTTGGCATATAAAGTAAAGTAGACTTAGAGAGGACACAAAGTTCTGCAGCTGTTGTCACCAAATGTACAATATTACTGATATATATGGTCAATATATGGTCAAAAGAGCTGGTTGTCTTTTTTTTTTTTTTTTTGCTACCTAATTAAAATGAAAATCTGAATAAAAAGAATTTATTTGACAACATCTTTCAAATCATACCAAGAGGTAACAGCTTGTTTAATTTACTGCATACATAGGTATTCTAGAAAGGTTAAGGTTTTTTTCTGAGCCTTTTCTGAAGAAACTAGGAACAGCAATATCATAGCTCTGAATAATTAAATAGAGCAATAGGGTTCTCCCTTACAGCATAGAGAAAAAGTAATTGGTGACAAATCCTGGCAGGAGCTGTTTCCTATTCACATCAATATTCCTATATTCCCTGGAAACTATTATTTTCACTCATCCTTTAGTCTCTCTGTTCAGTAACAAGGTTTACAATTGTTCTCTTTAGTTACTCTGCCTATTGTAGTTGCTTCTCCTTGTTGTGGTTGTTATTGGACTATTCTTTGATTTTTGTGCTGGCACATCAATGGTTTTCTTTATACTTTAGTCTCATGAGAGCCTTGTGAACCTTTAGCAACAAGCAGAGACATATCTGCATAATCCCATCCCTATACATGGCCAGGCAGATCCTTTGACAGTTACACATCTCTTCCAAGCATAGCTGACAAAGGTAAATCTGCATGGATTTTGAGCAGCATTTAGCTGGTCCCATTTATCTCACTGCTAGTGTTAAAGACATTTCCATTAGCTGAGAAATACCAAGCAACCTTCCAGAGATGAGGAGCTTCACAAACAGGGTTGAACAGTCTAAATTTAGGCAGCTGTAAATGTTACTTATCTCAGCAATGACTCAATAATATTTCTGTGGACATTTCAAAAACTTCTTATATAACCATATAATACTAGAAATAAACACTGTTAAATTAAAATAAAATTATAACGCTGTTATAATAACAACTCATCTCATTCTTTATCTATAAAGAATATTTATGTCCTTTTCTGCTCCTCTAGTAGGACACTGCAAATAAAACATCTAAATTGTTAATTTATCTTCTTTTAATTAGTTGTTGTAACAGTTATCAGGTGGTAGAATTGATGCACCTTGCAGTGACACTGCAGCATTTCCAGACCTACTTACATTACAGAACATACAAACAGCAGTATGTGTGAGATTTATGCCTTCTATAATTACAGGTAGCACAGCATGATGCATTTAATAAAGATAGATGTACCTAAGCCAAAGTAATGAAAACTGGGAAAAGGCTATTGCCATGATTCACAGAAATCTTTCAACTATATGTTCAATTTTTAGTAGTACAGGAAAGCTCCCACACCATCAAGCTGAGGAGATAATGTGATCAATTAATATAAAAGAGAGAATTAAGTAAGAATAAGTACCATAGGGAAAGGGAAGAAAAACTTATGAATAATATTATACAAAATGCCCCTCTTTTAAGAGTTTATGCAAGTCAAACCAAGATAAAATTTGGCTCTTGAGCAAAAGCAACAGGTAAGACCTAACAGCACAGTGAGTCCTGACAGGGCTCCTTCTGCACACTCCGCTGAAATCAGCTGCAGGAAAAAGAGCCAGCATCAGAGAAGCTGAAGGAATTGCTGATGAGGATTAGACACATCTTTGTGTTATCTACAGAGGGAAAACAAAGCAGATATTCATCCAAGTGATGTGTTGTGAATTTTGCAGGTGAAGGAAAAATCAATTAGAAGCCTTTGCTTTTAATCCTAGAAATCTGAACTGAAGGAAGCTGAAAAGCAGAGTGGAATGGAACAGAATTCTCACCTTTTTAATTTTTTTAGGTGCAGCGTTCCACTAATGCAGAACTAATTACAGCAGAAGTGACCTAGCTGAGTAATTAATTCATAGCAGAAAATTTTAGAATCAGGCAGCAGGAATTTTTTAACACAAAACAGATTTTGACAGTTTCCACATAAAAGCATACTTTCCATTTCTTACTGACTTCACCTAATAATTTGGCAGCTGCCTGGAGTATCACAAAATATTTACACAGTTTTTATTTTGCAATGTGGATTTAATGGCTCTACCTTTAACTACAAAGAAGGTTAATTTATTTCCAACTGCATAAAAAAATATTTCTCCAAGCTATGAGCCATTTTTCTTCCAGGCTATCTCAAGGTTTGCTTCCATTGTTTCATCTTGCAGAAAACTCAATATTACTGTCATTTCAAAGTTGCAATAGCCCCTAGAAACTGTGCCCCAGTGTAGCGCTGCATGTTTACTTAGCAGTGAGCATGTACTGGTCAATCTTTATAAACAAAGCACTATTTGTAGAACACTTTTGAAAAGGCAGCCCTTAGAGTCATCTGACTTTAAATGGCAGGTACAAGTCTCTTCCCATTATTTTATGATGCACACTTGCTCATTAGAAAATTCCATCACAAGCTATGACACATTTTTTACACTTTTCAAAGACACAGTACAATTGCACCTAACTGAGGTAGTTACATTATGAGCCTTACTCCTCTTTCCTGTGCTTTCTGCTGCAGAGTGGATTCAGTTTTAAGCAACTGAAATTAATTTTCTTCCACGTAAAAAGTCAGACTCAATATGTTATCACTTCACTATTAGTCAAGCTTGTAATTCAATATTTAAGTGACAAATCAAAAGAACACACCATAATAAGAATTTCACCAGAAAACTTTCATGTCATTCTTCCCATAAGGTTTCCTATATCCTTCTGCTTTTTCTGCTCCTGTGCTAAACCAATTATTGTTATGTATTATGAAGCAGGACAGCAGGAAGGATATAAAGCAGGTAAGCATATTTGCAAATGCTGCTCTGTCACAATTTACTCAAATTTTACTAAAAATACATGCTATTTTTAGTCACTTTGTACTTTGTGATGTTACTAAGGACACAATTCAATATCATAGTCCTCTTTTGCTGTTGGCAGATCATTATGAGGTTTGC
Organism: Zonotrichia leucophrys gambelii; assembly: GCF_028769735.1. Classification (NCBI taxonomy): domain Eukaryota; kingdom Metazoa; phylum Chordata; class Aves; order Passeriformes; family Passerellidae; genus Zonotrichia; species Zonotrichia leucophrys. Next base: position 15,160,079 of record NC_088176.1, read on the forward strand.
AATGCACTAGAATTCAAAATGTCATCCATTTCAACATGAAAAACAAAATAGGGGTTAAATTTGTCTGCATAACAAAGATGTAAAATCAGGACAAGTTAGAGGAGAGAAAGGCCTAAATCCTGAGACTGTGCTGTGGTTATGGACAGCAGGTACCAGTAGATCTCAAAATTATTATATAGCCAAGAAATAATATTTTGACAAGTACCTTCATGTTTTCAAAAAACAGCCAGCTCATTTCCTGATACTCTGGGCTGCTCTTCTGCAAGCTTGAGTCAAACACCAGAGCAGTCACACCAACCTACCACTCAAGCTTTCCCTCTCCAAAGCAAATGAGTAAAATAGGAGAATTTGGAAATAATCTCCTGTATATATTTACGGCAAACCACCAAGTAACTTACATGAGGCACTGAGGAAAATACTGCTTTTTCTCTCTTATGGCCTTACCCAACAATCTGTGCTCTACAGACTCTTTACACAGAGCACCTGAATATCTCAACATAATATTTACAGCTACAATCACCTTCAAAGAACAAGAAAGCCAGAACAATGTATGCAGACTACACAGAGTGAATGTATATCAAAATCACATCAAGAAGTCAGCAGAGGAAGATACTCAATACTACTGAACTACTAAAATAATAAGACGTAGTCATGCTTTTTAATGTATGGGAAAGTAATCCAAGATGTTTCTTCTGAGCAGTGAAATGTTATGTAAACCAAATGGGACATGATAAAGAAACTGTATAACAAGTTTAATTAAAGAACTGTAAAGGGGGGGGGGGGCTATGCATGTAAGTATCATAATCTGAACCATGCAGTTAACATTGATAAAATTATATTTTGCTAAGAGTATGGGTTTGAATCTACAGAAAATCTGACCATTCCATTATCTCGTGTAGGCATGCAATAAAGTACAAAATGTGCCATATCGCACAACCTGCAAAGGGAAAAATCCATGCATATTTTCTCACTTCAATAAATCTAGAAAGTTCTTTGTCACAATTCTATGTATGCTATATCTTTCCTTGTATACAGACTCAGTGGCTTCCTGGTTCCTTGTTTCACTTGTCTACAGGTTATGGAGTTAAAATGTCTTCTTGATCCCTTCCTACACATGGTACAAATGTTAAAAACAAGGAGAGAGCGTCAGATATGGGACAACCAGGTGACAGGGGACAGAGAAGGCACACAATTGTGGGCAATTATGCTCAGCTTAGATAGCTGGGGAAAAAGTTCAGATCAACTTTTCAGGAGCCGTTACCACTCCAGTTTTAAACAGTGGGATGAAAGGAACCAGACAAACATTTTTTGATGAATAATGGCAAAGGGATGTTAAAGAAACTACCTAAGTAACATTGTAAGAGTGGATGTCTCTGAGGGGGAATAAAAATAAACTCACATTTCAGGGAGAAAATATTACAGGAAGTAATATTCCTCACTTTTAGCAACCATTTAGACATATTCTCATCACTGCTCACTGGTCAAAATCATGAGACAACAAAACACAAACCCAGCAGCCTTTGTGGTATGATAGGAAGCCATCACACATGCTCCCTCTGCTTCACAGCAAACCACATCAGGATCACCTCACATCACCTCCACAGCTGCACTACCCACAAGCAGGTTACAGCACAAACACCAGTGCAAGCAAGCAGCAGCACAACACAAAACGGGTAAAGGTGAGGGGCAGAAATTAAGGAAGACTCTTTCACAGGACTATGCAGTAGACAATTGGCAATACTTCTTTAGACCAGTTCTACTTTATGTATTTGCATTCACAATGTGTTCTCAAAGCTATGTTAAACAGCGTGGCACAGGAATATAACACATTCATTAGGCAAAATCATTAGGAAAATAATGGAAAAGAAACTTGTAAAATAAAACTACTAAATACACAGTACACAGCAGGTGGAGTTACAATTTATTACTACCTTTTCAGTCACAGTATTGTACATTTGACAACAAAACTTACAACTCAGCCCCTCTCCAAAATGTCTGAGCCAAAAGAAGTCAACTGATGCACCCAACTCCTTAAACCACCCAGGAAAATTTGAAAAACCTGCCCTTGCAAAGCCTGAGCAACCTGAGGTTAGGAGATCCAGCTGAGAAGACACTTCATATATATTAGAGCCAGTCAATTTATTATTCACTTTTAAGAAAGGCTGTAGAGTCTTCTCAATTAACTCCAGAGCAAGCAAGAAAGATTTTTGCAATACATCAAAACAATGATCACTCAGATTCTCTTCTTGTCAAGTTTGAGAGTATTTTTTTCCTTACAGCAATGACTGAAGCTTTGTCCAGTTGCTGCATTTCCCAAGAAGCACATTTAATTGACATCTATTTGAATGGATACATTAAAAACACTCAACTTTGTTAAGATTGTTTCAGTACCACAAATAAACAAGCCATACCTGAACAGTTATATATCACTTTGCACCCTTACTCATGCTGAACAATGAGTCAATACCATTCCCCTTCCTCACATTTCAAAATAGGCACATGTGTAAGCTTAAGCAGTGTACTTGGTGCTCTTCAGGCTTTTTATTTTCATAAGTGACTGGAAGCTCCAAACTTATCCACCTTCCATTTAGATCACTGCTTTTCAATCTTCTGCTGTGTGACACAAGATATCCATATTAACAATTAGATTAGGATAATCATTAGGTTCAAAGAAAACAAAGCTCATTTGTCTGTCTTTTAGACTAAGGCTAGGAATGAGAAAATTGATTGAGCACAGATGTGAGGAAGGGTCTGAAAACTGTGCTTAGATTTTGGCTAAAAGGAATCATTTTTGAACATTAATGAACAAGATAAATCTTTAGAGCTCCAAGTTCACTAGTGCTAAGCACTGAATTCAATAGGATCCCATGGCCTAAAAGTACTACAGGGAAAGCAATTTCAGGCCAATGGACAATGTCAGAGTAGCAGGGGTCAGGATTGCTGGGATTATAGATCCACATTACCCAATGGGTTTATGATCAATTCATTCCTGTGCAAGAAAAGAAACTTCCCTGTTCATAGAAGGGTGCTAGGTGTGGGGAGGCAACAGCTGGGTTTGGGCTGACAGTATTCAACAGACTGGAGTCAGACCTGATTCAGAGAAGCCACCTGGCTTGGGTTTGTGGTCATATAGGAAATAATTTCTCTCTGCAGAACTCTAAGCCCAGCTTTTGCACCTTTTTTTCCACTTAATCTTCTCTCTATCCTATAAAGTGATCATACAAGGACCCTAATTGAATATAGTTCCTGGGCAATTTAGTGAACTCATGTGGGCAAATGCTTCATACTGAATGCAGAGAAGCACATGGAGTAGGAGTGTGAGCAGATAAACAAAGTGGACTTGGTTCATTTGCTGAACAAATGTTGAAAGGAATACTTGTTTGATTGGAAAAGGGAGGACACTGACAATAAAATGAAACCAAAATGTTTCTCTATGATTAAAAGTGTTCATTCAACCAAAAGTGAAACTCCTTGTATCAATTATCCAAAAATAGCCCACATTCAACTTAGGTTGAATAATGTGTTTCACTTGATGTCAAGTCAGGAAACATAAAACAATTTCAAAATACTTGTCGTCTTAATTCCTTATTTTATTTTTAAATTTAGGGCTATTTTAATTTTAAATATCATTTTTGAATGAGAACTGGGGGAAAAAAAAAACACCTTATTCTGCTGGTGACATTTACTGGTTTATCTAAGTTCTGTAAACACTGAGTCCTATATGAGCATAAGCAAAATGAATCCCAGAGCAATCAGTTTAATATCTTATCTGTTGGATCTCTGGCTTTTGTTAGATTTTGGTAACAGCACTGAACAATGTTTGGGGTGGGGGTTGACTATGGTTTGGGTTTTTTAAAATATATGCTCTTGTTTAAATAAGTTGCAGACATTCCTTTAACTATGATCTTGGTTTTTAATAGTCATATTTTGACACATCAGGACAAGCCTAATGAGATATACTCAGACTTAGATATATTTAGACTGATATGATGCAATATGCAGCTATCTTGATATATTCAGGCTCTCACCAGAAACACATGGCAAATGTGATCCATTCACCTTCATTTATTTCTGTGCAGATGCAATGGTGGCAAATTTTCAAACACCAGAAACTCCTTATCAAAACTGAATATTTTTATGAAGTATATTCTTTACTTCAATCACAGTCACAGGATATAAAACTGGCAGGTTTTCTTTCTCAATTTCTGTTAAGCTAAAGGTCGCACTCTCTAAAGACTGTTAGTAATTTCCAACCTTATCACCTATGAATTTACAAATTTGTTTGAAGACTTCACAAAAAAGAAGACCAAAATGAGTGCTGTGATTTCTACACTGAGAAATAATTTCATTTTCATTCCCAGTTTAAGGCTAACTTCTGGATTATTTCTGCTTCAGCTAGTATGACTGAAACCTGAATAGATGGCAAGAAAGAACTTGTGTTTCAATAAGAGACTCTTCTGAGGTGTTCAGAAGCCTAAATAAGTAAACAAGTGTTCAGTAGGATCTAGGGAAGAGTGGTGCAGTTTACAACTGGTGCAGAAGAAATGTGCTTTTAACTTGCATACTGGTGCATTCACACATACACACTTTTCACTTCTATGAATGTTAAAAACATTTTGTCTGTGTTGGGTAGGTCAAATGCTCAAAGTTGAAAACATTTATCATTCAGTTGGTATGACTCCATTGGGGACAGCAGTCATATATCAACAAAGATTCAGGACACTGACTTTTCCTGAGGGATTCAGGGAGTGAGGGAATACATTAACCACAGGCACATTTTCTTGCTATTCCACTGCTTATTACTGTGCCATCCAGGGGAGCACATTATATCATAATATTTTGCATAATGGCTGAATATGATACATGCCTTTTTAAGACATGACAAGTCCAGTCTCACTGCACATATGACCCTTATGACCCCTCACATAAACTTTGGTTCTATCCATAGAGGTTTACTTTCTTTCTTTGTGTGATTTGTTCCAAATATAAATTCTTCTAACCTAATCTCAAATTTAATTGAAACTTGTAAGCGGATAATACTGTCCATAAAATGGAAATTAATCATTTTTAAAGCCAGATTCCAGTGTTACATCCAGCAATATTTTATCCAGAAATATTTGAACAGGAAACTAAAATGGAGAAATTATGCCTTAAGTTTTAGCTTTCATATTTTCCAGATTCTGTACTGCTATAGTATATAGCTCTGTTCAAGTTCCCTTCACAGTTTAGTTAGACAAAAGAATCCTTTTCCAGCCAGAGAACCAAGGACACCATTGCAGCTTCAGGCCCAAAAAGTGTAAACAACAGGGAATTGAGGAGAGCAATCTGGGAGGATGACACTTCATAACCTAGAGCTGTAATTGGACAATTAACCCCAATTGCAAATGGGCCAAAACTTATGAAAATGTGAAAACTTGTGACCAGGTGTCCATCTTGGGTCCATCTTGGGTGGAGCCACAGTTGGGCTCTGCCAAGGTGTATCCTTTGAAGGCCTTTTTAATAAAAACCTACCTTATTCCTTTAACACTATCTAGCCTCTGTTCTAGGTAGCCTCAAAAGGCATCAGAAAGAATTGTTCAGTGAACAATTTAGATTAATCTCTTCAAAACAAAGGGATGATATTGCTACATGAGGACAATTCTATGCTGAGAACAGCTCAGCTAAAATTCCTTTTCCTGTGATCACTGTTTTTGCTGGGGAAGGGAAGGAACATCAAATACTCAAATAGTTCACCCGAGAAAGGAGCAGTAACTACTGCTCCAGAGTGGGAACACATTCCTTATTTCCTCTAATCACAAACTTATTTCAAGTAAAAGTAATCCTTTAAAAAAATGAAACCATTATCTCTGGCTCATTAAGACAAATTTCAGTATTTTTGTCCATTTTCAGAGATGGTTTGATAAAGGTATTGTTTCCAATTACTGTTGACACATTTCTTGAACTTGGGCTTACTAAAGCATAAAGGCATATGTGAAATGTCTGTGTTCAATATCACTTATTCCCATATGCCTAACTCAGAAATCACTGTTTAATCAATCCACAAGTGGAGACAAAATCCATTAGGCTTACAATCGATGACTGTAGATCATCTTCAAATAAAGTCTTCACTAAAGAGCTCTTTTCAAACTGAGCAAACATTAAGTCCTGAAGTTATATAATCAGCAAACATCTACTCACCAGAAAGTGTATCAAAGTCAGAACTTGGCATATCATAACACAGCTTTGATTTACAAGGTGATGTATGTTCATGGCAGACAAAAAAGAATCAGCCCTGGCAGACAAAAAAGAAGGTGAAACTTTTACACTTATCTCCTTTTCATATGCTAGTCACAATAAAAATGAATTTGAAAATGCTTTCTAGAGTTAGAACAATATTTTGCTTATGACGGTTCAGTGAGAGGCTGTTGCACACTTGTACAGTGCAAAATTCTGTATTCATTGTATTTTCACTGCTGACAAATAGGGAAACATTAAGAATTCTGTCTAACTTTGGTAATCATGAATTACTTAGATTGTGTAAATAGCATTTAACAAGAACATAGAGATTCCCAAACAAAAGGCAAAGTATAACATTTTCTTTCCAAAGCATGGCTTTACTCTATTGCCTTGCGCACAAAATTTTCCAGGATAAACTAATAGTCAACTGTCATGTTAAGCCCCCTTGATACCAAGTGTCAGTTATCAAAAAAAATATATATCCTATATCTTGTCATTAATCTGCACTGGGTTTTATCCACAGATCTCAAAACAAGCCAACGAGCTGCCAACCCTGACAGCTGCAAATGTCTCCTGCATGAACGTGTACTGTGGGCTAGATTCCTATCTCAGTTACAGCAGTAACAATAAAAGCTCCTTTTGTAAGCAACATCAACATGAAAGAAGTACATCAATTATCTATGGTAAAATTACAGGTAGAACCTGCATGAATATGGGAAAGAAAATGAAACAGTAATTTTGTATGTGTAAATATTGCAAATTTAACTCTTAATAAATTAACCATTCGGTCAAAGAAATGAGGAAACTACTCCAAGCAACAAAAAAACCTCCCACCCCTCCATTTTTGAAAATTGATTATACTGGTTCTGCACCAGTAAGACATTTGCTATTTGATTTTATGCTTACATGGGGTGAAAACTATTTCAAGTCTAAAGAACTGACAAACTCTTTTAGGATATTATTTTTTACTGTCAACAGGAGATCAACCACCTTGCATTAGATCTCCCTCTTTCTCTGTTCCTGAACTCTAAGGATTCAATGCAGTTGAATGCTCCCCCTTATGGGCTGCTACAACATGACATTATCGTGCTCTGTATTTCCCTGAACTAAATGCTACCACCTCCAACAGAGTTAAGATAGGTATGGAGTGTTACAGCCCATAGGAACTCTTTCATTTCACTACGTCCCTGAAAGCAGATTTTTGCAACTGCGAATTGTCATTCTTTGTTTTGCTTTTAAATGTGGTTTTGCTCATCATTATTAAATTTCAGAATAAATATATAGGAAGACAATTGATTAAATCAGGTTCTGCTGACTAGTGTTTTGTTCTTATTGGAATTTACCCTGGACAATAAATACAGCTAAGCATTGTTGTTAGGAGATTTGCCACTCCAGTGACTTGTTTGAAACCACATTTATTAATCCGGTAGGAACCAAATGTAGAATAGTGAAACAAAATCTAATTAAAATGGTATTTACTATATTTTTCTGAAGAAGTGGAAAAAACTACAGTATATGTATGTGGCCACTAGCATCTGTAGATTTGGTGAGAATAACTTCCACCTCCAAGTTCACTATTCGTTCTTCAAATCAAGCAGTCTATTTCAAAATGGATTTGCAATTTCATTGTGCTAATCCTTTAGAAGAAAACTTTACTAGTTAGATCTTATATAAGATCTGCTGTCCTAGATTATAATTCGCTCAACTTGAAATGCCTTAAAATTCAGAAAGTCTTTCCTGGGTTCTGTTTTCACCCTGTTACTGACTGAAAACACACAGGGTCTCTCACCTGCTATAACCGACTGTAATAGCTTATTCCTCAGGGCAGTTTGTGTTAGAACACATTCCCTGTTCTATGTCCTCACATGCTTGAGGAAGGGAAAGTGTGTTGATATTTTTAACCTGAAATGTTATTGAAACAGTAAAACACATAATTACCATTGATCCTCTTCACTTCTTTTTAACACCAATTCATCTTCTCAAAATGTTCCAAAGAACATTCATTAACAGTGATATAATTTCACCTCCTTTGTGCTGTGTCAGTCCAGCAAAGGGCTCTGTCCTCTTGCAAAGCCTTCAGAATTCAGCTGGTAACTTCAAAGAACAGCAAACCCTAACTTCCCACAGCAGATCCTGTAACATAAAGCAAAGCACATTAAGGATTAAGATCCTCTCTGGAAATAAACAGAACTTCATTTGATTCAAGTTCTCCCTGAACTTTAACTGAGTGGTTTTGGGGTTATTCTAATAAAACAGTTCACTAAAAGGCATCCTTTCTGAAAGTGCTTTTATCTTTGCTTGTTCCGCTCATAAAAATAAAAATGAATGGGTTTATCTGCAATGGATTTGCAATTTAGATATCTAAACAAAATAATCAGATTAACAATTTTCTGCAGCATATTAATTCTGTGGGAGTTAATACTTTAAAAAAATTGATTAGAACATTTATTAGAACACTCAAAGTGTACAAACAATACAAAGGATAAAAGCAACAACAGAACTTGGCAAAAACCTCCTAAAATTCCTTTTAAAAAAAAAAAATAAGCTTCAATACTGGAACTCCATATAACATTTGACAAATAGTTCCCAGTACTATTTTTATCTCCTCTGTGAACAGCGGGGGTGGTGTCATCTCCATTTAAGAAGTTCACTTGATTCTGCTTTTCAAGTTTCCAAATAATATTAAATTCAAAAACCAAAATTCCTCTATTAGGCAAAAATTTTACAAGTCTTAAAGTCTTACCTTCTGAAACAGGGAAGGTTATTCAACATTTCTCCTAAATTCTGTTATGAAGCTATCAAAAAGCACTGAAATTTTACATGAAATGTTAAATTTCAACTTTGCTCTTTCTGAGATTGATTGTTTTTGAATAGAATCTTCTTTTGGCTCTAGGATTCTTCTATATGCAGTTGCACAAAAAAGTCTTGAGGTTTTAAAACTGGAGTTCATAGTGGGAACTAATTGTAAATGTATTTTCTTACTAGTCATAGGTAGTACAGGTAAGGATATTTTTTTTAGAAAACTAAACATTATAAATATGAAAGGTCTGTCTTCAGACAGAGTGAACAGATACAGAAAACTGCTTTTCCAAAACAGAATCACCTTGGTTTTGAGATGTTTCTAATCTTTCAAGAAGGGGGAAACACCCCACTCCCACAGGCAGTTTGTAATCTAAAAGCAGACAAATTGACAGAAACTCATGGGGGAAAAAATAGGAGGCAGGAAGGAAATCCTTATGAATTAATAGATTGGCTCCCATCAAACAGAGGGGTCTGGTCTCCACTTCAGTCTGATTTGAATCAGTAGCAGGGTGAAAGCCAGACTTTCAGATACACAGACAAAGTGGGCCACCATGTCCTTCCCAGCACCTTCTTAGAGATTCTTAACCACACTTCTGCAGGAGAGGAGTTTCAGCTTATTTAGTTTGACAAGCAAGTATCTGGGCTCTCAGGTTTCCTGAGATACAAATAAAAAATCTGAAGGCGATTGATAGAAGAAAACCCTCACAAAAATATTGCATTCTTTCTGGCCTTTTTCTCCTGCTGTTCTGCTCTTACACAAGGTGTTGACTCACAGGGCTCTGCATGCTGTGAGAAACAGCAAGAGTTAAGAGAGCTGAGTGCAATTCATCTGTTATAAGAACAAAAAGGAAAATGAAGATAATTATTTAGAGTATCATGAAGTTCCTGAGTTCAGTCCATCCAGGGCAGAACCTCAGTTCTTAAGACACTGAAATCATTCAATACCTCAATTCAAGTTTCCTTTTGGATCTGCAATTATTTACGAAGTCTTGATAGATAATTATGGAGGAAAGAGGTGAGCAAGATTCTCAGTAAAAAAATTAATTATTTTATGAGTCAGTGATTGTGAGGCTTTGGAAGTGCAACATGAAAATTACTTGATGGTTACTGTCCCTCACATGTTATTGAGCTTACTTTAACATCACAAACAAAGACATGGCTGAGGCTGATGTAAGCACCCTGCAAACTGGCAGTAGAAATCCAAAAGCTGGACTGGCCAGTGGAGCAACACTGATGGCATCATGTCAGGGATGTGACAGGGACACTGGATCAGAGCGCGCACAGCACACACTGTGACAAAATATTAACTCTAAACAATACAATTATTTCTGTGCCTGAAATTCCAGCTAAAGGTCAGCCACCCGAGTCAACAGGAAAGAGTGGAGATGAATACAGTTAAAAGCAACTTTTTTTAATAACTTCTAATCTGTTATAAGCTATGGGCCATTCCAATTCATTCTGATACAGGTGTACCAGGGCCAGTGTCTGTTCCCACAGCTTTTGCACTCGTATGTGCCAATCACAGATACAGCACAGTGTATGAAGCATTATGAACTGGGGCACAGCTGACCAAGAGGAGAGAATTGCCAGGGAATTCAATGGTCTGCTGTGTCTGCCAACAATGGAGAGATGCAAAATTGCAAGCAGAAATAATAGATCATCCTCTGGACAGTGGAGAAGAGGTGACAAATGAGGCATGGGATGTTATGCAGAACATGTACGTTCCAGAGGATGAAAGTCATCACTGCATCATCTGATTCCTAACTTCTGGCCTCAGTGGATAACCATAGCATAGTCAAATCTCATTGCTTTGAAGGTCACTGCTGAGGTTTTTATCAGCCTGACATTTGTTGTCAACTTTTTTTTTCTAAGTTCTCATTTCATTTTAATAACAAAGGAATGAGGACATGAAGGTTATGCGCAAAAAAACTCCCACTGATTCTTCATAAAATACTTGAATCTAAACAGACTTCAATTTATCAGGAACGTAGGTAACATTACTTAGTTCTTTATTCACATCATACTTCCAATCAGCTTTTGAAAACAGGCATGGAATTCTAACATAGGACTGCTTTTGAGGTGTTCAAAAACCTAAAAGAAGCATAAGAAAAACACCATACAGAGTGCAAATGTTTGAGTTAATTTAATCTCTTTCTAACTTCCTATGGTTTATGGTTCACTTCTCTAGAAGTGCAGTTAATATTCACCAGTTCTAAAGAAAAGAATATTTCCAGAGAAGTGAAGCATTCATCACTGAGGGAAAACAGGAAGCTTGTATTTCTACTACTGTTCAGTTTATTGTCTGGCAAATGCAGGTTTGCCCAATGCAGTGCAAGACAAAACAAAAGCAAGGGGAAATCTGCTTAAAACCATAATTAAGACACTTCTTATCCCCCCAAACAGTAGCCTATTCTCCTTTACACTATCTGATAAAACAGCAGTGTTACATACATCAACATGAGGTAAATAATTTACACTGTACACTGAAGTGGGAATTTTACAATAAAAATTCTTCTTGCAAATGCAGTTTAGCCAGTGTGTTTATTCCCCACATTGCTTCAAAGTATATTCATCATTTGAGATATATCATTCCCATGACAATGGGATCACAAGGAATCGTGGTATAACAATACTAGACCAAACAGACAGAATGTCAGCAGTGTCAAACTGGCAAATATATCATTTAACCAGAGATCAAAAGAGAAAATCTGAAGGTCAGAAATGCAATATTTAGAATGCTGTCAGCAGATGGATGCATACCAAACACCTCATATCCAGACCCCTAAAAAGCTTGGCAGAGGAATGTTTACAACACACAAGAGAAGTGCTGCTGGAGTGTCCTCCATTCGTTTCCAATATGAATGAACTCTGAGGCAAACATTTCCTAATACACTCCTCAGGAACAGCAAAAAATCTTGAGATACACTTTCATGCTACCAACATAAGCAGCAGCCAACTACTACCCTCATTCCCACTAATTCCACCTGGTACAACAAAACCCCCCCAGCATTTTTCCAGTAAGCAACACATTTCCTTGGAAAGAAACCAACATGATTAGGATGGCTGCTGGCTTTAGAAAAGAAGAGAGAATAAACAGAACCAACTCTGTATTGTCACTGATTGATACAAGGCACTTTGAACAGTGCAAAGAAAATACCTGTAAGAAAATTTGTGGTTTTTCTTGAGTATCTCTGTGACAATGGAACTGGAGATGCTAAAGGTAGGGAAGGAAGGTTGACAAAAGTATGCTCACAAAAAAATGGAAAGGGAATTGACATAAGCTCACCAAACTCTGGCTTTATTCAGCATATAACAATAGAAGACTGCTCCACATTTGGTGTGGGAAACAATCCATCACTGTTTTTTCCTTTCATACCTCTCCTTTAATCATGAGAGCATTTTACTCATATGTAATTTCAATTAATACCATGGTGATAATGTTCAACAACATTACCATTACCTAATGATAACCAAAATCAAGCTAATAAAAAGGATCCAGAATAAAAAGTTATAAAATTACTGAGTTTAAGTTTGTGAGTCAAATGAGAAAAAATCAAAAGCAGTTTGTCATTTTCTTCTTGATAGCTTTTTCATTTACAATTTATTATCATAAACACAGTATCTGCTGAAATAGCTTTTTGATATTTCCCCAAATAGTCAGAATTCTACAAAAATCAGTTTTCACGGTCCTTCTTATTGGGATTTTATCATATTCTCTGTTGACTGTCAAACTCTGCTCATTAAATTTTATCTATGTCAGAAAGCTAAGGACATAAGAAATGTAAAAGTCCTATTTATGAATCCAAAAACATTGAGAAACATGCTCTATTTATACAGCTTGTCTCTTCTTTCCTTTTCTTTACTTTGTGTACCCTTCCATTTCTAAAACCTCTCCCTTTTTCAATCTCTTCAATTTCTCCATCTTCTATTTCTCAATCTATCTTCAAGCTCTTTGGAATTCCTCCTTTTGTCTGCCTTTATTTAAGAGGCTTAGAACTTCATTTTCCCAACTTCCTTTTCAGGGATCTGCTGAGTGGAAGTAGAGAGGAGGTTTGCTTGTTTTTGGTACAAACAATATCTGGATGCTGGCCAGCTGACATGGACGCTCCACCCCGTCCCTCTTGAATAGTGAATAGCATGCTTCCCTGAACCCTTTGGTCCTCCCAAAACAATCACCTCTTGCTCCTTTCCTTCCTTCCTTCCTTCAACATGCTGTCTTTGTGACAATAAGCAATAAATACCTTGCCCAAACAACTTTATATTGCAGCTTCTGTTCTCAGACTCTCCCTCCTCTCTCTAATATTTAGCCAGTTTCCCTCAGAACTCCTTCTCTCCTACAGAAAGGTCTTGGATTTTGAAGTGCCCTGTTCCCCTCACCCTGTTATTTATCCTTTCCAGTTTTATCTCAGTTGTTCTAAATAAGTAGAAGAACTGAAGTTCTGACCTTTGAGAATTCACCTGGTACAAGTTTTTGAAGGAAACCTCCATGTCAGAATCACAGACACACTATAATACAGTACCATAACATAGCATGGCACTGGATGCACCAACAGGGTCAACTTTGCTGAGATCTTCCACTGTAAAATACAATGTGATGCCCACTGAGAGCTGAGGTATTACTTTGACATTTTTCCATTTATTTCATAGCAAGAGTCATGGGCATGGTAAAATACTTTCTACATATATCAGTGCTCAAGTCTCAAAAAGATCAATAGTGGTTGAAGAAGAATTCATTACACTAACAAAACCCATCAGAGAACATTTTTAAAAAAATAAAGCAAGCATCAGCCACAGCATTTCAAATTTAAGTTGCCTTATTTAAATAAAATTTCTAGGCAAGACACTGAAATAATACTGAATTTCTGTTTTTAAATTTACTCACTTGGTTTTAGTGCATAAAAACGTTGCCAGATGGAAAGCTGTTTGTACACATTTTTCCATATTTTATCAGAAGAGTCAACACAGATGAATTTCAAAAGAGAGGTTTTATAAAGAAACTATATGAAGTCTAAGTGCAAACTATACAAGGCAGCACATAAATCTAGAGGAACAGACAGCAAGTTTTACCAACGTGTTCAAAAGAATAATAATCAAAAAAGTGGCTCAGTTAAACAGCAAAGAATACTGAGTACTGGCAAAGGATATCACAACCAAGCACTACAGCATCAATTCCAGCCTTCAAAAAAATCAAAGAGAATTTTTAATGAACATTGTCATTTTTGTAGCAGGTTGTGATTTTATTACTGATATATTTTATTGTACTAGTTGAAAACATGATTTTTTGAAAAGATAAAGAAAACTAGGTGCAAAATCCAGGCTACAAAGAAATACCTATGAGAATAAGTACATTTTTAATGCATGGTTTGTTGTAGTGAAGCTCTCTAGAATAACAGCTGAATCTATTGCTAGATCCAAAGAGAAGGTCAAACTAACAAAGAAAAGCCATATCAAAAGATTTCAGAAGGTTGAGTGAGAACACAAAGAGCAATTGTCCTTGAGACAATGGGGTCTATGTCATGTATCCAGCCTCTCTGACAAAACTTGCAAACAAAATCCCCCAGCATTTGGCAGTAATTAAAATTCAGTTGAAACTACATGCCCCAGAAATGGATTAAAGAATTACTGAAATAAAGAAAAAGGCATATTTATGCAGCAAATTGTATGTAGTGGAAGTGATTTAAAGGTGACAGGTTTCAAATCAGTGAATAGCAGTGAATAGCCTTGAATGGTACTACTATTCTCAGCAAATTTTTGGGGATCTGAGGTTTGTCTTCGCATTTTTTCCATTTGAGGCTTCTTTGGCCCTCAGTCTTTTGATCCCAAGAAAAGCCATACACCAAAACTAGAACAACAGACATGGAAAAAACCCAGGTGCCTATTTCATAACATGAAGATTTTCATGACTTTTGGACAAACATGGATATACTATGTCCTGTGATTCTCCTTGCTACAGCACTGAATGCTCTCACAGACACAAGGATGGAGGAAAACACTGTGACAGCAAACAAGGAGATTGGCAAAGATCCATGAAGTTCTTAGGCAGGTGTAGGTCTCTTTGGCCTCTGAAAAACTCCTTAATTGACTTATCAAAATCATTAAAAACAATCTACTTCGGTCACAAAGGAAACTCAAGACTCTGGAACTGGGTTTTCATACCTCATATCTACAGGGCAAATATCTCGCCTTGAACATCACAGGGGAAGGAGGAGAGCAAACTAGAGAGCAGTCAGCCCAACTTCAAACCTCACAAACATACAATGCAAATGTTGGGCCTCGATATAGCTATAAATTGTTTCTGCAGTGAAAACTGACTTTTCAGGAACAAACTGTGTCAAGCCAGTCTCATTTCCTTCCCCATTATGATAGCTACCTAGATAAGGGGCACAAAGCTCATATTAAAACTGATGCTTTTTATTAGGGTCCCACATAAAAATCATCACATACAAACTAGAGAAACATTATTAAAGCACTGTTTGTTGTAAGACAAACAGTGTCTGTCTGACTCTCATTGAGAATATATCCTGTGAATCACTACCAAACTCAAGGAGTATTTCAAGTAGAGTTACACAGGGGTTTGTCCTGGTCTTAACTGTACTCAGGATTTTGTTAATACCATGGGTGCTGCACAGTAAGCATTCCTAAAGTCTATCAGGATATTACTGAGCCAGAAGTGGTTTCCATGAGCTAAAGAGTATACTGGGACCAGTTTAGACACCTCATTTTTCAGAAAGATACAGCCAAATTGAAGAGTGTGCTGAAAGGGAAAAGACTTAAGAGTTTCCCACACCACTACTTATGAACAAATGCTCCTGAAACTGGGTTGGCTCCTTCAGAATCAGCAGAAGGTCTCAGTCAAGCCCATCTGGTGCTTAGACAGCAATTATCCTTACAAACAGACATTTCCTTTTGCTCCCTCCAGCAGCAGAGCAGAAAATTTATTCTAGATCTCCTTCTTGCTGTTCCACTTAAGGACATGGTGAATCTGATGCATCCCCAACAACTCAGTTTAAAAAAATGGGTTACTGAACTGTTTTCCAAGACTGACCCAATTTCCTCTAGTTGTGTTTGATCCTGCCTCTCTGCTGAAGCCCTGCCAAGATCTCTCCTGGTCCCTTTCAGACTCTGTGATTTCTGTTGATTATGTAGCTTTTTTTATTTCCTGTTAAATGAAAAAAAAAAAAAAAGACAAAACCAATTAGCAAGACTTTTATCAAACTTCTAGACAGATAGCTGTAAGCAAGACTTCATTTTCCAACGTTCTTTATAGACTTATTTAGACTATGAGTATATTCTAGCTTTTTACTTTAAGAATGTTTTTCTCCCACCCACCATGAATGCCAAGCCTGTCAATCACACTAACAACAAGAAGATACATATGGGACAGTTTAGGAGGAAGAGCAGACATGAGAAACTGCTCCTTTAACTTACTTGGAATCAACTCCAACATGTGTGCCTGGGAGAAAAAAAAAAAAGTATGTGGTAAGTCACATTACTTTCATTATTTTTATATAAAATGGGAAAAAACAAACAGGGACAACAGTTCATATTTTCTGTACTGTAATATTTCATTGACCTATTTTGCTCAAGTGTATTTTCCTGGGGCAGTATTCCAATGTTACATCCAGTAAAACAAGTTGCTTGCTGCTGCTGAGGGGTTTTGCAAAGCCGAACTTCACTGTGGAAGTTTTGAGATACCTTTAACATATTTTGTGCTTATGCTCATGAATATATAGAGTAGTAAGAAATGCCAGTGGTATGACCTAGGAAACAGTTTTATACTGCTTTTTAGCTATGTAATCACAAATTGAGAACTTCATTTACAAAAAGCCAAGGAGTTGGAGCCTGTAAAAACTTGGTTTTTATGATGCTTGCACATTTCAGACTCTAGGAAATTAACTTTAGCCAATATATAGTGTAAAGATGTGTTAACTCTGCTTGACACACACGTTCTGTATGGGAATGAATTTCTCTTTAGAGGACAAAATACCTGGTGTATAAAATGCTCACATTTAGATTCCTCTGAAATTTGGTAGTTCTCAAGCACTAGATATCCTTTTTTATTAGGACTCAGAAAAAAAAATTTCTTAACATATAGAATCAGATTTCTACCTTTTTTTGGAGGAATGAAATTGCAAAACAGTGCAGATTAAAATTGTTAATGTCTCCAGTAAGACACATGTTTCTAAAATAGCAGATTACTCTCTGCACACATACCAAATACATTTTTAAGCCTAACAGGGTTCACAGCAGATCAGGAGGCTCCAGGGAATTTTCAAGTAGCAAGCGAGCCTGATCTGCCCTAGGCTAGTACTGTTTCACATTCAGGTATCTAAATTCTGCTTCAAAATTTTATGTAAGCACCTGAAAGTTAGGAAAGAAACCATTTCTGTGGCCTGTCTTTATCTGGGGAACTCTGGAAGCCTCAGTATTCTGCTCAAGAACTCCTCCCACTAGAGCCCTCACAGCCAACATGTGTCCAAGTGCACATATTTATTTGGGTTTATCACACCATGGAGGTGTGATACATTACACAGGGGAACTAGAAGTATGAGGGTACTAGGTAGAATCAGCAATCAAATTTGGGGTTCCCCAGCCAACAATTCTTGAAATAATCCCCTGGAGGGTAATGGAAAGTAAGTGGAAGTGCATGACAACATTCTCCATTTCTGTCACACACACTGAAGGACAGAGAACTTCAGCACCAATTGAGCCAAGGGCAAAACCAGCATCAAGAGAGGAGATGCAGGAACCCAGATGAGCCTCCCCATGTCCCAGGTCTTTTTTTTTTCTTTTTTTCCCCTCTTGTCATTATGTTTAATCTGACTAAAACACTAATGGAAAAATATTTCCTGCAAGTCTTAAAAGTCTCTTTGGTTGAAGCAAAGCCCCTTTGGGAGCAGAAAACTGAGCAGGACCTTCCCAAACAGATTCCTGCCTCATTCCATGGACAGAGGCAGACTGCACTAACCCTGGCCTTTTAAGAGACTCCTAAGAGCCTAGAACACAAATTAAGGCAATGTCAACACAGAAGAACTAGCCACAATGTAGTGTTGAGGGAGAGCAGAGAGAAACAGGTAAGACAAGGAGGATGCCTGGGCACAGCCAGGTGGGGCAGCTGGCAGGGCAGAGCTGCAGCTCACCCTGCACTGCAGGAAGGAGACAGCAACTGGCAACCAGGAGCAGTTCTCAGCACCTCAGTACTTCCAAAAATGCTCCCTGCCTGATGGGGAGGAGGAGGAGGAGGAGCAGGTAGGGCTGGCTGCACACACTGAACTGCAAAATTCTTAACGCACTATTTTTAATTTGCCTTTGAGATGTTCTGAACTAGGACTGCTAACACCTACTCGGTAAGCAAACAGCCTGCACTTCACATTATTAATGTTCCACACCTGATGCCATCTGTTATTTGGTTGTTTCGTGTAAGCAGCCATTAAACCTGTAACTCACACATCTCCTACCGAGCTGCTTCCCACCTTCACAACTCATGACAACTCTACAACAGACAAAATCACTCCTGCACTCAAACTAGGCAAGCAAACTTTCTTGTAAGGAATACATGCACCTCTCTCTTCTGGTTCTGCATATAATGGAAGGAGTATTGCTGCCTCCTGACATCCAGGAAGATGGTATCCCCCCTTGGAAAAACTCACTGCCAACTTTCTGAAACAGTGAACAACAAAAAGCACTATGAAATTCAACATCATTTTTTCATAATATGCCAGCCAAGTACCTCTAAGGTTTTTCTGAGGAGGCCAAATTTAAGATGCAAGAGCTTCAATCACATTTCTGCAACTCTGGGAATGGAGTTCTGCCAGATTCAGTGTTCTGCCAAGTCAGAAAATAGGAAATAGGTATTCACTGGCAACACCTGACCTGTCAGTCACTCTAACAGTAAAAAAACATGCAGGAAAATTTTAAGGATAGCAGATGAGATACTTGAACTTTTTCAGTAATGGCAGGTATGTGCATATGTTGATATAACAACCAGTTCCTTATACTGGAGTCACCCACACGAGAACATTGGGACTTCCTAAATCACCCTTTACAGGCGTTCACTTTAAGTGACCAAACAGGAAAAAAGTTGCAAAAAGGACTTCCCCTTCAGATTTCTACCTCAGTAAAAAAACAGTAAAGCAAGAGTTCAGTAGTACTCATGCAGATCAAGTTTTTTCTCCCTGGAGAGAAGAATGACCACAAAACTACCATCTCAAGAGGAGTTTGAGAACTGGACAGCTTTTCAAGTTGCAGATCTCTTAAGACAGGTACTGAATCTGTAAGTAAGACTTTAGAGAGTTCAGTCTATATTCAGCTAGCAGAAACACTGGACTTATCCTTGAAAACCAGATATCTTATCCTACATCTACCACAAATATTTAAACGTGCTAAAAATAGTTTAGTCACTATTTATATTAATATATAACTTCAGTTTTCTGTAGAAATCTAATTCATGGTAGAAGCAAAGATCTCCAACATTACAAACCATACAAAAAATGTTTTCTCACAGGAGTATTGCTTATAAGAGAAAAGATGTTTCATGCCCAAATTTATTTCCTGCTGGGAAAAAATAATCATTTCAGAGGAAGTATGTCTCGTTTTATATGTGAATATAGCTTTAAAATTTACAGCATATCAATAAGAATCTACTCTTCATGTTTTCTTCTATACATATATACACACAGTAGTTACTAGATGTTGTTTAAGTTGTACTTGAACTTTTGGGGGGAGAATTGAGTCAGTCCTTTGTTGGCTTGTATATTTCTTTGTTCTACAAGGTCCCTTCTAGTATATCTAAAATAACCTGAATTGCACAAAGTATTCCAAGCTCATTTTCAGACATCTTTCACTATCTTACTAATCTCCTCTCAAATATATAAAATATATCCTCCATGATACAGCATTTTTAATCACATTTTTCTTTTTTATCCTAGTGAATACTATTACTCAGGTCTTAGAGTTCTGCCTGTAATTTCTAAAGCCCATTCATGCACTTGGATATATAATCTCATTTTATATCTCTTTTGTTTGTTTCTATGCAAGTCACTCTATGTAATTTTATATATAGGAGGTTTTTTCTTGTGTTAATTCTAATTCTAACTGTAAGAGCACCAATCTTTTCCAATACCTTCTTTACACCAACAGTGAGAATTCATGATCATTAAGGTTTCTCATTTCTGTTCACAAAACTTGCCAATGCAGAGAAACCAGCAGGTCTCTGTGTTATTCTATGCCACTACAGAAATTTTGAGGTGCACAAAGCCAGGCCTGGCTGAAAACTAGAAAACAAATACATTGATATAATTCTGCCTTGAAATATCAGATCCTGTTACTGCCCCAGCACAACACTTTCACCTGAAGATATGCAAGTCACCCAGGAAAACATGACATTCCCGAAGTGTTTGACTTGCAGCAGTGGGAGGCAAGAGCTACAACCACAGTGGCAGCTCTGCTTAGAAGGTAAAAATGGCAAAATATTTACTATGCAGATATACATTTATATCTCTTAGATCTAAGCAGGTGTAGTACCCAGTGGATATCGTGTGAATTTTATTTCTCATGCACATTAACTCCCCTTACAAATGAAGTTATCATGTCAGAGAGTGGTCTCAGAATAAAGAGTTATTAGTGAATCTGAAGCACTTGGACAATAAAGAGTGCTGTAGAACAGTTCAATTTTGAAAAAAACCATTCTGGGTTCAGAGAAGATTTTGAATACTGTGCAGGACAGGTACACAAGATAGACAAGCAGTGAGCACTGAACAGAAAATAATACATCAACCTTCAGGAAAATAATATCAGCTTCCATGGTCTGTGACTGAGGCTGGGTTTTTTAGAAGAGGTATACTCATGCTGATGCCACAATACATACATAAAATGGGTATGTACATGTGTACCATGCAATTTTAGTATCTTCGGAAATTTAAGTCTTAATGATATAGATTTTCCTGTGTCATAAATACAGAAGTTCTTAACTAGTCATTCTGTAAAGTGTTTTCAGCCTCATGAAAGGAATTTTGTATAAAATCAATACCTTAACTACTAAATAATAATTAAACACACAGATTTTGCATTTTCCTTCATAAGTAAGTGAATATAGTAATGGAGACCTGTTAGCCACGTGGATGTACCTCAACATCTATGCACCTATGCTGTAGTTGCAACGCTGAAATATTCCATGTTGTTTTCAGAGATTATCTACTTGGCCTCCATTTGCCATATAGTCTGGTCCCTCTCCTAGTACTGATCTTAATGTACTTGTAAGAAAAGTTAATGCAATCTCAAGAAAATTAAAGGTTCCATGGTCATCACTAAACACCAGCAGCAATAAACCCACTTGGCTAATGCATTAACCATGTAAAATGAACAAATTTTCCATTACACATAAGCTTGATTAATAGCATAAGGCAAAGCTCAAAAGCAGCTCATCAAGCCAGTAACTGAAGATATTGGTAGAAACTAGAAACAGATGAGCAGAAGCCAAGAGAAGCAGAAAGTCCATAGCCTTGATTATTTGTCTCTCACCAACACCTATTCAACAGATGGCAAATTAACACAATGCACAAATGACCACTAGTCCAACAACCACAGCAACCCTCTCCTTTGAATTGTGATCTATTCTGCATTGCAAACAAGCAGGACTCTCCCAATCATAGTAGAAAAAAATTTATAAACCAAGGCCTATCAGCTAACAGACCAAAAAAGAATATATATTTGAACAGGACATTTTCATATCAAAAAGTAGAAAAAATACACACTGAATATTTAAGCATGATCAGTTTTAAGTAGTCTAGAAATACAGAATTATCTTAGGAAGGCCACATAACTATGTCTATAAGAACTTATAGCCCTAATATTTCTCTGTTAGCATCTGATTTGGTCACTACTGATACTGACATTTACATCTAAGCATTACAAATACTAAAACTCAATTTGAGAGTGGTACATTTTTAAAGAAAAGATTCCCAAATTTTTTTGCCACTTTCTACACATAACAGTTAATTTCTTTCAAAAGCCACACTAAGCCATCTAACACAACATGAGATTTTTTTAGGACATCTTCAGCCTCGATGCATTCTTTTCCTCTCCTTAATAGAAAATCCAATGTGTCCATTTTTTCCAAACTACTACTCAGTAGTTAGTTCTATTTCAAGATGTAATATTTCTGGACATTCTGGTTTCATTTGAATTTATAATTAACATCAACTTTGTTGAAAAACACGATTACCACAGCCAAGCTACAGAAAAAAAACCCTGTTTCTGAACCTGAGTTCTTTCCAGCAATGCCCATCAGCATGGTAAGTGCAAGACACAGCCCAAATAGCTGGTACCAAAGTCAAGCAGAGCAAACAGAGGTTGCTAAACAGCCATGTGGGATGATGGCATGGCTACTGCTTAGCTTTTTCCTCAGGTTACCTTTTAACCTGTTTCTAATTCTGGCTTCTTATCCCACAGCAATCCACAGTACTCCTGTTGGGCTCCTTGCTCCACTTATATGATATTTGCTGCTTGGAAATTTCTTTTTTTCTACTCCATCCACAATTTCATTAGCCCTTATCCCCTGTAATCTTTCTTCCTAAGAAAGAGGTAATACTGTGTCTTATCTCTTACGTGAAAGTCACTGCCTGAGCATTACAGTTACTCAATATTCTTGTTCTAATCCTTGTCAAGTAGTATAACAATTTTCACAACCCTGAGTATTTGAGCATGGCAATATTAATTAGTTTGTTTACAAATGCCAAGTTTCACACTATTGTAATCTTGTCTTTTTTCTCACCTCAGTTTGGAATGCCTGAATCTGCTGTGGTTGTAGAAAAACTGTGCATGAGTGGATCTCGTTTCTTGGTAAGCAAATATTCCATAAGAGCTCTCACTCAGGTGTATTTCAGCTTGGGGATTGTACTCCTTGCAGTGCCAGGAAATAATGTGAAATGTTTCCTTCTCTATACACACTTCATCAATTGCTTTGATTTTGCATTTGAGTGGGTTGATTTCCACCTCTGACTCGAGGAATCCTCCTACACAATAGAAATCCCAGTCAGCCTTCCCCTCTCCAGAGAAAGGCCAGATATAATCAGCCATCAGCACACAGGTGTGGCAGGGGACAGCTCATGAAATATGAGGAGGTTGTGGGGTTTTTTAACAATATAGATATTTTAAAGCCATAATTTATGTAAAAGCTTTTTGATAAAATTTGCATTATTAAGAACATTTACCAGCACAGAATTGTACATAAATTTTGTAGAAAAAGTTTAAAGAAACAATGCCTGAAAAATCTGATAATGTCCTTTCCTGACCTCTGTAGAATTTTTTGTATGAGCATGTTTGATTGCAACTAATAAGGAGAGAAGACTAAATTCCTTGAACTACAGCAATTCTTCCATCAATAATACCATCTGTGTAATTACTGAAGAAAGTTCCTTAAAATCTATTTAAAGGTAAAATTATTGTTATGGTGCATTTATGCACTGCAGAGATAATATGTTTGCTTGGCAATTCATTGCTAAACAGAACTGTTTCCTGGGTGCATCAGGAGTTATATCTGCTGTTTACTCTAACAAGAGCTTCAGTGCTGCAACACGATTCATGAGACTGCAGGTGCACCTTGGCCACAGAGTAAAACTGGGTTTTACCAGCTCACACCAATGCAGTGGGGCTGACAAAGCTGCCAAGTCCACACTGATGCCTGTCCCATCCATCCATTACAAACTGGATCACTGAAGGTGCTGCAGTCCCCATCACTGGATGAGAGGCAGTGAAGTTAAAGTCAAGGGTGGATGTGGCAGCTTCCTGTGACTCTGTAAATAAAGCTGTAGAGCAGCAGTGGACTGAGAAGTAATTTCAGATGTTAGTGGCAACCTATTCAAAACACAAGTGAAAAAAGCAAGGAGAACAATGGATGACCTTTGGACAGTCTACAATAGAAAAGTAGTATGAGTAAAAACAAAAGTATTTGCTAGTATGTTCTCCAAACTATGTAGTGTCTTCAAAATAGCTTTAAAGACTATTTTGCACTGCCAAAAACACGGCATCATACATGCAACACAACAAGCAACATACATTTTTTATGTCTGTGTAGAAAAATTGAGACAGGTCTCACACACTGGTAGAAACTTTCTTCCAAATTTTATATATTCTTTAATTGAATTGCTCAGTAGCATTGTCAACGTGATAAATCTGCATGCTTGAAACAGAATTAATTATGACAATACTAAAAAAAATTCAAATACCTATATTTGTCTATCATTACCAGCCTTATTTGAGTAATTGTAAGATGCTGTTCTCCTATGTACAAGCTAACACTTATATCAACTTAAAAGTAATTAAATCAAGAGCCAAGTTTTTTATTCCAAGCTCCTAGCCCAATATACGAGAAATCTGTACTACACCAGAAATTAAATGTTCTTTATCTCCTACAAGGTGTGCTTTAGAAAGCACAGTATCCAATGGAGTAACCACATGTTGGTCATTGCCACTCAGAAAATCTGAGGTTTTCTACATGACATATAGCATGATTCCTTAACTGCATTTACTGTTCTGTGTAGAGATGTTCAGAATTCAAAAATCCTACAAGTCCTGAAGCTGTTATGTGCCTGTTAACTGTCTTTTGCAAGAACCTGAGGGTTTGCCCTTCAGTTTATCCTTCAGTTATCAGAAGAATATTATTTCCTTCTACTCCTGTCTGCAAAGTCTAAACAGAAGCTCCATATCACCTTTAGACATTGAGATTAGAATCATTAGAGAAAAGCTGGCCATCTATCACTACACAGCAATGAACCAAAAAAACAAGCCAAAAACCCTAAAAACACTTGAACAAGCCTGCTGACACCTAGTAAATAGAAGTGACAGGTTTACCTTTGCATAATAATTTTTAAAAAGCAAATACAGGTTTGCTGCTGTGTGCGCATAGACACCCTGTGCACACATGGAGATCTCACAATACATGTGCAGTGTTTCTGTGTGTCTAGCAAAAGTCAGATAACATTTAGATACAGATCTGGTCTTGCTATGAGATCTGTTAGGAATCACTAAAAGTGAAAATTCCTTTTAGCCTGGCAGATGAAGAAAGCAACTCTGTGGTATCTGACATGAGAACACAGTGAGCACATTCAGAGGGGCCCAAGTTGCTGTTTTACCTTTGCATCAGCTGGAAGATTGTCTTCCATCCCAGCTGTAGAAGGCACATCCGAGTGCCTGTGAAGGCAGGCCGGGCACCCCAAGGGAACCACCCCAACACCAACCCATCCCAGCCTTCACAACTCCCAGCCAGCCCCCTCTGCTCAGTGTCACTCCTCCAGCCTGCCCCAAAGCCCTGCTATGGCTCTGACCCCTAAGAACATGCTGTGCAGGGGATTTGTGCCAGTGAGATGTGCCAAAATCCAGAGGTAGTGCCAGCCCACTTCTGGGGAGCACTGGAGGGAAGCTTTCCTGGAAAGAAAGATCTGCAGCCAGCACACTGCACTTTTAGCAAAGATATAAACACCAACCCACCAGATGTGCCCTTATTTCCTGGTTTCCCAGTGAGGACACTCATCTTTTCAATTTTTCCAAAGAGGAATATTGTCAAATGTTGGGAGAATGCTGCAGAAAGTAATTATCCTATAGCCTGCCACTGAACTAACACGAAACAACCTAGGGAGCCATCCTGCACAAAATCCTTCTTGTCAAATGCAAACTGCATTTTATTTGAAAGTGAATCAAACATTTATCAACAGTAAGGTCTTTTTGAACTTTAAAGTGTTCGGAGTCATGCAGGCATTATAGCCACAAAATCTATGATGAGTTGGCCACAACACCTTAAATCAATTTGACTGCCTTCAGAATAAAAATAATCAACCTTTATATGGTCATTTCTTTGAATATTTCTTCCCTTTGAGTGGCTAAAAAACAATCATTTTTATGGTAATGTCATATTCTATTTTATAATCATACTGAGCATCCAACTGAACTTTTCTAGGAAAATAAATTACATGCATTTCATAAAAATTTAGAAGTAATAGGTCTTCTTTTACACTTCTGTAGAATCTAAAAACACAAAAGGTTGGTATATTAGATCTGAAGTGTACCATGCAGTTTCATTTTTCATCAATAGTACCATACTTGTGATAGTTATTCAATATGCAGGTCACATCTGAGTGATGCTAATCTAGTCCTAATGTGCAAATCAGCATTAAGCCACAGCTGCATTGCACAGAGCATATTATATTCTCTCTTGCTTTTTAATGTCTGAACTTGCTACAGTGTGCTCCTGGCTTTTCAGTTCCCTCTAAGTGTAGGTTGCTTGCTTGATGTTTTTTTTTTTAATTCTGTTTTGAATTCCCAGTGACAGATTGAAAAATATATAAAAACAGGGAAGTTTTACTTGAACTTCAGAACTAAAAATAGGAGACTTTCTTATTAGATTTGTATATAGAAATTTACTAAAAGAAATCTAAACACAGCAAAAATGGTCAGGCATTGATTCTAAACTACTTTTATGTATTTCTCATCTTTTTTGCTCTTTCAAAATGTGTTTTGAATTGCATGGCTGGAATAGGAATGCCCTGGAGAAAACCAGAGCCATGTTATTCACAAATACTCTACTGAGGATTTTTGAATAATATTTAAAAAATGGAACTGGTGTCTTCCTGTGGGAGATTCCTGACTCCCTGCCAGTGCAAAACACTGCCAGAGCTTGTCAGGTTCAACTCACCAAGCCTGTCCTTTGACATCCATTTCTGTCAGCATTGCTACTGAGAAAAAGCAGCTCTTGTCCAGAAAAAGCAGTCCTGGTCTCACTTGGGTGCTCCCTCCCATCCCTGCAATGCAGAAGCAGCAGACAGGAAAGCACAGGAACCACATCTGCTTTCAATGGTGACCACAACAACCAAACACACCACACCTAGAGCTCCTCTGCTGCTATTTGAAATCTCCCACCTTCCCCAGTTTGAGCTAAAAGAGTATTTCCCAATGGCAGGAGTGATATTTTCACAGCATGGGATATGGGAATAAGTGGAAAGACATTAAAATTGGTTTAGGTGGTATGGATATCTGCTTGGAAAAAAGATACCCAGCATCAGGTTCTTTTCAGATTGATCTGACATCTACCCATGTATATTTGGTTTTACAAACAAAATTCAGACCATGAATGCCTTGAGTTTCCAGAGAGGGGGAAAAATTCTAGGTCCTATATAAACAAAAGAAATTGAAGGCTTACTAAGTACATTCTTATAAGCTAATTCTTCTGGGAAAGAACCAAAAGAGCCTTGCAGTGTTTTCCCTGGGTGTCAAGCAAGCATGGCAAGCTTAGGTAAGGGTAGAGAAACATGGTCCCAGGTGCAGGTACTGGTGAGTCCCACCCACGGGCTGGCTGTTGACACCTTAATGCCCCAAGTGCATATCCAGGGTTTACTAATATACTGCATATCTCAGAAAGCCATAAAATAAGCTTTTTTGCAATGACACAAAACTTTAATATTAAAGTTTTGGCACACTCAATTGTTTTGGAAGTACAAGTGATATAGGCATTGTTTGTCCTGCCTTTGGCAAGCACACAAGGTTACCATGGCAAATAAAAAAGGATTGCTTACCACAGAAAACTGATGTTACAAAAATACACATCTTCAGCTACAAAACTAAATTAAACCATATAACTGCATTAATTTAGTTGCATTTTTACACTATTTTTATTGCTCTGACGTTGCTTTCTCCTATTTATCTACCATCTGCCACCTTCCCCTTTGCATTTCACCACAACTGAGCCCCTCTTCACCCACTCCCTTTTAAACCTCCTTGCCTCCAGTGCCTTCCAACACCCAGTGCTTTGTTTCTGCTCCTCTTTTAGCCAGGGCCCTCTTTCCCTTTGCTCCTTAATTAGTTTCTATCGGTCATGGACTGAAATTTCTCTTACTGACATTCCTCATGGATTTACACTCCTTCAGGCTTGCCTCATTTCCATTCTTCACAGACGTAAAGGTTTCCTGTCAGAGGCAGCAGTAGTGCCTTAGATATCAAAAGTATTTTTTTCAGAAACACCTTAATTTCCAGGTATTTCTACTGGCTGTGATCACTTTCTCAATGAAGAGAGGATAGTAGTAGGAGCTGTGCACCTTAAGAGCTGCGTCTGTTTTGTGCAAAGAGAAGTGATCTTAGCACCTATCCCTTTAGCAAGTACCTCACAGACTTTGAAAACACAGTTAAAATAAAGCTGTTCAAAATGAAAGTTTTCAGGGCGGGACGAAACTGAAAATAGTTCCTTCTCCGGGGAGACAGATGCAAAGCATTAAAAAAGAAAGCAGAAAACATAACAAAGAGTAGAGCAGTGCAAGTTTTGCCCCCGAGCAGTTCTTGCAGGGATGCAGTGGGGGGCAGAGCAAAGGGCCAGGTGAGAACAGCTCCCCGGGTCTCCTGAACATCAGCAGCTGCCAAGTCCAGAGGGCTTTGGTTCTGTTTCTTGCTGTTTCTAACCAAGTAGGAAACTGTTTCTGAAAGCAGAATCAGTTACTCAGAGTCATTTCAAAAATAAGAAAATGGTAAGAGCATGTCCTAGAAAGAAGACAAATGTTGTTTAACTTATCCCATAACGAGAAGCGAAGAGTCACCTTAAAGAGGCGTGGGCTAAAAGAAAGATATTTTACAGCTAAGCACCTCTGCTGCTTATCAATCATCTTCAACCAGATCACAAGGCACAAGGGTACTGCATAAGACAATTGTAAAGTAAAAGCAAAATCTGCATATTTATCCTTATTCCCAAAAAAAAGGCAAAAGAAATATGAAGCTGGATTGTAGATACAATTTCTGAATGTAGATACAATTTCTGAAATCCAGGGCACTGGGAAGATACACATCATTCTTGGCACACAAGAACACATGTCATTTTAGCAATCAAGTTATTAGTTAAACATATATGAACATTAGCAAATAAAACACTCAAAAGAAATTATTAGACTGAGATACAAAGTCAAACATCATTATTACTGGATTCCCATGATAGTTAGCTTAGAAACTGAATTCTATCCAATAATTTTGAATTCTTTTTCTGCCAAGTATTTTCAAATATATCAAAAGCAACTTAATAAAACTGTCTAATGTCATAACCCAGCACTGGAATCCTGCAGTAAAAAATCCTGAGCCCATGCAAAAGTATTTATTGCAGGAGTGGCCCCTTATTTTTTTTCTGCGACAGAAGAGTATTTCTATTCATATTCCAAATGCTGCTGCCAGAAATTATTTTAACTTTTTTTGTTTGTTTTATGTAGTAGTTGCAAAGGATGTAAAGTGCTTGTCTGCTTTCCAGTCTTTAAGCTCCAGCCATAACAATTCAATTGATTTCTAAATGTCATGATAGTCATAATTACATTAAATATGGATTAAAGGAATATCTTTTGACACAGAATTCTTTGTTCTTAAAGTTTGCTGATAATTTTAAATGTTGAGCTTTGTGTACCTTTCAAGTTCAGGGAACATGAAAAAGAATGTGAGAGGTTGTGGAAATTAAGCCCCTGTGTCATAGTTTCTAACGTGGACTTTGTAAGCCCTTCACTGAAAAATAGGAAAACTCCAGAGAGCCTTGGGCTTTGTAATTTTCAATCTCCTCCTCTTTCTGTTTTGTTCAAGCATCCTAGTTATAAAAGTGCACTCCATCTTTTGAGAATTTGTGATTAGAAGAACCTTTATTTTGGTTGCTTTTGTACTTGTTCCTTCACGAAAGATCAGGAGATTTGACAATACACGTAAGTTGCTTCACAATACCAATGTGCAAAATCATTAGTAACAATTAAAAATTGAGCCAGAAACCATAGTCACTACCCCATTGTTAAATACCAGCTGCTAACCATTTCAGAAATCTTCTAGCATGCCTAATCAGAATTTAGTCCTTCTGCTTTCCTATTATCTGTTTCCAATACAATTCCTCATTCTCCACTCCCTACTTCATCCTTGAAGGGGTGGCTGAAGAGGGGCACCATAGTGCTCTTAACCTGAGAGATATTTCCAAAGGCTTCTGGCAAAATACACTTTTCTGCAGTAAAGACTAAAGCCAGCTGAATATTAGCAATTCCCATAAGAAAGCATGAACAAAGTTAAAAATTGATGTTATAGAGGAGTTTTCCAAGAAAGGGCCGACTCTTAGGGCTCTGTTGGTTTGGAAAGGTGAACACATGTATAATTCTATGGAAAACAAGAAAACCCTGTGAGAACCAGACAATGCAGCAGGAAGAAGGGACTCCTTGGGAATAGGCCGGAGAGAGTCTGAAGTTTTAAGTTGTCTGTTTCTACTGAGTTCAGAAAGAGAAATTCATCAGCCTTCTATGTAAAAACAGGATTGCATTATGTACAGCTGGCTTTAGTCTAAGTTTCTATTGCAAACAGAGGGAACCTGGAAAGGCCTCGAATATTAACATTTTATTTGAGGCAGTGGGTGATGTTAGTGCCAAAATGAGATAAATTTCCAAGGAGATACATTTCAAGCTGCTATTCTTAATCAAAGAACTAACTGGAGTCCTAAGTGCAGAAATTAAAAATAACTAGAAATTACAAAAAAAAAAATTAAAAGAACTTCCATAAAAAAAAAAAAAAAAAAAAAAAAGGCAGGAAAAGGAATACTCTTTTGTTGAAACCTGTCTGGATATTGCAACTACAAAGCTACTAATTGTAAAGTGACATGAATGAACCTAAAACAAGTACACTGTTACCCCCACAGGACATCCACAGGGATGTTAGGTGAGGATGACTATGCCAGGACAGTTCTGATGGTAGATTTTCACTTAGAAAACCTTGTAGCCTAAGATTTAGGTATAACCCACAATAACCTGAGCACTTTTTGCTAATCCTGACTGAGCTATTATGGCTGTATTAAAAAGCCTAAGGCATCTAAAATGAAAGTACATGAAGTCTGCAATGCAAAGTTATAGAAACTAGAAGCATTGAGGAAGTTACCAAGAGTCAGGGAATTTCCCTTAGTAAAATGAAGCCATCCTGGGGTTTTTTCGCTTGATGACATCTGCTCTGAATAAGCATGATGATAAGGGGAAGGGGCGAAAAAAGCAAACACAACAGGAACACCAAGCCTATAGATTGCTACTAATGTAGTGACTTCTGAATTTCAATGTAATATTGTCTTTAACTTAAAAAGATCAGCAGATGTCTTGCAGAAGCTGTCAGTTTTCAGCATAGTGCTCAGAGCAAAAGCTTCCAGCCATTCTTAGAATGGCTCAAAAGACACTATTAAATATTTATCAATCTTTCCATATCTAAAAACTCATGGAATTTGCCTATATTAAAAAATAAAAACAGAACAGACACAAATGCAATTGCAGAGATCTTTCATGAGTTTTCCCAGTGCCAATTTTGTGCATAAGCACAGACCTTACCATTAGGGAATCTGGCCTGGAGTTTGGGTTGGACTGCTGGGAAACCACATCACACACTGGGGCTCAGGAAGAGGCATGCTGGAAAGAATTTAGAATTCCCAGAGGTCCTACAAAACCAGTGCTTAGAAGAATAAGAATTTCAATCATTTCACATATTTTAGGCCCCAGGAATACTGAAGAGTAAATTCTATTCAAAATTCACATTAGTGTGTCAAATGCAGTAACACAGATTCTACTTGTAGGGTATTTGACTTTTTTTAGGCAGCATAGGAATTTGACTCTTACCTGCAGCATTTTACTTCACTTTAATAAGCAGATAGGCACACAATTCCTACAAAATATATTTTTAATTGTTTATTAATATTATTTCAATATGCTATAGAAGATTTTTACTTTGCTTTTCTATTTTTTTCTTCCAATGTTCCTGTGTAGCTGGGCTTTTTCCCTTAACAGTTAAACTATTTTGTCCCCTGCTACTTGAATGCAATTTACACTTTTAAAAGGTGTTCTTATCTGCATCCATTGCAACAGAGTCCTTGAAAAGCATAAGACAGAGAATTATTAAAACCTTACAAATGCCATGGGGTTCATCTCTCATGGTATGACCCTGATAAAGTAAAAACTTGATTTTCTATCAAACTTACTTATATGTCCCATTAGACATCTAGAACATCTAATCAGCATAATATGAGCAGGCAGGGTGCTTAACCATCTGAATGTAGGATGAGATAAAAACCAATTGAACAAGTCATGCAATTTTTTGGTCAAAAAAAAAAAAAAGAGGCATTAGACTACAAACATATGTTATCTATTTATAGCTGATAACCTATTTTACTCACTCAGAACCACTCAAGGCAAATGCTGACATTTGCCCTTAACCCCTAGTTTCCTGTGAAGGGGAAAATGCAACATTTCATTTGTGTTTTAGACTGTCTGGGTCCCACAGTATATAAAAAGCAGATTATAGGAATGTCTATGTGCACCAGCATCACACTGTAAGTGAAAGAGACTCTTCACTGGAACAAACAAACAAACCAACCTCAAAACCTCACTCTTTTACCTGAATGTTTTTGATTCAAGTTTGATCAGAGTATTGGAAATGCATCTGTACAAACACAGCACTGGATTTTGAAGAGGCAGCAGGAAAAAAGGGCAAATAAATTCTGTAATAGTATCATCCCCAAAGCCTGGGGTTTATTTGGTCATATATACACTTTCCAAACAGAAAGTCCTCTACTGACAAAATTTCAGTGTTTTTTAGAACTGTACCATGCATTATTTATGGTGTTATCGTTTCTTCCTTTTCCCTGTCCAATTAAGTATTCTTGAACTTTACAGTGCAGAGCTACATTTTCTGTTGGGTCTTGAAGGACTGTTGTGACTCTGCTCATGAATAACTTCAGAAATATATAAAACTGAGGAACTCAACAATTAGGTCATAGGAGGTTTTTTATGTTGTCCTATGTTTTTCATCACAACACAAACCAGCACATTAGTTCCAAATGTGATAAATATCCATTTGGTCAGCACAGATAAAACTGGAATAATTTCATATTGGCAGACAATAGCTGAATTTCCACAACACAACATGAAGTATGGTTGCAACATCAAGAGTTTCTTGGATATGATTTTGCCTTTGTTGAGCTTCAGCTTGAAGTAACCTCAGCTTGTGAATTTTAATCAGCTAAAGGCAAATAGAGGCACTTTTATCATGTTAAGCAGCACCCAGATTCACTGACACTCTGCTAAAGCCTGGCTGTCAGTCAGGTCAACAACTCTTCCAACATCCAGCTCCTGTGCACCTCACACACATCTGAATGAGCTGCAGATTCCCTCTCTCACACATGGATAATAGTAGGAAGCCATAATCATTTTACAAACAAATTACAGTGGGAAATGCCAGGGTCACTTACTTGGCATATGATGCAAAAAAAAAGGAAAAAAATATTTTGTTTTTCCTTATTTAAGTGTTCTAGAAGACATCTGGTAATACTATGCAACTATATTATTTGGCTGGGTAACTACAGTCACATGCAAAAAGCAGTAGAAAGTACTAAGTAAATAAAGTTTTACTTTTATTACTCAATGTTTTATTTTTCTGGACTAAAAATACAACACTTCTGTTTAGTTTTATGTAAGAGGTACACACCACCATGGGTAATTTCTTTAAGTTATATGGACAAATCTCTTAATTGATTTTGTTTTCTAAGTCTGCATGTCTGAAGTTTTAAATCTGTGCTTCCCTCCCCCCCAGAAAAATAAGTGACGGTAAAATACAGATTTAGCAACAGCACCCATCCATTTCATCACTATCTCACATTATTAGAGAGTTTGATTTTTTTTCATTTTTTACTTTCATTGCACCAGAAATGGCTACAAGCAATTGGAATCTATAACTGAAGTAATATGGTCATGGCTAGCATCTTTGCTCACTAGAATGAATGTGGAAAGCCATGCTAAAAAATAGTACTTCGACTATTTCTTGAACTATGAAGAAACTTAAGTAATCAAAATTGCCTAGTTTTATCCAAAAAAGTTTCTATTTTGCACATGGTCAATTAAAAAAAAACTGATTCACATTGATATTGAACTCATTACAAACCTTTTTGACACAGTGGGGGATTAACTTCTAATAAACAATTTGCCAGCAATTGATAATTGACATATCAAAATTCAAATGCTCTCTTTTTGTTCTTCTCCTATTTTACAAGTGTATATGCCCAATTGTAAGGATGGTTGTTATGTAATATAATCATCCATTATTGCCTCTTGACTTTCACAAATCATCAAATCATTTAGAGAACAGCATATATGTTTTTATATATGTTTAGTGTTCATACAATTCCTAGTTTGCTTCTGCATGCAAACACTACATGATAGTCACCCTGCACAATAAAATTCTTTAAAACCTCACTTAAAGCATTTAAATGTAAGAAATGGAAATAGTCACTCTAAGCTAAATTTCAGTATTAGTCAATGGTTTGAGGGTGAGAAAGGGAGAGATAAAATTAACCAACAGCGACTTTTTCCTAAAAAGAAACTACTCCCACACACAAGGAAACTGGGGTTAAGAGAGTAATTTGAAGTTAACACATTGGTCACAGTCATCCCAGCATAAATATCACTGGCTTCCAGATACCACTATAAGGACAGGCTAATATTAGAACTGTTCAAAATATGTGTATTGTTTTCCTGGAACAAGCTTATTTTGGAAGCCATGTGAATCTTCAGAAATTACTAGGATGTGAAAGGACATTTGCATGCACAGTTCTGACCTCTTCTCTTGCCCTTTGCCTGTTAATATATTTCAGCTGGTTTGTCTTTTAACATCCCAAAACTTCCAGTAGCTTTCAAAGTGCAACCTTTCTCAAAGAAAACATGCTGCTTTTCCTTTCTCCCCACACTCTGAACTCTGCACAAACTTGGTAATAGAGTTAAAGACATACTGCTTCAAAATGGTGCAATGGCAGCATCCTGAAACTCAAGTGCTGCTTTATGAACTGCCAGGAAGAGTGTCTGTATGTCAGTGGAAATTTGGAATTTCTTGTAAGCATTTAATCTTGGCTGTCAACAACATGTTGGGTCATTGACTTATAAAGCTTTGAAGCAAAAATATTTATTTTTAGACACTT
Source organism: Zonotrichia leucophrys gambelii (assembly GCF_028769735.1). Classification (NCBI taxonomy): domain Eukaryota; kingdom Metazoa; phylum Chordata; class Aves; order Passeriformes; family Passerellidae; genus Zonotrichia; species Zonotrichia leucophrys. The sequence goes on from NC_088176.1 coordinate 15,195,072, forward strand.
TAAATATATATTCTGGTATTTATATCACTTCAGGAGCCATGCTTGCTAATGACTGTAATTTAAATTTCAAAAATTGGTAGAAGTAGGGTTTTTTTAAAGAGGATTCATGTATATTTATATATAGTGGAAGAGTCACTTCAATGACATTTGGCATCATTTTTAGAACCCACACAAATTGCCTCCCTCTCAATTAACTTGGGTCACTTCAAGAATGGACCAAAAGGAAGTCTGTTCCACATGCATTCATGAACAGTATCTAATGCTATAAAATATGAATATTCTAGGAGCAACATTATAAAATCTGAATACTTTGAAGGTTTGAGAACTTCAGATGTAGACAGACTTTACTGGCTACCGTGAAGTGTCAAAGAGAAAAAGATTGATATTTACATTTATGAAGATTCATCATGCTGAAAGGGAAGGGAAAGATTCACACGCTGGGTACCCCAGGACCTTGATTAAATATGCAGATCCAGCATGAAATCCAAATAAATAAATGTTTGTGTGTACAGACCAAGCAGCTATTCAGAAGTATAAAAAACACAGATCACTTACATACTTGGCATGTGTGCTTCACAGTCTGTAGAGCAATATAAATATACACAGGAACACCGAAACTTTCACCTAATATATTGAGTGAGAGTTTTCCTATACTTTTTCCTTTTGAAATCATCTAACAGTCTAACATCTGTAGATAGACATGTCACTTGACAAACAGGTCATTGTACTGTTAAATTTCCACACAAAAACAAAGGAGGTGAAAAACTTTCAAAGCACCTTTTCCTTTGCTTCTTTCTAACTGACACTAACTGTTCAGGTCTTGACAGCTAAAGTAAAAGGAAATCAAACCTCTCAAATTAAGTTACTCTCTACTTTGATAGCTATTCCACAACATCTATCATCCAGAAGCATTATTAGCACTAAACGTGTTGCACTGACAAAAGACATTGTTGATTGCATTAACTACATTGTTGATTGCATTAATTGCAGAAAATACTTTAATTAAACCATTTAAATACACTAACAAATCTATTTGCATCTTAGAAAGATGAGATAGTGGGGTATGAGGAAGGGAATGCTCTATCTACAGGCTGTCTTCAAATTTCCAAACTAAGAAAAATAAAGCAGATGTTTAAATTAAATACCCTTAAACACTTTGTAGCCGAGTACTTTAAAAGTTTGCAAAGCTCTTTGTGTCCCTGGTACACACAGAGTAATACTGTACTAGCCTTTGGCTTTGCCCCTTCAAGATGTGGATCTCAAAATCTGGAGCTGTCCTGGCCATAAACCACTAAACAGCAACCTGTTCTCTATCACAGACCAGGAGAGAGGTGTCTAACCTGTGCTACAGCTGTCCTCCTCCTCACCTTAGAAGTCCTCATCCAGACTCACTTCTGTGATCCAACACAGATTTTGTTCATACTTTGAATGAAGATATTTACAGACACAAGCATGTTTAGTTGTTTTTTCCAGGGGCAGAAACAGTTTCTCCTGTTTGAGAGAAACAGTTTGAGCCAGGGCCACATATTGCATTCACTGTTGGCAGACAGTCTTTTCCACACATAAGAGTTGTAAAGGCTGAGTTTGTGCAGCAGCTTAGACCTGGCATAAGGTCTAACCTGTGTGTGCTTCACAGTAACAGGTCTTCATCATGCTCAGTCCTGATACCTCTGCTGCTTACCTAAATTATCTCTATTTGTGGTGTTTTGTCCTACTTGCAATGACTGCCAGCCAGCACTTTAAGGCTGAACTTTTCACAAAGTTATTTCAGCCATTGAAATGCAGCAGTCGTGATCTTGCTGTTGGAGTCAGTGATTACTCACTATTAATGATGTTGCTTGCTGTGGCTGAGGTAATGTGAATCAAGCAAATCAGGTTCTCATTTTCAAGATGCCTACAGATATAAATACATGACATACTCATGACTGCGTGAATTAAAGAGTATCTACACAAGACAGCTGTAACCACTGTGATTATATATACATATACAGATATAGCCATATACAGCTATAACCATTGTAATTTTTCAAATCTAAACAGTGGAACTCAAGTACTACCTCAAAAACCTAAACCAGTATCAAAGGAGGTACAGCAAATCTGTACTATTCCCCACTATGCAGGGAATATTTTCCAAGTCAAATAGGCCAGCACATTTCTGTGTGGGTATTTGAAATTGTTTCTTCAATGTAGATGCTCAAGGAGCTTATGAGGTGGTTTTTTTTCCAAAGAGAAGACAGGCAGCTATCAAAGTGTTTAGGGTAGACAAGCATGTACTAAGCCACATGTGGTTTCTTGATTCTGTAAGAGTATTTATTCTTATAATTAAGATTTGCTACTCCTAGTTCCCTTGATGAAATGTAATGTGCTTATAATTATGCAGATGTTCTCTCTTAATCTTTCAAGAACATATAGATTTTGCTTTTAAGACTGCTGTTACAGCTTAACTGTTGCTGACAGCTTCTGCCATAGTATTTGCTCTGAGTGGTAAAATGATTCTCATACTCCTTCTCTACAGCGTTTTTTGTCTCAGCTGTTTCCCAGCACTTCTTGTCGTAATTGTTTTTGTCTAGATTCAGGAAAGCAGAAGGCAGCAGATTGTGCAGGCAGTGTCAGCAGGGAGCACATCAGCACAGTTCCCAGGCCCCTGGCCAGCAGGGGAGAGCTGAAGGTCCAATGTCACACACTGCCTGGGATTCTCCAAGACTGATCCCACAGTCTCCACAGCATGACACACCTGGGGAGCTCATATTTAGTTACTTGGCTTGTACAGCAGCAGCTAACTAAGATTATGACTTAACTTTCCCTAAGAAAGTAGAGTCCTTGCCAGTCTCAGCTACCAGTGACCTGAGCATTGATTCCTGATAGGCGATTTCCTGGTCATTTTCAGTGTCCCTCATGAGAGCAGGATGTGAAACAGTCAGCACCCAGAAAACTGAGTTTTGTATTTCAGTGCAATGCACAGAGCATCCTGCACCGACTCAGCCTCAGCCTTTGTTTACTGACATTACTCTTCCTACTAACTCAATACTCAAATACTGAAAACACCACCACCACAGCCATTTCAGCTCTTGCCTCCTTCCATTCCCTCAGTAAGCAAATTAGATGAACTGAAGGGACTTTTTCACACCTGCAGAGATGTCTGCTCACTTAAGGAAATAACAAATACCAAAACCAGATTATTTAATAGGAAATATGAACTAGAAAGAAACTGTGCATAATCACCCAGCCAAGGGACAGTCTTTGTTTGCACAGCATAAGCCAGACACTGAAGGGCACCACTTGACTGAAACCACCTGCATACAGTTACTGGAACAGCACTCAGGTAACTGCTGGAAGCAGCAGCTGGCCTCAGACCTGCTTCAGCCCTGACAAAAGCAAGATTATTAACAGAAGCTGACAGTGTCGATTCTGCTGTACGTCACCATTAAACTGGGTCAACAGCTTACTGAACTCACCTTGGGCTGAGTCCTGAGGAAAAGTCTGTTCTTAAAGCACCAGGTCTGCTTCCAGCAGGACTCCCTGTACTGAGGACATTCCTGCAGCATGTCCTGTTCTCAGGTGACTGGCATTTTAACTACAGACTAGAAATATTTTTCAGGCCTTAATTCTTAGATGTGGATGAAAATGGAGCTTTTGACACTTCAGTATTTCCCTTTGCTCTGATTCAGAAGGAATAGTTGCAAACTTCCCATAAAAGTAAAAATAAAGTGCTTTGGAACCACTAAGGCAGTAATGCTTACATGTCTCATTTGGGTCTTTTACCTTTTTTTAAAAAACATGAAAATTAATTAATTCAACTTCACTAATTTTTAATAGTCTTAATGATCAATAAAGTAAAAAACTCTGAAAAACAACTTGTTTTAATTGATGAAGCATTTTTAGAGATAAATTGTTCTACTAGAAGAATTTCAGCTGGCCCTTTAGAATTCTCTTTTTCTCATAAAAAGAAATCAAGACTTCCTAATCTTGCAGCCTACATCAGCAGAGGCTCTGCTGCTTTTTTGCTGAGGCTAAATTTCTGGTGGACACAGTTATTTCTATATGTGGTAACTTCCTTCCTCTTTCAAACACTAAAACTCAATTTGCTTAAGCATATATTGGGTGCATTACTGCAAAGATTTGGGAAGTGGTTTTATTTTCTGTGTTCCAGTAAATGTCCTTTCAATAAGGACATGCAAATACAGACAGAGCTCAGCCCACAGAACATGACACTGTCAGTGAGGAAGATAGCATAATTTTTGAAAGAACCTTGGAAACCTCTCATCTCTCCATCAGGTAAGCCTAACACTAATGGGGACATCATGTTCTAGGAAAGATAACATGACCTTTCCCATTGAATGCACTATATAAATAGATTTATAGTGCAAATCAAACCTTACTGTCTCTGTCTTAGAACAAGGCTATTTCTGCAGCCAGCTGTCAAGAAGAAGAACCATTCATTCCACACATGAGATTGAGTAAAACAGGTTCAAAAAGTCTTGGACAGTCAAGCCTGAGCAAACAGCTCCTGGAGTATACAATAGGTTAGAAACACTAGGTCATAAACAAATAAATCATAGGTGAACCCACTCATGGCACATACAGGAATAAAGGGTCAACTAGTTTAAGGTTTCACTGAGCTCTTAACGTGAGATGGTACTACTGCAATAGTACCAGAACAATAGTATCAGAACAATGCAAACCACAGGGGTCCACTGAGCTACTGTTGAAAGAAAACATCTTTCAGTCAAGCAAAAAACAGGTTTCTACCATCTCAACAGCTAAAAAATGTGATAAGTGAGGCAGTACAGAACCCTCAGAGTCATACAGCTCAATGCATATTACACTTCACCAAATAATTCCAAAACCCCCTTGGTTTTAATTTGAAGTGTTAGAGCAGCAATACCATAGAGAGTCTCCATCAATGTAATAAATTCCAGCTGCCCTAAAGGATGTAGAGTACTCTACTGTTCCTTCCAGTAAGGGAAACATCTAGATCTCAAATTCCCATTACATGTTGAACACAGCTCTTAGTAACACAGTATTAGATTGGCAGGTTTTTTAACTAAAAGCATGCCTGAGGAAAAAAATAACAGCAGCACACCATGAGGGATGACAAATCCACAGCAGCCCAAGAAACCCAACCTCAGCAGTCCTATTTACAACAAGCACATCCTGAATATATTCCCTTGCTACCACCACTGCCAGCAACACAACTACATTTGTACTATGAAAGGTTTTATATAAACCAAACACAGAGGCACCTGCTCTGACATCTTAGAGATCTCATGTATATTAACAATTCTGGTGCCACTAGCATGCTTGCACAACTCTGGAAAGGTCCCAGAGGTAAGAAGCAGCCCCAGGGATTGCAGACAAAGTCAGAGTGACTTCGCACACAGAAATTGGCCTCATGTCATTGCGACAGCTCCCACTCAGACCCAAAAGGTCAGAAGCTTATTAGAGCTCTTAAGCACCTGCAGTGGATTACCAGGTTCAGGACAGACAAGATTGCATCTCCCAGCTCTGGCTGGCACAAGTGTTAACAACCAATCTCATCCTTAGAGAGGAGCTCTGCAGCAAACAGGATTGCGGCTCAGCTCTGCTTTCCACTAAAGCAGCAGGCTCGCCTATCTGAAATGACAGCTGCTGTTTCTTATACCACTTCTATAACTGTGACTCAAGTCTCACTGCAGAATGTCAACATTTGTGTTCAACAAATATGATTCACCATGTTTTGAAAGTAACAGAAATGGAATGTAGAGGCAGCATATGATTCACTCCAGCCTTGAAACTGCACAACTGCACAAACACACATTGAATTAGAATTATGCTACCAACATCTTTTATCTCTGAAATATTTGCAACAATTATTATGAAATGAGAAAACTGTAAAATAAACACAACCAGAAATAAATCAATATAGTTTGACAATTCTTGCCACAAACTGCTAACCCAGAAAAAATAATCTATGATTTTTTCCTCCCACTTCTAATCACACTTTGACTGAAGCACACTTCCTTTCCTTCTTCCTTCAGATTTGTCTTTGTCTTCACCCAGTCATCTAATGCTGATCTCTTTCATTTTATACTCTGGGAGATAGCTTTGAATTAAGCTTTTCTATTTTTCCATGTTCATTTTAAATTGCACCATTTGACTGTAGGTATGGTGCCCCTAAGCCATGTTTTAAAAAATAATTCCTAAAATAATTGATATTTCATTTTTGCATATCTTTGCTTGTTATTAGTAATTTATTCATTATGTATATAATGGCACTGGAGGCAAAGATAATTTAAAGTCTCAGTGGGGCAGGCATGCAGAGTTTTAGCAAGGCATTTTTTTCTTCAAAGACACAAGCTAGACAAAAGAGAAAAGCAAAATATTTTTGAATGCCCTTTGAACCAAAATGTGAATTAGAAATTAATATATTAACCATGATTTAGCAAATGAAGATGAGAATTACTTAGGCACATGCCTATGTGCTTTATTGATTCAGAGCCCACATGCCTTGCCTGAATTCAGGTGAGATCTCAGTTTTGGCCATAAATTCCTGCTTCCTCTCCCAGAGGAGCTTTCACTCATGAGTAATGCCACACCTGAGAAGCGCACCACAGCTCGGAGGCCAGACTTCTGTTCATTCACTGGAGGTCTAAGAATGGTATCTCCAAACAGTTTCCCAATTGATCCTGAAGTTCTGTAACCCTTACTGTCACCTTCTTTTTTTTAACCCTCATGCCCCTTTCAACCTCTTGTCCTCTAATGAAACTGTTCATCAGTTCTCTAGCATGAAGCCAGGCATACACAAAGATGACTCACAACCTGGCATTATACAAGTGAGATATTACTAAAAGAAGCAAGATTTAGTTTGAATGCTCTGTAAAACCCAGCTAAAGTACAAAGAACTGCAATTTTAGTATGTAATACAGTTACAATCTGTTAAACTGCTCTGCAGACTGGTTTCTCTGTAAAGCCACTTTGCACGAAGTGCTATTGCTACCACTAGATGTCAGTTTTACACACTTAAAAATGGCCAATTCCCTTAAAAATAGTAATTCTCCATTCACAATAGAAACAGCTCTCTATTATGCAATTCTTTCTGAACTGACCTTTAATTTGAAGTGTCTCACATTTTATTTACCTTCTCTCCACTTCTTCCCCAGCCCCTCAGGGCACAGCTCTCCTTTATTAAAGAAAAAAAAAAACTCCACTATGCATTTATTCCATTATTTGCTCGGTCTGAGACACTGGCAGTTTTTGCCAGATGTCACTGACAAAAGTCTATATCTCAGATTGTGTCTCTAGAGGCCAGCACTGAAATCTTACTTTTATTCCCCAGAGATATTTTTATATTCCATGAGGACACTTCTATTAAGAAATGCCATTACATTTTTTTACTAAGAAATGCCAAAGTAATTACAGATAGGCTGCAATGCCAGATAATAAGCAATATCATTGATATGGCTTATTACAATTTTATGATTTTTCAGATTTTTAGTTATATTGACTGCCTAAATGCAGATAGATTTTATTTATACTTCAAATCTCTGTCTCTCAAGAGTCAAAAATATAGCTGTACATTCCTCTTATCTCCTACAAGGGCTCTTTGCAAGTGTTTTTCTTAAGAAGAGTTTTCATTAGCTAGCCTTAAAATAAACTTGGTCATACTGAATACAGAACTTCCATATTATGCATTTACTTTATCACAAAATGGAATTGCTTTTTGTCAAGTAGATCTGTGTTTACTTCCCTGTGCAAAAAAAAAAAAAATCATTGAAGAAAATTGGGATGAAGTCAAATTCATTATACATTATTACAGTCAAATATATGTATACTCCACAAAAAGCAACAAAGCTCTCCATAGCTCAGAACTGGCAAAGTTACAGAATGTAGCTCTGAATTTTTACAAAGTCATGACAAGACCGTCACCTTTCATGAAGCTGTACTGGCCATAACCATCTCATACAAGCACTTGCCTGCCAGCAAGGAAGGGGAAAGATGTACCTCAATGAATTTCAAAAAAGAGTAGAAAACACTGTATCATGCAATCAACTCTATCAACAATCTTCTCCAAAGACATCCAAAAACTTTTTTAGACAGCAACTCCATTGAAACCATCTCCATGCACAGTCTCAGCAATGTAAAAGCATGGCAGAAAACCTCCAAGGCAAAGAAGGAACTCGAAACACATCCAGTCCCATGGCTGCTGACAGAAATGTTCATGACTTCCTTAGAGAAGTGCCATGGCTGGGGCAGATGAGGGTGTCATACATGCTACATTTTGTGTGGCAACGTTCTGCCCCATTCCCTTTGCCTTCCTACCACACTCACCATCCCTTATCCACCATCAGGCATCCCCAGAACTGCAAAATGCCCTAAACCCCACCCAGCCACAGCACGTGAGCCACCTGCACCCACACTGCTCCCTCCACAGAAAGCAGAGCACCTCAGACATGCCAAACTGCTCCGCATGCACTGCACAGTCCATGGGCATGATGAGCCAGCCCAAAGCTCTGCAGGTGAAAATCCACAAAGCCCCCTGTGCACCCACAGCTCCAGACTGTACAGATCATACCTGCTCTCTGCTTTTGATGCAAGGCAGCTCCTCTGTCAGCACCCATTGTGGCAGGCAGCTACAGCAGGATGGGCTCTTTTTTATATACTAAATTATAAATTATATAGTATATATTTTAATATTATATATTTCTAATATTATATAATTTTAAATATTATATATTAATACTATATATATTTATATGCTTTCTAAATTATAATTATGCTTTAATATAAAATTGTAAACATAAAACCCAAAAAACAAACCAAACACACACAAAAAACCAACCAACCAAAACAAAAAACACAAAACAAAACAAAACCCTTAAGAACAATCTGTCCCTTTATTTCCTCATTGTATATTTGACAACACAAATCCCTCCAGGAAAAAAACGACTTTAACTTCTTCTTTATCACACATACTCATTTGCAACTTATTCCATTCATGTCAATATGAATCACTAACAACATATATCATGAGCAACAACAGAAGCAATGGTTAATTAAAACCTGGAAGCATTAGTCATCTTCCTACAGAAGTTACCATGTAATTTCAAAAGTGTTGAGGTTTGCAAGATATTTTTGTACTCTTTCCTAGGACCAGAATTCTGCTGCTAAAGAGCAGCAGCAGCTCTTAGTTTCAATCAATCATGCATTTTACTGAAGAAGGAAAAAAGAAAAAGCTTTCAGCTGGACTCATAGATATCAATCATCTCAAACCGCAGTGAGACACATTGCTTGATCCCTTCATTGAAGATTGTCCTGGGGAGGAGAAATAGGTTAAAACTCTCTCAATAAAACATTCCTCAATAAGGGAACGGCTTAGATCCATAGCTTCCTTCTCTACCAAGCTCCACTGCAAGCTTTTAAAGTGCCTGATCTAACCATACACACAGCACTTGCCTGTGTGGAAAGGCAGCTGTGCTTAGGCAGCACATTCCAAAAAACAGCATCTTGGAAGGACTGAAAGTTACACAAGATATTTCTCTGAAATCATCAAGCCCTTATACCCCAGCAATCTTTATACGAACAAGTAAAGGTTTAAATACCCTATTTTGCAAAGAAAAGGGAGTGAACAAGAATCAAACCTTTGCAACAAAAAGCATAGCTGCCTCCTCTTCTTCCTTACAAAGTGCAAGAGGTGAGGAAATGGCCCTGCTCGTGCTGGTCATTGATATGCAGAGGCAATTGGGTGAGTCACCGCTACAGCTGATGAAGCCCAAGGAGCCCAGATGGGCCTGAATGGCAATCACACAGTTCAATGCAGCTTTAAATTTCCTCAGGAATTTGGTGATTTCTAGATCTGCTGGATCATCTGCTAATTACCATACCCACTACATGTAGATCTGCAGCTGCTTTTTGTTACAGTATAATTACAGGCTAAGTATCAAATGTAGGGGCTTCTCTACTGTCTGAAATGGCATATTTTCCCAACAAATATGTCAAAGAAATGCAGAGATTCACTGGGATTGAAATATAGACTGAGGAAATATGTTTTCTCTGAGAATGTGCATGTCCTCCACTTGCTCTTCTCTCATTCACTTATTAGTGTCTCCACTTGTATGCCTGATACAAACCCCTCTATCATGCTGATGGGATGGTGAGAGAAAAGGCAAAATAACTTGGTTTGGGACTGATGGCTGGGACATTATTCAGAAAAAACAGATCTGGGCAAACACCAGTCATACCACAGTGAACTCACTATCACTGAGTTCACTGGAAAGTATCTATTTCAGAGATTTCACATCCACTATAGGTACACCTAGAAAGTGTCAGGAAATACACACATTAATTTGCTTTTCCCAAGACAAAAATAGATGGAGGGTTAGAATTGCATTTATTAAATGCACACATTTTCAGCCTGACCTATCCTCTGTTGAAATCTATGCTGGAAAAGGGGGCATTTTAGCATTAGGTTTCTGGACTGAAAGTGTGCAATCCCAAGCCTGGTCTTAGTACAATCCAGAGACTGCACTGGAAATTTTGCACTAAAGAAAAACCCATAGATATAAAAAGGTTTTATTTAGACTGACTTAAAACTCTGACTTGAGAAGTTTGCCTGCAAGTTGTGCACTAGCTTGAACATCAAAAGTACTGCATGAACTCCTTGTTTCACCATTGAGGTGAGAGGTATACAGAGCTACACAAACTATTGAAATCATTTGGGGAAACTCTTTCCAGTACCTGCATTAGCTAGTTCAGCATTAGAATGGGCACTTTATGTGCCAAGGTAGTACTCTACAAATTCTATTTCTTTTACATCACCAGCTCTTCATGGGTTGAGAAGTCATGCAGAACTTTACAACAAGAAGAGAGCAAACATGAGGTTAATAATATCCCAGCAATTGTTAAAGTATCTTCCACTCAGCCATTGTTATACTAATCTGCTGATTTGAGTAAAAAAAATACAAAGAAATTCTGTGATGAAGTGACCATATTAAATGGCTTGCTTATCACTTCTTGAATGATTCATTAACCCGCCTAATTTAATCTGCCACATGCCTGGTAAAATTCCAGTTTAGCAATGTAGTCTGTACTACCAGCTTTCTAGAAATGTTACAACAAGCTAATAACAAAAAGTTAAGCATTAACCAAGATGGGACAAGCATGTAGCTACTGAACTAAAAACTGTTTTTTCAGGTCTTTCCTCTGTTCATTTTTTAAAATATCATGTATTTCACTTCTTGAATAGCTCTTGATTAAAATGATCTCCATTTAATTTAAAAAAACTGTTTTCTCTCTTTTCAGAATGCATCAGAATATGAGCTGAGCAGATTCAAAACAATGCACCAGCCGTAAGTTTCTCATTATTTTCCACTTCCCTATTGAATGACTAATACACTTCTACTCTGACAGTTGCTCTGTTAATAAATCAGGAAAAATGAGAATTGAAACCTCCTGATCACGTGAACTTTAACATTAATTCACAGGGTGGGACTTCCTCAGGACTAGGATCCTGGAATATTTACAAGAGCTGTGGTTCAGATCAGCTGATGAGAAAGTCTCTTCTGCACCTCTCTGCAGATGCTGGATGTTATTCTTTCTCAGAGCAGAAAGGGACAAACATGATACTACTAAAAGTACAAGTTCAACTTATTCCAGAACATAAAGGCTCTTTGCTTGTATTGTATTTGAGGTCAAATTTTCAGAATTGGTTCATCTGCTACTTAGGTATTAATTTACGTGATCTTTTCAACAAAGTGCTATGTTGAAAGTAATTTAAGTAGAATTCAAACATAGTACTGAATAAGCAAATATAGATATAACAGATGAGAAATGCCTTCATATAACTTGTGACAAATCAAGTCCATTTCAAAGGATATCCTTCATGTTCAAACATATTATTTCTCTTGTAGTACTACACAGAAATAATATTAGGGAATTTTCTCTATGAGCCAGTGAAACCAAGAAGACATCAGTTTAATATAATGTGTTGCTGTTCTTCACCTAATGGTTGTTACTATTCCATGTAGTTTTCCCCTCCATCACTAGCTGGGAAAACATTGATCAATTTGCAAATTGTTTTCTGAATTCCACTCTATTGGTAAGAAACTGGATAAGCTTGAAGGCATTTTTACCAATAAATTCCTATTCCTATTGATAGGAATTAATTGAGAGCATAGGTAAATATTCTTCTGGGTTTAATTTAATAATTTACCAGGTAAGTAAAAAAATGAATGGACTTTCTTGCAAAGCACTTTAGTCTAATGGGACATCATTTTGAGAGAAAATGTAGAGAGAAAGTCAACCAAGGATACATTTTCTGTTTCTGACATAGATGAATCTGATCTGCTAAAATATTGGGGCAAACAACGTTGAACTTAGGCCAAGAGTTGCACCTCTACTGATGCGAGCATTCAAGCTTTGAATCCTCAAATTGTATATTGGAATAATAAAAGTATTTTGCCATTTGAATTCCATTGTCCAAAGCATTAAAATTCCTTAAATGCACAGTGTGAATGTCATATTCTCAGTACCAACTCCCAATCTAAAATGTGTTACTCTTACATCGTACTACTTGCTATTGCAAAAACTGCCTGAGTTTCCAGCACTCCCAGTTTAACTGGAGACATTAAGTCTACATTGATCCACCTAAGACAGATCAGCTGGCCTGTTCCAGCATGTTCACACAGCAGGTAATTCCCAATGGACCAAGACACTGAGGACAGATAAACAGAAAATTAATGATTGCCAGACACGGTGAGACTGAGATCCTGTGTTTCTCCTGGCAGTGGCCAGAGCTTCAGGTCTCTGTCTTGATGAAAGTTTCTTCACGGGGCTTCATCAGGCAGGAGTTAAGCCCTCTGACCATCAGCAAAAGCCCTTTGCCGTTCCTATTCCAGATCAACACTTGATATTCTTGTTTTCCACAAGATTTTGAGTCCACAAGGCTGTGAGTGCTGTTTGAGCTAAAACACAGAGTTATTCCCCATTCTGCTGGGACATCTCATGACAGAGGTACCAGGAGCAATCTGCAGCCATGCTTGGGTGTGCTTCCCTGCCCTCTGCACCAAACACCTCCAACAACTTAATGCAAGGCTCATTTCCCTCCAGCCAGTACCATGCTTGTTCTCTAAGGGGAAAAAAATTGTCTAGGCAAAAAAGAAAAAATGGTTTATCTGGAAAGAGTTTATCATAGTAATTCTGTTTTGATACCCTTAAGTAAACATTTTTTGCTCTACACTTCTCATGAAGTCCCATATTCTTTTGAGTTTACTGTGTCAATATTGGCTTTGACAGCCTAATAACAGCCCCATATAAACTAGTTCCCACCTACACTTAAAGCCACAGGTCTACCTAGATTGTTTCTGAGCAACTATTGGATGTTAAGGTGAAATTACCAAGGTGCAGTCTCTACTAGTGTCTTGCCCTACCTCTGAAATCCAATAATGAAATATTTTCCTCCCCACTTGCTAAACAGTATCAGAAGAGAGGTGCTGCTTTAAAGCACAGGACAGCAGAGCACTGAGTCACTAGTCCAAACCCTCTCTGGAGCTGCCAGGATTGTGCAACAAACTGCTCTCACAGGTTTACATGTTTGCAGCAATCCCAACAGTATGTTGAAATCTCAAGCTTTGCTTAAAGCCTTTCCTCCTGCACAAGCACCATTGTACTTTTCACTCCACACTGCAGACTCAGTTGATAAACTCTCACCCTGAAAGCCTGAGATTACCCAAAACACTGAACCAGCTCACTCTCAAGAATGCCAGTACAACTGCACTTTCCAGATAATTCCCCTGAGAGCAGTTTCAAACATCCCACTGACTCCAGTCCTGGGCTCCTTCAGTCAGTGCTAACATTTATGCCAGGGAGAACACTCTATAGAAAAACATCATGCTACATTCAGGAGCACTTTTTAAGAGAGTGCAGGTATCATAATCAACCTAATACCACAGATACACAAGAATCCTGGAACTTAAGGCCCTTCCAAACACACTGTCTTGCTGTGCAAATAAGATTGGTACATATAACTGTATCCAGCAAAACCCAGCATATAGGCTATAACTCAATTACAAACATCCAAAATTTGGAAGCATATCTCAGAAAGAAATGTAATTACAGCTTCATCACCTCAGTGTAGATATTCCAAGACTTACAGTATCAGATGTTAATGCAGAAGTTTTCTCATAATGCTTTCAGTCTACCCAAGTTTCATTTTCCCAAGGACCATGAAATTAAAAGGCTGCCTTTATAGCTAATGTGATTAGAAATTCATCCCAGATCAAACTCAGCATAAATTTTGCTCTCAGCTTGGGAGCTCTGGGGGCTACTTTACAAAATCAGGATTGAAATCTTTCATCACAAAATCAGTACTTTCTATCACATGCTAATTCAGAAGCCAGTTCTGGCTGTGACAGATTGCCAGGTAAATGAGAAATCCTCACCTGCAAATCAGGTCTGAGGTGTCAAGTCTTGAGTTTACCATTTGTATATAGCAACATGCAGTTATGGAAGATCCTGGGTAATAAGTGAGCTGAGTTGCAGAACACATAATTACAAGTTCTGTGTAATTATGGTGTGGGCAGCATTTGATCTTCTTTGCTTGAAAGAAACATCTATCAATTTTCACTTCTGTGAAAAATGTTAATACTTCATTCCACCAGGAATTTATAGCATATGCAGAAAAAATAGCTGGTTTTAAATCATGTAAGTATTCTATAATTGATTTCTAGATGAGTTTCTAACATCTTTTTTATTTGATCATAATTTTTAAGAACTCCAAACAGAAATTTTCCATCCTTGCCTTCCAAGAACAGGCAATGTCTTTTCCTGAATCATATGAATAAATTCTCAATTGTAAGAGCTGTTACATACCAGGAAAGTACCTTTCTAGTAATGCTGAGGTGTTCCACTTGAGATGTCTGAACTTGCATAGTTCAAACTACAAGAACTAGAAATGTTACACATTAACATCTTTTTCTGTTCTCCCCTCTCGACTCACATTTTTTATTTCTTTATTATGAAGGTAAACAACTTAATGTGGAAAATTAACTTTTCAGCACTGACACAGACATCAACACTTACATACACTTAACCAAAGACAATTCCTAACAAAAATATGAAAAACTAATGAGATTTCTATGACAACTAGGGTGTTTCCTTAAAAAAATAATAAAGAGCTTTTGCTGTCTCTTTAAGATCCAGCAGTACAGACATCTTGTCTTGTTCAGACAATCTGCATTTGGACTTTCCCCAGTCCATAGAAAGCTTTCAACTGAAAAACAAAGGAAGTAGATTACTTCTATTCTAATACTTAGTAAGCAGGAAAGATTTTCCCCTATCCTTGGGATAATCATAATGTTTTCTTATTCTAATATATCCTTCAAATACCATTACACATTAAAATTAATGTTCAAGACAATTTATAAATTAGAAAATTATAGAGTTAGTGAACCTTGCCCAACCACTTTTCATGCTACCCTACCATGCTCAGCCATCTATGGAATGTCATTAGAGGGGATGAGGGTAAAATGTTTAAGTGTTTCTTTAATATTGAAACTATGCTCATTTTTAGGGACCTTCAGCAAGATAGATCAGAGGTACACTTCAATAACAGTGAGGGACTAGAGATCTGTCAGCCCTCTTTGAAGGGCTAGAGTGGATCAGCCTCTGAGAACAAAGCCTGTGCTGGTCCAGGCAGAGGGACCGTAACATCCAGCTTCATCTCACTAAGTTTTTGTGAAAGTAGATATCTTTCCCTTTTTTAATACCCTAAACCAGACTAAACAGCAATGAAATATCAGTCACACAGCAACTCAATTTGGGTACCAAAATTCAAATAAATGGGTCATCTGTTTGGGGCATGTATGCAAATGACCCGCTTAGGCTTCCACACAAAGGCAGAAGCAAAGACCAGAAATGGAAGCTGTTGCCCAAATCACAAACCACTTCTTCACCAACATCATATTTCTGGACAGGATCCCTTTCCTCCACCCTGTCAGTTAATGTGCTTTCCTTTTCTCTATTACATGTCTGTACTCAGACCACAGAGAAGAGGCTGTTGTAGTTTCAAATCATTGGTCTTTCTTCCCTTTTAGAGAATCATATTTGTTAGTCAGAAAGTGCTGCACCTGGCACTCAAAAACAGAAGAAAATAACTTCTGGCTCATTCAAGCAATGAAGTGTGAAGGGCCATTAATTTATAATCTCATTTTAGCAGGATTCCACATGTGCCCCAGCTCAAGTACACACTGGGCAGAAAAAAGAATAGATGTCTGGGCTCATTTGGCTCCAAGTGTCCAAACTGGAGTCCTCTCAGTTTTTGGAAGAAATAAAATATTTAATTTGCAGCATGTTATCAACATATATTTATGGTCTCTGCAGGAGGGACATGTCATTCTTCTTGCTTTAGACTAGCCTCTGTGAAAATGAGTGTAAACACCACCTCTTTTTGCTTTTGTATAAGCATGTGGAGAGCCTCATTCATTAGTTCATAAGTTTATGCTGTGGTGTCAGGGGGTCTACACACTATTGCTAAGATAGTGGAGGAAAGTATTAAACCAAATAATGTAAACTTTTTTTCAGTTCAGAAATGAGAAAATAACAGGTTGAGATAATACTAAGCAATGAAAACAGCAGTACTTAAAAATGGGGTCATCAAGACAAGCAAAGTAGAGAAGTTACAAGATAAGCTGCAAGGAGAAGCTAAGGGACCATAGCAGGAGGGTCAGATGCAGCTGCAAGCCAGACAGTTGGGGCTGCAGCAACCAGACACTTGAAACAGCTTCAGAGGAGGCTGCTCAGTGCAGCTGGGCTGGAAAAGATGAAGTGCACTTGGTAGGAATGCCGCAGCAGCCCCCTGTGCAACAGAATTCAAGACCTGAAACCCAACTGTCTGAAACCCATAGAATTAACAAGTTTGCCAAAAATACATCTTTCAAAGATTTCCCCCAAAAAAATGCAGAAATTGTGTTCAGCATGCAAATAAATACCTTTTTACTAGCACCTTCCTTATAAAGTCCCTTTCCAAGAGCAAACAGTAGGAGGAATGTAGGATTACCTTAGTAACAGCACAGACACTGACATGGCAGCACTCATGCATAACTGCATGCAGATGCACCGACCCTCATCAACACATGACTCAGGGCATCAGAGAGCCTCTCTGGATGGATCACCTGCAACCACCCAAACACAGACAGTACCATAATGTACATATTTACTAAATTAGGAGTCATGAGCACCTTCATGCTGGCCTGCTCATTGTCAGTGCTTCAGAGCACCTGTGTGCTTGCAGTGGGTGCAGGAGGGACTGAGGAGCTGCCATCCAGCAAGGAGCTGCTCAGCTGCCAGCAGCAGGGACACTGCTCCAATGGATGCTGCACACGACCAGAACAGCAGCTTTCCTGCAGGATGCCACAGTTCAGGACTACTCAGACCATGTCTTCCAGGTTATTTTATCAAGCTCCTGGAGGACAGAGGGATTAAAGAACATTCTCCATAGTAGGGAAAGAGGTCAGTCTCCCTACCCAAATCTGTTTTGGTCTGGACTGACTGCTGCTAAAAATGCTAATGGAACAGTGTTACCTAATCTGTCTTTAGAAATATTTTATTTTATTTTAGTCTTCCACAAGCCATGCCTAATTTTTCAAACCCTGACAATCTCCTTCTGTTTCTAATAGCCAAGAATTCTGGGAAGAAAAACAAAAGGAGATTTCATGTATTTTACAGTTCTTATACTAGCTTTTCTACCTACTACCATTGCACATTTTAGGTACTCTCCAATGATATCCTTGACAGAGCATTGGGTCTCAGTTTCTTCTTCACAATTCTGGCACTGAGTTTGACAGACACCTGCTACCACAGTTCTATCATTTCTCCTATTTAGTTCCTCACTGCACAGTTTAATGGCTTTTTATTATTTTACCAAGCTCTCAGAATACAGACTAAAGCTAAAAATATGTTACCATTTCAATTAACACGCCTTACCATGCATTTCACAAGTGGAATCAATCCTTTTTCCTAAATCACTGATCTGGCTGATATCATTAATTACCTTTATCAGTATATTAGTTCCTCATTTCATTCCTCTGGCTCAGGGAATAATCTGAAGAAATACACAAGAATATTAGACCTTTTCATACTGTTGCTTTCATTAACAGATACTACAGCTCAAGAACATAAAAGTAAAAGAATTATTTGTATTGCTTGGAATGTCAACATGAATTACCAGCTACATTCCTTTTATGTTACTGGTAAAAATATTGTTCACATATAGCCCACAAATGGATTTAAATACACTCTGAAGAGACATTCCAAAGTCAATTATTTCTTAGTATTAATTTTTATTTTTAATGAAATAGAAGTATGATTCACATATATAGTCTTAGAGGTAATCTCTGCTAGATTGTCCCCTTCCAGGGATTAATTCCAAATTACAGATAAACCAACAAATTTCAACAATTTCAGCTTTTAACCAAAAGCAGTACTATTTATGTATCATATACCTCCATGCATTGGTATTTCATTGGGTTTTCTCTTAAAAACAAAAAAAGGCAGTTAAGCAAATACTGCAAAATAACAACTGTAGCTAATTTCTGATCACAGACCTTACAGATAATGTCTTTCCAGCAACACTTTTCTATCATCACGAAGATGACTATAGCTTCAGATCCTCTGTTAATCACAGAGAATAATGGGAATAAATTCATCAGGATTAAAGAATTCAATGCTCCTGAACCAGCCTAAGACAAAACCAACACATCTGTATACACCTATATCTGTCATGCACCTTTTAGAGTCCACAGGATGGAGCACCACTTTCTGGACAGATTTGAAGTGCTGTTCACTCACAACCAATGCCCCAAGAACATTTTTAAGCACAGCCCCAGGGAACAGCTCCAGCAGACACCCAGGCTTAGGCTTAGAACTCATTCTACACCAAGCTCAAAATGTCCTTCCTTTATCAGCATTTCTTTCTACTCTGACATCCTTGTGCATCAGCTTCCCTAAAGCAAAGCAGTTCTGGGCCAGCTCAAAGGTGGGTGCCAGGTGACATTTGTGACACCCGATGCTCGAGGAAGGAAAGAAGGAGGGGATGGGTTCGGGTGGGCCCCTCCACACCCGTGTGTGAACTGTCACTGCTGGGCTGCAGTGACATCCCATGCACCACCTGAAACAAACAAAACTGCACAGTGCACTTCAACTCAGGTAGTATCAGTTCCACCAGGAATCAGCACAGTAATAGAAATCTATCATTTCTTTAGAAGCCTCATGATACTCTAAGTAGTTTTCTTCATACAAGGAGCAATTCTCCTGTGAACGATGAAAGTTAACTGACATCAAGGAAAGGTTAAGCTTGAAAGAAATCACAATGCCTAAGGAAAAGATACCTTAAAAACAATAACTTCTCCTTGGAAGACTCTATCCGTATTGTCTTCCTATTTGCTAACTAATACAAATATTTTCTATCAAAAGCTATACAAAGACCATACACCTTGTGAGTAGTTTCAAATTACAAACAGTGCAATCTAGTCTGCACTCATCAGTCTGCTTATAAACACAATCCTGACTCAACACCATTATGACAAAATGAACAGGACTGTTTCAAATGTATGACATACCCCTAGATAACTACAAAACAGAGAAAGGTGTTAAATATCTAAATCCATGCTGCAGATGTTGATAAAATTCACTAACAACCAGACATTAAAAATCTTGTAGAGCTATCACCTATGCATATTATTCCTAAACTAACAGTCAGAAACTTTCTTCAATCACAAAATACTTTAGTTGGTAATTTCCTCAATGCAGAGACCTTCTTGTTCTCTATTATAACACTATATAAAAAGGGAAGATTGTTTATAAATAATACAATGGAGTATAATGGATATTCAAATTTATATATCTGTGTTTCTTTATGTGTAGACTTCTGTCACATTTTCTTTCTTCTTTCCTTTCTGAATATTGTATTTTCCCTTTGTATTTTAAAAGTGAAGGGAAGTTATTCTGAAATCCAGTGTTTGATAGTAAACATAGATTTTTTGTCCCAATATCCTGTGTGAGGGGAAAGATGAAGAATCATATGACCACAAACTTGTAAAGTAACTTTTAAATTATGTACTACGGCAATAAATGCTTCACATTAGGATCTATAAAAATAATAACCCTCTCTGATATAGTGTTGGACTCCAATTCATCTGCTACATTTTTGTGGTCTTAATGCAATTAAAGTTAC
Organism: Zonotrichia leucophrys gambelii; assembly: GCF_028769735.1. Taxonomy (NCBI): domain Eukaryota; kingdom Metazoa; phylum Chordata; class Aves; order Passeriformes; family Passerellidae; genus Zonotrichia; species Zonotrichia leucophrys. The sequence continues at coordinate 15,215,275 of NC_088176.1, forward strand.
CAACTGTGTAAACATATCCTTAGCAACAATCCACAAAATTTGCAGCTGTAGACAACAGAAAAAAATCATGGCTGTAGTTACAAGTCTGAACAATTTTTCTCAACAGAAGAGAGTATTCCATTAAAGTGTATCTCTTTGGTCATAAAATGTTCTCTTCCTAATACTTCAAAGAGTAGTTTGATACTTATTAAGACAAAAATTTCTTTCTTTGAAAAGTCTCCCATCTCCCTGATCATTGGACTGGGGTTTATTTTAGGGGTTTTTTGGTTGGTTGGTTGGTTGGTTTTTGGTTTTTTTTTTTTTTTTTTTGAAAGTTGGTATTTCAAATCCACTACTTTTTGTGTGAAAAAAGTTTTTGAAACTTTTTCTGTTCAGTGACATCTCTGCTTCCAGAACACAGTGGCAGGCAATTCCAATTATCCAGGAAACAGGAGAGAGCAGTCTTAAGCAGATGGAAACCCATGAGAATAGAAAAGACTATAGATAAAGTAATTTTTCCTGTTCTTAAACTGGAGTAGGAGAATGCTCAGACAGCATAATTATGGTCAGTGAAGTGCAGATTACCAAACTGTGCCCTTTCCCTTTGGTTGTATGTATTACAGGCCAGTGCAGGAAAGAAGTGGTTTTAAAATTGTTAGTTTTTAAGCATTTTTCAGATACTGAAGGCATCATGGTATGTGTAACAGCACTATACAAAAATGACCTTATTTCAAGACATTCCTTTCACTTTGAAATTTTAAAAATTTGTGCAGCCTTTTGTCCGTGTGAGCAATTTCATCAGCAGGGACACAAACATATTTAGACCATTCACCATCCATGCCTGAATGCTGAGTGATGCTGGTGGCTGGCCAGGGTGTGTCCCTGCACCCTCCCTCCCGTGGTTCGGCTCACAGTGGGACAAGCTGGACACTCAGGGGCATCTCCATGGCAGCCACTCGTGACTGCTGGAAGGGGATCAGGTTTGCAGCACTTGCAGAGCTGCTCCCAAGAGTCACTGTGGGTGTCAGCTGGCTCCAAGACAGGTCACTGCCTCTGAGACAAGCTGATCTCAAATGCTTTGAGTTTGACGTTAAGTAATTAATGTGTCTGTAGGAGCAATACTTGTGTTTCTGTATGCACATGGAACAGATGACAGTAAAACTGAAAAGCAGAAGTGCAGCTTTTTGCACAGTCCCCAGAGAAAGAAAACACATATTCTCAGCAGGTGCTAAAATGTGTTTGCTCAGAAGACTCTTCATGAGAAAATCCTACTAGATTTACTGTTTTCACATCTTTGCCTGCAGAACATGCCTACATGTATGACCTGTTTCCTCCAGTGAGCCTAATGACAAACCCAAATCCCATTCAATAAAATTTAGAGTTGCATTTTCAACTGCATCTCCTATGACTAGCACTGTAACACCAGCTTTGAGTAAGCCATTGGTATTCAAAATTATAAAGGATTAAAATAGTAAGATTTCTAGGGCAGCTGATAGGAATCTTCCAAAATCAACACTGTGACATTGAGCTATTTGACCCACAGTGAGAAGACCAAAACTCCTGAAAATCAGTATTATGTAAAAACACTTGGAACAGAAATGTACTCTCTTCTCATCACATGTAATTTTCCCTGTACAAGAAGTGTTTCCTAGTTTAAAATGGCCTATAAGCATCCTGGGAAAGGAGAAAATTCCATTGAACTAGATACTAGATTGGAAAAAAACAGAGATGTATTATTTTAAATAAAAAGCAGAACTATTTCACCTGTGTGTAGCAATCAGTAAGTAGCAAATATAGAGAATATTATGAGAAATCATGTTCCATAAACTCATGCTTTCCAAATACCAGCTATGGGACACTGAATAGTAAGTTACGTAGGCAGTGTGTTGACCAAAATAGAAATTGAGGGGGCAAAAACTACATCTAAATTGACATAGTTTTAAACAATAGAGTTTGAGTGCGTTTCTGGCCTGGTATGAAGTACCACAAATTTGCATTCAGATCCATATGATCAAGCACAAAACCCTCACAGGCAGCATGTGACTGTCTACTGCTAGTTTTTTGTTTCCCCTGCACTCTCCACTGCCACAGCCCGTTGCTGGCACATCTTCCTACAGATATTCTCAAAGTAGAAGGAATCAAATACATACAAAATATTATCAAACAGCACTTTTCTTTTAGGAAAAAAAATGAGTTTGCAGCACAACTACAGATTCCAGTTCAGATTCACATGGTTTGTACTTGGGCTGTCTTCCGATGCAGATGGCACCAGTTTGGGCTATTTTCACTCCACAGCCATGAAAAAGAGAACTGTGGCAATCATTTCCTAACTTTCATGTGAACACAGACTGATCAAGCCAAATCCTGTTACTGACCAGTTATATTTACATTCACATTACAGTGCTTCTATGGCTGGAGCTCTCTTTAGTGCTAATCTAGTAGCTCAGAGCTCAAGCAGTAGATGTCTCTTTTAAATAGAGTCCTTCATGTTTGAATACATACTGTCTTTGAAGCAATTATCAATCTAAGATTAAAGACAGCCTGTAGATATGGGCAGAGAGAAGTACCTCTGAGCTAGGTGAAACACTATGACCTCAAGGGAGTAAAATCAGACAGATATTTTGAAGTGAATTATCAATCATTTTACATACTGCTCAGGAGAGCTAATAGTGGAGCTCTATCACTGGGATTTCCTAAAGGAAAAGCCAAGCAAAAGTTCACAAAGCTGTCTTTTAAAGAGCAAATTGTGCAATATCCTGTGACTCTCCACATTCTCCAGAAGTAGGGAAGTCAAAATCAAAGAACACACTTAGCAAGAGAAGGTTGTACATTAAATACTCTCCATTAATTCTTTCCTATAAAGAACAGTTGGATCCTTCACTCCTGAGTACTTCTAAGAAAAAAAATTGGCCCAATCACCTCTAATAATGTTGGAGAGAAAGCTTTGTTAATAGAAAAGGAGTTAAGAAATGAGTTTCCTAACATGACTGAGAGAAAAAGTCATATATGGTCATGTCATGAATAAAAATGAAACCTGGTAATCCAACTGATTACTTACTTCAAATCAGGTTTCTTGGCAGTTTCATAGACATTGAAGGCACTAGACTGTATCTATGAGCATTAATGTAATCTGTAAAAAGTAGCTTCCTCTTGAATAGTCATGCATAGATTGAGATTCTTTGATGCAGCACTGTCTCCTCAAAGCATCAAAAATAAGCATTAAAGAGATTCACTGTAAATCATTTGAATCTACCTGCAGTTCTTTTTATTCAGCTTCTCATTGCTAAATGTGAGTTTACAATTAAACTTTTATCTCAACTTGTGAAACCCTAGAGGTTCAGAAATGGCAACTGAGAGCCAAGGCTGCACCTGTACCCTGGCTTGGACTTTTCTCCCTTTCCTGCAGCTTGATTGTCCATCTCTCCTGTGTGCCAGAGCTCCTGCCTGGGACACATTCCTAGGGCTTCTTGCTGTGCAGAAGTTGCTAAGGGGAGATGCTGCTGCACCACTGAGCCCCACCCCAGCAGCAGTCAGGATGTGGCTTCAGGCATCAACCCAGAGCGAGAGCTCAAACAGGCCCCCAGGTTCCCCAGACTAATATGTCACACAGCCATACTCTGTAACTTGCATTAAGACAATGGCAAAAATGGTCTCCATAAAAAGCTGTTAGCATCAAAACTTAAGAATCTTAAAGGAAGATATGCATAGCTGTTACATTATATTTAAATTTAATAGCTTCAGCAGGAACCCCCGACAAACCCAAAATCATCATACAAATCATGTATTAAACCAGGGAGCATTAATTTCAGTGGAAATAAGAAAAGGCAGTCATCAAAGGAGTCAGAGAAAAAGCTTCAGGCAAGAAAATACACCCATCTTGTCAGTGATAGCAGCCAAACCCTGGACTTTGTTTATTTCTCTACAATTGACTCTTTATGAAGATGATGTTAAGTGATCTAGGGACATCACTTAACAAGAACTAAAATGCTTTAGAAAAGTCATTTGATCCTTTGCTTCTATGCTACAGGAGTCTTTTATCGACTTAGAAATCCAAAGTAAAACCAAAAATTATTCTAACAATATTCTAACAATAGGATATAGAAAATTGGAGCCCTGAAACAGGACATACCTGGCAATTCACAGTTTTGACCAAATAAAGGTGGGATGCTCACAGTCTTTGTCACAGAGTTTGTTTCAGCAAGTCTGGTTTTGACCATGCCTCAATGGCCTCCCAGCTCTGAAAGAAGAAACCAGAACATGCCACCAGAATGAGGCAGCATGTGGAAGGAAAGAGCTGGCTGGAAATTAACAGCAGAAGATAGCAGAGGAGATAAAAAACACATTCTGTTTCTGAACATGTTTATCAACATGCTTTATCAAATGCTAAAGAAGATGCTTTTAAAAATCAATCTATTTATGAGCATAAATGGGGAATTATGCAGTCATACTGGGAGAGGATGAGAGAGACCAACACAGACGGAGCCACAGCACTTGCAAAGAAGAAAAAATTATGTTACAACAGACAGTGGCATTTAATTGAGTAGATTTATAAAATCTACTCAAGCATTTAGAAGGCCTTTTTCAAAATTACAATGGCATTTTGAGCATCAAAAATTTAAAATAGAAATGCGTGTATATTCTGTAAGCCATCCTGCCAAAGGACTTAACTGGCAAATCCTGCATACCTGCATTAGGGAATAGTGCCAGGAATCCATCCCCTATCCTTTGCAGCCAAAAAAAGGAAAATAAAGTTAGTGCCTATCTACATAATCACAAGAGTGACAGTCTGTGTGGATGCAGGTTCTTAAAACATTAGATAAGAAAATACAATTTAGGCAAAAGTCTTCAGTGATGTCTCTCCAGAGAAGCAGTACTGTGGGAACACATCTGCAAAACACCTCATCCAAGACTCTTCTGGGACACCATTATGCCCTTCCACAGCCCTTCCAGGCCATGTCTCAGCAGGCAGCAGCACAATCCCCACTGGCCTCAGATGTGCCAGGGAGCAGGGACACAGGCATCCCTCAAAACAAATCCTCATCTACCCAAAACAGCCCCTGTGGCTGGGAAGGAGAGTTTCCTGTTAACCGTCACTATGGTCAAGATGCCACCCATATGGTAAAAAAAATCCCAGTTCCTCTTTGGCCTTATCCAAATGAGCATATAATGTCAAAGAGGGAGAGTTGCTGGGGTTACAACTACAGAAATAGCACACATTATGTTTGCTGTGTGGCTCAACCCTACCACCACCTCCAGGCTCTCCCAGGGCTCCTGAAGAGGAAGGCAGGGTGTTTCCTGAAGAGGAAGGCAGGGTGTTTCCTGCACTGGGGGTCAGTCAGGCCCTGCCCCCAGCTCCAGCCTGGGCCCCAGAGACACCGTTTGGGGGTGACAAGTAAGGCTGTAGTGATGGAGAAACTCTTGCTCCTTGCCCTGTCCCTCGTGCAGGTCTGCAGGGCCACCCTGCCAGCTGGACAGCTACATGTCCCCGTCCATATGGGCTGTACAAATCCTCCTGACCACAGACAGGATCAGTCTTAACATAGGCCAGGAGTTCAGACTCTGCAAACACCTGCTGGGCAAAAAGGAGAGGCCTAGGGCTGTTTGGAGGGATTGGCCATGCCCTTCTTCATTTAAGGTTTTTCTCTAGTGGTTTTTCTATGTTGGTGTACCCACACCAGCCTTTTCAGCACTGGGGCAGGTAGCCTGAGGCTGACTTGGAGGCAGACCAGAGAGAGCTAAGCAGGTGCCACAGAATCTCATTAACAAGTCCTGTATAATGAAGACTTTTTTAGGAGTAACTTCTTGGCAGCAGTACCAGTCTAAGAAGTTGCACGCCCTATTCCGCTCATCCTGCACTGCACACTCACAAACATCTGTGCACCAAATCAAACCAAAGAACTGTTGCAGTTAAAAACCCCAATTTTTGTGACTTTTTGCTCAACTGTTTGTAGTGGACTCCTTTCCCAGTCCATGTAGCACAGCTACACAAACACAGGGGCCCAACAGATGACCAGGATGAGAAATCCTGTGTGAGTCAAAGTGTCACTGAGCCCTGAGTGCACGGGACTGGGGAACTGCCCTGAGCATGACACATCAGCAGCCACTCCTTCCTGGGAACAGGGAGGTGACAGCACTGCAAGGACAGGCGAGAAAACTCGGCACTGGCACCGCAGAGTTTTAAACCTGTAACTTTGGTTGAGTCAGGAAGAAAATAGGTTAAATCAGCACAGTATTGCAGATGACAGATCCCAGAGATCCTGAAGGAAAACAGCCCAGGATTTCTGCAACAGCCAGGCAAGAGGAATTGTTGTGTAAGGGAAAACACTGCAGGAGCCTACTGAGCAAATCTCTTATTCTGATATGTGTTCAGATAAGTGGGAAGATTATATAAGCAAAAGAGAAAGTGACACAGCAATATATTCCTATCTACTCCTTTACACTGTCAGTGTGAACTTTAATTCAAAATTAATTTAATTTTCAAAATAACTTTTAGGGAGTAAAATTGCAAAGTTGACCGGTCCACAACCAGATACAACGCAACATGGAGTTCCAGTTTTGTGTATTACATGACAGTCAACATTGTATTATTCCTTAAAGCCCACAAACTTTATAAGATACCCCAAAAAAAAGCAATTTGTACACTATCAGCCCAGCCTAGAAAATAGTGTATTCAAACATCAGGCAATTCCTATGCTGAAAGCTCAGAGACCAAAACCAGCATCCTGCCAAGATCACAACGATACTGGTATCAAAAACAAAAATCTCATGGCAGGCCATTTCCATGGAGTCACCTGCACTAACCAGGAAACTCTGTTTTGCTCCTTCAGTTTCACAAGAAAAAAAACTTTAGTCAGCACTATCTTGGGAGAAGAATTCCATGGGAAAACCTAGCCAAGTGGCAATAAGAATCCCACCAATAAATACCTTTGTGTGTCCCCAAAGCATATTGTACGTATCAAAACATATTAACATGATGTAGATGTACAGTTAAAAAAAATAACTACTAGGTTTCCTCTCTAGAACAGCCTTAGGTTAGAAACTAAGCTGCAGAGAGGCCAAAGATACAGAAGGGGAGCAACAAGAGCCATCCTCCAAAGTGCAGAATTCAAATGAATATAATAGTAATAGTAATAATAATAATAATAATAATAATAATAATAGGCTGGATGTGAACAACTGCCTACACCGCCCCTTAGAAGCAACTAGCTGCCTCCAAAGTTCGGCTTTATAGAGGAAAATATGGTTGAGATAAGACTGAGCAAAAAGTCCCAAGCTCAGAGATACCAGAGGCATAAAACACAGCTGCCTGCACCTTGGGAACAGCCTTGCTGCGTCTCTGGAAGGATCAGAGTTTTAAATTAGTTTTAAAATAGGGTAAGAAACTTTTTTTCTTTACAGTTACATTCAAAAGAATGGGGATAAGACGGTGGTTTTTTCTCTCTTTCACTGGGCAACCTCGGAAAAGGCAAAGTTCCCACGCAGCATGTTCCCACCTGGCACAAATCCACCAGGAGCGGGGAGGAGGAGGGGAACCAGGCCCTGCATCTCTCCCCGCAGCCGGTGAAACCCCTGGGCTGGGCAGGCGACAGCGAGCGGCTCACCGGCCCCGGCACGGCCCGCTGGGCTCGCCCTCAGCCGCCCCACAGCTCCCCCGAACCAGCGCGGCCGGGCCGCTCCGGCAGCTCCGGGGGCAGGGGCGGAACAGCGGGGCCCCGTTCCCGAAGGCTCCTCCTCGGTTCCCGGCTCCGCAGCCACCTGTGCGCGCCCCGGGCGGGGCGGAGCCGGCCGAGCCCCGGGTCCCTCCTCTGCCGGTGCCTGCGGGCGGGACGGGGAGAGGCTCCGGCAGCGCGGCGGGACCCGGCGGAGGGAGAGCCCGGCCCGGGGAAGCGGTGGCCCCGGCAGGTGCCGGGCCGAGGGCAGCGCGTCCCGGGGGGCAGCGTTAACGGGCATGGACAAGCTCAACAGGCTGACGGTGCCGGCCGGGGAGAAGTTCAGGTAGGGGCTGGTCCGCTCCCGGCTCCTGCGGGAACGGCGCTGCCGCGGGACTGAGGGCAGCGGTGGGAAGGCAGCGGGGGACGAGGCGCTTCCCGCAGCGCAGCGCGGGGGGATCGGGAGCTGCCGAGGCACGAGGAAGTTGGCAGAGGGCTTGGAGTAAAAGGGAGTTTTACCCGTTCTGACCCGCTGGCCAGGGCGCCGCAAGGAAGTGCGGGAGGTAAACACGGATTTGGAGTGGATAACGCAGATTTAGAAGTAAAATATGTGTCGGTTTCACCTGCAGCGCAAAGAGGAATATTTTCAAAGCGTCTATTTTCCAAACTGTAAGGAAATAGTGTGTGACTCATTATCATGTATGAGTCTTATGCAAATTAGAAAAACTTAATTAATTGCTTAATGCTTTAATGTCTTATGAAGATGGCTTTTGTAGTTAAGTTTTGTAATGTTTCCTAATCTTCGAAAGAACTGGCGGAATGGAGGGAACTGGAAAATGGGAAATGTTCCTAAGTGAAGGAGAACAATGTTAAATACAGGGTTTGAGAGGAAAAAAGCAGAAGCTGGCCATTACTGAAGTATTTTTAGTGTGTCTCACTTCATGTGCTGCTGCAGTTGGCACTTCGAGGCTCTTTCATCATGACTTTTTGTATTTCTGAATACTTAAAAGAAGTTCTGTTTCAGATTAAGGTAACATGGAATTCTTTTCCTCCTCTGAAAAAATAAGAATGAAATACTGAAAAATATTTTTTCCTAAAATAAGTCATACTTAAGCACTCAAAACTAACTTATAAACCCTTCTCAAGGCTCTCTCCCTCTCCCCAGAAACTTTCATGCAAACTGGAATAATCTTTTGTAAAGCTAATTTTGATGGAATGCAGTTTATTGATGCCTACTCTCCCCATACTGTGGCAGTGTTGTTGGGGAGGTGTGTACTTGCAGAGCTGCAGTGACACTGATGCTCCTCAGCCAGGCACAGCTAATGAGAGCCAAGCAGGCTGCATCCTAACCTGTGGAAGGCTCAATGGACAGGGGGAAGAACTCAGGGAATTTCCTCATTGCCTGCAATTTACCACCTTAAGTAGTCTGAACTGGTTTAAATGGTGTTGGTCTAAACTAGCTATCTTTAAATAACAAGGAACAAAATGGAAAGCTTGATTCCATCCATTACTGGTACATAAAAAAATACAGTACACACCTTCTGCTGTCATAAAATTATAGCTGGGATTCTCCTTCTGCACTTTTGCAAACAATTAAAGCAGGATTACCTTCAAGTATCTAAAGTGGGTCTATGTGTGAGGGCTATAATGGCCCACAACTTTTTGGTGAACTGATTGAAAAGCCCTAAACCCCTCTGCTGCACCTTCACATAGACTGCGCTCTCCATCTCATCTGAGGTTTTAATATTGTTGTAAAATAGGGAAGAGAAAGAAGTAGCTCTGCTTTCCTGTATTAATCTGAAGTATTACAGGTTACTCTTTCTCTCCTCCTCATGGCCAATTCAGCCGATTTGTGCAGGGAAAGAAGGAGCACCCATTTCTCAAGCATGTGAGCGTTCTCACCACACACAGTGGACACGCATGCTTCGACTTGAGCATGTTGAAATACTCCTTAGAAACCTGGATATGTGGCTACAAAATCTTACTGTGGTGTCAGGATTTTAAAACCTGAAGGCAGAGCTTTCCATGAGTAGATATTCACAGGATAAATTTAAGAGAGATATGCAAATACAGGAAGAAATCAGTGTAATGTGGTGGGAGCCTTTTCCTTTATCTTTGAAACGCCTGGGTACCCCCTTGTGCTCTGTGACCTGTTAACAGTGCAGTTGACTTCCTAATTCCACCCCTGTCTGCATGGAACCCACACAGGTGGTTCAGAGTTTGTATTGAATGTTACATGATCTAAATGTTTATGGCAAAATTGTACTTTTATTCATACGCTAAGATGCGATGCCAAGAAACATTCCTGCCAAACATAGTTTCAATTTATGTGATTATAGTTTGCATTTTTTAAAGACAACTTTCTTAAAATTTCTGCTTTGTAGCAGCAAAAGTTAAAAAAGCACTACTGTTGAGTCTGAGAGAGAATCTTGTTATTTTTTTAAGTGCAGACCTGAAAAGCTAGATATTATGTGGTTTTGCTAAGCTCAGCTATTCTCTATGGGTGTAGTTGAGCCCACCAGACCTAGCTTTTTGTTGCATTAGTAAATCTTAGATCAGATCTGATCTAACAAATGTTCCATTTGTTAAGTTTATTGCAACAATGAGAACTTTAAATGTTCTTATATGTCTGTCTGCCTGACATGTTGTGGTATGTCCATTGTTTGCAGTTAAGCCACTCAACTAACTTCAGTAATAGTTGGACAGGAATGCTGGAACTTCATGGAGTTCTGGTATTTATTTCTATATAGTGTTTCTTATAAGGCATGCACAGTATTATACAAATATTCCCTCAATGTGTTCTAACTGCTTCCTTATAGTGAGGGAAAATTAATTGAAAGGCTTGGTTATTTATTGTGAGATAAACTAATCTGTGGTTCACAGAAATAATTTGGTACTTTGAATGGTTTCCCAAAGAGTGGAGTGAATACATGAGCAATACCCATACTGCCATGGCAAGCTCTAGCGTGCCTGGATTTCAGACTGAACTTCAGGGAAAAAAAATTATGCTGCAAACATACAGAAATAGATGCACTCATGATCAGGGACAGTAGGCAGCATGGGTAATGGGAAGTTAGAAGCTCAGAAGAAAAGTCAGCACTAACCTTGCAAACTCTTTTGTGGTTTAACTTCCCTGGACTATAAGACAATGATTCCTATGATTTAAATAATTTCTAGCTACTATATGTAGCTGTGTCACAGCATCACTTCAGACTTGCTGCATTTTTTTATTATGACCACAAGCCTTAATGATGACCCTCTGCCCATAGCTGACTTTGCTGTGTGGCACGAAGCCCTTTTGAAGGCATCGTCACCTCTGTGGTGATGGGCAAACCATGGCACAGACCAAAGTGTGCCACATGCTTTCACTTGCCTAAGGTCATGCAGCCAGGGAGTTCCAGATTGCACACAGCCTTTTCCAAGAGCAGTTTCATGTTAATTTCACATGACTTCTTTAATTTGCAGCACTCCATCTCTGGCCCCAGCAAAAACAAAGGTTTAAAATCCCTATCTCCAAGCATAATGTCCGTTTAAAAGGAAGTGGAAATAAACTGACAATTTGCTTTTCTTAGGTTGAACAAGTGTGTCTGGGTTTGGTTTTTTTTGCAGGATTTTGTATTAGTCCTCATTGAACAGAAGGGTTTAAATCCTAATTCTATGAAAATCAAGAGGGATTTCCTTGAAGCCAGAATGTCTGTTGTCTGTCAAACCAGGAGGTGTTTATAGTCTTCACTAATTTTCTACTGGTAGCTTGGCTGTAACTGCTAGGCCTTTTTCTTTAACAGAGGATCTTCTGGCCATGTGTCTTCTTGAAAGTGTATAGTAGAAAAAAATAATTCATTTGGGATTGAAATTTTATTTATTATCTCAAATTTCATCCTATGTATAGGATGCTTTACCATAGGGAGCATTTACTTTTGGAGAAAATGTTTGGGGAATATCTGGATATGAGTTTTGTACTGTAAGAAAATATTTTATTGTAGTAGTTCTACAAATCCCTCTTAGTGGGAGCAAACAGTTTTAGAAATTTAATCTGTTTTTTCAAGGCAAATTTTAACTTAGTTTTTTACCTCAGTGAACTTGAACAGGACAAAAGAACAAAAACAAACTCAAGCAAGAAATTAACTGGAAGTAACCTATAGAATGTTCTCCATGACAGAATTAGCCATCAAAGCCCACATCCAACTGTAACATCTCAACCTGTCATTAGTTACATAGAGTCCAGAGGAAAGGCTCTGCAAATGACAGAATCATTCCCTGGTTTGGGTTGAAAGGGACCATCCTGTTGCCATCCCTCTGCCATGGGCAGGGAAGCCTTCCACTAGGTCAGGTTGCTCAAAGCCCCGTCCAACCTGGCCTTGAACACTTCCAGGGACGGGACAGCCACAAGTTCTCAAGCCAGCCTGTTCCAGTGCCTCTCCACCTCCACAGTAAAGAATTTCTTTCTAATATCCAGACTGCTCTGTTTGATGCCATTCCCCTTGTGCTGTTACTGCATACCCTTGTAATCAGCTCCTCTCCAGCTTTCTTATAGACCCCTGCAGTTACTAAAAGGCTGCAATAAGATCACCCCAGAGCTTTGCCTTTTCCAGGCTGAACAATCCCAATTCTCTCAGCCTCACTTCTGCTCTTCCACCTGCTCTGGAGATCTCCCATTTCTAGCAAAAGTCTCATCTGCCCTAAGGAGATAACAGCTGGGAAGGTCTTCTGCTCTTCAGCACCCATTGTCACCCACAGCCACCCCCTGTCTCAGCTTCCAGTGTCTCCTGACAGCTTCCCACTGCCCAGTACCACTCTGTGGTGGCAGCAGCTTCTGTGGCACACCCTGGTTTAGCCCAGCAACGTGTAGGCTGAACATAAAAGGTCACATGAAATCCCACTTCAGTGATTTGCAGTCTTCAAAGCTGAGTTTCACAGGCACAGGGAAAGGAGGACACCAGCTGCATTTGCTGTGCTGATGAGCACAAACAAAAGTTTTTCTGTAGGATTGTTAGGTCCTGTTTGCCGTACAAAGCACAGTTTATGTCAGCTTAAATAGTTCATAAATTGTCTCTCATCTCTGGACTTTGGAATGAAATGAGATAGGAAATGCAAACTTCCCCAAATACCACTGCAAAAGTCCATTCTTTCACTCAGTGTGACTTCTCCAGTCAAATCCTCTTGCTTCTTCCTGTGACCTTGCTCCAGCACAGCATAGCCTCCATCCCATCTATATTTGTCCTTCTTTATTCCCTTCTCTCTGCACAACCACTTCATTCTACCAATCCCTTTAAAGCTTCGTTTCTTCCTTCCAGCTATGTCATCCACCTGGACTAATCCCCAGGCTAAAAAAAACAACCAACCTACCAAAACAACCAAACCTGAAACACACTAATTTTTATTAAAAACAGAAAGCCAAAAAAAAGCATCCACCCACAAACTGAAGGGGGGAAAACACCCAAACTAAACCGCCACATAGGATTTATTCTCAGACAGAATTTCCTCCCTATAATGCTGTTTATAGGAAGGATGTTTAAGTGTGACTGTGATCTATATGTGTTTTAAATAAATATATTTAAAGAAATATGGTAATGTGGACAGAAGGATGCAGTATAATATTGAAACTATCAGGAGATGCCCTGCTTTGGTCTCTGCAGGTAGACAGCAGTGTGAGGTTGTAATGTGTTCACAAGATCAGCCATGCTTAGGTGGTACCTATAGCTGCATTCTTCTTGTGCTGGCAAAATTATTAAGTCATTGGCAAATAAAATATGTTCCAAATAAAATAAGGCCTTGTAGTGACACTGAAAGCCTGCTAAACTAACTGTCCAGAGTAGGAGCATTTGTCAACCATAGCAATGGCAAGCGACCCCATCCTTGGCCTGCAACTGTCAGTTACTCAGCAGAAGCGAAAAATTTAGATTTGATCTAATGACATAGGGTGGGTTTTTTTGTTTTTTTAGTAAAATAATAAATTATTAAAAGCCAAGCAAAGAACCCAATAAATTAATTTTCATGCCCATGGGGAAAAAACATCATTCTAGCAAACGTGTCAAAACTCTTTTTTATACCATTAGTTTATAAATGTGCCCCACACAGCTGTGTAGAGCTAGATATTAAATCATAATTTGATATTGCAGGTACTCAGTGATATGTTGATTCCAGAACAAACAGTTTTGTGTTTTACAGAATCATTCAAAATCTATGTACTGCACAGGACATTAAAATGTGATAGATGCTTTGCTTTTGGAAGGCAAATATGGCAATCATAAATCATTACGAAAAAGCCCCACTGGAAAACCATATTAGTTTATATGCTCAGCAGACAAGAGAATTGAAAAAGTGTTGGAGACAGTCGCTGAAAGTGACAGTACTTTCCCATTTGGCTTTAGGGTATCATCTTAGATTTTTGGTGAACTGTAAGAGGATGCAATGTAGATATGTCTGGTTTTGCCAGCTGTAATAAATTACTGAAGAGTAACAGAAGCTTGAAAATTCTATTAACATCTTTATGCTAATTGGTTAGTATATACATTTTGAACAAGTTTATTTTCCAGACATAAGCAAAGGCAGATGTGCAATGCTGCAAGTTTATGACCTCAACATAAATTACTACATAGTAAATGCTTTAGAAATAATTGAAATAAAGTATTTTATATGTAAATGTGAAATCTAAGTTATAATGACTACATAATGTACTCATAAGTATTATGAGGCAGTAATATGAAAAACATGAGTATATGTTTTTCAAGCTTAATTCAAGGGGAAACCAGGTGAAGTAAGCTATTATTAGAAGAGGCTAAACTATGTGTCTTAATATTTCCTTCCTGTCTTAAAATATGGATGCTGTGGGCATCTCTGCAGGATGCACAGAGGCAGCCAAGTGCTACTGGAGCTGTAGCCACATGGCCAGTTGAATTTGGTGTAAGTCTGAGCAGCTGCCAAAAGAGCAGGTCCCTTTCTTCTACCCTCCCAAGGCCCCTGCTCACCCTGCCCCTCTCTGCCCTCTCAGTGGCACCAGGGTTCAGTGACCACGTGACAGAGCTGGCTCTGATCCTGCTCATATCTAAACTGGCAGAAGAAAAAAGAAGTTAGTTTCCCAGCTGGAATTCCCATGATTCATCATAGTTGGGGAAGCACCGAGGGCAGAGAGGAGTGGAATTTCCCCTTTCAGTGGCAGCCCACGTGGGCTCCATTAAAGTGACATAGGGACCAACCAGGGAATTTCTCCAGAGTTGAACAAACTTCAGAACAAAACAAACAAAACTGATCCATGAGCAGCCTCCGTTAGGTCTCTGTCAGTGCCACCCCACATCTATGATGGGTATAATGCTTCTGTAGCTTGAGCAAGAACACTTTCAGCCCAAGCACAGCAGTGTTTGTTAGTGGGAATATTCTGGGTCCGTACCAGATCCTGTCTTTATTCATTTCCCTACAATGTCTTTCTGCTTCTTCTTGTTGAACTAAAAAAGCACTTAAGTCTTGTACATTTCTGTCCTTGTTCTCCTTCAGTGACCAGGCTGTAGGGTACTAATCCTTCAGGGAGGTACAGCACTCAGTTTTAACTGGAACTGCATTTTAGAGTAGCCTAATGGCTTGAACTTCCTCCTGCTGCTTGAAAACCTTCAGGAAAAGTGGAGTAAGTCTTGTGAATGTGGCTTCTGTGTGGGGGTTGTTTTTTTTTGTTTTGTGTTTTAAAACATTAACTTACATCCAGAGAGCTGGTGCAAAAAAGATCAGCAAACCAAAAAATAGCTCAAAACAGAGCAGGTCAGTTACAGAACAGGAAACATAGCTTATCTTTTTATGCCAAGGAGTGACATGTAATATTCACTTACATATTGTACTACCTCATTTTCTGTATTCCCTACAGTGTCACTGTTATTCAGTTGGGATAAAGGGAAGAGCAGTCTGCATAAGAGGGAAGAGATGTCCAAAACTTGGAAGTTTTGTTTGTTTGCTTGCTTGCTTGTTTGTTTGTTTCCAGGCAAATTCAAATGCTTAGCATTGGAAACCTAGAATGGGTTCTTTCAATATGCAGAACTCCCAATCGCCTCAAAGTACTTACACTTTTTACTTTCATGTTAAGCATGATTTCTGTCAAGAATGTATTATTCCTTTGCGTGCTACATTTTTTATTAGCTCAGTGAATATTAGTACTTAACCAGTACAAGGAGGACTGACAGCTTTTTTGTAAAGATTATGTAGAGGACAAATGAAGATGAAAAATACAATCAGTATTTAGCCTTTCTGTGCCTCTGTGTGTACCATGTAAACACACACCTGCTCTAACTGTGGGGTTTGCCTTTAGGCAAAACAGTGGATGCCACAAAAGTGAGCAGAACAGGATGTTTCTGAGACTTTAAGAAATCAACACACTTGTCAAAATGAATATAAACTATTGTCATTTCCCCTTGTGCATCTCCCAAACGTGAGGGAAAACAATTCCTTGTTTCTTCTTCCTCTCAGGTAGGTAGCTGTAATTGACTTCTCCCAATAAGCAAACCTCTTTGAACTTTTCTTGTCAGCTTTGAGATAGCTTTACAGATAAAGATCAAAGGCTCAGTGCCTTGAATGGATGGTTTGGTGCCACAGGTTACCACCTCCAGTTCCAAACTTCCTCTTCTCCCACCAAGAAAGCCATTGCAGGGGGTGGATAAAACCCCAGAGTGGATGAGGGGCTCTGAGACTGTATCCTAGACCAGTAGCTGCTGAAGTGGTTTATCTGACTGCACCTCAAGGATTCATCTCTCTCTCTTACACATTTTTATGCATTTTACACATATCTCAGCCATTGAAAACAACAACTGTGACCCAGGTGGCTGATTCAACCTGGCATTTCCTTGCAAAGGACTCCCACTCTGTCTGTTCCAGGTAGAATAGGATGTAAGGGTGTGCACATGTAGAGATCTGAAGCACCTGAAGGAGGTCTAGTAAGGAATTAGATGCTTTCTTTATTTCGTATTTCTTTTTGCTTTCTACTGAGGAATTAGAACTGAAGATGAAGGAGGTAGAGTTGTTTCATAACATTTAATTGCATTGTCTTTGAGGCACAAAAGTGACAAGTAATAGGAAAATACATCTTAGGAACACACCCTGTTCACCAAAATCCATGTTCTTCCACAAAGACCTTGGCAGGAGCATTGCTTCCATGGAAGCCTGGCATAGGAAAGGTGGTCCTTTTTTGGTTTGTTAATTCAGTTTGAGAAGATATTTCAACATAAGAGCTTAATGCTTTTCAAAATCTCAAGTGGCAGTTTTACAAATCCCCTTCTAGGTAAGCAGTTTCTCCCCCCAAAAAGAAGCAGGAGTCTTCCCTTCGTCCAGAAACAATAACTTTCTTTCTTGGTTTGGTCACCTGCATAGCTATTTATAAAACTGAAGGATAACAGAAACACAAAACAAAACCAGCTGGGGAGAAGGTGCTGGGATAATTGTGCTGTGAGAAGCCATAAAGGAGGGATCTGGACACACTGTTCTTTCTTCAGTTTCAAATTCTAATGTGGGTTTTTTTTTTAATTAACAGAAGTAGCTGTTATAATTTTTAGATTTCTGCTCTTTGAGTTTTGGTTTGTATCTTCTAATAACTTAGCTTTTATTTTCCAAATTTCGTTGCTTTCTGTTTTGTGGTTCTTATAGCTGAGGCAAGTGGGTATTTTTGGAGACTTTTTGTTTTAAGTCTAAATTTGCACTTACTAAATACCATGCTAGTTTTCTAATGCCAAGTATTTAAATTTGCCTGAAAAACAACCCCAAACAAACAAAAACTCTGAAAAACACTTTTTTGTTTTAATGTGATCTGCCTTTCTTAAGCCAAAAGTGAGTGCTGCTACACCTACCCACAGTCTTACTTAAAGTGAATGGACAAATTAATCTTCAGAAAATGGGACTTTCTAGGCACAGAACTACAGGCTGTCCTGTCAGTGAGAAACAGATATATCCAAAAAGGTATAAGAACATGCAATTGGCGTGCAAATTGTCTATTTTACTGTGTGTTTATTTTTTAAATTATTTTTACTATTTTAAAACCAGTTCAGCTTCATCAGTTAACGACCTAACTGATGTGAGGAGAAGGAGAAGAAACATGCAGGTCCCTTAATGTTGAATGAATCAATATTGCTTGTAAAGCAATTACAGATTTATAATACCCATATTATACAGTTTCTCAAAAACTAGTCTAAATGGTGGGAGAATTCCATGTTACACAAATCTGTCTGAAAGCAAGACAGACTTCTCTTTCTCAAGTCTAGGGCCTCTGTACTTCATCTCACATCTGAGTTGCAAACTTGTTACACACTTTATTCTTCTTCATTTTTCTCTTTAAAACGTATTTTACCATTGGAAAGCTTGTGTAGGATAGTGTGCATGCAAAAGAGCCAAAGGCTTCCAGGTGATGTTTGAAGGTGGGGATGTGTCTCAGGCCAGGTCCACCCATCATCCTCACTTCATCATCACATATTCCTCATAAGCTGAGCTGTGACCAGATCAAAGAGAGGGTGGGTTTGTTTCATTTTGTTTTATCTTGAGGCAGCTCTGACAGTCCTTGAGTGCAGCAAGCACACAACAAATCCTTCTTTCAGGATGTATGGTATTTATAATGGAAAACTTTGCACCTTCCTTCAAGTACTTATCACAGCTACTGACCCCTTTGTCATTTGATCTGATAATTCTGAATTACTGGAGTTTTTAGCTACAAAAATAGCAACAATAGGGCTAAAAAGGGTTTTGGTTTAGGTTTCTGTCTTTTTTCTTTTATTCCTTCCAACATGTAAGAATTTCTAATGTACTTGTAAGAAACCTAAAACTTTTATTAGCACTTAGAGCCAAGACGTCCAAACTTGCTATCTGCAGAACTTTGAAAATCTATTGTGTGCCATGAGATCCTGATCAAAGCGTCCCATCCAGTCTGTGCAAATTACAACTAAAATGGATCTCAAAATATCTCTTGCTGAAATGTGTTTTCAAAGATTAGCAGTGACACAGACTGCAACAGACTGCACTTTTATCTGCAAACCTGATTTTGCATAAAAAGATCCCAAGCAGGTTTAATGAAGAGTTGGAGCTTGTAGTTAAAGAAGCAACTTTAAGTTTTACCTCTTGATTGTCTTTAATTATATGCAATGCCAAGTAAGACAAGCATTACTCATTATTTTTATTTACAGTACTAGCTGTAGTCAGGAGGTCCTTGAGTGTTTCTAGTATCTGCTCATCCCAAAAGAGCACTAGAGAATAAACATTAGCTGGTGACAGGTCCTGACTCAGGTGTTGTGAAGGAGGAGGTTGAAGCTCTGTACCTGGCACGAGGGCGGCCTGCACTGGGCCATGGCACTGCCTGGGTGCTGCTCTGGTGAGGCCCTCTCGCAACAAACCCCTTTTCTTGCAGTGCAATCTCAAGTGTTTGAGAGCCATACAACAGGTATTTTAGTACTAGTCAGATATGTAGATTCAGTCTACATCCGTGTATGTGTATAAACACCCTTCTGGGCTTCACTTTCCTCATCACTCTGGAATGGCCTTTGGGCCTGGGATTGGGTGCTTGAAGATTTTGGAGACCCCTCTTGCCATAGACTTTTCAATCTGCCTCTCTTCTTTTCTTCTGTCTCTCCAAGATCACAAATCAGACAGACAGCTCTTCTTAAAACTTTTCAGTTTTTGCCTTTTATATGGCCTGGCACTTCAAGAAATGTCAGCCTCCAGCTGACTGGACAGACTGGTTTTTGCAGCTCATTCAGCTCTATGGTGGAAGGGGATTCCACTTGAACAGGAGATCAGCTGTGCTTGATGGTTTCCTACACTTCCCACTTAGTGCACTGGTTATCTGCTTACTCTCACAGGCTTCAGACAAGTTGAATTCTCCAGGGGCAACAAACAAGGATTTTAACAGCTCCTACAAGAGCTATGTAACAGCTGAAAAAATTCACACTACTGCATATTAGGTACTCTTTAGTTTATCAAAGTTGGAATTAGAAATCTAAATGCCTCCATTTAGAGACATTTAGAATAGAATAAGGAATAAGAGGCACAGATTTTTAAGAAATTTGACTGTGCAAAAAATGGGAATGTTTTCATTTCAGTCCATGTGCTTGGAAAAAATATCATAATAGCACCAGTGCATGTGATTTCCTAATTTAAATGCATCTTTTAAAATAGAAATATGTAATAAAATGATCTTTTAAACTGTAGCCTTACTCAAGGCTCATGGACTATCCATGATGCTCTAATCAATTCACCTAAATGTGATCAAATGAAAAGCAAACTAATTCAGGTGCTTGTACTTATCAGATTTGTGTTGGGTCTTATTTGCATGTGTGTGTGAAGGATTTTTTAGCAAATAAATGACAATATAGAATAAAACCAGTAAAATGAAAAAAGCACACCTTTTTTAAAATAAAGTAATAGTTTTACTAATGTAAAAATATTAGTGTCAGTAAAGAGCAACAAGCAATATTCAGATCGAAATCTACAATTAGATTTTTGTGGGTGAGTTCTATTTCTGACAAACAACAAAGGAAATGTAACTGATGCTGACATCCATCCCTAATTGAAGTCTGGCAAGCCTTTTTGAAAGAAACACAAACACTTACAAGCATTCTGCCCAAACTAGAACTAAACCATTTAGATCTCCTCTCATTCTTTTCATTCCTCATTACTTTTCATTTATAGACACTGCCAGGTGCCAGCTGGGGCACAGCACAGAAACAGCAAACTGCAGATGATGGCTATTTCTGATGTTTCAAGCAGAACCAGAAGCTGAATCTGTTAAGAAAAAACCCCCAGCAAATACAGCAGAAAAGCAGAACTTCTTCTGAGCTTTTCACCTCACATTTAATGTATCTGGTTAGTTTAGACTATAATCCAAGCTGCTTTTATAGGTGTAGTACATTGTTGTTGGAAACTCTGGATCATTTTGCTGTACACCTGTTTCTCACAACTATAAGTAATTAATTTCTTTAAATTACCATGTAACACTGTATCATTTTGCTGTAAAATACCAGTTTGAGTTTTCAGCAGAAGGTAAAGATGTGCTTGTGAATTATTTGTCCATTATTCTCATTATATATTTAAGTGTCCCATGTATGGCTAGAAATCAGAGGGCATCACCATTATAACCTTGCAGAGTTTTGAAGTCAGTTCTAGATAAAATATCAACATTTAAATATTCAAAACTATTAATTTAGGCAAGGATTTTTCCTGATGCACTTACTCTTAAGTTGATTGTTTATACCATATTTAATTGTATTTAGAAGGATAACACAAATAATGCTAAAGAGCTCCTTAAAAGGAAGGAAAACATGCACAAATGATTTAACAATTAAACTACTTATTGAAGATATCCTGAGCATATTTTTCTTAATTTATATTAATGTTGAACCACTTGGTAAATTAATGCTGGCTTTGTTTATTATCTTACAGGAAGCTTCAAAAGATGGTGCATGACATCAAGAAAAATGAAAGTGGGATAATAAACAAGTTCAAAAAGTGAGTTTGCAATGCCAATCCCTAGTTTTATCAATGTGGGGAAGTTTGGATTATAAGCAGAGTTGTGTGTGGTACTTCAGTGATGGGACCATTGTCATTCCAGAGGGATGCACTTCCATGCATGGAAGGAGCTTTGGTTCAGACTGCAACCTGCAGAATGGTCATCAGTATTAACACTGTCATAAAGGAGTTGCAGAACTGGAGTCCAATGATAGGTTGTGTTTGTAGCCTTGAAAAAAACCAGTATTTGAGTGAAGAGCCTTTTTTTTTTGAATGTTTGCTGGGAATGGTCATTGCTTGTTGTTTGCATCGTCTGCCTTTCTCCTTAGGCAACTGTTTAGGCTTCCTGCTGCAATTAAGTTGAATTTGAGCTCCACCTTGAACCAGCTGGTCAGACATCATACTTAAAATTCCCATAAAAATGCACAGTCCTCCTGTGTTTCAGTCTCATAAAACAAAATGCAGAATTACCTAGCACCCTTATTCTAGCAAGACATACTGAACAGCATGCAGATTGTGTCACGTGCATGAAAGTATTATAAAATATTCATATGTATTTATACATAGAAATTCCAGTAATTTTGCATCCTTGTCAAATGAATACACTATTCACTGTTTCCAGACAAACATCTATTTAAAGCAATTAGCTATTTAGCACACTTTTCTTAATGCAACAGCTCATTTGCATTGAAATTCCATTTGGATGTGATTTTCTCATTCAGATGTGTTTCTTTACATGGGTCATTGGCAACAAAAGTATTAAGTAGTTTTAGAAGTTAATTACAACACCTATCTGCAGTGTTTCCAGGACAACCATGTTAAGTTCTAGAAATACAGCTCTTGTACATAAAAGACACGTGGAAGCATTGTTTTAAATTGTTTTTAAAGAGGGACCATGATGGCAGAGTTGAAGGGAAGCAGCTGATTCTGGGTGTAGCTGCAGTGCTCAGGCAGCTGCTGGCAGGTGTGGCTGTGCAGGAGCCCTGGGGAGCCGGGCTGGCTCAGCTGCTGGCCCTGCTGCCGGCCCGGCCTGGGCTGGTGTTCGTGGGCAGCTGCTGGAGCTGCCAGAGAGGGGATGCGCTCCCAGGAGCAGCAGGACTGCCCAGCTCTCCTGTTCCCCCGGCAGGAGGGCTGAGCTTGGCCTCCTTTGTGCTCTCATTTCCACAGCTGTGTGTTCTGCCCACAGACCTTGAGCAGGCTCTGATGGTAAAACACCTGATCTATCAGATAGATTGTGGAGATCATTTTTTTCCTGTTTTCATCCTCTTTCACGCTAAGATTGCTGCAATTCACAGTTAATCACAGTCACTTGCTATACTTATTTCCATGCAAGCACAAAAGAGAGTTTCCCATAAAATGGCCCTCTTTCAACTACTTGGGTTTTAAGTAAATTTGTGGGGTTTTTTTAGCATGGTGACCACTGTGTTCACCACCTATCTACAAAAGACTCATTTTCACCTGGGACCTGCTCACAGGGAAGAGCTGCTAGGCTGTCCAAGGCTTTTTGTGGGGTTTTGGAGGGGAGAGGGTTAGAGCTTTCTTATAGTTGTTGCTTTTTAATAAAGGGTGGCTTCCTACTTCACAGTAGTTGTTTAACTCCAATTAATAATGTTCCAGTGGACTCAGTTCAAAAGCCTCGGAGAGGAAAGATGACAGAAACAACAGAAGCATCTAAGGTTTATCATTTTGAGGCTACAAAGTGTCTCCTATAGTAGCCTGAACGTGAATTCTGATGTTAATCAGTTGCTCTGAAGCTGGGAAGGTCATCATTAAGTGTCAAAGATTGCTCCTATAGCACGGTAATTCTTTGATTCACTCAAGATAAAATATATATATATAAAAGAGCAGACTCGTAAAAACTTAAAGTATGACTGCAGCACAAAGCTCACATGTCAACTCTCCCAGTTATAAGAACACAAAGAACACGAGGTATGAAAGCATAATTTTTCCAATGTTACTGTGATTCATCTGAGTCATAATAATCATTTTTGCAGCTATGAAGATCAGAAATTTAATTTTTAAAAATTGAAGAATTTCTGGTATTTGCACATGACTTCAGAGTTCAAGTCTTGAACCCAGCACATAGTGAGACTTGCAATAAAAGCATGAGCTGACAGCACTGATAAGGATATGTACAAGAGGTGCTAAGCTTGACAGGATTAGAGCTGGCTGTGTTCCTTACTGTGCAATCTTTGGGGGCTTTTTGTTTGTAAAAACAAACAAAACATGGTCATCCAGATGATCACTACTTCCATTTCTGTGAAAGGATTATTTTATTAAATGTCAAGGTTCTCAACATGACTGACGCAGGAAAAATTTTATTTAATATGGATTTTGTGTAGCATAGATTCATCCATATGTTGGGAAAGAAAATCAAAATGAAACCTATTATAACTAGAAATAATTTTAGAGAATTCAAATAGTGTACTTGCATATCTGAAGCCTAAAGTTGTCACCCAGATGTACGCTGTAACCCTCTGCTACACAGATTGAAAGAATTATCAAATATTTGTGAAACTCAGTGACTAACTAATGACTTATTAGCAGTATTTGTTAAAACACGTCTAAAATCTGGATTGGCTCCTGATTATGCAGAAATTTAAAAGGTCTTTTGTCAAAACCTTTGCTCTCCAGGCTATGGGGTGCAGATGGGGACGAACTAATCTACTATCCATGTATGTCTTAAGGGTGTGTGGAAAGCAGGCTGAGCAGTCCTGGTAGCAGGAAAGAAATAGAAAGGTTGTTTTTTCATTGCTTAAAAGTTCCTGTTTGTTCCCCATTCCAACTCAACGTTTTCTGGCAGTAAAAATATTGGCCACTGCAGGGTAGCTGTCACCTGCTTGCCCTTAATCACATGCAAAGCTGTTTACAGCCCTGAGTCCCAGCTGCTGTGCAGATCACAGTGTCAAGGAGGATTATGTACTCAGGTGTAGAAGCAATGAGTGCAGCCAGCATTGGATAAACAATGAGAGCTGGGGGCATTTTTTTCATACTCACATCCTTGGTAATAGAGGACAGGGAAGCAGAGCAATCATAGGTTTCAGGATGGAGGATGGTGGCCTGTGCGTGAAACACACTGTAAAGACAGAGCACTCATCTGTGCATCATAAGCTTTCAGCCTCAAGGCTTTCTTCAGTGGAATCCTGGCTCCACTGAAGTTGGGGGTTGAAAGTCACACTGCATGTACAGCAAAGTCAGGACTTCACCTAAAGTTTTGCATGTGTTGAATAAGAAACAAGAAGTTCAATATATTCTCCATGTAGTAATATCCCATCCTTCACAAAGCCATCAGAAATCATACACTGGTACTCATGTTTCTGACTGCACACTATCCAAATGGGTCCATTTCTTGCACATTTGCCATGTGACCTGGAAAATGGAACAAAGATGCTTTACCCAGCTTTTTAGTTGGGTAAGTCTTTGCTTCAGATTTGTTTGGTCCATTTTTCTATGTCATTTATAATTTAAGCAGTAAAATAGTTGTGTCACTATTCAGGCAGAAAAATAGTTGTGTCACTAAATATCTTTTCAACCTGCGTAGCTACAACTAAAAGGCATTCATGATCAAACCCTTGGCAGAGGGAAAACCAGTATTTTATGAACCAAACAGTGAGAGAAACTACCAAAATCGAGCTGTACCACACTTAGAAAAAGAAAACAGGAAAATGTATAATACCTAATTTTAACTGTTACGCTGAAGGAACATGAAAATTACTGTGTAACTGAATAGAATGTTTTGAGTGTCAGGATTTTTATTATTAAAACTGCCACAGCATTTTGTAAGAACATGTGTGAAAGAGTCATAATAACAATTTTAAAAAAAATCCCTTTCAGTTTAATTTTGTCTTGTACAATTTCTGCATAATTCCACATGTATAACAAACTCTTCCACTAGGAATACACAGTTCAGGAAAAGTTTATCTGTTCTCATCACACCTTTTGGACCTCTGAAAATGTTTCTGGCAAAGTCCAATTAATTTATTGTGTAATCACAGGTGTGATGTTCTAGTGCATGTAAAGCTAATACATACTATAAATACTCAGGTCAGAAAAGATGCCAATATAATTTTTGTAAAAACTATTATGTTAAAATGGTTCCTAACAAGGGAGTGGAATTTGCACAGACTTAACAATACAAAAAAGCAAAGGACTTTTGAAAACAAGGAGTTTTCCAGCACATCTTTAATGCTGGGGGACTGAGCAGAAACACTAGTAGGGAAATGCACCTGTGGGAAAATTTAAGTGCTACATGTAAAGGTCTACTAATATGTATGTTTGGTTCTTTTTCTGGGTGTAGCCTGTAAAAACAAGTGTTGCTAGAGCAAAGCACCCAGATCTCTGCTGCAGTTTATTTTAAAATTCTTCACTTATGCAGGAAAACAAAAATGTGCTACAAATTTTAAGTAATTAATATTTGCAGCTTCTACAGGACCATATATGTTAAAAAAGTTAAGTACATGCCTAAATGTTTTGTTGGACGAAGCTCAGCATATTATAAGTGGAAATCTTGGAACACATTGCTTTAAAATGGAATAATTTATTCTCTTAAAAGCTATTCTGAATTTCTGTACCCTGCATTATATTCTTATGTGAGAAGCATCTATAACATATGAAGTGTCTCAAGTGCTCCCTTGTTATTTGTTGAAGCTCCAGTGTATGTGCTAGGATTAAATACATTTAAATATGCATGGTCAGTTGGATGGCATTTGATTCTTGCAGTCCCTTCTCCTTAACTTCAGGGAACAGGACAGAGTCAGTACCATTCTGCAAGGATCTGTGTGGACAGTGAGGTCAGAGCCTGCAGGAGCTGGGTAACCATGCCTTGGTGCAGGGTTGTGTCTTTTGAGCTTGTGTTGTGGTTTGCACATTGGGCAGAGCTCTGGCTCCTGTAAACTGAATCTGCAGCTGACTTCAAAAGAGCTTGGATTCCAGTTCTGGCGCTCATAAAATCATACCAGTACCATGAAAACGTCTTTTTAAGTGGATTTGAATTTTAGAATAAATAACATATTTGAAAAGATTCTAGCAAATATAGATGTGGCCGTGAACTGTTTCAGCTCTGTGACAGAAACATTATTTCTTTTCTTCTGTTGATATTCAGGTTCCAAAATGAACAAGTGGCCTTAATTTGCAAAACTGGGAAAGATACTTGGGATCGGTATGCTATTCCATAGCTGCACATGGCATGATAGGCTGCTTAGACACAGACCTCTGTTCTTCCCTCGTGTGCTTTCATTATAACGTATTTACATCTTCTGCCAGGGCCACTGCCAGGATTTACAGGGCCTGGTACCGAGTGTGGATGATTTCTCTTTAGCAGCTTAGAAATGTGTGATATTGCTTAGCCATGTACTTTATACCATGACCCAGAGAGCCTCTTACTGTTGCCTCAGTTCCACTATTTTCCAAGTCTCCACCGTTTCCAAACAACTCATGGCAGATATGTTGTAAAAAACATCAAGAGATCTTGGTCTCCCCTTCCTAAGATGTGAGATGAGCCCTGGCAGTGGCCCTGGGATTTTCTGTCTAACATGGCTGTGCTAACCTGGACAGAGGACCAGAGCGGAGCTGTTAAGAATGCTTTTTAGTTTACTGTTTGTACACTGAGTTACATTCTGCTTCAGGAAGTTAAAACCTCTGAGGAGTCAGCTATCCATCATTACTGTTGTTAGCCATGAACAAAGCAGGCTAACGTTGCAAAAATTATCTTCCTGGTCTGGTTTTTGTTTCGTTTGGGGGATTGGTCTTTTTTGAGTTTTAGCAATACCTGCACCATTTATTCATTGATTGATTTGTGCATGGGGTATTTTTGGCGACTGTCTGAGCAACAGAATTCCATTAATTCAACCCATTAATTTCTCAAAACAGACAGGAAAATTGATGTGGTAGTGCCAGCCTGCCACCACCCTGAGTAAAAGTGGCACCTGAACAATGATACCTAGGCAGCAACCCTAAATAGGACCTAAATACTGAGTGTCAAATTCTTGTGGTAAAGCAACATTTGTTAACACGATTGCTCAGAGATCCAAAAAACCATTTTCAGTTCTTTGGGGATGTGGTTTTTTTAATTATATTTGCTTATTTTTGCAAATTAATTTGTTAGGACCTGACTGAAGAATGAGGGATGTCATCAGTTTAGTAGACAAAGCTTCAGGTCCACAGTGAGATCTCATCAGTGCTACAAGGAAGCTGTCAGACAATGTTCAAAAGTTGCTTTAAAGAACAATTTTAATGTCATTATGTTAATGTTTTATCTGGCTACTAAAAACTAAGGATTGTTGTTTTTTTCCTTCTGTAGAGGCATCAGTCTGGCCTGTGATGCCACACATGCACTGTTCATCTTGACTTTAAACCCAAATTCTTCTCTTTCATTACAGGGTACTGAAATAATTCAACTGACTGTAATTCAATGTATTCTTTGGACAGCTGCAAGTTAGTAAGGAGGAGTATACATGAATATACACATATATACATATATGTGTATGTGTTTACACATATGTGTACTTCTGCCTCCTAGATATATATATATGTGTGCACATACTTATGAACTTTCCTGTACAGCCAAAAAGATCCTTTCAATATTTCTACAAATCAGTCATCGTTTGATTCACTTGGTATGTGATGCCATTGTAACAGTTTTTACCAAAAAAGGGACATAACATCATAAAATAATAAAACGTAGAATCTTTCACTGAGAGACCTGGTATATATTTAAATATTAACCATCAAATAAAGTGTATGCAAAATTATTTAGTTCTAAAAATACAAATGGAGAGTGCTTACACCACTTTTTTATGCCATAGTCTTAATAAAGCCTCTGTGAACCTGAACAGATTTTCATCTTCTGATAGATCATCATTTATTTTTGCCCCCTATTTTATCTTGTTCTGGAAATGAAGAAGACGTGGGGTGAGCAAAGAAGCTGTCCTTTCAACATATGTTCTTAGTGAAAAAAAATATATTAAATTCTCAGATTCTATTTTATTATTTTATCTGTTTCTAGCTTTTGAAAGCATTCTTCTACAGCTATTTGCTAAGTATCTGTGATGGTAATCTGTATTTCTTTAGCTGCGGGTATCTTTAGTTATCAGCTTTTTAATGTGTCTGGCTAATACTCCTTTCTAGTGAATGTTACTGATGAGATCATAAATGTAATAATTATAATTTACAGCCTTAAAAAAAAGCCACCGCCAAGTCTGCCACAAAGGGATTATGCTTCAGGTAAGGCTGCATTAATGTAAATTTAAACTGCATGTCTGTGTTAATTTGCTATCTATATGCCTAACAGTATTTCAGCTATGCAGTGCCTCATAATTTGTTTTTAATGAGAGAACAAGATACCATTATCAACAACTCTGAAGGTAGTTCACACCTCTGAAATGAAAGGCAGGAAAGAAATGATTAATTGTGCCAGCGTAAAGAGTAGCAAGTAACCACTCTTTCAAAATCAGTCTTAATCAGAGTTCTGTATCAAGGCTGCTGTAAAAATGGAGGAGAATTTGCATGCAGCCCCTCTTTACAGAAACTGTGAAAGTAAATACAAAAGAAATTGAACAAATATATCATTACAGATTTAAAATCTTAATGCTATTAATGTAATGATGACATCATGAATTATCTTAAAGGTAGAATCATCATGAATTACCTTAAAGGTAGACCTTTACTTGCTTATCATGCAGCACTGCCCACAAACTAGTTCATGGCTGTTTTTACAAGTTAACAGCCATCTTGTTAAGATAAGAATAGAAGAAAGCAGGACAGAGTTTGGAACTTATCAGGTAACTGTTCCCTGTTTAATATAAACACTTAACCAACTTTAACCAGGGCCCAGAGGTCAGCAAGAGTTCCATTATCTAGAAATTGGCACCCCTACTTAAAAATGAGATGCATTAGCAGGACATTGTGGGTAAAGTGCATGCTCTGCTGTTCAGACTATGCACAGTTTGTCATTTTCTAATGCTTTTCCAACAGTTCTGAAATAAGGTGTCAAAAATAAGCAAAAAGGCATTTAATTTACTGTCCAAACAGATGTGTTGCTCAGAACTGTTTGGAAATTTTGCTTGCTCTTTTTTAACTGAATATGATAACTATAGATTGAAAAACCAACCTACGACAAACATTGATATTCATTATTACATCTCCTTAAATAACTCTAATGTTTGGTTTAGAACACGCAGACAATGAAGAGGAACAATGGTCAGATGATTTTGTAAGTACATATTTTGGGCTAGTAGGGTGTTACTGTGGCAACAAGTTAGCTCAAGAAATAATAATAAAAGTTTCTTTTAAAATCATCTACTTGTGGTTGAACTAAATACTATTGAAATGCTGTTATTTTTTATCTCAATTTAATTCACAAGTAGCCACTGATTTTTAGCTACCTCAATTTTTTTACATTCAGCTTAGAAGTACTTTCAGAAGCACAGTCAATGATTGCCATGAACACTAAGGTTTTTGGATAAGTAAGCACATTGGAATCAATTTGAAGGACTTCCTAAACTGAACAATAATTTTAGAAATCAGAAGAAGGTTTTATGTGGGGCAGGAAGGGTGGGAGGGGTGAGGAGAGGAAAGCCACTTCTTACTAAAAATGAAAACTTCTGCTAAGATTTTAGAAAACACTCGAATGAAGCAATTCACAGCTGTCAGCCGTGTAAAGTAGTGGTGCAGCTGTCAGCCTGAAGTGACCAGTCTCCTGCTGGAGTCAGATCTTCAGCACCCCTTTAACTGGAAAGGGAGAGGAAGTGACAACACCCTGAGATCCATCTGGCTGGATCTAGAAATGAACTGTTGTGGGAAAGGAAAGAAGCAATTGGTCCATAATTTGAAAACTGAGCTCTTGAAGTGAAAGGACTGCTTGGAGACAGGAAAAAGACAGGGAGGTCCTGTGAGGAGCAGAAGGGGAGGAGGCAGGAGTGCCTCTTTGCAAGAGGAAGCACAAAAAGGGAAGATGATGTCAAGGGTACATTGTTGTAATTTTGTGTTATAGACTGCTATGAGATGAGAAATGGGGAGTTGTGTCTTTCTAGGACAGTGATTATGAAAATCCAGATGACCACTCTGACTCTGAGATGTATGTGGTCCCCAGTGAAGAGAATCCTGATGACAGCTATGAGCCACCTCCAAGTGAGAAGGAGAAAAAGAAGATTCCCTCTGCATTCCCTATTTCTAGGGGTGAATATGCAGGTAGATATGGAATAGTTAACTATGTCACCTTGATAATTGCTTTTTGATCAGTACCAGAAGAGAAGAGGCCCCAAATGCACTAATCTGTCCTTTCCTCAAGAGTTTGCTTTTAATTCTCATACTCAGATCTTAAGCATTCAGGGGTATGATTCTTTTTTTTAATTACAGCATGAAACAGGTTAGTATTGCCAATAGCGATGTTTATAATTTTAATATGTGTCCTAGAGACTGCGATAGACGTCTACTGATGACAAAATTCAAGCAGAGGTCTCGGAGATACTATTAACTTGGGTCTCCAAATTAATCCACATATATTAATGCAGCAATTACTCTTAAGATGAAGCTCATAAGACTAGACAGGTCCCTTCTTAAACTTCTCTGTTTCTCAAATCATTATTCCCAAAGCAGTAAAAGAAGTAGCCCAAATATTCACTCCTTCAAAATTGGTACTAAGGATGATAAATATCCTAAAAAACAGGACAGGATCAAGATTTTATTTTCATGGGTCCAGTATAAAGGGATTTTTTTTTTTCTGATTTGATTCTTTTCAACCATGGATAGGTTGCATTGAAGTGAATGAAAGTTAGTTTCAGTTAATGAAGATTTGAGACATGGAGAAAAGAAACATTGACATGATGCCTGCTTTCATTTTTGTATGACACCAGACTGTTACTGGTTGTAGACAATTCATCAAAGTGTTAAAATACCACATATGTACTCACAGAAGTTTATCAGCCCTTCACCTGTGTGTTCTTTGAAAAGGGAAGACCTGACCCCCAGAGAACCTGGCATAATTCATGTTCCAGTCCCACCCAGTATCATTTTTCTCCAGTCTCATATGCAGTACCCCACCCAGGCAGCAGCTTTTCCCCCGGGAGTTGAACAGTTACTCATACAGCAGCCAGTGCCTGGGCGCCCGCTGCACCTCATACAGGGGCCAGGCTGCTGCCCTGGGCAAGGAGCAGGAGCTGTTCACACACAGATCTCAACATCAGGACCAGCTGTGCCCAGGTCTGCCGTTTGACCTGTGCTGCAGCCACAGCAAACACTTTTGCACAAGCGGTAGAAGAAAGTGCACAGACTAATGTGTAATTTTTACTAAAATTGTTGTTTTCTACTAATTAAAAGACAATCGCTCCAGTCACCAGAAGCTTCCTCCCATGAACAAACCTCTCCCAAGCACACCCAGTCCAGCCATGTCCAGACCAAAGAAACCATGTGTGCCATCCATGCCACTGCCATCTCCTGCTGCAAAACCAAAAGTGCCACCTAAGCCTAAGGAGTGCAGTGATGATGAGGTAAAGTTTACAGATATATTGGTTATAACTGTGTAAATGTCCTAGCAATGCCATGGGCTGGTCTCATCTTACCCTTTGTAGTACAAATCATTTTGTACATCACTAACAGTGACCTGCAAGTACCACACTGACTCTTAGGGGATATCAGCCTGCTTTGAGCATCAAGGAGGCTATTTGGACCATGGAATAGCTCCTGACCATCCATAACAAGCTGCAGGCAGTGGGGAGAGAGTAACCTCAAAGGCTCCGGGACTGGAGGGAAGGGAGGGCTTCCATGCACCAGTGGAATAATTCAATAAAGGGATTTCAATCTTTGGGATTCCCTTCCACAAAGGATGATAAATGTCTGAAATAGGAGTCACTGTGAAATGGCAACTATTGTAAACTGCTTCCAGGGCTTCAATCCAAACAGTTTGATGGCATGATGGAGGTTTAACTGAGAGACTTTTGTCCTGAATTTCTCATAGGATAACTACATTGTGCCAGTGGACAATGATGATGATAACTATATTCAACCCACAGAAGGCAGCATGTCACTACCTACAAGATGTGAGTTTTAGTCATATAAGCTTATAATTATTGCTTTATTAGGAATAATAGTGGAAAAAAATGGGTCAAATTAATGGGTCTGTTTCTAGGGTTCAAAGAGTGGAGATGCAGCTATTAAAGAGATCACAGCCTGCAAAAAGGCAGTTGGCTGCTTTGGCTTATAACAAGGCCAAGGAAAATTATTTTTTAACTATGGAAAGACATGTTTAATTTCTGCCTCTCTCAGCTGTTTCAAAGTCCAGCCCTTGTACAACCAGGAGGCTTCTCATGACATGTGACCTGCCTTCTCAACCAAGGGAGCAATAGCATTAAAATTCTCGGTTTGCTGAAGTGCTTCAGGAGAAGAACAAGCATTTTTAGATATTTAGTAGATAAAGATAGACTTTGCCTTTTTTTTTTTTAATCTCACTTTATATATAAGTATATTTAGGTAAGGAATGCAACTACTACAGCCCAAAGGTGAAAAGTAAACAGAGAAGAGACTGTAGTTCTGCTCTCTGACATTACTGACAGTATCAAACCTCTTCAGAAAGGCTGAAATACTGAATAATCCTTCATTTTTAAAATGAGAGCTGCTTTCTGACTCAGTTGATCTATTCAAAGTCACCCAAAAGGTTGCCATTTGAACTTACTTAATATTCATTCTTATTGTATAAATGTTATTTTGTTAGTTTGTAAACAGATATATATATGTGTATATATACACACATGCACAAATATATATATATATGTACATGAATAAAATATGTTTTTAGCACCTGTGAACAGATTTATGAAGACAACAAAGCCAGCCCCCCCTATTTCTCCAAAGCCTTCTCTTACTTCTGTTATGCAAGGTATGTGAAGCTTGCATTGCTGTTAGAATGAAAGAATGTAAAACTGTGAAATATTAAATTATGCCTGATGTATTCACACCGCTAACCCTATGACATACTAAAGTAAAACAAAAATATGTTCCCCTTTAGCTTTTCTGTGTTGTAGCAGTTGCTTTGTGTAGCTTGAACAGTAAATCCATTTTAAGCATGAATAAAACTAGAACAAGTTGTTTGCCCCAAATTAATTTATTTTTAGCCTTCTGCTCTAGTGGAGGAACACAAATTGATCAATCCAGCAAAAAGAATTATCGGACTCAGTATGTCAGTAATCCCATTTCACCATAGGAATCAAGAGCCAATACTTCAGACTTAACCATATAGAAATTCTCTACAGGCTGATGTCTTGCATGGCCTTTTATAACAGTGTTCCCATTGAGGTTCTGTAAAGAGCAGTTTATTTGAAAAAGAAACAAAAGCAGAAGCAAATAAGAGGAATCCTACTTGCTTTTGTAAATTCAGATATTCTTGTTAATCTCTCTCTTCCAACTTAGACTTGTTTTGCATCCTCAGTCTCATTAATTGCTTGGATGTAACCTTTCCAGACATGACACAGTTCTTTAAAAAGCTTTGCATATTCATTAGCAATGTGTTTAGCTTTAAAGTCACAAACTACAAGTCATAAACTAACATTTGTTATGAATTGCTTAAGACTTCGTGAGTTATTTTCCAGACATTTTAAAATGCCCTTTTCAATCTCAGCCTTTCTGTAAATCAGTGTCGAGCAGCAGCAAGCTCCTGACAGATGTTACTGCAGAATAAAACATCTCCCCCTGGTGGGAGCTGGGACACTTGAGTGCAGTAAAGTGATGAAGCCTGTCATGAAATTTACTGAAATAGGATTCTATTTGCATCGAAGAAACTGGGCATAGATAAAGGTGCTGGTGGTTTTTTCTTTCAAGATCTATGAACTAAAATATACTTGTGGGTCAGAACTCAGGGAGGGATGTTGGCCATGCAAATGAGCCAGCTTGAATTTGTGACTGACCTGATTTCTTCCTCCCTGAGTCAAGGAAAGGCTAAATGCTACTACAGGTGTGATAACACATTTTTTCCAAACTGACCCAGGTTTGCACAACACAAGCATTCATCTTGCTTGCAGCAGGGAGGGAATGAGAAGAAAAACAAAACAATAAAAAGGTTTTGCAATGGGAGGAAACTTGATTAATACAGTGACTGTATATCAGAATTCCTTCAGACTTCACCTGAAGTTTTCCCTACAAGACAGGGGGTGTTGCTGCTCCAGGGTGGCAGATTCAAATTCTGAGCAGATTCTCTAAGTTATTTTTCCAGAGTCAGAAGCATGACTGATAGAAATTCAGATCAGCTTTTGTGGTAACATGCAGTATGGTTTTGCTACACTAAAGAATGCTTTTTATTTCTTCCCTGTCCTGTAGAAGTCTACGAGGTTCCTGAAGAAGAGGTGAGGCCTTTCTACAGTATCAATCCTGTTGCCTCAGGCAGGGTACAGATGTGACTTGTGAGAAAAGATTATCAGCCTTTCAAAAGGGAAAACTGGGAACATAACTCTTCCTGCACTTAAAGCTTTCTGACACTCCCTTTTCAGAAAAGCTGGCAAACCATTTCAAAAGAGTAAATGGGAAGGGGAAAGTTTCCCAGTCCTCTGTGATAGTGATCCAATCTGTGAAGCAGCAGCCTAAGGGAATGTTTTGCAGAAGAACTGCAGCAGAGGAGCAATGACAGTTCTGACACAGTAATTTTTTTCCCATTTGCTGGTACTGACATAACATATGGCCAAAGCAGATTTACTGATGTTGAGTTCTTGCCTGTCCCATCCTAATGTAGATTACCAGACAGAGCTGTAGTAGAAATCTGTATCACAATGCAAAAATAATATCTTGATGTGATAACATAAATACAATCATAATATCTATTTTATGAAATTAAAAAGTGACTAAAAAACAATTCAGTGCATTTTCTCTTACAGGAAAAACCATCACCACCACCAGTAACCAGGTAACCCATTGCTGTCAATGTTTGTGCATTATTTAAAACTGTCAGAAAATATTTTTTCTCATCTAGATACTACATGTCTGGTAATTCTTTCTCTAGAAGAAATACAGTAACAGAAGTAAGAAATACATACAGTAAATATCTCTTCAGATTATCTGCACAAATATTATCAACCATTTCTATGTAAATTTCAATAACCCAAATGTAATACATACTAAAAAGAAATACTCTTGAGGTTACTTATTAGAATTTTGAGGGGGTAGGGGAGAAGAAAGAGAGGTTTTGTTTGTATTCACTGTTGTTAAATGTAATTTTCCTTTCTTAATTCATGTTTAATTACTAGGTTCACCAAGCCACTCATGTTCATGCCTGCTCAGAGTACAGAGCACTCCCACATGCACAGCATGACCAGAGAGTCACCTAAGCAGGATAATTCCAGGTAAGTTAACAGCAGCTTAGATCAATAGGAAATGTTAGCAGAGAAAAAAAAATCTTCTCTCTAATGTGTAGACTTCAAACAATAAACAGTTGTCAGGCCACTCAAATAGCTAGGGATGCTAGGACAAGATGAGAACCAAAAGCTCTCCTTGCTTTGTGAACTTCTGTGTTGAAGGCAGTTTGCCATATAGATAGGATTTTCTTAAATAACCCTTTAGGGATCCAGTACAGGGATAAAATATCTCTGCCAGGCAGTTTAAGGTCCTATTAGCCATCTCTGCACCCTTGCAAATTAGATGTTTTTGCTGTTGTATAAAATTGCTTGTCAAGAAACTGGGCTCGGTAAATCCATTGTTTATATCCCAAGTCTCTGTCAGAAAAGGGCAAAATCATACTTGAGTGTGCAGCCTACTTCACTCCTGTGTCCCCAGAAGCATAGAAAGCTGCATCATAAGCCCTGCCTCCTCTCTAGGTCATTATTTTACAGAGTATGTTATGTGCCCCCAGAAGGAGGCATCCACAGTGCTCTGTGTGTGAGGGTGTTTGGTGAGGGCCTGTGCAGTCACAGGGGACCCAAGGTCCAGGACAGGAGCTGCTCCAGAGTAGCTCCACACCAAGGGCACAGCATCCACACAAGCACTGTAGCTGTGTAGAGCTGAAATCAAATCCATTTACTGCAGACCTCCTTCCCTCTAGATCTTAAAAAGCCTATCTGAGCCAATTAAATAAATAAATCCTATTCATTATAACTTACTGTGTGTATTTTTCAGAAATATTTTGCCTCTCCCCAGAAGTCGTCTTCATCCAAAACCAGTGAGTAGTTAATGGGCCACTCTAAAAGAATGTGTTACATTTAGTCCTGTGTTTCATATCTAAAGAGATGGATTATCTATTTATTGTCTGGATTAAATAACAGAAACAGATGACTGAATGCCAGGTTCATCTAATATTGTGATTGTTGCTATTAATCCTTTGGGCAAAAGAGCACTGGACATCTGTATTGATCCAAGAAAAAGTTCAAATGTTTTTTGGGATATAAGGGAGATATATATATATGTTTCAGTCCACAAAAACAGTTTCTTGTACCAGTTGTACTTCAGGAACCTTACTTTAAGCAGCAGAGGATTATTCTGTCCAATCTGAACACTTTTCCTTGAGCCTCATTCCTCTTAGATGGTGAATGATTATTGCTTTCTGAAAATGGAAACTTTTTAAATGTCAGACTGGGTAGTGTGAGTAACCAGTGTCACTAGAAAATGTAGTCCTTGAAGGACTCATTACAAGACAGTCCTTATCTCCCTCTGCCTCCCTCTGCTCTTATGCCATCTGTCCCTTCCACTGTGCTAAGTTGTTTTAAGCAAACTATTTGGAAACTTGTCCAGCTGCAGAAAGGAGCAAAAGCAAATCATTTTCAGCCAGATTAGCTCCATTAACTGATCTACACCATAGCTCTACTCACAGCTGTGCTAGTTTGAGAGGGTCTTCCTGAGGAGCCAACCATCCAGAACAGAGCAGTGTGTCAGTTGTGTCAGCATCTGTGCCAAAAGCTGCATGCTCAGACCCTGTCCCAGCCCTGTGCTCTGAATTGTCCCTAGGAAATAATCAGTCTACCAATAACTATATAGAGAAATTAGACACTTGAAACCAAGAATTTGGGGTCATATAATAGGATTAGAAGTTATGGTAACAGTGCAGATGGTATATGAGCACCTTATAGTCCTCAGTCTTGAAATTTTTAGATGTACCAAGCAGTTTGTATGTACAACAGCATTTTAGTTTCCCTTCCACCTCATCACAAAGTTCTTCCCATTTAGATCTGTATCCTGTGGGATTCTGAACAAATCCAAAGCGGTCCCAAATTTGGGATTTCTCTTTTAGGAAATAGTTTGTTTTCTCAGCTTTTCTTACCAATACAATATAAGAGAAACAATCTCACATCTCAAGGGAGGATATTGGACAGAAATTCCACTATCTGATCAGCACTAAGAATACTCCTGCTTCAGAACAGACTCAAATGCCACATTGCAGTTGAAACCTCTCCATTAATGCATTTTCAAAGCTTGCATTTGAGATGGATATCATCCTAGCTTTCAGAGAATAAAAAGAGACTGTCCTTTAGCTGGAGCCACACACTGAGTGAGTTACAGCTCCAAGATGAAGCTCCCAGACAAACACTCATTGGTACCATGGGTGTATTCAGCTCCTGGGTGCTTGCAGCTCACCAGTTTGTCACAAGAGTCAGCTTAGGAAAGAGTTATCCAGTGCAATCCCAATTCTGGGCTCTTTGCTTGTCTTGTAAGTGGCAGCCTTTACAATTTTATACAAACACATGGTAATGAGCATGATGTTTGTCCAGTGCTCTGTTGTTTCTTTCCATCCCTGGCTACAGCACACTGACAAAGCCCAAACAAAAACGAAAACATCTGTTAACTGCTCCCATTCAGTCTGCTGTCAGCACTGACCAGCACTGATCATGTGCACAGAACTGTAACCCTTGTTCCTCTCAAAGGCCTGAGCTGACTGGGAGAAGAAATTTGCCATGTCTCATTTCCCCAGCTGGTGGGTGATGGATTACACCTCTCCAGCAAGAGAATGGAGGCATTTGTCACTAACATTAGTGAAAAGCCATTAGCTGGGTAGATGAAGACAGACAAATTAATAACTGGTACTTCTTTGAAAGATACTTATCAGATGGGAGTCTTGCTTCCCTAAAAGTCAAGAAATGGGACCCAAAATTAAGCATCTCCCAAAGAAGCCAGGAAATTAGGTGGATTGCTTCAATTCTAGCATGGTGATAAGAGGGTCTACTCAGTTTTCTCCATTCAGTGGAAGATGTGGTTTTGGCATGTTCAAATCTGCTGCAAAATTTCTGTCTTCCAGGTCAGAAATTAAACGTGAACCAAAAGGTATCACTGCAAAACTAAGGCTAGATTTTCTCAATACTTACTCCAAGCAATCTCAAGATTATTAGAAAGTTCAAAATTTGATGGTTGCTTAAAATTTTTCAAATAACATTATGAAAGTATTCTGGATACTATATGCCTTCTGTACAAATATTTCTTTTAAAATTACTACAGATAGCAAAACCATATTGATTATTCATGCAATTCTCATTTAATAGTCAAAGAATCATTCAGGCTGAGAAAGACCTCTAAGATCAAGTTCCAGCTGTTAATCCAACACCACCATATTCACCAGTAAACCATGTCCATAAGTGCCACATCCACATGGCCTTGAACACCTCCAAGGATGGTGATTCCACCACTTCCCTTGGCAGCCCATTCCATGCCTGACCACCCTTTCAGTGAAAACATTTTTTCTAATATCTAATCTAAACCTCTCCTGGTGCAGCATTAGGCCATTTCCTCTTGTCCTGTCACTTGTTATCTGGGAGAAAAGTCTGATACCCTCCTTTCAGGTACTTGTAGAGAGCATTAAGGCCCCCCTGAGCCTTCTTTTCTCCAGGCTAAACATGCCCAGCTCCCTCAGCCACTCCACATAGGACTTGTGCTTCAGTCCTTTCACTAGCCTTGTTCCCCTTCTCTGCTCCATTACCTCTGTGTCCTTCTGGTAGTGAAGGAATTAAAACTGAACACAGTAATTCCTTTTTTAATTCCTTCATATCAAATCTAACCTATTTTTCCATTGCAGGACCATGAAGCAAACAATAATGATGAAAGTAAGTATTCAGATGAAAATACAGCAATATGAGAGGAACTGATATGCCACCAGTTAGCAGAATACAGTGTGCAATGTAGTGTGTCAGTGTAAATCTTATCTGTACGGTCAGCAATAAGTAAGAAGTGTTACTGAACTGTTCACTTGCATAATCAGACTGAAAATATTGAGAAAAAAATTGAAGCAGTGGATATTTTTTACCTCTATTACTAAAATGGCAATGAGGAAAATCCACTGTTCATATACAGCTCACGTAGCATACTAAATGTATTGCTTGCATCTCTAGGTCAGAGGTTCAATAACACACAGGAATCCAGATTTCCCACTGGAGCAGCTCCATCTCCGTTACCAAGGGGCCTGTGAGTAAAAAATGATAAAAGTACTTCTTTGATGGGGATGGGTTTAATAGGTGTATTAGGAGCTAACTCCTGTCCTTGCCTGTAACAATTAGAATTCAGGAATAATATTTATTCTTGTTTGTGAAAGATATCCTGACTAGCTAAAGGCAGGCTGTTATTTTGCTATTTCTGGAGGAACACTCTTTGTATGCCAAGTGGCCTTGCCCTTCACTGCCTGCCACTGATGGCAGATGCTGGCTGCCCTGGCTGCTTTAGTCCCATACTGCAGCACATGCAAGCCTGGAGGTGCAGAAAGCTTTCACTAAGTTCTCCTGCCCTCCTAACTCATGTTAAGTATTGGACAGAGCTGTAGCTTCCTTGTCTAAGTACCTTCAGTGAGTGCCCACATTGCAACTGATAATACCCTTATTCCTTTTTTATTCTTCTTTGTTTCTAACTGGTACAAGTATCCAGTGAATCCCATCTTAGACAGAAATACCCTGAGAACCAATGAAACTGATGTTTAGTTGCTAATGAATCCATGTATCTGCTAAGTAACCATATTCTTTTTCTTTTTCCTCCATACTTCAGCAAGAAAACTTCTAATGCAGTAATTTCACCAGTAAGTTGACTTGTAGTTGTATAATCACCCAAAACTTCTATTATATTTTTAATTTATTGTAAAACTTAGTTTTACCATGAGTTTGGTTACAAGATAAATGTAAAAAATGCTAGGGGAAAGAGTTACAAAGACAGGAAATATTTGGGTGCTATTACACAAGTGAAAGTCAGTGATCTTTTTGCTCAAGCAGAAAAATATTTTGATCAAAGCAACGTTTCAATTCAATGCCCTGGGATGTAACAATAAAAACAGTGCATGAACTGAATAAATGAGAAATAGATAGGAACACAGACAATTCAGAAGTATTCCCAGAATGTACAGGGCTGCCTATGGAGAACATGAGTTCATTGAAAGTGATAGCTCAAGAAATATGCAGGATTTTTCCAGAATTTGTCTGAGGTTTTTCAGTAATTCAAAAAATATCCAAAAACTTCTTGTGGCAGAAAGTAAGAAGACTGGTTGAAATTTTCAAAGAAATTAATTCAAAAAATGTTTCAAAACTGGCAGTTTATTATCATTGTTTCAAAATGAAAGCAAAAAAAAAATAAAAGTGGAAGATTAGTTCCAGTTTTACTGTGAGCTAAACCAACAGTTTAACTTCCAGTAAACAGAAGAAAATGTGTTCAGATATTTGTGTGCGTAGTTCAATGGATGAAAATCCAATTTTCATTTTCAGGTACTTGGGATAGACTTATGATTTTAGCTCCTGAGATAAGAATGAACCATCTAGATTTTAGTTTTTCTCCATTTATTTATACCCACAAGCTGGGATTCTTTCCAAGTTTCCTTTGCAAAATCGCAAACTTCAAGGTCATACAGCTAGAGACTCTTTACAGAATGGCTATGTCCCTGCCTCCTAATTCTTCCAGGATGTTGTCAATTCTAAACTGTTTCACAAAAAGTATAAATGATAAACATTTGCTGCACAAATGCCAGTTAATACTTGGTTGTCCTTCTCTTTTACTGCAGAAACCATGTTTACCTTCCAGAGAGACCTTAACTGCAAATGAAGGTAAATTATACCCACTAATGTGAAAAGTTGACATTTATCCGATTATTTTTTTACTAAAAACATGAAACAAACAGCACCACATTCAAGTTACTGTAGGTTTTTGAGGGGTGTTTGGTTTTAGCAGTTTCAGACTGGATCTGGGCAGCCTCAGTTGCAGTGAGTATCATTGTTCTCTGACAGCAGTCCCAGTAAAGCTGCTGAGGTTCCTGGCAGGGTCATGTAGCACAGTGATGGACCAGCAGTGTGCCCATGGAGCCCTGGAAGTGGAGAAGGGGGAAGGGAGGGACAGGCTCTGAACTCAGCCAGAAGCATCCCTCACAGAGCCAGCTCCTGGCAAGAGGCAGTCCCTGGCACGGGCAGGGAATCCATCCTGGCTGTGTCTGTGTGGGCAGGGAATCCATCCCGTCCTGGCTGTGTCTGTGTGGGCAGGGAATCCATCCTGGCTGTGTCTGTGTGGGCAGGGAATCCATCCCGGCCTGGCTGTGTCTGTGGCTCTGTCTGTGTCTGGGCGAGGCGGCTCCAGCAGGAGCTGCTGCCTCCTCAGGGCTGGCTGCCCTCCTCCCCGTGCCACAGAGTCCCACCCAGCCCCGCAGGCATCCACAGCACAGGTATTGCCTAGAGTTAGTTAACAGCAGCGCAATGTCAGGCTGCCGTGTCAGAAAAAAAGCCAAATTTATAGTAAAAGAAACCCTCCCTCACCTACTGGGACTCCCTAACCTGGGATAATATACTTCTGAAGAAATTCTGACTCTACCGTTTGTTTTCCCAAACTCCAGAAAAACCTACGGTACCAGACCGACGGCGCAATTCCAGCCAGGAACTTCCACTTCCCCCCCTTCCAAGTGGTGCCCAAAAGTAAGGTCCCTTTCCATCCTCTTGGGAATATTGCAGTGAGCTGTGAGAGGCTCAAAGGGGAGCACTCTTTTCACTGGAGCCTCCTTGTTCCTTCCTCAGAGCTGAGATTCCTGAAGCCTCACAGTGGCAAAAAATAAAACATGGCAAATGAATGCATACAAATGCTTTAACCATCACCAAAAAGCATGTGAAGATATAACGTGTACTAAAGTAATCAAGATTTAAAACATATGTTTAAATTCCTCCTAGTGGGATATCATTTTTTTTAAATACCTGTATCAGGCCCATGTTTCTCAATGAACACATGGGTGAGATAGAACACATTCTACCACTGCATATTTTCAGTTTTCATATTATCAGGACTGGGCACATCCCCTCAGACCTTTCTGTAATCTCTCAACATTTATTTCAGGCCTCTGCTCCAAAAGCCCTCAATTCTGCCAAGTAAGTATAATTCAGTTTTTGAATTAAAATGTGCTTAACTTGTTATTTCAAATTAATCTTTGAACTAAAATTATTTCAAAGTACCTTGCATATTAATTAGTTTGCAGTTAATGTATCTGTAATGCATACAAAGAGGAGGTCAAGTATCCAAGACCTTAGTTCAGCTAGTAAAATTAAGGGAGTATCTCAGGATTATTGATGGAAAATGAGTGCTTCATTTATATTTATGAATACTGGAAATCTCTAGCAAAGGCAATTTGGGTCATTTCCCATCATAATAAAGATTCCATCAATCTTCCTTGTCACAGAAGAATCCTAAATATGACATTTTTGGGCTGTTCCACACTTCTGTTGCCTACAAGACAGACATTATTATTACATTCAATTTATTCTTTTTCTACAGAAGGAAAAAAGAAAGTACTTTTGTAATAGCAATTGCTGAAGCTCTTTTCTAAGTAGTGCTTTCCAAGATGCACTTTGTTTCAGTTCACAGCTAAAAACAAATTAGGTAATGTGTATATAAACCCACTTTGTACAGAAGTGTAAATTAGATTTAACATTTTTCTAGTTGCTTGTTAGCAGACACTTGTCTGACCTTCCTGTAAGCCCTTTACTGTACATATTCAGTCTGAACGTATCTTTCATATTGTAAACAGATGGTGAGAATGGCACATATAAATCTACATTTGGTGTAGCTTAAACTGACATGCTGTTATTAGTGTATTTCTTTCCTGGAAACATTTGCTTGATGCATGTTGCAATTATATCTCCTGTGCTGAGGAAGTTCACATTAATACATGGTTCACATGAATGCTCTTGACTGATGCACTCAAGTTTGTCTGCTCCCATCACACAACTGATGTGCTTCAACTGGAAGCATAAATTCTTACTACTCCTGGAACTGTAACTGTTCTTCAAGACCATCTGGTGCTAAATGATGCTCTGATTAGTAAACTTTCTTTAGCATAATCTTATTCATTGGCAGGTCCAATAACAACTTTGTAATACAAACCACCCATAATCACTGATGTCCCTTGAGCATAACCTGCCATCTCTTCTTTGTACACAAGCCTAGAGCTAACTTCTGTCTTCATCATTACAAGTACTTTTTTCCCATATGGCACAGTGTCAAATGCTCTTCTGAAGTCCAGATTAAGTACCCTGCCACATCCCCTCTTTGGAGAACTCTGTTATTCTATGAAAGAGCTGTAACATTTTATCTACTTGGCTAAAATTCAGATTTTCTCTTGCTAGTTGTACCTTTACTTCCAAATCTTGATGTTATTTCCTTCGAATTCTCTCCTAGGGCCTTGTGTTCTGTGGAATCAGGCAAAAAGCCCTGTAGATGCTCAAGTCACTTTTTCCACTTTAGGTATAGCAATTATGTTTGGTATTCTTTAACTTTAAAATTCTTTATGTAATTTGGTACCATCCTGACTTGAAAATTATGTAAAATAACTGTTACCACCCTTGAATTTCATGTGCCAGTTTTTAAAATTTCATAGGTAAAGATAATCTGGGCCCATCAGTTTAATTGTACTAATGTTATTTAAGCTCTGCTTCTAATTTGATTGTGGAAATTTCTATTTCTGTGCCACAACTACTATTTGTTTAGTTCCTAGATTATCTTTAAAATCAATACAATTCTTATTGCATAAAGCCCCATCTCTCTTTACTTTTTTACACACAGCCAAGGCATCTTTCATTACTTATTTTAATATCCTTTTATCAAGTCTAATTCACTAATCTGACTTCTCTCGGTTCTTGCTTTAT
Source organism: Zonotrichia leucophrys gambelii (assembly GCF_028769735.1). Taxonomy (NCBI): domain Eukaryota; kingdom Metazoa; phylum Chordata; class Aves; order Passeriformes; family Passerellidae; genus Zonotrichia; species Zonotrichia leucophrys. The sequence goes on from NC_088176.1 coordinate 15,259,400, forward strand.
TAATACAGTCTATTTTCAGATGTAGCTTTAACAGCCAGTCAGTCAAAATTTGCCAGAAAAACCAAAATCCATAATATTGAACAGCCTTCTTCAGGTGATTACTAATTCATTGAGAGCTGGAACTGCTCTCTATAATGTCTCCCCTCCACTTGGGATGCAGCTTCCAGACAGTTGCAAAGAAGTTCTAAATGTACTTCACACAGTTGTCTTTGTCCCCAGTCCAACTGCATTTTTTTAGTTCTGGTCACTGTATGGTCTTCTCTATAACATTCTATTGCTTTCTAAACCAGTATCTAAATCAGAATTTTATTAGTGAAGATTTAACATTTACGGGCTGCAGAGTACCTTATCCAGAAAGGGAAGCATTTGTTTTCCCTAATAAGTAAAGCACACAGGAAAAAAAGCCTCCCATAATAACAAAATAAGGATCACTCAAGTTTCTACAATGATCTTCTTTAGTATATTGATTTACATCCAGCTGTGTTCACAAGTACCCATAGCAGACACCTACACTGTTGGGCTAAATTAGTTTTTACCAGAAAGCAATAATCCATACTTCTTTCCTCATATCATTACTATGCAACACTACTCAAATATTTCACTACTGATTTCTTAAACTCTTACATCTGTATTTCAGCCCTAGTAACTGTTTTCAACTATGCTTTGTTATTCCAATTAAGCATCGTAATGTTTTCTATTAATTCTGCATCTCCATTTTGCTGCCTGGACTTCTTGAACATGTATACAAACAATTCAGGCAGTCTAAATTGGTGAAAAATTATCTCTGAAATAAATTCATTTTCCTGACTTGCTCACCTGTAAGACTGCTTCTCACAGGACTGAAAATTACTTGCATCGAGTTCCTGCATTTTCTCATCTACTGCTACAGTCATTCACTTTGGTGGTGGAAGAGGTTTTTTCCTGTACTCTGGGTGTAGTTCTGCTAGTAACCAAATTGTTATCCAGACTGGTTTTTCCTTCACAAGCAAGGCTACCCCTTGGGCAAGCAAGTGTCCCAGCACTTACACAGGCCCCATCTATTTCCAGTAGAAAGCTTTCCTGACAGATGTCAAAGGTCAAATGTTTCCAGATCTTCCAAACAACTCAATTGTTGTAACAGTTCAATTTCTTACATCATAACAAACATACTTTGAAAACTTATACGTGTTGTTCTTTCTCTTTTCTAGAAGTCCCAGAAGCTGTAAACCGTTCTTTGGGTTCCCCTCCCAGCAGCATTTCATCTGTTTCAAGTTCTGCAGACCAGGTATAGTATTAGCTAAATTCATATTACAGAAATATCCTTTATTTTAAAATAGTATTTTCACCTCCTTTCAGTAGAAAATTACATTCCTGGAGGGCTTCTATGCCCTCTTTTGCAATGAGGCTTTTCTGTAGTACAAATAATCTGAATATTAGCTTAGCATAGGAGAGGTTTAACAAACTGTAGAAAAATATGTAAACAGTATTATATTAAATCTTGGCACCCTACCAATCACAAAAAGCTTTGGTTTCATGTCTTCCTGACTCTCCAGTTCCTACTTTCAACATCACTGAAACAAGGAAATCTGTGGTGATGTACTTAAGTCTAGTCTTTGATACAGATTGCTATCAAGAGTTTTTAATCACGTACTTTTTTTTCCTAACTTATAGCTGTACAAATTGTGTACAGGGAAAAAAAGGTGCAGTAAGCAAATACAATGATGCTGTGATGCCTCCCCTCTGTGTTTTAGTCTCTCCCAAGTCCAGCTCCTGTTCCTTTAAACAGATCTCTTCTCATTACAGTTCACGCTGTCAGTTTTAGGGCCAATTCTCTTTTTTATGTGTTTTGTTGCAACATTAAGCTTTGAATGATCTAAGAAAATGCAAGGTTATTTTCATTTCACTGCTATTCCCCTTACTCTCATTTTGGATGAAGGGAGACTACAAAATGCAAAAACCCATTCTTATAAACCTAGTAGTCACAAACAAGGTAAAAATAGTTTTGTTGAGTGTAAACCAAAGGCTCTGTCATGCAGGGCCAGTAACAGTAAGTGTTCTAAACTCTGACATGACAAAGAAAATACAACAGTGAAGAACACAAAGGATTTGAAGTTCTGGAAAAATTTTAACTGTATGTAATACTAGATATTTATTATAAAAATTACTTTGAAATAAGCAATCCAGAACACTCTGCATAAACAGCTTATAGCAGTTACATTTGCAATTTTTATGTAACAGCCATGGGCAGAAACAGAACTTAATAAAAGATCCATTTTGTTTAAAAAAAATTAGCTGTTAGTGTTATTTTCCCAGCAATTATATACAGTGGTATCATTTGCTGTAGCATCCTCCACAATACAGAAACTCACAGATTAATGACAATTAATTATGTCATTAATTCCCACAACATTCACTGTTTGCTTGGTTCCCATCCAAACTTTGGCAGCAGCTCTCTCTGCTTCTACACTACAGGCCACAGATAGTGGTAAAAGAAAAGTCTGGAGGCCATTAATTCCTTCTTTTGTTGAACAAAGATTTGTTCACTGGACTCATTTTCTATGTGGGCAAGTACCTTTCATATTTGCAATTCCTCTCAGCATTTCCTTTTCCAATGAATAGTGTGAGAGGAGAAATAAATGGAAAAATTTTGAAGGTAAAATTATATGTTATGGCTTGAGCCAGTCTAAGAATTTAGTACAATGCCCCCAAAATTGAGGCTCTGCTCTTTCCTCACTGTCAGCTCCCCTCCCAGCTTCTGTGGTGCTCCTTCCTGATCCTGCAGTGGGTTGAGCCAAGTCATTAAACCGACAGAAAATCAGCTTGGCAGTCAAACACAAAAAAGGCAAAACAAAAAGGAAAGTTTTTTGGGTTTTTTTCTACTAGTTTAATAAAGTGAATTATCTCACCATGGGATCAGATGAGCAACAAAATGAGCACAAAGGAGAAGCCAAGACATTCCCTTTCTGGCAGCCATAAGTCAGCTAGACCAGCTCAGTTATAATGTGCAACCTTTCATCTGTTTTGTACAGAGGTGACAAAGCTTGTGTGAAAATTAATTTTATCATTAAACTTGTTACTGTAAAGCTGGAGCAAAACTTACCCAGGCATCATGCTGTCCATGTGGAGACAGGGATGATTGTGTTCACAAAGAGCATTATTCCTCAACATTCCTCGACAATTTGTTCCTCTTTAAATTCTACTGGAATAGCTTTTGTCTTTAGAACGATCCTGCAGTTGAACCTGACTGCTTTCCTCAGGGCGTCTCTCTTTTGTCATTTATCAGCCTTCTATCACAAATCTGTTACCGCTGTTTTGACACTCCCAGTTTTTCTTTGCCCTTCCTCTACTCAACTAAAACTGTGAACTCCTGGCAGACTTTTTTAAACTCTTGAGTTTTCTGCATTTTAGTTCTTCATAGCTGTCACTGTTTAGCAATAACTCCCCTACAGGCCATATTCTTTATTGTTATTATTATTTTACAGGTGAAACACTGTTCCTCTCTTTTTAGGATGCTGGTGTTCACAGCAAAGCATGGTATGCTGCTACCTGTGATAGGAAAATGGCAGAAGATGCATTGTACCGATCAAACAAGGTAGGTCACTTTTAAAGAATATCTGTTTTAAGGGGAAAAACCCCAGAACTTCACATAAAAAATTTTTTAAAAGACAACCAGAAGTATTCAAAGAGCATCAGTTGCCTTCTGAACAGGTCAGAACTGCTGTGCCATGCAAGTACTGTCAAACCTGGAGTTATTGTGGTGACATTAATTAATGCTGGCTTTCATTGCAACACAAAGTTGCATTAGTGCAACTCAAAGACCAAAGTACTGCAGAGAAAGCTACTAGAGAGCTGAGGAAGATCTTGCAGCTCATGCACACCCCCTTAAAAGAAATGCAAAGCCCAGTGGCCTTTAAGTGGTCTCCACCACTGTCCAGTGGCTGATGTGGAAACAGCTATTTGGAAAGGCTGGTGTTGCTATGCCTTTTGAAATAGCAACACTTTGCATTTAGGTGTTTGGAGAATTGGAATTCTCTCAACTGTTCTTTGTGCAAAATCCAGTGTCACAGGAGGAAAGAGGAGCATGTAGAGTTGCATCCTCAGCCTCAAGTACATTTCCACTCTTGCCTAAGTCCACAGAGGATAAAGGGGCAGAGAACAGGGCAGTCACCAGGTGAAGGCTACTGTGAGTTAGTGAGCACAGGGCTACATAGTCAGGAGTGCAGGTGCTTGACTGTGGTGAGCTCCTTTTTACAGCTCTGGAGAAATGGTGTATCCACCTCTCCCTGCTTCCTTCCCTACCTACTGCCACTGATGGAAACTATTCCCTAATAGTCTGTGGATCCCAACAGATGGCTGCCACTGTGTATTTATTTCTTCATTTTCTCTCTGGTTGAGAGAGAGAACAGGCAGCAACAAAGCTGATTCCTAAATGCCACCTTTGCAAGCTACTGTTAGCAGGAATACATGCTACTTCTCATCTGCTGCTATTATTTTTCTAATGGGAAAATGGGTTCAATGTGAATATGAATCAAAATAAAAGCCAAAAGAAGACTAAGTTGTTGGAAAGAAATGAGCCAAATACACTGACTGCTTTTCTCTCTTTAGGATGGATCTTTTCTAATAAGGAAGAGTTCTGGGCAGGACTCACGGCAGCCATATACACTGGTTGTGTTTTACAACAGAAGAGTGTACAACATCCCGATACGATTCATTGAATCCACAAGGCAATATGCACTGGGCAGAGAAAAAAGTGGTGAAGAGGTGAGATGATGTGGGGGTATTTTTCCTAACAGTTTTCAGTTATATACCTTTAATAAGCAAGGACTAAGATATATTGCACTGTGACCACAAAGATTCCTCATGTATGAAGATAAAAATATACCCTTCATAATGACCAATCTGTCAAGCTAGAGAAACCAGTGTTATAATAGCTCCTGTACACTGTAACTAAAACCACAGACCAAATTTGAAACATACTCATAGAGCTGTTTAAATAAAGTTAAAAGGATAAGAGCTGCAGCCACTAGATAAATTTTCTGACTGTTTACAGTCCTCCACTTACTTTCTATCTAAAACTGTAGTTATGTTTCTTGGAAAATTGCAAAGGAAGAACAGCCATGCTCAAGAAACAAAACCCTCCAACACTACTAAAAATGAGAATGACATTACTGTTAGTTCTGTTTTCACATAAAGAAAATATTAAACTTTAGCTCTGGAGTGAAAAGATCACTGGTTATCTACACTGCCACGGAGATAATTACTCTGATAGCAAAACAGAAACTTGGAACACAAATAGCAATGAAAACAGTTCATCACTGCATAGAGTAGGCTTTTCAGCAGTGTGAAAGTAGGCTTGACATAGCCTAATTATCTGCCTCCCAGGCACCAGTTTTGAAATCAGAGGAAATATAATAGCCTGGAGCTCACGTGGTCTTCAACAAAGGGTGAAAAATGACCTCAGGATAAATAAGATAGTCCAAAGTCTTTATTTGACCAAAGTCCAAAAAGAAAAGCAACAGCCCTAGCGGTTTCTGGATACTAATTTACAGTGACAAACATTAAAACTGTGTAACTAGAACAGGTCTCATAGATGGTTGCCTGTACCTGTTATTCCTGGACACAGCCTTCCCTCTGAGGTGGCTGAACCACATCTGCCACAGCTGCTGAGCAGCCAGTCTGCAGCCTACTGTACATTAAGGGAAAATGAAATGTCAGTTCACTATGGCCCACAGCAAACTCAGTGGCAATCACAAATGGAGAGGAGGGGACAGCTGGTGCCTGTAATATCTTCTGTTGTCTAAATCTAATCTGTTTATGACTAAAATCAGAACTAAGAGAAGGAGCAGTGCTCTCACTAAAAGGCAAAGTGTCTAACTTGGTAACAGGTAGCTTAACTCTCTTCAATTAGATGAGAAGCAAAGACTAAAAGATGCAGTGATTACTTGTCAATATTATAGTATAAAGGAAGCCAGCACTAATTATTTTTTGTTTTCTTTTTCCAGCGCTTTGACAGTGTTGCTGAAATAGTAGAGAATCATCAGCGCACCTCCCTGGTTCTAATTGACAGCCAAAACAACACAAAAGACTCAACAAAACTGAAATATATTGTAAGAGTTTCTTAATCAAACTGAACTGCTGAAATGAAGACCTCTTTAATAATTTCTTTCTACATACTGAGACATGGACAAGGTATTAAAAGAAGAAAATCCAAAATGATGGGAAACACTCTTCAAGAGCACCTACAGAGTAGTAAGAAATGCATTTCATAGAGTTCAACCCCACATCACTTTGATCAGGAAAGTTTAACACAAGAAGCCAAAGCAGACACACTGTCATCTGTGACAACACGGGTATCCAGTCATGGGAAGAACAGCTGCATACCACAGCCTCTGACTGCTGTTTGAGGACAGATTTCTTGAAGGACATTTTCATTTTAAAAATGAGAATACCCACAGTGATCTATTCTTTCAATTTATATTTACCACATATCACTGCTTTCAGCAATTTCTTTGTAAAGTGCACAGCCCCAGAAATTAGAGCAACTTGACCTAATGTACCACTGTGCACAAGTTGAAAATAGGACTGGACTTTGATTAGTGGTAATAAATCCACCTGAATGTTTTAGATTTATGGACATGTGTTGTACTTTCCGTCAGCTTCACCCTGTTTCACTGATATTTTTGTTTGTATTTTCAAATGTAAAAATAAAATTTAAATATACTGTAAACTCAGTAGTGTATGGAGACTTTGCTGGACTGCATTTCTGACACCCTTCCAGCAAGAAAGCATCACTAGTGTTGATGTTTTAATGTATATATTTGTATGTGCTCCTTCACAATGTTATGAAAAAGCATCACTTTTTACAACTTCATCTCATGTGTGTGTATATATATATTACACACACAATTTGGCTTAATGACTCTCAAATATTTTGTCTTCAAATTGCCTACTGCTGATGACCCAGGCACACTGCATCATGGCTAAATTACTCACTTCTTGCTGAATTACTGTTCATGGAGACACACACAGGGAAAAAACCACTTTTTTATGTGATAGCCTGTTCTATCACAGTGGTTACTGTGATTACTGGATACTGTGATTACTGTAATTTTGTGGAAAAAGTAAACTTCCACAAATAATTCAAGTGGTAAAAAATTAATTTGATGAATGTAGAAATTGCATCAATGAAAAACTTTTAGGAGCAATTGTTAACTAGTTCTAGCAGTGTTTGATTTCACTGGACCTGAAGACTGATCCATCTTAAAGGTATTTTCCAAAACTGACATATTATACACACTCAGTTCATTCTTTTTGTTCCATATAAAGCAGTGTTCTCCAGGATTATATTCAAGGCATTAAAGGCGAGACTGAGTCAAGACCTGCAAAGTCTCAGCAAGTCACTTAGGGCCATAGGGTGGCTGAATTCTGCAAATACTTTCTTGTGCTTTTGATCAGATACTTCTAAAAGTCATGCAGCTGTCTCCTAGAAAGAACTGTATGCCAGCAGGGTGCTCAGCACATGGCTGCCTACATGCCTTGAGGCAGGTCAGCTTCTTCCCTCTGCAACACAGGCAGTGCTTACCCAAATGTGATGGGATAACACACTGGCAAATAAGAAACAACGTACACAGACTACACACACCTACCTACGACAGACCACCACAGTACTACCTAAAGGCTATGCTCAGTATATTGCTCAGTTGGTATTTTATATTTAACACTATGCCTAATACTACTGAAATGTTTAGAACGTTAAGATTACCAAGTCAAGGTGTAAAACTCAAGTTAGTAGTGTCTGCAAGCTTCACTTACTCTTTCTATATATGTACTATTATATTATTTAGCTACTTTAAGTATCACTTTAGAAGCTATTTCAAGCAATACTCCCAATGGAAGTACTCTGAAAAAAGTAGCCACTGAGTATTTAACTTCCTCTGCATTCATGCAGTCCTTGCCTTTCAATCATGTACTGCACAGTATTTCAACTTGGTACTGTCTGTCTGCCAACCTTTCTGTGTTGCCCCTCAAAATCTCTAGACTCTTCATTCTTTCCAAGTTAAGTGTGCAGTATCTCCATCATTCTAGGACTGAGGGGGAAAAAATAGCATGAACAAGGGAAGTTCAAGTGTGTATATTTCATAACAGGGACTAAATATCACTTTTTTAAAAGGTAATTAGCACTGAGCACTTTAAAACACCGCTGTTCCTGCCCCTCACCTCTAAGTGCTCAGCACTACATAGAATATTGTGGTTGACCTACAAATAACAAATTGCTCTAGATAAAGGGGCCAGTTACCTTCATCCTCAAACCTTAATTTACTTTTTATCCATGTTCTACACGATTATAGGGCTACCTTATAGTTTGGACAACAAAACAAGGCAGGGAGCTGATAGGTAACACAACCTTCCACAAAATAATCCAATCAGCCTGAAATGAGAACTTTTTAGGCACTATTTAGGCAAAATAAGGCTCCTTGGGGGAGCCTCCCCCAACAAACACACAAAACACACCAGCACATTATCACCTACTTTACTACACTTGGTGTTTTGTACAGGAACAAAGGCACCAGACTGGTTACTCTGTTTTCCATACTCCAGCTAGATCTGTTCTAGTTTGGCAGGACTTTGGTGCAGACATACCACGAAACAAAGTTTTATCTGGAGAAGATTTAAGCAAGTTTCAGGTATTGCACCAAGCCACCATCTCCTACATTCTGGACACAGAATAAATTGGCACTCAGGATGAAGCCTGCTGAGTTCAAAATCCCAGTGCTGTGGGCTGCAAAGCCCTTACAGAATGCAGGAAATGGTGACTTGGTGTGGCTGCTGCAGTGCCAGCAGTCATCTCCAGCTAACAGGTATATCAAGTCTGACCTGAGACACAGCAACACACCCCTCCCCTCATCTTTCTTTGATATTGTGATACTGTTTGCTAATTTCCCTTCCATATAATATATCATTCACTGAATAGTTAAAACAAAACAAAAACCAAAAAACCCCCAAAACCTCACACCAAAAAACCACACACTCACAAACAACCCGTAAACCAAGAACTAAAAATGAATTCTTTTGTCTGAGAACTCGGGGCAAGTGTCATATTTAATAATACACAAAGGAGAAATATTGTCTGCCTACCTGATACAGAGAGTACAATGAGTACTGCATATCATTCCTGACAATGTTGCTCCATGAAAGGAATAAGAACCTGCATTCTCAAAAATCCAAGTGTTCAAAGACACAAGGTACAAAACTCCATTCTTCCTTCAATCAAAAGCAGCAGCAGCAGCAGCAAAAAGAGATTATCAGGAAGCATTGTTAGGAAAAAAAAAGCGTGTCACATAACAACATAAAGGTGTGTCACGTAATAACAGCTCTGTAACAAATTTTTGTTAAAACACTGGAATTACTGAGGAAGGGCACCATGACTTACTGATGAATGCACATCTTGCCAAGAACACATAATGGGATCGATTTTAGGCCTCTTCAAGTTTGTACAAATAGTTGATAACCTTGTGCTTGCACCTCTCTTTTTATGTCCCAAAACAATAAAATCAATTTAAGGTTTATCTTGCTATTTGCAATGTTACAAACTATTAAAATGTTATGGTGGCATAGTAAAGCACTCAAAATCAAGATAATTCAAGTTACCTGTGCAACCTTGTCACATCAGCTATATCCATTACAATACAAGCATTAGATATACAATCAGTGAATATTTTTCCACATGGACTTATGTTTCACTCGGTTCATGCAATACTTCAGGGATAAATCGTAGCTGTATAATGAAAAACTGTGGTTTGTAGGATATTTGTAGCATACCTTTCCCTCTTTACTGAAAATGCTGAGAAATGCACCAACATTGCAGAAGTCAGCCAGTAAAAAGGTGGCTTCACACAATTAAAGTAGCTGAACTGAAGAAGTGAACATATCTTCCCTGCATCTTCTACCACACCAGATACTGCAACACAGGTCAGATCACTTCAATCTAATTTTCTCCTGATGGTAATTAATTGTGATCTTAATTTCAGTGAAGGCCCACCTGAGTTTTTCTGAAACCTGATCTGCAGAAATGCCAAACTCTAAGAACCTCAAACAATGCACTATGAAAAAGGTCGTAAGAATAAAATCATATATTTGGAACAGTATTCGAGCAACCTGCACTAAATAATATGAGGACCTAATTAAGGGTGGGGAAACAAAATACTGAATTGCTACCCAGGAGGAAGCAAAAATTCTCTGCACTGAATGAGATGGATGTTAATGGAAAAAGTGACACATGACAATTAATTAAGATTGTATAAAGCAGCCTTATTTCAACATTTCCCAGCTTTACAATGTTTTCACAGTACCATTTATGGTCAATTCATACAAAAATAAACAAGTTAGGAAAAAAATTCCAATGACAGTTGTCACTCTCATGGTTCATCAATACAGAGAAAACCCCCTAATGCTACAGCAGAACTTCCACCTCAATGCTAAGTAATTGTTAATAAAGACTGGTCATCCTCACTGAAATTGCACCAAGTAGGTTTAGAAACAAACTTCACATATATTTTTTCCAAAGAAGGCAAAGGCAATGTCCAAAATTTGTGAGTTCAATTTCAGAGTTTACAGAAGAGCAAGCAGAGGCAGACAATAGATCCACAATAGATCCTTGTAGTCAAAAAAGCTTAACATGTTTTTGTCCTTTCCTAACACTGTTTCTTTCCAACCTGCTTCCTCACCACTACACTGCTCTTCTTCAAAGTTCCTAGCTAAATTAACATCAGAGCTCAAGTCCATTGTGCAGTGCAAAATGATTCAGTTTAGATACACAACACATGCCAACTGTGTATTAATTCACCCAAAGGATGCTGCCTTGACTGCTTCACTTGTCTTCCATACATAACTCACCAGATGCAAGGCTAGTGTGCATCTTCCTGCCAACACACAAATCAGGAAAGAAAAATTTATGTAATCACCGAAGCAATTGTTTTTAAGTAATTTGAACACTTTTTAAAACATAAGTTGAATTCAGGTTAGTGGTGACATGCCTGTGACATCCATGACTTCTTACTGTTTCACTGATAGCAAGCAACCTTCATTTTCACCAGTAACAGAAAACTCCTTGGGCTTGCGTACAATCTAAACCCCAGGATTTAAATGCCCCAGTCCTCTCCAAGCCTACTGTTCCATTTTGACAGCTTTTCCATCAATACTTTATGAAGCTGGCTTACACCTTCATACTTGGGCAAAAGGTGCCAGCCATATGGTAAGAGCAGTCCCACATTAGACTGAAACTTCGAGCCTACAGAGGTTCATGAAGAACCTGCAGGACAAAGCCTCGTGACATTATTACTGTGGATAACAAGTAATAATATTACTGTGGATAACAAGTAATAACAACCTTCATCTGTATACCCTCAGTCACTAGGGTTAAGAGGTCTTTTGCTGACATGCCCTTGTATAAAGACTAAAAACTGTAATGCATAGTCTCTCCCTTCATTATCTCTAAAACTGAAAGTAGCAGGCAAGCAGGCCGCTAAGAACGTTACACTTCCAGCTGATAAAATATGGGAATAACAACTCAAGCCTTGGTTTAGCCAAATCCCTGGTGCCCCAAAAGGCAGTATATCTGAATAAGCAATAGTAGAAAACATTAAGTCATTATGGGGACAAATTACATCCACCTGAAATAAAGCTAGGAAGCAATTACAAGCCTAAAAGGGCGCTCTGCACCTCCCCACGTCCTGACCATCCCTATAGGGTTTGTGGCAGACATAACAAGATAGGAACATTTTCTATAAATGCTCAAAGTCATATGCTGTAAACACAAGTTGTAGCAAATTTAATAGTGACAAAATCAATACAGATTAGGAATGTTCACCATTCTTAAACACCATATACATTATGAATATATATACTGTATATTTTCAATCGATTTCATTCTGACTCACCGTATTAACACAATCATATGTTTTATTAATTTATATGAAAAATACTTCACTAAGAAAGTAGACAAACTGCACAGAAATAGTACAAGTGTCATGTGCATAGCAATATAGCTTAAAGCATTCACATATGGCTTTGTTTAAATCAAACTGTGGGGGAATGGCCCTATACAGACCCAAAGTTACACAGTCAACATAATGTAAACTGCTTCACATCTTTGAGGCACTTGCTAATAATAGTGTTCAATCCCTGAAAAACAAAATCAAGAGCTAATAAGTGAAAATAACAAAACTCCCAGGATAACAGCTGTGTATTTTTGAAAATATTTTAAAAATTGGTTTTAGTAGTGCATGCACAGAACTGAAAAACTGGGGGGAAGGATGTAATTTCTGTGCAAGAATTATACCAAGTAACTTGAAAAGTATAAAAATATTTACATGTTTAGGGATTTTAAGTATGTACAGAACAAAGGCCCTGAAGACTTATTCTATAGAATAAAAATATAGCACATGATAGCAGTAATAAAAATAATATATATTTTCATGGAATTGTATTTGCAGTTAGTTACAAGTTATTTAAACCACAACGTTCTTTGATCTTTCTCCAATCTGATGGCAATAGGGAATACACTCTTTCTTTTATAACACAAGAACTTTGCATACTTTTTCAACCTCAGTTACAATACTGACATAGAAAACAGAATGACTTTGCTTTTTTAAACTTTAATGACTATTTTCTTCACTGGTCATCATTTCATTAATGAATTCCAATCTCGAGTAGCCTCCATCAGATGCCTCTGTCCATGTCCTACCCAATTATCCTGATTGTCAAATATTCTACCACAAAACCAGCAGCTAAACTTAGCTTTCAAGGTATTATTGGAGGTAGTTTTCACAATCTGGTAATTGTTTTTGCTAGTCTTTTTCAGTGTCAATTTTAAGACAAATCTTTCTTTTACAGGGTTAAGGGGTTTTATTGTCCTGTATCTTTTCTGAGAAAAATTATCAGTAGTTACATCCGAAGGATTGCGGAAGTCTGGTTGCAGAAGAGCTTCAACGGTTCTTTTTGACAATAAAACCTTAAGAACATGTCCCTTGAATTTAGCAATAGTTTTCATTACATTTACAACTTCTGGAACATCTGCATCAGGATGGTTTAGCACAACAACTGGTTGATTTCTCCGAGGGCATTTTACAAGCTGGTTAGAATTAAAAGGGAGTAATTTCAAAGTCCTTACAGTTTTTTTTGATGCCCCTGGTTCGTAAGGGCTACCCGATTCACTAACAATTTCATTTTGATTCTTTTCTTTACACTTTCTGTGCAACATTGCTTTCTTTCTAGGAGGTTCTGGGCAACTAGCCTTCCTTTTACGTTTGAAATTCTTGTTTCTTTGCCCACCCACAGTTCCCGAACTTTTAGATCCAGCTTCTTTTAAACCAGGTTTTATTTTTGCAGTTCTGTTTTGGGTGCTCCATGTGGACTTTTGACAACCAGAGTTATTCCTCTTGTTAGCAGCTATTACTTGCATACTCTCGACAGAACATTTCTGCAACCGCATCCCTGCAGATTTAGCAGAATAAACAGGTTCTACAGGAGGAACACGACATGCTGGATTAGAGCTTGCCAAAGAGGCATTTGCTGGCATTAACCCACCTGGTAAGTTTAAGGCATCATTAAAACTAAGATTAGTTGGTTTCTGTGCTAGTGCAGGAGTAAGGGACTGCAAGTTATCCACCTGTAGTGAGGGCACCGAGTTCCTTACTGACTGAGTGTTATCAGACAGTGTATCTGAAGTACGAGTTCTTATTTTCAGCAAAGGCTGTTGTTGCATGGCTCCAGTTTTCTTTGGTTGACAATTCTGATGAGCATTATCCTGAAAAAAAATTGGTTTATGAACTACAGGCTTGTTTGGTGTCAAACATTTCAGAAAAACTCCCTGCTGTCCATCAGGCGAAAGTGCATAAACGTGTTGTTCCTGTTTAATTTCCTGTTGTTTTACTGACTCCAAAGACCCAAAGGCAGCATCCTGGTGCTCTGGTAACACCTTCACAGAAGAAGTTGCCTTCACAGACGACTCTGATGAGTTTGGAACTACAAGAGGTGCTTTGAATGGCATACAGTCATTTACTGTACCACATACTTCCTCATTACAGGAACTTCTTAAATTTCTAAAATTGCCATTTTTCCCCTTCACTTCTGAAGCTGGTATTTTCCCAAATTCTCTGGATGCAACTCCCCCTAAAACCTGAGAACTATCATTAGCGGCATTTGCAACTGTTCCAACTGCCCCACTAAAAGTCAAAATCATTCCAGGTCCTTTATTTGAAACACAAGATGCAGGTACACCTTTAGTAACATCTGATGAACTGGTTGATGGAAGAGATTTTCCTGACACCATCTGCTGCCTAGATTGGTTAGAAAGGTGGAAAGGAACGAAAAATCGTGACGGAAGGGACTGAACAAAAAGGGCTTTCTTTTGTTCCTGAAGAACAGGCAAAACTGGTGAAAAGCTGCTAGGATTTTGAGTTGCAGACAGTACTTTATCTTTTACTACCTGCTGTGTAAACTCATCTGTAGGAGTTTTTAGCAATGCACCAACACCTGGAGTTCTGGATAATTTGTCCACATCCTGTGAATCAAGTGATGTTTTGGGTGTCTGTCTTTCTCTCCCACAACATGTACCTTCATTTGTGCTACATCTTGTGTTGAACTCTCTCCTACATAAAGGGAAGCGTACATTAGGTGGAGGCCTCTGAAAACCACACACAGTTGCAGAGCCTTTTAAACACACGCAGGCTGCACTCCCAGTCTCAGGACCAGAAAGCAGCTTATCAGAACGAAGCTGGACACAGTTAGTCTTGCTGTGGAACTCCTGCTGAGAGGCTGTTTTTACTTTTAACACATCTTGCAGTAATTGGTTTATCTCAGGCGATAAATAATTAGCTGCCTGCTCACTTTGCAATGAGAAAACAGATGTGATTTTAGGCATTAAGAAAGAGTTAACACCATCAGAGGCATTTTCCTGGAATTTCTCAGCTACGTTCTGAAAGCCTTGCTCTAGGTTAGTGTCCAAACACTGTCGGCCATTATGCTTGTCCTCTATAAAACACTCGCTGTCAACACCACATTGAGATTGGCTTTTAAAAGACACAGAGTTATTCTTAGTGTTTAGGTGTTTGTAAGTTTTATTAATATTTGATTGGGCTGACACAACTTTCTCTGCTTTCAAACCTTTCATTGACTCTGAATGTGAAGATGGAAGTTCATTTCCAGAGTTTTGATAAGAACCTCTTTTGCTAAATTCTCTGTACCTGTCATCTGTTGACGTCCAAATGCTACATGGATTATCCAAAGAGTCCACTTTGGAATAGTTGTGAAAAGACAACAACCCTTCATTAGATGAATCCACTGAGGTTGAATAACAGAGATTATTAGTTCCATGGCTATTATTCAGGCCACCATTTTGCATTTTCAGTTCAGGAAAGTAGGGCATTTTCATAGGGTCATAATGAAGGGTATTTGTAATAGCGGGTGATAATACCTGAGGATGACTTGAAGGACGAAAGCTTCCCCATGAGATACCAGTTTGAGCTCCAACTTTTGTTACTGCTTCATGTGGAGGTACAGTTGAGTCCAGCTTCATTGGCAAACAATTTGGACCTTTTCCTTCAGCTATATTAGAAGGTGCTACAGTTTCAGAAATACTCCTACCATACAATAAGTAGTTATTTTGTTTTTCCACTTTTGTTTTTCCTGAATGAGGAGCAGGACAGGAAAACGGAGGGGAAGTTAATGGATGAACACAATTGTTCTTTAAAGTCGACTGATCACTTACATGTGGTATAGCACCTGAAGACAAGCCACAGGGATCAGCAGTCTGTAGCAAAGGAGTTGCAGAACCATCTTTAACAGGATCAACTTTATGACCCAACAAACAGTCATTTTGCTTACTTGTAGGTAGTAATTTTATAACAATATGTTGTTTTCCATCTACCATTTTAAAGCCCATAAATTTCGCACTGTAATTTGCTGGTACAGATATTTTATTGTTTTTAAACATCAATACTGTTGGCCCATGAACAGCACTTTTCAATAATCCCAGGCCATAACTTGTGCCATCATCTGCCTTATTGTATTGTGCAGCAGTAGCAGAGAGCATTCCACCCATGAAATGACGCTTCTCCGTGTATTTACCTTGATGTTTCTCTTCACTTGTTTCCACGTCTCTCACACACTGATTCAGCTCCTCAGCATTTGGCTGAATTTTATTCACACTTCTTAGCACTTGTGTATTTTCTTCTCCAGCACTGTCACTTCCACTGCTTATCTTCTTCCATCTCCAGAGTGGTTTTTTTGATGCTCCCATTTTATACCTCCTTAACACAAGCTTCAGTCCTGCTGGAGTCTTTACTATTCTTTTTTCATATTTATCCTTTTCCAGTTTTTCTTTTGCAATTAAGTGGTCTCTGTGTAAAGCTATGATGTGTTTTAAAAGATAATCTTTCCGTGATGTGCTGTAACTGCAGTAAGGACAACCAAAAGAAAACATACTGGTATGAACAAGCAGATGATTTTGGAGCTCCTCTTCTGTAAAGTTTTCTTGATGGCATTTTCCACATTTATAGGGAATCTCCTTATGTTTGTGAATGTGCTGAACAAACGTACCCACATCATAGGTAGAAAACCCACATTTTTCACACTGGAAGTGTCCATTTACACAATGCTTTGATATGAAGTGTTTTGTCAAAGCCAACAAAGTGTATATCTGCTCATCATTACAGAGCTCACATTTTACTAAAGTGCTACGATGGATGCGTCTGTGCTGTTTAAACGCCTGGAAGTCATTAGCTGAGAAGCTGCACATCTCACAAGGATACAGAGGCAACTCACCATAGTGTAACAGCTGAAAATGTTTCTGTAGGTCATTTGGGCTGTATCTAATGTTATCCTTGCACTTCGTACACGTGAAATTCAGTATCTTTGCTGCAGTTTTCAATCCTTCTTCAAATTGCACTTCTGGTTTAATTTGCAAGTGGCTTCCTTCTGAACAACTGAGATTGCTTCCACTAATTTTCTCTGGACTTAAGGATTTCCTAGCAGTTTGCTGCTTACACTGAAAGAGTTTTCTAAACCTATCAACTTCATGTTTCATTAATACTTCATTTGGAATGTTCACCTTGGGCAATTCAATCTTCACGTTTTTTAGTCCATAAGTGAGACTGACATCTGAAATTGCTGGTTGAATTGTCATACTTGAAGGATCACTCACCAGTTCTTTCTTCAAAGTAATGTCTGTAGAAAAATTCTTCATAGCATTGTGTTTCAAGACACTGATTTGCTTTCTGTCACAAAAAAAGTGTTCCTGTTCAGATGACATGATTTTAGGTTCTACTTTTCTTTACATGAATTCTTGAGATTTAGTCTTACTTCCGGCAGCAAATGAGACAACTGAGCCAAGTTACTCTCAAAGCTCTACAACTTCCCCATTTCATTCTCCTGAAATTAAAAACAAACAAAGCAAATAATTACTCTTAAAACAAATGCAATTAGAACACCTATTGCAATTCACTAACAAATATATGCCAATCTCTGAAGTTGTTAACTTTTATAATATTACTCAAGGGGTGAAAAAAAGGATGAGGCAAAAAAACCTATTACAGTATAACCTCTGTTTGTTTGTTTTGGGGGTGTTTGTTGGTTTGTTACTTGGTGGGTTTTTTTTTTTAAATAAATAAAACTTGAAAAATATGTTTTAAAGAACATCTACTGAAAGACACATGTCATCAAATTTTGGGTTTCTCCCAACCTGTAGGCATAAAAAAGTCCGAAGACCTACTTTTTTAAAATGAAGCCTGTATTTATTACTTATCTGATTTATTTGCATGAAATCAAATAAGTAATAAATCAGTTGGGATTTCATGCAAATAAAACCACTCCTTTGTGACATGCCACTAACTGAAGTATTAAAAAGAAGTCAAAACCTACAGAATTTTACATTTTTATTACGCAAGTGTGCTACTCTATTAGTTTACTATTGTGCTTAAAAAGGAAAGAAAGTAAAATCAGAATCTGACAAAAGATCCACTTCACCAATGGAGATATGACCTTTACCAACACCAAAAACCAATCACACTGACCTACAATGAATTTTTCACATGCCTACCTTTAGTACCACACAAGTCTGAATCAGTCAACAGATACAAGTTCTCAGGTTTCTCATTGCATGTTCCTGGGTACATGTTAATATTTTCAGTGCATGACTGACCACAGTACCCCTCTATGGATTAAAAGGCTCAAACAGTTATGGTCAGCATCACTGTCTCACTACAGATTTCATGTCAGTGTTTCCATAACAATTTATATCAGCTCAAGTCTATGTCTGAACAACACTCCTGCACAGAATGTGGACACAGAATCAGCAGAATTGGAACAGCAGCAAAATTAACATAAATTCTGAAAAGCAACACTGGAAAGGAAGATCTGTTTCTTTACTAGTATAACACTTTTTACTAAAAAACTTTTTTTGCAGTACAAGTCACAAAGTCGCTTTATTCTTTCCTAACAAAAGTCAGTAAATCGTTAGCTGAAGTCTGATTAGTGAATTTCTCTCCACTATGGGGCTCGCCCTGAAGCAACACAGACTTGCAACTCATTAGATCATCGGATCTATTCACATTCAAACTGAAAGAATGATCACACCCTCACTGTGAATAAGTGCAAGGGCTGCTTCTAGATCTCCAAGCCATCATAAGCACTGGCCCTAAGATCTTTCAAATATTTTCCCACAGTCCTGGGAGAAGGAAGTATCTAGCATTAGACATGCAAATACCTGACAAAGAAAATGGAGATTGAAAATTTTCAAGTCCATGTTCTTGGATCATGTAGCAAGAAAAGCAACACTATTTTTTTAAGCACATGCTTTAATGCCTTCCTTTAGAGAAGATACTAGCACTTCAGCACAATTCTTGAAAATAATAAATACAACAGACTTCGACACTAGACACATACTCTAATATCAAGTAAATTCACTTAACTGTGTTCTCCAGCTATGAGACCACCAAGACTTCAATTACATGTGGCATCAAAAAAAAAAAAAAAAACAACCCCAAAACAACAAACCACAGAGACATACACTCCCTCCTCAGAATCTCTCCAAATGGAAACACTTTGGGTACAGAACTTTTATTTTTCTTTTAACTCAACGACACACTCCCCATATTCCACACAGATGATTAATATGTGGGATATTACCCAGCTTTGAGCCCTGAGAAAAGAACAACTCATGTGCATATTCCATTTTCACCAAAAGAGTACTGCATTAAAATGCATTCTCTTGCCAATGGTATATCTCTTATTTGAATAGAAGCGAGGTGAACTTCCTCATAAAGAATAAGTAACTAAAAACTATTTGGATTTGTTTGCTTGAACAACATTTTAAGACAGGGGCGCAACACAAAGATTACGGCTTGCATGATGCAATACATCATCCTGCTGGTAGTGCCCATCCCTCAGGTTAGAAGGTTACACTGCCAGACACTGAAACACGGAGTATGTTTACAATAAAAGCTACAGAAATCAGAAGTGGGTAAAGTGCTGCAGAGAACAAGGCTCAGGCTTTCAATACCAAGCCAATGTGGTCCTCAACTGGACAACACATTTGGTGAAGAGTCACAATCAAAGATCCCCTTTAATTAACTAACCTTATACTTAATTTTATTATTTTTGGGTAGCATGCAACAAGCTCCTGCAGCATGACAAATAAAAATATTTACTTGAAACAGCCATTAAAAAAAAAGGGCTTTCTTTTATCCCAGGGATCTCTAAAGGCACATTTTCAAAGCAGTCTGACTTACGCGGTAAGAAAATACTTGACTTCAATTCTCCAACAGCTGGGTATTTTCCACACACACAGAAGAGGTAAGATTGCAAGACTCAGACAAGGCCACAGTCAGGAGAAATACTAGAAAAAGTTCTGGAAACAAAAGAAAAGGTATTTTAAATGGTGTAAATACAAGCAATAACTGAAAGAATAAGCTGAAAAGCCCAAATCCCTCACAAATTTACATTATGTGGATTTTTACCACATTGAAGACAATAATATATACCAACTTTTCTTTCACAGAACACCATCAAATGCAATACCAATACTGTATATATACACAATATAACAATGCCTATTTTACCTTAGATTTGCCACTACAACTCAGGCATTCATAGCTGGGAAACATAAGCACATGATAACTTAAAAACAGTACAGAAAGAAGTGACTGGTATCTCAGTCCATCAAATTTTAACTTGAACTCAAAAGGCACTGATCTTTTTTCAAGCAAAAATTTTAATGGCAAAGACCTAACCATAGATTTCTACAAAGTTGTGCAAAAGCCTGGGAAAGAGGCAGAATATTACATTCACAGTATCTAAAACCAGTAAGTAGATTTAAATGCAGATAAAATGAGTACCAACATTGAAAATACATAAGCATGTGCCACAGCTAACTCTCACTAAAAAAATCCCCAAACCACTAAGAACAAGGATAAGCAACCACTTGAGGCTCTCAGCCACAATTTTCTTCCCTCAAAAATGCTGCAATTTGTCCATATTTCGTTTTAAAAAGTACAGATAAGAAGTTTAAGCTATATATTTTGATCTAGAAAGAAATTGCAGACAGCAGTTGGACACTGCTAAATTAGGTAACTTTTACAGTTTTTCCATTTCAAACTACATTCAAAATAGGTATCTCAGCAGGCAGGATCTTCAAGATTTCTGAAGAATTTTCGGCTTATTTAAATTTTATTAAATAAATAAATAAAATTATACTGAAGTATATCTCATGCCCAGTTCCATTCTATGTGCCTGCAAATTTAGAGCGGCGCTTTAAATCTCTCCCCGGACCGGGACACATGCAAGAACTCACAAAAGTGGATCTTATGAAACGCACAGAGCTGGAGCAGTCAGACACAACCTGAACAGCAATGTTTCAGGAAAAAAAAAAAAAAGAAAAAAAAAAGAAAAGGAAGGAAAAAAAAATCACCGAAGCGCTCTCAGAGCTCACACACACAGACTGCCCGTGCCACAGGGCGAACCTGCCATTTACAAACACAGCAGCCGAACGCGGCGGCGACACACGGCCAGCGCCGGCGCCGGGCGGGCTGACACTGCCCCCGCCCGCCGGGGCAGCAGCGGTGCCCAGGAGCCGGCAGGGGCTGCGCCGGGACAAAGCGCGGGGCCGACCGACGAGGCGGCGGCAGCTCGGGAGCTCCGTCTGACCGCGGGCACGGCAGCGGGCGCTGGGGCAGCGACGAGCGAGGCGTCCCTGGCCGGCTCCTCCTCGGGAGCCCCGCGGCAGCGCCGCCCCCGCCCGCACGGCCCCGGGGCGGCCGCAACTCTCGGCGCGCAGCCCGGCGGAGGGATACGGTCCCACGGTCGCCCGGCGGCTGCACACGAGGCCATTTGTGCCCAGTCCCGCCGCCCCGGGCGCGCCCCGCGGTCCCGCCCGCCCCCAGCCCCGGCTGCCCCGCGAGCCTCCCGCTGCCGGCGAGCGCGGACTATTTAATGTCTCATCCGCAACACGGGGCACCGTCCCGTCCCGTCCTGCCGCGGCCACTCGCGCCCCCTGCCTGCTCCGAGCCGCTCCGGACCGTCCCTCTCGCCCCGCGCGGGGCCTCCTCGCTCCCCGCCCGACAACCCCCGTGGAGTTACCTCGGGTACCGCCACCGTCCGGCGAGGCGCTGCCGGCCGCCATCACAGTTTCCATCCGGGGACTGCCGGGTGCGAGCCCGGCTGAGGGGCGGCCGCGGCGGAGGGATACGCGTTCACCTGAGAGATGGGCGGACGGCGGCCGACGAGGCCCAAGGGGGGGAAGCGGGCGGGGCGGTCCCGGCAGGTCCGGCTGCGTTCCGCCTGCTCGTCCCGCTCCCGTCCTCCTTCTCCTCCTGGGATGGGGGCCTTGGGCACATGGCACGGCCGGGGAACGGCCCGCCCGCTCTGCCCGTCGGTACCTTCATTGGCTGTGCACCCATGGGCGTGTTTCGGCCAATGGCAGTGGCAGGGAGAGCCGCTGCCCCTCACAAAACGCTCCCAGGCAAAATCCTGGCCCGCGATGATCGTGCCGCGCTCGTGGGTTCGCTGAGCTGCACAGACACAAGAGTAGGCACAATAAATAAAGGGCTGTCTGTAGATGTCAGCAGTTGAAGCATTCAGGAAAATATACGTGCGTTAGAGCGGTTAATTTGTTTTAACATGCTGAAAATAACAAAAAGCTGATAATTACTACAAAGTGCTTGTCGTGTTAGACAGTATAATTTATAATTTCTGCAGAGGAGTGGCAGCAGCAGTGGGTGGGAGCTGCTCCTCACGTTTGTGCAGGTTTGGAGGCGCACGGAGACCGCCCGGAGTGAGGTCACCGCAGGGAACGAGGGCACGGGAGAAGCGGGACATGGAACTGCACCATGGCCAGAAAAGGGCGAATGCCCCTGACAGAAATAGGCTGCAAAGATGAATTCTAAATGAAGAGGTCACTGCATAGGAAATCCATTCTCCACTTGGGAAACAGTGATCAAAATTCGAAAGCAAAGAGGAGAAGGCTTGAGCTTTTTCCTTTGGGAAGCCTGTCTAATGAACAATTTAGCCTAGCAATTCAGCTAAACATTTCTTCACAAATCTTATGGTATCTTACTAGTTATAACAAACTTTAATAAGTGCAATATTTGCTCATGATTAAATATGAGAACAAAGAGGACTGTTGATGTCTTTGAGTGTGCGTGCGTACGCTAAGGGTACATTGAACATGAACATATTTTTAATTTCTCGTTCCAGCTGACATCACTTAATTCCCTTGTGGCCTAGACTGTAAAAGAAAATTTATAGAAGCCATTTTGGGGTGGGTTCCTTGGCCCTAAAAAATATCTTCAAGGAAATAATTATATAATTGTTCTACTACACCCAAATGAATAAATCTGTGCCAAAAGCAAGCAGAAAAAAGTATTCTTCTGCTTTCTGGTCCGTTAAGTTTTTCAGAGTAAAAAGGGGGGATTGTACACATCCATGGTGTCTTTCATGTATGAAAACTTAACTACAATTGAAGAAAAAGAAAGAAAAACAGCATAGTTCTGACTAAAACCCTAAAATCAGAAAAGATAACAGAAAAGAATGAGCCATGAAAATCATTAGTCTTACAAGCAGCTACTGTATAAATTGGTGTATTCCAGATGTTAAATTAAAATATACATCATATTGTCAATTATTAATCCCAAAGAATTTACATGTAAGATGGGAACAAATATTTTATCTGTATTTATTACTTTGTAATGCAAATTTAGAACACATATGAGTGTTGAAATTCTGAGTGCTCATCTATTGGCTGTATGGGTCTTCTGGAAGAATTCCTGTTTCTGATAGTTTTCTTATGATGTGGACTAAACACTGCATAATTATAGCAGATAAAATTCTGAATCACTTTGTGGCTTTTAGTGACAGTAAATAAAACAATCTCATGCATTTTTCTATGTCAGCATTTATTAAATATATTAAATACACACTTTATAAAATATAATTAATTGCTATTTCTTTCTTGCTTTGTATATAATGAGATTATAAACCATATTCTTATGTACTGCTTGGCAGCTAGAGCTTCTCCTCAGTGTCACCAGAACAGCTGCAATGATTATCTGTTTCTCCAGAAGACAGCAAGTTCTGAATATGTCCATGAAAAATTATTTTTAAAAATATGCCTGTCTTCATAGTACAACTGGGGGGCAATATTACAGGTAGCAGAGGCTGGAAATTCATGGAGGAAGGAACCTGGGACTAAACATACTCAGATGTAGGAAGATTATGTTTAGGAATTGACAGGTCTTAGCCTTGTAGGCAGAGTACCCAGCAGGACAGTCTTTGAGTGATAAGCAAGAAAGAATTAAGATTCTATTTCTATTTAAGAATATCAGGTTCACAGGAGTTAGAAATATCTGTTGTGATAGTAACAATAAGTCTGAGTCAAGTAATCTTACTGCTAGGTGGTTGTTTCAAATTCTTGTAATGACTATAAATAGAAAGTGTAATCCTACAGGTAAACAGCACACTACAAATGGAGGGTTCAAAGAAAATACATCCATCCTTTTCTGTTCTGTGCCACTTCACTCTTGAAAGGTGCTAACTTGATTTTCTGTATTAAACATTTTACTGCTGAATTCTTACATAAAAGCCTTTCAGTGGGGCCTTTGAGTTCATTCTTCAAGTCTAGTATTTTATACTGATCTGCTTACAAAAATCTCCAAACTGTGCTTGTCACTTAAATAAATAATACATTGGCTAGACAGAGCTCACAAAGTACAGTGTACTTCAAACAATGCTTATCTGAATAAGCTGTAGGGCTGTAAGAGAAGCTCCATATTTCTAAGATGAAACACCAGTACACAGAGAAAATAAGAAAATTGCCTTTTTAAGCAGTTCCTAATACACTACATTATTGGTTTTGATGATGAAGTATTGAGCAATGGATGGTTGCCTATATGTCACTGTCAGTGACAAATGTCACTGTAATTTTTGACTCTGTATTTCTTATGATAAATAGCCTACTTTTGTTTAGGGCAAAACAGCAGGAAAACATAATGTTAAGCCTTCCTTTTCTACATATATTATCTCATAAACATAACAGCCTTAATGATGACAGCTAAAGGTGTCATTATTAATATCAGAACATTTATGCACTCTTTTCATTTCTCCACCTGCACAGCTAAAGCAATAATGCAACAATGAAGGAAGTCAACAATTAAGTTTTCTTTGTGGATTTCATGGCAGAAATCAGTCTTGGAGCTATCTGAGCCATAATTGTTAAAACTTTAGGAATAAAAGTTCAAACAATAACGACAGCATTCAATCTAACAAGAATTTAAATTAATTTATCTTTCTGCAGGAAGAAGGGTGAAATAGAACCATGCCAAAAATTTGATGACAGTAAGTTTCTTAAGCCAGCTTGGGAAATTGCAGCCTTTGCCATCATCTAGAGCTCTGTTGGAATCTGCTTTTGGCCAAATGATGCTCTGCTAAATAGACCCCGTACATCAGTTGCCCCTGTTAATTATTTTAATACAGCCACCAGATGGACACATCCAGTTAAGAGGCCCTGTTATAATGAATATCCTTATTCATACTCTTACTCTCAGCATAGCTTTTTCAAGTACAATATCTGATCACTTGCATACAAAGGGTCTGTTGTACAACTGAGAAAACATTCTTAGCAATTTATTGAATCTTCTTTGGAAACTTGTGGAAAAAGCATCTCTCTGCCTTCACAATATGTGAAATGGGTAAGAGACTTTTTATGGTTATAATTTGTGAATGGGGAAGTGTTGCCAAACAGCAAAAGGAAGAAGCACTCTTAGAAATGTGTAAACAATTTTTTTTAAGTTTATCACTTTATTTATAGTTCTACCACGTGTAAATCAATTAATGATAATCTGCTGAAAGATGTGATACACCTTCACGAGTAGCTTGAACTAGAATTTCTACAGATCTTATATCTTGATTAGACTATCACTGTCTAATCACTGTCATTGTCCTTGGAAAATGTTTTAATCTCATGAAAACTGAGGCTTGCATGGTTAAGTGAAGATCCCATTTGGCTCATTATAGTTTTAGTCTCAATGTTTGCAAGTGTCTTCACCATCATGAGCAGTCTACACTGCAGCAAGTTCAGGCAAGTTAATTTAAAGCAGAAACTGGAGCTGGAAAAGAAAGAGGCAAGATCTAGGAACCAGGGCTGAACACATGAAAGGCAGATTAGGATCTAGCACTCAGTAGGAGGAACTAGGACAAGATCTAGGTCTAGAAAGCAGGAAATTGGATCAAGATTTTAGACAGGAAGTAACGCTCAAGATTAAGATTCTAGAGCACAATTACAAGTAAAAGGCATTAAGCTTTCCAAAGTACCTGGTCCTATTTCATGTGCACCAAGACAGGCTGTACCAGCCTCTCAGAGGTGAATTATCCTTTGGAAAACTAGTGATGGCCAGATGAGTAATAAAGAGGTGTTTGAGTTGCCTGTGGGAGATACCTTGATTCACAATTTTCAGTGGCAGCTGAACAAGCAGGATATCTTGAGTGACACAAGCATCTTCCTCATAGGCAGATAGTCATGACCTCAACACTTTTCATCAGCAGTCAAGTGACATGTGAGCAGTGAGCTGGATCATGATTGCCCAGGTAAGACAAGAGAGACTGGCAAACTGCAATAATGTTCATGCTCATAAATGCAATTAACCTCCTGCCTTTCTGAAAATGGGGAAGATTTTACTCTTGGTAGCAATCAAACTAGAAACCACACACCATTGCACATACCGTCCTGATGCAACATTGCAAAATACATCCTGGATACTGGGCTGTGTTCTTTAGCAAGGCGGGTACTCATTTCCCTTTTGGAAGGTGCAGATAAACGGAAATATCTAAACCAACAAGTTGTTCTGTGCCATAACATAAGACATGGCATTATATATTTCTTAAAACTATAACTTCTGTCCATTTTTGCATTTCTAGTAGTTATGAGTATCTGTCAGTAGAGCCCTCTCATGAGGTTTTACCATCTGGATGCACATGTCCACACCTGCACACTTCAGGTCAGGCTGTTTACCCTCTCTGCTTCAGTGTATCCATCAGTGGGAGTAAAGGTGTGCACTCCTAAAAAATTAGTTATTTTAAGATTAATTTGTTTTTCTGACCAATAGCTTCGTACATTCTTTGATATCAGTCAGGAAATTCTTGAGTTTCTTTTTCAAGAACTAGATGACATTTCTCATACAACCTATTTTTCTCATGAGTATTGACAGGACTTTCTGCATTTTAACTGGAGATAACACACATACTCTCCACACCAAATTAAAACTGGAGAAGTAAACCACATTCAGGCATGAATGTTTCTTTCCTGTTGAATTCTGTGGAAATTGCAGAAGTATCTCTATGCATAATAAGACAGGACTTGTTTTTCCTCTGCTGCTTGAACAATAACTTCCATTCCAGTCACTGCTGATAAACTTTTCCTAAGAAAATACATACCAACTTTAAACACAATGGGAAACTAAATTCCTTTCTTTTCTTCACATAACTTTGTGCTTTTTTGTACCTTTGTTGTATCACCACATGTTGAATTTTATCTGGATCTTCCAGAAGTTGGTTTGAAAATGTCTCATCATGGTCTCAAGTTAGATATTGGCAGAAATCTTTCCCAGTTTATCCAATTTTGATCTGTTTCATTGGCTCCCTACAAGGTTTCAAATTGATTTTAGATGATTATTTTTAAACTAAAATCTAGCAATCTTTTGGTTTAATATAGTTTTCAATTCTTAAATTTTGTGTCATCTTGCATCTTAGGCTAGCAGATCCTCTCTGCACTTCAGGTCTGACAAAGGCAGCAGCACAAGAGAGTTTCTCTGCATAGCCCCACAACTGTGTAATTGCATTTAATCATCTGTAATTGCACTGCAAGTAAGTCCCACTCCCATATTCATTCATCTGATGCACTTTTGCTGAGATTACTAATATCAAGTTGTAACTTTTGAAGAGTGGAGACAGAGATTGGACTCCCTTTATGTAAGAGTCTAGGCTTTTAGTACTGGACTTAATTTAAAGTAGGAACTTACCATGGATAATCCTTCATATACCATCCTCAGCCTCTTGATAAACTGCATATTCTCTTTCTCCTATTTTAAAAGGTTTATTGGAGACTGCAGGTGTCAGGTTGCCTTTTAATTGTGCTCAGTGGCTTCGGGTTTCACTGCCTAATGGCAGGAGATCAGTTACACTGTGGTGATGTAGTTTAGCAACAGGCTAAATAAAGCCATTTTTGTTTTTCTAGCTCCTTAATCCATGTGTTGGCTATTATTTTAGTTCTGTGCCCCACAAGGCTTTCCAAGCAGTTCTCCAGACTTGTACATTGTACCCACTCCTGTTTACAGAAACAGGCAGACTGCTGGTGTGAACATGTTCATTGGTTTGTAATGAAGTGTCTTTGTGTCGGAGAAACTAAGCCTTTAATTAAAACCAGCTGGCACTTATAAACTGTTTGGTGCTCCTTAATACTGACCGGAGTTTCAGTTGGATATAGAGAAAATGAGAGAAAATACCTAAAAACTGTGGTTGCTGATTTTCCTCTTAGACTATTCCATCCCACACAAGAGATGAGTCAAACAAGTGCATTGTAACAGTTTTGTATCCAAAATGCTGCAGTTTTTGCATCACAGAGAGTTTTACAAAAGGATAAATAAACCATGTGACAACCACCAAATACTGCTTCTGCATTCCCAGTCAGCCAATTTCCTTGAGTTACAGTAAAGATAAATAAATGCAGAGTCCAAAAATTTCAGCAAATATCGTGCTCTCAACAGCATTCAACAATTGATAGAGGAGAGTGGCCGGATGTGCACAGCTTTGAAACATAAGAGATCAAGAAGGGAAGCACAACACAGCCATTACAATAATATCTCCCAGAAGCAAAATCCAGTCCTAATTGTTTTCCATTTCAGTTATGAGTTAGCTTGCTAATGCTATTTCATTATTTCCCTCCTCATGAAATCTATTCCCCCAAATTAAGTGAGTTTGCCCACAACTTTTTGTTGGTGAAACTACAAAGATAAACCTGTTCAGTATTTGCAGAAAGAGACTACAGTGATTAATTAGGCAAAAGATTAGGAGCAAGGCCAATCTGGGGCCTAATCCCAGCTGAGCCATTTATGGTGTAACCTTGGGGAAGTTACTTGACCTTCATGTTTCCCAGCAAACTCTGCTGGAAATTGGATACCAGCTGGGCCTCAGAGAATACCAGACACATCTGCTGAATTCCCCCCAATTAGCATTGTTAGAATAATGGTGAGAGTATTATTGTGGAGTAGTATGCACATAAATACAGCCAAGGACCTTCTTTTCCTTTCTTGGCAGGGATAAACTAATATTAAAAGGTGGCCTAAGAACTACATATCCTGGCCAATTGCTGGCTGTATCATACATTAAAATAATAGTGATCATGAGGCAATTAGGCTTTAAAAGAATTCCAATTCTTCCCTTCCAACCAGCATTCTTCTGCACTTTCAGAAAGGACATTTATCAGATTAACTGATTAGAAAGATTAGATTTATAGGCCCAGACTCTTAGCTGTATCCATGATGAACTATGTGCAGTCCTTTAATATGAGATCAGTTCTATGCAAAAAAATTTAAAAATTAATGGATAATCTTGTTACCTTCCTGATCAGTAATCCTGCAAGAATTTAAAATCCATAAGTTTATGCAATATCTTTTATTACACGTGGTCAATGGGATTTTATTAGAGATTAATAGCTGAAATTTCAAAGATAGTTATTCCCGAGCAAAATTAAACTTCCGTGCAAATACAGATGAGCATACCTCTTTTCACTTATTTCTCAAAGGATCTTGCAGAATTTCACTCCATGGATAGCAAAAAGCCTTCTAATTCCCACTTTAATTTTCTTCATGATGTATTATAACATTTCCCTCTTACACTGATACTACTATTTGACATCTTGTTTAACTTTGTAAAATGAAGGTTAAATGAAAACAAAGAATGTGTGAATTTTTTTGAGAAGTAGGTATCAAGCTAGAAGCAGGTTCAGGACCAAGGGTGAGTTGAGAAAGATGCAAAAGAAGATGAGAGACTGTCAAAAACTCCTGGGATTTTGTTAGGAGCTACTTGTGGCAAATTAAGACTGGTGATTGTTGAGGAATGCAGGAGGGGAACCACAACCCACAGGTACAATAGAGCTTTGTGTGATGGTGCATTGTGGCCACTTAGACAAGAAATCTACATTGAGAAATGTGTGAAACGGAGGTAAGCTCACTGATTAGGAGCCTGAGGATGGAGACACAACTGGAATGGGTATTGTGAACAAACTGAGGAGCAAGCCTGAGACACAAGGAGGAGTTTGTGTGTAAGACTGACACTACAAGCTGATGACATAACTGAGTCAATATGTTGCAATCCGATAGATTCATTTACTTATGGAACTATTAATAAAGCTGGGAAATTATATTTATAGAAGTTACTTAGTTAAAATTAAAACGAAGTAAAAACTTTGAAGAGTAACAGGACTGAGACTTATTAAAACATTTTATTTCGTCCATCTCAATGAAAATCTGTTTATTATAAGAGATATTTTTATTTTTAAAAAGTGTGAGTTTAAGCAGTAGTTGATAATAGCAACACTTGGACCAACTCTGCTTTTAAGTGCTAATTGGATGCTGGATTGCTAACATAGGTATGATCAAATTAGCTCCTTGGATGGAACGGCAGAAATGCTTGGTCAGGATTTTATGCTTGTGGTGGTTAATGTGTTATTTTGTCCTGCTGTCAGCTAATTTATATTCCTTGAACTGAAAACAGCAGCTAAGCTTCCACTGAGCCCCTTAATTTAGCTTCACTGTGCAGATGCAGCTCTTGCTCGAGTTTCAGAGCACTCACCATGGAATTGAATAGGGCAGTGAGGGACGCTGGGACAGGACAGGGTTCTGCAATAGTAAGAACAGCTTTGCACAGTAGGTGCAGCAGCAAGGAATGCTGGAAAACACAGTTTTATGTCTGCCTTTTCTGGAAGTCCCCCAGCATGCTGACTAGGCCACTGAAGCATCATGTTACCTCTGGAATTTCAGTGTCTCATTTTCTGAATAAAAGCTATTTACAATCCCAGTGAGCAGAAGTACACAGCAGTTGAATCTGCCACCCACGCCAGTGGAGAACACTGTCAATAGGCACAGTGAAATATCATGCTGAATTCTCTGAAGGGTCACCTTCCAGTTTTCTTGAATCAGGCACCCAACATGAATTTCAGTTTGACTCTCCTCATGACCTAGATCCACTTCTATACAAGGAAGACAACACTTATCTCAAAGAGATATTGTGAAGATAATTATTAATGAAGAGACCAATGAAAAAGTTCAAACTTATCTTTTCAAAAGTCTAACTAAACTGCAGTGAACAGAGGCAGAAATCCTGCAGGGAAAGTCTGTTGAGATGTGTGGTCTGTCCTGCTCCAGGCCATAGTGATCAGGTATGGGGCTGCTCACAGAGACGCTACCACAGCCCTGTCTGCTTGATTTTATAGCGTTTCCCCACACACACACCTTAAATAACCAATATTACTCCTTCCCCACTGGTTTCCATTTTGCTGACTACATCCTTACTTGAGAGTTTCAGCCTCATTCTTCAGATCCCTGCCCTGTCCTTGAAAATTTACACCCACAGGGAGTCCCTCCCCTTCACATCTTTTGTCTTGTACTCTGTCTCGTTACTCTGTTGCTCTGTTAGCCTTGGCTTGGCCCACTCCTTTCCCCCTTCCCCAAGGCCAGCAGTTTCTCAGCGCTCAGCCCGTGCTGCCAGTGAGGAGCGAGGGCAGCTCCTGCGTGTCCGGCCCCAGAGCAGCCCTTGAGCAGCAGGACAGCCTGCACAGAGAGTGCCCTGCCGTGGTGCTGGGGAGCCTGTGGCTTTGTGGCACACACCAGATGTCCCTCGCCACCAGGTGAGGTGGAACACACTCCTCCTCTCCCTGGCTGGTGACACTGCTCCCTTTGGGTGGCTTGGTCTGGTCCCTTTGCGTGGCTCGTTGTACAGGCAGGTCTGTAGAAGCTGGGATGTCCCTCCCGGTGACAGGTGACACACTCCTGGGGCCACTGCTGTGGGCTCTTGGCCCACTCTACCTTCCCAAAGCACCCAATCATGCCATACAAACCACAGTAAAAATTCTCATCCATTTTCACAGGGGCCATGCTCTGTTTCACAAAACAATAAAACTGACTTAATGGGAATTTCTGCTTCAGAAGTGTCACTTGCACAGATCAAAGCCAGCTTGATGTCATTCCCACCTAGCACCCACTTACTGTGTCATATTTGGGGTAAAGGAGTGCATGTGTTACTCCTTGGGGAAGTGTTCACAGCTGCTTTTAGGACTTATTATAGAAATTAGATGTTATTAAATCGACCCTCAAACCTGGAAAAGAACCTTTTAAATAACAACGAACATCATCTTCTTATTCTGGTTACTTTGTCATCCAGATACCCAAGCCTCTAAAGTTTCTCAACCAGACTATAGTTTACTTCTTCCATTTTTACCCCCAACATCATGATTTCACTTTAAAGTTTAAAAAAAAAAAAAAAAAAAAAGAGAGAAGAAAAAAAGCTGATCCAGGAAGCACAGTAAAGTTGGGGGTCTGCAGGCAGCAGATGGAAAACAAGTACAGATCACTAGAAAAAATGTGAAAACAGGGTCAGCAGGAAAGTGAATTTAGCTTCCTCTATGGAAAATACATTTGCATTGACTTCATTAGCTTTGTTTAAGAGAAAAGGCAAACTTTAGGCTGCAGAGTTCTTTTTCATTTCCCTTGAAAGTTTGCTAACACAGATTTAAGGCATTTCATAACTAGATAATTTAAATAAATAACAAACAAATGGAAAATTAAATGTATTATAACTCTTCAAAGCCCCTTCTCAAGCTTGTATCTATACAGTATCCAGCATAATGACATCCTTGTCTGTGACTGGGCATAGCTTCCCGTGGCATCTGTCTGTTACAAACAGCAAATAACAAAATAGAAAAGTGACTTGAGAATATGTCAAGAACATAAATTTAAAAAGTAGGGTGAGATTTTACAATGCAAAGAAGTGTCTCAGGAATGTAGTTAGATCTCCTCTTGCAAAAGCTGATTTGAAGAGTTTGATCCATCCCCTGCCCCCTCTGGGGTTACTGGCCACGTGCCTGCACCATGACCTGTCCACTGGCAACCATTGGTGTCAATGCAATTTGACACTTCAGTTCTGGGGGTGAAGCCCCCCAGGCAAGAAGTATTAACCATGGATTAAGAGCAGTGAAAGAAGGTAAGTGTATGCATGAAGCCCGAATATTAATTCTTTCCAGACTGTTTTAGACTGTGACCCATTTATTTTACTGGAAATAAAGCATTTACATACAGATTTAGCACCATGGTCACTGGGTCTAGTTTTAACTCCAAGTCGACTTTTGTATACTGGACAAAAATGAACATGAAGTTATGGTAACCTCCTCTAAGTTCTCTGGGTTTTGTGAAAAGGAAAATCAGCAAATCATAATGTAATTTAATATTGGAAAGACATTTGCTTTACAGTCTATTAGACATATAAGCAGACAAAAAAAAGTCACCAGGAGCACTTGAATGTACAGGAAAAAGAAGTAAATCAGTAAAAAAAATTTGGAAAAGAAAAAAATAAGAAAGAGCAATAAGGCAAAAACCTACATTCAGTAAGGATTCCCTAATCCCTCTATGAGGTCTGTGTATCCAGAGGAGAGCAGCAGAAGCATTAAAGCTGGAAGATCAATATAAAATAATCAGTTCTTGTGAGCAGTGACTTCAGCATTTAAAAGTTCAGAGATCACTGGGGGGAAATTAACCTCTATGCAGCATTCTGTAACAAGGAAATAAAAAATAATAATCTGGACACACTGCCTGAAAAATTACCAGACTATAACATTAAATATGAAAGCAAATAAAATTCAAAGCAATAAGAAATGCCTACATATTTTTCCTTCACAGCAGCAATGAGAAATCACATCTTGTGAGCATGTAACTGATACAGAACATAATTCTGCAGATGCTTCCAAGAGTGGAGAAGCTGACTCATGCAAGTAAAAGCTTGCATGAGTTGTGTGTTCAGCAATGCAGGTAACAAATTCAGTGCATGATAATGAAGACTTCAAACCTGTTGGGCAGTAGAACAGGTTATTTTGGCATCCCTAACACCCATTTCATTTTGCTATGCTGCCAAGAATGGATTTAAAACAGCTCTCTGAAACTGCTGGTTGTGATACCCACATTGCTGCCACCTAAATGAGGGTAACGTCCCTTTGTTTAAAAATAGTTGAAACAATTGAAAAGCAGCAGCCCCCCAAAGAGATTCAGAGAAAATGGACAGTAATGCTGTCTGGGGTTCTCCAAGGGTCTGATAAAGGTGGGAGAGGTGAAAGACTGGTTTATATGGCAGGATGGATAAGAGAGTAAAAGCAGAGAAATGCCCAAGGAACACTCCAAGAGAGCCATTACACAGGGGTGTCCCTGGAATTTTCCTGCTACTTTCTTTTTGCATAACCTTCAGAAAAGTGACAGCAAAATAGCATGGTTGCTATGAAACTGCTTCCTGCTGTTTGGTTACTCTCTATCTACAGGATGCAAGAACAGGATGGCAGGAAAAAAAAAAAAAAGCCCAACCCAGTCACCTCCATCATCACTGTCTTCTCCTGAGAGTGACTACCTGCAACAGCCTGACTATAAGGGTAGCTGTAGGAAGATGAAAAGGTAGCATGGGGAAAGGGCTGTTTCCAAGAAAGAAAACTTTGAGCTGTTCTTACAATTTAGCAGGGGGAAAACTGTAGATGCTTGCAAAAAGAAGTCCCTTGAGCATTATGATCTGAAAAAATTAAAGTAAGAGTTGATTATTTAATGAAAGGAATTAACCAATTTCCAAGTTTCTATGGAAAACAAAGCTCATTGATTGCTGGAAAGCAGCAGCAACCCTCCAGCCATGCAGAAAAGACAAGTTGCATCACCCACTGTTGGAAGCAACAAGACAGACCAGGAGGGTGGCCTATATTGTGTGGAACAATTCCTCCAGAAAAAGGAAAGTCAAAAAAAAACTTTGGTCAGCCAACTCTCTCTAGCAACTACAGCCATCCCTTTTCTTCATGCAATGGTCCCCTCTCTTCCTCTTTACCTCTTTCCACTGGAGAAGAGGTGAGAAGTGTCTGACCAAGTCCCAGGCAGACACAGCTCATTCACCTAAAAGACCTCCCAAAAGAGGGTTTTCCCAGGGATGTGACCCAACCAGTGAAAACATATAAACTTCACTGTCTACACCCACAGATGTTGGAGCACCTGTTGGACTTGGTTACTCGCACAACAAAATAATCTATGGCTCGGAAGTCTCCTGAACTTTGCAGCTAGTTTGTTTCTGATCATTTATTTTGCAACCACCAAGTGGTAACCTGGTCCTTGCAGTGAGCTGCTCACTTGCTACATTCGGCTGTTGCTCCAAAAACATAGATATATGGTGATGGGTAAGTGTGAATAAAAACACACTGGAAAGTCACCTTCCCTGCAGTCTTTCGATTCTCCTTTGGAAGCAGAGCAGAAGCATACACAGCAGAGCAGGGCTGAGCCGTGAGTGCAGCAATGCCCAGCATGTCACACCAACTCAAGGTTCAGTGCTGCTCAGAGCTCCACAAAGCATTAGAACATCGGTACTCTCAAAGGCTGCCTATGTAAACAGCATTGCATACCTAAAGCTCCTCATTTATAGAGGTTTAAGATCAAAAAGCTGAAAATGTATTCAAAACATTTCACTGTAAGTAGTTATGAAAAATAAGTAAATCAAAGATCGTGGAGACACATTTGGCAGAGTATGAGGAAACCGTTCAGAATTTTGCGTGAAAGAGTCATGCTGAAGAGCAAGCTCAGACTAGTTTGGAGAGACGGTAACAAGGAAATCACATTCACCTTGTTCTATTCTGAATCAGAGGCCAATGAGTGATTTCTCATCTTTTGTCCAAGTGCTGTTTTCTACCCTAACTTATCCTAGCAGAAATATCACAGTGTAAATGCTTGGTGGAGAGACAAAAATGCTACAGGCACATCCAGACATCACGTAAGCCACCATATTCCAAGGGCTCATCCTGCCCTGACGGTGGTGGCAGGGGCCAGACTGGAGAGGAACAGTGCTTTAAAGCTGTTTGAAATGCAAATACAAGTGATAAAAAGCAATAACACTGCCTATTATTGAATTTTATCACTTGTATTTACAGTTCACAATGAAGCACGAGTGCAATCATCGCCTCTCTCTCACAGGGAGGAAGGGGACGGAGCAGAAGACATTCGAGCCCCGTCAGGAGGGATTTCTCACCGCCCTGAACACTACAGGTTGCCAGTGCATTCCTGTAAACATTTTGCTTCCTGCCGTTCCCCTCCTTTCAGGATTTCGTTGTTGCTGTTCCTGAGCAGCCTGGGGCGCCCTGTCCTGAGGCAGAGCGGGCTCGGGAGGGAAGCAGAGCAATGGAGCGGCCGCGCTGCCGCCCGTGTGGCGCAGCCTCATCTCCGGTCCTGGGCGTCCCTCTAGAGGTGAAACAGCAGCCTTGTCCCCAAAGCTGCTTTCCGCACACACCCCTGCCGGGCCGGCAAACGGGGATAGGAGTGTGAGCTCTGAGAAGCCGGCACGTATCCGAGCAGGTCTCACTGAGCTGTACAAACCACCAGGTTTCGGGAGGCACCGAGTGGCAGCGCCATGACCCCACCCAGGAGCTGAGCGCGGGCTCTGCTGCAGCGCCCGGCCCTGCGCGCCCCAGCCCCTGAAACCCCGAGGCTGATGATTCCAACACACTAAGAATGATTATGCTTGGTGGGCTATTTCTGTACCTTCATCCCTCACAGCATTCATGTCTGAATAAAGGGAAAATAAAATCACTTAAAGGAGCACTGTTATGTAAAT
This sequence comes from Zonotrichia leucophrys gambelii, assembly GCF_028769735.1. NCBI lineage: Eukaryota > Metazoa > Chordata > Aves > Passeriformes > Passerellidae > Zonotrichia > Zonotrichia leucophrys. Next base: position 15,295,808 of record NC_088176.1, read on the forward strand.
AAAAATATTTGCATAAACAGTGTTTATTGACTTTTTTATAACATCTAACCTGTTTAATTATGGTCAGGAAAAATATCCAAGTATTTCTAATCAAAAAAATACATACACATATGTGCACATATAGATAGATAGATAGATAGATAGATAGATAGATAGATAAGATAGATAAAGAATAGTAGATCTTTTGCTTCTTTCTCACAGTGATTACATATTGATCACAACAAACTCCTCAAGAGAAGAGATAGCAATGAAAGCTCTTTGGTTGTTCTGCTGCCAATTGACAGCAGTTCACAGTCTGGATGCTCAATTTCACACACACACGAATACGTTTGCCTCTGCTCTGTAGTTGCACGCAGTCAGTGGAGCTCAAAGCCACCAGCTTGTCTCTTACTGTTCCCAATGAACTGTGCAGTTCAAATCAGCAAGGCACCCAAGGGAGTTGCAAAGGATTCTTCCATTGCATTTCAGGGGAACTGAGCTGGATCTGTGGTGAAGAGTACGGAAAAAAATGTACACCTACAAACCTGGAAGCCACAGCTGACACAAGCCCAAGACCAGTGCCTTGCACTGTGCCTGCCTAGGCTGTGGCAATCTGTCTGGGAATGCAGCCACTCAGTCCCAGGCTGCACTGCTCCCAACATGAGTCTTTGCTATCAGCACCAGCTTCTCACCACAGCCCTTCACTAGATCCAAACCAATCCAAGCATTGTGGGAGACTTTCCAGAGCCAGACATCCACACCAGCCTTTTTCAAACCAATATGTGATTCATTATCTAGCAAAATCAAACATTTGTGCACAGGCACCTACTAGACAAATCCATAAAAAGCCAGAAAATCCTCCAGTGTCCTTTAGCTGAAGTGACTAATCCCAATGGCATACACAAGATACCCACAAATGTAAGGAAAGTTCTGTACATAGAATGACAGAAAATTCAATAAGCTACTAGTTCACTTATGTCTGAAGATGATCCTGAAACTAAGACACTCCCGTGCATTCTCAGAGTTGAAATTACTTTCAACATGTGAACACTTAATCATTTCTGTTTCTTTTACAATAGCACTGTATATTGTAACCCTGTTTCAAGTGAGGTACTTCAAAATTCTTTGCACACAAACAAACCTGACAGGCCTCCTTGCAGCATCCACCTGGCTAAGTCTTTGTTCACAGCACACAGATGCCACCTGGCTTTTCTTTACACCGGGGCAAGCAGTTTTAAATAACACTGCACTATCAAGAGCCTGCAAATGGTCTGTAATCTGTCATAGCTTCCTATTCAGTAACTCTAAGCTGAGTCTTGGAATTTAAATCCCTAAGAAGCATACAAAAAATTGTGGGTCTACATCAAATTACTGCAAAGGAAAAGCTGTCTGCTGCTCTCTCCTTATGCTCATTGCAAAAGCCATTCATTACTGAGTGACTTTAGTTTCTGCATGCAGCTCCTTCATTTACTGGAATAAATAATATTGATATATTAATTTACCCAGCTACTTTTGCTAACAACATTCAATGCCTTCTTTTAAAATATGTGAATGGGGCTAATTCTAGATATACACCTCAAAAGGCTCTGCTAATAGGAACAAACCTGCAGCAATGAATAGAGTTAGGAAGAGGGCTTAAGTTTTGTTTGTTGCTTTTAATAAATTGTTTCCTACTCCTGTTTAAATCAGGACATTGTGTGACTACCACTGAAAGGACAGCATCATTAGATACTATTGGAGAATTAGACAGCAAGTGGCAGTGCTAGATTTGACAGCTCCATAAACAGAAACATTACATTATCAGGAAAAGGGCCATGGCAAGTTCAGCAAATTTCAGCCCAGAGCCTTCATCATTCTCAGCCAGGGTTTCACAAGTAGAGGTCACAACAGTTCTCACAGATGTCCATGTCTATGCTCTTCCTAAATACTGATCCTCAAAGTGGCCCGAATATTCTCTGAAATCCATTTGATTCATATTGCAAAAGCCTGCAGGCAGTTACTGTGACAGTGTCTGGGAACATACTGAGGATGGAGGATGGAAGGAAGATGCACTAAAGCCACAAGCCACACTAACACAAAACCTTAGGGTTTCTAAGTAACTGCTCCTTCTGTCAGGTGGGACACCCTCAGTGATCTGGCAATTGATGCAGTCTCTGAACCTTTTAAAAAATGGCATGCATACAAAATTATTCAATCTTCTGTTTCTAAAAGATTTATTTTCAATTTATATTATTAATATCCCAGGTAAGTAGACTCTGTGAGAGAGAGAGCTACACTCAGATTACAGCTATTCCTACAACTGGGAATAGGAATGGTACCAGAACTGCTTCTGCTGCATGTGGCACTGAGAGTAATAAATTATTTAGTAAAGACTGTACAGGTCTGACAACTTAAGAAAAAAAAATTCTCAATATCAAAACTTCAACTGACTTCAGTGGGAACAGAACCAAACTGTTGCAGTAACTAGAATCGGTTTTAAAAATCTGTATTATGGGTAGCCCTCAATTAAACCTTGGTGAGTATATGCTTATGACATGTTTAAATTATGCTAATACAGCCTTTGAATGTTTTATCAATTCCACTGAGCAACCTGGCTGTTTCCCAGCTGGTTGAAAGCAGGTCAAAGTTAGGCAATGCTTCCAGGGCAGGCTCCTGCCACACATGAATAATTACCCTGGAATCTTACTCCTGAGAACTCTTTCTAAATGATGTGAAAAATAGCCCATGTTAAACTGCATTTTCCAAATGGACATTTTCTCTCCATACCAGGCTCTTAGTTAAGTAGTTCAGGTGTCCATAAGAAAATCCTGGCTGTAATTGTACCATTTATTCCTCTGTTTTAGAGAGTAGCTAAGAACACAAAGGCAAGACAAATGCTGTGTTCTTCTACAGTGCTGCTCAGCTCATTTACCTGCTCCTCCTGATACAGCTAGATAAAAGTGATGATTCCATGAAATTATAAAATTAATCTTGATACATTTATACAGATTTGTGTTGCAAATAATCCAAATTTGAAAATGGCTGAAAAGAAGATGCGTGCACTGCACCTGTTTCAACTTCTCCTACATCTATATATCTACTTTTCCTACTTTGTAGAGATTTTTCTGATCATATTGCTGGCTTGCCTCCCTCATTTTCTCTGCCTAAATTGTCTTAAGAAGTGAAATGTACATTACCATTATTAAATTTTACATCATGACCTCAGTAGTTTCATGACAAACACAAAATCCCAGTCAAAGGGAATGAGGAGAGTGAAATAATGTTTCTTCTGTTGGGAGGGGGATGTTGTAGCTATGCTGAAGAGCTCTGTCAATTCACTTTGTGTTCTGTAACCTCAAGAGTATTTCACTGCTCGCCCTCATTTAACTGCAGATCATTAATCAGTCAAAAATGTATATTTTGGCTTTGGAAGATATTCACAAACCACTAGAGAAAGGCCATGAAATAATATTCAGTATGACCTAATCTGAACTCAGAAGCAAACCCAGTAGATTCTTTTATTACTTCTCCTGTGTTTTTTCTTTGAATTCAGTTAATCTGTATAAAAGATCCACAAAACTGATCAATAAGGATGCAATCTTATCTTTTAAAAATAATTTCAGTTTTCAACCTCCTCCACTGATAGTAAAAAAAAAAATAAATCTAAGCCTTCATTATCTTTTTGCTTCCAGGAACTACATTAAGAGTTCGCATGCACTCTGCCACCTCATATTATTAATTTGATTTCAATTTAGTATTTAGGTGAGCATGATTTGAGGGATTATTTGCATCCAGTGATTGTATGGCACAAGTGTCACAAGTTACTTGGGCCACAGCTAACTAACAGTTTTCACAGAACAAGGAGGTGAAACTCAAATAGCAAGGATACAAATGTTCTCATCCATAGCTAAGACCAGGCTTCCACAGGCACTACCACAGATCTATGGCTGTCGGATCAGTCAGCAGCAGAAATTTGAACAATAGAAGGATCTACACAGATCACATTGAGATGTGATAGAAATAGTAAGAATATAAATTACAGAGCTTTAGAGCTTTATAATATCAGCTTTATATTTTTACATGAGTTTTCAGGGTCTGTCAGAGGACAGGTGATTCCTGTTCTTGTATAATGTAAGTGTTACAGTAAGAGACAACCATTGATATAAACAGCACAAGAGTAACCCAATAAGTATTTTAAACAAAGCTGAACTGTCAGAGAAACTTAATGCCAAAGATCAAAGTTTTGAGTTTCTGCAGCAGCACATTTTTAAACTACTTACACTAATCCAAAAGTTGAATTTAACATTTTGTTAAACCCTTACCCAAATTGGTTCTAGCATCTGTGACTCCACGCCTGCAGCATTATACCTCTGGTTTTCATAAGTAATGTGGGTGAATTTTTTAATTTCACTTCTAGTTTATAACCATGGAATTGTTTATCTGAAACCTTAAATAAACATCATTAGGCAGTAAAGATTGGAAAAGGCAGTCTAATCTGACATGCTTTTTTCCCTCCACATTTAGCCCCTGTGATCTAACAGACATGTTGGCCCAACAATGAATACCTGAAGCTGTTTGAACCACCAACTTTTCCATGGTGACCCCAACCAAGCACAATATCAGTGTCTGAGCATTGCTTCGAATATCAATCTCTAAAAATTTACCAGCTCATGATCAATCCTATTAATCATCTGTTTCTGCTCCTCTCCAACTCCATCCCACCATATGCTCCCATCCCAATCACCTGCAGCCACATATTCACACCAACATCACTGAGGTGCATTTCCCTTCACCTTCTGCAGTCCAGAGCTCTTGCTCCCCTACAACATCATGGAGATACAAAAAGCCAGTTTTGAGCAGTAAACACACTAACACATGCTCAGGAGAACTTTAAAAGGCACTGTTTACATTTATGAAACCTTTAATGGAAGATCAGAACTCAGTTCAATTCAATTCTGATGATTATTTACAAAAAGCAACAGTGAACCAACAATAATAACACTTGGCTTTTACAGTTAAGTAACATGGTAAATGACCAACTGCAGATGTAGTTTCAAATGGTAAATTCCAAAGAATTCTACAGACAATTTCAAGCAAAGAGTAATTTACAAACTACTCTCAAAAGCAAACATCCACAAAACAAACACACAGCAGTATCAATCAGCTTATTTCTTACAAGCAATACCTACTCTCATCACAGTCACATACTAGGCAAAGTAATGATTCAAACACAAAGATTGACTTTTACCATCTGTTTTGAAATTGTTGGACCACCACTTAAAGAAAAAACACATGCTGGCATTTCATAAGACTGAGGCCATTAGTGAGAAGAGAAACATGAAGTGCTAGTTTATTTTCTTGCCAAAGAGAATCTTGTACAAATTTAAGATATGGTAGTGTGTGAGTGTTTCACAGATATTGTTTATTTACCATATGGTTAGCTCTAATTTCAGCCTGAGATTTATATCATTTTTTCATATGCAGTGTTTTGCATTCAAAATGCTAAGCAAACATGACTCCATTTTGCAAGCAGTACAAAACACATGGTTCTTAAACATTGTCCTTTAAAGTACTTCTGAATGGGACAAGAAAATGAATAGATGAGTTCCTCTGAAAATGTGCTCACGATCATGGCAATGTGCAAAGCAACTAAGTAGAGCCCAGAGATGCACACTGACTCTTTACAGCACTTGTCCCCCAACTGTGAGGTTGATTAAAGCTCAAAATGAGCTTTGCCTCACCAGTTCCTCCCATCTCTTACACAGCAGTTGTGAGGTAGGTTCTGCTCTAAGAGAAGGACAACCTTAATACTGTCTGTTATTGTCAGAGAACCAGTCAGTGCTGACTAATTTCAACAGAAAAACACTTTCGACTGAACCCTTCCACCCACGGGTTGCTAACTACTCGTTAAAGGCATTGCTTTTCTGCATGTGTTCATCAAACACATGTCCCAGTCTAACTCAAAATGGGGGTCACAATTTCAGAGGGGAGCAGCACTTGGCAACAAGCTGTGAAACCAAACATTTAGGTTCATTTTACCCTTCCAGTAAAAGATCCAGAGATCTTTTCAAATGTATTGATCATTTAACATACTGGTCAAACCAGTGATCACAGTGCTTTCAGCAGTATCCAAATGGAAGTATGTTTCTGTCTTTTTAATAATGCAGTGGGTGTCATGAGTCACAATGCAATGAGTGAAAATAAGGAGTACTGACTCATGTCTATTAAAACATGTCTTGACTAGATGTGTGGTGAGTAGGTGATTACACAATAAATAACATGAGGATATTTGGAAGCTGAGGTGAAGGTCTGCTTGTCCATAAACCTCAAGAAAGGTACATCCACACTATCTAGATATATTGTTAATCAGCTCCTTCAACATGGGACCATGTGCCTGACAGTAAAATGTGTCCCAAACATATAAAACTCTCAAATTCTTTCAGCATAGTGAGAGCTAAGATTACATTAGGAGCCCTTAGGCTCTGGCTGTCAGAAGCAGAATTGGCCACATGCATTGGACACTGAGGCAGAACAAGATCCCAAATCTCATTGTCATCTATGATCATGTTGGGAATCACTATTCCTATTTACTGCAGCCCCAAACCACAGGCTCGTCCCTAACAACACAACTGATTAAGGTACAACACTTCTGAATAATGGATCAAGGAGTACAACACTTTGAATATACATTATCCCTGTGGGATTTGGCAGGATTTACCCCAGTCCCAAATCTGCTGAAATTTATCATTCTTCATATTTGGCCAGGTTTAAAAAAACCTGTTTGTTTGCTTTGTGGACACAGAGTAAACCATGCTGTGACCCTGGCAAACATCCTGGAGGGAGCACAACACAGACCAGCCAGCACTGCAGGGAAGCTGAAGGCTCCTACAGCGGCAAGATGAACAAGAGTCAACAATATGCTCTGGCACTGAAAAAGGCTGACAGCATTTGGCCTGTGTTAACTGAGCCATAGCTAAAAAGCAAAAAAAAAAATTTTTACCATTTTCTTATCATTCGCTGAACCATATCTAGAATAGTGCATCCAGTTTTGGGCCACCTTCCTCCTCCCAGTACAACGACGACACTGGACACTGACTAACTGGAGCAAATCCATCAGTGAGCCACCAAGATGGGGAGAGACTAGAGCACTTGCCCTTTGAACAGAAGCTCAGTGATCTGGGCTTGTTCAGCCCAGAGAAGAGACAGCCCCAAAACGACTTTGGAGTAGCCTTCCCTAACCTAAAAATCAGTGCTGCACTCTTCACATCTCTGCCCTACCTCTGTGCATGTAAATCCCAACAGATGAAACTAGCTTACCAAGCCCCCTGAACAGACAATAATTTTTGTTACTTTCACTAGCAGCAATTGGTTGTTCATTAGGAACAAACTGGAAGTGTGAAGTTTTCGACTAGGTAAGTACTTGAACAAGAAGCACCACAAAGTTAAGTGCCCCTGTCCCACATCTGCAGGCAGTTCTCCTCCTGGGGACCTCCAGCAGACAAAAGCATTAACTTTGTGATGCTCTGCCTGGGCTGGCTCCAGATATTATATTAAAAAAAAAAAAATCTGTGATGAACCTCAAGTTTGAAATGAAAAGGAATAGGCGAGTTTGCCCTACTTAAATTCTGTGGATATAAGTAAATCAATACATTTGACAGGAACAACTGAGGATTCCTAACTGCTCTCCCCCATCCCTAAGCCAACTGCACGACAAATAACCTTTATTAAATTCCAGTCAAATGAGCTGCAGCCCTCCAAGCAGGAAGTACATTTGCTTTAGATGCAAAATTCCTCCATCTTTTTAGTTACTGACAACCAGGAGTGCAACTTACAGAAAAGAACAACCCCCCCAGTACAACTTATATCCACCAACACCCTTCCACTTACATGAATGTTTCCTTCATCCAACACATTATCAAAAACATATACATTCATCCTAATGCCAAATAAAACAGTCATGGGTGCACATTTTTATAATAGCTTTTCAGAAGATGGGAAAATATTTAAAGCTAAATTGTTCATTAAAATGCTTCATAAAAAGCATGTATTACTGAGGCCTGAGCATTCTCAGATGTTTTCTGTATTAATAGCCATATTAACAACTAAAGTCAACAGTTCCAAAGGATATTTACCAGCTCAGATCAAATCTATTAATCACATTTCAGTAGCTATTCTGGGAATTCAAATCCCCAGACAACTTTGAAAATCCTAACCACAGAGTACCTTTAGCATTCAACACAGGATTTACAGATACAACCCCAGAGTATTTTCTGTACGAGACTTCCTTCATTAATCCTTCTGAAGTGTTAAGACTTTCTACCAACATGGCACATTTCATCTACCACCATGCTGTAAAAGAGCTTTGTGAGCAATTACAGTCCTGTCTTCAGGGTGATTCATTCCCTTTAATTAAATGCCCTTGAAATAGTACTGCTATGAATGTCATCAGATGCAGCCTTTGCTTGAAAATAAGACCAAGGACAGAACAAAAGCAGAACTTTCTCAGCCCCAAGAAACTCAGGAACTAAGTCTGCACTTTTTTTTTTTTGTTAAACTATTCTCAGTTCTACAAAACTGAGATTCCCTTACATTTTAATTCCAAAAACTAAATACTTCAGAAATGCCTTTTAAGGAATTATCATGTCTTTATTCAGATGAGAATGACCAAGGAGCAACAAAACAAAAGCAAGAACCAATAAACAAAGCCCGCAATTAACACAGCAATTGAGCCATTATTTGTTTCCTTCAGTGCTATGTCACCCCAGAATTCAGCTTCCATCCTGGGTGCTGATTGTCTGTTGATTCATCTCATTCTGCCAGTCAAGATAAATCCAAACTTCAGAGATATATCTTATGGCAAGGGGCACAGAAGTGTCAGTCTTTAGAAACTTGTTCTCTGTGGCTGATGTACCATTAAAACGAAGAACAGTATACCAGAAACAGATCCTTTTATACTGGGAGGGGTAAATGGGTTCTAATGTGGTTTGCAGGATCAGAGCTTTTGCTGTACTTGGCAATTACTTTCAAGTTCTTAATTTGTATTTTAAAAGTCAAATTTCTTTTTTCATAGGCCAAGAACCATCAGAAGAAAACCAGGGGAGGAAAAAGCAGCTTAAACACATAAATACATGCATTAACTCCTGAGATACAGATCTAACCTCCCGGTAACTACAAAGAGAAGCCAGCTCACCCACCATGTCTGAAACCGTGTTAGGACTATAACCTGTGAATTACAGGTCCATAAATTGTAAGACTTCTGCAGCATCCTCTTCAGAAGATTCCACAAAAATGTTACAGGGATTTTAGCCCAGATTTCACAGGTTACATTCTAGCCTATTTTGGATGTACCTCGGGGTAATAATTTTTCTTGGTGAGTTCCAAGAATAACGGTATTTCCTGCTACTTGGCACCTTTTCAAAGCACAGACAGCAGCTCTCACAGCCAATTTCATTCCCCCCCTGAGACACACATATTTGCTTAGGTGATCCAGAGTCATTTACAGAAAGAGGATACCAATTTCAAAATGGTTCCATAACATTTAATTCTGCTGTTTTCTCAGGTTCTATATACTACACATACTTCATGCTTTCAGTTTCTTGCTAAGAAAATGTAACTCTGCCACTGAAAGTCACGTTTTAATATCCTCTGTTTATTCTAAGGACTTGCTGAGCTGGTTTTTGTTCTATCCTGACTTACATAGAGGGGACTAAGGTAGGAATACTTTAAAAACTGTACACAGCCTTGACAACTGCAAGTAGATGAAATCTGGACTGGCTAAAAAAACTCCACTGGTTAGTACACTTGGGATTGATTGTAAGGCATGTAGAGAAGCTGTATTAACCTATTCTCACTACAGTTGTGCTACTCCCATTCCCATTCAAACCTCAAAAGTGTGATCTTGCAAACTCTGAAAACAACCAGCCTCAGCTCAGCACTCCAAGATTATTCTCAAATCTTCCAGCTGGGGCTAAGGCATAAACTGAGGTCATAGAATACCAAGTTGGAAGGGGAGCTCCAGCATCATCTTGTCCAAACCTTCTTGGCAAAAGCAAGATGTCCCAACACCCTACTCCACCGAATCTTTAAAGTGTCCAACGCTGGGGAATCCTGCACTTCCCTGAGGAGATTATTCCAATGGCTGATTGTTAACAGCTGATAGGATGTAAGCTTCCTGCAGATAACCAGGCTGTACTTAAGTGCTCTGGCTTTTTCAATAGGATGGTTTTCTGAATGTCTCCAAGATTAGAAAAATGCAGGCCAGAAGCAATCCTGGCCTTGGGCAGGATGATGAAGCTCTTTCCAAACCTATGTTTTCATTGCGTGAAAAGCAGACAGATGTAACTGTTCACAAAACCAACAATTAACATAGATTGTAATGGGAAAAAGTATCTGAAATGGAGAGTTCCACAGCTCACTCCACCTTGCAGTGGCACTTAACAATGACATCATTGTTTTTCTTGATTATATATAAATGGAATAGTTCTCAGAGTACATAGCCTTATGAGGATGCTGTTTCCTAGCCAAGCCAATCAAGCATCTTAGAAATAAGCCAGCAAGCATCAGTATTTTTTCCATGCTTAACAGTTCAGCACCAGACTAATCCACAGAGTGCTTAAAAGCTCTAGGGGGAGGCAGCACTGCTAATAGCAGTAAGAAAAGGACCATCACTTCCCTCTTTGGGCCCATTGTAACAGGTTTTAGCATGTTGGTGTTTATTAGCCTTCTCTTCATGCAGACAACACATTTTTGAAGGCAATAAAGATGTTATAAAAGACAGTGTCCCCATTCGGAATCTGTTTTTGAGACTTATCCTTGAAACACACACTTTGGTATTACCTTTCTTCAAAAATGAACAATTTAAAAACAATATATCTGCAAATATAAAAATTAGCTTGAGTATGCATTTGCCTATAAAACAATGTACAGAAGTGAGACAAAAAGTGATTGGATCATGAAAATACTAATTTGTCAATAGTCCGTAGATCTCAGATAGCTAATCTAAATAGTTAAAATATTTTTGTAATTATGCACCAAGAAAAATAACTCCAAACTTTTCTTGCTTTTTTCCTTCAGAAAATTATGTATTTTATAACGACATCGGTTATCAATAGAAACAGTCCAAAATTTTGTCCTCAAAAAGAAAAGCTTCCACCTATGAGCACACCTCCTCAGATGAAAGGGACTACTGTAGTCTATAGGGTTACCCATTTGACAGAGGAACAGGCTTTTACAGCTCCCTCTAGAGTCATTAAACTGGTTATGTCAAAAAGTTGGTTTCTATTTTCTTAATTAAAAGGAAAAAAAATCACGTCTGAGCAAAGGTAGAAACAAAAAATTAAATATATTCTCTCAACAAAAAAATTGCACCCAAAGCATTACTTCTCCATCACGTTGAAATTGAAAAATTTGTTGTACCGGGTTTTACAGTCTCATTAACTAGTTGCTTCAATATTTATAAATTCAAATATGTGAAGGACTATAAAGCACTAAGTTTTATTTTGTAAGGTGCCTGTAGCGGGGGGTTACCGGGTAGTAGAAAGCAGCAAGGAAAAGGCTCTGTTAGCCAGGGGCACGAGTGGGAGCTCTCGGTCTCCAGCTGCAGGACACGGAGCCCTGGTGAGCGCTCAGCTGAGCGGCACCAGCTCCTGAAAGGGAGGATGCACGCTCCTGCAAACCTCCTCCGGGACTTCACCCGCGGGGAACCAAAGTTCGGGACTGGAGCCTCGGAGCTCGGAGGAGGCGTGTGCGCCCCGCACCGCTGCCGGGACAATGCGCTGCAGGGCAGGAGCTGAGCGAGGCGCTGCCACCGCCACGTGCTGAACCCTCACAGCTGAGCCAACGGGGAAAGAGCCGGGGGAAATGAGGGAAAGGGGAATAAGAGGACCAGAAAGAAAAAAGGTGCTATCCGGAGCTCCTGGGGGTCCACAGACAGCTGTGCTCCGGCCGGCTGAGCCCACTGCCCCGGCTGAGGGACCCCGGCCAGGCCGCCCCGCCCGCACCTTCCCCGGGCCCCGAGGCACCCGCCTCCGGCCCGCGCCTGCCGCCGCCGATTGGCGGCCAGGGGCGCTGTAAAGCGGCCGACGATTGGCAGCGGTGAGGGCCGCGCTGTAAGGCGGCCGGCGATTGGCAGGCGGGCGGGCCCGTGCGGGCGCTGCCCGGCTTTGTACACGCGCGGCCCTTTAACAATGGGCGCGGCGCGCGGCGCCGCGTGATGGCGGCGGAGCCCCGGGGCCGCCGCGCCGCGCTCGGGTGTCCCGGGCCGCGCCCCGCCGCCTCCCCCGCGGCCGCCGCCACCACCTCCGCGACCCCCTCGGCCGGCCGTGCCCCGCGGCGGGAGGGGGCGGCTTAACGAGCCGCACTTGTGCCCCGCATGGCGGCCAGCTGGGCTGGGGGGCCGGGGGTGCCCCGCGGCAGCTGATCGCGGTTAGCCGGGGGCGAGCCAGAAAGGGGCGAGGGTGGCGCTGCCTGTCCCGCCCTCAGCGAGTGCCGCTTCCTCCCCGGTGCCTGGGCCCGGGCGCCGCGCCGCGCCGCCGATGGAGCTGGAGGCGCAGTGGTGGACAGGACAGCTGGCGGCCGACATCCACCAAGCGCTTCGATACAAGGTACCGCGGGGGGAGCCGGGCTGGGGGCGGCCCCGGCGTCTTTGTGAGGCAGCGGGCGGAGGGCGCGCCTGGGGCGGCCGCGCTCGGCGGAATTGGCTTTGTGAACTCGGAGCTCGCCGAGTCGTCCCGCCGTGGGCGCCGGGGCCGTCTGTCCGTCTGTCCGCGGCCGTGACAGCTGATCCGAGCGGCCGGACTGTGCTCCCGCTGCTCCCCGGATACGGCAAGGGCTCACGGTGCACCCGGTGCCGGTCTTGAGACGTTTGCAAGGTTTAAACTGGGCAGAAAGCATTGTGGTGTTATTGGAGAAAAAAAAAAAAAAAAAAAAAAACCAAAAAACCTACTAGCCAAACAAAAACCCAGCGAAAGAAACGCTGGCAGCGTTAACAGTAGAGGGTTAAGGTAATTGCTTAGAAGTTGCTTCGATTGTTTCGGAGTTGTTCTTCGGGAGTGTTTTGATAAAGCACCTCTTAACACCTGGGCTAAAAACCGTTTACAATGACCGAACCTGCTAAAACAGCGCTTTTGTTGCTTGATGATACTCGATGAGCGGGTTACTTTTCCCGGAGTCTGATTGCTTTACTCTTTTTCCGGTGATGGAGGGAAATAAAGGAAGGACAGGATCATTTATTTGCTACCAGATTATCTTTACTGAAGCTAAGTTGGTGCTGTGAGAAGTGAATTATAAAGCTTAGTAGGTGAGAAGTTTGTTTGTGGGCTTTTGTTTCACTTCAATAGCCCGTTTCATAACTTTGGATTTAAATTAAAACTTTGAAAAATTTGTGACTCCATTGCAGCTTGATGTCATTAAGTGAAGTTAATCAAGATAATTTTCGCTGGAAATGTTCTCCAAATCCTACTTGAACACAGCGTGTGGGTGCACAGTCCATATCGTAAATTTATTCATAATAAAGGGGACAGAGTACAGCACTGCTGTTCTGCTGCATACATGAAGAGGTACTGGCTACTCGGCAGGAGCCTGGTCGGTTTTTTTTTTTACCAGTCCAAATTTTGTATTCAAAATAGATCATGGCACAGATTTTCTCAAATGTGGTGTTTCTAGGACCTTTGTTTTGAGGGGTCCTCCCCCCAAGTCTGAGACCCTGTGAGCTGAGGTGCCTTAGAGCACTGCAGGCAGTGTCAGTGTGCCATCGGTCACATCGGGTCAGTGCTTTAACGTGCTCGAGGCCAGTGTTGGTTCAGGCACACCCGCTCCCCTTCCTGAGCTTCAGCTGGCTGTTAGTGGTCCTTCCCTGGAGGCATCGGCAGGAGATTTGGCAGCTCTAGAACATGCAAACACTTAAGTGCAAAGTCTGGTTGCCCAGATCGAGCCGTAGCAAGAGAGGGGTTGAGTTAACTATTGAACTTTGCATTGAAGCAGCTGAGGAATACTTGCATGCCCTTCCCTTGTACAGCCTTTGCGGCAGAGACAATACAACAGACATGGTAAAAGCTGAGGTCACTCTGGCTGACTGCCCAAATGAAAGATGTTAAATTTTAGTTTGTTAATATTGTGCAGAAATAAAGTATTTTTTAGTTGTTCTGTAATACAACAAATAGATTTTTTTTTGCTGAAAAGGAATTCTGAAATTATGAGAACAGAGGGAAGAAGGGAGAAATCCTTTGAAACTTCTGTTATAAATATTAAAATATCAGCTGTATTAATCTCATACCACTTCAAACTAAATCATGATTTTAATCAAAGTACCTGCTGCTGTTCACCTAGGAGCTAAAGCTGCCCTCTTACAAAGGCCAGTCTCCCCAGTTACACCTGAGAAGATACTTTGCAGACCTGATTGCCATTGTGAGCAACCGCTTCAGGCTGTGTCCTGCTGCGCGCCACCTGGCTGTGTACCTGCTGGACCTCTTCATGGACCGCTACGACATCTCCACACAGCAGCTGCACGTGGTTGCTCTGTCCTGTTTACTTTTGGCAAGTAAGTATGTGGTACCAAACTTTAACTGGACTGATCGATTCTACTGCCAAATGCAGAGCGTGTCTGGGTGGGATGGAGCAGGTGGAGGAAACCAAGTGGTTATATAAATGATATAAAGTGGATATATAAATGATAAGCAGTGCATATCGGTTTGGCCCAGTTGGTAGAACATTTCTTTAGACTTGTTTTGATTTCTGTTGGCACCTGATGAAACTGAGGGTGGGAAAAAACAAGCTGAGATTAAAAACGAATGTTTATATTTGTAAACAAATTATTCTAATGTGAACTTAAGACATGTGTTGTAGAAACAGAAACCCCTAGAAAGACAGTCTGCCTCAAAATAAGTCTGTCCTGTGCTGGAAATGAGAAATTTGCCTATCTGTGATAAAGAAAGAAATTAAATAAACCATGTGTAGACTGCACTGCATTCTTCTGATTGTGCTGTGTAGTTCTAGAATACTCCAGATTTTTGTAAATGGCAATGTTAATTATAAACAGTGCTGCTTATATTGACATCAGATTCTTGTGGTGTGTATCCACCTTTCAACATTCGGGGACCCCTTTTCAGTATCCCTGAAAAAATAAGGGTGCCCTTTGCTGGGAAACCTGCTGGCACTTGGTCACAGGCAAATAGAAGTCAGAGAAAATGGTCCTGGCAGCAGAACTAACTGCTGGTTCAGTTTCTGCTGATCTGTTTCTCTGAATCTCTTCTCATTTTTCCCAGTAAGGGCTCTAGGCCCTCTTTGCTACAAAACTGGAGTGCGGTGGTATTGGACAGATTTCATCTTTCACTGCATCCCAAGTCCACCAATACAGCTATTCAGCAGAGCAGTTAAACCAGAAAAGGGTTATTCCATGTTCTTCTGAGGGCAGACTTTGACTAGGTGCCACCAGCTAGTAATCTTCTCTTGGCAAAGGGTGTCGTGCTGAGTCTGAAAACATTGCCTCAGAAACCACTGTAATCCATTTAGGAAAATGGATTGGCTTTGAACTAATGCCGGATTTTCAAATTAAATTCATGTTCTGAAGAGAATTTTTTTTTTTGGTTTTAAAAAAACCTCTGCCATAGCTCATGGCAAGCTGCAAGTAGAGATCTAAAAGCCTGGAGAAGCTGTGTATGGATTGGTTGAGAGAGAAGCAAAATGCTGTTTTAAACTTTTGCCCTGTGTGGCTCAAACAAGCAGTTTAATCAGTGGTGTAATAAGTTATAACACTGTGATATATCTGATAAGGTTAAAGAAGTAATAAGAGGAATTATTATGTGACTCCTGAAGTTTTATTTCTGTAATTACTGGAGTATGGGAAACAAAAACTAACACACTGGCACCAGTATTGGATTAAGTCCTATATAAGTACCTCCACTATTGAAAAAAGTAAATGTTCATGTATGTTCACTCCTGCAAAACTCAAAGAATTTGCATTTACAACCTATCACGTAGCACTGAATAGAGAGTGTAAGATGGAAAGAATTTGCAATGAAATTGAAACAGCACAACCATATGGCAAACTGTATGGAAATGTGACACTTGTTTCTCTTATTAATGGGTTTTCTACATACACAGTTTTGCTTTAGGCTAAAACATACAGGCCTGACAAGTTGAAAGTCCAAGGAAGGTTGCAACAGTTTACGTGGCAGAGGAGGTTTTCAGATGCATGTTGCTGAACTCCACTTGTTTGCCAGATCTCAAGTACAAAACTGCACCTACCATTGCAGGCATTAAAAGCAGCCAGGTTGGCTGGAGCTCTAGCTATGCTCTAATGAGTTTTAGACATAAAAAGGGTGTGCAGGGGTGGGAGGGTGATTAAAGCCAAATGCTCTTGTGGTGTGTTTGCCAAGTCACATCAAAGTGGTATTTCATTGATGGTGGGGACACATTATACAATAATTGGGTGACAAAAACTTGCATATGTAGTGTCAGTGATGTCCTAATATTCTGCTCTTGGCAGCTGGCTTCTGTGTGCCAGCATGGGAAAATCAACAGGAAACATGGCACTGCACTATATCCTACACAGTGTTTGACATTATCTGCTGAAATTTAGCCCATTTTAGTACATACCCCTTTTTGTCTCTAATAACATAGTCTATTCGAGCTTTGCATCTGCAGGAAAGTCTCAAGCTTGTTTGACATAGTAGAATTGAAATATGACCAACAAGACATTAGCTGTAATCCATTTTATAGTGAATATTTTTTTTTTCCCTCCTCTTTCTGTTCACCTGAAGGTAAATTTGAAGAAAAGGAAGACAGTGTTCCCAAACTTGAACAGCTGAACAGCTTGGGTTGTATGACTAACATGAATTTGGTACTCACAAAACAGAATTTGCTTCATATGGAGTTGTTGTTGCTGGAAACATTTCAGTGGAATCTGTGCCTTCCAACTGCTGCTCATTTCATCGACTATTATCTTTCTATTGCTGTCCATGAGACTGATCTTCATGATGGCTGGCCAATGGTTTGCTTAGAGAAGACTAAGTTATACATGGCAAAATATGCTGATTACTTTCTGGAAGTATCATTGCAAGGTGAGTTACAGATTTCAGATAATGACTTCTTTGTTGTCTTGACAGACAATATCAAACTGCAATTATTTTTTTTTCTTATTCTTTCTTTCTAGATCATGAATTTTTAAATTATGCCCCTTCTTTAGTTGCTACTGCATGTGTAGCTTCTTCAAGGATTATCCTGCGTCTGTCACCCGCGTGGCCCACGCGGCTGCATCACCTCACTGCCTACTCCTGGGACTTCCTGGTGCCGTGTATTGAGCGACTCCTAATGTGAGTGAACACCAGTGGCTTTTTTAAGCCCATCTCTGTATCTGTTGTTATGCTTAATTGCTGCCAGCAGTGCAATTATATTTCTTTAAAAATTTCCGTTCCTCTGTTCTAAAAATACTTGTGTATAAGTTTGGTACATATTTTTAGGCAATAACTGTTTTGCTCTTTCCAAAAGAGAAAACTTTATCAGATCTAATCTCTTTCTTGATCTTTTAACAAATAAACTTCTGCCTTGCATTTCCACTGAACATCTGGGATGCTTTGAGCATCTTCAATAGCTTGTTCCCAATCTCTGTAGTCTGATCTGAGAGCAAAGAGATAGTGAAGAGTGCCAAAGGCAAAGGAGCCTATGACTGTATGCCTTGGAAGTTCAAGGCATGCTCCAAAGAGATGATAGATCAAACCTGCAGACTGTTTGGGTGACCAGCTTTGGCAGGAGGAGGTAACCACGAGTTTGTATCTATTCTTGCTGTATCCATTTTTGCATTACAGCTGACATAAGATAAAAATTCCAATGAATGCCAAATGAACCTTCCCGGGTAGCCATGTTACACAATCTGCTTTCGCTCTACAGAAATTTGCTGTTACCCAAGTCTAACATAGCTGTGATCAGAAGATGCACAGCTGTATCTGTAAGAACCACATCAGCCTTAGAAATGTGACACTATCACCCTTGATGACCTCTGTTGGCTTCACTTATGTGTATAATGAAAGGAGTAGTACCTAAGCATGCAAGTGCTGTTGCAAAAGTATTTTCAGTATTGCTCTGGAACAGAGGGAGGGCACCATCAGAAAGTTAGTAATGAAATGTGTAGGTGGCATCTGCTTAACCTCAGCATAGAATTGAGAAAGAGAGTATGTCTAGATACATTTCAGACAGTTGTAAATCAAAGGGAATTCAGATGAGCCATACTGGATAGGGTAGAAAAAAGGTGAGACAAAGGAAAAAAAATGAAGTGGTTTTGCTCTCTAGAACAGGATCTAATACTATATGAATATGATCTTTAAGTACTGTAATGTAGATACTGCAAATCTTTCTGGTATCTTTCCTTTAGGAACCTTATACTCAGTTTAATTTAAATTAGGTAGAAGCAGCCAGTTCAGGTTCTGGTAATCCAGCAATTTGTTGGCCAATGTAAGTACAATAGCAAACTTCACTGCACTGTGATTCTAGATCCCACTCTCTTGCCTGTATTGTACTTGGCTTTTATCTGTGTTTTTTATTGCTGTACAATGAAGTGAAATGCTGGAAAGAGAGTGTACCCTAACCACATTTTGAAACCTTAGGTGATTTTAAAGGGTAGCTAAAACTAATTTTTTTTTTTTAAGTTTTGGAAGCTGTCAGATACTTGCATCATTTTTTAGAGTGCTCTTAAAGTTAACTCAAAGGAGTTAAAATTAGATGAATATCTATTTTGATGTATTTTGTCTTTTGTTTTAGTGCGCATGATAACGACGTGAAGGAAGCAAACAAGCAGAAAGGACAACAGGCTCAGTCTGCCCAGCACGCCGTGTTTCAGCCCCCAGCTCCCAGTGGCCAGCAGGCCAATGCTCAGCAGCACCAGCACGTCCCACAGTACCTGCAGGCTCACCAGTCCTCCTTGCAGTTCCACCACCCAGCAGCACAGCAGCAGAGCTGCCAGCAGATACTGTCATCCACTCACACAGGCTCCTACGCGCTGCAGAGCTGCCCTGCTGCCCTGCAGAGCAGCGCTCAGGCCCGAGGCCACGCGCACGCGGGCGCTGCCGTGTCCCTGGCTGTGCCGCTGGACGTGAAGCCGTGCATAAGTGTCTCCTACAACCGCACGTACCAAGTGAACGGACGATATTCCTGCATTACTCCCTGCTTTGAGAGGTGATAAGTACAAATTGCTTTTGTGCTTGTTTGTTTTTTTGGGGCAGAGAGTTGTGTGGAAAACGGTTTCATTTTGTTAAACCTCAAAGTTGGAGGGCAAAAAATTGAATTAAAAAAGGTGTCTTCCCAGGAAAGAAAGCAACTGGACTGGCAACCGGTACCACAGCTCAAATAACAGCCTGCAAAAAGTTAGCACACAGACCATCCTCTGAAAAAGAATCTGTATGCTTGGGGATAATGCCTTCTTCCTCTGACACTCAGAATATTCTGCTTCTAATGTGTGTCTGTGAAATACTACTCAAAAAAAAACCAGCTGTGGACTAACTACAGACTTATCTTTTAATGAAGGAGATATGCAGTATTATTTTGAAGACATTTATGTCATCCCACCGTACAGTATTAACACTTACTTTATACTTACTGAAACTTAAGAATCCACTGAATGCCAGACTTCTACAGGTACATGGAGATCACAGGAAGAAACAAATCTCATGTGGCCAACTCCATCATCTTGCCCCTTTTTCACCACTGGTGTTGGTTATTAGGCTAACACACGTGAATTAACTGGTATTTTGGCTAGTTTTTTCAGTTTTGTACCTTACAGGACAGACAGTATATTTTTGCCTCTTTTATCCTCCCTATCTTTTTTGTGTTTAAAGTAACTCTTTCATACTAACTCAGGGACTTTTCTACTCGTTACTCTGTGCTGCTGGTTTGTACACTAATTGGATTTAACTCGGGGAAGGAAGGCAGAGGGGGAAGAGACTATAGCAAGTGGAGTGGCTTTTCTTCAGGGCATCTATGCAGAGTACCAAAGGGATATGTTAGTGTTCACAGAATGTAGATGTGAACTACTGCCCAGCAGTGTGATAATTGAAGAAAAGAGAAAGTTTCAACTGAACTTGTACTGTACCAGAACTACTACAGTGGCTGTGATTCCTCTTTGTACACACACACAAACACAGGAATACTATTAACCAACAGAAAGCATCCTCCAGTTGTACTGACAGTACCATCCCTACAGAAAAAGTACACTTAAATGCTGATAGAAATCCAGTTCTGTCACGTTTATAGTGGAGGGAAATTCTCAGGTAATAAAGGGGCAACTTTTTCTTCTACTATTTGGGAGTTCCAGAAGAAGATGTAGAGATTTGCTCTTCCAAGTGGGTGGATCAAAAATATTTAGCAGAGTGAACTCCTTCAGCACAAGTAAGGTGCTAATAATATGACTTTATGGAATTACACTGTCTCCTGTGGAGTGGATAGTCTGAGGGCAGAAAGCTTCACTCGTCCACCTCTTGGATGAAAATTATGGTAGAGATATTAACAGAGATGGTTTTTGGGGTCCTTTTGTGTGTTTGTTGGGTTTTTTTTTACGGGGGTGTTTTGTTTTTTTCTTTAAATACAAGAAGATATCAGACTTTCTCCTGTGGTAGAATGTGGGAGGAAGTGGTATGAATAACAGGATTCTTACTGCTTTGAAATATCTTTATAGTATGTGGGCTTAAGGCTTTTTTTGGTAGTTTCATTTGTTTTTTCACCATCTTCTTCCCTGTCTTAGTGGCAGCACTTAAAGTTGTGTTCCATCAAATGACACTGAATTATTGTGAATCTTACAGAAACTGTTTTGAAAGCAGGGGCAATTAAATTACATTATCAATATGAAGATGAAAGCTTTATCACCACAATGTTCAGAATGGAGGAGGACAGCTGTGTTCATTCTTTCTAGAGCTAAATTTTAACATGCTACAAAAAACCTATTTATTGCTGAGGAGAAGAAATCCTGTTTCTCTTGTTTTGTCTTAAATTCCAATTTCTGTTGTGGGCTTTTGTAGCATAGATGTGCAAGTCAAGAAGAATAGGAGGATGAATGGGAAAGATGACCCTCTCCCTTTTATCTTAGAGAATCAACTTTGAAATAGGCATAGTGTGGTCAATTCCTTATTAAAATGAAAGTTGGTTTGGTTTTTTCATCTCCTCTCTTCATCTCTTAATGAATATTTCCCTGTGTCTGAGAGTAGTGTTAAGTAGAGACTTTCCACCTTATGAGATGCCATGCTTTTCACTCAGCACTGTTACCCATTTTAGAGGGAAATGGACTTCTTTCTGCTGGTTTCATTTTGTTGCAATGCTGTATCCAAGTCCTCAGTGTTCTAACTACCTCTGATGCTATGAATGTACAGTCTTGTAATAGACCATGACTTGAAATAACAGCAGATGCCTGTAGCAATTTTTTTCTGTAAAATCTTCAAATCCTTTAACTTGTCATCTTTTTTTTGTGACACAGCAGTATAGGCTCTTCTTTTTTGGGGTATTAGTAAATTTATCCCATAGGCATTTGATATATAAAAATTTAACTAATACTTAACACTGGAATTATAATGGGTGGGGGGCTTTTTCACTTAGTTAATACCACAGCTTTACATTTAATAGGGTATTTTTTATTTGACTATTTTAAGACATTAGGTCAATTGTAAAAAGATCCACTACATACTGTTTTAATTTATTACTTAGTCTGAGTTTTTTTTCTGACACTACAGCTGCATCATGACTACAGAGAAAATGTACACTGAACAGTTTCAATCTATATTATTTAAAAGGGCTTTATCAGTGTACATTAAAATACACTGTTCTTACTATCAGAACCAAAATGTGTTTTTTATGGCATAAATAAGAATGGTGCTTCTAAATGCAAAATGTCCAAAACAATGGAATCTTTGTGAGTGCTATGCATTCAACTTATTTTTTAAAATAAAACTAGTTTTGAGTAAGAAGGCTCCAGTGATTGTGATGCTTTGTATTGTGTTTTATAAAAGCATGTAAACTGTCTTGCCCTGTGTAGCTGGCTGAAGCTGTAAGGACTTTTTCTCTCCCTCCCCCCTTGTTTTCTGTGACATATCATAAGCTTCACGAACACTCAGGCTTCACAATTGAAAAAAAAGTAGGAAGGAAATCGTGCAGGAAGGAGCTTTAAAACTAATTGCAGCCACAGCATATGCTAAATATTGTACACTTCAACAATGAGTCTAGTACACAGCTGTAACAAAGAAATAAAGAACAAAAGAACTCGAGTAGCTCAAGAGCCAGCGGGGGGAATTCATTTTGTTCTCATGCAAAAAAGCAACCATTAATGCTGGCAATCTCAGATTTCTAATACTAGAAATCATTTAGGAGATGTGGCAATAGCCTCTTGTCAAGAGCCACAAGCACTTGTGTTATTTACAATAGCTGTGAAGGGTCAGTCACGCTGCAGGCACTGTAGAATCACATGATGTATCCTAGCACAGATATTTTTGATTGTTTTGAACTTCTGATAACTGCTGCTTGCTAGAAATAGTTCTGTTTCTTTCTAACACTGTGCACACTGTATATTTGTAGCAAGGCTGACTCAGAAAAATTAATAAGCTTGCTTAAAATCTAATTTGTCTAAAGTTAAAAAATGAAATTATAAGGCCTCTTAACTTTTACCCATCCATTTAGGAATAAACCACTGATAGTGAAAACATTTCTGGAGGATCTAGGGCCAGAGGGAGAGCAAGCTGTACTCCATCCCTGTAAGGAACAAAGGCAATGCTCTAATACAATGATAGCATGCATATTACATGGATACTTTGATCTGGGAAGTTTTGTCCTCACTCTCAAGGCAGCAGAAGTCAAGTCTGTCTAGACTGTGGCCTTGAAATCTCAAATTTTTTTTTTTTTTTTTTTTACTGTAATTACAAAATAGGAACTACCCGTGACATTTCTGAGTCTCCTAACAACTACAAGGATTGCCAAATACTTTTCAACATTTCAGTAGAAGTCTCAGCTTCAGATTTGAAATTGCAAGTCCAGCTATTTTTGTGTTTGTACGTAACAAGAAAAGCCTTATCTCTGCTTCCCATGACCCAGGTTCATTATTTACTTTAAATGTGAGGCTATTTACGGTCTTCCAGCATTGCAAATTTAGCTTAAAATCTGAATTTTAAAGTCAACATTTTAGTGACTGACACATCACCAGAAATAAAAACTTTTTCCAACTCTAATACTGTGGTTAAAAATATATATAAGCCAGAAAGTAATGTAGCATATTCCTGCAATAATTTATTGACTCTGCATTCTGAATGTTCACAGGAACAAAACTCTTGTGAGTAGATAAGGCCTTATCTGAGTGAGTGCAAGTGCCCAGTTGGTCATCCTGTATTAAAAGATGGTCAACAGCAATTTTTTGAAACAGCAAGTAAAGCAGCAATAACAAAACACACACTGTTTTTAGTCTCCATCTCAATGATAGTTTAGAAGTTAGGGCACAAGTACAATTGTGAAGCTTACTTTAGACTGTTTGCTCTTTCCTGGAATTAAAGGTAATGTAAGAAATTTCTCTAACTTCAATAAACAAGGCATGCATTCTGACAAAGGAAAGCATTGGCTACTGGACATTGAAAAGAAAAACCCCAAACCAAACAATGTGTAACTGCATAATTATTTTCTCCTTAAACTCCTCCTTCTATGCACCCTCAGGTATCTAGATATCTTTATCATCTTGAAGAAAACAAAGAAAATACGTAAAGCATTGCCTAGAAACTTAGAAAATTAAAACATAAAATTGAATAGAAGTAATTGAAAATTATTGTATGCACAGTTACACTATGGGTATTTCAGTACTCGAGCTCACCAGACTGGGAACTTCAACACTTGCCCTCCCTTCAGTCTGACCTACAGATTTATTAATGAGACTCCATGCAGAGGAGGACAGATTGTCAATCTGCCTGTTGTTAACATGATGTCATGAAAGATTTTGCCAAATGGTGTTCTGCTTTACCCTCTCCAACAACTATCAGATATGTTACTTAGAGTTCTCTATTGATTTGTTTATTTTAAGAACACAAAGAGCAGCAAGGCTTTGCTAAGTGCTTCTGTATGCTTGGATGGACAGATTTTGCAGGAGGATGGATGACACTCCAGACAGCACTGCTGCAGATCTCCAGAGGTGTAGAAATTCTTCAGAAATACCACAAAGCCTGAGTTTCCAGGCCAAGTGCCTGTATTTTGGAGAGCAGTTCTGTGCTCCTGACTTGCATCCCATCTCAGCCCTTATCTTAGCTCCTGTTTGCTGTGGTGCAGTAAGGACAATCTCCCAAGGGCTTCAATATTCCATTCTCTTTTAGCAGAGATTATGAATACCTTGAAGACTATCTGCACTGACAGATGAAGGAGTAGGTGTGTGGCCACACATCCAAAAACAGCTGAATGGCAAATGGGAAAACTGGATAAGGCCCTACTGGGCAATGGGTTCTCTAACTGGTAGGAAAGTCCCCTTCAGACTTCTGTGCCTGGGTTTGGGTTATGTGCTCCAAAGGGATCCTCCCACTACGCAGAGGTGGTTGTAAGACTCCTTTGGGAGTTCCTTGTAAAGTATCCTCAGGCTTGGGAGAGCTGGTTGCTAAAAAGGCAGCAAGTATGCAGCACTACACCTACAAGAGACCATCAAGAATTTTTTCCACTTCCTTGATCAGCCAGACTGTGACAACACAAAACTAGCTTGGCAGCACTTCCATTGCCACTTTCTCCTGGAAAAAACTGCCTGTTTTGTTTGTTTCCATAAGCCATCCCTGTTTATATGTTCCTGTTTATACTTGATATTAGTACATGCCTTGGGTTTTTTTAACAGGAAACCATCCTATCACCACATTCTTAAATTCTCCCCATTCACAATGCAGTCAGTATTCTGGAGAGGATAAAAAAGTATCAAACTGCTCATAACATCCCCTTGCAATACAGCCCCACTAAGAGATTCCAAAAGAATTTTTCTGGAGTTAGTACAAATGCAATTTTCCCTCCTATATCAACACAAAATGGGTAACAGAAATTATGTATACTTCCATGAGAAAAGAAATTAAAAACACTATTTAGCTTCCTTACATACTTGCAGTAATATAAAACAGATTTAAAGAAGCATTTTCTTCTACAACCTTTTGCAAGTTGTTCTCTTTCCTTTGGAAAAAAGGTGCAGGACAACTCTGAATAAATCTAAGTCTTTCATATGTCAAAAGAATAATTACAGCAAAAATCATAGCTGTCTCAAATATTCCTTTAGGTTGAAAAAACAGGATTAAAGACATTAACTACCATAAGTATTTCATTTTACCTCACTTACAATTGCAGTGACTGCATTGACAAATTGAAAAAAGTGGTATTGTTTAAAAGAAGATTCTAAGACTAAACAGCAGAGGGATGCAAAATAATAAAATAAAGAAAAAAATTGTGTTCTTATTCATCTTGTCATTATTATTAAAAAAAAAAAGCCAAGATGATTAACTAGAACTGAAAGGCTATATATTTAAATCAAAATTAACTAGAACAAATTATCACAGCTTTCAATGAGGGCAAGAGCTTAGCAGGATTTTCAAGAGATTAAGCCCTTACATAGCTAATGAAATCATTCAGGATTTAAGCCAAATACTAATGGAGGTAAGGAAGAAATATCTCTTAATGCAAATTAGTCAATAGGGTCTATGATGGGATTTCTTGCACCTTCCACTCAGTAAATCTGATTAAATGCAGAAAGAAGAGCACTTTCCTAGACTTGATACAGTTACTTTTCAGTACAACTTTGTGGTATAATAGATGTGTATGCTCAGTTCTGCTGAGCCCTGCATGTGCTGTATGCTTTCCCAGGCACAGAAATAAAGATGTGCAAACATTTATTGAATTAAAGACTTAGCTCTAAAACACAAAAGCACATATCCTTGAAAAAACACCTTTAGGAATTGTGATAAAATTACATTTTACTGGTTCAGCTTCCACAGCCACTACTAGCAAGTTGTCAATTACAGTATTAAATTGTCAGTCAAAGAGTGGGACTTGATCCTTGTGGGTTCCTTCCAGCTCAGAATGTTTGGGGAATCTGTGAAATTCACAAATTCTGCTTTTTTTACTGGATGCTGAAATAACTTATTTTAGACCAACATTCAATAGCTCTTGTGGCACATTCAACACTTTTAATACAGTTCATGACTAAAACTCTTTCCTCCTTTGTTAAACCACAAGTTATTATTTACTCTATTTGGAAATTGTGCTTTACATTTCTTTTAGAAATACATCTTCTTTGAAGAACTATTTCTTTCAGTATCCTATGAACTAGAACAGACAAATTACTTTGATTTGTAACTTCAAAGCCTAACTACAGAGGAAAATTATGTAGGTAAATAATATTACATGCTCCAAGGCATTAGGAAATAAATGTCTAATTCAAGGTGTATCCAAGTAAAACTTGTGCTATAGTCACATAAAATCCACTACAATTAGTTATTTATATCTTCCTCAAAGGATTCTACTTGCTAAGTTCTGTAAAAGGACACCAACACTTGACAAGAAGAGCAGTAGTGGACTTTTCCCAGGAGGACAAATTATCTTGGGAAACACTCTTCTAGTCTCAGAGAAGTGGAACAGGTACCTTGGAATGATGCACTTAAACACTGACAATCTCAGGAACTTGTAAAATGAAATGGAATTGGCAGTCTTTTCCAACCTACACCATTCTATGGTTCTATTCTATTATGTTAAGACATTTAGTATTCTGCAATTCACTTTCCATGCCCCTATTCAAGTTGAAAAAGTTATTTAAAACTTATTTCAATAAAAGGATTCTAAAACAGCCTATTAAACATTTTATTTCAAACAGCCATATGCTAAAAACCCCTTAAATAATTTTTTTATTCCCAACTTCCTACTGTGTATGTGCTCAAGACAGTCATCAGCTGTGGCTGAACACAGAGTCTGGAGCTTGAATAGACTAAAATCCAAATATTGTGACTGAACTTTATATTCTTGGAATTCCTTGTGTTGCTCAGACAAACTTAATTTCAGTTCCTCCTTGAGCCTCCATGAGGGAAATATGCCAGCACCTTTCACTGTAGTCACAAATCAGACAAAGAAATGCTTCTTAAAAAGGTTTTGGGAAGAGCCTTTTTTGGAATCATGCTAGAAAAGTAGGGAGCTGTCTTCATACCAGCTCCAAGGCATCCAGGGACACCAAGAGTTCTCACAAATTATAATACAGTGGAGCTGCTGTTATAATATGTACTACTGGACTCTGCAGAGTGTCATCCCTCTGAAAACCTTATCACCTTACTTTTATAACAACAAAAGCTCCTACAGAGTTTTACAAATACCACAGAAATATTTTATATTTAAGTTTGCATTACTTTCAATTGCTCCAGAGGAGCTGAGAACAGACTGATAACTGATCCAATCCAGTTCTTTCTCATATGAGTGGCCAATGTGAAACTGAAACACATTCTAACAAAAGCAAAGATGATATAACTGTGAACACAAAGCTAAAACTATTTGTTGGCAGATTGAACAAGAACCAACAGTGCTGCTGGTACAGATAGCAGAACTGGTTTCTCATATGCTAGCTTGGATCTAGCCAGTTTCCTTAGCTCAAGATGGAGCACAGAGTTGATGCAGTCATATCATTTCCAAAGCCCACAGAAGTCTGCCATGATTTTCATATATTACTGTACTTTGAAGTAAACACTGCTGGATCCAAAATGATGCTGTGCAGATCAAAGACTCAAGAGTCCTAAGCTCAGAGTTCACCTTTTCAAACTGATACAAAAATGACATCTAGCAAAAAAAAAAAAAAAAAAAAAATCAAAACCACAGAAGAGCAAAATAAGTATTCCAAATGATGGCTGCAGTATCCTAGAGCAATTTTGGTATCAGTTCAAGGGTTCTTAGTGTTGAGAACACTTTCTCATTTCACCACCCCTCAAACTTCCCTTCTCATGGAAAGAGAAGCTGTCTGCTTCACATCAAAGCATCTGGAAAATTCCCTCTGATGACAGATTTGAACTATTTGAAGAACAGTAACACAGCACTAGGCTGTCATAACTGAAAACATGGAAACAGAAGTCTTGCAAAGGGGTCTGGAGCTCAGCACAGGGAAAGATGAAAACTTTAAAATATTATAAAGGCAGAGATGTCAGGTGCTGGTTACACAGGTAAAGCCACAATACCAGTGTTTTTCTGCCACCTACTGATACCTTCCAACTCCCTTTGTACCTGGCAGTTCACTCATAGGATGTTCTATAGATGAATAGGTAACTCAGCTGCTTCTGACATCTGCTCATGCAACTATAATTTCTTTGGAATTACCAGAATTTTTTAATCTACACCTCTTCAAATAAGCATGTGATGAACAGCCCTGTGTACAGCTGCCACTGACAGCACTCATGTGGACACATCTGTTTACAAGAAGGGTATAAAATAATTTTATAATATCTATAAAGATAACAACTGCATCATTAGTCAGGAAGGGATTTTTTTCAAGGTTGCCATGCTACAAAGGGTTTGAGAATTGAGATAGTAGATACTTCAAACTATCAGTCTATGTGTCAGTTGTTTGTATCAAACATCACAGGTTTTATTTCCATTTATGTTCTCTGTATGGTTTGGGAACTCACACAGTTTTTTCAGGCCTCATCAGCAGCTATCAAGAAAAGCATAAACACTGGCAGGAAACTATAAAAAAATCTCTATAAAAATAGACCTCAAAAACTAGTAACTCCCAGAATATACCCATCCTTTGCATGAAAACACTTTAAAAGCCATTAATTTCATAGCTAATCTTGCCATAAAGACTGAGCACTATGAAAATATTTATTACCAAAAAAAATATCCCTAATTTATTAGTTCAATGAATGGGAAAGCTTCAGAAAGAGTTGCAAGAAACATTTACAAGAAAACTTGCATTCTAGAGACAGAGTGAAGAAAGTCAATTTAACTTCCCAAACACAGAGTGCCACCAAGAGCCTATCAGCTCTGCACAAGAAGAACATATCGAGTATGGGATCCTGAACTAGCAGATATGGGCACACCACAAAGGAGTCCAGGAAGCTGATTCATTGTAAATTGAAACTGGAGTACATGACAGAAATAAAGCATTGTGATATCTAAGTATTAGGACAACTCTTCTAGGGGTGTGATAGATATATTCTCATGATATCCAATTTTTGAAACAACTAATTGAAAGAGGAGCAATAAGAATTTTTAATGAAGGAAAAGACAGAAGTTCATACCAGTTGGCTTTTTGAAAAAAAATTTCCAGCATTTCAACTGCAAAAATATTTCAGAGGATGTCAGAGTCCTTTGGAAATTTCTAAATGTAGCTGAAGAGTTCACACTTTAGAGAACCCAGAAATTTTCCCAAACCATTAGAAAGGAATAATGCCCATACTGCTGTAATGCCACTGCCTTTGCTGACTCTTGCTCTGCCTCAGAGCTCCAGCTCATGATAAATTGTGGCAGCTCCATGTGAGGGGTCACAAAGTTTCATAAATATACAATCCCACCAGTCAAGAATGTGAAGGATTGCAGTCTACAAAAATCAGCATGCCAGATGCAGTTATCTAATCAAAATGTTGGGTATTAACTACATTTTAAAGTTTTTACCCAGAGCTTCACTTTGCGAATATTTGAGAGAAAAATTGTGAATTTTCTTCAAAGTACCATAGCATTTCAATATGTATCTAATACCTATAAGTAACATTTTGCAAGCTATAATAAAATTCTTACTGGATTTTTAATTTGTACTCTTAACTAATATATCTAATATGCTCGTAATTACAGTAAATCCAAATGTGTTGAAAGTATAGATAGCTCTAACTTGGCATTTAGGTTGATAATGAACAAAATTCTCTGCTACATAAACATATAAAAGAACAGGAAAGATTGACTCAGAAAATATTAAAAAATCAGAGATTAAATGTAACACAACTTATCAAATATAAGTTTAAAACAAAGACTGTATCTGAAACACCAAATTCCTGAAATACTGTATGCTGTATCTCCCTATAAACACAAGTTTTACTACTGCAACAGCTGGAAGCATTTAGACTTTTTAATATCTTTTTCAGTAACAAAGTTAAATTCTTCTTGCAGCTGTTCAAAAGTATTTTGGAATGTTTTGTTCCCTGGATCCTGCATACTGTGAAAGAATGTAAGGGCAAAGCTGGAGGGTTTTTACAAATTGCCTCAATTTCAAAATAACTTTTTCCTTAATTAACCTTTACAGACTTTACACAAACTTCTTCAAGACTTCTGATATATCTTTCTGACTAGCAGCAGTAGCATAAGCATATGCCAGAACATGGCTTATCTGAGCCAGAATTATTTATCAGGTCTAATTGCAATGTCTTTTAGTTTTAAACAAGTTCATACTTTTTTTGTTGAAGTGAATTTCTGAAAAGTAGAAAAATATGTATATTTTTACTTTAAATTGTACATAAATATTTCTCTGCATTACAAAAATTTTTAAAACGTCTTTTTCTAAGAAGTAGTATTGCAAATGAAAGATGTTTCTTACAAAACAATTTAATTTGTTTTGTCTCTTTTCACTGGATTATCAGATATTACTGCTAATAACCTGTGAGTCACGAGGTGCATCAGACACAGGGAGCACAGGCAGCTGCACAGGACACACAAATATCCAGCACAGCCCTCAGAACTGAGGCCTGAGCTCCCCAGGGCTCATCTGAGCTCATGCAATAAACCCACTGTGCTCAGAGCATCCCAGAGCTACTGAGTGCTCACAGGACATCTGGGGGTCCTGGAGAGGACAGGACCTTTATCCCAGGCACACAAGTGACCCCTCTGCCACTGCAGCAGGAGATACAGCTTCCTCTGTTGGGCTATTCTGGGATGAGACCTAATCTCAGGCAACAGTTCTGCTCTGGGGTTTTAAATAACTGTGATAACTGCTTCAGTTTGTTCCCATGCTTTTATCTGTTAGACTTTCTAAAAACACAACAAGCCTTAACTTGGTCCCTGTTATTTGTAATCTTGAAGCCAAAGAACTTGCATGAAAAATATTAAGAGTATCTACAATTACCCTGTAATACTCCTACTGCAGTATGGACAATATGTATTTCATTTTAAAAAACGTGTGAAGATGGACTATCAAAATCTGCTAAACATTACCATAATCAATTCCATCATATATGGATTCCCTCATACATGAATACTTAGGATATTTGGGATCAAACTCAACTGCTTGAGCCTATTTGATAAATTTGCCTGTGAGTGAGCCATCAAATTCCAGTAGCTATTTCTGCATTGATATTTCTTGGCACATTAAAATAAAGCCATCTATCATTAATTGCAGAACATTTAAAGGAACAAATGGCAACAGAAATTTCTTATAACGTAGGCAATTTTTAGAACACATTTCAAATTCTGACAGATTAATCAGGTCACCTGGTTTAACATTATAGCTATTTAAAAAAATCAACTAGGAAGCACTAAGAAACCCTAAACCAACTGACAAACAGTTCCCACAGATCTAAGCATGAAATTCTAACAGATGAGAACGCTGATAAAACTTAAAAATATACAATTCATTACCAGCTGCATCAAGCAGAATTTATCACCTGTGAAACAGGAGCTACAGGAAAGCACTTCCTTCATCAGGTGCCCGTGATAAAGCATGCATGAGTTTGCCATCAGAGGATGTCATTTCTTCTTCATCTAGAAAGAAAGGTACATCTAAATCAAAATTTATTGACAGAATAGAAAAAGCCACTCAATATGATTGTGTGTGGATATATATATATTCAATATATTTGAAAAGTCACCTTCTCTGCCCCTCCAAATAAAGTAAAACTTCCACTTGATTTTAATGGACCACAAACAAAATTTATACTTTTCTGCCTCACAGCCATAGCAACTCACCTGCATTCTAACATCTGAATTGCTGATGAGCTTGTATTTCCCTGAAGGAGGATGCTTTCTTGAATTTAGAGTTAATGGAGGAGAAAAAAATGAATTCTCTAAAACCTTCAGAAAACATGCTCCACAAACAAATACTTGACAAAACAGTTGGAGGTCAGTATCAACAGCCTGTCAGATCAGAGTTCAAAGGGACTCTTTTTGGTGAGGAAATACCATATTCCTTGGTGTCTCCTTTCAGGATAAGAACATGGTGTTCCAAACCCAGCCCAGACTTCATCTGGTTTTTTTGAGCTGTCACTTACTGTAGCTGTAACAGAAATTATTACAGCAAGAGTACAGTCAGGGGCTTGGGCACTATTAGTACAAAGCATGCTACGTTCACTTCAAATCATTTTACAAACTATATTTAAAAAAAAAAGTAAACTGGCCCACCTTGACTGGTGTAATTTTAAAACCACCTGAGCACCTCACAACCTTCCCTGTGGCTATTCCAGTAACACTTCATCAGTTAATGAAGTGCCACTCACCATTTCTACAAAAGAGCAGAAAGATGCTCCTGTAAGAGCATTAGCTGCTTTTATTCAGGCATTAGTCATTTGACATCTAAATTATTTTCAAAGTGACTATGAAGAACAATTATACTTTGTAGACATACTCCCCATTTTTTAAGTAACAATGACTTTTTAATGGCTACAAATGCAAATTTTCATAACTGAGTCATTAAGAGATCTGCACCATTATGTATGAGTGCCTCCTTCCAGCAGCAGATTTTTCTCAGCAATTATTTTAGATAATTTTCAGGTAAGTGGGAGGAAAAATACTCAAATTTCAGATTATTAAAAATAATGAGCTGTGGATTCCCCATCCTGGAAGTGTTCAAGGCTAGGTTTGATGGGGCTCTGAATGACATGATCTAGTGGAAGGTGTCCCTGTCCATGCAGGGGCTCTGGAACCACATAATCTTTAAACCCAAACCATTCTATGACTCTGTGATTATATGATCCAGACTTACTACTGATGTCACAAAAGGTGCTTCTGTGTGATAACAGTTTATCCATCTGGTGACAGTTACATTAAGGTCTAATTTTTATCCAAATTTTCATATGCTTAATATATCATTACTGATACTACACATGATAATTCTTCCTGTACTATTATCTGATACTAACACATTAGTAGTCTTAAAAGATATTTAATTAAATTTATCAGCTAGGTTTGTAATTTAAGTGATTTTTAAAGTAAGATTTATATCAGCTGAATAATCATATTCTGTCATTCAGTCATCGATACAATCTCTTATGTTTTCAGTCCTTGAGGGTTGATGTCAACCCTCCTACAAGCAATAGTATTTCTCTGAACCTTATTACATCAGGACCATGCAAAGCAGAGATATTCACAGTGTGAGTAAATTAGATAACTGTATTTTGGGATTAAGATCAATTTGGTACCCAAATGCTAAGCATTTGATGAATATCTGATATTGATCAGATAGCACTTTAAGAAAAGCAGTGATGTTCTGAAGACATGCTTGCAATTTTAAAATATTTTTATAAAATATTTGTAGAATTTCCAGTTTATCTGTGTTCCAGCATGTGGTTTACAATCCACAGGTGCTAGAGAAGAAACAAAAGGAAGCTATTTAGTCAGGAAACAGAAACAAATCACCACAAGATAAATGAAGAATGTGTGGACAGAGGGGAAGAAAGTCAATTGGAAATTGCAGAAGACTGAATTTAGTTCTGGTCCCCGCTTTCAGGCAGGCAGATGTGCCCAACCTGACCTGAGTGAAAAAAGCACAGCAGCTGTAGCAGGCACTGTCATCCTGGACTTGCTCCAAGAGCTGGAGGATTGTGAAGAGAGGTTGTTTGTGAACATAAACTTAGAGACACTTAAATGGGGTCACAGGCAGCTCCAGCAGGACCGAGACATGAGGTTGTCTTAGTAAGTTCCACACACTTCCTCCAACTACTAACACAATACAAGTGAGCAGCCATTTGTATACTTATTTTCTTCTCATAATATGTTTAATAATATACCTGAATACATATACAGGTTTCCTTACTGATCTCAGTAAAATAAATACTTACATGTCCTTACATGTCCTTACATGAAAACTTGTTCTACCAGATGCTCCATTCACAGTGGTTCCATTAAGTGTAGATCAAGGTACAGAACTGTCACTCTAAATGCACCTCATGTATGCTAGACCAGATTTTCCAGTTAATAGCAGTGCAATTTGCCTTATGACACAGCGTAAATAGCAGAGAAGCTACAGAAAAAAAAAAATTAATGGGTCAGATTACAGGTCTGTCTAGGCACTATTCAGTCCCCAATAAAGACAATACAATGGATCTGCAGAACAAGTAAATGATACTTTCTTTAAGTACTCTTCCAACATTAGGCAGTCTGTATTTTGCATACTGCCATACCAGCATTGCTCAGGTAGGTGCAAAGTTGAGGCTGAGGTGATGAGGATGGCCAAGACAGCAGCACAGGTTCCTCATTTAGGGCAGTGAAAGTATTTACAGAGGTTTGGGAGAATCCCTCCCCAGCAGAAAGACCTCACACAGCATCTGCAGTCACTACTGCTGCTGCTGAGAGAATGAGAAAACTAAACCCAGAAACCTCTACCTTAAACCACGGGAAATGCCACCAAGTTCAATGGGACTGTTCAATGTAAGCACGTAAAAATAAAATTAATACATTCCTAACAGACTCGTTAAGTTTTGCTGCACAATAGCAGGAAATATGTAAATAAGTATTTTTATTGTACTACCTTCCTGCAGGTTCTGTTTTACAAGCCATTCTATTTGTCGTCTACCAACATCCTCAGTACAAGCTTCCAGCGGAGCATAACCCCAGATATATTTTTCCCTACACACTAACTGCTTGACCAGCGGCTGTCCCGCTTTCCCAGGCGAGGTTGGCGCGGGTGTGAAGGGGCTGCAAGGCCCGGCCGCTCCGCCCTGGGGTGCCCGCTCCCTCACGGCCGGCTCCGGGCCGCGCCCAGCGCCGAGCCCGGGGCACCGGCGCCCCCTGGCGGCGGCGGGCAGGGCCGCGCCCGGAGCGCCCCGCTCAGACTCGCCCCCACATAGAAGAAAGTAAATTAATGACTTTATTTAATCTACTTTGCTTCTGGGTATTACTGCGTTCTTTCAAAAACCAGTGTAAAGCGATTTCGGTGAAATGCTGTAAAGAATCTACCACATTCAAACCTTTATTTAACATTTATTGGATGAGAAGTATTGGGTAGTGTCACACTGTACTGCTGAACAGAAAACACAGATGTTGTTCAGAGGGCTGTTTTAACTTTTTTCTGAAAGTCAAGATCGCCTTTCCAAGATCTTTGGTTTACAGGCACGGCTCAGCCACGATTACTTCGTCTTCCTTCAATCTATCAATATAACCAAACTGCTTACGAGCATCCCTCAAAAAAACACAAATATTTATTTGTAAAAAGTCCAAGCCAAATCACTTGATGCAAGTTTTCCCTTTTCAAAAAGGACTCCGCTCTCAGCTATGGTTATGCAAATCCACACATTCAAAACCAAGAGCTATTCCTGATCTATAGCAGCATTGTTATTAACAAAATGTTCTCTCTTGTCCTTTTCAGTTTCTACTGACATCCCAAAGGCTCAGATTAAAATGAACTTCAATGAATGATTCAATTAAAAATATAAGTGCTGATGTTTAGTGATTATGCAGGAAATTTTAAAAAATGGTCAAAGGTTAAATAATACTGAAAGAAATGAAGAGGCATGATCTATCTGTTTATACTGAGCACCAAGAGACTCATCCAATACATCCAATGCATCATGAGCAGCATATAGAAAGGGGATTTGTAAATTCCATAAATGAGGCACCTCAGAACTGCTGCCCCAAAGAACTTACTGAAGACTGAAGGACGTCTTTGAGGAAAAGAGATACCACAGAGCAAAGAAAAACACAAAAAAAGATAGGCCAAGAATATTTAATGTACTTGCTCCATGAGCTGTGGTAAAGGATTCCGTATCAAGCAGAAATAAAAACATATTAACAAAAAAATTCTGACGAGCAACACTGTTACTCGTGAAACAGCTGTTTCACAGTAAATCATGGTTTAACTTTTCAGAACGTGCTTCTGATACTGACAACCATCCCGGCTGCCTCCCACAGACACCACCTCAGAGCGGCGTGCAGGAGCACACGGCAATAACAAATGTCAAGAACTTTTAAAACTGGCTTAAGCAACAAAGATGATTAGCTGCTTTTTAAATCGACATCACTTGCACATCCTTGACTACCGGAGGTGGTGTACCTCCACACATCCAGCGGAACAAACCCGCACCAGCATTCCCGGGGATGCGGCGCTCCCGGGGCCCGGCCCGGCCTCTCCGCGCCCCGCCCCGCGCACGCGCGGAGCCGCCACCGCCCCTCGCCCCATTGGCCGCGCTCCCCGCGCTCCCCGCCCCGCCCCGCCGCCGCCGCGCAGGCGCAGTCGAGGCCCTTTCGGGAAGGTTCTGTGTCGCACCAGCCTTTCCTTCCTCCGCCAGGGAAATCCTGTCCGGGTACGGGCCGCCCGCAGCCCCGCTCCTCTCCGCCCCGCCCCGCCGCCGCACGGGCTCTTCCCCGTCACCGTGTGCAGCCCGCGCCCTTCCCCTCACAGCCCGCCCGCCTCCCTCCACAGCCGCCTGCCCGCCCCCGCAGCCGGGCCGCGACTTCCCCCGCCCCGGTCTCTTGTTTGTCCCTGCCCCGAGCTCAGCCGCTCTCGAGCCCTGGGCCGGCCCCGCAGCCGGTCCTGCCCCGGGGACATGCGGCTGTGAGGGGCAGCCTCATCAGCATCATCCGTGCAGCGGGGCCATGGGGGCCGCTCCCCTCGCCCCCCTCCCAGCCCGGGCCCCCCAAGGTCGGCGGGCGCCCGGCGTCCAGCGGGGCCGGACCGCTGTAGGTTAGGGGGGAGCAGGTGATGGTCCTTCCATTGCTGAGGTGCCGGCCTCGCTTCTTGCAGCTACCTGGAGGTTCTTCTCCTTGAGACGGGTTCTAACTGGGAGCGCAAGGGCGGAATAGACGGCTCCGAGCCGCAGAGTGGGGGACTGCCGGGAAGATCTTCGTGCCTGCAGCGCTGCTGCCAGAGTTACAGAGAAACCTGCCGCCTCTCCTCTCTCTTTCTTGTGATCACCTGGAGAGGAGAGGTGAGTTGTCTTTCCCTCTTGTCGCGCAGTAGCAGTGGAGAAGTAGGCTAGCTTGCAAGGTGCAGAACTTGTTCAGGACGGCTTCAAGCCCCAGCTGGCTGCTTGGTTTGTTTTACTTGAGACTCAGCCCTATACAAAGGCCCGCTGATGGAGAAAGAGATTAGCACCGTGTTAACCGCGCGGTTCTCTCTCCTTTGCTGCAGTGCCCACTTTCACCGCTGCCTCCTGCTCTGCCTGCTCCTGCTTTCAGCATGGTAAAGAAGAACACTATCCCTGATGGGTAAGTATCCCTCACACTAAGCAAGAGGCAGGAGCGGGCATCTCACAGAGAGGGGCACTGACTGCCCCAGGCGCTTTCTTGCCTCAAGCGTCTTCACCACCTACAGACAGACAGGTTAAGGTAGGTATCTTCTCCAAGACAGGAGCAGCCCAGCCATTCATTCCCCAGGTGAGTATAATGCTCCAGCCTGTCTGTAAACACTTCTCCTTCACCGGCCGCACACAGTCCTTCTTCCTAATCTTTTTACCCCCAAGGGTATGTTTACTTGGGAAATGGGAGAGTAGTCCATACTCCTGGCTACTCGTGTTTGCTACTAGGAATGGCCGAAGAGTTGATAAGATGGGAGCAGGTGGTTGCATGCACAAGATCAAGGAATATTTTTGTGAATTCAGATCCAGAAACATCTCGTGGTTTTGTTTCTAACAAGAGTACGACAGAAATGTTGTATCAGCAAAAATAATCCCAAATTATTCCAAATGCACTCTACAGGCCTTGTGATGACTTGATTGGAGTGCATATATGGACCACAGAATGATGTCAATTAAAACAGATACAATTCTATTCTTCAGCTCTAATAAAGCACAAGAAAAGAAGTCCAAATTAAGAGTTTTAACCCATGTGTTCTTGATGGCATCTGTACAAACTTTTGGATAGGAGGGTATGCTGAGATAACAGCACACTGTAGTGGAGCAATAACTTGCAGTTTATACATTATTTGAGGAAAGAATTACATTATGCTGGTTTCAGGGGGAGTATTAAGTAGGTTTATTAAGAGCATTCTTAGGAGGAGCAATAAGATACAGAAAACGTGCTCCTGTAATATTTGTTGGGCCAAAAACCAGTAAATAGAAACAAAAGATGAACAGAATTTAAAAAATAAAGAAGCGGAAGAGTTTGCATGGCTGACAAGCTCAAGGATTAAAATTAGAATAAACCTTCAAAAAAGCTGTTAAAACGTGTTTCTCTGAAAATTTCTATGAAATTTCAGTTACATGTTAGATGTGAGCTAATTTGGTTTAGTTTTTAAGCAGCGATTCAGAAATTGGAAAACAATTAGTTGTCCTTGCTTTCTTCATCCTTGAAAATTTTTACTAAAACTTTGAGAATCAAGTGCTCGTTTCTCCTTTCTTATCCCCCCCCTCGCATTTGAACTGGAGGAGCTGTGAGGTTACACGGATTTCTTAAGTATGGAAGAATCTGTGGACTGTACTTTTGATTTCTACGATTGGAAACTAATACCTTTCAGGGAGAGAAACAGCTACTGTCAAATATTTGGTTATAAATTTAGTATCACCTTTTGACAAAGTGCCTGATACTGAAGTGCTTTCAACTTCTCCAGATAGTTTTTATACTGCTAAGAAATGAAGCTGGACATCCACAGTAACAGGGGCTTGGCAGTAATGAAGTTGAAGGCCTTGTCAGCCCCTCAGTCTCATGCAGCAGGATGTGGATGTCACCCTTGTGCTAGCACAGCATGTTGTTCTTCACTGTCAGTTCAGTAAGTCAGGAAGACCTAGAAGTGAGCCCTGGAAGGGACTTAAGGAGACTAGTTTGAGTCTAGGTCATCCTGCATATGCAATTTACTGGCCCCACAAATAGGGGTTGGCAGAAGTGGGATTGTGGTCCCCTGGAGCATAAGGACAAGTGCAGACTGGAAGCACAACCTCAGTCTCCATCTTGTAATAGCAATACTCTAACTCTTTTGCTTTAATGCCTCTGCAAGAGATAAGGAGAGTGACACTGAATACTGGCATCTTTTGTCTTCCTCTTAGTGCCTCAATTTTTAACACTTTTAATCCAGACCTCATTATGCTAATTCAAGCAATACAATGAATTGGGGGTTTCAGTTAAGGTGGTAAGTAGAAATAGTGCAACTAAACAAGAAATGGTGAACCTTTTTTTAGGACAAGGGGTAATGACTTTAAAGATGAAGAGGCTTACATCAGATGTAAGGAAGAAATTTTTCACTATAAAGATGGTGATGCACAGGAATGGGTTGCCCAGAGAAGTTCTGTGTGCCCTTCCCTGCAAGTGTTTTCAATGCTGGTTGGATGTGTCTTTGAGCAACCTGGTCTAGTGGAGGTGTCCCTTCCTGTGACAGGAGAGTTGGAACTAGATGATGTTTAAGGCTTCTTCCAACCCAAGCCATTCTATGATAAAGGAAATTATATATTTTTTTAACACTAATGTCTTGGAGCAGAGCTGTGGTGTGGTGCCCACTGCAGCCTTAAACCTACAAAATAGTGCTGGCACTAATTTTGTAGCAAAATGAGACATCAGTGTAGAAGAGGGGTTCAAGTGATTCCTTGCACTGCAGTTTGCACATGGAGTCAAGTTCTGGTTCTTCACAGTGTCTGAAATGGTTTTAACCTTCAGTAGTTGTATACTCTAATGTTTTAGTGAAGAATCAGACAGTCCAAGCTGCCTAACAAGTCACAAAATACTATGATGTTTTTACAAATTTATACTAATTTGTGCTTCAGCATCCAAAATCCTGCTGTGTGTATAATTACATAAACTCCAATTTTGAAGAGCATCTGCAGAAATGTCACCTTCTGGCAAGTTTCCCTTGAATAGTATAAAAAATACTGAGTGGGGTCTTTTTGTTAGAAGGGCAAAGCTGAATTATTTTTGCCAATCCACTATAAATATACTTCTTTAACTGAGTTTTTTCTGTCCAGACTTAAAGCATCAGCATTTTCATTTAGACAGGAATATTAAATACTGTGGCATAATGGATTGTGCATGTTCAACAGTGAGTGGGAGAGAAGGATGATATTTTATTTGTGAAAGTATTTCCTATCATCAGTTTTGAATCTGGTGTCTATAGAGGTGTGGAAGTCAATTGGAAAATCAGGTTGCATGTATATCATGCAGTATCAGTGGCCAAAAAAAGGGAAAAGAGGTTCCAAGTAGTATTTTCTAAATGGTCTTGCTAGAGGTGACAGTAGTTGTAAAAGTAAATCTTACAATGAATCAGTTCTAAACCAGAACATTTTACTGGAATTTAAAGCTTCCATATGACCTTAACAATGTTAAAATAAATTATGAGAAAAACATTTGTTCCACATCTGGCTATATTATTTAAAACCAAAGCAGATAAAATATGCAGCTGGATGTAATCCATAATCAGTTTCTTCATGCCCAGCCTGGTTTCCACTCAAGCCTCTGTGGCTCTTAGTCCCTGGTACAGGGATGGTGATGGTGCCGGCTCTTGTGATAACAGCTCTGACTCCTGCCCTTCTTGCTGCCACTCAGTTCAAGCA
The DNA here is from genome assembly GCF_028769735.1 of Zonotrichia leucophrys gambelii. Classification (NCBI taxonomy): domain Eukaryota; kingdom Metazoa; phylum Chordata; class Aves; order Passeriformes; family Passerellidae; genus Zonotrichia; species Zonotrichia leucophrys. Next base: position 15,336,361 of record NC_088176.1, read on the forward strand.
GGACACAAATCACGTGTCACAAGTCTCACTCACACTGCTAAAATGCAAAGTTAAGGCTTTGCTCCTGTAATTGCTGTTTATGTGACCATGTGCAGATGATCACCTTGGATCATTCTGCCTTTATCTGTACTTACCCTGTAAGAGTTTGACGTTCTTTAGGCCAGGCCACTTTTAATTCCCAACCATGTTCCTTTGTTGAGAACAGAACAAATGTGAATTTATTTCCGTAGCTAATCTTTGGTTCATTTCAATCTGCTGGTTTTATTTTTAATTCTGCAGCAGTGTGCTGAAATTTCCTTTTTAAATACCATTTTAAAGATAACATGGAACACATACCCTTTATGTTTTTGATGAAAAGTGCTTTCTGCTCATTTTCTACCATAGAGCTGTCAGCAGCTTTTGAGTTTCTTGCTGATTGTGCAGATTTTTTTTTTCTGGGAGGATTGAAATGGCTTTAAATACAAGAGAATAAAACCCCAAGTTTATTAAGGTCTGACAACAAATTGGCTAATCCTGGGGTATTGTTCTGTAAATCCCCTAATATGAAAAAAAGTTCAGAATTTTTACAAAGCCTTTTTTACATTGTTAATGAAAGAAAATAAGATTTTAAAGCCCTTTTTGATACTTTGTTTTTGACTTTTAAATGCTCCTATCTGTAATAATTATGGTTTATTTCCACTCATAGATTTCCAAGAGAAAGCAGGTTAAAACAGCACTGAATTTCTGATTGAAATTGATTAATGTACAATTTACATCTCTTAAATAGGAGTAAATGGAACAGTCTCAGATTTGTTTTCATACTTCACAGCAAGCATAAAGCTACCAGACTCCAGAGTTTACAAACTTAAAAATTCACTTAAGAGGACTTATCCTGCAAAAAAATTAGAATTTAGTAAAAGGTTTTATTTGAAACAGCTCTCAGTGATCTCATCTCTAGCTTGCCCTTACACTTTCTCTCCTTGTGTCTGTCTTCTACAGAGCAGCTGTTTGCAGCAGCTTTGCTGAGGAGTTGTGATTACTCCTGTGTCACTTCATTTGTTGTCCATTAAACTGAGCACTTGTGTGTCTGCACTGTGAGCCTTCATCTGTTCTTTGCCTCACGATGAAGGTTACAGAGAGAAGTTAGTGCTGAAGACATGGCTGTAGGAGATTGTTATGTGGTTTGTTAATGTCAAATACACTTCAGTCACCCTGCTTTGTGTTTCCTTTGTCACTTCCAAGCATCTCTGAATGGTGATGTTGTTATTTATATAACATGACAAACATAATTACAGATATTTCATTGAGAATTTTTCCAGCCAGCTTCTAGTTTTTATGGTCCAATACAGGATTTGTGAACAAAGCAAAGTAGTCAGTGGTTAGAATATTTTAAAATTAAATACTTTGTTTATTTCATTAAATGTTGTAGCTTTATGAACATCAGAAAGGAATCTAGAAGCTGTTGGATGCTCTCTTGAAAGAGAGAGATTAATTTAAGCATTATTTCAGAAAATTGCAAGGGAGCGGACAACAGCGTTAAAGAATCTCGTGGAAATGTTTTGTATTTTAATAGTTGAGACATTAGCCAAAAATGCAAAAAGTCTGTGTAGATTTTAAGTCATCCAGCTGCACCTTGTTAGGTTATAGAGACAACTTGCACTTGCAGAAGAAGAAATAATAGTTCTGAGTTTAGAAAGTAAACCTCTTTGAAGGTAAAATTGATCTGCTGATTAACTTGTTTTTCTCTTCAGATAATGCTTTTCATCCTTTTTTAAAAATTGAAATCTCTGAAATATTATATATGGAGAGCTTTTTCAGCACAGTGCAGAACTTGTGCATACCAGCTCTTTGTGGTTTTGGAATTACAGGTGTTTTGAGTGTTGTAACAAGTCTTCTTATTGGTGATTTGTGATAGGTTTTGTTGTGATGGAATAGTCTCGCAATTTTTCAAAATGGTGAGAGAAAGTTCAATCAAGAGTGTTTCTTTGAAAAAGAAGCATATTAAAAAGGAAACATTTTTGGAAAATACTGATTATCTGTATTGTTAATGAAAGTAAACTTTGCATTTCATTGTCAATTAAATGATTGATGTGTGCCTATGGCAACTTTTTTAAGGTGTTTGATTCAATCAGGTTGAAAAATGCCCACCAACTACAACAAACATTTTTACCTGTTGAACTTTACACATCTGCTTTGCCTTATATTGGTGCTACGTGTTTGTATATGTTATTCTGCCATTTTGAGGAGAGGAATTTCCGGGAAGTTGAAGAAGAAGGAAGGAAAAAGACTCTTTTCAAGCGTCCTGATGATACTTTGAAACTGCTTCATGGAATTATTGCAAATCTGGGGACCTAATTATACTTTATGATAGCAGCAATTTTTATGTGCTTTGTGCTGCGGGTGTCCTCTGTTGAATCATGCAACTTGAAAATCTTTAAAATGTAATATTTCAATATTTCTTTCCTTCCAGATGGCGGAGTTTGACACCAGTTGGACAGCCTATTCCAGGAACGAGATTTATTGCATTCAAAGTACCTTTAAAAGGGGTATGTATAAAAGTAACTGCAAATTGGCTGTATTAGATAAACTGCAAAAGCAATAAAAAATAGCATGACTATACATGCAAATTTCAAGAAAGTTTTTTAAAAAGTAATTTATTCAGATTTAAGCCTTTCAACCATCTGGCTTTTAAAAAGAATATTCTATTTTTTTTTATTATCTTTCTTTATTTCTGATGTTACTCTTTTTATTTATCTTTTAAAAATAATCAAGCTTCTAAATCAATCAGCCTGCTTCATTTGATCACTATTAAGTGCCTGAATTCATAATCTTATTAAATATCTTTTCATGGCTGCTTTAAGAAAATCATATGGAAGAGTTTATGATATGAATAACAGTCTAGGCAATGTAAGCCAAAGTATAATTTTATGGAAATTAAGCACTCATTGAAGGATACCAGCCACTGAAGAACTTGTAAAACTATAGATCCAAATTGGCAATTTCATAAGCAAAAAGCTTCAGTGAATCTGGTGGGAATGTATTATAGCTAAAAAAAGAAGTCTTCCTAGATTTCTCCTATTTTACTAATTAATTAGTTTATGAAGTACTTTTATTAGTATTGCCTTTAGAGTCTTACTAGCTTGAAGTGCCATCCTAAGCTATTAAATACACTGAGTTAAATCTTTAAATTCTTTGTTTCTACAATATGTGGAGGTTGTGTTGTAGAGACTGTTCAGTTCTTTAGTGCCTAGGCCTTTTTGGAGGCATAGGGCAAATTAGTGTTAATTTTTACAGAAGGGCAAATAGGACAAGTGCAGCATAAATTGACTTCTACAAGTCCTTGCTTTAGATACAGAGAAAATAAATGTTTCCAAGCACTTTTAAAGTACAGTGGTCTGACATAACTCTAGCAGTTAAAGGGAAGTGTTCTGTCCAAGCTTTTGTCTTCAGATTGCTCTCTAGTATCCATACACAAAAATTTTGGTTCTTTGGGTATATTACTACCCATTATGTTTTCAGTCACCGTTCAGTTCAGTTTTATTAGGAATGACTGAAGTGAAATGCAGGATTTGCTTCCTGCAGCTGCCTTTACAGCTTTAGGATGATGGTTTGGTTCCTTGGACACCAAGGATCTCATACTTAACATGTCATGTTCTCCAAGATGTGGATGGATTGTACAGCAGTTGTGTGATTTTCCACCAAGACTGCCAGTCAGCAAATCAAGCTGTGAATATAAAATCCAGTAGAGTTATAATTGGCTTCTTTACTCTTGTCACAAGGAGCACTCCACATCAGCCTGTTACTCATTTCCTGTCCTACTGATCTCACTGGGGCGTAGATCTCTGTTCTGGGAAGCTGTCTTGGCCAGACATAAAGTCTGGTACCCAGGGATGCAAAATCTGTAACATTTCTGTCCCTTCAGCTTGTTCAGTTTCAACTATGCAAGACAGAGAAATGACAAGTCTGCCAGAGACTGTGCTTGAAGGCCACAGAGTTTATGGCAGAACACACATAAAAAGTGTGACTGGCTTTGCAGAGGTGGTCAGTAAATCTGTCTGAAGATGCTGAAGACCTGATTGGTTGTAGTTTGTTGGAAGTCCTATTATTTATTAAATTGGTGGAACAGACCTCTTAAATATGCAGCAGTTTGCTTCTTTGCTGTGTATTAGGAACTTGATTGGTGATTTCTTCCAAAGGGAGACAACATATTTTCAGTATTTGAAGATACAGGGTTGTCATCTTAGAAGATGTGCTGTCAGTAAAGATCATGTGTTTACTTGGAAGGATTTTCTGTCTTTCCTTTCACATCACCATTCTAATGCTAACAGTAACATTGTAGTGTAGTAAGAATTGGGCAAGTTCTTTCCCGTGCCATTAGGAGGATTTTTAGAATTGGTTCGGATTTCTCACATTCTCAAAGCTCTATTAAGCACCTAAACGACTGAATAGTCAGCAAGAGTTTTTCAGAAAATTCCAGAGCCTTTCGAAACATAGTGTTTCATAACACATATAACTGTCTACTCAATCAGTATGTTTGGAGATACCTTATTTTTGTAAATTACATTCCTCCTCAGTTTCTGTCATGTCATGTAGTAAAAATTCTTTAATATTCTACCATAGACCTTTTGCAGATTCACCTTTGTCACCTCAAAGTTGTTAAATTCAGTTTCAGATTAGACTAAGAGTCACTGCTGAGTAGCAGTGACATAACTGACTCATATTCATTTTGTTTAAATTTCTACAACATCCACTTTTTTCAGCAATGCACTGTCTGAAATACATAGGACTGAATACTTTATTACTTCCTTTCTATCCTCCTCCTCCTTTCAGCTCAAGCTTCCTAATCACATACCAGCTTTGATATGACTGCCCTGCTGTTTATTCTTTACTTCAGTTTCCTGTCTCTATTTCCAGACTCAAGTTCTTGCTAGCATTTTACATTGGAATCTGTGCAGTCAAAACAAGGAATGGTTAGTTACCCTATAGCATCTGTGGTTCTAAGAAGTATGTGGTCTGTGGCTGCCTTCCTTTCCAATAGTTCTGAGTCCAGTCTGCTTGAATTTCTTGTTGACAAAGGAACTGACAGGTGGTTGAGGCTGCTGCATCTTTTGCCACTGTCTTTATTGGTTCTGGCTGAGCCTGTGTCAAAAGGCTCTCACAATGGACAAGTGCACTGTTCAGAGAAAATCCAGTCTTGAGTATATGAGCCATTTTCATACCTAAAGTGAAGAACACATTTCAAAAACCACAGCTACAATAGGGTGAGTAAACATTTTTCTCACTGTTTGTCAAATGAAATGAATTATTCATTATCCACCAACACACAGCTTTCTTAGTCACGATATTTGGTCTTGCTTAATATTCCCCAGTGCTAAATGATATGCAAGTACACTCTGTCAAGAGATGAAGGAGGGATAAAAATGTCTGCACAACATTTGTGGGAAGAAAGTTAAACCTTTAGAAATGAACTCTTGTATCACAATTTCTTATGTTTTATATGAAATGCACTTCTAGTTTTGAGTTAACTGTGCAGGACAAAATTTGGGGGAAGTAGATTGTAGTGCTTTGCTTTTTGGTGTGTTTAGTTATATAAAAATCAATATATACATGCTGCAGTTTCCAGAATTTTTGTGTCTGTCAAGTTATAGCTAATTTTAATAATGTTTGTTACACTGTACAAGCAGAAATGCTCACATTGCCTTGCATTTTCATCTAAATAGGAATACATACATTTTTGCTTTCTTTTTGGTTCCTCTTACCTGTATAATACATGGATGTGGTTCTGATAATTAAACACTCTCTTTTAAATATTGATGTTTCCTAGTACTAATTAAAACAGCTGAATATTACAAATGTCTTACTATTAGAATGTAAAAAGAATATGTTTCTTTTCCATTTTCTTTTTAGGCAATTAACCAGAGGCTTACCCCAACCCAGAAATTTACACCAAAAGACTTAATTGCTGCAATGAAAGCCCTAAATGTGGAGCTTGGATTAATTATTGATTTAACATACACCACACGATACTATGAAGTTAAGGTAACAAAAGCCTAACAAAAATGTAAAATAGTTTCTGCAACTTTTGTTTTAAAGTGTTTATACATTTTCTTACCTGGAATTGGGATAGACAACTACTTTTATGTCTCCAATAGAAAATAAATGTTTTATCACAGAGGGAATAGCTCATTCTCCCAGCTAGTTGCATTTATGGCTGATTAGGATTATGGTAACTCAGTAATGGATGAAGATTTCAGTGCCAGGCACTGCACAAAAAGTGCAGAAGCGTTGTATCCTGTGTCCTGAAGATATTCTCATTTATTCCTAGGTGGTTCTTTTTACTCATCCTCAGTGAAATCCACTTAAGAAGGTGTACATTTTTAAACTACTTTATCAATTTAAAAGTTTTGCCTGGATGATTCAAACAATTGTGATTAATCAGCCTCCTGTTGAAAAGGAGAATAAATGACATTGTTATATCAGAATGCAAATCTTTGTATGCACATGGGCTCTAGGCATTAAGGGAGTGAATTTGTGAGTGTGTACATGGTTGTGGGTAGGAGGGACAAATACTGCTAATAATTGAAAAATGGGTTAGAATGGAATGCCAAGAAACCACTCACTACTCCCTTGGTTAATGTGCAGCCTTATTAGCAGGGTTAAATAAATCTTATGTGGAAACTGTTCCTTGTCTGACATGGTCTTTAATGTAGAAATGTTAGTGGTAGTTTCTGAGAGTTTATTTCTATAAAATTGTGTCAAGATTGTTTTCAGTTCCTATTCAGGATTTGAACAACTGGTTTACATTGTCATTATGTTGGATACTGCTTAAGGTTTCTCATTGTTGCAAGACTTCAGTATTTTTTACCATTGCTTTTTTCTTTTTTTTTTTTTTTCTGTTAGGATTTACCTAAAAGTGTGCAGTATAAAAAACTTTACACTGTTGGACTGGAAGTCCCTGATAATGCCACTATCCTACAGTTCAAAAAGTGGGTCAGAAAATTCCTTTGGGAAAATGCAGGAAATGGTAAATATCAGCATCCTGTTCTGTAAACAAACTCACCAAAATTTTATTTCAGTACTAACCATGTCATTTACTAGTTTCAATATTCAATAAAATGTATGACACCAGGGAACTCGGGCTTGGGCTTTTTGCAGCACTTTCCACTTCATTATCATGATAAGATCCATTATGCAAACCTCTGTGTATCTTTTTTTTCAATCAAAACATGTTTTTTTCAAAAATGACTGGTAACTTAATTGTGCTTCCTCATAGTGTTACATTTGTGTTCTGTGTCAAAGTAACTGCAGCAAGGCCTTCCTCTGTGTGACCCAATTGTTCACCATCAGCTGAGTGAGTGTTGGAGCTGCCAGCCCTTGGTGGGTGTTTGAAGTAGCCCTGGCTCTCTGATGGCACTGGGCACATCTGTGTGAGCACCTTCAGTCCATTGAGTCTGATGTAGTGTTCTGTGCCTTAGGAGTCCATCATTGCCCTCAGATCTGAGCAGTGCTTGAAAATCTGATTACAGACCCCGTGTCGGTGTTCCCACAGTGTGGCTGTGCTGCTGTTTCAGTGTCTGTGCTACAGGACAGTTCTTGGCCGAGATTAGATAAGGTGCTTTTTGTGAAAATAATTCAGTGTGTGTTTTGCCACAGTGTGTTTGTAGCTTTAAGCTTCCCACTCCTTTTGGTAGTGAGCAGATCAGGCAGATTTTACCTGTTTGTTAATCCAATAATGGTGGACCATTCTTTCACGCCTTTTTGTGATGTTTGCTGTGGTTCCTTTGGCATTCTCTTTGAGAAAGCAGAGATATTAACTGCCCAAGTGCATACAGTTTTTACTGCAAAGCATAACCAGGGCCTTCCTGTAGCTGATCAGTTGTTTTGTGAAAAAGTTCTGACCTTAATTTCAGACATAAGAGCCTGAATTAGAACTACTGGGAAGATGGAAAATATAAGAAAAAGCCTTTGTCCTTGCTCAGGAAGTTAGTTCTTCCTTTGCTCTTTTTTGGCTTAAGGAAATTAGCTGGTGATTATTAGTTTTCTTTTGGTTTGGATCTAGTGCATTTTTGTGTGATAAAGAATAGTGTGTATCTGAATCTGATCTTGAGAGAAGCAATTCTTGATTTGTTACTGGATGTTGACATGCAGTTATAGCTTGTAAGGGCATTTTGGCAGAGCTTATGTAACTTCTGACTTGAGAGAACTTTCCTCCTTGTAATTTGGCCTCTGTTTTAGATAATCCCTAAAATATCTCAGAATTCCTTTTACAAATACTTTTTAAGAAGGTGGTTCTTTTTTAGTTAGGACATCAACTTGGAATGAGCTTCTGTGGCAATTAGACTGTCGTGATCTGTGGCAAGCACATTTTCTCTCAGTTATATTTTATGTCATTCAAAAGTTTATCAATGTCCTGTTTCAAAGACCATCTGTCACTACTGTCTCTGCCAAAACTCTGTTCTTCTGATGATGATCATTTTTCTTCAAAAATCTAGCCTAAAACTTAATCAGTTATGCATTTATTCTTCTACCAGCTTTGCCCTTTATTGTTGTTCTCTGTCCCCACTATTACATTCAGTATCTCAGATTTGGTTTTACAGACTAAGACAAGCTTCCTTCTTTTATGACCAACATAGTAGCCCTTTCTATATATATTTTTTTTAAACTTGTTTGTTTTTCATTACATTTCAATATGAATGTAAATAGTGTGGATGGGGTTTTACCAGTGCCTTGCATGACTGTATTAGAGTTTCCCTGTTTCTCTCATTTGAAACACTCTGGCAATAGTAAGTTATTCTGCTTTTTAGCCTTTGGCCAATAATCTTTTTTTAAAATATTTCTGTAGAGATTACTGATCCTTTTTTCCTCCATGTATTTTGCTCCTAAGCTTTTCATACTTTCAGGTGCATTATGTGTAAGCTAAGTTCCTCAGTTCTACATTTGCTTGTTGAGATTTGCTTTCAAACCTGTATTTTATTCTTTTTCTCCTGTTCCTGCAATGGCTGAGGTTAGGTGCTTTACCTGCCATCAGTGTCTTTTTTTCTACATTCTGCAGAGTGAATCTCAGCCATCACAGGTTTGGAAGTAGTGAGCTAACAGCTGCTAGAGATCCAGCATGGAGAGGACATGTGTCTTGTCTGGACGGGTCTCTTGTTTTACAGGCATGACAGTAGAATTTGTAAATAGCAAGCATTATTTATTATTACTTTGCTAGAAAAGCAGAGGTTTGGGTTTTTTTTTTTTTGTAAAAAAAAAAAGTTGTGCTAGCTTTCTATTTTGCTTTCTGGACTATTAAAGACTCTTTCCTTTTTTGACAGAGAAGCTCATTGGTGTGCACTGTACTAACGGAATTAATAGAACTGGCTATCTTATATGTAGGTAAGGCTGTATGAAAGCAGAAATTATTCTTCACATAAAGTAGCATCCTTATATTGCTCTCTATTCCCTTTGGGACAATAACATAGTCATGCTTTTCTTCAGGTATCTTATAGATGTTGAAGGCTGGGATCCAGAGGCAGCAATTCAGGGTAGGTATATATTTTGAACTAAGGCACATGTCAGGTTGTACTTCACAATTACTAAAAACTCACAAATACAACAATTCTATTTTAGTATCTTTTCAGCAATTGCATGTGCTGACTTATATAGAAGATTTTATAGCCAACTGTTGATTCTATTCCAGGCAGGACTTGAGCAATAGCAGATTGACAGCATAGGGGGAGAATGTTTTAGCTGCTTAAATTTTTTATTTTTACTTTAAAGAGTTTTCACTCATAGTTTGTTACCACTACTAGTTTCAGGGGTCTTTTTAAGAAATGCTGCAATGAAGCCAGCTTGCTGAAATATTTAATACCAAGTAAGAATTATTTCAATTCAGCATCTCATGTGGAACAGAAACTTGCCTTTCACATTTTTGTGGCTCAGTTTGACCACATTTCATGAGACTGTATTTTTTTCTTTTCTCTAGCTTTTGGTGATGCCAGAGGTCACCGTATGGATGGCCTTGTGTATCTCACTGATCTCAGGACGCAGCCCATGCGAAGGTGAGCAAAAGCTTTTAGTTGTGTGCTGAAGATCTTCCAGTATGTCTCCTGGCATTTTTAACAGTTCATTTCCAGTCCTAAGCCAAACTTACTCCTCTCCTAAACCTCTAATATGAAACTACACATAGATGTTTTTTGTGTATTGTCAGATGAATAACATGAAGTGCAGTGTACTTTGTTCATCTTTCCAGTGTATATGGTTTGAAAGATTGTTTTTAATCTGACAGCTACTACTGAACATTGTTGTGCTTTTATCATACTGTGACAAGTGTATGATGTACTGAGTCTGTATTCTCTCAGAAGCTGAAAGGAGCCACTGCAAAGGTGTCTTTGTAAGCTCTGTGATCAGTCTGCTGTTGTTGGCACTGTAGAACAAGATATTACAAAAAAAAAAAAGTAGAACAGTTTTAAGAATAAAAAATATAGGAAAGTGGAACATTGTTCTTGTCCCCTCTTTTCACAGTAGTTGTATTTCTGGTGTTTCAGAACATTATGTTTATCATCGTCTCCTAAGAGCAGCCAACTTTTAATGTCTTCTTAAAGTATTTGTGCCAATGATGCCTTGTAGCAGTAAATGAATTTTAAAATTATTACCTGAGTGATTTGCTTCTTTTCCAATTAATTGAAGGTCCTTTGTTTTGCTCTTATTGTTGTTTCATAGTCTGTGCAAGATTCAGTTGGAGTCATGTCAGATTTTTAAAATAAATTTACAAGATTAATATTTTCAGAGGTATCTGGAGATTTTACTTAACATAAAATTTCTGTCATTCAGAATGAAGAATTTTATGGGAGTGGGTTTTTTCTCTGTCAGTAGTACGCTTTAAAAAGGAAGCTTATGTGAGATTTTTTTTTCCCCCTTAGTAACCTTGGAATGGATGTATGGGATGCAGATGAAGATATTATCCCACCACCACATGCAATGGAAGGATCTGTAGAGCGGTTCCCAAATGAAGATTTTCACGGGTAATGGGCTGAAAAATGGAATTCAAAACAAAACAAAAAAACAACCAACCAAAACCAACCAACCAAACAAAAAAAAAAGACAAAAAACCACAAAAGAATTGTTTCTTATTGAAAATACCATAGATACTCGAAAGAGATTTTATTAATATAGCCTGTCCATGTAAAATGTATTTACAGAATTTGACAAAACAGCAACAAGATACGGGTAAGAAAGGGAATGTATGCTATTAGAAGTCTGTAAGTAATTAGTTCACTTAGGAAAATGCAGTTTTACTTAGCCTGTCATTCTTCATTGTTCTACAATAATCTGCAGTTATTTTTAATTAATTTTGAATCACTGGTTTTGCCTGTTTAACAAGTACTGTAGAGTTAAAACTGAATGTTTGTCACAGCTTCTGCTTTAACACTGAAGGTTTTATAATCTTACATACAGTTTGGATTATTAATAATTTTGATACCTTAATATTTGATTAAGGTCTTCCATATAAATTCTTGGTTAAAAATGAATTGTTTTCATTAATGACTTGTAGCACTTTTAAGTATGATATTCAATGCTTCTTAACAGGCCTGGGAAAAGATTAAGAATTTATGATGACCACTCTCACAATGATTTGCAAGGACAGATGCAGCTGCGAGATTTTGACTTCGTTAATAAGGGGCCTGGCCAAAGACGAAGGCCATTTCATGACCATCAAACTCAGGATGAATTAAGAGCATCAGTGCAGATGAGAAATTGGGACTACAACAGGGGACCAGAACAAAGAGCCTTTACTGATCACCAGTTTTATGATGATTATCAAGAAGACACGCAGCTGAAGGACCTGGACTTCAGCAGCAAGGGACATGGACAGAGTTTGAGACCTTTTCATGGGCACCAGTTCCATGATGATTTGCAAGCAGACAGGCAGTCTTTTGACTTCAACAGAGGACGGGAGCAGAGGCAGAGATCCTTTTCTGACCATCCATCTCCTAATGATTTCCAGGAAGACAGGCAGTCAAAGGATTTTGATTTCGGTGGCAGGGGCCGTGGCCAGAGGCGAAAACTGTTCCGTGACCACCAATCTCATGATGAATTTCAGACTCAAATGCAGTTAAAAGAATTGGATTCTGCCAGTAGAGGTCCTGGCCAAAGACTAAGATCCTTCCATGACTACGAGTCACATGATGGCTTGCAGTCACAGATGCAATTGGGAGATTTTGAATTTGTTAAGAGGGGTCGTGGGCAGAGGTCGAGACCTTTCAATGATCACCAGCCTCGTAATGACTTAAAAACAGAGATGCAGCTGAAAGATTATGATAATAAAGGTCCTGGACAAAGGTGCAGACCTTTTCATGACCCTCAGCCTTATGATGGCTTACAGGAACAGACTCAATCAAAAGATTTTGATTATGGTAATAAAGGGCACGGACAAAGGCCAAGACCTTTTCATGATCATCCAGGCCACAATGACTTGCCACGTGAATGGTGTTCAGACAGGTAAAGCATCCTTGAGCTGTACGAACAGAAATGGAGAATAAAAGTGTAAACCTCAGCAGTTTTAACTTAAATGAAGTAATTTTTAAAATAATTTTTTAAAAAATCAATCATCCTTTTTCTATATAAATGATCAGTTCATTAACTTTTCTTGTTTTGACTTACTTGACTTAGGGTTTGATACAAGCTGGAGTGTTGCAGCTTCAAAAGCCAGTGTTTCCTTGATTAGAAGGTTGTGCGTCTTTAAAATTTGTGTTTCCTTTGCCTTTTCGTCAGCTTGAAACAAAACTCTTGTCCCACTTTGTTTTGTACAGAAACTTATGCTTAAAAAGAAGTCCTTTGGGCAAAAGAGGATATGAAATTTTATTTATGCCTTCAGCCAAACACAGATAAACAGGAGTGCTACAAGGAAGTTTGATTTGCCTTTGTTTATCCCATGAGTTAATAATTTGTTAGAAATCTGCTTCAGAACTTGCATTATATTCTCACAGATACATACATCACTTACTAATAAACCTATAGGGTTCTGACATATTTCAAAATACTTTTAATATTGCAGAATGTGTTTCAGATTCATTAGACTAGTTAAATTTGTTTCATTGTACAGCTAAAACAGAGAAGGTTATTACAGTGAAGCATATGATTTTGAGGTATTAAATTAATACAGTTATTTCAATTTTTATTAAGTAATCTATTTTAAAAGAAGAAATATTTTATTTCATTTGATGTGTATTTTTCCCCAAATCTTACAACTGTCTTCTTAACATGCAATTCTTTTGGTTATTTGCAGAAATCAGTCCTTTCCTTCCCATGAAAATGTACCAGAACCTCATTTCTCCTCGTCTCCTTCACTTCACAGAGATTACGGGTCTGATAATGATGACTTTAACAGAAATTACAGGTAAGTGTCAGACATCCTACATTGTTTTCTGACTTACCTTGGTAGTATTACTCCCCCTGTTTCCAGCTCAGAAATACAAATTAACTGCACAGTGTAAAAATCTGTGTTAATATTTTTGCTTAAATGCAGTTTAACCCATTGGATCTGAGCACTAATTTTTCCATTGATACTGAGTTTTGAGTGTTATTATTGTGTGGATCTCTGACATAATCATTGACATGGCAAGCACAGTTCAAGCTAATGAAGTACATAATATGAAAATGGTGTGTCAGTGAGCAGAAGAGCAAAGGACAGATGCTATATTTAACTCAAGTGCTGTGTACAGTGAGCTGAGGAGTTTTACTGTGCAGGAGGGGCAGGCACTGAACTGGGTTGCCCAGAGCCATTGTCCCACATCCTTTAAGAATGGACATAGCCCCTGTACAAACTCATCTAATGAGACTTAGTTTGAGTGACCCTGGCTGCTTCTAGAGATCCTTTCCAGTCTGAGTGAATCTATGGTTCAGTAAGGGAGAAGATTTTAAAATTTTAAAGATTATTTTGAATTGGCTTTATACACCACTTACTTTACCAAGCAAGGAAGGTATTTAGAGTAAAGAGAATTGAAATATAAATATATATATACAGTATCTGCATTTTTAGAGCATTCCATGTGTATTTTATAGGAGAGTGAGTCTTCTATTGCAGAAAAATTAATAATTAAAATATTTTCCAAAATACATTATTGCCTGTTGAGGCTATGTACTAGAGAGCTATTGTTACATATTGTACACAAAAATGAAAACACAAACTTAGGAAAAAAAGTCCCCTAAGTAAAGATATTCTCAGTAAACCAGTAATTTTAATTGTAAACAGCACTTGAAACAAAACTTCATCTAGTAGAATTACTTACTGTAAAGAGCTTTAATTTTAATCACTAGAATTGGAAAGTTAATACAAACAAGTTTGCAATATCCACAGAGAGGATTTTAATTTCAGGGGTTAAAAATGAGAATGAGGGTTTGAATTGTTCTTTCAGTGTTAGACACAGTTCATTTCTAGTGGTGGCCCTCAGCAATAAATCAACTGCTTTATTTCTATGAATTTCACTGTTCATATTTGTTCTTGCAGTAATCGACCACATTGTCCTGAAGACAATAGGAGAGTGCATCCCTCAGAGGAATTTCATAGAGGGAAAAACAGATTTGCACCATACTCTTCACGAACAATGCACCCATCTTCATCCATACACCAAGAAGATAGTTCAGTAGACTATGAAAGAAAGCATTTTCAGGGAGAAACTACCAGAAGCATGGAACAAAATAAAAGATTACCAGTTGTAACAGTTGATTACAATTATGGTCTGCCACTAGACTATGGACCTGAAGAGGATGAGAGATCCCATTATGATTTACCACCAAGAGACCACTACAACTGGAACTGAATAAAAAGGACAGTGTTTGCTCAGCTTAGAATTGCTTTCACCCATTTTATTTTGTATGTGGACCAATTTTTTTTAAAGCAAATTAGTTAAATGAAAATTTCAGTAGTAAAGTGCAGGTCTCTATTGTAAGATTAGCTTCCACTGATATTTGGGTCTTTAAATTTATTAGGCTGTATTTGTTAAGTGTCATTGGAGACAATGTCTCTGTACACATGGAATTAAAGCAGTCCTTCCTTTTAGTAAAATTGCAACCCTGAAAGAAACAAACCCTTAAAACAAACAACTTTCTGAGTGATTGTGTTTGTTTTTTGTTTTACAGTTCTTTAAAATATATGTGATTTCCAGATGCATAATAAAACACTGCACTATCAGGTAGACTAGCATTGCAAGTATAGGGAAAATACTTAGAAATGAATGAAGCCAGGTTATGTACAGTTTTGAAAACAGAACTTTGAATTACTGCTAAAAGTCACTGCAGCACCACAGTTTACTTCCATATTATCTGTACCATCCACTGAACTGACCTAGTTGCATTCTTTTCATAGCAGAACTTTTCCCAGATTGCTAAGAACATGTAAACAATTGGAATTTGAATATTCTAAATGTCAAACTTGCTTTTCAGTAATTGGAATATTTCATCCTGATTGTGTATTTTTTCCTGATCCCTTAGGTTATCTATGTTTCAGAATAGCCCACTGCAGGTAAATGTCACCAGTTTCTCAGCAAGAAATCCTGAGGAAGGTAGGTCATGTCTGTCCCCTTCACTGTCTCGACTGGCCAAGGACACTGGTGCCCCTGTACTGGCACCTCCTTGTTTGTCAGTCACATCTGCCCCACTCCTCAGTTCTGTTGTTTACGAGTTTCTTCTTACAGCAGAGCAATGTAATCAGAACAGCAAACTTATTTCTTCAGGTGAGCTCCTTCTAAGGGTCATGCATTGAGCAGTCTCCTGAACTGCCTGTGGCTCTCACAAAGGCAGTGCAACAAACAGTAACTGAATTTATGCCAGCAGCTGCCCAGTAGCACCTAGAACTCCTGCTATGGATAAGGAAATCATTCCCTAGGATGAAAAACAGTATTACTATTACCCTTAGGTAAATTGAAATACCTACAGCTTTCATTACTATTACATTTTAACAAAGTAAGACTTGAAAAGGCATCACAATAAATAAGGATAAAGGTGGAGCATTATATTAAACAATTCTATGCAGGCTACTTAGGTCATACAGTTAAGACTGCCTTAAAAGCAAAGCTTTAAAGCATCAAGCAAGAGAGCAAGAGGGTCTAGGTATACTCTAGAAAACTGGGAAAAAAAAGTGTTTGTACCAAAACTCAGAAAAGTTTTTTTTGGCTTTCAATGACAGCATAAAACCCAGATTTCTGAATTCGTGGTTCTGTACTAAATAAGAACTAGATTGGAGTATCTTGTAACTCCTGTTGTTTGGTAACACATGCAAACAGTTCCCCTAGTCAAAGGACTCCATGGGTATAAATTCATACTGCAAATGCTTCATTGCCTGTGCAACTGGTAGAACAACTTTGGCTTTGTTCATTGTACAAAGTAAATAGTTTTCTTATTTTCACAGCAGCTTTGTATTTCCCATTAAATTGTATTTGCCATCAAATCTGATGGTGAGCTCCATTCATGTGGTCTCAGGAATGAAGCCCTGACTATATAAACCAGTTGTGGAACTGAATACTAAAAGTCATGAAAAGGCATTTGTTCCTTCACTTGGCTTTCTTTTTTTTTTTTTTTTTTTTAACTTGAGCTGTAAGATGAGAATCTTTATCTACACTTCTTTATTTGCAAGCAAGAAAGATCTGTAACATGGGCTACTATAGATCCTTTTAAAAAATCAACAAAAAACACCCTTCCTGGCATTTTCCAGCAGGGACTCAAGAATTACAGAGTGATATTATAACCATTTGTTTGAGGTTTTTTCCTACTATGTATGCAGTATTCATAAAGTGAATAAAGAGCAGAAAACATTTGCCCTTTGTATTTCTGTTTTGGGGTTTGTTATTTAGGATTGCAGTGACCCTAGAATCCATCCTTTGCTACTTCAGAGTGGAGAGCTGAAAAGCTGCTGCACTGGAAGGCTCAGTGAAGAAGAAATATGGCATAAGAAGTTAAGATCAGCAGCAGCTCTTACCAGCCCTTGTCAGTTCCTGCAGGACCCTTTGAGGGTCAGGTGCACACAGCCAGGTGGTGCAATTCTGTTATCTAACAAAGCAAATGTCACTTCGCTGCCTGTGTTGAATGCCTCTCTTCAGGGAATATTGTTAGACATGATGTTTCCACAAGTGGTTTTGAGAAGTCTGTATGGAAATAAACATTGTTTTGTTTGTGTATTTATTTATTTATAATTTAGGATAAGGCTCTCCACCCTATTGTTCCTAATGGAATTATGCAGAACTAAGCCCACATAATGTATTACAAACTCCAGCTGACATTTATTTCAAATTCCACAGATTGGTTCATCACTGTGTATTCACATCTGTACTATTTAATTGCTAATTAAATTCATGTGATAGAGAATGAAATTAAATGTTTCTTGTTTTTAAAGGGAATATTATATTACAGCAGCACTCATAACTAAAACACAATACTTTTATTTATTTCACAGTTGTACAAAAAGGCCATAAAGTTTTGCTGGTCTCTTTCATGTATGTTCTCAGCAAGCACAGAACTAGCTGTTGTTGTTGTATCACAGAGCATAAAAAGCCAGATAGTGTTGGTTTCCCACTGCCCTGAGTGTGAAATTCTGAAGAAAAACACAAGAATACAGAAAATTCAGACTGAACATGAAATTATTTAAAGAAGTTGTAACAGTTCTAATATATAGAAATGTTGAACTCAACTCTCAGAAAACTTTTCTGTTGCTGTCCTGATGTCATGTTTTCGTAGGATTTTTATCAGATGGTGAAGCCTTCATGCCAGCCTGCCCTGAGCTGTGATCTTCTGAGTTAGGAAATGTTCAGGTGATTCCTGGAAAACCCTGAAAATTCACATGAGCTCTGTGCAGAAGGCTGATTCCCAAGAATGGCTTGGGAAAAGAAGAGGTCAGCTCCAACAGGAAACCAGAACACAAAGATAAAATTAAAATTTATATGTAGTAATCTAACTGAATGTGTACAGCATTCAGTTTCCTGTGTGAAGAACAAGGTTACCTATAAAAGGGCTAGAAAGGTTTGCATGTGATTGTTTTTTCTCTCAGCTGAGGCAAAAGGTAAATGACCTACAAGAAGCCACAAGTGTAATTGGGATCCTTCCCTGTTTATTTGCTCTGCTAGCAAGCTGCAGGCTTTCTCTTTGTGTGTGCAAGAATGGTCAGTGTTACCCATCAAATCTGGGGGGCACTGCTCAACCAGTGTGCTGGGACCAGCAGTTCAGTGACTGGAGCAGCATCTTCTCAAAGATCAATTCTTTCTTCAAAGAAAGAATTCTTATGTGAAGCATCCAGAAATGCTTCACACCCAAGGCACCCAAAGGTCATTTGTGGCCTAAGAAGCTGCTCAGTGCTAAGAAGGAAGGTATCCCCCATGTGGGGTTTAGCAAGGGGATAGGAGTCCTTGGCTGCTGTGAAGAGCAGTTTATTTAAAATGTGTGTGCAAACTAAAAGCAATAGCTTCCATGCTGGCACCAACCACTAGAGCTTGTTTCCTCTCCAGGCTGACTGTTACTGGCTCCAGTTGTCAGCAGACTGTGCCTTACTGGTTCCAGTGGACAGCAATTACCAAACCAGCAGCTCCCTTTCTTCCTCTTGTGGACAGCCAGAAAAACAGATGACAAAAATGAACCAGGTAAGGAAACAACTTGATTCTTTGTCCTCCTGAGATGAGAAGACAATGCAGGGGTTGTGGGGAAAAGACAGGAAAAGAATTGCTTTAAAAAAGAAAAATGAAGGAGGGAAAATGAAAATGCAAGTGTCAGGGGGAGAGAGTCACCATTGTGAGGGAAGAAAGGTGCAAAAGGTGCATGTGTAAAAAGCTGGTGAAGGATTAGTGGGTATAAAAAAGAGGACACATGCTGGAGGAGCAGTTCCTGGCAACTTCTTATCTGGGTCTTCTGAGCTGTGCATGCGGCTCTGTGTGAGCTGATGTAAATAACAGTTATCAAAAAATACAGGAGCACTCAGACCTCTAATCCTAAAGTAAAGTCATGTGGGATCTTAAAACTAATTAAGGCTTCTCTCTAAGCCTTAAATCTAGTCTATGTGTAGTATAATATCCTGATGATATTCCCTGTAGAATCCAATGAGAACTTTTCAGACCATCAAGTAAGTAACTACTCCACAAACCTAATCCACATTGAAAACAAGCTCAGTTTTTACTGGGTATCAGGAATCCATGAATAAAATTCCATTTGTCTATTACAGGTACATACCTATTTTATCTCACTCTTTCAGGACAGCATAAAAACACACTATAATGTTGCTATTACTGTACCCATCACACAAAACTTACTGTTATAAATTAGTTAAAGTGTAACAAACAAATCTGAAGTAACTCTCTAAGAAGTACAAGCAGGTCAATACAATACATACTGAAAGCAGGAGACATTTATTCCTTTATGAGGAACACTCAGGACTGAATGTTCCACAAAGGAAGATGAAAGAACCCTCAACAAAGATAAGTCTGATAAAGTTGTTACAGATGAGGATGTTCCCCATGTAGTTCTTCAAAGGGCCTCCTCTAACATAAACAGAAAGAAGTTTTTACTTTCAGAGTTATACTACCAAACAAAAATCCATAAACATGATTAACTCTTTCAGGAGAAGAAAAGAGATATCATTAATATCTGTTTATCTCAGTCCATCTTTGAGATGTACACAGTAAGTTTAAAAGAAACAAAAATGGGTATATCCAAGACCTGATTGATCCTTGTCTGCAGACTTCAGATGAAAAATAGGATGGTCCCATCCTAGTATCAACATCATGTTGTAGATATTCAGTAGCAATTCTGGTATACAGTAAATGGTAAATTATGATATTCACACAACATGCTGGAAATCTTTTATAGGCCTAAAAAATATTCTGAGAAACAATATTTGCAAATTAAAGTAAAACAGTTATTGTTTTCTGTCACTTAAATATAGGAGTAAAAATATCTAGAGAGCAAAGGGTACGTGCACCAGACTTGTTTTTAAATCTAATTTAAACTCATTAACTGCTGCAGAACTTGTGATGATGGCCACAGATTAGCTTTCTTTTTTATCTTTGAAAAGCAACAGCTTTTGGAAAGAGCTGGACTAGATGTGAAACCTCTGGCCTTGTTTATTCAGCATTATAGTGTGCTTCTGAATCCTTATGTCCCTGATGACAGAGGTGCTTTTCTATTTATGCTCTTTGTATTCAGTTTGTGCACACTGGAATTATATGCACTTTTTTTTTTAACTGCACAGACTAATGTCCCTCTTGCATTAGGTCATGAAAAAATAAAGAACAATCAGACTACTGAAATTAAATAAAGAAAAAAGCCCTTAAAAGCACACAACTTTAGATAATAGAAAAACTTAGTAAAAGGACTCTAGTTGTTTCTGTCATGTTATTTTCATGTTGCATTTCTCCACGGGGCTATGTAGAAAGACCTGCAGACTTATAGGAAGAGTTTGACCTCATTATTTCCCTTTCTCTTTGTGTCTGACTGGCTCCTTTGTGTCTGTTACCTTGATCCAAACAAGCCCAATTAGATACTTGACATGAGCTTTTCTCCCCTTCAGTTTTCTTTCTGGATATGAAATACTAAATTCATTTTTATATAGGTGTATATATGCATGCATATCTATGTATAAATGTAGATGTATGTATATGATAAACATTAAATATATATATATATTTCTATGTATAAATGGAGATCTCTGCTATCATAAATATCAGTGAAAGAGCAGGTATATATAAAGATGCAATTGTCCATGGAAGTTATTACTGTTAATCCCTTAATAATGAAGTATTAAGTTTATTTACTGAATGTAAATTTACTTTAGTTACTTTCTTGACATAGGAAGTGGTGCAGTTCCATGCACAGAGGGGTCAGACAGGGAGGCTTTAAATGTAAACATAACAGCTTGTTTGAAAAAAAGACCAACAGTATGCAATGCACAGATAATACCATTTCCTAAAAATGCCACAGGAACAATAAACTACCCAAACTATAAAATATTTATTAAACTTAGGATAGCACAGATAACTGCTAGACAAAACTAAGAAACTTGAAGTTTTTGTACATAAAAGGTTTCCAAAGGGTATCAGTAATTTATGTCTCCGTGTGTTGTAAGATAGGGTGGAAAGTAGAGCTGAGTTAGAAAATGGGAAGTTCATGACCATGGAACTAAATGCTGAAGAAATGATAGTCCATGGCTACCAAAACCAAGGTGGTTGTACAACCTTGTACAACAAGGTTGATCAGTTGTACAGAATTTCTCTTTAAAATGGAGATGAGCAAGAAGCAACACTTCTGAACAAGTCTGTGCCACCTCATGAGATAAAATTCCTGAGAGCAGAAATCCACAAGAAAAGAAACACAAGTTTTCCCTCTCTGTCATATCACGAGCCTCTCACTCAGGAAAACTGTCTAAAATTGACAATGTAAAATATGATCAGAGGTAATGAAATCTAATGAGATAATTACACAGCTCTGGTGACATTGGGAATCTTTTAGATGTTGGTGATTTTCACTACCTACTGGTTATTGCAATCCTGTTTGATGTTGAGAAATTGAAGCCCATCAAACATTTTTCAGAGATGTTGCTGCTGCATGTTGTGGGCGATGCTTTGCCCTGGTTTGTGTCAGAATCCAGCACTTCCTTGGTATCTGAGCTGTCAGTCAGCATCCAGCCTCCAGCCACCAGCACTTACTGTGAAGAACTTAAAAGGAAGGCCATGAACAATATGACTTTCTATTAAGAGGCTTTTGAGAAGGTTGTGCAGCTACTAAAAAAACTCCTTGGAATAAAAATAAGACAATTAAAAGCCATGAGAGTTGGCATGGAAACTAGTGAAAAAATAAACACACCTTTAAATAAAAATCAAGCAGAATAGCAAGAGACACTATTAGCTAGCAAGAAAAAAGAGATTACTCAAGAAGAAAAATCCTTCAGCAATCAGAACTCTGATTTTAACAACACTGCTAAAGAGGGGCCTAACCTACAGAGATAAAATGTCAAATAAGAACAAGGAAGATTAAATAATACTTGAAGAAAAAGCAGTTAAATATATAAAAACAAATAGGAATTTTAAAGTTTAAATGTTAGAAATAGTCTACAAGATATCTAGTTAGTTTGCAGACCTCAGAACAGAAAGTATTTTTAAGAAATACATGTTGGAAAGAACCTGCACAGTTTACCTGCATCAGTTCATTCTGCAGAAAGGCATCTCCCAGAAATGGCAGGGACAAGCTTCTAAGACTAGCTTGTTTTCAGACAAGATTTCCAACGGAATTTGGAAATCAAGTAACATAGACACGAAGATACATGTTAGCTATTATGAAAATAATAATATTTTTTTATCAGACCAGAAGGCAGCAAATGTTATACCTACCACTACAGAGAGGCTGGTGTGATCCTGAGCAATACAAATCTACAAACCTTCAGGACACAAAAAACTAATTGGAAGTTAGTCTTCTAAAATTCCAGAACATGTAAAAGATTATGTTATGTCAGGTCTAATCAGGGGGATTCCACCTGAAAAACAGTGCCTCTGTCATCTGCTATTTGCACAGCTGGAGCTCTTGGAGGCTGCACCTCTTTCTGCCTGGGCTCTGGCAGCCAACAGGGCCCATACCCGAGCTGCTGTCACTGGGAATCTGCAGCCCAAGCAATGAGAGTCTGCAGGTGAACACAGCTGGCAGGAGGAAGAAAGGAAAATAAAAACGGTTGAGATGAATGCAGGAAGTACTGATTAAAACATACCAAAGGAGTGAAATTACTGAGTTTTATTTAATTTAGGAGCAGGTTGGAGAGAGTGTACTGGCACACAACAGATTTTCAGGGGGAATTCTTTTAACAGAAGAGGGAAGGAAATGTGTAGGTACTCCTTGAAAAATAGGTCAAAAAAAATTGCAAACAAAATTGGTGTGACTTACAGAGGCACTGAACAGATGCATGGACAAAGAAGAATTAGTTTTCATAGGGTGTGGAAAGGATTGAGGAGAAGATACAAGTGAATAGTTAAGTAATGATGTGCTTTACATAAATGTCACATCAAAATACAAATATATATGATGTGATACTTGAATGAATTGTGTTTGTCCAGATTGCCTGCTATAACAGATCTTTCTGTCTTTTGCAGATTGTTTTGCTGGAAGTGCAGTTTATCATAATTTCAGTAAGTACTCAGAGCACGTGACCCACCACCAATATCTTCTCTGCATTTATTTTTATCAGGTAGGAGCTGTTCAAAACAAACTTTATTTCATGTTTGATGTGCCCTCTGCCTTGACTGCTATTAAAACTGTTTCTAAAGAACCTTAGAGGAAATAGGATGTTAGAATTGGAAACATCACCTGAGGATCATTTCAATAACAGCCACAGATGATAGGATGGCTGCTGATTCCTGGCTAAACAAACACGGATATACTATCAGGGATGTTTGCTATACATCCATGTCAACAGCATCAAACATACCAGGAAAATATCTCCACCCTCAGTCTGTTCCTTGCTACTCCCTGCCCCAATTCCCTGCTTCCCTCCCATACACAGCTAAATCAAACATGTACACACAGAGAACAGGGGCAGGCATGTGCCTGGGATCATGGGCAGGGACCCAGGCAGGTGCACCTGCAACGAGGGTATGGCATGGCAGAAAGGAAGGTGTGGGGAGTTTATGGAGTACTCTGGTGAGAGGCCCTTGGCCTCCAGCTAAATCCACTGTACTTTTTGTGTGTATTCAGCTACAGAAGGTATATTGAGTTATTTGAAGGTAGTTACTGCATCAGAACCATGACAAGCAAAGGGCATTACCTGGGTCATTGAGCATAGCAGTGTGACAAAACCCACGTCCACCACTGCAAAACAGGTCTGTGCTTTGCTCTGGCCACACTCTGTGCTCAGAGGCCTCAGGCTGACTCTCATTGCCAGTGTTTGGGGCCACTTCAATGCCAGTTTCCAGCTGCCACCGTGCTCCCACCAAAGGACAGAAGAGACAAGGCAGGAAAGCAGCACCCCGAGCATACTTTGGGAAAGGCTGAAGTCTAGGCTGGACCTGCATGGAGAAGGGCAGATTGAAGCATTATCCCAATGTCCTGACAGAACAGTCAAAAGACAGTGATAGTGCACACAGCATTAGAATGTCTGTTTGGAATATGTGCTCGTGGGAACGGAATGAGTGAGCCCATACATGAAGAGTGAACTCTCTGGGGAGAGGGAGACCAACCAGAAAGGCTGGGTGAGCAGAAATCCCTGGAGAAGGTTTGGGTGTGAAACACGCACAGCACAATGGGCTTCAGAGGAAAACTTTATCACACAGCACTATGCAAATTCATGTGTTTATCCAAGTTTATGCCATCACAGGAAGAAAAAAAAAATCTATTACTTTGTTTCCAACTTATCACATGAAAGGTTACCTGCGTCAGCTAACTTTATGTACCAGTCTGGGACCATTAATTTAAATGATTAGTCGAAGGCTAATTTCTTAATCTGGATCTGATGGAAGCTGATAGCGAGCACTTGGGAGCCTGGTGTGCCTGCCGGGAACAAGGGGCACTGCCGGGCGGGATTCCAGGATCCTTCAGCATCTCCCGGGGCTCGCCAGGCTGGGAGGGAGGACGGGCCGCTGTCCCAGCCGGGGCGACGGCAGAGAGCGGGAAAGAACGTGGCCCCTCACAGAGCCGGACCAGCCGTCCCGTCGTTGCCTGGCTTGGCCGGCGACGCTTAATAACCCTGGGGTGTTGCCACCCTCGTGTGCCATGGCCCCTCTGCGGTACCAGCCGCAGTGCCACAGCCGCCCCTCACTGCGGGGGCTTCACAGCGGCGCCCGCCCGCCCGCAAGGGCGGTGGGGCCGCGCGACCGAGCCCGGCCACAGTGCAGGGCATGCCGGGAATTGTAGTCCCACCGGCAACGACTTCGCGCCGCAGCACCGGGCATGGCTGATGGACGGCGGACCTCGGCAAGAGGGAGGTACAGCGTTGGTTCGGCGAATACCGACCACGCTGTCCGGCCCTGTTGGTGGGGCAGAAGGGCCACCACCCAGTGGACATGGAAGGGAAAGCGTTTACTCCGCGTTCTCGAGTCCTGTTCTCCCCTCGGGGTTCGGGATTGGGGTGCTCTCCTTTGAGTTCACCCCCCTCCATCGCCCTGCAGATGGAACGCGCCGGCACCAGCCAGCGCCCCCCCAGCCGGCCCGGCGGGCGCCATGGCCGATCCTGCTCAGTGCGGGCGCTGCGCGCTCCCGCCCTCCTTGCTCTTAGAAGCGCTCCCGCCATTGGCTGCGGCTGGGCGCTCTTGCCAATCAGGAAGCGGCTCTCATGGAGGAAGGGAATAAATACAAGATGGCTGCTCATATAAAACCAGGCATTGGGCTTCGCCCCGGTGATGGGGGAATCGAGGCTTTAACCCGCGCTCCGAGGGTCCTTCGCCGCTGCCGCCCACGCCGCCGCCGCCCCGCCCGGGGGAGCGACACTCCGACCGCCGCCGGCCTCTGCCGCGCTCAGCCGCTGCCCGCGGATCGCCGGCGGGGCCGAGGCCGGGTGCGGCGCCCCAGGCCCGAGCGAGGCCCAGCGCCCTCCGCCGGGGCAGCACCCCAGCCCCCCCGTCCCGCCGCCCGCCGTCAGCCCGGCCCGGCTCCGGGCGGCCATGGCCGTCTCCAGGTCGGTGGGAGCTGGGAAGAATGGGGGAAGTAGGGCCGACAGCGGCGACCCGGCACTCCCGGCTCTCCGTGTGGCCTCGTGCGGGGGGGGGTGGAGAGGTGCCCGCGTTCCGTCTCCTTTGGCTTCGGGAGCCCGCCGAGACCTCGCCAAGGCCGCCCCGCCGGGGTCTGGGGATGGCTCTGTGCTCTTGAGCCTGGGTTTGTATCCTGGCCTGCCATGACTCTCGTGCCCCCTCCTCCCTCGGCCCGCAGGGGCTCTGCCTGGGGCGTCTCGGGCTTCCTCCTGAATTCGACACCTTCGTTTTGTTGGCCAGTCTTTCCTAGGGTGGTTAAACTGCTAGGGAGTAGGAAATTAGCATATTGAATCCCAAAAACTGGCAAAGAACTGTTTTTGCGTTTCAGAGCCCTGAGTTGTAAAGTAACCAAAATAAAACAGGCTTTCATGGAGAAAAGTGATCCGTGGATTCTGGCTCTGCCTCAAAATGTTGGGCAGTATCTGCTTGCACACATGTGCTCTGGGGTGTGCCAGCGTTTAAAGCATTCACAGATACAGAGGTGTGTCTTAACAGCGCTGTGTTATAAAAAATGCTGAGCACAAATTCCTGGGGTTGTTTTTCTTTTTTTTTTTTTTTTCCTTTCTTTTTTTTTTTGTGTGTGTGTGAAACGGGCGGGTTAAGCTTCCGAACAGGATAATTGAAAGGAAACTATAAATCCAAATTAAGCTTGTGATAGATTAGCTCCAAGTCACGTGTTAGAGTATCTTTACTTCCAAAGTGCTATCACAAAAGTAAATTCTGTTTCAGTAGCTCTGTGTGAATAAGTTTGCGATTCTATGTAGCAAGGTAAAGGTGTGCACATTTATAATGGAAACCCATTCTTCATCAAAAATAATGGCAGCAATGCACCTTTTAGGGACTTCTAGTAGCAGGTGTTTTATTTTAAGCTTTGTAGTTTCTACAAAGTATCCCTTTGTTTTATTCTACTCTTATTTTTTTATCAACTTGTTATATGTTTGTTGTGGCTTTTTCTCATCCCCCAAATCTGTCCATAAGAACGTGGAAGTAGTGAGGATTGCTGTAACAAGATTACCGTGTACATTAAAATAAGTCATCGTGTAGAGGAGTTGTCTAATTACATTAGGCCTGGTCAGTCTGCTTAACCAACTTTGCTAATGTACATGTGATATGGGGGCTAACAGGAATATCAAGATTGAGCTTTTCACTGTGTGCTGAGACTGTGGCTGCTCTAAAGGCTGCTTTCCATTTCAGTTACCAAGGCTGCTTTAGTGGAAAGCAGCAGTACAGAGATTTACTTAACACCTTTTGGGAACTGAAAGTAAAACTAGATGTGGCTCGTTCTAAGATTCAGTGTGAAGCATTGAAAGTTGGTGTGTTAGTATTGTTCTGTATTGCTTCAGATGATAGTTGTAGTATCCAAATGTTGCACAACTGAGCACAAGGTACTGAGCGTCAGTAGAGGTGCTGTAATACTGGTGAGTCGGTTCAGAGTCGTTTCAGCTTCACGTGTAACTTAGGTAAAAGAATACATGTTTCACAGTGCTGTAACATCTTGGCTATTCCTGGTGAGCACCACTGTTTATGTAATTGAAAGAAGTGATAATGTGTAAATTTTGTCTGTCTCTCTCCCTTTGAAGTTAGACAGCAGCTCCTGATAAGTTGAGTTTCCTTTCTGCTGCTGGACCATAGGAACACCGATACAGTGTCAGTGCTGCTTTTGTAAATAAAGATACTTTTCTTCACCTTTTACTTCAGAACATTGAACTTCAAAGGTCCTTTCCTTTCAGACATATTACAAATAATTGTTTGTGCACTTGTAATAAACCACATATCTATTTTTTGTTCAGTTTAGCTGGTCCATCATCTGTTCTAATTCCACTTTTCCTCTAGGTAGTTACAGTTACTTTTTTTTATGGACTACTGTAATATTTCATTGTTGAATGCCTCTGTACTTATACAAGTTTGGAGAGTGAGGAAGAGCTTGACTAAATCTTTCTGAAAAGCCCACAGAACTTGTGGACTGCATACCAAGCATTACTATTAACAATCATTTCATTAGGGGTAGTTCTATATTGGAGCAGCTATTTTAAAAATATCTTTTTTTGGAAGTGAGAGTTGGAGAAGTTTTACATTCTTAAACCAATAAATTATCAGGTGGTTGTTTTCCCAGAAAGTTTAGTTTTTGCTTTTTTGTCAATCGAAAACCTTTCTCAAAACTCTAATCTGTTGAGGGAGATCCAAAAAAAACCATAGTGAATGCTTTGAAATACCTTCATATTAGATTGAGAAATTGCAGCTTTGCTATTAGTAAGGTTATCTTAAAAGTGATTGTAACTAATTGTAACCTATTGACAAAAAAGTCTGGTATTTAATTCTGCATTTTATGTTACATGGATTGAAGACCTCCTTCTATAAAACATTTGTGTTGATGCTCTAGAAAACAGACATAAAGTGAAACAGTAGATCCCTCATCCCAGAAGACGCTGCAGAATCTTTGCACTGTACATGTTCATCTCTTTGGTAGTTTGTGCTGGAGAGACTGATGAACACCATCCTCCAGACGCAGGGATAGGTGGGTGGGAAGGTTGGTATTCCTTCTGTGAATGTGTCATTTGGTCGGCCTTAGCTTCTGTCACTTAACATTATCTTACAGATGAAGTGGTATAATGTTTGCATAGCTAATAAAAAAAATCCCAATGTTTTTGATAGTGGAACTGAGAAAGAAAAAAGGAAGTGAAAGGTTGTGGTTCAGCTTCATTCCTACAAAGTGCATGATCCAAGTGCACAATTGCAGTGGCTCACCAGTGATCTTTTGAGATACTTCAGAAGGGAAAGTAATACTTCTAAGAGGATGACAACTCATAGATTACTCAGGATGGTAGAGTTTCAGTAGGTAATAAAATGGTGATAGTCCTTCAGTATCTAATAAAACTTTTTTCCAGTTTCTTAATGTGTTCAAAGGCGCCTCATGTTATTCTAGCACTAAGGTGTTAATGCCTTTCTCCTGTTTTGAGTGCCTTTGCAGTATGAGGGAGAACCAATGTACTTTTAAAATGTAACAAAATTAGGAGTCTGGTAAGGCACATTAAGAGTAAACAATTTTATTTTAGTTGGTGTATCCTTTAAGTTCTCCCTGAAATACCTTGAAGTCAACCTCTTCAGGGTATATTCAAGACAGTTCCTTACAGAAATATTGAGAGCATTATTTGCTGCTCTTGCAATCCATTCTTGATTTGATCTGTGTAAGATTAATACTGTTTTCTAGAGTTTTCAGTGGTTTTGTTTACTTGAATTTGTGTATGACTTGTAATATGTAGATTAGGAACCTAGTTTTTATATTGAAACAAATAATGTCAAAAGACTGTGAGAGTAAAGCTCTTGTGAACTAAGCAGGCCCCATGTATTGCTCTCAGCTTTTGAGGTGTGGGGCTGTGACTTCCCAAGAACAAGTGGCTGCACTGGCTGGCATCATTACTGTTGGAACATTTAAAATTGAATACTGCATCCAAAATCTCTTATGTGCACTGCATACCTTTTAGAAATTTTTTTGAGGTTGTCACAGACTTTCTCTGTGAAGAATTCAGCTTTTAGCTTCTGTGGAAGCTATTACTTCATGGCTGCTCTTGCATAAAAAGCAGGAGTTAACCTGAGCAAGTATGTGTTCACTGCTGCTTAAAGGCCTGTGCCCAAAGCACTGGAATAGATGTTCTAGAACCAATGTGCTTATGGGAGTTCAGACTCAAACGGGGGGAAGAATAATGTAACTCTTCCCTTGTTGGTGGAGATTAACTTGAGGACCAGAACAGTGGACTGCCTTCTGTGCTGTTCTTTGTGGGAGGGCTGATGCAGCCATGGGAAGGGGGAAGCAGAGCTGGCATGTGCCCTGCTGCCCAAATGAGACAGAGCTCAGTTTCTCACACACACTTTTCTAATGGACTGAAAATTGAAAGTCAGAATTGTGTGCTGATAAGAATGCCAACCTGCTCCAGCAGATGGAATTTGAATAGTTACTGAGGTGTTCACTTTGTAACTTACTGATACACATCTTGTGTTAGTCTGTCCTGACAGCTGCTTCAACTTGCAATTCTCTCTCCCAGGTTTTGTAATGTAATTGGTCCCATTTTGGAGTGCATTGTTAGTTGCAGATACATATGTAATAGTTAACAAGTAAAACTTGTACAGCACTAAGTTGTAGGTCATTCATGAAATACATAGTCCATATGGAATCAATTATACTAATTTTAGCATTTGGTTGGATTCCATATGCAGTGTATGGTACTGTGACCTGGTGTGGTCTTGGAGCTGTTGTTTCATTCCAGATGTTACTTCAGCTGCTGTGTAGGAAACAGGATTTTTTCATTGTCCACAGTCCCACCTTCATAGCTGTTTGCACACCTAGGAGAAGTAAAATCCCAATCCAGTCTTTGTGTATCATTGCACTTCTGGGTCTTGTTCTGAATTCTGTTGAGTGTTTTTTTTTCCTCTTACTGGCTGATTCTATATTTGAAAGTTGCTTATTTGATTACTTAACTGTTCATGTGAGCGAGTGTTAAGAGCTGACCAAGCTGGGATTTGACCAAATGATGAAGTGACAGCAGAGGGCTGTCAGGTCAACAAGAAAAGTCAGACTCCATTAGAACTTAGGTTGAATTTCACCCTTGTCAAGTCTAAAGTTTAATTTAGGGATGTTTTTCAAGGTGTCTGGGCTATTTCTGTATTAAGAAAGAGTGCCTGGGAGGAAGTTTTCTGCATGTTGGAAATATCAACTCCTAAGAGGATTCCCTTGCCTTCTGATAAGTGCTAGCTAGCAGCTTTTCACAGAGCTCTAGGCAGAGCTTGACATTACTGTTCCAGGGACTATGCCACTGAGGGTTTTTTGTAGTCACACAATTTTCATGGCTTGGAGGATATGCAGAGGTAGTTGCAAGGTGTTCATACCAGATGTCCTTTGCTATTAGAGATTACTCTCAGAACAGTTTAACATGCTGGGGCACAGGCACGTAAAAGTCCAAACAGATTGTTTCATGGGCAGCAGTGATCAAGTCACTGTTCCTTTTAAGCCTCCACTCACTGAAAGCAAGAAATGGAAAGTTTCATAATCTGAAGTCCTGTGGGCACCCAGTCCAGCCAGAACACTTACACTGAGACAGTTGGGATCTTTATACAATGCAGCTGCAGGTATGTTCTTTAGCAAGCATTTTGAAGAGACTGTAGCTTACACCTGTATCTTGTAATTAATTATGCAGCTACTAGCTTTGTAGTGCCTCTGGAGCTGAAGGGCTCTCAAATCCATGCCATCCTGTTTCCTCAGGAGTGCCATAAAGTTCACTTTAAATAGTATGACAACTGCCCCTTCAAATGGAGATCAGCCCCCTATTTGGGGCAGCAGCAAAGATCTGCAGATCAGCATGAGGAACAGAACATGCCATTCATTGCAGCATTTGCCTCCTGTGCCTGGCTGAGGGTCATGTCTAGCCTGCTTCAATGCTGAGTGTGCAAAACTGGTGACCAGAAGATGGAATCACTGTGGTACCTGGGGAGTGCCCCCACCTAGGTGTGGTGGCTCTTCTGGAGGTGAAGCATCTCAGATGATAGTGGATGCTTCTTCTGAGGCACCTGCATTGATGTCTGTGTCAGAAACATTTCTAATGGGCCCAGTGTAAAAGGTGTTTCTTAGAAGAGAAAATTGAGTGGAGTGCTGATCATAAGAACCTTGAGTTGTTGCTCTCAGTTATGTCTTGCTGATACACTTCAACAGAGACTAGAAAAATCTTGAATTTCTAAAGTGACAGGAAGAAATTATCTCTTTGAGCCAGGTAGTGCTTTGTGCTAGCTCGCACAGCACGAGTTCATATCAAAGGTGTCTATGGTTGCTGTCCCGTTGATGAGAAGTAGTTAACATGGTATTGGAGGATGACAGAAGGATATGAACCATTGTTTAAGAATTAAATGTGAAGAACTTGGTATTTTAAAGTTCTGATTGCAGCAGAAGTAGTTTTAGAGATATCTTTAATTTTTAGCATGCATTGGTATTTACATTTTCATAATAATTTACAATTATTTTTCATAATAATTTATAAACATTTTTTGTTTTAATATTTTTCCCCAAAGTATTCCTTGTGTCTGTTGTTTGTTTTTGTCTTCCATAGGCTTAGAACAATTTTTTGATGGAGTTGACAGATTTAATAAAATAATTAAAAACCTTATCTGAATTGTAGAGCATCTCACTCTACCACACTGCTTCACACTTCTGGGAATGATGTGAGGCACGTGGTGCCCTGCTTACAGCACTGTCTAGCATCAGAAGCAGAGAACCACGTGCCACTAGAAAACTTGGTTCTCTTTGGCTTTAGTAACTTGTTCAGAGGCTGCTAGTTTGTTCTGAAAATGAAAACCTTGTCAGAACTTACGAAACTTCCTTTTTAAACTGCAGGTACTCAAAACTAAGTAGTTAGCAATTTTTAGTGGTTTTTTTTTCATTCTTAATGAAACTCAGACTGAAAGCTTTAATTTGAAAAACAAACCAACTAGCACTGCTGATCACAGACAACTTTTTCAGTGCTCCCCTTCCAACTCTTGCAGAATTCAGGCTCTGCCATACTTTGCTGCAGCAACACCAACACTCAATTTGAAAATCTTAATAGCTCTAAAATATCAGTTTGGGAGTTTTGCATCCTTCTGCGGGAGGAAAAGAGAATGATTAGTGTGACTGCTGTTAGTCAGATGTTGGCTGTGTTTGCTAATCTTGTTTCCATGTATTTTTCTGCAGTTGAAAGCTGAAACCTTCCTGTAGTGATGTCAGAGAAGTGAAAGATTTTTTTTTTGTTTGGTTTGCATTTGTGTGTAAGTTAAGCAGATTACAGTTTAAAATAACAAATTCCAAACCAAGCACACTGTGGGTTAAGGAAAACTCCAAGAAAACAAGCTGTATTTTGCAGGTAACACAGCTTCAGAAAGTTGTGGGTTTTAGGAGTGGAGATGTAGTGTTGTAACTACGTCTGGAATTCAGGTTGAGTTTTTGAGGGTAGGCTGACTTAGTGGTTTCCTCCTGTTTTGACTCATGAAGAGTTCTAGCTGGGGAAGTGGTCACAGTTACACATGGTGCTTGGTTTTGAGATAAAAAAAGATAATTTGATAATTAAAGGAGCGTGTGGTACTATATGGCAAACCTGAGTATGGAACACCAAAGTTTCACAGAGAGCAGAAGAATGAAAGGGGTGAGAACAGGCAAGTTGGAGCAAACAGTGGTTCTTCTCAAAGCCACTGTGTTTTGTATTGAAAAATAGTGACTGCTGCAAATCAGGTTGGGTTATTACTGCCAAAAGTACAGGAGAAAAAATACTGACAGCTAATGAGGTACCTGGTATGTTTCTCATGACTACTCCACTATCAGAGATTCAGAAGTTTTGAATCTATAAAGCTTTTTTCTCCTTGACTGTATGATCACACAAAATTGCTGGATTTCATATATCTAGGGTTTAATTTTTGGGACTTTAAAACAACTTTCTAACTAGTAAATCATAGCAATTGAAACTTTAGTTTTAATCTACAAAGACTGAAAAAAGCTCACCTATTTTAGTAGTAGGAAGATAATTATTTCTGGGATGGCAGATAGCAGAATTGTCTAAAAAGTTATAATTATTTTAAATCTAATGAATACTTAATCTAATACCTCCAGTTATGAGAGTATTTGGGTTTTGGTATTACCTTGGCCCTGCACTGCAATTCCGATTGTATTGTGAACACATTAAGATAAACTCAGGATTAAGTGCAGTTTAAGCATGCCAAAGAACATACAAAATCCAGTGATGTTGGAAAGAGGTTTTGGTGGGTTTTTTTTCTTTTTATATTTTTTGATCTAATGTCAAAGGCAATTTACATGAAATGTAATTAATAGCAACAGACTAACAGGGACAAGGCATTTGTTATTTCCTGTGTGTGCTCAAACCAAGGGTGTGTGGTTATGAAGACAGGTTGTCCAGGATACCTGTATCTTTATTGTGCCAGGCTGTTCTAGGGGAGCTTCACTGCTGTGCAAGGTCTGGTTTTGTATTGTTGCAGTTCTTGGAGGAGTACTTTTGTGGAAAGCTGGAATGAACTATTTTAATTGCACTGTGTGAACAGGTTCTAGATTGATACTCAGTAATAACCTCATACTGCCCAATAACTAAAGCATAAACTTGGCACTCATTAGAGAGCTCTGATCAACCACTGATAGTAAGGGAATAATGAGTACTTGAAACTCCAGTCATGGATTGGAGTATCTAGATTGTTACGTGAATATATACCTAAAGACAGACTTTATTTCTCATTCAGTAACTAAACAAGGAAGAAATGAATTGTTCTACAAATAGATGATTGGAGTCTTTCACTAAATACAGAGTTACTGTGGAAACAGATCTGCTGGTTAAATCCCTGTATTTTGAGGGAAGAGCAGAAGCATCAGATGACTTGCAAGCTGTAAACACAAGAGGTTTGGTTTTGTGTATTCCAGGTAATTAGGGGGAAAAGATGTGAAAAGTGAAAATTTGTCATCCTGGAGAGGCAGAGTTTGGTGTTGCAGATAACAGGCTGTGTTGTCAATAGAAGTGATAATGTGCAATAGGAGCAGCTGAGCCCTCTGCTTTTTCTATCAAAAAGAATTTGATGATCACTCACAACATATTTGTTTCAAGATTGAAAATGTTCTATCACAGAACAAAGACAGGAGCAATTAATTTTTTTCTTGTGACTGAAGATTTCTTAAACTAGCCTTTCTTACTGTTACTTTTTTTGTTGCCAAATTAAATGTGCTTTTAAAACAGCTATGCTTAGTGTTAGAAAAATAGTACATTATTCACTCTGCCAACTGACAGTCTTCAGACAGACATCTCTTCTCTTTGAGTTACATAAACTGCAAAATGTGGGGGAATATGAATAGAAATGGACAACTGAGCTATGAATAGCATAACTTTTCGGTTTTTGTCAATCACATTTAGGCTCGATCGTCTCTTTATTTTACTGGACACTGGTACAACACCTGTAACAAGAAAAGCAGCTGCACAGCAACTTGGGGAAGTAGTGAAACTGCATCCTCATGAACTGAATAATCTCTTATCTAAAGTAAGCATATGTTTTTCCCTAGTACTTGAATGGTGAGAATCAAACTAGTTTAAAGGGATGTGCTTCTGTGGGAAGAAGAAAATACATTGTGGCCTTGGGTTTTTCAAAAGTAAGAGAATGAAGAAAATTGGGGCTGCTTCTGTTTAAGGTACTGTTCTGTCAGCTTCTGAAATGATTATGTGAGGTTTCGCTTAGTATTCAGTATTGATATTCAGCATTTGCTGTAAGTTCAGAGCTTGTTCTATAAAGAGAAGCTCTGCTGCCTTACAAAGATTTTTTTTCACTTGCCTTTAAAGGTTATTACTTGTGTGATAAAACATTAAAAAAGAGGCTGCATGTCTTTAAAAGGGCTGGAAATTGGGAAGACTTTTCCATTAGCTTGAGACTTCAATCTGACCAAGTCTAGTAAAACCACCAAAAACAGTCCATCTCTGACAGGTGGGGATGGCTCAGTGACCTCAGTTCTGTTCTTACGGAACAGGTGCTGTTGCCACAATTGATGCTATCAACAGAGTGGGCAAGGAATCACGAATATCAAACTGCTTTCAGAGAAAGAAATAGTTTTTCCAGATATGTGACATAGTGATGAATTAGTTTAGAAGACCATATATTGTTTCAAGTGACCCATGTTGTATCTCTTCTTGGGTTAAATTACTTCAGGGTTTTAAGGTCTGTTAATCAATTTTGAACACTTCCTTATAGAAAAAGACAGCAACAAACCAACCAACCAACCCAAAAAATGAAAACATGTCTCAAGCCTTGTTCAGTACCTGGAGGAAATAAAGTTTCAGTTTAACTGATTGGACTAAATATATCTTATAAAGTCTTAAGGTCTGACTCTGGCAGGTGTTGTGCTAAGCAGTGAGCAATATAGAGAAGGCTGGTGGCATTTCTTGGTTTGTTTTTTTGTCCTTTATATTTTTGTTCTGAATGTTTTATTAAGTCATAGCATTGAAGTAATTGTGTTTTAATAGAACATAACAACTGATGGATTGTTTTGGAAGTACATTTTGAGCAAATACTTGTTATTAATCTCTCCTTCAAGGTGTTAGTGTATTTAAGAAGCACGAATTGGGATACTCGTATTGCGGCTGGCCAGGCTGTCGAAGCAATAGTGAAAAATGTACCTGAGTGGAATCCAACTCCAAGATCAAAACAAGGTGCTCCTTAAACTCATTGTGTATAACTCATTGTTTGTCTTATGCAAACCATCTGTGATATGAGACTTTTCAAGGCAGCTGTGTCATTTGGTTTTTTATGAGCGTAAACTTTTATTTGCACATAAGTTGTTTGGAGCAGGGTGCTAATAATGCCAAGGTCAGGGGTTCAGTCTCTGTTTGGGCCACTCACTTAAGAGCTGCACTCAATGATCCTTGTGGGTCCCTTCCAACTCAGACTATTCTATGATTCTGTGAAGTAGGACTGTAAGTAAACCTCTTTGGCTTTAGATGTTCCTGACCTTTATTTCTTTCAGAATTCCTGTTCTTGTCCTTTGTACTCTCATAAAGCTTTTATAAAGAAAAGGAGTAACTAGTAAAATGGTAATATGTTTAACCAATCAACTTTGTCATGATAGTTTGCAGAAACTCTTTTCTTCTCTGTTCCCTTAATCTGAGCACCTTTCTGAGGAAGGTGAGATGGCAGTTTGCTCAAGACTGTTCTGTTTCTTTTCATCTGAAATCATCGTGTTAGGGATGTTAGTTTCCTTAATTGTTGAATTATGGACTAAGTGATTTTGTCCAAATCCATTGGTACTGTCTGTGTTCACAGCTTTGTGGTGCAGATTCCAGAAATTCACCGACTTGTTTAAAAACAGACACATACACACCCTAAAACAGTATCAATGAAACTCACATCTGTTTGAGGTGATCTCATATTTGTTTCACTTGGTGCCTCCCAGTTCTGTTGGCTTTGAATTTGACAAGCAAGTTCTGCATTTTCCTTGTTCATTGTCTTTATTTTTGTAAACCATCATATTTGCTCTCCTCCAGCAACTGCTCTTCATATTGAAGGTTTGCATTCTCTTCAATCTTTCTTCACAAGCTGCTTTGTCTTTTAGATAACTTTTTTCCTCTGTGCTTTCTCTTACTTGTGTCCTCCATGAGATGCACAGAACTCCACACAGTCTACCTACATCTCTAGAGTACTGAAATTTACACATAGTGACAAAATGATGTGCTTTGTCCTGCCATCAGTGTCCTTCCTGGTGAGACCCAGGACTTTGTTGTCTGCCCTGGCTTTCACTGCTCAGTAAACAGATGAGTACAGAAAGCTGTCAGAAATGCCTCCAAGATTTTTATTGAATTGTGTTGTGTAGGCATGGTTTAGGTTATTCATTTTACACCTTGTGTACTTATTTGCCCATTAGTCTGTTCTGAGAGTCCTCCTTGGATTCCTTAGTGCCATTGTGACCTTAGGCTACCCAAAAGAGTTTGGTGTCACCTGTGTGCTTGGAGAAGAGTGCATTAGTGAATGTCTTTTCCATCAGTGAAAGGATTGGTGCCCCAGAGGACTCCAGAACTAATTTTTACCTTTCAGTTTGTAAAAGGATGTTCTCCCCAGCTCTGTGCTAACTTGGTTCTTTTGATTTATTCTTTCACATGAATCCTTGCCAAAAGCTTTTAAATATATTATGTTCACTGGATGCCCTCTATCCACTTGTGGCAGCTCTTTAAGGACATTGATAATCAGGTTATTAAAAGGTGGTTTTTTCCAGAGCAATTCTCTTTCCCAGTGAATAATATTTATCCATATGCTTAATCAATTGGTTATAGAATCATAGAATAGTTTGAATGGGAAAAAACCTTAAAGATCATCTAGTTTCAACCTCTTCTACTACAGGTGGGGATTTTGCTACTGTCTGCTCTGTCTTACCAAGGAGAGAAGTTCATTTCACTTGTCTAGCTCAGGGATTACTTCTAGCATGCCTTTTGTACATGGAAGTTGGGTAACCTGTTAGTCTTAGAGTACAGCACCCTTTTAAATGCATTGTCCAGTTCTGGCACCTCTGCCTATCAGATTAATGAAATTGCTAAGATTGTGTGTTTAAGAAAAAGGTACTGTTTGAGAAGAGCTCACAGCTAGGCATCAGCAGCCCTTTCTCCCACACCTGTTTAGGCACTCTCTAGCTGCCCTGCTTTGGATGCTTGGCTGGTAGGGGCACACAGCAGTGTTGGTGTGTTTGTGATACTGTTTGTGAGCTGTGTGCAGTTCAAAACTGTAAGCTGGCCCTGTGTGTGCAGAGAAGGCCTGTAGGTCATTGTCCAAGATTTTTAAAAGCTAAATTTATCAAGGGAAAAACATTTTTTTTTTCTCTTCAGGTACATTTAGTGACCTATTTCAGTCTGTCTTTGTGAAAATGGAGCCTTTATACTTTGAATTAAAATGCTGTATGTCTGCTGATTCTTTGGAGGAGAGATATTATATCTTGTTTTTCCTTTATCTTCTGCCAGAATTTTGAACAAAAATTTCATCATGTTGTCCTTAATATTATTTTTATTTCCTACCTAGAACCAGGCTCGGAAAGTCCCAATGAAGATTCACCTTCCACAGACCGGTTGCGCTTTGACAGATTTGATATCTGTCGCTTGTTGAAACATGGTGCATCTCTTCTTGGATCTGCTGGGGCAGAGTTTGAAGTCCAAGATGATAAATCAGGTATCTAGATTTTACTTGCAGACAAGAAAACTTAGTGATTTGAAAAAGTTTGTTGTGGCAGCATTATGACTCTAGCCACCCATGGATTCTCAGAATGTCAGGAAATAATGGCAGAACCTATTCCCCAATGTGTGGTTTGCATTTTCTTCCTCAAGTAACACAGTTTTTTAGGAGTAGGTTTTTGCCATAGCAGTATTACTGTGTATACAGTAATACTGTGGGGAAGAAGGGGTGGAAACCTGAAAAAGCATCAGAGATTTCTGTAGACATTTTTAGAAGGGGCAGGCACTTCACTGCTTGTTCTTTACCTGAACAGTGTTCCCACATACAGAAGTAGGATGTGGCTTATTTAAAAGCTTGAAGGTTTCAAGTATAGAAAGACTGCATGAAAAATACTGTGATAAGACTGACAAAGTTGGAAGATCAAATACCAGTGCCTGTGTGATGTTTTTTTGTTTCAAGTGACTTGTCTAACATTTTTCTGTAATTTTTTTAGCTGAGAGTTGGTTTGTCAGTGTAATGGCACTGAATTATTTTAATCTAAGCTATTTTTTGCTATTACTGTACTTCCCTGTTCTTAGTTCCAGGCCATCTACCAGTTTCTGCACCAAATTAAGTGATGCTTTTGATAAGAATCTGACTGTGTAGCCCTGATTCCTTTGTTCCCTGTGTGTGATGGGTTCTGTGCAGGGTACTCAGAAGATCAGTAGCTCAGCAAGGAGCAGAGCATGTGGCTGCTGAAACTTGAGCAGTGTCCTGTCTCTTCAGGCAGGTTGCTAATTTATTGCTTGCCATCTTTTAAGCTAGATTAATAAAGTGGTGTACGAGTTCCACCTCGTCTAATGAAACCCAACACTTCAGTTCATAGAAGCCTGATATTTATTCCAATGTCACATGATTTCATCCTTGAAGTTTATGTGAAAATAAATAAGAAATACAATATCAAAAAATAAGAAAATGAAACAAAAATCCTTAGTTGCTGCTTTTTTTATTCATGAGAAAACATACAGCCTGCTTTCTCTTCTGTGTTCTGTGGCAACTTCCCTTTTCAAGTAAGTAGACAACATAAATGGACGTAATGTAACTTAATCCTTAGAATTAGCAGTCTTTGATAATTATTCCTGAGATGATGTTAGAAAGCAAAAATATTTTTAAAGAATGGAAGTTGCTTGTCTTTGCTTGTCAGTTAAATGCAGTTTAACAAACTTACTGGTATACACAATATTAACTACTAGTTACTACTCAACCTGGTGTACACCCCAGAATTGTATCAATATTGGTCATCTACTTAAAAGTTTGTGCTGGTAATTGAAAAAAAAAATCCCACCACAACACCAACAAACCAAAACAACAACTCCTTCTGACTGGTTTCTGTACTGTGCATGTGAAGTGAAGTCTGACAGCCCTACCAGCTGCAGGTTTTGGGTTGCTTGGAGGTTTTATTCTACTTGGGTGCTAAAATCTCATATTTCTAATGCAATTGTTGGTGCTTCCGAAGCCTAGGTGTTCTATAGTTATTGTTGAAACATCAGACATTCTTGAGGTGGCATCTGTTGATTTCCAAAATGAACCTTGCTCAATCACAGTTGAAGTACTTGTGTAGTTACAGTAGCAGAGGAGGTCTTCCTGGTATCAGTGTGATTTGTCTTAGCAGATTGTATTAGCCAAGTGCAATTTAATCCTGTAAATTTTGGCTTTGTTATGTACATTGAGCAAGTCATCAGTAAAATATCCAGTTGGAAATCTGACACATCTTCTTTTCCAATCCCTTTTTAAGGTGAAATTGATCCTAAAGAGAGGATAGCACGACAGAGGAAACTGCTGCAAAAGAAACTTGGCTTAGATATGGGTGCTGCAATTGGAATGAATACTGAGGATCTGTTCAATGATGAAGATTTGGACTATTCTCCTTCTCCAGTTTTACTAGTAAACAAACAACCTGTAGGTAAAACCTTGGGCTATTTGACTGCAAGAAATAATACAGTGGGTTTGCTTTATTTGAGCTTCTGTGGTTACAGTATTTCTGTTTTAAGTAAGATGATTGGCATCTAATGTGATGTGCTTTGGCTTCCTCAGTTTTTACATCCCATAGTTGCTTGTTAGTATTATTTCATGTCAAACTGCTGAAATGTTTGAAATGGAGGGTTGGGGAAGTTGAGAGCGTTGTGGGTTTGAGAATTTTTCAGGACTTCCATCATAAGAAGAATTGACAATGAATGACTTTTCTTTCAGACTCTTCAGGCTGCTGAGTTAATTGACTCAGAATTTCGAGCTGGTATGAGCAATAGACAAAAGAATAAAGCCAAAAGAATGGCTAAGCTATTTGCAAAGCAAAGATCCAGAGATGCAGTGGAAGCTAATGAGAAGAGGTATAATAGTGAACTGGTTTCCTTTTATTTCTGTTAAGCTGGGATTGTGATTTGATTTATCTGTTGAGAAACTTCCTACAGTCTTTGCATCTTAAATCTCTTATGTGCTAATTGTGCTGATGGTGGAAAGTTTGCATGCAGTGCTTGTTCCCAGGAGAGCTTTGTTGAGGACCCAGCTTCAGAGGCATCTTGACATAATGGGATGCTACAGCTGAAATGTGTGGTTATTAAATATGGCTTGAGAATAATGCATGAAAACAGGGGATTTTAAGAAAATGAACAACTGAAAATTTAGGATACAGTTTTCTGATGTGTGCTGTGTTCTTCACTGTAGTTTATAGTGGCACATTATTGTATCTACTGTGTTCATAATGAATGATGAACAAAATTCTTGATCTTATTTAGGAATTGCTGGGTTTCTTGGATAAATCTGAGACAGATTGTGAATTTGGGACAGCGTTCTACTGTCTCCTCACTGCATTTTTTGGTTTTACATATAAACTCAGCTAACTTGCATATTTCACAGTGCTAAGCCTCTTTGTTTTGTGTTCTTGCCATACTTTATTGTATCTGAAGACATCAGTTGTAGATGTAATTTCTTGCCTTAAAGCATACCTTGAGTTCATAAACATGTACTTGCTCCTTCTCAGCAATGATAGCACTGATGGGGAGCCAGAAGAAAAAAGAAGAAAAGTTGCAAATGTTGTCATCAACCAGCCTGCCACAGACTCAAAAACAGTGGTAGAAAATGCTCAGGAAGAGGTATGATGTATTGTTCTGCTGTTAGCAGGAGAGATCATTCAGTTTTTCAGCAAAGTAATTTGAAACAAAATTCCTTCATGTGCCCAAATTGTTTAGTCCATTTAGCGTTCAGGCAAGTGGAATGAAGAATGTCATGGCCAGCTTACTTTTAACATAATGAAGCAAGTGAGCTTCTAACTGTTACAGCATTGAGGAAGAAAACACATTTAATCCTTTGGTAGCAGTTTGTGACCCAAATTAACACGAGTAGGTGGCTACAGGTGTCAGACCTGGGTATTAAACTGGAAAACTGTGCTAAACACTTACATGGTAGGATTACAGTGAGCCACAAATAATTTGATCTAAAT
Organism: Zonotrichia leucophrys gambelii; assembly: GCF_028769735.1. Classification (NCBI taxonomy): domain Eukaryota; kingdom Metazoa; phylum Chordata; class Aves; order Passeriformes; family Passerellidae; genus Zonotrichia; species Zonotrichia leucophrys. Next base: position 15,378,199 of record NC_088176.1, read on the forward strand.
GCTTATTTAATCTTTATTTAATCTTTGCTGTACTTTAATTAGGCTTAATTTAGAGTTAGATTCTATCTTTAATAGTTGAAGATTAAAACAATTACCTTAGTCTTGGAAGAAACTTTTTATTTGTTTCAACAGACTGAAAAGCTAAAAATTAAGACATGCTAAACCAGAATATAAATGATGCATAGAAGTTTATTTGAGAAGACTTTATCTAGAGAAGTCTGTATCCTACAAAAATAGCTTTCCAGACATAGTTCAGTAATTAAAATTTTATTTGCATAAAAAGTGGTTGGAAAATTAATCTGAAGTATTAATAACTACAGGCTGAATAGCTGCTGGTTTTTAAATGTCTTCCAGTTGCTCTGTGTATGTGATGATGTGAACTTACTAATGGTAGTAAAAATTCCTTTCCACAGCCATGTCGGTTTCCTTGTAGAAAATTTTGAGATAGTGCATATCCTTTGGTTTTCAAAAAGTAGAACGTGTTTGGAAAAGGGTGCTGTTTATTGCTGGATTCATTGACCCAATTTCATTCATGTAGTGTGTTTGCAAACTGAGACTTACCTGTTATGCTCTTTGAAGGCAAACTTCATAAATTTAAAGGATCACTGGATAGAATAAGAAACTCTGCTTAATTTTCTTCTTTAGCATGGTTTCTAAAGGAAAGGTGAATTCCAGAGCATCAAAATTAATTCCCATAGAGAAGAGGTTACACTGTTAACAGAAACTTCATAAACTTCTTAAGAGATCCAGTACTAATCAGTGAAGTTTCTGAGCTGGGGAGGAAGATTGTTTTTTCAGTTCTGTCCAGTAATGAAAAAAAGTACTTATGCTTTTGGAGTTTTTTGTATGCCATTGAAGTATGCACAGACAACAATATAAGAAGTGTTTGTTCATGATTCCTCTTTTTCAATCTCATACTTCATTTTTTATGGATTTAGGCAAATGAATGGCCTCTGGAAAGCTTTTGTGAAGAGGTGTGCAATGATCTCTTTAACCCTTCTTGGGAGGTAAGACACTTGGACAATTTAAGGTGGAGCTAATGGTTTTTTAAAAAGGGCTTCAACAGAAATGCAGATGTTGTATGTGTAGAACTTGAGAGAATTTCGCCAGATATCAAAATTTAAATCATTTATGCATACAGATTACATAGCCAAGACAAATTTGCTTCTAGCAAACTGAAGTGTTTTTTAGACTCATTTAAAAGGGAATGGAAAATGTGTAATGTATACTTGTGGAGAGTGAGAAAGATATGAAAAGTAATCATTATATAAGTGAGAACTATGGGAGTGTTGAAATTCAAGCAAAATAAAATCACATCAATCTATAGTTAAAAGACAAAGCAATTAAACTTGGGTTCATCAAGACTTTAAGGAATATTATATGAGTCTGTTGCTGGCAACAGTGGTATGTTTGTCTAATGCTATGCTAGTAGCAAAGGAAGGGGAATCAATCCTTTAATTAGAAAAGCTATATGTTTGGTTGCTTAGACAATTTTTTTTCAAGATTCAACATGGTTCTATTCACCTTTTTATTCAGTCCTTATACAATTGTCCACAAACTTTGGTAGAAATTTCAGATAAAAACATGAAGTAGCTGATAATGATCTAACAGCTTGTGCAGAAGGTGGACATAACTGTTGTCAACTAACTTCATTTTCTTGAGTTGATCTTGTGAAGGGTTAAATATTAACAGCAACTCTAACATGCTTATGTGTATCTGTAGCACAGTCTCGGTGATGTCAGTATGGGCAGAGCCAGCTTGCTCTCAAACTTGGAAACAGAGATAGATCATATGCAGCCAGAACAATTATTTTGGTCCCAGAAAAAGAATCATTATATTTGTGTGGCACATCACTGCACCTGAGCTAAAAAGCCTCACCTTATTTGAAAGCAGGCTGTTTGCAGTTGAAGGCCAGGTCTACTTGTCTTCTGGTATGTAGATGTTCTCATAGCTTTCTTAGTACATTTGATATAAGGCACATGTATCTTAATAGGGGAGGTAGATCAATACAGAATCATTATTTCAGTGTGTTCTGGGTGAAAAACAGGCTAACCTGCCTCAAAATGTATGTTTAAAGTGGCTCTTTGGCAGCATCTTGCAATGTCTAGAGGTCACCTGGGTGACTACTTCAGACTGCTTGCCACGCTCACAGGCAGCTGAAGTCAGGCAGGATGAATCCTACTACTGCTATTGCCTTTATACATCTGTGTCTTGCTGGTTTGTATTTGCAGAAGCTGAGACATCAGCTATCAAAGTCTCCTTCTTTTGACTTTTAAAACCTAGCCCATGATCTGTCTTGGATTTATGAACAATTAGGATTTTAAGACTGGACTCTGGTTTTTTATTGGCTTGCTTATAGCTTTAACCAGCAGGCACTGAGCTGTACATAGGGGTCATATGTTTGCATTTCATGTAAGATGTTCTGGTGAAGGGAGGAGCTACCAAGTACTCAGTTCTAGTTGTTACTGCCATGAAATGAAATGCAACCATTTTCTGCTAGCAACAAGCATGTATCTCAGCTGTTCTTAAAAAAAAGTGTTAATTCTCTTCTAACTTAGGTAGTGGCCTCTCAATGAGAGCCCAGTTCAAAACTCTGCTTTTGCAGCTTTGCATATCTCTTGAGTCCAGTTAGGTATCAGAAATCCCAGAAACAGGTGTGTCTTTAGCACATATTTCTACTGGTCTTTTCTTACTTCCAGAACTCTTCCTAGTGTGTTCAACTGTTCAAGTTTGGTGAGAGCATGCAAGTGCCTGTAATTTGCTTTCCCATATTGCTTGTTCACTTATTTCTAAAATCCAGTCAAGCAAGGCAGGTTTGTAAGTTATGCAGAATAGTAATTCCCAGAAATTTGTTTTGCAGACTCCAGAATACTCAGTGAGGATCCAAACTCTGTTTAAGCAATACAGAGAGTGATAGAAAATATTAAACATGAAGTGCTTGAAATTATAATACTATGTATTTGCTTTAGCTTATAAACTTAATAAAAACAGTAATATCTTCAAACTTCTCTTTGACAACTAGTGCCACTATGGCACTAGTTGTCAAAAGTAAATAAATGTTGGCTATGTTGCTGTAGATGTCATAATGTGTTAGAAAATAGAAGCAGTTCTTAATTGCTTCTGTTCATTAGCTGGCAAATACCTGGGGTAAAGAAGGTTGATTTTTGGACAGGTGAATATTTTAATAGGTGGTTTGATCTTAAAATTCCCACAAGTCTAAGTAGTGCTAGTTCTGCAGCTCTTGAAACATCTCTGTTAAGAATACAGTAGTATTATTTCAATTTTCCAGCATGGGTTTTGTCTTCTGTCCCCTAATATTTTATTTATTGACTTTTTCCTTCACTTTCTTAGGTTCGACATGGTGCAGGTACTGGACTGAGAGAGATACTTAAAGCTCATGGTAAAAGTGGTGGTAAAATGGGAGACAGCTCTTTAGAGGAGGTAAGTTTCCAGTCATGTAGACTTAATATTTTACTTAAATGAAGCTTAGAAAAGAGACTTCTTAAATTACTTTGCAATAGGTGTGTGATATGGGGGAATAATATAAAGACTTCTCTGTTCAGAATCACCTGTATGACATCACTGTGTACACTGACAAAACATTGTTTGTTTTTAAAAGGCTTATGCAGAACCCAGTACTACTGTATAATTAGCCATTAATATGTTGGTTGTGTATAAGGTTATTAAACATTAGCTTCCATATTAGAATATACTGTTTTCAAATCCTGGTAAGACTGTACTGAAACAAAATTGACAAGTTAATTGTGTTACTCTGGTAGTGTCTCAGACCATTTAACTCTACTTGCTTAAATAGTAAGAGGACTCTATTAACCGGCTCTCTTTATTGTGAGAAAAAGAATTAAATTGGTCTTCTTAAAAGGACAATAATTTTTTAAAAATATCCTGATAATAATAGCTTGTTTACTAGTAGTGGATTTCATCCAGATTCCTACTGACTCCCTTGCTGTAGAAGCAGCTGGAAGAGCTTGTGGCTTAGAGAGTTAAGAATGAGATCTAAATCAGTGTAATTCAGCATACTTTGTAAATAGTGAAAGCAAAAACTTCTCCCTCCTTGCTTCCCTGTAGAGTAGTATTTGTTCCATGGAGATGGCTGGGTGGGTAATAACAACACAATCTGCAATAATAAAATGCTTTAAACCATTTCTTAACTATTTATGGAAAGTGTGTGTACTCCAGCTAGCTTCAAAACCTGCTGTGTATGCCCTCCTCACTGGCAGAGCATGAGACATTCAGAAGTCTCTGACTTAGGTCAGCGTAATGTAGCAGCAACCAAAACTTCAGTGTGGTGTCACCGTTATTCTTACACTGACTCCGGAACACAGCACTGTACCAGCTACTGAGAAAAAACCCAACTCTGTCCCAGCTGAAAGCAGGACACTAGCCTTTGATAAAAGTACTGTTTTTAGAGAAGAAAACATCCAGGTTATGATGTTTATAATAATTGAGTCAATGTGAGCATTAGTTGTCATGTCTTTTACAGATTTTAGCTAAAGTAAGCGTATCAGAAATGCTTTATGGATAAGTGCAGTCAAGGTGTTAAACTTTTCTCTTCTTACAGATGATTCAGCAGCATCAGGAGTGGCTAGAAGACTTGGTTATTAGACTTCTTTGTGTGTTTGCACTAGACAGATTTGGAGACTTTGTTTCAGATGAAGTAAGTTTAAGTTACCTTTGCATGAACAGGTAGATCAGCAGGCTTCTGCAGGAGATAACACTGCAGCAGCTTAGCTGTGCCTTGTGTAGGGCTGCTGCATGTGCCTGTTAGAACTGCTCGGAGATGCTTATTAAAAGGTAGCTGATACATGAACTTCACCTTGTTTGTGTAGCAGTTTGGTCATCTCTCTTAAAGCCAAATTTCATACAGAAGTATCTGTTTTATCGTTTACTTTTTCCTAGGTGGTGGCACCAGTACGTGAGACTTGTGCTCAGACTTTGGGAGTAGTATTGAAACACATGAACGAAACTGGTGTTCATAAAACTGTGGATGTTCTCCTGAAGCTGCTTACACAGGAGCAGTGGGAAGTGAGACATGGTGGTCTCCTAGGAATAAAGTATGCTTTGGCAGTACGTCAGGTAATTACCCTCATGACAAATTGTAGAGAGCTTGGGATCAAAAATCTCTGCTCAAAGTAGAGGATGTGGATGAACAGTAGCTAGGTGTGATAAAGCAAGATTGCTTGCAGTGCAGTCCTGTGGGTTGAGATGTGTGACTGCACTTCTATATCCATGCTGCAAGTATATAGTGCAAGCTGTGCTTGCAGAAAACATTAGAAATAGAGATATGCCTGCCTGGTCTTGGTGGTATTCTCATATGTGAGGTAACAGAGCAGAGTCTTACAAGAAGGTGAGACTGTCTGTGGTATTATTCTGTAGACACTGAGCTTTGTTTATACCAAAACTGAGCTGATATACAGTTCATTAAATGTATAACCTATGTTTGATTTCATGAATGGTAACTTAAAATACTTAGATTACGCTGTTGGACCTGTACCATCCCTTTGATACAGTCAGGTTCATTCACACACACAGAATGCATCTTAGTTGATTGTATCGTTATAAGCTTTTTTGGTTTAAAAATGCTTTTGATCTTTTTGGCAGGACATGATCAACACTTTATTGCCTAAAGTGTTGCCTGCAATAATTGAAGGTCTGCAAGATCTGGATGATGATGTCCGAGCTGTTGCTGCAGCATCTTTAGTGCCAGTAGTGGAAAGCCTGGTCCAACTTCAGTCTCAGAAGGTGACTGAACTGTTTTAAGTTCACTTTTGGTTTAAGTAAAGAAAATAATAGTTAGAGGCAGCACTGCTTTTGTTGTTTTGCTTTTTTTTTTAAATGATAAACCTCCTCTGCTTATTTGTGTAGGTGCCTTTTATTCTTAATACCTTGTGGGATGCACTTCTGGAGTTGGATGACTTGACAGCTTCCACAAACAGTATCATGATCCTTCTTTCATCCCTTCTGACTTACCCTCAGGTCCGCAAATGCAGGTAACTTTTCAGTTATTTTTTCTTCATTATTACAGGTCTGAGTGTCCACTTACTGTCAAATTGGAGTTACCAGTTTCTTTCAAATCATGTACCAAGGAGGTGATTAATGTAACTCAGTATTTTATTTCTACTCTGGTTTTTCCATGAAGTGCAGGTTACGACAGTGCTTCTGTTTTGATGACATTAGTGAAATGCAACAAAGGAATTAAGAAGTGTACTAGACATGGTTTATATGTGGCTTTTTCCCCCCTTCTGTCTCTGTCCATTTATCTTGGTTGTTTTAGTAAATGATATTTGCTTCACTCACATGGTGGTCCTGCCCACAAACATCTTGTTTTTTAACAAGGAACAGACAAAACTCCAGACGAGACCAAACTGTTTATTACAACACATTCATGAGCCTGTAGAACTTTACTATTGGAACAGTTCTGAAATAAGCTACAAACATAAATTCACATCAGTAGTACAACCAGTAATTCTGTGTCTGGTTGATGATGCTGCCTAGTTGCTATCTCTTTGGGACTCTTAACATATTAAGATGCAGTTCCTTTAGTTTGTCCATTTTTCATAGTACACATGGTAAACTCACAGTATCTGCACTTAAGGTAGATACTATACACACTTGGTTTTTCTCATCCTATATGGTTAGCACTGCTGAAGCTGATGGTTGCCCAAATCTAAAATAAGGAGTGAAGTTTTGTTACTAATGTAGTCTTAAATTCAGCATGTACTACTTGAATCAGCTGGTATGCCAGTTGCATCAGTTGATATGCCAGTTGTTGCAAAAAAAGATGCAAGCTTGTTTTAAATTATTGGTAAAGTCATAACTGCCCAACAGCAACTTCAGAACAGAAACAGCTCCTCCTTTTTTCTAAACAGTTGAACAAAGCCTTAAGTATAATCTGGGGAAAAAACACGGTAAAAATACATGCTTAAATTGACTAGTTCTCTATACCAGTTTTACAAACCCAAATCAGTATTTTCCTGAAAAAAGGATACCAACTGGAACTATTTTAAGTGTGTAAGCTGTAGTAATTTAATCCTTCACTTAAAATCCCCAAGTATGTTAAATACTTTCTTTTCTTAAAGAAAGTATTTTCTTCTTTTGAATAAAATGAGAATAAACAAAATGAACTTAGCTCTGTGTGTATGTTTTTATCCCTGACACTGCCTCTCCCTCTCCTGTAGTATTCAGCAATCCCTGACAGTTTTGGTCCCACGTGTGTGGCCATTCTTGCACCACACAATATCTTCTGTGCGAAAAGCAGCACTGGAAACATTATTCACACTGTTGTCTACCCAAGACCAGGTAAGAATTAGAGTTATTAATGTCTTACTGTGATGCATATTGGAGTATACTTGGTCATATGATTTCCTTGTTTCAGAGTTCTTCAACATGGCTGACTCCAATTCTGCAAGACATGTTGAGGCACATATTTCAGTTTTGTATCTTAGAAAGCAACCAAGAAATTCTGGATCTTATTCACAAGGTATTTGCAAGATTTCTCCTGGATATAGTGCTTGTGTATCCCACTCTTTCAAATCCTCTGTACTTTTTGTGCAGATGAAGAATAGTGTGCTAATGTTAAATACTTCAATGCTTTACTGTAGAGTGGATGAGAGAGTTCCTGCAGTTTCTCAGCATGTGTATGATGTTATGTAGACCATGTACAAATTTGTCATTATTTCTGTTGTGATTCTTTCCCAAGGTGTGGCTGGAATTGTTAAACAAGGCATCTGTACAGTATGTTGTTGCAGCTGCTTGTCCATGGATGGGAGCCTGGCTCTGCTTAATGATGCAGCCATCTCATTTGCCCATTGACTTAAACATGTTGCTAGAAGTAAAAACCAGGTCCAAAGTAAGTGAAATGTGGTCTCACTGGCTGTTCTGAGGAAAGTAGGAAATTGCTTAGCTGTATATAAAATACGTTCTAAGGGTGTTAGAGGGGAGTGGTGGTGCCTTTCTATAGTTCTAAATGTAAACTGTCTTACAAGTCTCAGTTCTGTAGAGCAGAAGGTTTCTTGTCAGGTTATCCATGAAGAATTCAGTTCTGCTGTGTAGTGGTCTCTGTGTAGATACTCAAGAAGTCCTTATTTGCATGGCTCTAGAGCCATCTGTTTGCAGGACTGAGTTAAATCCAGAAACATTGTGTTGTTTCTGAAAAGATGCTGAGAGAGGTTTCCTTTTTCCTCTGTGTGTTTATCAGCTGTATGTCAAGTATTAGCCGTAATATTATAGTGAAGGAATGTAGCACGCATTTAACTGGACTACAGAGTGATAACTACAGAGATGATTTCCAGGTGTTGACTGCTTTAAGAAATCTGTTACCCAAGAAGTGTTCTGTCTTAGTCCAACCTTTTCATGGTGTGGTGATTATTTGTACTGTTATGGAATATAAATTTATCTTTTCATTACAAACACCCTTTCAGCCTTTCCTGTATTCCACAGGAAAAAGCAGGTGCTAAACTGCGTCAAGGTCAAGCCCAGAACAAGGAAGTGATCCAGGAATACATTGCTGGGGCAGACAGCATTGCAGAAGATCCAGCAACCAGGGACTACGTTGTCATGCGTGCTCGGATGATGGCAGCAAAGTCAGTTTACTGGAAATATAAAAAAAATACTTAAAAGCAATGTATTTTTTTCATAAAATATAGTGGTTTTGTTAAAATCTAATTATCATTTTTGCATCTTCACGTTGAATCATTGATTGCAGAGTAATTATGACATTGAAGTGACTGTTTTTTTTCATCTTGTCAGGTTGCTGGGAGCACTTTGTTGCTGCATTTGTGACCCAGGTGTAAATACTGTTACCCAAGAAATAAAGCCAGCTGAATCATTAGCTCAGCTACTGCTCTTCCACTTGAATTCTAAATCTGCCTTGCAGAGGATTAGTGTTGCGTTAGTAATCTGTGAGTGGGCAGCCTTGCAAAAGGTAGGACGTTTCTGCAGCAAAAATATATTTTACTTACTATCTCAATCCACTGCTTGTTGTGTGGTACTAGGCTTGAAATAAGATTTCAGTAGGTAAGCTAAAATGGTGTTTATACATCTAAATACCAAAGTCTTGATCGTTAGACAGTGGAGGAATACAGGACTCAGTAGATAAATGCCAGCTGTCAGAACTATGAATCAGTAAATATGCTCACATTTTTTCTACAAATAAATCTATTCTCAAGATGCCTTTATCTAAGGTCAGTGATTCCTTTTAAGATGACTGTCTTTTATCTGCTCACTATCATTTCTAGTGGCAGACTTTTTGTTCCTAATCCTTTATCTTTAATATTCTGGTTTATGAATGTTAATGGTCCCTCTGGAAACTGGATTTTTGTAGCTAGATTGAGCTGCCCAAGACTGAACAAAGAAACTGTGATTATTCAGAAATGCAAATTGTGTTTTTCTGTTACAGGAGTGTACAACTGTGGCTATTTGTGTTCAACCTCGTTTACTTGGGGTCCTTTCTGAACATCTCTATTACGATGAAATTGCTGTTCCTTTTACGCGGATGCAAAACGAATGTAAACAACTCATCTCATTGCTAGCTGAGTCTCACATTGACATTGGAAACAGAGTGAACTGCAGTGTATTTACAATAGATCAAGCTAATGAGCTGGTAAGTAGAGGCATGCCTGCCTTTCCTCCCAATCTGTTCTTGTCTTGAAAAACACCTTCAGCATAATTATTACATAGACAGTAACTTGCAGAAATAATGTGGAGACCTTTGCATATCTCATGAAAAAAAATGTGTAAAGATTCTTACTGTTTCCCCTGAGGTGTGTTTACAGTCTGACAAAAATCGAGTGCAATGCAAGGTACATAGTTAATTGGAGAATAAAAGTGAGTGTTCTGATCCCAGGTGTGGATTTACTATTGAAATCTACACACAAGTAAACAAAGCAGGCTTCAAAACCATTGTCAGAAGACTTGTAAATAGACTATGTAAAATCTAGACCTTCCCCCCACCTTGCCTCTGACCTTTTAATCTGCTTTTAATCTTTTTCCAGTGAAAGATTTAGGCAACAATAGTCAACCACTTATGAGTGGGGAAGGATATGAAAGGTTCTGCAACTACTTTGCTGTGCTTTTTTCTTGGATTTTTATCCCAGTCTCTTTCCTCAAAAGAAAGTCAGCTGAGAAGCAATTTGTTCATGTACAGGACCTTGCACATCCTTTCTGGATTGTTGTAGTCACATTCTACTTTGCTAATCTGTCACATGCTTAAATATTTCCAGAATATCTGGGTAGAACCAGCATGGGATATGGGACAATCTAAATTTGCAGGAGTACATATGCTGTTCTTGTAGCTTTGGGAATCCAGACTTTAAATGTCTATGATGTACATGATTTTCCTTTTGATCTGCAGTTCAGGATTCCCAGAAGTACATTTTGGAGCATTTCCTGTTATTTACTGGGAAATTAAGATAGTGATATGTGGTCAAGTGACTCATGTTGTGCCATGAGGATATCCTGTTTTACAGTCAATGAAGCAGATTTGTAATTCCTTCTTTTCCTTTCTCTTAGGTTACTTCTGTTTTCAATGAGGTGACATCATCCTTTACTTTGAATCCTAAAGTTCTGCAACAGTTGGACAGTAAAAGGCAACAAGTCCAAATGACTGTTACAGAAACCAATCAGGAGTGGCAGGTGTTGCATCTGCGAGTCCATACCTTTGCTGCATGTGCAGTTGTGAACTTGCAGCAACTTCCAGAAAAACTAAATCCTGTTATAAAACCCTTAATGGAAGCTATCAAAAAAGAAGAGAATACACTCATACAAAACTATGTGGCTTCATGTATAGCCAAGTTACTCCAGCAGTGTACAACCAGGTCTCCTTGTCCCAACTCAAAGATTATAAAAAATCTTTGCAATTCCCTGTGTGTGGATCCGCATCTGACCCCACTGGCAGCATGTCCTGCACAGCCTCAGAGTAGCCATGAAAACTCAAAAGGTAGGACATCTAAGATTACCAGGATTCTTTATATGTTTGTGCTTATTTCTGAGCTGATGAAATGAATATTTGAATGAGGCTTCTTTTCACTGATTTTTAAAATGCCAGCATTTGAGTATTTATTAATAATTATTTCATTTAGATATTTTAAACTGTGTGCAACTAATGTGCATTGTTTTATATCTATATATCTATATATATGTATAAAATACTTTAATTCCAATTTCCAGGTATGGACTCTTGTTTGGTTAATATCTAGTTCTGATGTTAATGAGTAAAAATGGAAATTAAAGCCTGTCAAAAATGTATGGCTTGTGTTACATTCCATGGGCTAATCATAAGATGAAAAGATGAGGACAGTGTTCAAAATTAATAAAATAATCCTATGCATGCAATGGTCATGTATTTTTTTAAATGGCTGTCCATTATTGAAAATGTATGGATTGAATGAACCCAGATTAACCCAATTAAGATCTTAATACTCTCAAACATTCTAACCTTCTTTAAGATTTGACCATTGTACATTTTACTCTTTCTTAATGAATGTGTCCTCCTTTATCTCAGAGTAGAATAACATTCACATCTGATTGAAAATGAAGCTCTCTAGTGTAAATGGAAACACTAACAAATGCAGACGTACTGATGGCATCTTTTGTTGTACCATGACAGAAGTATTAAACTGTTTTAAAGGACACAGAACATAAATTGGTTGGAACTTTAGAATAGAATGTGTTCACAGGTAACGTACATGTTACCTGTGCCTGAATTCTTCCTGAATTATAATTTCTGGCAGTTTGCACACTTAACTTCTCATCCAGAGTCTGTAATGTGGTCCTAGCACAGTAGCTGTTTGTACTGAAGCTCCATCGTCCTCAAGAGTGGAAAAAATTAGGGGTTTTTTAAAGCACAATCAGCAGATGACTTGTAGGTAGCTCTCACTTCCCCCTATGTGTTAAACTACAGCTTAAAGTGTTGTCAGCTGTTCTCCCTTTTCTTTTAGGGCCCAACTCTGATAAAGATGGTATGCAGCACACAGTTACTAAGCACAGGGGAATAATTACACTCTACAGACATCAGAAAGCTGCTTTTGCCATCACAAGTCGGCGAGGTCCTGCACCAAAAGCTCCAAAAGCCCCTATTGCAGATCTCCCCCCAGGCAGCAGTGGAAGCATTCCTACAGAACTTGATGAGGTACATTCCAAAAGCTTGAATTTGCAACTTCACATCCACCCCTCCTTTCCATTACTTTGAGTTCACTGCAGTTGATACCTTTGTAGTAGGGATGGCAGGGGGGTTTTGCATCACAGAACAGGAAGTTTTGTGATGCAAGCAGCTTATGTTTGATGTTTTAAATGTTTGTCATTAAGAACATTAATAACTCCTGAAATGTTGTATTTACTATAGAATATGAATATCAATATGAGTTCATGGAGATGGATTTCCACAATGGGTGGAACAAGCACAAGATGACACGAACTGTGTCCTGCCCATGTTAGTGTTGGTCCATCTCAATGCATGGTGGATGCTCCTGAAGCATTAAAACCAGCAGTTGAATTATGATTGTGTAAAACAGCATGTCTGTGTGACTTCCATACTTGGTGTCCTAAACTCTTCCCTTTTATTAATTTCAAACTTCAGCATGTTTTAATGAGGTTCTAGGCAGGATTGTGAACTCCTAAACAGTGTTGTGGATTTTATTATTAATGTTTTTTATTAATTCTGCTTGCCAGAGAGAGCAGAGAGAGGGATAAATAACAAATCAAGTATTTTAAGTTTTCTAGTAAGTACTGTTCTTGGTATCACTGTATTGGCCATATCTGAGGTTCTGGAACCAGAACCAGTTGGAAATATTTGTTGAAATGGACTGGTACCAGCAAAGGCCAAATCTCAAATTTATAGACTCTAAATAATTGGCTGTGAAAGAATTTTTCTTTTTTACACCTGTATAAAGAATAAAGGAATTAACTCAGGAATGGTGAATGTGTTGTGGGTAGGTATAAACACAATCAGAATTGAATGCCTATGTAATGAGAGGTCACCCTTGACAATAATTGTTATTAAATATGTCTAACTTTGCTGCTTTGTTGAATTGTTTCATTCTAGGCTCAGAAACCTTACGTTGTACAGAGAAGAGGAGCTGAATTTGCCTTATCTACTATAGCTAAACATTTTGGTGCTGAAATGGCAACGGGATTGCCACATCTCTGGGATGCTATGGTTGGTTCGTTAAGGAACAACATTCACATAAATAATTTTGGTAATTGCACTTCTGATTTAAGCTGGGGAAGGGTGGCAGGCTGGAGTCAGTATGCCAGTCTGAAACTGAGCACCGTTTCTGTCTTCACCAGACCGAAAGCTGTTACTGGAAAAAGGAGATGCTCCTGCCCAGGAGCTGGTGAATTCCTTGCAGGTTTTTGAAACAACAGCAGCTTCAATGGACACTCAGCTACATCCTCTGGTAATCAGCTTTTGCATGAAACACTTCAGTCTCTTTATTGCTAGTTTAAGTCTTTATTGTGTCTTGTTGTGTCACACTGGAATCAGCATCTCTGCTCTGCTTTATTCGAACTCTGTATTTCCTAGTCCTGGAGAACAGACTGGTAATATGATGCCTTCTGTTTGTTATGAAAGTGCAGATTAAAATGTGGTTATGTAGCACTGTGTGGCTGACTGAAAGACTTTATTACGTGCCTTTTATGTATATATATATACATAAATGCAGTATGTGGTTATTGTGTAAATTGATTTTGGTGCTGCTAATATTGTGTGCAGTTTAAAAGAAATTTGTAGAATGTCAGAGAGGCTGAACTTGGTTCATCAAAGCTAGTACTTAGGGACTTGCGCACTAGGAAAAACCTGACCATCTGTTTAGGTATCCAGTACAAAGGCATATCTGCACTGATTAAAAGGAAGACACATACACCCATCAGAGACATTGATGTATACCCTGCTGGGGAGATGCAGATTTCCTTCTGGGTGTCCTCCTTGTCACACAGAATTATTGAGATTCCCAACATGAGTAATTAGTCTGCATAAACACAAAGGGAATGAGTCCAGGACAAATTTGCTAGCTGGAAGGAATTCTTAAATCTGTGTATCTGTATTTAAGAAATAATTATTTTCTCTTTAATAAAAAATTCTGGGTATTTAGTACCATCTTTTCAGTGTGAAACACTTCCTTGCTAAGTAAGGGCTCAATTAGTTTTGATTTTGACTGAAATGCTGAATATTTGTCTGAATTTTGTCTGTATTGGGGAGTAATACATGTTCAAAGTTTCAATTGCCTTTTTCTTCTGAAATACTTTTTTCATTTTAAACAATTATATCTTGCAAAAGAGCCATTCCAAGCATTCTTAAGTGACTTTAAAGATTCTGTAGTTAAAAAAAAAACACTAATTTTTTTATTATTCATATTAACCTTTACTCCCTGCACCTTTTTCTTTTGTTCAGTTAATACAGCATTTGCCTCATCTTTACATGTGCCTTCAACATCCCAGCACTGCTGTGAGACACATGGCTTCCCGTTGTGTGGGTGTTATGAGCAAAATAGCAACCATGGAAACAATGAATATCTTTCTAGAGAAAGTTCTGCCGTGGCTGGGAGCAATAGATGACAACACCAAACAGGAGGGTGCAATTGAAGCACTTGCATGTATCCTTACTTGGGTATTCAAAAATGCAGAAGATTCTTTGTTGTTTCGCTTGGGTGAACAAAAGCAGTTGCCTGAAAAAACTGGGAGGAGGAATGAAATAAAATACTAAGCTGGTTTTTGTTCTGTGGAAAGAAACAGAAGAAAGTCTAATTTACATTGCTCATATTTTATCTGCCATGTGACATTTTGGTGGAGGTAATTTGGTTTCTGAAACCATGCACTTTGCTGGCTAAATGTAATTGGGTAGATCAGATTTCTGCTTCTGCATTGCTTTGTTACTGGAAATTTCATTACTCGAGTGTAACAATTAATGACTCTTACTGAGTGTGAAATCTCCTGGATGTATATTTGTCAGACAAACCTGAACTATTAAAAACTATTTCCTTAATGAGCACTGCAGGTGTAATGGAGCAGCTGGATGTTGGTATTGTCCCATACATTGTTCTCCTGGTGGTTCCAGTTCTGGGCAGAATGAGTGATCAGACAAACAGTGTGCGTTTTATGGCCACTCAGTGCTTTGCCACACTGATCAGACTGATGCCTCTTGAGGTAAGCTCCAGCTGTAAGTGTATGGATGTGTGAGCTGTCCTGCATCCACTCTCACCAGCTGCAAAGTCCAGGCTTCTGGCTTATTAAATGCTGAATGAGTAACTGGTTTTATAGGTGTTGAGTCCATGTCAAATAATAGAAGATGTGCCATTTAAAATGAGCAAAATTGGACCCTGTGTTAGCAATTTTCTAATTTAATGTTAAAATAAAATTTCTCTTTATAAGAAGCTCATGCCAGCTGTATGCACAAAATTAAACGGTAGATTTATTAATTTTGTGTGTAATGCTGCTTTTCTTAGATTGGGTTTAAAACCTTTAGGCATTCTGTGTGCACTCTCCTTAGGTATGTGCTGCTAAGTATGTTGTCAAGAGAAATGCACAAAAGCAGTACTGGTTTAAAGGCAAAATCAAAAATAACAGTAATAGAAATAATGTGTGCATAAGTGGGGTCACTTATTACTTGTTCCTAAAACCAAAAAGCACCACCCTACATATATAGGTAAAATATGGTATATTATGATGCAGTAGTGCTTAATCAGTACAGATCTGCTTCAGTCTTTCATTCCTGCTACAACTTGCATAGCTCAGACAACTTCTGATGTGCATCAAGGACTACAATGCTGCTAAGTAACTTAATGTGACCACCAGATGGTAATAGAAGACAGTTTAGGATTTCCACAGCAATAATGAAAAACAATTGTCAGCTTAATGCATTTTTTTATTCTTTCACTTTTTAATTTAGCACAATAGAACCTCAGAATCTGATAACTAGTGATCTGCCTTAACAGGAGCAGACTTACTTTGTGTGCTTACACTGAGATGTTCAACTGGTTGAAAGGGAGCAAAGAATTTCGAGCATGCTCATTGCAGTGCCATTTGCACCAGGCCCTTCTTCATATGCATCCTAAACACAGTCCTGTGGAATACACCTAGCTTAGGGCTTGGAGGAGGGTTAAAGCTATTCAATAAAGTTCAGTGAGAATCTCTTGGAATGTACTGTACTTGTTTTATTAATTGCGTGCATATGCATGATCACTTCATATTTATTTTCCATAGTTATGGAAGAAGTGCCTTCAAATTTCCCTTTCTGGTTAAGTTCAGTATCAGATACTGAACTGCAATAAATATGTGAGCATAGAGTAAAGCGGATTAATAGTGAGAGAAAATACTCGTATTGTCATGGAACAGTATTTTATTTAACAATAAATAAATAGCATTAAGTGAATTGGGGCAACTTAACTATGCTCTGTTTTCTGCATCTTTATGCTCAAATATTCTTGCAACCATAAAAATGAAAGTATTACTGAGAGAAGGATTGTAAGATAAATGGTTCAATTTGATCAAACTTGTATTGATAAGCAATTCTGCTGCAAGCTGACAACATATTTGAACCAAATGACCTGCCACAGTTCATACTGCAGGTGGGATCTTCTAAAAGGGAGTGGAGGCAGAGCGTTGAACAAGGAGGCTGTTCCTGTCTGTGTGTGTATTGAAATATCCTGTGGGGCAGCACTAACGTCCCCCTTCCTTACTAACCACATACATGGTGGCAGTATTTGCTAGAGGGATTTTTTAGTCAGGAGCCCTCTGTAAGTGCTCAGTAAGATGGGTTTTGAAGTAAAGCTGACTAAATGAAAGGGGATGAAGAGGATGGAAGAGGCCCAGAAAAATGGGATGATAGATGTGATGGTGGTAAAATGGCAGTGCCTCTGCTGCTGCTGTATGTTATTTGCAAGCTAGAATGAGTATATTTGGCCCCCAAATCCCTTCTTTGGGCTTCTGGCCTGGTATGGGGAGTACCTAGGAAGTAAAGGTCTGCTGTTACAGACCTAGAGGGGTTCAGGTTTTGGTTTTTTTCTCCCAACAGTTTCCAACTGCTTGAATTCATCCTGTGGGTTTCAGTATCACTTTAGATCTAATTCTGCTAAATAGGAGAAAAATCCATCAAACTTTGGATGGTAGCTTGTGGCTCAAGAGGAGTGGGTGTCATAGGATTTTCTAGCCAGCCAGATAAACCCTCTGATTAGAGGTAGAATAGCTCAGTCTTTGTAGAATCTTAGCAGCTTGACCAGAATTTTCTATCTCTTGTGTAGTTTTAATCAGTCTTTTCAAAGTGTCCTTTTGGGGCAGGATTTGTCTCTTGAACCTTGCAACCCTGCATGTGTTGACCTGCAAGTAATCAGACAAGTACAGCTAAATATAGTATTTAACTTCTGAGTTTAGAATCATACAGTTGAGAAGATTACAGATCTTTAATGTGCCTTTAAAACATCTGAGTAATGTGAGGTTTGAGTTCTTCTGCTCTGTGTGGCAGTTTAGTCCTGTAGCCCTTACATGACTGCTTTAAAATGTTACCCTAGGCTGGTATACCAGACCCACCAAACATGTCTGAAGAATTAATCCGGATGAAGGCTAAAGAACGTCACTTTCTGGAGCAATTACTGGATGGAAAGAAACTGGAAAACTATGAAATTCCAGTACCAATCAAAGCAGAGCTCAGAAAATACCAGCAGGTAACAGCTTATACTTTTATTTTTGAAGTTCCAGTCTGATATGGTTTCATGGGATAGTAGTTGTTCAGACACGTTTTTCTTGTGAATTTTTTGAGTGTTTGGTTTTTGTTGTGCAGTGTGTATCTTGGACTCTGGGTATGGAAGAACAAATGAAGTAATTCATCCTTTCTGTACTGTTCTAGTGATATTTTTCCCCTTCCTGGATTTTGCCTTTTTTGGGAATGGTCAGTGGGCTGTGCCTTGCTAACACTGACTGTGGCAGCCCAGCACTGCAAAGCCAGGCCTCACTGTACTATTTGGATGTTTGGTTTTCCCTTTATTCCCCCTGCTTTGAGTGAATGGGCTGCAGGGGATGCATTTGTGGTGGAGAACCAGCTCCTGGTTTGGCAGTGCTGGGTCACTGAACACAGGGATGTGTGAACTGAAACTCAGCTCGCAAAAAGCCAGGTTTTATTGAGTCACTCTCCTTTTCTGATTTCAGGATGGAGTGAACTGGCTTGCATTTCTCAATAAATACAAACTTCATGGAATTCTTTGTGATGACATGGGTTTAGGAAAAACTTTACAATCCATTTGCATTCTTGCAGGTGATCATTGCCTCAGGTAAGCTTAAACAAATCACATTTTGTCTTAGACTTTAATGATAAGTCTTATGTGGTAATGAATCTGGACATAGTCCTGAGCAACTGTGACTCTGGGTGGCTGTGCTTGGATGGGGGGTTTGGACCAGGTGGACTCCACAGATCCCTTCTCACCTCAACTCTTCTGTGAAAAACAGTTTTTTTAAACTCTTATTTTATATTCTTCAAGGGCTCAGGAATATGCAAGAACAAAACTGGTGGACAGTGTTCCTCTTCCCTCCTTGGTGGTGTGTCCTCCTACACTCACAGGACACTGGGTGGATGAAGTGGGCAAATTTTGCTCAAAAGAATATCTTAATCCATTGCACTATACAGGACCTCCTACTGAGAGAGCAAGGTAACAATCTTGCACTTGTAACTGGTTTACAGTAAAATATCACACATGGAATTTTTCAATTTACTTTACTACTACTGAAGCATAGTTTGTGGGCATGGGAACATTTGTGGTGGTATCCTTAAAGGATGAAATAATAACAAGATGTAAGGAACACTTAAATTAACTCCTCATTTTTTTTTTTTAAAGATTGCAACACCAGGTGAAAAGACACAATCTCATAGTGGCTTCATATGATGTTGTAAGAAATGACATCGACTTCTTCAGGTAAGAATTGGCTTGTTTTCTGAGGTTTTTAATAACTTAAAATTTTAAATGCTACTTAAGTCTGTGTTCTTCTTTTCCAGAAATATTAAGTTTAATTACTGCATTCTTGATGAAGGCCACGTAATAAAAAATGGAAAAACAAAGCTGTCAAAAGCAGTAAAACAGCTGACTGCTAATTACAGGATAATTCTTTCTGGGACACCAATCCAGGTAATTGATTTTCTATTTTGGATGAATAGTGGAAAACAAACAAGATAGGTCTGTCTTGCACTCAGCTTTATTGTACCTTTTAACAATCATCTTGTTCAAATTATACATTGTAAAACAGCTTTTCATTTCTAAATGCTCAAAACATCATCTTTCCCTTTCCTGGTATACCTGTGTGTAGGGGAATAAATGCAAGTTTTGTGGTATTAATGGAGTTCAAAAGTTGGCAGCAAGACTTTCTCTACCACTTCCTCAAGTAAAATTAGCAGGAAACTCAATTCTAAGATCTCCAGATTTTGAACTTTGTCCGAATGACTTGGCTCTGCAGTATCTGCCTCGCCCAGGAACAAGACCACTGGTGTGTCCTAGGTTTTGTTAATCAGGAAAACTCTGGATGTGGCTTAAGGCACTGGACACAGTGGGAAGTCCATTTATTCATTCAGGTGCATGCAGAGGTATTTCTGTTACTCGGATGGATGAAAGAGCCACCAAGCTCCAGGAGCTTGGGACTGGTGTTGTACTGTGAAGCTTGTAGGGTTCTAAATACGTATGGAAACATTTTATGATACCTTGCAACAACTTATTACTTATGAAAATAATTTATCAAATGTTTCTTTTATGTGCAGAACAACGTGTTGGAGTTGTGGTCGTTGTTTGACTTCCTAATGCCAGGATTCCTGGGCACTGAGCGCCAGTTTGCAGCTCGCTATGGCAAACCTATCCTGGCAAGCAGAGATGCCCGCAGCTCCAGTCGAGAACAAGAGGCTGGTAAGGATCAAATGTTTCATCTTTGGGTCTTTGTTTTAGCCTTTTAAATGAGATCTGCTAATGAAAAGAAGTGTGGTTATTTCTAACATCAGAGATTGAGGGGGAGCTGAATGGTTTGAAAAATGTTTTTCTTCTAAAACACTGCTGCTGTTGCCCTCACTAGGGGTACTTGCAATGGAAGCTCTGCACCGCCAAGTCCTGCCATTCCTGCTGAGGAGAATGAAAGAGGATGTGCTGCAAGATCTTCCACCCAAAATTATTCAAGATTATTACTGTATTCTCAGTCCTCTACAGGTATGCTTAAAGAGTGGCTGAAAGTTTATTTCTCAGCAGAGTTAAGACCACAAAGGCATGAATTCTGTATTCCTGTGTCAATTTGATATCAGCTCTGACAGTCTCTGGATGTACTAAGAGAATTTTGTAGTATATGTGTTTAAAACACTAATTCCAGTCCTGTATTAATAGCGTGTTTCTTGAGTTTGATTTTGGGCATTGTTCAAGAACAACATGTATGTGTCTGCAGATTGTTTTTCAATAACCCTTTCCAAGTTGAAAGAGAATAAATGGCAAGAGATTCTGTTGTTAAAGTTTATGTTCTGTTACATATGAAATAGCTTTCTTGATGTATGATAATTCTGAATATTAACTTGAAACTAAACTCTGAATAGAACTATCTTCTGTCAGAAAAAACACACTTATTCTCTTGTCTGGTCTGCAGGTTCAGCTTTATGAAGATTTTGCCAAGTCTCGTGCCAAATGTGATATTGATGAAACAGTTTCTTCAATTTCACTGAATGAAGAAACTGAAAAACCAAAGCTTAAATCTACAGGTCATGTATTTCAGGTACAGTTTTTTTCAGTAATTTTTATTACCTAGTATATACATTTTTGGTAACTGTATTTATAGGTTTAGTAGAAAATTAAAATCAAAATTGTAAACTTAGACATTTGTGGTCGTATGATCTAAGTAGAGTATTTATGGCTGGAATGTGAAGTATAGCTATTATGTTTAAATTATGAGTTTGTGTCTTATGATGTATAACATTGCCTCATATTTTAATGTGATCTGCTCAGTTCTGCTGTTTTGTGGATCTTGTAAAAACTGAGTACTGAGAGAGCAAAACCTCAGAATGAGGGAAGTAATTCTGATTGCATCAACTCTTACACTTCAACATTAAGATTCTGAAACAAGCACAAAATGTTTCCTTAAGGGTAGATCTGATTTTTTGAAGGTTCATGATCTTATAGAACTGAAGATTAACTCTTGATTAATTGGAAACAATTATTCTCAAAGTGCTCCCAAACCCATTTCCTCTACTGCAGACTCAGATCAAAGTGTGGAAAATGGTAATCCTTGCATTTTTCCAGAAAGAAGGGACCAAGATCACAATGAGTGTAACAGTGTTTGGGTACAATTTGAAATGCAGGTTTAAAATGTGTAACTTTGATGAAAATACACCATGAAGTCCAGATTGTGGAATGTGGCAGAGTGACCCCTGTACTTATAGTTAATTCTGTTAATCCTTTTTCTGTAACTGTGTTTTTGCTTATCATTTCTTTGAACTTCATTTCTTAAATAATTCAAGGCATTGCAGTACTTACGGAAGCTCTGCAACCACCCAGCATTGGTGCTCACAACCCAACACCCAGAGTACAAGAGAATTACAGAGCAACTTGCAGCTCAGAATTCTTCCCTTCGAGACATCCAGCATGCACCTAAGCTGTCTGCTTTGAAACAAGTGAGTAGACATTTGTTGTGCCTTAAATTCCCCAAATGTCTCTGCTGCTGTTACAGTTTAGGATGCTTTATTTAAGCTTTCATCAATAGGAAAACTCTTTTCAATAAAATTTAGTAAATGAAAAGAATGCAAGAGTGTTTCAGGGATATGCCCTATTTTCCCTGATAATTTAAGAAGGAGGGGGAACCACAATCTTCATGGTGATGATGTCTATATAATTTGTTGGCATATGAAAAACCTTACTTCTGTTTTTTTCTTGTCCCTCTTGTTGCAGTTTTTTTTTTCATTTTTATTACACAGGAGACAACTTGATAAAGTTAGATTGCATTTCCATAGCTTTACTTACAATAGAGTTTAAGAAAAGAAAATGTTTTTTTTTTCATTTTTTAATGACTCTTAAGTTTTTCGTAGTTTAACAGGGAAGCCAAACTTTGCCTTCTTGTCATTTAAGTGACTGTCAATTAGACACTTCCTTCTGCAGTTTTTCTCTAATTTCTGCTTTTGATAATCAATGAATGTCAGTATTTATATGAGCTCTACAGTCATTTTAATGACACACTTTAATGTTCTTTTACTTAAAGCTGCTGCTAGATTGTGGTTTGGGGAACGGTGGATCTTCAGAAAGTGGTACAGAAGCAGTTGTGGCCCAGCACAGAGTGCTTATCTTCTGTCAGCTGAAGAGTATGCTGGACATAGTGGAGCACGACCTTCTGAGACCTCAGTTGCCTTCAGTTACATACTTGCGGCTGGACGGCAGCATTCCTGCTGGGCAGAGACATTCCATTGTTTCCCGGTATGCCTCATCCCCTGGAACCACTGTGAGGCAGCTTTGATGAACTGTGCTATTTAGATGGTGCAGAATTGGGTTTTTTGTCTGCCTCAAAGCACATGAGGTTCATAAATTCTTTATTTAAATGAAACTTACCATGCTTAACCTTTTCTTGTATGCAGGTTTAATAATGACCCATCTATAGATGTTCTTTTGCTCACCACTCACGTTGGTGGGCTGGGACTGAACTTGACAGGGGCTGACACCGTTGTGTTTGTGGAACATGACTGGAACCCGATGAGAGACCTGCAAGCCATGGATCGGGCACATCGCATTGGGCAGGTGAAAACCTCTGCATTTCCCATAAGGGTGGCTTTTCTTATGCGGAATTTGCCTGAGAGAGTTTGTAATGTATAACAAAGTGACATCTCTGGGTTTCTATCAAGCTTCCATTCATACTTACTTCTTACAAATATACCAGCTGCTGAAGTGCATTCTTCCTTATTCTGCCCCCAACTTGATAAGTCTTCTCTTCTGTACTTCCTGATCTGCTGGGGAGAGGCCGGAGAAGAATCACCCTTTGGTGGAGGAAGAGATAACTCAGGACTGAGACAAGGAACTGAAGGACAGCCTGCAGGGTTGTGCTTCTCTGGTGCAAGAATGAGTGGTGGTAGTATTCCCCTAGAGCTGTAAAAATCAGTGAATTCTTCCAGAGTACAGAGGCAACTGAAGATGTTTCTACGGTGTAGTGGCAGTCTTGTGCTTTGTCTGTCAGACTGAGTAGAGTTACCAAAGGGTGGCTCCAGTCCAAACTGTTTCTAGACTGTCCATGATAAGCACTAAAAGCTTATGCTTTCCTGAATATCTGAGATGATACTTGTTAGCTAAGTGTGTTTTTTTTTTTTCTTTCAGAAACGTGTTGTTAATGTATATCGCCTGATAACCAGGGGAACTCTGGAAGAGAAGATCATGGGTCTTCAAAAGTTCAAAATGAATATTGCAAATACAGTGATCAGCCAAGAAAATGCAAGCCTGCAGAGCATGGGAACAGAGCAGCTTCTTGATCTGTTCACTCTCGACAAGGTAAAGAAACAGTTTTACAAATACCTACCAAAAGTAGAGTCAGCTTAGGGAAAAGCTTTGCTTTGAAATGTAAAATTTAATCACACAAATGCTTAAGTTGGACTGATGAATAGTAGACAGCTCTCTGAACAACAGGAGGAAGTGATATTTCCCCAGAAGAATTATCAGACTTGAAGAATTTATTAGATTGTTGAAAACATTATTCTGTATATTAACAGTAATTTTTTTCTTTTGTGAAGGATGGCAAAACTGAAAAAGCAGATACCTCTACCTCTTCTGGGAAAGCATCAATGAAATCAGTACTCGAAAACCTTGGAGAACTATGGGATCAAGAGCAGTATGACACTGAATACAGTCTTGAAAACTTTATGCATTCATTAAAGTAACCACCACATATTTGTAATACAACTGCTGCTAGTTCACATATTTTTCTGCTGATATTCAGCAAACTTCAAAGCATATAGAGTGAACCTTTAGCTTAATGTGTAAATAGACTTACTGAAAGAAGAATCTTCAAAAGACTGGCATGAAGTAGTGTCAGCTGTTTCACTGGGAAGTTATTCTGTCTTAAACGTTTGCACTGTATAAAAACTTTAAATGTAAACATTGTGAGGTGGTTCAAATTTTACTTGTTCTGAACAGCTGCAAATTCTTACTTGGTAGAAGAATTAAAACATAGCAGGTTTTACATCTGTTAACAAGTGTGACTTGTGTTTGCAGTTAAGTCCACCATTCTTTCTTTCTGTATCTATAATAGTTTTGTACAGTTGTTTCAGTGAGTACTTCAGGTTGTTCAGTGTACATTTTTCTTTTAAACACAACTTACTTTTATGGTATATTTAAAAAGCAATTTTCAACTTAAGCTTTCATTCAGATCATTTCAGGAGTTACATCACCAGAGGCAAAGCCTAGAAGCCTTGGAAGTATTGCAGAATGGAATGGCACTAGGCCTGTGCACCCACCTTTGTATATTAACTATATATATATATATCATGCTCTTCAGTCTTTTGACACCATCTTGTGAGAACAGCTGACTTGAACTTTTTAATGTAATGAGCTCTATTAAATACAGGTAATGGCCTATTTGAGGCCATGTTTGCATCCTGTTAGCAGGGGTGTACTTTTTTAATTTATCTATAAGGCTAGAATATAGCCACTTTGAGAGATGCATGTATTCCATATGTTTCAATCCTATATATTTTTTGTAACTAAAAGAAGAAATTAAATATACAGACAGACATTTTCCAGAAGTAGATTTTACACTGTCTAGGATTCTAAAATCCATGCTAAAAGTGACTGTGTACTAAACCAATGCATGATTTAAAGCTTCTTAAAGGAATAGGGAGGACTTTTTTTCTTTAGGAGAAAATATACATAGAAGTACCTACATTCAGTTTGAGGTAATTGAATAGTTAAAGTTGTGTAACAAAGATAGTAAAAGATTTAATAGCAGTGAGTGAGAATAATATGGCTGTATGTTATGCAGCTTTTTATAAAAAAGGGAGGCAGTATAAAAGTGTGTTTCTAGATGTGCATATGTACCAGTATATGCACTTTTTTATAAATATTAAGTTATAGATAACTTACAGCAGTTGTCTGAATACATAGAATATATGTATAAATATAAAACCTAAGGTTTATAGCTTGCTGTGTGCTTAAGCATCAGAGCTTAAAAACCACCAGAGACCTCAACTATTGTAAAATAAGATTGTTTTAAAACTATATAAATCAAGACAGTTCTATAGCATTGGAGAAGAATTAATGTCACATTTCAGTAGTTATGAACTGCCAGATTGTAACTAAATTAGCATTCCATAAAAATAAAACAAACTGGGAATATATGAGTTGCATGTTGGGTTTGTCCATGTTTAGTTTTGTTTCTCTAGGGAAGATTTATCTGGCTGTGTGAAAAACCTAATGCTTTTGGAAATTACAGCTGGATGAGTGTTATATTGGTTAATTTCTACCTTCAGACCATTTCTGTTGTGCTTTCAGCTGATGATCCAAGCAGGGGAGACAAGGTGGGTCTTGGTGGTGTTTGCAGAGAAGTTACAATGCTGGAATAATGCGTACTTGAAGATAACTTGGTGCAGTAATTTGGTGATAGTGCCTAGAAATAACAAGATATTTGAATAAAGAAACTTCTTTAGTGGTAAAAATTGCATATGTTTTTCTTCAAGAGTTTTATTAGGTGCAGTGATAAGAAACTTTGGGTTCTGTTGGGAAAGAAATAGCCTAGGACTTTTTAAAGCCATTTATTTATCACATTGTGGTTGCTATGCAACCATAATAATTTTAGCGATGGCTCTCTTGGATATCACATCAACAAGATCCTGCACCTGAAAAACAGGGGAAGGCAGAACCTAGAATAATTGTTTCAAGAATATTATATGTACTGGCTGATGTTAAGTGTTCTGTGAATTAATGCTTTGAAATGTAACCCAAGAGGAACACTGCACCAACTATATAAAAAATTGGATTTTGTTACCTTAATATTTAACAAAAAGCTGTTGTGTGCTTTTCAAACTAGCAGAGCATTTGCCAAGATCTGGCTTGTTTGTGCAGTGTCCTCAGTGCACAAACTGGATTCACTTACAGCGAAACTCCAGCAAGAAATAGCTCTTAGAATGTTTCTAACTGCATTTGATCTCTTTAATGGGTATTCAGCTGGACCCCACCAGGGTCTGGGCTGGAATAGGAAAGTTTATTTATTTCTAGGCTGAAATGAAACCTTCAAATAAGTCAGATTCTCAGCACCAGCCATTTTGCTCCCCAGCTCTGCCCCTAGTACAGGTTGTTACCTGCTCATGAGGATACAGCCTAAGCCTTGACTGACTGCAGGTGGAGTCACTGGAGGCCCAAAGAAACCTGAACTGAGTAGAACCATGCACAGGCTCAGAATGCTTTGGGTTGGAAGCAACCCTGAAGATCATCCAGTTCCAAAGCCCTTCCATGGGCAGGGACACCTTCCACTACACCAGATTGCTCCAAGATCTGTTCAACCTGTCCCTGAGCACTTCCAGGGATGGGGCATCCATAACTTCTCTGGGCAGCCTTCTCCGCTGCCTCAGACTCAAGGTTTGATGCATTGTGTGTCATTTGCACTGAGTTCAGTTAGTCTCTCTCATCATTTAATAACATCAAAAAACCACTAATAGTCACCAAAGCCAGACCTCCAAATTAATGTAGTTCCTGATTCAGAGCTTGCTAACCTGTGAAAACTAAGTACCTCTGACTGGTGGCCACATTCTGGGCTGGAAAGAATGACTTTCAAACAACTGTACACATAATGCTGCTTTTCAACCAATCCTAAGGACTGCTTGAAATCCTACTTAAAAACTAATAGGAGACCTACCTTCTGCAAACAGGTCTGCATAAACACACCTGCCCTGCTGTGTCTGTTGTACTTAGATAAACTAAGAATTCAGTCTAACAAGTCTGTCTTTCTCCATGCATGTTATATTTGGAATTCACTTAGGCAGGAAGCTGCTTGCTTTCTGCAAATTTACTTATAACTATTGCAGGTTTCTAGGGGTTTTTTTATCCTTCTCCCTGATGCTTTTGTAAAGTTTTTTTTCCCTAAGTTTACTGGAAGCGAAATGACACTGAATATCCAAGGTATACATAGTAATTTAGTTTAACTGAAATTAGTTCAAGTTGAGTCTTTTGCTTTAGCCCATTATCTTTACAAATCTTATATTTTACCTTAAGATTACCAGATTTAAAGAGAAATGCTTGCATTTGCTATTAGTGGTATCCCCAGCTTTCCTACTGTCTCGTGGTTCTGCAGGTTGTAAGGCCAAGAGCACATGTTTCTAATTAAGCCTTAATTCAAGCAGTAGTAGGGCAGCTTTTGGCCATATTAGAAACTGTGGAAAACTTCGAAGATGAAAACACATTCACATACCAAAGCTTTTATTACCTTGCTTACAAATGGTAAATAATGAAGTGTTAAATCTAGCTTGGTGTGCAGTGTTAATAGAGCTTTGGCATAGGACAAGCTTTAAAGCTCTTAAGCATCACAGCAGCAACTGACTTGTGCTAAGTTGCTTTGTAATCAAAAGCTTGGAAGATGGAGTTCTTTCTTTAAACCAGACAGAGAGATGCTTTAGAGTAAGCATTATTTTTCAAATCTTATTTAAGTGAATTACTCTCAAGGAAAGTTCTCTGAATATAAGGATTTTTATAGAGATGATAATCCATCTAAATTCTTTCAGTGGTCTATTAAAAGACATGACCTTTGAATTTGTGTCAGGAAACACTTTCAGTTGGCTCCTTATGTTCTAGTAGCTTCATTCCTTCTCCAGTATTCTCTTCTACAGCAGGTTTGAAGTATCTGTTCAGTTACACTGTTTTTAAGGCCAACTCCCTGTTCAGGAATCAGGATTTAATTGATTCTGGCAGCCAGACCAGACTCTGGTTGTGCCCAGCAAGGGAAAGCTTCCTTTGGTGTGAAGCTGACAGCACCACCCTCTCCAGTGCAGGAATGCCACCCCCCTCCTGGGAGGACCAGATAGCAGCAGGGTAACAGAGCTCGAAGTTCACACTGACAATCCTGGGATCTTGGATGTCACTCAAAAGGAGATGCTCTTCATCTGTGTGTGTGCATGGGCAGAGCGTGCTGGTTGGAGCAAGCATGGTGCTCATAATGCCAAGTCATTTCCATTCATAAGCCTTATGCAATAACAACAAAACCTTAATTTTCTTCAATTGCTAACAGGTGCCTTTAATTTAGCATAAAGAGTAGAAGTTCCAAGCTCCTCTGTATCTTTTTTTCTTGGGCAACAGCTAAATACACTGCTGAATACACTGTGCCTGTGCTGCAGTAGATAGGCAAGAAGACAAGAGAGAAAGTTGTCCTTTGCCAAGGTTAAGACATTTTTATTAACTTGTTGTAGACACTGGGATCCAAACTTGCAACTTGCTGGAGGGTACATCTCAAGTTGTACCCACCAACCTTCCATCTGCACAAACCAGCACATGAGGGTTTAAGAAATTTGTTAGGCTATTCTTCCTTAAGGCTGTCAAACCTTTAAAAGTCATGTGTTCAAGACTTGTTCTGCTTTCTTAGCTCAGTCATGTGGGGAGCTAACTTGGAATTGGGGGTTTGACAATTTACAAAGTAATCAACAATCACAAACTCTTTCAGATAATGACCTTCAGTATTTTCTTTTAAAGTAAAATTCAGACCAGGATTTGCTAAGTTGTAAAAGGTATTCCACATACTAAAAGAAAACATTTACTGCTCATTTTCCCTTTTCAGATGAGGCAAGGAAGTTGATCTAGAGAGCAGAAACTTCAAACCCATAAATTCAGCCTCAGGTGCAAAAGCTGCAGGAAGGGGGAGAAAGGAAGGATACACTGCATGCTGCCAAATGGCTGTTCCAGGGATGCAGCGAAGGGAACTTCTCTGCAGTTCAGTGAGAGGCTCAGAAACAGCTGAGCTATCGGAACATGCTGGCCATGTCTCCAGTGCACTCCGGTTCCAGGGGCCTTTGCAGGACTATGTGTGCTGCCCATGCCAAGGCTGTGCCTGCCAGAGTTTTCCCATATGTCAGGGTAATTACATTTCACAGTTTATGCAGGCTGGGTGCTTAGATACTCCATTGAGAAAAGGGAATAGTGCTCAGTGTAGCGGCCCAGGCGTTTCATGTGGTTAACTTGTGTGCTTTTTGCTGCTGTTTCAATGTTAGCTCTCTCTGAGTAAATACTGTGCTCTCCAGATACACATTTCTGTATTCTGACCCTGTTTCTCGTGACTCATACTGCACTTACAGGGATTTAATTATCAATCACAGCCCAGCATCTGAGAAATAAAGCCTTCAAGTAGAAATCTGTAATGGTAAGCCAAGGGAAGAGCTAACGCAGATGTTAAAATCTGCTTTTGCAACAACAGAGCTTGAAAAAAGTCAGTTGAATTTGTCATGGTCTCTGCTGTAGCCAGAGAGGGAAGACATTAAAAATGCATCGACTCCGAGAAAATTACACTTTCCAATTCCTGCCTTTCTTCTGAATCAGAGCTGCCTCACCTAACAGCAAAACTGACCTTTAACTTTGCATTACCAAAACAAGTGTGTGCCTTTAGGAAAATGCTGCACTGTATTCTGATCTATTTCTCCATGCTGTCCTTGCTTCCACACAGTCCAGATTATAAAACTTCTGGGACACTTGTAACTGTTCATTCTTGGCCTCTAATTTGCAATTATTATCAGTCACAAAGCACAACAATCAAACTGAATCAAACTTGTCAACTAAACTTTAGGTACTCAGGTGCTATTTCATGTTCATTTGGACACATTTGGATTCGTATAAACACAGGCAAAGTTCACTTCTTGAGCATAAAGTCAAAATGTAGCCCATGCTCATATTCAAGAGAATGTGTTTTCAGGAGATGGCAGAGGAAGGAATCATGCAGAATAAGAAAACCCACGGTAGATGCCAGCCCACCAGTGTCTGTCTTCATTTATGACTAATTTAAACTTCACCCACTTAGGCATCATATCAGTTAAATCATCAGTTCATTTGCAAGCTGGAAAGGACAACATGGCAGAATTCAAAGTTGGTACTTCTGCTTTCTTTGCTGCCCTGGTGAGAGCTGCAAGATGTGATCAGCATTTCAGGCTTCTCACAGCCGACACAGTCAGCAGTAGTTAATTATTGTTTATAAAATGCAGAACTCTGTGTTCTCACAGTTAGAAGTTGCATCACTCTTTGGCTGTGCCTATTATTTATCAGCTGAAGAGCAAGGCAGCAAACAAAGCAAGGAGAGTGAAAAAACACCAAAACCCATGACAGTTTACATGGGCTGTGTAGGGGCAGGAAAAGTAAAGGAGGAGGAAGGGACATGGGATGCACTTGCCATCAGCCTATTTTCCCTGGCTCTGTTTGGTTTATTTCTCTCAGTTTCCCACTGTGCAGTATTTTTGCCTCCAATTTAGATGTGGTCACAGCTGGCAAAGCCACCGAAGTACTGCTGTGGAAGAGATTAGAATGCCTTACCACTGGGAGCCTGGTGTGTGCCGCCTCATCCCCTTCCCACTTAAGCAGGAAAAGTAGCTCCAACCACCACCACAGGAGCCTGCTGTGCCACCCCGAAGGAGAAAACAAAACAGCCAGACTCAAAGTTCTGATAAGTTTAAGTGGCAGATGGCTACAAACACCCCACAGCTTCTTGCACCTGCACAGAAACCTAGAGAGAAACAACAACCCTTCCACACGAGCTGAGGCCCAACACGGGCCGTGGGATGTGGCGCCCAGCGCTGCCTTCACAGAGTCATGAAACCACAGAATATCCCCGATTGAAAGGCACCCACAAGGCTCAGCTAGTCCAACTCCTGGCCTTGCCCAGGACTGCCCTGAGAGCCACACTGTGCTCCTGAAGGCATTGTCCAAAGAGCTCCTGAACTCTGTCAGGGCTGGTGCTGTGGCCACTTCCCTGGAGAGCCTCTTCCAGTGCCCAGCCACCATCTGGGAAGAACCTTGTCCTAATACCCAGACTAGGGGCGTTGCCTTCATGCCCTCGCTGTCCCTCACTCTCCAAATGGCATAACAGAAGAAAGGGCCTCAGAACCACCACTCTGCTCCTCGGGCTCCTGCCATGGCCCTCACGGGGGAAGGGATGGAGCCCCGATGGCCGCGGGGCGGGCGCAGTGCGGGATCCCCGCTGCGCCCTCCGTCCTCAGGGCTCCCCGTCTTCCCATTTCAGCCCGCTCCTGGGTTTGCCATTGTGAGCCCCAGAAACCAGCCCTCTCCCCAGACCGCTCCTGGGTTTGCCATTGTGAGCCCCAGAAACCAGCCCTCTCCCCAGACCCCGGGTTTGCCATTGTGAGCCCCAGAAACCAGCCCTCTCCCCAGCCCCCGGGGCAAGGCGGGGCCCGGCGAGGCCTTTGCGCTGTTGGGGCGTTCAGAGCAGCTCAACCGAAGGCCTCAGCTGCGGCTTCGTGGATTCCTGCCAGGTGAGGATCAGCCCGGGTTTGGGCCGAGTTGGACACCTTGTGGGCTTTTCTAGTTATCCACCCGAGGTCTCTGAAGGAAAGGAGGGCCCCTCTCCGTTTCGTTAGTCTGCTGCTGATCTGTCACAGAGTAAGATTTGCATCCGTGAGAGATGTATTCAAGGCACTAAATGGCTTTTGCAATTATTAGATGCCTTTATCAGCTTTGCTTTGGCACTTAATCAGCCGCAAAAGCTATTTATTGCCTCATAAACTCCTCTGCAGCAAACATTATCCTTTAATTAATCCCTGAAAATTACAAAGGCTGATGAGGTAACCCCATTTTCACACCACCCAGTCAAGATGAGGAGGATTTGTTGCTGTTTTCCCCTTTCATTTTGTTTTTAGGCATTTGTCAGCTGTCTCAGTCGGAGGGCTTGTCAGGACAGGTAGTAGCAATTAAGCAGCATGTCCCAGGTAACAAATACCAGCCAAATCACTGAGCTGTGAGGATTATTCACAGCTGAGAAAGTTAGGAGATGAGTAAAAGTTAAACCTTAATTTAGCTCACATTAAAATAGGAAAGGCAATCTGAATGGCATGTTGCTTCAGAGTTAAAGGATGTTACAGACTCATTAAAAGATTGGACCGGTTGCTAATTAGGATTTTTTGAAGCTAAGGACACAATCGTAGATCTCTTGCATACTGAGAGACTTCAGATGCATTCTTGCTTTGTATATCATTAACTTTTGTATATCAGCACTCAGAGGAATTCAAAATAACTGCAAAGCATCAAGATCTGTCTCTGCAACAACTCAATACCTTAAAATTTTCACTAGAATAGTGGTTTTTAATCTGGATACAAGTTTTCTTTACAACACAGACATAAAATGATGCTATTTCCACATACCTCAACCCATGCCCCCACCAGATTCAGACATTAAAGTAAAGCAGTTCATAAAATAACAAAAATGTTAGGCATCACTATTTCAAATTTAACTGACCTTATAAGAACTAGAATTATAGCTAGAAATTCAATGCTTTTGTGTAAATGTGCCCATTCTAATTTACAGGGGGGTGAGAGGAGCAAGAAACATTCCCATAAATATTTGGGAGTTGGCAGTTCTGAGTCCTATCTCTTCGCTTGCCATGGATGACTGGTAATTGTTGGGGAATTGCCATTGGCTGCTTGGAAACCTGATGTCAAGAGAGAAGGTGTTTCATCCAGGTCAGTTGCTGAGTTGCAAAAAGGTGGTGGGACCATGTAATCAGCCTGTTCTCTGCAGATGTGCAGAAAATGTTTCATGAACTGTAAATTGTATTTTAGGAAGTACCTAGTGATGCAGGTAGTTAAGGTAGAATAAATTTGGTAGGGGACTTGAAGTATAGGAAGGAAGGTTGCTCTAAAAATTATTGCAACAAGTTTCCCCATCAGCATTTAAAGCTTCCAAAGCAAATTCTGAAAGGGGGAAAAAAATCTCTTGTGTTTGAGAAATAGGCAAAGAGAAAACTGGGAAAAGAGAAACTATGTCTCTTAAAGCTCTTTATTTTTCCTCATCATTGAAAGAAAAAACACAACCCAAACCCACAAAAACCTCAACCTTGTTCTAATCCTAGCTCACAGCTGCTAGGGAATTTACATCTCCTGTGGCAGGTGTTAATCATGGTGAGACTAAAGAGCAGTTCCACTTCAGTGAGCCTTTCTGTGTGTTGGTAGGTGGTAGCATAGTCAGGACTCAAATTATAAGAGATTATGTTTTCAGAGATGTGTTGAAAACCCCAACCCAGCAATTATGTTTTCCAAAGTGTCCATTTGTTACTGCTGGAGACATCCTGCATTGCTGAGTGGTGCGTTCTTGCCACCTGAGTTTCTGAAACACAGCTAGGGGGGAAAGGATTAAGGAGGTGAATACTGTTAAAGCAAAACTTTGGAAGCTAGAAAGTCTGAGGCTTTACATGCTGGGAGGAGATGTGTTGAGGTGCAGCTGGTGCAGTTTTTTGCAGCATTAGATGGTCCAGCAGCCATCTTGCTGTCCTGCAGGGGGGTGGAGGGCAGGGCTCTGCAGCAGTGCAGTCACCTGCTCTAGCCCCAGGAACAGTCACACAGGCAGAGGGACACACCCCAGGGTGCAGGAGCACCTCAGTACCTGGAGTCCACAGCTTCTTGAAATTAAAGGAACCACAGTAAAAAACTTGAGTTCACTGGGAGTTACAGTGGGTAACTAAGTTAGTTCTAATTTAAAGTACTTCTGAATTAACTGTGGTAGTGAGAACACATGCTCAGGAGCAGTGACGTTCAGGACTCCAGGTCTGTATCTTGCCCTTTGGCTAAAGATGAGGCCAAAACTCCAGACCTGTGAATAACCTCACCTGAGGAAATGCCAGCAGAGGTCCCTCACTGTGACAGGTGTGGTATTTCTATGCATTTAGTTGCAGCTTTCTCATATCCTGTAACTTCCTTTCTGAGCAGTTTGGTGGTTTTGTCATGTCTAAACCAAAGGATTTGGATTCAGGAATAATGTTCCTCATCCTGGTTGCATAACAGAGCACAAATACCAGCTGCTGTCCTTTTCTTTTAGAGCACAGCTGGAGCACCAGGGGGAAATGGCAGTCCCAATCCTATTTCCATTTTTATGGACAAGAGTGATTGTTCAGTGATGTTGGTGTAAAGGCCTGCAACATGCTAGCATATGAGTGGATTTCTGTGGGATTCCTTTCACCCTGAAACTTTTCCACAATCTGAAGTATCATGGGGAGTATGGAATGTGAATGTGTAAGGATATCAGGCTGCTCACTCTAGTCTGGGTTTTATGTGCTTCCCTATGGAAGAGAGGGAGAGTGGTTGTGTCTCTGCATCACAGAGAAACTGTATCACAAAAGAAACTGTGGTTGTATCTCTGCATCACAGACTGTTCATTTTATGCATGTTAAAGCAAAACTTCCTTTGGCTAAAATGCAAAAAAAGTCCTGGTAATGTAATTGCTACTTACCTACAGCTACATGAAAAACATTCTCCTGACTCTTCAGGGGATACAGAAAAAAAACAAAGAGAAGGGATTTTGTTTTCCCCAGATTACATCCCATCACACAATTTTCTATTAATCTTCTTTTCAGTGTAAAGAATATCCCTGTTGTTTCAAAAAGATGATAGCATGCTGCTCAGTGGGCCAAAGGAATGATAATGCACTCTTAGAGCATGAGGAAATCAGCCTTGTTAGCTCTTCTTCCAAGAATAAAGCTGAGCAAAAAGGTTAACACAGGGTTGAATCCTTTAGAGTAATTAATCAAATATGTTAATGAGAGCACCACTTTGTTATAACTTCTAAAAAAGAGAGGTTAGATCAGAACAACTTGAAATTAGAAACAATCTCAGCATACTGACTCTAGGACTTAGTGAGACAGAGCTGCCTGAAGAGTGCCCTGCATCGCTGAGCCCAGCCTTGCCCCAGCAGGAAATCCACAGGAGGAAGCTGCAGGTGGAGTTTCTGTGAGTGTCCTGGGTGGGGGGCAGTGTCTCCTGCAGCTCCAGCAGCAGTGAGGTGCAGGAGGCACACAAAGGCAGAGCTGTTATTCATGCTTTATTTGGTACAAACAATACATTTTAACCTGCCTAACAGAAACTGAGCCAGACTGAGTCAGAACTGTTGTCAACTTGTCTTCCTGAGTGGTTCCTAATGTCTGAGCAAACCTTTTCTTCCAGTTTCTGCCCATCTGATTTGCAATCCAAAGGGGTTTGTAGAGTTAACCTAAGTGCATTGAATAGGTTTTGACTAGCTCAGTCTCAGTTGGAAATGTGTATGTAATGGGATATTGCTGAGAAACAACTTCTTGTATTGTGCTTTTCTGTGTACAAGTTTTGTTTGAATACTGCCAGGCCTTATTGGACATCACAGCCGTGCCTTTGAAATGTTGACCTAATAAAATCCAGTGCTGGGGATAGAGAGCCAGTGAAATGTTCATAACCTCTCTACCCAACAGAGTCCTTTCAAAGAGGGATCAGACTTTCAACTTCAGTTCTTTACACAGTGAGAAGGAACCAGCAATTAAAGCTCCTTATATCCTTGTAGTTGTTAAGTATAGAAATTAAATTATACCAATATGTGTTCTCTTCAATGGAGATGGAGGCAGAAAAATATCATCACAATAATTAGTTTTTTCTTTTGGGAAAAGGACTGGCTTTATTGAGTATTACAACTGACACCAGTGCATTCCTGACTGGCTGTAAGATCTCAGACAAGTTATTTCTTTTTGGTTACTTTTTTTGGTTACTTTTACGTGCTCATTTTGTTTTTTGTGCTTAGACTGAAAGCACTTCAGGACATAATCTCACTCTCTCTGCCTTTTGTAATGCCAGGCCTAACAAAGCTTTGCTTTGCTTTGGGGCCTTTAGACACTGATGAAACATAAATACTTTCAAAGATAATTAACTACACTGACTTTGAATGGAAAGTCATAATCAGGCCTGAGAAAGAGGAATCTTTGGTGCTCTACCCTATCTGCTGATGAGTATTCTCTTGGAAAGGAGGAGACTGCAAATTTTTGCAAACATTCTAAATGTTCAAGATGCTTTCAGAGTTGCAGCTGAGTCTGAAGGAGCTGGAATGTGAGTGGTTAAATTGTGTTTGGCTGAAAATCAAATTAGCTTGATACCTGCATGTCTCACTAGCACCCAAAGCCTGGAAGTGGTTTAGTGAAAATTGAAGAACTCCTTGTCCTACACAGACAGCTGTGATTGCTTATAAAACTTCACCATCAAGTGCCTTGAGGGGCACAGGGTTGCAGTGTGGTAATATTTAGGCTCTAAAACAAACAAATCAAATCAAAATAGGCTTTCCTTTGAAGAATTATATAAATTTTCCATTCATTCTTTTTTTTCCTATTATTTTTATCACAACAGCACCTGAAAGTCCAGTCAGCATAAAGAGCAAGGCAACATATAAACTCTGCCATAAAATTCTGCTCTTCCTCTGAAGCACAGTTGGTCTTTGGGCTCAGTAAGAGGGGCAAATTAAGTTGCTTAAGAGATGCTTGGTCTGACTACATTTTGTGACTTTTGCTTCTCCCGAAGTTCTTGTCATGTCAGTTCTACCAGCTGATCTACTTTATTAATTATTTTTTCCAACTTGAGTTTTTTGTAGAGTGAGATTGCATTCTGTAGTAATTAGATAGATAAGAGCTGAGATAGCTGGAACTCTGTCAGAGAAGCAGGATTAAGTGTCCAGGGAGTGGAAACTTCTTAACCATGATCAGCAGCAGAAGACACAGCAAATGAATGTGCACTGATTAGATGAAGTCAGCCCTGGTGGCACAGGTGTGGGAAATAAGTGCAGTGAGAAATTCCTTCTCACTGAGTTAGTGCCAGGCCATGATGGGGAGTACCTGCAAAGACAGTTACTGTTGCAATTACTCTGGCCTTTAATTTCTTTGTTTTAAAAGCTAAAGGAAGTCCCCCCCTCAAACACTTTAATAAACAGAGTGACTGATGTAATCATAGAAGGGCACATTTAAATATGGGTAGAGTATATACAGTTTGCTTCGCCCCACTTCTCCTGTACAAGGCACTTTAAACATAGGAAGTGGCACTAATTAGTCCACAGATACAACAGAAAAATTGTGGTCTGTGTGTTTTCCCTCAGAAGATTTGTGACTACCAGAATGTCCTCTGTAATCAGAGAAAATATTTCTGTCATGGGAGTGGTCCAGGTTCAGATACTCTGTTGGTATCATCATGGTGGACTATTCTAATTTGCCTTCTAGTTCAGTAACAAGCATTCCTAGTAATTGCAAGTTTTTTTAAGAAATAACACCAGGTCACTAGATCTGCTGATCCTCAAGGCAGGCTCATAATTCACTTACCTGCAGTCCATATAGGGGCAGCTAATAATACCTCAGAGACCCAGTAGGGCAGGTACATCTTTATAGGCTGTTGGATGCTGGTTGGTTGGTTGTTTGGTGGTTGGTTGGTTGGTTGTTGGTTGGTTGGTGATTGGTTGGTTGGTTGGTGGTTGGTTGGTTGGTGGTTGGTTGTTGGTTGGTTGGTGGTTGGTTGGTTGGTGGTTGGTTGGTGGTTGGTTGGTTGTTGGTGGTTGGTTGGTTGTTGGTTGGTTGTTGGTTGGTTGGTTGTTGGTTGGTTGGTGGTTGGTTGTTGGTTGGTGGTGGTTGGTTGGTTGGTTGTTGGTTGGTTGGTTGGTGGTTGGTGGTTTGGTTGGTTGGTGGTTTGGTTGGTTGGTGGTTGGTTGGTTGGTGGTTGGTTGGTTGGTTGGTTGGTTGGTTGGTTGGTGGTTGGTGTTGGTGGTTGGTTGGTTGGTGGTTGGTTGGTTGGTTGGTTGGTTGGTTGGTTGTTGGTTGGTTGGTTGGTTGGTGGTTGGGTTGGTTGGTTGGTTGGTTGGTTGTGGTTGGTTGTGGTTGGTTGGTGGTTGGTTGGTTGGTGGTTGGTTGGTTGGTGGTTGGTTGGTTGGTGGTTGGTTGGTGGTTGGTTGGTTGGTTGTTGGTTGGTTGGTGGTTGGTTGGTTGGTGGTTGGTTGGTTGGGGAATTGTGAACCTGCCCAGTGTTAAGGGCAGTTACTGCTTTCAGCCTTGGCAGTGCCACTTCGCCAGGAGCAGCCAAGAGGAATTGGTGTGGACAGCAGTACACCTGACACCTTGCCCTTCTGTAGCATGTGGGATTGTCACGTGGCACTCACACCTGTGTGACCTTGCAGTCAACTATTTTTTTTTCCTTCTTCTTTAATATATCATTGCAGCTGAAGCTTTCTTATGAATTGTGAGAAAAGGTGGAGGCTTGGTGGTGGGAAACAACGCAGGCCTGCAAAAGCACTTGCTCTTTGGATTTTGGTACTTTTCAGGCAGCTATTATATAGTGACCTACTCTGCTTTGCCAAGGCAGGTAGTTCTGGGTCTGTGCAGATGCACCTTTAGGCAACTAAGTCAGCCAGAGTGTTCAGACAGCTTCAAGGTTATGCAGCAGCTGAGTAGGAATTTTCAGGAACAGTTTTGGACTTCAATTTTTAATTACATCCTTTTAAAATTTTTTCTGTTTGGCCCTACAGTGAAATTTGATTAAGACAGTACTAAAGGTTTTTCCACACCAACAATTTCACCTTCAAAGGCATTTGCAGCTGTGACCTCAGATATTGTCCCTATTTCATATATTTCTTCTGTACTGACAGAAGAAGGAATTCATGTTCGCTGTTCGTAAACAGGATCATGCCAGAGAACATCCTGACTCTGTGTGCAATCTCTGCCTGCAGTCTGTCTGCTTGATCTGCCAACCCTGAATTTTCAGCTCCCCACCTGACATGAAAAGGGGCAGATATTAGTTTTTCTCTGAAATGAACTGCTGAATTAACAACTCTCTCATCTAAGGGCCACAAATGGAAATGAACAGCTCTGAATGATGTGGCAGGCGCTCAGAGCAATGTGTGTGATATTCTTACAAACCATTTGGATGAGGTGTCCTTACATCAGCCGGGAGCAAATGCAGATGAAAGGCTCAACAGATAACAAACCAGAGGAATTTCCTTCAGTCCAAGGTTCATGACCT
Source organism: Zonotrichia leucophrys gambelii (assembly GCF_028769735.1). Classification (NCBI taxonomy): domain Eukaryota; kingdom Metazoa; phylum Chordata; class Aves; order Passeriformes; family Passerellidae; genus Zonotrichia; species Zonotrichia leucophrys. The sequence goes on from NC_088176.1 coordinate 15,417,150, forward strand.
CATTCAGAAGTTGGGTTTGGGATCTGCTTGTCCTGGGTGTCATCAGAGTACGTTTTGAAAGCACGCACACAGCTGTCCAGAAAATCTGAGAGGATTGCTGGCCAGCCCGTTTGTCTTTACAGCTTACATCTGGCTTTGATGAGCTGCACATACATGCATATGATCTTTGTCCAGGTGGACAAATCTCTAGTTTAATGTTTAGCAATAGGTCCTTCCTAGCCTTTCAGTCAAGGGCTTCAGTTACATATTAATGGCACAGGTCTTTGTGCAGGTCCAAGAGCAGGAACATTGGGACATACTGGGGTAGGGAATGTTTTGGCTCACCATGTCAGACATATCTGTTGGCCCCAGTTTGGCAATTACTTCAGTGCCCATGTAATTTTAAGCACATAAGTAATTCCAGACAGTCAGGCTTGTCTTTAAAAGTGCATTGCTGACTGGGGAATTTCTGGCTTCTATAGCTGTTCAAACCTTGGCTCCCAGGAGTCTTCCTCCAAATTTAACAACATTTCTGCTTTACTCTCTCGCGGTAGAAAATTGGTAGCCTGCTTTGCTCTGTCAGCACAGACAGAAAATCTGCTTTAGCTTCTATCCTGTGAGACTCTGTCATTTATGCATTGGACAGAGACCTTGATGGGAATAAACATAGGATGGTTTACTTGAGAGGCCATACAATGTGGGTTGCTGAAGCTGAGACTTGTTATTTAGGTTGAATGAAAGTGTAACCCAGAAAACTGGCAAAAATTTTACACACACTTCTACAAAGTTGGGTGCTTGTTCCACAAAGTTTAGAAGTAGGGCAGTGCAGGAGCCAGAAGATGCATTGGAAATGGAATTGGTTTTGCACCAGGATTGGGAGAGAAATGTGTAAGCCTCTTTGAACTGGTACATGAAGCTATATCAGCTCCATGCTGTATGTGAAATAATATTGTTCATGGCAGTGGGGAGAATATACAGCAGCCTAAATATTAAGGGAGAGGAAGGACTGTTTGGGACATTTGTAAGGTGCTATTCCTTGTCCTGATTTTTTTAAAAATGGATCCTTCACTGTATTGCACCATAACCTGTATGAGTGAGGGAGTTTCTTCTTTCTTTTGGGGGGTGATTTTTTGCATCTTTTTTTTAATTATTATTCTCACGTACTAAGAAATGTCTGCAGGCCATCAGCCATTTCTCCTTTGGCCGTGGAAGAATGGGCCTATAATAGGAAGACAGTTCTGCCCTATAGTGTACTCCTTTCTCTTCCTTTTTAAACATATCTCCCCCTTGAAGAGCAGAGCCTGTCCAGCCTGACCCAGGTCAAGATGGGAGAGTGGCAAAAGCAGATTTCCCTGGGAAGCTTTTTTTTTCCCATTTACAGCTAAGTGTGTAACTTCACATCAGAGTTGGTCTAGCTAAATGAGCACCTTGGACACCACCCTCCTCACTGCATCCTGGCTGACTTCCTCATCTTCAGCTCTTCCTCCAGATGGAAAAGCTACAAGTAGCTGGGGGCTTCTGTCAGCTGTACTGACAGAACTACAGTCAGCAAATCCACAGCTGTTCCCAGATGCACCCCAAATATCTCCAAGCAAAGCAGCAAGAATTGGGATTCAGTTTATGACACATTTTCCTGTCTACTCTAGAATAAATGGGAGCATGCAGCTCGGTGGGTTGCATCAGAGAGCCCAGTGAGGTTTTGCTCTGTCCCTTCCTCAGCTGTGCTCTTGAGGCTTCTGTTCGTACTCAGAGCAAGGATGATCTGAGGAGAGGTATGTGTAAGGGTCTAGAGCATGTCTGTGCTCGTGGGGAGAGGTGGAGCTGACAGAGGGGTGATGTCAGCACCTTCCAAAGCCTCAGAAGGGATATCATGTTCTTTAGATCTAGAGAGAACCAGCATCTTCCCCAGTTGCCTTGTCCCAGTGCCAGGGTGAGGCTGTTACAAGTGAAAGGCTGGGTAATAGGAGGAGCTGCAGAAGGGCCCCAGGAGCCCAAGCAGGTGGCACAGCTGGTGATGACAGGCTCAGCCTGTGGGAACAGTGTGTGTGCTGGAGATAGCCAGGGAGAACCCATTTTAGCAAGAGCTGGGCACACTCACAGTCACATGGCTCTGGCTCAGCTGTACAGCCTGAGCTTTAGGAAGCTGAGAGAACCAAGTTTTCAGAATTTGCATATTGCAGCTGAGTGACTCCACTGACTCCATTTCCTGGGGCCAACGAGTTGTCCTCACAGTTTCTGCAAGAGTCACAAAATGGATGACAACTCACTCCCCCCCCCAAATTCCTAATCTGATAGCGCATTTGGAATTGGTTTGGAAATTGGGCAAAGATTCAGCTTGAGTATTTGATATGAAGTGTTCACTTCTGGCTAATGCTATTTCTGTTACATCCCTCCTTCAGAGCATGATTTAAGAGGACTGTCTGAGAGAAGGGCACTGCAACTTGCTGACTCTGTGTTACCTCCTGCAGCATTTTGAATGCAGCTTAATTTCCTCGTGAAAAGAACTGATACAACCAATCCCCATGAACTCTTCACACTTGACAGAAACACAAGTGAAGCAGGTGATCCATAATAATTAGGAAATTGGGATCAAAAGTGGGCAGGCTTAGCCCAATCTGTTTTGCTCAGGGGCAATACTGCATCTTATAATACACAACTTAATTACTAGAGTACATCCTTTCTGCAAGTGAAGGCAGTTTCCAGAGTGGAAAAGCTGCTATAAATATAGTTCTAAATTCTACTCAAAACTAGGTTAGGAGAGCATAAGCTTGAGTAGTAGTTAAAAGAGTAAAAGGAGAATGTCATGTAGTGTTGTCCTATTTCTGGCATCACTCCTCAGTGGAAAGGCCATTGTCACCTATCTGCCCTCATATGTCGTTCAGAAACAAGAAATCAAACACAAGATAGAAATGATGGTCCTTAAGATCCCTTTCCAAACAAAAGTGGTTGTCCTATTTAAGGGCAGTGGCAGACATCTTCAGCTGAGGGCTGCAGTTGCTCTGTCAAAGGCAGACTGAGCTGTGCTTGTGTGAAGAGTCCTTTGTGTGTCACAGCTACTGTGTTAATGAAAATCTAAGCTGCAGAAGAAGTTCATCCCCACACTTTTCTGCTTTTCCTCTTGGTTTATAGATGTACCCTACACTCTACAGGCTCTGTTCAGTGGAGCTAAGACTCACAGGATGGAGGTAAATTTAAGAGTTATCTAATATGTTGTGTAAGAATAGTCTGACAAATGCAGAAGGTATCACATATCTTAGCATTTGTTTTCCTTTGTCTAATACAACTCCCAGTTTCATTGAGGATTAGATGTCAAGAGCCATTACACAGCAGGGAGTTAATTACAGAAGTTCTGGGTTATATAATAGTGATTTCCAGATTTCCAGCCACAGTAAGTCATATCTCCTCATGACCAGGATTTTTTCTGGCCTTCTGGCTGCATAGTCTATATAAACTTTTTTTTCAGGGCAGTGATTGAAATAGTTTTACTGAAGGAATTTTAGCACTGAAGTTTCCTGGTATCTGATGGATTTTTCCAGAACAAAACATTAGCAAAAGACTGTTACAGTTTGTCATGTTTATATCTGATCCTGCTCTGAGGGTGGTGCTTTCATTACATGGCCATAAAGTAATGGTACTTCTCTGCCTTTAAACTCTCTTGACAGAAAAGTGCTTAAACATTCTATTTCTGGATTTTCTTTTTTTGTCCTTTGTAGGATTGGGGTGAGGGGCATGGAGGGATGCAAGGAGTGTGATTGCATTATCAATTATTTTATGTTTTGCCTCACAGAGTGCAGGTCTTCAGCACTTCAACACTTCAGAGTAATTTTCCTTTGTGTGGCAGGTAATTTCTTCTCTGTGCTTGTTGGAATATGTATTTTCTGCTGTTGTCTGGCATCAATATTTAGCATGTTTGAATAGGACAACCTAAGCACCTAATGTGCTTTTTTAAAAATCTGAACTGAGAAAAAGAAAAACAAGTCAAGGTCTCAAAGCTGAATCTCCAAATTAAGCTGGTGATGTTGAATTTGAGCATCACTGTGTCTAATTGTTTAGCTTGGGGTGGCCACAGCATAATCCTTGTCCTTGAGTTAGGCACCTGTAAGTAAATGTGAGGCAGAGCTACTCAAGGTGCTTTAGCATGGCCTAATTTAGTTTCTTTTCAGGGTGGTTTATCACACAGAGTGTTTTATACTTACAACAGCAGTGCTTACTTGCATTATGCTGCCTGTGACGGGAGTAAAGCTTTTGCTTTCTGTTGTTCCAATTTATATAAAACAAATCAAGTTTCTCTGGACTAAGAGGGTGGAACATAGGAATGATTTACTAACTGAAAGGCTTGGACACCCACTTGGGAGGGAGTTGTTGGTTCTGGTTTCTGTCCTGTTTCTGAATTCAATGAAATCCTCAAATACTTTGCTTAATTCAGCCAGAGTGACTGAAATGTGCCCATTTACAATGGTAGCATGCAGGTCCAGTCAGAGGTAAGAAAGGCAGAGGCAGATTGCTCAGCAGGGCATTTCTGGCAATGTGTCTGTGCTGGCATTCTGTGGGCCCTGAGTACAACAGTATGCACAAGGCACAGCTGGAGGAATTAGATTCATTGTAAACAAGATTTTGCCCATCTCCTAGAATTTCATGGTTGTTATTTGACTCTGACCATGTTCTGTATTTGACAATGAGATTAGAGGGTGTTTTGTAATTCTGAAAGGCAGAGATTTTGGAGGACAGATGAGATGAGATCATATATCTTTGCCATAACTTTTGACAGTGTTTTGCAAAATTATTTTGCATATGAGTTGCACCAGTTCTGTCTCTTTTTCAGGCTGACATTTCAGTGGATACATGTTGAAACTGGCAAGGAAGTCAAGGTGTATCAGAGGGCACAATCTTGTTACATATAATTTTATGAACAAGCGCTTTCATTTTTTTTACCTTAATGGTGATGCTTGTGCTCTTCCAGAGACCATTCTTCTTCACTTGGTAGAGAGCAAAATACATATCACATAATAGTTAAGAGTAGTTGCCACAACCATGACTAAATAGGTTCAGTTCTTGCTCAATAGTGGAGGAAATTTTGAAAAAGAAAATAGTAAAAAATAAAGATATTCCCAAGTGTTTTGACCACTCAGACTATTGGATAGAGAAGGAGAAATACACCTCTGTTCTCCAGTATGTGAAACATGATAAATACATTTGCAAGTGCTTTCTGTATTTAGGCCTGCAGGTGAAAAGAAATGCAGGGGAATACCCTGAGAATCTAAGTAGATCTTGGGTTATTGAACAATTGTGAAGTATTATGACACAAGCAGGTTTATATATTCCTGTTCACAACATGCTAGGGCAGCTGCTCAAAGGGGATTTTAGGAAGTTGGTAGCAAATAAAGATAACTCAAGCTCCTAAATGGAGACCTGGTTTTACTGATTTAGCCCCAGGTGCCTCCCACAGTACTCAGGTAATGCAGGCACAGACACACTGGGAAGCTGCTGTGCTCTGGGTGGGACAGCACAAATTCTGTCCAGCTGTTGCCAAGGACCTGCCATATGACTTTATACTTGCTGATAGTTTTTTTCTCCTTCAAAAACAGGAAAACAGGAGATTTCTGGACCTTCATCATGTTTCCTTCTCTAACTGCTGTATGAGCAGTTTGTCACCCAAAATAAACTGCAAAAACTTGCTTGCCCCAGGGGAGAGAGAGGATTCATTTGAACAGGCATCATCTGTGTGTGCAGCTGGTGCATTCAAATTCATCCTGTGTTCAGAATTGAATTGTGTGCTAGAAGGGTTTTGCAAGTACCTTGTAAACTTGTTTTCATTTTTGTGAAAACAGGTTACAGAGGTTTCTTGTTTTAAAACCCATTTCTTGGTTCATCCCTGGGAGAGACTGCAGCAATTCTGCCCCTGTGCTCATGCTGTTTATCTTTTGCTAAACAGAGGAAAGCAGATTACGGTTTTTAAGAGCTAAGCTTCAGCTTTTCTGCAGGTCTGTGTGAGGGGGAACACGTTGCTTTGGTGCCTTGAGTGCAAAAATGTTCTCTTGGGAGCGTGTCTAAATGAGCTTTGTACACTTTCACAGTCACATAGGTGACTATTTTAGTTCAGTTGAAGTTTGCCAAAATAACACATACCAAGCAGAAGCAAAAGAAGCCGTGCAGCCTTTTGTAAAGTGCACTGGTTTAAATTAAGTTACTGCAGCCTTTTTTAAGTGCAGGCAAAGGCTGAGGTAACTGCTGTTATCAGCTGGAGAAGGGAGTTGGCAGTATCAGTGTACCTTGCCAGCAGCATGGCTGACTTTATCAAAAAGAGGAGGACCGAGGATTAGAAGGTTCAAAGGAGCTGCACTTCTTCCCACAACTGTTTTCTTTAATTTAGGAGGGGCTAAAATCAGACTGATTTTTGTCCAGATGGACTTGGAATATTGTACTGTGAGAAGCTACACTAAGCAATTAATTGGAAGGTGTTTTTAAGAACTCCCTTCTCAAATTTAGCTCTGAAGTAAGAAGCTCACAGCTTCTCATATATTCATTCAGTCCAGGAATGAGTATTACAGATCACAATACTGCTCACAGAAAGCACTTCTCCTGGCAGAGCATTCTGACTGGACCATTCTCCTGGTAGTTACAGGTACTCACTACCAGTGTGGAAACAAGTCAGCCTGTAATCCCTAGTGCTGATAGTTCAGCAGGGCTCTTGAGCTGTGTTTATGTAGACACTGAAAGCAAGCAGTGACAGACCATGCAGTATTCTTGGGGCTTTCATTTGGCCTGACATAGAAGAATTCCTATTTTTTCAAGGAAGTGTCCTGTGGCATTCCAAACAGCTGTATTGCTGAGCTTTAATTGTCATATATTCTTAAAAATTAAACTTCTACAAACTTCTGTTGCAGTGCTTTTTTTCTTTTTTTTTTAACTGATCAGTCTAATTTCTGCCTGCAACCACTGTTAAACTGCTAATAAAAGAGTGCAATATGTTAGCCAGCAACTTCTCTTCAGCTCAGAGAAAATAATTCAACAGTTCCTTTTCTCAAGTCACTTCATTCTACATCCCCAGAAATATTTCCATTATATATATTTTTGTATTTATATTCAGTTTAGCATAATAAATACCTCTTTAAGGTGGCTTTTTATTTTAGAGAGAAGAGATAATTGGACCATATACTTGCATTATAAAATAACCAGAAAAGACAGTGTGTGTGCATGTAAGGTGTGTCTTTGCTTAACCTTTTCCAGTACAAGATTTGGGGGTTTTGTATCTAGTTTACATTCCCACAATGCATATCCCAGGATTTCCTTAGCATGTGCAAAGGATGACAAATATCAGTACTTCATACAACTATATTTAATAAGTTATTACAGAAAAAAATAAAGTTCAAACTACAAAGTTTAAGCAGTTGTAAGCAATAGCAGCATTGAGCTCCATGTTTAGTCACAGTACTGCAGTTCCATACAAGCATTAGTCCAAGCCAAAAAGGAAGAAGCCTTGTTAGAATTACTAGCAAAAACAATCTAAGAGAACATGTAATAAAAGATACAGTACATTTAAAATTAGTTGAAAAACAAGTACAGAGATCTTAGCTGTGAATGCTCTAAAAGTTATGTCCATTAGTTTGACAGTAAAATTACAAATATCTAATACTTTATACCCCAACAGAACTACATCCAGGAAAGAAAAAAGAGCAAAAATTATCTCTTGTTAGCACCCTGGTTTTCTACTTACTGATGATCTTTTTGTCATGTAAATTTGAGTGTGTCAGACTTATGTGACCAATGTGATTTCTGACCAGCTACCCATTTGGGGTATAGAGTAGTCACTAACATGAATATAAAATACTCCGTGGTATGATAGAACACTATAGCAGCAGAGATTAAGAAGTTTGTCTGTTTAAAAAAAAGAAAGGAAGGAAAAGAAAAAGGGTTTAGCTGACATCATACAAACCAGCATAAAAGCAACTACATACAAGCCAGATTAAACAAAAGAGACATTTCTACAAATCTGTGACTAATCTTTCACTCATACCTTGCAAGTAGAGATGTCACAATACTGAAATATTAACATGGGAGCTTTTCCCAGTTAAGCGCCTTTTTTTTCTTTTTTTTCTTTTTTTTTTTTTTTTACTACTCTAACAGATAGTGAAATCAGCAAAGTTATTTGCTAACTGCATATTTGCAATACAATTTGTTTTAGCCCATGCCTTGCTAGCAGGCTATAAAATACAAGCATGTCGGCAGAAATATAAGCATAAACTTTGTACCACTTAGCAGGAATTTTTTATTCCCTCTTCATTCCTTAATCTCCTTTGTTTGCAATTTGTGTACATTCCAACCAGTAGTACCTAATTTGAGTCTAAATTTTACTTCACTATTTGATCTAGTCTATACATTACTTACAGAACTGAACACACAGAGGATACACAATAGACCAACTCTGGGCACATTTCTTCCCACAAGTCACGGACGAGCCACTCTAACACTCGAGCAGAAGGTAACTCTAAAAGGTCATCAGCAACTTGTGGAAGCGAGAGTTTTGTCTAGAGAAAGTCATTGTATGCCCTGTTTACGCAACACCAGTCTTAGTCTGGATTGTTTCAGGTGCCAGAACAGTCACTGGCTTCAGGAAGGGGTTTCTTCTGGCTGCATAGGGAAACAAAGGTGATGGAAATGGAGGTGACAAGCGTTTTGATACTGGCCCTTGGTATCGCCAATACAAAAGAAAAAAAGGACAAAGACACAAGAGAGGCAGAGAAGGACGGAGAAAGACAAAGAAGCTGAACGGATGTTCAGACGTGGTGGCAATATGAGTTACTCATTGCTACCAGGGGATGGACAGAGAGTGTTTGCCATTAACTTGGCAGCTGGCACCCACGTGGGGTGGCTGGGTTAGGAAGTGCTGTGGGCACCGACAGTCTGCTCCACGCTGCCACTGAGAAACACATGCAGAGAGGACTCGTGCAGGAAAGGGGCAATTTCGGTAAATAAATAACACGGTGGCAAGATACAATGAAGAATATATATCTTAGGAGGTTCACTCTAAGGCTATTGAAAAGAGAGTTTATTGAGTTAATGACAAGAAAAGTAATGAAGAGTTATGCTGAATGGGCAGGGTCAAAAACCCATTGTTCAATAGATTTAGTTCCTTATAACGGCAATAGTATTTCATCAACACTGGTGGTGTATAAATCTAGACAGCGAACTGGTACTGTGACATCCCTATTATCTCCCTAAATCATTTTGATAAAGGAAAAGGCTTTTCAAAATATCACGTTTTTTCTGCTTCATTCTGTCATTTTATTGCCCAATTCTTTGTTACAATTTTCCAATCACTTTACATAACCAACCATTTTCATCATTGCCACACTATTGTAAACCACATCAGCAAGTTAATACATAAAGCTTTGCATTTCAAAAAACTAGACACTTTAGTAACAATATTACAAAGATTTTAGCTTCAAAAATAACTGAAAATGAAAAAAATAAACTTTTAAAGAATCAGCATCATAAAATTAATTTATTCCAAGTAAAAATACAAAATAATATTAATGACATTGACCAGATATGAAAGTCTCTCCCAGAAACAACTATATTAATGGTTGAGAAAGCACTCCTTAAAGAAAATACGAAATAAAAATGAAAAATATGTAAATATGTTTAATTTTTTTCTTAGCAAAAAATCTTTCTAAAAATAACAATGAAAATTTGTCTCAGTACAAAGGCTACATTACTATTGAAAAAATACCAGCATGAAGAAAAGGTACATATTTGACAGTAGAAAAATGATTTTAGTGAATCACAATGTCTAAAGTCTGCAATGAAAATAAATCTGCAATAAAGATTTATGCCTTTTTTCTTTTCATTTTTCTTTTTTTTTATACAAACAGTACAAACAGTATTGCACATAACAACAAATAGTCGAGGTTAGGTTAGCCTTCAAAAAAATCGACTAGTTCAAGTCTCACATCAGAAAAGGCCACAATAGGACCTGTTGTACCCAGGGGCTTCTTAGTCAAGTTGCAGTTCAGAACTCCATATTTTAAAAAATAACTTTTTTTGAAGGACCCTCTTTTAATATAACATATTAACAACTCAGGGGCACATTCATTTACAAAACAAAAGGGAGCATGTCATAATTTAATAAACTAAAAAAAGTTCTCTTTAAAAAAATACAAACAGAAGAACTCTCACAATTCTGGTCAGTCGTGCATAATCACACTTGATTATAAATATACAAATTAAGGGAAAATATTTTTTCACCTTCTATTCACAACTTTCAGCACCAAATGGAGTTTGTGTTTACACCTGTTCTTTATGATGATTTTGCTTCAGATTTAATCCAACATTATGCTATATTGTACATTTTCCAGCTTCTCTCGCTCTCGCTCTCTTTCTCTCTGGGAGTATTTTTCTACATGAAAGAGGGGTATTTCTTCAAAAAGGTTTACTTCTTTCACATAATTAGGTAGACTTCTGTAGGTTAGCTATGATCTTTAATATTACAGTTATAAAGCTCTAACTTCTTCATTTTCAAAAAAACTCAAATAAGCATGAAAAAAATAAAGTTACCCATCTGTTAAATCATTTTTCTTGCAGAATTAAATTAATATATATTTTTCTGAATAAACTTACTTAGAAAATATCATTTTCTTTCCTATATTTCAAAATTGAGGTATTGCAAAAGATCATGTCAGTCAGAAAGCATGCCTTTTTCTTTAAAAAAAATCATCAGCCAACTGTTGAAAACTGTCTAGATACAAAAAGTAGTGCATAACAAAATGTCTTGTACAGATGAAAAAAAACAGAAAAGACACCTGGGCTGGGAAAAGCAATATCACAAAACCGCCCAGAAGTAACTTCAAAAGGGATAATTATAATAAGCATTTTAAACCAGTAAAAAACTATTTTTTCTTTTTTTTTTCTCCAAAAACAGAAAAAAAATCCTTTCAAAGCCAATACTCGCAACTAAACATCGGGAAAACCAACTTACTAAATTAGACACAAAGAAGGACATCACAACAAACAAAACCCAGAACATTTAAATCTACTATGCGGTGTCATATCCAGTCAGATTGTCCCCAGAACTGCAAAAACAAAGGAGGAAAAAGAAAAAAAAAATAGTGTACACATTCTCACAATCATTAGTATACCAAGTGTGTTTATATTTATATGCTATCTGCAGCCCCATAGTTCATGCTAAAAAAATGTCCACTGTGTTAGCAGGTCTTAATTGTATTCAAGCTTCACAGGATACATCCAGGGATTAGAGAGATAACACCACATCCACAGAGCAGACATCTCATGTTACTTCAATATGCAGACATTTCTTTAGCACCACTTTGTTTCCTAACTTCCTTAAATGTGCCTAGGTTAGTATTTGACAGACTATCTAATCGGTAGTGTATGTACGCCAGCATGAGCTCTTTGGTTTTCTGGACAAGGTCTGCAGCTACGTAAATGATGCAAGCATTAGGAAAGAGATTGTAACTAAGAGCTCATTTCTGTTTATGTACCTGTTATGAACTGTCAAAAATGTGTTAATGTCAGATACAGAGGCTTTAACAGTTAAGTTTGATCACAGTACTAGACATAATCACTTTACTATATAAAATAAATTGCACGATATATAACAGAGCACCGCAAAGTACTTCATCTACCATCCACAAATTTTTTTTTAAGAATATCCTACAGCTAGTTTTTATATTTGTTGTAATATAGGTCATTCTGTAATGGGCTGATCCTAATTTCAGAAGCATTACATTTACTGAGGCATGCCTTCCTCCAGTCAGTAATCAATTTTTTTTGTTACTGAGCATTTTGTAGCCTACGTAAATTCATAATTTGTGCATTGTGGGCAGGTTTTATATTAGACATATATAAAATTTATTGCATGCAGCAACCTGATTAAGTAAACATGCAGTCAAAAAATATTGACCTTCCTTGGAAGCTTTTCTGTATGCTATACTGATCTCCTTTCAGCAGCCATCACTATTTTAATCACATATTCATTTTTAATTGATACCCTAGCCTGAATAGAGTATTATGGTATTAGTAATACCATTTTAATAGCAGCAAAAGCTATTGCAGCATACATTTACATAACACTAAAAGACCTAACAGAACAAAACAAAAAAACCCAACAAAACAGAACAAACAAACAAAAAAAAAAACCCTCAGCAAAATAAAAGAAAAAAGTCTGATCCAGCTTATGAGGTATCATCCTTACAAGTCAAAATCGAGAGCAACTAAAGGCTTATTTTCTTTAAGGGTTATTACTATTCTAAATGACCCAAACTAATGATTGCTGAATATCTGTTTAAGTTTTTGCTACATCTGCCACCTACTCGTGAATATTACCTTTGGTAAGTCATCTGCTAGGGGCAAGTCTAAATTTCTGAAAATAAGTGCATGCTCCAGTTTAAAAATAAAAATAATTATAATTACAATAAAAAAATCTTCATCACATACGCATCAGCCCATGAAGACTGATGAGAATGGCAGTCTACATAATGTCACTAGTGACAAGTCTTGTGTAGGAAATTAAGGTACCAAGCAGATGTTTGTGTGAATCAAAGTGCAAAATCAGTACAGTTACACTCTGCCGGTTTGTATTATACTGGACACTGAGTTCAGTAATGTGACTGTAAATAATAATAATAGTAATAAAAGACCCATATCTTCATTAAAGTCGAGGACGAATGCACAGATTTCCAGAACACTAAGCCCTGAGGCAGCGCTCTCTTTTCACTCAATTTTATTTACTCCAGTACTTCTTGCTGGCTGCGGCCGGGGTTCAGCTCCAGCGGAACGGGACGTGGCGGGGCCGGTCGCCTCCCTCCTTTACCAGTGGTTTGTGGAACTCCCGCCCAGCACGAGAGTGTATGCTGGCCCAGCAGTATTCACAGTAATACTGCAAGCAGGTAACGTTGGCACAAAAGAATGGAGCAAATTTCCCACCACAGCGAGTGCCCTGGCATTCGTCACACATCTGATCATCCAGCACATATGGCTTCACTTCCACCTGCACCAGGGACAAGAAAACAACTGTAAGAATGTTTCATAGTTTTGCTAAGCAACAACACAAACCCCAATATTTTAATTCTTTCTGGCTCTACTGAAGGGTTTCAGCTGATGCAGGATTAATCCAAGAGGCTGGTAGGTAGATTTTCATACCATGCGCTTTACCTGTCAGAAAATCTCAAAGAAGAAGGGTGTGCTTTAGTAATTATTCAACATTCCTTGGAAAAGTTGGGTCTGGAAAAGTACTAAGATGGAAGTACAGTAAAAATCTCCAAGGATTTTCCACTGAGAAAGCTCCAGGAATCGGAATAGAGTAACAAGAGGGGCAGGCCATGAGAATAGGATTTAGGAAGAAAACTTATAAGAAACAAAAGTATATTTCTAAACTTCAGAGGTCTAGTGAGTTTCAGAGGCTTTTTTCCCTCAGAATATTTTTTTGGTCTCTTTATTTTTTCATGATTTGCAAAATGCAGGACCAGACTAATAAGAGATTCAAATTAAACAAAATTAAATGCACTTGTATGAAACACTCTCAATTTTGTGGGCAAAATCACTATCTAAAGATTTTTCGCTCTTGAGGTGCAATAAAATTTCATTGTAGTTCCAACTAGGGCCTTGCCATCAATTACAAACAGTCTGGAGAGCTGCTGACTTTGGTCCTACACTCATTTGTAAACAACTTAGGGCTGGAATGCCTTTTGTTCTTAAAGCATTTGTGCCAAACACAGCAGGACTGATGCACGATTAGGCACTTGCAATAATGCTATTACAGACCTTGAATATGTTCCTATGAATTGTGCCTCCACATTTAAATTGAGTGTTCATTCATTGCAGGGAAATCATGAGTTCATGCATGTCTAATTCTTATGGCTCTCTGATGCTATTTATAAAGTGGTTTAAGTACAGTCAACTGCACTAGAAAAGACAGAAAAAATTGAAGTATACATTTATTATGAATAATTTTGCTGTAACTGTGCAACTGCTAGTTCAGCACAATTTGTATATTGTGAGGAAAACCTGAGTCTAGTAACAATATTTAAATACACAGAGATTTAAAGAAACATAGAATGAGATGCTAAGCTGAAAGACAAGAAACATTCTCCAAGAAAGCTTTATGCTGAATTTACTTCAGCTTATCCTGATCACACTTCAATAAATGTTACTCCTTTGAAGTAAAGCTTCTGTAGTGAGTTGTATTTCTTGCCTAAGGAACAGCTTGGGCTGCCAATCTATTTTTTTTAATTACACCCTGCTACTAGTATTGCATGGAACGAGTCTGAGTAACTGCCATTTTGCATATCAAATGCCGTATCACTAAAATTAGAAGCATCATGTAAAATAAAACAGCGCTGTCTCAAATGAAATTGGAAGAAAGCAGGTCCAATGTCCAGCACAGCTCTAGATCCCCACCTACTCAAATTTCCCAAGCATGAATTGTGAAGGTCTCAAAGAGAGTCTCTTTCTGTCTCCCTCTCTCATCTTTTCTTGCATTGGTTACTAGTGAAATAATTTTATAAAGTTGGCTGTGTAGTTCAGAGATTTGAATCTATTAGACTAAAATATAAGGACTCATTAAGACACTTCTTCAAACTCATGCATAAATCTATTTTTAAAATAGAAAAAAGATAACTAAATAAACTTCAATTATCAGTCCACCAAATGAAAACAAGAATAGACTGATGAAAAAAATTACTAGCTAGTGACCTTTTGTGGCTTTAGCCTAAAGCTTAGAAAGTACCCTCTAGTAAGCACGGCTAATATATAAATCTCAAAGGGTTCAATGTGTGATTAAGACTCCAAAAGTAATCTTCTCAATCTCTCTGTAAGATTTTTCAGAATCTAACGGACAAGAAATGTTTAGGAATAGCCTTGTCTGAGTTAATGTAATATGGTGTAAAGCACCATACACAAATTGCTTGAGGACATATAACTCTATGACCTCCTTGAAACTGACAAAAAGTACAATTCTGATTTGTAAAGACAAAGTCAAAATAGTTTGAACTTTGCAGCTGTGCAGGTTTATAAGCATACTGCACATGATAGACACACCTAGTACTTGTTAAACTGACTTCTGAAGAAACCATTTACACTGGATTAAGGAAAAACAAGCCATTCCTATCAGAAAAATACACAGCAGCAGTCCATGTCATGTGTCCTTTTGAATAATTCTAAATGCAGAGCCCTCAAAACATGGGTGTTGTTTGTATGTATAATCAAGAGGTGAAGACAGAAGGTCTAAAGGAAAAAAAAATTTTTGGAAATTAAGTAATGCTATCTTATAATGTGTTCAAGTCAAATTTCAGTGAATACTGTAACTTCACTCCATATTTGAAAAACCCTTTAGGGATTTCATATGGACTGAAAAAAAGAATCTCATTTCTCACCCTTCTGCCTATCAAGCATCTCTTGGCATTTGGTTTTAGTTAAATAATTCTGAAGACTTTTGAGGTCAGCATTACCTATTTTAATTACAATAAACCTGTGCTTTAAGGACCTCAACTCTAGGCCTACACTACTGACAGAAAATGGCCTAATAATAGCAAAAGTGTCAGAAGCTACACAAGTAGTCACTAAATGAAAAATCACTGATGTACAATGAGCAAACATCTAAAGGAGGAGGAAGAAGCTGGGAAATGCTATGGAATTTGACTTACGGAATTCAAAAGAGAACAAGGACAAATAAACTTACACTCAGCTATTTTCTGAGTTTAGCACTAAACAGCTATTTAAGATGTTTAAAGTATTTTTTCACTCTGCTTCAGATGCTTAAATAAGCTTTTAAAAAATTGACAAATATCATTTAAAGAACAGAACTTAATGTTGAACACAATTCCAATAAAGATTTTTTAAATACCTGTACAGTCTGGCAACCACCACTGTGCTCCATGCCGTTTTACTTACCCGTTTATCAATGTCATTGTGTTGGAGCTGGACAAAGCGAGCACTGATAGCAGCAATGTAGCTCTGCTGATTGGAGAAAGCCACTCTGCCAGCACCTTTGGGGTACTTCAGCTCTGGGTCTGTATCAATGCCAGCATAGCAGACACCTCCATATAAACGGTCCATAATCATTGCCAATTCAACTGCAAGAAGTCAATTGTTAAATATCATAGATTTAACATAAATCATGGTGTTGCATTTGGATTGTTGCATTTTAAAAAGCACCATTTGCCTTATCAGATGTGTCTTCCAAAGTCTAAAATTCCAGAGTGAAACACAGATTCAATCAACTTTACATGAATTATAGTAAAATATAAAGGCAAAAACCAGAATCTGTAAAAAGTTGATGTGGCTGAAGTGTGAAAAAAATGCAGAGTTATGCTGTTAAAATAGGTATCAGATGAACAAGAATTTACAATATTGCATAGTAAAGCTCTAGTCTTGGTAGGCTTTTTAATGCTAGTTTACATGTAAAATCACTTAGGGATATTCCTGTTTTTAGAATCTGATATTTTGCCCTAAGTACTAAGGTTCAAAAGATATCAAAGATGTGTTTCACATTTGAAACAAAAATCTGTGAAACCCACAAAGTTCCTCCAGCTAAAGCAAGCCTACATTATAGATGCAATTTAAAATAGTATTTTGGTAGAACATTATCTTGGTTGTGGATCCTTTGAAATTATTTGTTGCTTCTGTGATATTAACAATAATTCTAAAGAAGTTATAAATATCATTCATAAAATCAGACAGGTTGAATGCATGGCTGGGACACATACAGAAGGAAAGTTAAGGGAAAGAACTGAAGGAAGTAGAAAAGAGGCTGAAGAAAGCAGGGAAGAGCCATGTAAATTGTGCAAGTTGTATGGCCACTGAGCCAAACTCTCTGTAAAACCTCCCAGGCCAACAAATTTGTCAGGTGGCCAATGCAAGAACTGAGACCTGCACAGGCCCTGCCAAGTCAGCCATTTTCTAGTGCTAATGTGTGGAAACACTTTCTGTAGCAAGATGCCATTTAACTACCCAAAATAAAACTTAAACTCACAAATACTAAACATTTAAATTCCCATCATTCTCCCAAAATTCTCATTAGCAAACTGACTGATGTGTATGTGTTTGTATAGATCTGTGTGCAGGGAAGACTGTATGCTAACCTGTCCATGTGCAACAAGCAAACCAATGCCTGACTCATTCTACCCAACCAGGTAATACTTCTGCTCCAAGGAGTAAGGAAAAACTACCAGCATAATGTAGTGATCAATAGATTGTTCTGCTTTCTAGTGATTTGGAATCATCCCTTGGGTAGTGATCTCAAAGTGTCAGTAATGAATAAACATCATGAACAGAATTACAATAGTAGCTCCACTAAGTTACTCTTGCCAATAGAGAAAGAATATATAGGATTCTAGGGTAAGGAAAGCAGACAGTGTTCAAATATCTTAGGGAAAACTTCTGTATCTGACCTTTAAAGCTGCAAACAAGAAGAAATGGAAACTATGTATCTGCTTTGGAGAAGTTACCTATTTAAAGGCATCAGTTTTCAAATGTAATGCATTTCAAATGGATCTGTGACAGGCCAAATGGCATACAGTTTTATAAAGGCACTCATTAGGAATGAGCTAAGGTTTAATTGTTACTATTTACATAATTACGACCTTACAGTTGGGCCTTTTTTTAAGATGGTGAAGAAAGTGAAAGCTGCCAAGAAATGTGGAATGAGAGAAATCTTACTGTCAGCAACGTCTGGGGGATGCTGGTACAGCTTCCCAAAAGATTTAGGATTAGGCAAAATATAAAGTGAGGAGCTGAAGTTCCAGTGGGCTGGAAAGTGGCTGCTGGAGGAAACTGAGCCCTACAAGGAAAGTCTTTCTTCCAGACAGTGACTGAGAGGCCTTGTCTATTACAGTTTCCCAGGATTAGGATTAGGATTTGGGTTGAGAGGACAAGAAAGACAAACCATGCAGCTGCCTTGGAGTGAGGCTGGAAAGGGAGTACAAACAGAAGTGAGGGCTGCCAAAAGATCTGGCTAGGAGAAATGTTTTAAATTGCTTCATGGCTTTGTCGCTGGCTCACCAAAAATGTCAGAATTTAGAAGAAAGAAATTAGGGTTGAGCTGCAATTAGGAGCAGTGCTCAAATAGGGCCTTCATAACAAAATGAGGACTGCCAGGAATCCTGGGCTGGGATAAATCTTTCCTCTGGCCAAAAGCTAAGGACTCTTGTTTATGGCTCTGCAAATAAAAGTGAAGAAAAAGAGCTAAGGGCGAAGAAAAAAAAATTGAGTGAGGAAAGTTACATTAGGAGTAAGTCTGGAAAATGCTCTTCCATGTGAGGCCACCAAGAGACCTGGGCTGGGAGAAATTTTTTTGGGGACAATAGCTGAGAGGTCATGTCCATGGAAAAATTAAGGTAAGGGTTGAATAAAAGGGAAACAGAAATCATAGGGCTGAGGTTGGAATTGGTTTGGAAAGGGTCTGGGAGAAGGGTCTGGTCTTTGTCTTCTAGTCAAAGGAAAAGGAAACCTGTCTGCACCTCAGCAAACAAATCAGAGTTCAGATCAACACAGTCTACATTACAAAAAAATCAGCCAAGTTCCAGGATATTATGCCAAGCTGGGGAAAGCTCTTTCTACTGGCAGTCCTAATTAGTAACCTATTTAAAAGATAAAGAAGTTCACTGTTTGTATTTTGTAAACAAGAAGATACTCCTTGTCTTAGAAAGCAAGTTGTGATCTTTGGAAAACACAGAGTCCATTTTCTGATCTTTTACAGATGCTATTTCTCTTTCCTCATCTTTTCTACTTAATCTGCTTCATGTCCTACATTTTCCTTCTACTCACCAGCTCGGAGAGGCCGTGGAACTCCTCCAACAAAGATTGTTTTTCTTGGATCCAAAGGCTGAGACCCATCCATCACAAAGTCACTGTCACTTAGGTTCCAAGGTCGAATTTGCACCTGTATTAAGGATCATTTTTAACAGAGGAACTTGGCCACTTAATTAAAATTAAGAAAAGCATACCAAATATTCCTATAATTAAAAACAAAATTTGAACTTTTCAAAAGCAGTAAGTTGGTTTTATAAGAACCAAGACAATTAGAGAACACACCTTATCTAAGTATCTGAAAGAAGGGGGCCAACTCACTCATGACCTCTAGAGGCCAGGCTTGAGTTAAATGTCCTACACTCATTAATTCCCTGCCCCCAATCGCCATCACAGGAAGGAACCTGAAAGGGCTTTCAGAACATTTTACCATGTATGTGCAATTACAGTTGCAGTTTGGGATTCCAGCTTTCCTGAAATCACATACAGTGATCCACAAATTTAAAAGCATTGATAGGAGCTGATAAAATTAATTTCTGTGCTTAGATACAAAAGGAATTTGTATAATATGTGAATTCCTATTTCTACTGAGCAGCAAGCAATACAGCTGATAAGAAATCTTTAGATTAAACAGAAAAAACTGCTCAGAAGTTATTTAGATAAAGCTGTTCATCAATCCATTTTTTGATCCATGGAATCACACAAGACTGCTCACTGTGCTGCAATCCTGGGTTGTTCATTCATCTCTGCAAGAGTTTTAATAGTACTTTTAAAAGGTAGCACATTTTTTATCTTATCTTATTTGCCTGCAGTTTTCACCTCATTTCTATATCTCCATGGGCACAAAAAAAGACCAGCATTAAGGAATGTTAGAGATGTGAATAATAAAAACAGGCCGCTGTATGTCTTCTACTCTGCTATAGCTGTCTGCAGTAGTTGAAATTACCCCATAGTTTCTATAAGGTAAATGAAGCCTAAATTATAAATTGATTAGCTATTGAATGCATAAAAAATAATAATAAAAAAAACCTAACAAGATTCAGGGGATATTTGGCGCTATCTGGATCATAATTTGGCAGGGTTAAGTTTCTTCATTTCATCACATAAGGCTTTCTTTTCCCTTAAATCAAATAGATGAAACTTTACCATTCCATTGTTTTACAGCTGTAAAAGGATGCACACTCCTGAAGCATACAAGGAGGACCAAATATAAAAGTTAATTGAACATGGCATTTATCAGAAAAAAGCAAATGTTAAAGCCATGTTATGCTGATACAGGAAGTCAATTCAATGCAACAGCAAGGTCAGAAACAGGAAATGACAAATAATTAACTTATTAACTGAGAAGAGTAACAGCAAATGGGCTAGCAACCAGCAGAAGTGTCATGGCATAAGCTACTTACTGGTTTATCCTTGATTGTGGGACTTGACACACATAGGTAAAGTTTTCCATCTTCTTCCAGACAGGCATCTATCAGAGCTTGTACAGAGCTTTCTTCCTGGAACAGCAGAAAGGCGTAACCTTGAAAAAGATAAGGGCACAAGAAAGAAAAGTAACAGATTAATTTATAGAACATTTTTAAACAAACAAGCCAGAGAAGTGGGTAAAATATACAAATTACAAATACTGTTGAGGTTATCCACAGATATTTGGATTCTTGGCAGAGGAGAAGCAATCCAGCTCCTCCTCTGCTGTTGGTGCAAGACATCACCACAATGCTGCCAATAAATATTGGAATTCTCTGGGGAAAAGGCAACAATGTATTTTGGTGTAAGAAAAGTCACTACAACTTTTCAAAGGGTACAGCAGGGGAAGGATAAGGAGAAAATTAATTTCCCTAATTTAAGAAGCCAACCTAGGAGATCCTTGACCCTGAGCTCCAAGATTCATTACTTTATGGAAAGCAGTGTAAGAACTAAGCTCCTTTGTACATGTCCTATTCTGACATCTAAACAGTGACACAATTTCCATATGAAAGGGTAATTTAGTCCAGTTGGTCTAATTTCAGTTAACCTTGCTGAGAATAAACTGAAAAATTTGGCATGTACACTGTGTCCCACAAACTTGAAACAAGGTTGCCACTTGAAATGCAAGATACACTTGGAACTAAATGAAGTTGTTACAGTTTGGCAAAAGCATTTTTACCAGCCAGTCAGGAAAAAAAAAATCTCTATTCCAATTAATACCAACATTGGCATATCTTCTCCAATGATGGGAACCTTTCTGTGTTACTGAAAGCAGTTTGTAATAAGGATTCAGTGACCTCTTTCTTCAAAACAACATGCTAGATGGAAAGTGTATTAAGGTGCCTGTTCTGCCTTTCTAATAAAAGAAGATCTTGATATTCATACTTGATGTTAAAAACTGGCATTTTGGTACAAATTCCAGGCAGTCACACTGCAGTTTTAGCTTATAGTGCATTATATTTGTATTCTGCCCATCTTTCCTCATGTTATTAACTGAAAATAAGGACTCGTTCACCATTATTATAGCAGAACGTGCATTGTATGTATTAGGCATGTGAGAGAAAATAAACTTACTGGCCCTGCGGACACCATTCAACTTAGCAAGCCACAGCTGGCAGAGTTTGTGAGAAAAGACCTAAAGCAAAAATTTCTCAAGAGTTAAAGATTATCCAGATTCATGCCTGCCATGGCTTACCAGAAAACGCCTGATTGCATTTCACAGCATTCATGAGAAGAGCACGTTTACAAAAAGAAAAGGTTTTCTTTTAGTCTTCTAAATCTAGTAACACCTTCCTTTTACAGCTCCATGGTTGGGCACAGTTTGGTGGAGTAAAAGGAAATCACTGTTTTATAACCCATGGGAGAAGGTAGGAAGAAAGTTTGTTATATTAGAATTTTTATACTCTGTTCCATTCAAGTGATTCATTACAAACACTGTGAGAGTAAAGGTTATCTGGACAGTCTCTAGTTACTCAGTGGTACAGGAATATTTCAGAAAGGTACTAATGGAGTAAAAGGACAGGTCTCTTACTTAATGAAGTCCAGAGCAGACTGAATTTAATCAAGAGTTTTTCTTCAGAATTTCAATTAATTGTGAATTAGTTCAATTTTATCATAATACCTGAAGGGTACCATTTTATGCTCAACTTGTGAATACTCAATGCAATTAATAATTTAAGTTCTTGCATTTGAGAACAACAGTAGATAAATTGTTGTTCAAATGCATCAACCATGAGTTGAATCTTCTGGTACAAAGCCAGCATTTGGCATGCAAATGTTATATAGCCAACAGGGAAGGATTAACCTATTTCTGGTTCTTAGAATCTGGGCTCTTTTCAAACAAAGTGAAATACTGTAATGAAGAGTGAAGAGTTATATATAAGGTAAAGGGTATTTTAATCTCCTTGTCACATGTCTGCATATCATCTACTGTTTTCATATGTAATTGATCTGAAATCCATACTTCCCAAAATTCAGCCCACGTGCAAAATCAGATACAGGAATCATAATCTAGGGGTCACAGGTTTCCAGCTTTATCACACTGAGGCTGGGTGGCAGAATTAGGAGAATGAAGAGAAGAACTTCCTCTTTACAGTGTGCACAGCAAGTCAGGAACATCTTTGGGCAGTCACATGCACTGACTTCATCTCCAAAGGGAAGGACCATTTATGCTTGAAACAAGCTGAACTACCTTGGAAGCACAACTTTCTGCCATTTAGACAGTGTCTTTTCTGATGTTTTTATAAGTTTCAAGATTACAATAAAATCTAGCATCGACCTCAGATTTCTTACAGAAGTATTTCAATATGTAAATCTATCTCATATTATGTAAAAAAAGGATGGCAAAGAAAATTAATGTTCTAGTCTCATTTCTTTAGGGTTATTTTTAGATGGTTGAGATGGCTGCCTCAAAGAAGTAAATTTAAATAGACTTAACATTTTCATGAAATATATATTTCACTTTCTTTTTTTCTTTTTTTTTTTTACTAGATTTTAAAAAATAGTTTTGAACTGAATTATGGTGGTATTTACTAGAACTTTTAGAATAAAGTTGTTTTAAAATCCCACAGGAAAGGAACATTTAGAAACAGTGTGAACCAAATTTCTAAATCAGTTAATGTGATGACAAGGGTCATTGCTCAAAGTCACCTTAGTAATCTTATTAGAAGATGCTTTGAACATGAATAAAACACATTTGAAAATCCAAAGACTAAACTACTATTAAAAATTAAACTCATTTTTGAAAAATAAAAATCCGAGGTGTTAAAAAAACTGCAGACTTTCCTTTAAACATTGCAGTGACATGACTGCATTTTCAAAAAAACTTCAAAGGCTTTAAATACTTAAGAAACCTCAAAATAGAAAAGGCTGTAATCTCACTTAGCTACTGCAGAAGAGTGAAATTATGTATTAGTCAGGGCTGCAAAGATTAATTTCTTTTAGTCAGTCTAATTTTATATGGCAGTGTTTGACCCTGTCAGCTGATTCTTTTCTCTAAAAAACAAAGGTGTATAAGAAATAGGAACAGTCCAGAATCTTACAGAGACTCTTCTATTTCTGCACATTTACATTTTCATGAATACCAGACAAAGCCTGGCTGCTGTGATATGTAAGAAATTCCTCCTATGCCACATTACAGACAGGTATGGGGAAGGGTTTGTTTGATTTTAATTAAAGGACTGTACTCCATATCCTCAGTTACACTGCAAAATAATTGGAGCCTGAATCTTAATAGCAATAAAATGAAGTGTACATATCAAATGGAAGCCAGGAGACATAACAAGAGAAGTCAGCAATGGAGTGGGTCATAGAAAAGAGCTGAATGAAAACTGAGGTTCTGTGTCAGTAGCTTCTGGAAAATAAATTGCACGTCTTCATAACGCCACTTTTAGCACTAAACAGCCCACATCACAAGATCACCAAAAGAATTGAAACACTTAACCCTTACTAATAATGATCTTACCATATCACAAATATTTACTTCTATTTTGCCATAAATATTACAGTGTTTTTCTCCAATTTAAGTGGAAGGAGAAACCCAATCCCCACAGGACCTCTGCTTTCTGGACATGCATTATTTGTGGGACATGGGAGAGGTGCCCCAGTGTTTCCTCAGAAGAAAGGACAGCATTTCTATAGTGCTGTAGGAAATACCTACAGCTAAAGATTTATAAAGTCTTTTCAGTTCCAAAAAAGCAGAAAGATTTTCTAGGCATCATTACTTTACTTTCACCACTTATGGATAAAAAAAGCCCCAAAAGAACAGTATACATATGCCATCTCAGTTTGTCCTGTAGTAAAAATACTCCCACCCACCTGTATTAAAAAAGAAAAGACTGAAATAAATTACTTGGATTTTTTGGTGTTTTTTTAACCAAAAGAATATTCCACAGGCATACTAAAGTCTGTCTTTATCTGGCATTTTACTTCTGAACTAGTGTAAAACATTACACTATAAATTTGCAACAGCAAATTTATAGTGTTGTCTCCTCTTTCAAAGGTCACAGCCATTTTCAACATCAGACTTCAGACTGCAACATGATCTATAGGAGCTATAAATCAGAATTAAAGGATATAAAAGAAAGGCTCTAATATACAATTTGGTTACTGTAGTTGTAAGAGTAGTCACATGGATTTCATATGAGAAAGACTAAATATTTGATGAGGTGGAAGCTATCTTTGTGAAGTTTACTGAGTCAGCAGCATGAAAAATAGCATTCAAATTAGTAAATATAAAAAACCCAAATAAATTCAGAATTGAATTTTTTAAATTTTGATTTTCAAGGGCAATATGCAATGGTGACCACTCGGCTCATGGTCATCATCTGGAGGGGGTCAGGTCTGCTGCTGCTGCTTTTACTCTGAACAGATGGCTCAAGAGACATCTGCTTCCAAGTCTGAACAAAACCTGTTACTCTTCTTTGCAAGAAAACCATCTTCCAGTGCTACTCCAACCAACATTAATGTGGAAAAATTCTACAGAAAGAGAAATGCTCTGCTTGATTTCAGCTTCTATTTCAAGCACAGTATCAGCATTGGGTAAAAAAATTCAGAGGAAGAAAGCACTGGTCCAAAAATCCAGGCTAGCTCGATTTCAGTTATTTTAAATTAAATTTGATATTGGGTTTTACAATAAAAATAGATTTTGCTTTGAATTATATGTTTTTCTTAACAAAGAAAGCAAGCAGCACTTGCTGCTTATCCCAAAATATTTGAGACTGTTGTCAAGAGCTTCAAAGTAAAGTACTTCAATCAAAAGAAAAGACACTCCATGTCATTTGCACAGATGAAGTTAGTAACATATTTTCTGATTTTTGTATGTGTCTAACTCTCCTGTGAGCTGTAGAACATTTCTAAAGGCAGAATGCAGAGCTTCAGCACTGAGCTTTGACTTCCCTTCTCTGTATCAAGTAATCAATTTGTCATTTGCTGCTGTGGTGCTGCTAATAACCATTTGAATGTTCACTCACATGTGGATTGTTTTTAGGTTCCAGTTTGTTCAAATTTATTGTCCTTGTTGACTGAAAGAAAAATATGCAGCTTGAAAAACCCTCAATAACAGAAGGGTTTTTTTTTCAAAACTGGATTATGTTGAACAACAAATTCCTCTCAAAACCAAAGAAAATTCAAAACTGTTTCTGGTGAATAAGAGTATGCATCTCCCTGGGAGATGAGATTAGTATATAAAAAACAAAAATAAAAATACTGGGCTTACCAAATCCTCTAAAAAATGATGTGTTTACCTTTATTAATGAAACAGCCCAGCCTCCACTGCATGCAGCTGACTACTGGTTACACTCTGGTACAATCAGTAGTCAGATGCACTGCAGGTCCCAAAGGCAGGCAGGGTTTGCAGGGGATGGAGCAGCCACAAGCTGCCAAGCACAGCCCTGAGCCAGCTGAGGGGAAGAGCAGCTCTGAGCCCAGAGAGAGGCAGGTGCAGTGCCCTGGGCACCCACAGCCCCTGAAATACTCACACTGCCAGTCCTAACCTCCCGTCTGAGAGGACACAAGTATAACTAGGGGTATTAGCTTTGATAAATTTATGATGTGTGTATTCCAATGATCTTACACCAATTTTAGATTACTGCATCATTATTTTAAGGATAGAATCATTGAAGTGATCCTAGGAACCAGATACATAATTTTATACATGTAATGCCTGTAGGACTTAATTAAAGACTTCAAGTTTTTAATGCATTAAATAATTACAACTGATTGGGGGTGGGAGTAGGGAACAACTTACTTTTTAGATGACCATCATCTAAACAATGAATATGCTGCAGTGGTAGTACAGAGTCTGTCCCTGCACCACCACCTGCAACAATCCTTTCAACATATTTCAATGATTTGAAAGGATGATTTAGTGCTTCCTAAATTATTAGCATAACAAGATAGCAAAAGTTACTACAAAGCAGAAAATAATACTAAGTCCTCAGCTTAAACACTATTCAAAGGACAGCTTTTATCCTGAAGCCCATAATACTTACAGATCAATTCATGTATCTCCATTTATAAAACAAAATAAAATGTGACATTTAATAAAAATAGTATTGGGGAGGGGTGACATGTACAACCCACAGTAAAATCTACTTGGGTTTTAGGAAAGGTTAATGGGAATAAGACAAATACTTAACTCCTTCCATTTGACAAAAGTGGTCTGGCTACTTCTACAGATAAACATGGAAAGCTTTTAATGTACTTAGATATGTTCAAATTATTGAAAAAGGGTTAAATGCTTGCTAAAAATTGTGGATTCTTCTATAGCAACCCAGCAATTCTGAAAGAAAGTAGGATCTGTTGAAAGCTGGGGGAGAATAATCCTGCAATGCTACTTCAGAATCAGATTTGTTCTGCCTAGGTTTGGATGACTCAAAAATACTTTTGTATTTTGCTTCACCAGATGCTTGTTTTCCCCTGGAAAAAGAAGTTGCAAATGGCATCATTTTAGAGAACAGAAATTCTCTTAGATGAAGCAAGCTCCTTGAATGCTCTTAGATACCTGGCACAGCAGTCTCAAAGGCAGACATTAAAAAATCATCATTATCAGTACACCACCTCAAACATTTAGGACAAGAAAGGAAACAGTGTTAAGAGCTTAAAAAAGGGAGACTCAAACAAAAGTCACCAAAAACCTTAAAGAAAATTCTCTGTAAAGCATGCTAAAGTAACTCAGCTACACAAGAGCACAGGAGTGCCTACTGCATTTTGCCACCACATATTTTGTGACTTGCATTGATTTGGGATGATGCTGCCCTGCTGTGGGAAGACACAGGGACTACAAATGACAGACATGGCCTCAGATGTCAGGGGGTACAACGACTGACACTGCACACAGTCCCTGTGTTGGAACATAAACATCTAAAAACCCTTCCAGAATCACTCTCTGTCATACAATGTAATTCTGGATAGGGAATGCCAGTTTCCATTCTAACAAATACTGTCATCTCTGACTTCAGTTTTTTACACACAAAAATTAGCTTGGCATTTCATGCTGGACTGTGCTGGTATCATATTTGATCAGTTAAGCCAAAGCAGGCAGTTTTCTAGAACAGAGTGCTGTATTTGCGCACACCAGACACCTTCTTGTGAATATAACTAATGAAATTGGAATTATGATTCCATATTTACCTTTGGAACTGTTCACTCGCGTTCCTCTGGCAGAAACTACAACTGCCACTGCAGTGGCATTGGAATTAACCATGGAAATGGTCTTCATCCATGAAATCAACATCAGTCAAAAGACTACAACAACAGTGTTCCCATCTAAACAGTACTTGGGAGAGAATCAGAGAGGCTCACACTGTCTGTCCACCAATTGTTTTTAAATTAAAGCATGAGAATCATTTCATGTTTCTTTTTGCAACTTTGCTTACAGTGGTTTCTTTTCATGAGATCTCCCTCACCCTAGTGTCTCATATGGAGCAGTAGGGACAAATGTGCTTAATTTTATCAGATAAAGCATAACAAACTGAAGAACAGGGAAAACACAAAAGGATCAGACTGCTGCATCACACATCTGAATCAGCTGTAAAGCCAAAGCATTCCTCCCATTCCAAACCCATCCTATCTTCAAGCTCTGCCATGCTTCATTTTCCAACTCTAATTCTCATCTCTATCCAAATATCAATCTTTCTAAATGAAAAAATAAAAAGGATTTTTTTTGCATATTTTTTGGCATTTTAAAACACATGGTGCAGTTCTAAGTGATTACTAGAAAAACCATAGTTATCACAAGGAAAAACCAGTAAAGAGTTTTTAAAAAGTTGTTTTAAAGCTAGCAATCTGTTAAAGAAAAAACAACTGAAAAAAATGTTTTTGAAACAGTTGGCACCATCTGTTTAATAAAAAAAAGGAAAGAAAAAAATTACTGTAGTTAGCATAAGCATTGCTTAACTCAGCACACCAGCAAATAAGTGAAAACCCCATCAATTTATATTTAAATAAAACATGAATTATCTGGATTTTGCCAGAGATAAATAGACTGTGACATGGTAATGTGCAGCTACTTCTGACAGCATCCTTTAATTCATATTTCTTTATTTCTCAATGTCTCACAGGTACTCAAAAGATACTTAACCAAAAACCACATTTAATTCCCAAATTCTGGGGTGAAAGCCAAGTAAACACATTATGAACTGGGCATCTGCTTACCCAAGACCAACACATGGCATTTATAATTTTGCCAGTTCAGTCAGTAACATATCCAAACAGATGCCAAAGGAAGTAATCCAAAGGCTTCTCAGGCAATGGGAATGAATTAGCCTTATTCAGAGGCAAAGCATTAAAAACCACCTCATGCATGACACAAACATACAAACACGGTGCTAAGCTTACAATGCACAGGAGGGGTAAAAAGAAATGTTAAGGCAACAATGCAGATGCTCACAGCTAGAAATAGGAGCCTCTTCCACACATTGTCAGCTGTTGGCAGCTTCTCTTGCCCAAGTGCACAATATTCACTTTCAGTGACAAGAGCATCCCTGTTCTCTCAGCAACCTAAATATGGAACTCACTGGCAAGCAAGGTAAGGTAAGTTGTGCTTGATCTACAGAATGATTTTGGGTTTGCTGTTACAATGCCCAAAACTCAAACACTGACAAAGGCTTTCACAAACACTGATCAGTGTATTCTGTGACATCAGGCAAGATTCAGTAAGGGCAACAAACCCCTAGAGTATCTGGGGAAACAGGAAAACCTGGAATATACAGATAGCAATGATGTGCTTGAGGAATATGGTGCAGATACATCTGTGTTGCTGTGCCATCCCCCAAGATCCACAATGGCACTGTTAAGCTCACACTGGGATAAGCCTGGTGTTACTCACCATGCTGGAGACCCCAGCTCAGCATCATTTCACACACAAACATTTCTGTCCATCAGGCCCAGCACTAAATCTGAGCTAATGTGCCCAGGCAGACCTGTGGTGACACCATCCTGCTCAGGATGCCAAATCCAGGCAAACCTTTGTTCAAGCTCAGTGCTGCAGGAATGTTTCTGGACTCCAACTGGTCCCAATGACAGCTTACAATGCCACTGCAGCTAAGCTAATCAAGCCCACCAACGAATAAATTAGCTAATAAGGCTTGCTGGAACTGGCTACACATCTATGGCCTGACTCACTAAACTAACCAGATAAAGCCCTCGGGGGGGTGGTGGGTGTTGGTGGAGGTCACTAGACTGTAAGCAACATTTTAATCTTTCAGATTTCATGCTTGATCAGATTAGCCATGGCTAATGGTTTCTGCAGCCTTCTCTTCCTAGCCCTAAGAATATCAACAGAGTGCTCCTATTACAGGCTGACTGCAGGGAATTCATGTATTGCATCAGCATAGCAAACATTCCAGAATTCAATAAATTATACCAACAAGTAGATACTGAAAATCTGTATTGATGCATTCAGGACTGCAGGGGATGTTGCATCACCTGGATGCAACTGAGGACAGAAAACCCTGATGTGAAGCAGCAGCAGCATCAAACTTCACTGCCTGTGCTGACCCATGGCATCACCTACTGATGTTGTCTGCCCCAAAGCTCTCAGTGAACACTTACCAAAGCAAGCAGACAAAAATCCTGAACCTTGCTGGAAGACCAGACACTGCCCAATGACCTGGCCCTCCAGCAATGGAAAAGGCCATCCATCAAAAGGACACTCAAGTCCATCTGGAGGTGATGACATATGTTCAGAAAGAGCAGGGCTCAATTTTACTGCCTCTGGGGCACATTCAGGGAGCTGGGAGAAGCCTTGAAGGTCAGGCTTTATCAATGTGTGAACAGCCTCTGCATCATGCCCACTTCACTCCAACAATTCATTTCTCTTGTTTTCCTTCAAGATTGCTAGCACAGAAACCCCAGCTCTCTCCTCCATAATTTCATTTGTCCTTTGTTTTTTGGACATGCTTTCCATTTGAAAGACTCATATTCAAAACTAGAGAAAATTTACAGACTAGCAATGCAACATGGAAGACAAGGCATCTAGAAAAATGAGGGGAGAAAACATTTGAATTCATGACTACTTGACAGTGGAATAAGTCTCACTGAATTTTGCACCAAGCATAATTGCAAATATCTCTGTTTGTATTTTTAAGGGAATGTCCAATAATGCACCAAAACAGCTTAAAATAAAAAAGTAAAACAAAACCAAAAAAATCCAAAACCAAAGCCCATCAACTTAAATTTTAGGTCTGAAGGAACTTCTGATCAAAATGAGCATTGGAGACATTTTATTATGGTACTTCTGAAAATGATTCCATAATAACTTTGAAAAGCAAGTACACTTTATTGAAAAAAAAATACCAAAAAGCTGTGAAAAAAAATTAGACATTCAAACTTTACCCTCTGACTCCTGGAAATAATATTCTGTCTTCTGTGTAGGTGCTGCCTGTGTGGGATCATAGTAAATCAAATGCATTTGACCTAGGGAGCTCCCCATGACTGTGAGTGAATGTCAGAGCCAGGCATGCAGGATGTCTGATGCTGCAGCCCTGACTGATAACTAAGAAGTCAGATATAAATAAATCTGGAACAGTTGGGATTGACTGTTGTTTAGCACTTTCAGACAGACGTTCAGGGCAACTGGCAGGGGCTTTGAAAGCTGTTTCCTATATTAGAATTGTGACAAAAATAGAAGTGAGGCTGCATTCCCTTGTCTTCTGCTAAAATAGATCTTACTCAAAAACATTTTACAAGATTGTCAAGGCATAACTAGTCCACAGTCAGATAGAGAACAAAATCAAAATTGGAAGTCCCATGTTAATTCAACAAATAGTTACTTATTGAATTAATAAGAGGAAAAAAATAAAAAAGGGAAACAAGGAGATAATACTAAGAGATAATAAGGACAAGGAGAAGCTGGCTTTCTACTTTAAAAAAACCAAACTTCTAAGTGAAGGCACAATTAGAATTCACTAGCCAGAAAGACCCCAGAGATCATTAAAAATAACATAAAAAGGGAAAAGCATATATTTTAGCAACTGTCCTTAGGAATATTGCAGAGGGGTTGGGGTTTGGGTTTTTTTTTGTTGTTTTTAGGGCTGTGTGATTTGTTTTCAAATTCAAGAACAGATGCTGCATAACTGCTGACAGCAAGGCTGAGTGGTGAGAATGAACAGGAAAGAGGAAGCATGTCTGGGCTTCTCTTCTGATTTCAAGTGTCCCAAATACTGTTCACAGGGCAAGTATTTGTCACAGTGTTATTTTGCCTCCAGCAATTAAGCTTCCAAATAAATTAAATTGGCTTTTATTTGTGTGTTTTTACAGTCAAACCATATCAAAATATTTCAGGATTAGCTAGTTCACTGACTGAACAGCCCATTGTTCTGCCAAAATAATCAGTGGCCTTAATGAGCAATTAAGAGCTTCCAGGGTCAATGAGAAATGAAAATCTTTGCATGTAGACCACAATTTTCGTGTACAACTTCCTGCTACTGTTTCAGATCAGGAATGAACTCAGGAACTACATGCAAGAGGCACGTGTGAAAGAGAGCAGAACGTATTGCACAAAATCAGAGAGAGCAGGGTACAGCAGGCGCAGTTTGATTTAGCCAAGTGACCCTCCCAGAGAGATTTCCCACCAGCACCCAAAGCAGGAGTGCACAAGGCTGTGCTGCCTGATCAGAGGCTGCCCCACCCCGGGTGCCCTCTGAGCTCCAGCACCCAGGGAGCCCTGATGTGGAGCAGGACCAGAGCTCCTGGCTCACAGCTCCCACTGGAGTCACCTCCCTGCACAACACTGCACACCCACCCCAGGGACCCAATCCAAGGCACTTCCTCTCTTACTCTCCTGGATTTGGCAACGTGCAAACCACAACAAAATCAGCTATGAAATTTCTGCAGCTTGCATTCTACCTACTGCTGGTACAAATGAAGGCATAATTCAAGGGTTCAAGGTGGGCTGAAGAAGTACACACAGAAGAGTACGTTTCAATTACCAAATTGTGAATTTTTTTCCCATCAGGACAATGGCTGAAAATATGCTTGATGAAAGATAGAAAATTCACTATAGAGAATCAAAACTTTGCTTTACCACATGGCAGATGTAATTTCCTTTTACCAGAACAGCCCTCTTAAGTGCATTTTAAACCAATTACCTTTAGGTGGAAAATATGACTTGCTTTCAGCTTTGTGAGGCCAGTCCACCACAAGAGGTCCAAACCTACGAAAGCTGGCAGTGATCTCATCTACAAAAAAACGAATGAGGCACCTTAGAGAGAACATAAAAACTGACAATGGCAAGGTAAAAAGGTCTTACTTAAAATCAAAACAAAACAAGAACAGTGAAAACTGCCATGATGTCCATAGCAAATGCCTAACTATTATTTCATCTCTGTGCTGTACATCGCTGCTTAAAAAAGTGATTTTACATTCCCCTAGTGGAAGTCTGCAGCAGGATTAAATGCAAACCTGATCTATCAGAAGTGAATATGCTTCAGCTGCGGTCTATTTCTAATTATAGCCACAAAGCAGGGTCAGATGCAGCCACATGGGACTGATGGAGGAGCTCCATGTCAGCACGGCTGCTCCTTGCAGCCTGCCCTAGAAAGAGGCTGCAGCAGGTCATGCCACTGTGGGCATTTCACCTTCCTCAGGCCCTTTAGGAAATCTGCCTTGAATTACCAAGTTTTTTCTTCACTTTTTAAGCATCAACTTGGAACCACCATGTAACACACATTAAGAGCTATCCTATAGGACGATTTTGTTTTATATGCAAATCCTTCAGAAAAAAGTATTTAAACTTCTTTTTGAAAAAAGTCTTATTTTCTCAATACAATTTTAAACGTACTTTAAAGAAAGAATTAGTTTAATGTGATCTTAGGTGGATCAGAACAAGCCATCAGGAGAAAAGGCAGTGGGGTTTTACAGTTTCTGGATTGCTGTTTGAGATGTGTCCAGTTTCACTGACCCCATGAATTGCATGCCAGAATTTCAAGCATCTGGAGACAGAACACACAGGTTGTGTACCTGAAGAGCTGAAGAGTAAAGGGTTACTGAAGGAGACCTCTCAGGAAAGTGGGTGACAGCTCCCAGGTCACCCTGCTACTCCCTCACAGGACAGACTGGGCACGTGTTTTGACTCTGAGTGTCCCAGCAATGTGTACATCAGCCGTCCCTGTTGGGTGCTGCATCTTACAGCTGCAAATCCAGATTACCCACCAGACCCCATACAACAGCCCTGCAACTCTTGGTGTGACATGGGAACTGCACTTGAGGTGCTTGTAAACAGACTGGCAACTCATGCTATTTCTTCATTAAAACTGTTCATGGTTTAGGCTTCAGATTAGTAGATAAGAGATCTCCCTCATTTCATTACAGGGCATCCTCAAATTCCCTGTGTATGCCCATTGAAGCTAGACAGTGGTGGATTCCAGCTATATTCCAGCCATGAAAAATACACCAAAAACTGTGATGATTTTAGTTTGGGAGTAAGAGTTTGTGGGGACACATGCAAGTAGAGCAGATAATGATTGAGAAAAACTCTGACCATCCTTGCTGGGTAGGTCATTACTTTGAAACCATATTATTACCCTATATTTATCATCTGAACCCAAGATACGTGCTGGGTATAAGAGCTGATTATTTAAAGCCCACAGTATTTTGGAAAGGACTGCATTAACAAAGTCTTTAGAGTCAACCACATCCAAGAATAGGAAAAGACTACAGAGGAGAGACAGTACCCACTAAGTTCCCTTTTTCAGCTTTCCCACTTGGCAGTCGTGGGAAGACATGCAGATCAGAAGACCTGCCAGGCAGTGCAAGAACGCCAGGTAAACGCTCGGGTGTTGCAGGGGTGGCAGGGAGTGTTTGTTCTAAGCACCGCCACAAGCACTACAAGAGACACACCTGGAAAATTCATTTGCCTCTATGAAAATATCATCACCTATTTAATAATAATTATAAGAAAGGCAACTCCCACATGTCAGCATGCAAGTGATTCACAGTACCTTCATCAATGTCAGGAGGGAGCCCTCCAACAAACACCTTCCTAGAGTAGCGTTCCACTCGTTCCCCGTTTTGGCAGCGTGTCGGAGAGCTGAGGCCCGAGGACAATGACTGATCCCCATGGCTGTCATCTAGGAAGCCATCCTCAAAAGGAAACAGTGAAGACCGACCTGGAACAGATTTTGTAGGATCTACAGTTAATGCTATTTCCTGGAGAAGGAAATATTTCAGTAAAAAACTTTCCCTTTTGCTGTTTTGCTTTAACGGAACTTGCACTAAAGGACTAGGTGGTCCAGTTTTCCAATTCATGTTCATTAGTATTGTTTCCATTTTTCCAAGAGTGTGTTACCCTTACAAGACAATAAACCTAATTTAGCTTTAAAACAAACCCTCGTGAATGGACAGAAATGAAAAACAAGTTATCTGATGAAATTATGTGTCACAGCTATAGAAATAACCTTTGCAAGATTTACATTTCAAACCAGTTAGAGATTTACACCTTCCGTAACAGATCGTGAAGGAATGATCTCAAGATCCCTCAAGCCACTGCACTGCAGAGCAGGACAGTCCTCTGAGTGCTGTACAGGATCCTGACAGCAAGGGCTGCAGCACTTCCACCTCCAGGGAACACAGGCCCACGCTGAGTAGGGGGCAAACAGCAAAATAAACATGGAAAAGCTTTGGATTGTGGATACTAAACAGGAAGTGAAGAGAGTCAGTGAACAAGAAAAAAAATCTTGTTAAATAAACCACAAAGAACTTGCACTTGAAGGAAAACAGTGTTAGCTAGAACAGCCTGTCAGCCTGTTTGTCACTGAGTTAAAAAAAACATCCTTTCAGTCATGAACAGGCAAAATCAACATTAATGGCTCCTACTCAATTTGTTAATGAAAAGTAAAGAATTTATTTGTAACCATCTGATGCAATAGCAACTTGTTTCTATTACTAACA
Organism: Zonotrichia leucophrys gambelii; assembly: GCF_028769735.1. Lineage (NCBI taxonomy): Eukaryota > Metazoa > Chordata > Aves > Passeriformes > Passerellidae > Zonotrichia > Zonotrichia leucophrys. Next base: position 15,452,247 of record NC_088176.1, read on the forward strand.
AAGAATACACATATTATCTTAAGAACAGATATATTAACAAGGAAGAGAAAAAATATTCTAAGACTGCATATAAGCAACACTTGCCAGCTTTGGAATTTAACAATATACCTGAGTAAACACATCCTGCAATATAGAGAGATGCATAAATAAGAACCACATCTCAACTCTGAAAAGGCCACTTGTCCCCTCATATCAAGGAGGATTTCTCCCAGGGATGGAATTATAATTAATTGATACAAACAGTTTATAGGAGAGTTGATTACAAGTATAAATGTATTTATACTTTTGTAAGTGCACATAATTAAATTCAAAGGTAATGAATCACATGAAATTGACACAGCAAGACCTACAGTTTAATACCACACTGGTATTAACAGCACAGGAAGTGAAGGAAATAAAAACAGGGGCAAGGTGAAAAATCAAGACAGAGGGACAGCAGTCAGAAAAACATATACACTGAAAATATCAGTAATTGTCTCCAGTAGCAAAAGACAGATTAAAAAAAGAAACAGTAATCCTGTGTAGGAAAAACAAGCTAATAAAGTCAGGAAAGTCACTGACACACAACATCAGCCTGATTTTTAATTACAAACATCAGGCACCAGAAAAATATATTAAAAATAATATATTGAATGTTAAACAATGGAAGAGATTACAGACACAAAAATCCACTGAAGTAAAAATCCTACCATGCATTTACACACCAACATAAAAAAATAGGGTAAATGCCACAATCAGAGAAGGACGTAGAGCTGCTACCTTTCAAAGACTTGTTGTCAGAAATGGCGGGTTCAGAGCATAAAACACAAAAGACTTTTGATGAATATTCCATTAATGGACAAACACGTCATGCATATGTATAAACATATGCATTTCAAAATAAAAGAGAACATTTGCATGAGAGAAAAAAAGAAGAATACTACAACTGTGTAAAAATATCAATTCAGAACACTCATTGAAAAGCTGGAAATCTGAAAATATCTCAGAGATTGACATTACTGGAGAGATAATTCATCTTTTAATTCCTGCCCATGAACCTACTTTCTTGTAAAAAAGTAAACAAACAAGTAACATGAGCCATTAGTGGAAGATGACATATCAAATTAATAACAAGGTGTTCAACCAAAATACAGATCTGCAGAGGAGACTGAGTTGTGAAGGAAATAAAAATTCACAGCAATTTAGAAAGCAAGGTATCACCTCTAAGCACCATGCCAGACACTTGGCAGTCTACAGGCACCACACTCACCTCAAATAAATGCAAATGATGTTCTATAAGTTTATAGCTAAGTGAAGTGTAGAGCTGAATGTAAGAATACATTTAAAATAATGGAAAGCATACAGACAAGGGAACAGGGAATGACTGTTCACACTCTTCTCCAGTAAGGGAAAAATGAACTGCACTGAACACAATCAGTACATGCCAAGGCTGAAAGCAAAGCAAACTTTGGAAACCCTTGCTACAGACTTTTTGGGATGTTTAAAAATTTATGTAGGCTTAGAAAAGGGAATGAGTAAGAACAGGAGAAAAATGCAATCTAAGGCAATAAATATTAAAACATCACCTCAAGAGACTCCCTGGGCAAATTTCTGGGAGAACAGTATGGGAAAGCATCACTAAATGCACTTTTTTTGTAACATATTCCTGTACCCCTCCCTGGGCATCTCTGAGTTGTCAGTGTAGCAAAATAGTTTGGGCTGATTTCCCACAGCGGTGCTTAAATCTGTACCTGAAAAACTGGTTGTAAAAGTTAAAAAACAAGGTACCAAGAACATGACTCAACAGCTCAAAGCATGATACCTACAAAGAAATGCTCATCTCTTTTCCCAAAGGAAAGAGAGAATCAAGTAGGGAACTGAGAGTTTATGGCAAGCCTCAAGAAATGTCTGACAAAACTTCTTCTCATTGCAGAGGCTTAGTCACAGTGACAGAATCAAACACTAATTAAAATAGCCAAGTATAACAAACATAAAATGAGTCCTTGCACAGACTTGCCTGTGGTTACTCTGCATATTATCCCAATGCAAATGTTAAAAGCAATAATAGAGAGTGATATATGAGAATATTTGATAACCAACACATTTTTTAAAACACTGTTGTAGAATTTCATGCTTAAGGAAGCTCAAAACCAACATTATAAAAGTCAAGGTAATGATAAAGCATGAACACCACAGACTTTAATATGAATGAGGCAAGTCAAAATCCCTAACATTAATGACAACAAACACACACACAAATCTACTTGTTAGTATGGAAAAGCCTGCATTTCACACAGGAAACAAGTCTTGTGGAATGAAACATGCTTCTTGGTAGTGAGAAAATAAATCTGAAAAGCCAGCACATTCAGAACTTGTTTGCCCTGTTTTGTCTTCACTAATATTTATATAAAACAGCCTAAATTATATTCATCACAATTACTTCTGCATTATTGTATTTTGCTTCTACAAGTAAACAGGAGTTGCCAGTAATTCATAGTATCCTACTGATTCTTACCTCCTTTCCTACTTTGGTGCATTTGATCAATCTGAAAACACCTGCCACAATCTTAAAATTAAATTAAACAGTGTTCATGTTCACAGAGAGTAAGTTTGTGAGGAAAATCTGAATCTTTTGTTTCAGATTAAGCTATTGAATGAACACTAAAATGTGTCAGCTTTGAACAAAATCAGAGCAAATTCTGTATTACAAACCATGTTAGAATGGCATGTACAGCCCACCACCTCAACCCATACAAATGACAAAAGCCCTCAGACGTACTGGTTTGTGTGATGCATGCATCTGTCTCTAAGGGGATGCAAATTCTACATTTGGAAAAGGGGGCAATGTCACCTGCCTAGCTGGCAGAGAACTTCAGGAAGGGAAGATAAAATTAAGTTTAATGCTAAAGTACCCCTTGCAGATGGCACTGCCTAAATGTAATTGTTAAAAGCTGCCATTTTCACTGTTATTTTCTCAATAACAACCAGTCTGTGTAAGCTCCAGCACAGGACAGAAATGTAAGCTGCATTAGTGGCTTGCTCAGTACAGCTGTTGGACTTGCTATTGTCCTTGTTCCTTCATCTCTCAGAACAAACTGATACATAGCACTGTACATTTATAAAATATTTTCAGTTTGCTTTTATGTTTTAAGGGTTGTCTGTGCTGAAATACTGTTAAAATGTGCTCAAATACTGTATCTTTTAAAAATGATTATCAATATTCACTGCTGAGGACAGTTACTAGCATTGGTATTCACATATGTTCTGAGGCAATTCAATGTAATGAAGTCTAATATTCAGAAAAAGCTGTTTAATGTAAGAAAAAAAGTCATTTTTGAATGTTCAATGCAGCAGTTAAACATTGGACTCCTACAAAACCAACAAACACCAAACATAAACCCAAACCCAATCTTTTTTTGGAACACTGCATTTCAAGTCACAAATACATGTCATGAGAATCTTTACATTCAGCCATCCTCCAGTTCTCTAGTAATAGCAACACTTGAAGTTATCAGCTCAGGATCATCACTGCTTTAAGATGCTGTTAAAGGGGAGCTGTTTTGCAAAGGAAGAATGTGAGATTGATTTATACAAAGCAATTGATCAACTACATATTGTTAAAATTGGTAGCATCATCTTACCACAAGAAAACTAAATATTTATTTCTCCCACTATTCAGCAAACAAAACATTTAGTAAATACTTTTACCTCTTCTCCGCCCATAGCTCCTGGCTGCATGTAAACACAGAAGAAAATTGTGGGTACAGCTGTCATTAGATTTAGCTCCAAAAGCAATGAGAATGTAGCTTCTACCTCTTCTCTTTTTCCCCTCCCACCATAAAGAAGGAAAAGACATTTAAAAGTGCAGGATGAAATTCAAACAATCCAAGACAAGAAAAAAAGTTGAAGATGATACAGCCAGGGAAGAAAAAAAAAAAAAAAAAAAAAAAGAGAACATACCTGCTGTGGAAGGTTTCTACATAGCAAAGGGCAAAGGTATTTAAAAAATCAGGCATATAGGACAGTATTATAAAATAATAATTTAGGATTATGGTTTTAAGTGGCAATAAACATCATCAACAGTAATTCTACTTAAAAGAACCAGCTTTGCATTTTATTAAATAGTTGTGGAAAACATATTTCCCAATTATGTTTCAATTTAAATAATTAACCATATGTAAATTCTAAAATCCTACTAAAACAATATGAACTCAATAGCCAGTACCTTCCTATGAATCAAACTAGATTGACAAAATGCTTTCATAACTACCAGAATAAACACAGCGTTTCAATGAGACATGCATCAATGGCAAATCCACAACGTTGGACAACTTTACAACTGTATTTTGTGATGTAGTAGCAAATGCAAAACCCAGAATTTTTGATCTGAAGTTTTAGAAAAACAGAAAATAATCTGGAAAACACATCTTTTACACAGGATCACTGATGGATCACAAAGCCATCCATCCTGCCAAGGCAATCAAACATGGAAGGCCGGGGATCAAGGGGTTTTCCAACAGAAGCGAGCTTAGGTAAGAGGCAGCAGAGCTTTGTTTTGTTTCCTTCTCTCCTCATTGTAACACTCTCAGTGCTCCTGCTCCTTCCCAACCCCAGCTCTTATTTCTGAACAGTGCCTATATTTGCATTTACACACAGTCTTTAAGTCCATAAAAGTTACTGAAACTCCCTGAAGGTATATTTGCCTGTAAATTCCAGGGGCAAAATAGTGCAATTCACTTAAACAGGAAGACAAGCAAATTAGTTTTTGCTGATTTAAAAACACTGTATCATATTTAAATACTTCAAGAAGGCAGGGTTTCACCCTTATTGATTATATTTTGTATACATATACACACAATTTGAAAATTATCTCAGTTGTAACTAGTATTTATATTAAAATGTTAATTTTTTCCAAGAAGCTGAGTTATTCAGCATGACAACTTCAGAATGTCAATGCACATTTTATTATGTTGCTTTCTTAGGATGTGAAGTTTGAATGTGTCATTTGAGACAAGTTAAATAAAAAATACCCATCTTGCTCACAAGTCAAAATTAACAGCACAACAGATTAAATAGCAGGAATAGTTCATCAGGTGAATTTCATAATGCCTCCAGTAAATACTTTAGAAAGCAAACAATTTGGAAATTATTCTTGAATGAGGACAGGTGCAAGAAAATAAGAGTACTGCACTATTACAAACAATGAAATTACCAGAGCTATGTTCATGAAGTTACTTTCTCTTTTTGTCCAACAGAAGACAAAAAGCAACTCCTTAAACTGTACCCCCACTAATGCCTCTGCTCCCCGTGTACTGTTTTGGTGCCACATATAAATGTCCTTTTGCACAGAAAACCATCTCCTGGAATGCTTCTAAATTGAACACAAATGATTCCTTCCTAGGTACGTTCTGGATCATTAATATTAAGGCAAAGCCAGGTGCTTTAGGAGGGGATGAGCACATTTCCCCATGTAAACAGTGCCGGATGGATTGTGCAGCAGGATCACCCCTGCCTTGGTGTTTGTCCATCCTTAGCAACGTTCTGCAAGTGTCAGGTACAAAGTTACAGAACTGCTGTGTCCCAAATTGCATGGCCTCAAATGCAAAGGAACAACAGATTCTTTTTCAACCACTGATAACTCTCCTGAAACTATTAACTCCCCTCCTCCCAGAAGCGAATCCTATTTTTATGAACATGAAACTCTATCATGAAGGACAGAACTTTAAGCTTTTAACAAACCAGCACAAGAAACTCCCCAAACCTCAAATCTTGTAATGCAATCAAGGAAACTCAGTGTTAATGCTTTGGAATTCCCCAAAGCCTGCAGCTAAGATTGCCCATTGTTGCAGTAAATCAAAACTCACTCAAATTTTAACTGCATCTCAAGGCTACATGAAACTGATGAAAAAGAGCTTTTCTGGGATTTTTTTTACTCTTTTATTATAATGTGGGACTGAAACTGCACCTTGTATTTGTATCAAATAATTAGCAGTCCTAGGAAACAATAAATTTGTGAATCCATAAAATATTAACTCAAAAGGACTAGATCTACATGCTCTCCATATCATAATTTAAAATTAATTTGATCATGCAATTTCAAATTTAGGAATAGGCAACAACATTTATTTGTATTATCATATTTTATGGAAGACTTAATAGGGAGTATTTTCAGATTTTTAAGAACATTATTTCTTCACTTCTGGTACTTATCTTGTTCATGCAGTTATGTGGCCACAATATCAAAGATACACACTTCAAAGAAATCTTGAAGACACATGTTAAATTGATGTAAAATAGCATTACCTCTATGAAAAAAAAGAGTTCAGCATTTTCAGACTAGAAGTTTTGGAGCTATACTGGCTAAAGGAAAGTTTATTTGACAAGACTGGGAGCCTCCTTGATTTATAAGGTACCAGAATCTTATTTCTAGCTTGGAACACTCATTTGTATTCTTGAAGCAGTCAGCAGTTCAGAACAATACTTGCTTTAGGACATTATGAGTTATGCAATGATTTTCTAAGATCAGAAAGGAAAATATGTCAAGCTTTTGCTTTTGAACAGAGGGTCTCTGAAGTTCTTAGGATCTGGAAGTTTACAAGTGAATTAAAATACCAGGGAAATGAATTCATGAACTGAGGGAAGGTGACACAAGCAAGTATAATTATGCAATGTGTTTTTCTGCTACAGAGGGATCATCCAGAAGAATTGCAAAGATGGACATTCATCTACAAGTGGTTCAAAAGGTGGTTCTCAACTTCCATTAATAGATCTGCACATCTGGATGTGCAGATGGGCACTACAATGATTTGGTTATATGAACCTCAACAGTCCCTTGTGGTTGATTTTTTTCCAATATTAACAATGCAAGTGTTGCAGCAACCTCCCTTCTAACATATACAACAGAATCTCATCACCAGAAAATCACAAGCTACATGAAAGCTGTATGCAGCTAAGTCCCACACACTGGGCCTCAAACACTTGATCAAACACATGAACTGCATTCAACATCCAAAACCAGCTTAGGTGTCCTTTCCTGAGGCATACAAGCAGCCAAGCAACTATAAACCTTCCCAAGAAGGAAGGTTTATCTATTTTCATCTTCTCATTTTGGTTTAAAAAATCTGTTACCAATAAAACTCACATTTTTAACAGCCAGGCTGCTTCATCTCTTCTAGCATCATATATAATGCTCTTGGAGTAGCCTGGCAAATCTTAAAATTCAGAGGAAACAGATGGCACTAACCCACAATAGAGACAATCACAAAGATGAAAGGAAAGCACATTGGTGAGGTGGTGAGGCAGGAAAAGCAGTGGGGAAAACAAACAAACAAACAAGAAGGCATTAAAGAGCTACCAAGATGGATTAAAAGGAAGACAACAAATCTTCCTCTGCTAGAAAAAGCCTTTATCAGCCACTGATAAGAGATACTGCCTTCAGTTAACAGCCAGACTCTGGAAGTGCAGATGCCAATACAAAAAACTGAAAGGAAGAAAGAAGAAAAAGCATGTACTTACTATTGCTCCCCTGCTTCCCCTTTACCCCTTTAAAAATTTAAATAGGTATAGAAGGGACTTTGAGATGTCAGCAAGCCCACCTCACAGCCTCCAAGGCAGCCTCAATACCAAATGCTTGCACAGCTGCATCTGGAAAACCTCACAAGGTGATGAGCAAAGTGACAGCTCCCGCACTCTGGGGCTCCTCTGAACCCCACTGCCTTTGCTAGCTCACACTTCACATCAGACATGTTTTCCCTCCACTTATATTCACTCAGAGCTCTTCACAACTAAATCAGGACTAGTTTTGCAAACCTTGTAAGTTTTCTCAGTGTTTTTTATTCCTTTCTGTTATTCTATATATGCCATTAAGATGGTGACACATTAGTAACCCAAACTGGCAACTGGACTAAAGAGCTCAGCAAATTCCTACAGGCAAGAATGGAACTATTAGATGAGATTGATGCCTCTTGGAATTTAGTCACACATTTGCCCAGAATATTACCACTACAAGAAGAAAGCTTTTATTGGCTGTTAAACTGCCAACCCAAGATCTTGCAAGACAAAAGTAATTCAAGAAGCTTTCAATTTGGAGCAGTTTATTTTAAGGTATAACGGTAGCACTGGCAAAACTTTCAAATATAAAATGCTACCTCAGCAAGTCTTACATCTAAACACTATATGTGTTTGAAAACAGCACATCAGGAAGAGCTAAGTACAATAGCTCTTAAGGAGACAAGCAATTTTAAAAACAACAGAAACATGAAAATAAAAAATGAAATGATTCTGTTGGCATTACATTTCCTGTCATGGCATGACAACTTCCCCACATAAATAGGATTAACAAAACAAAACCAAAATCTCAACACAGACATCTAAAAAAGTGCCCCAAATCCTTTCCTTAATGTCTTTTTCAAATTATTTTACTCTGAATAAATAGAACTAAATTACACTAATGAAAAGAAAAGACAGTCATATGGAGAGCAAATAGTACCAGACCTCACAGATGACACATTTTTATATGAGACAAGAATGAACAGTGGAAGCAGATGGAACATTTGTAGCCCAACAGGACTGCAAAGTCACTGTGCAGAGGAGCTTTACAAAAAACAATATTCCAGCATTTCACAAAGGGGTTTCATTTAACTACCTTTAGACTACATTTATTTTACAGAAAATTGTTGGGGATCCCAGCACAACACTTCAGTGCTTCTTTATAGAGATCCCACACCCTCATTTATTCCCATGTTCCTTTTTCCCCTGCCACACTTCTCTCCCACTGAAGTCACTGAGGCTTTCAGGAGTTCCCAAGAAGCCCTGAAGACAGCTCACCACCTGCCATGTAGCTGACTGTGCATCCATGCTGTTCACTCAGCCCTGGTTCTCAGCTAATCAGAAAGGAGCACATATTCAAGAGAAGCAGAGGCTGCAGAAATGTGTGGCTACAAATGGTACTGGATATTAGCAAGAGAAAGGACGGAGGACACCTTTGAGTTAAATTTATGCCACACTTCCCCTACAAATTACAGTATCCATTATTTAATAAGGTGCTGTAGATGGAAGTTTATAAAAAGTCTTGCACTGTTTAGCCCAGTATGAACTAAAAAAATTACCTTATGTCACTAATTGATTCTAAATACTATTTCGATTTGAGAAATTCCATTTAGATCTAGTACAGACAAAAGCTATACCCTTTTCCCTTCAAAAATGCTTCCAATCTAATATTTGCATCTTCCTTTTGTTTAGCTGTTCTTTAGGACTGTGCTTGGATCTCTCTGAATATTTGAACATTGCATTCTTCTGCAGAAGGCCAATTCTGAACTTCCAGAGCATTTATAATATAAACATGTTTATACACATGTTCAACTCTGTATGTACACAAGCATAATGCCACTAATGACACTAAGAGATTCATAACAATTATGCATTTAAAAGTAATCTCTTTTACCCCATGAATTTCATAATTTCAGAACTCAGAGTTTTCAGCTGCTGAAGATTTAGCCTTGCACAATGAGCAGAAGGGTGGTGGCACATCCCCCTGTGCTGCCAGCTGAGCAACACCTCACAGCAAACAGTGCCCTCCAACACCCACAGACTGCAGCTCAAGGCAGGCAGGCAGGAAAATGCCCAGCTTCCAGGGGCTGGGATGAGCAAACAGGAATAACAGCTGAAGCACAGGCAGAAGTGCTGCCACAGAGCACGAGGAGCTGGAGACAAACATCCCCCAAAATCTTCCCCTCTCCCTACAGCATGTGAAGTTTTGCATTGCTCTTGGCATGAGCACATGTTCTATTCCACCTTCAAAAGATTGCCTACATTGTCAGTGGGAAATTGAGCTCTGAGTAATAAATCTTAAAGATTATTACTATGTCTTCACAGGAAAAGAGAAAAATGCTTATGAAGCAATGCATTTAAATAGAATGTGAAGGTTGGATTTGCAGACTCAGCAGAGAATGTTTGGTTTCACAGAAATTAAACATAGATACGACAAGTATTATGATTTAAAGACATTACATAAGTTTTCAAAACTATTCCAAAAAAATACTGTGATGAAGTATCTCTTGGGAATTTTTATTTTACTTATTTAATTTTTTTAACCCAAATCACAGCCATTCCAGCACATAAAAGAATGTTTCTTCTTGAACTAAATTTTCCTTGGTATATTTCCCCATTACAGGGAAAAGGTAATGAATGACATGGGAATTACCTAGTTCTAAATTTTTCAAGTTTAGCTACATACAAAAAAGGATTTCAATCACAGAAAGTAATTTTTAAGCTTGTGTACTTGAATATTGGCTTTTATTCTCAGCTCTTCAAAGATTTAAGAGTAAAACCCAACAGGTTTCACAGTACAATAATTCTAGCTAAGGGCTCTGATTGATGGCCAAAAATGGTGTGGCCTTGCCTAGTAGAGAAAGGAAGGGAAAAGAGTCACAGAAGAGGAAAAATATATGGGAACTTACTCAGGCGGGGGTGTTGTGCTTCATTTCATTTTGCATAAATTGCATATTTATGATTCCACGCTTATTTAAGTCTTTAAACAGTTAATATTTGAATAAACCAATCATATTTTAAATAGTGCAAATGCATACATATATATATAGTTTTGGTCCCTCAGTTAGCTATCCTGATATGTTCACCATGCAACAGGACTATAGCTACAAAAGATGATTGTTTTTTATAAACTATTAAGAGTATATAGTTGTTGTAAAAAGGTCAAAGAAATTGGACAGGAAAATAGCTTTTTTCATTATTTTCATCAAAAAGGAATCAGAATAAAACACAACATTCATTTAAGATAAAAGCAAGTTATTCCAAAATAGTATAACTTGTTTCAGTTTTTCATTCCCATCTTTCAAAAATCTCTGTTAGACTTTGTAAGAAATGCTACCATGTATTTCATCATAACTGTCAATTTTTAAAGGTAACTCAAAATTCAATCATAGTATCCCATCTTCACAAATATATTTCTATTGCAGTTAACTTTTTGAAATGGACAAATACATTCTGAGACCAGAATTCATGTCAAACACCTGACACCTGAACTGTGTAGACCTTATTTACACCGAGAGGCATGAACAGCTTCCTCCTTTAATAACCTCTTTAATTAAACAAAACGTTTTTCCTAGTTAATTATATGGTTTCCCATAATTTCATGTGCCATAAGGAAATGGGGTTTATATTCTAACTGTGACAACAAAAACTCCCCAAAGTATCACCTCACCATTAACTGTGTAAAACTAAGAAGAGGACAAGCAAAGTCCCAGTTTTCAAAAGCTGGCCTTTAAAGCCAAATGTTAAACACCTTGCATCTTATCTATTACAAATTTTGGTTCTTCACATCTATGAATTATTCTTTGCTTGTTACTACACAAAAGAACCCTGCAGTTTTCAGCTATACACAGTCTAACCTACATAGACAGTGCAAAGGCAAAACATTTTAGAGAAGTTCGTAAGTAATCCTAAAATGTTTAACTCAACACTGTAAACAAAAATGGACATTTTGAAAGAGTCAGCATTTCTCAGGATTAGACAGACAAATATCTGCTTTGATTTGCAGAGTTCAGTTCAGCATTCTGCTGGTGCTGCCTCACACCCTGTCCCCCACCTTCCCCACACAGGAACTCTTCCACATCCATTCTGCCAGGTTTTTTGAGTCCATATGATCATGACTGGACTTTCAATCTTACTTTTATTTCCTGACAGAAAAAAAAGCAATAATCTCTCAGTGAAGTGCAGTTTTCCTCATTATTTAGATGTCTAAACATTCTCCCAATTCCCATCTACATAATGGAAACCAACAAGGCAAACACCATCAGTCCATGTAATTGTATGCAAAACTTGTAACAGCTCATCCCAACAGGAAGAAATATGTCTGGAGAGATATCAGAAATCAAAATAACAGCTTTAACACACATACACACCCACAAAAGAGGGAACAAGAGAGACTGTTCTGTAATATTCTCCATAGCAGGCATTATGAAGCTTGCAGTGAAACACATAAAGCCATTACCAAGTTAATATAAAGAACAGAGGTGATTGACTTATGAAAAACATTCTCAGAGAGTGAACATGAACTTCTATGCAAACATTACACATATTTATGTCTGACTGTACAGCTACACACACAGTAGATGTAAGAAATAATATTCTACATGGCAATATAAACCACTAGACATCAACTACTTACTGTTAAGAGCCATAATATTGTCTGTTCCTGGATGATGGAAGTTTATTCCCATACGCCCTGCAATGTAAGTAAAAGCTATTTTCAATGTTTTTATTTCAAAACTGAATTAAATTCATTAATATGAAAAATTTCTAAAGGGAATGAACAGTCAGGGTAGCTGAATCTTCCACCGATTGGAGACAACTTCCCAAGAATACACATTTAAAATATTTAACACCACAGTACCTTCAGTATTATGTACTTAAAACATAAACAACTAAACAATTATTTTAATACATTCCTTTACTTTGCACTAAGGAAGCATTATGCTTACCCTTTCAAAACAAGGCCTCGAGTTCAGCCTTGCTGCAGTTACATCATTTATAGCTGGCTTCCAATAACGAGTACAGCATTACAAAACTCCACTTAATTGGTAAAAATAAATCATTCTCTTTCATACTAGATGCAGCACCTTTAGCTTTCAAGTTAACAGACAGTTGGAGAGGGAGTTCTTTCCCTGGTTTTGCATTCTTCCCTAAGACTCTCCCATCACCTTTAGTGCTGTTCAGATTTATTTTGGACGCTTTTTAACTCAGCTGAAGTATTAAACCTCATCCTGAAGACACTTTGGCATAGGCCTTTTTATATCAAACCACCCAAGAAAATCTACAAGCTGTAATTTGCATTGGTCCTTACTTGGAAAAAGATGTAAAAGGATAATTATGGTCAGGTAAAAATTTATTTCAAATAAGTATTGTAAGTTCCTGTATATAATGGAATTCCATTTCGTGGGCTTGTCCTATCTCCAGGTCTGTGGCTAACTTTGGGAGCTAAGGAAGAGGTCATTTTACATTTCTTCACTACATGGACACTCAAATATGGGTGCTCAAGATCCTTTCACCACACTGAAAACCAATATAATGGTTATGTTCCTGTACTTCTGCAAACCCAAATTTTAACAAACTCTGGCAAAGCAGAACTAAAGCCAATCCTCTCCAACATTTTTAGTTCCTATTGATAACTAAAACTTTCTATTTCCAGTCACAGAAACTGCTGTGCTGTAATGAATATTCTTTCTGAACAGATGCAGCATGAAGTTTCAATACACCTCTGAAACTAAGTCATAAGCAGGTTAAGAAAAGTAAATCAATCTTTTCTTCACATTGAAGTTTTCTCCTTCTGTTAGAAAACAATGACACCACAATAAGGCTAGGAAGCAAAGAGCACCTCCAGAAAGAAGTGAAGAACAAGGTAAATAGAATTTCCATTTTTACTTTCCAACTCCTTGAGCAAAGCTTCTTAAAGAGATGATCTTCATTAACCACTTCACATTTCCTAATTACAGACATAACTCTCCTATACATATTTTCACATTAATCTGGCACTGCAGAAACATTAAAGCTGCTATTATTTCATCTAGTATAACCTTTGCTAAAATACGTCAGCCATCTCCAGATGAACATTAATCCCCTTTTCCTTACCAGTGTATTAATGAGTGTGAGGTTACAGGTATTACTTGTAAAGAGAAAAGGTGTCTGTACTAATTTGTGCTTTAAAATTAATACTTGGAATAGAAGGAAAAAAAAACTGAAAAAATTGAGTAAAATTTGAATGCATAATGCTTGAATGGCTCCTTCTCTTTTCCTTTGCTGAAGCTGAAATTCTGCTGTTCAACCAACTTCAGAAATAGAATCTTATCTGTGACATCTGGGTTTGGTTTTTTCCTCCCTCCAGGCTGTCACTGGACCAGGTGCTGCTTGTGTGACATTTTGTCACCTGCCCTTGGCCTGCTATTTTTAAACAGTTCTTGTCAGCTATCTTTTGAGAGGAGCAGAAAATACAGAGCAGCACAAGCAGAAGGACATGTTCTCCCACTGAGCTAAGCCAGCCTGCAGGATAATTCTGTACATCTTCAGAGCTCCCTCGTGCCACTCCACAGAAACAGATTAATGGAATCCTTTCAAAACACACCTGCACTAAAAGCATTCAAAAGAGACTGGCAATATACTAGTCATGAGACAACAAATTAATTGTGAACAATTATACAGCCTTTCATATTGGTTATAATGTTTTAACATTTTGTTGCTTGAAGCAAATTATTCAATTGAAAAAAGAGGCCATCTGTAGATTACAAAACTGCTTAATTATCTAAGGAACAACAAGAGAACAGAGAAAGGAAATTAAAATTTTATAATTTAAAGGTGCAATGTAGAACTGTGAAATATAATTAAGAATATGTACTCTCAAAGACCTCTTTAGATGAAACACATAAATGAAAACTAGAAAACAACCAATTTTAGGAAAAACACATGTATGTTACCTGAACATTTACAAAATCTATGTAAGCACATATTACTAATTATAGTTATAAAACAAAATCTCTAGATAAAGGGTTCACTTCTCAAGAATATTAAGCACACTAAACAGAAATGTAGGGAAGTTAAGAGCACAGAAGTTATGGATTCCAGCAGTTCAGTGAAATCATAAATAGGAACCCTTCCAGTAACTACATCCCCAGTACTTGTGTTCAGTGTACATCTGCCATTTTCAGTCTGCCTGTCTTGGTTTCATAACTATTTACTGAGTATATTTCCAATTACATGCTTTTTTACCATACACTTAGAGCATTGCAGTTAGGCTACAACAATAATCACTCTTCCATGTCTTTTCTATTCCTAGTTTAGAAAGAAAAAATTCTAGCTGTATACTTCCTGCTCTTGAAACACTTCAGAGCATGAATGAAGGCTTGATGATTCTTGTATAGCCCAGGCTGCACTGTTGCTTACATCATTAAATTTCCTAAATTATCTCTCCTAACAACATTTGGAGAGACTTTTCTAGCTGGACTGCCTGGGTGCCCTGCTGCATGTGCAATATCATACTTGCCATGGCAGAGAGCCCAATTCCTTTTTAGAGCACATCAAGTCTGTGCATCCTCTCTTCTGCATTGTACTGGAAATGAGATAATAAATAAATTTGACTTTACCTTGTTCTTTGTAAAGGTGCATACTGATCCTGAATGAATTCTGAAATCTTTCTAACAACTTAAGGAAGGATACCCTTCCCACATATGAATCTTTCTTGATTCTTTTGCAAATAAAATTTTGAAAATTGTCTAGATAATTTTGAGTTACATGAGTTTTAAGAAATAATTTTGTTCCAAAAATAGTAAAAATTAGTATCAGAAACAGTTTTATCACTATTGCATTTCTTGTTTTATTCATTTGCTCTTCCTAAGTGCTTCATGGTATTTTAAACTTGTGTAACCCTAATCAGCACCTGGATATGAACACTCACATAGTGAAGGCCTTTTAAGATTACAGTTACCTATTTTAACCTTTCTTATGTTACAATCAACAGTCCAAGAAACAATGTTCATTGCTTATATATTGAGAAAAACTTGCACTACTATACCTCATGATTTGCCCCAGATTGACCACTTATACCAATTCAGCAATTAAAGTATTTGGCATAAGATTTGCTAGAAAATGGTAAAGTTGGTCTGCTTTTGACCTGTCCTGAACTTTCTGGGAACGAGAACTTCCTTGGAATGAGAACTTTCTCTCACATAATTGTTAAGATCACTGTTGATATCAATTACAATTTATGACTAAAGAATTCTGTGGCAAGGTCAAATGAAACTGGCAACAGGACTAGGTCTGCTCTATTTCTTTAGTAATAATATCTCTTTTATCACTCTTATCTTTTCTATCATTTCCAAGTTACTGCCAACAAAAGGCACTAAAACCCAGCAATACTTATTTGAATAGACAGGTAGCATGTGGGGAAGGGTCAAGTTTAGACACAGCAGAGTGCAAAAAAATGCAAAGCATGACCAGAATCTTACCCCAAACATGTGAAGTAAGATTATTCATCTGACTCCCATGTATTTGGGAGCCCAGACAACAGCACAACCTACAACAGCTCAGCCATGTGTGCCCCAGGGTTCACAAATGGGCACAAAGCATGAAGCACATGTGCATATACAGGAATTTTAATAGTTTTTACCTGAGTAGACCTTCAACCATTCTCTGTCCTTTTTCCCAAAACTACAG
Organism: Zonotrichia leucophrys gambelii; assembly: GCF_028769735.1. Lineage (NCBI taxonomy): Eukaryota > Metazoa > Chordata > Aves > Passeriformes > Passerellidae > Zonotrichia > Zonotrichia leucophrys. Next base: position 15,468,444 of record NC_088176.1, read on the forward strand.
ATATGTGAAGCTATGCTACATTAGCAGACATGCCCAAGACAATTTCAACACCAAGAATGTTGTAAGCAAGGGTCCACATGGAAAAATGTAAAAATAAGAGGTAGCTCTCTGAAGAAGTTTATTGACTTTATTCTCTCCTCTCTTTTTTTATGTATATTTGCCATTTGTTCACACCCATAATTTAAACACCCACACTTACAGATCTTTAAAAAAATTAAAATACTGAGCAGAACAAAAGTACTATTGTTTGCCAGAAGGGAAATATGAAGAACTATTACTGTGTTCACATGTATATACTTTAACTGTGCAAAAACATATTGTGGCAAAGTGAAGAGAAGTGTATAATTATCAGCTATGAATATCAGTAATAAAACTTCTTCCTATCACAAATATATCCTATCAGTAGGGAAAACAAACCAGCATAAAATAAAACAGCATACACATTACAGTGAAATGCAGACTTTGTAAGTAAATTACGTTGCTGCAATAAAACACAGCAGTCTTGCACATATTTAAGTAGTGCAAACATTTTTAGCTTGAAACAGCTATATTTTCAAGTTAATAGTACTTTGAAAGCAATACTTAAATTTTGCATTACTGATAAGTGGTAGACAAGTTATTTGTACACATATGCTCATTCTACATGAAGTTCTAGAACTGTATTCAAAAGAGCAATATTGGCATTTTTCACTGGTGGCTTGGGAGGACTAAAATAAAACAATATCAAAGCAGACTTTACCATTAGCAATCTATACTAAAATATACAAAACCCTCAAAACAGCAGCAAAGTGAGAAAGAAAAAAAGCAAAACAGCTTTAGGTCTCTGTGAGGCCAGTCTTCACCAGCACAATGAAAAGAGGGAAATAAAGAGAAGGAAAATTTGCTATCTCTATAATCACTTAAACCAAACAAAGCAAATAAAAAACCCCCACCACTCCTGACCAAACAGATTCAGCAGGTCAAAAACAAGGACATGCTGTTTGCCAGCAGCAAATTGGGAAGTATGACCATACTACAGATTGTTGCAAGAGGCACTTATTTAATTTTAAAAATATGAACCATCTAATGACCTTATTCTGTCCTGAAAAAAAAAATTAAAGAGGATTTTTTTTAAATAAGCAGAGTTTCAAATGGAAAAGCAACATACTCTCTTTCCTTCAAAAGGATTAGCACGAGGGGCCTAATTTTAAACACAAATACATGTGCAAACACATCTGTTGGCTCACTCTGTTTTTCATGAGCATTGAGATTTTGGGAAATGCTGGAACACTGCACTATTTTTCCTGCTGAAAGTGTTGCAAAAAGCTCCAACAGTGTAGCGCCGTTCCCAGCACTGAGATGACAACATTTGTTCTATTTGCATGACCTTTGTGTTCAGCTGCTGACTGCAAACACAAATATTATCCATTCACCTTCACTTTTCTTGGGTCATGTGGCAAACTTAGTGCTTTGCTTACAAAAAGCTTAGGAACACTTACAGCTGAACAAAATCAGGTGGTATGTACTGAAATGAATGGAAATTAAAGTGGAAAAGTGAAGGTCCATTCTGTGGAACAGAATCCAACAGTCTTAAGTTGCATATAATCTTCAAACACTTGGCTGTCAAAAATGTGAGTAATTTAAATGTAAACAAGAAATCCTAAATTTTGCTGAGTTTTCATATGACCTGATAGAGTCTTTACAAAAGTTATGAAGTAGTAATCCAGTAACTTCAGTTTTATGTTTCACAAATAAATGAGTGACATTAAGTACAGAAAATCAAGATAAAAAGTTTCCCCACAGTTGCTATTTCTGCCTGTGAACTGTTGTACATTTATATTCAACATCTTGATCTCTACTGAAATATTGTGACACAATCAACACATGCTTTGTGTATCTCTCTACAGTGTGATATCCATTGAAATTAGATCTATTATAAAGCCTACTCTTGAAATCTCCCTGTACATGTGTTGTCTCCAATTATTTATATTTGAAGCTGTGTCACACTTCTTTTAAAAAACCCACAATTTTTGTTAGGTGGAAATTTGTAAATTACAAAGTTTGCTTCTGTTCTGATTTAGAATAAATAAGCAAATATTACTGTTATCTAGTGTAACAGTAAATGTAAAAGAAATACTTTGAAGGACATGATTTCTTTCCTCAGTTTTATACTTAGTTTCATGACCTGTCAGTAGCACATGTGCAGAGCATATGATCTAACACAGCTGAAATATTTTATTTAATTATTTAAAAATAGAACAAAGGCAGCTGCTAGTTACTTCTGATCAAAATATTTTTTATAGATCAGAATACCTCTGTTTGTGTTGTAATGCAATAGTTTGACACGGATAAACATATTGCAACAGTGACATATTACACCACAGACAAGAGACACTTTTATGTAGGAAAGAAATGTTCTGGTCAGTGATAAATGGCATCTACCCATAGCCATTCTGATAATTTACTTTTGCCCTACACCTTCAGGTCAAAGCAGAATGCAAATAAAGAATGCAAACATAACCTTTCCTCATTAAAGCAAAACTGTCACTCATACTTTTGTAGTGTATAATATATTTTATTGGCCATTCAGAAAATAAATACGACTTTTCAGAAAAACATCTTTGGAGATCCTGCACATTTCTGTCCAAGAGGTCTCCTTATGACTGACATGGGGAACAGCCAGATACCCTGGGCTGTACACTGTGATTTGTCATTAACCAAATGAAGCTTAACAATTCCTTTACTCAACTTCTGCCCTCTTTTTTCCCTCCTTTTGAAAGAAGCAAAGTATTTACAAGTATTGACTGAAAGAAAGATGTTGAAGCTGGTCTTGATGGTAGAGAAAGCAGGTAGGGAAGTCTTGGGACAAACAAAAATGAGAATTCTTTTTCAATTCATTTACATTCCTTAAATCTCAAAGTATGAAAATGACAAATGACTTTTAAAGTTGCACAGTTCCCAGACTATGAGGACAGAAAGCCAGGAACATACAGAAGGGCTCCCCTATCTGGCAGGAAAAACTGAGAAAAAGAAATCAGTTTTAGAAACAAAACAAGAGCTGACACTGAGCACCTTCTCCCAAGACTGGGCTCATGATAAAATGCAACTTAGATGGATATGCTGGTAATTTAGGTCCAGAAAACTCCGAGCTAGATTTCAAATCTCTTTTACAGCAAAAATACACAAAAAGAACTGAGTGATTGAGTGACCCTGGCTGTCCTCACTGGAGAGCACCCAGCCAGCCTGCCCATCAGCCTGGCTCAATGTGGGTAACTCAGCATTGCAGGAGTGAGGGTCAGATCATTACCAATAATCTCTCAGACTGGCTCTGCTCCACACTTGAAAGCAATAAAATGGTCCCTCCCAAAAAATGCCACTTAATCACATGTCCTCTCAAGGTCAAGGGGATCATGCTTTAAAAGAAGCGATTGCTTGGGTGACCTTGAAATAAACTCAATTTCCATGGCCTACAGGACAAAGCCTGACCATACCTCAGACAGTGAAGGGTATGAAGCTTCAGCAACTACAAACAAGAGACTCTTCCTTTCTCACCTTGAGCTTCTCCACTACCTCCTCTGAACCAAACAGAGCATGAGGAACTCAGACCCCAAAACAAGAACAAAATATCCCAGAAGCATTTCAGTTTGGTCTTCCCATCAGAATCTTTTATGGTTAATCCTCCCACCCACATTCTAATCAAGAGCTCTCATTCCATACCCAAGAGAATTATTTTTTGTTCCAAGTATCTGCTGGGACATGAAGGGCACACATGCCAAGAAGGATGATGTTTCAAGCAAAGTTTCAAACTTCATATAAACTGCCTGCAATATTTTACTCATTAATACATATGCAGACAGTACTTCTAAAAATAAGTATTTGCTGGCAGCAGCAGGGTGAAATGATCCTGAAACATCGACCTGTTTCAGGCTCTGTAACATGCATTGGAGGCCTCAAGAAATATACAGTTTTTCTAGAATCAAATCTTCCTGTATTTTCAAAATCAGAGGATTTTGGTACTCACCCTTTTCATACTTTCCACTTAAAATTTGGATAGTAAATGTATGGCAAACTGACCTGTAAGTGCTGCTAACTGTGATTGTTTGAGAAAAAAGGGCTCATTTACCAAAAGAAGAACAATTTTAAGAAGTCATTTGAAAGCCATCTCATTGCTTTTATTTTATATTAGGATTTTTGTATCTACAGAAGAAATAGTGCACAAACCTAAGTGAGGACAATCAGATGCAAGAGGAAGTAAAGATTTAAAGGGAATAAGCAGTTTACTATGAAAGACAGAGTTGGTAAAATGAAGAGGAACTAGCTCAGAGGGTTGGTTAAGTTAATAATATTCCAGAAATTTCACACAAGAGACATTCACATGGGCTTGTCTACAAGGAACTGAAAAAATTAAGCTGAAGTACATAACCAATATATTAAAAAAGTTTCAAGGCGAAAATAAATGAAAATTTGGCAATGACTTAAGAGCAAGCCAAAGCAAGCAGAACTGATCACTTACTTTCTGAATGTGCTAACAGACTAAAATGTCCTGCTACTTTAAGGGGGAGAGCCAGAGGAGTGTGAAATAAATAAGAAAAAGCAAGTGAATTTATAAGACAAGAAAGTGAAATGTGAGGAAGGTGCAGAGAAGGACAGCAGCTGAAAACCTTCTGCACTTTTGTAGAGAAAAAGTAGTGGGATGTACAGGAAAACATTCAAGACCAATTTTCATAGAAAAAGAAACAGCAAAAATACAGTAAGAAAGTGATGTCAGGACTAAATCAATTTTTGCAGAAGAATGGTTTTCAGGAAAAGGATTCAGCTAAAATAGGAACACAGATCTGTTTAACACAGAGGAAAGCAACACCTCTTGCAAGGGAGAATGAACATGTCCTGTAAGAGCTGCTCCTGTGAATATTCCCAGCCACACTGCAGTGTGAAAACAGGAACAGGGAAAGGGCACTCGAGGCCAGGGCCAGGCTGGGGGCTGGCAAAGTCAGCCCTGTGCTTAGATGGAAGAGAAAAAAGAAACAGGGAAAGCAACAGTATCACTGGGGGGAAACCCATAGGCAGGGAGGTAACTAACAGAAAAACAGACTTCTCCAACAGCTGCTGAGTGGAAGTGAGCTCATTAGCAAGGGAGGAAGGCCAAAATGGGTGAGAAACACTGAATGAGAAAATGAAATAGTTAGAAAGAGCACATCCAGTCTGAGACAGAAGCCCTTATTAGAGCAAAAGTAAAGCTAACGGTCCCATTATCAAATGGAAAAGATCAATTTAAACTTTACACAATAACCAACTTCAATAATTAATATCCAGTCCAATATCTAACCCCATCTTTTTCCATACTAAGATTCATGTGGAAATTCATTCTTAAAAAATTAGTTTCTATTTGTATATGTAAATAAATACTGAAAAACCCCATAAAAATAATGAGTTTTAGCTAAATTACAACATATCTAACAAGATACAATAAATAATAAATTGTATTTACTAGCCATTTGAATTTTATTAATATGCTAATGCCAGCCACATGAAGCATATATCCAGTGGAAATGTCAATTTTGTTGAGCATGGTTTTTTAAGTTCGACTTTAACCCTTATTTCAGGAGTTTATGATCAGAATAGACATGAGACTGTATTCCCTGCCATTTCAGACAGATGAATAATGGTTAAAGACACATGAAGGCTATGGCACAGCAAATTTCAAGACAACAGGGGTAAAGAAGCCAGTTTGTTTGGCTTGTGAATAAAACCTGTATCTAGAAGATATGGCAAAAAAGGTACAGTATTTTTGACCAAGAAAAAATATTTTTACAATGGAGAGGAGAGTAAATGAGGCAGTCATGACGTCAAAAAACATGTATATAAGCTTTTGCTAGGAAGTGCTATACATAACTAGATTTCTTCTTTGTGTTCTGACTCAGTATTTGGAAATCATTTCTTGTTCAATACTTCCTTAGTATATGGCTTACAACTATCCTCAGTCTGACAAGTCAGCAAGAATGCATATTAGCAAGAATGTGCACCTATTTTTAAACACAACCAGTGAAAGATAAAGACAAAGGAGGGTGCAGGTTGATCAGGAATTCAATGAAATGCTGCCACACCTTTTACTATACTATCAGCCAAGTATTGCAAATGGTTTCATCCCTAATGCCAACACCTGGTAGAACAAACAGAGTTTAACAGCATAAATAATGAACAACTTTCCCAGCACTTAACAACAGCTAATATCTTTTGGCTTCCCCTAACAATTTGAAATCCAAATTAAGATAAATTTGTTTAAAAGAAACCTGAAATTAACTATAGAGAATAACCTTGACACACTGGTTGGTTTAGGACCAGTGCATCCTAGCTGATAATCCACACTTTAGTATAACCTTTTAAAAAGATGTTGAACACAACAATTGGACTCAAATGAAATATTTTTGAAGTGACTGCAGCAAGAGATCTTACTCTACAATTTGTTGGTACAAAATCCCATGTTTCAGATACGCCAGCCAGATAACACTATGATTGTACACTTAGAATAAATGGGTAGACATTTCACTTTATCTTCCTAGTAGAGAAGTTTATCTTAAGATGGGAAAACAGAAATTTCACAAAACTGGAAACTCATTCATTAATAAAAAGTTTATAGAAATACTGAAAAGCTGATTTTTGTTTAAACACCAAGCAAGCATGGACATATGAATATTCCTAACCTGTAAAATGATTCCTCCACATTATATCAGCGAAACTCATTGGTGGGCCACTGGGAGGGTAGTGTTTACCTTTCAGAGGCTCATGATCAGTCCTTATCATATCCATTAAGGAATTTTCCAAAGAGTGCAAGTTAAAAGTGTCATAGGGCCTATTCCGGTCCTAGAAGAAACAAAAAAAAAAAGGAAGAAAAGACAAGTGTTATTGAAAAATTTAATTTTCTAACATAGGCTCATTTCTTGTTATATAAATTCTAGCATCTAATTCTAGATTATAGAATTTGATAGAACTTTCTATAAGAAAAAAAAAATGTCTGCAGTTTAAAATTATACCCTTCATTTTGCAACTGCTGTTTTCCCCAGTACAGCTATGCAAAGAGGCTTTTAAGTATTTCTAAAAATATACATAGAAGCAACTGCTAATTCTAAATATTGTCATTTAAATAAGAACTTAGAAATAAAGCAGTATTAATGCTTACACAGGAGAAATTAAATTATTTCAGAGATATTTGGTTTACAGCTTCATCATCTGCTTCCTGTCACTGTGCTACCTTAATATCAGAGCAGAAGCAAGCAATGCTCAAGACACCAGCAGGCACCTTTGTGCCAGAAACTACCAATTAATTCTTCAAATGTCTAACATTAACCTGATGGGTTTAAGGAAAGTACACTAGGTGCAAGAACAAATAGAGGCAAGCTAGGATAACACTTCCACTGAAGGGCACTCAAAAACCTGAGCAAGGGCTGGTCTGCAATGTTTGAACCTCCCATTTTTAATTCACTGTAGTTCTGCTTCTGCTTTTGGTAAGTAAAAGGAAAAAAGAAAAGAAAAAAAAACCAAACCCCAGAATCAGTCTTCAGCAGGCCTACTAGAACAACCAGTTGCAAAGTTCAGGAACAATTCCATGGAGGAAACAATCTACCAATGCCCATGTATCCAGAGTACTGTACACTATCAGACAACATAACAGAGTGGCCCCTTATGGTCACCCAGCTGTTAAAAAATATTTGTTTGCCTACTCTCATCACTACCATTAAAAAAAAGGGGGGTGTTGTATACTATATTATGCTACAGCTGATAAAAAGTGGTATAAGATCCTACCCTGCAAACTGAAACCTTCATTGTAATATGCTCCCACAATTCCTGGAACAATGTTTTTCCATGTTACTATAAGATATTCTTGCTTGCAAAACTAGTATTTAAAATCCTCAGAGAAAAAGCAGTATCCGTAGAAAAGGTAATAAAATTCTGTCTTAATAAATACTATTTCTCTTGAACCATCTTGTTCTTAGGTTGTCTTTAAATAAAACTAAAGGAGAGAATACTTGCATAAATTCATCATTGTTTTAATATTCCCGTTCTGGAATTAAAATAAATACACATCATTAAAAGCTTGCTATTACAGAAAACTCTGAAATACAGATAATCTTACTGTCAAAAGTCTCATGTTCCCACAGTGCCTACTCTAAACTGAAGACCCAATTTCCCTTATTCAGTGTGCTAATGTTGTATTTTCTATAAGTGGACTACCATTATTGTCTATACACATTTATTTAATCTATTGAGCATTTCTGGCAGTCAAACATGATGTTCAAAGAATAATACTTGATTTCTGTTAGAAGCTATACTAAGTACTGAAGTTCAAATGAGCTCACTCATTTTCAATTCTCTTTGTTGATGATTCTTGTCTTCTACAGCTGCTTAGAATTCCATCATTTGTATACTGCATTTAAAAGAGTACTTGCTCCCCTATCCAAATGGAGCAATACACTGAAACATAAAATAAAATGTATGTATGTCCAGCAAATTCAAAGTAGATCCTAGGGAAAAAAACCCTCAAACCAAACAAAAACATCCAAAGTACTGAGGTTGGGGTTTTTTTTCCAAAAAGAAAACTTTATTTGGTTAAAACAACCCACTTCTTAGTAATATGCACTAGTAGAGAAGAGTTTGTTTCATAATCGCTTCCTTAAAAAAATGCAAGGGTAAATCAAAAACAAAAAGCACTAACTTTGATGAAAAAACCCATTCTAGTGATGCATTAGTAAATTGATTAAGTAGGTTTTACATAATTCCTTTAAACGAAGTACTTTTGTTGGCTTTTTCTATCTGCCTCTTTTAGATATATGTACTGCATGTAAGTGAAGAGGTCAGCTGCTTCAATACCCAACTACACCATCCTTTTGAAGAGAAAATATGAATGCAAAGATACAGCTTTTATCCTAAATGGAGGTAAGGAAGTATTTTTCAGTCAGATGTGTGCCCTGACCTGGTTTACTACACAGCCATAGCAGAGCTGAGCTGGCAAAACCAGCACTGGCAGGAGAGCTAAAGGGCAGGACTGAAGCTTTTGCCACAGTGGTAGTTTATTCCAGCTTCAAACATTCCTGAGATTACAGTCTTAGAGGTCAGAAGGCTTGAGTTCAGAAGAGGACACAGCCTACAAATTGAATTTAATTAGCCTTTATTAACATACATATGTTATATTTTAACCATTGCTGCTATAGTAGCAAATCCCTGGGAGGTCCTGCTTTGTTCTGTAACCTGCCAAGGAGCTGAGCACAAGGGGGAAAAGGGAGAAAGAAATTGTAGCATGGCAGCAAGGCTGTGCAGGGTAGGCTTGCTGGAATGCTGCATCTTCCTAACCTTTTCAGGGGCACACAAACCTGCAATATATTTTCAAGATTAAAACAGACCTACATTAAACACAGGAAGATCAATTTAATCAAAACCCTTTACCAGGCAATTATAACACTTGCCATTATAGCACTTGAGCAAGATAAATCTAGTAAAAGAAATTTTAGACACAACAGATTTTACGAGTGGCAGTGCATAAGTATAACGTGTGCTGACCACAGACTTTGCAGTGTGGGTGATAAAACACAAGTAAGGGCTAACATTCTAGCTCCTAAATAAAAGGGCTATTACCATTTTTCTCAGTAGCTTTCATTTCAGTAGCAACTCATTTGTACTCAGCAGATTTGAAAACTGTTTTCTAAATTCAGCAATTTCTTCCAAGATGACTGGTGCTTCTGCACACACACACACAATTATGTTTCCTCATTTCTCAGCACAAACAGGTTCTCCTGGTTTTGTGAGCTGATACTGTTCCAGCTCCTGGATTTGCCTTTTGCATTGTTTCCATAGGCCACCAATCTATTGCCAAACAATCCCAACAACATAAACAATTCATAAAAGCCCTTAGCAGCACATGAGGATTTTGCAAGAAAGTTCTGGGACTAGGAACATGAACTAAAATCAAAAGATATACAAAATACAGAGTGATAAAGCATAATAAATAACTTGCTAAAGAAGTTTTAAAATCCAGCCAGTTTGGAAGATTTGCTGGGATATCTTCCTACAGAAGACAAAGCTCCTAAGACCTACTTAGATAAACTGCATTATGGATAAAAGAGAAATCTCCAGCTACCAGGCACTGCCTTTGGCTACACAATAATCATTAAGTCAGCAAAAGATTAAGTCCAGCCTGCCCATGTTGGATTGTATTTCTGCTGTGTGCAGACAGCAGCTCCTTCCCTGTTACCTGCTGGTGTATATGGCAGCATATTTCAGTTCTCAGAATTATCCAGACTTGAAAGAAAGAAAACCAGTTTAGTAATAACAGCTCTTAGAGAAGAAATGCATCCCATAACTTTAAATCCCAGCCCTTCATGGCTGCTATCTCTACATTCATCTATGCCATGGACTTCCTCAAAGTGGACATCAATATAGTGAGAAAACACAAATGCATATCAGGATCAGATTTTGAAGAATCACAAAGTGAAATGGACCTTTAGTTGGAGCTGGGTCTCAACTTTCTACCTCTAAATATCTTACTTGTAAGTCTGATAAAAAAAATGTCACATAACACAGTGTCTATAACATTTTACCTAAAATAAATCAAAACCAAAGAGTAAGTGCCAAAAATAACTGCAGAGTCAATGCACTAAAATAAAATGAGAAAATATACCAATGTGCATTTTATCTGAATCTTACACTTTGGTGCATATGTATTATGCTAGTCTTTAATTACACAGCCATGATAATGATTCACAAGTCTCCAGTCTCCCTCCAACACACATAATGAACGAGCTTGGGAATGAATCAAAACAGTGCTTTGAAGAGGTCTGTTTATCTCCAGGACAGATGCCTGTGTCACTTACTCCAGGAGATGGCTGAGTTGTAATACATGCATCACCAAATTCCAGGAAGGCAAAAGTAATTTTGAAAGATATCTTATTTATGAAACAAATATTACTTAGAAGTACTGAAGTACTGACACATTTGTAACATTTGAAATAAAAAGAACTTTTTCCAATTTGTTGTACCCTGTAACATGGTAGGCTTTGCTCTGATCCCTTCAGACTCACGGCAGGGGCATGTAAGGGCAGGGCATACCCAGCACTACTCCAGGTCCCTCCCAGTAGATACACAAACCATGTCTTTACTGCTGAGAGGGAAAGATTGAGAATGAGAAAAAAAGATATGACTTCACCACAAATGACAATGTCAAGATCAAATCTATAGCTAGGACCTAACAGGTGAGAAGTGGATCTTAATACAGCCTGATTTCCTCATTAACTCTCAGCTTGAACAGTAGCCCAAAGTAATTGGAACTAATGAGCTACAAAAGGAGATGACTGACCTATCCCATGGCAGAGACACTGACAATATGCATCTTGCTCCAAAACCTGATGCTGTATCATTTTCTTCTGACTCTGCAGAGGATTATGGCAGAAAAGACACTTGAGCATGATTCATTACAGTGCAGTTAAAAAGGGACAAGTTTTTACCCTAAGAATGCATGTCAGCAATCTCATTCATGGTGCCCAAGCCCAGCTATCATCCATAATCAGAATCCTTAACCATGGAATACAAGGTTGCATGTTTTAATCCTTGTTGGCATGGTCATCTACATCCATACCATAAAATACACATGGAGTTGAGAGACACCCCTCAGCTGCATATTTTTTTACTGTGCAAGCAACAAATCCTCAGATATCTTGACCTTCCCAAAGACACAGTTCCCTGGGTCTACATATTTCAGTTCACCGACTTCCTACTAAGCTTCCTATATTCTGAGCACTATCTCAGTTCCAGTAATTTATTTCAGCGCTCTTCATTTTCATGCTGCCCTAGATTTTTCAGCTTTCTGCACCAGTATGTGGCACAACACAACCCAACTCTGCTGAGCAACAAGATGGCTTCAACTCACAGGAATATTAACTGTTTCCAGAACACCACAACTCCAGTGAGGCTCCCAGGAGTCATCAGAGCCTGACTACGTGACATTACACATAGTATTTTGATCAGAACAATGAGATCTAGGGAACAGCTAAAACTCTTATGGCTTAAACAACTTTCCTATCAATGCAAACTTCTTCACAGGGGTCACTGCTGTGTTATTTTATTTATCCATAAACCTGGATTTGGCTGGACAGGATTGCTGAGCATTGCCAACAAAAGCTGAAGTCAATGGAAGCACAGCTTTGAATAAAGACAGGGTAAAGTGCCAGCACTGTTTCCAACAGGGCTCACTCACTCTGTTCTAGCACCTGCAGCACAGGTAATTAATTACTAAGAACACAAGGAAAACAAGTTTGTCTTGTTTCAGTATCTCAATTCAAAATAGCAAAACCAACAACTGCAAAAAAAAATTCTGAAGTTTAGCTTGGGACATGCTCAACATGCCATGATGGTGCACGTGAATGATCACATCCAGCACGCTCTGAAGGCTCGCCGGGCAGTCCTTCACCCCTCACAGCTTCACATGGATGCCCAATCCCACTTGCATTCTCAGAGAAGTTTTAAAAAGTCCTTCAAAATATAGGAAATCTGACAATGTGGTCACATGGTAAAGTAAAATTATCACTGTCCAAAAGAATTTTAAAAATTGTACATAGCAAGTGTTACTTCCTTTGCAGCTTGGTGCTGGAATGCTGCCAACAACATGACTGACAACCCAGATAGACAGAACTAGAACAACCAGAAATTTCAGTAATTCTTCCTTATATTGGATTTAGTAAAAAATGAAATAAACCAAAACAAATTAGAAGACATAAAATGTAGCTAGGATGGAACAATACAGTAAATTTGTCTATGCCCATAGTGAGGTATAACTACTAACACCAAGTCTTAATGGAATTTTATTTGAATTCCACTTTCTTTTTTACCTTTCCAGTTAATTTTTAAGGTGGATTTATTGTGTTCCTTTACTGGAACAAATTGGGGAATGTTTTCTTATGTTGTTGTTGCTCTTGGAGTATGCACAGAACACATCAACTTCTTATACATTTCTCGTTTTTCAAGATTACCAACTGTAGCAGATTTTATTTTCATAGGTGTTCAGAAGTTCACTGGGCAAAAGGTGAATTTTTTAAAGCCTATTTAGAAGGCTTCTAAGAAAAATAAGGAAGACTAATACACATATAAAATGATATCTTACTGTATAAAGATGATGGAAACATTTCTATGTAATCTGAAAAATAATATTTCAAAACTCTAGTTAGTTAGTCATCTTTTGTGTGTTATATAAACTTTCATAGTTAACATGCAAGAACTCAGACTGAATCCAAAAGCCTTGAAAACTTGACCTACTCAAGCAATTTTTCCAGAAAGAAAGGTAAAGTTGTATTCAAACTTTAACAGCCTATAAATTCTGAGTTCTAAAATCTTTTAGTGAAATGTTTGTAATTTAAATTTTCAGATTAACTAAAAAGCACAGAAATATGAAGAGATACAATCACAATCAGCATTATACAGAATTACAAAAATGAATAAAATTATATTATTTGGTTCAAATGCCCCTTTACTTTGCAGTTGAGATTCCCTTTTTGCACACCTCTAATGTAAATGTTCAAAATATATAGAAGAAAGTTCAGTTTTATAGCTATCACACTCACTAAACTTGACTATCCTGTCAAGTTCCTGAATATTCAATATTTGCTTGCAAAGTGGAGGAAGAAAGTAATTCAATTTCCACTGCATTTTCCTGAAAACAGCTGATAACTTAGTTCTTCTTCCAGTACACATTTTTATAATATGCCAAGCACACTCTACATGATCACTATTGTTATTTCTGCATTCAATGGCAGTCAAGCACCAAGAGTCAAATGCTCCAATGGGGAACACCATCTTTTACCGTGCTTCCATCTTTGCAAACAGAAATATGATCATATAATACAATTACTATTTCAAGCATCATCTTTTGCCATGAAAGCAATTGAACAACATATTTTAAAAACCCAAACAAAATCCCCACAACAACAAATTTAAAAAAAATCAGAAGAATCAACAAAACATCTATTCTTTTTACAGCCATTACACTGCTGTAGGGAATGATCTGCAGACAGTACAACTGACTGAACACTCAGTGACAG